>NC_083728.1:91493765-93947572 GCF_028564815.1 Eubalaena glacialis | reverse complement strand
CTCCAGGGAGGCTGGGCCACACGAGGAAGACACTTGGTACTGACCCAGGAGCAAGCCCTCCATCTACAGACATCGGCTCGTCAAGGCGCAAGAGAGGTTAGGTGGCCTCTCCAGGGAGGCTGGGCCACACGAGGAAGACACTGGTACTGACCCAGGAGCCAAGCCCTCCATCTACAGACATCGACTCGTCAAGGCGCAGAGAGGTTAGGTGGCCTCTCCAGGGAGGCTGGGCCACACGAGGAAGACACTGGTACTGACCCAGGAGCCAAGCCCTCCATCTACAGACATCGACTCGTCAAGGCGCAGAGAGGTTAGGTGGCCTCTCCAGGGAGGCTGGGCCACACGAGGAAGACACTGGTACTGACCCAGGAGCCAAGCCCTCCATCTACAGACATCGACTCGTCAAGGCGCAGAGAGGTTAGGTGGCCTCTCCAGGAGGCTGGGCCACACGAGGAAAGACACTGGTACTGACCCAGGAGCCAAGCCCTCCATCTACAGACATCGACTCGTCAAGGCGCAGAGAGGTTAGGCCTCTCCAGGGAGGCTGGGCCACACGAGGAAGACACTGGTACTGACCCAGGAGCCAAGCCCTCCATCTACAGACATCGGCTCGTCAAGGCGCAGAGAGGTTAGGTGGCCTCTCCAGGGAGGCTGGGCCACACGAGGAAGACACTGGTACTGACCCAGGAGCCAAGCCCTCCATCTACAGACATCGGCTCGTCAAGGCGCAGAGAGGTTAGGTGGCCTCTCCAGGGAGGCTGGGCCACACGAGGAAGACACTGGTACTGACCCAGGAGCCAAGCCCTCCATCTACAGACATCGACTCGTCAAGGCGCAGAGAGGTTAGGTGGCCTCTCCAGGGAGGCTGGGCCACACGAGGAAGACACTGGTACTGACCCAGGAGCCAAGCCCTCCATCTACAGACATCGGCTCGTCAAGGCGCAGAGAGGTTAGGTGGCCTCTCCAGGGAGGCTGGGCCACACGAGGAAGACACTGGTACTGACCCAGGAGCCAAGCCCTCCATCTACAGACATCGACTCGTCAAGGCGCAGAGAGGTTAGGTGGCCTCTCCAGGAGGCTGGGCCACACGAGGAAGACACTGGTACTGACGCAGGAGCCAAGCCCTCCATCTACAGACATCGGACTCGTCAAGGCGCAGAGAGGTTAGGTGGCCTCTCCAGGGAGGCTGGCCACACGAGGAAGACACTGGTACTGACCCAGGAGCCAAGCCCTCCATCTACAGACATCGGCTCGTCAAGGCGCAGAGAGGTTAGGTGGCCTCTCCAGGGAGGCTGGGCCACACGAGGAAGACACTGGTACTGACCCAGGAGCCAAGCCCTCCATCTACAGACATCGACTCGTCAAGGCGCAGAGAGGTTAGGTGGCCTCTCCAGGGAGGCTGGGCACACGAGGAAGACACTGGTACTGACCCAGGAGCCAAGCCCTCCATCTACAGACATCGACTCGTCAAGGCGCAGAGAGGTTAGGTGGCCTCTCCAGGGAGGCTGGCACACGAGGAAGACACTGGTACTGACCCAGGAGCCAAGCCCTCCATCTACAGACATCGCTCGTCAAGGCGCAGAGAGGTTAGGTGGCCTCTCCAGGGAGGCTGGGCCACACGAGGAAGACACTGGTACTGACCCAGGAGCCAAGCCCTCCATCTACAGACATCGACTCGTCAAGGCGCAGAGAGGTTAGGTGGCCTCTCCAGGGAGGCTGGGCCACACGAGGAAGACACTGGTACTGACCCAGGAGCCAAGCCCTCCATCTACAGACATCGACTCGTCAAGGCGCAGAGAGGTTAGGTGGCCTCTCCAGGGAGGCTGGGCCACACGAGGAAGACACTGGTACTCGACCCAGGAGCCAAGCCCTCCATCTACAGACATCGACTCGTCAAGGCGCAGAGAGGTTAGGTGGCCTCTCCAGGGAGGCTGGGCCACACGAGGAAGACACTGGTACTGACCCAGGAGCCAAGCCCTCCATCTACAGACATCGGCTCGTCAAGGCGCAGAGAGGTTAGGTGGCCTCTCCAGGGAGGCTGGGCCACACGAGGAAGACACTGGTACTGACCCAGGAGCCAAGCCCTCCATCTACAGACATCGACTCGTCAAGGCGCAGAGAGGTTAGGTGGCCTCTCCAGGGAGGCTGGGCCACACGAGGAAGACACTGGTACTGACCCAGGAGCCAAGCCCTCCATCTACAGACATCGACTCGTCAAGGCGCAGAGAGGTTAGGTGGCCTCTCCAGAGAGGCTGGGCCACACGAGGAAGACACTGGTACTGACCCAGGAGCCAAGCCCTCCATCTACAGACATCGACTCGTCAAGGCGCAGAGAGGTTAGGTGGCCTCTCCAGGGAGGCTGGGCCACACGAGGAAGACACTGGTACTGACCCAGGAGCCAAGCCCTCCATCTACAGACATCGACTCGTCAAGGCGCAGAGAGGTTAGGTGGCCTCTCCAGGGAGGCTGGGCCACACGAGGAAGACACTGGTACTGACCCAGGAGCCAAGCCCTCCATCTACAGACATCGACTCGTCAAGGCGCAGAGAGGTTAGGTGGCCTCTCCAGGGAGGCTGGGCCACACGAGGAAGACACTGGTACTGACCCAGGAGCCAAGCCCTCCATCTACAGACATCGACTCGTCAAGGCGCAGAGAGGTTAGGTGGCCTCTCCAGGGAGGCTGGGCCACACGAGGAAGACACTGGTACTGACCCAGGAGCCAAGCCCTCCATCTACAGACATCGGCTCGTCAAGGCGCAGAGAGGTTAGGTGGCCTCTCCAGGGAGGCTGGGCCACACGAGGAAGACACTGGTACTGACCCAGGAGCCAAGCCCTCCATCTACAGACATCGACTCGTCAAGGTGCAGAGAGGTTAGGTGGCCTCTCCAGGGAGGCTGGGCCACACGAGGAAGACACTGGTACTGACCCAGGAGCCAAGCCCTCCATCTACAGACATCGGCTCGTCAAGGCGCAGAGAGGTTAGGTGGCCTCTCCAGGGAGGCTGGGCCACACGAGGAAGACACTGGTACTGACCCAGGAGCCAAGCCCTCCATCTACAGACATCGGCTCGTCAAGGCGCAGAGAGGTTAGGTGGCCTCTCCAGGGAGGCTGGGCCACACGAGGAAGACACTGGTACTGACCCAGGAGCCAAGCCCTCCATCTACAGACATCGACTCGTCAAGGCGCAGAGAGGTTAGGTGGCCTCTCCAGGGAGGCTGGGCCACACGAGGAAGACACTGGTACTGACCCAGGAGCCAAGCCCTCCATCTACAGACATCGACTCGTCAAGGCGCAGAGAGGTTAGGTGGCCTCTCCAGGGAGGCTGGGCCACACGAGGAAGACACTGGTACTGACCCAGGAGCCAAGCCCTCCATCTACAGACATCGGCTCGTCAAGGCGCAGAGAGGTTAGGTGGCCTCTCCAGGGAGGCTGGGCCACACGAGGAAGACACTGGTACTGACCCAGGAGCCAAGCCCTCCATCTACAGACATCGACTCGTCAAGGCGCAGAGAGGTTAGGTGGCCTCTCCAGAGAGGCTGGGCCACACGAGGAAGACACTGGTACTGACCCAGGAGCCAAGCCCTCCATCTACAGACATCGACTCGTCAAGGCGCAGAGAGGTTAGGTGGCCTCTCCAGGGAGGCTGGGCCACACGAGGAAGACACTGGTACTGACCCAGGAGCCAAGCCCTCCATCTACAGACATCGGCTCGTCAAGGCGCAGAGAGGTTAGGTGGCCTCTCCAGAGAGGCTGGGCCACACGAGGAAGACACTGGTACTGACCCAGGAGCCAAGCCCTCCATCTACAGACATCGACTCGTCAAGGCGCAGAGAGGTTAGGTGGCCTCTCCAGGGAGGCTGGGCCACACGAGGAAGACACTGGTACTGACCCAGGAGCCAAGCCCTCCATCTACAGACATCGACTCGTCAAGCCGCAGAGAGGTTAGGTGGCCTCTCCAGGGAGGCTGGGCCACACGAGGAAGACACTGGTACTGACCCAGGAGCCAAGCCCTCCATCTACAGACATCGACTCGTCAAGGCGCAGAGAGGTTAGGTGGCCTCTCCAGGGAGGCTGGGCCACACGAGGAAGACACTGGTACTGACCCAGGAGCCAAGCCCTCCATCTACAGACATCGGCTCGTCAAGGCGCAGAGAGGTTAGGTGGCCTCTCCAGAGAGGCTGGGCCACACGAGGAAGACACTGGTACTGACCCAGGAGCCAAGCCCTCCATCTACAGACATCGACTCGTCAAGGCGCAGAGAGGTTAGGTGGCCTCTCCAGAGAGGCTGGGCCACACGAGGAAGACACTGGTACTGACCCAGGAGCCAAGCCCTCCATCTACAGACATCGACTCGTCAAGGCGCAGAGAGGTTAGGTGGCCTCTCCAGGGAGGCTGGGCCACACGAGGAAGACACTGGTACTGACCCAGGAGCCAAGCCGTCCATCTACAGACATCGACTCGTCAAGGCGCAGAGAGGTTAGGTGGCCTCTCCAGGGAGGCTGGGCCACACGAGGAAGACACTGGTACTGACCCAGGAGCCAAGCCCTCCATCTACAGACATCGGCTCGTCAAGGCGCAGAGAGGTTAGGTGGCCTCTCCAGAGAGGCTGGGCCACACGAGGAAGACACTGGTACTGACCCAGGAGCCAAGCCCTCCATCTACAGACATCGACTCGTCAAGGCGCAGAGAGGTTAGGTGCCTCTCCAGAGAGGCTGGGCCACACGAGGAAGACACTGGTACTGACCCAGGAGCCAAGCCCTCCATCTACAGACATCGACTCGTCAAGGCGCAGAGAGGTTAGGTGGCCTCTCCAGGGAGGCTGGGCCACACGAGGAAGACACTGGTACTGACCCAGGAGCCAAGCCCTCCATCTACAGACATCGACTCGTCAAGGCGCAGAGAGGTTAGGTGGCCTCTCAGGGAGGCTGGGCCACACGAGGAAGACACTGGTACTGACGCAGGAGCCAAGCCCTCCATCTACAGACATCGACTCGTCAAGGCGCAGAGAGGTTAGGTGGCCTCTCCAGGGAGGCTGGGCCACACGAGGAAGACACTGGTACTGACCCAGGAGCCAAGCCCTCCATCTACAGACATCGGCTCGTCAAGGCGCAGAGAGGTTAGGTGGCCTCTCCAGGGAGGCTGGGCCACACGAGGAAGACACTGGTACTGACCCAGGAGCCAAGCCCTCCATCTACAGACATCGACTCGTCAAGGCGCAGAGAGGTTAGGTGGCCTCTCCAAGGAGGCTGGGCCACACGAGGAAGACACTGGTACTGACCCAGGAGCCAAGCCCTCCATCTACAGACATCGACTCGTCAAGGCGCAGAGAGGTTAGGTGGCCTCTCCAGAGAGGCTGGGCCACACGAGGAAGACACTGGTACTGACCCAGGAGCCAAGCCCTCCATCTACAGACATCGGCTCGTCAAGGCGCAGAGAGGTTAGGTGGCCTCTCCAGAGAGGCTGGGCACACGAGGAAGACACTGGTACTGACCCAGGAGCCAAGCCCTCCATCTACAGACATCGGCTCGTCAAGGCGCAGAGAGGTTAGGTGGCCTCTCCAGGGAGGCTGGGCCACACGAGGAAGACACTGGTACTGACCCAGGAGCCAAGCCCTCCATCTACAGACATCGGCTCGTCAAGGCGCAGAGAGGTTAGGTGGCCTCTCCAGGGAGGCTGGGCCACACGAGGAAGACACTGGTACTGACCCAGGAGCCAAGCCCTCCATCTACAGACATCGACTCGTCAAGGCGCAGAGAGGTTAGGTGGCCTCTCCAGGGAGGCTGGGCCACACGAGGAAGACACTGGTACTGACCCAGGAGCCAAGCCCTCCATCTACAGACATCGACTCGTCAAGGCGCAGAGAGGTTAGGTGGCCTCTCCAGGGAGGCTGGGCCACACGAGGAAGACACTGGTACTGACCCAGGAGCCAAGCCCTCCATCTACAGACATCGACTCGTCAAGGCGCAGAGAGGTTAGGTGGCCTCTCCAGGGAGGCTGGGCCACACGAGGAAGACACTGGTACTGACCCAGGAGCCAAGCCCTCCATCTACAGACATCGGCTCGTCAAGGCGCAGAGAGGTTAGGTGGCCTCTCCAGGGAGGCTGGGCCACACGAGGAAGACACTGGTACTGACCCAGGAGCCAAGCCCTCCATCTACAGACATCGACTCGTCAAGGCGCAGAGAGGTTAGGTGGCCTCTCCAGAGAGGCTGGGCCACACGAGGAAGACACTGGTACTGACCCAGGAGCCAAGCCCTCCATCTACAGACATCGACTCGTCAAGGCGCAGAGAGGTTAGGTGGCCTCTCCAGGGAGGCTGGGCCACACGAGGAAGACACTGGTACTGACCCAGGAGCCAAGCCCTCCATCTACAGACATCGACTCGTCAAGGCGCAGAGAGGTTAGGTGGCCTCTCCAGGGAGGCTGGGCCACACGAGGAAGACACTGGTACTGACCCAGGAGCCAAGCCCTCCATCTACAGACATCGGCTCGTCAAGGCGCAGAGAGGTTAGGTGGCCTCTCCAGGGAGGCTGGGCCACACGAGGAAGACACTGGTACTGACCCAGGAGCCAAGCCCTCCATCTACAGACATCGACTCGTCAAGGCGCAGAGAGGTTAGGTGGCCTCTCCAGGGAGGCTGGGCCACACGAGGAAGACACTGGTACTGACCCAGGAGCCAAGCCCTCCATCTACAGACATCGACTCGTCAAGGCGCAGAGAGGTTAGGTGGCCTCTCCAGGGAGGCTGGGCCACACGAGGAAGACACTGGTACTGACCCAGGAGCCAAGCCCTCCATCTACAGACATCGGCTCGTCAAGGCTCAGAGAGGTTAGGTGGCCTCTCCAGGGAGGCTGGGCCACACGAGGAAGACACTGGTACTGACCCAGGAGCCAAGCCCTCCATCTACAGACATCGGCTCGTCAAGGCGCAGAGAGGTTAGGTGGCCTCTCCAGGGAGGCTGGGCCACACGAGGAAGACACTGGTACTGACCCAGGAGCCAAGCCCTCCATCTACAGACATCGGCTCGTCAAGGCGCAGAGAGGTTAGGTGGCCTCTCCAGGGAGGCTGGGCCACACGAGGAAGACACTGGTACTGACCCAGGAGCCAAGCCCTCCATCTACAGACATCGGCTCGTCAAGGCGCAGAGAGGTTAGGTGGCCTCTCCAGGGAGGCTGGGCCACACGAGGAAGACACTGGTACTGACCCAGGAGCCAAGCCCTCCATCTACAGACATCGGCTCGTCAAGGCGCAGAGAGGTTAGGTGGCCTCTCCAGGGAGGCTGGGCCACACGAGGAAGACACTGGTACTGACCCAGGAGCCAAGCCCTCCATCTACAGACATCGGCTCGTCAAGGCGCAGAGAGGTTAGGTGGCCTCTCCAGGGAGGCTGGGCCACACGAGGAAGACACTGGTACTGACCCAGGAGCCAAGCCCTCCATCTACAGACATCGGCTCGTCAAGGCGCAGAGAGGTTAGGTGGCCTCTCCAGGGAGGCTGGGCCACACAGGGAAGACACTGGTACTGACCCAGGAGCCAAGCCCTCCATCTACAGACATCGGCTCGTCAAGGCGCAGAGAGGTTAGGTGGCCTCTCCAGGGAGGCTGGGCCACACGAGGAAGACACTGGTACTGACCCAGGAGCCAAGCCCTCCATCTACAGACATCGGCTCGTCAAGGCGCAGAGAGGTTAGGTGGCCTCTCCAGGGAGGCTGGGCCACACGAGGAAGACACTGGTACTGACCCAGGAGCCAAGCCCTCCATCTACAGACATCGGCTCGTCAAGGCGCAGAGAGGTTAGGTGGCCTCTCCAGGGAGGCTGGGCCACACGAGGAAGACACTGGTACTGACCCAGGAGCCAAGCCCTCCATCTACAGACATCGGCTCGTCAAGGCGCAGAGAGGTTAGGTGGCCTCTCCAGGGAGGCTGGGCCACACGAGGAAGACACTGGTACTGACCCAGGAGCCAAGCCCTCCATCTACAGACATCGGCTCGTCAAGGCGCAGAGAGGTTAGGTGGCCTCTCCAGGGAGGCTGGGCCACACGAGGAAGACACTGGTACTGACCCAGGAGCCAAGCCCTCCATCTACAGACATCGACTCGTCAAGGCGCAGAGAGGTTAGGTGGCCTCTCCAGGGAGGCTGGGCCACACGAGGAAGACACTGGTACTGACCCAGGAGCCAAGCCCTCCATCTACAGACATCGGCTCGTCAAGGCGCAGAGAGGTTAGGTGGCCTCTCCAGGGAGGCTGGGCCACACGAGGAAGACACTGGTACTGACCCAGGAGCCAAGCCCTCCATCTACAGACATCGGCTCGTCAAGGCGCAGAGAGGTTAGGTGGCCTCTCCAGGGAGGCTGGGCCACACGAGGAAGACACTGGTACTGACCCAGGAGCCAAGCCCTCCATCTACAGACATCGGCTCGTCAAGGCGCAGAGAGGTTAGGTGGCCTCTCCAGGGAGGCTGGGCCACACGAGGAAGACACTGGTACTGACCCAGGAGCCAAGCCCTCCATCTACAGACATCGGCTCGTCAAGGCGCAGAGAGGTTAGGTGGCCTCTCCAGGGAGGCTGTCCGGGGCTGCACAGCTGGTCCACTGAACAGCTGACTGCAGGCCTGTCTGCTTCTCCGCCCGGCCCTGTGCCTCCCCTGCAAGACAGACAGCAGGGCTGTTCTGGGAAAGCCTGGGGATCTCCCTGGAAGCCAACCCTGAGAGGAGGGTCTGAGGAGGAGTGCTGTCATTGGGAGGTGCTCTCAGGGCAGCGGGGAATGAGTCAGGGAAGGGTACATGTCACCCTGTGGACGGCTGCGGCTCCCCCCTGCTCAGGGCCCTGGGCGACACTGTGGAGCATCCCTCAAAGCCATCCCCCCCCAGGTACTGGAGGTATTTCTACACCAACTCCATCAGGCGCTGGTGAATGTCTGTGTCCTGGACCATCTCCTCCTGTGATGTCTCATGGTCCTCATGTCACCAGAAGGAGACACCAGATGGAAAAACTGAGGCTCAGAGAGTCTTGACTGGGTCAGAGCCCAAGCAGCCACACCAAGAAGCCTTCCCTCCTTTTCTCCAGCTGGGTCCCACCCCTCATCAGGCCCCTGTGCTGCCCTTACATGTCCCACCAGGCCGTGAGCCCCCCAGGGAAGGGTTTGTTTCTAACTCACCTGAATGCCCCCAGCCGCCCGCATGCTCTGGGCCCCAGGAAAGGGTCAGTCATGTCCTGGGTCGGTATCTGGACGGTCTGTCTTACTGTGTGTTCCAGTTTGCTGTATGACAAACCATACGACGACGATTTTGCTATAGCTCGTGACTTTGTGGGTCAGGAACCCGGGCTGGGCCCAGGTGGGCGGCTCTGCTCCACGTGGCGTTGATGAGGGGCCACCTGGGGCACTGTTTGTCCTTCCGTGACTGGCTTATTTCACTGAGCCTCGCGTCTTCCACGTTCATCCATGCTGTAGCAGGTGTCAGAATTTCCTTCCTTTTTAAGGCTGAATCATATCCCATTGTGTGGATGGACCACATTTTATTATCCATTCATCCACTGATGGTCACTTGGGGTTGTTTCACTTTTTGGCTACGGTGAATAATGGTGCAGGTGTACACGTATCTGAGTCTGAGTCCCCGTACGCTCTTTTTTTTTTTCTGACCATGCCACATGGCGTGGGGGATCTTAGTTCCCTAGCCAGGGATCCAATCCGTGCCCCCTGCAGTGGAAGCATGGAGTCCTAACCACTGGACCACCAGGGAAGGTCCCCCGCCATACACTCTTGAGCCCACAGACTAAGGGGAGGGGGTGCAGGCTGCACATCAACAGGAGGAGGGCAAGGACTTGCAGCATCTTTGGTCCACCACGCCGTGCTGCGCAGAGAGAGAGGTTGCCTGGACACTTCGGGTCACATAGCAAATCGGGAGGCAGCAGAAGAGATGGCAGATGGTGGAGGAAAGGGGAGCTGGGGGCCCGGTGTCTGGGGTCTGGGGGGGTGGGTGGGAAGCAAAAGTGGCCTGAGAAGGGAAAGCAGGGACTGGAAGCCTCTGGAGAGGGAGGGGCTGTGGTCCTCAGGTCTGGCCAAGGGGGGTGTGGTTTCAGAGGACACAGGTGGCCTGGGTGTGAGTCTGGGCTCTGCCGTCCAGGAGGTTCGTGACCTGAGCTCTCAAATGTCCTCCCTTGGGAGATGGGGGGAAATAACACGGCTGCCCTCGCAGGATGTAGGGAGAATTCAGCGGGGAACTCCTGCAAGCCTCTGGCCTGGCTCTCAGTCAGCCGGGTGATGAGAGGGGCTGTAGACTCACCTCCAAGGGCCCAAGGTTCTGCCCACATGGATCGAAGTCGGGAGGGCTGGGGGCTGGGGGCGGGCGGCTTCCCAGAGGACCAGGCAGAGAAGGGCTGGTGGTTCCCTCTGGTGCAGCAAGGCTCACCCACCTGCGGCAGCATCCTGGCAGCCTCCCTCTCGAGGCCGTGGTGCTGGGCCGGCTCCCTTCCCGGGGCCCCTGCCCTCGGAAGCCTGGACCAGCTTCCTTACTGGGACAGGGCCGATCGGGGGAGCCTTCCAGGGCCTTCTCACGTCAAACTTGGGAATGGGTAACATCAATCCCACGCCATTCCAGTGGCAAAGCGTGTCGTGGGCCTGGCCCAGACCCAAGGGAGGGGAAACAGACTGCCGCTTGGCGGAGAGACCCACTGTGGCCGTACCTGCAGGCAGTCCCCCCAGAGTCCCGGCCACGAGAGTGCTGGGCGTGATGCCCCACCACCACGGGCGGGGGCCGGGAGCCCCTGACTCTGGCGGGGGTGGGAACACTGGGGCCGGAGAAAACGGCACCGGGAGCGTCCGCAGGCGCTCGGTGTATGCTCAGCGCGTGATGTACGAGGGGTGACTAAGTCAGCCAGGCTGGACCTGCCGGCCAGCAGTGGGTGTCCTGCCCTGGCACCTGGAGGGGTGAGGCTGTGGGGGGCACCTTCCGTGGGTCGCTCCCCCCCACACAAGCGGAACCCCGCCCGCACCGTCTCCGCGAGCCTGCCTTTCGTTGCGCGTCAGCCAAGTTCCGATTCCCCCAAGGCTGCCTCACCAAATATTCCTTCTTTCTCATCACCATAATTTTTCATTTGTAGTTTAAGCTGCACCTGGGGTTCTCAGAAATCCACTCGCTCCCTTGCAACTCGCCAACTTCTCCAGTGTCTCGTCCTCCCCTGCCTCATTCCTTCTTCTGGAGGAGGAGGAACCTGGCCACGGGGTGGGGGTGGGGTGGGGCGCGTGGGGAGGGTGGCAGCTCCCGGTGCAACCTGTAGGGCTTTGCCTGGAAACGGTGGGCCTCAAGCCACGCTCTCAGCTGGAGAGAAGGCAGCCCGATCCGTCTGTCTGTCCACCCTTTCCAGGCACCGTGGACTAGAAAGATTCGTCAGGCTTGACCAACATTTTCCAGCACCTTCCACGTGCCAGGAGCTCTCTTCGTGCCCCGGTGATATTATCTTGTTGAACACTGAAGACCACACCCCCTGCGGTCCCCCTTTTGTCCCCAGACAGCCAGGCTCAGGAAGGCGTGTGGCTGGCCCCAGGTCACCTGGACGGGGGTGAGCGGAGGTGGGATTTCAGTTTGGTTGGGAAGAGGAGACCCGTGGAGAGGAAGCTGCGGCCCAGAGGGCTCGTGGCCTTGGCGTGGCACCCCCCGCAGGGGTACAGCACGGGCAGAGCAGGCGGTCGGGAAGCTCGACGTCCCGCGAAGGAGCAGGAGCCAAGGCTGGGGCTGGGTCCCGGCCTCCGCGCAGCTTATCAGAGCCCTCGGCCTCAGGGGACTCCGCTCACCTGCAGCGGCGCCCGGGGGGTGGGGGGGTGGTGGTTATCAGGAGGGCGGCGGGGCCTGTTGGTCAGGCCGAGTGCTGGCGGGGCAGAGGCAGGAGCCCTCCGGAGACTGGGAACACGGCCAGAGCCCAGGCAGACTGGGCACCTCGGGGCCTGGGGAAGCTGTCACCTAGCAGGGCTGGCAGGGAGCCGCACAGGAGAAGAGGCCTGATTGACTGCAGACCCCAAGCCCAGAGGCACCCCCGCTGCTATTCCCCCAGTTCCTGCCTTTCCGAGATGGTCCAGGGCCCCCCTCCCGCCCCGCAGCAAGAGGGCTGGAGCCCCAGGCCAAGGATGCTGTTTCCTCCCTCCCTCCCTCCCTCCCATCCAAGCAGCCAGCGTCCATCAGGACAGGGAGGGAGCTCTGCTGGGCATGGGAATATGGTGGTGACATGATCACAAAGGCCACCGTTTAGCAGGAGAGAGGGAACAAACAGGGAACAAGAGGTCTGTAATGTGTGCTCCGGGGGCTGTGCCTTGTGGGAGGAATAACGGGGCCGCCGGCTTGGGTTGCGGGCCTGGGGAGTCTCTGATGAAGGGACATTTGGGCTGGGGCAGCGGGGAGGCGGCGAGCAGGCCATGGGGATGGAGATGAGGAATCAGCTGTATGAGGGCCTGACGATGGGGGGTGGGGACACAGGTGAGATGGGAGCCTGCCATTCACTGAGCAGCTGTGTCCTGGGCCAGCAGGTGGGGTGGGGCAGGTGCAGAGCCCCTCACTGCACTGTCCCCTCCCCCGGCCCCCACCGGCAGCTCCTCATCCAGGACGCCTGCCCGCTGGGGCTGGAACAGGCCTGAGTCCTGGGGGAGGGACGTGAAGACACAGACAAGCCTCTCTCCTCGGATGACAGTATCACTCGTCACTGACAGGAAGCAGCTCTGCGCTTCCCACAGACCCTGAGGGCTTGGGCTGTGTGTTTTTAACCCATTATACAGATTATTATTCCATTAGTGGAGTCACGCAGTGGGGGCCGCAGGACTTTCATCTCCAAAAGGCCTTGCGAACATTGATCACTAAAAATTAATTAAAGCATTCTAATCTCCAAATGCCTCTAGGCTGCAATATTCCCTTCCTGTGTCAGCTGAGAGAAACACAGCCCTGGTTACGGGAAGCTCCTGGTGGGGGATCGTTCACAAGGCAGTGGGGCAGGAGTCAGACACGTGGGGAGAAGGGGTGAGCGGCCCTGTCCCTCCAGCCCCTGGCCCTCCGGCCGTGCTGTACTGGGGATGGAGCCCAGTTCTGTGCTGAGGTCTCGTGCCCTCCTGCAAGGAAGCCATTTGCCAACCTTGAGGGGCTGTGTCCCTCCGCTTCTGCTACATCCCCGGGAGGATTTGAGGAGGAGAGGCTGCGCGATGCTGGACGAGCCCCCACCCCGGACCTCCATTTCTCATCAGTTACTTGGTCTCTGGGACCCCTTCCCATCCTGATTCCCCCAAATCTGAGAGAAGCTTCTGGCACCCTGCTGCCTTGCCAGGCTGACTCTCTGGTGTAAACTCCAATTCAGCCAGAAGGTTGAACTAATAATGAAGGTTCTGCGGATTCATTATGTTTCCTGGGTTTCTCTCCCCTTGGGAGCCCTTGATGTCAGATGAGCAGATTTGGGGAACCAGGGTGGCCAGGCGGCGGGCCGTCCTCAGGGTGGACCAGGGCAGGCTCAGTGGGTGTTGGATGCAAAGACCCGGGGGCCTTCTGCCTGGGTGCTGTGTGCCCGGCATGTGGATGTGTGTGTGCACGGTGTGTGTGGCCCCTACAACCCAAGATTCAGAAAGCCAGGGCTGTCCAGGCCTTCAGGGCCTGACGGGTGCTTGGGGATGGGCATGCCCAGCCACGTGCCCCAAACACATGGAGAAGGGGTTGTGCCTGGTCTCGGGACTCTTGGAAGGGTGCTGATGAAGCACGGTTTTGCAGGCCCCAGGTTGCAGGGGACGGTCCTGGTTAGTCCTGACTTAGCAGAGCGCAGGGGGTCAGGGAACTCTCAACCAGGCCTCAGGTTGGTCCAACACCCGGGCTGGTGGCAGGACTGGAGTGGACATCTGGTGAGCAGGAGGCCATGGCTGAGGGTCTCCCATCGGAGACCAGGGCGGGGCGTGCTGATTCAGGACTCCAGAGAAGGGCTCTGATGATGGTGCCACCTCGCTGGCAGTGACCGACGGCTGTCTGTGTCAAGCTTGTGGGCGTGTGGGGTGGGATTCTGCGGAGTAGCGATCAGCAAGGGAGGCTCTGGAGTGACGCTGGCAAGGCCATGCAAACCAGACCCCAGTCAAGAGCTGGGAACCAGAGCCTTGCGGAACGAGCCTCAGTGCTGCGTCTGGGGTGAGGGTCGCCTGGCCTCCCATCCTGGCGTGGCCTCTGAGGCGCTGCGCACCCCCGGGTGAGTCAGTCCCTGTCTCTGAATGGTAGCGTCCTTGCCGGCAAGGCCTGAACTCTGAGGTGCTCTAAGAGGTAGAAATCGTGCATGTAAAACACTGGCCCAGGGCCCGCCTGGCCCAAGGAGGAACACAGCCCATCGGGGTACTTAGTGGCTGATCGTTGACCTGTTTATGGAGCGGGCCTTCTCCAGGGCTGGGGAGCGTGAGTGCACACGGCTGCCTTCAAGGAGCTTCCCTCCTCACTGAAGGGACAGACGTTCGACCAGCAGCTCCAATCTAGTGCACTCAGTGCTGTGACGGGGAAAGAGGGGCTGTGGGTGCCCAGAACAGGGGGTGGGGTTCTCAGGGGAAAGTTCCATGAAGAGCTCTCCCAGCTTAGACCTAATGAGTGAGTAGCTCTTCTCCAGGTGAAGCTGTGTAGAGAGTTCTGGAAGGAGGAGGCGGCGTGTGCATAGGCCTAGGGAGAAAGAGTATGCGCAGACCGTGAGCTGATAACGGTGGTGACTGTGACGGTGATGATGACGATGGTGATGGTGATGATGAGGGTGACGATGATGGTGGTGATGGTGATAATCATGGTGATGGTGGTGATAATGGGGTGATGCTGGTGGTGATGGTGATAATCATGGTGATGGTGGTGATAATGGAGTGATGCTGGTGATGGGGATAATGGTGATGATGAGGGTGACGATGATGGTGATGCTGGTGGTGATGGTGATAATCATGGTGATGGTGGTGATAATGGAGTGATGCTGGTGATGGGGTTAATGGTGATGTTGATTGTGGAGATAATGATGGTGATGATGATGGCGATGATAATAGTGATGGTGATGATGGCAGTGATGAAAGTGTTGATAATGGTGGTGATAGAGGTAATAGTGATGGTGGTGGTGGAGATGATAATGATGATGTTTATGGTGATGATGGTGATGATGGTGACGATGGAGGTAATGGTGACGGTGATGACGATGGTGATGACGATTGTGATGACGGTGACAACGGCAGTGATGATGAGACAGCAGTAGCAGCAGCCTCCTCCACCCCTGGTCAGGGGTCCAGGTCAGCTGAGGGGACCAGAACAAGAGTGCTGGCTCGTTAGGGACTTGGCTGACTTTTCCTCTGCTCCTTTGCTGTCTGATCCCTCCGCCTTTTCCATGGTCCCGTGCAGACTGTACCCCCTGGGTTCCTCCTGTCTGTCTTCAGACAGGGCTTTGGTTTATGCTATGTCCCATCCCAGGGATGAGGACCATCCAGGCTTCAGTGTCCCTCAGCTGTATCCCAAGTCCTCCATGGATGGCCACTCCCAGTCTGGTCAGTTGAGGGGGGTGAGTTTCCATCTTGGAAGGGTAGGCCACCTCTCCCTGGTCCCCTCACCAGAGCAGCCCCTACAATGAGGTGATAGCTGGCAGCTGCTGGACCGCTGTTTCCAAGGCTGGCTGCAACCAGGGGCCTTATCAGGCAGGACTGATCCCTCTGACTCTCCCCTAAACCCATCCTCCTGGACCCAGCTACATCTTCCCAACTTCTTCCTTAAGAGCAAGTAATTGGGATTTGAAATTGAGATCAATTTGGAGGTTCTAGAAATCACACCTGTAGGGACCCCATGCGGCCATGGTGCAGTTTCTATTGGAAATGAACCAATCTGTGAGCCTCTGCCCCTAACTGGCCCCCAGCCCACATGGGCACTGGTTGGGGAGCCCATGCTCCCCTTCCCCCTGTGACAAGGAGCTGGCCGAGAACACAGGACACAGGCCCTTCCCGGAGGTGTGGCCTGGTTATTCTCCCCACGCTTCCTAGTCTCCTCCAGACCCTCCAAAGGTGTCCATGCCCCGCCCTGGCCTCCTCCCTCCCACTGCACCCTGCACCAGGCACTCAGTGGGTACCAGGCATGGGGCTACGCTCACCTTTTTACGGATGACAGAACTGAGGCCCACGAGGCAGACCTCTCCAACCTCTGAGCCCGGATGCTTAGCCACGAGGCCACGGGCCCAGCTCACCTCCGCCTCCCACCGTGTTCCAGCCACATGAGCTCCCCCTCGGTCCCGCTCCTGTGTACTGGCACAACGTTCTGACACTAGCAAAACAATCAGCCTTTCATGTTCCCTTGATGCCTCCCATCTCGGGGGCTGAGCCCTGAGCTGCCTCGAGGCCCCTGGGTGGGGAGGAGGGAGGATCCCATCCGGAACAGACGGGTGAAAGAAAGGTCAGCCCAGGGTGCAGAGCCAGCTCACAGCGAGGGGGATGGTTGGGACAGCCAGGCTCTGTGAGTGAGGACATCCTCTCGGTTCCCTTGACTCCTATTTAGCATTTCAACGGCCAGGCTGGCAGTGATGTCCTTGAGTCTTGCTGATGAGTGAGGGCGAGAGAATCCTGGATGGGGTGCAGTAAAGGGGAGTTCTGGTCCTGGTGACGGTGGAGAGGCAGGGAGGTGGGGAGGGGGCCGGGGGGAGTAGCCAGGACCTCTGGCGTTCCAAGGGGCTTTGGGACACACGAGAACTTGGGGGCTTCCGCCCTGGTGCAGCGTGGGGAGACTGAAGGCCCCTCGGCTGTGCCCTGCCCACTTCTGACACAACATAGGCAGGAAGAAGCCAGGAAGATGGGCAGGACAGGGTCCTGGCTCCACGTGCCCTGTGTGGGTGTTTGGTACACTTGGAAGTCCCGGAGGCTGCAGATCAGCAGGGAAGGGCCATCAGGGATGGAGAGGCCACAGCCTGGGCGGACGTTGTGACCGGGGCAGACGGCCTTGAGAGAGGACGATGCGGAGCCGTCCTCGTGAACATGGCAGCAGCGTGGATGCCTGGCCCTCCCCGCAGACGTCCCAGCAGGACCTGATACGCTCACCAGCTTAGCAAGCAGCTCCCAGCTTTTAATTTGTGGGAGAAGCGACCTTTTATATTTCAGATCACATGAAGTTAATTTGCACTCCAAGTTCAAGAGAGCTCCTGAGAAGGTACAAATGTGATTTCTTAACAGCTGTTCCTGTAGGACTCAACATGACAGAAATGATGAGAAGTGAGGATTCATTTTTAGAGAGAAAGAGATGCTCTCTCCCCAGAGCCGGCCCTGGATGGCGGCCATCAGGTGGGAGGAGCTGCGGGAGCGTGGGGGGCCACCTGCTCACCTTGTACGATGTCCCTGACCCACAGCTGTCCTATTGCTGCTTGAATACCACCAATGATGGAGAGCTCACCACCTCCAGGGCAGCCACATCTAATGGTGGTCAGGTTGGCTGTGGGAAGGTCTCTCCAGTGTTGGTCAAATCTGCTTCTGTTGATTGTGTTCTGCCCTCTGAAGATGTACGAATCACCCCCCTCCTCCTCCTCCTCCTGCCTGTCTGGTGTCTGAAGGTGGTCAGCTCATCCTCCCCTTCTGCTGACCACCTCCAATTCCTTAACCGTGTGTCCTAAGCTGGTGTCCGGGTCCTCCCATCCTGTCCCTGGGATGTTCTGATCTGCCAATGTCCCTAAAGTCAGGCACTCGGAACCAAACAGAATGTTCCTTTTTCTGACCAACCGGCCAAGAGTCCTATCACTTTCCTGCTTCTGGACACCGCACCTCCAGCCAGATGGCCAAAGATCACCTTCAGCGTGACCTTCGAGGTGCACTGCTGGCCCACCTGGTTGACATCCAGAGAGAAGCCACATGTGACCGGTTCCGTGCCAATTGCTGTGGGAGGTTGGGCAGGGGACGTGGCTGCAGGAGCGGTAGGTCTAGTCCAGGCACCGAGCTGACACTGATGTGGGCTGTGGTTTTAGGGTGAACCCAGCTGTCACATCTTCCCTGCCATCCCGCCCCATACCCATCTGGGCCCTGATGATTGGACCAGGGCTGGTCACCTGACTTAAGCTAGACCAATCACATCAGCAGTTGGGGTAGCAGGTCAGTCCCTGCAGGTGGCTGCGGGGCAGCTTTATTCCCATGGGGTCTGGGAAATCTGATGTCCATTTGCAGAGAAAGAAGAGAGATGGGGTGGGGGAAGCCATGCAGAGAGAGAGGAGTAAAACGTGAAGCAAATGCAGAGAGGTGGGGGTGGGCGCACACCCCCAGAGTCCCCCTGTGACACCCGCCCTCCCAGCCATGTAGACCCACAAGGTCCCATGGGGAGGGAGAGGGGTGCTGGGGGTCTGGCCCTGAGCCCTTCCTGGTGCCAGGATTCTCCAA
Organism: Eubalaena glacialis; assembly: GCF_028564815.1. NCBI lineage: Eukaryota > Metazoa > Chordata > Mammalia > Artiodactyla > Balaenidae > Eubalaena > Eubalaena glacialis. The sequence continues at coordinate 93,929,217 of NC_083728.1, read as the reverse complement.
CGTCCTTGGGACCCACCTCAACCTTGCGGAAAGATCCAAGGCAACCCAAAGCCCCCACATCTCAGGGTCCCACCGTCCTTGCTGCCCAGGGTGACACAGGCCAACAGACAATGAGGGGCCGACAGCCCATTGCCTGGGGCTACTGGAGGCTGTGTCATCTTGTAACTTTTGTAATTTTTCCCCGCCACTCCTTGGGGATGTTTACTGGCTACTGGCCCTGTACCTGCCCAGGTGTGGAACCTGCCAGTTGGGGCCAGGGGAGGATTGTCCAGGCTGAGGCAGCACGATTCAGTGCTTGGCCAAGAGTGGTTAAGACCAGCGTGGGTTCAGCCTTTCCTGGGCCCTGCTCTGGCGTGAGCAAGGGGCCTGCCCTCTCTGAGCCCCCAGTCTCTCCCCTGCAGAATGGGGACAGTTATGTCCCCCACCTCACAGGCCTGCTGTGGCTGCTCTAGGAGCTCTAGGAGCCAGTGTAGGTAGAGCGCCTGGCACAGAACCAGTCCCGTGGAAGGCAGGTCCACGATGGGAGGATGCCTTGCAAGATGGTGCACTCACGTGGCTGGCAGGGGGTGCTGGCAGAGGGCCAGAGGCCTCAGTTCCCCTCCACGTGGGCCTCCCCCCGGCCCCCACTGCACCACCCCTGTGCTCCGGTGGCAGGCACATCGCCTTTTATGATCCCAGCCTCAGACGTCAGACAGCATCTGTTATGAGCGGAATTGTGCCCCCTCCAAATTCGTGCGCCGGCGTCCTAACCCCTAGTAGCTCAGGATGCGATTGTGGTGGAGACGGGGTCTTTAAAGAGAGAATTAAGGTAAAATGAGGTCATGTGTGTGGGTCCTAATCCAGTCTGACAGGTGTCCTAATAAGAAGGGGAGATTAGGACACAGACACACACGGAGGGACGGCCACGTGAGGACACGGGAGAAGACGGCCATCTGCAAGCCAAGGAGAGAGGCTTCGGGAGGAATCACCCTGCCCACACCTGGATCTTCGGCCTCCGGAGCTGAGAGGAAATAAATGTCTGCTGTTTCCGCCGCCGGGTCTGTGGTATTTGTTACAGCTGCCGCGCTGACCGAGAGCATCTCTCAGCTGCACTCTATCCATTAAGGCGATCGGAGGCCCGCCCAGGCCGAAAGAGGGGCCACAGGTGACCCCACCCCTTCATGGGAAGGTTCTGGAGGAGCAGGTGGTCCGGGAATATCGATGGTGGGAAAGACCGTGTGCTACACTGACGCACACGGATTGCCCAGGAGCGGGACGCAGGCAGGTCGTGCGGAGGGGCAGGCAGCCGCGAGGAGGCCTGCTGCATCACAGACGCGGGGCCGAGCGGGGCCTCGCCAAGCCGCCTAAGCTGCCGGCTGCGAGGGTGGTTGACAAGCGGGGCTGGGCCCAGGGCCCAGCGTGTAACATCTGAGAGCACAGTCCCGCGGCCCCGGAGGCAGGAGGTGCAGCCGGAGAGCAGGGCGCTTCCCATACTCTGCGAGGCAGAGGACGGGGAGGTCCCTCCGAGGACCGCCCCGCCCCGCCCCGCCCCAGGCACCGGCCCCGCCCCGGCTCTGCCGTCTCCGCCCCCGCCACGCCCCCCCTCCCCCCGGCCCCGCGCCCCCGGCTGTGCTGTCTTTGCCACGCACTTTCGTCCCCCACGAAGTCCCTCTAGGCCGCCCGCGGCAGCCTCAGGTTTTGTGTGCCGTGCTGGGCCACGTCTCAGTGGGTTTTATTCCTCTCATTATGCTGTTTAACAGGCTATTGCAGCCTCTCAGACAGCGTGGGGAGGTGTTGTCAAAGGGAGAGGCTGGAAGACAGTGACTTAGGCGAAGGAGGGGCTCTGGGCTGCGATTTCCCCGAGCAAAGCCGAGGCCCCGGGGTGGGCGGGCGACCGGAAACAACTGCTGAGAGACCCTCGGCGGGGTCTCCTCCAGGTCCCACCTGAGTGCACATGGGCTCGGGCAACGCCCAAGCTGAGCTCGGCTTCAGGACTGGAAAACCAAGACTTCTCCCCTTTCTTGTCTGTTTCCTCTTCTCCCAGGCCCCTTGGGTCACCTCATTCATTCATTCACTCACTCATCCATGACAGGGCCCTTTGGTGCCAGAGGACACAGAAATGAATGAGACAAAAAAATCCCAGTCTCCTGGCACCGACCAGACACAGCACAGACGCGTGCCCTAAAGCACCACTCTTGTTTCCTTTCTTTTATCTTCAAAATCGATTCGTTTTCAAGCAGTCCAGCAGTTCAAATGGTTAAACACAAAATTACCCTACGACCCAGCAATTCCACTCCTTGGTATTTGCCCACAAGAAAGGGAAACACATATTCACAGCAGCATATTCACAACAGCCAAAAGGTGGAAAGAACCCCAATGTCCATCAGCCAATGAACAGATGATAAAATGTGGTCTGTTCACACAGAGGAATATTATTCAGCAAATAAAAAGGGACTGAGGTCCTGATACGTGCTTCAGCCTGGTTGAATCTGAAAACGTGATGCTCAATGAAAAAAGCCCTCCACACAAGGCCCCAGAGTGTGTGATTCCATTTATGTGAAACGTGGTGAGCAGGGCTGGGAGGGGTGGGGGAATGGGGTGATGGCCGAGGACTTCAGGAGTGCTTTCTGGGGTGATGAAAATGTTCTAAAATTGATTGATGGTGCTGGGTGCACACCTCTGGGCAGGTACTAAAAACCTTCGAATCATGCGCTCCGAGTGGGTGATTTGTGCGTGAGTTATAGCTCAGTAAAGCTGTTGGAAAATCACAATGCCTACCTTCACAGGGGTGTTAAGGGTATTAATTATTCTCTGTAAAATATTTAAAATAGTGCCTGGCACGTGCTAAATGCTCAGTAAATGTTAGCTATTTTAAAATAGTAAATTCCTTTTAAGCACTTGAAACCCCGGGTGCTGGTGCCGCGCCTTGCCTCCTGCTGTCCATCGGAGACACTCTCCCCTTTGATTTCTTTGAGTATCTGGGTTTCATAACCGGCTCCTCTGACCGTGTGTGTTTTTTTTTTAATGAAGTTCTTTTTTTTTTTTAATTTATTTATTTTGTTTTTGGCTGCCTTGGGTCTTTGTTGCTGCATGTGGGCTTTATCTAGTTGCCGCGAGCCGGGGCTACTCTTTGTTGCGGTGCGCGTGCTTCTCATTATGGTGGCTCTTCTTGTTGCGGAGCATGGGCTCTAGGCGCGTGGGCTTCAGTAGTTGTGGCACACGGGCTCTAGAGCACAGGCTCAGTAGTTTTGGCGCACGGGCTTAGCAGCTCCGCGGCATGTGGGATCTTCCCGGACCAGGGCTCGAACCCGTGTCCCCTGCACTGGCAGGCGATTCTTAACCACTGCGCCACCAAGGAAGCCCCCGTCCGTGGTTGTAGTATCGCCTTTGAGGGGCCCTGGCATGGCCACCTCCCCAACCCCCCACCTTCCCCACCACCCCACAGGACCCAGACTCTCAGGTTATGTGGCCTCTCTGGGGGTGGCCCCCTCCCTGTCCTCCCCCACTCACTCGTCCCAGACCCAGCGCCCCTTCCCTTCTCGCGCATCTGGGCGAGGCCAGCAGCCTGCCGCACACACGCTCGCAGCCTCGCCCCCATGCTTTGCTTGCTCCCCGAGAGGTAATTTGGACAGACAGGCGCCCTCGAGGCTGGCGCTGGGTTCGGCTCCCGGGACCTGGGCTGGGGGCCGCCTCCACGAAGCTTGTGGCTTTCTGACCCAGAGAACAGGCTGGCAAATCCGTGCGTGAACTTTTGCAGATACCAGGAAACTGGCAGAATGGCTAATAATTTACATGACATTAAAACCGTCCAACTTTGTCTGAGTAAATTAGAAGGATAAAATGAGATTTATTAAGGGCAAAGCCAGAGCAATGCAACAAGAGAAAGAGTCAGAAATAGAAAAGGCAGGAGTTTGGAACGGTGTTAACCACGGAGAAGTACTGGGAGGTGGTGTCTGATGAGAAATGACATGTTAATCATCGTAATGACCGCCTCTCCCCATCGCCCCGGGGAGCCCAGAGCAGCCTAGGGGCTTCGGCTGAGCCATCCTGCCCGGCTCTGCGAGGCAAGAGGGCAGCCTCTTGGTCTGGTCTGGCAGCTGGTGGCACTGGCCAGGGGCTGGGGCCTGTCACAGAGCTCCAGTTCCCAGGAGAGACCAGAGACCCAGCCAGATGAGCGGCCCTTGGAGCCCCAGCAGCATCTTTACATGTACTGAGCACCTACTGTGTGCCAGGCAGGGGCTGGAACACTTTAAAATACATTTGTTGAGCACTCACCGTGTGCCGTATTCAGGAAGTGCTGCAATGACTGTGTAAGTCAGGTTGGTGGGTGCCCACTCCTAGTTTGTGGGTGAGTAGCCGGCCTCGGAGAAGGTCAGCAACTTGCCCAAGGTCACACAGCCAGGAAGTGGCAGAGCCAGGGCCCAGAGCTGCTGGATTCTGGATCCCACAGTTCTCCCGGCTGTTCAGCAACGGTGTGGAATGCCTGCTATGCACGGAACTGAGGGTGCAGGGCGGGCACGGTTCCTGCCCCCAGGTGGTGTGGCCCAGAGGCCGAGAAGAATGAGCCAACGGGTAGTGATGCTGCATGCGATGAGTCCTCTGCTGGGGTGAACCCAGGGGCTACAGGGGTGCATGGAAGGTCCTTGAAACCCACCTTGTCCTGGGTGATCAAGAAAAACGGCTAGAGCTTTAGCCGAGCCACGGGCGTGTGATATGGCGGAAATGCTCCAAGCTGATTGAAACAGCCGGTTCAAAGCCAGGTGTCCTTGGAGAGTTGCAAGTCATTCCTTCCCAACTGAGCCTCTGGCATGAAGGGACAGCGGGGACAAGTGTGGCTGGGGGGGGTGGGGAGAGATGTGGCTTGGAAGCCGTGCCAGGGAGTTTGGGTTGTATCTTACGGACATTGGGGACCCCTGCCCACTCACGCCCCTGTCTGAGGACGAGGGTGAGGAGGAGGGCCCCTGGGAGAAGAGAGGGGCCTGGTCTGAGTGGGCAGCAGGCCAGTTGAACCTCATGGGTTCTGAGCAGGGTCGCCAGGCAGCTCAGGTGGCCCCAGGCTGGAGTCTCCCTGACGGTGCTGGTCACCGTCCCTGGCTCCCAGGGCGCCTTGCAGCCCCATTCTGCAGGGCCTGGTCCCAGCACACCGACACAGCTCTGGGCTTCTTCACAGACCCCACGTGTGGGGCTGTCCCTGGGCTCGGGCTGTGCTGGCTGGTCGTCCAGAGCTAGCCGTGCCTGTGTGCCCAGCCTGGACACCCCCAAAGGAGGGGACGGTGGGGCCCACACCCCTCACACGCTCCTTTGTCTTTCCAAGGGCCTGGCCATGCAGTGAATGTGGGCTGCCAACAAGCTGGGGGAAAGGCTGAACCAGTAACTTTATCCGCATTTGCATTTGAGGAAAGTGAGGCTCAGAACAGGGTCGGGAGCTGTGCACTGAGAACTTACATCAGGGAAGCCACGTGGGCCCGATGCTCTGGTTGGTTTTCCCCACACACTTAATGAGGTCCCCGTCAGACCAGCTGAGGCCGACCCAGGGAGGCAATGCTGGTGATGAGGGAGAGTAGAGACCTCCCAGCACCCCAGAATTTGACCAGCCTCCCAGGGTGGGGATCTACAGGGGGACAGGCCCCGGGGCCCCCTAGGAGCCTCAAAAACAGCTGCCCCGGACCCAGCTGTCAGAGAGAACACTGGGGAGGTGGGGTGGGGTCTGCCGGGCCACGGCTCCGGGGGTGCAGGGGTGGGGACCGGCCCCACTGCAGAGCTGCCTGAGGAGCTCTAATGATGGCTCATGTCAGAGCCGGCCCTCGGATCTCACCGCCCTGCGTCTCCGGTGGCACCACGCCAATTAAGGATGAGTTGAGTGTATCGTTAGTTTCCGAGTCGTCAGGATTCCAATTAAGGGCATCTTAGATCCACTTGAGCGGCTCTGCTGATCATCCAGGCTGGAGAAGTTGGGCTGGGCTGGGGGTACCTGCTGTACGCTGACAAGCTGTAATGGGGCTTTGCCAGACAGGGGGCTGGATTAAATTGGCACAGCGAGGCTGAATTCCTGGCTCCGCCTGCATGCCGAGGGCCTTGGTCTCCTGACCGGTCGGTGCGAGTGTCCTTCTCCTGGGGGTGATGGGCCAGAATGACTGGAGGTCCCCCTGGGAGGCAGTTCCAAATGTCACATTCCCATCAGACCTGGCCCTGAGGGGCCATCTGGTCTACCCCTTCATTGACAACGGGAGAAACGGAGGCCCCTCAAGGCCACAAGAGACCCTAGAGGTGGACCTGATCCAGACCCTCAAGCAGATTGGAATCCCCTCCACCGTCCCAGCCAAGTGGCCATTTACTTAGGCCTCTTTTATGACAACAAGACCACTCCTCCTCCCATCAGGGCTTGTTCCCTGTGTCCATTGGGGTTTTTATCTGCAAAGGAGGTGACTTTGGCCACGTGCAGATCTGGAGGAACAGCTTTCCAGGCAGAAGAAATAGCAAGTGCAAAGGCCCTGGGGTGGATCAGAAACGTGGGTCAGAAACGTGGCCCGGGGGACTTTCCTGATAGAGTGGTGGTTGAGAATCCGCCTGCCAATGCAGGGGACACGGGTTCGTTCCCTGGTCTGGGAAGATCCCACAAGCCGCGGAGCAACTAAGCCTGTGTGCCACAACTACTGAGCCTGTGCTCTAGAGCCCGCGAGCCACAACTACTGAGACCACACGCTGCAACTACTGAAGCCCGCACGCCTAGAGCCTGTGCTCTGCAACAAGAGAAGCCACCGCAATGAGAAGCCCGTGCACCGCAATGAAGAGTAGCCTCTGCCCTCTGCAACTAGAGAAAGCCCGTGCGCAGCAATGAAGACCCAACGCAGCCAAAAATAAATAATAAATAAATAAATAAAACTATCAGTAATAAGATAATTAAATTGAAAGTCAGGTTTGAAAAAGAAAAAAAAGAAATGTGGCCCATGTGGCCACTGGAGCAGGAGGAACTGAGGGCAGGGAGGTAGAGAAAGGAAGCCCCGCAGGCTGGGGTGGGGAGGGATGTGAGAAGCCACGGGGCTCTAAGCTGGGGAGGGACGTGATCTGTGCTCTGAAGGCTGGAGCTGCCTCCTCACTGGGGAGTGGAAGGCGGGAGAACATGGAGATCCCGGTGTGGCCACTGGCTGGAGGGGGCACTGGGGCTCCTGGACTTGCTCTGGCCTTGGGGGCGTTGCTGGGAAGAGGGTATGATCAGAGGTTTTGGCCTGAGCCGCTGCCGAGGAGCACAGAACGAGGCGCTCTGTTTGAACACATCCCGTTTGAGCAGGTCTAGGGGAAGGGCAGTGGATCTGAAGATCTGGGGAGAGGCAGGGGCCGGAGCTGAGAAGGGAGCAGGGCCGAGAGGTAAACCATCCACACTGCAGTGTCGCCTCCACCCAGGAGCCTGAGATCCAGCCCGGCAGGTGGGGGTGGGGGTGGAGTGGCCTGGTTTGGACCCAGGCTCAGTTTCTCCCCACCTGAGTGTGGCCTCATGGGGGTCCTGTGTCCTCCTGGGGCCTCAGTTTTCTCACCTGTGAAATGGGAGCACACCCCTCCTTTGCAGGCAACCTCTCTCTGGCCACCAGCGTGGTCCCCCTCTCGTGGGCGTGGCTGCCTAGCTGGCCAGCTCCTTCTGTCCACGGGTGGCTTCTGGGGCAGGTGCCAGAGACACCCCCCCCTTTGCAAACTGCAATGCCCCAAGTGCTGGGCGTGTGGGTGCTGCCCCCCCCAACTGTCTCCTTCTCCCCTGCGCAGACACAGCCGGGGGAAGGGGCTCCAGGGCCCACGCTGACATCCGACCCCCCGGGTCACCAACCTGGGACCACCTCTCATTTGACTTGCTTTGGATGAGGACAGGTCTCACCTGAGCATCCCTTATGGCCTGTGACCTGGGACGACTTGCCCCGGGTCCCACCCTCCCCACACTCGGGGGGCTTGGGGTTGCTGCTGCTCTGCGACCTCGACCTCCGACCTCCGGGGGCAGCAGGGTCTCGACACAGCAGGGTGCTGTGCCTTCCCTGGGGAGGCCCGGGCACTAAGTGTGATTTAAACCCAGGTCTGGTGTAGGCAGTCCGTGGCCTGAGGCGGGGGTGGGGCTGTGGCTCCCGGGTGAGAAGCCCTCTCCTCGCTGCAGGGGGACGAGGGGAAGAGGCCCTGCTCGGGGCAGAGACACGGAAGGGGTTGGAGCAGAGCCGGGCCTGCGGTTGACCTGGGAATGGAGGTCAAACCGCTCCTGGAACCATTAGGAGCATTCTCCACTGGCTGCGGGGCGCAGACAGTGACGTGATGAACACCTGTGAGCCCAGCTCGCAGGCTGAGCGGACGTAACATTCTGATACATGCCCTTTTCTCAGATCTTTTTTCAGCACGGCTCAGTCCCACGGCGTTTCTGTGTGTTTACAACGCATGCTTACACCCCAGCAGCCTGCAGAGTCAATGTTTAAACTTGACGTAGATGGTACCTTGCGTCCCTGACATTCAGCATTGCTTTTCTGCTCAAATATGACCCTCCCGTGACTTATCCGAGTCGGTCCATGTCTGGTTCGTCGATCATCTGTTTACATTAACCGCGGTCCAGGGCTCCCGCGTGAACGTCGTTCATTCATTTCCCGTGAAATACACACGGTGCTCTTCGCCGTGCTTCTTGACCACGTGCCAGTCCCAACACACGCGGGCGAGGGGTTCAGCTGCGCAGCCAGGAGCTCAGCCGCTGGGTCCCGGGCAGGTGTGTGCAACTCCAGGAGAAACGGCCGGACGGTTTTTCGAAATGATGGCACCATCTGCTGTCCCGCCACTGGGAGAGTTCCCGTTGCTCCAGAGCCTCACCAACACTCCGTTCTGTCGGACCTGAATCTTTGCCCAGCTGGTGGTTCTGAAGTGGCATCTCACTGAGGATTTAATCTGCGTTTCCCCGATGATGCCCGCAGCGGAGCCTCCCGCCAGACTTCCTCTCCTGGGACGTCCTGTTCCCATCCCCGGCCGGCTCCCCGATTGTCCTTCTTTATGGATGTGCAGGAGTCCTCTGTGTAGCCTGGGTGTTAATCCCTCATGGGTTATGCGTGTTGTAAGTATCTCCTCTGTGTCTGGTGGTCTTGTTGCTGTGTTTACGGTGTGCTTTGTCATGCCAAGTTCTCTAATTTTGCTCTGGTTGGATTCATCAATCTTCCCCGTCATTTTTTGTTGGTTTAAGAAGTCTTTCTCCACCCAGAGATGGTAAAAAAGTCTTCCCTGCACACTTAGGCCTCTAACCATCGGGGTCGCATTTCATAGTGATGTGAGGTGGGGTCTCACCTGGTGATTTCGGTCCAGGGGCTGATTTCCCGGGTCTCCTTATTGCTTGGTCCCTCTTTCCCCTCTGATTAGTATAGCCGCCATCTCCTTGTGGCGGGGTGGTCTGAGTTCCTGGAAGCCCTAGGGGAGGGGAAATGTGGAAGGGGAGAGAGCTGAGGGGGCCTCGAGGGAGCAAGGAGGCCAGCTGAGGTGGAGGCGGCTGGGATGCTGGGACGATGTGGCAGATGGGGGATTCCTGGGGGAGGGGCTCTGGGGATGCTAAACAGTTAAATGGGACACATTTGAGGGATGGGCAACACCGGGACGTCTGTGTTCTGTGATAGAAGCTTCCTTGGACCCCGAAACCTTGTGATGAGCCTCCTTTGCACACAGAAGCCTTGTGTGAGGGTCAGGCCTCTGTGGGGGGTGGCGGGCAAAGCACAGGCCCTGGAGTCAGGAGGCCCAGCCGCCCTGCCAGCTGAGACCCTGGCCTCCTGCAGGCTGTGAAGTGGGGTGGGGGTGGAGGGCTCCCTGCCCTTGACCTCGGCCCCAGCCTCACCGTCCACCTGCTGGAGGGGGTCACCCAGCCCGCTGAGGGAACGGGGCTTGCTCAAGGCCACACAGAGTTACAGGAGTGAAGACCAAGCCTGGGACTCCGGGCTCCCAGCTGGGGCCCCCTCTCGTGCAGGACAGCTACCCCAGCCCTCGGGGAGGGGACACTCAGACCCCCTGGTGACACTGCCTCCCAATCGCCTTCCCTACCTTGGTCCCCCCCCCCGCCCCCCCACCCCGCTCAGCCACCAGCGCCAGTCCTCACACCACGGTGCCCAGCGGGGCTGGCAGCTCAGATAGGAAATCAGGGGCTGCCTGGGAGGCTGGGCGGGCAGGAGTCCTGGAGCCCTGGGTTGGGGGTGTCTGCTTCCTGGGGCTGCCCTAACAAAGCACCACAGGCTGAGCAGCTTAAACAACAGAGATTGATTTTCTCCCCATCCTGGAGGCTGGACATCTGAGATCAAAGTATCAGCAGGGCTGGTTCCTCCTGGGGCCTCTCTCCTTGGTGTGCAGATGGCTGTCTTCCCCCTGTGTCCTCCTGGGGTCGTCCCTCTGTGTGTCTGAGTACTAATCTCCTTTTCTTATAAGGACCCCAGACACACTGGATTAGGGCCCACCCACGTGACCTCATTTTACCTTAATTCTCTTTAAAGGCCCCGTCTGCATACACAGTCACATGCTGAGGTGCTGTGGGTAGGGCTTCAACACATGAAGTTGGTTGGTGGGGGACACAGTTCAGCCCATAAGGGGGGGGACAGAGGAGGGCCACGGGAGAGGATGGAGGGGAGGGTCAGGGGCAGCGGGCATCTGGCCCCGTTACCTGCGTTGAGCCTTTGGAGGGATGGGCGCTCTGGGGTACGAGAGGGCTGTGCCGGTGTGATGCCTGGGGCATGGGACGTGCTTTGCGGGTGATGGGGGTGTCAGGGGGAGAGGCCCCTCCACTGGGGCCTTGGGCAGCACCCGGGGGACCTTCCTGCCCCTGGGTGGGAGGTGCATGCTGTCCCCTGGCCACACAGCAAAGCAGAGAGAGCCCTGGAGGCCATGTGACCACAGGGACCAAGGTGACTTGTGGGGTCTTTAAGGACATGGGCCACACCCGAGGGCCATGGGGCAATGCCCCAGGGCAGGCGGTGGTACACACAGAAGAACTCAGACCCACGTCTGCGGGGAGAAGCGAGGGGAGCTCAGACGGACAGCGGCCGAGTTCCTGCCGTGGGAGAAGCAGTGCCTCAAGGCCGCCCTTCAGCTGAGTCACAGAGACTCATAAATCGTCCTTTCCTTGCGCACCTCAGCCTGGGGGCCAGTGTCTGTGTTTTATTGCTTCTCCTGGGGGCCACGTATTTTCCCCAGAGCCTGGGATTAAGTCACCAAGAAAGACCAGGGACCCCAGGCGGGCTGGAAGGGGAGGGGTCCCGGATGCCCATCGTCTCCCCACCTGCTCTCTCCCAGGCCTGTAATTGGATCTGGAGCCTGAGAGCTTTGGCCTGAGGATGGGGGCGGATAATGGGACCCCAGGTCTCAGGCTCTGGGCTAAGCCTTGGGTGGGGGGAGGCCGGGAGGGCACAGAGTGCAGAAGGCCCCCCGTGTGGCCTGCACCCAGGTCCCACGGGCCCCCTCTAGGCTCCGAGCCCCTCCAGCTCCGTGTGGGCCCTGGGTGGGCCTGCTCGCCCGTAGTCATGGAAGATTAGGTGTGAGGCGGGCCTGGCTGCCTTCGAAGGCCAAGGCCGCTGAGCCCCTGGTGTTAGGCCTCTGCTTCTGAACTTGAGGGGATCTGGCACCAGCGTCTGGGCGGCGCGAGGTGGGGGAGGGAGGGGCAAGGGCAGGGGTCAGCCCCACGGTCACTGCCTCACACCCCCTTTCACCACAGACCCCCGGCGGTGGCCCAGACATGGACTTTGTCCGAAAAGTGCAATATTTAAAAAAAAATTAGAATCAGCTGCCAAGATTTAAAGTGGAGAGGTTTTGCATTAAAACCTGATTGCTAGCTTTTCTTAGGAAACAAAGAGAAACCGAAGGCCAAGTGACACTGGGCTCCATTCAGGTTTTGCTCAGACCCTCCAGGCCCAGCTCCCTCCAGGGAAAAGCCGCCAAAGCCGCCACACCACTTGGCCCTGCTCCATCGTCCCCTGCCTCTCTCCCCGTGCTCTTTCTGCTTCAGCCGTACAGCCCCTGGCTTCCTGCAGCTTTGAGGCCTGCTGCTGCCTCAGGGCCTTTGCACTTGCTGCTGCTTCGACTTTCCTCCCCACCCACTCACACCCCATTTCCCTGGGCTCTTTACTGTCACGTCGCCTTCTCTTCTACTTGGGATTGCCGTCTGCCTGCTCTCCGCCTCCCTCTCCTCTGCTCACTCATCACCAGGTGACACACGGGGCTGAGGGCTGACTGGTGGTTTCTCCGTGGGGTCTGGGCTTCCTCACAGTGCGGGGGCCGGGCGAGCATCCGGAGAGAGTGCCGGGCACAAGCGGTGTCCTCTCTGTGACCTAGCCCAGAATATACAGACTGCTTCTCTGCACCATCCTGGCTGGTGGAGACATGGGTCCCCACCCAGATTCAAGAGGAGGGAGCACAGTTCAAAGGGGAGGAGTAGAGTCCTGACCACCACCAGGGACCAGGAATATAGCCATGGCCATTTTTAGAAAATACAGCCAAGCACATCTTTGAATCCATGGTGCTCAGTGAGACCTTGGCGCATGGATGGCCGCCCGCCCGCTGGGGCCCCGGTGGACAGGAGCCCGCGGGCCAGAGCTCCTTCTTCCTGTGGCCTGCCAGGTATCTGAGCTGTTGTGCCCACCTTCAGAGAACCCTCATTCCTTTCCCACCTCTCGGGCTCTCTGGATACTAGGTCCCTCTTGAAGTCCCTTTGCAGTCGGGCCCCCCTCCTCCCCAACCTCCAGTCCTTGCAATCACGGATCTGTTTTCTGTACTAATGGCTTGGACTTTTCTAGAACATCATATAAATATAATCATATAGCGTGTAGCCTTATGTGTCTTTTTAGGATTTTAAGCAAATCCGGAATAGGACTTGCCTATTCTGGACATTTCATATCAATGGAATCACACAACATGTGGCCTTTTGTGTCCGGTTTCTTTCATTCAGCATCGTGTTTTCAAGGTTCCTCTAGGTTGTAGCAGGTGTCAGTGCTTCATTCCTTTTTTTGTGGCAGAAAAATATTCCATCATATGAATAGACCACATTCTATTTATTTGTCCATTCACCAGGTGATGGACATTTGAGTTATTTCCACCTTTTGTCTAGTGTGAATAATGCTGCTACGAACGTTTATGTACAAGTTTTTGTTTAAACAACTATTTTCTGTTCTTTTGGGGTCTGTACCTAGGCATGTAATTGCTGGGTGACATGGTAACTCTGTGTTGAACATTTTGGAACTGCCAAAGTGTTTTCCACAGTGACTGCACCATTTTACATCCCACCAGCTTGCACGAGGTTCCAATTCTCTACATCCTTCCAACACCTATTCTTTTCTTTTCTTTTTTATTATGGTGGTCAAACTAGTGGGTGTGAAGTGGTACCTCATTGTGGTTTTGATTTGCGTTTCCCTAATGACTAATGATGTTGAGCATCTTTTCATGTCTTGTTGACCATTTGTATATCTTCTTTGGAGAAATGAATGTCTATTGAGATCCTTTGCTCATTTTAAAAATTGGGCTGTCTTTTTATTCTTGAGTTGTATGAGTTCTTTATACGTTCTGGGTACTAGACCCCTACCAGATATGTTTTGCAAATATTTTCTCCCATTCTGTCGTTTCACTTTCTTGGTGGGGTCCTTTGATGCACAAAAGTTTTAAAGTATGATGAAGTCCAATTTATCTATGTTTTCCTTTGTTGCTTGTGTTTTTGGTGTCATATCTAAGAAACCATTGCTAAATCCAAGGTCATAAAGATTTGCCTCTGTTTTCTTCCAAGAATTTTGTAGTTTTAGCTGTCATGTTCAGGTTTTTAAATTTATTTTGAGTTAATTTTTATATATGGTGTGAGGTAGGGGTCCAGCTTCATTTTTTCGCGTGTGGCTCTCCAGTTGCCCCAGAACCATCCGTTGAAGAAACTATTTACCCCCATTGAATAGTGGTGACCTGCTTGTTGGAGATCAGTTGGCCACAGACGTATGAGTTTTTTCTGGACTCTCACTGATCGTTATGTCTATCCTTACATCAGTACCATGTTGTTTGATTACTGTAGCTTTGTAGTAACTTTTGAAATCAGAAAGTGCGAGTTGAATCCTACACCTTTGTCCTTCTTTTTCAAGATTATTTTGGCTATTTGGGACCCCCTTGCAATTCCATATGAATTTTAGGACTAGCTTGTCCATTTCTGCAAAAAAGGCCTTGGAATTTTGATAGGAATTGCATTGAATCTGTAGATCAATTTGGGGAATATTGTCATTTTAACATTATTAAGTCTTCCAATCCATGAACATGGGATGTATTTCCATTTATTAGATGTTTTATAGATTTTATAGATTTTTATGTTTTATAGATTTCCTTATATCAGTTTGTACCTACTACCTTGGTTTACTTAATTTATTATTAAGTATCTGATTCTTATTATTAAGTATTTGACGCTATTGTTAATGGAATTGTTTTCTTAATTTCCTTTTCAGATTGCTCATTGTTAATGTATAGAAATGTCACTGACTTTTGTGTGTTGATCTTGTATTCTGCAACTTTGCTGAATTTGTTTATTAGCTCTAACAGTTTCTTTTGTGTGTATGGATTCTTTAGGATTTCCTATATATGAGGTTGTGTCATCTGTTAATAGAGGTAGTTCTACTTTGCATTATTTTTTTTGAGATTTATTGGTGATGTTGTGTGTATCAATAGTTTATTCCTTTTTATTGTTGAATAGCATTCCATTGAATGGATATGTCACAATTTGTTTATTCACCTGTTAATGGACATTTGAGTTGTTTCCAGTTTAGGCTACTGCAAATTGGGCTGCTATGAAGATTATTGTACAATTCTTTGTATGGACATATCTTTTTATTTCTCTTGGGTAAATACCTAGGAGTGAAATGTTTTGGTCATATGGCAGGTATATATTTAACTTCCAACTTTTAAGAATCTGCTAAACTATTTTCCAAAGTGGTTGTACAGTTTTGTATTCACATCAGCAGTGTTCCAGTTCCTCTAAATCTTCACCAACACTTGATATGATTGGTCTTTTTAATTTTTGTCATTCTAATAGGTGCTGAGAGGTATCTCATTGTGATTTTAATTTGTATTTCCCAAATGATTATTAGCTTTGAGCATCTTTTCAGGTATTTATTTGCCATTTGTATATCTTCTTTGGAGAAGTATCTGTTCATATCTTTTGTCCATTTTAAAATTGACTTTTTGGTTTATTATTGTTGAATTTTGAGAATTCTTTACACATTCTGTATATAAATTCTCTGTCAGATATACAATTTGCAAATATTTTCCCCCAGTCTGTGAGTTGTCCTTTCATTCTCTTTACGGTTACCTTTAAAGAACAGGAATTTTTACTTTTGACGATGCCCAGTTTATTAATTTTTATTTTTTGGATCACGCCTTTGATGTCATATCTAAACGATCCTTACTTAAGCAAAAGGTCACAAAGATTTTCTCCTATGTTGTATTCTATAAGTTTTATAATTCTAGGTTTTATATTTGGGTCTATGATCCATTTTGAATTAAATTTTGTATGTAGTGTGAGATATGGATCAAAATTTTTTGTTTGTTTTTTTTTAACATATGGATATCCAAATGTTCCAGTATCATTGGGTGAAATGATTGTCTTTTTTTCCACTAAGTTGCCTTTGTCCCTTTGTCAAAAATTAGCTGTCTATGTATGTGTGCATCTATTTCTGGACTCTCTATTCCATGCCTATTTGTCTATATTATACCAATACCTCACTGTTTATCACTATAGTTTTATAATCTGTCTTGAAATCAGGTTGTGTTACTGCTCCAACTTTGTTCTTTTTCAATCACTTTGCCTCATCTAGGTCTTTTGCATTCCATATGAATTTTACAAATAGCTTGTCAATTTCTCAAGACAAAACAAAACCAGACCTGGTGCAGACTTGCACTGATCTATGATAGTTGGCAGTTGTTATGGTTTATATTGTTTCCTCTCCTGCAGGCTGCACTTTCCAGGAACTTCTCCTGCTTTTCCCTGATGTGGTCTGTCCATCACTGTGTCCACTCTCTGAACTTACATACTCGCGTTTGTTGTCCCCCATATAGAGACACCAGGCCCCTTGCATTACCCACTGAGTTTCCTGCGGTGGGGGGATCATCACTTATTCTCCACCATCTATGAAGAGCCCATCGGAGTTGGGTATAGGGAAGAGTTTTTCCTAAGGCTTTGATCATATTTCCAGACAAGTTCATTACTTTGTGGACGAAAATTAGGATGCTAATGCTGTGAGTTCCCATCCACCCATGCATTATTCACCTATTTACCCATCCATGTTCCCATCCATCGAGCCATCTATTTTTCACCCATTCATCCATCCATATTCCCATCTATCCATCTATCCATCCATCCAGCCACCCACCCACCCATTCTTCATCTCTTCACCTATCCATACTCCCATCTATCCATCCATCCACCCCACCCATCCTTCATCCATTTACCTATTCATCCAACTATTCATACTTCACTCATACATCCTTCACCTATTCACCCGTCCATCCACCCACCCATCCACCCGCCCATCCTTCACCCACATCCTTCCCTTTTCTACCCACCTTCATGTTCCCCTACCCATCCCTTCCTGATCACCAACCATGCTAGACACTGGGGTTTAGAAATACCTTCCAGGACCTAAGTTTCTCTGTCTTTAAACGAGCAGGTTGAATGAAGTGATTTCGCGGGGCCCTTCACACTCTGTTTTTCTTTGACTTCCATACAAGGACAGTCAAAATCCAAAGCTGACAGGGTTACACGACTTGCGCAAGAAGGATGAGGAGCTGGGCCAAGTCAGAGAGGGGTTTTCATGCCCACTGACTCTGGGACAGACACAGATCGCCACTTGCACCTATCTGTGCCAAGATCCCAGGAGCTCAGGCCCCCATCACAGGGCAATGCAGTGGGTGCCCTCTTGGTGCAGGTGGCATTAACTGGGCATCCAGGGGTGCCCCTCACTGTCTGTGTCCAGTGGGAGCCTCCAGGTTCCCCGAGGAGGCAGTGGCTAAGCACAGAGGACAGAGAGGCGAGCAGTGGGGGCCACTCAGGCCCGAGGGGCAGGGCAGGGGCCTGGGGAAGCCTCAGGTTTGCTCTACCCTCTGAGCGGACATCAGCAGTGACCTGAAGCCCTGCTCTGGCCGCCACCGTACCGCCCCACCTCACCTGTGCACACCCAGGGCTGTTTGCACGGACACGTGTGTCCCTGGCTAGACTGAGCAGGTGGCATGCAGGGCTGGCGGGGCTAACATCCCAGGGGGTGGCCTCCGAGCTGGCGGGAAGGCTAGGGCTGGGGGCCTGGGGGAGGCAGCTGACCCCGATCCATCCACCATGGCTCCGCCACCACTGGGTCCTGGGGCTCGCCCTGACCCCCTGGCAGCCTGGGCCCACTTGTGACAGCATACAGTCTGGAGTTAATAACAGAGGTTTTTGTCTTTTCCAGTTTTCTTGTTTCTCTGTGGCCTCTGCCCACTGAATCGGGGCCCCGGCTGCCTCAGGGGGGAAGCAGACACAGCGAAGAACAAAGAAATCAATTGACTTTCTGGAAGAATTTTTAAAAACTCGCAGCAGAGGCAATATTCTGAAAGCGCAGAGGATTTCTTTTGCAAGGGCAAGGCTTTTTGAGAAAGAAAGCGTTTTTGAGTGACAACAGAGACTTTATTGCATAAGCCATGAATGGGGGAAACCGTGTGAGGGCTTTTCCTGCTGAAAGGGTCAATAATTGGACCGGGGGGAGGCAGGGAAGGGGGACCTGAGACCCCCTTCCAGCCCCTGCCTGGGCGAAACCACTTGGAGGCAGCTGCTGGACAATCTGGGTGAGTTTGGGGATTCTCAGCGCACGAGACCCTTGCTTGCTCCGTGTCTTCATGGGGAAGCCCCACCCGACACCATCACGGTGGCCCCCGGGGGACAGCTCCCAACTACTGCTCCTGCAAAGATACTTTATCATTGTTATTATCATTATTTTTGGTTCACAAAGCAAATGGTTTGTGTATTGGATATCTCTTGCTACATAACAAATCTCCCCCCTTTAGTGAAGTAAAACAATGCGTATTATCTCCCATAATTTCCGGGGTGAGTCATCTGGGGGTCGCTTAGCTGGGTGGTTCCAGCTCAGGGGCTCTCACGAGGCTGCATCTGAAGGCTTGACTGCGGCCGGAGTCTCCCTGTCCAGGTGGCTCAGGCTCCGTAGTGGCCAGGGCCTCGGTTCCTCCCACTTGGCCCTGGCTCAGGCCGGGTGTCCTCACGGCACGGCGGCTGGCCTCCCAGAGCCAGTGATCCAAGATGGCAGGGAGGGGAGGTGCAGCGCTTCACGGCCCTGGGAATCGGCCCATTCAGCACGGGAAGCGCCGGCGCAAGGGCACAGATAGCAGGAGGGGCGTGTCCTCAGAGGCTGCCAGCGCATGGAGCGCTTTCTGGATTCCAAAGCGCTCTGCACCCACAGCAGACAGGTGCACACGTTAGCTCACAGGCCCCTCCCTGAGATAGTCCCATTTCTCCTACGAAGGGACTGAGGTGGGGGCTTTGTGAGTCGCTCTGGTCCTTGTTGTGCCCCAAGCTGGGCCTCCAGGGTTTATGGGGCCCAGGAGGGCATCCTGGAGGAGAAGAGCAAGACCAGAGCTAAGAAGGATGGGCCGTTTGTGGGTCAGCGAGGGGCAGAGCACTGAGAACTCCGCCAGAGCCGTACAGAGGGCCTGGGACACCCGGTTGAGACGTCGGCCAGCAGGAACCGCGTCCCCATATGTCCCCTCCTCTGCGTCCCCAGCGCCCAGCCCAGGGCCTGGCGCCCGGACAGTCTGTGGAATTGGGGGCCATCCCAGGTTTTGGAGTGGTGGCAGGGGGGCTGCTATGTCGCCAGTTCCTGTGGGAGAGGCCTGGAGGCAGAGAGGCCCAGTGGAGACTGAGAAGCCCCCTTGCCTGGCAGGTAATGCTGGGGCTGGCCCTACCTCACCGTGGCACCCCTGTATGATTCGGGGGCCCCCTCCCTTCTTGGGCCATCCATGAACCAGGGTAGATGCCTTCTGAGGGTATGACCAGTCTAGGGGACCCATGCCCCAGTCTGACCTTGGGGCCGAGGCAGGGGCCTGTGAGGTCCCATGAGGGGCTTGGTGGCGACACAGAGCCTGTGCTGAGTGCCCCCCAGGTCCCCAGCTGGCCCCCAGATGTGCCCAACTCCTTGTTTCTGGGCCAGACTTCTCTCCCAAGGCCACCTCCTGCTCCACGGTCTCTGACAGTCTCTGCTTCCCAGCCTTCCTGGGACCCCCCCCCAGCCCTGCAGCCACGGGCCACACACTCACTCTCTGAGCCTCAGAACCTCCCCTGGGGCCAGACCCCTGGCTGCAAGACTGGCGCCACAACTCAGCAGTAGGGGTGCATCGTTGGGCAGTGCTGTGGCCTCCCACCCCCTCGGTAGCCAGTGGGGGCCAGACAGTAATTTGGATAAGATTCTGAGGCCACAGAGCTGAGCAGGGAGCTGGGTCACTCCAGTCGAGTCCTTTTCTTCCCCTCACCACACTCCTGCCCAGACTCACAGAGGAAAGGCAAGATGCTTTAGCCCTTCAAGTCTCACTTTTCCCATCTTTAAAATGGGCACCACAGTGTCTTTTTTTTTTTAGAACTTTTTTTTTAAAGAGATTAATTTATTTACTTGTTTGTTTGGTTTTTTTTTTGGCTGCGTTCGGTCTTTGTTGCTGCACGTGGGCTTTCTCTAGTTGTGGCGAGCGGGGGCTACTCTTTGTTGCAGTGCGCGGGCTTCTCATTGTGGTGGCTTCTCTTGTTGCGGAGCACGGGCTCTAGGCGTGCGGGCTCAGTAGTTGTGGCTTGCGGGCTCTAGAGCGCAGGCTCAGTAGTTGTGGCGCACGGGCTTAGTTGCTCCACGGCATGTGGGATCTCCCCGGACCAGGGCTCGAACCCGTGTCCCCTTCATTGGCAGGCGGATTCTTAACCACTGAGCCACCAGGGAAGCCCCACAGTGTCTTTTGAAGGGTAAACACGTTAAATATTCATCAAGTCCACTTTATTTTACAATCCGTGCTTTTTGTGTCACATTTGAGAAATGTTTGCCAAACCCAAGGTCCCTAAGTTTTTCTCCCACGAAAAGGCACACTGCAGACTAGAAGAAAATATTTGCAAAACATATATCTGATGAAGGACTTGTATTCAGAATATATAAAGATCTTTCATAACTCAGTGATAAGAAGACTCAGAGCCCAGTTTTTTAAATGGGCCGAGTATTTAAACAGACATTTCAGTAAAGAAGACGACGCGGCAGATCAGCACGTTGAAAAGATGCTCAATATCATTAGTCATTAGGAAAAGGCCAAGGAGAACCGCAGCGCGGTATCGCCTCACACCTCCTAGAAAGGCTAGAACGAGAAAGACTGACCACAGCAGGTGTTGGCGAGGGGGTGGTCAGCTGGAGCAGTCGTCCACTGACAGTGGGTGGAAAGCGGGGCAGCCACTTTGGGAAGTGAAACATACACCTGCCCTCGACCCAGACCCAGCTGCTCGGCTCCTAGGTTCTCACCCAAGAGAGACGCACGCATATGTCCCACAAAAATGGTGCACGATGTTCCCAGCAGCTCCCTGTAACTGGGCAGATCGAGCACCCCCTCCCTGGGTTGTTGGCAGGATTCGTTTCGCCGGTGAATGCTGTTACTTGGGCCAGCACGTGGCAAGCACTGAACGATTATATCTCCCCGTGTCGTCTTCATCTTGCCCAACTCTGTCAGGGCGCACATGTGGAAACTGAGGCCGGGAGTGGGGTGGGGTGTTCACTGGGATTGGCCAGTGGGTCAGTGGCAACGCCAGACCCAGCAGCCAGGCCTCTTACTGTGGCCAGTGGATGCCCAGTTCCCTCTTCTTCCTTCGTCTTGGTGGGGTTGCTGGACCTTCCCAGGAACAGGGGAACGGGGGTGTCTCCGAACTTCCTCTTGGCTGGATTGAAGCAGCATTACCTGGGCAGACAGAGCAAATACCCTTCCCTGAACCGCCCAGCTAATAAGCTCCCCATTAAAACCGAATGAGGAGAGCCCTTGCTGGTTTGGGCTAAGTTAATCCAAAAAGAGCATCATCCGATGCTGAGGCGGGCTCTTCTGGGCAGCCTGGACGGCAGCAGAGAAGAGGGAGGGCAGAGGGAGGCGGAGCTCTGAGCCTCCGCACTGAAAACTGGAGCCTTCAGTTCCAGAGTGAGGACCAGAAGGAAAAGGAGGCAGAGGCAGCCCTGGCCTCGTCTCCTCCCGGAAGCCGCTCACGCCTGGAGCCGGGGGTGGGAGTGGGGGCAGAGCCGGGGAGCTGGGGCGCAGCTTGGACCACTGCAGCCCAGCCCCGCCCTGCTCCTCCTGTTCTGATGGTACTATTGCGGCATCACAAAGCGCCCCGAGCTCAGTGGCCTGAAACAACAGCGGTTTATTCTGCTCCCAAATCTGCACCTTGGGCGGGGCTGGGCGTGCACTGGACGCTGGTCTCTGCTGCCCGAGGCACTGGGTGGGGCATCCTGCCCGGGTGAAGGGGCCTCGTTCCAGACGGTGAGCTCCAGTGGGGGCAGTCTGTGGGCAGAGGAGGGTGTCTGCGTCCCCAAGACAGAGCCAGGTGGCGGTGGTATCGCCGTTTGTGACCAGCGTCAGGAGTCACAGAACATCACTTCATCACGCTACGTCCGGGACCACCGCAAACGCAGGGCTGGGGCAGGCTCCACCCCTCGGCACGGCAGCGGAGGGTTCTGGAAGGGCGTGTGGGACATGAAGGTAGTGAGGCGACCATTTTTAGAGCTGCACCTGCATGGACCCCACACTCTGCAGGCAGAAAGGACCCTGATTCACCCAGCCCAGAGCCCCCCAAGGATGCCAGCCCTGCCGGATGCTCTGCCCCATGGCCTCTGAGGGCAAAAGCTAAACCGTGCGTTAGCTTTCCAGACCTACAAAGGCCAAGAGCTTGTTAACTTGGAGGGTCTGAGGGGGGAGGGGGAGGGGCGCGGCCTGGTGGGGGAGGGCTCTGTTCACGTGCATCAGAGGCTGCGGCACTTTCCTGACGATGGAAAGCCTTTCTCTTTCATTTGCATTCATTTATTTATTTTTGGGCTGCGTTGGGTCTTCGTTGCTGCGGGCGGGGTTTCTCTAGTTGCGGTGAGCAGGGGCTACTCTTCGTTGCGCTGCGCGGGCTTTCTCTAGTTGTGGCGAGCGGGGGCTACCCTTCGTTGCGGTGTGCGGGCTTCTCATTGCAGTGGCTTCTCTTGTTGCGGAGCATGGGCTGTAGGCGCACGGGCTTCAGTAGTTGCGGCTCGCGGGCTCAGTACTTTTGGTGCACGGCCTCAGTAGTTGTGGCTCGCGGGCTCAGTAGTTGTGGCTCGCGGGCTGTAGAGCGCATGCTCAGTAGTTGTGGCACACGGGCTTAGCTGCTCCGCGACATGTGGGATCTTCCCGGACCAGGGCTTGAGCCCGTGTCCCCTGCATTGGCAGGCGGATTCCTAACCACTGCACCACCAGGGAAGCCCGAAAACCTTTCTCTTTAATGTTTGATTTTCTCCTTCCATTAACAGACCCCTCCCTCCCCCCCACCCCCATTCACCTGGTCCATGAGCTATAGGAGGCCTGAGCCGGGCAATACTGGGAAACAGAATTACACACTGTCCCCAAGCAATTGTGCTCCAAGTTCAGAGTCACCAGAGTCGCCATGGTGTCCCCATATCTGCCCTGGGACTTCCCCAAAACATCAGGGGTCCTCCGGGACCCTGCCTGTCCCCGTGAGATTTTGCTGAGGCTCGGAGCGGGAAGCGGGCTCTCCCACCGCACACACCTGGCGGCCGTGCGTCTGGGCCTCGGCCACACCACTCTCACCTGTTGTCAGCAGTTTGCCCTGTCTTGCCAGCCACAAACGGACAGGACCTGGCCTGGGCCTTAAGCCACCAGCAGGGGCCTCCTTGACTACTGGGGGGTGTGCACAGCTTGGTAAAGCGAGCGCTGTGCAGGGCTGAGGACCGGCTGCAGTCCCGGGCACCCGGGGAGAGCAGGGCGGGCCGGGCCTGGGGCAGGAGATGGCCAAGATCCCACGTTAGCCTCCACCCAGAGGTCGTCCCCCGGACAGGAGCCCTGCTGCGGGAGCCACCTCCCGTGGCCCCGGGCGCGTGGCTGCTCCTACCTCCTCCCACTTTCCTACCCACCAACCCTGCCCCCCACAAGCTCCAGGTGAGCCCCAAGTGACACATGTTGGTGGCGACCCCAGGCTTCTTCCGGGGGAGAAGAGACAGGCCCCAGTGTCCCTTGGCTGAGCCCCTGCGCGTCAGACCGGCTTGGCCCCATCAAAGTCTCCAAGTTAACAAGTTCAGGCCTGGTGATTGATTATTAACTAGATTCACAAAGTTGATGAAAAAAATCAGGATATAAATAAATATTCCTGGAGATATTCCACCCCCTGCAGGCATGAACTTTGAATAATTGGAGAGAATTATGCTGAGGACTAATCAAAACTTTTTTTTTCTTTCACTAATTACCTCTGGGTTTCATCAGTGTCAGAGCCTAATCAACTCCAGACATCCTAATCGACCCTCGGGAAATGTTAGGGATGGGGAGGGCTTCGGTGTCATATGGAAGGGGGACGGGGAGCCAGGCGAGGGGTGTCGGGGGTCCTGGCGGCAGATCCACCCTGGTCAGGGGTGGGGACCGGGGGTGGGGAGCGGAGGGAGCTGCCTCACAAGCCGCCACCTCCGCTCAGAATGAACGAAGCCCATCCTGCACTGCGGGCCAGCTTCCCTCCTCTGCATCCTTCCCGTGGCTTGTTGCCTTGTCTGCCCTGGCATTCCTCGGTTAGATGGATGGGGCCCAGGATGGGGGCTGGCACTGGGGCGTCATGGGGAGAGGCGTGTGAGGGCCGTGCTGGGGCCCAGGGCCAGTTCAGGATTCTGGGCATCTCTGGGGGGAAGGAAGCTTTGCTCCCCTCCCCCCCAAGAAAGTCATCTGCATCTGTTGAAAAATTCCTCCAGCGCTTGGGAGGAGAGGCCCAGGCCGCCAGTGGCTGATGGCTTGATCGCAGTGGTTTTCTCCGGCGTCCTGAACGCAGGGGCTCAGGAGCTGTGACAGCTGGGCCGGCGCAGCCTCTCAGCTCCTCTGAGCAGGGCACCCACCTCCTTGGCCTCTCTTGCTGGCTGGGCCTCATTCCCAGGGCCTGGTTCTGTCTCCTTCCTCCTTCGCCTCCTTGTTTCCCGAACCCAGGAAGGCCTTTAACCAATTTCAGAGGGAAAACTGAGTCGTGTGGAAATCCACCTCAACTTCCTCAAGAAACCAAAACCCCACCCTGAACCCTTCAGGCACTCACGCCCCCCATCCTTCTCCCCTTCCTTGCAAAGCGCCCAGGAGATGCTGCTGGTCACGGTCATGGTCACCGCCCTTCCAGGCCCCATTTGCAGTCTCCGAGCAGGATGAACGGGCCCTCCCCGTTCTCCTCGCAGCCAACAGCCTGCGGACCCCACAGAGCCTTCTGCAGCCAGCGGGGGATGGGCGCAGCCTCGGGGGGTTGGGCCCTAGGAGACAACAGCCTCGTGAATCCCCAAGCCCCGAAAGGATCCTGGACTTGGGGTCCCGAGACCTGGCTGGGGGACTTGGGTGCCCTGCACCCTCCCATCAGGGGGCCCACATAGACCCAGGATGGCTGAAGGGGGGTGTCGGGGACACTCTTCTCTCCCTGGGGTCCCCGATAGTCACAGCTCCCCTCAGCAGGCAGGTCCTGGCCGTGGTGGTCGGGTGGGCAGTTCCATCCTGTCCTCACAGCCCCTCAGGGGCCGGTTCTGACCCCTCATTTCCTGGAGGCACCCAAGGCTGTGACTGCAGCGCAGCTCCCCGCCCTGCACCCCATGGTCGGCATGGACCCCAAACCCTTTCTCCTGCAGCAGAGGGAGAGGACTGTGGGTGGGAACTGGGGTTTCCAGAGCATCAAAGCCGAGGCTGCTTCCCTCCCAAGCGGAGAGGGGGCGTGGCCTCTCCCCCACTCTAATCAAAGTGGCTCAGAGGCTGCGGAAGGGGGTTTGCTCCTTTTCCTCCCAAACTTTCCTGAAAGGGGGTTGAGATCGCCTTTAATTACAGAGCAGAGGGGTGCGGGGAGGATGCACCAAGGAGCATCCTGCCCAGGGAGGCAGGGGGCCCAGGGTTGGGAGGACAGCAGTGCCCAGACGGACCCTGGGAGAGCAGGGGTCCTGGGAGGTGGAGTCCGGGGAGGGGTCCTGGGGTCTCTGCCTCTGGCTCTCTCCTTGCTTCTCCAGGTCTAGCCTCCACCTTCCCCTCCCCACCTGCCGTGCAGGGGTCTCAGGTGTGCCGCTGAGTGGGGTGGCCCAGGGTCCCTGTGGGCCCAGGCTGGGGCTGGCTGGGCCACCCCCGTCGCCTGCCCACCCTGGTGCTGGCTGACCAGCTGCCCCCGCAGCCCCTGGCAGGGAGGGAGGTGATGTCCCGACTGCCTCCCGTCTCCCAAGGTCCAGAGGGGTTCAATAGGCCCGGACGCCCCTGAGCCCGGGCCACGTCGCTCCTTCCTGACACCCTGCCACCTTAGCCAGAACCTGCAGGTCAATTATTTCTGATTCCAGGCAAAGACAGGGTAGATGACCACTGACCTGAGAGATTTTGGGTTCTCTTTTTTTTGTCTTTAGACACGTCAGGGATTAGCATCCCCTGCTTCACAGGAGGGAACCCCAGTTAGAGCCCCCTGAATGACACGGCACCAGAAGCTCCAGGGCCAGCCGTGGATGTAGAGAGGACCCCTGCCCTGTGCCCGGCACTGCGCACCAACCACCTTCCACGTCCTTACGGGACTTGTGCGCCGGGGGACTTTCCCGGGGAGAGTGGCTGACTCGGGATTCACACCCAGACTGGATCCCCAGACCGCACCCCCGTGGGGATGGGGGGCTGCTGCGGCCGCCGGCTTGGCAGGAGCTGGTAGGAGGTAGCGAGGTCTCCCAACTCCTCCCTGAGGGAGACCTGGATCTGGGGGTCCAGCTGCTGCTCCGTCCCCACCTCCCCTGTCCCCAGGGAGGCCCATGTTCCTGCCTCTCCCTGACCCTGGATTGCTGTGTGACTCTGAGCCCCGGCCTCCCCTCTCTGGGCCTGTTTCCCTTCTCTCATCCAGATTGGATTCCACGAGCCCCAGGCCCTTCAGGCCCAGACACCGTGTAACTTCGGCTGCCCAGGGCCACCAGAGGCTGTCCCCACTCTCCCAGGGACCTGGGCTCCTGCTGGGCCCGCGGCTGGCCTGGCCTCCTTGTCCGCAGCAGGAACATCCATCATGCCTCCGTGATAGATTATCTGTCCCTCCTCCTCCCGCCCTCGTGCTGTTTCGGCTGCAGAATAATGTTTATCACTTCACACTACATGACACCCTCCCTTCCTCCTTCCTTCCCTCCTTCCCTCCCGCCACCGCCAGCAGATATCAGAAGATTTTCTTGGGCTATTTTCATGATTTTAATTTTCCATTCCCCATCTCCTCTCTTCCCCCTTATTACATTTTGGGCTCTTTTTGGGCGTCTGGGATGAGCCTACATTTTCCCAGTGATACTTTTTAATAAAAACCATCATTTATGATTATTTTAGTCCCCCACAAACTGTCAGCCTCCTCATTTGATTTCCTATCAACGTGGTGCCCTGCCTGCTTTGTCACCACGCAGATGGGCATGTGTGCTCACCCTTTCAGCCTCGGGATTTGCTCCAGAGACTCAGGCCTCCCTTGGCCTTGGGCCCCTCCTGTCCACCTGCCCTGTCCTGTCTCAGCCCAGTGCTGCCGCCCTCCGCTCTCAACGGCCCCTGGTCTCCTGAGTCTTCTGTTTTCCTGCAGGTGAGTATCACCTGCACACCTTTCTCAGCTCCGTGTGTTAGAAGGGACTGAGGTCACAGAGAGGCGGGGCTGCTGGCGGAGTCTGCCCGCTCCTAACGGCTCAGGATCGCCAAAGATGGTGGTTTTCCACAAAGATCCGTGTCTAACCTGCAGGCATAACCCAGTGAGACAGGGGCTGGCCCATCGTGCCCTCCAGCATGACCTGGGACGGGGCCCTTCCTCTGAGACTCGGTTCTCCCTTTAAAATACAGACACACGTGGAGCTGTGGATCATTCATTCATTGGACATATACAAATTGAGGGCCTACTAAGTGTGGGAAGAATCACACACCTGTCCTAGGGTAGGAACCAGCTCAGGTGTCACCCTCCTGCATACCAGAGCCCCCACCCACACTTATACACTTACAGAATGGAGCCCTGGACTGCCACATGGCTTTGCTGTGTGACCTTGGGCGAGTTACTGACCCTCTCTGAGCCGTCCTCGCTTTCCTTCTCTGGGCTCCCTACACCCCTGACATTAATCTTGTCCTCATCAGCCCTCAGGGAATCCTGTTTCCAGCAGCTGCAGCCTCTTCCCAGCTCCTTCTGGCTGCTTGCCAATTACCCGGAGGAGCCAGACCCATCTTGAGGCACCCAGCTCCTGGCCACTCTTCCCCCCGCCTGCCACGCCCAGGCGTCCATGACCAGCTGGGCCCGGGAGACCACGTCCATGGCAGGGAGAGGCCATGTGGGCCTCTCACCCTGGCCAGGCCCTCGCTGGCCCCTGCTCCTTGGCAACCTTTGGAGAGGGGTCCCTGTTGGGTCTGCTGGTGGATGGGCTGCAAGGCCCAGGGCCACTGTCCAGGTTCTGGCCCCAGGTTGGCCAGACAAGTAATGGATTCTCCCTCCCAGCCCAGCTTCTCCCTTATCAGTGGTAGGAGATTGCTATGAATATTCATAGGACTCATGAATATTCACGCTGCTAATGACACGCTCCTCTCCACCCCCTTGCCCTTGGGCACCTCCATAGCTTTCCAGGCTCCCTGCACCCTCTTCTATCCTTGACCCCTGCCTGAGGGGGCTTTACCTCCATTGCAGTGAGGCTGGCAGGAGACGCCGGGTGGGAAAGACCCCTGGCCTGGTGCCCAGGGGGTCTGGGTTCCTGTCTCCACTCTGACCCCATTCTGCATGGAAGGGCTGGCTTCCCCTGGGCCTCAGTTTCCCTTCTGACCTCCATGGGCACCGAGGGTCCGGCCAGGCTGGCTGCCCCTGGAACAAACACGTCCTCTCTGATTCACTTTCTGGGCTAGTGCTTCATTGTGTGGGGACAAAGCTGGGGGCTTGGCTTCTCTGGGGGTGAGCCAGGCAGACCTCGGGTTACCCAGGCGGGTAACCAGAGAGGCCTGGGGTCCGATGTCACGGGCCCGCGGCCAGGGCCTGCTCAGCTAGCTGTCCCTTGGGACCCGGGAGACACAGGTGGGTGGGTGCACTCGCCAGGAGGGGTGGGGTCAGCTGACAGGACAGCAAAGGACGAACAGAGGGCCAAGAGCTGCCGAGCAGGCAGAGATCCTCTGCTGCGGCCTGTGTTCAGTACCCGCGTCCTCAGGGGAGACCCGAGTGATCGCCTCTAAGATGAGGTCCATCTTGAGAGATTCACTCTCACAGTGCCGTAGAGGCACCGGAGGGAAATAGGGGACGAGGGGCAGAGATACCGCAGGAGAACTCGGACCTGGCAGCTGCAGAGGGGGTGGGGAAGGGGGCGGGAAGGGCTTCGAGGTCCGGGTCAGGGTGAGCTGGGGCTTCCCTGTGCCTGGAGGGAGTCAGGCTCCACTGCTTACGCTGCGTGACCTTGGGCAGGCCGCCTGGCTCTGCATCTCAGTGCCCCTCTCTGTGCATGCCTGTTCCCGGCCATATGCAAGGCCAGCTACCCTTGCCCTGCGTGGGAGGGCCCCACCCTGGGGCATTTGGCCACTTGTCCAGAGGGGAGCCAGCTTGGGGAGCCGTGACACACCGCAGAGCCCAAAGCTTTGGGATTCCAAGAGGGCAAACCCTGCCTCTGCGTCTGCCCAGGCTCCCTGCCGCCCCAGACTTCTGGGGGCGCTTCCTCTCCCGGCACCTCTGCCCATGCTGAACCCCGATTTTCCGGCAGCTCCCTCTTTGCTTGTCTGACTCTCACTGGGCTGCAAGCCGTGGGCATCCAGGGTGCCCAGCCCCGTCTCCTGCTGGTGGACTCCCCCGGGGCAAGGAGTAGCTCCTGGCCTGCAGGCCTTTTCCAGGGGTGAGGGTCTCTGGCAGGAGCACAGGGGTGGCCAGCTTGTCAAGGAGAGTAAGCCCTGACCAGCACCTTCCAAGAGTTCCAAGACGCGAGGCCCCCTCTGTCCACTGGTCACCAACTAGACTCCACGGACAGCGGCCTCCTTTGCACGTGAGCAAACTAAAGGCTCTGGGGGTCCTGATCCCTGATCCCTGTGTTTCCAACACACACTCTGACCCCCGTCCTGGGGCCCTGCCCTGCTCCCCGCAGCCTGGAGTGGAGGCTCGGAGCGGTCCGGCGCTCGCCCAAGGTCGTGCAGGGAGCAGGTGAGGCCAGGCCCCCCCACGCGCAGTCTGCACCCCGTCCCACCTTCCCGGGTGGACGACAGACGGCGGGGCCCTGCCCGTGGGTCTCACTCAGGCTGACTCCGCGTGAGTTCCTTCACTGAGACCCAGCCTTCTCTGTGCTGTTTGCCTAAATTTGTTCAACCCCGTCTTCCCACAGGAGCCCCACGGCCACTGTCGACATCTGTGGGGATACAGCCGAGGAATGCCTAATGAGGGCTTGGCGTGGCCCCGCCATGGAGCACAGGCTGGGACAGATGGTCCATCATTACCCATTTTTATTAATTACAAGCTCCGCGTGCCGCGACTGGCCAGCCAGCTCCAGGCTCCTCAGAGGTGCCACGGGCCCAGCTATTCTGGAAGGAAGAAACGGCCCTTCATTTAGATCAATGTGCCTCCCAGCCTCCTTTGAGCCACAGACGTTTCTGGCTCGCGCGGTCCCTGGGGTGCTGGGCCGGGCGCGGAGCAGGAGTGCAGCTGCCACCCGCCTGAGGGGACTGGGAGAGGGGCCGGCACAGGACAGGAACAGGGGGCCCCTGGGGACCCTGGCCCGGGGCTCGGGTGGGCAACGAGGCTCCAGGACCCCCAGGAGCCAGCTCCGGGCTGAGGCCGCCCGGAAGCCCCTCCTGAGCCCTCTCCCTGCTGGCCTCTAGCTGCGGGGCATAACCTGCCGCAGAAGGACCCCGTCTTCCATCTCTGCCCTGCTGGCCTCGTAAGGCTCGGGGCCCACAGACCGCTGGTGCCGGGGAAGCTTGTGCTCCGGGTGTTGGTCTGGTTGGAGCTCCACAGACATCTGCGGACGCTCCAGACCCCAGCCTGATCCCTCCCGGGGGCTCCCTGAGCCTCTGGGGTCCCATAGCCTTGGGTCCCAGCCCAGCGTTGCCTCTGACTTGCAGGGATGCAGGGTAAATCCCCCCATCCCTGGACTTAGCCCCAACTGCAAGATGGGGGCACGTCCTCCTTGAATGCCGAGTGGTGGGCGGTCCCAGAACCTGCGCTTCTACTCATGCTGCAGAACTAGGACCAGTTCTGCTTTAGGCAAGTCCCTTGCCACCCGCAGCCTCCACGAGGGGTGATCGTGTCCTGCCGGACCCCCAACAAGAAGGGGGAGAAATGCATGGGGGACAGTGACCCGCCACGTCGGACAGTCCTGGGGGGGGTTCACTGATGCTGCGGGACCACTGGGGGCCCCAGGCTGCGTCGGGCGCCCTGGGAGCACACGTCTCCCTGCGGCCAGGACACCGACTTCCCTCCAGCTTCAGTGTGCGGCCTGTTAGCCCGGGAGATAATGGGACATGAAGGACAAGATTTCTCGTCAATAAAAAGGCGCCGTGGAGGCTTTTTATATCTTGCTTCTGTCACACTGGGTAGGCGTTTTATCTGCTGCCCACTTGACAGTCCATCATAAAGCTGGGTCCCTGCCCTGCTGGCGTCCATCACAGCCTGTCCCGGGCTGCTGCCCATTAGCCCGCGAAGCCCAGACCCCCGAGAGGTCAGCTCCAGGGGCGCTGGTGGCTGCACAGCCAGGAGAGCTGGGGACACCTTTGCAGAGATGCAGAGGAGGCGAGGAGGGGCGGGTGGAGGTCACGTGGGAGGGGGCAGGCAGGGCTGGGCCGAGGACTGAGCTGAGGCCAGGAGGCCTCAGAGGTGGGCCCACCACAGGCTGCCCTGAGATGGCCCAAGGAGCCGCCCTGTCTGGGGCAAGACGGGGTGCTCAGCCCTTCTCAAGACAGAGCCAGGTGGGACATGTAGGTGCATAAAGCCAGCAGCTGCCAGGGCTGAGTAGTGAGCTCCCTGACATTGGAGGAAATCAAGCACATCCTGATGCCCCACTGGGCCAGGAGGCTTGAGTGGGAGAAGAAAGGCCAGTAACACAAGGGGCAGTGTATATTTTTCTCAAAAGTAATTGGGGGGGAGGGCACGTTGTCCTGCAAGGAGGTGGTGGAGGGGCCACCTCCCACACTAGTTGGTGCTTTAGTGGAGGCCCAGGGGCTGGGCAGCCTGGGGGGATCTGAGGCCTGCAGCTGTAGATCCCAGGCTGCCCTGCAGAGGCGTCGACATGGACCCAGGAAGGGGTGGATCAGGGTGGCTGTGAGGAAGGCCACCCCCTGGACTCTCGTCCACATGCCTCTGACCCACGGATCAGGCCAGAGGGAGGGCGCTCGGCCAGGAAGGATGGAGGCGCTGGCTTCATTCCTGGAGGAAACTCAATCAGTCGTTCCCTGCAGCAGGGCACCTCCTGGCCCAAATCTCCTACTTGTGCCTGGTTTTCCAT
Organism: Eubalaena glacialis; assembly: GCF_028564815.1. Lineage (NCBI taxonomy): Eukaryota > Metazoa > Chordata > Mammalia > Artiodactyla > Balaenidae > Eubalaena > Eubalaena glacialis. Next base: position 93,897,589 of record NC_083728.1, on the reverse strand, counting down.
CCTGACGGGGGCTCAGGGTATGTGGCCTGTCCGTGGGGGCAGGGGGCCCTCTGGGAAAGGAGAGCAGCTGACACCGATGCAGGAGATGGGACAGTCGGTTGGCATGGAGACTGCCAGGGGGAGGGGCGGAGTTGGCCTCTGTTCCCTGGACCCACGTGCCTGTCCCTCCCCTGGGATCCCACCCCCACCGCCCCCTCCAGCCAGGTCAGTTCAAGTTCTGTGAGGGGCACTGGGGCTCGGGGGCACTGGCACAAGCCCCTTCCTGCAAGGTGATCCCCGACCAGGAACCACGACCCCAGCCCAGGTGACGGGTGTGCACGGGCACCTGAACCGGCCCAGGACACCCAAGCTGGGTCTGAAGGGCAGAGGCCTGGGGCAGGCCAGCCAGCGTGCTGGACAGCATGCCACGCAGGGGCACAGGTGCGAGCACAGGCCTGGAGGTGAGGGGGCCACACCCTCAGAAGGGGACGAGCGCCCGCCGAACCCAGACCCGCCCTCCTGCCCCCGGGCTCCTGCGCCCCGGGGGCTGGGCTGCAGCGGGTCTCCCAGGGAGAAGGGTGGGCATCGGGGTCCCCACCGAGCAGGGCAGCAGGGCTACACGCTGACGGCCCACCTGTGAGGAAGGGCACGCCTGTGGCTCGGTCCTGAAGCACCTACTCTGAGTACTTTGCCCAAAGGTGACACTGCTCTGACTGGTCCTGACCCCAGGGGCTCATGTGAGAAGTGGTGGAAGGGCCAGTGCTGCAGCCGCTTTCATTGTGTCGGCAGGGGTCCACACATGTTCAAGGCCACGTCCACGTGTGGCCTCCGACGGCACCTCCATCTTGGAGTCCCTGGAGGGACCTGGGGGCCCCCCCGGGGCCATTCCCTACCAGCCTCGACGTCCTTGATCTTTCCTTCCAAGAAAGAAATCCTGGTGGCTGAAACCGTTTTTAAGAAATAAAATACCTCTCAGTCCACTTCAAAGCTCGTAAATGTCATCTCTGTTATTTTCTGGCCGAGTCCTTCAGTGAGTAGGAAAAATCCCGGGGGGCTCAAGTGACTGGGGCCTGGAGCTGTGGTCCCCGGCCTCTCACGCTGTAGAGCAGCCCCAGCCCTCAAGGCACGAGGGGGTGCGAGCCCCTTTGGGACAGCTTTCCCAGCCCCACCTCTGCAGCCCCGGGAAAGGCTGCACCTGTTAGTTCCCAGAACTTGGAGACGCAGTGGACCCGACCCAGGTGTGAGGCCCCCTCTGTCTGTCTGTCTATCTGTACTTCCTGCCCGCATCCAGTCTGCAAACATTGGTTCATCCTTGACGGTGGCCCTGGGCCGCGCCTGTCAGGGACACAGACCTGCCATCTCAGGGTCCCTGAGGGCAGGGTGCCTCAGAGCGGGCCCGAGCTCCGCTGTTCTCTCCTGCGGGCCTCACGTGCCACGACGGCCCCAGCCGTCGTAATCCACATTCCTAATCGTCAAGAGGGACAATTCTGGGAAAAAAATAAAAGAGAACAAAAAGCACCGTCATTCGGCCAGGTCTTTCTTCTACGCACACGTACATTTTTTCTTTGCAAAACTGGGATTGAATTTACTATGCAGTTCACACTCTGTTGATTTCTCCACCCAACAGCCTATTGTGTGGTTTATCCCAGACGCAAGATGCCAACAAAGACGTGCATTTCTGCAACCTCTGGCTTCCAAGGAGGCGACATGGCCCCCATTTCCTCTGATCGGTGTGCAGCTGGAAAGATGGCCCTGAGGAGCAGGTGGGGAACACAGGTGCGAACAGAGGTCACGCAGGTGAGCAGGCGAGAGGCCGGAGCTGAGGCCACGGGGGAGCAACGTGGTGTCTGGAGGCTGGGAAGATCTCTCTGCCTTCCTCAGACTGAGAAACGCCATGGGGGTGGTGCTGCGAGGCCTGCAGGCGCCCAGCCCCAGGATGGGGAAGAGCGGCCGTGATGCGCGTACGACGCAGCGCCGCTCAGCGAAACAGCAGCAAGCGGACACACACCTTGGATGGGGTGGGAGGAACCAGACCCAGGGAGGGCATACTCTATGACCCCAAGTGTATGAAATTCCGGAAGAGAGTAAGCCAACCTACGGTGGAAAAAGTCGGAGGCAGGGTGGCGCGGGGGGCCGGGGCACGTGGGCATTTTTGGAGTGAATGTTCTGTCTCTCAATGGGGGTTTGGGCTGCAGAGAACACGTTAGAGCATTCGATGGCCCCCCTGATGTTTCTACATTTCATTATCAATTTTACTCCAAAGAATTTAAAAATCCATAACGAACATTGAACTCTAGTTTGTGCTGTGCGCGCTGCCTATTTAGGGGTGTCGTGTACGGACATCTGCAGCCGACTGGGAAAGTGGTTGATTCCTGGGGGCTGGAGAGAAAGGTGATAAAGCAAGTGGAGCCAAACGTCTGCTGTGGGCGTTTGGGTGTCACTATAAAATTATTTCAACTTTTCTGTATGTTTGAAAATTTGCAAGATTACATGTGAAAGCCAATGAAAGAGCCCAGGTGCTGTAGACAAGCGGCTGGACCGTGGTAGCTGTTCACTGACCATGTGTGTGACCTTGGACTAGTTTCTTGGACTCCTGGTGCCTCCGTGTCGCCATGGCATGGAAGAATTAACGAACATCAAGTACTTACACACAGTAAGTACTGGCGTACAGTAGGTGCTTAAAAAGTGTGCCCTTTGTTGGTAGCAATTCCATTGTTGGTAATATTGGGTTATCAGGGCTCCTACATGTGCTGTAGGCAGCCAGGGAGGCTGAGGGATAAGCCAAGGGTTTGCACTGAGTTCAAGAGTAAAGGGCCCCAAAGAGCCAAAACGATCTTGCAAATGAAGAACGAAGCAGAGGGCTCACACGTCCCCCTGTCAGACTTCTACAGTGACCGGGACAGTGGTCTGGCAGAAGGATAGAGACATGTACACCGACGGGGTAGAACTGAAGGTGCAGAAATAAACCCTTGTATTTATGGTCACCTTATTTTTGACAAGGGGGCCAAGATGATTCAATGGAGAAAAAACAGTCTTTTCAACAGATGGTGCTGGGACCAACAACACGTGCAAAAGAATGAAATTGGACCCCTTTTTCACAGCATCTGAAAAATAACTCAGTGGATCAAAGACCTAAATGTAAGGGCTGAAACTATAAAACTCTTAGAAGAAAACATAGGAGTAAATCTTCACCTTAGGCAAAGGCTTCTTAGATACGACATCAAAAGCACAAGCAACGAAAAGAAAAAAAAAAATTGGACTTCCTCAAAATTAAAAACTTTTGTGCTGCAAACAATTCCAACAAGAACGTGAAAAAACAACCTATAGAAAGGGAGAAAATATTTGCAAATCATGAATCTAATTAGGAACTTGTGTCTAGAATATATAAAGAACTCTTACAACTCAATAATAAAAAGATAAATAGCCTACTGGCCGTGGACAAGGATCCTAATAGATGTTTCTCCAGAGAAGATTTACAAAGGCCAAGAAGCTCATGAAAAGATGCTCAACATTATTAGCCATTGGGAAATGCAAATCAAAGCCACAATGAGATACCCTTTCACACCCACTGGGATGGCCAGAATCAAATAGACAGATAAAAACAAGTGGTGGTGAGGGTGTGGAGAAATTGAAACATACACACTGCTGGTGGAAATATGAAATGTTGCATCCACTTTGGAAACAGTTTGGGAATTCTTCAAAATGTTAAACACAGAGTTACCATATGACCGGCAATTCCACTCCTTGGTATATACCCAAGAGAAATGAAAACACATGTTAATGTAAAAACTACGTAAATGTTCATAGCAGCATGTTCGTAGTATCCCCAAAGCGGAAACAACCCAAATGTCCATCAGCTAATGAATGGATAATAACATGTGGTCCATCCATACAATGGAATATTATCAGCCAATCAAAAGGAATGAAATTGTGACATATGCTACAACATATATGAATCTCAGCTTTGAAGTTCCTGCAGAAGTCTTCTGGGCAGGCGTTGGGCCAGCACTATGGCATGGCAGTGGAAATGGGAAGAGAATGATTAATTCAAGATTCTACAGAGGCATGTGTCAAAGGATGCAGGCATGGATCCTCCCTTTCCTTTCCTCTCCACATCTTGCCATCTCTGTAGAAGTTAGAGAAGAGGGATCTAGGATTCTAAACCGCGTAGGCCAAGTATTTGTCAGAAGGAGAAGCAGTGGAGTAGGAAGAAGGGAATCTAAATTTGCATCGTAGACTTGCTGCCAACTAACATTTGACTTGGGCAAGAAACTTCACTTCGTGGGCCTCAGCTTCCTTGCGGGTAAAATGATGCTGATTCAGATGCTTTCTCAGGCTCATTCAGCTCATTTTCCACTCTTTTATTCCAAATGCCTACATCACAGGTTAACATGATTTTAAATAAACTCCATATCTGAAAAAAACGAAAAACAAAAAACAAAAACCCCCTGCATTTTACTACTAAGACAATACCACTAAGTGAAATTAGCCAGTCACAAAAGACCACATAGCATATGAGTCCATTGATTTGAAATATCCAGAATAATCAAATCTACAGAGACAGAAAGTAGGTTGGTGGCTGCCTAGGGTTAGAGGTGGTGGTGGAGAATGGGGGTGACTGCTAACGGGTACTGGGGTTTCCTTTTGGGGTAAAAAACGCTCTAAAATTAGATGGTTGCACAACTCTGTGAATATACTAAAAACCATTGACTAGCACACTTGAAATAGCATGTAAATTATCCCTCAATAAATCTGTTAAAACAAAAGAGAGCCTTGGGTTCAAGTTCTGACTCGGCTGTCTGGGGCAAGTCTCTGTCATTCCAGGAACGAAGTTCAGTCTGATATGTAAAATGGGGCTGGAAAGATTTGCCTTCCTGGGTTATTGCAGGGACCAGATGAGATTACAGATATGAAACAATTTTTCATTTTAACTTCTGTATTTAAATTTATTACAAAAGGAAATGTATGCACATTGTACAAAATTCAAATGGCAGATGTGGGTACTCAGAAGTCTCATTTTCTGGGGCGATGGAAGTTTCAATATCTTGATTGGGGTGGTGATGACACAGATGTATACATTTGTCAAAACTCGTGGAACTGTACTCTTAAGAAGGGTGAATTTCATTGTCAGTAAATAATACATTAAAGAACATCTTTAAGTAAATCCGTCTCCTACCCTCTCTCCATGTCTCCTAGCCCTCCAATTTTGCTACAGTTTTGCACACACAAGCAAGTAAAATGTTATTTTGTTACACCCTTTTTGTACTCATAAAAAGAAAAAGTACTGCATACACTGTTCCTCTCCTTGTTTGTTCCCCTAAAGACCGTTCTGGGAGATGGACTCAAATCAGTCTGTGCTTATCCAGCTGCACGCGCCTCCATGTGGATGTGTCCCAGCGCTCCACCGCCAGCCGATATTTAGGATGTTTCCAATCTGCTGCTATTACAAAGAGTGCTTCAGTGAATAACCTTGAATGCAGTAATATATCATTTTTCACATTTGTGAGCAGTCTCTGGAGGACAGATTCCTAGAAGTAAATGCTGGGCGAAAGGATATATGTATTTGTAATTTGGACATTGTTTCAGATGTTCCAAGAGTGCCTGCTTCCCTATACCATTGCAACATGGTGTGTCATTAAACTTTACTCTTTGCCCATTGGATGAATGAAAAATCATCTTTGAGAGTAATTTTAATTTGCATTTCTATTGTTAAGTGTGAGACTGGGCACTTTTTGTATATATAAGTGTTATTTTTATTTCCTTTTCTGTTCATAATCTCTGCTCACATTTTTCCCTCTTGGGTAGTTTTTTAAATTGATTTGTAAGAGCTCTTTACATATGGGGATATAGGATCTTTGGATATAAGTTGGACATATTGCTTCTTTTATGGCTTTTGGGTTTTATGGTGTTTGTTGTTGTTACTGTGAAGTTCTGGGCACAGGAAGAGACAGTCTCCATTTTTCTCTGGGTACCATCTCCCAGGATGGGGGTGGGGAGGGCTCTTCCCCACATTAATTCCAGCCACTTGTGTCCCTCTGCTCTTTCCCTGCATACCCTCAGGTGACTGACTGACCTGCCTGGGTCGGTTCCTCCCAGCCAGGCCATCGTTAGAGGAGAGAGGAGCCATGACAGGGGTGCAGAGAAATGTGAGACCCTCATCTATTCTGAAACTGCACTCAGTCACCCCTCCTGTGCTGGTCGGGTATGTGGCACCTGGATTCAGAGGTAGGTCAGACTGTCCTGCTCTGCTGAGTTCACAGTCTGGTGGAAAATCCAATGTGGTGCGTACTTGGCCGGGGGAATCTCAGAGTGTCCGGAGGAAAGAGCGGGGGGGAACACAGGCACAGGGGTGGGCCCTAGCAGCTGGGGAAGGTGGTGGCCCCATAGCCCCAGGCCCGAGGGCCCTCACTTCCTAGCTTGCCTCTCCCCAAAGAGCACTGGGGTGCATCCAGATATGGCAGTTGGTTTGTTACAATAAAAACAAGAATCTTGCTGACCCAGTTCCTGTAGAGTTCAATCCTGGTCTCCCTGTGAAGTAGGAGGTGTTAATAGTACTCATTTCTAGGCTGGCAGTGAGGATGAACTGAATTGATGCAAGCAGCAAGCACACGCTTGACACATGGAAGTGAATTTTATAATTCCATATGGGTGTGCGTGCGTGCACGTGTGTTAGGTGTGGACTTGGGTGTATTTGATTTGGGGGTGCTTGGAGCAGGGTGCCAGGCTATACCAGCTACAGCTTAAGCTGGGCTTCTGTGAGGGTGCAGCATCCCGTTCCCGACCAGATAATGCCTCGTGGTGGGGTGGGCTGGTGGGTGAGGTTGCGGCTGCTATAGACATGAGGTGTGTGGGTGCGGTGTGTCTACAACAGAGGCTGGGGGGGGGGTTCTCAGGAGGAGAGGAGTGTCTGAGAGACAAGAAAGGGAGAGAGAGAGAGAGAGAGAGGAGAGGGAGGGAGAGATCTTGCCTCACAGCAGACGCACCAGAGAGAGAGCCCTCCGCCTTTATTTAGCCCAGAGAGAGACTGGCCTCCCTCCTCCCTCCTCCCTCCGGGTCTGCCCTGGGGTCTCCCATTCCCAGCCTGAGACGGGTCTGGCCTTTCTGGGGGGCAGCAGCCAGGCTCTGCCCTCTTAGAGCAAACAAAGGCATATTTCCACATCTCAGGATGCTGGAGCAGGAAAGGCCTGGGTATCCGGCAGGAGTGCTCCCCTGAGGCAGGAGCACCGCTCCTGGCGAACCAGGTCACAGACTTGCAAGGCCCTGGCGAGTTAGCGAGAAAGTGGGAACGGGGGCTGTGAGCCGGCCTAGGCTACACAGGGGCAGTGCACCTCTAGTAGGGACCTTAGCAACAGAGACCCCCCCCCCAAAGGCAGCCTCTGCCCCCACCTCTCGGTCCCAGGAGGTCTGAGCGCCCCTCAAGGACAGGATAGCCAAAAGGCAGTGGCTCCGACATTGACCGTCATCGTCTAGGCCCAAGGGTCCAGGGGAAAGGTGGTGGTCTATCCTCTATCCTGGCCCCCTTTGGGGTCTCGGCTCTCCCGCGGAGACGTCGAGTCTGGCGGAGGTGCGGGTGGGGTTGGGAGGAGCTGGAGGGCGGCAGCTGGCGCCGCAGGCTGGACGGAGTTTATGGGCCGCGGAGAGGCCGCTGGACCGGACCCCGAACCGGAACCCCGCGCGCCCATCCTCGGCCGGGCCAGCCTTTGGCCGCGCTGCTCGCAGCCTCACGCGCCACTCCCACGCCTGTCCCGGCGCCTCCTCCCGGCGCGGGGGCGCCCCTCACCCTCCAGCAACCCCCTCCCCTATGCCGCGCGCGCCCCGCGGCGCGCAGGTCGACCCCGCCGTCTCTGTCTCCCTTCCCGGGCCGGGGCAGGACGCGGGGCAGGGGCGCAGCGCAGGGCGCGGCGCCCGGAGGGTCTCGCCCCGCGCCCGCCGGCGTCCCGGCTCCGGGGCTCCGACACAGCGGCTCAGGAAGCAGCGCGCAGGCCGTGCCGGGCGGAGGCGCTCTTGAGTCTGGTTTGGAATTCTCGCCCAACACGCAAGCCGCAGGCTGGGCAGCGGCCGTGGGGAGCGGGAGCCGCCCCGGGAGGCGGTGTGGACGCTGGCTGCGGGCTCAGGGAGACCAGGGGGCTGCGGATTTAGAACCCTGTTTAGAGGCCGACCGAGAGATTTCAGTCCCCCGGGGGTTCGGGAGGCGAATGTAGGGGAAGGGGATCGGTGGGAGGAAAATCCGCTAAACCGAACCTTCCGGAATCCGAAGGAGCCTGGCTGATCCCACACACCCTCCTCTGCCCTCCCCCTAACCGAAAGGGGGGGGCGGGGCCGAGCAATGGGAGGGTTAGTGGGGGTCAGCGATCTGGGGGAGGGCAAGTCCTTTAGGGCGCGACCCCCCGCAGGTGCAGGGCCCTCCCCATCCCGGAAACGCGCGCCCCTGCGGGCCGAGCAATTGCACTCGCGGACGCGCGCGCCCACACAAGGTCTGACTTCGGGTCAACTTTCACGCGGTTCCCGGGTGTGTGTGCACAAGGCAGTGCCCGCACGCGCGTGCACATCTCCGCCCCAGGGGCCCACCTCCCATCTCCACCCAGTGTCCCGACTCCTAGGCCTTCGGGGGCTTCTGCTCTAACGTGGCCTGGGGCGGGGCGGGGGCGCGCAGGGCGAGCCGGAAGGAGGGGGCGAGGATGCCGCGGGGCTCCCCACGCCGCCCCCACAGCACGCGCCAACTTCCCCTCCCGCCTCACCCTCCGGACACCCCCGGTCCACCGACGTGAGGGATGGCCACCGCCGCGCGCCCCTCCGGCCGCCCCCGCCCGCGTCCCCTACCCCTCCTCCAGCCCTCCCCGCTCGGGGTCCTCCACGAAACCTTCGATCACGCTCGGAAAGAATGTGCTACAACCTCGGCGCGGCCGCGGCCGCCACCACCGCGCCCGCGCCGGAGCCGGAGCCCGAGCCAGAGCCGCCGCTCCCCCGCCTGCCCGGTCGGCCCCGGGCTCGCCACGCGCTGTCCCCGCCGCCGCCCCGCGCTCGCCCCGCACTTGACGCAGTGAGCGCCGCAGCCCGGCTCCCGCCGGCTCCGCTCCTCTCCCCGTCGCAGGCCGAGCCCAGCCCGGCGGGCTCCGGGAGCGGCGGGCAGGGCGCTAGGGGGAGGAGATCTGTCTGGAGCCAGCGAGGCCGGAGGAGGAAAAGCTGGAGGAAGGAGGGGAAGCCACCGCCGCCGCCGGCGCCGCCGCGCTCCGGGGACCTGGGCGCGCGCGCTCCTCTCGCCCGTGACCGTGCCTCCGGCCCCTGGCCCGCACCCCGGCCCAGGTAGGAAGGGGCGTGTAGGGGAGGGGGCTGCGCGGGGGCTGCGGCTCGGGGGTCGCTTCTACCGCAGCTGCAGGGCCAGCGGGTCCCAGCCCCTGGGGGAGGCAAAGAAGATGCTCTCCCGGGCGGCAGCGGGGGCGGGCGCGGTGTCCCCAGCGGCTCTCGCGGCCCGGGCCGCTCCAGTCCCCGCGCCCTGCCCTGAGCGTCCGCGCCGGGGCCGAGTCCCCCCCGCCGGTGGGGCTTTGGTTGTGGCGCGTTGGGTCCGTCGGTCCTGGGCGCCCCCGCTCTCGGGTTCCGAGGCGGGCGCACTCGGAGTTAGCAGTCGCCGAGCCCCGGCTGGACAAACTTCCCTCCCCGACGCCGCGGCCCGAAGGCCCGGGACTCCGGACCCCTCGGGCTAGGAGGCGCCGCGGGGACCCCGAAACTTTCCTGAGTGCTGTGAGCACGAAGGGCGGGATAGGCGGGGATCGGGTGGGGAGGTGGTCTTGCCTGCGAGGGAGCAGTGGTAGCCGCGGCGCCCCAAGTTGACGCGGAGACTGCCCCCCATCTGGAGCCCCATTCTGTAGTCGAGGGCGGGCAGGGAGCTGACTGTGGGCGCCTAGCCTTCGCACAGCCGGCGTGGAGGGAGCATTGCTCCGCCCCCCGCCGCTGGAGCCCTTGGAGGGGGTGTTACAGGACCCCCCCCCCCGCAATCCGGTCGCCCGGCTCTGCCCGCCGCTGCCACGCTCGCGGGAAGGACCCGGTTCCAGGCTATTAATAGGCGCCTGTGACCCGCACCTGTCTCCGCCGGGGAAGCCGTGAAGCTGGGCTTGGCTGCGGGGTGTGGCGGGACCCCAGGCCCGGAGCTGCCCCCCCGACTCTCATGGTCCTCATCCTGTCGCTCTTCCCTCCACGCCCCCCCTGCTCTCCCTTCATTCTTTACTCTCCGGTCTCGGGGTGTCGCCCTCCCCCCAACTTTTTCTCTTCCCAAACTGCATGGTGTGGCCTGTGACCGCCCAGACCGGCGCGATTCTAGCACAGCCCTCAACCGAGCCCTCCTGCGCTGGGTGGGTATGGGATCCCTGGGGCCGGACTGCCGGCGGTGAGCGGGAATTCCTGCCGAGCTCACACGGATGCGCGGCCCATTCACCAGCCCCATCTGAGCGGCGGGGGTAGTGCGGTGGTCGCCGCGAGCAGCCGACGGGGTTCTGGAGAGTGAAGGGGACCCGCGAAGCTCCTGAGAGGGTTTTGGGGTGTAGCTACAGCCTCACGTGCAAGGAGGAGGATGTCCTGGTGGCCGCCACTCCAGCGTCGCCTGCGCGCACCCCGAAGGCCCAGGAGGACTCCATTTCCTCCCCCCCCGCCCCGCTCCACCCACCCCCCCCAACACTCAAACCGGAGCTTGAGTGGATTTGAGGATTTGGGGGACGGGGGATACGGGGTACTGGTTCCCGACTCCCCGTCTGCAACACCCAGCCCCCAGGCAGCTGGGGGGGGGGTGTCTTTGTCCCCAGGGCTGGCCGCGGGCCCCGCCCCCTCCTTCAACTCCGGGACCCCGACGCTCTCCAGCGCTCGCTTGCTGTGCTCCAGCGATCTCCGAGCCTCGGTGAGCTAGGATCCGCATCCTTTCCCCCGCTCTGGGTCTGGGGGTGGGCTAGGGGGCGTGGAGCGCAGTATGTGGTCCCTGACAGATGTCCTCGCGGCGGCGCCGGCGTCTCTGTAACAGAATTAATGACTTACACGCAGGCCGCCAATCGGCGCGGCCACGGGGGAGGGGCGACCCAGCTGAGACTCAGCGGATGAGGTCGCAGCCCTAAGGTGCAGCCTCCGCTTGGGGTGGGGGGCTCAGTGGCCAGGACCCGGAGCCCCGCCTTCCACCCCACCTCCAATCCCCTGTGCCCCCAACTCTGCGATTTGCTCTCTGTGGGGCCGGCTCACGGATCCCCCGGGTGCCTGGACCCTCCCTGCCCCTCCCGTTGGCCTCGGAGCCCCTCCACAGAGCCCTAACCCTGGGCAGCCAATACTTGCCTGGGGGGTGGGGCAGTGCCGGTGAGCGCGCTCTGAGGCCTCTGGCCTTGGCTTCTATGCCTAAGAGATGGGCTCATAGCCCCTGGGCCTGGGGAGCAGCACGAGGTTGGGATGTAACTCTAGGCAGGCCCTAGCTTGGTCCCTGGCATATCCCAGTGGCCCATCCCAAGCCAAACGGATCCTTCCTGAGCCGGAGCTGCCTGGCCAGCGTAGCCCTGGGGGAACCAGCCAGAAACGGGAGTCAGTCACCTCTGGCAGAGGCTTGCCTGGGAAAGAATGCACTGGAGCCTCGGCTCCCATGCATTCCCTGCACAGGGCTGGTGAGGCCAGAGGCTTGAAGGTTGATTTCTTGGACCTTCCAGGAGTGACCAGTGTCACCACTGGGGGAGGACCAGTTTCTCCCCAGTCCCAGCCGCAGCTGGGGAGGGCCTCTCAGACAGCAGGGAGGAGAAGGGAGCCCTCTCACCAACCCCTCCGTTCCCTGGTCCCCAGGCCTGGCACATCTGAGGCTTGCAGTATATCTATCTGGTGATAGCCAGGGCCTGCCCTTGGCCTGGGGCCTGCTGGGACAAGGGTCCAGGTAGGAGGCAGCCCAAGGAGAAAGGCTGCAGCTCAGATGCCCCACGTGGCCCCGCTGCCTTCTTCCCTGTGCCTCACCCTGACCCCTGGAGCTGTGATACGTTTCTGGACATACTGGCCCCCCCCCCAGTACATAACCACGGGGCACCCTTGCTTTTGTCCTAGCACCCCCGTTATGGCTCTGCACCCCCCTCACAAGGGAGCCCCACCGGGCAGGCAGGAGGGGGCCACAAAGCACTAAACTCCTAAATTCCCACCTGGCAGGGGGAGGGCAGCGTAGAGCCCACTCCCCACTTCCTGGCTGACCTTCCGTGCCCAGGTGGTGCAGGGCGAGGGGGATCTGCCCGTCCCTATAGGAGTCGCTGGTGCTGTGGGCGTTCATTCACATTCTCTCTCCGGTCCCCACACACTATAGGATTTATCTTGATTTGCTCCCTTTGAATTGAGTCAACTCTTTTGTATGCTCGGTGAATTGCCCAGCTGCTGGCGGGGAGCGGAGAGCGTGCCGGGGGTACTGAGGCCGGGAATCAGAGGCGGGCGGGGGACAGGAAGCGGGGAGGGGGCTGCAGGCGCTGGCGGGGACGGGCCAGGCTGCGCGGGGACACGAGCGGCCCGAGGTGCGGGCCGGGCAGCCCACCCGGGCGGCCGGGGGCACCGCTGAGGCCTGCCCGGCCCCAGCGAGGAGCCCCGAGGGGCCAGGAGGCTCAGTCCTGGTGGCAAAGCTGCCCTTCGGGCTCTGCTCCGGACCTGCTGTGTGACGTGGGGCAAGCCTCTGGGCCTCTCTGTAACTTGCGGAAAGGGGGCTTCCGCACAGGCAGGTTGTGAGGGTCAAGCTAAGAGGGAAGAGTGTGCCGAGCCCCTCGGAGTTTTCCCAGAGGTTGGGGTGAGTGAGGGAAGGAAGGGGGGGCCAGGGCTGGGGAGAGGGTGCCAGCCGTACCAGTCCGCACCCCGCCCCCCTAGCTCTCTGCCCCCGGATCCCTACCTTCTCCTAGGTGGGCCGGACAGCCGGGCCGAATCGGGTCCTGAGAACGCCTGGTCTTTGCTTAAAGGGGAGGGGTCGTGGGTGGCTCTTCCGGGCCACAGCTGTTGCGCGCTCCCCTACCCGGAGGGCGGCCCCGCCCCCACTCGGACGTGGGTGGAAGGGCTGGAGAGGGGCCGAGAAGAAACCCTCCTGCGCTTTCCAGTACCTCCCCCTCCCGCTGCCCTCCCCCTCCCCCTCCCCCCTCCCCCTCCGCTCGGCGGCCGGAGGGAAGGAGGGCGGCAGAGGAGGCCGGGCGAGCGGAGGGGGGTCTGGAGGGAGGGGGGAAGGGGGAGGGCGCGAGACTCCGAGCCGGACTCGAGCAGGGAGGAAGAGGGGGTGGGAGGGAGCGCGCAGGGGAGGGGGGAGCGCAGGGGAGGTGCGCGAACACCAGCCCCGCTGCCCGCGAGGCGAGGGGCGGGGCGGCGCGCGCGGATCGATGGGCGAAGCTGGGGAGGAATTTCAATCCCCGGAGCGAAGTTAGAGCTTGAAGGACGGCGGCGGCGGCGGTGGCGGCGGCGGCGGGCGCAGCCCCGGAGTGGCGGCCGGGCGAGCAGGTAAGTGCGGAGCCCGCGGAGCCCGAGTCCACGCGGGACTGGGGCCGAGCCTGGGCGCGCGGGAGTCCAGCCACTCCCGGGGGCGGCGCGGCGGGCCCCGCACCTCGCGCCCCCGGCGCGCTCTCCCTGCGCCCCCGGCCCTAGTGCGCCCAGGCCCAGCGCGCCCTCCGAGCGCAGCGGGCAAAGTTGGAGGAACTTGGCGGCGGCGGCGGAGTGGGCGCTTGGCTCAGCCGGGGAGAGCGGGGTCCTGGATAGGGGTACCGCTGGCGCCCCCGGATCGCCCCTGCCCCTCGCACAACTACTCCTCGCTAGGACCTGCCCCTTCCCCAGCACCTCTCTCCCCTCGTCGCTCCCTCGTCGGTCCGCAACCCACCCTCGCCCAGAGCGGCTGCTCCCTGCGGTCGACCCGGCGCAGCCCTTGCCCTTCCCCAAACCTCCTTGGCCCAGGGTCCCTGACCCCCGTCGGTGCCGGTGTCACCACTCCTGCCCTGTCTGCCCGCTCTCCGACGTTGCGCGCCTCCTCACTAGGCACCCCGGGACGGTCCAGCCTTACTCGGGGGAGGGGCGGCATTCTGCGATCGGGGAGCCAAAGCCCTGGCGGGGGTGGGGGCGGGGGCCTTTGCTCAGAACCTGGAGGATGTTCTCCACCCCTCCCCCACCTCGGACCCGTTCTCATTGTCATCCCTTGGGGGAGGGGTGCTGAGCCTCCTTGCCCCAACCTGCCTCTAAGGACACAGGTCCCCCCCTTCCATCCTGTAAAATCCGCCGGTCACCTCCTTGCTGCTCAGGGTGGGGCCCCTTGCAGGTGTTCCCCCTCCAAAACAGACCGACAGCCTCTGGCATCAAAACCAGACTCTTGCCGGCATCAGCTGTGTCACCTTGGGGCAGGTAAGCCTCTCCGAGCCTCAGTTTCCAAAGCTGTAAAATGGGGGTGCAATGAAAATGTGTGCCTTATGGAAGGAACACCACAGGGAAAGCTTAGCACAGGCAGGGCCCCTGGAGGCCTCTCCTCCAGGCTTGGGGAGATCAAGCCAGGTTTGCGGCCCCAGCAGAGCCTCAGGTGTGAGCCGTCTTCTCATCTGCGTGCCCATTTTGGAGCCCTTGCTTGGATGCAGCTGGGTCTGCCTCTCTCCCTCTCTATTGGGCTGGGGGCTGGGAAGAAAGCATTAACAAGAGCTAAGATCTCAGGAGCCTTGGGGACAGGAGCTTTCGAAGGCTGCAGGGCGAGGGGGGATATAAAGGTAGCCTTGCCCAGTGTCCTCTCTCTCTGGGGCTGTCTCCGGTGAGGCCCTAGCCCCAGAGGAAAGGAGCAAACGGGGCTTACGTTGGTTTGAAGCCACAAATAGTCTCATGTTTCCTGCCCAGCCAGCCCCCTGGCCTGCACCCTGGGTCGTTGCAGCTTTCAACTTTTAATTGAACGAGCAATGGGGGACACACTCCCAACCTCATCTCAGGTCTGTATCTTGCTTCATCAGAAGAGGCACACTCAGAGGCAGAGGGACAAATTCCAGATGGCCCGTGCGTCAGAGGGAATGCCCACCTGCTCTCTGGATTCGGGGGTTGGAGCCGGGCCAGGACCCCAGCACTTTGGTGCCTCACTTTCCTGGGCTCTTGTTAAGGGAGGGCTGAACACCCCCTGGTCTCTGGGTCAGGAAGGTTGGGGGGTCAGACAGTCGGATCCTCTCGGACCCTCTCCTGCCAGCAGCTGTTCAGTCCCCCTGGCCACGGCAGCAGGCCGGCTGCCCATGTATCATTTAGGATGATATAGCAGCCACAAGCCTGGAGTCCTGACTAGGAAAAGCAGGGATGGGCATCTTATCCTGAGACCTGGCAGACGTGGGCGGTGGGCAAGGGATGTGGTGGGCACGTGTACCTGGGCCGGGGGATGAGAAAGACTGATGTCCCTTCCCCAGAGCCCCACAGGAGTCCCTCTGGAAAGCTCAGCAGTTCTTCAAAGTGCCTTTCGAAGCTGACGCCCCCCCACCTGAGCTGGGGGGAGGCTGTTGCTCCCCCAACTCCCTACCCCCCCCAAAAAAAACAAAACCAGGTGGCCGGGGCCTCCAGGAGAAACTTGGACCCAGCAGCCCCTCTCTTAGACCCCGGGAATTTGAATCTAAATGTCTGCTTGTCAACGTTACCTGCTCCAAGAAAGAAATTAGTGGGGCCAGAATTCTGACAGTGACTTGGATCTCAGCAGGGTGACATGCGAGTGCCTGCCTGGTCCCACGTCTGTGTGCGTCTCTAAGACACACACACACACCAGCTCTAGATTTCAGTGGGATTTTCTAAACACTCAGGAAACTCCTCAGATCCCTTGGGTCAGAGCCCCCACCCCTACCCTGCAGTCCCCATCCCCTTAGAGGCCCAGAGCCCATTAGCAGAGGACCCTGCTTCTGAGGACGCGTAGCCGCGGGAGAAATTTACGAGCAGAGGTGCTTGGACAGGGGTGTTCATATATCTTCGCAGGAAACAAACAGGCAGACCCCGTGGATGCCTGGGCTGGTGGTGGAGAATACCCATGGGGGGAGGGCGCAGGATGAAAGATGCTGGTGACTGACAGGCAGGAGATAGATCTCCAGGGCCAGGTGATGGGGCCATAAATTTCCAGGCGTGAACCTGGAGCAGGTGGTGGCATTGCTGCGCCGTGGACATTGGATACATTTGTCATCTCTCCAGCAGCCCCCCCTCATGCCCCCTGCATCGCCCTTCCCTTTTTGTCTCCCGTCATGGATTCCGATTTCTTCCAACAGAAGCTCGGGTGTCACCTGGCTCTGGGCAGGGCTCTGTTGGGGTGGCTGATGGTGGAGCTCATGCAGGGGACTGGAGCCCTGAGGGGGAAGGGACTTTGGTATCGTCCATCCCAGGACCCACTGTACAGATGGGGGGACTGAGAGACTGAGGCCGGAGTGGGGTGGGGTGCTGTCTGGGGATGCGCAGTGAGTGGCAGCAGAGGGTGGCGGAGGGGCTCCTGTGCCCCTGCTGTGTTGCTTCAGTTCTGGTATTTGAGCAGGGCAGGCCGGCCTCGGACACTGCCGGGTACCCTGTGTCAGTGGGCGACTCCGTAGGTGAGCAGGAAGTGGGGCGGCGGGGGTGGACACTCAGCTCCTCTTTCTGGCCTGCCTACCTGCCTGTCACCCTCCACCTGCCCTGCCTGCACGTGGCCAGCTGAGACCTGGCTTTGCCGAGCTCTCCCGGGGAGGGGAGGGGAGGGGAGGGGGAGGGGAGGGGAGTGGGAGGGGGGAGGGGAGGGGGAGGGGTGGGATTGGTGAGACCACCTGGGACCCAGCAGCCACATGGGGGCAGGAACCGAGGCTCTTGGCCCTCTGAGCTGGAGGGTCCCAAAGGTTATCCAGCAGACATGTTGAGGGTCCACTGCGTGCTCTGCTGGGGTCTGGGGATGAGACTGTGTTGAGGCCCCAGCAGTGGGGGGCTTGTGTCTGGGCTGGGGAGACAGCCAATAAACATGGACATACAAGTACATGTACACCATCCTTCCCAGTGGAGGTCAGCCTGTCCGGCCCCATCTTTCAGAAGGGTCCAGCATCGCCCAAGGTCACACGGCAAGCACGTCATGAGGCTGAGGCTGGAATCCTCCTGGGAGCCAGGCCTAGGCTGGCCTCGGGCTTGGAGATGAAACTAGAACAGAGGCTGGGGGCAGCGGGGGGCCCCAGAAGGGCCTGATAGCCTCCTTAGGGGGTCAGGAGGGGGCTGCGTGCTCTGGGCCCTGGGGACTGAGGAAGAGCTGTGGGGAAACTGAGTCACCAAGGCTGGTCTGGTGTCTGAGCACTGGGCCCCGCCTGCCCCCAGGCCTCTCCTGACGGCGCCTGCCACCCCCCCTGCAGCCGAGACTCCTGGGCTGTTCCGTGCTGGGAGACCTCGAGTCTCTGACTCAGCCCTGCTGGGGCACCTCCCTTCCTGTCCCAACAGAGAGCCTTAGTTCCTAAGAATTTGTGGCCAGTCTGGCCCTCGGGGTTCCCCACCCCGTGAGTGGGCCCCAGCTCCTCCTTGGGGGGCTGCTCTGTCCCAAGCATGGGGGCTCCCAGAGGAGGGGGTCTGGTGGGCCCTTAAGCATGTAGATGATCTGGGAGGAACTGGCCACCCAGATCAGCAGCAGGGGCCGGGAGCCGCAGGAGGTGCTGACCAGTCGCGGGGGATGAGGAGAGAGGGGCGTGGCCTGGGAGCACCCAACAGCCCCTCCCAGCTGTCACTATGGGGCCATTGAACTTGGTGGAGCCTCTGACTCAACCCCTCCATTAAACAGATTGGGAAACTGAGGACCAGACAGGACAGTGGCAGCAAGTCAGGCTCAGCCCTGCTCCCACGCTCTGCCGGCCCCGCCTTGGAGAGAGCAGGGGGTCTTTTTAGACCCCCCCTTGGCTGGCAGATGGGGCCCCAGAGGCCCCGCCCTCAGCTCTCCAGCCTCGGGGGAGGGTGTGCGTGCAGTGGACCAGGCCCGCTCCGCCCCGCTGCCTCTGGGCCCACGTTGGCCCCTGCCCCTCTTTAACACTGGCCCCCGCCCCCAAGCACAACACTTGGCGGTCCTCCCGTTCCTCCCGCTGCGGCGGCTACTTCCGTAGAAGAGCCGGTTGGATGACAAGCATCTGCGAAGCCCCGGCGGTGTTGAGCGCTGTCCAGCAGTGCTGGGGAGGTGGGCGGCATGACAGAGGGCCCGGGGTCTGGCCCCGAGAGTGGGCCGCTGCGCCCCTGCCTCGGGATGCGGTCAGGTCCGGTCGGAGTCCTGCCTCGGGCTGGGAACCCGGGGAGACGATGGATGGCCGAGGCTCCCTCGTGTTTGCTGACAGACCCTGGTTTATTTTCGGCAGGACTGAACCGGGCACCTCTTCCTCCTTGGCTCCCGGTAGCTGAATAAATGTAGACACAGACCCGGGGGCTGGCCTCTTTGCACGTGGGGATGGGGGCGGGCTGGGCTGGCCTCAGGGGTCGGGGACCAAGAGCCCTGTCTAGAAGGGGGCTTTCTAGATCCTTTTCGCACACAGTAGGCGCTGCAGAGAGAAGGCTTACAGAGCGTGCAGTGAGGAAGTGCCACTGGTCCTGTGTTGTCAGGACAGAGCCTGGAGGACTTCCTGGGAGGGGCAGCGTGGACATCAGAGCTGCCCTCTGCACCCACCCCCCAGGCTTCCATGCTGCCCTGGAAACCCGAGGGCCAGGGGATGTGCTTCCTGAGCCTGTGTTTCCTGTTCCTGGCCTCTGCCATCCCCACTGAGGTGTCTCCCGTATCTCTGATAGCCCTACAGAAGTTTCTGGAAGGGCCCAGCTGCAGTTCAGGGGTAGCTCAGTATCTGCTCTGCCCCTGGCTGGCCATGCGAGCTGGTGGCTAGCTGCCTTTCTGCCTGTGCCTCGGTGCTTTCATCTGTCAAATGGGTCTAGAGCACACGCCCTCCCAGGGTGTTGGGGCTGGAAGCAGAGTCCAGGGGCCAGATGCATGGTCCCCGGTCAGGAGGCCCAGGCTGTGGGGTGGGTCCCTTCTCCTCGCTGAGCCTGTTTTCTCCTCTGTAAGGTAAGGACTGGGGTACGTGGCCAGCTGTGGTGAGTCTGAGTTCGTGATACAAGTTCTGTGAAAGGCAGAGTTGCCACTGATTCTCATGGAATCCTTGGGCCTTTGGTTTTGTCCTGTGGGACCCTCACTCAGGCCTGCGGACCCGCTTCCTCTGGCTGCACAAGCCTTGGCTCTCCTGTTCCTTTGCACTTTGCTGTGCCAAGAGGCACGGAAAGCGGGAGCCGGGAGGAGGACAGCAAGTGCAAAGGCCCTGAAGTAGTGAGCGCCAGGCTTGGCGTGTTGGAGGAGGGATAAGGCCCACCTCCAGAGGTGCGAGGTCAGACGGAGACAGAGCCCATCGTGCCTGGGCTGCGAGGGCGTTGGAGTTCTTGGGAAGAGGTGGATCTCATTCTGTTTGCCTTGGGAAGCTTTTGGGGAGTTTGAGCAGGTAAGGGACGCAGCTGGCTTCCATGTTTGAAAGGTCCCTCTGGCTGGAGGGGAGGGGAGGAGTCTTAGGGGCATGTGTGGGAAGGAGCCTCCCGGTCAGGAGCGTATGCCAACATCTGGGTGAGACGGGGCAGCCCGTAGCAGGCTGACGGCGCTGGCGAGGGACAGACAGGGAGGCCCGCGCCACCTGTTTTGACATCGCTTTAAAAATTGGAGCTGTGTTCCTGTAGAGAAAAACATTCTTAAAGCAAAACCCGTATTCCCGTTTATATCGAAATGAGGGATGCATTTGTTTAGAGACTGGGACTGCGTTAAGTAAATGCTGTTTTCCCCGACATCCATTAACGTTTCAGAAATGTCTTTCCAAAGGGAGAGGAAATCCCCCCCATAAAAAACGGGTGGGTGTGAAACCAGGGGGTGACATGGCACCGACCCTGGGGGTGCCGGGTGAAAGTGGCGCTCGGGTTGTTTCCCCAGGCGGCTGGCAGGCGCCTCCTTTCAGAGACGCACTTGTCAGGTCTTAGTGTGCATGTGTGTGTGTGTGTGCGTGTGTGTGTGTGTGCGTGTGTGTGCGTGTGCATGCCTCCCAGGGACGCTGCTCCTTTGTCCTCTCGGGCACCAGAGCAAACAGCAGATGTGGTCTTGCGAGTTACGTTGCCCGATGAAGAGCGAGTTCCCATCTCAGATTCCTGTCTGAGGGTTGAAGTTCTGTAAAATGAATTTCTCGCCTGCTTTTTTTTTTTTTTGGCAAATTCAGTAGAGCGGACTGAGGTTTTAAAAGCAAGGGGCATGTAGAGTTCCCAGGGGCCCCCGGTGGCCCCCACGTGGGTCTGGAGCTGGCCGGCTCTGCGTCCTGGGGGAGAGGCCAGGGCAGGGACGAGACTCCGTTGGGTTTATTTTGGCGTCCCCACAGAGCAGGAACAGGCTAGATCTGAAGGACATGATTCACCAGAGACAGCTTTTTAGAAAAACATCTCTCCAGAAATACAGAGGTGGACCCCCCGCCCCCGGCCTCACCCACACGTTGGGGCGGAGACGCCCCAGCCTGGGCAGCTGTACCCAAGCCCCAAGGACACGTGGCTGACACACCCTCGACCTGACCAGCCCACACACACAACCACAGGGTCTTATGCCCATACAGCCCACTCTGGATGCACAGGTGCAGCCTCTGACACGCACGTGTGCCCGCGGAGCACGCGTCATACATGTGCACTGACACGCAGGCTCCCATCTTCCGGGGCGCGTCCAGACACGCCCGGGGCTTCCACTGGGCCAGGTGCGCCAGCGCCTCTGCAGCGTCCTGGACCCCGCACACCTGCACGGCTGCTCCAGCCCGCGCTCCGTTCGGTGTGGCCTGTGCATGCTGACACACAGGGCAGCTGTGATGCTGTTTCTCTCCGGGGTCTGGGGTTGGGAGGAGCAATCCTGGGGGCAGTGTGTGTGGGTGGGCACCCCTCCCAGAGCCCCACCCCACCCCTGGCCGGGGGACCTGCTGCATCGTGGACTCACCTTTGCTGTGCCAGGTGCTGCTGCCGTGCCCTTCCTTGTGGGGTCCTTGGGAAGCCAAGGGCCTGGGAGGGCGGGTAAGGGGGAGGTGCTGACCATTGGGGAGGGCACGTCTCCAGGCCGTGCAAGGGTGTCTCGTGAGTGTAGACCGTGGAACCGCAGCCACCCCGGCCAGGGCTGGGGCCACATCGCTGAGGGGCCCCCAGGTCGTCTGGTATGGGCTCTGCAGAAGGTGACGGGCCGTGGGGAAGCCTGGATCCTCGGTGACACCTGCGCCTCCCAGAGTTGCATGGCCACAAGGTTGTAGGAGCCAAATTCCGGTCCTTTCAGGTCAGAAGCCCTTCCATCTCCCACCTTCCTCTTGGGAAATGTTTGGAAGTTCTAAATTCAAGGAGAAAACCCCCATTTCTGGGGGCCAGGAGGTGGGAGATGTGGGTACTTGGCAGAAAGGACGATGGCGGGCGATGCTTCACACCCAGAGCGTTAGGGCTGTTCCAGCTCCCTCCTTCCAAAAGGGGACACTGAGGCTGGAGGGGCAGGACCTGACCCCTGGGTGCTCAGCCCCCACTCTCTGGCTTCCTCAGCCTCGCAGGGAAGGCGCCCGAGCCTCGTGGGGCACAGCCCCTCCGCCAGACGGGACCCCTGGCTCCTCTTCAGCCACCTGCCATGAGCCTGGCCTCGGGAGGTTCCTAGAACCACAGAGCTCAGCGCCTGTTTGGGCGCGATGATCCCGACCCTGCCTGGCCCCATGCGCAGTGTGGCGGCCCCAGCACCACTGGGGAATCTCCCACAGCCGGGGAGGGAGGTGATTGGGCCCAGGCTCGCAGCTCACAAGTGCCAGAACCCAGATCCTTCCGTCTCTGACACCCCCTCGCTCCACCCTGTCCCAGCAACCCCTCTGCCCATTTTACAGATGGAAGGCAGCACGGGGAAACTGACTATGGACGGCTCTGGGCCCTTGACTGCGGAGGAACTGGGGCCTGCCCTGAGCTGGGGGTCTGGGGGAACCCACCTGGCTGGGTGGAGTATGAGGGGCTTGTGGGGTCCAGGCTGCCTGGGTACAGCCCCCTGCTCCCTTTCGCTTCCTGCCCAGGGTTCTGTGTGTGCAGAAAGGTACCCCGAGGTCATGGGAGGGGGTCCTCCTGTTTGAGTGAAATCTCAGAACGGCAAAGAGCCTGATGGCCTTGGGGGCTGGTAAGTTATCCTGAAGGCGGTTCTTGCCTTTGGGATAAGGCTGGTCGCCTAGGTGAGGGCGTCCAGTGGAGATCCTGGGAAGTGAGTTCAGAGCGCACTGGCCTGCTTGTTCTTTCCCGTTCCCCGCTCTCTGGACGTACCGTGACCGCGTAACCACGTTTCCAAGCCACTGGGAAGGGACTGCTCAGTGGCCTCTGCACGTTTACAGATGTGCACAGCCGTGGCCACAGGCGACTTTCAGACCCTTCCTATGGCCCTGGAAGGTTCCCCGCGTCCTGTCCAGCGGTGGGTGGTCCCCGCTCCCCCCAGGCACTGGTCTGCACTCTGTCTCTCTAGGTTATCTTTTCTAGGCGTTTGGAATCAGGTTCCCACCGCGATACGCGAGGGTCGGCCCCACGTTCCCACAGGGCTTGGTGATGTCGGTCTTCTTTACTGCAGATGCTCAAGCTGGTGGGCTGTGGTATCTCACTGTGGTTTTGCTTTCATTTTCCTAATGACCAGTGAAGTTGGACAGTTTTCTCATGTGTTCATCAGCATTCATATTTTGTTTTTGACAAAATGTCTGTCTAAATCTTTTGCCCATTGTAATGTGTTTATTTGTCTTGCTGAGTTTCAAAGTTATTCAAAATTGTTGTGAGAGTTCTTTATACTTCCTGGATATAAGTCCTTTATCAGAAGTATGATTTGCAAATATCTTCTCCTGGTCTGTATCTTGTCTTTAATTTTCTTCATGGTGTCTTTTGGAGCACAGACGTTTTTACTTATAATGAAGTGTGATTTACCAATTTTTTTCTTTTAGGAATCGTATTATTAGTGCTATATTTAAGAATTCTTTGCCTAATCCAAGGTCACAAAGATTTCCTCTGTGTTTTCTTCTAGGAGTTTATTGTTTTAGCTCTTTCTAGGTTTATGGCTCATTTTAAGTGAATGTTTGTAAATGCCGTGTATGGGTCTAAGTTCATTTTTTTGGTATATGGGTATCCGATTGCCCCAGCACCATTTTTTGAAGAGACTATATTTTCTGCGTTAAGTTCTCTTGGGACCACAAATATAAGGGTTTGCTTCTGGACTCTCAATTCTATTTCATGGATGGATGTGCCTATTCTTTTGCCAGTACCACATTGTCTTGATTACTGTAGGTTTGTGGCACGTTTGGAAAGTAGGTAGTGTAAGTCCTCTAAATTTGTTTTTCTTTTAAAAATATTTTTGGCTATTCTGAGTCCTTTACATTTCTATGTAAATTTTAGAATCAGCTTGTCAATTAAAAAAAAAAGCTTGCTGGAATTGTGATGGGTTTGTTTAATTTATAGACCAATTTGGAAATATTAAGTCTTCCTATCCATGAACATGGACTGTCTCTGCATCAAGTTAGACCTTTATTTTCTTTAAGCAATTTTTTGTTGTTTTCAGTGTGCAAGTCTTGCTAATTAAATTTCTTTTGTTAAATTTATTTCTAAGTTTTTTTGATGCTATTGTGAATGGAATTATTTTTTTAATTTCATTTTCAGGTTGTTTGTTGCTAGTACGCAGGAATAAAGTTGAGTTTTGTATATTGATCTTTTATTCTGTGACCTTGCTGAATTTAGTTATTAGCTAGTTCCAGCAGATTTTTTGGATTCCTTAGGGGTTTCTACATACAGGATCATGTCATCTGCAAATAAGGGGAGTTTTACATCTTCCTTTTCAAACTGGATACCTTTTATTATTTTTCTTGCCTATTGCACTGACCAGAACCTCCAGAATAATGCTGAATGGCAGAGGTGCTTCATCCCTGATCTTAGAGGAAAAGCATTCAGTCTCTCACCATTAACTATGATGTTACCCGTGGCTTTCCTAGATGGTCTTTATCAGCTTGAGAAGTTCCTTTGTATTCCCGGTTTGTTGAGCATGTTTTTTTTTTTTTTTTTTTTTTTAAATAAATTTATTTTATTTATTTATTTTTGGCTGCGTTGGGTCTTCATTGCCGTGCACGGGCTTTCTCTAGTTGCGGTGAGCGGGGGCTACTCTTCGTTGCGGTGCGCAGGCTTCTCATTGCGGTGGCTTCTCTTGTTGCGGAACACAGGCTCTAGGTGCTTGGGCTTCAGTAGTTGTGGCATGCAGGTTTCAGTAGTTGTGGCTTGCGGGCTGTAGAGCACAGGCTCAGTAGTTGTGGTGCACGGGCTTAGTTGCTCCGCGGCATGTGGGATCTTCCCGGACCAGGGCTCGAACCCGTGTCCCCTGCATTGGCAGGCGGATTCTTAACCACTGCACCACCAGGGAAGTCCCGAGCATGTTTTTTTTTAAATTTAATTATTGTATTTATTTATTTTTGGCTGTGTTGGGTCTTCGTTGCTGCGCGTGGGCTTTCTCTAGTTGCGGAGAGTGGGGGCTACTCTTCATTGTGGTGCGCAGGCTTCTCATTGCGGTGGCTTCTCTTGTTGCAGAGCACGGGCTCTAGGCGCACGGGCTTCAGTAGTTGTGGCACGCAGGCTCTAGAGCGCAGGCTCAGCAGTTGTGGTGCACGGGCTTAGTTGCTCCACAGCATGTGGGATCCTCCCGGACCAGGGCTCGAACCCATGTCCCCTGTGTTGGCAGGCGGACTCTCCACCACTGCGCCACCAGGGGAGCCCTTATTGAGCATTTTTATCATGAATGAGTGTTGGATTTGGTCAGATGCTTTTTCTGCATCTACTAAAATGATCGTGTGGCTTTTGTCCTTTTATCTTACTAGTATGACTTTAGTTGATTTTCAGATGCTAAACTAGGCTTGCATTCCTGGGATGAATGCCACCTGTACCATCCTTTTTCTTTGTTGCTGGATTTGGTTAGCTAATATTTTGTGAAGGATTTTTGCAGCAGTGTTGATGAGATATATGGGTCTGTTATTTTCTTATGATGTCTTTGTCTGGTTTTGGTATCAGGGAAAAAAATACTGGTCTCATAGAATGAGTGGGGAAGTTTTTCTCTTTTTTTCTGAAAGAATTTGTGAAGGTTCAATATGATTTTTAAAAAATAATTCACAGAATTTACCACTAATGCTACCAGGGCTTGGGCTCTTCTTTGTGGGAATATTTTAAATTAATCATTCATTTTTAAGAAATGGCTATAAGTTTGTTCAGATTTTCTATTGCTTCTTGAATCAGTTTTGTTAATTTGTGTCTTTCTACGAATTTGTCCACTTCATCTAAGTTGTGTAGTTTGTTGGCATAAAGTTGTTCATAATATTCCCTTATACTCCCTTTGATTTCTGTAGGATTGGTAGTGATGTTTTCTATTTAATAATAATATCATCTTCTGGTAAGAAGAATTTTGGTAATTTGTGTCTTCTCATTTTTTTCCTTAGTCAGTCTAGCTAAAGGTTTTGTCAATTTTGTTAATGTTTTCAGATAACTGAATTTTGACTTTCATTGATTTTTTTCTGTTTTTTCATCAGTCTTAGTTCTTTTTTTTCCTTGTAGCAATTTTTTTCAGATTCCACATATATGCATTAATATACAATATTTGTTTTTCTCTTTCATGAGTCTTAGTTCTAATTTTTATTATTTCCTTTATTCTACTTGCTTTGGCTTTTTCTAGTTTCTTAAGGTAGATGTTTAGGTTGTTGAGATTTTTATTCTTTTCTGATGTGCACTGAAAGCTGTAAATTTCGGTCTAAGCCCTGCTTTAACTGTAGCTCATAGATTTTGATATGTTCTGTTTTATTTTCATTTAACTAAAGACATTTTCTAATTTCCTTTGTGATTTCTTTGACTCATGGGCTATTTAAAACTCTGTTGTTTACTTTCCAGATATTTGGGGATTTCTCAGATTTATTTCTTTTGTTGATTTTTATTTCAATTCCACTGTGGTTGGAGAATATACTTTCTGTGGTTTCATTCATTTTAAATTTATGGAGGTTTGTCTTATAGCCTAGAATATGGTCTTTCCTGAAGAACGTACCTTGTGTGTTTGAAAAGAATGTGTATTCTGCTGGGTAGGATTTCTACAAATGTCAGTTAGGTTAAGTGGGTGATGGTATAGTTCAAGTCGTGTGTATCTTTGCTGATTTTTTTCTGTCGAGTTCTCTCAGTTACTGAAAGTGGAGTATTGACATCTCCAACTATTATTGGTGAATTGTCTGTTTCAATTCTTTCAATTTTCTTAATTTTTGCTTACTATATTTCAGAGCTCTTTTGTTACGGGCATATTCATTTATAATTGTCATCTCTTTCAAGGTATTGACCTGTTTATAATTATGAAATGTCCCTCTTTGCCTTTGGTACATTTCTTAAAGTCTCTTTTGCCTTAAGTTAACTTAACCATTCTGGCTCTGATATGGTTACTGTTTGCATGCATTTTTCCATCCTTTTACTTTCAACATAGTTGTACATTTGAACCTAAAGTGTATCACTTTTGGACAACATATATTTGGATGTTGTTCTTTTATTCCAGCCTGACAACCTCTGCCTTTTGATTGGGCCATTTACTTCATTCACTTATAATGCAATTTTTGATTTGATATGGTTGCTATTTTCTGAATTGTTTTCTACATGTGCCATCTTTTTTCCCCTCTGTTTCTCCTGTGCTGTTAGGTAGTTACTTTCAGTATACTATTTTAAGTCCTCTGTTAATTTTTTAAACTTTATTTCTTTGCATTGTTTTCTTAGTGGTTGCTCTGGGGATTACAATATGCATCCCCCTCCCTCCTTTGTGCTATTATTGTCATGTACAGTACACCAATATATGCTAAATAGTTATAACAGCAATACAGTGTTATAATTATTGCTTTATATAATCTTATGTTTTTAAAAGAAGCTAAGGGAAGGAAAGAGAAAATAATACATTTACAGAGTTCTTTATATTCATCCACGCATTTATCATTTCTGGTGCCCTTCATTTCTTTCTGTGGATTTGAATTACCACTGGACATGACTTCCTTTCAGCCTGAAGGACTTCCTTTAGTATTTCTTCTAAATCAGGTCTGCTAGCACCAGATTCTCTCAGTCTTTGTTTGTCTATGAATGTCCTTAGTTTGCCTTCATTTCTGAAGGATAGTTTCATGGGATATGGAATTCTTGACATTTCTTCTTTCAGCACTTTGAATATGCCATTCCACTGCCTTCTCACCTCCATAGTTTCGGATGAGAAATCAGCCATTAATCATATTGTCTTTATCCTGCGTGTGATGAATCACTTTTGTCTTTCTATTTTCTCAGTCTCTCAACAGTTTGATTATGATGTGTCTAGGTGTGTTTTTTTTTGTTTTGTTTTTATCTTGCTTGGGGTTTGTTGATCTTGCATATTTTAGATTAATGTTTTTCATCAAATTTGGGGACTTTTTAGCTTTTATTTCTTTCTTTTTTTTTTTTTTTTTTTTTTTAAACATCTTTATTGAAGTATAATTGCTTTACAATGGTGTGTTAGCTTCTGCTTTATAACAAAGTGAATCAGTTATACATATACATATGTTCCCATATCTCATCCCTCTTGTAGCTTTTATTTCTTGAAGTATTTTCTTACCACTTTCTTTTCTCTTCTCCTGGGACTTCCATCACATACATATTGGTGTCCTTGATGCTGTCCCACAGGTATCTGAGGCTCACTTTATTTTCCTTCTCTATTTTTTCTCTCTGTTCTTTAGATTGGATACTTTATTCTGATCTATCTTTGGGTTCACTAATTCTTTCTTCTGCCATCTCAGATTGACTGTTGAGCTCTTCATGAGTTTTTCACTTCAGTTATTACACTTTTGAATTCCAAAACTTTGTTAAATAATTCTCTCTTCATTGAGGTTCTCTGTTTTTGAGTCATTGTCATCATACTTTCCTTTGATCTGTAAACATGATTGTCTTTTGTGTTTTTTTAAAAACAGATTTATGATTGCTGCTTTGAAGCCTTTGCTATATGCAACATCTTGTGACATTCAGTGACAGTTTTTACTGACTGCTTTTTATTTTGAGTATGAGTTACCTTTTCCTCCTCCTTTGCATATCTTGTAATTTTGTGTTGAAAATGGGCAGTTTAGACACCATATGTAGCACCTCTGGATTCTGTTTTTTTTTCCCCCCTGAGAGTTGTTATTGTTGCTGTTTTTTGTTTATTGAGTAACTTGCCTGGACTAACAGTTTGAAAGCCATTGTCCCCCGATGTGTGATGATTGATGTCTCTGCTTAGTCTGCCTTTTTAAAAAAATTCCTGCTTTTATTTAAAATTTTGGCTTCCTGTGGATCATGTCTGTGTCTGCTTAGCTTAGTGGTTAGGCAGTTGTTGGTCAGAGGTTGTGTCAGGCTTTCGCTGTCTGTTGATGGATCTGCATGTGGGTTTAGGAGCACATTCAAGGACCAGGCAGTTTTCGAGTCTGCTCTGGCTTTTCCTCTCTGTCAGACTCTTGCGTCTCCCCTGCATATGTCCACAGGCTCTTGGTAGGCCAGGGATGTGTGAATTTCTTGGGCTCTGCCTGCTTTCCCTGTTGCATGCTACCCATCAGCCGGGTGTTTGTGGAGAGCCTATCCAGCACCTCTATGACTGTCACATTTCATGTCTTTCTTTGTCAAGTTTCCAGTTAGTCCATTGGTCTGTTGCTGCCCCAGCCAGGATCACAGTCTCAGCCTTGTAGCATCGCTGGCTTTCCTCATTCACTCACCACTGAGATTGCTACTCATTATTGACATCACTGCTGCTGAGCGTGAGTTTTGTGCCTTCTGCTTTAAATCAAATCAGCCTCTGGCAGTGAAGCTTCTAGTTTTCACGGCCTGCCCCGTGCTGTCCTGTTAGGATGACGTACCAACTGAGCTGGGAGTGGGGAGATGGAAGCAGTTCCAGGTAAGAATGTCACAGATTCTCCCTGTCTTATTCAAAGTTTAGTACTTTTTCTTGGATAAATGTCTTTTGGTCAATTTCTAAGATATTGAAATGGTTATTTTTATCATGTTGACTATTTTTATAGTTTTGGAGAAAGGCTTTGGCAACCCTCTTCCTCCAGCATGCTGGAAGTCCCATCTCACAGTGCCGTCTTCTAAAAACAAAACTTTAAAAAACAGGCAGCTCCATGAATTATCATAAAGTGAAATTCATCTAAGAACCAACTAGTTCAAAAAATAAGACGTTACGTGCGTCCCAGAACATCTTCGTGTTCCCACATGATTGTTACCCCTCTTTTCTCCCTAAAGGGAAACACTTTTCTGATTTTTAATCCTATAGTTTTTCCTGTTTTTATGCTTTATATGAATGGAACCACACGATATGTATTCTTTTGAGGCCAGCTTTTTTTGCTCAACACAGTTTTTGTGAGATCCATCAGTGTTGGTGTTGTACATGTAGTTTATGTTTTTAGACAGTATCCCTTTTGTCTTTTCTACTGTTGATGGACATTTGGGTTGTTTCCAGTCTACAGCAATTGTGGCTAGTACTGCTGTGAACACTCTTGCACTTGCCTTTCGGTAGGCATGTACGCTCATTTCTGCTGGACAGATACTTAGCAGTGGGGCTATAGGTGGTACCTATGTTCAATTTGAGTAGATATTGCCAAACACTTTTCAAAATGGTTGTACGAATTTATACTCCCATGAGTCTGCCCCACCTGTCAGCACCCGTTCTGTGCTGGTTTTTCTGCATCCTTGTCAACACTTGGTATTGTCCGTCCTTTTAATTTTAGTCCTACTGGTGAACACCTTTTCATAAGTTTATTGACCATTTGGATATTCTCTTTGGTGAAATAATCTGTTCAAAACTTTTACCCATTTTTTCTATTGAGATTTCTGCCTTTATCTTATATATCTGTAAGAATTCTTTACATATCTATAAACTCTTCCAATCTTGGTTATATAGGTTGCAAATATCTCCTCCCACTCTACTGCTTGACATTTCCCTCTTCCATTCATGTCTTTTAATGAGAAGTTCTTCATTTTAATGTAGTCCAAGTTATCCTTCTGAATTAGTGCTTTTTGTTAGCTTATCACAAAATCTTTTCTCGCCTCAAGTTTTTGAAGAGCCTCTTCCATGTCGTCTTCTAGAATCTTTATTGTTTTACATTTGATGTTGACTTTCAGTCCACTTGGAATTAATTTTTTATCTGTGGTGTGAGGTAGGGATTCAGCTTCATTTCTTTTCATATATATTAATCCAGTTGATCTTACACCTTTTATTTAAAATACCACCCATTTTCAGTGGCATTATTTCATTTATTTTAAATTAGAAATTTTATTTTGAGATCCATTGTAGAGTCCCATGCAATCATGAGAAATAATTTGGAGAGATCCTAGGTACCTTTTATCCATTTCTCCCCAGTGGTACCATCTTGCAAAACTATATGACAACTAGGATATTGACAGTGATACAGTCCAGATACAGAACATTTCCATCAATACAAAGATCCCTCATGTCACTTTTTTATAGCCACACTCAGCTTCCTCCCCCCAACCTCATCTCTAATCCCTGGCAAACACTGATCTCTTCTCCATTTCTATAATTTTGTCTTTTCAAGTATACTGTATAAATGGAGTCATACAGTAACTTTCGGAGATCAGATTTGTTTTCATTCAGCAAAATTTCCTGGAGGTTCATCCAAGTTGTGTTTATCAAAAGCCCATTCTTTTTTGTCACCGAGTAGTGACATTATTTTTTAACCTGGTCTCTCTACATGGCACACTGGATGTATTAATTATGCACGTGAATGTGCTTGCCAGCATATAAGCACAATTTCAGGGTTGTACAGGATCTTGGTCTCTGTTCCATTCACATAACGTGTCTGAGGTCTGACAGTACAGATGGACAAGCGAAGGAACCAAAGGATGAGGGGACACACGGGGAAGAAGGCACAGGCATGGGTTGCTAAGGAATCGTGCATATGTTTCTGGGTGTTTGGTATAATTTTGGGGTTTCAGATTGTCCTTGTTGCCTGAGATCTGCAGAGGGCTCTTCTGGGCAGGCTTATTCCACCTTAGCTGTTGGCTGGAACCTGGTGCACCACAGACCCTTGGGAAGCTGTGGGATTGGTGGCAAGGGCAAAATGTGCCCTGTCCCTTTATTTTTCATTGTTTTGTTGCATTCCCTAACCACGTTGTCCGTTTATAGCCAGTTTCCGTGGTGTGGCCCAATATGGAGCCTCTGCAATCATGTGTCTGTTGCAGGTCGGGGGGGCATGAGGTTCTTGACCAGGTTCACATAGTCCTGAAGCAGGGCCAGTGGTGGGGGCTAGTCTGGTCCCTTAGCTTTCGGTTATCTTCAGGAGCCCTACCGTGGGGCTGGGAGCCCTTCCTCAAGCCGGCAGCGATCACAGCCAATGCCAGTGACAGAATGGGTACTCCTTGAGCTGCTTGAGTACCCAGCAACCTGGAAAGGGCCCTGGGTCAGGATTTGGGGGCCTGGGCTCTAGCCCTGGCCCAGGACTGCTTGAAATATTCTTCATAATTAAATAAATGGATGGGTAGATGGGTGAGGCGGTGGGTGTGTAGATGGATATGGATGGATGATGGATGAATAAACTGGATGGATGATGAAATGGATGGATGGATGGAAGGGCGGATGGATGTGTGAGGGATAGAGGGATGGATGGTTAGATGGATGATAGATGAATAGGTAAATGGATGGCTGAAAGATGGATGAATGGCGGATGGGTTAGGTGACGGATGAGGCGCTGATGGTGGATGAATGGATGATGGATAGATATACCTACAGGGACTGCAAAAAAGACAGTGTCAGTATGGACAGAGGCTTGGAAGAAATGGGAGTAAAGAAGACGCCTGGCTGCAAGACGAGTGACACCAGATGGCAGGTGGAGACCCTGACGCCCAGGAAGTGTCTGGGGCAACAAGCTCATGGAGGCAGGTAGTAGCAGAACTGAGGCTGAGTCCACATTCAGACCTCCTTCCAACACGTTCCCCGCCCACCCACAGAGGCAGGGTCTGCTCGAGGGGTCAGGCCACCTCACACGGAAGCCGACAGAGGTCAGTTGGAGGCCCCCCAGGCCAGTGCAGTGGACCCGGGGGTCTGGGGTCTCCATCCGTGGTTGCCGCTAACTGCTCTGCAGCCTCGGGTGAGTTCCTCCTGGCAGCACACCTGCTGGGTGCCCGGCCCTGTGCTGGGCCCCACGGGACCCAGAGTTGGGTAAGACCCCGTGGTCGCTGGCGTTAGGGGACTCGCAGCCCCTCCCTCGGTTTCTCCTCCGTGAAGTGGGGCGGGAGGTTGGGGCAGACGGTCTGCCGGCTGCGCTGGGGTGAGCTTCCCGCTGCCCAGCCTTGTCCTCCCGACTCGGTGCTCCCCAGGTTGGCCGCGGGGGTCGGTTTTCTGTGGGCACCGGCTGGGCAGCGAGAGCTGGGGGCGGCGTGGCGTCCACGTGGGCGCCGGCCTCCCCGAGGGACTGTCTTGGCCCTGCACCCAGATGTCACCAGGCTGCGTCTAAATCCTGGGCCAGGGAGCCCGGAAAATGTTTAACTTTGAAAAATGGACCGTCACAGCTCAGTAGGCGTTAGCCGCGCGGCCTGGCGCCTCGGGCGGCTGGGGAAGAGGGGGGCGCCACGGGGTGAAATCACCGGGGTATTTAAAGGCCAGCTTTGCCGCCCAGCGCAGCAGTGCCGGGCTGCCCGGGCATCCAGGACGGCCGCGTGGCTGGCAGGGTAGCGCCCGCACCGCGTGCAGCGATCTGATCCCCCGCCAGACCTTCCTGGTGGCCGCCATCCCCTGGCTCCGTGAAGTGGACAAGCCACTGGTGACTCTGGGCCTCGGTTTCCCTGCCTGCGCCGTGCCTGGTGTGCCGAGTGGAAGGCACGGTGGTGGGGAGGCTGGTTATGAGCTGCTGTGAGGTGTGGGGGGAGGCTGCTGGCACCCATCCCCTCGCCCCCCCGCCCCCCGCCCCCGGTGCTGCAGCCACACCCCAACCCCCCGAGCTGGTCACTGGGGCCCAGACAGCTCCGTCCAGCCTCCTGGCTGAGTCCGGGCACTCAGAGGACCCGTGGCACTAGTGGCTATAGGGCTGGGCCGGGCTGCTCTGTTGACCCGGGTGGAGGCCTGCCGCCTCCCCACTCCGCATCCCGGCCTGGTGCGTGGTGCTGAGGCCACTCACCGTCCTGCCTGCTGGCGGTGCTTCTCTCTCCTCGGCCTGGCGAGGAGGGCCCTAAGGCCTGCCGGGCAGTACAGGGAGCTCCCGGGGGCGGGGAGGGATCCGGGGCAGGCGGTGTGTCTGAGTGGAGCCGGGGAAGAGGCAGCCAGAAGTCGGCACTTGTCAGCAGAGGCTGCGCAATGCTCTCAACGTGGAGAATTGCCTTTGCATCATTGTATGTATGAGACGCAGAGTCTGAAGCCTTTGCACCGTTGTATGTATGAGACGCAGAGTCTGAAGCAGGAGGCACTTGGGCTGGTAACCTGCTCGCCCACCGGGGCCGGGGCTGCGGCTGCCTCTGGGCTGGGGGCGCAGGGCTGGACCAGGCAATTCTGTGGATTCTTGAGGCCCTCCTGGGGACCTCCCCGCACAACCCTCCAGAACTTTCCGAGGGCTCAGTGACCTTGGACCAGCTACCTCCTTTCTCTGAGCCTCTGTTTCTTTAAGTGGAAGTTGGGGGAGGCATCCTGAGTCCCTACCTTGCAGAGTTGAGGAATGAAAGGAGAGAAAGTGAAAGAAGGCGTCTGCTTCCTCCTGACAATGAGCTCCAGGCCGCCGTAGGGAACAGCGGTCAAGGTCCAGGTGAGGCCTGGCTGGGACACGCGCATCCCTGCAACAGCATGTGCCGTGCACAGCCTGCATCTAGCCCGAGTAAGGGGCCACTTCTGGTGTTAGAACACACAGCTATGTGTGGACACATGTGGACACGGTGCGGGCATACCCGCAGACCTGTGTGCACGGCTGGTGTGGACACCTCGGCGGTGCCCACGGCCCTGCGTGAACACGTTCGCCCCGCCAGCTCGTCCCCATGGCAACCCCAGGCGCAGAGCAGGTGTCTGGGAGACCTGAATTGGTGCTGACAGGTGGGGTACACGTGGTGGGCTCCCCGGGGACGGCCGGACCAATCAGGGCCCCGGGGTGAGGGCTCCGGGAGGATGGGGAAGTGCTATCCTCTCCCCAGCAAACGCTGCCACCCCCTGCGAGCAGGATTAGATGGGAAGCTTCCGGAAGTCCCCATCTGGCTGTGATTGACGCAAGATGTGCTGGCCCCCCCCCCCCCGACAGACGCAGCAGGGAGCCCTGGGTTTGTGGTCTGGCTCCCACCTTCTGGAGAGGAAAACTGAGGCTGGAGACAGCTTCAGCCGTGGCCGCTCCCACTCCCCGGCCAGCCCAGGCAGATGTGGGGTCCTGCCAGCCTCCGTCTAGAAGGAGCGGGACTCAGCCTCCACCCACCTCCCGCTCCCAGACTCGGAAAACAGCCCTCGCCTTAAACCTGAGCTCGGCCTCTGCCCAAGTGGCTTCCCTGCCTCCTTTGCCATTTGGCTAATTATCCGGGACCTTTGCTGCAAGACCAGGCGGGCCCAGCCCAGCTCCTCCCCATCTGCCCGCCCTGAAGTCATCGGCTCAGCTGGCAGCGTTCCCATGGCAACAGCAGTGACGGCACAAAGGGCCTGGGAGGATGGAGGGAGGGGTGGGTGAGGCCGGAGGAGGGGATTCTGGCTTCTCAGTCATCCACAGGCATGTGTGGTGAGGCTGGAAATGGGGCCTGGACGTCCCCCACTGCTTGGTGACAGTCAACGCCTCCCTCCAAGGGAGTGACCCTCCCCCTCCCCCAGCACCCAGACCCCCCAGCTGCCCAGGTGCGGAGATTCTGGCAGAAGTGAGGGCATAAGACCCAAGGCTCAAGAGGCATCACGGTCACCACAGCTGGCCAGCTGCGCTTTGCCAGACTGGCTCTGAGAGCTGCCGGCCGCACACCTCGCTGGGGCCTGTTTGGGTCCCATGAGACCACCGGGCAGCTGGCCCTGCAGGGTGGGGGCATGGGAACCGCACTTGAGTTTCTGGGTCTCATTGGAACAAGCCTGCGGTTCACTGCAGAAGAAAACAAACGCTTCCTGTGAGAGGGAGGTGGGGATCCTGAGAGGCCTTGTGTCCTGACCCCGGCCGCCTGCCAGCTAGGGGTGCCGCCCCTGCCCACTGCATGGCCACAGGCGTGGGCGCCTCCTGCACGGAGGGACGTCCAGAGCCCTTCACCTGACTTTCTGCCTCTGTGCCCCTCCCTCCGCAAGTGGCGTCATGGGACAATGTGGACGGGGCACATCCCGCATCCACGTCACAGCCATGCGGTCCTGCGTGCACTCGATGTGGGGGGAGGGATTGGCCCCTCGACCTGGAACCCGCCCCCAGCCCGGCCAGGGCTGCGACGACTCTGCTTCCCATCATGACGTCCACTCGCTCATGATGTCCGCTCGGGTGCTCCTGCTGACCGGGTGCTGGCAACCTTTGCTCCCTCCAGGCTCGAGAACCAGCCTTAGTCCAGAGTGACTGGGACCCCACCGACTCCGTTCAGCCCCCTCCCAATGCCAGCCCTCGGGCCGCACCCTCGGGTCAGGTGCCAGGTAGAGGCCGGAGCAAGCCTGGGCACCAGGCCTGGGCCACATCCCACCTGGAGACAGAGGAGGGGACACAGCCCCGCCCTGACCCCCGCTCTTAAAACCTGCCTGGTTTTAGGCTTAACTGCTTCCCATTCATTCGTTCACAACGTTCACTCAGCAAATCTTGTGGGGCCTACCCTGTGCCAGGCCTGGAGGTACGAGACCAAGTCCTTGCCCGTGTCAAGTGTGCATCTACTGAGCTCCTACTGTGTGCTCAGCCCTGTGCTGGTGTAGACGCCGGGGCACAGCAGCAAAGGAGACGGACACCTGCCCGTATGGAGTTGACAGTCAGTGGGAGTGACGTGGAGAAGCAGAGAAGTGAGAACAATGCCAGAGGACAGGGCTCTGCAGACATGGCCTGGGGCGATCCGCTGGCTCCTTCATGCGGGGCAGGCTGGGGAGGCTTCTTGGAGGAGGTGGCATCGCGCTCTTGCCCAGGCTGGGGTCCAAGGCCCACCGCCATTTGCTTTGAGATCTTGGAGAAGCCCCTGCCCTCTCTGATCTGGGCTTCCTGGCAGTGGTGTGGGTGACCAGAGGAATGGGGTGGGGGAGAGTTTGCTGTAAGCCAGGGCAGGGGGAGAGGACAGGGTGATGGTCCTTCTAGGCACCGCAGAGAGGAGCCCCCACTCCTCTTGGCGGGAGAGATGCTGCGTCAGGGCGGCAGGGGGGGTCTCCTGCCTACGTTTATACCCACAGATGCACAGATGAGCCTGAGGCCTCTGCCTGTCGAGGACAGCTGCCCCTTCTGCCCC
Source organism: Eubalaena glacialis (assembly GCF_028564815.1). NCBI lineage: Eukaryota > Metazoa > Chordata > Mammalia > Artiodactyla > Balaenidae > Eubalaena > Eubalaena glacialis. The sequence goes on along the minus strand of NC_083728.1, from coordinate 93,861,265 downwards.
CTCGTCCCCCGCTAGGGGGTGTCTGGGTGGTGGGGGAGCGGTGCACAGGCAGGAGACCAATCCCTGGCCTCGCTGGGTCCCCAGTGCCCCGTCTGTGAGATGGAGCTGAGCCTCTGGGGTCCACCCGCCCGTGCGAAGGCGGGCCGGGGTGGGAGTGTTTGGGTTCCGTCCCAGCTGCCCTCCCACTGGCCCAGGGGCCCCGAGGCTGTTGTCTCATTTGTCAGAAGGGTTCTCAGCGGGAGGAGCACCCCCCCCCCCCCCCCCCCCCGCACGTTCATTTCCGGTCCTTTCAAGGATGTCCCCCCTCCCCCCGCCCCAGTCTCCTGGGAATGTGTCTTTTTTTCCCCTTTTATCAGTGTTGCCATTGCGAACGTGGCAAGGTGTTTGTCACCGTTCAGCAGATTCGCCTGAACAGATGTCTGCTGGGCTGAGAACACGCGGGCCTCCCTGCAGGCGCCAGTCTCGCAGGGAGGCCGCCTGAGCCCGGGGCTGCCGGTGGTGCTGGACGGGATCGTGGCAGGTTACTCGTGGCTCCTCTGTGCTCACCTGTAGCCTGGGTTCGAAACAGGGGCCACCTGCCAGCGTAGGCGTGACGATGAGTGAGTAAGGCCCGGATCGTAGTCAGTGCCCCGTGGACGGTCACCGGGCCGTTGTCCTCGGTGCTAGAGCAGAGCTCCGCTGGCCGGACACTGGGGCTGGGGTCCTGGACCGCCTTGAGGGAGGAACCGGAGTCATCGGACAGATGGCAGGAGGGCGCGAGGGATCCGGCCGACCTTCCGGCCCGTTTCTGAGGAGTGCTTACCGGTGTGCCCAGGACACTGCCACGGGCTCTTCTGGGGATCTCACGTCTGTCTAGATGTATTTTTTTATCTTGCGCCTGTAGTGGAACAGCTTACCACATTTTTAGCCAAGTAGAGTCTGAGGGAACCTCAGCCTTCATTTCAGGCAAACAAGCAAATTTCAAGCCTCATTTTCATATTTCTAATAAGCACTTATCAAATTTATGGCTCTTACATACAACTCGTCGGGCTGATGCCTCCCGAATATTCCCACCTCCCCTTCGCTGCAATTTTCTTTACTGCGTCGCACCCTCTGAGGTCTCTCTGCCTTTGCCCAGCAAATTAGCACGTCGGCCTCCTGCTGAGGAATGACGGGGCTGCAGCCGCGAGAACATGGGGTGAGGGTCCTGGTCACGCACGTTAGCATCAGCCCTGAGTTTTCCCACAACGTGGAAAGCATCAGGCCATTCTGGATTGCAAAATGCTAATTAGCACAAGCACTTCTTTGTTTTTTTTGCCTGGCATTTAAATATGTGCAATAGTGTGTTATTTCCCAATTATTTTTTATTTTCAAAAGATATCTATTTTATCACAAAAGCAAATTAGGAAAATGCTCAAAGGAGAAATGAACTGTGGTTCCACCGTCCAGAGATGAGCAGATCGGCACTCCGGAGAATGGCTTTCTGGTCTTTTCTTCTTCTGAGGATGAGGGTTTGCTACAGGGTGTTGGTATCAATTACCCTTAAAAAACACTTGTGACAAGCTGAAATGTAACTTACCTGCAGAAAAGCTCATAGATCCCAAGCTACTATTGAGTGAATTTTTCATAACGTATAACCAGCACCTACGTCAAGAGGCAGAACTAACCAACCCCCCGGAAGTCACCTCCTGGCCTTTCAGGGTCATGCCCCGCCCAAGGGTGACCACGATTTTGGCTTCTAGCAGCATAGTTTTGTCTGTTTTTGCACATTGTGTAAACGGACTCATAGATTATATACTCTTTATGTCTGGCTTCTTTTACAGAACATTTCACTTGTGAGATTCACATAACTTTGTTGTTGGATGTGATGGTTCCTTCATCTTCGTTGCTGTATAATATTCCCAGGTGTGGAGACACCCCAATTCATCTATCCCTTCTGACACTGACGGACATTGTTTCCAGTTTGGGCTGCTCTGAATACTGTTGCTAAGAACACCCTTGAACATGTGTTTTGCAGGTATATGTTCATATTTCTCTCGTCTTGGAATGAACTTGTTGTCTCTGATCATTCACGGATCTTGAGCAGTTTCCAAGCTGCAAAATTTCATCAGCGTTATTAAAATGCTAGTGCAATATCCAGTGAGGGTGTGCTGCAATTGATTTACAGCCCTTCTCCTCATGTTGAACACTTAGGTTGTTTCCAATTTTTTTTCTCTTCTATATTAAGTGGCAGTGGAAATCTTTGGCCAGACATTTTTTTCCTCTTTGGGATTATTTCTTTATGATAGGTTCTTGGGAGGAAGACAGTTGGCTCCAGGGATGGACTTTCCTCCCACACCCCTCTGACTTTTTCATATTGTCAGATGTAATGAATAGTATGTACAGAAGAGTGCAAAAAACACGTATGAACAATGGAAAGAATAATCACTATGTGGACATCTGCACAACCACAGTCAAGGTTAAGAGACTGTGAGACAACATCACCAGCCCCCGGGAGCCCTTCCAAGAGCTTTTCCCTGATACAGCCCTCTCTTTCCATTCCCGAACGTAGCAACCAGCATCCCCCAACAGTGTGTTCTGGGATGGCCCGTTTTTGTACTTTACATAAAGATAATCATTGCGTACATAGACTTTCTGACCCCGTTCTTTTGGTCATCATTATTTGGGGGCTGTTTATCTGTTCATGTTTATCTGTTCATTGCTGGAGAGTATCCCATTCTAGGACTGGATCAGACTCATTTCCAGTTTGGGGCTGTGATGAACCTCTTTGTGTGTCTTTGGTTGTGTGAGTACCATAGTCCGAGGTTTCCACCTGGGGAGGAACGGCTGATCTCGGAATGTGCAGCTTCATGTCATGCTGTTTCCCAAAGTGATGGTGAAATGGCCTCCAGAGCAGAGGATGAGGGTCCTCCTGCTTCATTGCTTCCCCAACACAAGACTCGTGAGACTTCTGAAGCTTTTCTGTCTTCATGAATAACGAAGTTGAGAATCTTTTATGGTTTGGTTTTTTGGAGCCTTATTGGATGTCCTCATTTGTGAAATGCCTTTTCAAGACCTCTCTCCATTTTATTATTGAGGTGCCTGTATTTTCCTCGTTAATTTGTAGGAGTTGTCCATAGATTCGGAATGGAATAGCATTTCCTCAGAATAGATAGACGATGGCTGTCATCTAACATTTGTGGCTTGTATTTTTATTCTTTGTATGTTATATTTTAAGAACAGGAATTCTTCATTTTCATGGAGTAAAGTTTATCAATATATTCTTGTATGGGTGCATAGGAAGAAAACCTTCCCTTCCTCCAGGTCATCAATGTATTTTTCTGTTATCTCCTTAAATATATAGTTCTTCTTTTCCCATTGAGGTCTATAATCAACCTGGAATTGATTTTTTGTGTGGTGTGAGGTAGGGGTTTGATTTCTTTATCCTCCCAGATAAATATCTAATTTATTGACAGCTCTCTCCTTTCCCCGTTGATCTACTGTGTCTTCTTTGTCATATCAAGGGCTGGTTCCTAGTTCAGTGTCTGAGCTTTCTGTTTTGATCCATGGGTTCATTTGTCTGATCTTGTACCACGAGCACACTATTTCAGTCTCTGTGGTTGTATAATAAATTATCTGATTGAGTAACCCCCCCACTCAACCTTGTTCTTCTTATTTAGGGCCATTCTTGGCCCTTTGCTCTTCCATATAAATTTTAGAATCAGCTTGTCAAGTTCCACAAAAAGAAAAAAATCTGCCAGGGTTTTGATTGTGATTGCATTGAATCTATGGATCAATTTGCAGTGTTGAATTTTAATAAATGTTCATTTTCTACTTACTACAGATGTGTAGAAATCCAGTTTACATTTGTATATGGATTTTATATCCAGCACTCTAAGCCCTGTCATCCATCGTTGTATTTATACATTCTTTGGGATTTTTTTTACGTAATGCCTATGAATAACTAGAGTTGTTTCCTCCTTTCTGAGTCATATGATTTTTATTTCTTTTTCTTGCCTTATTGCAATGGTGGAGCCCACTAATGCAGTTTAGAAGTGGTAGTAGCAGGCATCCATGTGTTGTCCTTGATCTTAAAGGGAAAGTTTTAGTTTCACCATTAAGCATCTTGTCTGCTGTAAGCTATGCACACTTTAAGAGCTTTTTTATCTGTATTACCAAATGACTTTCCAAAAGAATTGTGCCAGTTTCACCATTACCTTAGCAGCACTGGCTATTATCTTTAGGTGTTTTTTTGTTTGTTTTGTTTTGTTTTTGTGGTAGTAGTTGTTTTTAGATCATTGTTTATTTGATGAGCCTATATGGTATCTCAATGTAATTTTAAAAATTTGCATTTCCCTGTTTATGCAAGAGGTTGAACATTGTCTCATATATTTGTTAACCAACTGCGTTTTTTCCTTTGTGTCTGGTTTTCTACCCATTTTTTTATACATTGTTAGTGTTTCCCTAATCAATTTGAATTTTTTACATAATGAAGTTATCATTTCTCTGTCACATGTGCTATGAATAGTTTTCCCTGTATGTTGTGCATGTTTTAAAATTTTTTGTTATTTTTTATGTTCTTTTCCCTTATTTTTATTTTTAAAAATTATTTATTTATTTTATTTATTTATTTTTGGCTGCGTTGGGTCTTCGTTGCAGCATGCAGGCTTTCTCTAGTTGCGGCGAGCAGGGGCTAATCTTCATTGAGGTATGCGGGCTTCTCATTGCGGTGGCTTCTCTTGTTGCAGAACACAGGCTCTAGGTGCGTGGGCTTCAGTAGTTGTGGCTCGCGGGCACTAGAGCGCAGGCTCAGTAGTTGTGGCACATGGGCTTAGTTGCTCCGCGGCATGTGGGATCTTCCCGGACCGGGGCTCGAACCCGTGTCCCCTGCATTGGCAGGCGGATTCTTAACCACTGCACCACTAGGGAAGTCCTCCTTTATTTTTATATGGTCAGATCTGTGTCTCTTTTCTTTTACAATTCATTCTATTCCTCCAGAGTTTGGAAAGCCTTCTCCCTCCTGAGGACTGCTAAGTATTGAATTCTGTTTTCATCTAGCTTTTTTTCTCCGGTGTAATACTTCATATTTAACTGTTTACTCCATCTGGAATTTGTGGGGCTGTGGGGTGTGAAGCGAGGAGTTAATTCTGCTCGCAGTTTAAGGGGGAAGGGGCCTCATTTGCACTTCCAAGCCTCGGGCCCTGGCTTCCCTTCGTCTGGGCTGAGTGGGAAGAGATTAAAGGGAGGAGGGGAGGTGGCACTGCCTGCAGCCGGCCTGGGAGCAGTAATTAACGCGTCCCTCGCTGCCTCTGCCTGACTTTAAGTCAAAAGCAAAGAGTTGTCAGGCCAGCTGAGGAGTATCCTGGGTGATCCTGGGCCAGTGTCTTCATGCATCTGGGACTCAGTTTCCTTGTCTGCAGAATGGTGGCACAAATGACACCTGTCCTGTTGGTGCTGTCACTGGGAGCATGTCCTGCAGAAAGCAAGGGGTCAGGCAGACCCGGCACAGGCCCTGGCTCATCTGTGTGATGTCACTTCCCTGAGCCTCAGTTTCTCCATCTGGAAACCAGGGATGATAAGACTGCAGTTCGCACCTCTTGGGGCCGGGGAGCACTGCACGGCTGTCTCTGCTGTCACGATTGCTATTCAGGGGAAGGCGGAGTGGCTTGGGGGTTGGTTTCCTGTGGTCTTTGGGAAGGGCCCTGGCCCAGCTGTGGGGGGCAGGGAGGGGGGGAGGGAAGAGCAGTGGGACGGCCTGTGGGACCACCTTCCTCCCAAGCCCTGATGGGTGGGGGGACATGCCCCTTCCCCTCCTCAGCTCCCCAGACTGAGCTGCAGGGGCCAGGCATGCAGAGCCCCGTGTCTTGCTTCCTGACCCAGACAGAAGGAGCAGCATTGGCCTGGGGGACTCTGCCGGACACACACGCGCGTGCACGCACGCACACGCACACACACGCACGCACGCGGTGCTGGCTGGCAGGGTTCAGCTCTCTCTCCCGGCCTGTCTGAGCTGCTCCCACACCTGTCCCCTCTCCTGCCCCTTGTCCTCCCTGCAGGCCTGCCAGGGGCTGGGCTTCCTACAGTCTCCCGAGGTGCTGCCAGGGCCCCCAGCCTCCCCTTCTCGCTCCCGGGCTTTTTGTCCCTTGGAAACAGGCACAGGAGAGGCGGGGCAGGAGCGGAGGGGCAGCAGGGCCCACTCTGCGCTGCGTAAACCCGAACCCTAACCCTAGCCCACCGCTCCCTCCACGTGTGGCCCCCAGCCTGGAACGACCCCCACCCCCCAGATGGGCGCCGTCTGGAGCCTTGAGGCAGGGGCAGGAGGGGCCTGCCATTCTCTGTCCAGCCACCCTGGGCAGAGGAGGGAGGTGGGGTCCAGAGGGATGGAGCCCTGCCGAGGTCCCCCGGGGGCAGAAGGGAGCTGAGAACCCTTCTTGGGGCACCCCTGCCCCCAGGATGCTCCGGGAAGGCACCACCCCCTGCAGCAGCTGGGGAGGGGCCTGGGCAGGTCAGCTCAGCGCCCTTTCCCTCCAGCCCCGTTCCCCTTGGCCCACGATGCCCCCTGAGTTGGGGGCTCCTCCCACCGTGCCCCCTCCGTAGGGTCAGCGCCAGGATGGCAGCCCTCCCCAGCCCCCGGTGCACACCAGGAGCCTGGCAGGCGCCGTGGAACGCAGGGGCCTGGGGGGCGGCATCCCCACTGCTGAGGCCCACTGTGCTCCGGGGCAGCAGCGGGTGGTCGGGTGGTGCTGGGCCTGAAGGAAGAGGGGGAGGGCCTGAGGGGCCACGTGTGGCAGGGTGTGAGGGCACGGAGGACGTGCTGGGCGAAGGGAGAGGCCGCGGAGCCGCCCGGGGGCTGGACGAGGATCCCGGCCTGAGGCTGGCAGGTCGGGGGGCTGGCTGCGCCCCTGCAGGGCCCCAAAGCGGCCAGCAGCACCCCGCGTCCCAGGTGAGGGGCCTGGCTCCTGACAGGTGGGGCGGGCCCGGGGAGAGGGCGGGCGCCTCCTGCCCCCCGGAGCCCCCTCGCCCCCGGCCTCGTCGAGGGGGGATGTGCCGTGGAGAAGGGGGGGCACGGGTGCAGCTGCGGGGAGGCCAGGCTGCTGGCATCAGCAGGAGCCCCTCCTCCCCACCTCGCTAAACAATCATTGCGCAAAATATGCAAATGGTATAATTACTGTTATTTGTTTTGCTGATAGAAGTGTTTGAAATGCAAATGCCAAGTTGGGGCCTTTCCTTTGTCCCACCCCCTCACCCAGACTCACGTCCGCCCGGGGTGAGTCGCTCCTCCTGGAAGAGGAGGACTTGGGCCCCGCCCCCCCCACCAGCTGCTGCCTCTGCCGCCCGAGGGGCACCCGCACGCGGCAGGGGTCCTGCGTCATCCCCCGCCGTGTGATCTGGGGCCTGTCCCTTGGCCTCCCGGAGCCCCAGTTTTCCTGTCTCTGTGATGGGACCACAGCCTCGGGGCCCGTGCTCTCCGCCCCTTGACAGCTCGATGGAGGGTTTGGGCCTCGCTTTCTCACCTGCAGAAGTCCTGCACAGGTGTCTTCTCAATAGAAGGGAGACTCGGAGCCCCTGGGCGGTCTTTGGGGGCCGTGGTGAACCCCAGCATCACTGTGTGTACACTTTGCTAGTGGGGGTCGTCACCTTCGATCCCTCCAACCCAGGTGGTCTCTGGGGCTTTCGGGGCCCTCAGGCCTGTGGGTTCAGACCAGCCTGAGCAGTGGCCGGTGAGAGGTGGTCACCATCATCCCTGTTCTTCGGAGGGGGAGCCGAGGCTTGTCGAGGTCCCACCGGTCAGCGTGTCTCCATCAGGTGCCCGGTTCCCACCTGGCCCCCCTCCCCCACCCCCGTGTCTTCCGCTCGAGCCGCTCCACCCGAACCGCAAACCTCCTTGTCAGATCTGCTGCACAAGGCAGCTCCCGGGGCCGAGGCTCGGATCCATGACCGGCTTCACCTGAGCTCCTCCCGCCACAGGTCCCGCGATTCCAGTATCTATGGGCTGTTTAGGCCCATGGATTTCCAGCAGCAGCGCAAGCGCCGTCGGAAATCTGTGCAATCAGCCTAACCCCGGAAGGGGCGCAGCCCCAGAGAGGCCTCCCGCTGGGCCCCAGGTCCGTGGGAGCTAGTGGGCCTGCACGAGGGGTGACACCTGGGTGATGCTCTAGGCTGTTTGCGGAAAGACAAGGTATTATCAGAGGCAGGTGGGTGGGAGCGGGCCCTGGGCTCCTGTGGCCTCTCTGGTCGGCCTACGCGGTGGCTGCAGGGCGGGATGCCGGGGCCGGGTTAAAGCCAAGTGCGGTGAGTGTGTGTGCGTGTGTGTGCACACACGAGTGATTTTGGGGTCTGCAAGCGATGCTAACGGAGAGAGAAAGCTCAGGTAGGGTGAGACCGCAGGACCCACTCGCAGACCGGGGACCGCGGATCTCCCCGTGCGGTGGCCTGGCTTCTGCTGACACGCGTGGGAGCCTGGGGGCCACTGGTCCGCCTCGGGCAGCTTTGCTGCGATGTCTGAGGGTAGCCGGAAACCCGCGCCCTGGCCCTGCCCGGTGCTGCCGAGAGGCAGGGTGCCCGGGGTTCCCGAGCTGTTTCCTCGTCTGTAATGCGGGACTCTTTTCGAAGCTGGGCTGGGTGTACAGGGGGCACTCAATAAGCGTGCGTTCCTGCTTACCCTCTGGGACTTCATGGGGCGAGGCAGCCCCTCTGCTGGCTCTGGGCAGCTGGGAGGCCGAGCTGGGGTTGTCAGGGTCACCAGGACCAGGAGAGGAGAGCAGAGGTCACTCTGGGCGGGCAGCCAGGGTGGGCAAAGGCCTGGGGGTGGGAAGGGATGTGGCCTCTGGGTCCCTGGGCTTCGGTCTCAGCCTGGAAGCCTCCTGGGGGCCAGGCTTCAGGGAGCTTCTGAGCCCGGTGTTCTCTCTATTTTTATTCCAATTACCTTTTCCAAGGCAGGTTCAGCCTCATTAGCATATTCAAATACATCCCATTATTATTTCAATTAGCTGTTAAGTAATTAACTCTAATTGATGAGCATTCCCCCCACTTCCCCACATATTTTTTGGTTATTTACATCCGCTTCTAACCAACAATTTTAGGTAATTACGCGCCACTCGCTCATCTATTTGCACACACTCCCAGGACAGGCTCCCTCTCCCTTTCAGCTCCCACCCCCAGCCCAGGAGCCTGGGGGCTTCCGAGTGGGGGGATGGGAGGCGCAGGCAGACTGCGTGGGGATCCGGCTCCTGCCCAGGCCCTTGAGGGTCACTGCCAGGCCTCCAGGGGCTGAAGGTGTGCCGGAGTGCCCCCATCCTACTCCCGGGATCCCCCTTGTCCCAAAGAGGACAAGGTGCCGCTTCCTCGGGGCACCCCCTCGCCCCAAACCAGGTGGTGCCACCCTCGAGTTGGCTGGAAACAAAGGCAGAGAGCGGTGGCATGGTGGCACCGGGCTTTGTCCAAACGCGGCTCCTTATTGCATCTCCCCTGGGTGCCCCCGCAAGAGGACGCCCCCTCGTCCTCAGTTTCCCTACCTGCAAAGTGGGGATTGAGTGATTGAAGAGTGAGGGTGAAATGAGGCGCATGGAAGGTCCTCAGCACAAAGAGGATGCTCAGCGCTAGTTGGGGTTGATCCAGGATGGATGATCGGTCACACCTGGTGGGCAGGTGAGGCGGCTCGGGCTGTAAACTGACGTGCCGAGGTCACAAGCTCATTATGTCAGCCAGAGCCGGGCCGGGGGTCTAAGGCTTCTGTTTCTGGGGCTCCCTGCCCAACCCCCGGGCCACCGCAGGGTGGAGTGGGCTGGAATCACAGCAGTGACCACTGACCCAGCCAGTCTGTACTGCGAAGTTCTGTTGGTCTCTTGCCTCCGTGTCGGCTCCTTGCCTGCCCTTTGCTCTACTCGAAGTCCTGGTCTCTCCGTTTTGTTATCGACACAGTGAGCACACACAGGGCAGAGACTCCCCCTGTGCTCAGGTAGATGGGCTCTTCCGAAAGCCCCGTTCCCTTCCCAGCTCCTCTCCCCTCTGTCTCCACACAGTGGAAGCTGCCTTGGTGACACTGTGTCCTGCACTTTGTCTGGACCCGTGCTCTCCCTCTGTGTCCTGCAATGAGGATGTGATGCCCACGACCCCCTTGGGGAGGAACACACCAGCCTGGTCTTCTCAGACAGGCCAGGTCATCAGCGGGCCCTGACCCAAAGGTAAGGGATGCCCTTGCTCATTGGCTGTTCTGGCAAAGGGGGGCAGGGCCAGTTCATAACGACCTGGGAAGCAGGTGTGCTGGGTCATGGGTGAGGCCCGGAAGGGGTGGGGTGAAATTCGGCTGTCCTGCAGGAACAAACGTCTGACTTCTGTTCAGAGGTGCTGCCCATCCCACAGAGGAAATGGGCAAAGGCTGCAGGGGCTCCCTAAGACTCAACAAGAGGAACTGGGGGTTTTAGGGGACCCGAGAATGGTCTGAGTAGGTAGTGGCCATGCTCAGGCCAGTCCAGTATCCTCCCCTGATGAGTCAGGGGATGCTCTGGGGGTAAAAGAGATTTCGTCTTCCACCACTTTATGGGAGTAGATGCAGCGTCACGTGTTGGAGTGTAAAACGCCGTACCTGCAGCGCAGTATATGTTAATATTGACTCAGTGTATATTTGAAGACAAACTTATATGGAAAAAATTATCTGAGATGCTGAATTGAATACCTAAGTGAATGATGGGGGTTGAAGCTGCCATCCCAGTGGCCAGGTGTTCAGTGACCAGCTGTGCTGTGTCTGCTGGGGGTCTCACCTCCAGCTGGAAAGTAGCTGGACAAGCTGTTTTCCTTCAGTGCGTTCAGAAATCACAGATATGCCCTCTTTTGTCGACTGCATCTTGGGTTTCTCCAGGCCACAGGTACTTCACGTGGTCCTGGGACTCTGATTCAGCAGTTTTCAAACTTGGCTCCTAGGCAGGTGCTGTGAGTGGGAGTTTCCTTGTCTGATAGAGCTGGGTTGTAATGTTTCACTGAACCAGCAGGAGGTGCTGTTGGTAAATGACACGGTACCTTGAAAAGTGGATTTTAGGTTTTGGGTGTTTGCAGTAGACTGTTGCCTGCTGTATTCAGCTGTTAGAGAACCCTGTAAACTGAGTTTATTTGAAGTGATGGTGATCTTACGCTCTGCCACCTCTAACAGACTGTGACAGGAGGCGTCTGGGGATTTGTGAGGCTTCGTCCTTCAGCACGTGGCTCCCCAGACTTCTCCGTGGCTTTAGAGTGAGGCTTTGGGGAGGTGATTCTGAAGAGGAGTCGAGGACGGAGAGGAGCCCGCCGGCAGGAGGAGAGGCCGCAGGGGTTCTGGGCAGAGGGAGTGGCAGAGCAAAGCCCTGAGGGCGGGCAGGCGTGGCGTGGGTGAGGGCAGGGCGCAGGCGCGCGCAGCTGGAACTCGTGGGCCGCGCGGGGTGGAGCGCTGGACTGGCACCGGGTCACGGGGTTAAGCCGCCTGGTCCCTGTGCCTTCCGTCGTTCTTCAGACGGCCATCGAGTGCCTGCCGTTTGCCAGACCCTGGGCATGGTGGGTGGAGACCCCTGTCCCTCCAGGCGCCTCCAGGTTTCGCAGGAGGGAAGGGTGTGAGGACGCACAGTCCGTGCTGCCCCGTGGCCCCCCGTCTCTTTAGCTGATATCATCCAGGACGTCGGGCTTGGGGGTGGTCTGGGCTCTGACCCCGTCACTGCCACCAACTCCGTGTGACAGAGACCGGCACCTGCCCCTCAGTGGGCCTTAGTTTCCCATATGAACTATGGTGGGGTCCCCAAGAACCTTCTCCATGGATTTGTTGAGAAGTTGAGAAGACAGGACAGTGTGGGGTGGGGGTCAGCTCTGACCACACAGCAGCCTAAGACCCCCATGGGCATCCAGACTGAGAACCACACAGCAGTGGAGCGTGACACAGGAGTGGACAGGACACCCCAGAGGCCCAGGGCTGTGGCAGAGAGTGTACACTTAGGGCCTGGCTGGGTGGATTCGGGGGTGCTGACCTCAGGCCATTGGCATGGCCGTGAGGGTGCAGGACAGCCAGGGTTTGGCTGAGGCTCTGGCATCAGCTCAGTCCTTTCCTACCCTGTGCCTTTGCTCACGGTGGTACCTTTGCCTGGAATGTCCTCTCTCCAAGGTCCGTCTGTCTTTGGAGTGAATTCAGTGTCGGACAGACCCTACTCTGCTGAATTTTGGATGTAGAACGCTGGAGAGGTCACTCACTACCTCTGACCTCCCATGTTTTAAAAAATTTATTGAACTATAGTTGATTTACAATGGTGTGTTAATTTCTGCTGTATAGCAAAGTGACTCAGTTATACATATATATTCTTTTTCGTTATGGTTTATCACAGGATTTTGAATATAGTTCTCTGTGCTATACAGTAGGACCTTGTTGTTTATCCATCCTATATGTAATAGTTCGCATCTGCTAAACCCAAACTCCCAATCCATCCCTCCCCCACCACCCTCCCCGTTGGCAACCTCGAGTTTGTCCACTATGTCTGTGAGTCTGTTTCTGTTTTGTAGATAAGTTCATGTCGTACTTTATTTCATTTTATTTATTTATTAATTTTTGGACGCATCGCGCCGCATGTGGGACCTTAGTTCCCCGACTAGGGATCGAACCTGCGCCCCCTGCATTGGAAGTGTGGAATCTTAACCCTTGGACCGCCAGGGAAGTCCCTGTGTCGTATTTTAGATTCCACATATAAGTGATATCATAAGGTATTTGTCATTCTCTTTCTGACTGACTTCGCTTATGACCTCACATTTTTTAAATCGGTAAAACAGAGATAATAAACTCTCCCTTAAGGAGAGCGTTCAGTGGGATGTGTGAATTGCCTGGTGTACAGTAGGCGCTCAGGAAACAGTAATGGGTATCACCCCTTGCCCCCCCAGCATGAAATGGGAGTGTCTCTGGTCCATCACGTTAGATAAATGTTAGTTCTTCCCTTCCTTACGAGGTGCCCGCTCTCCCCAGCCCACATCAAGTTCGGACTCACCCGAGCTAGTCTGGGACCCCCACGGCCGGGGGGCACCCCCCTCGTGCCCTGGCGCCCTCGTACTGGCCCCAGGCTGCGTGTTCCGCGGGCAGCCTCCTGAGCCTGGCGGGTGGCAGACACTGAATGAATGTTTGTGGGATGAATGGATGGGACGTTTCCCAGCCCCGCCCCACCTGAGAAGGCAGGTGGCAAAGCAGATGGTAGCGCTCCTGCGGGGTCTGGCGAGGGAACCCGCGCCTTGCACTAGGTCTTCTCCAGGAACCTGGGGGTTGGGCTGTTGTTCCTGCGATCCCTTCCAGATAGAACATGTTGTCATTCAGCGACTTGAACTTTCTTGGTCTATTCTTGCCTCCTTCCTCCTCCGTCTCCTGGTCCTAAGGCCTCGTCCCTAGAAGTGTCTTTCATTGAAGCAATGACTGAAGAGTCCAGAGGGGACCTTCTGAGTGTTCTGGTGACCCCGGCTGACCTGTCAGATGGGGCCAGCTCTGGGCCGCCACTGCACTCAGAACCAGGGACAGAGCCCAGCGAGCGGCCCTGGGCTGTGGTGGCGGGTGAGAGGGAGGTCTGGGAGCTGGCAGAGCTGGAACCCAGCCCCACTCTGTCAGACCCCTCCCCTCCCTAGGCCTCGGTTTTCTTCTTCGAGAAATGGGGGTGATGCTTTCCCCAGCAGAGCTGGCATGACATAAGGGTGACTTGCCACCCAGCACCGTCAGGACCCGCCCCCTCCCCTCCTGCACATCCCAGCCCCTCCCCCAGCCCTCCAGCTCGTCCTGGTTCCCCGCCCCCATCTCTCCAAGGAGCGGAGTTATTTATCTGCCAGATGGTGACAGGCAGCAGTGGCTGGAGTTCGAGCTGCTGTCCAGAGATCAGCTGGCGGCTGCAGAGCAAACGGCGGAGCTAATTAGCAAAAGGTCACGCCCGCTCCTGGAGGCCCGGCTTTTGAAGTCGGGGCCTCACACAGACAGGCTGGAAGGCACTGAGACTTTGAGTTAGTGGCTTGGTTACCAGGACGGCTTCAGACCCCTGCTCACAGCTCATCACCTGATTGCCCAGCCCGCAACTCTGAGCTCCACCTTTTAGAGATTCCCGGCGCCAGGGGTCCAGCCATCCACTCCCTGCCCCAGGCCAGACAAACAACGGAGATCAGCCCCCAGCCTTCATCCCGCCCGGAGCTCAGGAGCAGACAGTCTCCAGCAGCCGAAGTGCAGGGCTGGGCAGTAGCCACCCATGTTAGCCCCCCCCACCCCCCATCCCCGTCATACACACACACACACACACACACACACACACACACACACACTCACACACATTCCCTCTGACTGTGTTCTTACTGTTTTTCTCTAAGTAAATTTACTTTTTAAAAACTTAAATACATTTATTTAAAAGGGAACTTTCATGGCACTACTACAAATGGAAAACAAGCCTCCTTTTCCATAAATAGAATTCATAATCATAAAAATAAATTCAGTGGAAACAAAGCAATGCTATTATATTCTAGTTGGATGCCGCGGCCCAGAGGAAGCTCAGAGACCAAGGCCTGCTATCGCTTTATTAAAAAGGGAAAACAGCAAGTGTGCACAGGTGTTCAAGACTTACCAGCCCTGATCTGAGACTTTCTTTTGATGTAATCAGCAGCACTGAAAAGAATTAAATTAAGAGTAACTGTCTAATGAAATTATTCATCATTATTTTATGCTGTGTCAGCTAGGGATTGAATTTGGCCGAAAAAGACAGAAAGCTGACACTTGCGTGGTTGAACCCCATGTAGCGATTCATTTTTCTCATGTAAAGAGTGCAGCAGTGGGGGTGGTACACAGTCTAAGGAAGTTATCAGCAATTCAGTTTCCTTGTAGCTGCCCCCTTGGCCAGTCTTAGCATTTGTCCTCATGGCCTCCAGGTGGCTGCTGTGCCTCCAGCCATCGTATCTGCATCTCAGGTGGGAAAAGCAGAGGAGGTGAAGGGAAGGGAGTATACTAGCCGAATCTGTTCCTTGTTATCAGGATAACAACCTGAGCCTGTTCTCTTGCCCACTGTGGTCCACTACTGCCTAATGGTTGGTTCTCACTAAATGGTTCCTCTATCTGTTGCATACTTACTTGGTGCCTACTGTTTTCCAGGCAGTAGACCCCTGCCCTGTGTTCACGAGGCCACGTGCTGGCCTTTGTGAGATGAGTCGCGGCCCCGCCTCAGGGCATTCTTCCCCACTCCACCCCACACCTGGCTCCTGCTGCCCACAGTGGGCTCAGCTCAAGGGTGGCTCTGCCTCAGTCGCATTTCTCCTCCCCGCGGACCCACGCTGCCCTAGCCACCTGCGGGGGTGTCCAGTCAGCCTGTACAGAGCTGCCCTGGATGGGGGAGCGTCTCTCCCCTCTCCCGCAGCCCTCTTGGGCCCTGGGTCCCTGTGCTTCCCCTCCTTGGCCTTTGTGTCCCTCCAGCCAGCTGGTGGGCCAGGCTTGTGGGGCCACATTTCTGCTCCTAGACCTTAACTTGTCTTTTCATTTCCACCTAGAACATGCATCCTGTGGTTCCTGAAGTGAATTAGCAGGAAGAGGGTCGAGCCTCGGGGCGCCTCCTGTTCTGGGCTGCCTCTGGCTGGGCAGGCCCTGGAGACCCCTTCTCCTTCAGGCCAGGGCTCCTGGGTTGAGCCTGCGGCCTCTTGCACCCATCTCTGCTGTGGGTTTTTCCTTCCGCCTGAGCTCTTTCTCACCCCCTCCCTCGTAGACCTGACCTCTGCCTCTGACTTCTGACCCGTCTCCTTGGCACCACTGCCAGGGACCCACTCTAGGTCCCAGATTTAAATACGGGTCCCAGTGCTGGCCAGCTGTGCAATCAGGGGCAAGTCGCTTAACCTCTCTGTTCTTCGTCTGTACGATGGGGGTGTGGCAGCTGCGGGTGGGGCCCTTCGATGAAGTGAATGAGAGGCACCGAGGAGCACCCCACCTCTGCCTCCTCCCCTGCCGTCCCCCCTTGCCACCTCCTGCTTCGTGGATGTCCACATCCTGCACACGTGTGCATACGCCTCTCTGTGCATATGCGTCCCCATGATCCCGGGGGGGCCCCGTGCTCCGCCCTGCCCTCCCCCTCCTCCTCCGCATGCTCAGCCCCAGTGACTCACAGCCAGGGCTGCAGCCGGAGTGGGTCGGGGCGTGCGGGGAGCGGGAGGGTCCAGGGAGGGGAGGCCGCTGCCCAGGCCGGGGTGGTGACAGCTGTGGGGGTGATGGGAGGCGGGAATTGGGTGAAGAGTGGGGTTTGGAGCAGGCCAGAGAGGGCGGCAGGCACGGGGCATGGGAGCCGGAGGGGAAACCAGCAGACAGTTGTTTTCTCGTCGTGGTGAGTTGATATGGACATGACCCAGAGCTCTGGAGAAGCTTCTCTGCCGGGATGTTCAGGAGGGAGGGAAGGGCGGAGGGAGCGAGGATGCATTTACTGAGCACCCACTGTGTGCAGGCCCTCTCCACGCCAGAGCTCACTCCCCACAGTGGCCCTGAGTGACAGGCGTCACTGCTGTGACCGCCCCCAGGAAATGGAGGTGGAGAAAGGTTGAGGGTCCTGCCCAGCGCTGCGCCCAGGGCTCCCACTCTCACTCCCCGTCCTGCAGCCTCGCTGCTGTCTGCATAGACAGCGAGGATGCCTGGAGCCCACGAGGGCTCTCTGCCTGTCCTGGCCCCGGACCCGTGAATGCCTCTGGCCTGGTCGCTTGCAGTTTGGCCCTGAAATGCTGAGCGCATATGGCCGGCTGCAGTTCCAGGCTGACCCGCCAACACTGAGGCTCCTGGGGAGGGTGGGCAGAGGTGGGCGCTGTGCTTGGTCTGTGCAGCTGGAGGGCCAGGCCTGGCTGGGGATGGGGCTCCCGTGGGCCTTGAGCCTTCCAGACAGGATGTGTGAGTGCACGCCGAGCTCAGAGGAGGAGCAGACCGGACAGAGCCGGCTTCCTGGAGGGAAGGATGGGCAGGACTTGGGGTGGGTGGCGAAGAGGAGGCCTTTCCAGATGTGAGAAATGGTGTCTCTATAGCACTTGGCATGCACACAGCATAGGAAGTGGCCCGGGCCTGGGCCGTGGTGGGAGGGTGGAGAGAGGTAAGATGGAGAGTGGCAGGGACAAGCTTGCAGGGTGTGTGGTGGGGGTGCCAGTCCTGCCTCTCCTTTGTTCCCGGCCCCCGGAGCATCTCCAGATCCCACTGAGCTCTCTCCCTAGTAATCTGTCCCCCGAGTGAGAAGGCCCTCATCTGTATTAGTAAGCTGTTAAAGTTCTCCAAAAATACGATAATTCAAATGAGATAGAACTTTATTTCTTGTTCACAAAGCAGCCCAGAAGTCTGTAGCCCAGGGCTGGTAGGGCAGCTCTGTCACTCTAACCTGTGGCTTCTGTGTCTGGGACCAAAGTGGCTGCTCCATTTCCCACCATCACATTTGCATCCTAACTGGGCAAGGTGCATGCATGCCCATTCCTTTTAAGGGAGTGATTCAGCAGTGGTGCCCCTCAACCTCCACTCACATCCCGTTGGCTGGAACTGAGTCATAGGCCCTGCCTATCTGCAAGGGAGGCTGGGAACCACAGTCTTTACATGGGTCCAGTAGTAAAGGAAGAGGAGGATAGAAACTGGTGACCAACAAGAGAGCTTGGTCACACATTCTTCTTGGACGTCCTGTGGCCTCAGGACCTGTGGGGAGAAGAAGCAGGTGCAGGGCATCCTTGGCCGGCCTGGCTGGTGAATGGGGGATGGGGCTGGCGTGTGACTGGTCCACTCCCAGAGCCTCACTGGTCTGGGCAGGAAGCTTGCCGTTACTGAAAGTTATGTAGCAAGAGGAAATCATTAGTACATTTTGAATGGAAAGGTCCCCTAGCAAGAGGGTGACTCTATAATTTAGTGTCCAAACCAGAAACACTTTTGAGAGTAAAAAGAGGCGGTATTAATAATTACATTGAAACAGGGCAAACCAGGATGTGTGGTCACCCTACCTAGAGATAGATCATCTTGTCTGTTTCCTGTTTATGGACAGTGAAGCCCCCAGACCCTGTGTTAGTGACGCATGGTCTCAGCCATGTCCTCCTTTCTCCTTCTCAGCACGGCCGTCAGCCTCTCTGAGCCTGGGCTTCTGCGGTGCCGAGGGTGGGATGTCCCAGAGGCAGGGAGCTTGTGGTTCCCCGGTTAGGCCTCTACGGAGCACCTAGGGCCAGCCCAGAGCTGTCCATGGTCCTGAGCACCTGTACAGAGTCAGGGCGCTGAATGCTGCCCCGCCCCTGCCGCTTCTCCACTCCCCAGGGCCACCCTCCCCACCAACAGGGCCAGGTCTGGGTCAGGCAGCCCCGACCCCCCCTAGACCCCTCCCCCTCCTTCCTCCTTGGGAGTCTGGTCTGCACACACCCATCCGTGAAGATACCCATCGCTCAGAGATGGCTCCCTCCCCCACACCCCGTCAGCCCCTCTGTCCATCCTCAGCTCACGGCGTGGGCACCTGGTCTCCCTGCACATGCCAGTCTTGTCCCCCACCTGCCCCTGCCCCTCTTTAGTGTGTTCTGAGCCCTTGCAGCCTGGGCTGTGTGTGTGTTAGGCTGGTTCTAGCACAGGTGATACTCACCTGATACACATGGAGGAGACCTCTGGGACGTGCCCTGATCCCAGCTCATCTGTGAAATCGGGACCCCAATAATTCCAGCTCCCTGTGACTTCAGAGGTTCCCACGTGCCCGGGACTCAGTGGCCCGGATCACACCTTCTGTCCTGAAACATCCGCTTCTCTGCTCTTGGCATCTGCGTCCTCCTGCCTCTGGACACACTTCCCTCTCAGATGTCCCTAAGTGTGGGTCCTCCTGAAGTCCCTGCCCACGCTTTCTTCTCATGCTGTGCCCTTTCCCTGCCCGGCCTCAGCCACACCGTGCGGGCAGCGCCTGGACCATCTCCCCCCCTGCCCGGTCTTCTCTGCCCAGCCCAGGCCTTGGGCATCTCCTCTCATCCTCCGTCACAGGCACCCCAAGCTCGGCATGGCTCTGACTGTACCAACTCATCATCACTCACTGCCCCTGGTCTCCCATCACCCAGTAAATCTCCAGGTGACATTGGTCTGACCTCCTAAGTACCCCCTTTCTCTCTCTCTCTCTCGAATCTTTTATTGGAGCGTAACAGACAGAAAAGTGCAGGAGTCACAAGTACGTTTAGCTTAATAAACTTTGATGAACCGGACACACTCGTGTCCCTGGGACCCAGATCAAGGGCATCACCAGCCCCCCGAGGCCCTCATGTCCCCTTCCAGTCACCGCCCCAAGGGTAACCACTAGCCTTCCCGTAACCACACTCTGCCCGTTCTGGAACTCTCTGTAAATGGTTCACTCAACCTTGTGTTCGTGACATTTATCACACTGTTGCGTCCTCAGGGCTTGCCCAGCCTGTTGCCGTGTCATTACTGTCGTATGGTTTGGATGTACCACCGTGTGCTGTCTGGGCTCTTGTTGATGGGCACCGGGTAGTGTGCAGTTGGGGCTATTACGAATAGTGCTGCTGTGAGCTTCTGAGTCTCCCTGTGCTCGCGTGTGCGCGTTTCCGTCGGGTATTGTCTATGTCTCGTGGCTTCCTCCCCTTGTCTCTCCGTTTCCCTCCACAAGCCAGCCCAGAACCCCCATCCTCCCTCCTTCAGTGACTGTTGCAGCTTCCTCTCTATTCTCTGCACACCCACTGTTTACTGCAATAGTTCATTCTCCATCGACAGCCAGGGTGATCATTCCTCCTCTCTACTGAACCTTCAGTGGCTCCCCAGTGCCCCCAGGCTGAGATCAGAGCTCCCGGCAGGTCTGCCCCAATGGGTTCCTTTCACTCCACCAACCCCACCTTCCAAGTTCCAGCTTTTCCGGCCTCTGTACTTCCTCATAGGCCCTGCCCGTCTTTTCCCTGGGCTCGCCTATGGCCTTTGCATAGCCAGGCTCTCTCTTAAGTCTCTGGGAACACTGGCCGGACCTGGACCCCTGGACTGATCCCCCTCCGCCAGCTCCCCGCAGCGCTATCTCACGATTACATCTCACTCGTGCCAGGTGGAGCTCTGTCTCCCCCACCAGACCGGCAATTCCAAGACATCGGTCTTGCTGTCCTCTGCATCCCAGTTGGCCCAGCATCTGGCACGTGGGGGGGACTTGCTCGCCATTTGTCTGTGTGAAGTGGGCGGGCAGGGTGGGAGCCACGGTCCCCGTTTTGCAGGCGAGAATCAGGGGCTTAGAGACTGAGGTGCTCAGAGTCACCCGGGCCGCTGGAAGAGGAGCCGTGTTGGACGGCTGCTCACACCGAGTCCGTGGGGAGCTGCTTCCTGGGGCCCCCGGCAGATCTGTGCCATCGTCGTGAAAGCCAGAGACATAGCAGGGCCCAGAGGACTCGTTTCAAATGGGGGTGATGGGGGTGGTGACGAGCGCTGAGACCAGGAAGGAACAGGTCCCTGGGGGGCGGGTGGCACCTGCAGGCCCGGCCTCCTCTTTCTCAGCCCTGAGACAGCATCCTGGCACGTCTCCCCCCGTGAGCTCTGTGTGGCCTGGAGCTGTCCCAGGAGACGCCTCTCCTCTCCAGCCCCACTCCCACCCCCGTTTCCCTCATCACGAGGAAGCCCAAGTTCTCTCTGGGACGCAGCCTGGGACCACCACCCGCCCCCTCTGCTGGGAAGAGGAGGGTGGGACCAGCCAGGGGTCCCAAGTCTCCAGCCGGGGCCCCGGGAGTCCTTGCCCACCTTTGATTTCTCAAGAGGCATCCAGATCCTCTCAAGGCCCGTCCAGCCTCCAGAAAGGGGCAGCGGGCTCACCCCCCAACCAGCGTCACCCCCAGCCCGGTGCAGCAGAGAGCGCCCCGAGGCCGTGTGCTGGGGAAGGACCAGGCAGCCACCTTCACCGACCCAGCCGGACCCGGTAGGGCGGGTGGGGACCAGACAGCCCCCTGCCTGGCATCATGAGCCAGGAATGTGGCCAGTGTGGATCCCGAGGTCCTTGAAGCCCCTTCCTGCTTCGGGCTTCATGGGCCCCGAGACCACCTCTCCCTTCCTGGACTGGATCCCCTCCTCCCCTGAGCCCCCCCATCTTTGTACTTGGGCCCCCCCTTCCACAGACCCGGCTGTTACGATTACTTTTTATTTTATAACGTAAGACATCCTTACATAATTGTTGGAAGTACTGATGACTGGACGCTGAGACTTAGCTCAGACCTCTGGCACTGAGATGGTCCAGCGGGCAGCCCATGCCGTCCGCCTGGTCCAGGTCCCAGCCTGGCCACTCACTGACATGCTCCTCGCCCCTGTGGTGCCTCAGTTTCCTCGTCTGTCAAATGAGACCCATCATCGTGTTGCTTTGTGTTTAATAGCATTTAAATACGTGTGTCAGCACTTGTAAAATCAAACATTTGCTGGCGTGATTATAACTAATTCTCTCAGCCCTGTGGGGCTTTCTGATGAGGAAGCAGTGACACAGAGATTTAGCGGCTTGCCCAAGGCCCTCGTCTGGCGAGTGGCAACTCGTCTGCAGAGCCAGCTCTCAGGCCCTCCGCTCTGGCACCCTGTTTGTGGGGGAAGTGCAGGCAGAAGGGAACCAGCTACAGGGTTAATCACTTGCACGACCTCCTCCTGGACTCCCAGCCCCAGGGCTGCTGCATGGCTCTGATGTCCTGGTGCGGGGTTGGGGTCGGGGTACAGAGGAGCCCCCTGGAGAAGGGCTCAGGACAACCGGGCCCTCGTCCTGGGTCTGCCGTGACCTTGCTGTGTGACCCGGGGAAAATTCCTTGCCCTGTCTGGGCTTATGAGTACAAGCCCTTAGAGGGCAGAGGCCAGAGCTGGAAGGTTCTCTTGATGTGACTCCTCAGGCTCGCTGGGACAGCACAGCGAGGGCGGGCACCTTGCTGGACGGTTCACCCTGTTTGCCCTGCCTCCCTGGCGGGGTTCCTGGCAGGTAGTAGGTGCTTTAAATTCTTTGTCGACTGCGTGGGAGAGGCAGGCGCGTCAGAGCTGTCGGCTCGTGAGACGGGGATTCAGCCTCTCCCGGGAACCGTTGCAGAGAGCGTTACGCATCTGCCCAGCCTGCCAAGTTCAACCGTCACACGGTTTCTCAGCGCCTGGTGGAGTCCGGGCCTGGCTGGAGGGACCCAGGGTGGACGGGGACCTCTGCAGGGGGTCACTAGCGTGGCTGTGTCCACCAGGGCTAGTGAAGCCTGTGATACAGAGAGGCCCCGGAAAGAAGGCAGGAAGGCTCGGGCTCCGGCCCGCCCTCCATCCTCACCACCCCCCGAACCCCCTCCTGTGGTCCCGACACCCCTCTCCTTTCTGGTCTCAGTGTTTCCATCTGTGCAGTGGGAGCCTTGCATCACGCGTCCTTGAAGGCCCTTGGCCGGCAACTCCAGGGATCAAGTTTGGGGCTGGTACCTGTCATCCTCTGCTCAACGGCTGTGAAACCGACAGCCTTCTGCCCCAGCCCTGGGACTGGCCGAGCTGGTCAACAGCCCGAGTGGCCTGGGCTTGGTGCTCAGGGCCTGGAAACAAAGCACAGACCAAACGGTGCCCCAGCTAGGCCAGTGGGGCCTTGAGACAGAAACCAGGGTCGGGTCCTGGGGGGGCTGTGTTTTTAAAGCTCACAAGTGATTCTGGTGGTTTTCCTGGTTTAGGAACCACTGCTCTAGTCTACCCCCCTCCAGTGGGAGTGCCTGCTCTGATGCCTGCCTCTCTTTGCACACCTCTGGCGACGGGGAGCTCAGTCTCACACGGCAGCCCATTCCTTTTCAAAACATTTTAAAATCTCTTGTAAAATATTAAGACGTCTCAAATATTGAAGAAATCTCTAATAAATATTTCACTAATTATAAAATATTTAATGCAGCCCGAGGTATGAAGAATGATACCATGAGTACCTGAAAGCTCTCCCTAACCCCAATCACTGCCTGGGTCGTAGGGAAGCCCTGGAGGGGACAGAGGGCCACGTTCAAGTGCCCCCACCACCCCCTGCCCCGCCCGACGCCTCTGTGTGCCCCTCTCAGACCCTCTCCCCCCTTTTCCTTATAAATTTTTTTTTTTTTAAGTTTAATTTTTATTTATTTATTTATTTATTTATGGCTCTGTTGGGTCTTCGTTTCTGTGCGAGGGCTTTCTCTAGTTGCGGCAAGCGGGGGCCACTCTTCATCGCGGTGCGCGGGCCTCTCACTATCGCGGCCTCTCTTGTTGCGGAGCACAGGCTCCAGACGCGCAGGCTCAGTAGTTGTGGCTCACGGGTCTAGTTGCTACGCGGCATGTGGGATCTTCCCAGACCAGGACTCGAACCCGTGTCCCCTGCGTTGGCAGGCAGACTCTCAACCACTGCGCCACCAGGGAAGCCCTCCTTATAAATTTTTAATGGTGGTAAGATACACACAACATGCAAGTTACCGTCTAAGTGTGCAGGTCAGGAGCGTTAAGCACGTCGGCGTGCAGCCATCCCCACCGTCACGCCCAGGACTCATCCTGCTCCCCTCCCCCTTAAAGTAGGTCCTTCACTAAGTTTTGTGATGATTATTCTACTGCCTTTTTTGCTTGCACTCTGTATGAGCCCCGCGTCGTGCACTGAGGCCCGGGTTGTGGGCGGCTGCGCATGCGCGGCGCGGAGGCTCCCGTCCCTGCCGTGTAGCGCTCACCGGGCGCGTGCCACGTGCTTTAGTCAGGTCTCCCGGAGGACCCCTCGGTTCCGCCGCGCACGTCCTCGGACCCCTCGCAGCTTCTCTGGGGTGCAGGCAGCACAGGAATTTTGGCTCACGGGCTAGGTGCATCTTTGCCTTCGCGGTGCCGCCCCGGTGGCTTTCCAGCAAGGCCGGCTGGCTCAGGCTCGCATCAGCAGGCCCTGGGAGTCCTCCAGTGGTCACACGCAGTGTCCACACACAGGCTCCGCCCCTCTGCCCTACGCACGCCCTGTGGGGACGGAGCCAAACACCCCCGTTGCCTCCTGCCTTTCCTCGGACCCCTGGGTTTTGCGTGTGCCCTTCACCAGGGTCACTCGCCTTGGAACACCGATCTGTTGCCCCGTGACGTGTGGTCACACACACAGGCTCTGGGGCCAAACTGCCTGGGTTTGAACCCTGCCCCACCACTGAGTAGCTGTGGAAACTCAGGCAAGTTAATAGACATCTCTGTGCCTCTTCTGTAAAACGGATAACAGTACTGACTTCACCAGATTGGTTTAAATATATAATGTGAATAGACGTAAAGCTGTCAGAAGAGTGGCGCACAGTAGGCGCTTTACGAGTGTGAGCTTTTGTCATCCCCTGTGAGGTCTGGAACCCGGCCCTCCGGAGCAGTGCCAGATCATCACCCCCTCTGTTCTACCTGATGTACCTCTATTAAGTCAGCCTGAGTTCCCTTCTCAGGCTGCTGCGTTTACCTGTCGCGGCTGCTCTGGCCTCTGTCTTTTCGCTGTGAGTGGCGTGGCGCCATGTTCTCTGCTGACCTCCTTCCTGCCGTGCTTTTGCCGCGTGTGGTTCGCTGAGGTGGATTTGACCCGTTACTGCAGCTGGAGGGAGAGCTCGGATCCTGGTCCCCACCTCCAGCGTCCGTCCGCGTCCCGCAGGCTCTCGGAGTTCGTCCAAGCTGCTTCTCACCTTGCGAACCAGGTGAGGACAGAGCCGCGGACCACCCAGACACCACTGGGCGCGCCCCTGGTCCTCTGAGTGACGTGGTCTGTGTCACTGTCTGTGCCCACCGCTCTGCCCCCACGAAGGTCAGACTCTCCTCCGGGAGCCCTCTGGGATTAGGGCCTGGGGGCAGCTGCCCCTGGCACCCCAACACCCGGCGGGCAGCAGAGGCCGGGCACCACGTTCAGGGGAGATTGAGCCAGGGAATGGAGTGGCGAACTCGCGGCAGCCTGGGGTGGTGACACCACGTGCCAGAGGGAGGCCGCCTTGCCTGAAATCCCGCCCACAGCCGCCCCCCGGGTCCCGGCACTGGCCGGGGGGACAAGCGGTGACCGGCGTGTGTGGCCTGCAAACCCGGAGCAGAGTCACAGACGCCCGGCAGACGGTGGCGGGGTGCGGCAGGACTCAGCTCCGCGAGGAAGGACTGTCAGGAGGGGCGCCGCCCTCGCCCCCCACTCGGGCCGATTCCAGCCTCGTCGGTCACACGGAACGCTGACTGTCCTCCAGCTGCTGTGCCGCTGCCCCTGCCCGCTGTGGGGCGGGGCTTACACTCTCGTGCGACGCGTGTGCCTGTGCGTGTGCAGTACGGCGGGGGGGCCGGTGGTACACCCATACCCGAGGGGTCAGAGCCTGGGGACACACACACACACACACACACACGGTCACACTCAGGGACACACATACAACCACGGTCACAGCCACATACTCACAGTCACACACACACACACACACACGCGCACCCCCAGCAGGTCTCAGGCTGTAACATGCTGGCCTCCAGGCCCCCACCTGCCAGGGGCTGACCCCTCCCAGCCCTGTGCCCCCCACCCCAGCAGCAGCCACCCTGCCTGTGGCCCTGGGATGGGGACCCGGGGGCACCAGCGGGCTGTGCGGGATGCCTCTGTCTCACCGGGGGGGCGGGGCACCGCTGCCCCCGCCCCTCCCCCCTCGCTCCCCGGGCCCTTTGGAGCCCGTGAGTGAGCAGCTCTTTGGGTGGCAGCGGCACATACCCCGCTCGGCCTCTCGCTCAGATGTCCGCTGCAGCTCCCCGCGCCCCCCACCCCACACGGCGGCCTCCGGGACCCCTGGGTCTCAGGGACCTGGGGTGGGAGCTGCTGCAGAGGGGGCCTGCCATCCGGGGGGATCTGCCAGTCACGTCTGGCCCCAGGAGGGTCCCCCAGCCCCCTCTTCTCCCGTCTCCTCCTGAGTACAGACCAGCGGGGGATGGGGGCTGAGGTCGTGTGTCCCACACCTAGAGGGGAGGCCGTCAGTGCAGGCTGGCTGGGCGGGGGGGGGGAGGATGTGAGCCCGTCACGCGGAGCAGCGAGGGGTCCTCGGGGTCGGCTGGGATGCCCCCACCTCAGCGGAGTCTCTGCTCCGCGGGGCGTGTTCTGTGCAGTCTTAACGACACCTCTGCTCCTCTGGCGTGACTCACGCTTGTTGAGCCAGGAACTGTAGTCAGTGCTTTTCATGAGTCATTTTACAGATGAGACTAAAGCCCAGAGTGGGTGAGCCACTTGCCCCGGGGCACACAGCACCAAGTGATATAATTGAAGTCCAGGGTCAGGTTAGGGCTGTGCGATCCCATCGTTTGTGTTCTTCACACACACTCTGTGACCCATGAGGATAGCGACCTTGTCCTGTCCCTGTAAGTAGACACTCAGTAAACACTGAGTGAATGAATGAGTGAGTGAGTGAGTGAAAGAATGACTGTGGGAAGAGGGTCGTCGCCACAGGGTTCAGGGCTGAGATGGGGGGGGTGTGAGTCTCCAGGGCTGCCAGCCAAGGTCTCCCCACCACCTGCGTGGCTGAAGTGTGCAGCCTTGGTCTTCCTGCGGTAGCTGGAGATGATGGAGACAAGGCCTTTTATTCTGGTGGGGGGATCTCCTTAGGCTCAGGGCCAGGAAACTGGGGCTGAATCTTCCCTTTGCCTCCCTGGGACCTTCCAGCAGTGACCCAGTGACCTTCCAGCAGTCACCTCCCGGGCCGCCCAGGCTGGCTGCCCAGCCCCTGAGGGGGACTTCTGCTCTCCTCTTTCCGCTTGCTGCCCCCAGCCCCTTCCCGGGCTCTGCCTGGCTGGAGGCTCTGGCCACATCCGCTAGTCCTTACTGTCACCCCCTTGGACTTGAGAGGGCCGTGGGTGGGCCTCTGTCCTGTTTGCAGGGGACGGAGATGGGGGGCTGAGAGCCCCGGGTCTGGGCTCACCATCCCCACTCTTGACCGTCAGGTGGAAGCACCAGCCCTTTGCACGATCCTTCTTTGGGCCACAGAGCTGGAGGGCAGGGCCAGACCCAGATCCCAGGCGCCCTGGCCTCCACTCTCCGCCTCCCCAGCCCTGTGTTGTGGGGAGAGGCTCACCTCGGAGCCCCGAGCGGGAGCCCCTACCCGCCGGCCCCCACCCCCCACCACCGGGGCGTCTCGGTGACTAGCATGAAAGCAACCTCTTCCAGAACAGTCCCCTTCCTGGCATTTCGGCTATAATTAATGTTTGGTGTGTTATGAGGTGGATTTTTTATGGACTGAGAGGCGGGGATTTACAGAGCTGGCCGGGCGAGCAGAGGGGCAGCTGCAGGCAGCCCCCCATCTGGGTCCAGCCCCACGTCCCCCCGGGAAAGATGCCGCCCCAACTCTCAGGTTCCCACGCCTGGCCGCACCTTCTGACTTTGCTCAGACCCTCCCCGGTCCCTCTGCCCCTGGACCACAGCCCTCCCCGAGCTCGGGTGCTGCGAGGACCTGACGCATGCGTTCTTTGTGCAAACCGGTGAGCACATGGGGTACAGTGCCTGTTCCCACTTTCCAGAAGAGACAGAAACGCTGGGTGATGTGCTGGCTCTGAAGCCGAGATCGAGGATCTGATGGCACCACCGGGTCCCGCCTCCTGTGAAGGGAGGGGATGGGGGACACACAGGCCCCCCCCCCCAGCCCAGCCCAACGTGTTCACAAACACCATTGTGCTTCACCCTCCTGATGGCCCCGGGAGTGGGTGTCAATGGCTCCATTTGTCAGGAAAGTAAACTGAGTCTCAGAGAAGGTAAGAAAGTTCCACAAAACAGCCCAGCTGGTGAGCAGCAGGCCAGGGTCCCACGCGGCTCAGAGTCTGGCTCTCTCAGGCCGCTGCCCTGTGACTCAGACACTGACCGGCCTTCCCTGACCCCCCAAAACCAGACCCCCCTTTCTGAACTCCCGGCGTCCCTGCCGGCAGCACGGACAGGTCCTGCCGTGGGTTCTTGAAGATGAAAAGCTGGGCCCTCTGACAGATGGGGAGGGCAAGGCTCGGGGGACGGGCCCACCCCTCCTGCGCTCACTGGCGCTCAGCCCTGTGTCAGTTGCTGCTGCTGCGTAACAAACGACCCCAGCCTCGGGGGCACAAGGGAGCCCGAGTTTGGCCCATGGCTTTGGGAGCAGGAGTTCGGGAAGGGCCCGGCCGCGCGGTTCACGTCGGCTCTGCGTGGCTTCAGCTGCTCACCCTCCAGACCCCCACCCCCACCCCCGGGCCTGCAGCTTCTCCGGCACGTCGTGTTGGAAGCCGCTGGTTTTAGGTGGCCGCTCTTCCAAGAGACGGGAAATGGCTGCCAGGCTGGTTGAGGGCTGTGCCCGGGATGGACGCAGCTTCACTTCTGCCAGCGCTATTGGCCAGAGCGGTGTCGGGGCCCCCCAGTTTCCAGGGGTGCAGAGAGAGACCCCCCTCGTGGTGGAAGGGAGAGTCAGGTCCCATCACAGGCGAGATGGGAGGGGAAGTTCTGGGAAAACCGTCTGCTGTAGCAGCCGCGGCCTCACCTCCAGTGTGAAGCATGGTTTCCCCTCATTTACAGAGGGCGTTCTGAGAAGGTCTGTGCCTTTTACTCATCTGGGCCCAACGTGGTGTCCACCTGTCCACACACAGACGACACGGAACGTAAACCGGAAGGCCCTGTGAGGGTGGTGGTGCAATCCTAACCTCACCTGAGGGGGCTGGGGTCTCCCTCCGAGGCCCTGGGCAGCCCTGCCCCAGGACCAGCCCTGCCCGCATTTCCCTGTTCTCCTGGAGGCCAGTGCTGGATTCACCAGATGAGATGCCTGTTGTAAGCTTTCCCAGCGGAGCTTTCTCTGCTGCTTACCCTGCTCTGAGCCGACCCTGACTCGTGTAAACCTGGAATGAGCAAAAGACAAGTCAGGGGTGACATATCACTTGATAAAACGGCCATGCACTTTACAAAGTGGTTCATGGGATGTGTTTACACGGCTGTCCAGGGCACATCTGCCGTGGAGGCCCTGAGCTTGTAGAACCAGGAGGCCTCCATCAGAAGCAATCTGGAGGAAATCATCCCAGGTAGATGTGAGAAGGGCCCCAAGCCCCAAACTGTGAAGATGGTCCAGGAAATGAAACCCCAGAGGGATCTCGCCCATGAATAGTGGATCAAAAATCCTCAGTAAGACACAGACAAATTCAATTCCACAAAATATTAGAGAGATAATCTGCCATGATTATGTAGGATTTATTGAAAGAATTCAGTGATGGCTTAATAGTAGAGAAATCTATTAATACAATACATAGTATGAGCAGCCCAGCCATAATGCCCTGTTAATAAATGACAAAAGGCACGTGATAAAATCCAGCACCACTGTCTGATTTTAAAGTCACTGCTAAAAATAGAACTAGAAAGACACTTTCTTATCACAGTAAAGAATCTGTGTCTCAATTCAACAGCCAGTGTCATTCTAAATGATGAGATTTTTAATGATTCCAATTCAAAAACTTTTATGCAAAAAAACCCAACAGTGGCCTTTATCATTGTCCAGATATTCTGGACGTAACAATAAGACATGAAACAGAATTAAATGGGAAACAAGAAAGAATTGTAATTATTTGCACACAATGTGATTTGAGACCTCGGAAACCCAAAAGAACCGAGTGAAAAAATAATTTAATATGAGAACTTGGTGAAGGTACTGGGCTGCACAGAACACAGACATATACAAATCAATAATTTTTATCTGTACCAGCAACAACTAGTTGGAAAACATAACGAAATAAACAGTCCCTAGTCACAACGGCAACCAAAAAAACCTCCATGGGATTCGTAGGAATGCATTTACAAGAAAAAATTAGGATCATTATGAAGCAGTCTGTAAAGTTTTCCTGAGAGATACCAAAGAAAACAAGAATAGTGAGATAAGCCGTGTTGGAATATTATAAAACCTGAAGGTTCTTCCAAAATTAATTTCTAGGTTCAGTGCAGTCCCATCCGCACCTCGGTGGCATGTTTTGACGAGCTAGATAAAATCGTTCTAAAAGTTTACCTAGAAGAGTATGCAGAGGATGTCTTGCCTCCTAGATATGGAAGCTTCTTATAGAGACAGTGATTTATTTATTTATTTATTGAAGTCTAGTTGATTTACAGTGTTGTGCTAGTTTCTGGTGTACAGCAAAGTGATTCAGTTATACGTATATACTTTTTCATATTTTCCATTATGGCTTATCCTAGGATGTTGAATATAGTTCCCTGTGCTATACAGTAGGACCTTGTTGTTTATCTATCCTATATGTACTAGTTTGCATCTGCTAATTCCCAACTCCCAATCCCCCCCTTTCCCTTGGTAACCACAAGTCTGTCCTCTATGTCTGTGAGTCTGTTTCTGTTTCATAAAAGTTCATTTGTGTCCTATTTTAGATTCCACATATAAGTGATATCATATGGTATTTGTCTTTCTCTGATTTACTTCGCTTAGTATGATAATCTCTAGGTCCATCCATGTTGCTGCAAATGGCATTATTTCATTCTTTTTTATGGCTGAGTAATATTCCATTGTATACATGTACCACATTTTCTTTATCCATTCATCTGTCGATAGACATTTAGGTTGCTTCCATGTCTTGGCTATTGTCAGTGGTGCTGCTATGAACATAGGGGTGCATGTATCTTTTCAAATTAAAGTTTTCGTCTTTTCTGGATATATGCCCAGGAGTGGGATTGCTGGATCATATGGTAGATTTATTTTTAGTTTTTTTAAGGGACTTCCATACTGTTCTCCATAGTGGCTGCACCAACTTACATTCCTACCCACAGTGTAGGAGGGTTCCCTTTTCTCCACACTCTCCAGCGTTGGTTATTTGTAGACCTTTTAATGACGGGCATTCTGGCTGGTGCTGCTTTGGTGTGTCCGGGACGGGGAGGTGGAACAGAATAGTCCCCAGACAGAGGCCTCCTTAGAGGGTGACCATGGAACAATTTATCACCCAAATGGGAATAATTTTCAAGTGAAAGGGGTTCTATTAATAATTACTCTGGGACAAGAGGCATAAATAGAGAGCATCCCAGGAAAATCATGACATATGGCTGTCCTCCTTTACGGGTGATTGTGGATTGAATATTTTCACAAATTCAGTCAGCATACATTTCCTACTCTGTGCCTGGAAAGGCAAACAGGACCCAGGCCTGCTGGCCAAGGGCTTTCTGCCTGGGATCTGACTCTGGTGGGGAGAGACAGGGCGTCTGGTCTTTGCAGTATGGGGTCACGGTGGGGCTAGCACGGGCAGCTTTGGGATTACTGAGGGGAGTCCCCAGCCCCAACCTGGAGTCTGGCAGGGGGTGGTTGGGGTGATGGGAGGGGTTAGGGTTCCAGGCGGAGGAAACAGCGTCTCAGAGAAAATGTAAGAAGCTCAAGTTAATCTTTGCCTTGTAGGACAAGGGGAGTAATGGTGAGGGCCAGGCAGGGACCATCGCGAGGGCCTGGGTGGCCCGCTGGAGACGTGGGCTCATGGAGGGAACTGGGGAGCCATGCGGGGGGGCAGGGGGGAGGAGGGGGACAGGCTTGACCCACTGTGCCCTGTGGAAAGCACACTCCCCCCGGGGTGCGGGACGGAGCATCCCAAGTCAGGTGCAGGGAGTGGATTCTTCAGTAGAAGATGTCAGGATGATTGGGTGCCTGTTCCAGGGGGTTTGGGGGGGATCAGTTTTTATCTTTCTTGACACCCGAGAAATACTTTCCAGGTGGATTGCAAGTTAAATGTAAGGATTCAAATGTAAAGATGCTCGTAGATAGAGGCAGATGTCTGGTCTCAGGACAGCTCGGCATCCCCCAGCTGCAAAGCAGTGGAAGCCGTGCCGTGTGTGTGTGTGTGTGTGTGTGTGTGATTTTTATGTGATGACACACAAATTAACACGAGTCTGTGGCCCAGGCCTGGCCGTGGTGCTGGCCTCCCCTCCGGAAGCTGCAGGAGAGGGTGTGAGATGAGGCCACGCCATGCATAGTTTTGTTCTTACAGCTTAGCTGGACCCGGCAAGGCTTGTTGATCCCGGGAACACGGGGGCCCGGAGGCAGCGGCCTCTGACAGGTTTCGTGGGGCGAGTGCTTGGCATGTGAGGGGTGGGTGGTGGAGGGGAGCCTCCTGGAAGGGCAGGGCCTCTTGGGACCTGATGGTACCAGCCGTGGACTCAGGGACAACGCACACGCCGACGCCTGGCTGCGCGAGAGGGCCCTGGGCGTGGGAAGGCGTCGCTGGGTGGTCAGGATCCCCGATGCGATGACAGCTCTCCCGTTCCCCGCGTGGAAACACCCCGTTGCTGAGGGCACCGTGCCGAGCTGCCCCCTGACCACAGGGCACCGTATGCCGCGCGTGGTGGCCACCGAGGCACAGCCTGCAGCACGGCCAGCCTGGGCGCCGCCGACGTGTCCTGAGTACTACGTCGCGGAGACTTCTCAGACTGACTTTTCTTGGTGTTTTATTTCCCTTATTAATTTAGCGTTTGAGGGCTAATTGCTCATTTATAACCTCTACTCCAAAACCGTGCTCCAAATCTTTAATACAATTAATCGTGGCCAGGAAGTATGCTTTGATTAAATAACCATAGCAACGGGACGTGATGCAGGGCCCGCGTGTGCAGAGGCCTGACCCCGTGAAGGGGGTGGGAAACGGTCACCGGGTCCTGTGAGTGTCTGGGGGGGTGGAGGACAGAGAGGGACCCGTGCCTCGGTGTCCCCTAAGGTCCCTTCCAGCGCCCTACGCCGCCGCCCTGCCCTCCTGCCAGGCTGGGATCAGAGCTCAGGGTGGGGGCGGGATCCCCGAGCTCGGGGTGGTCAGAAAGGGCTCTTGGGTGTCGGCGTTCTGCCAGGAGGAGCGGAACCAGCAAATCTCTGCCTTCGGTCTCAGACCAGCCCCCCCGCAAAACAAGTGCAGAGGCTCAGGTCAGACTAAAGATAGAACCTCCTAGCTGCGGGGGCTCTGAGGGTGTGATGGGGAACAGTGCCAGGCGTCCCCTGGACACCTCAGCGCTTGCCGGGCGTCGGGGACGTGCGTCCACAGCGCGGGATGGACCCATGTTCCTCGAGAGGGTCTCTCGTCATCCCTCCTCCCCGGAGGCCAGCCAGCCGCCCTCACCCCCGTGTCCCTGCGAGCGCCCGAGCAGGAAGCCGCCGCGAAGTGATTTCTCTCTCCAACGATGCTGTACATCATGTTTTTTAATTTAAAAAGATGCCCAGTGGAAGCATAGCAGACCATTAAATGTTTGGGTCCCTAATTAACTCCAGAGCAGCCTGGAGCCTCGGGCCTGGGGGGAGGAGGGATGGAGCGGGTGGCATCTTCCCAGGAGACAGACCCCAGCCCCACCCGCCAGAGCCCTTCCTGCCGCCTCTGCTGGATCAGGCGCCCCCGCCCCCTCCCGGGGCCTTTTTAACAAGCTGAGGCTGTGGTCCTCTGACCTCACTTTGGGAAAATCGTGTTTCTGGCCGTGCAAATGCCTTTCCCTCTCTGGGCCTCTGTTTCCGCAGCCGGCTTGTTGGGTAACACTGATACCTGCCTCCCCAGACATGGCTGGGGAGTGGCTGCTCAATACATGGGGAATCCTGGAGGAAGTAAGAGGTCACCTCTGTTTGCACACTTGCTGCTCGTCACAGCCTCTGGACTGGGCCCTGAGGCCCAGTGGGGTCCCGTGGACCACCCAAGGTCAGCTGGCAGGAGTGTCAGGCACTCAGCGCCTTTCTGGGCCCCGTCCTTCGACCTTTGTCGACACCGTCCGCATCCTTGCGGGGTGGGGGGCCGGGGTGCAGGGGATGGTCCCTCCACCTCATGCCTCCCAGCCCGCCTCCCAGAGGACAAGGCCGGGGCCAGCTGAGGTCGGGGGTTTGCCAGACCCGACCCCGTGGCCGAGTCCTGAGGATCCAGCCCCGCTGAGTCAGCACTGCTGGACCACCTGCCATGCGAGCCCGTGCCAGCCTCCTTGGACACACAGGGAGGGAGCGGGCAGCGGGGCAGGTTCTAGGTGGGTGCTGAGCCCGGGACGGCCCCTATGGGGCCCCCGTATGCCCCCCGGAGTGGGCGGCTTGCTGAAGTAAAACCCACAGAGTGCGTCCAGCGGCCTGCTGTCCCCCCCACAACTGCCTAGAATCCCTCCCCCATCCACGAGGCCAGGGGCAGCTGCAGCAGGATACAGGGGTTTACAGAGCACCCCCGTACCAGGCAACACGCTGGAAGCCTCCATAATCTGGTCATGTCAGCCTCACTGTACCCCTTGGGGGACCTACCATTTGACAGGGGAGGAAACGGTCTCAGAGAGGGTGAGTGAC
Source organism: Eubalaena glacialis (assembly GCF_028564815.1). NCBI lineage: Eukaryota > Metazoa > Chordata > Mammalia > Artiodactyla > Balaenidae > Eubalaena > Eubalaena glacialis. Next base: position 93,827,173 of record NC_083728.1, on the reverse strand, counting down.
TGGCCCAAGGCCACACAGCCAGAGCATGCCTGAGCCAGCATTCTCGTCCTGGCCCAGGAACCTGAAACCCGAGCTGGTTCTGTGCCTCTTTCAGGTGGGCAGCCCGTCCCCACACCTGGTCTGGTTGGTCGAGGTCATCCACCGGCCTCGTGGCCTGGCCTGCCTGAGGTGCCCATCATGACCCGTGGGCTCTGCAGCAGAGCCAGGCTGTAGAGTCAGGCAAACGTTAGCAGTGAACGTGATCCGTTGGCAAAACGTTGGAACGGTAAAAAGTTATCCATCTATAACTTTCCACCAATCTCCCCGCCTCCCCCGTGACCCTGGCCCTCGGCCTGAGCGTCCCTCTGGAGGTGGAAAGTTCTCTCCATCAGCAAAATCCTCAGAGCCGCCCCGGCCTCTTGTCTGGGCTCGGCGATCGGGGAGAGGAACAGTCTTTTGAGACGGATGTGCTCCTTCCCCACACGGCCGTGGTGATTATGCACATCTGGTCGTAAGGAGTTTAAAAGCCTGGAACCACCATATTTCTTCATTTCATTATCGGCGACCTGGGCTCTGGAGTTGATGTGACAGAACGAACTCGGTGCCAGCCTCACACATGCTGTCCCCGTCGTACGTCCTCTCGGTGACAGAGGTGGCTGTTGAGACAGCGGCTGAGTGGCCCCGGTGGGCTTCCCACCTGACTAGTCTTGGGACCTTGCAGGTCCCTTCACTCGCGGGGCCTCAGGCTTCTCACCTGGGCCCGGAGGGCGCAGTGGGCGTCCCTGTCCCCTCACCTTGTAGGACTGCGGTGAAGGTAAGGAAGTGATGGCTCTGGAAGTGACTTGTGCTCGGGGCTCCATCCACCTGGGTGAGGGGCGCAGGGGGCACAGAGCCCCTGGGCGTGCGTTCAGGTGGGTGTTGGGCAGAGGGAGGACGTCAGACACACATTTCTGGTCCTATCGGGTGTGTTGGGATTTGCAGACCAGAGGCAACCCGGGCAGCCTGTGGCCCTCCAGACGGTAGTGGCAGCTCCCGCTGGCCCGACAAAATGCAAAGGAAGCGGATGTTTGTGAGAAAGCACCGGCCCTCGGGAAGGAGGCACTTCTACCCTGTTTTTGCAGATGAGAAAACGGAGCAGACGTTCCCTGCTGCGCTGTGTGCCAGGCACTGGTCCGGGCCTGGGAGATCACAGCAGAGAACAGGACACGGCTCCTGCTCTGGAGTTTACATCCCAGCAGGGAGAGGATCTTTATTCCAGAAGTGAAGAAAAAAATAAACAAGGAAAACATCGGGGAGATCAGTGCTGGGCAGAGACGGGAAATGGGTGATGGGGCTGGGAGCACTAGTCCCGATGGGGAGGCCGCTGGCTCCGGGATTTGGGGGAGAGGAAGGGGCCTCTTCTGATCGGACAGCAGAAGGAAGAGCTCTCCAGGCGGGAAGAGGGGTGCTGGGGCCCGGTGGCTGCAGGGAAGGGGGTGGGTGCAGGCAGGTGGGGTGAGAACGGGCAGCGGCGGCCGGTGGGGCAGGACCTTGCAGGTCCCTGTGGCGATCCTGGGTTTTGCTCCCCGTGGAAGGAAAGGATGGTTGTCATCAGGGCTGTGGGCGGGGCAGCGGGATCCCGTGAAGGCTCTCCAGGTCCCTCTGGCTGTGCGGGGGAGTGGATCGTGGATGCCCCAAGGTGGGAGCGATGGGCTTTGTCCCACGAGGGATGGGGATGGCTTGGCCCAGGGTGGCCACGGCGGGCGTGCCGAGAGGTGAAGGTCCCGGTTTGGAGGTGGAGTGGACACTATTGCTGCGGGACTGGGTTTGGGGTGGGGGGAGAGGGGACTCGAGACGACTCGCCGGTGTTTGGTTTGAGGAGCGTGGTGGCGGAGGAGGCTTGCGCACTTCGAGGGGGAAGCGGCTGCGCCTGTGGGTCTGGGGTCCAGGGCGTCAAGGCTGGCGAGATGGGCGGGCGGGGTGGGGTAGGCGCGTGGAGAGAGCACTGCAGCCAAGGGAGGGGTGACAGCACCGCGGGGAAGGGAGGGCAGAGCCTGGCCACAGGGACAGTGAGAGGTCAGGGCGAGGGAGGGGGCCAGCAGAGGGGCCAGCGGCTAGCGGAGGAGCCCAGGGCGGGAGAGCGTGGGGCTCAGAGACCCAGAGCAGGAAGTGCTCCAGGAAGGGGCGGCCGGTTACCTGGGCCAAGTGCTGCCGAGAGGCCGCGAAAGGTACAAATAGGAGTGTTCCCTTTGGAGCGGGCAGGACAGAGGTCACTAGCAACCTCGATGGGAGGCGGCTGGGGCTGTGGGGGATGGATGCTGCCCTGGAGGGGCGGGGGGTGGGGGGATGGAACCGCAGCATCGCGGAGGGGAAGGGAGAGGGGCATGGCCTGAGGGTGCTCAGGTCATGCTGTTGTCTTTACGGAAGGTTCTAGACCTGTGTGTTCAATATCACTCGCCCCACTGCTTGTGCCCAGTAGCCGCCCTGTTGGACAGCGCACACGTAGACCATGTGCACCATCGCGGAGTCCGCGGGTGCTGTTTGTGGGCGGGGGTGGGAGCCAGGGGGGACGGTGCGGGAGCGGGCAGCACACGGCAGCGGTGCCGAGGGCCGCAGGGGTGGGGGACATGGGGACCCCTGAAGGTGGCCTCCGCCCCTGCATCTCTCTGAAGCGTGGGGCCCGGGGACCAGCGAGGGCAGGATGAGGGACCAGGGCCCTGCGGCTCCACCTGTACTGGGACCCTGAGTCTTGGGTGCTGGCAGGTTGGGGGACAGGTCTCTGCGCCCGGCCCCCAGCGCACGCGCTCTGCAGGCGTCCTGGAAACAGCTGTGCGGCGAGAGGCTTGCTGTGCGCGGGGGCAGGAGTGTGGGGGCGAACGAGGGATGGACGGGGCGGGAGCGTGATGAGCGTCGTGAGCCCAAGAGGAAGGCCGGCCCCTGTGACTCGGCCAGTTCCCCCGGCAGCCGCTTCCCCAGGACCCCAGTCCTCACGGGGCTCTCAGACCCCGGGGGCGGGATCCCGGCCCCCCACCGGGGCGTTCCTGTGGACGCAGCACACGGTGGCCTGAGGGGCCTCCTCCACAGGAGGACGGGCTGACTCACTGTGTGACCTTGGGTGAGGCCCTCTGGGCCTCAGTTTCCCCTGTGTGATGTGAGGTGTGCAACAGAACTCTGGGGTCCCTGCCAGGCTGAGGTCGGGGGGCTCTAGAAGGGGCGGAGGCTACGCTGGCTGGGGGACAGCCACCAGGGTGACACCCACACTCCTAGCCGATGCTCCCGCCTGCGGCCGGGCGGGTAGGGAGGGCTGTGTCCCCCCGGGCCTGGCTCCCGCGCGGCCCGGGCTCCAGGGCCAGGTGCGAGGCACAGAGCTGAGGGCGGGACGCCGGGTCGGCCCAGCAGGAGCCCCAGGCGGGGACCTGCCCGCTCCTCAGGGCCAGGACCCGGGCCGGCCCGATGGAGGAGGCCCCCAGATGGGGGTGTGGGGAGGGGCAAGACTGGTCTCCAGAAGCACCTGCCGCTCACAGGTGCCAGCCTCCAGCGCGGTTCCTAGACTGTCAGGCCGGGAGGAGGGCCGTGGTGCCAGCGGGGCGGGCGGCGGGGAGGAGGCGCGGCAGGCCTGGCTGGACCGCAGGGGCCCGCACAGCCTCGAGCGCTCGGGCGGAGCCGCGTCCACCTGAAGGCACACGGGTCCACGCACACGGGCTGACGTGGGTCCCAGCAAGCGTGGACCATCCTCCGCCCTGTGCGTGCGTGCGTACACATGTGCACGTGGCCCTCCAGCCACCCTGAGCCCCTGGGCCAGCCCAGCAGCGGCTCTGCGGCCACCTGGTGCCCAGGTGCCCTGGGCGTGGGGCAGCGAGAGGCTGGGCCAGCCCTGGGGCCCGTCTCCCGCAACCCACGCCTGCCTGTGATAAGGGTTCTTTAGGCCCTGTGATCCTCCTTAACTTGACTTTGAGTTATTTTGAGCAAGAGATTAAAGGTGATTATGATCAGCCTTGCCCAGGTGCCGCCCTGCCCTGATGGGCTCGCTGCTCCGTCCATCCGGAGGCCTGGAGGCCGGAGCCAGACTCTGATTGGCGCCTCGCCCCGCCAGCTGTCCCCACCGCCAAACTCCGCCTGGACGCACTTGCAGCCTGCCTGGCTGCCCGCTCTTGGCCTCTGGGGCGCCTGGGGGACCTAAGTCCCAGCACCTGGACGGATGGGGCAGGTGTCCAGTGGGGAGGAAAGGGCCTGCACAGGCCAACAGGTGCTGGGAGATGGTGATGGCGATGAACTCCAAGTACACCCCCTTGGGATTGTAGATTTCACGTCACAAGATGGACCACGCAGGGACACCAGCATCCCCCTGCAAGGCTTCCTCCTGAGGTGAGGAAGACCCAGGCTGCTCCCTCCCACGGCCCCGGCCCCCCCCGCCCCAGCCATTTCACATAGTGACTCTGGGCCCAGCCCTGGGTGGGCTGCGCTGTGGCCCACAGGAACTCTCTCAGCCCCCAGCCCCTTCTGAGCTCTCCCCTCCCTTTAACTCAGAAAGACTCTGCCCCAGGAGCCAGATCAAAACTGTTCTTCATGAAGTTTCCGAAGGGGGGGAAAAATCCATTTCACATCATTATTTTTTTCTCCTAATTTAAACCGCCTCAGTGCAGACCAGTTGCAAACGTCAATATCAGTGAAATACACTCAGCTGGCTGCCTGCCAGGCCACAGAGCAGTTACAGAGGCCGCTGTAAATCCAAAGAGTAACAAGCAAACACACACCCATTTGTCTGTCCTGCGGGAGAAATACGAGGGGCAGAGGGGTGAGTCCCGCACACTGGCCGGGGGCGGGGCGGAGGGGGGCGCGTCCAGGAGCAGCGGAGGCCAGAGGCACATCAGCCGCACCACCCCACAGGCACCGGCTTTATCCCAGAGGGCTGCCCTGTAGTGTGACCGTCACAGCCTCGGCACGCGTGCTGGCACGGGGGTGGGGAGGCCTGCCCCGGAGAAGCGCGGGGTCTGGTGGGGGCAGAGGTCAGAGAGTCAAGAGCCAGGGCGGACCTGGAGCTGGGGCGGGGGGCGTGGTTAGGGCGCCCAAGTGTGCTCATTGGAGCCTGGCGAGGAGGGGGAGCCACTGTCCTTCCAGGCCTTTCTGCCAGGGCCCACCGACATGGGGTGGTGACAGACACCGTCCAGCCGGCTCATTTGGGGAAACGGAGGCCCAGAAGGGGCACGATGTACCCGGGTCACACTGCCCGAGAACGCGGACCCAGGACCTCGCTGTCCTGGCTCCTCGCTTGAGAGGGGCTCTGGAAGGCTCCTCCGCAGCCGGCTGAGGACCCTTGGGCTGGGGCTGAGCGCCCTCTGTAGGCGGCCGCAGTGCCACCCCCAGGTCTTCAGGGGGCAGCGCAGAGCATCTGTCACACGGCCCCTCCCCCACCATCGCTGGTCAGCCAAGCACCTTTAGTCTTGTTCCTGGGCCTCGGTTTGCTCGTCTGACAAATGGGGTCACTGGTGAGGTGGCGGCAGTGGGGCTTGGGCTCACCCCACGCTTCCCGCTTCAGGTCACAGAGGTCAGCCTGCGGTCTGGCGCCGAGCCCCCTTGCGTTTCCTCCTTCACTGCCCGGTGCACCTCCGCGTCACACGGGGCAGCTGGGCGGGGCTGGGCCCAGGGCCACCCGCGGGGATGCCCGGCCGCCTCCTGACTGCCCTCTCCCCTCTTGTCTTGCAGCGGGACCGGCTGGAGCTGGAGGACGCCCGGGCCGATGGGGGAGGAGGCCCCGGTTCCGGCAGGACGCCGGCGGACGGCGAGAGGCGGCTGGCCGTGAGGGAGGCGCTCCCCCCCCCCAGCACTCGGGCCGCCCGGCCATGCGGCTCGGCCCGGTACGCCCCTGAGAGTGCGGGCGCCCTCCCCTCCCGCCCCTCCCGCCACCCCGTGGCCCCGGGCAGGCTGAGCGGGCGCTCCCGCAGGGCTGGTCCCGATGGCCGGGTGCCGGTGGGGTGCGCCGTGGGCCTGGGCGTGCGTGGCGGCGGCCGCCCTGCTGCTCGCGGGCGGGCTGGTGCGCGGCGACTGCTGGCTGATCGAGGGCGACAAGGGCTTCGTGTGGCTGGCCATCTGCAGCCAGAACCAGCCGCCGTACGAGGCCATCCCGCAGCAGATCAACAGCACCATCGTGGACCTGCGGCTGAACGAGAACCGCATCCGCAGCGTGCGGTACGCAGCGCTGAGCCGCTTCGGCAACCTCACGTACCTCAACCTCACCAAGAACGAGATCGGCTACATCGAGGACGGCGCCTTCTCGGGCCAGTTCAACCTGCAGGTGCTGCAGCTGGGCTACAACCGGCTGCGCAAGCTGACGGAGGGCGCGCTGCGCGGCCTGAGCAAGCTGCAGCACCTGCACCTGCAGGCCAACCTCATCGAGGTGGTGGCGCCCGGCGCCTTCGGGGGGTGCCCCAGCATCGCCAGCGTCGACCTGTCCGCGAACCGCATCCAGCGGCTGCACGGCGCCACCTTCGCGGGCCTGGCCAAGCTGTCCGTGTGCGCGCTCTACGGCAACCCCTTCTACTGCTCCTGCGAGCTGCTGGGCTTCCTGCGCTGGCTGGCAGCCTTCGCCAACGCCACGCAGACCCACGACCGCGCGCAGTGCGAGGCCCCGCCGCTCTACTCCGGCTACTCGCTCCTGGGCCAGGGCCGCCACGGCCAGCACAGCGTCCTCAGCAAGCTGCGGTCCGTGTGCACCGACAGCCCCTACGCGGCCGAGACCCGCCCGGCGCCCGGCCGCGCGCCGCCGCCGCCCGCGCCGCCCAGCGAGGCCCCCTGCGCCGAGGACGAGTGCTTCTCCGGCGACGGCACCACGCCGCTGGCGGCCCTGCCCACGCTGGCCCCGCAGGCCGAGGCCCGCCCGCTCATCAGGCTCAAGCAGCTGACGCAGAGCTCGGCCACCATCACGGTCCAGCTGCCCAGCCCGTTCAACCGCATGTACACGCTGGAGCACTTCAACAACAGCAAGTCGTCCACCGTGTCCAGGCTGACCCGGGCCCAGGAGGAGATCCGCCTGACCAACCTCTACGCGCTCACCAACTACACCTACTGCGTGGTCTCCACCAGCTCGGGGCTGCGCCACAACCACACCTGCCTCACCATCTGCCTGCCCAAGCCGCCCAGCCCGCCGGGCCCCACGCCCGGCTCCTCCACGGCCACCCGCTACATCGTGAGCATCCTGGGCTGCCTCTTCGGCATGGTGCTGGCGCTCGGCGCCGTCCACTACTGCCTGCGGAGGCGGAGGCGCCAGGAGGAGAAGCACAAGGCCGCGGCCGGCAGCCTCAAGAAGACCATCATCGAGCTCAAGTACGGGCCCGAGATGGAGGCGCCCGGCCTGGCCCCGCTGTCCCAGGGCCCGCTGCTGGGCCCCGAGGCCGTGACCCGCATCCCGTACCTGCCGGCGGCCGCCGGCGAGGCAGAGCCGTACAAGCTGGCGGAGAGCGGCGAGACGCCGCAGGCCGGCAAGGGCAGCTACATGGAGGTGCGTTCCGCGGAGCAGGCCGAGCGCAGGGACGGGGAGCCGGGCCGGCCGGGCCCCGACAGCCAGAGCTCGGTGGCCGAGATCTCCACCATCGCCAAGGAGGTGGACAAGGTGAACCAGATCATCAACAACTGCATCGACGCCCTCAAGTCCGAGTCCACCTCCTTCCAGGGCGGCAAGTCGGGGGCCGTGGCCGCGGCCGAGCCACAGCTGGTGCTGCTGTCCGAGCCGCTGGCCGGCAAGCACGGCTTCCTGTCGCCCGCCTACAAGGACGCCTTCAGCCACGGCCTGCAGCGGCATCACAGCGCGGAGGCCGCGCCCGGGGCCCCGCGCGCCAGCACCTCGTCCAGCGGCTCCGCGCGCAGCCCGCGGCCCTACCGCGCCGAGGCCGCCGGGGCGCACAAGGCCGCGGCCGCCGAGGCCAAGTACATCGAGAAGAGCTCGCCCGCGGCCGACGCCATCCTCACTGTGACGCCCGCGGCCGCCGTGCTGCGGGCCGAGGCCGAGAAGAGCCGCCAGTACGGCGAGCACCGGCACTCGTACCCCGGCTCCCACCCCGCCGAGCCGCCCCCGCCCCATGAGGGCCCGGGCGGCCGCAAGGCGTCCATCCTGGAGCCGCTGACCCGGTCGCGGCCCCGCGACCTGGCCTACTCGCAGCTGTCCCCGCAGTACCATAACCTGAGCTACTCCTCCAGCCCCGAGTACACCTGCAGGGCCTCCCAGAGCATCTGGGGGCGCTTCAGACTGAGCCGCCGGCGGCACAAGGACGATGGGGAGTTCATGGCGGCCGGCCACGCCCTGCGCAAAAAGGTTCAGTTCGCCAAAGACGAGGATCTGCACGACATCCTAGACTACTGGAAGGGCGTGTCCGCGCAGCACAAGTCCTGAGCCCCCGCCGGGCGCCTGGCGCCCGCGCCCCCCGGAAACTCGTGATCCCGCTGGACCAACAAGGACACAAGAGCCACTGCAGCTATCTGTAACCCAGAGACCCACGGGACACACACACACACACACACACACACACACACACACACGCTAGCAGCTGTTAAAGCCCTGGGCTTTGCAGAGGAAGTGGGGAGGGGGCGCTGACAGTATGAACGGGAGGTGAACCGTGCCCGAGCGCGTGTACCTGCCCTGAGGCATTCTCACCGGTGTGAGCGGCCCGTACACACACACACACACACACACAAGGGACTTCGGAAAACTGTGTCTTAGGGATGGGGGGGTGGGGGGGGATTTTTTTCATTATCTTTTCTCTTTCTATTCTTCTCTGCTTTCTCTCTTTCCCTCTCTTCTCTCGTTATTTTCTTCCTTTTTTAAAAAAATATATTAAAAGTAAAGTTCTCTTAAAAAGACATAAAACACTAGACCTGGGGGGCATGGCCGGCGCGGCCACCTGGCTCCTCGCATGATCTCCGTCCGTGGTTTTCTGTGGACTGTTTAGTCCGTCTCTTCATTGCCACCTCCGGAGGCCACCAAAGAGGGGCAGAGCGAATGCAGGCGGCCGAGTGGGCTCCGGGAAGGTCCCGGAGCCCTGCGGGACTCGAGGAGGAGGGCCGTGCCTGGGGACGGCTCGGGGGTGGCCGGGGGCTCTGAGTGTGTGCTCCTGTCGTCCTGTTTGTTGTATAGAAAAATATTTCTATATTTGCAATGTTTGCTGTAAAATGAGAAAGAAAAAAAAGACTATGTCTGTCTACTAAAAAAAAAAAAAAAAATTCTGCAAAGGAAAAAAATCCCAATACTTGTTTGTAGCGGGTTTTTACTGTGGGATTTAGGGAAAGATTTGGGGTTTCAGATGTCTGGTTTGGGGGTGGGGCCGGGGTCACAGGCGGGTCCCCAGGAGCTCTTCCTCAGGGAACGGGAGTGAGGCAGCCAGCCCTGGGTGGGGAACTCCAGCGGCTCTGAGGGGCGGTGTGGAAGGGGCAGGGAAGGGAGGTGGGCACGGGGCGGGTAAGTGAGTGTGTCCGACAATGTGTGTGACTGTTGTCTGTGCACACACCTGGGAAGTGACGGGTGTGTATGGATGGTGGGGTTTGCGTGTGAGTGGGGCGAGCCCGAGCGGGTTGGAGGGGCCCCTCCCGTGGCTGGAGCCCCCCCCCCCCCACGGGGAAAGTGCCCTGAGATCCCGACGCTGCAGGCCCTCCACGGGCATCGCGCCCATCCCCCTGCCACCCTGGTGGGGCCCCGAATTCGGAGGGAGGGGATTGAGTGCAGGTATGAACAGCAACAGGTTGTTCAGAATCTCCCGAGAAGCCCGGACCCCGAGCTCACGGAGAGTCCCCCTCGGTGGCTACGTCCAGAGCAGTGCTGCCACAGGTGCCCGCAGGAGCCAGAGCAAGGCTTTTAGGGCGAGAAGCCATTTCTGGGCCTTGCGGCCACCTGTCAGCACAATGGGAGCCCTGCACTCACCCCAGTCCTGCAACAGGTGACCCGCCCTGACCCCTCCCAGCCACTGACCCTCCCGCTGGACGCGTCAGATCTTACATCCGAGCTCTCTACCTCGCAGGGGTGGGGGCTCTCCTCTCATTCCTAAGCCGCCCCCCGTCCAGGGCAAACCCACGCCCAGTCTAAGTTTCTGACAAAGACCCAGTCAGGCAGGAGTGGGAGCTGGGACTGAGCCCGGAAGCGATGGGGAGCCGGAGAGTGGCCAGACCAGGAGAGGATGGAAGCGGGTGTCAGGCGTGGGGGCAGAGAGGGAAGAACGGGTCGGGGCTGGAAGCAGCGGGGGTCAGCAGCCCTCCTTGCATACCCCCGGTGACAGACTGCTCCCCCCTTTCCTCCATGGCGATTTCACGTTAGGCACCTTTAGAGCCTGTGCAGGAGCCGGCGGCTTCCCAGCGACCACACGGTGCCGGGACACGGCGGGTCTGTCTCTTGCGGGCTGGCTGCCGTCCTGGCCTCTGCACCCAGGTGACCCTGTCAAGGTCCTGCATGTGGGGCCTCTGCACTGAGCCCCTCCAGAGTGGGCCACTTCTGAGGACGCTGCCCCCTGCCCCGACGGGCCCCAGGCTCCCCCAGCTCCGGACAGCTCTCCTCGCCCTCGGCCATGGGGGTGACAGCGCAGGGGGACCGTTACATGTGAGGGGGCTGGAGACCACGAGGCCGTGCCCAGGGCAGCGGGGGCAGGCGGAGGAGGCAGGCCCCGGGGCTGGAGGCTGGGTGGAGGCCCAGAGAGGGGCCTGCCTCGCCCAAGGTCACACAGTAAGTGGTGACAGTCCTGGCCATGGGACAGAAGTGGGGTCAGGCCTCCTCAGCCTGCTGTCCCCTGTCACTGAGGAGATAACATTGGCTATTTATAGGGGACCAGAGAACGACGGCCACAGGACGGAGGTGCCAGCTGGCCAGGCATGGGAGAGGGACACGTCACCACCGAAAGCCCTGCCCCGAGCAGGGGTCCCAGGGGCGAGGACCTGGAGAGGGACACGGAGGAAGAGGGTGAGGGTGTGGGCCCTGAGCAGCCAAGAACACCGGTTCCAGAAGCTCAGACCCTCCCAGGGACACCCCGGGTTGGACAGACGTGGCCCCCACTGCTGGACACTGGGCCAGTCCCAGGACACAGACCTGTATGTCACCGTGCCCTTGCTCGAAGGTGGTCACAGTGGAGTTGGCAAGAGTAGACGCACAGGACGTCCACGCTTATTGAGCCCTTACTGTGTGCAGGGCTCTGTGCGAAGCCCCACTGAAGCCCAGGGAGGGGTCGACCCTGCCCCCACCCTGGAGAGGCTCACAGGCCAGAAGGGCACTGGAAGCAGAGGCAGGTGACCCAGCTCTGGGAGGCGCAGGGCCCAGGAGGCCCGGGGAAGGATGGGAACTCCTGCCTGGGAAGAGCCTGGAAGGCTTCCTAGAAGGGGTAATGTTCGGTCTGGAAAAAGGAAGCCACGGTGAGGAAGGAGGGTGGACACGACAAAGTGGAGAGAGGTCAGCAACCTTGTGGGCTCAGAAGTGAGCTCAGAGCCCAGAATGAACGTCTGCCAGAGCGAGTCATGCCCTGGGCTGGGACCAGGGCCCGGCTTCCACACGGGCAGCTCTTGTAGGTCTGTGAGATGTGGCATTTGGAAGCTGAAAGCATGGGCTCAAAGCAGGCTCTGCCACTTGTGACCGCACGACCCCAGAAGGCCGCTGACCTCTCTGCATCTCAGTGGGGGTGCTGCACCTGCCCCCCTGTACTGCACTGGGTCCCCGAATGGCACGTGGGGTTGTATCTGTCACCTCTGTGGGTCCGACAATGCCGTGTAACAAACACCCACCGTACACACGTTCTTGCTCACGTGACTGGGGCAGTCAGCCCATCCATGCATCTGGTGGGTGCTGGGAGGACTGAGCTCTGCTCCACACACCGGCCCAGGGGATGGCCAAGAGAGCAAGCCCCCCATGGTCAGAGGAAGTCACATGGCTGAGCTCAAAGTCAAGGTGTAGACAGGTCACTCCATCCACAGGGGCAAAGGGCGGGGACACAGGGTGGGGAGAAGAATCAGGACCATCTGAGAACAGAGGCCAAATGCGTGGCCGAGCCTCACATGTCCTCCCTCTGGAGGGGACCACAGAGCACAAAGGGCAGAAAACCCAAGACGATGGTCCTGAGGTTCCATTCATGCATCATTCAACACATAGCTACAGAGCACCTCCTGTGTACCAGACATCCTGGAGACATCAACAAACCTGCCCCCCCACCCCGAGAGCCACAGTCCCAACAGGAAAGAGGTGACGCCCCAAATACAGTAATTCGAGGGGGTTTGCCTAAAAGGACCATTTCCAGAGAGAGGGTGTAGGGGACCCCGGGGGTCAGCAGCAGCCCAGCTGGCAGCACATCTCGGCCCCCTGGGATGAGGGGAGGAGCTGGGACGAGTGGTTGTGCAGAGAGCCCGCCAGGGCCCTGATGAGGGGCCTCCAGTGGGGGACCGCCAGCCCACAGAGGGAGCTGGGGATGCGGGCCCAACCCCACTGTCCCCCATGCCGTCTCCTGCGGGGCTCCCCCTGGGCTGAATGGCCAGAAAACCAGGCGGCAGAGAGGCCGGTGATGAAGTCCATACACGTCAGAACAAAGGGAGAGAGGGGGTGAAAAGGGGGCAGGAAAGGCATGGAGGGGCCAGTGGGGGAGGCCCGGGCTAAGGGCTGCTGGCAGATGCAGCCACTGACCTGATAATCCACCACGCACTGACCGAGCGCCGGGGAGCAGAGGCAGGGCTGTGACATCCCTCGTGAAGCAGGAGTCCTGGGGAGGCCAGTGCTCAAGACCCTGACGGACGAGTAGGAGTCAGCACGTTGGGTGAGGGGGGAGCAGGCCAGGGGCTTCCTCCTGAGGGACCTGCAGGGACCAAGGCCGCCCACCCTAGCCCCCGCCCAAGGGGCAGGTAGGCGCCCCCGGTGGTCAGAGCTGGGGCCGTGGCGGGGCTGCAGGCCCAGGGGGTCGGTTGAGTCAGGCTCGGGTGCCCGCCTTGCAAGCGTAAAGGAATTAGAGTTGGGCGGTGGGTCGTGGGGGCATTGATGGAGTTTTATAGAATAATAACTTTCCCTTATCTCAAAAGCAACACTTTTACGACATAAACTTTAGAAAACAGCTAAACATAAAGAAGAAAAGAGAGGTCACTCGATCTCACCACCCCAAGATAATCACGGTATCTGTACTTCCAGGCCTCTCTCTATATAAGTGCAGCAGGATGGAAATTTACATGCAATAACCAGGTGTGCAAAGAAGCATCTCTCTCCTTTCTGTAACAGCAGATCTTACTGTGGAGCCTCTATGCGATGGAGGGGTGGCGGGTACGGTGCAAAGAGATGGGAGACATGACAGTTTGTCTGTAGGATCCAGCAGGGAAGTAGGCACTGATGATGCATTGGAGAGAGGAAGTGACTAGAACATGTCCGAATAAGAAGGGGTGAGGTTCACGGGTCAGAATGGCCATCGTTAAAAAGTCCATAAATAATACACACTGGGGAGGGTGTGGAGAACAGGGACCCCTCCTACACTGTGGGTGGAAATGTAAATCTGCGGCCACTATGGAGAACAATATGGAGGTTCCTCAGAAAACTAAACATAGAGCTACCGTATGATCCAGCAATCCCACTCATGGGACTATATCCAGACAAAACTCTAATTCAAAAAGATACATGCACCCCTATGTTCATAGCAGCACTATTCACAATAGCCAAGACACGGAAACAACCTAAATGTCTACTGACAGATGAATGAATGGATAAAGAAGATGAGGTACATGTATACAATGGAATATTCCTCAGCTATTAAAAAGAACAAAATACTGCCTTTTGCAGCAACATGGATGGACCTAGAGATTATCATGCTAAGCAAATAAGTCAGAAACAGAAAGACAAATATTGTTATCATTTCACTTATATGTGGAATCTAAAATATGACACAAACGAACTTATCTACAGAACAGAAACAGACTCACAGACACAGAGAACAGCCTTGTGGTTGCCAAGGGGGAAGGGAGGTGGGGGAGGGAGGGATTGGGAGTTTGGGATTAGCAGATGCAAACTATTATATATAGAATGAATAAACAAGGTCCTACTGTAGAGCAAAGGGAACTATATTCAGTATCCTGGGATAAACTACAATGGAAAAGAATATGAAAAAGAATATATATATGTATAACTGACTCACTTTGCTGTGCAGCAGAAATTAACACAACAATGTAAATCAACTATACTTCAATAAAAAAATATTTTAAGTATATTTAAAAAATGGGTGAGGTTTACTGCTTAATGGAAGGGATGGTCTTGACTAGCACCATGGACAGTCCGTCCACTGTGAGGGAGAGAGGACAGTATATGGAACTGATGCAAGTGCTGGGGGTCATGGGGGACCTTGAGGGGTTTCCTCCTTTGACCACTGCAACCTTGGCATCTTTTCTCAATCCACTGCATTGCCTTTTGGTTCTACTTTCTGGGAGATTTTTTGGGTTTTGCCTAATTTGAAATAATGATAGAGTCACAGGAAGTCAAAAAACAAAACAAAACAAAACAAACCAGTGCATAGAGTCACCCATCCTCTTGCAATGGTGACATCTCATACACCTGTAGCACAGCATCAAAACCAGGAAGCTGTTTTGTCTGTTGGTACAAGTATGTTAACTGCACTACAGATCTTACTGGGTTTCCACCAGCTTTCACATGCACTCATTTATGTACATGTGAGGTCTTTGCAGATTTACCCCGTGCGTATAGATTTGGGTAACCACCACCACAACCAAGATACAGAGCTGACCCACCACTACAAAGACCACCCTTGCACTGCCCTGTAAGTCACCCCACACCCAACACCATCCCTGTCCCCTGGCACCACTAATTGTTCTCCGGCCCTGTCCTTTTGAGAATATTGTATAAATGAAATCATATACTATGTAACCTTTTGATATTGGCTTTTTTCACTCAGAATAACTTCCTTGAGATCCGACCAAGTTGTTACTGTGTCAATTGTTTGTTTCTTTGCATTGCTGGGTGTATTCCATTGTATAGATGATGCGCCAGAGTTTGTTTGCCACTCACTTGTTGAAGGACATCTAGGCTGTTTCCAGTTTGGGGCTATTACAAATAAAGCTACTATGAAAATCCTCATATAGGTTTTGGTGTGAACTTAGTTTCTCATTTCTCTGGGATAAATGCTCAGGAGTACAATTGCTGGGTTGTATGATAAGTGCATGTTAAGTATTGTAAGGAACGGCTCAACTGTTTTTTTCAGAGCAACTGCACCTTTTCACATTCCCTCTAGCAATGGATGCGAGATGTAATTTCTCCACACCCTCAGTAACATTTGGTGTTATTGCTAGTTTTTATTCTGGTTGTTGTAATGGTGTGTATTGATACCTCATATGGTTTTAATTTACATTTCCCTAATGTCTAATGTTGTTGAACATCTTTTTTGTGTGCTGACTTGCCATCAGTGTCTCTTCTTTGATATGTCCTCGTCTTTTACCTATGTTCTGAATGTTTTGTTTTTACTGTTGAGTTTTGAGAGCTCTTTACATTTTCTAGATACAAGACCTTTATCAGATATGTGGTTGGCAAACATTTTCTCCCAGTCTGTAGCTAATGCATGGAAATCAACACAAAGAGTCAAGTAAAATGAAGAAACAGAAAAATATGTTCCAGATGAAAGAACAAGATAAAACCTCAGAAAAAGACCTTAATGAAACAGAGATAAGTGATTTACCTAAAAAGAGTTCAAAATAACAGTAATAAAGATGCTCGTCAAACTCAGGAGAAGAATGGATGAACAAAGTGAGAACTTCAACAAAGAGATAGGAAATATAAGAAAGTACCAAATAGAAGTCACAGAACTGAAGAATACAATAATTGAACTGAAAAATACAGTACAGGAGTTCAACAGAAGACTAGATGAAGCAGAAGAAAGGATCAGTGAACTTGAAGACAGAGCAGTGAAACTCACCCAATCACAGCAGCAAAAAGAAGAAAAGAATAAAGAAGAGTAAAGATAGCTTAAGGGACTAACAGGACAACATCCAGCAGACCAACATTCAACTATTGGGGTCCCAGAAGGAGAAGGGAGAGAAAGAGGCAGAAAACTTATTTGAAGAAATAAGCGCTATAAATTTCCTAACCTGGGGAAGGAAACAGACATCCAGATCCAGGAATCCCAAAAAGTTCCAAATAAGATGAGCCCAAAGAGACCCACACCAAGACATGTTATAATTAAAATGTCAAAAGTTAAAGACAAAGAGAATCTTAAAAACAGCAAGAGAAAAACAACTTGTTATGCTGATAGTCATAAGCCCATAAGCAGATTTCTTGACAGAAACTTTGCAGGCCAGAAGGGAGTGGCATGATATATTCAAAGTACTGAAAGAAAAAACTCTCCAACTAAGAATACTCTACCTGGAAAAGTTGTCATTCAAAATTGAAGAAGAGATAGAGAAAAAAGCTAAAAAAGATCACCACCACTAGATCAGTCTTAAGAGAAATGTTAAAAGGATGTCTTTAAGCAGAAACAAAAGGGCAGTAATTAGTAACAGGAAAGATATGAAAGCACAAATCTCACTGGTAAAGGTAAAGGTAAATATACAGTAAAATTCAGAATAATCTAATGTTGTAAATGCGGTGGGTTAATCACTTCTAAAGCTAGTATGAAGGCAAAAATACAAAAGAAGTAAAAATAACTATAACCACAATAATTTGTTAAAGGATACACAAGATTAAAAGATGTAAATTGTGACATCAAAAATATAAAGCATGGTGGTGAGGGGAAGTAAAACTGCAGAGCTTTAGAATGCATTCAAACTTAAGTTGTTATCAACTTAAAATAGACCGTTATATATATAAGTTGTTTTATGTAAGCCCCATGGTAACCACAAGCAAAAACCTATGGTAGATATACAAGAGAGCAAGAGAAGAAGAAAGGAACAGAGTAACTAGAAAACAGCCAGAAAACAATTAACAAAAATGATATAAGTACATACCTATCAATAGTTACTTTAAATGTAAATAGACCAATCAAAAAACAGGGTGGCTGAATGGATAGAAAAATAAGACACATCTGTATGCTGCCTACAAGATACTCACTTCAGATGTAAGTATACACACAGACTGAAAGTGAAGGGGTGTAAAATGATATTCTATGCAAATGGAAACCAAAAGAAATCTGGGATAGTTAGGCAAAATAAACTTTAAGACAAAGGTTGTATATGAGAGACAAAAAAAGATTATTACATGATGATAAAGGGGTCACTTCAACAAGAGAATTTATTTGTAAATATTTACGCACCCAGTAAAGGAGCACTTAAATATATAAAGCGAATATTAACAAATCTAGAGGGAGAAGTAGACAACAAGAATAGTACAGAATGTTAACAATTCACTTCCACCCAGGGAGAGATCATCCAGACAGAAAATCAATAAAGAAACATTGGCCTTAAATAACACGTTAGACCAGATGGACTTATACGTATACAGAAAATTCCATCCAAAAGCAATAGAATATACAGTCTCCTCAAGTATGCATGGAACATTTTCCTGGATAGATCATATGTTAAGCCACAAAACAAGTCTTAATAAATTTAAGACAATAAATTGAAATCAGATCAAGTATCTTTTCCTACCACAATGATAAAACTGAGAGATCAGTTACAAGAAGAAAACTGTAAAAATCACAAATACGTGGAGATTAAACAACAAATGAGTCAAAGAAGAAATAAAAAGAAAAAATTTAAATACCTTGAGACAAATGAAAATGGAAATACAACATACCAAAACTTATGGGATATAGCAAAAGCAGTTCTAAGAAGGAAGGTCATAGTGATAAATGCTTACATCAAGAAACAAGAAAAATCTCAAATATACCACCTAACTTTACACCTCAAAGAACTAGAAAAGAATAACAAAGCCCAAAGTCAGTAGTAGTAAGGAAATAACAAAGATCAGAGCAGAAATAAATAAAGCAGAGACAAAAAAGACAATAGAAAAGATCAATGAAACTAAAAGCTGGATTTTTAAAAAGATATACAAAATTGGCCAACCATTAGCTAGACTCACCAAGAAAAAGAGAGGACTCAAATAAATAAAATCAAAAATTAAAAAGAGATGTTACAAGTGATATCACAGAAATACAAAGGATCATAAAAGACTACTATGAACAACTATACTCCAACAAGTTGGACAACCTAAAAGAAATGGATAAATTCCTAGAAACATATACCCTACCAAGACTGAATCATGAAGAAATAGAAAATCTGAACAAACTAATCACTACTAGAGATTGGATCAGTAATCAAAAACCTCCCAACAAACAAAAATCCAGCACCAGATGACTTCACTGGTGAATTTTACCAAACATTCAAAAAGATTTAATATCTATCCTTCTCAAACTCTTTCAGAAAATTGAAGAGGAGGAAACACTTCCAAACTCATTTTATAAGACCAGCATTACTCTGATAACAAAACCAGACAAGAATGCCACAAGAAAACTACAGGCCAATATTTCTGATGAAATAGATGCAAAAATCCTCAACAAAATATTAGCAAGCTGAATTCAACAATGCATTAAAAGGATCATATACTATGATAAAGTGGGATTTATTCCAGGGATGCAAGGATGGTTCAACATTTGCAAATCAATCAGCATAACACACCACATTACCAAAATAAAAAATAAAAGTCATATGATCATCTCAAGAGATGCAGAAAATACATTTGATAAAATTCAACATCAATTTATGATCAAAACTCTCAACAAAGTGGGTATAGAGGGAACAGACCCCCACATAATAAAGGCCATATATGACAAGCCCACAGCTAACATCATACTCAATGTTGAGAAGCTGAAAGATTTCCTCTGAGATCAGGAAGAAGACAAGGATGCCCACTCCTGCTACTTTTATTCAACATAGCATTAGAAGTCCTAGACAGAGCAGTTAGGCAAGAAAAAGAAAAGGCATACAATTTGGAAAGGATGAAGTAAAACTGTCACTATTTGCAGATGACATAGTATATGTACAAACCCCTAAAGACTCCAAGAAAAACTCTTAGATCTAATACACAAATTAGGTAAAGTTGCAAGATACAGAAATCTGTTGTGTTTGTATACACTAATAACGGAAACCAATTCCATTTACAATTGCATCAAAAAGAATCGAATACCCAGGAATAAACTTAACCAAGGGGGTGAAAGACCTGTAATATTGTTAAAATGTCCATACTACCCAAAGTGATCTACAAGTTCAATGCAGTCCTTATCAAAATTTCAATGGTATTTTTCACAGAAATAGAACAAAAAATCCTAAATTTTTATGGAACCATAGTAGACCCCCAAATAGCCAAAGCAATACTGAATAACAAGAGCAAAGCTGTAGGCATCAGATTTCCTGATTTCAAACTATATACAAAGCTATATTAATCAAAACATCATGGTACTGACATAAAAACAGATACCTAGATCAATAGAACAGAATAGAGAGCCAGGAAATAAACCCACACATATATGGTCAATTTATGACAAAGGAGCCAAGAATATACAATGGGGAAAGGACAGTCTCCTCAATAAATGGTGCTGGAGAAACTGGGTCACCTCATGCAAAAAAAAAAAAGAAAAAGAAAAAGAAAGAAAAGAAAAAGAAACTGAACCACTATCTTACACCTTACACAAAAGCCAACTCAAAATGGATTAAAGACTTGAATGTAAGACCTGAAGCCATAAAACTCCTAGAAGAAAATGTGTTAAGCTTCTTGACATAGGTCTTGATGAAGATTTTTTGTATTTGACACCAAAAGCAAAGGCAATAAAAGCAAAAATAAACAAGTATGACTACATCAAACTAAAAAGCTTCTGCACAGCTAAGGAAATCATCAACAAAATGAAAAGGCAACCTACCAAATGGGAGAAAATAGTGCAAATCATATATCTGATAAGCAGTTAATATCCAAAATAAATAAAGGACTCATACAACTCGGTAGCAAAAAAAAAAAAAAAACCCAAAACAAAAAACAAACACCTGATTTCAAAATGGGCAGGGGATGTGAATAGATATTTTTTTCCCAAATAAGACACAGATGTCCAACAGATACATGAAAAGGTGTTCACATTACTAATCATCAGGGAAATGCAAAACAAAACCACGAGATATCACCTCACACCTGTCAGAATGGCTATTATCGAAAAGACAAGAGATAAGTTTTGGTGAGGATGTGGAGAAAATGGAACCCTTGTGCACTGTTGGTGGGAATGTAAATTGGTGCAGCCACCATGGAAAACAGTATGGAGATTCCTCAAAAAACTGAAAATAAGACTACCGTATGATCCAGCAATCCCACTTCTGGATACATATCCAAATAAAATGAAAACTCAGAAAGATATATCCACCATGTTCATTGCAGCATTATTTACAGTAGTCAAGACGTGGAAGCAACCTAAGTGTCCATTGACAGATGAATGGATAAAGCAAGGACTACGTGTATATGTGTGTGGGTATATATATAATGGAATATTATATACATAATGGAATATTATTCAGCCATTACAAAGAAGGAAATCTTGCCATTTGCAGCAAAATGGATGGATCCTGAGGTCATTATGCTAAGTGAAATGAGTCAGACAGAGAAAGACAAATACCTCATGATCTCTTATATGTGGAATCTAAAAAACAACACAAACAAACAACAAATAAAAATGAGCTCACAGATACAGAGAACAAATTGATGGAGGCTGGGAGGGGATCGGGGAAATGGGTGAAGAGGGTAAAAGATACAAACTTCCAGTTATAAAATAAATAAGTCCTGGGGATGTAATGTACAGCATGGTGACTATAGTTAATAATACTGTATTATATATTTGAATTTGCTTAGAGAGTAATCTTAAGAGTTCTCATCACAAGAAAAAAAAGCTTGTAACTATGTATGGTGTTGGACGTTAACTAGACTTGTGGTGATCACTTTGCTATATATATATTGAATCATGTTGTACACCTGAAACTAATATAATGCCAATTATATTTTAATAAAAAAATTTTTTTTTCTGCCCCACACTCTCTCTCCTCTTTTTCTGGGACTCTGATGACACAAATATTAGATTTTTTGTTATTGTTCCACAGATTCCTAAGAGTATGTTCATTTATTTCCAGCTTATTTTCTCTCTGTTGTTCAGATTGGATAATTTCATGATACGTCTTTAAGTTTACTGATTCTTTTTTCTGTTGTCTCCAATCTACTCTTCAGCTTGTCCAGTGAATTTTAGTTTTTGTTCTTGTATTTTTCAGTTCTATAATTTCCACTTGATTCTTTTTTATATCTTCTATTTCTTAGCTGAGATTTTCTTTCTCACTTGCTTCAAGGGTACATATTCATAATTGTTTGTTGAAGCATGCCTTATGATTGCTGCTTTGAAATCCATCAGGTGATTCCAACATCTGAGTCACCTTGGCGTTGGTGTCTGTTGGTTGTCTTTTCTCATCAAGTTGTGATTGTTCTGGTTCTTGGGATGACAAATAATTTTTTTATTGTGTGTATCATTTTTGTTCTTTGAAAGTTTTTGTTTTTGTTTTTTAGCATACAAAAGCAGTGATATTCAGAATCCTTAATGACTAGAGTAGTATGCAATTGGCCAATCAAAAAAATTACAGCCCACTCATAGACGCATAGATGCTGACTCTAAATAAACAGGCTTCCCATAACAGTTGATATAGCCTAACTAGCTGCACTGAAAAAATATCTTTCTGAACTTTCTGAAAATATGAACTATGATTTTAATTTTAAATGGGTCCTTTTGCTGTTTGCTTTAGTTTTTGCCATTACATAATTCCTCCTACAGCTGGTGGGTCTTGGCTATTTATGTTTAAGAGTGACACCTCAACAAACTCATTGGGATCTGTTGTGCCTAGGCAGGGTTTGCCAATTTGGGGGCCACAGAGGATGACCTGGCAGGACATTTTTGTTGGAAGACACCAACTGCCTGTACATAAATCTTTTATCTTGGGCCAGTTTCTCCAAAACATTTCCCTCTAATCTCCTGAGTGCCCACATCTGGGAGACAGTGAGAGAAGGGCGCCAGGAGTCTGACTGCTTTTTATGGGAACTTTCGCTTAATCTGTTTTGTGTTTATAAATCTGTTTTTAATATAATGTCCTTACCTTCAGCTGTGCCTGGTGTCCCTAAACCCAAAGTCTTTGGGGTTTGTCCTCTCCCAGGACTAAACTTCCAAACATGAAGGACAGTCTCCCAGTGGCTTTGCTTCTTTTTTTAAAAAATAAATTTATTTATTTAATTTATTTGGCTGTGTTGGGTCTTTGTTGCTGCACGCGGGCTTTCTCTAGTTGCGGCGAGCGGGGGCTACTCTTCGTTGCGGTGCACGGGCTTTTCATTGAGGTGGCTTCTCTTGTTGCAGAGCACGGGCTCTAGGTGCGCGGGCTTCAGTAGTTGTGGCACGCGGGCTCAGTAGCTGTGGCTCTCGGGCTCTAGGCGCGTGGGCTTCGGTAGTTGTGGCGCACGGGCTTAGTTGCTCCGCGGCATGTGGGATCTTCCCGGACCAGGGCTCGAACCCGTGTCCCCTGCATTGGCAGGCAGATTCTTAACCACTGTGCCACCAGGGAAGCCCTAGCTTTGCTTCTTAAACTAATATAATCAGTGAATCTTTCTGGCCTTTAGCCCAAGACGTGCACCATGTAATGAATTATCTTCTCCCCCAGGCATCTAGAATGGTACTATCCATCAACCGTCCTTGAGAAACTTGAGGAAGAAGTCACTCAAGTCATTTTTTGTTGGACTTCCTTCTTTCCCAGAATTTTAGTTGAGAATGGCTGCCAAGGAGTTTGTTCTGTCTTGAGGCAAAGGAGTGAGGCTTTTTCACCCACGTTAGTCGGTCACTGGTCACCAGCTGCCCCAGAGGGACGGGCACCCCCCCAAGCACCCCCAAGCGAGGCGGTGCACCTCACCCCAGGGCGAGCCTGCAGGGAAGGCTGCGGGCGCGAGCAGCGGCTGGGGTACGGGCGCGACAGGTGGGCAAGAGCGAGCCCGCAGCATCCGGGCGGGACCAGCGGCATCTGGCACAGATCGCCCCTTGCACCATCCACACGCGTTTGCCTCTTGCGTTCGAGTTATTCTATCTCATCACGGCCTCTCCTGGATTTGAGGGGTTCTGATGGCTGGAACACTGACTCAAGGTGAACTTTAGTCCCCTCTGGTGCAGGTGTTCCCAGGCCTGTAAGGGACCCTCATCCTCTTCTTCGTCTACCACCTGTTCTGGATTCCCCGTGGCCTCATCCAGCACTTATGCGGGTCCAGATGGCTCACCTGGTGGGTAATTCAGACCCTCACCACCGAGTGGTCTGAGTCTCTGGTCACGATACGTTATCAGGCCGATGTTGCTTAATCTTCTCATTTACATTAAAGCTGGACTTCGTGATGTGAGAGGTGAAGAGACACCCCAGAGACCACCTGAGCATCAGACACCTGCCCGCCTCCGTCACACAGCGGCGGCCTTACGTTCTCAGGCTGATCGTGCTCGATCCCTCTTCCCAGCGTGCTGACCGCTTTCTTCACCTGCTCCCGTCCTACTGAAAGGCGTCCTTTTGAAGTGGGGCAGCGGCCATAGCTTAAGTTTGGTGGGACTCCTGTCCTGTCCCCCAGTGGAAGCATCTTGCCCCTGGGAACCGGGGTCTGTTGACCCACAGAGCCAAGAGTCATGGGAGGGAAAGCACACATCACCCACATGGGTCCCGAGATGTGACTGGGGGCCCTCCTACTTGCTCCACTGTGTGTCCAAACCTGCTTCTACTTGCTGGGAAAACAGCACCGCACGGCGGCCGCAACTAGGACACTAGATGAGGCTGCAAATAGAAGCTCCTCTATTCTTGCACTGAAGCCCACTGCCCACTCCTTGCCACCGCTGGCCCTCTGGCTTCTGTCCACAGACCTGATCATTACGATGACCCCTGCACTTCCCACACCCAGTGACATCGCCCATCTCCCCGTGTGCCCCGTGCTGTGCCCCTGCAGAGAGAGGCCTTGGTAGCTGCATGG
This sequence comes from Eubalaena glacialis, assembly GCF_028564815.1. Taxonomy (NCBI): domain Eukaryota; kingdom Metazoa; phylum Chordata; class Mammalia; order Artiodactyla; family Balaenidae; genus Eubalaena; species Eubalaena glacialis. The sequence continues at coordinate 93,803,241 of NC_083728.1, read as the reverse complement.
CTGAAGTGTCCTGGAGACCAACCCTCTGCCTGCAGCCAGGGAGGGAGGCCTCCTTGTCATCTGCCCAGTGAGTGATCCAACTTCAGCACCTCGTCCTTCAAGCCTGCAGGGCCATGTCTGGGACTAACTGTTTTAGGTCGGTTTCTAGAAGCAGAGCCAGAAGTAGGAATTCTCGGCAAGTAATAAAGGATGTTTCCAGGAGAAACCTGAGGGCAGCAGGCGGGGCGGTGGAGGCCGTTAGATGGGGCTGTGGTTTCACCCAGAATGCAGCCCAGCCTGACCCGTGGGAGCCCGGAAGCATAAATGGTATCGGAGGATCTGTCCCGCCTCGTGACACGGAGCAGGGAGTTTGGGCCCTGAATCTCTTAGGAATTGGCCACAAGCCACTGCAGGGGGTGGGGGGTGTAAGTCCCAGCAGCCCCAGGGTCCCCAGGGCAACGCTCCAGAGAAGGTCACAGGTGTGGGACTGAGCATCACCGCCCGCAGTGGCTGTGACACAGCACACAGACAGGTCGACAGGAGGGGCCAGGGGGACCTGGGTAGAGCACCTACAGCACCGGCCCTACCCACCCACCCGAAAGCTGCACCAACTTACATGACCATGTGTGTAGGTTTATTTTGACTTAAGTTTTGAATGCTTACTTAGCAAAATACATCAACCTTTTTTTTTTTCTTTACAGATTCCATTATTTTTACAAGAATATTCATAGCAGCCCAAAGTGGAAACATCCATAGCAGCCCAAACATCCATCAGTAGATGAAGGGACAAACTGTGATGTCACCAGAGACCCAAACGCTGTTCGCACAAAGAGGAGCAGGGTAACGGGGTCGGTCACAGGACAGCGTGAACGAACCTGGTACCACCGCGCTGCACAAAAGGCGGATGCTGTTTCTACGATGCCATGAATCCTAGCCCACTCCTGATATAATACAATCCCATACTTTCTTTTAGTTTTTAATATATCTTTTTATCTTTAATACTTTGGAGTTTATTTTGGTCTGGCATATGAAGCAGGATCTCAGAAAATTTCTTCCAAGTGGTTGACCAGATGTTCAACAATATTATTGAAGAATCCATCCTGGAGCCACTGACTAGAAATGCCGCCCATACCAAACACTAAATGCTCGCCTGCCCTTGCATCTGTTCCTGGATCCTAAGCTCCCCATAGATCGGTCTGTCTATTCCTCTCCAGACTCATGCTGTTTTAGTTAGCGGGGGGTGCACGGTCATATCAAATAGGGCAGGCCCCCTCATTATTCCTTCATGTTTTCACGTTTTTCTTGGCTGTTCTCACATATACACTCTTCCAGATGAACGTTAGAATCGCTATATCATATTCCAGAAGTCATGCTGGGCTTTTGTATGGGATTGCTTTAAATTTATAGACTAACTTGGAGGAAAATTACATCTTTACAATATTAGGTCTTCTGATGCGGCAACATCATAACATTCTCCTTTTATGCAGAGTCTTTTTTATATGCCCTGGTGTCAAAGACCTTTGTGTGTGTGTGTGTGTGTGTGTGTGTGTGTGTGTGTGTGTGAGAGAGAGAGGGAGAGAGAGAGAGAGAGGGAGAGAGAGGGAGAGGGAGGGTTGGAGGGAGGTCTGCCCAGCAATCATTTCCATGCCCTCCCTCTGGTCTGAGAGCCCCCCTTTCCTGGGAGAGAGATTCTGGGGGTAGTGTCCCCACCGAAGGCGTGGACGATGGGAACTAATACCAGCCAGTTAGAAGCCTCCAGCTCCCGGCCACAGTGATGGGTTCACAGCACAAGGAAGACCTGTTGGTCCCTCCACGAGATTTGACATCTGGATGCTGGGAAAAGGGTTTCCAGGTCTCTGGAATCTCCAGCTGTGAGGATGAATTGGGTCTGGGGACAGCTGCCTGCACGAGAAACCCGACAACAAAATAGCTGACATTTATTGAGCACTTTCCACGTGCCAGGCACTGTCCTCCAAGTCTGACAAGAACTGGCTCATGTAAACTCCACAAGAACCTGTGCGATGGACAGAGGAGAAATCCAAAGCATTTAATAACCAGTAGGACCCTGGCGCTGACCGGTCAAAACGGGCCTCCCGACTGGCGTGTCCCAGCTGGCCTCAGCTCAGAAGGCAGGAGTCAGCACGCCCTTTCCTACACGCGCACACGGCACTGCCACAGCTGGTCGGCGGCGGGACCAGGGTTTCCTCCTACACGTGAAAAGCAGTCTGGGAGTCGGGCATCACGAAGGACAGACCTTAAGGCGGACCGGCCCGAGGGGCGGCAGGGTACACAGGGGTGATGAACCCAAACCCAAGCCCGTGCCCGGCTGGGAGGACAGCTGTCCTCATTGTGGGGGGCAGGTTGGGGGACCTGTCCCTTGTCACTATTGGGACACTCTGGGGCGTCCCCTGCCTTTGGGGGAAGGGGATGCTGGCTCTCCTGTGAAGACCCCGCCAAGGTCTGTTCCACACCCACGCCCCTCCCAGCCGCGCTGCTGGCCGTCAAGGTGGAGGCTGGGGCCACCAGCCAAGAACGTGGGCGCCTCTAGAAGCCAGAAAGGCCGGGAAACGGGTTCTCTCCTGCAGCCCCTGGTGGTGGGAAGCACAGCCCGGCCGACCCCTTGATCTCAGCCCAGTGAGACGCAGTCCGGACTTCCCACGGGACCTGTGATAAATTTGTTATTTTGAGCCACTAGTTTTGTGGTAATTGGTTACAGAGGCAATGGAAAAGCAGCCTCTGTGCTTCTAGAGTTTATCTCGAACCTGCTGTTTAAACAGGGAAAAGATAACCCCGCAGGGGAGGACGTGAACAGCGTGACCTCACCGTGACTTCGGCCTTTGGGGTGCTGGGGCCAAGCGCGACCAGGGAGCTCGTTTCCGAATCGACTCCGGGCAGAAGACGGCGTCTATTAAAGACTAAGGAAGGAGGCCGTGCCGACTGCGAGTTTGCTGCAACAGGGGACCTCACGCCGGGGGCTGAAGCAGCAGAATGCATCCTTGCTCTCTCCTGGAGGCGTCATGTCTGAGATGGAGGTGTCGGCAGGGTTGGTTCCCCCCAGGCCGTGAGGGAGGGTCTGCTCTGGGCCTCTCCCTGTCTGCTGGTGGTTTGCTGGCGACCCTGGGGGCTCCTGGGTTGGTAGGTGCATCACCCCGTCTCTGCCACCATCTGCCCATGGCTTTCTTCCCCCGTCAATGTCCCCTTCTTATAAGGACACTGGTCGTACAGGATTAGGGCCACCCCAATGACCTCAGCTTAACTCGTGACATCTACAAAGACCCTACTTCTCAATGCGGCATGTTCACAGGCGGTGGGGTAGGACTTTGACATCTTTTGGGGGAAGCAACTCAACCCATAACATACACATAAGTATTGAAATTCAGCCGTGGGCTTCCCTGGTGGTGCAGTGGTTAAGAATCCGCCTGCCAATGCAGGGGACACGGGTTCGAGCCCTGGTCCGGGAAGATCCCACATGCCGCGGAGCAACTAAGCCCGTGCGCCACAGCTACTGAGCCTGCGCTCTAGAGCCCGAGAACCACAACTACCGAAGCCTGCGCGCCTAGAGCCCGTGCTCCGCAACGAGAGAAGCCACTGCAATGAGAAGCCCATGCACCGCAACGAAGAGTAGCCCCCGCTCACTGTAACTAGAGAAAGCCCACATGCAGCAACAAAGACCCAATGCAGCCATAAATAAATAAATTAAAAAAAAAAAAAAAAAAAAGAAATTCAGCCGTGATGGCAGAATTGTTGAGAACTTAGACCAACGAGAAGACTTCTCCCGGGAAGGAGTGGGTGTCAGGGGTGCTGCTGGAATCGCCAGCGCCTGGTGATAAGGCAGATGGACCCTAATCAGCTTTGTTATTGATTTTAAATCCTCCACAGAGCACGCCTCCCCTCCCCCAACCCATGTTGCACCTGGCGCCCCACTTCCCAGCACAAGGATGGACGCACGGAGCAGCCAGTGTCCCCAGGAGGGCCGACCGCTGCCCAGAGAGGCTGGGGGAGGGGAGGGGAGGCTTCCCCCAGGGAGCATGAGGCACTTGGGATGGACCCGTGGCGTCGGCGTGTCCTCTCTGGTGCTGAGGACGCTAGTCTCCTGTGTGGACGTGCCCCGGCTTGCTCACCTGTTCACCAGCTGAAGGACAGACACGTGGGTGGTCTTCTGGTTTGGGCAATTAAGAATGAAGCCTCTCCACAGAGGAACGGATAAAGAAGATGTGGCACATATATACAATGGAATGTTAGCCATAAACAAGAACGAAATAAGGCCACTTGCAGCAACATGGATGGACCTAGAGATTACCATACCTAAGTGAAGTAAGCCAGACATAGAAAGACAAATACCATATGATATCACTTATAAGTGGGCTCTAAAATATGACACAAATGAACTTATCTATGAAACAAAAACAGACTCACAGACACAGAGAACAGACTTGTGGCTGCCAAGGGGGAAGGATGGATTGGGAGTTTGGGATTAGCAGATGCAAACCATTATATATAGAATGAATAAACAACAAGGTCCTACTGTATAGCACAGGAAACTGTATTCAATACCCTGGGATAAACCATAATGGAAAAGCATATGAAAAAGAAAACATATATATGTATGTGTGTGTGTGTATAACTGAATTGCTTGGCTGTACAGCAGAAAGTAACACAACATTGTAAATCAACTATACTTTGATAAATTAAAATTAAAAATGAAGCCTAACATTTCAGGTACATATTTTTGTGTGACCACCATTTTTCAGTTTTCTAGGGTAGATATTTCTGATGGGATGACTAGCTTTTAAGGCCATCGTACGCTTAAGAAACTGTTTAAGAACGGTTGGTGGTGCCATTTTGCATTCCCTCTGGCAACAGAGAGCTGCCCGGCTCTAAACACCCACTGGCACCTGGTTCTGCCAGTTTTATTGTCACCATTTGATAAACATGCAGGGCCATCTCACTGTCATTTTAACCTGCATCTCCCTAAGGGCTAACTTGCTTAGTTCTCATGCATTTTATTTGCTGTCCACATATCCTGTTTGGAAACATGTATGTTGTGATATTTTACCCATTTTAAAGTTTGGTTTATTTTCTTATTGTTGAGTTTTGAGAGTTCTTTATATATTCTGGACACAAGCTGTTTGTTAAGAGATGTGATTTCCAAATGTTTTCTCCCCGTCTGTGAGTTATCTTTTCATTCTCTGAACAGTTTCACAGAGCAAATGTTTTTAACTTTGATTCAGTCCAATTCATCAATTTTTCAAAAAATTCTGCGTAACTCTGAGGTCACAAAGATTCTCTCTTATCTTTTCTTCTAAAGGTTTTATAGTTTTAGGATTGACATTTGGGTCTATTATCCATTTCAATTTAATTTTTGTAGAGAATGGAAGAATAGATCAAGGCTCTTTAAATGTAAGTTTTCCACCAAATTTAGGAAGTTTGGGCCATGATTTCCTCAAACGTTATTTTCTATGCCAATTTCTCTCTCCTCTCAGGACTTTCGTGAGAGGAACGTTGGACCCTGTGGTGTTGCCCATTCGTCCTCGAGATCATGCTCATTCTCTCCAAACTTCTGTTTTCTGTTCTGCACAGCGATGATTTCTGTTGACCCACCTCAGGTTTCCTGAACCCTTCCCCTTCATCTCCATTCTGCTACTGAGCCCATCCCATGATTTTTTTTTTTTATTTCAGATACTGCATTCTTTAAATTGTAAACGTTCCCTCTGGTTATATTTTCTAGTTTCTATTTCTCTGCAGAGAACTTCTACCTCTCCAGGCATCTCAAGATTATTCACCTTATCCTCATGATGGATGGTTAGAAGAGCTGCTTTAAAATCTTTAACTGATCCTTACCGCTTCGGGGTCGTCTTGGGATTGGCACCTGTTGGCTGTCTCTTTCCTTGTTCTGTTTCTTCTGTGAGTCGAGGAATTTGGGATTGTGTGCTGGACGCTTGCATACTGTGCTGGGAGACCCTGGGTCCTGGCTAACACTCCAGAGGGTGTTGCCTTGTCATTGCTGCTGTGGCTCCAGCAGACCGACCTGGTTAGGCCCAGACGGCGCAGTCCAGCTCTCCTGCAGGCAGTGGTCCGTTACGGGTTCCTCTCCAACGCTTTTCCCACATCGCTGGGCTCCATCCGGCACATGGGCTGGGACTGGGGAGGTGGTTCAGGTCTTGAAGTCTTTGATGCGCTTCTGTGGGAGCCTTGGTCACACACGGCGTTGGGCGTGTCCTCCTGAAGCCCGCTCTCCTCTGGGCTTTCTCCCACACCCTCCAGCTCTGTGGGGCCCCTTCCCCTTGTCTTCAGGCTCTCTCTCTATCTCCCCTGGGGTTTATCGTCAGTGCTGCCACGAAGTGCAGGGATGGGCCCACCGGGGGGTCAAAATGGGAATCAAAGGAGGAAAAGTCAGCCACCGACTTGCCCTTGCTTCAGGTCGTTACTCAAGTTTGACTTCGGATCCTAATCAGCCTGCCCTGCTACTCGACACCGACCTCAGACGGTTGCATTTGATATTCTCTCTGGAATGTTTCATCGTAATCAATGTGAGAGATAAACCATAGTTGGATAAACAGTTACTGTGACTATTTACTCCACCGTTGGAATTCTGGAACCAGAATTAGGATACACATTTTTTAATCGGCCACCTAATTGGGCTCTTATGAGTGCCACTATCTTTTTCCTTTTTCAATGAGAAGTATTTGATACACACACAATAACATAAAAATGTGTATGTAAACCATGACGTTTAATAACAGAACAAACACCTGAGAATCTATGACGCTCCTGCCACCGTTCCCTCCTCCCATCCCCTGGCCACCAGAGGTGACTAGAGTCTGAATTAATCTTTACTATCATTCCAATTGTCTCTCCTTATGGTTGCGCTAATTATGTGTGTATCCATAAACACAGTAGCTATTTTAAAATTATTTTTAGACATAAAAATGATGTCACAGTACCTCTATACTTTTACAACTTAATTTTTTTTAAAATTAATTATTTGTTTACTTTTGGCTGCGTTGGGTCTTTGTTGTGGTGCGCGGGCTTCTCATCGCGGTGGCTTCTCTTGTTGCAGAGCACGGGCTTCAGTAGTTGCGGCACGCGGGCTCAGTAGTTGTGGCTCGCGGGCTCAGTAGTTGTGGCTCGCGGGCTCTAGAGCGCAGGCTCAGTAGTTGTCGCGTACGGGCTTAGTTGCTCCGCGGCATGTGGGATCTTCCCGGACCAGGGCTCGAACCCATGTCCCCTGCCTTGGCAGGCGGATTCTTAACCACTGTGCCCCCAGGGAAGCCCTGCAACTTGATGTTTTAATCCCAATTTTGAGATTCATGTACTGATCCCGCCGCCACATGCCACGCAGCTTGGACCAGGCGCCCGCCCCTCCTCTGCATCCCTTGCCGCGGTCGCGAAGCCCCGAGCGGCGGAAGTCTGGTGCTCACCACGTCGGTCGCGCTCAGCAACAGGTTCCAAGGAGGGAAAGCGCTCGGTTTGCTCAAAGCCCGGCAGGAGAGGAGGCTGGCCGAGATCAACCGGGAGTTCCTCTGTGACCAGAAGTACAGTGATGAAGAGAACCTGCCGGAAAAACTTGCAGCCTTTATAGAGAAGTACCTGGAGTTTGACCTGAACAACGAGGGCGAGACTGATCTGATGTCTTTAAAGAGGACGATGGAGAAGCTTGGGGTCCCCAAGACCCACCTGGAGATGAAGAAGATGATCTCGGAGGTGGCGGGCGGTGTCAGCGACACCATCTCCTACTGAGATTCTGTGAACGTGATGCTGGGGAAACGGTCGGTGGTCCTCAAGCTAGTCATGATGTTTGAAGGAAAAGCCAACGAGAGCAGCCCCAAGCCAGCTGGCCCCCCCCAAGACAGAGGCATTGCCAGCCTGCCCTGAGGACCCCCGCCTGGACCTGCCCCGCCCTCCCCACTCCTCTTCCTCCCTCCTGATCTCACTGCCCTTCTTGACTCATTGCGATGTGTCTTATTTGTTTTGTTTGGTCATTGTGCGTTTGTTTTTTCATCAGCAGAGTCAGTGATCTCTTTGTATAGCACAAGTTATCTGCCTCAAAGGGGCTATGGGTTGGGGAGTCCAGGTATCCTCCTTCTCTTCTTCCCTGCGTCTCCCCTCCCTGTGCAGAAGGGCTGACATTAAACCAAAAACCAGAGGGGGCAGGGCCAGGACAGGGAGACCAGAAGCCTGTGATTCCCGCACTTGAAGCTGGCACTGTTCGTCCTTCCAGGTCACTGAGCTAAGTCCTGGGGCCCTGGCCCGGCCCTGGTGAGGCCCTCAGCCCCTTTCAGAAGACCCTGGAGTCGGGACAAAGTTGCAGGGCCTCGTTAGGGCATCCTCGGACAGCTCTGTGGTTCCAGTGCTTTTGGGTGGGCCAGGATGTGGCCACACAGCGTCCCACCTCCCCAGCTGGTCCCCTCTCAGTGAGGTGACAGAAGGAGAGAAGGAGAGGGACTTGGGAATTAGAGCCCTTCAAGAAGCTTCCAGAGGAATCCTCTAGCCTTGCCCCCTGGCCACACCTTCACAGGCAGCTCAGAGGAAGGGTGCAGCTCCCCCTGACCCTTGCTGGGCTTCAGAGGCAGAGGGGACCCAGGGGCCTTGGGGGAGGGGATTCAGCTCAGTCTAGTCCCACCTTTTAGGGAGGATGTTGAGGGCAACAGGATAGGAGGATGAAGACTTAAGTGCTCATGGCAAAGAGGCAGCACCACTGCTAAGCCAGGAGGTGAGAAACAGGTCGCCTTTCTGATCCCAAACTGCTTGAAACCTGACTCTGCTTCCCCATTCGCCTTCACACCTTCCTTACACCATTCATTCATTCATTCTTCATTCATTCACTCCGTCATTCAACAGATATTTATTGGCAACCTATTATAAGCTTTAAGGCCCCCACTTTGTCCTGACATGTGCCATGTCCAATGTCTCTCTAATTCATCATTCTGTTTCCAAATCACTCAAAACCTTGAGCTTGGGGATTAGATTGGGGTCACCTGTGGTTTTTATTATGGACGAGGGTTTTAGAGCCCTGATCCATGCTGTAGGTTAGCTGGGCCAGGCCTCTCAGTTCACAGGTGAGAAAACTATGGTGACCCACAGGGATTAAGTGCCTTGCCCAAGGGCAGGGGTCAATCTGGAGATGGAAGATCCGGACCGGGGCCCAGGTGTTCAGATGCCCTGCCCATGCCTCATCTCTGCTCTGGGCTGCCTCAGTCAGTGATGAAAACAAGGGAAGGGGCGGAGAGGGGCAGTCTCCTAGGTCAACCCTTGGGCAAGGCCCTGGGCCAGGATTCACCCTTCCCAGTGCCACCGAGGCAGCGTCAGCAGGGACCCCAGCCTTGACCCCATCTATATTCTGGAGTCCCTTCCTCTGCCCACTCAGGACTTAGATGCACTCATCCACTGAACATGTTTTGTTAACCACCTGTTATGCACCAAGAGCTAAGGACTCAGTAGTGAAATGGACAGACTCATGGAATTTAGAGTCTAGTGGGGAAGTCAGACCCAGGCGATGAATGTTGGGAAAGAGGACGATACAAGGTGACTTCAGGGCAATCCTGGGGGCCTAGCTGGGCCCAACACTGGGCAAGGGTCTTGGAGAAGCCTTCGCAAACCTGAAGGGGAGAGCTGTGGGGGCGCTGGAGCCCCTGGGAGCTCTCTGTGGCTCCTCTGACCTGTAATCAAGGCCAAGGAGCTGACTTCACAGCAGCTGCAGGGAGTGGAGCAGGTAGGGGATGGGGAAACGGCCAGGGTGGGTCAACCCAATGGTCTCGACCAGTTCAGGAACAAGACTATTTGGCCATGACAGGCTGATCTTCAGCCTAAGAAGGTACTTCAGATGCATAAGCCTAGATGAAGTTTAAACCCCAGCAAAACATTCCACCCTGTAAATGTAAAATCTCACCCCCACTCCCTCCCCTGCTTTTTGGTTTTTTCCCCTGAGATCCTGAGATGAGCCACTGCCTCTCCTTTCTGGGACGGGCTGAGACCTCTGAGCAAGGTAATGCCTTCCTTGACTACCCATAATAATCAGTGTATCTGTACCTCACTCAGAGAGGAGGACAGAACCAACCAGGCTTACTTCAGCGGGTTACACACTTTACAGGACTGCAGGAAACCTCCTTAAGGGAGGAGAGCAAGTGGGTGTGTCCCAGCTTCTAGAAAGGGCAGGAAAGCGTTCTCTCATTGGATGGGGAGTGTCCTGGGAAACTCCACCAGCTCCTTCATCACTTCTTGGAATTCAACTCCCAGAGGGAGAGGGTCTCAAGAGTGGTCCCTGGAAAGGGGGTGGGGCATCTGCATGTATTTCAGGTTTTCATGGCTATTAGCTCTAGGGCTCTTACTTCTCTGGCTAAGGGCTCAGCTTCTTAGAAGTTCAGCTGTCTTCTTCCTGAAAGACCAAATCTAACTAATGTAACCAGCAGCTTGGGGACTGCCGGGTATGGCTCTGTCCCTGCCGTTCAAAAGGAAGGAGTGTGTCGGGCAAGTTCAAGTGGATGCAGTATGTGTGCATGTGTGTGGTACTGGACTGGAGATAAAACAGACAAACTTAAAAAAAAAGATTCATGTATTGACACATGTGGCTGCATTTCATTTATCTTGACTTCTGTGTTGTGGTCCACTGTATGAATATACGTCAGCATGCTTATTCATTGTTCTGTTAATGGAAATTGAGGTATTTCTAGTACCTCGCTCTTGTGGATGGTGATACTGCACCCCTACCCCACCCCAGTCCATGTTCCCTGGAGCAGGTGCAAGAGTTTCTTTCAGGTTTGTACCGAGGAGTGGGATTGCTGGGCCAGAGGTATCACATCATCAACATGGCTAGAGAATTTGAAATTATTTTTCAGAACAGCCACACCAATTTATATTCCTTTAAGTGCACAAGTTTCTGCAGACCTGCATCCCTGCCAACACTTGGTCGTGTCAAGCTCCATCACTTTTGTCAATCTACTGTGTACAAATGGTACCCATGGAGGGTTTTGCATCTCCTGAATGCTAATGGGATAGAGCATCACGGGCCACTCGTGTTTTCTTTCCCGTGAAAGCCTATTCATGCCTTTTGCCCACTTCTCCATTGGGTTGTCATTTTTTTTGGACTTTAGGAATTCTTCACTCTGGATCCTCACCCTTCGTTGGTTATGTGTGTTGCAAATGTCTTTAAGTGTGACCTCTGTATTCACCTTCTCTGTGCTGTCTTTGGATGATCAGGCGTTCTTACTGCTGTTATCGTTGGATGGACTAATTTACTTCTCTGGGACATGTGCCCTTTGTGTCGTGTTGTGCCTTGCTCTCTGTTTAAGGACTATCCCATTCCCGCCCCCCACCCCATGGGGATAACAAGTTGTCCCAGCACCACCGGCTGAAGAGTCCATTTCTCCGGCTGATTTGTAGAGCCACCTTTGCCCCATGTCAGGTCTGCACAGGTGTGAGTCTACTGTCCTCACTGCCTGGCCCTGGGCCCTGGAACGCCGTCTAACGCAATGCAGAACTTCACGACTGATTCACAGCGCTGTCCCAACTCCCGCCACCCACTTCTCCTTCAAGACCGTTTGGCTGTTCTTGACCCTTTGCTCTTTCGCACAAATTCTAGAATCAGTTTCTCAAGTTCCATGAAAATCCTGCATGTGCTTCCAATGATTTGCCGCTATTAGTGCTGCTGAGGTTTTGGGTGAAGGAAATCGTATGTTTCATGTTTCTAGGGATTTCAGTCAGGGATGGATGTCACTTTCTCTTTTAAATGCTTTTCCTTCACCTACTGAGATGGGCAAAGATTTTTCTCTTTTATTTTATCACCATGGAGGAAGGCATAAATACATCTGCCAAAGTTAAAGCTCCCTTTCATTACAGGGAAAAACCAAATTTGGCGATAAAATGTGATATATTTTTTAATGCTACTAGTTGGTTTGCTAAAATTCTTTTTAGAATCTTGCCTATATGTTTATCAGATATTGTCATCAAGTTTTCTTTTTCTTATTGTCTTATCTATTTGGGCATAAAGATTTTCTAGTCTTCATAGAACTAGCCAGGGAGTGATCACTTTTGCTCTCTTTTCCAGAACACTTTGAATCAAAGACTGGAATCATTTGTGCCTTGAATGTTTTGCTAGAACTTGCCCATAAAACAGGCTGAGCCTAGTTTTTATATTATGGAAAGATTTCTGAAATACTGATTCAATTTTTGTTGTTATTATAGCACAGTTCAGGTGGAAGCTTTTTAATCTGTTTCGGTAGTTTGTATTTTCCTGGAAACTTGTCTATTTCATCTATATTTTAAAATTTATTGGCAAAAAGATGTTCCTAATATTCCCCTATTAACTTTTAAATCTCTCCTGTCATCTGCAGTAATATCCGTTTCCCAGTCCTAATAGTTTTATTGGTGTTTTTCATCTTTTTAAAAGTTGATCAGTCTTGCACACCGTTATCAGCTGTATTAGTCTTTAAAAAAAAAACTTTATCTTTGTCATTTCTCCCTTTTCCATCTTTATTTTCTAGTTTACTAAATTGTTTTTTTTTTTCTTAAGTTTCTCTTCCATTCTCTTTGGAACTTTTTGTTTTTTTGTGCCACGCAACTTAGTTGTGGGATCTTAGTTCCCCAACCAGCGATTGAACCCGGCCCGGGGCAGTGAAAGCGTGGAGTCCTAACCACTGGACCACCAGGGAATTCACATTGTTTGCTAACTTTTAGATACTTAATTCATTAATTTTTAGGTTTTTTTTCTTCCAATATGTGCACTTATGATTATAAATCACCCTCTAAGTACCACATTAGAGTACAGTATTAGAGACGGTATTAAATTCATTATTGTCTTTTGATAATTTTCATTATTATTTAGTCCTAAGTATTTTTAAATTTCCATTATGAGACTTTTTTTTACCCATGAGCAATTAGAAATATGTTTTTAAATTTCCAGATGAGGATTTTCAGGAATGAGAGTTTCCCTCATTTTTGATTTCCAGTCTGCTTATGCTATGATCAGAGAATGTTCTTTCTGTGCTTCAATCCTTCTGTCTGCTGAGATTTGATTTATGACCTAACATAGTCAATTTTATAATGTTCCGTGTACACTTAAAAAGATAGCATATTCTCCAATTATTGCATGCAGAGTTCTATAAAAATCTTGTAGATCAAATTTGTTACTTTTGTTGTTCCAATCTTCTAAATCCTCACTGATTTTTATCCGCTTGTTCTGTCCGTTACTGAGAGGCACATTAAAATCTCCCAGCGTGCTGGTAGGTTTGTCAATTACCTCTTGTAGTTCTGTAACTTGTCTTCTTTCTAAAATACAGTCATGCTAATAGGTATATTCAAGTTCAGAATTACTGTGTTCTTCTAAAACCGAGTCCCCTGAAACTGAGTTCCTCTGCTGAGTTTATGATTAACCTCTCCATCCAAAACTACTCCCTTTCTTGTTGTGTACCTGTTCCCCTCAGGACTGAGGAGTATCAGAAAAAAAGGGGTGATTGAAACCAAGCAGGACCCTATGCGGCCTTCCCGGGAGAGACCCCCCACCATGTCCTCTGCCTGCCTCTTGTTTGTAGAAAAGCTTTCCTCTCCCAGGCCTCCCGGAGTCTCAAAAGGCTGGCCCGACAGGTAATGATTAGGAAACACGAAGATGTGAAAACAAAGACTAGCTGCTGGGCCGGGAATCTGGCAACAGTCTAGATTATAAACCAGTGACATAGGGTCACTGAGCTCCCAGTTCCCTGAAAGGTATAGATAAAGGTCTGACATGCATCCCTAAGTTGCTTCTATTTTATTTTTTATATGAAGTTATTTATTTATTTATTTTTGGTTGCGTTGGGTCTTCGTTGCGGTGCGCGGGCTTCTCATTGCGGTGGCTTCTCTAGTTGCGGAGCACGGGCTCTAGGCGCACGGGCTTCAGTAGTTGTGGCACGTGGGCTCAGTAGTTGTGGCACGCGGGCTCTAGAGCGCAGGCTCAGTAGCTGTGACTCGTGGGCTTAGTTGCTCCGCGGCACGTGGGATCTTCCCGGACAGGGCTCGAACCCGTGTCCCCTGCACTGACAGGCGGGCTCCTAACCGCTGCACCCCCAGGAAGCCCCCCTAAGTTGTTTGTACAGAAAGCAGACCCCACCACGTGAAAGCTGCTGACCACAAGCATGGAGACCCCAGACCACTTGAAACCAGATGGGCGACTCTCGAAACTTCACCCGGACGCCAAGCAATCGGAGAATCCTATGCCCTGAGGCCCCGCCCCCACCCAGCAGCTGGGAGATGCTCTCGGGACGCGATCCACCGTCATCTCAGGCTGCTGGCCTCCCAAATAAAGCAACCAACGTGTGTCTTTTCCACCAACGTGTGTCTCTCGAGCTTTGGCCTCTCAAGCAGCGAGCCCCTGAGCTTGGGTTCGGTACTCGCCTCGTCCGGTTACACGTCTGTTCCACGGAACCTCTGTCGTTATACAGTGACTCTCTACCTCTGGTAATGCTTTCTGCATTTTGATTAGAATCTTCATTTCCTCCCTTTTACTTTCAACCTACCTTTGCAGTAAAGTTTTAGGTGTGTCTTTCTTTTATTTATTTTTATTGAGGTATAGTTGATTTACAATGTTGTTGATTTCTGCTGTACAACAAAGTGATTCAGTTATACATATGCATGCATTCTTTTTCATATTCTTTTCCATGATGGTCTATCACAGGATGTTGAATATAGTTCCCTGTGCTCTACAGTAGGGCCTTGTCGTTGGTCCATTCTCTACACAAGAGTGCGCATCTGCTAATCCCAAACTCCCAGTCTGTCCCTCCCCACCCCCCCCTTAGGTGTGTCTCTTTTAACTAGATTGTATGTGTGTGTGTCTAGTCCAAAAGGTCTTCTAATTGGAAGATTACATTTATCGTGAATATTCTGATTCATTTGTTCCATTTTATTTCATTTCATGCTTTCTCTTTGTCACTCTTTTCTGTAGTTTGTTTTCTTTTCTTTTCATTCTTTGAATTAAGAGGTTTCCCCATCTCTTCTTTCCTTTTCTAAAAAACTCTACTGGTTTGCCTATTAATATGTGTTCTTTCGGTGGTTATTCTTGAAAATGCACACCTAATTTAACAAAACAGAAAATTAATCAACATTTTTACCCTTCTCCAGAAGCTACTTGAGAACCCGACTGCTTTGACTGGAATGACTGCCCCACCAGCTCACATGCTGTCCATCTTTCAGGTCGTTGTGGTTTTTTAACCCTACAAAGCAGACATGGTCATTATGGTTGGTTTAGCTGTGTCTCTACATCTATAATTTAGATGTATCTGTATTTGTTTACAGAGGTATCTATAGATCTACAGATTTCTTAACATTCCTCCTAGCACCTCATACCTCCTCTTGGAACCATTTTTCTTCCTCATTTTTGAAAGATAGTTTTGTTGGATACACAGTTACACACCTTTTCTGCAACAGTTATTTTCCCTGTAAACTTGGAAGCTGGTTTCCTTTTACTTTTCTTTGTTCCTCCTTTATTTTCTGTTAGGAAGTCAGACTTCGGTCTGTTCACTGGAGTGTGTAGGTGGCCTTCTTTTAAGGTCTGTCTTGGTGTTTACTGCAGTTTCACTGCGATGGATCTAGGAGTGGATTTCTCCTTGCCCTGCATTGGGTTCACTTGTGCTTCCTTGTTCTGGAATTGGTGTCTTCTATCAGTTCTGGGAAATTCTCAGCCATCTCTTCCCCATTCTTCCCAGTGTTTCTTTTAGCAGCAACAATTAGACAGATTGACCTTCTCACTTGACCGTCCGCGTCTCCTGAGCTGTTTCTTCACCCCTTTCTGTGTGTGACATCCCTGGGACTTCCCTGACTCACTTTCCAGTCCCCTGATTCTCTCTCAAGCTGTGTTTACCTATGTTCAGCCCTCCCACTGCGCTGCATTCAGTGTGTTGTTCTTTGGGTCTATTTGTAGTTCATCATTTTCTAATTCTCTGTTCAGCTGTGTTTATCTGTTTAATCTTTCCAATGACTAAAATTTTTTCATGATTATATTTGTTCTATTTTATAGTTCTTTTCTTAATTTTTATATTCTTTATTATGTTTTCATTTTCCTATTTTGTGTCTTTAAACATACTAAACATGTCTCTTTTATCTCCTGCTTTTGCTGAGTCTTTATGGACCTAGTTCTGTTTGTTATTTGGGGTGATCTCTTTCTTGTATGTTTTGTGATTTTACAGAACCATATTATCATATTTGTATTTTATATAAATATATAAATAAATATATGTTTGACCTTGACCATGGAAATTCTCTGAGGCCTGGCTTGGGTTGTGTTCCTTTGGAGAAGATTTGTGTTTGCTTCAGGCAGATGCCTGGGGCACTACAGGTGCACTTCAAATGGTAATCGTTACTTTGCCATTTGGGGAACATGCAGAGTATAAAATTCATGTTCCAAACCCACAGCATGGCTGGCCAGTGCCACAGATTCCCAGGGGACCTAAAAAAACCCCCAACTTTCCCAGGACTAAGGCTGAGATGATTTCCTCCCTGGCTGAGGTTCGTGGAGGGTGTAGCCCTTGTTGTGTCCTGGCCTTAGGCTGGGGTCTCTGATCCACTCCTCTCTGTGTCCTGGGCATGGTGCCCTGTCCCTCTGGGCACAGAATACCTGTATCAGAGCCATGTTCGGCCCCAGGGAACCTGCAGCCTCTCAGACACAGGCCCCTGTGTTGTCTGCAGGCTTCCAGAATTCCCCTCCTTATTTGCAGGTTTGCCCTGGCTTCTTACTGTACTTTGCAGGGAGTAATCTCAGGATCTCAATCAGAATCTCCTGGGGAGCCTGTTAAAGGAGAGTCTTGGGCGCCACCTCCAGAGCCTCTGACTCAGAGCATCTGCGGGGCGGGGGGGGGGGTGGGGGGTGGGGGGGAGGAGGGAACCTGCATTCCCGACAAGATCTTAGGTGACGCCAATGCTGCTGCTGCTGTATGGAACACACCTGGAGGGCATTTACCTCTGATGTCCCCAAATACCTGAAGGACACAGCACGTACTTTTCAGGAACGGTGCGGTCACTCATCAGTGGTTTTCAATCAGGCTAATGTGCCTGCCTTAAAAGACACTATCACAGTGATTTACAAACTTGGGCACGATTAGAACCACCGGGATGCCTGATGAAAACACACACTATACCTGCCTTCCTGTGTCAATATGGTTTCCAAGAATCAGCTTTAGGGTTTACACAAGTCACTAATAATCGGGTTTTTTTTTTTAATGTAAATTGTTTTTCATTTATTCCTTCTTCCTGTTTTCCTTTTAGCTGTGTTTTCATGTCTTCCTAAATTCTTGGCTTTTATTATTTTTTGTTCAATAATGGAAACATTTAATCCTGCAGGTTTTTTTTTTTCTCCTCAAAGTCTTAGCTGAATCCCATAATTAAACATGACATTCCCTTCATCATTTTACAATTTAAATGCAGTATTTTTATTTCCTCTTTGACTCAAGACTTACTTAAGAGAATATTTCAAAAGTCTAATTATAAAATGCTTATTAATTAGAAGTTATATCACATTGCAGTTTGAGAATATAGTCCAAATATAAATACTGATATTTTTTGTTGTGTTTCAATAGATTGTCAATCTTTCTAAATGTTACATAGGACTCAAGAGGTATATTCTCAGGACTTCCCTGGTGGCGCAGTGGTTAGGAATCCGCCTGCCAATGCAGGGGACATGGGTTCGAGCCCTGGTCCGGGAAGATCCCACATGCCGCGGAGCAACTAAGCCCGTGCGCCACGACTACTGAAGCCTGCACGCCTAGAGCCCGTGCTCCGCAACAAGAGAAGCCACCGCAATGAAAAGCCCACACACCACAACGAAGAGTAGCCCCTGCTCGCCGCAACTAGAGAAAGCCCACGCGCAGCAACGAAGACCCAACGCAGCCAAAAATAAATACATAAATAAATTTAAAAAAGAAAAAAAGAGGCATATTCTCTGCCTGAATAAAAGTGATTAGAACTTATTTGCCTGCTCAGTAAATCGTAATCATCACAGTGCTCAGATTTTCTCTTTTCTTTCTGCCCCCTCGAGTGTCCTGAGTCCCCAGCTTTCTGCCTTGAGAGAGGGTCCAGCCCGTGATGCAGGCAGGGTGGCCGAGGCTGAGGCTGCCGGGCGGTCAGGGCGGGGAAAGTCGGACGCAGAAGGGCACCAGGCTGCTCCCGGTTCCCCCGGAGCCTGCGTGGCCGCCTGGACTCCGCCCCCCCCCACGACTCCCTGCTGCACGTCCCTGACTTCCCCACACCCTCCCCGCGCAGAGGCCGTGTGTCCTAGGCCTGCCCAGCTTCAGCCCTGCTTTCCCAGGGGCCGTGGGCCAGCTCTTGCCCAGAAAACCAGCAACCTTCTCCGCCACCCAGTGGAGAACCCCACCTTGCTCAGGGAGGTCTGACCACCCACCCCCCACCCCAGGTCTGTCCTGCTCTCCTGAGCCCTAGGGGCCCCTAGAGTTCTCTTTCCATTTTTATAGAGTCTCCCCTGCACTAGCTGATAAGGCTTTACTTTCTTTATATTGAACTTCCCCTGCTTAAATTACGGTGTGATTTCTGTCTGATTGGATCCACATCAAAACTTGAAAAATAAGAGCGAATTAACCCCAAAGCAAGCAGCAGGAAGGAAATATTAAAAAACAAGAGCCAAAATGAGTGAAAGTGAAAAGAGAAAAACAACGGAGAAAAATCAATGAAACCAAAACCTGGTTCTTTGAAAAGGTCAATAAAATTAACGAATCTTCAGCCTAAGGAGGAAGAGGAACAGGGGCAGGAGAAATAATAAGTTGCCAATATCACGGATGAAAAAAGGGACATCGTTACAGCCCCTACAGACTTCTAAGGGAATATTACACACAACTTTGTCCTCATAAATTCTGTAACTTAGAAGACCACATTCCTTGAAAGATACAAACCACCAAAGCTCATTCAAGGGAAAAGTAAACTGGATAGTCCTGTATCTATTAAAGAAATGAAATTCATACTTAAAAACAGTGCAGAAATAAAACTCCAAGCCTAGATGGCTTCCCTGGTAAATTCCACCAAATATTCAAGGGAGAAATAACCCAAGTCTACACACTTTCAGAAGCAGGAGAAGGAATCACTTCACACCCATATTATGCAGCCGTCATTACTCTGATAAGAAAACCAGACAAAGACACGCCAAGAAAACTTTAGAACATGCCTCATTAACGTAGACCCCAAAATCCTCTTTAACTAGCAAATTGAATGCAGCAATGTCTAACAAGGATAGTATATCATGACCAAGTGGGGTTTATCCCAGGAATCAAAGGTCAGTTCAACACTTTAAAAAATCAACATAACTTACTATATCAACAGAGGAGAGGAGAAAAGCCATGTGGTTACCTCAGTAGATACAGAAAAAGCATATGCTAAACCACCACAGCTTTTCGTAATAAAAACTCTGAAAATTATGAATAGCACAGTGTACTACTTTCTTAACTCAAACAGGGTATCAAAGTAACTTCCAGGTAACATATCAATGGTAAACCGTTGCCCCCTTTGTAAACAAAGTAAGATCACCCACGACAAGCATTTCTACATAACACGGTGTAGTAGATCCTGGCTAATGCAATGAGGCAAGGGATAGAAAAAAATGATAAACATCAGATTTGATGAAGTGAACTGTCACGTGATTGTGAGAAGAGTAAATCCAAAATAATCTACCAACTATTAGAATTAATAGCAAATTTAGCAAAATTCAAATAGCAAATTTAGCAAAATACCTTATTTCAAGACTTAATAGAAAGCTACAGTCATACAGAGAGTGTGGAACTAGTGATCAATGGAACAGAACGTAGAGCTTAGAAATAGACCAGCATATACACAGCCCCTGATTTATGACATAAGAACAACTATAATTCAGAAGGGAAGGATGCACTTTTCAATCAAGGGTTCTACAGTAACTGGATATTTGTAAGAAGAAATGAACCTTGCCCTCACACCATACATAAAACTAATTTGAGGTGGCTCATATATCTAAACATAAAAGTTCAACCGTAAAGTTTCTAGAACATATAAGAACATCCTCGTACCCTTGGGCTAGACAAAGCTGTCTTAAATAAAATGCAGAAGACGCTAACCATTAAAAAGTGATAAATGAGATAATTAAAACTGCAAACTTTTGTTTGTCAGGAGACATTATTAAGAAAATAAATAGGCAAGCCCACAATCTGGGAGACGTCATTTGTAATGCATATGCCTGACAAAGAATTTATACCCAGAATATCCCACAAACAAGTAAGAAAAAGGAAAACAACCCGATTCAAAAACAAGCAGAAAACCCTGAGAAAACCATAATTCAAAAAGAGTCATGTACCAAAATGTTCATTGCAGCTCTATTTACAATAGCCAGGACATGGAAGCAACCTAAGTGTCCATCAACAGATAAATGGGTAAAGAAGACGTGGCACATATATACAATGGAATATTACTCAGCCATAAAAAGAAACGAAATTGAGTTATTTGTAGTGAGGTGGATGGACCTAGATAGAGTCTGTCATACAGAGTGAAGTAAGTCAGAAAGAGAAAAATACCGTATGCTAACACATATACATGGAATCTAAGGAAAAAAAAAAAGGTCATGAAAAACCTAGGGGCAAGACGCGAATAAAGACACAGACCTACTAGAGAATGGACTTGAGGATATGGGGAGGGGGAAGGGTAAGCTGTGACAAAGTGAGAGAGTGTCATGGACATATATACACTACCAAACGTAAAATAGATAGCTAATGGGAAGCAGCTGCATAGCAGAGGGAGATCAGCTCGGTGCTTTGTGACCACCTAGAGGGGTGGGATAGGGAGGGTGGGAGGGAGGGAGACGCAAGAGGGAAGAGATATTGGGGATATATGTATATGTATAACTGATTCACTTTGTTATAAAGCAGAAACTAACACACCATTGTAAAGCAATTATACTCCAATAAAGATGTTAAAAAAAACACAAACAAACAAAAAACAAGCAGAAAGATAACTCTCAATTTCTGGTCCTTCCTGGAAGGAGCTTGGAGTCGTCACTCCGTCCTACGACAGGTAAAAGGCTGAACAACCTGAAACCAACACCTCTTCTTAGACCCGTCCCAGCGGGGGGAGGCCACAGGACAGACGCCGACCCCGAGCGGGAAACGGGCCGTCCACACAGAGAATCACGACTTACCGGAGAGAAAGCTCCAGGACGCCAGCACCGGGCAGGGAGGCCTGTGCCGTAACTGACTCAGTGCCGGGGGCGCACGTGGACCCTTCTGGGCGGTGGTGACTCCAGGGGACTCCGTCCAGGGTCCCCACGCTTGTGTGAGCTTTACCTCCACGAGCCTCGCCAGCTTCTCAGAGTGAATGCCTGCTAAGAGCCCCCCCTGCTTCCTGCAGGGGGCGGGAAGGGAACCATCCAGCGTCCTTAACAAGGCTCTGGTGCAGGGGAAACTAGTTAACCTGAGGCTAACCCGCGTGGGGCCACCAGAGCCAGCTGACGCCGGGGAGAAACGGGCAGAAGATTTAAAGAGGTACAAAGGAATAAAAGAGCACAACGCCTGAAGGGCCAACACACATCCGAGAGGTGTCGGCCGCATCGTTTACCAGGAAGACACACATGGGAACCACGGTCAGACAGCGCTCGTCAGGGTGGAAGCGTGAGAGGAGGTGGGACGCCCCGTGTCGGCGGCACGTGGAATAACCAGAGCCCTCGCCGTCCAGGGGGGCGCTGGGAGCTCGACCAAAGCCGAGGCTGGGTGCCCTTGACCTGGGGGTGTCAAGTGTATCTCCACAAAGCGGGGCGGAACCAGAGAGCGGCTGCCTCTCGGGGGACGAGCCGAAGGCTGACCTGGCAGGGGAACGAGGGAACTTTCTGGAACGATGCCGATGTTGTGTGTGCTGCTGGGGGTTTGGGTTTCACACGTGTGTGCATTTGTCACCTCAGGATTTTATGTTTCACTGGTAAATTTGACTTCAAAAGAAAGAAACTGTAAACATAGAGTGAACTCTAGTTAATCTTACAGAGGCTGAACTATCCAGTGAGAAGGGTATTGATGTCTGTAATTTACTGTGAAATGCATTAAGAAATAAGGATGGATGGAATGATAGATGGAGAGAGATGTACTAGACCAAATGTAGTAAAATATTAATGGCAGAATCGAGGCGGGGAGGGTGTTTACTGTAAAATTCTTTCATCTCCGCTAAATGTTTCTCCATAAGAAGAAGCTGGGGAAAAAAAGAACCACTGGCAGCGGTGCGGTCTGATCTGTCGCAAACAGAACGTCAAGCAGAAGTCAGACACAGAAGAACACCTGCCGTCTGATTTCATCTCCGTCAAGTTCAGGAACGGGTAAACCTGCTCCAGGTGTGAAGGTCACCTTCGGGCAGCAGGGGGCAGGTCACACCGGAAGGGAGCACGTGATGGTTTCTGATGTCCTGGGAACGTTGCGCGTTGGGTGCCGGAAAACGAGAAAATTCACTGAGCTGTGCCTTATGATTTGTGCATCTTTATTCATATTTGATATGCGTCAATAAAAATGTACATTACAAAAACTCTTAGGGAAACAGGGATAGACTGGAACTTTCTTACCCTGAAGAAAGGTTCCACCTACAATCCACCTACAACCTATGACCGTGAGACATCAGAAGTATTACTCTTTTAGAAAATAGCAAAAAAGGTCATTGCAAGAACGGAGAAGCCCCCCCCACGGCCCCTTCCAGGCCCTGTCCTTCCAGTGTAAGCAGTGCAGTAATTAAGACAGTTTGGCATTAATCCTGGGATAGACTTAGTGACCAAGGAAAAGAGTGGAAGCCCAGAAGCGGACCTACTGCTTCACGGAACCTGATTTATGACAGCGCAGGCTGGGGAAGACCGCTCGGGAGAGAGGGGACCATTTAACAAATGCTACTCAGACAATTAGTTATTCATGTGGAAAAAATGAAATTGGATTTCTGTCTCACACCATAAATAAAAATCACTTGTGGAAGACAATGTGGGGATTATCTTTATGACCTCACCGTGGTGGGAAGGCTGCTTAATAAACAAGACACAAACGTGCTGGGCGTCAAAGAGATTGAAAAATGTGTTGACACTGAGAACTTTGTTTATCAAAAAATAACAGAGAGGGTGTAAAAGCAAGTCACAAAGTGGGAGGAGATGATTCCACACAGGAACCAGCAAAGGCATAGTATCAGAGTGTAAAACTCAGGAAGAAAAAGACCCACAACCCACAGAAAAATGGGTAAAAGATGCAAACAAGCTTCTCACAAACAAACATGTGCAAAGATGCTCACTCCTTTGGTAACTGGAGGAAATGCACGTGAAGACCCCAGAGTCGCTGCACTGCACCCACGGATTGGCTGGGCCCGAGCGAGCATCGCTGGGGACGTGGGTTTCCTGCTGGTGGAAATGTCAACGGCTCCAGGCACTTTGGAAAATAATCAGGCTTCGTCCTGTAACGCTGAGAGTTTCCAGACGCCACAGTCCTGCAGCTCCACTTCTCGTTAAATTCTAAAGAAACGTTTGCTCCTGAGCCCAAGGAGACGTGCCGTGATGTTCACAGCATGTTGCTTTTCGAAGCAAAACACTGGAAACGGCCCAAACGTCTGTTTGATGGGTGAGTGGAAAAATACATTTTTGGGGTATATTTATGCGATGGAATTTTACACAGACAACGCGGATGAACCTTAGAAACACTGCGTTGAGTGGGGAAAAGTTGCGTTGATTACAGAGTAAGCACGAAGGCAAGCAACACGTCGCGTAGCGTGACGTGTGTGACAGCTGAGGACAGAGTGAGTGGATTCATGAGCTTGGAACTCGGGGTGCAGGGGAGCAGGGCCGGGGCGCTTCCCAGCAGCACTATGCCAATATGGGGGAGGGGTGGGGTCCCCGAGGCGCTCACACCCGTGACCTTTTCCCTGGACTGTGTCCCGTGCTACGTGGCTAAATTAATTACAAACAGAAGTGGAACCTTTCACACGCCCAAGCATCATGAACAACTCATGCCTGGTGCGTACGCTTTCGAGGAGTAATGATTAATGTTTCACTCGGCTTAACAGACTTAACAGAAATAGACGTGGTTCTATTTAAGCCGACTTGGGTGCTTACCACCGGAGCCCCTTCCCCCGTGGACGCTCAAGCTTCGTCCCACTGTTAGGTCCACTGGGACAGGCCTCTGAGGAGGACTCTACAGGTGGGCATGCTTTCTGAGCGCCCGGTACCTGCGGGTGTGTTTGCTTGGCTTTAACCCACGAAATGCAACTTCCTTGAATGTCAAATCCTAGCTCAGAACCGTCCTTCCATCAAAAGCTGGGTTTGGTCCGCCGGCCCCCGGCATCGCGTTTTCCCCCGCGGGGTCCACTTCCCGGCCCCGATGCTCCAGGAAGTCGTGTGTTTGGGTTCTTCCCGGGAGCCGGCCCTTTGGAAACTCCGTCTCCTTTAGTTGGGGACGTGCCCTCTCCCCCCGGGGGCACTGCCCACGCTCCGTCCTCTCCTCGGTCACACCCACCACTGTGCGGCCCCTCACCAGCCCTGTCGGGACAGCGGCTGCCCGCTCTGGTCTCTGATCTGACGCCCCACGGCCTCTGCTGTGTTCCTGCCCTTTCAGGTCCTGAAAGCCCTCCCTCATCCGCCCCTTCTCCACCCATCCTGCTCCCCTTTGAATGGCGAGCTGCCCGTGACCTGGAGTTTTTCCCGGACCGCGAGTTGTGAATCCAGAAAGGCGCCCCCGGGAGCCCCTTGCTGGGCAGAGGAGGAGAGGGTGGTGGTGGGCAAGCTCGGAGAGTCACCCATCGAGGGGCCTGTTTGGGCGTCGGCATCCCCTCCCTCCGCCCTTGGGGTGAGGACCTTCACTCCTCCCTGACATCTGGGCCGCGGCCCCGGCAGACAAGCTGTCAGGTGAACCCGGGCCCCCTCTGTCTGGCTGGGCGTCTCCCGCCTCCGAGGGCTCGACGTGTGGAGCGGAATCTCGTTGTCCTTGCGCGTGCGTCATCTCGCGATCCATTCACTCATCTTATGCGTCTCTTGAGCATATTTCCCTAATGCTTAAACACGCGCTCCCTTCATGAATGCCAACTAAAAAAGTCAACCAATAAAACTTCCCAGCTATTTAGATATTGATTACAAACCTTAATCAAATGCTTCTAAACGTTTAATTAAAACCACAAGCTAAATATATCAGATTTGCTTAAATTGCTTCAAACGCCTTTATAACTAGGCAAGACCTACTGCCGTGGCTGAAGGACACCCCCATATGCCGAAGTCCTCATCCCCCGCCCCACCCCATGACTGTCTTTGGAGACTGGCCTTTAGGGGTGGTTAAGGTGAAACAGGTCACGAGGGTGGCACCTGGTCCAACAGGACAGTGGCCTCGTGAGAAGGGGAAGGGACACCGGAGCTCTCTCTGCCGGATGAGGACACAGGAGCTGGGCAGCCCTCGCCGGAAACCAAGCCTGCTGGCACCAGATCCGAGAGAAAGAAATGTCTGTCGTTTGAGCCTCTCTGTCTGTGGTATTTCGTTTTAGCAGCTGAGCTAAGACAGCACACAAATTATCATAAGGACTTAAAAATGGGGGGATTTGGGAGCCGGAGGAGACGTGGTGGTGAGCACACGATTGTCTGCCTTTGTCCACATGTGCAGAACTGGGCTGAAAGGTGAAATGCGCCCCGATGAGAAAGAAAGAAAAACCTTACAGTTTGCTTACACAGAAGCTGGTGCCAAGGCAATTCCACAGCTCTGCACGTGGTCCTCCCTCATCGGTTACTCTCACCGTGTCCCGAGTCCTTCCCGCGCTCGCTGCGGACAAAAGAGAGGGACGCGCCCTCCGACGGCCTCCCCGCAGGCCTGGATTCTCTCAGGCCCACTCCTCCCGCGGGCAGCCGCGTCCTCCCGGCCCAGGACCCATCGACCTGCAATCACCCGCGTGGACCTGTGAGCCCCACGGGGAATGGAGTCACCGGGTGACTAACGGCTCCCCCTCCGAGGGGTCGCTGACAATACCCCCCTGCTGCTCGCGGAGCCGGGCTCATGCTTGTCTCTGGCACCGTCTGGTCCTGTGCGGGAGACGTAAGGTCACAGAGACGCTGGGATCCTTGGTGGAAACAGAAATACCACAGAACATCACATGAGGATGCTGGCTCCAAGACACATGTGTGCGAGCTGCTGGCCCCGGTGAGGAGGCAGTCGTGCACATGCACTGACACACGCAACACACCGCACACACATACACACACGCTCTTGGGGGCGAGCCCAGAAGACAGGCGTCCAGCATGTACAGCGATCATCTCTGGGTGACGGGTAATAAGTGACTTTTCATTTTCTTCCTGAGACTTTCCCACGTTTTCCAAATACTTTACAATGACGGCATGAACGTTACAAGAAAAAGAAAATCCCCAGACATGTTTGTTTCTAAGTGAAAACCACCATGCTGCCCCCGTCATGGTTGCCGCAGGAGCTGCTGTGAGCCCAGGCCTGGCTTGGCTGCTGCAGGGACCGTGGGGTCTCAGGGACATGTGGCCAGCAGGAAGCGGCTCAGGAGCCGGCGTGTCTCTGGCCACCTGTCCGGGCTGGGTTTGGCCGCTCTGGCCGTCTGGGCCATCCCAGCCTCGGGCCAGCTCAGAAGGGGTTAAGATGCCACCAATGCAAATTAGATTTAATTAATCCTTTTCATCAGTTGCAAATATACCTTCTGAACCCTATTAAAAACATGAATATGCAAATGCAGACCTTTTTTAATTCTCATTTTCAAGGACTAGGTGTTGGGGTTTGATTAAGTGAATTCCGTTAACAGCCTGTAAACCTGGTGCAAAATTTAATTTCCATTTTAAGTTTGAAAAAAAAAGAGAAAAAACAGCATGAAGGCTGTTGCTAATTGAGCTAATTATAGTGTCACATTACGGAGGCCACACGCAGAGCCCACAGGCGGAGGGGCCCTGGGCAGGGCCTGGGGGTGGCTCCCAGGGGCCCACAGCCAGTCCTGCTGTCAGGCTGTTTTCCAGATGCGGAGACTGAGGCTCAAGTAGGGGAGGAGACTTCCCCAGGAGCCCCTCGCAGGTCGTTGCGTGTGGGCTGCCTGGGCAGCCTGGGCCCCCGACTCATCGGGGAGGTGGGGGCACCGGGCAGGGAGCCCAGGAGGGAGCCCGGGCCCATGTGTCCCCTCCGTCCACACTTCCCGGCTCTGCCAGCACCTCCACGAACTGCCGGGTGACCTGCTAGGACAGACACTTCTCCGTCAAACAGGGAGACAGTCTGACGGCACGTTTAACATGCATGATGGCTTCCCAGCAATACTCAAGCAACCGTGAGCCGGCACCGCCAGGTGCCCAGGACCCTCGGCACAAGGTCCCCCCGTCCGTGGTGCTGGCGCTCGAGGGCTGTCCAGTCCCACATGGTGGCCTGTGCGCACTCACCACTGAGCGCCTGAAACGTGGCTGGTCTGAATCCAGATGGGCAGCAGGTGCAAAACAAGATGCTGGGTTTTTAAGACTCAGCGCTGAGAGATGGTAAATGAATGTCTCGCTAATTTATATATATGTAATTTAGAGAACTCATTTTTAAAAATTAAGATATAATTGACGTATTAGTTTCAGGTATACAACACGATTCAATATTTGTATATACTGCAAAACTAATTTTTATATGGATTACATGTTGAAATAAAATGTTGGATATATTAGGTTAAATATATTCATTAAAGTTAATTTCACCCGCTTTTTAAATGTGGCTGCTAAAAAATTTCAAATTACATATGCGACTTGCATGCTATTTCTGTCATCAGGGCGGTTCTACGGCTTCTTGAGAAGATGCTAAAGCTGATGAAAAATGTGTATTTTATATATACTGTATGTAACACAGGTATATTATAAGTAAAATATGCATAAAGAAATGCCAGGTGGAAGGATAAGCAGGCCCAGGTGTGCATCAGCTTGGGCCTCCTCCCTCCCCCCGGCCCCCATAACAAGCAACCACAGCCGGGGCGGCTTAAACAACAGACAGTGACTTTCTCAGGTTCCTCCCGAGGCCTCCCTCCTGGGCATGCAGACGGCAGTCTCCTCCCTGCGTCCTCACACGGTCGGCCCCCCTGTGTCTGTGTCCCCATCTCCTCCTCTTACAAGGACACCAGTCCTACGGGATTAGGGACCAGCCTAACGGCCTCATTTTAACTTAATCACCTCTGAGGCACAGGAATTCAACACATGAATGTGGGGACACAGCTCTGCCCACAAGGGAGGGCGAGGCGGCGGGGCTCTGGGGAGAAGGTCCCCGTGGTGGGTAGACAAGGGCTGGCGTGTCTGAGGCTCGCCATGGAGGCCGGTTCCCAGAAATATTAACCAACTGGGAATCACCCCAAACCTTCTGCTTGCCCTGGAAGATCCGGAGCCACGAGGAGGGTGGGAACCAGAACCACCAGAGAAAGGTTTGCAGGCAAGACCTGTTAATTGGAACCTGGAAATTCGTTTTTGTTTTGGTTCTTCTTTTTTTTTTAAAGTAATGACCAAAATGGTTCAGAAGTATGGAAGTTCTGAGAGATGCTGTCCATTTTACTTTAAACTGAGAATCTGGTGTTTCTGTAGGTTATTGTTTTCAATAAAACTTCTTAAGTGTTTTGGAAATAACAACAACAAAACCCCAATGAAATACATCAGTAGATGCTTTTATGGAAAATTTCCAAGACAACTGTTAAGTGAGGAAAAACACCAAGCTGCGGAACAAGCCAGTTATTTTCAAACCACACAGGAGCCCAGCGAGGCCAAACCTTGCGCTGCCTGCCCGTGTGTCAGGTGCACACGGCCATCACAGAGGACGAGCTGGGGCAGGGCCAAGGGGGCTTTTCCTTCACTTGACATTTCTGCCGCTAAAGGTTCTTCCTTTTACACTGAAAGTGCATCAGAATTGTGCAGCTGAAGAAACAGAGAAGAATGAGAAGAAAATGGAAACCACAACGAGACAGGCAGCAGGGCAGGCCAGAATGCGTGCCATCGTTGGCCCCCTGTGCTGTATGACTCTGGGCAAGGCCCTGCCCCTCTCTTGGCCGAAGCAGGAATTTAAGCAGTTTGGTAAAGCCACTGGTCCTCACCGTGCGCACACGCATGTACACACATGACATAGCCATGCACGCACACACAGCACACACCCTTTCGTGTCCTGCCCTAGACTCTACGCCCTGGACCTCTAGGTCACCCCTCCGAGGCTGCCTGGGGACAGAGGCCCGGCCCCTTCCTTGGTCCTGGCATCCTGGAGATACTGAACCACGAGGAAAACAGGCAGGTCTGACCCAGAAGCTGGGTCGTGAGAGCTGCTGACCCCGGCCAGGAGGTCCGGGCCTGACGGTCTTGCCTGCGGCTTGAGGCAGGTCCTGCCCTTTCCGAACCCCGGCCTCCTCTCGGACAAGATGCAACTTGCGGGATCATCACGGGATGGGAAGGAGCTTTGTAAGCTGGGATGTTTCAATCGGGGGCGGGTGGGTGGGGGAGCCTCGCAAACTGGAACGGGGCTTGTGAAGCGCGTGGGGTCACATCAAGTGCACATTCTGATCCAGTGGGTCCCAGCATTTCTAGGCGGCTCCTGGGTGACACCGCGGGTCGTGGTCCACACCCGAGTCATGAGGAGCTAAAGAAAGCCCGGAAGTTTACTCATGTCCAGAACACGAACCAGGCGCACAGGGAGGGGAAAGAGACGATGAATAGCTCACGTCCTTGAGCTGGCGCCTCTGGATGCAGAGGCGGGCCGGGCCCTGGGGGAGGCGGGGGTCCCACGGGGGCCCCGGCAGGCGGCGCTGTCCTCCCTGGGAGCCTTGGGGACGCCGGAAGGAGCCTGTCGCGCGCCAAATCCCGCTCCATCCTGGCAATTACGGTTTATCGCCGTAGCACTAATCCCTTAAAATTAGTCATTAGTGGCTTAACAACCACGTAGCGCTGGTGCCCACTGACGAGCTGGCGGCGGTGGGGTCTCTGCCAGAACCGGAACCTTCCGGGGCCTGGCTCCCCACCCGAGTGCACCCAGAGCCCCCGGCAGCGGCGGGGCGAGGAGCTGGCAAACTCAGCAGCAGGTGACCGAGGGGAGCTGGGAGAACGTCAGGGGGCCTCCGCGCCCCGTCCCACCTAGACGCGTCCCTTGGGGGTGGGGACGGCCCCTCCTGCGCCTCTTCAGGGAAGGAAATCCCAACTCGGCGCGAGCGCTGTCAGCCTGGGGCTGGGTGGGTGGTCCGGGCCGGGGGTGGGCTTTTCACCTGCAAGCGGCCTCAGGGACCCCCTTGCCAAGGAAGGAGAAGGGTGAGGAGCCCGGGGCAGGGGCGAGACCAGGTCTGGGTGCTCACGGGAGGCTGGGCCCGGGGAGGCTCGGCTGCCGGGCGCCCACGCTGTCCTCCCACAGATGGGGGGCCGGGTGTGGGGCGGGGGCCCAGCTCCGCTGCTGCAGGACCCGGGCAGGGACTAAGTCTCAGGAGATGACACGAGGCCGGGGACAGGTGGCCCTGAGGGACCCACGGCACGAGAGGGGCAGTGGGGAGGGCTGACCTGGCCTTGGGGCCACGCGTCGCCAGCGGGAGTCAGGGCCATGGCACGAGCGCAACCCCTCAGCCCCCAACCCTCCGGCACGTGCCTCTCCCGCCGGGGCTCCCGGAGTTCAGTTCTGGCCCTGCAACCGAGACCACCACGCGCGGGGGTGCCTGCCCGGCCCGCGCACCCCCTCGTAGGCCCCGTGGTAACCCCTGGGCAGAGATCACGAGCTTCCGGCCTGGCCTTCTGGCCAGTGTGACCCCACCAGCCGGGCCATCTCAGCAGCAGCCGGTCGCTCCCGCCTGCCCTGAGGGGGGACTGGCCACGTCTGCCCCGTGTGGGAGCCGCCATCTAGCAGGTGCCGTCTGCATGCCGGGACGCCCACAGGGGCCTCGCAGGGCATTTGTGTGGGCTAATGATTTTGCGTCAAGTTCTGACTTGACCCTTTTATCACTGTCGGCGGCCTCTGAATTCAGCGATTTCACACGGGAGGCAGGCCGGGGCCAGGCCTGGGGCGACGGGGACACAGCCTCCGCCAGACGGGGGCCCGGCCCCAGCCCTCCACGGTGCTGGGGACGGCAGAGTCGAGACAAGGGCCTGGTCCCCCACTCCCAGCCTGGGGCCCAACAGCATCTGTGGGACCTTTCCTCCCGCAAAGCAGCAGGGAAGCGCCACTGCGGGCTTGGGGGTCCTGACAGAGGGAGGGAGACGGACGAGGCCCCTCCCCACCCGCCTTGCATGGAGGGGCTCAGAGCCCAAGACGTGACTTCACTCTGTGCTGGTGTGTCCGCGGCACCGGGAAGGGGGCCGCTCCAGTGTGGAGTGAGGGGTGAAGGAAGGTGCACTCTGACGTCTGCCGGAAAACCCCCAACTGGGGGTCTTCACTAAGCGCAGGACCCCCGGGACCGCCCTCCGCCTGGCTCGGCAGAGTTTCGCGCGAGCAGCGTCGCTGCCGTCCCCCCGACTGGTGACGACAAAGAAACATGGAGCCTCGCTCCTCCCCCGCGAGATGGCGCGGAGGGCGCCCGGAGTGTCTGAGGGGGTGGGGAGAGCAGGACGCCCCCAGCGGGACCAGAGTCCAGTTCCGAGCAGCCGGTGGCCCTGGGAAGCCAGTCCGCATGCCGAGCCTCAGTCTTCTCATCTGTGAAGCGGGAACAGCACTTCCCTCCAGGGCTGTATTTGCGGTCGAACCAGCCGGGGGCTCCGGTTTCCAGGTCTGTGCTGACCTTGCTGTGACCCCGGGCCTGGCTGGGCCTTGTCTGTCCAGGCACCCGTTCACAGACCGAGGTCCAGAGCAACTGTGATGGGGGTGGGGTGTGAAGGGCGGGGTCGGAGGCAGCCCCAGACGCACAGGCCACACTTCCCAGGGCTCTGGGCTCTGCAGAGGGACCCAGTGCCGGCCCTCCCCACCCACCTCCCCTGACAATGGCCTCGAGACCTGCTGTGGGGCAGCGCCGTAGGTGAGGCTATGCCCCGAGGCCGCTCCCACCCACCTCTGCCGGGCTCCACGGCAGTACCCACCGTGCGCCTGCAACAGGCACACAGGGCGGGGACGTCAGGACGGCAGGGGTGCCGAGCTGTGTGAGTGGAGGGAGCCCGTCAGCCCAGGGGCTCCGACACACACACAGTGAGCCGGGTGGGGGCTGAGGGGAGCCTTTATTTCACCAGCGCCAGGAACTTCGCCGGCAGCCCAGGTTCACCCACCAGGTCCAGGCCCGGCCGGGCTTGAGCAGGTGCAGCAGGGGTGCCCGGGGGAGGGGACAGGAAGCCGGCCCAGAGCGCTGCCCCCGAGGTCCCCCACCGCTGCCTCCTACCTGCTCTCCAGGACGGAGAGTGAGGAGGTGGTGGCCTGTCCCTGCAGAGTGGCCGTGAGCCCAGGGGTCGGGGAGGGGCACCCCTGAGCCGCTTAACCCTGCCCACAGGGGTCCTGTGCAGAGGCGCAGGTGCAGGCCGCCTGGGCGGGGTGGCTGGGGGGCACGCAGGAGTCCCCATCAGGCCCTGACGCTCACGGCCGTCCGGGCTGGAGGCCGGGCCCTGTGGATGGGTTCGCTGGCCTGGTAGGGCCGGGACCCCAAGGGACGGGCCTGAGCGGGCTCCCGCCGGCTGCCCGCTTCCGCCTTCAGAAGGCGCGGGGCTGGGGGCCGCAGGCTAGGCCACGGTCTGGCGGCTGAAGAGGTCGAGGGTGAGGGCGCTGAGGAAGGCGGGGATGCTGCCCTGCTGCAGCAGGTGCAGCTCGATGAGCTCCTGCGCGGTCCGGGAGAACTCCGTCTCCAGCAGTTGCATCTTGGTGCCCGAGGGTCCCGCGGCCTGCAGGGTGGGCGGGAGACACGGGAGATGCTGTTAGCAGGTGGGCCCTGGGCGGGTCGCCCCACTCAATCCCCTGTTGCCCCAGGCTCCAGACGCGGACGGGCCATCTGCCCAAGTCCAGGCACGTCCCCCCAGGCGAGGCTGTTTCTCGGGCCTCCTGGGTGGGGGGTCTCACCCACGCTTCTGGAACCTAGAAGCCAGGACGGGGGCGTGCACTCCAGCTCACCAGCTCCTCCGGGTCTGTCCACCCTGAGACCCCAGCCCTTGTGAGGACGCTCCATGCCCGGCGTGAGGGCCCTGTGACAGCCACGAGGCTGCAGGCGCTCCGAGGCGGGTCTCACGCCGCCCCGTGTGCCAGGGGGACGGCTGAGGGGCCGCTGTGTCAGGGCCTTTCGCCCACTGCCCTCCGGCACTGCTGCACGTCAGGGGTCTCTGTCACGGCGGCGGGGCTGCCTCTGGAGTCCGCTAATCCGAGTTCAAATCCCACCCCTTCCAGCTGTGAGGCCTCGGGCACAGAACGGAGGGGCTCCCAGCTGAGGGCACCGCTGGGAGCTAGCCCACTCGGTGGGCTTGCTGAAGGGCGGCAGGTGGGGGCCAGGCAGTCCTGGAGAACCCAAGAGGGGCCAATTCCTTTCACTGCTTCTTTACGCAAACACGTCACCTGTGATTGGGGAGGTGCCACGAAGGAAGACGGGCCTGTCCCTCAGTGATTCGGAAGACCAGCCTCTAAACACTGTGTGTGCCACACGGTGGGACCCCCAAAACTAGCTGGTCAAGCCCTCACGTGCAAGTGGGGAGACCGAGGCCCAGATGGCTCGGGGCTGGCCTGGGTCACAAGGCAGGTGTGAGCAGGGCCGAGCCCAGGGCAGGTGCTCCCGGGGGTGCAGGGCAGCTGGGGGGTGGACAGAGGCCCGAAGGTGCCCAAACACTCGGGCAGGGCTCACAGGGAAGCTCCCTCCCTCGCTCCCTCCCTCCCTCCCTCCCTTGGGCAAGCCTACGGCAGCTCCAAGACCCCAGATGGCGCCCTGACGTGGGCCTCACCTGCCAGCAAGCCCATCCCAGGTGAGTGAGGACCTCCGGGGCCTGCCTGCTGGGGGCGCAGGCCTGGGGAGAGGCTGTCGTACACCAGAGAGAAGCTGTGGCCTGCGACCCTGTTCAGCAAGGCAGTGGTGCTGGTGGGGCAGCTCAGGGGAGTCAGGAGGCGAGCGGGGCGGCGGCCACCGCGGGCCAGCCCCCCACTCATGGAATGACCACCTGCCCACCCTGCCCGGTCAGCTCCACCCCTGCTCGGAGGATGAAGGCCACCACTCTGCTTGGGGAATCCCAGGCTGGAAGGGACACACCCGGGGACGCGCACACCTCCATGGGAGAGCCCCCTCCTTCCCAGGCAGCCGACCAGGAAAGGCTTCTTCCCGCCGACCCCCAAACTCGCCCGCCAGTCGGAACCCTGGCTCCGCCTTGGCGGGCGCCCGCTTCACCAAGATTCCTGTTAACGGCCACTGGAAAGCGGAGCAGCGCCGCCTGCGGCCCACCCACACGGCGGCCCAGGCTCGGGGGAAGGTGGACACGTTCCTCCCAGCCCACGGGGACCCTGAGAAACGGCCCCCGCCAAGACACACGTCTGATAAAGGACTCGTGTGCAGGGTCCACCTGCAGCTCTTACAACTCAACAGTAGAAAGACAAATGACCCGGTTAAAAAGTGAGCGAACAATCCGAATGGACCTTTTCCCAAAGGATACAGGCAAATGGCCACACCACCACCTGTCTTTAGGGAAGCGCAAATGGAGCCCACGGTGAGACCCGCCTCAGGCCCGCGAGGGCAGCTGTAACC
This sequence comes from Eubalaena glacialis, assembly GCF_028564815.1. NCBI lineage: Eukaryota > Metazoa > Chordata > Mammalia > Artiodactyla > Balaenidae > Eubalaena > Eubalaena glacialis. Next base: position 93,768,693 of record NC_083728.1, on the reverse strand, counting down.
CAGGCGACACGGTGCTGGGAAGGACGCGGGGAAGTAGGAAGGCGGGCACGGCGGGCGCTGCGCAAACAGTCTGGCGGTTCCTCACGAGTGAGCCACGTGGCCCGGCAATTCCACTCCTGGGTACGTGCCCAGGAGAAGTGAAAACACACATCCACACAGGAACCGGCACAGGAATGTTCACGGCAGCAACATTCAACGTAAGTCAAAACGCAGAAACAACCACCGACAGGCGAACAGGTAAGTGCAGTGCAGCCACGGAAGGAACGCTGCTCTGTACACACGACGCCACGGACGACCCTCGAGAGCACACGCCAGGCCAGACACGGAAGGCCCCGTCGGTGTGACTCCACTCGCTCTGGCGAGTGCCAGAGCAGGCAAAGCCGCCGAGACGGGGGCTGGGACGGGGGTCGGGGAGGGAGAAAGGGGAGCGACTGCCGGTGGGCATGGGCCTTCTCTGTGGGGGATGAAAACCTTCCAGCGTCAGGTGTGGATTACACCTCAGCAGGGCCGTCTGCAACAAAAGGCTCCTTTCTGCCCAGCAGCCCGAGGGTCCACCCCCGGCGGGCCCAGCAGGGCACAAGGAGGCCCGACAAGGTGCAGGCCTGGATGTGCCGCGGAGGGGGGCCCTCCGAGACCCCAGGGAAGGAGCGGGGGCATCTCGGAAGGAGCTGGCTCCAGCTCTGCATCGGCCTGCCCCCTGCCCTCCGACCCACGACCCATCCGAGCGGCCTTGGAGCTCGCGGTGCTGAGGCCGTCTTGGCTGTGTGCCGTCTCACTTGGCCCTGGACCCGCAGGTGGCCGGCCCTGCTCCGTTGCCCGTTAACACATTTAGCCTTGTCATAATGGTTCAACACAGACCATTTTCCAACAAAAATAAGAGAAACCACTCTGACCTTTACCAAGAAAATCCTTTAATTTCTGTCTTCTGCTCTTGATTCTGAGTTTTTCCCCCTAAATGTCAGAGGGGCCGGTTCTCCTGCAGCTGTTGGCTCAGCACAGGCTGGGTGGGGGTTAGGGGGTGGAGGGAGTCGGGGGCCCGAAAGGGCAGCCGAGTCTCCTGGCCGTGCAGGTTAGGGTTAGGGGCAACCCCGGCCCGTCCCCCTCCCCCCAACCTGGCCCTCCCCCAGCCCCCTGCTCCCCCGAGAGGTGCCCTTCCGCTCCGACTTAAACTGGGGGTCCCCTGGGCGCCTCCCCAGGCCCCTGCAGGCTCTGCGTGCGGGTCAGACGCACCTCGCGGTGTCTGCACCGGGGCTGCCACTCCCGACAAGCAGGCCCGGCTCAACCCCGACCAACAGGGAGCCGTCTGGGGCCCCCTGTCCACCCGTGGGCACCGCCCGGTGCTCGCTCCGGGTGCCCTGGGCAGTTCCGGGACCCCCGGCCGCCCTCAAGACCCGGAAGCTGTGGCAGGGGTGGAGGTGCGGGAAGGAGGGGCCCAGTGCTTCTCTCTCATCTCGACCTGCATCCAGGCAAACCCCACGGCTCCCGGCTCCTCCCCTGACATGGTGCCCGGGGCCCGTGTCCCGGTTCCACGGAGCTGCCGTGTTCCCAGGACGTGCCCATCAGCCTCCTGCGTTCAATGCTACCTGGTCCCCAGGTACCTTGTACGGCACTCTAATTAGGGGCTGTTCACTTATAACCAGGGCGTAGTTTTTAAAAAAGCAAACTGCCCAGTAAGATGTGCTGACCATGCTGGACGGGAGGGGTCAGGCGTGTAATAAAAGCGCCCGGCTTGAGGGACACGTGGGACCAGGTTGGCCCAGCTCAGGGGGTGGCCCGGCCTCAGGCCCAGCCCGCTGCCTGCCCTCCGAGGTGACGGGATGCAGCAGACACTGCTCTCTGCCTGGATTAGCTGCGAGGAAATCAAAGCACCCCCATCTTCAGAGCAGAGTCAGGGCTTCTCAAGCCGGAATCTAACACATTCCAAGTGCTTTCATGCGCTCACGGGCTGACCTGGGGAGGGCGGCTTGTCCTGGCCGGCCAGCATCCTCTTGAAACTTCTGCGCTGGAGAACGCCCTGGAGCCGGCACTGGGGGTGCCCCCTCGGGCGCCCCCCGCGCAGCACAGCCCCCGACAGCGAGGACGAGGCTGCTGGCCAGAGAGCATCAGAACAGGAACGCCGGTTGGGGAGCTCACAGGGCTAAGATGAAAGGTGGTTCATTACGGTTTTCTGAATTCTCCAGGGTTTTTACTATGACTGCACATATTTATAATCAGTAAAAACAATATCTAAATTATATCCGCAAGGCCTGAACAGCTTTGAGAATGGGCAAATACACACAGCGTCCCTGCTACAGGCGCGTGCTGACGTGTGGCTTCACCGGCTCCCAGGCCGGGGGCCGAGCGGGGCCCGCGGTGGGGACACACGGTGTCTGGGACTGGGGCTCGTGGGACGCCCTGCCACGGTGCCGTCACCACCTGTCGGCCTCCAGGGCTGGGGTGAGCTTCGTGGGGGTTGAGGGGGGGAACACCTGGCTGGCTTCCTCCCAGATCCCCCCCGCCCGTGGGAGGGCACCTCCGGGGGTGCCCCCGCCCGCACGCCCCCGGTGTCCTGGGCCACGGGTGACACCCAGCGTGGCGGCCGGCGGCCTGCAGACGCTGGGGAAGTCTCTGCGCCGCCTGCCCACCTGTGTTCTTCAGAGAGATGCACGCACGGCTGCCTCTGGCTCCCTGAGAGCCCGGCCCCGTGGAGCCCTCCTCGCCGGCCACGAGGACGAGCTCTCCCGGCCCACTCCGGCTGCGTCCTCCCTCGCCTGGCGCCTCGAGGGCCCTGTCCCAGCCTGCGCGGGCCCCCCAGCCCGCTGTGGGCCCGCCGGCGCATCCCTGCCGCCTCCAAAGCCCGGCCAGCCTCCCTCTCCGAGGGCAGATGCCTCCGCACCCCATGAGGCCGGCCGGGCATGGCTCCCAGACCAGGGGCGACTGGGGGCGGCCGCTGCGCTCTGGGTCCCCAGAGCCCAGGGCAGGTGGCCGCGGGAGGCCCAGGCAGACGCTGATGCGTGCGAACAAGCAAGGGACACGGCGGCAAGTGGGTCAGGACAACTTGGCCAGAAGCTGAGAGTGCTGTCCCGGCACGAAGTTCCAGGGAACGGAAGCTGGCAAAAAAGCATGTCCAGCAAAATAGCTCACCCAATTATCCCCGCTTAATTGTACTGAAAAAACATCTAAATACTGCATGTTCTAATTATACCAGCGTTATTGGAATTCACCGTCCCCAGCTAGGGGTGACCTTTCCCAAGAGTGACTGTGGGGGGCAAGGCCAGGCACCCCAACAGTTGCAGATCCGTCTCAAACCCGCAATTATTATTATTATTATTCTATTTATACCACCCTCCATCTTCCTAGATGCTCCGCTTTAGATCCACACACAGCTGCTCCTGCAGCCTCACGAGGGGGGAGGGCGCACGCGGGGCATCGAGGCCCCGAGCGGTCACTTCCAGGAGCCCTGCCCCTCACAGGTGGGCGCCCGAGGCCTCCTTCCAGGAGGTTCCTGGGGGCAGAGGCCCGTGGACAGGGGAGGTGCGAGTGGGGGTGGGCACCACAGAGCCAACCGCCTCCTTCCACGTTCTCAGGGGGCAGGGGCCAGAGAGGACCCGAAGGCCCGGCTCCCCCGGCCCTGGGCCAGCCGCCCCCCTGGGCCCCCGCCTCCTCCGTCAAGTGGGCTGGGCCACGTGTCCCCTGCAGCCCTCATCTAGGAAGCCTCCCCCTCCTCGCTCCCCATCGAGACAAGTCACACAGCCTCGGAGTAATTTTGTGAGGAGCCCGCGGGGGCCGCGGAATCATCTGAAGAGGAAGAGCGATGTGGCTGGATGAACGGCAGCGACGGAGTCAGAAGCTGGGCTCACCGCTGGCTGCTCTCCTGTCTGCTGTGTGACTGTGGGCACATCACTTCACCTCTCTGAGCTGGACTTTCCTCAATTTAAGGGGGGACGCATGCCTGTGTTCCCACCCCAGAGGGCTGCTGGTGGGCTCAGATGATAACACCTGTCAAAACGCTCGGCAGGCTCCAGGAGAAGCGGGGAGATTCACCCACCTGCCTGAAACAACCGGAAAAATGAGACACGAACACGCAACAGTGCTTTCAAGTCCTGGGACACGTGGGAATGAGGGGCATGGTCCCGGGAGACGGGAAGCAAGCCCTGTGACGGCCCCGTTCACCCCTCGAGAGACTTTCTGGGCACAGTGAGGGAGAGGCCCGGGCAGAGCCGGTGGACTCTCTGAGCTGAGAGTCTGGGGAGACCCAGGCGGCCAGAGGGTGCAGGACAGAGCGCCCGAGAGGAGAGCCACGCCTGGAGGAAGGACTGAGGAGAGGGTGCCCGGGCACTCAGCAGGGTACTGATCAGCACACAGGTAAGAAACCACCTGAGACCAGGAAAAGACACCCACGAGGATCAGAGCAAACACCACCACCGCAGGAGAAGCTCCCGCAGCGGGAGCAGGGCCCGTCCTCAGCGGCCACCCCGGAGGACCCCACCGTCCCAGGGCACAGTCACCCCCAACTACATGCTGCTCTGGTCCCGCTCACAATTTTTTTTTTTTTTTTTTTTGGCCACACCTGGCGGCATGTGGGATCTTAGTTCCCCAGCCAGGGATCAAACCTGCGCCCCCCCCCCACCCCCCGCAGTGGAAGCGCAGTCTTAACCACTGGACTGCCAGGGAAGTCCCTGGCTCACAACTCTTAAACTGAGACCTGAAAGAATCTGCTTCCAAGTAAGTAACACCCCTGAACAAAGTTTGGGAGCGGTCACAGGAAGACAAAAACACCCAGCCCCCAACGGGAAGAAATTCACCACGCCCGGCACCCATCAACGATGACAAGCGTGCAAAAGTCAGGAGCATATGATTCCCAGTGAAGAGAACAAGCAATCCGCTGAAACGGATCCAGAACTGATAGTGATGCTAGAATCAGCAGATGACATTAAATCAGTCATTATAACTTTATTCCAGGTGTTCAGAAAGTTGAAGATGTACAAGGTACACAAAAAGCTAAATTGAACTTCTAAAGGTGACGACTACAGTGTATGAGATGAAAAGGGTCCTGGGTGGGATTAACGGCAGATCGGATGCTGGAGAAAAAAGTTTAGTGAACCTGAAAACAGAAACAGAAACCATTCACAACGAAAGAGAGAGGAGAAAAGAATGAAAGAGAAAGAACCGTGCACGTGAGAGCGAGCCGTGGGGCCCTCGAGGGACACACCACACGTGCACCTGAGCCCCTGGAGAGGCCGAGACGACACGTGTGCAGGCGGCTTCTGAGACGGCTCCCAGCGACCCTGCCTCCTGGCACTGGCATCCCGCGTAACCCGCTATCCTAGAGTTTGATGGACTCTGCGTAAAAAACATGGCACAAATGACGGGGTGTCACTTGTGAGGTGGTGTCACAGTGGACCGTGGCTGTGACCTGCTCTCACTCTCTGGTTCTGGCCTCTGATGAAGCAAGAACCAGAGAAGCCATGAGCCGTCCACATGACGAGGAACTAGCTGAGTGCTGCCCACACCCACGTGAGTGAACTCAGGGGCTGACCCTCTCCTGGTAGGGATGTGAGGTGACCACAGCCTGTGAGAGACTCTGAGGAGGGCGCCGGGCTAAGTGCACTCAACTCCTGGCCTTTGGAAACTGAGCGACTACGTTCGGGGATAATCTGTTATTCAGTGATGGATTTTTACCAGTACAGGAGGACAGAAAAAATACTTGGAAAAAATAATAGCCCAAAACATTTGAATGTGATGAAAACTGTAAACTGGCAGATCCAACAAGTTCAATGAACCCCAAGCACAAAAAAATAAATGAAGAAAATGACACCAAAGTACATGGTAATGAAACCACTCTAAATCAATAATGAACATTTTTAAAGCAGCCAGAGAAAAACAGACACATGACCAGAGGAACAAAGAGGGCTGAAAGCAGATTTCTCACGGGAAACATGGAAGCCAGGTGGCAGTGGAACAGTATCTGTAAAGCACAGAAAGAACAAAAAAACAAAACCAAGTCAACCTAGAATTGTACACCCGGTGAAAATGACATGTAGGACCTGAAAAAACTTATTATCGCCAGCTGACTGATACTACAAGAAATGTTGAAGGAAGCCCTTCACAGAGAAGGAAGATGAAGATGGAAATACGGGCGTACACAAGAAGAATGAAGAACACCTCATTCCTTCAACGAACAAGGAAGTGGAAGCTGCATATGAAATACGTGAAAAAACTTAAAGTATTATTTAAATATCTTTAAAAGGTAATTGACTATTTAAGCAAAAATAGTAGCAGTTTATTGTGAGGTTTACCATATGTGTATAAGTACAATGTACTTCAAGGAGTTGAATAAGGCAGGAAGGAGAAAACTGGAAGGTTTATGCACGTAGCATGAGAACTCCAAGGTTCTTAGAGTCTACGTGAAGCGATATTATGTCACTTGAAGTTGACTGTGATAAGATGTACACTGTAAGTCCTAAAGCAATCTGTAAAACAGCAAGATAAAGTTATAGTTAACAAGTCAAAAAAGGAGATATATGAATTTGTACAAATTATTCAATTAATCTAGGAGAAGGCAGAAAAAGAGGAACAAAGCATAGGACCAACTGAAAACAAACAATGAGATGTGGGCATAAACCTAATCAGAGCAGTAATCAACTTAAATGTAAATAGTCTAAACACCCCAGTAAAAAGGCAGAGATTGTCAGACAGGATAGACTTGCAAGGCTCAACTATATGAGGCTCATAAAAAAGTAAAAATATGAAAAAGATATACCACACTAACAGAAGCCAAAAGCTGCAGCGACCATGTTAATACCAAACAAATTAGATTTCAGAGCAAAGAATATCATCAAGGAAAAAGGTCATTTCAAAACAATAAAGGGATTAATTTATACACAAAATAAAGACCAACAGAAATGCAAGAAGGTATAGACAAATCTATAATTGTAGTCAGAGATTTCAATACCTCTCTGTCTACTGATAGAAAAGGAAGATAGAAAACGAGCAAAGATATAGAAGATTTGACAATACTATAAAAAAACTTGACCTCACATTTATAGCATACTCCAGGAGAATACAAATTATTTTCGAGTATATTTACTTAGATAGACAACAATCTGGACCTTAAAACAAATTTCAGTAAATTTAAAAGGATTCATTTCAAACAAACTATGTTCTCTGACCACAATGAAATTAAATCATAAAGTAATAACAGAAAGCTATCTGGAAATTTTCAAAATATATGGAAACTTAATAATATACTTCTAAGTAACCTATGGGTCAAGGAAAAAATCAAAAGGGAAACTAGCATTTTTAAACCGAATGACGATAAAAATAAAATATCAGAATTTGTGGAATGCTGGTAAAACAGAGCTTGGGGGAAAATTTATAGCACTAAGGGTCTACATTAGAAGAGAAGACAGGCGTCAAATCAAGACTTTAGCTTTGACCTTGAGGACTTCCCAGGCGGTCCAGTGGTTAGGGCTCCGTGCTTCTACTGCAGGGTTCAATCCCTGGTCAGGGAACTAAGATCCCAGGTGCCGTGGCCGAAATTAAATAAATAAATACATAAATAAGAAACTAAAATAAAAAGGGCAAAGTAGACCCAAAGTAAGCAGAAGAAAGGAAATAAAGATCAAAGCAGAAATCACTGAAATAGAAAATAGAAAAGCATTAGAAAAACATGAAACCAAAAGTGATTTTTTTCAGAAGATTAATAAAATTGATAAACTGGTCAGGTTAATCAGGAATAAAAGAAGACACAAATTACTAGCATCATGAATGAGAGCGGTGACAGCACTACGAATTCTATGGATGTTAAAAGGATAGTAAGGGAACATTATGAACAACTTCTTGCCAATAAACTTGACAACTTAAATAAAATGGAAAAATTCTTTGAAAGACACCAAAACTACCAAAGTTCACTACAAAGGAAAGAGATAACCTGAATAGTCCTACGTCTATTAAAGGGATTGAGTTTGTAGTGAAAACCTTCTCACAGAGAAATCTCCAAGGCTGGATGGCTTTCCTGGTGAATTCTATCAAACGTTTAAGGAATAAATAAATACCAACTCTACATAAATTGTTTAGGAAAATGGAAGAGGAGGAACGCTCTCCAACTCATTCTGTGAGACAAGCATCACCATGATGCCACGAGCAGACAATAACAGTACAAGGAAAACAAATACAGTCCAATAATCCTCAGGAGTAGAGATGCAAAAATTCTAAACAAAACAGTAAGCATATGCATGTCCAATAACATACAAAACAGGTAATACAAGTGGGTTCTATCCCAGGAATGCAAGGCCGGTTTACCATTAGAAAAAGCAATTCAACATATGAACAAAATAAAGAAGAAAAACCACAATATCTCAATAGATGCAGAGAAAGGACTTGACCAAACCCAACATGCATTCCTCAAAAAATTCCTCAGCAGACAAGGATTAGACCAGAACTTCCTCAGCCTGATAAAGGACATCTCCGACCAACCCACAGCTGACAGCACACTCAGTGGCTTCAGACTGAATGAGTCCCTTCAGGTTGAACTTGGGACAAGAATGTTCACTCTCACCACTTCTACTCAACACTGTTCTGGAGGTTCTAGCCAGGGAAATAAGGCAAGAAAAATAAATAAAACCCTCCAAGTTTGGAGAGGTAGAAGCACAACTGTTGTTACAAATAACATCACTGTCTCTGTAGAAAATACAATAGAATACATTAAAAAAGCTACTAGAACTAATATGTGAGGTCAGCAAAGTTGCAAAATAAAAGGTCAATTTTACAAAAAAGAACTGTTTTTATATACTAGCGACAAAAAGAAATTAAAAGTAAAAAACAATTCATGATTGCATCAAAAACATGAAAAACTTAGGGATAAATTGGACAAAAGACGTGAGACACCTGTGCCCTGGAAACGAGAAGGCAGCATGGAGAGAGAAACTGTTCACAGGTTGGAAGACTCAATATTGTCAAGAGGGCAATTCTCCCCAAGTGACCTACAGCTTCAATGTAACCCTAATCAAACCTTAGCAGGCTTTCAGTGTAGGACTTGACAAGCTGGGTCTAAAATTAATATGGAAATGCCGAGAACCTAGAGCTCCCCAAACTTTGAAGAACAAAACTGGAGGCCAAGACTGTGACTTCAAGATGGCAGTGCAGGGAGGGTGGCACACAGATGCCCGCCACCCGGCCTCTGCCGATACCCGCACTCCCCTCTTGGTCGACACCCCCCTCCAGTCCTGCTGCTGGACGCAGCCTCCCCTCTCCCAGCCACGAACCCGTGCTGCCCCCGCGAGCCCGGCTCGAGCCTCCCCGACACCTCTGCACAACCGTGACACTTGGGCGACGCTCTCCAGTCTTCACGCTGGGCTGCATAAGCGCCCACAGCACAAACGTCCAATACGATGACCCAGCAGCCACGGGTCTCCCTCCATCGACGGAGCGGCTTGGGCGGGAGTGGGGTTCTCTCCTCTTTCACCCAAGTTGCCTCCCTTTGCCGCTACTGCTGGACATGGGTACACGGACGGCGGGACCCAGGCTTGACAGTGAGGGGTGACATCTCGGGCACACCCGCTGCGGCCCCTCGTTTCGGGCAGGTGACGGTCTGCGGGAGCCTGCTCGGTCCGCGTTGGGCCCGCCGTCCCTGCTGGGGACCGCAGGTGCGCCCGGTGACGTCCAGGGGCCCCAGCCCGCTCCCGTGTGCCGCTAGCCTGTGCTGACCACCCCTCACCCCCCAGCACCGGATCATGTGCACACTGCCTTGTTTTTCACCTTTGGCTGAAGATCTGATCTTGGAACGGAATTTTCTTTTTTCCTTTTTAATTACTACTTGGTAACATCACCAAGCTGTGAGTTTACGGCTTTGTAGATCTTGTATTTTTGACACTAATTACTCACAAAGGCTTTTTAAGCTCCATTTCAACTCTGCAACTGCCACGCTGGTAATTAAATAAGAGGAAGCGGCAACAGATTTCAGCCCTTCCCACCTGAGCCCTGGGCTTCCGTGTAGCTGCGGCCCCGCGGCCCTGAGGCTCCAGCCAGGGAGGCTGGAGGTGGATTCGTCCGGGATTCCAGCCCCAGCCTTCCCCGCTCAGGGCCTGGTTCTGCTCTCCACTCTGGAGGTAAATCACACCGGTGCTCGAAGCAGGATGGGAACCAGAGGTAGACGTTCCCCCCAAGGATCCTGAGGCTCCGCACTCGTGGGGTGCCCAGCCCCTGCCCCAGGACAGCCCTGCCCCCCCTCCTCGGGGCTCCCTTCCCCACACGGCCCCTCGGCCAGTCCTCAGGCACTTACTGGGCATCCGCCGCCGCAGCCGCAGACCTCTGACCCCCCGTCGTCCCCTGCTCGCCATGCAGAGCAGCAGTCAGGGGCCTGGAGGGCAGGGCACGGTGTGTGCGGGTTAAAGGGCCGTGGCCACCCCTGTCCCCCCCTCAGTATGGAAGCTGACTTGGGCGCCAGGATGAGTTTGTTTGGACCCTAAGCTGGAGGCTGGGCTCAGGTCTGCAGGGGTGGTTGGATGGTACTGGGCTTGCAGTCACCGCGCTCCTGGAGCAAACGCAGGCTCCCAGGAGCCCCCAGGTGGCAGGGCGGCTGGTCGTTCCGTCAGGACGGTGCAGGAACCTCCAGTAACAGCTCGAGATCCACTGCAGCCCGGGCCCGGCTGCCCGCTAGCTGCCCCAACCCCTGGACAGCCAGCCCGACAAGAAGGTGGCCTCCTCTCTCTTCCTGGTAGAACCCAGAGATTCTTTGACGGACGATAAATCAGCCCAACAGGATCCCACCCTCCTCTCTTGTTTTCAAGACCCTGGCAGCGCCCGCCCTGCATGGCGCGGCTGGATGTGGGAAAGGGTCCAGGGCAGCCAGGCGGGCCGAGGTCCCTGGTGCCCTTCTGAGGGCTGTGGCTCGGTGAGTGGGCAGACTTTATTAGCCTGCCTGCCTCTGACCGTGCTGGGGGCTCCCTTAAATACAATTGGTTAGTCTCAGTTTTATGTTCTTTATTGCAATTCTATTTTAAGATGCAATTAAAACATCTCATTGCTGAAGTGCATGGTTCCTACTGGGCTCTTTTGCTAATACGGAGTCAAAACCAAAGGCGGGTGTTGAGACTCGGGCCGCAGACTCGTTTCTGAGGCAGCGGGTTTGGTCAGGACTGGCCTCCTTGGAGAAAAGGCCGCCACCCTGGCGAGCCACGTGGGTGCTGAGCCGTCTTGCCCCCCAGCACACGCCAAGGCCCGAGACCTCCCTCCACCTCCGTGCCTGCACCCGGTCCAGGCACCCCGCCCTGTCGCGTCAGGCGGGTTCTCTCCCAGGGGCTCCGTGCTCGTGCCAGGCGGCACGTGCAGTCACCAGGTGACAGCTTCTCATACCACCCTGCCCTCCAGCTCCACGAGGCTCGCGACTCCCAGGCATGTCAGAGCACAGATGGGGCGGGGGCACCCTCTGCCCCGGCTGGACGGCATCTCACTGCCAGGATGGACGATGCCAAAGCCACCAAGGGAGGCCCACCCCCGAGGGCGCCCATCGGACGCGTCACTGGCACCCAGGCGTCCACCCACGGCTGGGACCCACAGGGTGTCGGGCACAGGACGAGCACCAGCAAGCGACCGCCAGGATCTGGGGGGTCGCCTGAACCGAGGGCTCCCCCCAAAGCAGCAGCTGGAAGCAAAGGGTTCGCGCTCCCCCAGGCCCCGTCCGGCCTCAGGCCTCAGGCAGGAGACGCTGTGTGTGCACCCGCATTCACCCGGGGACCCCCTGCGCCGCCCCCACTGCAGACAATGAGAGCAGAAGGGCGGAAGCGCTTCGTTCTCTGCACAAAATGCTCCAGCTGATGCAATGCGCGCGTGCAGACGTGTGAAGTGCATCTTCCGTTCCATCAGCACCTCACCCTGCACGAGGGCGTCCTGTGCTTTCAGACGTGTTTCATGGGGCTTGACTTGTATGACGGGACTTCCTTCATCTTGCGATAGGAGAGCTCCTGGAGCAAACGCTGAGGACCTGCTGAGACCTCTGCATTTCACTGACCACATTCATTTAAAAAAAGAAATTTCAAAACATATTCTGCAGTTGATCTGCTCCCTGGACCCAAGAATGGAATACAAATAATCTCCTCACTTCTTGCAGGTATCTTCCTGTGATTTAATCTCGGAAATGATTTTTTAAAGGACTCTAGCATTCGTATCTGACCTGGGAAAGGGAAATTGCTCTCTTTGGGGTGTGTGAAGACCGCGTATCTTTCCCAACTTCGCCGGCCTTTTCTGTCGAGTAAGCACCAACTCCCTCTCAGGACACAGGACACGTCCTCACGTGCTGGTGTCGGTGGGCGGCAACAGCAGAGACTGTGCGCGGTGGCGACCAGAGGGCGCGGCGGTTTAGGGGACCCTGCAGAGCTGGTCCTTGAGGAAGGTTCGGAGAGCCCCAGGCGTCAGCCTCCCTGACCCAACGTGGCGAGTGGCCGCCCCGGACAAAGCACACTGGAGGCATCCGGGCTCTGACGCCGAGTCCTGGGCTGCGTGGAGCCCGTCCCCGCCCCAGGGCAGGACGGCGCAGCCTCAGAATCTGCTCCCAGGACAGACCCCCGGGAACCTCGTGTGACAGCGACGGAGACGGAGGCCACACGGGACCCCTGCTGTGGGCCCGGGGCCTGACGTGACGCGTCCTCAATAAACGTTCAGACGCAGGAATCCTCCCTCAGCTCCCGCACCTCGCCTGGGGTCAGCGCCAGGCTCTGGGTCCCCGCTGGGGCAGGCTGAGGTCCCCGGGACTCTCGCTTTCCGTCCCCCATGTAGCTGTGCGTCTCCCAACCGCCGGGCCGATCGGCCTCACCGGGAGTAACAGTTTAACCAGACACCGACCGGCCCTTTCTGAGCACGCCAGGGACAACGCTGGGTTTTCGGTCAACCGCGGGGACCCCGGGGGCAGCTGCTCATCGTGATCAGGGAGGGGTCAGGAAGTGCTGGCAGGGCTGGGGTGGGGCTGGAGGGACCCGGACAGTGACGGGCCTCTGATGGAAGGGCCCTTTGCCGGATGCTCCACACACAACCCGCCACCTTCGCCCGCGTGAGCAGGTGAACGTTACCGTCGTGCCCTCCGCCCTCACCTTTCTCACGCCGGCTGCGGCCGAGTGCGTGTCAGGGGTCAGGGTCTGGCCCAGCCGGGTGCAGAGAGCGGGTGGTCGGCGCCTGACCGTCCGCCCCGCCCGCCAGCGGTGGCGGCGCCCTGGGTGGTCTGCACGCCCGCACGTGGCTCGTGGGCTGAACCTCACCCCGTGTTTTGCTTGATGCACAGTGTTGTTTACAAGTGTGAGCCACTGTTCCAAATTCCGGGAATTTAGCATAAATATTGGTTGTTTCCAGCTCCTTTGAACCCTGGAAACCCTGGGCCCACAGGCCCCACGGCCACCGGCAGGATACCCGCCCCGAGGCCCCAGCCCCACGCTGCCAGCTGCTCCTGCGAGGCCGAGGGTCACCACCCACGCCGCACTCGCGCCGTGGCCTGTCTCACGGCGGAGAGAGGTCTCCTTGAGCTCGGGCCCACCGGGGCTGGGAGACCAGGCGAGGGAAGGCTCGTGAAGTGTCGCCGGCCCTCCCGTGCGTCACAGGCTGGGCCTGAGCTCTGGGAGCAGGACAGCATGAGGGCTGGGCCCACTTGGGGAGACGGTCGGGATTCCATGTGATTCTGGCTCAAGCGAGGACGAGGCCAGAGCCTTGGTGGTGACCTTGCTGCCCACGTCCCCGTGGCGCAAGTCGGGCCACCCGCAGGACACTGGCCCAGGCCTCAGGGGGACAGCCAACAGCTCACACTGACTGTGGTATACAAAAGAATCCTCACTCTGTATGGACGAAGTGTCACCCTAGGAAAACGCGACGACGGAAACATCCAACACTCACAATTACGTCGACACGCCGTTTCCTCCGTCCTGTCACAACTGTGTGTGAGCGTGTGTGGTAGACCCACGCCTGTGTGCCCGTGCACACACGCAGGCTCACACCCCACGCAGGGCTGCATCTGCCCTGCTCGGATTTCCCTGCAGTTGGCGGCGTGACCCTGCACAGGAGGGGAAGCCGCGCCGACTCGCGTATTTACGCGTCTAAGTGCGTCCGGGCCCTGGCGGCCACCAGGGGAGGGGCTGCGTGGGCCGTGCTGACCTGGTCCCACAGCTGAGAACTGGGGGCGGCTCCCCGGGCAGGACCCTGAGAAGACCCCCGACCTGGGCCTAAAGGGGGACCGAGGACAGACGTGAGAGACGGGTAGGTCGGGGGGCTCCCGCCTCCCACCTGGTGGGGAAGGCGACCTGGGCCGCTCCCGGATGCACGGGGCTTCCTACGAGGCGCACATGGGGAGCGGCTGACTTCACGATGAACCACGAAACACTGGACAGGAGGCCACCTCCCCTCCAAGAAGGAACAGTCACGCTCGATTAGGAAAATACCGCTTAATTTTCCGTCACAGTGTGTGACCTTACGGGGGAATCTAATTTCCCGAGCGACCTAGCACAGGGTCTGTCCTAACACGACTCCCGCTGGCCTCGTCTGAGTGGCCTTCCCTGGGCCTCGCGCCCGGTTCCAAAGCTCCTGGGGGCTCGGACCCACCCCTCGGATTTCCAGGCCACTGTCCTTGCTGCCAGGCACCGGGGCGGGGCACGTGGCCATCGCAGCAGAGCCTGGACCTCAGGCCACATGGAGAAGGCTGCTCGTGAAGCCCGTGTCCCGTCTGAGAGGTGCAGGCCCACGGGCCCCCAGTCACGGCTGCGAGAGCCTCGCAGGGGCAGACACGTGGGGCGGCACCCAGGTCCCCCAGCCTGGCCCAGACAGCCGACATCTGAGAGCGGTCCGGTGACATTATGTGATTTAAAAGCTAATTAAACTGAGTGATATAAAGTATAACAGCCCCAGGTGTTTATTTCCAAAGAGCATTTGGAAGGAAAGGGAGAAAATCTAATAAAAAGCTCTGTGAGGTATTGTGTTTGGAAGTAATCACGTCGCTAAATCACTGGGCGTCTGTGGCGGGGCCACTCCCGGCCCAACCCCCGCGCGAGGCCCTCGGGGGACTCGGAGGCGGCGGGAGCGGAGCTGGGGCTCTGAGCACGCGGGTCCCAGCCGCCTGGAAGTAGTGCCCCCAGGGGCAGGCAGACCCCTCACGGTTCACGCGTGTGCCTGTGCGCAGCCCTCGGATTCAGGGCACGGAGGGTGGGGAGAGGCCTGGTGACGGGCCCGACGGTGGCCGGGATCCACGGGACATTCACCGTGGTCTTCCATTCCGGGCGTGGGGGCCCCCTCAGGATTGGCAGGGGGTGTGCGGCAGGAGTTCGGGGGTCTGGGGGCCGCAGTCCCTCCCGGCCCCCGAGACCCCCTTCTGGCTGGGAAGAGCAAGCCCCCGCCATCCTCTGCAATCCCTGGGCGCCCTGCCATCCAGGGACCTGCACACAGCCCTCGGGCCAGCCTCCAGGCCACGGTGTGGCCGGGCAGGTGGGGTGGGGTTGCCCTGGAGCCCCGGCACGGCCCCAGAAAGGTCTGCCCAAGCGGGCCCGAGCCCCTGCCCTAGAAGGCATCAGGGTAACAAACGGCTTTCCCCACCACCCTCCTCATGGGCTCCCCTGGGCTGCCCTGCAGCGCTGTCCACGCATAGTGACTGTCACGGTGAAGTGTAATTACCAGCTTGCCCCCGAGCACCAGGCACATTCATCCACTCGCCTGCTGACCTGCCAAGGCCCTCGTCACCAGCGCGCACCCCGGATCACCTCCGCGCCCACCCAGGCCTCCACGTCCTCGGGCCCCGACACCGCTGAGCTCCTCTGAGGTATGGCGGCGCCGGCCAAGGGCCTGCGTGTCACGCACCCAAGGTCCCACCCTGCCCGGCGGGGCCCGACCTCTGCCTCGCCTACAGCTCTCCGCGTGCCCCTCCTGTTAATAAGGGAGGTCGGGGGCGCTCTCGGGGGCTCCTGCCCCAGACCGCTAACTCTTCTCAGCAGACATGGACGGAGACACAGACTGCTGCCTGACGGCACGGCCGCCAGGCAGGCCCCGAAACCTGTCGGGTTTGCACATGCACCGTGACCCTGAGACATCCCAGAGACAGGCAGCCCGGGACCAGGATGGCTGGAGGGAGCCCCAGAGGCCTCTGGCTGCAGCCCACCCCCTGCCCGCCGCAGTCCCTCCCTGGAGGGTCTGGCATTCTCCCAGGAGACCATCGGCACCACCAGGATGGAACTCACCAAAGGGAATCAACCTCCCATGAGCAGCGTCGCCAGCCAACCGTCAGAGAAGGCCTGGGGCAGTCGGAGTGGGGGACGAGGGGGAGACCCAGCCTCCCCTTGCGCCTGCAGGACACCTTCAGGGCTTGGCTGACGGGCTGAGGGCCACCTCCTCACCCCGTGGGCAGGAGGATGCAGTGCCTCCTGCCACGTCAGGCCTGGCGCCCAAGATCTAGGATGATCGGTCTCGGCAGGGATGGGCCATGCCCCGCCCCCAGCATCCTCCCCCAGGGCAGCCAGCGGACCAGTCGCTCAGGTGTCCTGACCCCTGCCTCCGACCTCTCCTCACACCCGCCGGTCACCCCCACAGGGCCCATGTGTTTCCAACGAGCACCTCCCGAGTGCCTGTAGGAGCCCCCGCTGCAGACAGCTCCGGGTGCCTGTCTGGGCAAGGGGGACGGGGCGGCCAGACTCCAGGACGTCCTGAAGACTCCCTTCTCTCCAACAAGGTCCCCGCAAGGACGACCTCTCCAGCATCAGCTTGTGCCAGGGGCTCTGTCTGCGTGGCTCTGAGTCTCCATCCCAGGCGAGGTGACGGGGGAAGGACAGCTTGCTACCCGGCCCTTGCAGGTGGCACCACGCCCTGAGTGCCTGGCGATGCTTCTGGAGGTGGACGAGCCATTCACTTTTTTTTAGTTTATTTTTTAAATTTTTTATTGAAGTATAGTCGATTTACAATGTGTTGGTTTCTGGTGTACGGCAAAGTAATTCAGTTATACGTATACATATATTCTTTTTCATATTCTTTTCCATTATGGTTTATCACAGGATATTGAATATAGTTCCCTGTGCTCTACAGTAGGACCTTGTTGTTTATTTTAAATACAGTAGTTTGTATCTGCTAATCCCAAATTCCTAATTTATCCCTCACCTACCCCCCTTTCCCCTTTGGTAATCTTAAGTTTGTTTTTTTCGTCCATGCATCTGTGAGTCTGTTTCTGTTTCGTAAATAAGTTCATTTATATCATATTTTAGATTTCACATATAAGTGATATACGATATTTGTCTTTCTCTTTCTAACTTGTTTCAATTAGTACGGTAATTTCTAGGTCCATCCATGTTGCCGCAAATGGCATTATTTCATTCTTTTTTACAGCTGCATAGTATTCCATTGTATGTATGTACCACACCTTCTTTATTCATTCATTTGTCGATGGACATTTAGTTTGCTTCCATGTCTTGGTTATTGTAAACAGTGCTGCAGTGAACATTGGGGTGCATGTATCTTTTCGAATTATGCTTTTGTCCCGATATATGCCCAGGAGTGGGACTGCTAGATCATATGGTAGCTCTATTTTTAGTTTTTTAAGGAACCTCCATACTGTTTTCCATAGTGGCTATACCAACTTACATTCCCACCGACAGTGTAGGAGGGTTCCCATCTCTCCACACCCTCTCCAGTGTGTATTATTTGTCGACTTTTCGATGATGGCCATTCTAACCGGTGTGAGGTGATACCTCGTTGTAGTTTTGGTTTGCATTTCTCTAATAATTAGTGATGCTGAAAATCTTTTCATGTACCTGTTGGTCATCTGTATGTCTTCTTTGGAGAAATGTCTATTTAGGTCTTCTGTCCATTTTTCGATTGGGTTGTTTGTTTTTTTGTTATTGAGTTGTATGAGCTGTTTGTACATTTTGGAAAGTAAGCCCTTGTCAGTCACATCATTTGCAAATATTTTCTCCCAGTCTGTATGTCGTCTTTTCATTTTGTTTATGGTTTCCGTTGCTGTGCAAAAGCTTGTAAGTTTGATTAGGTCCCATTTATTTACTTCTGGTTTCATTTCTACTGCCTTGGGAAACTGATCTAAGAAAACATTGCTACGATTTATGCCACAGAACGTTTTGCCTGTGTCCTAGGAGTTTCATGTCGTCGTATCTTATATTTAAGTCTTTAAGCCATTCTGAGTTTATTTTTCTGTAGGGTGTGTTCTAATTTCATTGATGTACGTGCGGCCGTCCAGCTTTCCCAGCACCACTTGCTGAAGGAACTGTCTTTTGTGCATTGCATATTCTTGCCTCCTTTGTCGTAGATTGACCACAGGTGAGTGGGTTTATTTCTTTTCCATTGATCCATATGTCTGTTTTTGTGCCAATACCATGCTGTTTTGATTACTGTAACTCTGTAGTATTGTCTGAAGTCTGGGAGCTTTGTTCTTTTTCCTCAGGATTGCTTTAGCAATTCTGGGCTTTTTATGGTTCCATATAATTTTTAGGATTTTTTTGTTCTAGCTCTGTGAAAAATACCATGGGTAATCGGATAGGGATCTCATTGAATCTGTGGATGGCTTTGGGTAGTACTGGCTGAACCACTCTTATTCCTCACTGGCCCCTGACCAGTGGACACAGTCCGTCCTGCACAAACATGGCCTCTTAACCAGGCTCCCCAGGTGGGCTCCTGCGCTATCTAAAGTGCAGACAGTCAGGCTGCCAGGGAGAGAAATGAGAGGGAGGCCGAACCAGGAGGAAGAGTGGGAAGGAAGCGCTGGAGAGAGAGGGTGCATCCAGGGGGACAACCAGGCTGGGCCTCACCTTGGGGCTGGGTTGGGTTAGGGGACGCCCTGTCCCAGGACACTGGCACCCAGTCAGAAGTGCTAGCTCGGCACCCTCTCAGGCTCCCGGCCAGAAACACAGGTGGGGTCCAGGACCTGCAGGTCTGGGCTCAGAGGAAGGCTCTGGGGCTGGGCTCCTCCTCCTGCCCTGCACCTGCCAGAGGCTGGGGCGTGTCATGGGCGCAGTGTCGGTGCTGGACCCGGCTGCCCTACAGAGCCCAAACCTCCTTCCTTGCTTACATTAATTATGACAGAACAAACAACGGTGTTTTGAAAATGCATGTTTCTATGTGATTGTTTTTAATTGGTTGGTTTAACATTTGAAATTTAATTTCAACTTGATTTTCCTCACCATGGGGTTAGGCTGAGGGCTGGGGAAATCATTGCCGGAGCTCCCATCATTAACGGCTGGGGTCCCAGAGCACACGCACCAGGCCCCTGGGTGCCAGAGCTGGCAGGCTGGCATCGGGGCTGTGGCACCGCGGCCCCATCTCACGCTGAGTGGGGAGGGGGCGAGAGTGGCCACAGGGACCTGTCTCCGCAGTCTCCCTCTCAGATCCCAGGCTCCTGAGGGTGCGGGAGGCCAGGTGCCCGCAGAGCAGGGTGGGTGGCTACACCCCTGGCCACACCCGCACGCCCCTCCCGGCCGCTCCGGAGCTGTACGGGCGCCAGCCTCAAGGGGGCGTGGGTTCACCCACCTGCTGGCTTAGAGCAGCTCTGGGCGGGTCTGAGCGCCGGCATTCTCAGGTTCTAGAAACTCCTCACGACCCATGCACTGCAATTCAGAAGAGGCAGACTAGTGTGTGTCAACGGCTGCTGGCCCAGGTGTCACCTCTGGGAGGTGATGCATGAGATCAGGGCACTGCCGTGTGAGTGGGGACGGAGGGTGACGTGTTCTCCAAGGCCAAGCCCCCTTGGGCAGCCAATGCTTCTGAGTCTCTGTCCCCTCGTGTGGAACAGGGATGGTCCACCTCAGAGCTTGCTAGGTGGACAGACGAGAAACGCACGCAGAGAGCCTAGCGCTCGGCCAGCCAGGCACGCACTTGACAGCGGGTCCATCGCAGCAGGCGACACCCACCCCCCGCCCTCCCTGCAGTTCCACCTGCCTTGGACACAGACCAGAGACACGGACAGCAATGCCACGCCTGCACTGTGGCCACTGCACCCCCTGGGAGTGTCGTGCTTCCCCGGATCAGACCTCCCTGTGCTGGGTCCGCTGCCTGTGGAGCCCTCCTCCCCCGAGACCTCCCCGGCCTTCGAGGCCCACCCCAGCGTCTGCCCCTCCCCTGAGCCTCCCAGGGCCTGCAGACAGCCCATCGCTTCCTTCCACATCGTCCATCTGTCCGTCCACCCACCCACCCACCCAGGACCGACTGAGCGCCTGTTATGGGCCAGGCACTGCTCTGTCCTGGGTGCTGAGGACACAACTGCAAACAGATGGGACAGTTACTGCTCTTGTCGAGCGTCTGTATTCCAGTGGCGTAGACAGAAAATAAACAGGTACACGATACAACAGCCAAAAAACGAAGCAGGGGAGGCCCTGGACAGAGCGATGGCTCCTCTGGACAGGACAGTCACGACAGGCCTGTGCACGAGGCGGCCTCTGAGCAGAGCCCTGGGCGAGGCGCTCAGGGACCAGGGAAGGGCGAGGGCACATACAAGGGTTCTGAGGCAGCGCACTTGGCGAGTCCAGGAGGAGCCTGGCGGCCAGTGAGCCTTGAGCGGAGTGGACGGGAGCGTGTGGGAGGAACTGAGGCTGCAGGAGACGGATGGGGTGGTGCCTGGTTTGCGAGCGTCCTGCCCGGCCCTCCCGAGACCAGCCTGGACTCGCCCCGGCCCCCGGTCCACAGGGTCCACCGGGCCCAGCCCCGAGAGTGAGCACAGGCTTCGCGCTGCGTATAAAGAGCTGACGCAGAGGGCCTTCCTTTTTGCAGTCCCAGCGGCCGTGGCGGCCTCGGGCTGACCACCACCTCCCCCACTCCGTCCCGGCTCCTGCCCGGCCTCACTGTCCTGGGGAGTTTGGTGGGGCCCCCAGCCCCAGAGTCAGAGTCTGCGTGTTTCGCCCCCTGTGGCTCTGCACCTGCCGTGGGACAGGCCTTGGAGCCACCCTGGCTTGGCTGCCACTAGCTGTGAGCTGGCTCGCCTTTCCAAACATGGGAAACCTCGTCTGTGTGACAAAGGAGTCGTGCCACGTCGCAGGCCTTGCTGGGGACTGAAGGAGTGAGCCCACAGCAGGTTTCTAAGTGGCAGGCATCTGTGGATGCCGCCTGCCAGCTCTGTCATTTACTTAATGTTTTTCTTTAAATCAACCATCTTTATCAACTTAAATAGACTTAGCTTGAAAAGAAGCTTTATATTACCACCGTAACGTGAAAACAAACACTCCTTGCTATAAATAGAGCAACTATGAAAATGAATTCAACAGAGACAAAACATGGGCACTGAGCCCTCGTCCACGTCTGGGGTGGGCTGAGCCCGAGGCCCGTCCGCTGGCAGGGGCGGGGATCCTGAGTCAGACACCACGGCCACGCCAGCCCCGGCAGATGCAGGACCAGGGGCGCCACCCTCCCCAGCCCACTGCGGGGAAAGGGTGGCGGGGCAGGAGTTAAGGCACCCAGAGCCTGGCAGCCTGGCCCATCGCCAGGTGGGTGTCAGCAGAGCTGGGAAGAAGGAAGAGGGGCTGGGGAGCCGGTTAAAATCCAGTCAGGGGTCCACAGAGCCCACCGGGAGCAACAAAGGTGAGGGCAGCCGGAGGCCATGCTGAGCCGAGTCGCAACCCTGGCCTCCGCGTGGTTGCTGCAGAGGGGGGACGGGCCAGATGTAGGGGCTGGAGCCCCAGGAAGGGCTCTGGAGGGTCAGACCACCCGCTTTTCTCACTCGTCCGGTAGAGGACAGACCCCTGAGGATGAGGGGCAGGGGTTGCAGGGACCGCACGGCTCAGCCCGGTGCACCTGAATCTGTCACAGACACACGCGAAATGACTCCCTAACTTGGGAAGCTGCCGTGGTCATTGGCAAGCAGACCCCGCTCTCCTAGAACAGGGCCAGCGAAACTATGGTTCGTAGGCCAAACCCGCCGGCTGTTCTGTAAAGGAAGCATCACAGGCACGTGGTCGCGATCCTCAGGTCCACGCCGCCCCCCGCTGCTCGTGCGTGACCTGGGCAGAGCGGAACAGCTGCAACAGAGCCGACATGGCCTGCAAAGCTGAAAATACTCACAAGCTGGTCCCTCACACAAAAAGTTCATCAACACTGGCCTGGGACACTCTCCTCGGGAGATCTGCCCCCGCCCACCCACCCAAACCCTCCTCAAAGCTTCTTCCCTCAGCTGTAAACCTGTCCCAGACCTGTGCCGACCCTGGGGATTTTAAACATCTGTCTTTATCTAAGAATTTCTGACCCTGAAACCAACCCCCCTCCCCCAGCGTAAGGGGAAGCCCAGCCCCCAACACGGCTCTGGCCCTGGGGAAGCTGGGTGTGCACCAGCCTTACTGCCCGGGGGACCAGCACCCGGTCCAGGCACCTCACCCCCCGAACCCCGGGGCTCTGGTTCACAGGTGAGCTACCAGCCGCACCTGGTCACCTCCCTTCTCCGAGCCCCTGGGGCTCCGCCGTGTCCGCAGGACGGAGGTGCATGCCGAGGCTCAGCCCCACGGCCACTCTGCCGGGGGGGTCTCTGCCCGTCTTTGGCGGGTGCTCTGTGCGCCTCGCACCAACGATCACAAGAGAGACCTTGTGGAAGAAAGAAGCCACCAGAGCCCAGACCAGGAGCCCTGTCGCTGCTCCTCCCACGGGTGACGGCAGGACCACTTTCCATCCGCCAACCTGGGGCCCAAGGCCGAGGCTCCACGTGGCTGGGGGACGGAGCCGTCCCTGTGTCTCAGTGAAGCCGGAGGGGAGAGCCGTGACTGGGCGGGCCTGAGGGGCAGGGCTGGCCAGGGGGGCCCGCTCCACCTGGGCCCCCACCCTGGACCTGGCACACGTGCCTCCTGACCCCGGCTTGCGCGTGGGGCAGCGAGCGAGCGCAACAGTGAACAGGACACTCTCCCGCTGCAGAGCTGGCGGGCCCAGACCTCCATCAGGGGTCAGAGTCAACACACAGCCCCCCCGGAGGCCCTCTGAGACCCTAGCTCCCCGAGGGGGCTCCCCCCGGGCCCCGCACAGCGTCCTGTCCCCTGTACCACAGCTGTGCCCCCAAGACGGACAGCAGCGGCTGGCCCGGCCCCCAGCTCCGCGGCGCCCGTACCGGCGGCCAGGCCGTGCCCGGTCTCAGGACACCTCCCCCCACTCCATCCGCACGCTCCCTTCGGTCTCCTTGGAAAAAAGTGCTTTAACATTATTTACAACAGCGGCGCACTGGAGGAGGAGCCGGCCAGGAAGGGGAGTCTCTGTACGACCCAGGAGGAGCTGTGAGGCTGAAGAAGGCCGTTCCGTTAACATCGCCACCTCACCGAGGAGGCCGGTCCTCCTGGCAACCAGGGGCTGCTCATACGGGCTCCCGGAGGGACGCCTTCCACAGACTCTGACGTGAACTAATCAAGTCTGCACAGCTCATCAGGACTGGCTGCCCTGGAGACTCGGCATCCACACCAAGGACGGCCACGGCGAGACACGCGAAGGCTCCGTCTCACGGCGGTGCTCCTGCCTGCGCCTGGCCCGGGCCCTCTGGCTTCGGCTCGGATGCAGAGGCCCAGCCCCAGGGAAGAGCAGGTGGTCCTGCGCTGGGGTCTTGGCGGCTCCATGGGCTGGAATAACGGCACCCAGTGACCCTGTAGGGCCTCGGGACCAGGGTCCAGTCCAGCAGCGGATGGCGCCAGCCCCGGGGTCCTTACAGGCTGGCAGAGGTGCCTGTGAGCTGGCAGGCCCTCTCCAGGCTGATGGCCCCGAACCAGGTGTCCCTGTGACCAGGGAAGGATGACTGCCCTGGGCCTGGGGAAGGAGCTGGTCCGAGGGTCTCTTGAGCCAAGTTCTGGGTGAGGCGGGGGTGTGGGTGAGGACGAGGTGAGGCCTGGTGCCTGGAGGGAATGGGCGGGGTGATGGGCTGGCGGGGGATGCAGGGGGGGGGGCGCGCAGGAACCGGCCAAGGGTCTGGTGCGTGTGAAGGATTCGGGCAAAGCCCCCTAGGGGCCATCTTCGAG
Organism: Eubalaena glacialis; assembly: GCF_028564815.1. NCBI lineage: Eukaryota > Metazoa > Chordata > Mammalia > Artiodactyla > Balaenidae > Eubalaena > Eubalaena glacialis. The sequence goes on along the minus strand of NC_083728.1, from coordinate 93,744,790 downwards.
GACAAGGAGGCAACCGGCTCTCTGGGGTGGGGCTGGGGGGCGTTCCTAGGTGGGGCCCCCTGCTGCTGAGAGGTCTCTGGTTTGAGGGGGTCACTAAAGCCCAATGAGGGGCCCAGGCCCAGCAAACACCGAGCTGACCTTTGCTACCCTCCCCCCACGGGGCGCTGGGTCTCCCCTTCAGGCTCCGATCTCTCCAGGCCTAGAGAATCAAAGTCACCAGCTTCACAGACGTGTACAGACTTGTATGCCCATCGAATACACACTGACGAAACAAGGAAGGTGCTGCATACAGTTGCGGGCTGGACCGCACTCCTCCAAATTCACGTGTTGAGGGCCCCCCCGGCCAAGCGACTGTATCTGGAGACAGGGCCCTTAATGAGGTAACGAAGGTAAAATGAGGCCATCAGGGTGGGGCCCTGATCCAAGAGGACTGGCGTCCTTACGAGAAGAAGAGACACAGAGGGCTCTCTGCACCCCACCTCCGCCGCCCCCCAGTGCGTGCACAAGGAATCCACACGAGGACACACAAAGAAGGTGGCCATCTGCGAGCCTGGAACGACCCGACGGCACCGGTCTCGGACGTCCAGGCTCCAGACTGCCATCCGAGCCACTGGTCTGTGGCGTGGTCTACGGCGGCCCAAGCCGACCCACACAGCAGTGTCCGTCACGTGGTCTTACTGTGGAAAAGCCCACATCTTCCTCCCCCACGGCCACGACACTTCTGAGAAGGAGAGGGGCCTGTGACCTCTGCCCAGGACCCACACGTGAGACTGACGGCGTTCCCTGCACTCTTGAGTTTGACGGATCTTCTACAGCTGCTTTCGTAACTCGGAAGCCGCACATACCTGTGAGCCTGTGTCTCGTTGACAGGTAAGTGGGGGCAGTGAGAAAGGCAACGTGGGCCCCAGGCCTGCTCAGGGCCCTTGGGCATCCCGAACCAGGGCCTGGGTCTGACAGCTCCTCATGCTTGCCGGACGCCCTCCCCACGCGCACCGCCCTCCCCGCCCCCACTAGGACCGTCTGGAAGAGGGTTTGCCGCTGCAACCGCAGGGCCAGGGCAATGCTCACAGACTGCGTGCTCCACTCACCATCTCTCCACATTCACTTCCGAATGTCAAATCAAGCCCTCGACTCCCTTTTCTTAAAAACTCCCGAATGAGTTTGCACCGCTCTCGGGACAAAGAGCCAATGCTGCCGAAACTTCCAGGCCGCGGCCCTCACCAGCCTTCCCTTAGACCAGGCTCCTCTGCAACCCCTGGGGTTCAGTCCCATGGCCTTGCTTCAGTCCTGAGGCTGCCCAGGCCTCCTGGACCACAGGGCCTTTGCACAAGATGATGGAATTGAAACCAGCTCTTCCACACTGCACTGTGCTGCCTCACACTGCCAGGGGCCCAGGGATACAGGAAGGAAGTGGTACATTTTCTTGGGGAGACGCTGTCATGTAGTCCAACCCTGGTCAGCCTCCTCCCGACCGCCTCCAGTGAGCCCGAACACAGCACTCCCTCTATGCCAAGTTGGCCGATTCTTTTTTTTTTTTGATAAATTTATTTATTTCTTTTTGGCTGCTTTGGGTCTTCATTGCTGCGCGTGGGCTTTCTTTAGTTGCGGCGTGCAGGCTTCTCATTGAGGTGGCTTCTCTTGTTGCAGAGCACGGGCTCTAGGCGAGCAGGCTTCAGTAGTTGTGGCTCGCGGGCTCAGTAGTTGTGGCTCTAGAGCGCAGGCTCAGTAGTTGTGGCGCACAGGCTTAGTTGCTCTGTGGCATGTGGGATCTTCCTGGACCAGGGCTGGAACCCATGTCTCCTGAATTGGCGGGTGGATTCTTAACCACTGTGCCACCAGGGAAGCCCGTCGGCTGGTTCTTTATCCGTCTTTGTCAACTTTCATCCCGACGTCACCAGCCTCTCCTTGCCCTGTGCTGAGGGCCGTGCCCTGGGATCCCCACGGCTCCCAGACCTAACTCCAGACCCCCCCACAAGCCCACCCCCCTCAGCAGAAGGGCCCGGCAAACACGGGCAGCGGCAGCTCTGCTGGGGGGCCCTCTGGATAAAGCCGAGCCCCGGCTCTCACCCTCCTCCCAGGAGGCAGGTGTGTCCTGGCAGATGGGACGGGGCCAGAGCACTCTGTGTGACCCCTCCAACATCCGGAGACACTGCAACGCCAGCGCCCGCCCAGCCAGATTCGAGAGGCTCTCAAGTCAGCATGCGTTCTGAGTAACGCACTTGAAATTCAGCGGAGCCAAGACAGGCAAGTTCAAATTACAGTGTCTACCTAGAGCTCATTGTTACAGCAGGAGCCTGGAGGCCCCACAAGTCGGCTCCTTCAGACAGGAGCCTGTGAACGGTCCCGACCACCTGTCAGGGAAGAAAGCCAAGGAGAAAGGACGCCGTCTGCCCAGCCGGCCCCCCGGCGCAGCCTGTCAGCCCCCCACTTCCTGGCGGGGCCGGCTCGCCGTCCTCTCTGAGCCAGGCCCCGGCTGACCGCACAGAGACACCGGCCGGCGGCGCGGAGACCAGAGCTGGGCCGCTGCAAGGCCCCGCGCCCTCCCACCAGGCCTGTCGAAGGGGACACGGTCCCTAAGCAGCCTGTGACCGGGCCCAGGTCGCAGCAGAGGTTTGGTCCATGAACCATGCCACGTGGGCAATGGGAAAACCGCATCAAGACAACCGGGTTATCGGCTCTCCTTCCCGGGGCAGCCTTTCTGGGAGCCCCAGGGCTTTCTGAGTCTGGGGGCCGCTGTCCAGCTCCTCGCCAGCTGGGGGCCTGGAGGCTCACTGCAGCCCAGGAGGGGACGGCTCCCAAGCTGCCTCCCGGGCTGAGCTGGGTGGGAAGGGACCCTGCACGACTCGGGTCACAGTCAGGTCGGGTCTACGGATGGATGAGGAGGCAGAGGCCGAGGGCCCTGACGGCCAGCAGTTCCCCTTCAAAAACAAAAGAAGACAAAGCAAACCCCCCTTTCCCTGTCCCTCAGACAACTCAGAACAGACACTCCAACTCGAGTTCCTGGACCCTAGGCGTGGAGTGACCAGGGTCACTGCCCTCCCGGGAGGTCCGCCTCCTCGTCCGTAAGGTGAAGGGGAGACCAGGTAAGTCTGAGCACCTGGAAGCCTCATTGTTCTATGAACACGGAGGTGAACCACGGAGAGTGGGGAGGCTGGGCGAGACCGCATCCCAGGCCTGACGCGGGCAGGGCTACAGCCAAACAACACCCGACGGCTTCCCGGCCCAGGAGCTGGCCTGAGGCCGCCGGCCACCGGCACTGCAAGCCTGGCCCCTCACAAGCACCTCCGGGGAGACCAGGGCCCTTGGCCGAGGGGCTGCTGGGCTGCTGGGATTTAAACCCAGGGTTGGCTTGACCCTGCTGGCCGTCTCCACCCTGGGGTGGGGCTGGTAGGCCGGGGGGAGAGCTGAGGGACACGGCTCTCCTCAGCGAATGGACCCACCAGCAGCTGCCGGGCAGGGGAGGGCCGCCTGCCCCACTCGCCTGCCTGCCCGCTGGAGCCCACCGCCCCCCCCAGACCCTAGCCCCTGCCTCGGCGCCCACCAGGGGCAGCGTGGGGCTGGGAGCCCAGCCAGCACCCAGCCCCGGGCGGCCCGGAAGTCACCCACACCTGCATCTCACCTGCCTGCTCCTTGGCCCCATCACAGGTGACCTGTATTCAATTACAAGATGTCACCAGATCCTAGAGCACCTCAGGGAGTGGCCTGGGGGTCGGAGTGGCCAGGGCCAGGCCTCCCGCCGGCTTGGGGTCCAACAGGTCTGAGCCGCTGGGGCTGAAGTCCTTGTGGGGACACCGGTGCCTGCGGAGCCACCCTCCTCCTGCCTCCTTCCCGGGGTCATCTCGGAGCTCATGCACAGACAGTGGCGGGGGGGGGGGGGTGGTCACTGCATCAGTCGCTGCTCCCAATGCCTGACCTCTGTCAAACCACGGACTCCAAGCCAGGGTCTTGGGACAGATGGCAAAACGGAGAGGGGGAAGGACCTCCCTGCCCAACCTCAGCGAGGGGGGTCCCGGCTTCGGACCAGCCCCTCTCCCAATACGAAGGCCCCAGCCTGTGGATGAAGCTTCCAAGAAGCCACCTGCCAAGGAACCGGCCCCAGGGGCCAGTCCCTGCGCCAGCTCCACGAGGGGCTGCCTGCCACCTGCTCGCCGCCCGGACCCGGCTGGTCGGCCCCGCTCAGCCACCGAGAGGCCGGGGCCACGGTGCCCCGTCATAGGTCCTCTGCTCTCAGCTCGCCCCAAGGAGCCGCTGTCCCAACTCTCTGCCATGCAGAAAGAGGAAGAAAGCATAACGCCAGCCTCCAAGTCCCAACCTGCAGCTGCGAGCGCTGGGCGGAGGCCAGGTGTCCTCGGACAAGGAGGAGCCCCAGCGACGCGCGGCCGCTACGGTGTCCAGAGGCCTCGCGTGGGGGGCGGGGTCCAGGTCAGCACCTGCCGAGGGAAGCCCGGGGGCCGTGAGGGGTCCCTGCTCCTCTGAGCCCCTGCGACCTCCCCCCTCCAGCCAAGAGCTGTCGCCACGGCAGCTCCGAGGTGCCCGTTCCGCTGACCTGCTCCGGCCCCAGCCCTGCGCCGGGCACCTGGGCCAGGCCGCGCGGTCGCCTGCCCCACGGCTCCAGCTTCTGCCTGGTCCCGGCCTCGGCTGTGCCGTTCTCCCGCCCTGCCCCCGGGGACCGGGCGACTCTCTCCGTGGAGGCACGGGTCGGGGCCGAAGACACCCGGGAGGCCCCTGTCGCCTCCGCCGCCCCCCAGTTTCCCTTCCTCCTGACGTCGCCTCCATGGGGCTGCCCTCTCGGCCCTCCCGCCCTGCCCCGGGAGCTCAGGAGGCTGGTGGCCTGTGTCCAGCAGGCAGGATGCTGAGGGCAGGGGTTTGTCCCAGTGCCCGGTGCCAGGGCAGGGCCCACGGGGTGCGGGGCCCCCTAAGCCAGGATGGCGGAAGGGGTCTGCTCCCTGCGTGTTAACGGCAGGCCCGCAAACGTGCTCTGCTCGTCCCCAGCCGCTTCAAAAGGAACGAGCAGGCGGCTGGAGGCTCACGCCCACGTCCAGAGGCAGCAGGTGGCCTGCGTCCACCTGCCCCCGGCAGGTGGGGAGTAAGGGGAGCCTGCACGCCTGGCCCCTTCCAGGGCGGGCAGCGGGGCCACGGGGGGGGGGGTGCTCAGCCTGAGCCTCTGTCCCCTGCCAACTGGACGACTTTGGGACGGACCCGGCTCTGCCCAGTCTGGGTCCTCAGGGCCCAGCAAGCAGGGACGTGCTGGAGGAGGTTGTGAGGGGCAGGGCCTCAGGTCTGTGTGGGCCCCAGTCCCCTCCGCCTCAGGCCAGCACCTCCCGGGGCCGCGCGGGGCAGGCAAAGATCCCAGCGGCGGGATCAGGATCTCTGCCGGTCTGTCCGGGCGGGGAAAGCTCTGGGTGTGAGATGGGTGGGGCTGACACACGGCCTGGGCGCTGCCCGGCTCCTGGGGGGTCGGAACCCTCCCAGCCGCCTCCCTAACACCTGTACTTCGCAGCCTCGGAAACCTGCCCGGGGACTCCACCCCTCGGCGCTCCCCCAAACCTGTATTTTGATTTCTCAGGAGCAGGCGCCCGCGGGGCCCCCCAGGAGGTGCACTGACCCGGGCACAACCGGACAGAGGCAGAAGGGGAAGGTGTACGTGTCTGAGCGCCGGGTGCCCTACACATACGTCCACGTGCCCTGGCGGCACATGGACGAAGCCACGTGAAGGTGCCACAGCTCGGTGGCTCTGGCCCAGAGTCCAGCGCCGTCCCACGACCTGACGGGGCGTCCTCACAGCCATGCCCCAAAAGTCATCTCTGACACTGACCACTGCCAGTCCTGGGCCACACCAGACGCGGAGGGGGCCGAGGGCCAGGCCCTGAGGTGGCCGCATGCAGGAGCAGACACACCGCCCAGGATGACCCACAGCAGAATGTGAGGAGGGGCCGCCGGGGCAGGCTCTCCGGCCTCACGCTCACCCTACCCCCCTGCTCCTGGGCCCTCGTGAACCTGCCGCCCACTCCAGACCCGGGGCCAGGCCCCAAACAAGACCAGCTCCCTGGCAGGTGCTGGGAGTGGCCTGGCCCCGAGGATGGGCTCTCATCGGGGCCAGGCTGGGAGGACGAAGGGACCCAGGGCGGCTTCTGCTTCTCCGGGAGGCCGCGCCCAAGCTGGGCTGTGAGGGTCGGAGGGAACCCCTAGGCCGCGGGCCGAATCCACTCCCGGCCTTCTTCTGCACCACCTGCGAGCTGAGAACGAGCTTGCGTGTTTAAGTGGCCGAAAAAGTTTTTAAAGCTGTTTACAGCAGCTTTACCCGTAATTGCTGACACCTGGAAACGACCAAGATGTCCTTCGGCAGGTGATGTATAAGTGAACTGTGGTCCATCCAAACAGTGGAAAATTACTCAGAGCAAAAAAGAAATCAGTCATCAAGTCAAGAAAAGACCTTGGAGGCGCCTCAAGTGCGAATCACTAAGTAAAGAAGCCAGTCTGAGCAGGCCACAGACTGTGTGCCTCCACTACATTCTGGAAAAGGCAAAACCACGGAGACAGTGAGAGACCACGGTGCTGGGGCTGTTTAGGGTGTGAAAGTGTTCTGTGGGATGTGACAGCTCGCATTTGTCAAAAGCCACAGAACCATACAACACGAGGTGAACCACGGACTCTACAGTTATAACACACCAGTACTGGTTCATTACTTCTAACAAAGGCACCCCCCCTTGTGGAGGGCCCAGGGACCCAGCTCCGCTCCCCACCTCCCCTCCACATGGGCGGGTGCACGCGCACAGGGAAGGGGTCACCTCCCTGCCGGGTCCCTGGGCCCTGGTCCCGTCGGTGTCCCGGAGACCTCCTGACTCGGTGCCACGTCTGCACCGGTTACGGCTCTGGGCTGTGAGCGGAGGGAGTGCGCGTCCCTGGACACCAGCGGTCGGCAGGGCCTCGACAGCGGCTCAGAGCCGCAGGTCAGCGCAGGCACAGCAGGGCCCCAGGGGCACTGGCGCCCTCACGCGAGCCAGACCTCGCGGGGGCCACGACCCACAGGACCAGCCCCGTGGGGAAAGCGTGTGCCCATTCCCCGAGGGGGACACCAAGTCGGGGGCAGCCACTTGCCGAAGCCCGGCCTCCGTGCCCGCAGCCCTCACTGCGGCGGGAGCCGAGCCAGGCTCGGGTCTCGGGAGACTCGGGGGAGTAAATCTAGGACTGGCGAGGAGCGGGGTGGTGGCCCGGCCACACCGTGCATTCACAGGGTTACGGGTTTCTGTGCGCCCCCGCAAGAGGACGTCACCGCATCCCCGGTTTACAGATTTGGAAACTCCGGCTCAGCAGTTAAGACAGGCACAGTGGCCACGGCGGCCTCGAGCTTGGTGTGACAGATTCTAGAATCTGTGTCCGGCATCTTGCCTGTCGCCCGAGTCCAATCCTGCAAGGCCCTGGGTTAGGCTGGGCCCCGAGGAAGGCCAGGCAGGGAGGAGAGGGGCGGCCGGCAAACCCGACTGCCCGCCGGGCACCGCAGGCTCAGAGCTGTGCCCTGTGGCCGTTCTTACGGTCAGTCTCCTCCTTCTGGCCGTGGGGCGCTCTCCTTCCCCGGGGCTTTAGAGGGAGGAGAGGAAAATTCCTGTGAACCACAGCAGACAGGACGGCAGGGAGGAGAAGCAAGGCCATGAACACGGCCTGCCCACACGTGGAGCTTCCAGAAACTCCCATCCACCTGCTCAGCTCAACAGGCGCCCTGGCTGCCAGCTCACGCGGGACAGTCCTTCCAGGAACACTCTGAAGGCTCCAGCCCCACTCCTCGGGGGGAGCAGGTAGGAAGGGGGCCAGGCCCTGCGGGAAGAAGCTGGAGCTGAGTTCCCGCCTTTCCTTGAATGGAACGGCACCGGCAGGCAGCTCCCACCCACGCGGCAGCAGGGGCCGGGCCGCATCTCCCCGAGCAGAGCCCGGGGGCTGAGCCCAAACCCTCCATCACCCAGGCACACACCTGCGGGCCCTCACCTGCAACAGCACGCAGCTATTTCTAACTCTGCCTTCAACCCTCCTCCTGCCTGAAAAATCACCTTTGGGAAAATAAAGTCAACCGCCATGACCTGAGAGCCTTCCCCAGCCCGATCCGTGGCCACGGGAACCTGTGCGCCAGCCTCAGGTGGCGGGGCCGGGATGCAGCGCGGGGCCGGCCTCTGCTCCCGCCAGCTCAGCCGAGACCCTTCCACGGAGGCTCGGCTCTCCAGGGAAGCCCTTCTGAGCTCTGGGGCCAGGGTGGCAAGGGCCCTGAGTCCCACAGAGTCCAGTGAGCTGGCCAAGGGGGGTCACAGCTGCCACAGGCCGAGGCGGCTCAGCGCCCCTCCCCTCCCCCACGGGGCGCTGGCACGCTGCACGGCGAGGCCGGTCTGCCCTGTCTACCTTCTCTCTGGCTGCTCCCCGTCCTCGGCTCACACTCCGCACCTGCCCTGAGCCGGCGGGCGGGCGGCAGCCGTGGGCAGTGTGCTTCCCGTCTGGGACTCAGTGCTCTCGGGGACCCGCAAGTAGAGATGCCCGTGATCTGCTGAGGGTTCCCGCCAGCAGGTGCGACAGCTCCAAACCCATCCTCTCGGCCCCAGCAAGCTCTCCCTGGGGCCCCCCAGCCTGACGGCCCTCGGCCGCAGGAGCGGCACAGGCTCGGCAGCTCTGCTCCCTTGGCCTGTCCGCCGCCGTCCGGCTGCATGCCTGGCAGCGCCGGGGGCACCTCCCTGGCCCGATCCTGACTTTCACCCCATTACTCAGCCCTCCCGCGGGCACTCCTGACGCTGGAGCCCCCGCCCTGCTGCCCCCAAGGGATGGGGCCAATGCCAAGGGAGGAGGGCCATGAGGGGCCTGGGGGCGGACGCCTCCTGCAGGGGTCAGGGCAGCGGTGCCAAGCTCTGGGAGGCCGGCTGCCCGTCGGGGGGGACAGTCGACGACCTGTGCGCACGACTGTGTGTAGCCGCGTCCTACCTTGAAGATGAGGCAGTCGGTCTTGCGCTCCGCGTACATGGAGGTCAGCCGGTACTGGTTCTCTGTGGTGATGTCCACCTGGTAGCCCGTCAGTGTGTAGCACACCTTCCGGAACTCCTGGATCTTGGTCTGGAAGACCTCCTTCAGCCGCTGGTTCTTCAGCTCCGCGCTCTCCACCTGCTTCTTCAGCTCTGAGGGGGAAAAGAGAGGCAGTCAGCTCCCCAGCCAGTCTCGGAAGGACAGACACAGAGGGGCAGAGGGCGCCGGCTGAGGGGCGAGGAGGCCGCACGCGGCTCCTGACAGGGAGGACAAGCCGGGAAGCAGCCTGGGCTCACCACTCTCCTCCAGGCAGGGGCACAGACGGGGACCCTCGACCTGAGACTGCAGCCCTGGGTCCGCCCGCACCAACCAGAGTCGACAAACGCTTCCCCATCTGCAGCCGATCCTTGCCGGGGCTGATGTCCACCGCACAGCCAGCTGAGAGGCAGCGGGGAGGGGGGGGGGCCGCGAGAGCGGAGGTCATCTGGAGATGTGGACCACGCTGCCTGGGGTTCTCCACCGGCCACCCAGAGACCAGACCGCTGGGAGAAGACAGGCTCCCTGGGTGGTGGGGTCTGCGAGGGCACCCCTGGGCCCGCCATCCTTTACCCCCCAGCCCTGTTCTAACTGGGTGGCTCAGGACAGAGACCCTCAGGCCCACTTGCTGCCCCTGCCAGGTGTACAGCCGCGTGGGGAGAAACCAGCTGTGCGAAGCCATCGGGAAGGCACATAGCAATTCCCACAAATCCTCCACCCAAGGTGCCTTCCCGGTAATTAAACCCTGATTCATCCCCCCGTTAATTAGCGAGGCGGCTCCACTCAACGCACACGAGTTGCCTCCGAGGCCAGGTGCTTCCTGGTGGTCCCATCTGGAGCCGCCCAGGGGGTGTGGAAAACCCCAGGCCTCGAGCCGTCAGCCTGGTGTGAGTCCTGCCCTTCCCGCCCCGTGGTGGGGACAACAGTCCCCCCTCCTCACGCTGACCTGCAGGACCCAGTGTGTCTCGTGCTGGTTTAAGATGAGCAGATGCAGTCAGGGTCACTTCCAGGAGGAGGTGAGGGGGAAGGCGGGCAGGGAGCCTGCGTTCCAGGAAAGGGAGACCCCCCCCCCCTCGCCCCGTTCTAGACAATCAAGTTAGATGCCACAGGGCCAGAGGCTGAGGATTGGGGCGGGGGGCCGTTTGGCTGCCCGACAGGCCCCAACACGCTCTGCTGCCGCCACGGGGCTGCGAGGCGGGGGCAGGGTCTCTCCCGCCTCACAAGCATGGACACAAGCGACTGACCCTTGGCCGCCGATCCACGGCGGAGGTAGGGCTGTCTGACCCCAGGACCAAACTCCCGACAACCTTACTACCCTACCTCTCACACACTCTGGAACGCGCCAGGGTTTTGCACACACATCCCAGGTCCTGTCTACACAGCCTGCAGCTCTGTGGGCAGCCTGGTATCGGCCGCCCCCGGCTCTGATGCTAGCACTGAGCCCTGCAGCCTCTTCACGACGCCTGTGCTTCTGGCTGGCCGGCCACCTGCCACACGCCCTGCCCGGCCTGCCCCCATCCATCACCCGGCCCAACGGCCCTGCGGACACTCTCGTTCCGGAGCTGAGAGCCTCTCCATTGGGGACATGGGCGCGGAGCCTTTGATCGATAGAGTAATCAGACTATGAGATCAAAAGGGTAACTGGCCGCTCTGACCCCAGGTTCTTCCCTTGTCTCTCAGCCAGACCACCTAGGATGGACGCGTCAGCAGGAGGAAAAACTCACTGACCGAGCGCGTGCGGTGACATGTCCCCGTGTCAGACGGCGCTGCCTTGAGTACCTCTCAGGGGCCCAATGGGAAAAATTAAAGTTGGGTCATAAATGCAGCCCGACCTTGGAGAAGGGAGCGTCCCCTCCGCCCTCAAGCATAAAAGGCCGCCTGTTCCGCAGCTCACAGACTCCTACAGACAGACAGGGCCTCCCCGCTTGGGGTAGATGTGCCACCTGCCGCTCTCGGGGACCATGCTCTGCGCACCTGCCGCGTGCCAGCACCGGGACCCTGGCAGGCACTTCACGCCCCGTGCCCAGCGCGGCCCTCACAGCCCACGAGGCAGGGCCAGAATGTGGGGCTTGCAGGGGCTTCCTCCAGGTCACGTGGGCTGCCAGAGGCCGAGGGCATCTGGCCCCGGTGGCCTGGTCCACGTGGGGCAGGAGGGGTGCTGCTTCCAGCAAAGCCCGCCCAGCGGCAAGTCCAGGGAAGGGATCATGAGCGCCACTTTGATTTGGGGCAAAGTCGGTGTCTTGCCCCAAAGGATCCCCCGTAGGATCCCCCTACGATCCTCGTAGCTCAATCGCTTACGTAAATGTGAATGAATAACTCACAAAATGGTTTGGATTAAATAAGTAAAAGATAGGCCTTCATCCTTGGAAGTGGCATTGCTCTGATTCAGCCTCTCCCAGAGCGAGCTGAGGCTTCCCCTGGTGGGACGGGGGCCTGTGCGGGGCACTCCCAAGGCGCTCCTCTGCGGTCCCAGAGGCCAGAGGCTCCCGGCGCCTGTAGTGACCCCAATCTGTGCCCACCGGCAGGTACAGTCACAACTGTCACATCAAGGCCTGGCGGCTGGCCTCGGACCTGACCTGCTGGCAATGGCCACACGCGGGCAGACACAGCCAGCAGAGCAGACAAGTGGCTGCCAGGGCTCCGCTGAGCTCCCGGGCCACCCACCCCAGACCTCACCGCCATGTGCACGCCCCAGCCCACTCGGCTGTGCCGGGGACGGTGTCACCAGACACTGCGGCCCGATGGCCTCACGCCTGGGCCCAGCCAAGGGCCCCTCTCCTCCTCTCCCCTGCCCTCCCCACCAGCCCAGGGAGCCGGTCTGCACTGAGAGGTTCCTGAGGCCCCCGTGACCGGCCCAGACTCGGCCGGGCCCTCTCTTGCCTCTCCTGCCCTTTGAATCTTGCCCTCCAGCCCGCTGGCCGTCTCTCCTCTGAGCCGAACCCCCTCCCCCCCGCCCCCCCCTGCCCACAGGCCCCTCTCCCTCCCAGGCCCCTCGCGGGGCTCTCGGCAAGTCCCTGGGGAGGGAGGAGGGAGGCTGGTGGACACGTGGGCGCCAGGGAGAGCGGCCTCGATCACCCGGAGCCCAGGTGTGGAGGACGGGCCCCGGGGTGCAGGCGGGGACAGAGCTGGGGTCAAGGGGCAGTGCCGTCCGCTCTCTGACCCAGGCCCCTGGCCTCCTCCAGCCGCGTCCGAGAGGCCCTGGCGTGGCTCTGACCTCCACGCCTCCTCGTCATCAACCCCAACCCTCCTGGAGTCGCAGCAGGCAGCTGTGAAAGCTCCGCGGGAAGCGCGCAGCTCAAAAATAAACTGCACTCTGTTGCGTAAGGGAGAGCGCCTCACCCGAAAGCAGAGCTGCCAGGATGAAGACGCTTCATGGGCACACGGCTCCGGAGATCCAGGTCCCGGCCCCGAATCTGGAGACTGGTTTATCCGAGGGGGTGGGCACAGCAAGCGAGGGGCAGGCAGGCGGCCGGCCAGCCGGCCACGCCAGGCCTCTGCAGAGCCCAGCTGTGCCTCTGTTTTACTGAAAGTGCACCCGCCTCAGCCATTCAATTTCCTTCTTATGAGTTTGCAGGCAGAGGGCAGGGCGCGGAGGCGGCAGCGGTGAAAAGGTCTCTGCTATCGCTCTCGGGTCCCGAGGGCGGCCCGGCCCCTGCAGCAGCTCCCCCTGCACTCGGTCAGACTCCGGCTCGCTGGCGCACACTCTGGGATGGAGACCCTTCAGACGGGGGCAAAGCCAACAGCCAGCACTGCCCACTACACCCCTTTTGTTCCCGGGAGGGCCGAGACGCACACGCAGACAAGACGGCCGCAGAGATGCTCTGAAAGGTGAGCGAGGCTCTCAGGGGCAGCCCCAGCGGTCCTCTCATCCGTGTCCCCCCTTGCCAGTGGGCCTGAGCCGTGCCCATGGGGCGGCCTGTGCCAGTCTGGCCAGCCCATCCTGCTCCTGTGCCCCGTGGACAGACAGACCTCCGGCAGCACCGCCTGCTCCAAGCGCCTCCGTCCTGGGACCCCTCGAGGCCACGGCTCCCTGCTGGCGGGCGGGCCTGACCCACGTCCGAGTCCAGAGGGTTCTGACGGCACAGCAAGTGCCGCCCCCCACCCTCCCGCCGCTGCAGCAGGCCCAGCCCACCACGGGGAAGGCAGCTGGCATGGGAGAGCGCACAGCTGGGACGGGAAGCCGGGGTCGCCGGACTCCAGGCCCGAGGCCTCCTGCCGTGGCCACCGAGCGATGAGGGGCCTCGGCCCAGGCCTGCCACTCTGTTCTCGGGGCTCACACCCCTCCCTCTGCCTGGGGTCCAGGGCCAGCCTGTCCTGCGTGCGGCCCAAGTCATCTGGACAGGACTCTGAGCTCCTAAGGGAAGCTGTGGCCTGATTAGCAGCCCCCCCGTGGCCCCCGGCCTCAGCCCCTCCACGTCCACCTGCACCGGCTGCTTCACCTCAAAGGCGCCGCCCTGCTCCCGCCTCAGGGCCTCGGCGGGCGCCTGGGCAGCCTCTCCCACGTGGTCCCTAACCCCCATCCATCACCCTCTGGAGGGAATGCGGCCTCCTGCCTTGTTCCCAGTGGGCACTACCTTCCCCTTCATGGTGGTCATCATAACACAACAGAGTCTTTTAAGACACTCTTTGCTCGACGCCCGCCTCCTCCAGCAGCTATGAGCTCGGGAGGGAGGACCAGGTCCTCTGGTCATAATCGTGTCCCCAGGCATCTCAAGGAGCCTGCGGTGTGGAAGGTGCAGCTTCTCCACAAACTCTCTACCACACCCCAGAAGACGACCCTGAAGGAGTTGAAACACGAGCAACCCCCTGCCCCCGACTCAGCGAGTGGAACGCACGTGTTTATCCGCGAGCACGTGTGTCCATCCTTGCTCTCCCTCCTGCAAAGACCGTGAGACGGAGGGGAGACAGCGGTGGACAAGGGGAGACATGCGTTCAGAGGATGAGAAGCGGACGGGGACGCAGGCAGCCGGGTCAGCAGCCCTGGGGGGCGGCCGGAGCACAGCAGTGGGAGCGGCCGAGGAACCGGGGGCCTGAGGGTCTGTGTGAGGGGTCACCCCCGGCTCCTCCTGCCCCAGGGCAGGCCCCCCCAACCCCGCAGAGAGGAGACTCGAGTCCAACCTCACGCACACAGGCCCTTTTCAGACGCTCACTTCCTGAGAAGCCAACCTGCAAGACACTGCCCGGAGTAACGCCTGCAGCCGCCCTCCTCCACCCCACTGACCCACACCCCCACCCTGCCCTCAGTCACCACGCCGGGCCGGCTCAGAGGGACTGACCTCGCCGGGTGTCTCTCTGAGCCTGGCGGGGATGGGGGAATAGGGAGGTCCGGCAGCTGAGCTCCCTGCCGAGCGCCCCCCACGCCCCCCCCCCCGCCCCCCGCCGTCCCCAGCAGCTGGGCGGCGGCCCTTCTGGGAAGGGGGTTGGAGCCGCACCTCTGTGTCCCGCGGACGAGCCCCGGAGAGCGGCCTGCGTCCTCCACAGAAACAGACCAGGGGTCACCAGACGCAGCGGGAAGCTCCTAACGTAAAGAATCAAACAGCCTGGACGAACAGAACATTACGAACCCCGTCGGAAGAGAGAAGAGCCGCCCCACGCCGGGTTCGGGATCACGTGGGCGTCCGCGGAGGGGCTCAGAGACAGAGCAGAAGACGCCTCCCAGAGACAAACACAGAAACAGAGGTGGAAAAGAGCAAAGAAGAGATGAAACGAGAGATTCTGGGAGCTCCAACATCCAACTAATAGGGATCTCACACGAAGAGATTACAGAAGATGGGACAGAGAAAATATCAAGGAAACCACACCAAAGCCTCCAGAAGCCAAGGCCGTGTCTCCCCGGGCTCGACAGACAGAGCGTGATGACGGCTCAGAACACGCCCACGAGCCCTAACCCAGGACGAGAACGCAAGCCTACCGCTGACGGGCGGCCTGCTGTGTTCTGAGCACCAGGAAGCGAGTGCTGGCTCGGCCAGGGGCTTCCAGAGGCATCAGACACGTCAAGGGGAGAAGCAGGACCGAGAGAATGAGGGAACAGCGAGTCGTGGACAGAACGACACCCGCCCCAGACGGGAGACGCGGCCCGTGGAACGAGACGCCACGCGCGCCAGCCGTAAGAGACACATACAGAGTCAGAGGATCCCAAGTGCTGAACACTGATTTAACCAAAGGGGGGACAGCCACACAGGGCGTAGTGAGGCAGGGACACGCGTGTGTGCGTGTCCATGCGTATGGCCGTGCACGCTCATGTGCACAAGAGAGCTAGCGCCTCGCCCGCCTGAGGACCCGAGAGTCACGTGCACACAGCGTTCAGACACAGGGTACGAGGCCCGGGGGAGCAGGCGGGGCCGCGTCTGCCCCACTCCAAGTCCACAGTCAGCACTTGGTTTTTTATTACCGTGAACGGGACCTTCCCAGTCCCTTGGCGGCCAGGGAGGAAAGGCAACCGCAGCGCCAGCTTCCTCGCGTCCCAGGGAGGAAAACCCTCAGCATCAACGCAGAAGGCAGGGTATGCTCCCTCCGCCCCTCCCGCCCACGCCTGTTCTCGCCGCGGCTGACCACGGTCATGACAAAGGCACGTGGTGACCACACGGGCTCCAAAAGGGCTTTCGTCCCTGAGACGATGAGTGATGAAAGCCCAAGGCAGCCTGGGGGCCCCAGGCCAGGTAGGGGCACTGACGTCACCAAGAGTGGCTGGTGCTGAGACTGGACCCCCCCACTGGCCTCCCCACCCTCACTCCATAAATGGACCCCCCAGTGGTGGGCAGATGCCACAGCGGGGGAGCTGGGACCAGCCAAGGTCACGGGCACAGGGAACGGAGCCTCGTGCTGGCTGAGGACCAGGCCCCTGCGGGCTGCCCATCTAGGCTGGGCTCCTGCAGTGATGCTGTTTAGGAGCTGGAAATCAGGAGCTAGGAGCTTCTGAAATTGTCCTCTGGGGACTTGGGACAGAGTCATTTTTCTTTCTGAAAAGTGAATAAAAAACACTTTGGCAATGCTGAGATTTTCAGGTTTTTAAAAAAAAACAACAAAAGGACGAACGCATCCCCATTAGGAAGAGCAGCCCTCTGAGCCCAGGCTGAGCCGGCGGCTGCTTCCAACGTGGTGCATGTGGGTCCGCTCCCAGGTCACCAGCCTGAAGGGCAAGAGGAAGGACCCTGGGACCGGCCGGGCGGAAGGCTGGGGGGTGGGCCAGGGCGCCTGGCAGGGGGCGTACTGTCCGCTCTTCCAAGAGCCAGGACCACCAGCTCCCGGCTCTGCTCCAGGCCACGCAGGCGGTCGGGGTGCCTCCGACCCCCCGCCCTCTGCTCTCTGGTCTCCGGGCACCCCTGGCTCTTGTGTTCACGCACACCCCGTCCCCGCAGCCTGAAGGGGTCTTCAGTGCACGGCAGGGGCAGCCACGGTGGGAGTGACGGCAGCCCATCTCCCGGATGCTCACCAAGCTCGTTCTCCGCGGCCTCCGTTTCCTCAGCACGTCCACAAGGAGGCTGGATGAGTGACTGGTTCCATGATGGGGAGACCAAGGCTGGTCCGCCCTTGGGACCAGTGCCTCCTGCTGCCTCTGCTGGACCCTGGCACCGAGGCCACGGCCCTGCTGCTCTCCTGGGACCCTGGCAGCCAACAGCGCATCAACAACCTCGCCAAAGGTGAGCCAGCTGGTGACTCTGGGCCCATGGGCCTCGGGTCTTCCTGAGGGCAACGCTGGGTCCCAACTGGAGACTGGCTGTGGGAATACTGAGAAGACAGGGGCGCGGCCAGGTTCCTGGGTGCGCTCCGGGCCCTGGAGGATGGTGGGTGTGGGATCAGGTCCCGAGGTGGCCCTCAAGGTGCTGGTGCTGGCGCTGGCGCTGAGGGGGAAAGAGCGGGGACCATGGGCACGCAGGCGGAGCCGAGCCAGGGACTGGACAGCAAGGCCGCGTGGGACCCCACGGCTGCTGCACGTGGGGGGCCAGGGCGGGAGAAGGCTGCGAGGGGGTGAGGGCAAAACGTGTCCCCACGTAGCAGCGGGGTGCTTGGGAGTCGGTCCCTGCAGGCAAACAGAGGCCAGGGAGGGGCCCTGCCCCAGTAGGGGAGCACCCCCAGGAGTGTCAGGGCGACGCAGAGCCTTCTCACGGAGCCCAGGCTGACCTGGATGAAAGAGGCGCTGCGCTGAGCCACGCGGCCCGCCCACGGTGCTGCCTCAGGCGCCCTTGGCCACTCGCTTCCCCGGGTGGCGGAGCCGGCCGCCTGACGGGCCTGGGGAAGCAGCCCGGGCCTCCCGGCAGGCAGCAGGCAGCGAGCAGCGCTGGTTCTGCGCAGGCCCAGAGCGGGGCCACGCTGCCAGGGCTGAATTATCCACGTCTGGTACCTTCTGAACTATTGCAGTGTTGCATTTCTAAGTATTTAATAATTAGGCATCAAATATTGATGCCATTTTATTAGCCACCGTGGGAGCCGGCACTGCAGGGCTGTGAGTGGGTGAGGGCCCTGGCCCGGCTGGCCACCTAGAGAGAGGAGATGGTGGGCCATCTGCGGGCGTCGAGCTCCGGGCCACCTTCACCGCAGAGCCGGGCTGCCGCCCGACGTGGCACGAGCCTCCTGCCGGTCCTCCTGGATGCCGCCTCCCGTCCCAGATCCAAATGCCGGGAGAGGAGAGGGGAGGAGTGGAGCCTGTGTGGTTGGCAGGCGCCGAGGGGCCCAGGGCCAGCCGGCCGGGCAGCTCCGTGGTCCCCGGCTCCCCTCCCCGCACAGCGCTCAGCGAGGAGGGCTTCCCAAGAAAGGGTGCGGCGGGGCACCACCGTCCCCCGCAGCCGGCTTCAGGGACAGGGGCCCAGGACCCTGACATCCGCTGGCCAGGGCCTCCTGCCGCCAGAGGGGATGGCTGTGTTTGAACCGCCTGCAGCCAGACGGCCCAGAACAGTCTCTCCATCGCGAGCCCGTGCTCCCCGCTGGGCCGGAAACTGCACGTTTCACACGAGAGAGAAGACGCTAGGCTGGAATTACGTGCAGGTGAGCAGCGCGTGTGCCACCGCCGGGCTGCCTGGCAGACGGCCACCCTGGCAAGCACGGTGCCGGCTTTCGGACGGAGAGCTCTGTGTGATCCACTGCTCACTCGCGCAAGCAGCTTGTCACCGTGCACAGAAATGATCTGAAAAGACACCAGCAATTACAGCCCACCAGATCATGGGGTGGGAGAGCCCCGCGGTGACAGGCGGGCGCTGATGTGACACCGCGTTCTCAGGAAGACTCCCTCCCCCACTGCTGAGACACAGCAGCCGAGGCCCCAGAGGATGGCCCGTCCCCCCGCCTCGCTGGCTCCTGTGGGAGTGGAGGACCAGCTGAGCCTGGGTGGAAGGTCACAGCCTGGTGCAGCTCACCTGGACTCAGAACAGCCCTGAGTGGGGCACAGACGTGGGGAAAGGCCCAGAGAAGGTCAGTGCCCTGCTTGACGTCACCCAGCCAGAGAGCAGAGAAGCTGGATTTCAAGCCAGCCTTCAGGTTGGGACCGGCCCCCAAAGGCCCCCAGGCAGCGCCAGCACCGCTGTGAGGAACCGCCCCGAACACTGGGCACCACCTCGGTCACAAAGGCTGGCCTCCTGCCCAGGCCACCAGCAGGGCCCCGGGGAGCCCCGTGTTTGGTATCTTCATGGAACTCACTACCCTCTGACGTTACTTATGCACCTGCTTGGGTGCTGACCACCCATTTCTCCCGACTGAAGCACCCCGACAAGGGCAGGGACCTGGGCTGCACGGCTTACGGCCACCCGGGCGGCAGGAACGGGAGACGCTCGTCCAGTGCGGACGCGACTCACTGCACGCGCTTGCCCGTCTTAGCCTTTGGGATGACCCTACGAAGTTATCACTACGTGCGTCCCCACTTCACGGATGGGGAAACTGAGGCTCAGGCCGTCAAAGGCAAACCGCCTGAAGCTGCGCTCATACGCTCACACGTGTGTACTCACACATGCACACGTGCGCACGCACACGCATCCACTCACGTTCACACACGTGCCGGAGCCAGAAACCACCCAGAAGAGAGACACACGACAGCTACGGTGCATCACAGACCCCGAGACGGAACCGGAGAGCCCCGCTGTTGAACGCGTGGCCGACACCTTCCACGTGCCCCTGCAGGGGGCTGCCGGGGGCTACCTGGGCAGAGGCGGAGGTTTCTGGTGAGCAGGAGTACGTCGGGCCCCGGCCTGCCGGCTCGGGGTGGGGACGGAGCACAGGGACGGATGTTTGCAGGAGGCTCTGGTGCTCTCTCCACTCTGCGCGCTGCCTGTATTATTAATTCCTGACAGTGGGCTCACAGAAAACTAATTCCCTGGAAGGCGAGCTCCCTCTCAGAGAGGGAAGCCTTTTCAGAGCTCATCTTTTATTGACTGAGTTATTTTCGAGTCAATCTGTCTGCTTTCGGCAAGACAAGAGTTTAAAGTCTTCTCTCTCTTTCCCTCCTTCGGAGATGTGGCAGTCTATTAAAACCTGCTAATGTGTGTAGCCAGGCCTCAGATCTGAACTGGGATGACTTCCTCGGATGGCAGGAGATAAAGGAAGAGGACCTCAGGACCCGCTCGGCCGTGGGCTCCGGAAGGAGGGGAGGCCGGGGTGCGCGGGGACAGGGCAGGCAGCCCCGAGGGATCCGGAGGGGCAAGGATGCAGGCTTCCCAGCAGAGCCAGGCCTGGGAGAACGTCTCCCAGGAAGACGGGGTCTGGGATGGGGAGTGAATCAACGAAAAGCGCCTGGGCTCTGCCCGTAAGAAGTAACGTGCCAGACGCACACGCCCGGCCTGGAGGGCGCAGAAGGAGGTCCCGCTGGGTGGTTCACACTTCACCATCAAGGACAGGGGGGCCCTCCTGCTCCTCTCCGGCCTGACAGCGGCCCTGGTGTCCCAGCACCCAGGGCCCCATTTCGTAATTCACAGCTGTCCAGCGCAGCAGGCGGTGCAGGCTCAGGGTCAGCCTTTGCCCCAGGAGGAAGCTGAGGCTCAGAGACATCTAGTGGCTTGCCTGAGGACACACAGCTGTTGGTGGCAGAGTCAGGACCAGAAGCCAGGTTGTGTGAATTCCGCTCCTGGAGCAGGGAGTGGGGCTTTGCCTGACAACTAACGATGTGAGAGCCCGTGGCTCCCACCACCACAATTCAGAAGATGCCACCAATGCAGCCGCCCCGCCCACCCCCGTCTTCTCCTTCCATGTTTGCCCAGTTCCCACCTCTCCAGAGGCCCCCCCGACCACGAAGAGCCACAGCATCACCAGCACCCACAAACATCCAGCACAGCAAGGTGAGGGGGGAGGGAGATCCTCCCGGGGGCCCCCCGCCAAGGCCGGCAGGGCTTTCGGAGCCCCCCTGTAGACACCCCCGGGCCAGAATCAGCAGGAAACGGGCTCTCCCCAGAACCTCTGGGAGGGACACAGCCCTGTCGGTTTTAGCCCAGTGAGACTTCAGACCCCAGAACCGTCAGATGACACGTCTGTGTTCCTTCAAGCCACGCAGTGTGTGGTGACTTGTCACGGCGGCCGTAGGGCGCTGACCTGGGAGGCTTGGGACAGACAGACCTCTGCGTTTCAGGGGCCGCGCTTTCCCTGCCAGCAGCAGCAGCAAATGATGGGAGCAGCCCCGGCACCAGAACTTTAGGAAGAGCTGCCGGTCACCCCACGGTGCACCGTGTACCTGGCAGTGCTCGGCCAGTCACCCCAGGGTGTCCCGTGTACTGGGCAGCACTCTAGGCTCAGAGGACACAGTGTGGACAAATAGGTAAAAACCCACCCCTGATGGAAATGACATTCCAACCAGGGACACAGATAAAAACAACATAAAGAAGACAGGCGGTATTCCATAAGGCGGTAAGCACCATGGAGAACAAGAAAGCAGGCAGAGGGGCAGCCATGCGGACAAGCCAGGGGCACCTCACCCAGAAGGGGAGCCAGGGAGTGCACGAGGGGCTGCCCAGGAGAGGAACAGCGAGTGCAAAGGTCCTGAGGCGGGACTGTGCTTGGACCGTCCAAGGAAAAAGGGAGGCCCCCGACTCAG
Organism: Eubalaena glacialis; assembly: GCF_028564815.1. Lineage (NCBI taxonomy): Eukaryota > Metazoa > Chordata > Mammalia > Artiodactyla > Balaenidae > Eubalaena > Eubalaena glacialis. The sequence goes on along the minus strand of NC_083728.1, from coordinate 93,723,753 downwards.
AAACGTACCCGGAGATGCAAACAGTCTCCAAAAAGAACAGTGAGGTTGGGGGCCTCACGCCGTCAAGGCAGCAGGTATTGGTGCAGACGCAGCAGATGGGCCGCGTGGCAGAGACTCTAGACCAAAGCTGAGCCCAGCGACTGATTCTCAAAGCGACCACCGGACACCCAGGTGCAAAGACGAGCCCTGCCCCCTTACAACACATACGCGAACTCACTGACGGGACCGTAGGTCTTCACATAAAAGCCTCTAGGAGAAAGCAGGAGATCACAGCCTCGGGGGAAGCAAAGATCTCTCAGGGCAAACAAAGCACTAAGCACAGAAGAAAAAATGGACAGATCAGGCTTCATCAAAATAAAAAACTTGTGCGTATCGAAAGGCAGCATTAAGAAAATGATTAGAAGAAAACAATCTAGTTGGAAAATGGGCCGAAGATTCACATAGACATTTCACCAGGGAAGATGCACAGATGGCTGGTGAGCGGGTGAAAACGTGCGGGGCGTCACCAGTCTCTAGGGAAACGCGGCCACACCAAGATGCCACTTCACCCCCGTGAGAACGCTCTAATCAGAGTCAGGGAGGAACGAACGTTAGGAAGGACAGAAGCAACAGGAACACGCACGTGGGGAGCGCAAAACGGCACAGCCACCTTGGAAGACCACTTGGCAGCTTCTTAGAGTTAAACCTAAATCTACCACAGAATCCAGCAACCCCACGCCACCCAAGAGGAACGTAAACCTAAGTCCACACACAGACTCAGATCCAAATGTTCACAGCAGCCCAGGAGTGGGAGCAACCCACGTGGGCACCAGCTGACTAGGGACACACACCACGGCGCGCGTATGCAGAGGAGCGCTGCCCACGACACAGAGAAATGAAGCGACAGGGAGGACCAGGCGGTGGAGCCAGACACAGACGCCCATGTGCTGCGGGACCCCCCTTCTGTGAGGTGTCCAGAAAGGACCCATCCACAGACAGAGGCAGATCGGCGGCCGATAGGGCTGCAGGGGGAGCAGACACCGACTGCGAACGGGAAAAGGGATCCTTCTGGGCTGACGGAAACGCTCCAAAGTTAGATTGTAGGGACGGCTGCACAACACGGTACATTTACTAAAAGTGACCGTACACGTAAAACAGGTGAAGACTGGGAGTTTAGGTTTTCTTTCTTTCTTTCTTTTTTTTTCTAGAGACTATTAGAGGAGTGTTAGGTTCATAGCACAATTGGGCAGAAGCTACAAAGATTTCCCCCAAACCAACACACAGGCCTCCCAGCAGAAGGGGTGCATCTGTTACAGCTGATGAACCTACCCTGACTCAGCACAAACCACCCCCGTCCACAGCTGACGTTACTGCTCACCCCGGGTGCTGTACCTCCTATGCGTTTGGACAGACGTGTAGTACGTGTACTCACCACCACAGTGTCACGCAGAAGAGCTTCACTGCCCTGAAACTCCCCTGTGCCCCACCTACTCACCCCCTCCCCCGCCCCGGGCCACCACGCATCTCCCTCCTGTCTCCACGGCTCTGCCCCCCCCGACTGTCACAGAGTTGTAGTCATACGAGACTGGCTTCTTTCACTTAGTGACATGCATGTAAGTTTCCTCCATCTTCATGACTGGATAGCTCCGTTCTTTTTAGCGAGAATAACATTCCACTGCCTGGATGGACCACAGTTTATTTATCCGGTCACCTACTGAAGGCCATCTCGGTTGCTTCCAGGTTTTGGCAGTTACAGGTTTCGTGTGGACACGTAAGTTTTCCGCTCCTCTGGGTAAATGCTAAGGAGACTGACTGCTGGATCATATGGTAGTTTGGTAAGAAACCACCAAGCTGGCGCCCAAAGTGGCGGTGCCATTCTGCGTCCCCACCAGCCACGGATGAGGGTTCCTGCCGCTCCACATCCTCGCCAGCCTTTGCTGTTGTCACCGCCTGGATCTGGGCCGTTCTGACTGGTGTGTGTGCGGGATCTCACCGTAGTCTGGGGAGTTCAGTTCCCAAGGCGCTAATTCTGCGATGCCCAAGGGACACCAAGCGGGGGTGTCACGCTGAGAGCTGGGAGCCCGACAGGGACACACGGGGACCCCACTGACACTCAGACACAGCTCTTCTCTAGACGGAGGCCCAGTGGGGCCGCTTCTGCCAGGGACGCTCCCACCCGCCGGTCTCCTGAGCGGGCCGCCTCGCCCCGGCCGTTGTCTCTGTCCCCAAAGCGGTGGAGAGGAGGGCCGGGTGGGGCACGTTGGTGGGCTGGTGACTAGGCTGCGTCAGGTCTGCCCGGGGCCCAGGACACGGCGGTCCCAAGTCCAAGCGGCGGGGCCACCGGGACTGTTCACGCGGAACGGGCGAGGCAGAGCGCGGGACCGGGCGGGCACGCCCCTTCCTCTGCTCGACTGCCTGCAAACCCGGAGATTAAATTACACGGCTTCTTTACAACTCCAATTAAACGCCTAACTGATGGCGCTGCCCTTTATTACCTGACACCGAGAATAAACAAACAGTGTGGAGAGGGAACAGCCAGGGACACGGTGATTAAAATGCCAACCGGTTTGCAACAAAGCGCACCGTCTGGAAGCAGCCGAGGAGGGGGCTCGCCCTGGCGCCCCAGCCTCGCACCCACACCAGCGGGCTGACCCGGGCCCACCTTCCCCTCTCATTTCCTCTCTGGGGCTACAGGGGCTCTGCGGACATCGGCCTGGCCTCGAGGCTGGCCCGGGGCCGGCCGAAAACACGGCCCCCCACCTGCCCTGGGTCGTCTCGGGCTCTGCAGGAGACACGTCGCGGACGGTGCCAACTGCCCAGCAGCTCCAGGCACTCGAAGCCACGGTGGCACTCCTCAGGCCGACACGCCCCCACTCTGACCCAGCCAGCGAGGGCAGCGCCCCGCCCCTGCCCACTCTGGGGAGAGTCTGTGCAGACCCTCTCCCCTCTGGCTCACGGGCCCGCGGCACTGAGGAGGGACGTGCCCTGCCCAGGCGGTGGAGTGGGGCTGCAATCCAAGACCTCCGCCACCCGGGCCGCCTGGCGACGTCCATCCTCGGCTTCCAGGGTCTTCTCTGGGGCTCAGGTCCTGTCTCCGAAGTGGACGCTTTAGCCTGAGCCGCCGGTCACCTTCTGTGACTGAGTCGGGGCAGCTGCCGGGCCAAGGACTCTCGGGCCGTTCCTGTCTCTCCAGACAGAGGAGGTTCTGCCTGACAGACAGACTCCTGTGCAGCCGGGTCGATGGGGCTGGAGGATGGCAGCTGTCACCATCGTCACCACTCCCTGTGGGCTCTGTGCTCCGGGGATGCAGTCACGACGGCCCGGAAGGGTGACCAGCCTCAGCTCAGAGCCGAGGGGGCTGAGCGGGGGCAGACACTGGCCCCGGCCACACAGCAGGGCCTGCAGCGGGCATTCCGGGAGCGAGCGTGGCCGGTTCTGCATCTCACCAGCCGAGACTCGGGGCCTGCGAAGCCAGGACAGCTGCCCGGAAGCTACGGCAGCTCCTCCCTCACCGGCTCAAGAGGCCCTTTCCTCTGGGACCAGAAATTCACTTAACTGAACAAAAAGAAATTCATGAAGCTAAAGGTTCCAACTACCCCAGGGGCTGGGAGCCTCCCTCACACTGGGTCCATTTATCTGTCTGTCTGTCCGCCCGTCAACACCTTAGGGCCGGCGCTGGGTGAGGCAGGCATACAGTTGGACCACAGCCCCGCAGAGCAGCGCCCAGAGTCAGAGGGGCTGAGGGGCGTGCACCCTAGGCCCCCGCACTGCTCTTTCCTCACCCTGGCACCGAGGCCCCCCTGCTGCTGACAGGTGGCCAACCTCCCCACGGGGACACGGGGTCGTGAGCCATCTGGCAGGTGGGAAGCAGGGTTGGGGCAGGGCGATCTTGGATGCAGGAGTCGGGGGAGACCGGGACCCAGGGCCCCGAGGCCGGGCTAAAGGGCAGGGTCACGGAGACCTTGTTCAAAGGAGACGCGAGGGGTTCTGTCTACACCAGACAGATGGCGTAGGCTCTTTCCCCACTCCTCCCACCGCGCACGGCTATGTACTGGAAGCAACGCAGAGGCGACCACAGGAGAACCCTGAGAGCGGGAGGAGGAGGGTGGAGGGGCTTGGGACCCGGGGCTCGGGAAACAGCACCCAGAGCACCAGGGAGACTCACAGGCCCACCTGATGGAGGAAGGCAGCCTGGACCCCGTGTTTCTAGAGCCAGCCCAGCAGCGGCCGGCGGCCGGAGTGAGATTGGTGCCAGCAGAGGGGCTCGGAGCACCCCGACCCCTGGCCGAGAAGGGGGCCCTGCCTGGGGCCCCTCTTGGTTCCACAGGCCTGATGGTCCCCTCACCTACCCAGAGACACAGAATGCGACGAAGCTGAAAATTCGCCTACCAAAGGAATTTATACCTTCAATGCAGTGTCAAGAAAAACCAAATCCTCAATGGCTTTTTCTTGAACTTGACAAAGCACTTCTGAAATCCATTTAGAATAACAAACAGGTAAGAAAATCTAAATGAGGGGGAAAGGCCATGTTCTACACCAGATACTCAAACATACTTTCAGTTATAATTACTAAAAATATGGAACAGAAAAATGGAATAAAAAAACAGAAACCATGGAAACAGATAGGGGCACATTACAAACCTACAGGGCAAGGAATGATTATCTGATAAATGGCACTACGGCAACTGTTTAGTGACCTGGGAAAAAATCAATTTAAATCTTGACCATACACCGCGTACCAAAATAAGTTCCAAGTAGATTAGATCTTTAAATATAAAACATAAGCCAAAAAAAAAAAAATCACAGAAGAAAATACAAATATTTATCAAATCACTAAAGAACTTTCTAAGCTTAAATGGAATAAATAGATGAGATTCCAAAATAAGTTAAAACTTTCTATACAAAATAATCACAAAGAAGAACGAGAAATTAAGCTTCTATACAAACTGAAAAAAAAAAGAGGTAAAGGAACTCTGGTCATGACGAGACCTTTCAGAAAAGAGGAAATAAAATATTTTTCCTTATTAGTAATTAAGTGAGATGCCCTTTATATAAAAAGATTTTAAATATGCATAAACCTGACATTTGGGGTGGACATTCTGCAAGGTTTAACGCAGGTGCCGATGTGTGTGACGGCCCCACCACTGAGACTCGGGACAGCCCACCACCCCGAGCATTTCTCTGCCACTGGCACCCCCTGGCCCAGTGGTCTGTCTCTGACTTGCTCCCTTCCCCGTCCAGCACGTCTACCCGCAGAGCCCCGCACCCTGGGACCCTGGGGCTTCTCTCAGACCGTTTACGGAGACCAGCATGTTGGTTGTTGGCTATTTCAATGCTGGGCAGCGGGACGGGCGGCTGCACCCGGCGGTTGATCTGTTCACCGGTTAAAGGACATTTGCGTGGTTTACAGCTTTTGGTGACTATGAGTGGTCCTGCTATAGAGTCACAGGCTCCAGGTCTGGGAAGGATGAAGAAAGTAAATCCACCCGGCCTTTCACAAAGGCACTGATCCACCTGGAGGGAAGCAGGGAACAGCCGATCGCCGACCCAGAGACACAGAAGTACAGGCAGACTGAAGGAGGAGCAGAGTCCCAAGCATTGCCGACCCAGAGCTGACTTTCCTGTATTAACTGCAGTTCTGAACCAGCTTGGGCAGAAAGGACAGCTTCACGACGGTGCATCCCTCACCCGTGAACGTGGTGTGTCTCTCCATTTATTTAGAAATCCTTTGACTTCTTAATCAATGCTCTGTCGTTTTCAGTATATAGCTCTTTTACGTGTTTCGTTAGAATTATACCTAGGAATTTCGTTTTGGGGAGAGTGAACAGGAATGGTATAATGTCTTAGATTTCAGTTTCCACATGTTCACTGCTAGTATATATCCTATACATATTATACACACACATATCATATAAAGTGAATTCAGCAAGGTTGCAGGATACAAGATCAATACACAAAAATCAATGCTGAACTCACTTCATTAGTTAGCTTTGTTTTGTCTCGTTAACTTCTTGGGATTTTCTATGTAGACAAACATGTCATCTGCAAAGAGGAAAAGTTTTGCATGCCTTTCCTTTCCTTACTGCTCTGTCTAGGACTTGCAGTACATCTAATCAGGGTGGTGAGAGGGGACATCTCTGCCTTATTTCCGACCTTAGGAGAAAAGCTCCGACTCTGACCATTAGTGTGATGTCAGATGGAGGGTTTGTGGACGAGCTGCATCTGGTTGAGGAACTTCCCCTCTTTTCTTAGTTTGCTGAGTTTTTATCAGTATTGAATTTTGTCAAATGCTTTCACTCCACCAAGTGATTTGATCCTGTTGATTTGGTGGATTATATCAACTGACATTTGAAGGCTGAATCAGCCCTGCATTCCTGGAACAAACAAATAAATCCCTGTAGGTTTTGTTCTTTGTCTTGTCACTGATTTTGAAATTCGAGTAATATTGGCTTCATAAAAGGAGTTGAAAAGTGCTCTCTTTTCAATTCTCTGGAAGAGACTGTATAAACTGGTGTTAATTCTTCTTTAACTGTTAGGTAGAGTTCACCAGTGAAGGTTGGTTTTTTGAAAGCTTTGATTATGGATTCGATTTGCTCAATAGTTACAGGACTATTCAGACTATCTACTGCATATTGGGTGAGTTTTATAGTTTTGAGTGTCCTGAGGTGGTGGTGGTCGTTGTCTGGACCCTGGTTCCACTCGGTCTGGATGCAGAGAGAGTGGGGAGAAGCCCTGCTTTCTGGCCCGAGAAGGAAGTGGGAGGAGGCCCGCTCTCCTGGCTGTGCTCATCCTGTACTGTCCCGGCACCAGGCCACCTTGCGGAGGCGCGGCTGTGGCCAGACAGGTGCCAAGACCCTCGAGGGAGGACCCTCTCTCTATGCGCAGGGCTGTGGCCCCAGGAGAGGGGGGAGTCCCCACTGCCCTCCTCTCTGTCCCCCGCTGGCGGTGGCCGTGGACACTGCTGCAGCCGTGGGAAGGGCCTGGCAGGGCAGGGACGCGAAGGCCTGACGTCTGGCCAGGGGCCTGTGAAGGGGGCCCTAGGGAACCGGGGAACATCGGAGCTGAGGGAGAGGGAATTCCACGTTCCACTGTGCCACGCGGACCCCGAAAGTCACCTCTGAGCTGGGCGTGTGGGGCTCTGACCCTGAAGGGCCGTGAGGCCTGGACCGTGGGCCAGACCACTGCCCAGGACCCAACGGCTGAGAGGAGCACAGCAACGGCTCTGAAACTGAACTGACAGTAGAAGCACAGCCCTTGGAAGGTGGCGGGAGCTGCTGACTGGCCCACCTGGCAGATGCCTGCTGAAAGCCAGACCCACAGGATGTACGTTCTCCAGAACTTCACAAAGACCTGAAAATGTTCAAAATGTCCAGGACACAATTCGAAACCAAGCAGCATATGAAAAACCAGGAGAACGCAGACCTGCTGGGAAGAACCCAGCCAACGGGCACCGACCCCAGGTGAGAGGACGCCGGGACCCTCGGGCGCCTGGGGCAGGGTGGGGAGAGCAGCTACGAGACGTCCTCGGTCTCCCCGGAAGCGGCACTGCCCAACACTAGGCCGCAGGATCCTGTCCCCCCCGACCCGTGATGTCCGTCGCGTCCGTCACCACACGCTGACCCCCAGCTGGGGGCCCGTGTGTCCTCCGTCCCCTCACCATCACCCACACCTACCGTCCGACTTGATGCATGCTTCCGTCAAGCTCTCTTTTTCACACAGAAAGGAAATGATCTGAATGATTACATTTTCTCATCAAAAACCATGGAGGGCAGAAGGCAGAGAAAAGAGAAAACCGCTGACCCAGAACTCCATACACAGGACAGATACCCTCCAGGAAGAAGGGCAAGATAAAAACACTGCAGACAAAGGGAAACCACGAGAGTATGTTTCCAGAACACTTGCCCTAAAAGAAATGCCAGGGAAGCTCTTCCAGCAAAAGGAAATGATACCAGAGGAAAACTTGTTATTTCAGGAATGAAGAAAGAGCGACAGCAATTCTGAATGTCTAGGTAAAAATCATGAACTGTTTCTTTCCCCACATGTCCTTTAAAATATGAATGACAATTAAAATCAATAATTATAACATTTTACAGTGGGTACATACAAAGGAGCCCTACTACAGGGGGAGGGGGCGTGGGAGATGTGTGTCATGATAAGATCCTGACATTCCAGGATCTTATCATCCTCAACTGGTAAAATATTAATTATAAGTGCACTGCGAAAAGTTAGGTATGCATACTGTAATCCCTAGAGAAGTCACTTCAAAAAGTATCTAGAAACATAATTTAAAAACTAAGATAAATCAAAACGTAATACTAAAAAAATTCAAATAATCTTAAAATAAGTAGAAATGAGGAAATGGGAATAAAATACAGAGAAGGCAAACAGAACTAATCGTAAAATGGTAGGCCTAAATCCAAACGTATGCAGAAATTATATTAAATGTAAACTGTCTAAACGTACTTATCAAAAGACAGAATACACATTCTTACCAGGTCCACACGGGACATCTAGTGGCTCACAAGTCTTGGCCACCAAACAAATCTTAAATTAAAAAAAAATTCGAGGGACTTCCCTGGTGGCACAGAGGTTAAGAATCCGCCTGCCAAGGCAGGGGACACGGGTTTGATCCCTGGTCCGGGAAGATCCCACATGCCGCGGAGCAACTAAGCCCGTACGCCACAACTACTGAGCCTGCACTCTAGAGCCCGTGAGCCACAACTACTGAGCTCTTGGGCCACAACTACTGAAGCCCTTGCGCCTAGAGCCCGTGCTCCACAACAAGAGAAGCCACAGCAACGAGAAGCCCACACACCGCAACGAAGAGTAGCCTGTGTGCAGCAACAAAGACCCAACGCAGCGGAAAAAAAAAAAAAATGTACCATAATCTAAATCTCACATCATATGCAAAAATTAACAAAATGGATCACAGATTTCAATGCAAAACTAAAAGACTTAGAGCAGAAAATATTAAAAAAAGGGTCTTGACCTCGGGTTTGGCAAAGTTCTTAGATCTGACTCCTATAAGAGATAAACTGATCACCTAGAGCCCGTGCTCCGCAACAAGAGAAGCCCCCGCTCGCCACTAGAGAAAGCCCACGTGCAGCAACGACGACCCAACGCAGCCAAAAATAAATAAATAAATAATTTTAAAAAATGTTTGCTCTGAGAAAGACACTGTTAGGAAATGAAACTCCCCAAACTCAAGCCAAAGACAACAATCCAACAAAAAATGGGCAAAAACTTGAAGAGAGACTCCACCCACCCAGGGGGATACAGGAATGGCTAACATGCGACAAAAGATGCTCCACATCTCACCCGTCAGGGAAATGCCAGTTAAAACGTGGTGGACTCCACTGCACACACCTCAGGATGACGAAGGGCCCCGGGCTGGTGCCGCCGCGGAGCCCCACCCCGGTGCTGGTGGGAGCGCGGGGGTCACGGCCGGCTACGAAGCCAGTGGCCCACTAACCACGTGGCCCGGCAATCCTGCTCCCAGTGCCCACCCTGCAGAAACGCACTAACGCTCACAGGAACACGCACAGTTGCTTCCGGTCTTCGGTTTTCAGGTTTGCTAACGGTGTCTGGCTGCATCTGACCCACCCTCTTGTGGGCTCAGGTTCCCACATCACCTCGGTGCGAAGCCTCTGCAGTGCTTTTAAGATCCACCCGGCGTGTGCGGCTCGGGCTGGCCAGACAACGGTGCCTCAAGGACCCCAGCAGGCCTCCCTCCCACCTGCTGCAAGGCCGGGAGGTGATGGGTGCGGACGGCAACGCTGTTCTGCTGGGGCGGGCAGGGAGGGGAGGAAGCCTGAGACCCACCTGCTCTCCCGGTAACCCATCCGGGAACAGGCCGGGGCGCAATTCCCGATTCTCGCCTCTGCCTCCTACTTTCCCACGGTCTTCCTGCCTGTTCAGAGGCCGTCCCTCCAGCTGAGGACGACGAGCTGGGGAAAGCACAGGGCAGGACTCCTCTTGCTGTGGGCTGGGGGCTCTCAGCTGCTCCGCAAAGGCTCTAAGTGGCCAGAGGCCAGCACCTGAGCCGAGCACAGCTCTCGGATCTACGTTACAGCCACCTCTAAGCCTCGGGCAGCCAGACCGGGGGCCACAGCAAACCCCGAGTCCATCACCTCGTGCCGGGCGCCGAGCCACGTGGAGCGCCCTCACCAGTGACCCGCAGCTGTCTGGGCCTCCTTGCTCCCCGTGACGCCTTCCCGAGTGAGTGCCAATCCAGCACGGCCTGCTCCCGCCAGGTGCCCTTCCCCACAAACACGATCCCCACACCCAGGGCCTGCTCTGAGGCCACCTCGTTCCCGTGGCTCTTCCCTTGTCGACGTCCAGCTGGCCCGCGTGGCTGCCGGCTTGGGAAGCAGGTGCTACGGCTTCCGGAGCCTCAGCGAGTCCGCGCTATCTCCCCAGCTGCCGTCACACCTGCACTCACGGAGGCCCGGGGGACAGCGGCGACTCAGAGGCCTGCCCGCCACGCCCCACATCCGGAGAGCCCAGCTGGCCCGTGCCCCGTCCTCGCCCTTCCGGGCCGGTGCCGGCTGAAGCGGGAAGGGGGTGAGCCCCCGTCTGGAGAGAGGAGCAGAACCAAGACGAAGCCCAGGCAGCGCAGCTGCTGCAGAGGCGCCCTCCCCCCTGGGCAGAACGGACGGGCTCCAGGGAGGGGCCTCGGCGTCCCTCCTCCAGGGACCTCTCGGGCTCAGCTGCGCACAGTCAGGCAGAGACAAACTTGATCGCCTTCCGTGTGTCGCTCTGACAAGATTAGATTATTTTAATATTAATTCTTTACCTAATTAAACCGCAATGAAGAACCTCTCCGGCCCAGGCGGGGTGAGGTGTGGGGTCATGCAAGGAGCACAGCCAGTGCTGGGGGCTGAGGTTTCAGGCTCCTGCCAGCCGAGGGCGCGGCCTTGGCAGGGGTTCTTTAGCGATTCCTCTGTCAAAGGTCCAGGAACGCCCGGAGACAAGCGTCCCCTGCGTGTCGGAACGCAGTCACCTGAGGCTGGGCACCCTCCGTCCCCGGCGCCCGGAGCGGCTCCTGGTGCGGTGACGGCGAGCCCGGAGTCCTCAGGAGGCGGGGCACCCTCCGTCCCCGGCGCCCGGAGCGGCTCCTGGTGCGGTGACGGCGAGCCCGGAGTCCTCAGGAGGCGGGGCACCCTCCGTCCCCGGCGCCCGGAGCGGCTCCTGGTGCGGTGACGGCGAGCCCGGAGTCCTCAGGAGGCGGGGCACCCTCCGTCCCCGGCGCCCGGAGCGGCTCCTGGTGCGGTGACGGCGAGCCCGGAGTCCTCAGGAGACGGGGCACCCTCCGTCCCCGGCGCCCGGAGCGGCTCCTGGTGCGGTGACGGCGAGCTCGGAGTCCTCAGGAGGCGGGGCACCCTCCATCCCTGGCGCCCGGAGCGGCTCCATCCCGGCCACCCAGCTCCGCGCTCGCACCACCGCGGAGAGCACGCCCACCCACACGACCCCAGAGGGCCTTCTGCAGGCCCGGCTCGAAGGCCACGCTGTGTGCACAGCAGACAGGACCCGTCCAGAGGTGGGGCAGGCTGGCCCGCGAGGCCCACAGGGGAAAGCGGGTGGTGTATGTGGGGCGGGGCCTTTGCTGGTGCCCTACTCTCCATGATGCGTCTTTGGAGGTCAGGGGCCTCCACGTGCTGAGATTTCTTTCTATGGTTGGAGGCAGGTCACAGCTCAGAGCCCGGCAGCCTGGCCCCGCTGCTGGAGCCCTGGGCACTGAGGCAGATGCAGGGGGCCCGGGGAGGGAGTTTGCCGAACTGTGCCTCTGCCTAGCAAGGCAGAACTAGACACATGTGGCCTCACCTCCACAGAGGCCAGCGCCTCATCACCGCGCTCAGTCCACAGGCCAGCCACCCATTCAGCTATGGCAGCGCCACCGGCATCTGTCTCCCGGGCGCTTAAGAGCCACCAGCGAGGCACCTGGCCGCTCTCACGGCTCCCCGGGGCGGGGCTGACCCTGGGCTGTGGGGAGTGGCCAGCGCCCCGAGCCTCAGCTGCTCCACTGGCCGACAGAAGGAGCGTGCAGCTGGCCTGAGAGCGCAGATGGAGGGCCACAGGGTTTCTGCAAGAGCTGGACACCCCCTGGAGCGAGGCCGGGGCTGACTGCAGGACGCAAACCCGGCGGCGGGGCTCCCTTGCCCACGTGGCTTTAGCGGGGACGCTCCCCCGAGGATCCTGAGAGTTGACCGGGCCGCCCTCCTCTTGGTCCCACGAGGAGGAAGCGGGGTGACCTAATGACTCTTCCTTTCTCGCCCACACTCTGGTGGGCCGCCAGCCCGCTGGGTCCAGCCCAGGACGGGTCAGCACAGGGCACCCTCCACCCTGCCGCCCGGCCCCACTGGGTCCACGCAGCTCCTAAACGAGGCTCCGGCCTCCATTCTCAGCCTCTGCTGCCCCGTCTCCGTCACAGGACCAGCCCAAGCTTCTGTGGAGCTGGCACGCGCCAGGCCGTCACGTGACTGTGTGGGCTTTGTTTTAAACTTCACGCTTTATTTTCATTCCCACGCACATGGTTCAGAGTCCAGTCACGCCCCGTAGGTCCTCTCCTTCTCTGGCCAAGGACTCCGATGACCTTGGTATTAAGTGGCTGACGCCCTGCCGGCTCGCACATGCCCATCCTCCCGTCATCATCCTCCCAGGACCCAGGACTGTTAGGACGGTAGGTGCTGCTGCAGCTGGGCTGTAGCAGACGAGGGTTCCTCGCCGTTTCCTGCACGGCGTCCTGTCCTCCCCGGAGCTGACGCTGTCCTGTCTTCCGTTCGCTGACTTGTCTGTGCACCCATCGCTAACGCGGCCGAACCTCTTTGCTGACCCACGTGGGAGCTTCCTAACCCTGTGGTGGCAGCAGATGTAAACAGGAGGCATGAGATGGGCGCCCCGGGCAGGGCGGCGGCTCCGTGCACCCAGGGCAGCGGGCCCAGGGGCGCGGGGCACGCGGCATGGCAAGGCCTGGGCCACGATGCCCCGAGACACGGGCCGGTTACGTCCTGACGACCCCCCGGCCTGGAGGAGGCCCAGAGCCTCTGACCCGCTCCAGCCAGGGCCCGCTCCTCCCCGCCGTGCGTCCCGGGCTCTCTGAGCTTCGTCTCCTCTGCTGGTCTCCTGTTCGCTCTGCTGGGCGCGTCCTCTGACAGCCTCCTGAGACGGGGCGCGCGGTGAGCCTTTCCGGGCTTGCTGGAGCACGGGCGCCGGGCCGGGGCTGCCGCCGGGCTCCTCTGGGGACCTGGAGCAGTGCCCACGGCCTTCCAGCGCCAGGGCTGCTGCTGAGAAGGAAGCTCTTCTGATCCCTGGCCTTTGACAGGCGACCCGCTTTTCCCCGGGGGGGCCCTTTCACCCACCCACACGGAAACGGCCTCATCGCTGCACGGTGCCGGTGTGACCCGCGACCCCGCCTCTCCTGCAGCGCTGCGACTCGGCGGACCTCGCGGACCGGACTGCTCCTCGAGGTTCCTCAGCTTGTTTCTCCTGCTTTCCAGCTCGTCGCCTTGTTCTTCTACTTTTCAGATAAACCTTCTCAATTTTATCTCATAAATCTGCTATTTAGACTTTCATTTACCTCCTGGATATTTCTAACTTCCAGAAGTTTGTTGTTTTTCATTTTGAAAAAATAAAGTCTCTTGTTTGTGTTTTGCTGTTGAAAGTCCGTCCTCGTCTCTCTGAGGACACAGTGTTTTGGAGGTTCCCTGCACTCTGGTGGCCTGCGCCCTCCAGGTGCGTTTTTCTACTTGTTGCTCTGGCTCCCTGGTCACAGCCAGCAGTGGGTCCTCCTGGCCTGTCAGCTCAGCCCAGGGTCCGGCCGGCTGCCTACGGGGGCCTCCAGGGTCAGTGCTTTCGGGTCTCCTCCGGAGCTGGTCAGGCTCCAGAGGGCGACAGGGGTGGGCGGGGGCGTCTGGGCATCCACCAGCCTCATCCCTCGGCTCCGCTGCTGGCTCTCGTCCTGGATGGGCCATGTCCACACCGTCTCCGGAGCCGCAGCTCACAGACATGGGGGAGGACGTGGGCTGCCCGCAGAACCAGCCGCCAGAGTCGCTGCCCCGCCCCCCGCGAGTTCTCACCCCGCAGGCCTGAGACGGCGCCCGAGGACCTGCCTGGCCCACGTGTTCCTGGGGCGCCTGCTGCCCGCCTGGGAACCACCCCTTGGGAATGGCTGCTCCAGGAGAAGAAACCGCTGTGTGGACTTCCATTTCCCACTTCTGCTGGGAGAGAGGCCACGGCCCACCACGCAGGGTTGGGTGAAGGTCTGGGAACCTTCCTGCCCCTTGATCACACCCCCAAGCAAGCATCCTTAATCCCCCTGAGCTTAGCCGGTCACGCCCCTCCCGCAGCGCCTCCAAGCAAGCATCCTTAATCCTCCTGAGCTTAGCCGGTCACGCCCCTCCCGCAGCGCCTCTTGCTGCCAATTCTGGGCCTTTGGGGAGGTTTGTGGCATAAGTCAGCCTGGGTCCTGGCTCGACTGCAGCTGCTTAGATTCTGTTTTCCTGAGTCTGCTCACCATTAGACCACCCGCCCGCCGACTGTCCGGATTCCAAAGGTTTGCCGTTGTCCCTCTTGCTGTGGGGCCTCAAGGAGGACGGTCCAACTGGCCGTCTCTGCCTGGATGCCCACAGCGTCTGTGGGCACGTGTCATGGCGCCCTTGTGAGGCGCCGAGCAGCTGTGTCCCCAGAGCTGAGCACAGAGCCACTGGTCGGAAGGAGTGACAGACCTCACTGGGTAAATGATCTGTCGCGTTAGACGGTACGAGTCCTTTCACAGAGTAAAGAGCCACCTCGAGGTGCCCGCGTCTGCATTTTCAGCTTGTGAATTTGTCAAGGACACACAGGCTGCTCGAGAAGAGGGGCTGGGAGCTGTGGCTGGAAGGAACACGGGGAGAAAACAGGAATGCAGGCCTGGAAACCACAGCTCGGCCGCCCACTTGCTGAGGACCCCGTAAGAGGCCTCTCCTGGCTTTCACCGGGGAGGGCGGGACGCCGGCCACCCGTGCCCCCGTCACGGCAGTCTTTGCGGCTGAGCCGGGGTTTGGCCGCAGAACCGCCACGGGGGCACCCAGGCAGCCAACACCGCCAGTCCAAGCGGCACGGGGGGCTCTGTTTCTGCCCCAGGAATGGAAGGCCTGTGCTTTGTGGGCCGGGACGCCGGGATTCTCTCCATTTGGTTGCTGCCGATGAAAACCGCAAAATGAGGAGTTTGTGTAGGAGGGCCAGCTGAACGGCCAGGAGAGCAAAGCAGGACCCCGAGGGTGGCACGCGGGGGTCCTGAGCTCTGGGGGCCTCGCGCTGCGGCAGTAACCGTCTCTGCTCCGACCTGCGGGAGGGAGAGAGCTCTGTCCTGGGCACGCCTCTGCACGTTTCCCGTCGTTGTCGTGTCTGGATGCTCCGATCCACAGAGCCAGCCCTGCAGAGAGGCCACCGCCCCCTCTGAAGACAAGATGGGAGAGGCCGGCGCAAGGTGGGAACGGGCGTGCGCGTGCACATCCGCAGGAGGGCGTGCACTTCACACGACACGTCCGTGCTCACCGTCCATAAGCCCAGCACGCGACCTCGGGAAAGCAACTGAAGGGCAGCTGCAATCCTGGAAAACCAAGCGGCGCAGAGTTCAGGTGGAGGCTGGCAAACCCCACTGATTCCGCACCGTGGGGTCACAGCTGAACCCACGACGGTGCACGAACCCCCCGTCTCACAGAGGACACTGGGCCGAGGGTCCTGGGACCACGACACGCTCAGGATGCCATGGGAATGGGGACAAGACGGAGAAGGACGGAACAGCACCAGGGAGCAGGGGATGGAGCGTGCCTCCCGCAGGACGGCCGGGCTCAGCCTTGCAGTCGAGACCCTGCAGCTTCGGCACGGGTGGTGTAGGGAGCGCACAGCTGGGGCTCAAACTCAGGCCTGGCTGACCCAGCCCTTGGCCTCACAGAGCCCGTGCACCAGGTGCTGAGGGCGGCTTCCCACCTCCACGGTCTCGCGGGGCGGTGACCGCTGACCTCAGGCACTTCGAGAAAGGCTGGTTCCACGCGAGGTAGACGGTGGAAGCAGATGGGCCGGAGGGGGGCTACATCTACGACCCCAGCAACGGGCAACGCACAGACCCCTGTTCCAGACAAGAGGACGGCTGCACCCACTTCCCAACTCCAACCGCAGTGGGCACGCGGGAGGAGATGACAAACATGGGAAGGGGAAGTGGGGAAGGGCTTCCCAGCGGAAAAGCTACTCAGAAATGCACGCGGCAAACGGCAAGCAAACAGCAGCCTGGCCCTCTCGACGCAGACGCCCTACAGACCTCACCGAGGGGGCAGCGAGGAGAGCCCTCCTCCCAGCCACCCGTGGGCAGTAGTGCTGGGCACCCTCCGACAGCTCAGAGGGGCCGCAGGCAGCCCCTGGGCCCCAGCCTCCCCATGGGGCCGGACTGGGTGACCCCTGGGAAAACGGAGCTTCCAGAGGGTCCCCTCCCTCCTTGGCACTGATGGACCGGCTTCTCTCTGCACTAGGGCGGGACCTGGTGACCCAGCGTGCAGGGGACAGGCTCGGCGGTCACTGCACCGCCCTGGAGAGACGAGCTGCGAGGTCAGAGGCTGTGGCCCTGGCTTAGAACTGCAGAGCAGGCGGGACCCGCGTGATAGAAAAGGCAGCTTCCTGGGCTCCTTACAGGCCCCTGCAGCGGGCTCGCTGGGGCCCTGAAATGTACTCAGGTGGTGAAAGATGGCCCCCGCTTCCACGGAGTATTGGGTTTACTCATGATGAATGGCACACGTATAAACTGATAAACGATACTAACTTGTTTCAGGGGTCGGGAGGGCTCCAGCCATCTGGTCCTCACCGCGCCTGAGTCACCAAGCCTCCCACACAGCCCCGGGGATGCCCACGGCCTGGCTGCCTGTGCGGCCTGGACAGACGGATGGACGGACGGACAGGGCCCTACCTGCCACCTCCCTGGACGAGGGCAGCCCCGCGGCGGCCTCCAGGTTGGTGGGGACGGCGCCGCCGGCCTCCAGGGCACGGACCAGCTCTTGCAGCCGCTCGCACTCCTCCCGCAGCCGCTGTCGATCCTCGTGGAGCCGCTGCCTCGCCGCGCCGGCCGGGTTCAGGCTCAGGTGCAGCACCTTGGTTCTGCTCTGGTCGTAGTCACCCTGCGGGACCACAGGCAGGAGGTCAGAGCCCCTCACGGAGTGAGAGCAAAGGGGAACCCGAGCCCGGCCTGCGGGGTCCCCGTCCCTCTCCCTGGGCTGCGGCCTCAATTCAACGGGGGAGAAAACAGAAAGCCCACCCAACCCATCTTTGGAGCATCGTCAGAACTCAGCACACGAGCCCGCTTCTCTGAGTCTCGTCAAGCACCAGCTACTGGGAGGGAGGTCTCTTCAAACTGCGGCGCTTTCAGACACCATCAGCAAACACCCTAATGCCTCTGGGTTCTCGCCAGCCTCTCAGCGACCCTCCTGTCTCATGTTCTTTAAGAGTGGGACCCGTTTTTTAAGATTTAAAGACAAACAAACAAAAAAGCCCAACTTACTAACACTGTGACGCTAAAGCAGAGTCCCCACACGGTCCTGTTACCGACACGTGACATCAGTGCAGTGCATCTGTTACAGTTCAAGAGCTAACACTGACGCCATCCTAACTGAACTCCCTACTTCCTTCACATTTCCTTAGTTTTCTCCAAGTGCCCTTTTCTGTGCCCAGATCCGTCCTGCGGGACCCCATGGGACTTTTAGCTGTCCGATTTCCGTGGCTCCTCTGGGCTGGTGGTTTTCTGGGCTTTGTTTTGAGTGACCTTCAGAGTGTGGAGGATGCCGTGCCGGTGTCCTGAAGATGCCCTGCTGCCGGGATGTGGCCGACACTTTCCTCACCGTTACCTGGGGTCAAGGGTTAGGGGAGGAAGACCCCAGAGGTCAAGTACCTTCCCATCACACCGTGTGGAGGCTCCACGCTACCAAGGTGACCTTGACCCCTGGCTGAATTGCACTTGTCCCCTTTGGAAGGAAGTCACCAGGCACACCCGGTTACGCTCCCCTCCAAGTTGACGAGACCCTCAACTGTCTGTGGACACATCCCACCTCTTCCCCTCCTGGCTGGTAGGAGCCCGCCAGCCACAGGGGAACAAGGTCAGCCCGGCAGAGAGTGAAGGGGGCCGGACATCAGGGCAGGCGTTTGATTAAGTGGGTGCTGAACGGCCTGAAATCCACACGCAAAACCCAGGGCCCAGGGCGGCTGTGGCGACCTTGTGGGAGAGGCATCACCGCACGTTGCAAATCTGCAGTGACCGAGGCAGGTGCTAAGGGCCAGTGGGGAAAGGATGGTCTCCCCAGTACGTGCTGCAGGGTCAACTGGATGCCCAGATGACCTTGACCTTGACCTCACACCACACAAACGTCACTCCTGAGTGATGGCAAATCTACACGCAAAGGTTTTAGGAGAAAATATAGGGACGTCTTTGTGACCCGGGAGTAGACAAAGGTTCTTAAACAAGGTTCAAAACGGGCTAAACAAGTGAAAAAAAAAAATAAACTGGACTTATAAAAACTGAGAACTTCTATTTATCAAAAGAGTAAAAAGGGAACCAACAGAGTGGGAGATACATGAAACACATAAATCTGACAAAGGACTCACATCCACAACATACAAAGAACCCATACAAATAAACGAGAAAAAGTCAGGCAATTCAGTTTTTAAAATGGACAAAAAAATGTGAACGGACACTTCACAAAAAGAAGATATCAACGAGCCAATAACCCGTGAAAAGTAGCTCAAATTACTCACCAAAGAAACAGTAAAAACCGCAGTGAGATGCTCAGTCGACACTGAACAGATGAGGGTCCAGGGCCTGCAGACCCCATCCTCTCGGAGGGTGCAGGGTGCACCCATGTGGAGGAAACCCTCGGCAGGACCCTGGGGTGAGCGAGTGCACGTCCCAGACCAGGAACTCAGAACCATGACCCATCGCACCTGAATCACACAGGGCGCGGGGGTCCCCCACGGAGGACCGTGCGTCAGCGAGAGGGAAGGTCTGCACGCAGGACGATGTGGGCAACCCTCACACACAGAGCGGAACAGACCAGCCGGACCTGGCGGACGGACACGGGGCGGCCGCTGACACACCACAGGCCGAGGCCGGGGCCGAGGGCAGAGCTGGGAGGGGACTCGGGTCTGTGCTGGTCTGGACGCTGGTGACCGAGTGCGGTCGGTGAGTGACGCTCACTCCTGACATGTGTGCTTTCCCGTACGTACACCGTGTTACTCAATACAAAGTTTCCAGAATGTGCACCAAGTGAGTCCGTGGGTGCGTCTAGGCACAGGTCCGCTCTGCCTCAGCTCTCCAGGCGTGAGCATCAGTGACTCCCCCCGCCCCGCAAAGCTCACTGGCATCGGGATTTGCCACCAAGAGTCACCCCAACAGATGAGAAAGGCCCAGGCGGTCAGCAAACAGACCACCGACGAGTAAACTCAGGAGGCAGCACCTCTACTCTGCCCAGCTGCTGTCCCCACGGCTCAGCCCCGGGCGGGAGGGACAGCGCAGAGGCCGCGCCTCTTTGGCCATCACTCCCTGGGCCTCCCAGGGCAAGGGCTGAGGGGGGCCTGGGCCTCGGCGAGGGGAAGGCCTGGGCGTCCCTCCCACCCGGTGCTGAGAGAGAGACACGCGAGTGTCCTGGGCTGAGGGGCAGCGGGCTGCTGGCCCAGGCCCGGGCCCGCCCGCCTCTCACAAGGGATGCTGGGCCAGCTGAGTGGACATCTCCCTCCTGCCCCGACACTGAGATTCCTTCCTGGACGACCCAACCTCCCACCTGTGACTTCTGCCCACAGCTCGCTCTTCCAGGGGGAACAGCAGAAATGGCACCCTTCACTCAGATCGTCGAATCCCCCGGGAGGGAGGCCAGGGGTGGACACTTCACTCAGCGGAACGGTCCCAGCGCGGGAGCTAAGCTGTGTGGCCACCGTCGGCCAGCCCTCGGCCAGCCGCCAGCTCAGAGCCCCCGAAAGTGACCCCAAAAGGGAGGGAGGGGAGCATGGAGACACCCCCTCCCTGCCGCAGGCAGAGAGAGGGCGGGAGAAGGGGAGAGAGCCTGGCGGAAGGCAGAGGGCTGGCAGCCGGCGCCTCACAGGCTTCTGAGAACCTTGTAAAAACCTCGAAGGATAAAGAGACATCCTGTAACTCCCGAGTGAATCACAGACTGTCAGGGTTGGAAGGGATCGTTATTTCATCCGATTCTAACACTCCGGGAGACACAGCCAGGCGTATAGAATCCATCTGCCCTGCGCACCCTGGCAGAGGGCCCTGCAGCAGATGGGAGGCGGGCCAGGTACTGCTGGAGCTCATGTCCCCCGTGGGTCTGGGGTCAGGAGGGTACAGGGAGGAGACGAGGGCAGATGTGTTCTGCAAAGGGCCGGAGAGCACATGCGTCAGGCGGTGCTTGTCACACCATCTCTGTCCTAGCAGGTCAGCTGATGGGGAAGGAAGGAGGGAGGGGGGGAAGGAAGGAGGGAGGGAGGGAAGGAGGGAGGGAGGGAAGGAAGGAGGGAGGGGGGAAGGAAGGGGGGGGAAGGAAGGAGGGAGCGGGGGGAGGGAAGGAAGGAGGGAGGGGGGAAGGAAGGAGGGAGGGGGGAAGGAAGGAGGGAGGGGGGAAGGAAGGAGGGAGGGGGGAAGGAAGGAGGGAGGGGGGAAGGAAGGAGGGAGGGAGGGAAGGAAGGAGGGAGGGGGGAAGGAAGGAGGGAGGGGGAAGGAAGGAGGGAGGGGGGAAGGAAGAAGGGAGGGGGGGAAGGAAGGAGGGAGGGGGGAAGGAAGGAGGGGGGAGGGAAGGAAGGAGGGAGCGGGGGGAGGGAAGGAAGGAGGGAGGGGGGAAGGAAGGAGGGAGGGGGGAAGGAAGGAGGGAGGGGGGAAGGAAGGAGGGAGGGGGGAAGGAAGGAGGGAGGGGGGAAGGAAGGAGGGAGGGGGGAAGGAAGGAGGGAGGGGGGAAGGAAGGAGGGAGGGGGGAAGGAAGGAGGGAGGGGGGAAGGAAGGAGGGAGGGGGGAAGGAAGGAGGGAGGGGGGAAGGAAGGAGGGAGGGGGGAAGGAAGGAGGGAGGGGGGGAAGGAAGGAGGGAGGGGGGGAAGGAAGGAGGGAGGGGGGGAAGGAAGGAGGGAGGGGAGGAAGGAAGGAAGGAGCTCTGGGCACCGTGGACACACAGCCCCGCCCTGCACGGCCCCCTCCCGTGTCCTTAATGCTGCTCTTCCTCATTTGTCTTCAACCCTTTAAACGTGCAAAGCAAAAACAGGCTGGCAGGCTGAATCCACCGGGCTCCACCCCTCTCCTTTACCTCAGATATTCAAGGGTCCCTCCTTCCCCCCAGGCCACAGGCTCTCCCAGTCTGGCCGTGCTGACCACTGGCTTCACGCCCACCTCCCTGCCTCCCCAGGACTCACCTGCTGACGCCCCGGGAGGGCCCGGGCAGGGAGCTGGGCACAGAGCCTGACCCCAAGGTCCCCAGTGACCCTTGGCCGAGGCGCTGGACCTGTCGAGCCTCGGGGTCATCCTGCCCAGCAGGTGTGGGGAGAAACGGGGAACACGGCGCCTGGACATCAGGGTCGGGGGCAGGATGCTGCTGTGGAAACGCCAGACACCCCGCGGGCAGGAAGGAGAGCCACCCGCTCCCACCCCAGACCGCGGTTTCTGACCACCGGCTTCCCCTTGACGGGAATGAAGGAAAGAAAACACTGCAGTGGGTGAGAGGATTTAAGGATCAAAGGGAGAACCAACAGGGCTTAACCAAACCAAACCAAACCAGACGGGGGAAATGCTCGCAGCTCTGATGAACTGGGGGAAGTGACAAGCCTGCGAAACCTGCAGGTGCCCAAGTGAGCGTCTGGCGCCGGAAAGCTGGGGCCTCTGCTCCTGCCTCAGAGTTATTAGACCCACAGCCCCAACCCCGGGACGGGACGAAGACGCTCTCTCTGCCTGCGCTGGGACGCCGTGAGCGTGAAGGGCAGAGGGCCGCATCATGCCCACCGCCCCCAGAATTCCCCCGAGAAGGCCCTGCTCGCCCTGTCTCCAGGCCAAGTGGGGCGTGAGGCCCGAGCCTGCAGGCGAAGATGCCGTGGAGCCTCCCTGGGATGCAGGCCGCAGGGAGGGAGGCATGGGGCCTCCAGCCCAGGGCGGGGGTGGGGGGCCAGCCCAGCAGGTCCACCTGCTGGAAGCAGTGCGAGAGCCCGGGAGAGAGCGGCAGAGCCACCAGACAGACACTCGCGAGAAACAGGATGCCAGCTGCTTTAAGCCACTAAGTTGTGGGGTGTTTGTAACAAGGCAGCAGGTAACTGAAGGAACCTCCCGAGGAGCGAGACGGAGCCCCAGCCCCTGACCCGGGGGCCCCAGGGTCCCACCAAGGGGGTGGCAGCCCCCGGGCCCAGGCCTTTGTGACTCGGCCTCAAGCCCGGGTCATGACAGAGACAGGACAGCTGCACGGGGTCTGCTAACGCCATTCTGCCCAGGGAGTGAGAGTGTCCACGGCCCCCGGGACTCACACTCCGACCCTCAAACTTATTACCAGGCGATGGCGGCCAAGACAGCAGAGCTGGCACAGGGACAGGCCGAGTGTCCAGAAGAGCCCCTGCCTCTACACTTGGCCAATGCTCAACACGGGTGCCAAGGCCACCCACCAGGAAAAGGTGCTGGACAACTAACTGGACACCCGCATGCAAGAGCGTCAACCTGGATCCTGACCTCACACCATACACGAAAATGACCTCATAGAAAACCCTCAACATAAGAGCCAACGCTGTGAAACACGTGGAAGAAAACACAGGCGTAATGCTTCACGACACTGGATTTGCTCTTGGATTCTTCAACGTGACACTAGAAACAAGGAACAAAAGAAAAAGTAGACAAACTGGACTTCCTCAAAATGAAAAACTGTTGTGCTTCAAAGCATACATCATCAAGGAAGTGAAAAGACAACCCACAGAGCGTGAGAAAATATCTGCAAGTCACTTATCTGATAAGAGACTTGTATCCAGAACATATGAAGAACTCTTACAACTCAGCAACAACAGAAAAAACAAAACAAAACCAAAACAAACTTATGTAAAAACGGGCAAAGCATCCGAATAAATCTTCCTCCAAGGAAGATATACAAATGTCCAATAAGCACATAAAAAGACGCTCAGTGCCCATGTCATTAGTAATCAAGGGAACGGAAATAAAAATCACAATGAGATGTCACTTTGCACCCACCGAGGTGGCTAGAATGACAAAGCCAGACAGTCTCAGCGAGGCAGGGAGAAACTGTCCTCCTATTGCTGCTGGGAATGGAAGACGGGGAGGCCTTTGTGGAAAACAGCTCCGCAGACAATTAAACACAGAGTTACCACGTGACCAGCAATTCTATGCCCAGGTACACCCCCGAGAAGAATAAAAACACACGTCCACACAGAGACTTGCACACACATGTTCAAAGCAGCATCAGTCACCATAACCGCTCAAGTGTCCAAGAGCTGACAAAGGCGCTGACACAGCGTGGTCCATCACACAATGGAATACTACTCAGCCATGAAAAGGAATGAGGCACTGACACAGCGTGGTCCATCACACAATGGAATACTACTCAGCCACGAAAAGGAATGAGGCACTGACACAGCGTGGTCCACCCACACAATGGAATACTACTCAGCCACGAAAAGGAATGAGGCACTGACACAGCGTGGTCCATCACACAATGGAATACTACTCAGCCATGAAAAGGAATGAGGCACTGACACAGCGTGGTCCATCACACAATGGAATACTACTCAGCCATGAAAAGGAATGAGGCACTGACACAGCGTGGTCCACCCACACAATGGAATATTACTCAGCCAAGAAAAGGAATGAGGCACTGACACCTGCTACAACACAAATGATCCTTGAAAACACTGTGCTCAGTGAAAGAAGCCAGTCACAAAAGACCACATATGTGACTCCATTCGTATGAAACATCCAGAACAAGGAAACCTATGGAAACCGAAAGCAGACTGGTGGCTGCTTAAGGCTGGAGTGGGGATGGGGGAGGGTAGGGTGACAGCTAAAGGAAACAGGATTTCTTTTCGAGATGATAAAAATGTTCTGAAATTGTGTGGTGATGGTTGCTCATTATCTGTGAAAGTATGAAAAACCACTGAACTGTACGCTTCACAAAGGTGAGTTCTGTGGTATGTAAATTGTATCTCAATAAAGCTGTTTTTAAAAAAGAGATGAAAGAAAATAGGGAAAACAAACAGTAGGACGTGCGTGGACGCTCCATCTGCTACCGAGAGCCTGGCGCGGCTCCAGGCTTCCCTCCACACGCCGCCCCAGCCTCCAGCGGGGGAGAGGCGCTTGGCTCCGCAGGAAGCGCTGGCCGGGCCGGCCGGCCTCGGGCCTGCAGGGGGTGCCGGCCGCGTCTCCACGCCCCCGCGGCTCCTGCGGCAGCAGCAGGCCTGGGCGAAACCCACCTCGAGTGCTGCTCCCGAGCTGGTCGATCCCGGCTTCCCGGCTTCCGCTCTCACACCCCCTCCAGCGCAAGGGCTCCCGCGCGGCCCCGCTGTGCCCTGGGACTCCACTCCGAGACCCTACTCGCTATCAAGACCACCGTCCTCAGGGCAGGTCTTGGCACCTGGCTCTGACCAGCTGCCCTCCCTAAAATGGCCTGGCCGGAGCCTGGCCAGCCCACCCGACTCAGGCCTGTGTCGCCTGGGGCCAGCCTGGACTTCCAGCAGGGCCTTCCAGAGGCGCCTCCCGGGTGGGCTGCGACAGCCCTGAGGGGCTGGGGTTTGCCACAGACCCTGCCATCTGGAACCTTCCACTCGGTGCTCAGGAAGCCAAGGCTGAAAAGTCCCTTTGGTCAGACGAGGGGGCCTGAGGCCGGCTGGTTTCCCCGGGAGTCTGATGGGCCTGGAATAGAGAAGCAGTACGGACCACGGGGCCAGATGCTGTTCCCCGGTGCCGGGCTGGACCAGTCCCCACGGCCCGGCTGGACTGGACACGGGCACCTTGGGGTGCAAGGATGCTACCCAGGCCCCATCCTCCCTCACACAGGCCCGATGAGGCTGCCAGGGGTCAGGAGCCAACAGGACCACATGGCCGGGCTGCGTGAGAGGGGGTCGAGGTTCAGCCCACCGGGGGCTCTGCTCTCTGCACCGCCCCTCCCGGAGCAAGGAAGCCCTCCCAGGCCACTCCTTCCTCCCCTCCGCCCTCCCTCTTTCCTTCCTTGGAGAGAAGGGAGACATGGTGCCTGCAGCCCGTCAGGCAGGGGCTCCGTGAGGACAGGGCTTTGTCCCGCCCCCCAGACTAGTAAGGGGACCCCAGTGCCCCGTGAGGACCCACTGAGAGACGGCGGTGACGTGGCAGCAGTAATGCAGAGCCCCCAGCACGCCCCCTCCCTGCTCCGTGTATCCACAGCTCCTACCAGCTCGTGACGCTTTAAACTCTGTCCCGTCACCTGTCTCCCCCAAAGGTTAGGGCGGCAGGCGCTGCACATCAAGTAAACGTTTGCAGGAGTGGGTGACAGTTATGATTGCATAGTGTCCTGTGGTTGAGAAACCAGAGACCCAGCTGGTGACCAGGACGGGGGAGTCACAGGGCTGGCTGGCCAGGGCCTCCCGCTCCCTGGGTCCGGGGGAAGGGGTGCCGGCCGTCATCCCGGGCACGCAGGGCCGTGGGCACAGGGGGTTCGTGGCACCGTGAAGGGTGCGTCGGGGGGCTGGCGCCGCTGAAGC
Organism: Eubalaena glacialis; assembly: GCF_028564815.1. Lineage (NCBI taxonomy): Eukaryota > Metazoa > Chordata > Mammalia > Artiodactyla > Balaenidae > Eubalaena > Eubalaena glacialis. The sequence goes on along the minus strand of NC_083728.1, from coordinate 93,698,064 downwards.
AGACGGAAGAGCACGAACAAATGTGCTGAAATCCGCTGTTGCGTGACAGCTTTGAGGAAGAAAGGGGGAAAATGGCTATAATCTTCTGCTAAAAATTTGTTGCCTTGTTTGATTTGCAGCTGAGGAAATGTTGAGACACTGACGAGAATCTCAAAAGGAAAAGTTTTGAACCTTCCTTTGACGTGCGGGTGCAATTACCGGCTAAACAAAAACGTCCCATTTGCCGAGGGGGCGGAGAGACGTCCCCGTCTGTGACTGCGGAGGAACGACCCCCGCGGTCCAGCTCCCCCTGCGCCCACCCCAGCCGAGCCGGGTCCTCGGGGAGCCCGCACGAGGGGCTGGGCCCCGCGACCCGCCTGCCCAGGGCACAGCAGGGCGTGCGGCAATGCTCCTCCCTGGGGCCGCAGCCGGCCCGCCGCCCTCCGCTCACGGGCGAGTGGGGCTCCTTCTCGGGCTCAGATTTCGCACAAGCCCAGACGAACGGCCATGTCCCCCTGCGTCCAGGCCACGGCTGAGTCCCCTGGCATCTGCCTCGCTCCTGTCTGTGTTCAAGTCCTGCCCCTAACCTGCTGGCGGCCCAGGCCTCCTGTCTTCCTGGGCCTCAGTTTCCATCTGCTGAAGCGTGAGGGCAGTGAACTTGATCTGTAAGAACCTTCCAAGCTTAGCACCTGGGAGACCTGGACGGAGGGCAGACCCCCCGGGAGCCCGTGTGCCCTGTGGATGGACTGTGGCCGCCCCGGGCCAGGGAAGGGCTGCCGGCAGGGCGGACCTGCCACGAATACTAAGAGACCCTGCTAGCAGGAGACAGAGGTGCACAGAGAGTTAAAAAGCCCAGTAAGACCGCCACCGAGCCTCACGCGTATTTATAAATCACCCGGCCTCAAAACTAAATCAACATCTCTCCAGGCTGAAGGAAGACAGCTCAGGGAGAAAAGCAGGGGAGCTTTGGGGATCCCGCTGGGTCGGAGGGGCAGGGCCGGCCGGACCTCACGGATGGGGGGGGCACAGTCCTGGCCGGGCCCGCCTCACCCCAGCCTCCGTGAGGCCCAGGGCTCCGCGACCTTGGGCAGGTCCCTCAGGCACCAGCCTCGCGTCCTACGCACCCCATGGGCCGGGGTCGCTCGTTGCTCGGTGGCTCACAGGGACGCTCCCCAGCTCTGAAGCCGGGGGCACAGGGCCGGCCCGGCCTGCCCAGACGGTGTGCTCACCGCGGGTGGAGAGCCTGGGGATCGGCGGGGGCACCACGTGACAGCGCAGGCCGCACCCCCCTAAGATCCCCGGCACCAAGACCGAGAAACCGAGGCCCACGCGGCCACCCTGGACCAGTCACGGGAGGGGCGAAGAGGGGAGGGGCCCAGGGCTGGAGGCGGGAGGGCCACAAGGGAGGGGTGATGGGGGCTGGCCCCTGGGGACTGCCCTCTCACTACAGGCTCTCCGCGAGCCTCCTGCCCTGGACCGGTGACCACGTGGGCCGACGCCCTGCACCCCCCGCGCCCTTCGTGTCCCCTCATCCCCCACCACAGAGGCCTCATTCAGGAGCAGGGCACCTGGCACTCCTGTGGCCGAGGCCCCTCACGAACAAACACGCGTGGGCTGTCAGGGTCTAGGAAGGGCTGCGAAGGTCCCTGCGTACGCTCATGCTGCCCAGCCCCGGGGGACCGGCCACTGCGGCCGCCGACGGGGCTGGCCTTGGGGAGGGGGTGCTGCCGGGCCTTGCCAGTCCCCAGACCGGCAGTGTGCGCTGGGGCTCTCCCAGCAGCTCCAGGAAGGGTGGCGCTGTGGGGAGCCGTGCCTGCCAGGCCAGCACACGTGGGAGACCCTTCTCACACCACCCTCCGGGCGACCGTCTCCCCAGCTCCATCCACTGCGTGCCGGAGGCCATGGCAGGGCGAGTTTATCTACCATCGGCCGTGAGGCACCACGTGGGCCCTGGACGCACAAGTGAGCTTGGCAGGCTGTGTCCTGTGGCTGCCGCCAGTGTCCCCCGCCCAGGGACAGCGGGGCCCGGGGAGGGCCTCGCCCAGCCAGGCCACTGCTTGTCCCCCTGCGGCCAGCAGCCCCCTCGGCGGAAGGCCTGGAGGGAGGCCACACCAGTGAGGAATCTCGGGGCCCGTCCTGGACTCTCAGGTCCTGGCCGGGAGCTCTACTGGAGTGTGACGTTTCCAAAGACGGGGGCGGGAGGGATAGGCAAGGAGAGCGCCGGGGCCTTCGGCAGCTGGAGCAGGCTGCCCACGGTGCTCCCGACCACCAGGAGGGGCGGGACGGGTCCAGCTGAGCTAAGGCTGGGGTCACTCTTGGGGGTAAACCTCAACGCTCCCAGACTGCTCCGGAGGGCAGGTGACGTCCGGCAGCCAGTGCCTCCGCAGTGACAGAGAAATACCCTGAGAGGTGAGTGGAGCCGCGTGACGTCACGTCCCCAGGTGGGGCTGCACATCAGCCTCTGCTCCCGCATGACCCAGGTGGCTTGGGCCAGGCCCCACGGAAGCTGGAAAAAGCAAAAATGCCACCACCCCGGGATGGCAGGGCGGGGCGGGCCACGGAGGCCCAGACCTTCCTCAGCCCTGACCCCTGACAATGTAGCCGGGGAGGGGGCCTGGTTCAGCTGGCCAAGCTGCTCCTGGCTAACAGGGCCCCCCACTGCTCCTGACCACCGGCTGAGCCTCTCCCTAAGCTGCTGTCACATCAGGGCTGTGAGCAAGGCCCCGACACCAGCCACCGCCCGGGGGACCGGGGCCACACCTCCTGGGAGGAAGAGGAGGGGAAGGAGGAGGAACACGCCTTCGCCGTACGTCTGGCCAGTCTGGAGGCCGCAGCTTCTGGCACCACCCCACCCCGCCATTCCAGAGCAACGTCCTCTGAGCCTATCGACCGAGTGACCCGTGTCCCTGCTCAGATGGGCGGCTGAGCAGAAGCTCTGTCGTGATCTCCCTATTACGGACGGCACACGATAGTGGGCACCCTAAATCCACCCTGAGCCGTAGGAGCTGGCGGAGGGGGGCCTCGTGGGTCAGGCCGGCAGTCGCAGGACCAGCTGGTGAAGGGCGAGCATCTGGCCGGTGAGGGCAGAGAGAGGGCCAAGCAGCCCCGGCGCCTGCGCCCTTGCCATGGGCGCGGGCACTGTGTTTCTCCTGCCAGGCCTCTGAGTTGTATCAGAAAATGTTAAACAAAGCCTTAAAAAAAAATTTTTTTTTGAATTGTGGTAAAATAAAACTTGCCATCTTAATCATTTTTAAATGTATTGTTCAGCAGTAAGTACTTTCACACTGTTGTGGAGCCGTCACCACCGTCCGTCCCCAGAACTTTCCATTTCCCACACTGAGACTCTGTCCCCATTACACACTAGCTGCCCCTCCCCCTCCCCCAGCCCCTGGTCGCCACCCCTACTTTCCATCTCTGTGACCCTGGCTCCTCCAGGGACCTCACAGAAGTGGAATCACCCAGTATCTGTCCTTCTGTGTCTGGCTTATTTCACCGAGCATCATGTCTTCCAGGTCCATCCATGTGGTAGCAGGTGTCAGAGTTTCCTTCCTTTTTAGGGCTGAGTGATATTCCATTGTGTGGAGGGACCACGTTTTGTTTATCCACTCACCCATCGATGGACACTTGGGTGGCTTCCACTTTTTGGCTGCTGTGACGTGGGTGTGCAAACATCCGCTTGAGACCCTGCTTTCAGCTCCTCGGGGCACATGCCCAGAAGCAGAATTGCTGGATCACGTGGTGAACAAGGCCGCTTCCATGATTCAGCTACGGTACCTGTGGAGGCACACTGCGGTCCCGCCTGAGACAGCGCCGTCAGGGTCCAGTGTCTGCCCAAAAAACCTCCCGCTACAAGAGGGATTGTGCAACTGGCCAGACTTCCCTTCTCGTTAGGGCTGCCAGGAAGCTCAGCTTCACTTACAACATCAGCCCCGACGGTCAGAACGTCTGCGATCTGTTTCTTGCAGGCATCATGGTATCACCTGTCAGGAATTCTTTGTGGAACAGTGGGATCTTGTCCAAGTAGATGTGATCACGGAAGACGGTCAGGGAGCTGGCACAGGGAGCGCAGATGAACCCCCAGGGTGATACCTAGCGCGTCTACACAGGGACTGGTGACACAGCCCCTCTGAGGTGCTGGGGCAAAGCCAGCTGAACAGGAGAGTGGGCTCCCTCACGGCAGGAGGACGTGGGCCAGAGGGGACCCAATGACTGACTTCAGATCCCCATCCAGTGTCGAGGGGACAGGAGCAGGTTGGGACGCAAATCCGGGGTGCTGGCTCTCCAGAAGCGGGTAACGGGCTGTTAAAGGGGCACATGCAAGCCGAACGCTCCACGGGCCGACACCTGGCGTGTGGGGCAGGGCCCGTGTCCTGCAACTTTGGGGACAATCACGAAGAGAAAGAACCCAGAGCTCGAGCAGGTTCTGTGTCTCCCATCCCAGTCCTCTGCACGGAAACTCCCTGAATGGAGTGGAAACTGTGAGAAGAGCTGGGTGTAGCAGGCGGAGCGCTGGGCCCAGAGTCAGGACAGGTCTGCTCCTGGCACTGCCCTGCGGGGCTCTGGGCCTCGGTCTGGCACAGACCGAGGGGGTCTCCGGGCAGAGCTGCCCCAATGCTGGGCTGCCCAGCCGCACGCGGCTGAGTGGAGCTCTGGGGGCTGCGCTGTCCTCCGTCTGCAAGGACCTCCCTGCCTCTGTGCGAGGGCGCCGCCCAGGGAGGGCGAGGCTCACGTCAGCGAGGGGACCCTCGGGCAGAAGCGGGTGCGCCCCAGCCCCTGCCGCCCTCCTCACTGCAGCTGTGACGCTCCACGATCAGCGGTAAGAACGCTCGACTTGCCTGAAGACGACCGTTACACGTCCTTTCTCAGCAGGCCTAATTTCCAGGTTTTTAAAGAGCTGGGTCCCTATCTTTCTCATCTAGACACTTTGCAAGGACCACATGGGGGTGAAGAGCGGTATCACGGCCAAGTCCGAGAGCACTGAGGCTGAAGTGACCGCATGCGACAGCGGCCCGAGGCTGGCGATGGCTCCGCTGGCTGTGCCGCGAGCCTTTTGTGTGTTGAGTATGGCCAGTGGCGGAGCAGGGCCGGACCAGACGGCGGAGGGTCCCAGGGCGAAAAGAGCCCAATTCAGTGGCTCAGGGGGACCTGTCTGCAAATTCGGGGTCGGGCCTGCAGTCTGGGTTCTGAGGCCCGATGACACCCCCGGGCCCTGGGGCACCCAGCAAGGAGGCAGGAAGTTGGCATCCCCGAGGCCCACGGGACGAGAAGGGGCTTAATATTCAGGACACGTCATTCGTTGCATAAAAAAATCAACAGCCATCAGCGCCTGTGGAAATTTCTCCACACAGACGCACATCAGCGTGCTGGCTTTTTCAGTCCTCGGCTCCAATAAACAGGAGCAGCCTGGCGCTGCCTCGGGGGGCGGGAGGGCTGGGCTTTTTCCTTCATTACGTGTCTCGTTTTACATACAACATTGAGGAAGGCGGGCCGGGGCAGCGAGGCCCTGGGACCCCTGGATCCCAGGCCCAGTGCAGCCGGACGCAGGGCGTACGTGGCACCGTAAGGAGGTTACGACCCTCAGAGGCGGCCCCCGGTCTGCGTGCGTGACACTCAAGGAAAGACCCACTGATGGTGAAACAAAGAAGACACGACACTGAGAAGTAGATTTGACAGGAAACGTGCAGGGTGAACACATCTGTGAGCTGTTCCCACGGGGGACATGGACCCCAACAAACAGAAAGACACAGCGACATCCTTGTGGGAGGGTGTGTCCAGGAGGCGGCCGAGCCCGACCTTCATCTTCACTTCTCACGAAAGCCAGCAAGTTCTAGGCTGGTTGGTGGGGGAGCTGGATATGTTGATTCCAAAGTTCATATAAAAATGAACAAGAGCTGCCAGGAAAACCCTGATAAAGAAGAGTCACGGGGCAGGAGGTCACTGAGACCTGGCTGTGACCTGACACGTGGGCATCTAGTGCACGAGGGGGCAGACCTCCCACCAGCGAGGAAAAGACTGGCTTTCAATAAGTGGTCCAGGGGTACCAGGAAGAGCCTCTTCCAAAAAACAGGTAGGTATCACGCTTCCCATCTTGTAAAGAACCAAAACCAAATTCTAAATCAATCAGATTTAAGTGTAAAAATGAAACCACCAGAAAACCAGAAGAAACCATGAGAGAATTCTTTTATACCCTGACACGAGAAAGGTAAAGACATGAACAAAAACCCAGAAGCTAAAAAGGAAAAGGCAATAAATGCATCTGTATAAAATAAATTTAAAAGCCAAAAACTTCTGCTTGGTAAAAAAAACAGCACAAAGTCAAAAGACAAATGGTAAATTGGGAAAACATGTTCACAACTTAAAATGAACTCAAGTCCTTAATATACAAAGAGCTCCAAAAAACCAACAAGAAAAGAACCAACAATCCATTTGAAAAATGGACCAGAACATTAACACATATGAACAGATTTAAAAATCCTCACTCATCTATGATAAAGAGACTGAAGATTAAAACTACACTGAGCTACCCCATTTCAGCTACCGGACCAGAAAAATCTATAAGTCTGACGGCTGTAGGGAAACCGGCACCCTCACAGGTACTGCTACAACACGTCCCACACAGTTCCCATTGGCCCTCATACGACTGTCCGGCGGTGCTGCCAAAATAAATGCAGGTACCCACTGACCCCGCGCTCTCTTCTGGGAGCTTCTCCTACACACAGACTCGCACACACCGGAGACACCATGTGTAGGGCACTCACCACAGCCTTGCTCATGAGCGTGTTCCCGTTAACTGGCAGGGTTTAATACGTCGTGGCAAACGCGCACGGTGATGCGCCACACGCCGCGTTAAAAACAAACAGGGCACTGCGTGTCAGTGGGAAAAATCTCCCAAACGCACAAAGAGACAAAAGCAAGCTGCAGAAACAGTTTGAAAACAGACTCTTGAGTTCAAAGGGGGGCGGGCAGTACAAATACATATTAGGGGAAACAAACCCACCAGTTCGAAGAAGTTACGGTGTGAGAGGAGCCAGACAAGACGGCTTGTGTGCGTGACTGGCCTGATCCTCGCCACCCTGGGCGGGCATTCCACCCTCGGGCTCCCCGCCAAGGAGCTGGGACTCGGCAGGGAGGTGAAGCATCCGCCCAGGGCCCCGTGTCTGTGAAGCAGGAATTCACGTCTGGACGTGTGTCCTCTGGGTGCTCTACCCTGCAGTCGCCCACATGTGCCCTGGTGTCCTTGTGCCCCAAGAACACTGGCTGGGAGCCAGGTGAGGTCACTGCGCTCAGCTCACAGCCCAGAGGAGGGGTGACGCCACAGCTGGGTCCCGCAGACGGGCAGGGCCCAGGGGCAGACAGAGCAGGTCGTGGGGCCTGGGGAGGGAAGCTGGCTGGAGGGCAGCCCGGTCTTGACTCTACGAAGCTCTGGTCCCGCCACCATGGCGGGCGGGGGGAGGGGGGGTGGAGGCTGCCGGCCCTGTGGTCCTCACACAGACCACCCAGGCTTTCAGGGCAGAACGGGGGCTGCTGGGCAGGGAGGCCTGGACCTCCGCTGGGGAGCTGGAGCGCAACTTGGGGCAGGGGCCGGGGTCTTTGGAGCTGGGGGACGTGACCGTGTCACCTCTCGCCGTGTGGCAGACCAGCGGCTCCTGTGACCTGCGCTTCATCTGTGCAGTGGGAATGGCATCCCCACCTCAGTGCCCGTGGCTGTTAAGTGAGAACATAGGCAGGGTCAGGGTCAGTGGCGCTCCACGTGTGCAGTCAGTAAGGAGCCGTGACCAGAGTTACAGCCAGCGGGAGGGACTGTGTGTGTGGCAACATCAGTGCTGCCCACGCTGTGGCCACTGCTGGCGCCATCCAGCCCACACCCCTGCCCCCTGGTCGCTCAGCCGGCACCAAGGAAGCAGATGCTCAGAGCGACATCAGTCCCAGGGAGCGAGCCTTCCTTGCTGGAAGGGACACAACCTACCCCACCAGGAACAATCTCTGGGACTCACCCCTCACCGCGCATCCCCAGCACCATGGCCCGCAGGGTTCTGTCCCCTCCAGGAAGCAACGCCCAGAGAACATTCCAGAAGCATGGGCAGTAGGTCATCAGGAAATAGCCTGTCCAGTCGGGGGCAGGACATGCTCAAGGCCCTGGTTAGCAGCAAGAGGACCCAAGGGCAAGAGGGGTCCTGAGAAGCAGAGGCTGGGCCTGCTTTGGGCTCAGGGCTCCCTGGCAGGTGAGGGCAGGTGAGAACAGGTGGGGTGGGGGAGGGCACTGAGGTCCAAGGACTGACTAGTTTGCCCCTGGGGTGCGGGCTGGGCTGGGCAAACCTGCAGGTGGGGGAGCCAGCGGGGCTCAGGGGGTCTGCGGTGCGGCGAGTGGGCCGGGGGCCCGGGGGCGAGGGCAACGAGGTGTGAAGAGCCGTGAAGGCCACTCCCTGCCGCCCCCCCTTATTCCGGAAAAGGGAAGGACGCAGAGGCTGGGAGAATCTGTGATTAGACAGCGCTCCTGCCTGGTGACGCAGGGACGGGAGCAGGGCAGGCTCCAGGGGCACCGCGAGCTTCCCGCTCACAGGGAACCCGGCTATTTTCTACTCACTCCATTTCCAAAAAAGAGACACTCATCTGAAATGTCACTGGGCTGCAGTCTGGTCCCTTTCCTGAGCAGAGCCACAGGCTGGCTGTGGGGCAGCCCCACCCGGGAAGGGAAGCAGGCAGGGCGGGAACTGGGAGGGGAGGCTCCAGCGCAGGGGCTCCTCCCACCGGCCTCCGAGGGACAGTGGGACGGGGGCGCAAAGCCCAGAGATGAATTCTGCTTAATTACATGCATGCTGAAGCATTTAGAGGTACAGATGTTTGCAATTTTCTTTAAAATGCATTAAGAAAAGAGAAAGTACTGATGGGTGGAAGGGGGTAGAGGTGCTGCGTCATAAAGCAGCCACAGGAGAGTGTCTGCAGCAGGACCTGGGGGGACACACGGGTGTTTACTGTAAAACTCTTCCAACTTTGCCGTATGTTTGACGGTGTTTGTTCATAAAACGACAGGGGAACCGCTAGGGCTGAGTTTGCATGCTGGCTCCACCACCCGGGACCCAGGGTGAGCCAGGGGGACCAACAGGGCATGAGCGCGTGGCCAGGCCTCACCCCCCTCCACGCGAAGCTCGCTCCTCACCAGAGGGGGCGCTGCCGGGGGAACGAGCGTCTGCCAGGCCCAGAGCTGCCACGCGTCTAGCCCTCAGGACTGCAGCCCGGGAGCGCCAGGCGGCTCATTGCCTTGACGGCCCCAAACGTGGCCCACGAGAAGCCAAACATGGACAACCGTGTGGCATCCTCAAGGTAAGAGCGGTGACAGCGGCAGCGGCCGTGCTTCTGTGCTGGGCACGTCACCGTGTTCCCCATGACAGCCTGTAGGGGGGTGGGGTCAGCTCCACGTCCAGGCAAGCAGACTGAGACCAGGGCCACGGCTGGGGAGGGGCAGAACCAACACCCAGGCCCAGTGCCCAACCGCTAAGAAGAGGAACGACCGAGGGCAAGAGGGGGTGGGAGCGCCCGGGCAGTGCCCTATGCCCACCAGGACCGCTGGGAAAGGCCGGGTGGGGCACAGGGAGTGTGGTCCCTGAGTCTGTTTCGCAGAGAACCCCCTGCTTCGGGCCCAGAGTCCCAGCTGGTTTGCCCAAGTTCAGTCTTTACCGGAGGGCACTGTGCCTCTACTAAACGGCCAACTGTGTCTGGCCAGCTGTGGCCTCAGTTTCCCCATCTCTACACGGGGGCCTCGTCTCCCTGACGGCTGGCTACCTTAGGATAGATGAGGTGGGAGTAGCCAAGGACCCCCAGAAAGACCCGGACAGGCCACGCACCACAGGAGGCGGGCCCAGGAGCCTCCCCTCCCGGGCCTGCCTCCCGGCCCCGCCAGGCACTGAGTGGGCACAGGCCGGCAGGCTGTACTCAGCTCTGAGCGGTAACCGGAGCGGCTGCCTCACCAACCAGCTGTGAACTAATTACAAAAAGTTCTAACTAGTCGAGCTCCCTCTCCAAGCATATGTTCCCAATTAAGTCAAACTGCAGCGGATTTTAATCAATCTTCCTTGAAGCAGCCCAACTTGAAGACTCCTCCAGGGGGAGAGAGGAGAGGAGATCTGCATACGGATCACGCCGGCAGCACCGCGGATAAACACACAGCCGGGGGAGCGACACGCTAATTGGGCCCCTCGGCCCGTGTCCTCCCGCTCTACCCAGGCCACGAAGCCGCGGTTCTGCGGTCGCACAGACGAAGCGGAGCCTGGGGGCAGCCAGGCCACCTGGAGGGGTGTGCTGCCCTCTCCTGCTGCCTCCACGGCCCGGGCACCGAGGTGAAGGGGACGAGGCCTGGGCCTCACGATGGTGTGGTCAGACATGGCCTGTGACCTCCTGGTAACCCCCACGTGGGCACATCATCCCCGATTTTACAAAGGATGTGCTGGGGGCTCAGGTGGCAAAGCACGACATGCCCAAGACCACCCAGCTGAGGGGCAGGATTCCAGCTGAGGTCTACAGACTCGGATGCCGGTGCCCCCAGGGCACCACCCACGTCTCTGTGGTTTCCACGAGCCCAGGTCCCCTTCAGACCCATTTCAACGCCACCTGGCGGGGGCTCCCTGAGCCAGACATGAGTTCTTCCCGGTCCACTCCACCAGGACCAGAATGCCCAGCGGTTTCCCTCTGTCTGCCCTGAGGGGTCAGGGTGCGGGTGGGCACCCTCCTTCCAGGGCCGAATCCGCCCGTTTCCCTGCCTCCTGGGCAGGGCCTGCCCATGGGCGCTCCGCCCGGGCTGGACGGCGGTGGGGCAAACTCTGCCTCTCTGGCGTCACGGTCAGACAGGAACTGTCGCTGCGACGGGGGTGACCCGTCCGCTCAGCCTTGGGGGCGTACACCTCTCCTCGCCCCAGAGCATCAAACGACGGACCCAGGCCAGGGGCAGCGGGCAGGGCAGTGGGGTGGGTGGGGGCGGGGGAGGAGACCAGTGGTCCCAGAGCTGAGGCTGCTAACCTGGGAATGGCGGCCAGGCCATCAGCGGTGCAGCCCGAGGAGCAGGGCAGGAAGGTGGGGTGAGGGGTCAGGAGTGGTGGAGGCCGGGGGCGACGGAGGGCAGGGGGGGCGGCTCAGGAGACAACGGCCCTGGGTTCAAAGGCCAGCCCTGCTCCTTGGGGCTCCGTGCCCGTGACTAAGGTGCTGAACCTCTCTGAGCGAAGCTTCCTCGTCAGTGAAAAGGGGGCAGCAGGACGTCTCCCAGGACTGTGGGTGGGCACAGGAACAGGAGGCCTAAGGAGAAAACCCAGGGCCCACGGAGCACGGGGTCGGCACACAGCAGAGGCCTGTGGCACCTGTGACTGAGATGGTGAGTCAGGAGACAGGACTCGGCCCCCACCATCACAAGGACCTTTCTGAAATGAGCCCTGTGCCAGGGGCGGGAATGCTCCCGAGAGCCTTCTGGGACTCAAGCTGGAACTGGCCACACGGAGAAAGGGGCTGTGACGTGGGACAGAGCACCCAGGAGCCTCTGCTTGCTGCTGTCTCAAGATCCGGGCGACCCGCAGAGCTGGAGGGGCGGCACCAGGCCCCGGGCTCAAAGCAGGTGGAGAGAACCAGTGCGGCGGGACTGTGCCCGGTGCGGGGGCCACCCGAGCGCCCACGGCGGGGACGGGGCCTCACACCCCCGGACGTGGCTCCAGGATATCCACGGCCAGGGGTGAGGGAGGCGGCGGCCACGCGCCCTGGGAGTAGCAGCAGGCGCGCACATCACCGTGCGAACGTCTGCTCCCCCAGGATCCTGGAAACCAGGACCCACTCGCCACACCCTCCGGCCACGCCGAGGGCAGCTGCTCACAGGCACGCTTGGCGCTGCGTGTGGCCACTGCTGGCCGGGTGCGCCCCTACCACTTCCACGGACAGAAACGTGCGTGCCGAGAGCCCGGCCACACCAGGGCGCAGACACTGGCCCATGCCCTCCCCAAGCTGACATGGATGCCACCCGCCGCCTTGGCCGTGCACGGCTCCAGGACGCACAGTCAGGCCCCCACCCTGCGTGAGGTCCACGCGGAGCCCAGGAGGCTGGACACGGCCGACGTCGCTGACCCCACCCGCGGAGCGCGGATTGGACCGGGCACCACCCGCCCGAACCTCCCACACTGGAAGGCTCGAGCTGGGAGCCCCCGACGCCGGCCCCGTCTCCCCACATCCACTGACGGTGCTCACTGCACCTCTCACCTGGCCTGACCCTCAACACCATCACCAAGGGCCACTGAGGCTCCTTGTGACAGGCCTTGAAGCCCTGGAGCAGGAAAAAGGAAACATCGATTTCGGCAGCACTCACTGAGCCCCAGTCAGAGGCCTGGGAAGCCATCAGCCGTGACCTCAGGCTGAGCTCAACTAAGGACCCAGAAAGACACTCCCCATCCTGCCCTGCCACGGCACCACTGCCGGGTGGCCGGGGGTTCACCCGCCAGCAGCCCAGCTCTCCCAGCAGGACTGTGGCCCAATTAAAATGGTACAAGGTGACAAGTCCCGGAGCTGAGTACGGTCCAGCCGCGGCTCAAGGCGCCTCGTTTTATCAAGGTTGTCACTTCTCCCATCTCCAGGAATCAGGAATAAAAAGATTTGATTTGCCTCTAATAGATGCCAAGAGAAAAATCAACGGCCTGTCCAAAATCTGGGTAATCACTAACCTGCAGGTTTCCTGCCATGGAACAATTTAGACAGGAGGATAAAAATGAAAAACAAAGCAAAAGCAAAACAGTGCAAATAGCAATCCGACTTCACAACTGCAGGCAGATGCGGACGGGCTTGGATACAAACCCCAAACCACCCAGGACCTCTGCTGGCGTCTCTTCCCAGGGGGGCACGCCCACCACACCCACCACGGGCGACGCAGAGGCCAGACTGTGGGTTCACTGTGACCAGCGGTCGGGAAAAACGAGACGGAGACCAAGAAAGCGGACGGGGCGGGGGGCTGGGGGCAGCACCACCCGGGGCAGGCTGTCCCTTCTGCTGGCTCGGGACGGGTGTTCTCGGCCAGCCAGGGGCCTGGGTGGGGGACAGGCCCCCCGGTTTAGTCTAGTCTGGTCAGCTAGAAAGTGGGATGGCTGGGGTGCAGGAACCTCGGGCAAAACCCAGGAGAAAACAGGAGGGCAGGGCAAGCCCCGGACGAGCTCACCTGCAGGGTGAGCCGCTCCAGCTGCGTCTCCAGCACCTTCTTCTCTTCCTCCAGACGGCTCCGCTCCCCCTCCAGCTCCTCAACCTTCAACCTGCAAGGAGAGCAGACCCGTGACAGGAGCCCCACTGTAGCCCGCCCTCTGGGGAGGAAAAGGGGGAAGGTTACAAGACGGTTAAAAGGCTCGTTGCCAAGTACACATTTGTAGAAATGTGACATGAAGAGATGACATTAAGGAAAAACTGTAAAACTACACAAGCCCAGGATAGGGGAGTGCAGCCAAGGCATCTATTCCGGGGCGGAAGCTTCTGCCACGGGGAGAGGTGGGGCCCTCGCTGACCAGGACCGGAAGGGAGCATGGAGGAGAACGAACAGTGGCACGGTGGCCCTGCACGTGTCCGGTGCCCACCCCACACGTGTGACCGTGCACCGGAGAGGTCGCGAGAATCAAGAGAACGACCTGAAGAGGGTCTCCAAGCACGACGAAAAGACAGGGAAGCTCTCCGACGTGCGCTGTGGACACAGCTGGTGGCTGGAGGCTGGGGGACCCCCCGGACGAGGTGCAGAAGCAGGCCCTTCTTACCCCGAAGGCCCAGAGGCCAAGCAAGGCCAGTGGCCGAAGAGGCATGCAGGTAGGTTGCAGCTCATCATGAGAAGGCGCCTATTTTTGTCTTCCTTTTTAAATTTAATTTTTTATAGCAACCATATTCGTACGATTTAAAATTAAAAAATGCCAAGGAAGCAGTTCCCAGCACTGACGCAGGGTAAGGAACAGAGCCTTTTCCACCAGCCAGAATGGAAAACTCACGCTTCATGGATAATTCAGGAAGGTCTTGGCTCGGGAATGGGAGGTAACTGCCTCCAGACTGGTACCTGCTCCAGGCTGGCCCAGCAAATCGCAGCGGCGAGATCTGAGAGGACCAAACTCTTCCCGAGAAACCTAAGTGCATCCCTGAAACACGCTCAACAAGATTTATACAAGCACAAAAACGTTCAGGACCCAGCAAGCTAGAACTCACAATGTCTGCCATCCAATCAAAGATTACTGGGCATTAAGTAGGAAAATATGACCCACAATGAAGAGAATAAACTACCTGTGCAGAATAACTGCACAGACATTAAATCAGCATCTAGGGCTTCCCTGGTGGCGCGGTGGTTGATAATCTGCCTGCCAATGCAGGGGACATGGGTTCGAGCCCTGGCTGGGAAGATCCCACATGCCGCGGAGCAACTGGGCCCGTGAGCCACAACTACTGAGCCTGCGCGTCTGGAGCCTGTGCTCCGCAACAACAGAGGCCGCGATAATGAGAGGCCCGTGCACCGCGATGAAGAGTGGCCCCCACTCGCCGCAACTAGAGAAAGCCCTCGCACAGAAACGAAGACCCAACACAGCAAAAATAAATAAATAAATTAAAAAAAAAAATCAGCATCTAAGGACACTGAAACAGTTATTAAAAGCTATTGGAATAGAGGAATAATATTCCATTGTTCAGCGGTTAAGGACAGACATGGAAGATATAAACAAGACCAAATCGAATTCCTAGAGGTGGAGGCTACAATGTCTGAGATGAAAAACCCTGGATGATATTAATGATGGATTAGACTCTGCAGGACAGAAGTTTAGTGCACTTGAAGACAGAGCGATAAAAACTATCCACAGTAGCAGACAGAGAGGAAAATCGATCTTTAAAACTGGAAGGAGCATTGCTGAGCGGTGGGGCAACTTCATGAAGGTGAATTTACGTGTAACTGGAGTCCCTGCGGTGGTGGTGGGGGGGGGGATGGGACAGAAAAATACTGCAAGAAGGTTCCAAATGTGACGCAAGTATAAAGACACAAGAAGCTACGCAAACCCGAGCACAAGAAACATGAAGAAAACAGCCCCAGTGCACAACGATCTGGCTGCTCAAAACCAGTGATACAGAAATCCCACAAGCAGCCACAGAACGGAAATGTTACCCACAGAGGAACAAAGCAGCTTTCTCAGCAGAGACACTGCAAGTGAGAAAGAGGAGAAAAATCTTTAAACTACTAGAAGAAATGAAAAAATATCAACCTAGAATTCTATTCCCACTGAAAATATCTTTCAAAAAACAAAAGCAAAATAAAGATGTTCTCAGACATACAAAAACAAAGAATTTATCACCAGCAGGCCTGCTCTACAGGAAATGTCAAGCGAAATCCTCAGGCAGAAGGGAAGGAGAAGCCAACAAAGGCGTGAAGAGCAACAGAAATCTTAGCTACGTGGGCAGAAATATGGTTTTCCATATTATTTAAATCTTTTAGAAATATTTAAATTACTATTTTTAAAAGAGATTGACTGTTTAAACAAAACTAATAAAAAATATATTGGGGTTTTCGGACATAAATGTAAGTAAAATATATGACAGCAACAGCATAAAGGCTGCATAAACAGACATACACAGCTGTAAGGTTATATTATATATGTGAAAAGGTATAGTATCACCTGAAAGTAGACAGTGATAAGTGAAAGATGTATATTAAAAACCTCAGAGCAACCCCTAAAATAAAAAAAAACAAGGAGTTACAACCAATAAGCCAAAAAAGGAAATAAAATGGTATCACAAAAAACACCCAAGTAATTCAAAAGAAGCCAGAAAAACAGGCAAAGGTAATCAAAGCAGTATTGGCCTGAAGATAGATCAATGGAACGTAACAGAGTCCAGAAACAGAAATATACACACATAGACAACTTTTGGGGATAAATATAGTACGGGAATTCAGGGTAGAAAGGATGGTCTTTCCAACAAATGGTGCTGGAACAATCCCTAAAATCTGTATTTTGTATAAAACAAAAACTAATTCCAGGTCCATCCATGTTGTTGCAAATGGCATTATTTCATTCATTTTTATGGCTGAGTAATATTCCATTGTATTTATGTACCACATCTTTTTATCCATTCATCTGTCAGTGGACATTTAGGTTGCTTCCATGTCTTGACTATTGTGACCAGTGCTGCTATGAACACTGGGGTGCGTGTATCTTTTCGAATTAGAGTTTTCATCTTTTCCAGATATATGCCCAGGAGTGGGATTGATGAATCATATGGTAACTCTATTTTTAGTTTTTTAAGGAACCTCCAGACTGTTTTCCATAGTGGCTGCATCAATTTATTATACATTCCCACCAACAGTGTAGAAGGTTTCCCTTTTCTCCACACCCTCTCCAGCATTTACTATTTGTAGATTTTTTTGATGATTATCATACTAAGTGAAGTAAGTCAGACAGAGAAAGACAAACATCGTATGATATCACTTACATGTAGAATCTTAAAAAATGATACAGGGACTTTCCGGGTGGTGCAGCGGTTAAGAATCTGCCTGCCAATGCAGGGGACACAGGTTCGAGACCTGGTCCAGGAAGATTCCACATGCCGTGGAGCAACTAAGCCCGTGCGCCACAACTACTGAAGCCCGCGCGCCTAGAGCCCGTGCTCCACAACAAGAGAAGCCACCACAGTGAGAAGCCCGCGCACCGCAAGGAAGAGTAGCCCCCGCTCGCCGCAACTAGAGAAGGCCTGTGCACAGAAACGAAGACCCAACGCAGCCAAAAATAAAAAAGTAAATAATAAAAATAAATTAAAAAAAAATGATACAAACGAATTATTTACAAAACAGAAACAGACTCACAGACATAGAAAACAAACTTATGGTTACCAAAGGGGAAAGGGGGGGGGATAAATTAGGAGTTTGGAATTAACAGATACACACTACTATATGTAAAACAGATAAACAAGGACCTACTATATAACACAGGAAAACTATATAGAATATCTTGTAATAACCTATAACGGAAAAGAATCTGAAAAAGGACATATATATATATGTATGTATACCTGAATCACTTTGCTGTACACCTGAAACTATCACAACAATAAAAAAAAACCTAACTCAAGATGTTAATAAACCTACACGTAAAATAATCATAAAATTGCTTAAAAATATTGGAAAAAGTCTTTGTGGATTTGGGATAGGCAAAGATTTCATAGCTACAATATGCAAATCATCATACGTAAGAGAAAAAAAAAACTGATAAAACTTCTCTTTAAAAGACTTCATGAAGAGAATGAAAAGACAAGCTACAGAATGGGAGAAAAGATTTGCCAATATCTGATAAAGGACTCGTATACAGATTGTATAAAGGACTCTCCAAACTCAACAACAAGCAAATAAGTAATCAAATAAAAAATGGACAAAAGTTTGAACATTTTACCAAAGAAGATATACAATGACAAGCACGTGAAAAGGTGCCCAACATCGTTAGTCAATAGGGACATAAAAGCTTAAACCACAGTGAGACGCCACCTCGCATCTACCAGAAGGATTAAAATGGGGAGGACGAACCACACCAAGTGCTGGCGAGGAGAACCCACACCTCTCGTCCACCGGCAGCGGGAACATGAAACAGTACCACCACTCTGGAAGACAGCTTCTTAAAGAGTTACTCACGCAACTACCAGCCACCCCCCGCTGCAGTGTTCCCCCGGGAGAAAAGAAAGGACACGAGGACTTGGTGTGTAACACAAAGTAGCTTCATTCCCACAGCCAAAACTTGGGGCAAACCAGACGTCCACCAGCAAGGGCGTACGTGAGCGAACAGTGGTGTGTGCGCACAGGGAAATAAGGCTCAGCAGAGAGAAAGGGCAAACCGCTGGGACACACACGTGCTGTCTCAAGACAACTACGCTCAGAGAGAGAGGCCAGAGTACACACTGCACAGCTCCCATAACACACAGCTTCGTGACGTGCCCACCGACCCCCGGTGGTTGAAAGCAGACTGGTAGCTGCCTGGGGGTGGGGGAGGGGAGGAGGGGCAGGCAGGGTTATAATCGAGCAAGAGGGAATGTTTGGGGGCGAAGGACAGGCCCACTATCTTGAGTGTGGTAATGGTTCCATGGGTATGGGTGTGTGTGAGAGAGAGAGAGAGAGAGAGAGAGAGAGAGAGACAGAGAGAGAGAGAGAGAGACAGAGAGTATATCCAGCTGAACACTTAACACGTGCAGCCCACAACTGTGAAGACACACGCTGCACCCATGCCTTTGGCGGGTCACCCTGTCCCTCGCAGGAGCGGGCAGGGCTGCGGGCACCGCAGGGAACTGAGGAAGAGTCTCTGGCACCCAGGGAGGCCAGTGCTCCACACAGGTCCCATCCCATCCCCTAGTTTTCACAGGGGAACCTGAGGCTCACAGAGGCTAAGTGACCACAGGGAAGCGGCCCATCCGGTACCCAGGATAGGGACCCCGGTAGTCGGGCTCCAGGGCCGATGCCCTTACCCTCTAGGTCAGTGCTTCTCAGAGGGACGACTCGGAGGTGTGACCCGCCCGGCCTCGGTGAGGTATGCCCATGAGCTTGGGGGGGCGGTGGTGGTCAGTGCCCAGGCCACCGCCAGGAAGCCGCTTCCGGAGAAGGACTCTGCATCTCAGGGACAGGCTGCATGAGAGCCCCGCAAGGCCCCTCTTAAAACAGGTATTATGGATTCTGAAGGCTTGTGAGCAAAAGTTCTCCGGTCTAAACTCAAATAAGCACATGTACGTGGCAGCAGACTTCCTAATAAGCGGCGAGCTAGAACCCGTCCCAGCTGTGGGAGAGCAAACCACGTCAACAGCACTAGTTGTGCATCTTAAAAACGGGCGCCTCCTTCTCCTTGTCCTCCTCTGAGGCAGACTCTTACCTCACCGAGGGGGAGGGGGAGAGAACGAATGAATGAGTGCGTGTGCGTGTTTGTTCAAAAGCTCAGAATGCTGGTCTGCCTTCAGATTGTTCAAAGCAATCAGGTCTGGCGAAAGTGTCTTGAAATTGACTAACTCCGAGTTTTTTAAACACTGAGGGTATTACATAAACTGGATGACATCCCAGATCATTTCTCGAGAAGACGAAGCCAATCAAAGCAGGCGCGTGTGTGTGTGTGCACGTGCGCGGTGTGTGTGTCAGGAGAAATCAGCGAGAAAGGGGTGTTTGTTATCTTCCCTAAAAAAAATTTGCAATGAATGTACCACGTACCCTGGAAAACTTCTGAGGGAAGAATGATTGTTTTTGCAGAACTAAAACCCAGGGTAGTGGGGGTGGGGTGCCAGGGGTCAGGCTCCTGGTGCTGGAGGGGACAACGGGCGGAACTAGAGGACAGCTGGGCAAAGAGCACCTGGTCCGGGAGGCCACTTGCCCAGGCTGACCGCCCTCTGGTCCTGGACCCCACACCCTGCCTGCTGGCCTCCTCCCCGACCGCCCGCTCAGGGCTTTGCAGCCGCTCTGTCCCCGTGGGCCTGGCCATCCCCTCTGTCGGACGGTCTGCTCTGTGTCCCCGGCGTCGGGCTCACCGCAGGCATCGCCGGCCCAGTCCTGCACCTGCAGCAGAGGCTTGACCACGGGGAGATGGACTGCACCAGCTCTGGAGTCATTCGTACGAGGAGGGGGGTGTCCTGCTACAGACTGAACGTCTGGGTCCCCCAAATTCACACGTTGGAGCCCGACCCTGGGTGTGATATTTGGAGGTGGGCCCCTGGAGGGTGACGGGTCAGACGAGGCCGCGAGGGGGGCCCTCGTGGTGGGACCGGCGCCTGGTAGGAAGACAGCAGAGCCTGCTCGCGCTCTCTGCCCTGTGAGAGCGTGGCGAGAAGGCGTCAGCAAGCCAAGAGGGAGGCCTCAGGGGAAACCAAACTTGCCAACACCCTGATCTCGGGCTCCCGGCCTCCAGAACTGTGAGAAAATAAGTGTGCTGTATAAGCCGCCCGGGCTGTGGTGTCTGTCACGGGGGCCTGAGCTGGCGCCAAGAAGGTGCTGCCGTAACAAACACGTAAAACACGTGCGGACGGGCTCCTGGGCAGAGGCTGGGTGGGGCGCGAGGCGGCTGCCAGAAACAAGGACACGGAGGGCGACTGTGGTGAGAGCTGGGGGCGGAAGAACGGGCCGGGGGAAGCGGAGGGTGGGGGCCGCGTCACTAGGTTGCAAAGCGCGTGGCTGAGCCGCGCGGGTTCTGCGGCAGGTGGACGCTGGAGCTGCTGAGCCGAGGAGACCGCTGAGCACGGTGCTGAGAGAGCGTCCTGGTCCCTCCTGACTGCTGGCGACAAAAGGTGAAATGAAGGTGAAGCAGGAACTGTTAACAGGACGTACCCCCGATCTGATGCGATGAGAAGGCACAAAACCCCAAACCCCAGCATCTTTCCAAAAGCCACACGTCAGCCTCGCCGCAGAACACGTCAGACAAACGTGGGCTGGGGGTGCTGGCATGGCCAAGTTCGCAGAAAACAAAGACCCAGAAACTGGCAGAGAGCGGGGGAGGCGGGGGGACGAGACGGCTGAGACCAAGGTGGTGCCCTGGGCCGGACACTGGGCTGGACGCTGCTGGGTAAACAAATGGGTGAACGCAGGCTGCAGACCAGTTAACTGTGACTTGACTGTGACAAACGCACCAGGGAGACGAAGACGTTGATAATGAGGGACAAAGGCGAGCAGCACATGGGACGCTCTGTACTATCTGTGCAACTCTCCTACAAACCAACAATTATTCCGAAACGAACAGCTGCCAAGAAAGAAGGGAAAGAAAGGAGGGAAGGAAGGAGGAATGTACGCTGGGGTGGCTGTATGAATACTGGACAAAGGAGACTTCAGGGGAGATAACCAGATGGTGGCCACCCCAAAAAAGAGGAATGACAAACATGTAAAACGGTTTATTCACCAAGAAGACACAATAACCCTAAATGAACATGCCCCTAAAAGCAGAGCTTCAAAATACACGAAGCGAAAAATGACAGACCTGGAAGGAAAAACAGACAAATCCACAAGTATGGTTGGAGATTTCAAAGCTTCCTGCTAAGGAGTTAGAACGGTGGACAGAAGATGAGCAAAGACACACAGGACTGAACAACACTGTCAACTGATGGGATCTAACAGGAACTTACAGGACACACCACCCAATGCAACAGGACACTCATTCTTCTCAAGTACGGATAAAGCATTCTCCAAGACACAGCATGTTCCTGGGGCATTTAACAAACCTTAGCAAATTTAAAAAAATGAAAACTATACAAACTGACTGAATGAAAATGAGACTACGACAGATCGCAAGTGTGGGATGCAGCTGAAGCAGTGCCTAGAAAAAATCTGTAGCCTTAAACGCTTATATTAGAAAACAAGAGAGATCTCAAATCAATAATCTAAGCTTCCACCTTAAGAAACTAGAAAAAGAGGGGAAAAATACAGCCAAAGCAAGAAGACGGAAGGAAATAATAAAGAGCAGAAATCAATGAAACTGAGAACACAAAAACAACGAGAATAATGAACGAAACCCAACACTGTTCCTTTGAAAAGACCAATTAAATTGTAAAGCTCCAGCGAGACCGGCAAAGGGAAAAATCGAGAAGGGGCCAAGCGGCAGCACCAGGAATGGGAGGCTCCGCGGGAGCGCGTCCACACGGACAACTGCCCTCGGTCCAGCCAAGTCGCCCGACAAAGCACCCACAACCCGACCCTTCTAAAGGGTCTTATTTCCACAACAGAAATACCCAGGCCTACATGGTTGTACAGTCTCTTCCAGAAAAGAGAAGGAGCACTTCTCAGCTTGCTGCACGAGGCCAGCATTACGCTCATACAGAACCAGAAAAGGACAGAACAATAAATGAAACCCACAGACCAGTATCCCTCACAAATATGGACCAAAAATCATCAACAAAGCACTGGCAAGTTGAATCCAGCAATACATAAGAACATTACATGACAGCCAAGGAGGGTTTATCTCGTGATGTCAGGCTGGCTCAACACTGAAAAATAAAGCAATATAATCTACCACATTGACAGTTTAAAGAAGAAAAAACACACAATCGTATCAGTCTATTCAAGGAAAAAGAAAGGATTTGACAAAATTCAACATCTACTCATGATAAACTTTTATAAGAATAAAAGTCAAATCAAGAATGGAAGGGAACTTCTACATCCTGATACATCTACAAAAAAACCTACCGCTGGGCTTCCCTGGTGGCGCAGTGGTTGAGAATCTGCCTGCCAATGCAGGGGATGAGGGTTCGAGCCCTGGTCTGGGAAGATCCCACATGCCGCGGAGCAACTAGGCCCGTGAGCCACAACTACTGAGCCTGCACGTCTGGAGCCTGTGCTCCGCAACAAGAGAGGCCGCGACAGTGAGAGGCCCGCGCACTGCGATGAAGAGTGGCCCCCCACTTGCCACAACTAGAGAAAGCCCTCGTACAGAAACGAAGACCCAACACAGCCAAAAATAAATAAATAAATAATTCCCACTTAAAAAAAAAAAAAAAAAACCTACAGCTAACATCCTTTTTAACAGTGAAAGACTAGGTGCTCCCCAAGACCAGCAACAAGGCAAAGATGTCTGCCCTCCTCACTCCAACACCAGTCTGGAAGTCTTAACCAAAGGCACCCCACTCAGAGAAGATATAAAACTGATGCAGACAATTTACAGATAAGAGTACCTGCGCAGGAAAATCCCAAGGAATCAACCAAAAATAAAGACCAAAAAAACCCTCATAGAACTGATAGGTAAATTTGGTTAAGGTGCAGGATACAAGATGAACAACTCAAAAATCAATCATTTCTATATAATAGTAATATATAATAGTAAGCCAACATAAAACAAAATTTACAACTGATATAAAAAGACATACTTAGGTATAAATCTAATAAAACATGCAGAGTCTGTACACTGAAAATACAAAATGCTGATGAAAGAAATCAAAGATGTAAATAAATAGATACGTATTGTGTTCACGGAATGGAAGACCCAACATAAGGAGAATGTCAATTCTTCCCAAATTGACGTAAAGATTTAACTCAACGCCAATGAAACCCCAGCAGGACTTTTTGGGGGCAGATATAGACAAACCAATTCTAAAGTTTATATGGAAAGTCAAAGGAACTAGAATAGCTAAAACAACTCTGAAAAAGACAAATGAAATTGGAGGAGTCACACTACCAGATTTTAAAAACTTACCCCAAGACTACCAGTAGTCAAGACAGTGGTGATGAGATAAATACTTAGATCAATACAGCAAAATGGAGAATCCAGAAAGAGAGAGAAATATGCCCATCTGATTTTTGACAAAGGCATAAAAAAGCAATTCAATGAAGGAAGGACAACCTTTACCATATATTGTCCTGAAGCAGTTAAACTTCTTTAGACAAAAATAAAATAAAAGTAAATCTTCACCTAAAACTCACATCTTACGCAAAATTTAACTGAACATGGATCAGAAACTTAAATGTAAAATGTGAAACTAGAAAATTTTAAGAAATAAACATAGGAGAACGTCTTTGATACTCAAGGCTAGGCAAGGAGTTTTCAGACTCAACATCTAAAAATTGATAAATCGGACTTTTTCAAAATTTAAAACTTTTGTTTTAAGACATTGGTAAGATAATGAAAATAAAGTACAGACTAAGAGAAAATATTTGCGAACCACATATTTGACAAATACGTATCCAATATACATAAAGCATTTGAAAATTCAACAGTAAGTTAAAAAACAAAACAACAACCAAAAAACAACTGGGTAAAAGACAGGTGAGATATTTGAACAGATACCTCACCAAAAAGGTTAAACAGGTTGCAACTAAGCACATGAAAAGGTGTTCAACATCAGTAGCCACTTGGGAAATACAAGTAGAAAACCATGGTGAGATACACTACACACTCAGCAGAAGGGCTAAAATGAGAATACTGACAATAGCAAGCGCTGACAAGGAGGAACCCAAACTCTCACACAATTCTGTTTAAGCAACCAGCAAACCACTTTCCAAAGCCAAACGTGCACTTAACGCATTACTTAGAAATTCCACTCCTGCGTGTCTACCCTGGAGAAATGGAAACTTATGCCCACAAACAACCTGCACGTGAATGTTTATAGCAGTCCTAGTCACAACTGCCCTAAGCTGAAAACAACAGAAATATCCTTCAACAAGTGAATGGATAAATTTTTTACAGCTGCGGCATATCCCTCAGTGGAATATTACCCAGCTATAAAAAAGAGCAACTACAACAAGGACGCAGAGTGCTTGGGAACCTGTAAATCAATTAGACCCGACAGCGGAGGACACATTCTTGCAGGGTGCACACGGATACTCTCCAGAAAAGACTACATATGTTAGGCTACAAAACAAGTCTCAGAAGTTAAATTTATTGATCTAATGGAATTAACTCAATGGGATGAAAGTAAAACCCAATAATAGAAGGAAAACTGGAAAACAAATATGTGAACACTAAACAACAGACTCTTAACCAACAGATTAGAGAAGAAATCACCAGGAAATCAGTAAATACCTGGAGAAAATAAAATAAAAACAAAACACAGGACAACAGTGAAAGCAATGTTCTGGGGGAATTTATAGCCTTAAATGCCTACATTAAAAAAGGAGGATCTCAAATCGATAACCTAACTGTACACCTTAAGAAACTAGAAAAGGAAGAGCAAACTGAACTCAAAGGTGGTAGAAGGGAGAGAATAATAAAGATTAGAGCAGAGACAAATGACACAGAGAACAGAAAAACAGTAAGAAAAATCAACAATACCAAAAGTTGGTTATTTGAAAAGATCAACAAAGTCGACAAACCTTTAGCTGGAATGACTAATATATCTCAATATAAATAAAAATCAGTTATATTTCTATACAGTGGCAATGAACAATGTGAAAAAGAAATCTAAGAAAATAATTCCATTTACAAGAGCATCAAAGAGAACGAACTACTTAGCAATCAGTTTACCCAGGGAGGTACAAGATTTGTACACCGAAAACTGCAAAAGATTGTTAACAGAAATTAAAGAAAAACTAAATAAATGGGGAGACATTCCACGTTCATGAATAGGAAGACTTAATATTGATGTTAAGATGTCAGAGACGTCGAAACGATCTTGGAAAAGGACAACAAAGCTGGAAAACTCACACCTCCTGGTTTCAAAACTTGGTCGAAAGCTACAGTATTCAGAAAGGAATGAACTTTATACAGATAACATCTTGGATGAATCTCACTTATGCTGAGTGAAAGAAGTCGGTCTCAAAAGATTACAAATTGTAGGATTTCATTTATAGGACATTACTGAGAAGAAATCAAAACTGTAGGGATGGAGAACAGATCAGCGGTTGCCAGGGGATTATGGGTATGTAGGTGGGCGATTATAAACTGACGGCGTGAGGAGGATTTTGAAGTGATGAAATTATTTTATACTCTGATTAAGGGGTAAGTAATTAACATTCATAGAACTGTACACCAAGAAAGAGACAATTTTACTACATAATAATGTTAATAGTAAAAAATAAAAAGTCTCCTAGGATATAGTCTGTGCCTTATTGTGATGGTGAATACAAGCATGAATACATATTTGTCAAATGTGACTGTGGTGTCTGGTGAGGTGGCGGAGGAGGAGTATTTTATTACCGACGTTCTTCAGAACTGAAGGAGCATGGCGATAATCAAAAGCAGACTGGCTTTTATTTGGTTTAATCATTGTTTTAAGCTTCTCCAAAGACAACACACTGTCTGAGACCTGCCTTCTGGGTGGACGACTACCACAGCCCCACCCCTGGGTACCTCACCCTCGCGACACTGGACATTAAAAGGGATGCATCCTGCTGTATGTAGAGTATGCCTCAATGACACAGGTATTTTTAAATCCCTCTTCGGGATTTAAATCCCTAAGAATCCGTAGGCTAACGCAGAGAAAGCATAGGGTGCAGAGCCTGACCCACAGAAAGCACTGGGTGAACGTCAGCTGCTTTGGCACAATTGTTACTACTGCTGCTGGAGGGGGGAACTGTCCCCACTTTCAAAACCATAAGGCGTCGGAATCCTAGGTACAAGACAGCCCAAGCACCGTCGAGCTTCTGGGACCCAGAAAGTACGCTTGCCCATATGTCAAAACATGGCCAACAGTTAATGCACAGAGATGTTCATCACGGTTTGTTCTTAACAGCTGAAAACGTGAAAATAACTCAAACTCCAGAAGTGGGTTAGCCAACTGCATTACGGAACAAACTATATGTTAATATTTACACAAAGTCTGTAAAAACATGGGAAAGTGTTATAATACAAAGTGGAGAAACAGAGTTTAAATGATGTGGATTTCACTATGTATAAAATATTTATGAATAGAAAAAAATGCCAAAGAGTTCAGTTAAAGATGCCGGTTCCAACATTTACATTTAAGTGCAACCTCTCTCAAAATTCCATTAAAACAAGAGCACAGGTCTTCCTTACTTCTTTTGAGGCCTGCTCCTGAAAGGACAAAGAAAACAGAAGGGACAGTGTCCAAAAAACTTCAGAAGTTGGAAAACAGATGAATGAATGGTAAATGACACAAAAAAGCTAACTCCTACACCAGCAGTGGAAACGCCAAGAAGCTTCTACCACAAAAAACGCCCAAAGTCTCAGGAACGGCATCACCGAGAGTCGCTTCTGGAAGCAGTGAGAAGGCAGGGCTCCAACTGGAAGTGGCTTGGAAGTCTCTCTCTCTCTTCTTCCCCACTTTTTAGGAAATAATTACAGGAACTTGCAAAAACTGTACAAGGAGGCCCATGTCCTCTTCACTCAGTCTCTCCTTCAATGGTAACGAGGTAAACAGCTTCCACGCGACGCTGTCACACGTGCAGATGCGTGTAACCACTGCCGCCATTGAGCCCACACACACCGTCTCCTCGGAGACACCCCCCTCCACCCCCAGTAACCTCTTCTTCTGTGTTCTAAAGAGACTGTGTAAAACTGATGTTAATTATTCTTTAAATGTTTACAATTCTTCAGGGACACCATATGGGCCTGGCAACATATTTTGGGGGAACATTTTAATCATGAATTCAAGTTTTTGATGTTTGTAAGATGATTCAGATTACCTGTTTCATCTTGGTTGAGTTTTGGTAGTCTCTGGTGTCTGAGGCATTGGTCCGTTGCCCCAGTTAATGATCTGGTGAGCTTGGGGCTGTTCACAGTGTCCTGTGTCCTCTACGTAGCCGAGGGCCTGCAGAGACACCCCATGCACGCTCGATACTCATGACCTGTGTCTTCTCTTTCCAGACTTGTCAGTTTTGCTAGACGTTTATTAATTTTATTGAATTTTTTTCCAAAGAACCGGCTTTCTGCTTCAATAATTTTCTGTTTTTCTCCTTTCAATTTCATTATATTTTGCTTTTTATTATTTCCTCCTTTCTGCTTGTTTTGGGCTTATTTTGCTCTTCTTTTTTCAGGGTCTCGAGGCTGGAATATAAATCGGAGACCTCCCCACTTTCCTAATGCAAACGTTCAGTGCTGTGCACCCTCCTTCTCGGCACCGACTCTGCTTGTCCCCCAGACTCCGACAGGTGTGTTTTCACCATCAGTCAGCTGTATTTATCTCTCCTTTGAGATGTCCTCTTCCGCACTCGGGCTATTTGTTTAAGAGTGTGTTGTTTAATCTCCAAACGTTAGGAGATTCCCCTGTTGTTTTTCTGTTACTGACTTCTGGTTTGAGTTCCTTCTGGTCAGACAACACACAGGGTGTGAAGCTGATTCTCCCGAATTTGCTGAGGTCTGTTCCACGCCCTGGGCGCTGCCCCACCGCGCCTTCTCTGGATGTTGATCAGGTCCTGTTGGTGGATGGTGGCGTTCAGTTCTTCCATGTCTTGGCTGCTTTTCGGTCTGGAAGTTCTACGACGTCTGAGAGTGCTGTGTTGGGGTCCTGGACTGTACGGGTGGATCTGTCCATTTCTCCTTTCAGGTTCATCGCTGGGCTTCACGAGTTTTGAAGTTCTGTTGTCTGGCACACACACATTTAGGATCGTTACGTCTTCTTGGCAGATTGAGCCTCATGTAACGTCCCTTTTTTGTCCACAGTATTTTATCTGAAATTATTCAATTAATATAAGCCATATCTACTTTAAAAACATTCATGTTTCCATAGTACATCATTTCTCATCCTTTTAACTTCAACCGACCTCTGTTGTTACCGTTGAAGTGAGTCTTGTAGATAAACTACAACTGGGTCATGTGTTCATATCCACTCTGCCAATCTGTTATCTTCTAGTTGGTGCGTTTAGATCATTTACTTTAAAAGGAACTACTGATTTGCTGGTGCTTAAATCTGTCACTTTATTATATGTTCTCTGCTCATTCCCTCTGTTCCCAACTCCTCTGTTTCTCTTTTCTTGCCTGCCAGTGGGTTACTTGGACAGTTTTGTAGTGTTTTGAGCACTCCGCACTGCAAATACTTCTCAGTGGTTGCTGAAGGTATTAAGATACACATAGGTGACTTGGCCTCCTGGGGCTGACATACCCCTCTCCCCACTTTAAAATAAGAATTGGTTTGTGCGTTTCTTCTGTGTGTGCTGAGCACCACCATCATGGGACGCTACGGGTTTTCGACCTCGAGTATGATTTCAGAAAACTGCGAGGACCGTCTCTTATACTTCTCCCTATTTTGACCCATTCCATTGTTCCTTCCCCTCGGAAACTCCAAGCTTTCCTCCGTTACCGTGTCCCTCCTACTCGGGAGGCTTCCTCAGACGTTCGTTAAGGGTAGGTGTGCTGGTCACAAATTCTCTTAGTTTCACTTTGTCTGAGGATGTCTTGATTTTCCTTTCATCCCTGAAGGATGTTTTCATTGGCTGACAGTTCTTTTCTCTCAGAACTTGAAAAATGTTGTGCACTTCATTCTGGCTTCCGCAGTTTCAGATGAAGACCTCGCTGTCACTCAGATCCATGTCCCCGTAGATGATACAGCGTTTCTCTCTAGCTTCTTTCAAGACTTTTCCTTTGTGTTTAATTTTCAGGTTAATTAGCAAGTGTCATGGTGTGGATTTCTCTAGTTTTATACTGTGAGAGCTTCACTTAGCTTCTTCAATCTGTAGTTTTATGCCCTTCACCAGATTTGGGAAATTTTCAGTCATTACCTCTTAAGGTATTTTCCCAGCCCCGATCCCTTTCTCCCTGTCTGGGATTCCAATTAAGCAAAGTCCCATACTGTGTCTCCTCATCACAGGTCCCCGAGGCCCTGTTCCTGTTTGTTTTCGGTCGGCTTCCCTGTGGCTCTGGTGAGGTGATTTCTATTGATCTGCCCCCCTTGAGTTCACAATTCTCTCTCTCGTCTGCAGCCTACTGTGGAGCGTATCCAATGAGCTTTCTATTTTGGTTATTGTATTTTCCAGGTGTATAATTTCTGTTTGGTTCTTTTTTTAAAAAAAACAAATAATTTTTATTTCTTTGTTGAGGTTTACCATTTTTTCATTTGTTTAAAGAGGACGTGTAAGTGTTTGCAGAAGCATTTTTACGATGCTGCTTTAAAATCCTCATCGGGTCATTCTGCCACCTGAGTCACGGTGGTGTTGGTGTCTGTTGACTGTCTTTTCTTGTTCATGTTACAGTTGCCCTGCTTCTGGATAGGATAAGGGGCTTTTACTGCATCCCGGACACTCCAAGCGTTACGCTGTGAGACCTCATCCTCTTTAACCTTCCCCTGGCGGCAGCCACCCAGCTCAGGAGGAGGTGGAAGTCCCTGTGGACACGATGCTGCAAAAGCAGACCCTGCAGACAGGGTGGTGTCAGCTGGGCTCCCCACTGGTCCACCAACACCAGGGCTGGTGAACAAGGGCCGCCCCGCTGCTCCAGGGTGGGAGCAGGAGCTGTGTGCCGAGCCTTCTGACCCGGGTGAGTGACAGCAAGGGTGACCAGCCCCCGCCATCGCGCTCTGGCTCCAATGCTGCCCCTGAGGATTGGCTCAGCCCTGCTGACACTCCCTGGGCTGACACTCCACTGCCTGCTGGAGCCGTGGTCATCGTGAGCCCTGCTGGCCCAGTGACACCGCCGGGTGGGCCTGGGTGCTGGTGCCATGGGGCAGGGGCAGAAAGGGGACGGGTTTTTCCTGGGTATTTGGCTAAAGTGGGCGGTGTCATCAGAGGGCTTCCCCTCGCAGGGGAATAGCCCTTCCTGGGAGCTGTGTGTATCTTGTTGCTGGTCCAGGCAAAGGGCAGCTGAGAAAACTCGGGAGCTCGCCAAGTCCCAGGGTCCTCAAGGCCACCCCTGACCCGCTGCCCGGGCCTTCCTCGGTTGCTGTGATGCGCAGGGTTCTGGGTTGTAAGGGGGAGGACCTGGGCATGATGCGGCTGCTCCACGTGACCAGAACCAGAAGTTAAAGATCTTTTCAAAATCCAGCATCTGCACATCCTCTTCCGCACTTGATCTTACGTGTCTCTCCCCCGCCTCTGAAGAAGACCGGAGATTCATTTTCTTTAGAGAGAAGACAGCGGGTCTCCGGGCAGGATACCAGGTAGAGGGCAAAGTTGCCCAGGTCAACAGGGGACCAAGGGGACGTCCCCACAGTGACACCGAGCTTGCCGGTCCTGTCCCCAGCTACACACCCAGAAGCTGGCAGCCCAACCTCCAGATAGGCGTCTTCCCCAAAGACAGGACCCAGACGCCAGTCCTGAGGGCCCCCAGTGAAATGGCCACGTTCAACCTAGTGAAGCCGCAGGCAGAGTCCAGCAGGCCCAGGGTGGGTCCGGGAGCTGCTCAGTGCCCCCTCCTCATGCGCAGATGGCTGGGACCAGCAGGGCCTCGAGGAGAACATCAACAGGAGACCTACGCCCAAACCACCATGCTGACAGAAAGAAACCAACTTAAAGGAAACAGGCTGTACGGACAGAAGAAAGCTTCAGAAAATCCCATGATTAACAACAAAGAGTCAGTGAACATATTTTAAATATAAAAGAATATTCAAAGAACAACAGCAACACTACAAAAAAAATCTCAGGAAACTAACAGCATGAAAGTAGAAATAAAATAGAATGGGTTGATAAATTTGAGAAAATTTTATAGGACGTAGAAGCAAAAGATGGAAAATAGGATCAATAGGATAATCGTTCTAGGAAAATAGGATCAATAGGATCATCGTTCTCACGATGGAAAGAATTCAGAAAACTCAACGTGCAGACGAGAGTTTCAGAGAGAAGCAGCAGAAGGAAGGGGAGGTGAGAAACGAGCAGCGACGCCTCCCGGGGGGGGTGAGAGGCGCCAGATGAAAGGCCACCAGGTGTCCAGCACGCGGTGCAGACCGGGCCGCCAGAGCGCGTCTCTGTCACGCTTCGGGACGCCGGACGGCACACGGCTCTTCAGTCCTCCAGAGAGAAGGCACGAGGCAGGCCAGGACCCAGACCCAGAGGCTCTGCCCGGTGGGGGGAGGCTGCCCCTCCCACCCACCGCAGGGTCAGCGCAAGGAGTGGAGAGACGGGGTCGTGGTCCCGGCTCCCCCGCACGGTCCGGGTGGGGACACCCACGGCTGCTGGCAGCCGGGCAGCAGGTGGGCGGAGGGGCCCAACTTTGGTTGCGGGGGCCGTGTTCCCCGGGTGCCTGCAGCCCGGGCGGAGGGGTCCTGCTGGCCAACCAATGGGCTTCCCGGCGGAGCTGCACGTCGGGCGGAGGGGCAGCGGGAGGCTGCCCTCAGCCCGGAGCACCAGGGTCTGGGGGCCTCACCCCGGCCGCGGCTGCCTTTCAAAGGGCACCCCTCGCTGAGGTCCACAGGCCCAGGCCCAGGCCCAGGTCCACAGAGGCGCATTTGGTTTCAGGGCCTGGGTCGTGGGAGGGGTGACCATGCAGCCACGTCCGCGTCCGGCTGCGCCCGCTCCCGGAACCCAACCGAATGCTTGGACACTCAGAGGCAGGGGCTCGTCTCCTGATCGAGGGCAGTGTAAGACCCAAAGCAGGGGTGCTCAGCAAGGATCTGTTCAATAAGTTTTTTAAAGAAAGAATAACAAGAGTCTAGCCCCCGGCAGTCTGGAAGGGGAGTGGGCGGGGCCCAGCACACAGCGCCATCCTGGGGGGAAGGGGCGTCTCCAGTGCCCCCAAGGCTAGGGTCCCCCCAGCCCCTGAAGCGGGGGACTCCGTGCGCTGGAACGGGCCTGGGTGGGCAGGTGGGGGGACCCAGGCGGCAGTGAGGGCACCGGAGGGCGGGACGGGCAGGCGCCGGTCTCCAGGACGAGCAAGTCTATCCAGTTGCTAAACCCGCAGACAGCACTTGGGATCTCCCAGAGCTGCCAGCACAGAAGCAAGAGCCCAGCCTTGTTCCAGCTGAGAGAACCCTTCAGCTGCTGCCACTTAAATCTTTACTGAAGTTTCCCCACAGTTTCCTTCCTTAAGAGAGTGATGCTTTAAAATGTCACATGTATACACTTAATGCGTCACACATGTGATATTATGTATATTTAACACACACGTAACGTATGCACAGCAGGTCCACCTATGCGTGTGACAAAGGCACGGCCGTGCCCACCCCCTCCTCACCCCCATCCTCGGGAGGAATGGGCTCCCAGGTGCCCCCGGCGGGCAGGGCCAGCCCTGGGCCCCAGGCTCCCCTGGCCGGCCAGGCTTCCAGGGAAGGCCGCAGGGCGGGTGGTGGACGGCAGGCCGTCGGGTTCACGGCCTTCCTCTGCACCGACCCCTTAGGAGAAGGTGTTCCTGGATCTGTGGGTTTTAGAAAAGATTTGCAGGGAGAGCACTTCCCTCTCCGTGGGAGGAGGGGAGGACCAGAGAGATGGAGGCTGCCTGGGTTTTCACGCAGAAGGGGGCCCCTCAAGTCCCTGTCGCCCTCTCGACTGTGAGGGGGTGACGGTGGGGCCGCACGTCCCGGGACGCCTGTCCTCGGGGGGCCCCGTGAGGCTTCCTGGGAAAGCCGAGGACGCCCTCAGCTGTGTGGAGTACACTGACCCCCGCAATCACCGCGTGCGACGCTGGGAAACTGAGGCACAAGGAGCGACAGGGCTGACTGTTCAGACGCGGACGGCGGCGAGTGCAGCAGAGCAAGGGGTGCCAGGGGCAGGAGGCTGCCTGGTGCGGCGAGGAGCAGGAAGCGTCGTGAAGGGGGCACCCGGAGGACCCTCGGCCCACAGCTTGAACGCTGACCCCGCAGCGAAGGCTCAGCAGGTGCCGGCAGCTCCCCTCCTGCCTCCCCACCCGGCTCAGATGTCACTCCTCTGCTTTGACACCTCGGACGGCTTCCTGCTGCTCACGGGAACACGTCCACAAGCCTCACCAGGGCCGGCAGGTCGGGCCTCTGCCTGGCCCGGCCGCCCGGCCGCCAGTGAGCACGTCCTCCCATGCGCCCTCGGCCCCGCTCACGGGCACCCACCGGGAGCCCCCCCGACCTGCCCGGGCGCCCCTGCTGCACGTCCCACTGCCCGTCGTCACACACGCACGACCGTAGGTGTGTCCCCGCAGACAGCGCCGGGACAGGACTGGGCTGCCGTCTGCTGAGACAGAGGGAGGCCTGGCTGTCAGCACCACCCGAGGAAGGCCGCTGAGCAAAGGCCAAACGGGGCAGGGGGGCTGTGAGCCACGAGGATGGGAAGGGACTTGTGAAGACGACACCGGGGCGGAGGCAGCCCCGGGGATGAGGACGTACCTGAGCGAGCTCACCTCCTCCCTGGAGAACAGGAAGCTCTGCTCGGCCGGGCCCGCCTGGGACTTCAGCATCTTCAGCTCCATCTCCAGCTACGAGGAAGCACAGGAAGGGGGTGAGCCCAGACCACGGGCCCCAGGAAACCTGCAGGCGCATGCATTTCCCTCTCCCTGGTGCCCCGTCCGTCGCCAGGCCTCCCGCAAACACAGGTCCTCCCTGTGTTTTACTTCTTGTCTCCAGAGCAGCAACAGACACAGTCACAGGGGCGCGCGGGGGGACATCAAGATCCGGGGAAAGGGGACCACGGCAGCTGGAGAGAGCGTGTTTGAAATGCACCGACGCTCTGATCGGCTTCAACAGTCTTGATATTTTACTTATTTTGTGACTTCAAATTCCTCTACAGGATGTCAGGCCACGCACAGACCGCTGGGAAGGGACCGCGGAAGCGTGGAATTTAAGCTGCTCTAACACACGGTGGGGGCGGGGGGGGATGGCGAGGCTGGAGAAGAGCAGGGAGGAGATGCCCGCGCGCACCCACGGGGAGCAGAAACGGGGCGGGCGGCCCCGAGCGGGGCAGAGCACTCTCCCACACCAGCGCCCGCTGCCCTGGGCTCCAAAGGCCCCCGACGAGACGCCTGCGTGAAGGGCACGCCAGGCCCCGGCAGCCGGCTGCAGGCACAGTGACACCGTCCTCACGCCGGGCTCTGGCCGTTCTCCAGCCCACCCTCAGGGCCTCCCACCCCCCACCAGCCCAGTCCCCGCTTGTGGGTCACCGGGAGGAGAGAGGGCTGTCATCCAGCTCTGCTCTTCCCGGCCTGCGCCCGGCCGCCCGCCTGCCCGCCTCTCAGCCCTGGTGTGCCACCCGCCGCCGGCACCGGGGACTCCCGCTCTGCCTGCTGTCCGGCTGTGTCCCGACACCCCGGAGAGAGGCCCTTAGCGTCCCACCCAGGTCTCCACCGAGCCCCCGAGGGGACAGGGGATGCGGGGAAGACCCCTCGTGGCGCCCACACCGGCCACAGGCAGCAGCCGTGAGTGAGGCGGCCGGTCCCTGAGGCTGGGTCTGGGGCCCCGGCTTCACCACTGTCCAGGCTGCATGGCTGACGACCTGCCCCTTAACCTGGGGCGGCCAAGAGCTCCCAGCTCCCATCCCAGCACGTGCCCTGCATCGGTGGGAAAGGTGTCGTGACAGACAAGCAAGGACCCGCAGCCCTGGGCAGAGAGGAGGAGAGGGAGGGGCGCGTCTCCTCCACCTGCCCTCCCGGCCTAAACAGACAGGCTGACGCCTGCAGTGCTTCCTCCTGGAAACGTTCCCTCCAGGCCATTCTTGGAAAGGTCCTCCTGGGGCGACCTGATTTAGGAATTCTTGGGCCCCAAACATCCGGTCTTTATGACACCCCAATCAGTCATTAGGTCCCTGGAGGAAACCCTGACCCTAAATGGGACCAGCGCACACCCGGGAGCCTGAAGCCTGAGGGCTGGAGCAGACACCAAGCTCAAGCACGCTGCGGACCAGCTCCCGGAACAGCCTCGGCGCAAGTGAGCTACACGCGGGGGCCGCACGCTCAACCCCTACTGCCTCTGCCGGTGCCGAAAGGACGCAGCCCAGCGCCCGCCTCGCCAGCTGCCCCCCGACAGGCAGCGGCGGCGTTCTCAGCGGGGCCCCCTCGTCGGGGTGATGGCCCGCTTCACAAGCAAGCACCAAGGACGCCTGGGCAACGTGGTGTCACGTGCGTATCCGAGGAGAAGTGACGCCCACCGTGTCCAGTGGCCCCTGACTTCTACCTCAGAAGCCTGGGGCTCAGACGAAGCTCCTCCCGGGAACCAAGCTGTCCCGACGCACGGACACCGCCCTGCCAGTCGCCCCTGAGTGTCCAGGCCTGTCACTCCTCTCTGACACCACCCGGACCTCCTACCTGGCGGCCAGTGGGTGGGCACCCAGGAAGCCCCTGCCCTCACTGTGTCCAGCCTCACGGCCACAGTCAAAGAGGCCAGCAGAGACACGAACCTCACTGGACCAGGAGACTCTCCTGGGAGCACAGGGCCCGGCAGTCCCGTCTGGGCTGGTCTCTCTCTCTGTTTTTGGGGGCGGGGGCTGACCTCCTGAGCAGAGGAGAGGCAGATACCCCCCGGCTACCACGTGCCCGCGCAGCAGAGCATGATGGTGGTCTCTCCTGGAGATGCACGGTCCCGGTGCCCTGGTGCCAGGCCCTGCCTGAGGCCTGGCAGCCCCTTGTCCTGGATCCGGCGAACGCTTTGCAGCCTCAGGAGCCAAGGTTCAGGTGTCGCACACAAACGGGTGCATGCGGAGAAGTCTCTCTCCAACTTCGCCCTGTCCCCTCCCACAGCCTGCATCTCCCAGGCTCAGCTCACACATTCACCAGCTAAAAGGTCAACGCTCTTCCCTTCTCTTAAATTGATTTCTTGTTACAAAAATGGAAGATTTCCTACACCTTGCTTTGTACGTTGATTTTTTCACGGAATACATTTGGAGGTATTTCCAGACTAGCACGGAGAGAGCGTCCCTGTTCACTATCGTGGCTCCTGGAACCATCCCAATGGCCAGCCTCCTGCCGACCAACGTCTGACCTGCTTCCTACCTGGCGGCTCAGACACACCAGTCCCCACGGTGTGAGCTGACCTGCAGGACGAGTCCTCAGAGCCACACGTCTGCCTGCAGTTCCATCCGATGTCACCACAGCCCTGGGATCGTTACCGTGCAACACAGGGCAAGGCTGGTCTGCCGAGGCCGTGTTGTGGTGAAGGACAGGGCAGTGTCTACTGCAGGGTGCCCAGCGCCGGGCCAAGCAAGGAGCACAGGCTGCTCGCGCTCAAAAGCCCTGAACCCCCCGACAGCTTCCAGGGAAGGGTTTTTAAAGACACCGTCAGGGGTGAGGGTTGCGGGTGTCTGATCAGCTCGTGGACATTCTTCAGATCTGTTGGTGGTGGTAACTGGGTGGTATTTTGGGAGCCAACAACATCGACCTTCTGGTTCCAACTGGTCTGGGGTCGACATGCTGGTGGTCAGCATGCAGTTAACTTCCTCTACCAGGCAGGGTTTTAATGTCTGCAAAACAACTCAAGGACATGGCCCAGGATATTACCTATAGCCCTTGAGGAGGACCTAAAGGTCCTTGACTTCATTCTATGGCTAACCTCTTATTATTTTTTTGTCTTGCTTGACTCTTTTCCTTTGTTTCTGTATTTTCTCACTTTTCTGATTAAATTTGCACTTTGGAACTTGGGGACAGCCTAGGAGGCTAAAGATCTTTTATGGACAAGAGGCAGGGGACCCGGTGGTGGGGGATGTCTGTCCCCGGGAAGGCGCGAAGCATCCTGCTGGGTTTCAGGTTGGGGACCTGGACGTCCCTACTTCGGTACAAAAAGGGCTCATCGTCCCCCAGGGACTCACTCACTGACTTCCTGTTTGTAACTGGGTCTGCTTCTGATGTCCTGTTCTGCTGACAAGAATCCTGGGATCCTTCCTCTCTCCCACCCCACCCACCCCATATTAAAATAAACCAAACAACCCTTTTTCACAAAACCAGGGCCGTGCAGAAGGTGAAGCCGAGGCTCCCAGGACTCGGCCGCGTGCAGAGCCGGCACATCCTTCTCGACCCGAAGGCCCGTCCGGGGCCCTTCGTCTTTCCACCTCTTGCTGTTGCTGTTGTACACGGGAGTATTTTCTTCCCTTGTCTAACTTGTTGTTTCTGTAGATACAGGACTTGTCCCATTTCTGCACATTAATTTTGTTGCCCACCCGTTCACTAGGGCCTCAGGTTGATGGCGAGGCCTGTCGGCCGACCGTCTTGGCCCCCATCTGCCCCTCCTCCTCCACAACACAGGTACCTGGAGCTCCTCCTCTTGTCTCACGTGGATGACTAGTGTCTCCAGAATACCAAGGTAAGGTTCTAATACTGCACATCCTTGACTTGTTTGTGGCTTCACTGGAACTAATCTAGTATCTCCTTATTTACAGCGTGTCAGTTTTCGGTTGAAACAGATACATTTTTTCATGTTGAGAAATTACCCTTAAGTCCACATTCTATTAGGAGATCTTAATCAAGACTTGCTGGATTTTGTCAAGCGGCTTTTCAGCAAATATGGACAAGATCTCCTATAAGCTGATAGCCTAGAACCAGAGCAGCAGCCCCGTCCTGGAGAAGCCCCCGCTGCACACGGTGCATCCTGGCGCCTGCTCACTTCATGTCCTGACACGTATGCACACACGTGTGTGGATGCACACAACACAGGCGGGAGGCTCTGTAGTTGTTGGTGTCAAACAGTGCTCACCCCCCGCCCCAAAGCTTTCCTCCTCTTGGTGCCCTGGGACGGTGCATGCAGTGGGGATGGCACCTGACCTGTAGCAGGATTTCCCTGTGAAACAGACTCAGTTTGATGCCTTTTCATCTCTTCCTTTTTGTTGGGGGAGGGCAGAAGTGGCTATTTTTTGGCAAGTTGGTAATAGTTGGTCAGTTTGAAATTTCAATCTCTTTTGGAGTCGGGATTGATAGGTTATATTTCCCTAGAAAACTATTCATTTCATTTAGATTTTTATTTTAAACAGAGTTGTGACATAATTCGTAACTTTTTACGGAATTCATGTAGACCTCGTAATTCTTCCTAGGTTTATCTCTTACTTTTGTTTTCATTTATCTTCCTTACTATTGAGGTGAAGCTTGCACACAGGGCAGTACACACCTTGTGTGTCCAGCTCAATGACTCTGCCCGTCAGTACCTGGGGAACCGCGTCCAGGTCAGATCAGAGACTCTGGCAGCCAGGACACACTCTCCTGCACACACCCCCGCCCCGAGTCAGTAACTCCAAGCTAATTACTCTTATTTCTTATTTTGGGTGGTGATGCTTTCTATTAATTTTTTACTAGGATTGTGAATAATATGTTTTACTGGTTTTCAAAGCACAGGCATTTGGATTTATTTATTATTTCTACCATTTTTCACTTTCTCATTAACTTCTGCTTTGATCTTTAACTACTTTTTCCTTTACTAAGGTTTATTCAGTTTTCCTTTTCCAAGTTCTTGAATTCGGCGTTTAATCCATATATATTCACTCTTTCTTGTTCAACAACATAAATATTTAAACCTGTGATTTTTCTTCTGAGCACTGCTCTAGTTGTTTCCCACGGGCTCTGCAGAGAAGAGTTTCCATTAAGACTATTTTCTAGGTTTTATGCACTTTTGAATTGCATATCATCCTCTTTGACCCAAGCATTGTTTAAGACAGAGTTTTTTGTTCTATTTCTTTTTTTAGTTTCCAAGTGTTAGGAGCTGCTTCATTTTTTAGTTGTGCTCTTAAATTCAAATTTCATCACACTGTGATCAGAAAAAGTTATCTGTCCTAGTTCTACCTATTTGAATTTATAAAGGTTTTCTTTATTACCTAATACATGATTAATTTTTGTTAATGTTTTCCATGAGCCCTTTTTAAAAAGAGCGTTTTTTTTTTTTTATAAATTTATTTATTTTTGGCTGTGTTGGGTCTTCATTTCTGTGCGAGGGCTTTCTCTAGTTGTGGTGAGTGGGGGCCACTCTTCATCACAGTGCGCGGGCCTCTCACTGTCGCGGCCTCTCTTGTTGTGGAGCACAGGCTCCAGACGCGCAGGCTCAGTAGTTGTGGCTCACGGGCCCAGCTGCTCCGTGGCATGTGGGATCTTCCCAGACCAGGGCTCGAACCCGTGTCCCCCTGCATTGGCAGGCAGATTCTCAACCACTGCGCCACCAGGGAAGCCCAAAAAGAGCGTTCTTTAGTTTCAGGGTTAAGAGTCGGGGGTGTGTGTGTCTGTCTGTCTGTATATATCTATCACAGATCTTGTATTTCTTGCTATTACTTATTCTTTGCCCACTTGCTCTATCGTGGATTAAGAGGTAAAATAATTCTCCACTACTGGTGGTATGTTAGTTGACACAGATATTCATCTGCACCTTTATTGTCGAAAAGCACCTATCTCTGTTTTCTGCAATGCATTTTCGCTTGAACTGAAATTTAACTGCAATCAAAATTATGACTTCTGCTTTCTATGTGTACAATTGCCCACATGCCTTTGCATC
This sequence comes from Eubalaena glacialis, assembly GCF_028564815.1. Taxonomy (NCBI): domain Eukaryota; kingdom Metazoa; phylum Chordata; class Mammalia; order Artiodactyla; family Balaenidae; genus Eubalaena; species Eubalaena glacialis. Next base: position 93,658,458 of record NC_083728.1, on the reverse strand, counting down.
CTATACTGTCCGACTTTTTTTGGCTTTACTTGGTAATCCAAACAGAAAGTCTTTTCCTTTTAACAGGTGAATTTAGCCCATTTATATTTTGATATAACATCTGTTTGGATTTATTTCTGGATTTGTTGTATTATTTTGTTTTATTTCCTGTTTCATAACTCAAAACGATTTCATTCTATGGCTTTTTTGTCTTGCTTGCCTTTGTGTGTGAAATTTTCTTGATACTTGGAAAGGTTTATATTTTTCGTTCTAGTGGTTGTTTTTATAACTTTTGACTTCCTATAATACCTATACTTTGTTTCCAACAGTTCCTCCTAACTTCCTGCACCAAGTACCTGACTAGTCAAACATATCACCCTTCTTAGTGTTCACCTTTCCACACTTAAACACACTTCTGCTTGATGTCATCTTTAAATGGTACATTTCGATCGTCAGCTTCTGGTGATGAGAAAACCAACATTCTTACGTTTCTCAGCATCTTCTCCCTTCCCAGGTATCTTACTGACTACATCAACTCTAAGTCACTAGAATGTGGACCGTTTACACTGTACATTGGCTTTACCCTTCCAACCAAACAGACTCAACTCCTGCTGCGGTCCTCCCGGCGCCTCGCTTTCCTAACCCCCACCCCCGGCCCCCCGGCCCCTCTGGCTCCGCCCCGAGGTCTGCAGCTCCGGGTTCCTCTGTTCCTCTGGCCTCCCCTCCCCTCTTTGGGTGCCCGCACTTTGTCCCAGCTTCATGGATTCTACCCGATTGCCAAGTCTTATTTCTTGGCAAAATGTTCAGGTACAATTCTCACCTGCTCAATGTCAATTTTTTTTCTGTGAAATTTTTCCTGTTATTTGTTTTCTACACAATTTTTGGTTTTATGAAACCGTGTGATGCTGCCTTTATTACTCATTGCTGATGATGAGGTTTATTCAATCCGGCTTTGTATAAAGCTACACCGAGGAAACCACGGGCGTCTCCTCTGACGTTAAATCCCAACAAAGGGTCTGGTGTGAGTTCCGTTCGCCTTCGCTGCCTCCCTCTGGCAAGAAGAGCGGACACTCTGCCTTCCGCCAGTTCAGGGGCATTGAGACCTCCCCCTCCTGCACCACCGCAGCCCCGTCCACCCCGCTGCCACGCGGGTGGCCCTCGCTGGGGACAGGGAGACGGGCCGCTGTGCAAACAGCCCCTCCATGCCGCTTCACCTGGCCCCGCGCCCAGAGCCACAGCCGCAACCTCCACGACACGGCCACGAGCCCAGGCCGGTGACTGTGCCCTGCCGGCCTCCTCGCTCACACCAGAGCCAGGCAACGGTGCTTCTGGCTGCGACGGGGGACCTGGGATAGCACCGAGCCTCTCTCCCGGAACAAAACCTGAACAGGGGGCAACACGAACAGGATCCCGGAGAGACGGGGACCACGAGGCCGGCCCGGCGACTGGTCTGAGGAGAGCCCAGGACGCAGCACAAGCCGGGGGGAGGGGCAGAGCCAGGAGAGCGGGAGGCCGAGCCAGCCAGAGCCCACGGCACGGGGTGGGCACGGGGCCCTCGAGGGCCCAGCAAACCAACTGCATACGCGGGAGAAACGAGCCCCTCGGGCCGAGGACTGAACCACGAGGAAGGACGAGAGGGACCAGTGCCTGCTCCCCGCAGCCAGGCTGGAGTCTCTGGGTCCACGGGGCGCCGGGCAGAGCCCTCAGGAAGGCATCGTCACCCCGGCAGAGCGCTGCTCCGGCACAGCCCGGGCTCCGCGGGGACCCACCTCCTGCACTGCCCTGCGTCCCTCTGGTGACAAGGCCCCTCCCTCTCCGTGAGGAGACTCACTCGCCGCGTCGTAAGACTTTAATGCTAATGGTCCTCAAGGAGAGCTCGCTAATACAGCATGACTTCTAAACAGAAACCGTGAACTTCAGTTTAATTCAAGAGGATGTGCCGCTCATGCCCGGGGCGGTCGGTGGGGGGTGGTACCCAGTGCCACAAAGCAATAACCAGTGTGGGCAGCAAGGAACGTGCTCTCCCCTCCCCCGACAGCAACTCTAATCAACGTGGCCGCTGCTGAGCACCAGGGCAAGGATGCTCATACACACGTTACACACAAGTTTCACCACAAGAGCCCAGCCTCTGTCAAGCCCCACAGATGGTCACGACGGGGCTGAGGGCCCGGGCTTCCAGAGCTGCCCACGCAGGGCCCTCATCCCAGGGATCCAGGCTTCTGCCTCCTCCCCAGAGCCCCCATCTGGCAGGGCTCCCAGGGCTCCCAGAGAAGATAGGATGCTGCCATCAGAACAGGAATCCTCACAACACTGTAAAGCAACTATACTCCAATAAAAATTAATTAGAAACGCCAGAGAGGGTCACTGCAGAGACGCGAGGCGCCTGCGAGACACAAAAATAGCCCGTGCTTAGAGCCGGGTGAGGGTGAGACGTCCGTCGTAGGTGATGTCCCCTGTGGAATTATGCCCATGATTTTAGCCGATAAATCAGCCAGTTTCTAGTTTGTGCCTGTGACAGTTTTGTGGGGTGGGACCCTCTGGGGTTTTCACTGTCCACGTCTCAGGTGCCCACCTTCCCCCGACCCCAGGTCACCCAGTGGCAGTGGACCTGGCAGCGGGGTGAAAAAGCAACGTGCAAGTAACAGGAAGGATGAAACACCCGGGAATAAACCTAACAAGAAACGTGCAAGGCCTACGAGAAGAAAATAGCCATACTCAAGTGAGGTCGTGAGAGAAGCTGTGAACACGCGGCCGCGTGGCGCTCCAAGCGAGAAGAACGGGAAGAACCGACCCTGCAGGGAGCTGGCGCCGCCCGCGGGAACCCGTCCACGCAGCACGAGTCCAACAGGCGGCCCACCTGAAACCTGGCAAGCGAACTCTAGACCTTACCTGGGACGGAAGACGGGAGAACACCTAACAAAATGCTGAGAAGGAAAATGATCAAAGGTCGTGCTGTGTCCGGTGTGAAAGCCATGCGGAGGTGCCGGTGACAGCGGCTGCGAGCTGTGCTCGTCCAGAGACGGCAGGCACTATCCCCGCGCCCAGGCCAGCCGTCACGCCGCCACCTCCGCAGGCTGTGTCTCCAGGAGCCAGGCAGGGCCTCGCAAGGCAAAAGGTTAAATCACCAGCATTTTCTAATGAGACCTTTGCAAACGGGGCAAACCCCCAAAACTGGGTGCCCAGACTGGGAGACCCCGGGGTGCACTGCGTTCCTCCGTGTCCACGTCCAGTGACTCAGCACACGCTTTATCACCGCGTCCTGGTGCCGGCCCTGGGCGAGGCCCAACCCCGCACGTTAGCTGGCGTAAGGAGGCACCGTGGTGCCCACGGTCCTCTCACGGGGTCCGGGCCCCACTGGCCACCTGCCTGCTCGCTGCAGCTCCCTCCACAATGACCACCTCGAGGGGCAGGACGGAAATGAGATGATCTGTGTGCAGCTCTCAGCCTACAGTGGCCGCAGCGTCAGGATCAAAACCACGCCTGTGCCGTGGACAACAGTGGCGGTGATGCCGACGGTCACAGCTCACTCGAGCGAAGGCGGTGGGACGACAGCGTGTCTGCCACGGCGAGGCAGCGACAGGCACCGCTGGAAGGGGCATTTAGCTCTGTCCTGGGGGGAAGCAGGCTCTGCGGGACTGGAGAGACATTCCAGGAGGTGGGAACAGCATGACGAAGGACACGGAAGGGTGAGAGGACATCATGTGCTCAGAGACAGCAGAAGGGCTTGGGGGGCCCTGACAGGGAGGAAGTGAAGACGTCCACGTGGGAAGGTGGGGTGGGGAGCACCGGCCGGCCGCACATCACAGGAACAGCACAGGCTTGGTCCCTGGACGCGGTGCTCGGTAAACACCCGCTGAATCCAACAGACCTGCCCCAAACAGGAGAGGCATTTAATGCTGCCCCACCCCGCGTGCACGCTCACTTCCCTCCCCGGGGAGCAGCCTCGTCCTGAGACGCGAGGGCCTCCATGCTGAGGCAGACAGCCTCCAGCCGGCCTGCGCAGGGCCAGCGGGAGAAGGGGCCCGCCTCAGAGAACCAGCAGTTCGGCTCAACCAACACGTCCCAACAAGTCCCTTGGGTCTTCTCAAACACGTGAACTCACGCCTCCGAGCAAGGCTTCTGAGAAGTCAGCGTTTCTCTCGGGGTTAAGGAGGGGAAGACAGGTGTCTGGGATGGAAGAGCAGGCACAGAGGCCCCCGGGCAGGGGATCCAGGGCTGGGGGCGCCCACTCCTCATGGTCCCAGTGGGCACCTCCTCCGATGAGCCTGACCGACACTCTTGCCAAGGATGAAGTTCTCCAGTTGTGCAGGACGGATCCAGAACGTGAAATGAGTCACCACCAGGCACAGAGGCGCTTTTAATAATTCACAGGAAGGCAGCTGGCAGACTGTGATAAGGCCGGGTCCTCCAGCGGGGGCGGGGCACACGGGCGATGGTTGCCAGCATTGAACGATGGAGGCTCACACCCCCTCCTGGTGATTCACCGGCCCTCGACGCTGGCGTCAATGATGATGTAGTGTCAGCAAGGCCCACTGTGGTGGGCACAGCCCCTGGCAGGGCTACAGGTGGTCTCACCACCATCCTTGCGATCCATGCTCCAGCCCCTCAGAGCCAGAGCAAGCACTGCTGGTGCTTTCGCGGAAGGAAAGCCCGGGAGACCTGTGCGTTCCTGGACCCGCCTTGTGGGGCTGTCCTCACTCAGGTGGCAGAACCTTGCTGTAAAGCACTTGTCATCAGGAGGCGCGGAGCAGCCTCCACACGCGTAGCCAGGACCACACTGCCCGCTTCGAGCTGCAGCGAAGCAGGACAGCAGTGGGGGGCGGGAGGTGGTCAGCCGGGCCGCGCGTGCTCTGCTCCCTGTCCGGCAGTGTTTCCGGGAGGGGCCCTGGGAGGCGGAGAGCGGCGCGGGGCTGTGAGGGGCAAGTCCCCAGAGTCAGAAGACGAACATCCAGTCCTCGCTCCCTAAAGTTATAAAGTACTGCAGCACTTTTTAGAGTTAGGGTCAAGGGCTTCCCTGGTGGCACGGTGGTTAGGAGTCCACCTGCCAGTGCAGGGGACATGGGTTCGAGCCCTGGTCCGGGAAGATCCCACATGCCGCAGAGCAACTAAGCCCGTGCGCCACAACTACTGAGCCTGTGCTCTAGAGCCACAACTACTGAGCCCGCGTGCCACAACTACTGAAGCCCCTGCACTTAGAGCCCATGAGTCACAACTACTGAGCCTGAGCCACAACTACTGAGCCTGCGTTCTAGAGCCCACGAGCTACAACTACTGAAGCCCCTGCGCCTAGAGCCCGTGAGTCACGACTACTGAGCCTGAGCCACAACTACTGAGCCTGTGTTCTAGAGCCCGCGAGCCACAACTACTGAAGCCCCTGCGCCTAGAGCCCGTGAGTCACGACTACTGAGCCCGTGAGCCACAACTACTGAGCCCGCATGCCTAGAGCCTGAGCCTGTGAGCCTCAACTACTGAAGCCCGTGAGCCACAACTACTGAAGTCCGTGCGCCTAGAGCCCGTGCTCCACAACAAGAGAAGCCACCGCAATGAGAAGCCCGCACACGGCAACCAAGAGTACCCCCGCTCACCACAACTAGAGAAAGCCCGCGCGCAGCAACGAAGACCCAACGCAGCCATAAATAAATTAATTAATTAATTTTAAAAAGAAAAGAAAAAAGAGCATGTTTAGTTTTAAAAAAAAAAAGAATCAAAAAACTCCTTTCTCCAGCCATGGCCGGCCTGACCTAATTAGGGCGAGGCGTGTCAACGATACAACTACAGCCAGGGGCGTCTTTCCCTGTGGTATCAATTGCGTTTGAAGAAAAAAACATGAATTGTGCTCATACTACTTAGCACGGGTTTGCTAATTATTAACAAAAAGTCAGACTATCTTTGTGTTGTCATCTGCAATTAGCTAAAGATGCTTAAATTTTTTTTCTCTCTCCTTTCCTACCTAGTGAATTGACTCTCGGCCAGAAAACAGCAGGTCAGGAGCTGCAGGTGGGAGAGATGGTACAGGAGCCGGAGCCACGTTCCCAGCTGTCCTGGACAGAGGGCCTGGGCACAATGCACTCTGGGCCACTGTCCCCCTCTTCAATCTCTTACTTCTCCATCCCCTCAGGGGTTTACAGGAGAGCAGAAACCTCCCCCTAAGCAAATGCATGCATTTTCTGGGTAATCTCACTCCCTGAGGGCTTGACTACGGACCTGTCAGGCTCCCAGCTGCCAACCCCTGCACCAGCCTGCCTAGCCTTTATCTCCTCGGGGACTGCAGGACCCCCCTGGAACCAGTTCGGGAGGGAGAGCAGAGGCTCACACAAGCTCCTGGACTGAGTGCGGCCCACCTGCACTCCTGGGCCCCGGGCACCGCCATTTCTCATTTTCCCTTTAACTCAGAAAAAGAAGAGGAAAGTGGAATAAACAACACGAAATAAGCTAAAGATTAGACAATCAAAGGCAGAGATCAGACTTAGAGAATGAACCTGAGGACACGGGGAGAGGGAAGGGTAAGCTGGGACGAAGTGAGAGAGTGGCATGGACATACATACACTACCAAATGTAAAATAGACAGCTAGTGGGAAGCAGCTGCATAGCACAGAGAGAGAGATCAGCTCAGTGCTTTGTGACCACCTAGAGGGGTGGGATAAGGAGTGTGGGAGGGAGACGCAAGGGGGAGGAGATGTGGATATATATGCATATGTATAGCCGATTCACTATGTTATAAAGCAGAAACTAACACACCATTGTAAAACAATTATACTCCAATAAAGACGTTTAAAAAAAAAAGGCAGAGATTAAAAACCTGTCTGAGGAGACAGCTACAGCCCAGATCCAAAAGCAAGCGTGAAAGAAGCAGTGTGAGGGGCCCACAGCGCCTGGCTTGTGCACACGAGGGCGGCCAGCACCTCAGCTCTGGGCATGGCCGAGAGTCAGCTCAGGCAAGAGCCAGGCCCCGCACTACTGCCCGCCTCCGCACGGTCAGTACCTCTGGGACAAGGCACATTTCATCCAAAGCTCCCCAGGGAGCACGGTCCCCAAGGGCCCCCAGTGGCCTGGGGGAGGGGCCTTGCGCCGAGTTTGGGGGCACCAGGCCTACCAGAGGCTCTCCACCCTGGGTGACATCAGACTTGCCCAGGAAGACATGAAATAACACCCCTGCCCGGGCCCCCCCCACCAGTTCTAACTTAATCGGTCTAGACGAGGGACCAGGCGTCAGGATTTCAAAGCCCCTGGGTGCTTCACACAAGGAACGGAAACTATACGGGTTGAAACTAAGAAAAAGCACAGGCTGGAAGGCACACAGCCCTGTGGCCCCGCGTCCCTCGGGTGCCCCGTGAGGACGTGCAGCGGCCTCTTCAGCTCAGCGCCCACCCTGGCCTGAGGGCCGGAGCCAGTGGCCAAGGGCAGCAGGGTCTGTCCTCCCTCTTGCCCGGGAGGCACCGGCTTCTATCCAGAAGCCCCAGGGCCGGGGAAGGGCCGAGGCACCAGCTCCAAAGCATCCTCACTTCTCAGCCTTGAGGCCGCGGGCATCAGGTGCCCACGCGGCTTCACCTGCACCTCCTCCTGCCTCGTGCACATCACGGAAACATGGCCCAAGGGCACACGCCAACTCAGGCCAGCACCGAGGGGGCAACGCAGGAGACAGCACCCTCCCCCCAAACCCCTCCCCCGGCCCCGGGTCTGGAGGCCAGGCAGCTGCGCTCTCTGCTGCCCCAGGCGCCCCTCCCTGCGGATGCTCCCGCTAGGTCACCTGTCACTAGAGCCCTCCCTCAGCCAGCACGCAGGCAGGCCGCCTTCCCACCTCTAGGACTTCTGCAGGCCCAGACACGCCCCTGCTGCCCCAGGAAACAGCTCTCGGAGGCTCACTGATGAAATCCCATCACCGGGAAGCTGTCGGCTCCTCTCACAGCTGCCCTTACGCACGTGACCTAGGGTCCCTCGCTGGACATGTCCTTCTCAGACTCTGAGTGGAACTGCCCCCCCAGGACAGATGCCTGGGGCTGAAGCAGCCGGGCAGGGCTTGGCCCGCTGGGTACCTACCCACCGGGAACACCCAGGTGCTTCCCGGCCTTGACTCGGGGACTCCGGACCCCCAAAAGCCCCCACAGCCCAATGTCCAACTGCCTCTCAGACCCCCACGCTTCCCCCGAACCCGCGCTCCGCGATCCTCCCATCCCACCCCACCCCCGACTCCTCGCCCAGCCCCTGGCCCCCCGCCTCACGAGTGGGCCCCGTCCGACAGTGAGGGTCACAGCAGCGGTGGACAGAGCAAATTCAAGGATGCGTCTCTTCCGCCCGGCGGTCCGCCCCACTGTGCACGCCCAGGAGAGGCGGGGCTGGGCGGCGCCGACACCGAGACAGGAGCCCGACACCAGGCGCCAGTCCCAGTGCCCACGGCAACGTCCCAGGTGCCCCCAACCCGGCTGGCGTGTGGCCCAGGCAGAGCAGCCCGACGACGTGTGCAGATGCCCCTACCCTCCCCACACCCGTGGCCCTCCTGTGCCCGGGGGCTTCATCCCCTCAGCGCCCAGAACAGGGCCACAGCGGCTCATGGTTTGTACAGGACGAGGATGCCGGAAAGCCGCGTCCCTCTGTCCCCCAGTGGGTGGTGAGGAGCCTCCAGATACTGGGGTGCCAGCCAGGGTTCCGGGGCCGTGTCTGCATGCGCCCAGGTGAGGGCTCCCCCGGCTGCACGGAGGGCGGGGCGGACGTGATCTGACATCAGAAGTCAGCCCACAGGGACAGCAGAGAAACAAACGTGCTACAAAGTAGCCACGCGAGGCTGGAGAGCCCTGGGCTCAGTGTGCACACGCCGCAGGGCCCGGGGCGTCAGGGTGGCGTCAGCGTGTCGTGCGGCTGTGACCTGAGCAGGAGGTGCACCGCCGTCCCCACCTTAGAGCCGGCTGGGGGGAGCCCCGCAGTCTGTGCCAGGGGTGGAGGGGGTGGGTGTGCGGCCTGGACCACGGCGAGGGGGCCACACGCCTGTGCCTGCAGGGCAGGTCCCGACGCTCTAAGGTACCCAGGCCCGGGGCTTCCCTTTGGCCACAAGGGCCACCAACCAGGCGTGTGCCTCAGAGACTCACCATGTCGGCTCTTTGTTTCTGGCCTCCCAGCTCCTCCAGGGCCTCTGACAGCTGAGCCTTCAAGACAAGACAGAAAGTGGGTCAGTGGGCTTTCTCCTCCCGGGGCCGAAGCGACCACACCTCCCCCATCTCTGCCACATCCACTGCTGCCGGGGGAGACCCCGAATTCCCACTGTTTGGAAAGAGGGGCAGCAGGAACATGATAGCTCGCCAAGTCCACCCCAAGCCTACCGCCTGAAGGTGAGAGAGGTTCGGCCTGGAGTTTTAGTGCCCCTGGGAAGAGGCCGGGGACCGGGCCACAGTCCAGGAGGCAGGCACTGACCAACTACAGCACTCCCCAAGAGGAGACCAGGACAGCAGGGGTGGGACACAGTCGTCGAGCCGCAACGAGCCGGCAGAAGCCACCTCTATCCAGAGGACTACAGTATGAGGTAATGGGGACCAGTGGGGGCTGGTGACGCTCATGTCTCCATCCGTGTGAGATTCATCAAGCTGACGCTTCCGACGTGTGCATCTGTCTGTGTGTGTGTGTGCGTCATACTTCAATAATAAAGGACATTAAAGTACACCCGTGCTACCACCCAGGATGACAAACCAGGAGGGACAAAGGGAGGGCGGCTCTGCTACATAAAGGAAGCAGACGGTCAGACAGCAGGGCTGTCAGCGACGCCCACGACGGCCTCCGCGCCGAGACCCTAAGAGTGCAGGAGGGCCCTCGGCTGCGGTGGCGGAGGGGAGCCACGACAGAGCCCAGCAGATAGACGGGCAGGACTCCGAAGTACGGAGGCACGACTAAGAGGCTGGATGGGAAAGGGCAGCTGGCCGCGGAGGAGCCCCTTGCACGGGGAGGTGACAAGACGTTCCTCAGGGCAAAGCCACGGCGGGGAGCACTGCCACCTCAGCTCCGCTGGGAAGTGGGAGCTCCCTGACCAGGGGTGCAGGGCACCTGGCAGCATCCAGGAGAGGCTCTGCGCCGGGGAAGGACCCCCGTAACAGCCCATACAGGGGGTCTCTGGGAGCAGAAGACGAGGGTGGGCGGCGGGAACGGGCCGTGCCGAGGGGCCGCCCCACCCGTGAGCCGCAAGCCTGCAGCGTGGGCGCCCTGAAACGTGACTTCCTGCCGTTCACACAAAGCTCTGGAGAGAGGCTCAGAGGGGACGTGAACAGAGCACAGCCTCCGTGCGGGAGAGACGAGACCCAGGCCCCCGCAGCCCCCCGGGCTCCGGGAAGCCTTCTCCGGGGACAAGACGAAGCAATGGGCACTGGATTTACCCTCCCTCCTGAACCAACCAGAAAACCAGACAAAACCCCTGAAACAGTGGTTTCCCGGCATCCACGACGGGCAGGCAGCACAGGGCTCGGATCAGAGGGAAGGAAACAGGGAGGCGTGGCCCCCACCGCATGGCTCACGCCCCGCCCCCCCACCCGCGCACGCGCCCTCGGGCCGCGGGCGGAAGCGACAGGCTGGGCGCGACAGGACCAAGCACAGGAGGGAGACGGTGTGAGCGGAGGCCTCGCCAGGGAAGACGCGCCCGCGAAGCCGCTCCGCGGCTCAGTCACGCGGGAAATTAAAGGCCGACAGCACCCAGTGTCGGAGGGCCGGGGCAGCCGCGGTCCACACGCGCCCCTCGGACGCCCGGCACTGGGTGTGGGCGTCGCCTCACCTGGGAGAGGAGCGCGAGGACGTGGCGGCCGCCCACCTGGTGCGCACTCTGCACTCAGGGGCCTGAGGCGGCGGCGACGACGGGGACCCTGCGGGGCGAGCCTTCAACGGGGGGCTCAGCCTGCAGCGAGGACGCCAGGGAGCAGCGGGCTGGCGGGGCCGTGGGCCGCGTCACAGACTGACCGTCAGCCGCTCCTCACGCTGCTCGCGTGACCGAGGCCGGGGCGCTTCCTGGAGGGACGGCCTCCTGGAACAGCCTCGGGGAGGCGCAGTCCCGCACGCTTACGTCCCCGCCCTGGCCGGGCTGCGTGCAGTGGCGCTGGGAGGGCAGGCACGTGGCGGGGGGCGGGCGGGGGGGGGGCACAGGAGGAAGGGAACCGCCGTCCCAGGGGCAGCGCACCCCGGAGCAGGCGGAAGGGGACCAGTGACCGCAGGGCTGCGTCAGGCCGTCCGGGGGCGTCGCACTCCTGCCAGACCCCAGGCGCGAGCCCCCGGCCCACGCACCACGTGTGACCGGCGAAGGGGGCACTGAGACCTCGCGTGGCCACTTTTATCTCCGAGTGAGACCTGCTGCCCAGCACCCGCCAGCGCAGGAGCCCAGGCGCAGGGGAGAAGCCGTCCCTGCAGCCGGATGCAGGCAGGACGGGAGGCCGCAAAGCCCAAGGTTGCAGGTCTCATGGACAGAACGAGACCAGAGTCTCAGGCCCCCGGCCTTTGGGCTCCACTTCACACACAGGCTTGTGACAAAGTGTAAAGAAAAAAGAGGCGAGGAAGCCGGCCGGTCGACAGGGGCCCGTCCAGGCAGCGGCCCATAGACACACAGCTTCCACCTGGCAGCAGCCCCGAGGGGCAGAGAGGGCGCCTCCCCACATGGCCGTCAGCCTGAAGGCAGGAGTGAGCCACGCTCCCCGTGGCCGCAGAGCATGTCGGCACGTAAGCAGGCAGGCAGCGCACATGCCGGGCTCGGCCTGGAGCCATGGCTCTGCTGGGTGGTCCTGGCTCCAGGGCAGCCTGCAGGACGGAGGCCTTCGGCCCTCAGAACCCACCTATGCAACTGAAGCAGCCGATACCTCTCCCAGACCCGGAGCACGCCAGGCCCCACCGGTGCTCACAGGGCCACGGTGGCACTTCCACAGCAGACCTGGACCCCGTCCTGGCTTTAACAGCTAGCATGGTTACCCTGCAGGTGGTGGGCCTAGGACCACAGCTCAACACCCCCTGGGAACTTGTGGGAAGTGCAGCGTTTCAGCCCCCCACGCCCCCAGAACTGGGGAGGACCCAGCAGATCTGTCTTCACAAGCCCTCCTGGCCACTCAGGCATCACTGCAGGGGTGAAGCCAGACAACAGAGATCAATCCCAACGTCTCTGCATTCCAGCCGTGTGACCTGCAACAGAGGTCTGGGCTGGGAGCGTCCCAAGGTGAAGGAGCAGTTTTCAGCTGTTATCCCCTCACAGAACGTGGATTTAGACAACCACCCATGGACCCGAATAGAACAGATCAACAAAACTAGGAGCTGGGGTTTTTTTTGTGTTTTTTTTTTAAAGATAAGCAAAATTGACAAACCTTTAGCTAAACTAATTAAGAAAAAAGATAAGGCTCAAATAAATAAAGTCATAAATGAAAGAGAAAACATCACAAAGGATACCATAAAAACACAAAAACTCAAGAACTACTGTGATCAACATTATACACCAAAAAACTGGACAACCTAAAAAAAATAAACAAATATACAAATAATCAACAATGAATCATTAAAAAACCAGAAAATATGAACAGACCAGTAAAGAGTAAGAAGAATTAATCAGTTAAAAAAGAAAACCAAAAACCTCCCTACAAAGAAAGGCCCAGGACCACATGGCTTCACTGGTGAACTTTACCAAACATTTAAAAAAGTATTAATACCAATCCTTCTCAAACTCTTCCAAAAAAATCGAAGAGAAGGGAACACTTCCAAACTCATTTTACAAGCCTAGCATTACCCTGATACCAAAGTCAGACAAGGATGCTACAAGAGAAAAAAAAAAAAGACAAAAACCAAAAAACCCACCAGCCAATATCCCTGATGAACAGAGACGCAAAAATCCTGAGCAAAATACTAGCAAACTGAATTCAACAGCACATTAAAAAGATCATACACCGTGATCAAGTGGGATTTATCCATGGAATGCAAGGATGGCTCAACATCCACAAATCAATCGACGCGATACACCACATTAACAGAATGAAGGATAAAAATAACGTGATTATCTCAATAGATGCAGAAAAAGCATTTGACAAAACTTAATATCCTTTCATGACAAAAATTAATTGGAATGTACTTCAACATAATAAAGCCCGTAGCTAATGTCATATTCAACAGTGAGAAGCTGAAAGCTTTTCTTCTAAAATCAGGAACAAGGCAAGGATGCCCACTCTCACCACTCATATTCAACATAGTACTGGAAGTCCTAGCCAGAGCAATCAGACAAGAAAAAGAAACAGAAGGCATCCAAATAGGAAAGGAAGAAGTAAAATTGTCTCTTTGCAGATGTTATGATCTTATTTATAGAAAATCCTAAAAACTCCACCAGAAATCTGTTAGAATTAATGAACAAATTCAGTAAAGTTGCAGTATATAAAATCAACATACAAAAATAAGTTGCATTTCTATATGCTAATAATGAACCATCTGAAAAAGAAACTAAACAGTCCCATTTACGACAGCATCAAAGAACAATAAAATACTTAGGAATAAATTTAACCAAGGAGGTAAAAGAACTATATACTCAAAAGACATTGATAGTAGACATTGAAAACGACATAAATAAATAGAAAGACATTCTGTGTTCACGGACTGGAAGAATTAATACTGTTACACTGTCCGTACAACCCAAAGCAAGCTGCAGATTCAGTGTAATCTCTATCAAAATTCCACTGGCATTTTTGACAGAAATAGAAAAAACAAACTAAAAAGCTTCTGCACAGCAAAGGAAACAACAAAATGAAAAGTGACCTATGGCATGGGAGAAAATATTTGCAAACCATGCATCAAGGAGTTAATATCCAACATATATAAGGAACTCATACAACTGAATGGTTAAAAAAAACCAAAAGCCAATTAAGAAATGGTGAAAGGATCTGAACAGAAGTTTTTCCAAAGAATAAAAATGGCCAACAGATAAATGAAAAGATGCTCAACATCACTAACCATCAGGGAAATGCAAATCACAACCACAGTGAGATATCACCTCACACCTGTTAGGATGGGTATTATCAAAACGACAACAGACAGCAAGTGTTGAAGAATGTGTTGTGCACTGATGGTGCGAATGTAAGCTGGTGCAGCCACTACGGGAAAGAGTATGGAGGGTCCTCAAAAAACTAAAAATAGAACGTGGCCCTCACCCATTGTCTGTGGCCTCTGCACGTCAGATCCGTGTCCAACCGCAGAGGATTCCCAGAGCCCGGGTCTCTGGTATTATTTTCTCCCTGTTTGCCTCCTTTCTGTTTTCCATTTCTCTTTAGCATGTTGCTCATCTTGTAACTCTGTCTCAAGATTTTCCAGTTTGTTTCATCTGTGCTTTTTTTACAGGAGAGTCATCTCAAGTTCCTTATATAAGGGGAGCACTAAACATTTCCACAAGTAAGAAAAAAATCTGGATCTGGTGAACAACGTAGGGTTCAAAAGCTGCTGTTCTTCCTGAAGCCAAGCCCCCCACGGCCAGGGGACAATGACAGAAACGCTGTGACGTGAGCCGTCACAGAAGTCCGGGAGGAGCAGAGGGAGAGGGAGTAGTATGATGTCCATCTTTTCCTAAGCCGGGAGTCAGAAATTACTGCTGCAATCTGAAATTGGGATTTTCCACAGACCTCCATGCAGCCAGCAGCACCATAATCTGTTCTAATTAAATAAATTAGAAAAGCAAATCAGGCTGATATCTTGAATCAAGGTGGCATAACCTGCATATTTATAGCCCTGTCGACAGAGGAGGATTCATGACATATGCTACTGACTTCTGCAGCCACTTTATTAAATGGAATAAATAAAATCCGTGCAAAATGGCACCAGAGTCGGGCTACTGGGATCCTCCCAATCTCAACACTTCTGATTGGTGGTACTGAGATGTTTTTGCCAGAATCAAAGCATGTTTCCCATTAGAACTGACTGATGAAGCTAAATGGGTGAAATGTAATGACTCTCTAAGAAGTGGATGTGTTTTTCAAATTCCCCGTGCCCACATCTGTGGGTCCCACTCCTTCCCCAGCAAGTGAAAGGTAGGGCCGACGGAGCAGCACGCCCCCTGTACCTGTGAGAGGGTGCCTGCCGTGGGCACACCGGGGGCTGGCCAGGCCCCATGGGGCAGACGCGGCAGCTCTCACGTCAAGCAGCAGGGTCCCAGGGTCCCAGAAAAGAGGAGCTAGAAGAGGGGGCTGGCAACTACAGCCTGCACACAAATCCAGCCCACCACCGGTTTTATCTATAAAGTTTCACTGGCACAGAGCCACACCCACCATCTACTGATGGCCCACGGCTGCTACTGAGCTATACAGCCGCAGAGCTGAGCAGCCGTGATCGAGACCACGTGGCCACACAGCCCACAGTACTTACTGTCTGGCCCTTTACAGACAAAGCCTGCTGACCTCTGCGTGAAAAGAAACAGGAGCTTGGGGGTGAGCGATGAGGTGGAGAGAGGCCAAGGAGGAGAAGGGGGCAGTGGAGGTGAGAGGACAGAGCAGGGCAAAGACAGAAACAGACAGACACAAAGAGAGAACAGAAAGAAATACGGAAGGAAGGGGAAGAAGGCTGGAGGGAGAAAGAAGGGCTGGGTGGGGTGGGGGAGGGGCGGGGACAGGGGCCCCCACCTCCACCAGGCACCCAGACCCCAGGGCGCCCCGACCCTGCCCCCCAGGCCAGCGCTCCCTCGGGCGGGCGAGGGACGCTAATACGTCTACACCGTCAGGCCCGGGGGCTGTGGGGATGTCTTCCCTGCATGCACCTGGCTGCTCCCGGTGGACCCCCAAGACAGTGGAACAAAACGGGGACCGAGGGGCTGCGAGCAGTGCTCTGCTCTCGCCTGCGCTGCCGTGCGTCCCCAGACGGTGCTTGCATCGCAGCCTGAGGAAGGATGAGTCGCCTGGAGGCTCTGAGGAGCCCTTAACGAACGGGTTCTATGAAGTTGCGTAACCTCCTACCATCTGTCAATATGTGATGCTCAGCTAATAAACTTCTGTCAGGCAGCTTGAAGCAGCTTCCAAAGTCTCCAAGTGTGGGTCGTTCTCCGAGCCTCTGAGACGTGCAATGTTACTGTTTAATAAAACAAGAAGAGGAAAACTGCCCGAAGGACACCAGCCCCGCCCTGCACGCCTTGGCTCCCGCGTGGGGCCACTCTGACCTGGAGGGTGAGGTCAAAGCCAGGCCTGGCCTCCGAGCCTGTCCCCTCCCTTGGGGCCGTAGGAGCAGACCCACAAGGGACGGCACAGGGGCCTGTCCTGCCCAAACCCTGGCGTCCAGGCTCCAGCCTCCTGAGCCGCAGGCCTCTCCCCGGCTGCTCAGGGCCTCAGAGGGGTGAGACAGGGTTCAGAGAGCCTCGGTGCCCCTGCAAAGGGGTCAGGCTGGAGATGGGAAGCGGGTCTGGGCCGGGGACCCCCCGGCTGCCCCAGAGCCTCACGTGCATGGAGAGAAACCATCCGCCCGCTCCTCCCCCCGCCCCCCCCCCCCGCCCCCCCTTCACCCAGCGCTCCACCCGGAGCTGCACAGAAGCTCTCGGCTCTACCAGGAAACTGCTGGGACTGAAGGCAGGTCAGGCCAGCATCTGGGTTTTGTGACTCGCCTTAAAGGAGGCTCTGCCAACCCCTCTCCTGGGATCTCCTGGGAGAAGGACCGGCAAACCACACACGGAGCACGCCTGCCCCACAGCCCACGGCTGCCACCTGGCTGGGTCTCCCACCTCCCGTCTGAGCCCAGTCCTTCCGGAAAGGCCTCCGGTGCTCACCCTCCTCCTGGTCCATGGAGAGGACGACCACAGTCATCACGACGGCCAGGGCAGTGCCCACAGCCAGGCCTCTGCCACCCACCCTCGGCCGGAGGGCTGAGCACGCCCATCGGGCCTTGTGCAGTGAAGAGACGGGGCCAGTCACACAAGGGGATGGGGGACGGGGGTGGGGGTGAGGGGTGGAGGAGCACTCGCAGGGCTCCCTCCACACGGCCCATCACTGGCCTCGCGGTTCTGGGCACAGCGGGCACCACCTTCACACCCACTTCGCCCGGGGCTCCTCCCAGCTCTTTCCTGAACCCAAGACCTCCCCCCACCCCCGCCAGCCCCCTTCCTGAACCCCTTCCTGTTCTTCGCTAGTGGGCTTAGCTCCTCATGTTGGGGTCACATTCTCCCTAACCCAGACCTCCCCCTGGGATGAGACCAAGTCCAGGGGAGCCACCAGCAGCCACCAGAGGGCCCCCCACAGGAACCCCCCCGGGGATCCCAGGGCCAGCGGGGGCTGGAGGCAGGCGCTGATGGGAGGTGGGCGCCCCCGTCAGGGCTGCACACCCTCCAAGGTGCTCGGGGAGCCCCCCTCCGGGCCCACGTGAGAACAGCTGAGACACTACCGTGGCGCAGCCCCCCCATGGCCCGGCTGGGCGAATCCAGGGAGCTCGATGATGGGGTGACGGGGCTGCAGGCTGCAACGCTCAGGAATGAGGCGAATATTTCCTAATTTTCCCAATGTTTCCCATTTCCCCAATTTCTCCCCTTCTACACCATACTCCCTCCCACCCTCCGGAAACTGTAGAGAAAAGCCTTCTGCCGTGTACGTGTCTCCCCGCACCTGTCACTTCTGTGACGCTACCGAGTGCTGGGAGAAACCCCTTGGGACCTGGAGACTGGCCCCGGCCCTCTGTCCTCGAGTGGACAGCGAGGTGGCCGTGAGCGGTCCGAGCTCTAAGAGGACAGTGCACACCACTGACAAGAGAACGAGGGCAGAGCTCTCTGGAAAGCTGGAAGTCCCACACGTCCCCTCATACTCCACGCTCAGTCCTAACCCTAGAGCCAAGCCTGACAGCAAAGGCCCCTCTGCTCCAGCAGCGCCAGCACGGACATGAACTCGGGCACAGGGTCCTTCCTGTAGGAGGCTCTCTGCGGATCCCGCCAGCCCAGCCCACCCAGGACCCCTCATCCTCATCCGGCACCGGGCGGCTGGCTCCCCCCGCCCCCCACGGAGGCAGCTTCTCCCAGCCAAGCTCCCTCAACTCGGGGCTAACCCAGAGCCACCCAGCTCCAGTTCCCGGTGGCTCCTAATTGGGCGGGGGGCTCCTGGGGGCCTATGCTTGGCGGTGCCCAGTACAGATCAGGTCAGCGGATGGCTGGGGAGGAGGGAAGCAGGAGGGAGGGGGAAGGACATCCTTGTCCCAGTACAGGTTCCCAGAGGGCTGGAAGGAGACGAGAAGGGGTCTTGGTGATGTGCAGGAAAAAGAACCAAGGCTGAGGAGAAGCCCCCGTCCTGTCCGGGGTCCCTCAGTACAGTCCGCATCCCACCCTGGTGGGGGCCTGAACCAGGGAGCAGGACCAGCCGGCTTTGTCTGCTGCCACCTGGTGGAGGCCGGGAGGTGTACAGCCCTCAACAGGAGCAGACCCAGGCCTGACCCACAGGGCACAACGAATCCAACTAGAACCTCCACTTTCCAAAGGTGATGGGTGGTTCCAACACTTGGAGTCAGTCAGCCTTTCTTCAGCTGCCTGCAGACGCTCCAAAAAGGCCAGGGGACAGTGCCCAGTCGGCCTGGCCCGGGAACGCCCTGCTGCAGCCCCTCTGTGCTTGATCCTTTCCATGAACAGCAGCTCAGGCCCGGGTGGGGCTCTCGGAGGGAATTCAAGGGGGAGGGACTTGGGGGGCTCCCTCCCCTACGGGGGCCTGCTGTGCAGGACATGTGGAGAGCAAGAACCCACCCCCGATGGATGGCCTCGCTGGGATGGCCCAAGTCCAGAACACTGGACTCGAGTCCAGAACACTGAGGCTGGTCCAGAACACTGAGGCTGGTCCCAGGGTAACCCCCAGCCTCAAAGATGGGGATCTCAGGTCCTCTGTCCTAACACAGATCCGGGGTCGGTGCGGCCTGGGTGGAGGGCAGGAGGCCATCGGCACCTGTGTCCGGAGAGCACAGGGCAGGGACGGGAGTCCCAGCGTGGACGGGGCGGGGCGGCCGCCAGGGCTGGGAGGCCATTCCTCTGCCCCTCCTCTGTCTGGTGCCTCCCGCCCAGCGCCTGGACTGGCCACGTGAGCCCTCGTGGCGATGATGACGATGGAGAGGAACAGCCGTGGCGGTGACGCTGGCAGAGCCGGTGATGTCCACCCCCCCCGCCGAATTCTCCCGTAAGTCTGGGAGCTGGAAGGGAAGGCTGAGTGACCGCCCCGCTGCACTGCCGACCACAGGAAGGGGAGAAGGGGTCAGGGACTTTCTCTACCAAAACCAGGACAGTCCCAGGCAAACCGGGACGAGCAGCCCCCTGCAGGCAGGACTGAGGTCTGCAGGCAGCAGCGCCCCCCGCCCCCCCCCCCCCCCCGCGGAGCGCGCGCGGACGCCGGGCCCTCACCTCCATCTCCGAGCTGTGCGCGTGCACCTTCTGCACCATGTCCTCGGCCTCGCGCATGCGGCGGGTCAGCTGGGGCGAGTACTCGGCCGGGGTCAGCTCACTGTCGTAGGACCCCAGGATGGCGCGCATGCCGTCCCGCTCCTGTGGGCACAGAGGGCATGAGGTCAGGCCCGGGCGGGCGAGGGGTGTGAGGGAGACGGGAGCAGCGTGGTGGGCTTGGGGTCAAGTTCGAGGGGCAGGCTGCCAGGCGGGGCCCCCTGGGTGGCTCCTTGAAAAGCTCGAGCTGGGCACTTAGCCCAACAGAGCCCACCAAGGCCAAGATGGGCCCTGGCTGCCCTGAAGCCGCAGCCCAGCTTGGCCGGTGCCCGGTGAGCCTGGGGTCCATCCTCGGTGGAGCCACGCTGCCTGCCCGGCCTTGAGCTGCACCGTCTGACCTGCGGTGGCCAGAGACTCATGGGCCAGCGGAGGGCGGGGGCTGCCTCCATCGGGGGTAGGCACCCCTCCCTCTCCGAGTCTGCGGTGTCCCCCAGCTGGGCAGAAGGTCTGAGCCAGTGTTCTGGGTCAGTGTGACCTCCTGAGTCCCGGCAAACAGACCGAGGGACACACCAGTGGGGTCCGCCAGCAAGTGGGTTGGAGTACCCCCGCTCCCGTGACTTCTGACCTGGGCTTTGACCCAGCAACACTCAGAGCGAGGGTCTAAGCAGAAGATGCGGTGGGTAAGGAGAGGTCCCTCTAAGTAGGGAGGTGGCAGGTGTCCAACAGGACCGAGAAACCCTCCCAGAGCGCTCTGAGAGGCCCCAGGACCCCCGCAGCACCAGCTCTGACCTCAGCAAGCTCCTCCCCACCACGCCCCCGAGCCCATGGGGTGCCAGAGGCTACGGTCCTGGGTGTCACCGTGCACCAGCCACGCCCGGCACCCCTCCTCCACATAAAGATGCAGCTCAGGTTTCATGGGGCACACGGACCACACAGCGCTGAGACCACCCCTTAGAGCCACACAGGAGTCCCCACCCAGTGGTACCCTACTGGAAACGATGAAGGCCAACGGCACGAGCCCTGGGAGAGACGGGCGGCTCCTCCTGAGCCACACGGTAAGACCCCTTCCTGAGATGCTGGCGAAGGGAGAACAGCAGGGGAGGCCCTCAGAGACCGAGGGTGTCCCCAAGGCCAGGAATGGAGCCACCCTGGCAGCCGGGGAAAGGGCGCTGGCACGGGGAAAGGAGGCTCCCCTCCCCCACTGTGGGCCTGGAACCATGCGGCCGGACTCTTCTGGACCCAGCCCCCAGGTGTGCAGGGAGGAGACCTCATTCCTAGCAGGCTGCAGCACGAGCTGAGGGCCGGCACCTGCCCTCCTCCTGCCCCCATGTCTCCCGGCTGCGGCCGAGGAGGCCCACACGGGCTGCACAATTAGACAAAATCAGGTCCCCTGCAGAGAGCCAGGCTTAACGAGAGCACCGCTTCTCAAACCTCCCATCTTGCGCATCTCCCGGGTCCTGTGAAACGTCCTTTCAGATTCAGCACGTCTGGGGTGGGGCCTGAGAGTCTGCATTTCTAACAGGCGACGTTGCTGGTGTGCGGGCCACACTGGGGAGCTCAGTGGCCTAGCCTGGGCCAGCACAGCCCAGGAAGAAAAGGTGGCTCCCACGAGACCACGTCCGGGTCCCAGCTCTGCTCCGCGCAACCCGAGGCCAGCGCTTTCGTCCACCTGAGCCTCTTCCCTCATCAGCGGGGTGGGTCACCAGCACATTTCATAGGCCGGCCGGGGCGACTGATGCCCTCCTGGACCAAGCATCCAGCCGCCGGCCTGTGAGCCACGAGGCTCACGTGGCGACAGCAGCCATCTCATCCACACTGGCAAACAGACCTCCACGTATGGACTCCAGGGCGCAGCCCCTCCCGCAGGCATGCCCGGCGCAGCGGCTGGACAAGCTCGTGCAGCCCTGCTCCGCACCCCGGCCGGCGCCCCTCGCAGCCCACACACCCACCAGGGCACTGCGTCCCGGGTGAGCCGCAGGACCAGCCCGCACCAGCACCGACTCTGAGGCACGTCCTCGGACCCTCTGCCCCGTCCTCTCGGCCGCTGCTTCCGTGAGCTGAGGCCTGACTGCCCGGGCAGAGACCTACCCCAACTGCTCCTCCACCCCGAGCACCGATGCCGCCCACCCAGTCTGCCCAGGCCCCTCCTTCTCAGGTGAGACTGGCGAAGACTGGGGCTCACAGGGTCCCCTCTTCTCCCACAGGAGCCCATCGGCCCCCGCCCTCCAAGTTCAGCGGTCTCCTGCGCTCCCGGGCCTCTGGCTGGGCCATCGCCCCAGCACGGACTTCATCATTAGTTGATGACAAAAAATTCAATAAGTGAGAAATTAAAGTTACAAATCCAACTGGAACTGGTCACACATCCGTGGAAAATTTGTTTCCAACAGGAAGGTTTATCGAGTGTCATAATTTTATTGAAATCCTGTATCTTCCCATTGACTTTTACGGTTTCGAGCTGGTTACACAGTTATTATTACCAGAGCGTCGATGCCAGGCAGGGGCCGGGGAGGGGCTTCCTTTCATAAACAAGCTGTAATTGTCACCTTTATTGACCAATAAATCTCCAAAATGCTGCCTCCCACTACGGTTCTCTTCTATTACGTCTCCAGGCTAGCAAAGAAGAAGATATAAAATTGAAAGTTTGCTGTTTGCACCTTTTCAGGAAATTGTTTTGCCATTAGTCATGAAGCAGCGAGAACTGGGCTGGTGTGATCTGATAATGACTTTTTAATGACAGATTCCACTTGTGGTGAAGGTCCCTTCGTTTCCACTTGAACAGGTGTGGGGACTAATCCCTGAACAAACAGACACCCAGCCTGAGAAGAGGAGCCGCGCCGACGCCTCCAGGTACAGACAGGACGGGGCTCCCCTGGGTGCTTCTCCCTAGGGACACCACAGCCCTGTCTGTCCCGGCACCCTTGCTTGTCACGTGATCAACGCAACCCAAAGAGCATGGTCACAGCATCACGCAGGGAGAAATGGACTGAGGACGCGGGGGAGGGGGCAGTGATGGAAGTTGCCCCCGACCCCCAGGCCCAGCCTGCAGCGCCCAGAGGGGTGTGGGAGAGCGGAGGCCGCTACCGGCAGCAAAGGCAGCGGCCGTGACCCTGCTCCAACCCCGCCAGCCCCAGCCTCAGAGCTCCGGTCTGTGACTGACAGGCCGGCCCTGACAGCCCCACACTCCCTGACAGAGGAAGCGTTTGGGGTGATACGTACCGACCCTCCTGCGCACAGGCCTCAATGACCAGATGGAGAAAGCACGGGGCGGTGACCAGGCCTGGCTGGGCGGCAGAGGGTCTAGACACATCCTGCGGAGCGGCAGCCCACGCGCCCAACGCTCTGTGGCTGGCGCTCCTGGCGTCTACCCGGGGCTCGCGCCAATGCCCAACTCGGGGACAAGGCCGGGGCCACTCCGAGTAGGCAGCTCAAGGGTCCAGCCTTGCAATGCCTCTGGGCTGGCTCGGGAGGATGCCAAGAGGACGCCAGGACAGACAGCTCCAGACCCTCTCTACCCGTCACCGTCTTCCTGCCCCTCCTCCCTGACCGCCTCCGAGCTCTGCAGGCTTGTGAGTGGGGACCAGGGCAGTACCAAGGCGATGTGGTCTCTGCAAGTTCTGGAATATTCCCAATAAGAACCCAGAATCTGAGGATGGTAGAGATGAAACCAACGCTTTCTTCTTTTATGTACATGAAGGGAGTGGAGAGCCTCAGTGGTGCTGAGAAGCGGTGGAGAAAGGAAGTCATATAAAGCTTGGAAGGCACTCAGACCAAGTCCAGGCCACTGTTTCCTGGAAAGAAAACGGGGGCACAGAGGTACAAAGTCACGTGTCCCAAGCCCCACAGGGAGGACGGGCACAGACCAGCCAATAACCAGGCGGCGGCAAACCCTACAGCCCCAGGCGCAGCCCGGCAGCCCGAGGGGGGATTCAGCAGGCACCTGCAGGAGGGGCGGGAGGTCCAGGTGGGCACGGAGAGTCCTGCCCGGGGAAGGCTGGGCTAGGGAACGGGGGGGGCCAGAAGCGGGGCGTGCAGGTGGATGCAAGCTGGGGGATACAGAGGGGGTGGGTGCGGAGTCTGAGCAAGGACCCCTCCCTCTAACCTGTCAGCGGATGCTGCCAATTCCGTCCGCAGGAACGCGTTTCCGCGCCCCCTCCCCCGCCAGCAGCTTGTTACCTGGGTGGGGCTGGTTAGGAACGCAGGTTCAGGGCCCACCCGGCCCTTCGGCTCCCCGGGGACGGATTCCGTAAGTGCCGTCCTGTCCCTCAAAGATGCTGAGCCTGCCCTCACCTCAGGCCTCAGCTTTGCTGACCCCTCAGCCTGGAAATTTCTCCCCCGGGACACGTCTGGCCCTCTCGTCCTTCAGGCCCGTCCCCGCCGGCCACGCGGCCTAGCGCACCTCACCACACACAGCTCTGCTCACCCCCATCACCGTCCGTCTTTCCTTCTACAACTCAAGCCCCAGGTCTCCCAGGCCTGGCCAGCTCTAGGCTGAAGGGGAAACCAGTGACGGGTGGGGGGAGGAGGGGGGAATCCTCTCCTGAAAGGCTACGGCTTATCAGCAGGGAGGCAGACCCTTCCGCACATGTGGTTTCACTCAGATCAGCCCTCTCTGCAGGCAGAGGAAAGGGTCCTACGACTCCAGCATCCGACAGCTCTGCGTGAACGGGCAAAGCCGTGGACACGGAGGACAGTGTTCCGGAGGCACGAGGAGGGGGAGAAAAGCCAGGCAGGCGGGAGAATGAGTCGGAGAGGCAAGAACACGCAGAGGCGGAGCTCTAAGAACGCACACACACGCGTGTGCACACACACGTGTGAGATAAGCCTTCACCAGGCCAAGTCCCCCATCTGCCTGCTCACCTGAAGGGAGCAGGCAGAGAGCGCTTCTCAATGCTTCTGTCTGTAATGGCCCCTAAGGCCACCAGCAGAAGAGCCCCGCTGGCGTGCGGGGCCTCCCAGGAGCGCTGCCAGAACCCCCGCTACCCTGGAGACCTCCCGCCTGCCTCCCCTCCTTCATCCTCCTCTCACTGCCCCTGGGCAAGAGCGGGCTCAGCGGGCAGGGGGCATGGGGGCAGGGGAAGGGGGGCAGGGGTGAAATGCAGGCCTCAGGATGGGCCCAAGGACCAGGCCCGTAGCTCCTGGGCGCTGCAGAGGGCGCGCAGACAGTGAGGGGCCACGACAGACCCCGGGGGGGGGGCCCAGGGGGGAGGTCGCGGACGCAGAGGCCCCAGACGCTTTAGGAAGCGTCTGGGCTTCCTGGTGGGCACCGCTGGGGAAGGGCGCTCCACGGCATGCCCTCGTGGGAGAGCAGCGGTGGTGATGATCACCTTCAACATCAGCTGGTCCTCCAAGTGTGGTAATTAACGCTGAGCTTTGCCGTGCAGCCCCAAAATATGCTGACGAATCCCCAGGGATGGAGAAACACGCACACGCCCCACGCAGAGGCTGAAGAAGCACATGCTGGTGGAAGCATACACCACTGCGACACTGAGGACGGGCCTGCCCCCCGCTGGGTATTTGCGAGGTGCTGCCTGACGCAGGCCCATCAGAGCTGCAAGCCTGGGCCTTGGGGTGGGAGGGGGCAGGGGAGAGAAGGGCTGGGGGCCCTGAGGACGAAGATGCTGAGCCACAGCCCCCAGGGCCTGCAGTGAGGAGGGCCACGGCCCAGGGGAGGCATGGGGCCCACAAGGAGGACGCCCAGGCGAGAGCTCAGACCCTGAAGGAAGCCGGCACCCCCAAGGGAGCGCCAATGAGGGAGGAGGAGGGGGCATCAGCCGAGGGCCCAGGAAGGTGCGAGCACCCCGGCCGGCTGGGCCCAAATCCTGACTTCACAAAGACTAGCTGTGTGACCTCAGGAAAAATAATTGCCCTCCCTGAGCCTCAGGACTGTGAAACGAAAAGCACAAGAAACCTCTCGGGGTGGCTGAGGTCCTAGCAGAGCACTGGGCACGTGGTGCTTTGGCACGGCTGGCGCCCGCCAGGGCCACAGGGGCAGCAGCAGCGGTGCGGTCACTGCTGCCCCCACCCCCACTTCATCTAGTTCTTCTCTGGCGCCCAGGGCAGACGGTGGGCAGGACACGGAGAGGCCGGCCCTTCCCGCGGCCCAGCGCGCCCCCGCTTCAGAAGCCCCCCACCCAGCGAGGCAGGCATTGCCGGGGCATTCTCGAGCCCACTCCTCGGGGGGGAAACCACATCGGAGACGAGGTCCTGCCGATCCCAGAGCGCGAGCCCAGAGGCCAGGCCACAGCGTCAGGGGCCCCACTTCCGGCCCTCCTGGCGGGGCGGGGGGCATCCCTGTGTGTTTTCACCGTCACAACCCCACCTCCCGGCCAGAGCTGCCACCCAATTCACCCTCCTGGCCGACCGCTCAGCCCCCCACCCACCTGCATGGCTCCACGGGGGCCCTTCCAACCCAGCCCTTCCGCCCCCACGAGCCCTCAACAAGTCTAGCACCTCTACCCGACCCCGCTCATCCCACAATGCCGTCGTGTTTTAATAAGAAAATGAAATTCATGACCTTAAACAGCTACAGAGTCCTGTTCAGATGGCCTCTCCCCTCACACGGAGTCACCAAAAGAAACGCAGTGGATGGGGGCAGAAACGTGGAACTGCTGCGCGGGATGCCACGCGGGAGGGTAGAAGCCGGCCTCCGCGAGCTGCGTTGCTGGGCCCAATCCTGGCCGCTCGCTTCCCAAACGAGTGGGCAGTGCAGAGGTGGGCTGTGCCTCCACCTCCTGGGGTCCCCTGAGAGCCGTGATGAGCACCGAGGGGTCCCAGTGTCAGGTGTGTCTGGGTTGGACAAACCCAAGCCCAAATCCTGACTCCACCACAAACCAGCTGTGCAACCCTGGGCAGGTGACTTAACCTCTCTGAACTCGCCCTTCTCACGCAAAATGGGGGCATGACCACCCGAGGGAGGGGCTGAAAGATGAACAAAGATTACTTGATAAACACGAAACGGTGCCTGCGGAGAGAAGGGCTGGGGATGGTCTCGTACAGCCATGAGGGCCACAGGAGGAGGGGAGGACGGGCCCACGGCTGGCACCTCCACCTCCCAATGCCTGCCTCTCTCCTCCCGCCCCCCTGATCCCGCCCCAGGCTCACTGGCCCAAACACGTCAGCTTTTCCTTCCGCCAGCTGATGGTCTCGGTACCCCTGCACCCAGGCAGGTGTGGCAGCTTGCTCACGGGCGCAGCACTTTACAGGCCACAAGCCGTCACGTGTGTCATCCCGTGTGCTCTTCAAAACTGCATCAGGCAGGGCTCCCAGCCTGTGGTCACCAGGATCCAGTGCTGGCGACCAGCTCTGGGACAAAACGGCCGGTGTGGCCGTGGTCTCCTCACACCTGCCCCTCTGAGCGGCTGGAAGCTGAAACCACAAGGGCCTGAGCCCACGGGCAAGGCCAGCGGTCACTGGTCTGAGGCCCCAGCACATCCTGGTCCTACCACCACACGGCAACCCACAGGGACCAGGCCCCAGGACCGGGGGGCCTCCTCCTTAGCCTCCCACTCCTGTTATCAGGACCAGACTGCTCACAGACAGCACGGGGCTGGCACAGCGGAGCAAAGGGATCCAAGGACATCAAGACCACAGGGGACACTCCCCACCAACCCGAGAGCAGCTCTGAGCTCGTGAGCGGGGTGCCCCTCCCACCCACGCTGCCCGGGCACCAGCCGACGGGGCTCCCGCGGGAAGGAGGCAACCCCCAGGGGCTGCGGAGGCGAAGGAACCGACGCAACTTCAACTCCATCTAAAGACAGCAAGAGGCGGGAGAGGCGGCCACCCTCTGAGGCTACAGACACCAGCAAACGGGGCGCTCAAACCACCTGACACGTTCTGGAAAACCCACAGCACTCAAGAAAGATGAAATTCACTTTCTCGCTGTGTTCACTGATGCGGAAGCAATTCCGGAAGAAAAGAAGGGACCCCGCGAGGGAGGGGAGCCGCGAGGGCAGCTCGGAAGAGAAGAACCACAGCCTGGCTGTGCAACCTCCTGGAGACCGGACGTCCAAGAGCCCAGCGGGCTGCACCCCGCCCACGCCCCTCCCCAGGGACGTCTGACGGCGCTGGCCGGGAAGACGACGTCCACCCACGGCCCCGCCCCGCCCTGCGGCGCCCCCTCCACCCTCACGCCTCTGGTCGCAGCCCCTAATCCTGCCGCCCTCTCCAGGACACCTCTGCTCATGGCGCAGCCCCCTGCAAGGAGGCTGCAGGGCCTCCACTGCCGCCTCTTGACCCTGGCTGGTTCTGGGGACCCGGGCCCCACCTCTGCAGCCCCACAGCTCAAGTCAAGGACACGATGCCCGGGGACACTGGCATTTCTGCCCCAACACTGGACCAGGACGTGGCCTGTAACTTCCCCGATAGGTGCTCTGAATGTCGATTATCAGGGGAGAAGACGTTGAAGAAAGGAGAAAGGACGTGAGAAAAGGTGCCACGTCCAGAAGACCGGTGAGCTGCACGCAGCCCGCACACTGGCAGGGCCGAGGGCTGGCACTCGAGATGCTTCTCCTCCATCCACCTCCACCTGCACCCTTCCCACCCCGATGCCGCGAGATGAGCCGGACCCAAAGCCCCTGCACTACAGACACGAGCCCCTGCCCGAGCCCCTGAGAGGGGCGGGGACCTGGGCTGCCAGGACTCCCTGGGCCACCTCCACCTGGGCCTTCGCCTCCCTGCACTGGGAGACGTGAACTCCAGCCGACGGCTGCAGGCTCGCAGGGTCAGAGGCCCTGCTTCCTCGGGTGCTGCCCAGCGCCGACGGGACCGCGGCCAGAGGGGACGTGCCACACCTGGCGACTTCACCCGCACTCCAGCACCGGGACCAACCGCCCCTCCTGAGCTCCCGAGACCAGGCTCATCCTGCCCCACGGGCTCTGCCACGGACGGACCCGGCAGACTCCGCCCCACGGAGGCTGCCCTCCCCTGTGCCGCGCCTCACGTGAACGAACCCCAACCTCCCGGCTCCTCCTCCCGGACTAGGGCTTCCCTGGGGTGGACGTGGATCTGGCTGATATACGGGCCGTCGTGCGGGAAGAAGCAGACACGTGGTGCCTGCACGGGGTGGGGGATCAGATCAGAGAACCAGGACCAAAAAAGCCAATAACCACAGCGGGCGAACTTGTAAACGCTCTGTGCACAGTGGTCTACACACACACACACACACACACACACACACACGTACGTCAGCAGCGGCGTTAGGGAGACACTGTGTACAGCAGCCCCAGGCTACACGTGCACTCAGGCAAGCGGCAGGGGCAAGCACAGACCCCTGCTGGAAGAGCAGAGCTCCAACCCAGGCATCAAACACATTCCAAAGATAAAGTCCTAAGGCTCGTAAGCTCACAGTGAAAACAAAATCACAAAATACATATGAAAACAGACGAGCAAAGGCGAGAATTAGGAGAATGAAACCCACGATATTCAGCAACAGAGTAGCTGGGAGCAGCGCGGACAGGAAGTCTGCACGGCGTGTTTCCAACAAGAAAGAAAGATCTAAATTACGAGTGAGGAACAATATGCCAAAGAAACAAGACGGAAATTAAACACAAACAAAAACAAAACACAAACAAAATAAAGCCAAGCAGAGTAAAAACAGACCAAATATAATAACTAAAATAGCAATTTAAGTGCGCCTAAAGAGAGATTTCCCAAATTGAACGATAAATATAAAGAAGAAACAGAAGAACAAAAGACAGACAGAAAATATGGAAACAGGCTGAGAGACACACAGGGCAGATGGGAAAGTCTTACAGGTTTCTAACAAAATTATGGAAAAAGAGTATAAAGGACAGATGGGGCAACAATCAAGGAAATAACGGTTGAGAAATTTCCAGAACTGACTTTAAAAAATACCCACCCTCAGGTTCAGAAACCATCACACATTCCAAAGCGTGGGGCGGGGGGGACATGCCTAGACACAGCCAGTTAAAGTGCAGAGCACCCTGGACACATGTGGATCCAAGCAAGCAGCAGACGGGAAGGAATGAGCTGGGGGAGGGTGGAATTACATCTTCCAAGTGCTGAGAGAAAAGAAAAGTTTACCAGCAACGCAACTTCTCTAGATGGAAGTGCTAATCTAAACAATCAGGACTTCACAGGGTCACAACATGCCCAGCTCGTGGGGTTTGACTAAAGCAGCTGATGAGGAAATAACATATTTAAATGCCTACAAGCTCTAGAAAACAAAGCTGCAGAGAATGTGAAGAGAGGGCCACCAGGAGTTGCTGAGAGAGATACATGCGCACGAATGGCCTCTGGAAGCACAAACAAGAAGCCTGGCTGCCTCTAGGTAGATGAGCAAGGTGGGCAGACAGGGTAGCAGGGGAGGCGTACTTCTCGCTGTCTTCCCTCTTATAACTTTTACATTTGTAAGATGTAGATATTATCCACTGAACACATTACTTACTGAAAAAATGCAAATTGAAAACAGAAAGTCAGGAAAAAAACCGCTATAACTAAAATATAATAAGAGCATTTAAGGGAATTCCCAGCCTTCAATTACTCCTGAGGCAGATAAAGATTTCATTAACTATCCATTCATTAAATAAACCACTAAAAGAAGAGAGACAGAGAAAAATACAAAAGAAAAAAAAAGAAACAACATGACAAAAAAGCTCCAATAAATTCAAAAGAAGGCAAGAAAATGGGAAGGCAGCAAACAATGAGACTAATAAAAAGTACTAAATAAGATGGAAGAACGCAAAACTAAATCGGAAGAATGAACAACATAAACAGACTAAACTTCCAATTAAAAGACAAGGGTGGGCCATGCCGCGTAAAGAAAAACAAGTGTCAGCTCAACCTACTGACATGAAACACAACCACAGAGAGTTTCAAAGCAAAATAAATGGAAAAACATTAACAAAAGAAAGCTGTAGATATTTCAATATCAGACAAAATGTAACAAAAGGCATCAAGTTTCACTACAGGTAAAGAGCCTCATCACAGAACAAAAAAAAGGTTCAGTTAATTCATTAGGACTATTTGGGAGTTTTAAACTTGTAAGAATACAAAATACATAAAGCAAGTATCAATAAAATGGCAAGACTAATAATATGTGTCTAACAGTAACTGACAGGCTGAGCAAAGAGAGATTAAAATTCTGAAGAGCATTGTTAAAATTTTGATCTAGAAGATATTTATTGAATGCTGCCCCAAACAACTTGGGGTGACACATTGTTTTTAAGCACATAAAGAACATTTATAAAAATTTAACAAGTTCTGTAACATAAAACACATCTCAACAAATTTCAAATGAAGTATCATTCAGAACTAATTCCTAAACTAAAAAGTGATCAGAAATCAATTCTAAAAAGATTACCAAGAAAACCCAATACATTTCTAAATTTAAAAACATCTCAATTAACAACAGGTCAAATGAAACACCATAAAGGAAATTTGATCATTACACAGAACTGTGTAATGAAAACATAAAGCTAGTGTTACTGCTGTGAAAATTCCTCAGACTTTCCTGCATTTCATACTTTGACAAAAAGGTTTTTTTATAAGAAATGGCCAAGCTATACACCCCTGTACTATCTGCAAGCCATGCACACGCCCACACCCCATCACACACACACACACCCCCCCAGGACTCTGCACTCTGCACTCTGCACACATGGGCCCCACTACAGACAGATGCTCCCTTGCACACATAAACATTCCTACACAACTACTGGGATGCAAGAAAAAAGAACTTAGCAGGAAATTTATAAATCTAGTGGTTATATTAGAAAACCTAAAAACTGAAAATTAATGAGCTATCCAACCAACTTCAAATAAGAAAAAGTATAAAACAGCACATGCAAAGAGTATAAGGCTACAAATAATAAAGAGCATAAATGAATAAAAGAGAAAACAAAGACAAAAATATGTCAATAGAAACTTCCCAAACTGACACGTAAAAGAGAAAAATAATGAAGAGAGTATCTAAGAACAGTAGGACAATGACAAAAGGCGTAAGATATGCATAACAAGAATACGAGAGGAGAAGAAAGTAAAAAAGGAGAAGAAATCTTTGAACAATGGCTATTTTCCAAAATGAATGACAGTCACCAAACCACAGATCCAGGAACTTCAGAGAATATTAAGATAATTACCCAAAAAACCTACCTAGGCATATCATATTCAAACTTCAGAAAATCAAGGGCAGAGAAATCCAAAAGATGCCAGAAACCATACAAGTGAGATGAGAATGTAGGGAAATATTATAAACGTTGACAGAAAAAACCCACCATCCTAGAATTCTGTATCCAGTGAAATTACCCTTCAAGAGTAAAAAATAAAGATTTTCTCAGACCAAAAAAAAAAAAAGAGAGAGAGAGAGAGAGAGAGAGAGAGGGTTTGTTGCTGGTACACCTGCCCTAAAAAATATTAAAAGGCATTCTTGAGAGAGAAGCAAAATGATAGAGGCCAGAAAGTCAGATCTACGTAAAGAAAGGAAGAGATTCAGAAAAGGAATAATTGAAAGTAAAACAGAATCTTTTACTTTTCTTAGTCATAACTGATCTAATGGATAACCACTCAAAGCAATAGCAGCAATGATGCATTGGGTGCCTGCAGCACCTGCGTACGTGCAACGAAGGACAGCACTACTATACAGGACGTGAGAGAGGACTTGGGAAGACAGTTATAAGGTGAGTGCACTAAACTGTGAAACGGTACAGTGTGATTTCAAAGTGCACTCAGATTACTTTTAAATGTGCATTTCAAACTCCAGGGCAGTCATTAAAAAGAATTATTTAGGAAGTATAATTCATGAGCTAAGAGAGAAGAAGAACTGGAATCATATAAAATGCTCAGTTAACACCAAACAAGGCAGATCAAGAGGGGAAGATAAAAAAGAAACAACGAACAAGTGTCCTAATAGAAAACAGCGACAGACCCCAGAGATACTGAACAAGTGACACCAGCTATCACATCACGTGTGAATGATCTAAACACGCCGATTAAAAGATACTGTCACAATGGTTTAAAAAACAAGATCCCATTATGTTGTCTATAAAAAACCCATATTAAATATAAAAACACAGATGGACTTAAAAGTTAAGGGATAAAGATATGCCATGCTAACCTCAATCAAAAGAAAGAAGGTGGCAGGCCTTATTAATCTCAGGCACAGCAGACTTCAGGACAAAGAAAGCTATCAGGGATAAAGAGGGGCATTACACAAGGATAAAGGGGTCAATACTCCCAAGAAGACATAATGCTTAACACATATGTGCCTAAAAACAGGGGGTCAAATTACATGAAGCAAAACTGACAGAACTGCAAGTAGAAAGAGATGTATCCACCTGGCATAGCTGGAGACCTCCACACCCCTCTATCAGTAACTGACAGATCCAGCAGGCAGGAAATCAGTGAGGACACAGTTGAACCAAACAGCACCATCAATCAACTGGGTCTAATTGACACTGATAAAATACTTCATCCAACAACAGCAAGATACACATTGTTCTCAAGTCACATGAACATTCACCAAGATAGACCACATTCTAGGACATAAAACACATCTAAACACATTTAAAAGAACACAGATCAAGCAAGGTAAGCTCTCAGAGCATATTGGAATTAAACTGGAAATCGGTAACAGAAAGATGGCTAGACAATCCCAAAATAGGTGGAGATTAAACAACACTTCTAAGTAACACACAGATCAAAGAAGAAGTCTTAAGAGAAATTTAACAATATTTTTAACAGAATGAAAATGAAAACACAACTTACCAAAATTTGTGGGATGTAGGAAAAGCAGCAATTCGAGGGAAATTTATAGCTTTAAATTCATATTTAGAAAAGAAGATCTAAAATCAATCATCTAAGCTTCCATCTTAGGAAACTAAAAGAAGAGCAATATAAGCCTTAAGCAAGCAGAAGAAAATCGTAATAAAAATAAGAACAAAAACATCAATGAAACTGGAAACAGGAAGTCAATTGAGAAAACAAACAAAACCAAACACATGTTCTTTGAAAAGGTAGCAAAAATGATAAACCTCTAAGTAGGCTGACCAAGATAAAAAGAGAGAAGACACAAATTACTAGTATCAGAAATGAGAGAGGGGTTATCACTATTAGTCCCATGGACGTAAAAAAGAATAAAGCAGTATTATCAACAATGCTATACCCAGAAATTTTAAAACTTAGATGAAGTGGACCAATACCTTGAAAGACGCAAACTATCAAAATTCACAAGAGGAGAAATAGAAAATCTGAGTAGGCCTGTATCTATGAAAGAAATCAAATTAATAATTAATAACCTTCCTAAAAAGAAAGCACCAGACCCATATGGTTTCCCTGAACTCTGCCAAATATTTAAGCAAGAAATTATATCAATTATCTAAAATCTCTTCCAGAAAATAGAAGCAGTCATACATACATTTCTGTGTATGATACTGTAATGGTGGATACATGACGTCATGCATTTGTCAAAACCCAAAGAACTCTACAACACAAAGAGTAAAGTTTAATGTAACTGATGGACTTTAGTTAATGATAATGTATCGGTATTGGTTCATTAACTGTGACCTTTATAGCACACTAATGCAGGATGTTAATATTAGGCAAAACTGTGAGGTGGGGGAAATAAGATGGGAGCTCTATACCATCTTCTTGGTTTTTCCGTAAACTCTTCCAAATGCAAAGTTTACTAATTAAAAAATATTCTGTAAAATGGACATTAACATAACCCTCTGCGCCGCCCCCCCCCCCAAAAAAAAACAAGCAACAAGCAAAAAAACAATAAAAGGCACTGGAGTCGAGGGAGAACAAATCAGCTGCCCGAGTCAGATGACAGCACATTTCTGAACAGAGTCAATGGAAGTCAAAAGACAGTGGAAAGAACCCTCAAAGGGCACAGGTGGAAGGCAGCCAACCTAGAATTCTACACTCAGCAAAAAAAAATCCTCAAAAAATAAGTTTAGTAAATACATTTTCAAACCAAGAAAAACTAAGACAATTCCTCAGCACACATCACACCAAGGGAAGTACTAAAGGGTATTAGGACAGACAGAAGAAAAATGATCTCATGGACGTTTATGCAGGTGGTAACAAATATGTATAAAAGCAAAGTCACAATGGAAATTGATAAATATTTTGAACTAAATAAGAAAAATAGAGTATATCAACACTAAACTATGCATCTAAATTTATAGCCTTAAATGCACACATGAGAAGAGAAGGTTAAAACCAATCATCTGCATATACAGCTCAAAAAGTCAGAACAAGAAAAACAAATTAAACCAAAGAAAGGTAATAATAAGTATAAAAATAGAAATTAATGAAATAGAATACATACAGTATAGAATCAATAATACCAAAAGTTGGCTCATTCAAATGATTAATTGATGAACCCTTGATGAGACAGATCAAGAGAGAGATTAAATACAAATAATGAGAATGAAAAAGACATAACTACAGACCATAAAAATATTTTAAAATCTAACAAGATATACTGAACTTCACACGAATTTAAAACTTCAGATAAAATGATAAAATAGACACTCTCTTAAAAAACAAAGCTTAGGGCTTCCCTGGTGGCACAGTGGTTAAGAATCTGTCTGCCAATGCAGGGGACATGGGTTCGATCCCTGGCCTGGGAAGATCCCACATGCCGTAGAGCAATGAAGCCCGTGCACCGCAACTACTGAGCCTGTGCTCTAGAGCCCAGGCTCTAGAGCCACAACTACTGAGCCCACGTGTCACAACTACTGAAGCCCACGTGCCTGGAGCCCGTGCTCTGCAACAAGAGAAGCCACGACAACGAGAAGCCCGCGCACCGCAACGAAGAGTAGCCCCTGCTCACCGCAACTAGAGAAAGCCCGCGCGCAGCAACAAAGACCCAACACAGGCAAAAATAAAAAACAAATAAATAAATTTATTAAAAAACCCACAAAGCTTATCATAACTGAATCAAGAAGAAAAAGAAAATCTGAATAGTTTCAAAGTTATTAAAAGAAAAGAAAGCCCCAATATAGAATCTTACCAACACAAGAACTCCAGGTCTAGATGCCTTTATTGGTGAATTCTACCAAACTTTTAAGGAAGAAATACCACCAGTCTTACACAAATTATTACAAAGAAGGGAAAAGAGAATTTCCTAACTCATTTTATAAAGCCAGAACAACCATGACACCAAAACCTGACAAGAACTTTATAAGAAATAAAAATTGTCAAGATCTCTCATAAACACAGATGCAAAAATCCCTGAAACTGCTTATTAGCAAACCAAATAAAGCATTACTTACAAAGGATAATCCACAGACAAGTTTGTTTATTCCTGGAATGCAGTTTGCTTTAACATTTGGAAATCAATTAATTAAATTCTCCAAATTAACAGAATAAAAAAGAAAATCATGATCATCTCAATATATGCAGTAAAAGCATTTCATTAAAATTCAACAGCTATTCATGATTAAAACAATAAAACGAAAAACCCTCACAGCAAATGAGGAACGGAAAGGACCCTCTTTGATCTGATAGATTCCCACACGACAGTCATCATCTGTGACAGGGAAGGGTTGAAAAGGAAGCAAAGCTATTGACATTTCTGTTCAAAACAGTACTGGGGACTCTAAGTAGTAGAATAAGGCAACAAAAGACATAAAGGTATGAAGATCAGAAAGAAATGAAAAACTATTATTAGTAGCTGACACAACTGTGAACATAGAAAATCCAATAAAACTTACAAATAAATGATTAAAATAAGTAAACTTAGTAATGTTGCTGGATCAAAGTCAAAATTCAAAGTTCAATTACATTTGTACATGCCAGCAAAAAGAGTTAGAAAAAGAAATCCTGGCAAAGATGCCATTTATAATATCATCATTAAAAAAAAAAACCCTATGAGATAAGACGTCTACCTAGGAAACTTTAAAAACATTACTGAGAGAAATTAATGACCTAAAAACGTGGAAGCAAATAAAGATGTTCATGGATCAGAAAACGTAACGTTACAGAGATGCTATTTGATCACTGCACTCCCAGTAAAGTCTTGGCAGGTTTACTGGTGGAAACTGACACTTGACAGGAAAATGCAGAGGGTGGTGGTCAGCCCCGGCAGTCGGATGACAAGGGGGGGCGGCCTCCCTATCAGAGAGCGAGGCTCAGTAACTACGGCAGCGTGGTTCCAGCAAAAGGAGAGAGAAGCCCAACACTGAGTGCAGAAAGGGCCCAATGCACAGAGGCACAATTAGCTTCATGTAAGCAGCGCTCCGGAGCAGCAGGAAAGGACCATCTTTTCAATAAATGGTGTCGAGTCGACTGAACGTCCATATGGGGAGAAAACGAAGCTTGCCAAACACAATAAACCTTTGTGCTGTGAAGTTAAGTGTGAAGAAGCAAAATGTTAAAGAAAACGTTATTAAAAGATACATCAGTGTCTTGGGGCAAGCAAAGCTTTCTTAAGCAGTGAATACACAAAAAATAATAACCATAAAGGAACTTTCACGTGGATAGAGTAGGTCTCATTAAAATCAAGAACTCAGAGTGAAAAG
The DNA here is from genome assembly GCF_028564815.1 of Eubalaena glacialis. Classification (NCBI taxonomy): domain Eukaryota; kingdom Metazoa; phylum Chordata; class Mammalia; order Artiodactyla; family Balaenidae; genus Eubalaena; species Eubalaena glacialis. The sequence goes on along the minus strand of NC_083728.1, from coordinate 93,621,648 downwards.
CTGGGAGAAGATATTTGCAAAACAAATACTTGACAAAAGGCTAGGATGCAGAATATACAAAGAATTCTTAGAAATCAGGAAGGAAAAGGCAGAAGGAAAGAACAGGCAGTGAATCTGAAAGGGGCTTCGGCAAAGCAGATCTCCAAGTGGCCAATGAACACATGAAGAGGTGTTCAACCTCATCCACACCCTGGGAGATGCAAACTGCAAAAAACACAAGAAGGTAGCTGACCCTCCCTGGAATGGCAGGGGTTTAAAGGAACAACGATGCAAAGTGTGAGCAAGGCTTTGAAGCAACAGGAATGCCCGTACCCTGCCAGCAAGCGTGTAACCGTCGCAGCCACATTGGCAAACTGTCTGACACAAACTGCACAGGTGAACACACAATGGACCCACCCAGGGGTGCACAGACAGAACTCATGCATGTGCACGTGACCCAAAGACAAATGAAAGAACGTTCACGGCAGCGTTACGATCACTGAGAAATGAAGAAGCCCAAACACCCATCAACGGAAGAATGAAACAATGTATGAGGTACACTCATAAAACAGAAATTGCGCAGCTGTACCCAGCAACACTATTCTGGGCAACAGAAACAAGCCCAAAGGTCACATACTGCACGATCCCACGTATGTAAAGTTCAAAACCCAGTGAAACTACCTTCCGCAGGTACGTTACACACTGATAAAGAGTTGACAAAAGTAACTATTAAAAAAAGATATTCTGTAGTTTCAGAAGCACGGCTATAGCTGTACAGTCACACTTACAGTAAACAGCTTCTCGGAAAAAGCATTCTGCCTGAAGACCAGCTCCTTCTCCCACCCCTGCTGAGAGCAGGAAGGACTCACGGGGAGGCTGAAGGAGTCGCACACCTGGCGGGCAGCCTGGCAGCAGAGGGCGGGCCACGGGTGACCCGGACTTCCAGCACAGATCCCAGGGAGTCACATCAGTAGTGAAAGAGGACCAGGAGGGGAAGACGGCGGGGCGGTCCCAGGGAGACCTGAATGTCACACACGTGGTCTGGAACAGGAGGGAGACGCCTGGAGACAAGAGATTAGCGTGGGAGTTGTGATTATAATGCAGAGAGGGGACGGGAGGGGGACGGAGCAGGGATGGATCGAAACCTCCATGGAGGAGAAGAAGCAGGGTTGCCCCCCAGGCCACACTGAGCTGGGGAGAAGGCTGTCATTTCTCACCCAAAGTGCCCAGTTCTTCCTCCCGAGAAAACTCAGCTCCTGGGGCCTGAGGTCTTCCAGACAGTGTTTGCCCTAGAATTCTCCTGGGGATGCACCAGGAGCCAATGACCCCAGTCCTGACCCTCCAGGCCAGCGAGGCCAGGAGAGAGGGTCCAGAAACAGCAGGGCAGAGGGAGGCAGCCCGTCAGCGCGGCCCTACCTGGCCCCCGCGCAGCAGAGGCTACGCACCGAGGCCGACGCACAAGAGGCAGCCGGGAGATGTGGTCCAAATCCAGAGTGGAGGAAAAAGGGCTCTTGCGACAAAAGTCTTCAAAGTAGTCAAAGCTCAGTAACTCCCGTACATCGGGTATAAAAAGGCCAGTTCAGTGGATGATGAGTGAGTTAGAGGGTAATTTTAACAGAATGCAATTCTATTAATTTGCTGGAGAAACCTGAATAAAGTGTCCCCGAAAACGTGTCTTGCTTGGCTTCTTCCTAAGGAGCGAAGGCTCATTTGCAGCCACTTCTCGTGCCAATGAGACCCCGACGAACAGGCTTCTCCAGGACAGTCTTGGGTGACGGTTCTGGAGGAGCCGGAGCTTCCACAAAAGGCAGCGTAACCCCTTTAAAAGTGGTAAAAACTATTAATCTGTGCTTGATGAAAATGCTCCCAAAACAAATCAGACATCGCCCTGGTCACAACAAACCGAGGACATGAGAAGTTTTTAACCTTCCCTAATGAGCTGGTTCGCTGTAATAAGCCCTGACTTTCACGTCCTCACTGCTCACGGGTCAGCAGGAGCAAGCAGGCCCTGGACCGCGTAAATGGCCACGACCTCGGCTCTCAGTGGCTGCTCACCGAGCCCATCTGCTTGACACGGGATAATAGCACGTGCCCCCCCACCCCACCCCGTTGCTCCTCTCCATGTGTCACTCCCCGCATCTGTCAGCCTCCTTCCACAATTTTCTTATCGTTTACGGAGCTCTGGTCTGCCCGGGTCATCAGATGCAGAGCAGGTCCGTGGAGGAGAGGGCTGGCCGACCCGAAAGGCAGCTCCCGTGCCCAGGGTTCCGCTTGCGTCCACGCCGGTGGCACCTACCAAGCAAGTCCTGCCCTGCCGGCCCCCGCACAGGGAAGGGCCGAGGCCCTGTCTCACTGCCCCGCACTCCACGCACCGGGCACAGCCACCGGAGGTCCGAGTCACTGTCAGGGCATCCCCCCGCCCCCCAACTTCCCACACTAGCCCGCGGGGTGGAAGGGATGACCTGCAGCTCATCTGTGTTTCTCTGTATTTCTCACCAGCAGCCGCATTCCTGCAACTTCAGCCTCCTGATAAAAAGCTCTACAACACCTACTGTAGGCAGGAGTGGGAATCAATCGAGATTTCCCTGAGCAATTTTACTTAGATTTCACACTGCTCTATTACAAATTCCATTTCATTTATGCTCACTGTATGATGTGTCCCCAGCATCGCCCTGACCCAGCACTGAGCTTCCTACAGCAGGTCCTCCCCTGGGCGTGCCGACAGCTTGGGCGCCGCCTTCGGGAGCTGGCGCTCCAGGGCAACGCTCGAGGGAGGAAGGGGCCAGGGCCGCCTGCACCATCGCCCCATCGGGTCCTCACCAGGGAGGGGGCCGTGACCCCCCCAGTCCTCGCAGTGCGTCACACCACACAGAGGTAGGGACCACAGATGAGGGCATGGCCGCCGGCACGGCACGGCCGCGTGTGAAGCACGATTTACGGGTCAGGACAGAGAGGAAGAGCAGGTGACGCAGGGACAGATGCTGCGTGGGCCACACCAGCTCGACTGCAGGCCGGGACAGCCCATCCCGCTCCACGCCTCAGCTGCCCTGCCTGCAAAACAGGAGCTGAATTAGGCGGACCTGGTGCACGGCCGCTCGCACCTTTACAAAGCTTCGGAGCCTCAGTGGCTTTCTTCACTGGGGGTGGGGACACGGGCAGCGGGTGGCTCACGTGAGCTCACCACCGCGTGTGGGGCTGCGATCGTACCAGGCACTTCCCACCACTGGCTCACCCGGCCTGTCCTCCTCTGCTGGACGCTCGGCCCCCGGCACAGCCTGGGACGCAACCGGCACTCAGCAAAGTCCTGTTCAAGGGAGAACTGAATGGATGAAACGTTGCATCTTCAGAACAACCACAGAGGCAGGTGCTGGCCCCGCTCTCAGAAGAGGACCCAGGCTCGCGGAGTTGAAGAACTTGCCCTGGTCACCAGACACCAGGGACGGAGTGAAGCTCTGCGCCCAGGGCTGCGGGAAGCCAGAGCCCGAGCGCTGCATCGTCACACTGACCGGCGGGGGCACCCAGACTGAAGGCCTTCATCGCGTGAATCAAAGCCCCGCACAGCCCTGGGCTCGAGCACCTGCTGCTCGTGGGCAGCCATCCGGTCTCCGCCGCCCACCAAACTCCGAGTCCCAGGGGCACTGGCAAGACCCCACAGCTCTGGCTAAGTTAAAAACAAGAGCTTCCTCAACGTGAAGGTCAAGCGCCAGACCGGGGTTGCTGCCCCAGCCCCACGGGCAGCTGCCCAGAGCTCAGGGACCAGCTCCCTCTGCCAGGTCGTCCTCAGAGCGCGGCTCTGCTGACAGGCCCGGAATTCCAGACCAGGGCTCAGAGCACAAGCACGAACCCACGGGGCAGCATCCTCAACGAGGCCTCACGTCCCCGGTGGAAACGCGAGCCAGCGTCACTCTGGATTCAAGTCCAGGGTGGTGGATGCCCAGCCAGGGTCAGGCTAGTTCTGAGAGATGCCAGTCAAGTGAAGAGACTGCCCCGTTCTCCAAGAACTCAGCCTGGGGGGTGACACGGTGGAGACGGGGTGGGCCGTGAACAGGGCCGAGGAGGAGGAGCGCACCCAGGGCCGCACGCGGGAGGGAGCGGTACGGACGGGGCGGTGTCTCCTCTGCAGAGGCCATCCGACAGGGCGACTCATTCACGGGCACGTGTGCACAGACCCGATGCCCCAGCGCACCCGGGCTCCTAAGGGCAAGAGCAGTATCGCCGGTCCGCACCTCCACGGAGCTCGTGCAAGTGCTCCCACGCGTCAGGGTCTCTGCACACCTGCTGATGCCACCGCAAGACACAGGGCACCAAAGAGCTCACGCCCCAGCCCAGCCTTTTCACTCACTCATGCAACAAAGGCCATCAGCTACCGACCTTGCCCCAGGCCCTGTGCCAGCCTCCCGCCCACCGCGTCCGTCCGCCAGGGCACCGGACGGGAGCCTCCCCGTTGAGGTCAGACCACCCAGACCACAGGCCCCAGCTCGGGTGCCTGTGCGGGCTGCAAGGGACCAAGCCTCTCTGAGCCTCACTTTCTCAACCACAAGAGAGACGGAGTCTTGTATCACAGGTTATTTGGGGGACGAAATAAGATCATTTATGGAAAACCCACAGTATCAGTTTTTAATTTTAGCTGTTGACTGCTGTTATTAGTCCCACCTACTTGGAATGCTCCCCCCCTACTAGAAACCAAGACAAACAGCTGGCTCTTCTGACTCAACCACCCCCTCAGATTAACTACAGCTGCCTGGAGGGCGCCCTCCCCAAGCTGCCGACTGCACAGGAGCCCACTCGGGGGTGTCCGCATTTCACGGCCGTCTGCCTCACCAGGCGAAGGTAAGCCCCGAGGGCAGGTGAGACACACTCTGTCTCTGCCGTAGCCCCCACGGCACCAAGCAAGGGGAAGGCCAAGGCGGCACCTGGCAAGGAGAAGGCTGTGTTAGCAATCACGGTACTCGGTGGACGGACTCCACCCAGGCCTCGTCCGGCGCTCCGTGGCCACACGCCGGCTTCCGTGCCGGGCGGCCCGCCTCGCACCGAGCCACAGCTCTCCGGGCGGCCGACAGGCTGCGAGGGCCCAGAGGAGCCGTCCACCCTCCTGCCCTGGCTTCTCCAGGCCCTCCCCAGCCTCGGGGGGGGGGGGGGGGGTGGCGGGTAGGATGGTGGTGGTGCGGCTGCGACACCCCGCCCGCGCCAGGCCCCCCGAAGGCTGCAGTGCCGGGCTCTGTGCCTCGCGGGACCGGGAAGGCCGTGACCCCACAGGTGCCCCAGCCCTGGGCGCTCCAGCCTCTGGCGCTGACGGCTTCTTTGACGTCAGCTTTGTGCGGAACTGAACGGGAGGCGCCATCTCCACACCCAGTGTCCCCTCTTCAGAGTGCCCCAGGTCACACGGGGAGAGACCGCATGTGTCCTCAGGCGGGAGCAGGAAGCAGAGCTCCTGACCCCACAGCCGCTCCCAGCTCCAGGCCTGTCCTGGAGCAGAGACGCGACAGCCACTGTCAGCCACGCTTCCACGGACACACCTCCCCAGGCAGAGGGGCAGCTCGTCCCTGAGGTGACGGCTGGGGCCGAGGGCGCAGAGGCTGCCCACGAGCCCGGGGGACACCTCAGCAGACGGCGGGCCCAGGTGCCACCTCTTACCCTTCAGCCCCGCCCTACGATGATGGGCAGCGGGGCCAGAGGACTCAGGGAGAAAGGTGCTCTAACCCTGCCTCCACTGAGACTTGATTTGAAGACCAAACCACAAAACCGAGAAGGGGAGAGAAAAGCAACTCGAGCTTTCCTTGATGAGGAAGGCGAAGGGTCTCTGCTGAGCTGGTGCGCGAGCTCGCGGCAGAGTAAAGAGCTGGGTCCCAGGATGCTGGGCGCGTCAGCAAAGGTGATAAGAAATGGAAACCGTCTAAATTTCCAGCAAAGAGAGGAGTCTAATTTTGGTATGTCTGTACAAAGAAACACTTCACAACCACTGAGGGTTTTATTCTCAAAGACTATAATAAACGTTAGGTGATAAACACAGGACACAAACAGGTCTGTCCGTCCTGTCGTGGCTATTTCCCCAAACACATGGGCAGCTACAGGAACGTGGTTAATGCCACAGCACCTATGGCTGCCAGCCGATAACTACACGATGGATGGACGGATGGATGGATGGATGGACGGATGGATGGATGGATGGACAGACAGATGGACGATGGATGAGGGGGAAAGGAGGGAAGGAGATGAGACGAAGGAAATGAACACGCATGACTTCAGTGCTCTCTGGGTGAGGGGTCAAGGTTTTTCTGCCTTCTTTACACTCCTCAGCAGTTTTCAAGCTGTCCACAATGTACAGAATCCCAACCAAGGAAAGAAAGGGGCACTGATGATTTTAAAGGAGCCAGGGGTTACGAAGCACATCAAGACACATCAGTCAACCCTGCCTGTCACTCGGCAGACGCCAAACCTGATGCCCCAAGAGGTAACGGTTTCCCCGAGTCACGTGCAACACATGGCCACTCCCCACGGGCGCAGACCTCTCGGAGGACGGCGTCCACACCCGTGCCAACATCCCGAGGGCAGAGCGCCCAGGCCCGTGTGCCAAGAAGGGAACCCGCGCTGTGGGAGACGGCCCACGGGGTCCAGCCAACTCCACCCGGAGGCCGTACCGCGGGTCCACGCACCCCCCGCTGAGGGCACAGTGCTCTGTCCAGTGACTGGCTGGGACACATGAGGCTGCCAGAAACAGAAGGTTCATTTCTTCGTGATAAATGCCCAGAGTGCGACTGCTGGGTCATATGGTCCTTGCAGTTTAGTGTTTTTGGTTTTTTTAAAAAAATTTATTTTATTTATTTATTTTTTGGCTGCGTTGGGTCTTCGTTGCGGTGCATGGGCTTCTCACTGCGGTGGCGTCTCTTGTGGCGGAGCATGGGCTCTAGGTGCGTGGGCTTCAGTAGTTGTGGCTCGCGGGCTCTAGAGCCCAGGCTCAGTAGTTGTGGTGCATGGGCTTAGTTGCTCCGTGGCACGTGGGATCTTCCCAGACCAGGGCTCGAACCCATGTCCACGGCATTGGCAGGCGGATTCTTAACCACCAGGGAAGCCCGCGGTTTAGTTTTTTAACAAACCGTCAGGGTATTTTCCAGAGTGCTGTTCCATTTCACATCTCCCGGGTGATGGATAAGGGATCCCTCTGCGCATCCTCACTGGCACTGGGTGTTGTCCCCATTTTTACTTTCAGCTGTTCTGACAGGTGTGTGGTTCTAACTTGCATTTCCTACCAGCCAATGACATGGAACACCTGTTCATGTACCTGTCTGCCATCTGTGCAGGCTCTTCGTACATGTCTCTGCCCATTTTCTAATTAGTTTGTGGTTTGCAAATATCCTCTCTCAGTCTGTACCTGTCTTTTCATCTCTTATCACAGATTTCCACACAGGAAGAAGTTTTTAGCTTTTAGTCTAATTTACTAACCTCCCTTTTCACAGACTGTGCTTTTGGTGCCAAGTCTAAGAACTCTTTGCCTAGACCCTGAAGACTTCATCTCTCTTCCGAATAAAAGTTTCATACTTTTATGTTCTACATTTAAGTTTGTGATTAATTTTGAGTTAATTTTCATATTAAAGGTTCACTTTTTTGCTGTATAAATGCCTAAGTGCTCCAGCACGATTTACTGAAAAGGCTGTCTTTCTCCCCCTGAACTGCTTTTGCATCTTTCTCAAGTATCAGTTGACCCAAAGCAAGCAGAAAGAAGGAAATAATAAAGACTAGAGTACAAATAAATTAAATAGAAAGTAAATAGAAAACAAGAGAGAAAATCAGCTGAGCCAAATGCTGGTTCTTTGAGAAGATCAATAAAATCGATAAAGCTTTAGTTAGACTGACCCAGAAAAAGAGAGAAAAGATTCAGGTTACTGCAATGAAGAATGAGAGATGAAACAGCATCCCAGACTTTAAAGAAATAAAAAGGATTAAAGGAATACTATCAACAACTGTACTCCAAAAATTAAAGAGCCTGCATGAAATGAACAAATTCCTAGCAAGACACATACTACCAAAACTGACTCAAGAAGAAATAAAAAGCCTGAATAGACCCATCGTAAGTATTAAAAGACTGAACCAGCCACCAAAACCTCCTTGTCATCCCTCTGCAGCCTTGCCTGTCCCCTCCCCTCCTCCTGGGACGCTGGTGGCAGGAAGGTCAAGCTCTCCTTGGAGGCCCCGTTATCTCTCTTCCAGGGTTTCTCTCTGTCACTCAGACTGGGTCATTTCTATTGCTCCATCTCCACGTTGGCTGATTCTTTCCTCTGTTCCCTCCATTCTACCACTGACTCATCCGTTACATTTTTATTCCAGTTACTGTGTTTCCAATTCTTATGTAAAGCATCCCATCTCCCAGTGCTCTGGCTGGGCGGTGGCAGCTGGCTTTGCTGTCTGCACCCTTCGGCAGTCCTGGCTGCCGACCTCTCCAGCTCCACGTCTGGGACAAAAGGAAACAGCAAAGCCCGAAAACTCATCACCTGTTGTTCCTTGGGTCCGGAGGTCCCCAGCCTCCACCCTTCTGAGTCTTTTATAAACAATATCCAGGGTTTTAGTTGTACTTAGCAAAAGAAATGGGAAAAACTGAGTCTACTCCATTTTCCTGGAAATAGAAGTCTTAGTTGTTCTTTAAAGTCACTCATTCAGCAAGTAATGAGCACCGCGGAGGTGCTGGGTGCCGCAGCAGACACCACCCGACGCGGCTCAGTTTAGGAACAACAGGTGTCTAGCGCTGCTCCTGGCTCACAGGTGACACTCAGCACATGCAGAACTAAACCAGGTGAGGAAGGGCGTTGAAGGCATCTAATTCAGGTCACTAAACCCTCTCTGCCCAAGGAAGGCAGGACTCCAGCAGAAGGGTATTACTTCCAAGTTGCAAAGTCGCCAACTATCACCAACGTGGCCCACCGGGGGCAGGGGGGAGGCTGAAGGAGAAAATCACTCTGGTGCCCACCCTCCCAGGCCCACCTGCCACCAAAGCTCCCCACGTGCATCCAGTTCTGTTCCAGCGAGGCCTGCACACCCAGAGGTCAGGAAGAACCTCCTGGCAAAGTTGTCGGGCGCTGTCTCTATTGCCCAGAGAAAAAGACCCCCCCCCCACACACACCTAACATCCACTGCAGGTAAACTACATCCCGTGATGGCATCAATATGCCTCATTTATCCAACAACCACTTAGCAAGTCCCACTGTCTGCACTGTGCCTTTTCTTCTTCCGCACACACAGTGGTACTGGGACTTCCCTGGCGGTCCAGTGGTTAAGACTCCACGCTTCCACTGCAGGGGGGCATGGGTTCGATACCTGGTCAGGGAACTAAGATCCTGCGTGCCGTGGGGTGCAGCCAAAAAAACCCCCAAAACAACCAAAAACACTGGTATTAACAGGCAGAGGACACAGCCACCAGCTGACCCCTGAGCCGAAGGTTACCTTTACCAAGAAGACAGGCTTCCGGGGGATACAGCCGTGTACTTACAAAGTTTGGTCTCTACGTTTTGCATTCTTTTTATTTATAAAATTGCTATGCAAAGGTATTACCATGCATAACGTATTCAATTATGCAGTGTAAGATGTAGCCTTAACGGAGAAAACTCAAGTCAACCACATAGACCCTTCAGGAAATATTAAAAAAAAAAAAAAAGACTATGTCACTGACTTCCAATGTGTTTGAATGCGCACACCTCTCACAATCCATAGGGACACAATATAAATATATAAAATAGCGCTCATCTCATTTCCCCCGCTGTTTTCTTGCATAATATGCCTGGAGCTGACACCTTTCTCATCCTCAGTGGCAGGGCCTGCATTAGCATGTAAATAGCTGTCAGATACAAGGAAATGAAAGCAAGGAAGAGCTCTTTAATTAACTTTAATCCTCTGAAAATCCAGGCAGCAATCTGCTCTGACAGTTCTCCCAGGTCCTCCTCAGAAGGCGGTCCCGCCAGCCCCGCACGGAGAGGGCCAGTTTGGGAAAGGGACATTTGGGTACCTGGCCCACAAACGGCTGTGCCATGACTGTCACCTGGAATCTGGGGATGGTCCGCGGAGCGAAGCCTGGGCGGACACACAGGGCCCCGCCAGCTGGGGAGGGATGGGGGGCGGGCGCTGGCTGGGCTCCCATCCCCAGTCCCAGCTGACCCTCGCGACAGCCTTGCAGGTCTCCCTGCCTTTTCCTTAAAGGGGGCGGGGGAATCAGCACTGCCCCAGGCCTCCTGCCAGGCCCCAGGGAGCTCTGGGGTGGGCGTATCTGACTCATTGCTGCTCGCAGAGACAGCGTTGAACCAGTGAGGAAAAGGCCAAGGGGGACCTGTCACTGGAAGACGCCGCACACCTCCTTCTGCAGCTGGAGGCTGGCGGCTTTGGGGCCAAGCAGGGGCTTGGGCACAGCCAGGAGGCCAGCACACCGCTCCGAGAGCGCGGGGCCCACAGGGCAGTCGCTGCCCACAGTCTGGCAGTGGGTGGAAGAAGGACGTGTCCAAAGCCAGACAGACGGGCCGAACAGGGAGGGCCAGTGGGGACAGGCCCGAAGTGACACGAAGCGCAGCATCACGGCAGCGTTCACAGAGCGGGGACCGCGACCACGGGCACTGTCCTAGGGGTACCACCACCACCCCGTTTTCTCCACCGGTGAGAGCGAGCCGTAGACCGACGAAGACCGCGGCCAGGACGCACGAGGCAGTGACCGCAGCACCAATCCGAACGCACACACTCTGGCCCCAGGCACCACAGGGTCCAGGTTTGGCCCCATGGGGCCGAGGTGGCCAAGAGAAGCCATCTGCGCCTGTGCTGGAAGGAGGGGGAGTGCCACAAACACACTGGAAATGGTATTTTCAAAACACAAGACGAGATCCCAAAAGAGACAGGCGCGCATACTGGGTTGTTAGTCCCAAAGATCGTGAATACGGTTCAGCAGCAGAGACGGCCTGGAGGTCCCAGGCACAGGCTAACCCACCAGGCGACTTGGACAAGGTTCTTCTCAGCTCCCGGCTGCAACGGTCCTGCCTGTGCTGGGGGGGAGGCCACCGCCCCCCGCCCCACTCAAGCTCACTGGACTCCCTCAGAGTGAAAAGGGGCGAGGCAGGCACGAAGTCGCCTGCTCCGGTGAAACGGGAGGACACGTGGAAAGGAGGCCGCCACGCCCGTCTCCGTGTAAAGGGCAGGCACGGCGCTGAGAGCGGATGAGAAAAGCAGGGCGGGGGCAGGCACCGCGCTGGGCCTGCACTTGCCGAGGGGAAGCACGTGCCCCCGGCCGCACAGCTGGTACCCAAAACTTGAACTCGGGCCTCCGACTGCGCCCGCGCACCAAGGTCTCCCAGGCAGAGCGACCAGGAGCAGGGGGCACACCGCCCTCCGCAGCCCCTGCCCTCTGAGCAGCTGGCCAAGCATGGAGCTCGGTCCCCCGGGCTGGATCTGGGAGGGACAGGCCCTGTCTGCCCACCCGCAGGCCACGGAGTCAAGGTTGCAGGCGGCCCCCGCAGAGCCCAGTGTTCCGGATGGGCGGTGCCACGAGACGGCTCTGCGGCCCAGTCGCTCCACGCTCTGCAGGAAAGCCCCACGGAAGCCAGGTTCACAGCCCCCCGCCACCAACGCTCTCCTCATACGTGCATCTCGTGAGCAGCCCAGAGCTGTGCGTTCGGAGCGCGGTTCCTTCAGGGGCTCTCAGGTGGCTCAGTGCGGCCGGCTTACCGGGAATAAATCACGCTTCTGTAACTAGCAATGTTTCTTTAACCGGAGGTTAATAAAGGTCACCGGCGAAGGCTAACCAGCGGCTCTAATTTATTTAGAAACGTTCATAAAGCTGTGGAGAAGCTCCTTTATAGCAGCTTATTAGAGCCCCGAGGAAGCCCAGAGAAGAGCCATCACTGACCGGGATGTGCAGGCCCAGGGCAGAGGCGAGGTCTAGCGGAATCCCTCGGAGGACGGGGAGGGGGAGGGAAGGGGCTCGATCCCCAGCCACACACCACTCGGAGGCCACGGCCCCAGGGGTTCGCCAGGCCCCCGGCCCGTCCCGGGCCTCACGCTCTCAGCTCGGGGAGCCTGTGACGGACACAGAGCAGTGAGTGCACACGGTTCTCTGGGGGTCCCAAAAGGAGGCCAAACCACCGCCCTCCCCCCCAAGCACGTAGCCCTCAGAGCCGCCCCGGCGGCACAGGGAGGGGTTGGGAGCGGGCAGGCTTCCCTCCCTCCAGCCGGGCCCTCAGCCCTGGCTGTTCGCTACGCCAGGCCCCCGCCCTAGAATCGGGGTCTCTGAACACCGCCGGGGGTGCAGGGACAGGCCGTGTCCCCTGAAATCCCCGCCTGCCGACCCCTCCCGAGCGGAGGCTGGCTCCCCCCTCCTCACCGGTGTTTACCTGCTGATGCCAGCTGCACAGCCCCACCTCGCGAGCACCCTCCCACCCCCCACCGGCCTCTGCAAACCCAGGGCCCGCCGCTCCGGAAAGCCGGTGGGGTCCCCGCCTCCTGCTCTTCCTCAGAGGCGCCGCCGCCCATCCTCAGCAGGACGCTGGAGGACGCTAAGGAGAGAAGCCTTTAAGCACAGCAAAGCTTGCTGGAAACTCCTAGTCCAGAAGAAGTCAACGAACTTGGGAAGGGGCAAGGCCAACAACGGCCCAACTCCCTCACGCTTTGCAGAAAGCAGGCCTTGAGCACGGAGAGCGCCCCACACAGGCTGGAGGGGCGCCTGCCAGAGCCCCTCATGGGCCTCCACCTTCAACGCCTGCCTCGCACCTGACTCTGACCCGATACGGGAACATTGCCTCGGTCAGCTAAGGAGCAGGTATCACTCACCTGCGACCGAGGAGCCAACACCCAGCCCCAGACCAGAGAAGGCGGGACCCCTCTGGACCCCACTGTCACCTCCAAACCCCACAAGCGCACAGATGAGAGGGCAGGACTGGCCCAGTGCCGCCTGGGAAGCCAGGCATCTACTGGGCACAAGGCATCGACGCCCGCGCTACCTGACGCTACCCCCGTGCACCCACTTTACGGCTGGAGACCAGGAGCCTCAGCCACGCTGGGGAGTGAGCCGCTGGGGAGAGGGTCCACGATCCACCGCAGACCCCCAAGGGCACCTGCCGGGCTTCTCTTACCGCGCCCCGAGCCTGCCGCCGACCCCCCTTCCCAAGCCCCAGGTCCCGCAAGTGAACGTTATTACCACCTCTCCCCATTCTCCAGACACAGTGCAGCGCTGGAAATGACCTACAGCAAAGCAAGCACCACAATTCTGGAAAGGGACCCAAGGACGCGTCCCGTCCCGCCACAGCCGCGGCACCCAGTACAGGGCGCACACCCACTTGTTCCAGTAGCCTTGAACCGTGCTGTCTACCCGCGGCCACGAGGAACACCGTGGAACTAATTCTGGAATCATGCTGTGGACTGCTTTGGTCTGGAAGAATGTCCTCCCCTCCTCCTCAGCGTTTTATGAGGGGCAGTCTGGGTCTTTATGGGCAAAATTAACCAAAAGAACATTGGCTCCAAAGCACACTCCCTGCATTTGACTGTTTTCCGTCCGATGATGGATGTTATCTAATACCTTCCAGGCCGAGCACACCCTGGGTCTGTAAACATAGATCCCGTCTCGTGGCTGTTTAATAACTATCACAGTGGCCAGGGCTGGTCCTCGTCTGCTGGGCCTCGTGTTCCAGGAGGTCTCGTGGGAAGAGTAGCCTAACTGCGCTAAACAACCGGCTTCCAGAATGAAAACACACACACTCACACGTGTACTCACATCCACGCACACTCATGCAGACCCGTGTGTCCACGCACATGCGCCCACACAGGCTGACAGGCACATGCTCCCAGACACCCCGACCAGACACGAGGGGACAGTGACAGGACGGAGGGTGGGGCTCAGGGCAGAGTCAGACACGCCTGCCTGGACTCGACCTGCCCTCCTGGGCGCACTCCTCAACCTTCCCCAGCTAGGACTCCTCTTCCATAAGAAGGGAGTCTGCAGATCCTAGCTTGCAGCATTTTCATGATGACTTTTAAATAGGATTATCAGAAAACGTTAATGAAGATAAGGTAATTTGAGGACTACTTACTGAAGGCCTGCTTGTCCCAGGTCCCACACCAGGTAAGGACAGACGTTTACTGGGAAACAAACGTGACAGACGAGGACAGATGCCGGCCCCGCATGGCCAGTGGTGGGCGGGTGGGCCAGCTCTGCTGTGTGTCCCGGAGGTGCAGGCGTTCCAACACTGGGAGGGGCTGGGAGGGGCCGGCCTGCAGGAGGCAGACCCCGGCTGGAGAAGCGGCTGAGCACGGTGGGGCGGGAGCACCCCAACATCGGTGGCTCTGCGCACGGTGCCCGGCACACCTGCACCGCCCCTGCCCCCTCCCAGGCGGCCCGCCCCGCTGCCCACTTCCGGTGCCCACCCCACCTACTGCCACACGCACCTCCCAGTCTCGGCCAGGCCTAGTGCTATGTTCACTGTGGTCTTTGTCTACTTCTCAGTCACTGGACACGTGTGAAACTGTGCTACCATTTTCATCGGGTTCTTCCCTCCTTCGTACTGTCACCGATGAAGTTCTTGAGCAATTTGTGGAGCAGGGTAATTTTCAGGAACACACGTGTCACGTTACAGCAGAATCGACTGTAAATGTTTGTTGAACTACCACATTTTTGTGAATATTAGTTTACACTTAAAAAATAGTTTCAAAGTATCAGCTCCCAGAGTCAATCTCTGGGTCGGTTCTGTAGGGAGGCTGGGGGAGGGCACAGGGCAGCTGGGGGAGGGCGCAGCGGGTTCCTTCCCCAGGACAGGAAGAGAAGGTTGAGAGAGGTGAGGGGTCTGGATGCGAGAGACAAAGGGTACAGAGCGACAGAGTTTAGGCTCCAGCTGTTTTCTGAGTTGCAGTCCCAGACTCTTTTTTCCCCCAGAACAGAGAATCTGGAGCGAGTCTGCCCCAAGAATGCCACCTCCCCAGCCCCGGTGCACAGGGAGGGCCACGCTGGCCTTTGGGTACCAATACACCTAGGGCGGCTATAGGTCCCTCAAGAAAAGAGGTGGAGAGAAACAGGCATCCAGGGAGGAAGAGGAGAGGGGAGCAGCCCAGGGGGGCCATGGGCTCCTGTGGAAGAACAGCTGCCCTGCACCCCAGCACAGGAAGTCAGGCCAGACTGGGGGCACCGGGCACTGCCCAGTGTGGGCGGCGGGGACACTGATGTCACCATCCCCTTAAGGACAAGTCAACCACACAAGTCACACCCACGTCACTGAACACCCCCTGTGCTACTGCCACCTCCGATTCCGCTACAGCTCTCGGCTGAGCTGAGTAGCCAGGAACCATCCCCACGTTAGGGGTGAACCTCAGGGAGTGCTGGGGGAGGCCTGGCTTCCTGGCCCGACAGAGGCAGCCTGGGGTGGCGGGACGATGGAGCCAATAACAGGGAAGGCCTAGGACCCCAGACTGAAGACGTGGGACCTGCCCCCAGGGTGTGAGTGCGGGGTCCCTCCAGGATCCATAATCTGGGCAGTGCAACCAAGGACAATGCAACAGGGGCGGAGGTCAGGCCCGCCAGGCCACGCCTCCCCAGGCCAAGGGCAGACAGGCCTGAGCCAGAACAGCCAAGAGAGGCCGGTGGCACCTCTAACATCTGAAATAATCACCAAGAGTGGCCTGGAGACAATTCAAACACCACCAGCAAGACGCTGTGGCTATTTTTAGCAGCAACGCTCAAGAGGCTGCCTGGCAGGGAACCATGTCTTTGAGCGTGACCATCAATTTTCACCTGCAGCCAACTTCCTTTCCTCTCAGGATGAAGGTTATTCAAAGATTTGGATTTCTTCGAAATTGAGTTAAAAAGAAAAGCGGTCTCCACGACCACAAGGGGGATTTAAAGTGTACACAAGGGCACTCGCGGCCAATGCAGCCTCGCCCTCCCAGGGCTCCCAGACCCTCCCGACTTGGCAGGGGGCCCCAGGCCTGCGCACAGGCGTCCTCGGTGGGTAGAGGCCCCTCCCCAGGCCTGGCAGGCCTCCATCTCCTGCATAGTCAGAGCTGCGCTTGGACACGGCCCCTCTTCTCTAGTTCAGGCGCCCCGGGATTCTCCACCACTAACCCCACTGCTGCGGGCCTCGGCTGTGGGAGCCCAGGAGTTGGAGGGTGAGCGTGGCCTGGTCACCAGTGAGGAGAGGGAGGTGCCCGGCTCAGTGAGAGTAAATGAGACAGAATACATTAATGCAGTATTTTAGAAACTCAAAGTTCACGCAAAAAAGCCCCATGAACAAATGTCAAAAGTGCAAATGACAGGACCCGTCCAGCGCTTGCCAAGTCACCTTTTCAGGCCTGCCCGAGGTCCCATCCCGTGGGCACCCACCCATCCCGAGGGACTTCCCAGAGCCACGAACAAGCGAACGGGCACAGTGACGTGGCGAGTTAGCAGGGTCTCACAAACGGATTTCACTGAAAACAACTTTCTTCAGGACAACCTCAAAGGACTACTAGGGTTCTCCGGGAATTGATGTTTTACACGCTGACACGGAGGCATCTAGGAAGTGAAGGTGAGGGTGGAGAACACTCAGATCCTGCCTGGCCGGCCCTGACCAACGCCACATGAGCCCCGTGTGAGCCGGAGCCCCACAGGCCGCGCCCCACGCTCCACGGGAGGGCTGACCTCTGAGGGAAGAGCCCGAAGCACAGGAGCGGGGATGGGGGCGGTGCCCGGGGGCTCCCCCGTCCGCGTCCCCGCCCCGTGAGCAGCCCAAGCATTAGGCCTGTCTGATGGCCAGGGCCACGCTCCTCCACCAGCTGGGCGCACCCGCAAATGTGGCCGCGGGGAGCCTGCGGCCCACGAGGCGTGCAGGACAGCTCAGGGGCGGGGGAGACAGTGGAAATCCTACTCGTACTGATTTTTATAAGTAAGCCTATTTTTTAATTTAAAAATGAATGTACTCACACTTAATTACTGAACACGTCATCACCGACCATGGGTCACACACATGCTTTTAACACGGACTTGGCGTGCTGAGCGCAACGGTTCTACAAAGGCTGCAAGCAAGCCAGGAGGGGACAGGGGGAGGAGCCCCTGCGGGAGGACGGGGTGCCCTCCGGAGTGTGTGGAGGAACCACACTCAGGGCGTCCGGGGGCAAAGCAGATGGCGAGCTGCCCGAGGCCCCGAGACCCCCTGGTCTCCAAGGCTCCCTGTCCGTCCCGGATCCTGCTCCGCCGCGCTCACCTCCTGCCTCTGCTTCTAAGCTTCATTGTTGCGGGAGGAATTAGCACCGCTTCCCAACTTGCTAGTTTTAAGTCACAGCATCAAACAGACACATCTGTATCCGCAATCTCGCCGCGAGCGCGACAGACGGTCCCGCCCACCCACTCGATGGCAGCCAGAAGGGGTGGGCGGGCCGCCTGTTCGGAGGCAGGTGGGCAGTGACAGAGCGCGCCCCTCGCCGGGCGCCCCGCACGTACGGTGAGGAGTGGGAGGCGGAGACCGGCAGGAACACTGCTCCTCGACCACAGGGGGCTCCGGGCAAGTCGCCCTCTCTGGGCCTCGGTCTCCTCGCCCGTCACACGAGGGACTCAACACTGAGCCAAGATTCCGAGCGCCAAGCGCCTGCTACCTGCCCGCTGCCGGTGAGCCCCGGAGAAGAAGCCCGCCCTCCCGGGAGGGCCAGAGACACCCGGTGGGGGCCGGGGGAGGGGAGAGGCACACAAGACGGCCCAGAGGCCCTCTGCGGCGGCGGGAGACCAGCGCACCCGCACAGCACGTGCCAGCGGGGCACGGGAGCAGGTGCTGGGACAGCAACGTTTTCTAGCTCCAGGGCACGAACAGGCCAGGAGGTTGGGGACAGAAGCTGGGTGTGACCTGAACGTCCTTTTTAAGGACGTCCTTACTCAGATGTAAGCCGCTACCATGAAATGGGGACACTGGTCATCACTCCTGCAGAAGACGACAGGAGGGAGGGTGCTGCACTCGAGCTGTGTCTCCAAGGCCAGGGCCCGGGGGGACACTTACCTCAGCGCCACCAGCCAGGCAGCGTTCACGGAGCAGAGCGCACTGGGTTTGGATCACACACGCCGCACCAGGACTGCGGCAGGGGAGCCATGCGGGCCCAGGCTTGCGGTGCTCTGAGAGGGCCCACACCGCCTGTGCCGCACAGCCCCGAGGCTTCGGGGCCCAGGAAGCCGAGGCACGCACGGGCGGGGGCCGGGAGCTGTGCTCCCGCTGAGAGCACACAGAAGTTAGTTAGTACAGGCGGAGATGGGTTATCTGAATCCAGCAGGATGCAGCTTCCAAACGGAGGGCCAGGAGAGGAAGGCTCCGGGCGGCAGGAGCCCGCAGGGAGGGCTGAGTGGCAGAGGGCACGGCGGCTGCCCTTCCCGCCCCACCCAGCTCCTCTTCAGCAGCCAGAGGCAGCCCACGAGCACCTCTCTCCCTAGAACCACAAACCCTATCTTAATAAACACCTTCAAACTGGAGAGGGATGGAAGGCATTTTGTTTTGATTTCATCATATTTCCTAAAATTGCTTTTCTCTCTGGAATTTTTTCTGCCACGAGCCAGTCCAGCTGCCCCCTTGGTGGGATAATGCAATAATACTGGTGACAAAATTGGGTTTCTAATAACTTTGCAGATGGCATTTCCTGTAACAAAACAGGCGGGCTTTTTTACTTAAATGGATATAATAGAAATGTCAGTCTGGAAAGGTAAGCTGAAAGGACAATAATATTAACATGTGAAATTAAATTCTGAGGCCGAGAGGGTTCCGCTCATCTGCGGGAGGCGGAGGCGTCGGGCCGAGCAGACGGGCCGGCTGGCAGCTCGGGGCTTTTCTCGAGGGTCAGGAAAAGTGGAGGGAGGCACTCTGAGAAAAAATCAGAGGCTGAATCTGAACCTGAGTTTAAAGAATGCAAATACCACTGCCCCTGTGCCCTACCAACAGGCGGAGGGCAGCAGGAGGGGGAGAGCCCTCAGGCAGCTGGGCTCCGGGGAGAAGCTCTCAGAAGAGGCGGCCAGCCCCACTGGACAGACTGCTGCCAGGGAGCAGGGTGGCATTCAGACACCCAGGCAGGACAGCAGAGCCCCACTCCCGAGACTCCCGCTAACTGGGAGCAGGGAAACGGGGCAGAGGACAGGGGAGGAGGGTCCGAAGGAGCCCCGCCTTTCAGGAGCCACCAACCGAGGCCGCCAGCACGTGGAGGGCACGGAACGAGCATCTGTGAAAACCAGCAACTAGACGAGCAAAGAACAGAGTGCGTGTCCCCCTGGGAGGTGGACAGGACGCCGAGGGGCCAGGGCTGCAGCCGTCCAGGAGGGCAGCATGTGAGCAAGGGCCGGGCCAGCTGTGGGCACACAGGAGGCTCAGGCCTGCGGATATCCTGCAGATCTCCCAGGAGACTGCTGATCTGCCATCTCTCCCAGCCACTTCATGGCTAAAAGCACATTTTGACAAAGCAGTCTAATGTCTCAGCCGTGGAAAATGCCGGGACTGGCCCGTCCCAGGTCCCCGTTACCCCATCTCTGGAAGGGACCGGGCTCTGCTACGTGACGCTGTCCACAGACGGGCAGCAAGGCCATCACGCGGGTGCTGGGCAGACAGGCAGGAGCTCAGGGCCTGCCCAGAACTAACCCCCAACTCGGCCCCTTCCCGAGATGCCCCGTGATTCATACGCACGTTAACGACCTGTGCCCTGAAGATCTTTCAGGGCTCCTCCCGAGAGGCCAGCGTAGGCTCCCATCGGGACTGGAGCCTGGGTCAGTCACTCTGCAGGCGACGTAACCACTCTCACGGGGATGGTGGGGAGACGATGACACACACTCAGCCCCTGCCCACACCCCCGTGCATTCCCCAATGTCACCCGTCTGACCACCACTCCTCTTGGCTTACTGAGAAGTCGCCAAGGCCCGGCTGCGAAACCTGTGACTTCTAAGCCCAGAGTGCCAGGGGACCTGGCGGGAGGTCTCTCAAGTTTGCCTGGAGCCTCCCTTCCCAGAGCAGGCTGGAGGGAGAGGACGGGCCGGCGCCCGGACAGAGACGGGGGAGCGTTGATGGCCGAGGCCCCAGGAGGGATGGGCCCCAGGGTCAGCAGCACGGCCCACACCCGGTCACGGTCAGGCCTGAGACGCGGCCGTTCAGCCTCGGCTCCAGGGCTTTCCGTCTCAGATGCCGTGGTGCTGGGACTTCCACAGCTGCCTGAACCCACCAGGGCTGGCCGAGATTCCCACGGACAGGAAGGCTGAGAACTTGCCCGGCCCTGAAGGCGCTAAACCTGCACAAGCCAGATGCACACCGCCCATCTCCGTGGCCCCAACAGGAAGGTTTTCAAACACGCACACGGTCGAGAAACCGTATCCTCTCACCATCCACGCGTGATGCAAATGTCAACGTGCAGAATAAGCCACGCGCGGGGGCTGCTTTCAGGTCATGATGAGAAACAAAAGATAAAAAATTCAGCACCTGCCCCCCTCCATCCCTACCAGCCCCAGCATCCCAGCTGCGCTTGAGGCCGCAATGTGCTGAGATGGAAGGGGGGCCCACGGTGCCCGTGCTCCCCGCCTCGGTGGGTGGCAAAGACCGAGCCAGAGCACACAAAGGATTCCGTTTCTCAGAAGACAGAGAAGGTTCTGAGCTTCTTAAGTATTTCCTTCTGTGCTACCCAAACCAAGAATTTTCAGCATTAAAAAAGGAGGCACATGAGAGAAATCCTTCTAATAAGATTAGGAAGCTCGACTCTAAGGAAGGACGTGGGAAGAGGACGAACATGAGTGATCAAAAGCAGCTGGTGGCGTTTATGTTCTTTTGCAAGAGAAACAAACATGATCTGCTTTTCTCCAAGGTAAGGGGCCTCGATGAGGACGTGGCGGCGTCAGCCACGTGCCCGCGCTCCGGCCCGGCAGTGGCAGCACGCAGGTTCCCACCGCGGAGGACGCGGGGACAACAGGACAGGAGCTGCTGAGGGGGCGCCCGCACTGCGGCGACCCTGGTGAGTCCAGGGAGCCGGGGCGACGCGGATCAGATGTGCTCACGCCACAGAGCACCCTCCCCGCCCCGCCCCACTGCCCTGGTCCCCACTGCCGCAGGCCTCACCAGCCACAGGAAAGCAGACGGGGGCCCCAGAAGGCCACAGCCAGGCCCCCAGGGGCACGCCCCGCCCCACTGCCCTGGTCCCCACTGCCGCAGGCCTCACTCACCAGCCACAGGAAAGCAGACGGGGGCCCCAGAACGCCACAGCCAGGCCCCCAGGGGTTCTAGGAGCCCCCCAGTTACGCTCGGAGGTGTAATGAAAACAGAAAGCTGAGACACTGAAAGTGCCAGCAGCCACTACTGAGATGCTCCTGGGAGGGAGGCCTGGCGGCCGGGGCGACACCAGCAGGAGGCCGTGGCAGAAGAGCCAGGGCCCGCCTACCCAGCTTCCAGGTTCAGCATCACCCGCCTGCTCTCTGTGTCTCATCAGTAAAACGGAAATACCCCCGCCTCAACGAGCTTCCACAAAAAGGAAAGAAAATACGGTGTGCGAAAAGTCTCACAAAATAGAGGCCAACGACTTACTGCAGGATGTGCTGGTGTGAAAAGCATTCAAAGCTAAACACACTCTTTCTACACGATTCAGGTATTTAAGGTGGAAACTTATGTCCACACAAAAACATGCACATGGATGATTACAGCAGCTTTATTCAAAAATGCAACCAAGATGTCCTTCAGTAGGTGATGGATAAATAAGCAGCGATACATCCAGAGAATGGATTTTATTTGATGATAAAAAGAAGGGAGCTCTCAAGCCAAGAAAGGACACAGAGGCACCTGAAACGCGTGTTACTGAGTGACAGAAGCCAGTCTGAAAAGGCTACACACTGTGGGACTCCAACCACATGGCCTTCCGGAAAACGTGAAACTACGGAGGCAGTGACCGGATCGGGGGTTGCCGTGGCGAGGAAGGAGTGCCCAGATGCGCACAGAGGACTGCGAGGGCCGTGAAGTGCCCCGTGTGATACTGTGATGGGGGACACGCGACACCAACCATTTGTCAAAACCCACAGAGAATCCAGCACAGAGAGCGACCCCTAATGTAAACTGTGGACTTTAGTTCATGTAGCAGTTGGAACAACGTACCACACACTGATGCAGGAATGTCAGCAGTAGGGGATTGTGGGGCGGGGAAAGAGAGACGTGGGAACTCTCTATTTTCTGCTTAATTTTTTTGTAAACCTAAACTACTCTAAAAAATAAAGTTATTAAATTTAAAACATGAACATTTTAAAATGTCACATACTGTATGATTCTATTTACACAATGTTCTTGCCAAAATTTCCAGGGATGGAGAACAGATTAGGGGTGGGGGTAGGGGGCCAGGGTGGCTTTAGGGGGCAGCCCAAGGAGGCTTTCACGGGTGGAGGGTCAATCCTGCATCTTGAATGAGCGGTGCTTACACAAATCTGTGCGGTGATAACCTGACACACGCACACACTGTAGGAACATGAGTTGTGGTCTTGATGCTGCACTAGAATCACCTAGGATGCTACCACCCAGGAAGCTGGTGGAAGATGCACGGGGACCCCCCTTTCTACCATCGTCACAACTTCCTGTGCATCTAAAATTGTGTTTTAAAGAACATAAAACTAACCCACCCACCAGGCTCTAGCAGTCTCCTCCTTTCCTGGGCGCTGTTCCCTGGCTTCTCCGGCTTCTTCTTCTCTGTTTGCTTGTTCCCTCTCAACCTCAGGGAGACCCCAGGAGCTCAGAGCCCTGCCCAGCCTACTGCCGCCTCAGCAGTGCCTCGAACAGACGCCCCATAAGAATCTGTGCAACGACAAAGTGAAGGACAAAGTGAGTGAATGAGTTTGGGTTCTTTCTTTCAATTCCTTTCCAGCCTTCCCATCTACCTAAGTTATGAGCTTGGAACATGTAAACCTTGCCTGAAGGTCAGCCTTTACAAATCCAGAGAGAATATGAGAAAATATTTTCAACAGAATAATAAAAATAACCCACATCAAAATTCATGGGGTAGGCATTTATGATAAAAACTCTTAGAAAACTACAAGTAGATGGGGATTTCATTAATCCAATAAAGAGTATCTACAAAAAACAAACAGCACACGTGGCACTTAGTGGTGAATTACTGAAGCTTCCTGAGATCTTCTGCATGAGACAAGCACCCGCAAGCAGCCAGGCTCATCCACGGGGAGACTGCTCTCGCACTAAGGGATTTAGCAGGACTATCAGGTACAGACCCTTAAGTGCATTTCCATAGACCAGCACCAACACAGAGAAGGTAAAATCCTTGAGAGATACCATTACAACTACATCAAAATAGAAAACACTTGGGCGGGGGGGAATATCTAACAATGCGCAAGACTTCTACCCTAAAAACTACCAAATACTGCTGAGAGAAATTAAAGAAGATCTAAATAAGTGGAAGAATATATAATGTTGTGGTTCAGAAGATGAAATAATGTTAAGGTGTCATTTCTCCCCAAACTGGTTTATAAATTTATTGTAAATTCATTGTAATCCCAACCATATTTCAGCAGATTTTTTGTGTGTAAACTGACAAATTGATTCTGAAATGTATAAGGATATGCAAAGGACCAAAAGGAGCCAGAGAAACTTAAAGAACAATAATCAACCTGGAGGTTTACTGCCAGACATCAAAGCACAATAAAGCTGCATCAGTGAAGACAGGATGGTGCTGGCAGAAAGACAGATGGAACCAATGGGCAGAACAGAGGACACAGAAGCTGAGCTGCCCATCAGCGGTCACTGACGGACAGTTAAGGCAACGAGACCGCACACAGGGAACAGAGGGGTCTTTCCAGAAACGGTGCTGGATCAATGGCACTTTCAATGGGGAAAAATCATCTTGTCACCTGCTTCACTCACACCCGAAATCAACTCCAGGTGCAGGTGACACCCAAATGTAAAAGGTAAAACAATAAATCAGAGAGAAGAGAAGAGTTCCTCATCTCCAAAGATCAGTTCATCACGACCCACAAAGAGCCGCCATCAAGGTAACAAAGCCGACAGCTGGACCGCACGAAGGTGACAACTCCTGCTCATCCCCAGACACAGGGAGGAGTGAAGAGGGCCCAGGAGAGGACGTCTGCCTCAGGCGTCTCCAACCAAGATTCCCATAGGCTCAGGGCGGAAACAACCCTCTAAAACCCCCAAACCGGGAGGGCAAGGCGGGAGCAGGCCCTTCACAGAGAGGACACACAGGCCCGCACCTCACTAGGCTCCAGGGTCTCACACAATGAGCTGGTGCCTCCGTACCCACCAGAGTGAGTCAAACCAGAGCCACCGGGTTTTGGTGCAGACCCGGGGGGCCGGGACTCTCCCCCCACAACTGGGGGGGGGTGGGTGCACCCCAGGACAGGCACTGTGGGAGCAGGCTCTGTGAGCAGCATTCCACACCTCGACGTGCCCACAGAAGCGGGGCCACTGCCCAGCCTGCCCTCACCAGGGACACAGAGCCTACCACCTGCCTATACTCCCTCCAGAACACTCATCACCTGCTGTCCAGGACAGAATTCAAGGATGTGAGGGCTGACTTTAACCCAGGGGTCTCCCCACTCCTTCTGACCTAACGCACACCCCGACTTCTCCAGGTACAAAGCAGGAACTGTCCGCATCCCCGCAGGGCTGAGCTACCTGAGATCAGGAAGGAATGGAGAACCTCAGAGCGAACAGGCTGCTCTCCTGGTCTCATGGATCGGCGCCAGCAGCTCTGGAAGGCACGGGGCTTCAGCAGAGAGCCACGGGGACGTGCCACCCTTGGCCCAAGCCTGGGCCTCCCCGCTGCTGAGCCGCTGACCCCACTGCAGCTTGGCCGGCAGCTGGACAAGCCTCACCATCACACAGCTCCTGTCAAACCACAGGTGATTTCTCAAAGCTGTCAAGCGAACACGAGGAACGTAGAGAGCTACGTTTACACAAGGTAAATAGTACAAATCCCAATACCCAACCAAAGGCCCTCCGTCAGAAAAGGACCGGGAGACTTGAGGGCAGCCTCCTGGGCCTAACGACGATCCTGGGCGGGGAGGGAGTCCCGGCAGTCGACGGACCCCTGAGCGACGACCGCTCCCCCCGGCCCAGGGAGACTTGCTCCCGGGAGCCTTCCTCCAGGACAGCCTCTTCTGGACACAAGGCAAGGGGAGCTCTGGCCTCTTCTGGGACATCCCCGTGTACTTCCTGCCTTGATTTCCCAAAAGCTCACCTTCTGCCCACGTATTTGTTTCTTAAGCAGCAACAGCAGGGGTCCCACGGTGGGGGGGCGGGACACGACATCACTACCAGACCGTGACCCTGGAGATAAGACACCAATGACCGGTGTTCTCCTCCAAAGGCTGCTCCACTAGGGAATGGGGGTCGGGGGGGCGTAGGAAAGAGGGGGAAGGGAGGCTTTTACTTTCATTTTTTGAAAAAATTCATGCTAAAAGTTAGCTTTCACTGCTTAGAGTCTATAAATAAGATTCTGTAACCATATTGTGGAATATTAGGGGCACGCTGTAAATAGCTCATTTCAAATAGGAAAATGGTTTGTGTTCACCCAGTTCTGGAAGCCAATTTTCAATTGCTTAAAATAGTCATGGTATTTTACCAAGGTAATTACACTCTTAGCTATCAGTAACAATTAAACCCTTAGACTGGAGATGCTTAATAAGGTCTCAAAATAAAATCCCACATTCCAAGCACTGTACTCTGAAATGTCAAACACACAAATAGGGCCCTCGATGGGACGCAGGAGCGAGAGCCCCGTCAGCCCACCTGGCCCAGCGCCGCAGCGGAGGGCAGGACACCGCACTTGCCACGCCCTGCCCCAGGGAGCTGGTCTGGGGGCTCCCAGAGGGGTGGGGGTGTCTCCCAAGGAAGACAGGGGAAGATCAGCAACCAAAGCATCCTCGAGACCTGACAGCTGCCACCCTGGAGGTGCCTCAAACAGGAAGCACGCAGACCACGAGGGAGCCGCCGTGCGAACCCACGGGGCCACCGAGGGGTGGGGGTGGGGGGGTGCGGACGTGCTCGGCTCCAACCAGGAAGCGGCAGCCTGGCCGCCCTCTGCAGACCGGCCCGATGAACAGCTTAATCATGCGGCTGGCAAGATGGACCCCGCGCGCCTGACCCGACCATCGACCCATTGCAAACATGCCTCCGAGCCACAGTTGGTGTAAGTCTTCCGTCAGTGCCAGGCAATCGATACCCTCCCCGACCCCAGAGCTACGCCTGTCAGCGCAGCGGGCCAGGGCCAGGACCAAATTAGACCAAAAAGCGCCATCAGCTTCCAACCTGCTGAGCAGGGGGAAGAGAGGAGTGGACGTTTCCTGCCTCGGGAGCCCAGAGCAGTGACCTTCAAGGACAGAAACTGCCCAAGAAGGAAGCCAGGCACAAGCGCACGATCACGGAGGTGCAGATGGATACCGAGGGTGCGGACTCCGCGGCGTTGGAGATACGCGGCCCCGCTGAGGAGCCGCCTGGTGCACCAGGGCTCCCAGCGGGGGATCTGTACCAGTGAACTGATGCAATCCTGGTAAAGCAGAGCAGGGGGCCGAGCCGCCAGGCTGCCAATCCTTGCCACAGGACACTCGCTGGGCAGCACGGGCACTAGAAGTGGATGACACGGACAAGACCGACGGGCCCCACACGAGGACAGCTCGCAAACTCACCAGGTGTCTCCCCTGTGGGGCCACCTGCAAGGCTGGTGTCGAGGTCGGCCAAGCCTGACCCCAGGAAGCTCGAGTGACGTGACACACACGGCAGGGGATGTGCTGGAGAGGCCGGGAGATGGCGGGCTTTCAGCAGCCGGAATGTGACCTGCCTCCTAAAAGCTTCATAACCGGGAGGTCCCAGGTTTTTATCAAACGATCAAGAACAGGCAAACAGTTGTCAGATGTGACTTCTGAAACTTCCCAGGGGGACGCCCCTGCCCCCAGCCCGCTGCCCCCGCCCCGCCAGGTCAGTGCGCCCACCTGGCAGCTCACTATCAGCCTGAGGGCAGGTGGAAGGAGTCCGCCAGCATCTGGACAGCCCCGACCCTCGCCTAGAGAGCATCTGGGGACAGTTTCTGGCTTTTTCCTTCCTTGTCTTCTGAAATTTCAGCATCCAAGGCAACATTTTAAATAATGCTCTCTCACACAAAAACCTTAATCGTGCTCCAGCGAGCTTTGCTTATCGAGCCAGACGTCAGAGCCCCTCAGGCTCAGCACAGTTAGCGAAAACCCGGCCCCCCAGACGGAGCTGGGAGCAGGAACGCATCCCGCCCGGTGCCCCTGCACACAGGTGACAGTTTCCCACTGTGGTCTACCCTGCGCTCCCTGGGCTCCGAAGGAAGGAAAGGCTGCGCCTGCCCACCAGGCCGGAGGGAGGGCTGACCCCACCGTGAGACACAGGGGGTCGGGGCTGACACCCCGATACCCCAGGTCAGTGCGTGAAGGCCCCGGGTTCTGCCCTTCACAAGGAGGAGAGGCCCAGCAGGGAAACCCAGGGTCTGCATTTCAGAACCCTCCTGGCAATACAGGGTAAGAATGCGCAGGCTGGCTAAACCGCCAGGATGCTCGCCTTCGGTGAGAGGAGCGCTCAGTCTGATCTGAGCCGTGACTCACAGGCAGCGCCGTGTGTGTCTAACTGATCGAGAAGTGAGGACACAGGTCACTGGTGGTTCTGGGTGCCCTGCACTTGGCAGACCCTGGCAAACGTGGGGGACTGGAGAGAAGACTAAGCGTGGACACGGCAGGGACGGGCTGGGAGCTGCTGGCCCGGAAGGCAGGCCCCCTGCGGCAGGCGCCCCGTACCTTCGTCAGCAGCAGGACCCGCTTCTGCAGCCGCCGGGCCAGGGCCTCATGCATCTCCCGCTTCTTCCTCTCCTCCAGCAGCTGGCTGCCGAGCTGGCGGGCCTCCTCCTGGAGCCGCAGCCGGGCCTCCTCCAGCCCCCGGGCACTGCAAGAGGCAAAAGGGCAGAGCGGTGAGGCCTGGCGCCCAGGACAGCACCCAGCGACGGCCCCCCAGGCCCAGCACGGCCCACGTCACTCAGGTCCCAAAATAGAGCCGCACGTGCAACCAGCCCGCTGTCACTTCCTCACTTCTGAATAGCTACTTAGAGCCTTTCAGGAGTTTCTGGATTTCAAAGAGCCGCCCAGGGTGATCCCAGAACACGGAAGGCGCGGGGGAGGGAAGCTCAACTCCACACACAATGGGGAAAATTGCCAGCAGCGCGGGCTTCGGGAGGGCGCCTCTGAATGAGCTAAATTACCAGGGCAGGCACTTCCCATCCGAACCGCAGTCGGCCACAGATGCGCAGCTCCGTGCGGCGCGGGGACGTCAAGCACCAGCCCAGGGTGGGCCCCTTCCACAGACGTCCTGCAGAGTCGAGCCCCCGCAGAGCTCTGACAGCAGGGGGCAGACCCTGGGGCACCCGCTTCCCTCCACGCGGCCAGCGCCCTGCGTCAGTTCACACACTTGACACTGCTCTCCGGTTACCGGTGCCACCAAGCCGTCCCTCAGACTGCAGATCGGGTGGGCACCCATGGGCTCATATGCCAACTTCCTGGCAGGGCACCTTCAGAGTTTGGTCTTTGCCGCTCTTTCCCTCAAAACTCCATCAGTCCTTCACAACCTGTAGGGACTGTCCTCTGCCCTGGCCTGTTCCCACACAGGCTTCAGGAACCCCCGTCCTGCCCCACCTACACAGGAGGTGCCCACCCGTAGACACCCCCCGTCTTTTTGAGGGGACGGTGATCAGGAGAGCTCCCGGGAGGGAGGACGCCCCAGGAAAAGGAGGCGCTAACCCCACGGGCGGGTGGGCGGGCAAACCGTGAAGCATGGGCCGAAGATGCCGTGTCCACGCTATTCTTTCAAGCAGAGGAAACGTCTTTCCAAGACAAACCTTTAATACTCTGCTTCTGTATTTTTCTTTTGAGATCTTACCAGGATTATATTACAAGGTGCTATTTGTAACATTTAGCTGGGGTGACGCCCAATGACAACGAGATGACTTCGAAAATATAAAGGTTGGAGCTGAGGGGCTACAGACAACACCACCTGCATCTTGTATCATTCCTGGCGTCCAATTATTTCTTTTTTTGCTTTGATTACACGATTTCAAGAAAACCTTAATCCACAGGGATGGCAGACAATGCTTTCTTTGGAGGTGGTCTCCGCTGTGCTCATTTTTTCTATTTCACATCTGAGTGAGTATGGGCTTATTTTTTATCGTAATTTAGTATAATTCTTTAAACAGCTAACTATAATTTGAGAGTAAACGTGGGCGGGACTTTGTAAGAGACTCAGAGAACGCCTGGTCTCGGAGCCGAGCAGCGTTCTCACCCAGGGGCCCCGCGCCGCACCCCTCGCAGCCGCCTCAGAAAGCCTTCCTCTAAGAGCGAGTCCCCCTGCACAGCTGGCCGAGGGCACCTGCCACCTCTACGTGCTTCGTAACCAAAGACGTAAAATAAAATAAAACAAAACAAGTACAAGTATTCATTAAAACAGACATTTAAAGAGACCATTTTGAGTTCTAGTTCAATTTAAAACTATTCATAGGCCAATTTAATAATCAAGGACTGTGAAATCGACTCTGGAATCACTGACTTCAGGTGGGCAAGTGCACAGCGTTTTGAATCACTGCTCCGCCGTGTGATTTAAGTAGAGGAACTCGGGTTCCCTTGTCCAAGCTGCCGAGGCCAGGTGGCAGCAGCCAAGACCAGCTTGCAGGGGACGGGGCTGCTCTGAGCACGAGCTTTCTGGGGACAGCCCTGGTGGGAACTGACAAACCCCAAGACCCACGGTTTCGGGAGCACGATGTCCCCACACAGAGGTCTGGAGGCCTCCCCCCCGAGGGCAGGTATGAAGGCCACAGGGAACTGCTGTCCACCTGCAGAGAGCTGGAGACCCCGACTCCTGGGGCCTGGCCCAGGGCACACCTCACCTGCACCTGGCCTGTCACCGCCAGCTCACTGTGTGGGCCCCTAAAACACGGGTGGGCCTGAGGCCCCAGACCAGGCCCGAGATGTCGTAAGAACAAGTATGTCAAGTGCAGGACACAGCGCCAGTCACACGTCCAGCAGCACCCACAGGAGACGACCGAGCCTTTCGGGGCTTGGGGCTTGGCCCAGGTGGGCAAAGCTCCTGCCCGCTTAGAAAAACCACCTGTCCTTCCCCGCGTGAAATGCTTTTCATGAAACCAAGATGGGAGGCAATGAAGCAGAGGACACACAACCCCAGGCACCAGCAAGCAGCTCTGGGAGGGCAGCCCCCTGGCAGGCTGGCCCGAGTGGCGCTCGGCCCGGGCTGGGGTCTCCTGGGGTCTCCAGTGGAGGCGCTCCATCCTCAGGCTCGCCAGCCTCGTGTCACCCCGAGTTCCAAGGCCTGCCATGAGGCCTAACGTTCCATCAGTACTCAGTTTTTCTTAAAGCTGGACGAGACCTAAACATCCAACCTGGGCAGCTTACAGGAGGCGGTGCTGCTGGCACTGCCCAGAGAGCGCTGCTTGGGCCGCCGCAGCCTGGCTCTGACTCTCCTGAGCCCCGGTGACAAACTGGCCCAGCCCCGGAGAGACAGCAGGGGTCAAGCGGCACCACGGGCCCCAGCCCCCA
Source organism: Eubalaena glacialis (assembly GCF_028564815.1). Lineage (NCBI taxonomy): Eukaryota > Metazoa > Chordata > Mammalia > Artiodactyla > Balaenidae > Eubalaena > Eubalaena glacialis. Next base: position 93,591,137 of record NC_083728.1, on the reverse strand, counting down.
GGCTCTCGCTCTGGACGGTGCGGGTCTCGGCAAAGACGCCGTGCGTCCTGCGGAGCAGAGGCTTCACACACGGCGCGGCTCACTGGTAGCGAAAGAGGAGAAAGAGGCGCCCGGATAACTTCAGGGGGCCGCTGGGGTCCCCTGGAACCGGTCCATCTGAAGCAGCGGGACCCACGCCTCTACGGGGGCACCGCTGCTGTCGGGCCTGCGCCAGCCGGAGTCGGTGCTGCCCGGAGGGGAAGGGCTGCCCCAGCGCCACTGGCAGGAAAGGAAGCGGCAGGAGCCCCTCTTCCGGGAGGAGGACGGGGCACGGGCCTCCCTCCCCACGGCCTTGCGGCTCTCCCCCCGGCGCCCCTCCGCGCGGGCCGCAAAGGCCGCCGGCTGGCAAAGCAGAGCTGGGAAAGGGAGGCTGGAGCGCAGGACGGTCTCGGGCAGAAGACGGACGAGAAGCGGCGAATACGTGACCAGCTCGGGAGGGAGGGAAAGCAGGGAAGGACCCAGAGGCTAGAGCAGAGCAGGGCAGAGGCGCTGTTCACGTGAGAGGGCGCCGCACCGCCCCAGAGGGCAGCACGAGGGGGTCTGAAGCCGCTGGGCGTGCGCCAGGGGCCAGGAGGGGCCAGAGGGCGCAGGCAGAAAGGGGAGGAAGAGCAACCGAGAAGGGCCGCGTGGAGAGGGCAGGAGAGAGCGAGAGGGGAAAAGGCGGCGAGCAGAGACGAGGACCTCTGAGGACAACGCGGGTGGAGGCGGCGGCCCAGGAGGCGCTGGCTTTGGTCTACAGGTTCTCGGGGGAGCGGGCAAGAGCTCAGGGTGCGCTCGAGGGACTGACCCCGCAGGGTGGGGACGTCCCGGTGGGCGGGAGAGGAGGGGCCGTGAACAGCCGGGCCTCGGGGGACAAGGGGTGGACGAACTGGCGCAAACAGGGCCTGGTCTTCCACAGGAGTGCAGTTTTCTGACGTTTCCAAGAACTGCCCCCGAAGTGCCCCAAAGCGGTTTTTCACAACACCTGCCAACGGGCGGCCCTCCCCATCCTCGTGTGCCGGGGGGTGAGAGCACACCTGCAGCCTCTCCAGAGAGGGCCTCCTGCAGCCTGGGCCGCAGGCCCGTCGGCCACCGCTCTGCGAACAGAGGCCTGTGGGTCCCCGAGCCCCGGAGGCCCGACCCAGAGCGCCAGCACCACACGGCCGCCTCTTCCCTGCGGAACGCCCTCTCGTTCAATCGCGGCCTTCCTTGTGAAGTAGAGAGGAGAAAACCCATAAAAAATTAAACCTCTGGTTCCGTGCTTACGTTGAACCCTGAGGTCAGTGGCATTTCCGTGAACCTCTAGGAGTTCAAAATGAAACCCTCAGTTCTCAGAGGAGAGGGCGGCACGTTCATCCATCAGTACCTTTCTGAGGTGGCGTCTGTGGAAGGAAGTAAGGCCTGAGCTTTTGAGAACCCCTCTCTGCGCTGTGACGGGCCGCTGCAGCCCACTGTAATGTCATCTTCATCAGAAAACCCCCAGCCTAAGGAGATCCACTTTCAAGGAAGGATGAAAGGACACGCACGCTGTGAAGCCGCAGGCAACACCTGAACGACCTTCTCTCTCTCAGCGCGGTTCCTCCCGGCCCCCACACCGTGCACCCGCCCTCCACATCCACCTCCTCCCAGCTCCAGCCGCCACCGCGGCATCCCGGTGCCAAGGGGCGTGCCGTGACACTCGCCTGCGGGACAGGAGGCCCAAAGGGCTGGCCAGCGCCTCTAGGAAGCACACGGACGGGGCGGGGCAACCGACCCCAGGAAGGACTGCCCCGCTGTGCGGAGCCCTCGCTCCGAGCTGGTGTGGGCCGGGGGCCTGGCACCCAGTCTTGCCTGGAAGGTCAGCACGGAGGGCGGAAACACCCGGCAGCCGTGGCCGGGCCCACGTTCAAACCAAGAACAGCTCTGAGGCGAGCAAACCTGCAGTCGGTGACATGCGGTCGAGACGTTCACGCGGACACACGGGATTAGGCAAGACCTTTATTTCTGACGACTGCCCACGAGTACTTCCCCAAGAGCATGCGGTCACCCGCCCACGGCCCTGCGGGTTAAGATGTGAACACGACTGCACGTGCACACTGATTCCTGGTGGCTACAGTTTTGCAGGAAACTAGGATGATGTTAATAAAATTTAATTCACACTTCTGCAAAGTCCCTAAAGCTTCCTTACGCTTGGGGCTCTGAGGAGCAGAGATCAAACCCACCACACATGTGCTCTCCAAGTGTCCCCGTCCCACAGACAGGTGACCAAGCCTCGGGGGCTGCCACTGACTTGAGGCCCCTCCGCCCCGACCAGGACACGGTGCCCGAACTCCAGTCTCTCCAGTTCTGTGCCCCGTGTGCCCCGGCCACCAGGCGGGACAAGCCAAGCCACCACCAAGTAGGTGACTCACTGTGTGTGTGTCTGTCTGGGGCGTGAGGGCTCGAGGCCGGCCACAGAGCCACCCGGAGGAGGAGGACAGCGGGCCTTGGTGCCACCACAGCTCCTCAGGGAAGCCTCCGAAACTGAAAATTCTCCACGCCCGCCTGTGGAGAGAGCGAAAGGAAGGGTCGTGGAAAGGACAGGGCAGAGCAGAAAAGGGCAGGCAAGAGCCGGCTGATCCGACACGACACGGGGCTGTGGCTGGCGTGCGTGCAGGACTCGGGACACGACTGAGCTGCAGCACGTACCGAACGGAGGTCAGGGTTTCAGCTGAGAGCAAGGTCACCACCAGCTCGATGGGCAGGGCTGCCAAGACGTCCTGTGGCAGCAGGCGAAGCGGGGAGAAACCGGCAGGGATGAGACCCGGCCAGACGGAGCCCCGGGGGTGCAGCGCCGTGGGTGCCAGGCCATCCAAGGGCACGGTGAGGACGCTCGGGACTCACTGGCTGTGAAGGACAGGGCAGGGGCACAGAGGACACAGGACGCACAGCTGGCCTCCAGGTGGCCAGATCCCGGTGAGAAATCTCTCTCAGAGCTGCCCGAGGATGGGAAGGGCTGCTTGGAGAGCGGCCGGCCTCCAGCCAGAAGGGCTTCAGCTACAGGCTGGCCTCCTCCTCGGGAGGGAACCAGCAGGGGCGCTGCACTGCTGGGGGTGCCCACGCAACGCAGATTTCCTCACTGCTAAGACTCGGGGCTTACTTCTGGAAGCCATGGCCTGGCGGATAAACAGTGGATGGAGGGACACCGCAAAGCAGCAGACCACACGCTGACCAGCAAGGAGGGGCCACACGGCCTCCCTCGTACCCGCACCTCCCGTTTCCTCCAATCAAGGCTTCGGTTCCCCAAATTCTCTCCACCAGCACCCTGAGCACAGGCCCTGGTGGTTTTCTAAGGAAGCGGGGCTGTGGTGCCAGCAGCGGAAGCAGAGGCCCCACGCGCCGTCCTGCACGAAGCCCACGGGCCCTCTGGTGGGTCCACCACGTTCCGGTCCTGAAGGCAGCCCGGGCAGCTGCGCAACACCGAAACGGCAGCAAGGGCGCCCGCAGCCGGGACCCGTGTGCTCGCCCAGCCGTGCCTCACCTCGGCGCTTTGCAGGATGCATTTGCGGGAAAGACAAGAGGGGCCAGGGTGGGCAAGGCCACCACCCACACAGAACCGCTTCTGGAGCAAAGACCCTCTAAGGGAGCTGCTGCAGATACAGACCAGGAAGGGTCAGTATCTGAATGGGGTCTCGAGACGACGAGAACCCACCCAGATCAGCACAGGGAACAGTTGGGACTGAAGGAACCCGGAAGTGGGCTCCACACGGAGGGAAGGACAGGACCCCACCAGGGAGGGAGGGCTGGATGCTGCCCCCGACCTCCGGGGGTCTGCTCCCGCTCCACTCCCCTCACCCCTGCCCCCAAGGGCGTCACCACTGACAGCCGTGCACGCTGAGCCCTGGACTCACCCTCGACAGCCCCCCTTCCCTTCCACCAGGGCTCCGCAGACCTGACAGCCCCACGCACGCTGAGCACAGGCTCCCCGCGTCTGCACCCCCAGACCTGGTCCAGGCCGCCCCTCCTCACTGACCCCCACGGCTGCCTGCTCCCCCATCCCCCCTCCTGACCGAACATACAAACCTCACCCGTCACAAGGCTCCCCTTTAACCACTCCACAGCCTCCTGCATTCGAAGGACAGCTCAGGCCAAGGCCAGACCCAGCTTCACTCAGCCGCAGGGAGCCACGCCCACCGTGTCCACGGGCCTGGCCAGGAGCCACGCGGCAGCTCGGCAGGGCAGGGCAGGGCAGGGCGGACGGTCAGATGGAGCCAGGTACTGGTTCCAGAAAGACTCTCCCAGGTGGCGGGCGTCGGCACCGAGGCACGAGGCACGCCGCTCCCACTCCCACGCCCCTGCCCGGAGAGGTTCCCGCCACGCAGAGCCTGGGTGTGCCCCGGGGGCAGCGCAATCACGGGAGCGGAAACCCACCGCTGCTTCTGGAGGGGAACGCGCGACCGCAGCCCTGATTCCCCGGGCACGAGTCCCTCAGCGTCGGAGGTCAGGTACTGCAGAAAACTCTCTGAACCTCCATTTCCTCAGCGATAAAAGGGAAGCCACTGCCCTCTGCCTGACGGGGCGGCGGGGACACTCACAAGGCACGTGCAGAGAGCAAAGCACATGCCAAGTGTGCACAGGGTGAAGCCCCCGTGCTGCTGCCTTAACGGGGCGCAGCGGGATGACCCACCATCTGCACCCAGCTAAGCAGAGAAGCCGCGTCCAGGGAGAGACCGCCTTGAAAAAGAGCTGGTTGAGATCCGTACCACCGTTTCCTTTTCTGAAGCTTCACACGGGACTAAAGAAGAAAGCAGAGGTCAGGAGCTGGGAGCTCCGTGGTGCCCAGCACGCTCGTGCACCCCTGGGTCCTGCTGAGTGTCCACACAACCCGAGAGGAAAGGGCATCGCTACCATATCCCTATCCCCGGACGGGGCACACACAGCCGGTGGACGCAAGCCAGGCTCTTATTCAGACCAGAGCCCCGACTACACATGTGGGCACCCTCTCACTGCACGGCCAGCCTGGACCAAAGGCTGAGATCAGGTCTTGGGCGCAGCAAATGGGACCCTGGGCTCCGTCAGTCTGGTCAAGGGGTAGCTTCAGCGTGTGTGGGGAGAAGGAAGGGGACCAGGGAGACAGGAGGGCGGGAGGTGGGCAGCCCCTCCGTTCTGGGTCCCGCTCAGACTCAGGAGGGGCCACCTAGGAGAGGAGCCGTGAGCCTCGCCCCGTCAGCCCCGACACCCAGGCCTGGCGTGGCACACAGCCGTCTTCACGTACAGCATCTAATTCCAATCCTAAATGCCTCCCAGTGTCATTACACATTTCTCAGAGAAAAATAAGAAATCCAAACAGTGGAAACAAAAAGAGAGAATGAACAAGGCAAAGGATAAGTAATTACCAATCAAAGGAACAGCGAGGGGCAGGCTGGGGAGCTGCAGCCGGCCTCCCCGCCATCTCTCCTCCGCCCAACTCCGAACGTCTCATCAATTCCAATCGCCAAATTCAATCTGCATTCCCAGATAAACAGAGGCCACACAGTAAATACTCTCATCTGACCTTGAAATGTAAGGAGGAAAACTACCCTTTGCAATTTCAATTCAAGCCCAACCATAATGAATAATCCAATTTTGCTGATCCGTTACCAACCTGTAACCGTACGGGTGGGTGGGGCTGACTCCAAATTCCGGGGTGAGGAGCCCAAGCGAGGCCGGCTGCAGCTCCCCAGTGCTGGGTGCCAGGCTCACAGCAGGATGCCCTCAGCCCACCCCAGGGGGCGCCCGGGACTCAGGACACAGGCACGGCAGGGAGCAGAGGGCAAGTCGGCCCCTCAGATCCTGCAGAGCAGCTGCCCTGGACCCTCGAGCTCCAGCTCTCAGCACAACCCGGGGGGAAGACGGTGGATGGGTAACTAAGGTGACCCTGCGCTCCGGTGGCGCAGACGCCCCACGCAGCGGAGGGGACCTTCTGACCTCTCACGTGCACCATCTCACTAAGCCCCACAGCATCCCTGAGGATGCGGGTCCGGCACACGGCCCGCAGACGGGACAGCCAAGCCTGACCCAGGGAGAGGGACCTTCTACACCGCGCTCGGCAAACGGTCCACCGCCTGCTCTGGAAATACAGTTTGGCTGGAACGCGGCCCAACCCGCTCCTCACGTGGCATCTACGGCTGCTTTCCTGTGACAGAGTTTCTGTGGCCTGAAAATGCAGAACTATTTACTACCGGTGGGCCCTTTACAGAGACAGTCTGCCTGTCACTGCGCTCTGCCTGATGTAAGGTCCGGAAAGGGCTCCGCCCACTGGCGGTCGGTCCCCTCCCCGCCCCGCCAAGTAGAGCTAGCGGCACAGAAGCTCGTAGCAGCCTGGCCGGCCCTGGGCACTGCCGACACAGGACCCCTTACCAACGAGACAAACGCCACCCGATGCACTGTCCCCTCACACTGCGCCCCACCCTCTCACATCCGGAGCCCAGCGATCCTCCTGTTTCTGGTCTGAACAGACGCCACAGCCTCTAGGCCCCCTGTGGCAGCGGCCTCCGTGGACCTGCCCAGTGTGGTTCTGAAGCCAGGCTGCGTGGGCACGAGGGCGGTGGGGGAGAACCCGCAGAGCAGCAGGCCCGGTGCTCTTCCCCATTTCCCATCCGACTCCCTCTCTTCCTTCAGCTGGGGGTGGCAGGTAAGTGGCCGTCCCAGGGTCACAGAGCTCTACGTGGCCGATGATGCTGAGGGTCGGGCTGCCCCCGCAGCACACCCATCTCTGTCCTTCCAGACCCCCCGTCTCCCTGCCTGGGTCAAGGACGGCAAACGCCTCAAGGCAGACCCACACCCACCCCCAGGGAGTCAGGAGCACGGGGTGCAGGCCGGGGTCAACCACCTCCGCCAAGGGAGAGGAAGGGGCACGCCGGGGGCATTCACGTGCACCTCACTGAGGGGTCCCGAGGGGTGCAAAGAGGTCCGGGACAGACGAGGTCAGGACGTAAAGAAGTAAACAAGCTTCAAACACCCAGAGCAGCCCCATAACAGGGTAACGTGGCTAAACACGTGCTTAAAACAGCTCCGGAGGGATGCTCCAGGGCCCGGTCCAGGCAGCGGCACTGAATACTGAGCCTCAAGTCCTGAGTGCTAAACCCTGGGTACCCAGTACTAAGCAGTCCACCTCAGGGACCAAGCACTGAGCCACCGGTACTAGGTACTGAGCCCCAAGTACCAAACACTAAGCCAGAATGCAGTCTGCGCTCCAAGGCAGGGAGGGTCAAAAAACAAGAGGTGGGCAGTCTGGGGCCTCCAGAAGCGTCTGCCTTTACACCTGGCCAGTCGTGGTGTTGACGAGAAAGCAGCAGACCGGGCAGCGAGGATACGTCGGCTCCAGGCCCAGCCCTCAGAGCCCTGCCCCTCTGGAGGCCTGGACTTCCACACCCACGAAGTGCAGACAGCCCACAGGAGGGACACGGAAGGGGACGTGGCAGCGAGAGCAGCACGTGGACACGGTGCCCCAGAGCCTGCAGCTCCAGCTGCATGAGTGCAAGGCAGCACAGCAGCCCCTTCCCCGCGGGGGGACGCGGACGCAAAGGGCCTTGACCACGGCGCTCGGTGCCAACGAGAGATGCCCGGGGTGGGGGGGGCGGGTGGTGGCAGGGAAACACAGTAGGCCCCACCATGGGGCACACCTGTGACTTCTGATGGCCCAGCTCCGGGTGAGGTCCCCGTCACAACCCCAGGTCAGGACCTTCCACCACTGCATCGCCCCAAGAGACCAAGGAGGGCCCCGCGGCTGGGAGCACGTGGCAGAAGCAGCCCTGAAGACTCCTGGAGGTGGTCCCCACACGCGGGCGGGGTGGGGTGACGCTGCCATGCACGTGCTGTGGAGGGCCCTCCGTCGGTGCTGGACTTCACATCTACCTCCTCCCAGGGGCACGGAACCAAACCTCAAGCTCAAACGCAGCCTTTTAGATACGGAATGATCACCAAAAATCAGACTCTACAGGGTGAGAAAAGCAAACGAACTACACCCTGCATGTCCTCGATCTGCCCGGAGCAGGGACCGGCGAGCGCCCAGGAGCCGGGCGAGGGCAGGCTGACATGCTGGGGCTCAGGCCTTTGCTCTCTTGAGCGCCCTGTGGATCCAGCGTTGGGCTTAGCTGGATATAAAAACAAGACAAAAAGAAAAAGATTTTTACAAGATCACACCTCCCATCCTCAAGGAATTCACCATCCAGCACAGGAGAAGAATAAAACACGGCACGGCGGATGCAGGAAGCTGGAGGGAAGGGAAGGAGCACGGCTGCCTCAGAAGGACAGCCAAGCCGGGCAGGCACAGAGCTGAGCACCGCCCGGCCCAAGGGCAGGAGGTCAAAGGGCAGCACCAGGCCACAGGGGTGGCACGGGTGGACGAGTTCCAACGGCGCCTGTGAACTCGGCCAGCGGTAAAGGTGAGACGGCCCAAGCTCACCCCGTCCCCCCGAGTCGCCCGAGAGCCCAATCAGCAACGCTGGCGCTGAGGGTCCCAACGTGCAGACCTTCACCGGCAGCGCCCTCCACGCCTTCGAGCCACACCTGTCCCCGCGACGGTCCTTCTCCTGGGTAACAAAGCCCATTCCGCCTGTTTACTTTCCCATCGATGTTGCTGTCCTCAACCAGAGCACAAGAAATCAACAGGCCGCTGGGTGAGGTGCCCTCACGGGACGCTGCCATCCACTACGTCCTGCGGCTCCGCTGTCCCCGCCGAAAGAGGAGCCTCCGCTAGGCGCGCAGCCATGGGGACCCCCCCGGGGGAGGAGCCACCCTCCACGCAGGTGACGCCAGGCAAGCACGGCCACACACCCTCTGAATGCTGCCGCTCTCACCGACACCTCTAAGGCACTTCCGTGCTGGAAGGGTGAGAGTGAAGGAGAAAACTTAAGTTACCAGTTCCTCCTGCATCGTTTTAGTCAAGCATCCACTCAGCCTTGCCGTGTCCACAGAGCTGCTCACTCACTGATCCCACTTCGTCCCCACAGGCGCGGGGGCCCCGGGGGGCTGACACTTGCCTGGAGAAGGACCAGCTCTACTCGGTTTATTTCCTCTAGAACTTTAAGAGCGACTAAGACAGAAACGACCTTTACAAGGCAGGGCGGGTCCTGTTGGGGAAGCTGGAGCCCACTCACTGCTCTGCTCACACCACAGGAGGGGGCCGGGGGCCGGGCTCCTCGCCTCGCCTGGCCTCGCCTCGCCTTGCCTCGCCTCGCGCGTGCCGCCAGGCGCGCCAAAGCGGGTCTGGGTGGTGGCGGCCATGGGGGCAGCTGTGGCCGGGGCTGCAGAGGCGGCAGCCGCAGCTGGGCTCACGTCCGCCCTCCACCACTTGCCAGTGCGGAACGGGGACCCGAGGACACTGACAGTTTCTCCTCAAGATTCCTCAGAAAAAGGCACTTTGTTAAGAAACTAAGAGACTCTCCGACATATGGCAGGCCCTCCGCGTCCAATCGTCCAGTAATTTTCGTGGATCACCTCTCAACTGGCTGTGGGTACCTTCTTATGGACTGCTGCCGGGGGTTCCAGGAAATCTCTGCAGTTTATTTAGTGACAAGGCAAGGCTGTGGCCCCAGGAGTGGGAAGGGAGGTCAGGCGGGAAGGGCACGGGGTGCTCCCTGGAAGAGGTGTCACCCAGGGGCTCCGGGCGAGCGCCAAGAGTGGGTGTCGAGTCTGAAGGGGGCAAGAGCACAAGGGAGGTGGCGATGCTGAGGGGGGCGCCTCCCCGCTGAAATGGCCAGTTTATGGTACGAAGCAAACACCAAACGGGGTTCAAGAAAAGGCAACAGGAAAACCATGAAGACTCCAGCACAGGGCGAAACCCACACCAAGGCTAACGGGGCCGAGAGACAGGCCCACCCACACCCACCCGCCCACCAGTCAGCCAGGTCGCGCGGGGGTCGGGAGCCTGGACCCGGGAGTGCACGGGGCGGGGCCAAGAACAGGAAGGCGGGGGTCCCCATCCCCAGCCTAGTGACTCCACGAGGACCCCAAACCAGCTGAGGTCTGGTTTTCCACGCAGACCCGACTTCGGGGAAAGAACACGTCAGGGACACTGACATCCATGCGGTAATTCTACTTCTCTTTGGAAGTTGGTAAGTCTGTACATCCAACAGGGCGTTTTGAGTGAACGGTGCTGGGCAGAACAGGAGTAACAGAGCAGCTGTGAAAATTCAACGATGTTCAGAAGACTCTGGTCGACAATTCAGAGAACAAGTCTGGAAGTGTGTGAATAGAGGGCATAGAAAACAAAGGTCTGCTGTGATTACGAATACTGATTTACTTCTCTGAAATTTCCGGAGGAGAAAAGGAGCCTAGCCAGCCGTGGGGACGGCCACAGCAACGCCAAGCATGTCACATGGCCCCACCGCCAAGCGCGGAGGAGGAGCCCGTGACCTTCAGGTCCCGGGAGCAGCCTCGGGTCCCCAGGCAAGCCGGGCACGGTGACAAGCGGGAAGGCAGCGCCGTCTCCAGCGGCGTCCGTGGGCGGTGTCTCCCCGCAAACAGAACTGCGGAGAAGGCCGTGTGCACGGCTGCCGGGGCCGCTGCGGCGCTGATACCTGGACGGCCCGTCTGCCGGCGAGCAGATCAGGCACAGCAAACGCAGCACGGACAGCAGACTTCCCGAGCCACTGTCGTGGCCGCTCACCCTCCCGCTCACCGGTGCATCGCTTTCTGAGAACAAGACACCGGAATCTACCCCACGCCTGCGAATAGGTGCGCCCCGGCTCCCCGTTGTCGGACCCCAGGTGACACGGGAAGCCACCAATGCCATCGTCGGACCCAGAGAAGAAAGAAGAGGAGCCCAAACACACAAACAGGACCCGGCAAGGGTGGGATGCACGCTGGGACCCTTGGGAGATGGGACGAGAGACCTTCACTGCGTCGCCGCCGGGGCCGGCAGCATCCAGCAAACACCGCCATCCTCCCCCGGATACACACACGCCCGTTTAACACTGCCCACCTGGACAAGCTAAGTCCCGTCGTCATCCCCGCTGGACACGGGACGCCCGGGTTCTGGAGGCAAGTCAGTGAGGCAGTGAGAGCTCGAGCTCAGGTGTCTCCGTCATGACCCTACGCTGGTCACGAGCACCGGCTCACGTTCGCAGCCACGGGTTCCCTGCTTACGTGGCCAATCAATCAATGCGAATCGAGCGCCTCCTGTGTGTCAGTCACCAATCCAGGCAAAGGAGACAATGGTGACCAGCTTCAAGGAGCTCACGCAGAACAGACGGTGTCCTGGGACGTGCCGGGGGGTGCGGGCCGCCCAGGCTCTACCAGCTGCCCACCCTCCACTGTGTGTGCGGCTTCACCCCCAGCGGGTCCCCCGGATGTCCTCCTCACTCACAGGGTTCGGCCCCGACAGCACGAGGCCACGTGGAGCCTCAGGCCCCCTTTGCCCTGCTGCCCCAGAGCTGGGAAGGAGACAAGCCAGTGCTACCAAGCGCAGACGGAGGGTTGAAACCCCCTACCTGCTCAGAGGTCCAGCCTTGCCTTGCCCACAGACCACTTAAACAACGAGACCTGCTCCCTATCAGAGACCCGCCACCAGACAAGATAATCCCCTCGCTGGTTTCCTGTGTGGCCCTGGGTTCATCATGAACGTGACCCCGCGTATCAGATACTGAGAGCTTCTGACTGAAAGACCACTTTCTCTGAAATGACCTCTTTACAGTAAATTGCACAAATGGGAGATGGCAGGGAGAAATGGCGACTGAGAAGCCGGCTCACGCGGGAGGGAAGGAGCCTGGTGGAGCCCGAGCGGGCGGCCTGAGTCCCCCTGCGGAGCTCAGACTGCTGTCGACGCCCGCCGCGTGCCTGGGGCCAGAGGACCTCCTGGGCGCCAGCCCACGCCCCCCCCCCCCCCCCCGCCCCATTCACACTGAAGGAAATGAGGTTACTCTGAGGGCGCATTCTCATTGAGCCTCACTTGGTTCTCAGGCGCTAACATTACAAAACCATTTGTTGAAGAACTCTTTTTTTTTTCTTTTAACATTTTTTTTCAATTATTAATTTATTTATTTATGGCTGTGTTGGGTCTTCGTTTCTGTGCTAGGGCTTTCTCTAGTTGTGGCAAGCGGGGTCCACTCTTCATCGTGGTGCGCGGGCCTCTCACTATCGCGGCCTCTCTCGTTGCGGAGCACAGGCTCAGTAATTGTGGCTCACGGGCCCAGTTGCTCTGCGGCATGTGGGATCTTCCCAGACCAGGGCTCGAACCTGTGTCCCCTGCATTGGCAGGCAGATTCTCAACCACTGCGCCACCAGGGAAGCCCCTGACTCATTTTTAATTGAGACAAAACTTAGACAACATTTACCGTTATACCATTTTAAAATGAACAATTCAGTCGTTTTTAGTATATGTGCAACGCTGTCCAAACACTGACACGAATTCAAGAAGATTTTCATCACCGCAGACAGAGGCCCTGTCTGCCCCATCAGCAGTCACTCTCCGTTCCCACCCCCCGCAGCGGCTGGCCCCGACCAACCTGCTTTCTGTGCCTAGGAATTTGCCCACTTTGGACATTTCGTCTTACTGGAATCATACACTACGTGGCCCTCTCCGACTGGCTTCTTTCAATTAGCATAATGTTTCCAAGGTTCGTCCTACTTTACCATGTACCACTGCTTCATTTCTTTTGTGGATGAGTAATATTCCACTGGATGGATGGACCACAACTTGTTTATTCATCGGTTGCTGGGCATTTGGATTCTTTCCATCTTTTGGCTGTTGTGAATAATGGTGCTATGAACACTCAAACGCAGGTTTTTGTGTGAACATATGTTCTCAGTTCTCCTGGGTACATAACTAGGAGTGGAACTGCTGGGTCATATTAACTCTGCGTTTAACCTTCTGAGGAACTGCTAGACTGTTTCCCACAGTGGCTGTACCATTTTACATTCCTACCAATAATCTGTGAGGGTTCCAATTTCTCCACATCCTCACCCAATACTCTTTATTTTCCATCTTTAAAATTATTATTACAAAAAGTATTGTACAATGACATATAATTATATATGCAACTTTATTGTTATGTATGACATATCATTATCATGCTAGCCATCCTAGTGGGTGTAAAGGGGTATCTCATTGTAGTTTTAATGTTCTTCGTGTGCTTCTTAAACATTTGTAGCAATGTCTACTTAAGTCCTTTGCCCTTTTTGTGGTAAAATACACATAACATAAAATTTTAACCATTTCTAAGCATCCAAACAAGTGGCATTAGTACATTCACATTGTTGTACAACCATCACCACCATCCATCTGAGAACTCATCTCCCCCAAACTGAAATGCTGTCCCCATTAAGCACTAACTCCCCCTGAACCCCAGCCCCTGGCACCCACCCTCTTACTTTGTCTGTATGGATTGGACTCCTCTAGGGACTTCACAGAAGTGAAATCATATCTGTCCTTTTTTGACTGGCTTATTTCACTGAGCATCATGTCTTCAAGGTTCATCCATGTTACAGCAGGTGTCTGAATTGCCTTCCTTTTAAAGGATAAGTGATATTTCACTGTGCGGAGGTACCACGTTTTATTTGTCCACTCACCCACCGCGCAGAGGGACCACGTTTTATTTGTCCACTCACCCACTGCACGGAGGGACCACGTTTTATTTGTCCACTCACCCTCACCCCTCGAGGGACACTGGGCTGCCTCCAGCTCTTGACTACTGTGAATAATGCTGCTGAGAGTGTGGGTGTGCAGACATCTGCTCCAGCCACCCCGGCTTCCACAGCACCCACACATTTTGCACCCCACCAGCCATGCACAAGGGTGGCAATCTCTACCCCCTCACCAACACTTGTTTTCTATGTTTTTGAAAGCAGTCACCCTAAAGGGTGAGAGGTGATATCACATGGCTTTGAGCCCCATTTCTCTAAGGACTAGTGATACTGAGCATCTTTTCATGTCCTTATCGGCCATTCATTTATCTTTTTTGGAGACATGTCTATTCAAGTACTTTGTCCATTTTTTAAATCAGGTTGTTTTCTTGATGTTCCATTGTGAGAGTTCTTTATATATTCTGGATACCAGACCATTATCAGATACTTTGCAAATATTTTCTCCCTTACGTGGGTTGACTTTTCAATTTCTTGATGGTGTCCTTTGATGAATTTAAGTTTTCTATTTCAATGAAGTCCATTTTACTAATCTTTTTTTTTTGCTTGTGCATAAAGATACTTGTGTATATTTTTGCTTGGTATCATATTTAAGAAACCATTACCCCCTAACCCAAGGTCACAAAGATCTCTGACACCAATGTTTCTTCTCAGAGCTTTAGAGTTTTAGTTCTTGCATCTGGGTCTTTGATCCATCTGAGTTACTTTTTGCATACAGTTTAAGGCAGGGATCCAAATTTATTCTTTTTAATTAATTAATTAATTTATTGATTTATTTATTTTTGGCTGCGTTGGGTCTTCGTTGCTGCACACGGGCTTTCTCTAGTTGCGGCTAGTGGGGGCCGCTCTTCATTGCAGTGCATGGGCCTCTCATTGCGGTGGCTTCTCTTGTTGCGAAGCACGGGCTCCAGGCACACAGGCTTCAGTAGTTGAGGGCACGCAGGCTCAGCAGTTGTGGCACACAGGGTTAGTTGCTCTGCGGCCTGTGGGATCCTCCCCGACCAGGGCTCGAACCCACGTCCCCTGCACTGGGAGGTGGACTCCCAACCACTGCGCCACCAGGGAAGTCCCACATTTATTCTTTTGAAGTTATCTCAGCACCATAAAATAAATTAGGAAGTGATTCCTCCTCTTCTATTTTTTGGTGTTAATTCCTTCTATAAATGCAAGGTAAAATTCAAGGTGAAGCTTTGTTGAAAATATTTTGGTGGCTAATGACCTATTATAGGTCTATTCAGATTTTCCATTTCTTTCGAGTCAGTTTGGATACTTTGTGCATTTCTAGGAATTTGTCCATTTCATCCAGATTACCTACTTTGTTGGCAAACAACAGTTCATAACATTCTCGTAACACAGTTTTTCATGTTTATATAAGGCCACTTCCATTCCTGATTTGACTCATAAGAGACGTCTCTCACGTTTGTTTGGTTAGTCTAGCTAAAAGTCTGTGGATTTTACTCCACTGTGGTAGAAGAACATACTTTGTATGCTTCTGAACATTTTAAATGAGGCATATTTCGTGGCCTGACATACGATCTGCCCCGGACAACGTTCCCCGTGAGCTGGAGAAGAACATGCATCTGGCTGTTGAGTGGAGCGTTCTACAGGTGTCTCCATGCCTAAATGTCCTCGCCTACAAATCGGGACAGAAATCCCTACCTCATGAGCTTCTTACACAAACTCAAGGAGATGAGGGACACAAAGGACCCATCGCAGCTCTGCATTCAGAGTAGGTGGATGTGAACCACACCTGCTGATGTGAATCCACACCTGTGGGCGTGGCGGAAATGAAGCAATGTTCAGATAAACCAGGGAAGAGTCCTTCCTCGTCTGCACGTTGGCTCCTCACTGAAAACTACCCAGCCCGCTGATGCTGGGGCTCTACTTTGATTTCCCAGAAAAGTCTGACTCAGAAAGAGGATCCACCCTCGTGGCAGGGGGCGGGGGCTGGGGTGGGGCAAAGACCCAGAGGCGCTGGCCTGTGTGGGGCTTGGTGCGCACATGCCCCCCCGGGAGACGCAGCCCACGGGAGTGGAGACAACAAAGCAGGGTTTCTTTCCTGTGTTGCTGGGAGGACAGTGCGGCACCGTCTGCGCTTATACCCTGCGGGTGCCCCGCAAATGCTGAGGAAGAGCCGCCAAGGTGAAAGCGGTGCGTCAGCCCCCTTCCCCAAGAGCCCCCTCCCATGCACACAGGGCCACCGGCTTTCAGAAGGAGCCTACCACCCTGCTCAGCAATCCCAGCGGGCAAAGAGTACTCAGCAAGAGGAGAAAACAGGCCGGTGACAAAGAAAAGTGCTTCTCTCCACACAAATTCTTCCCAGGAAATGGATTTCCAAGTGGCCATCTGTCTATGCGATTAGCATCCCAAAGCCACACAGCCACACAGCCACACAAGCAAGGAGCCAGGCTCTGGCTGAGCCCAAGCTTCATCACAGGAGCAGAAAAAGTTCCATTTAAATGATAATATGAAGTGCTTAGGAAGCATCTTACAGAAGGAAGATCCCAACTGCACCCCAGCTTCCAGGCAGCAATCAGAAGGGCCGGCCTAGGCAGGCTGGACCACACCTGCCCCTCCCCGCAGGCCCTCCCCTGGCCTGCTGCCAGCCTGGACCTTTCACGGCTGAGTGTGGAGGAGAGGAGGAAAGTCAGCTGGGGGCACAGTCACCAAGCGGCCGCTCCCCCAGACTGAGCCTCCCTCAGGAGGGCACAGACCCCACCTCCAGGGCCTCCCTTCTCTTCCCTACTGGTCTCTCCGCCGCACCTTCCACTGTCCCTTCAGGTCTCCTCTGAGAGACGCCTCCCCGCGTGACCCTGCCGCCGCCAGAGCGCCTCAGCTTCCTGCCGCCACAGCACGCCATGCAACGCGCCACCGTCTCTGTCCCATCAGACGGTGTGTGCAGGAGGGCAATGGCCACACAAGGTCCCGGCAGAGCACCCAACACCCAGGAGGGGCAGCAGATCCGTTCTGAACGAACAAAGAGCCAAACAGACATCCGACCAAGAGACCAGAGCACCGAGGGCCAGGAGACGCACGGGACGTGTGCGCCCGCCAGCCTCTGCCAGCTGTAGAGGAGCCCAGGGCCCAGGCCACTCAGACCTGTGGACAGCAGGCTGAGAGGGGCCTCCTCAGCCCTGGAAAGAGGGAACGCCACTGAGAGCACACACTGGCAGCAGTGGCCGCTGTCAGGCTTCCCAGGGTGGGTGGATGCCCTGGGAGGGGCACCGAGATGCCAGGACGCCATGCCCCCACTTCGGCCAGTGTGCTTCTGAAGCCCTGGGGACCTGACCCAGCGTGGTGCACACGCACATATGCCCCTGCCCACTGGGAACGTCCATGGGGAGACGGGAGCGATTCCACTCCTGCCCTCTCGGCCGCAGAGGCTGGGGGGCTGATGCACAAGGATGCCAGAGGCCGCCGGGCGTCTCCAAGGAGTCACACCCCTCAGCGCGGCCCTCACTCTGTCCCGTGATGGAGCCCGAGGAAAGGAAGTGAAGGAACCTGACCCCCGCCAGCCTGCCCACCGCCACGGACGACGACTGTGCTGCCCTCTGCTCTCTGAGGGGAGGGGGCAGCCCTCAGGCCCAGCTGCTGACGGCGAGCGAGCACCGGCCAGCGCCGGCTCTGGGCGGACTCAGTATGTTTGAAACGTAAAAAGAAGGACCTGGCAGCCTGGGTAATTAAAACAGCTGTAGCTACAATAACTAAAGCACGGTGGTGTTATCACACATCAAAATAGTGAAATGGAACTGAAAATCCTAATGTAGACTCAAATACATGTAGGAAATGGCTTAGAAAGGAGACTTGTTATTTATAAAATCCCATCAGGACAACTGGGAAGCTCTCTGGAAAAAACAAAGTGAAACCCTACTTCATAGCTCCTATCAAAAGAGTCTCGGTGGATCAAAGGTTTTAGACATAAAACATAAAATCATGAAAGAGGACAGTACAGGAGAAAATTCTGATGACTTAGGAAAGAGAAAGTCTCTTCCACATTCATACAAAAACAAAATAGAAGCACTAAGAGAAGAGGCTCATGTATTCAACTAGAAAAAAATTAAAAATGAATGTCTGGAAGAAAAACTTTATAACCAAATAGAGGGGAAATGTCAAACTGGGAAACCATATTTTCAGACAAAGGGCTAATTTCCTTAAGCTATTAAAAGCCTCTCTAAAAATTAATTTTTAAAAAGACAGAATAAATGGATAAAGATTACGAACGAATAGACAGAAAAATATGTAATTAACAGCTACACTGAGAGCACTTCACAAAAGCCGTGATCTGAATGCCCAACAAGCACATAAAAAGGTGCTTGGCGTGATCAGTTAATAGGAAAATGCATGGGAAAATCGCAAGGAGACACCACTGGACACCTACCCAGGGGCTGGAAGACAATCCCAAACGCTGCAGGGACGCGAGCACCGGAACCCTTGGGGCTGGTGGACGGGCAACCGGCAGCTTCTCATCAAGATGGACATGCGGCCGGGCCGTGCCTCGGGTGTGCTCAAGATACAGAAGCACGCACGTCCTCCAACAGACGTGTACAGGGATGTTCTTAGCTTTATTCCTGAGAGTCAACACTGGGTACCGCCCAAACACGAACCAGGAGAAGGGACAAATGAGCCACGTCAGAACCCCAAACCCCGCTCCGCAGTAACAGGAGAGCAGACGGGCGTCTCCTGCGCTTGGCACCTTCGCTCAGCATCCCGAAGGTCCAGCCGTGTTGCTGTGGCGTCAGTAGTTGTGGCCGTGGCTGTGGTTGCACCTAAGGGCACAATCACGTCCTAGAGCCAGCAAGACTCACGTCCGGTAAGAGGGCGAACGGTGGCTGCCTCTGGCGGGGGCAGAGAGGGCGCCGCTTCTCCTGACACGGCCGTGTCGCAGGCAGAGCGTCAAAGGGCTGCACCCTGAGGTGTCAGCACCGCACTGCACGTCAGCGACCCCTCCACCAGGTACTACTTACAAATAAACACTGACAGACATTTCCACCAGCAGTCGCCCAACCAACTGAAAGGCCACATCGCTCTGACCAGGCCGTAGAAGTGGCGTCCTCCTGGCTCGGTGACCCGCCCCTTCCCTGGAGCTTGGCCTGAGACGCTGCGGGGCTCCTCTAGATGAAAGCAGACCCCAGCCCACGTGGACCCGGCCCGGCCCAGTGCCTGCTTCCGTCAGACCCTCCTGCCGCACGGGCTGAGACAAAGTTATCAATTTTCTGCTTTTATGAATTGTGCTTTTGGTGTTACATCTAAAAAAATTATTGTCAAACCTAAGATCACACAGATTTTCTCCTGTATTTTATTCTAGAAGATCAAAGGGCCTTTTTAAGTATTAAACCAGATAATGTGTATATAAAAGCACATGGCCCAAAATAAATGCTCAAAAATTGTTGGCTTCTAAAATGAGCGTACTTTTTGGACAATTCCACTTCTAAGTATTTCTCCTAAAGGAATAATAAGGGGATGCAAACAAGGACTTGGGGGCACGTGTATCAACCAGAGCATTATTTAGAATAATGAATAAAAAGGATGAAAACGAATATCTAACGAGAGCTTGGCTAAATAAAGTATTCATAAAGAAAGTAGTTCACAGCCCAAAAGTTACGTTTTAAAGGAACACTTAACACAGAAGAAGGTCACAGAAGCTTAAACATAAGAAAGACCCAAACCAAACGGTGCACACAGTGTTACATTCCCCTAAAATCTGCATCAAGGAAAGCACGTATTTTACATACATATCAATGTCAGGAAGAATCTGAGCCAGCCAACACAGGCCCAGTGGCTTTCACTGGGCAGGGGATTATGGGAAACCTTTATTCTCATCTGTTCTGGTTTTTTCTTCTACTTTGTCAAATGCTCTAAATGAAATGTATTTTTTCTGGTAATGAGAATTTTTTAAAAAGTTAACCAAATAAAATGCTGGCCTCTCCTTTGCCTCCTCCCTCCTTCCTCCCAGGTGTGGAAGTGCCAGGTCCAGCACATGGGCAAGCAGACACGCCGACCCGCGGGGAGAATGACGCCCATCCGTCAGAGCCTCTGCCCCTCCCCCTCACAGCAAGGACGGGGGCCCTGCACACACAGGACAGTAAGCTAATCACGGGAAGCGGCACGCGCCCTCCGAGAGAAACTCGGGATGCTGACTGGTCCCAGTGGGGGCTAGGGGGGCACACCCGAGAAGACCTCCATCAGCTGGAAACGTCAGGTCGCCGCTGGACGTCCAGAAACTGCTCCCAGAGACGTGAAAACAACTTGGAAAGACAAATGGTACAAATGGAACCGACACAAAACGTAAGTGCCACGTCGGAAAAGATGATCCCTAAATGCGGGACTCAAGGAGCATCTAAAACCAGGAGGGCAGCGCTGGGCAGGAGGTGGCAGACACGCAAACTCACAGTCACCTGGAGTTGCCGCTCTGAGCCATGTGAGCACAGCACCCTCAAAGGGGACCCCGCAGGGCCCGCCCTGTCAGTGAGGGTGAAGGACCCTCCAGATGCTGCACAGCAGCTCTCCCTGTGCCACTGAGCCACACCCTCAGTGGACGACATTGACCACACACCGTGTAGACACTAGACACAACACACTGCCCTGAGCCCCGTCCACTCAAGCGAGAGGAGAGAGGGGATGCACTGGCCAGGCCTGACTGAAACGGAGAACAGCAAGGCAGAGGGTAGGGACAGACCTGTACTGGGAGACAGGGCGGCCGGTAAGGTCACATTTATGAAAAGACATAAAGACACATTAGGGAGTGCGCTGCTGAGGTACCTGAACAACGAGTGCTCCAGAAAGAGGGGCGGCAAGTGCAAAGGCCCTGGGGTAGGCGCATGGCCTGCAAGTGTATGAGCAGCAGGGGCAGGATGAGGGGGAAAACATGGCAGGGGTGGGGTGGAAACAACAGGCGCTATAGGCCCCTCCCTGTGAAGAGTTTAGCTTTCTCTCTGACGGGCAGCCACTTGAGGGTTTTCGGCAAAAGCCCTTGACCTGGCTGATGTTTTACTGCCACGTGGAATGCTGTTGTGGGGCGGGAGGGGTGTCGCCAGGGCATAACTAGAGACGCCCATTAGAAGGCCAGGGGACTTCCCTGCTGGTACAGTGGTTGAGAATCCGCCTGCCAACGCAAGGCACACGGGTTCGAGCCCCGGTCCAGGAAGATCTCACATGCCGCGGAGCAACTAATCCCGTGCGCCACAACTACTACTAAGCCTGCACTCTAGAGCCCGCGAACCACAACTACTGAGCCCGCGAGCCACAACTACTGAAGCCCGCGCGCCTAGAGCCCGTGCTCCGCAACAAGAGAAGCCACCGCAATGAGAAGCCCGCGCACCGCAACAAAGAGTAGCCCCTGCTCGCCGCAACTAGAGAAAACCCGCGCGCAGCAACGAAGACCCAATGCAGCCAATAAATTAATTAATTAAAATTAAAATTAAAAAAAAAAAAAAGAAGGTGGCGGCCAGTAAAATACCAACAGTAAGAGGTCAGGGTGGTGGCGGCGGAAGCCGAAGTGGTGCAGGACTGGATGAGCTTTGAGAACCAGCAAGATTTGGCCTAATTCCCTACAATTTTAGCTCCTGCTTCGCTGCCGTTCCCCGGCACACCTACCTCACAACCTTGCCGATCTCAATAGTCAGAAAGATGACCCCTGGTATCTGCCTTTCCAGCTCCTGCCCCTCCCCGCCCCGTGCCTGCCCCAGACCTGGGCAGTGGGTCTGACTCTGTCCAGGAACTGCAGCTCTGCTGTGGTCCCGTCCTTCGGGCCCTGCACCCCACAGACCACCGACTCCACTTCCTCCTCGCCCTCTCACCCCCACCCCCAAGTCGACCCTAATAATCGCCCCTCTACAGACATCTTCACGTCCCGAGTCCTGGCCATCGCAGTCAGCTGATGAATCTACTCCACCAGCGCAGACGACTGTCACTGAGGAAAGACACACCACCAGGCCGGCTGGCCCACCCCTAAACTCAGGACAGCAATCCCTAGTGGCCACCACACTGCACCCCCTGGTCCCCTCCACCTCTGACAACTACTTCACGTCATTCTGCCTTCACCAACCTCAGGCTCAGCTGGTCAGTCTTGCTTGTATTTCACTGAGAAAACAGAAAGAAGACTTTCCCTAAGTGCCGGCCATTGCGCCCGCCGCCTGCCTGCCTCTGCGTCCGTGTCCCGTGCGTTCCCTCTGCTGCAGCGGGTGACTATCCACGCTCCACAGTGAGGGAGGTCCTTGGTCCCATCTCCTCACATTAACGATGCACAGACCCCCAGCTACCTCCCCTCTCTCCTGGACCATCCCACGAACGTGCAACTCACAGCATCTCCTGCCCTCCAGGGAGACCCATCTTGTCTGCACGTCTCCCCTCCAGATGCCATCCCAATTCTCTCGTTCCCTCTATACAAACAAACCAACCCGCCGCCACAGCATCCCTCTCTGCCCAGTCTCTCAAACCCACTGTCACCCGGCTTCCCCCGGACAACACCCGCCACTGTCAAGGCCACCGTGAACCCCACTCTGCAGAGTTCTGAGCCTTCACCTTCCCAGGTCAATGTGCAGCTTTCATGCACCGTGAAACGCCCTGACACCGGCCTTCCAGAACAGCCCACAATCCCAGGTTCTCCCGCCCACCAACCCTCCACCCCAGTCCTTCTTCTGTCCCCACAGCTCCCCGTTCCTGAAAGGTGGATCCTCCAGGGCTCAGCCTTCCCACCTCTTGTCTTCTGTCCACACTCACTGGAAGGAAGTGGGAGTTTAAGGACGGATAATAAGCCAAGGAGACAGAAAAGAGAAACAGACCTGCCCACGTACAGCCCTGACTGTGCCACTCGGGGAGGAAAAGGTGGCCTTTTCTAAAAGTGACCCGTCAACTGGCTGTCCATCCAGAAGAGTGTTATTCTTCACCCTACTCTTCCCCCACACCACAAATTTTGCATGGATGGTGGATATAAATGTAAAGGACAAGACAATAAAGCTTTCATATTTTTCTGATCTAAGCAACCAAAGAATTTTTAAAGAAAACACAAAGAGAGGTAATCACACAGGAAAATTCAATAAATTGGACTCAAAATTAAAACCTTCTATTAATCCAAACACAGCAATGAGAACAGTGAAAAGTAAGCCTCACACTGTATAGAGAGAAGGTATTCGCGTTTTCTCTCTCTTTCTTTTTATACACACACACACACACACACACACAGATCATATAAAGCAGTGGTCCCCGAACTTTTTGGCACCAAGGACTGGTTCAGTGGAGAACAATTTTTCCACGGACGGGGCGGGGTGGGGGGGCCTTAGGCGGTCCCGTGAGCGACGATGGGGTGCAGCAGATGAAGCTTCGCCCGCCCGCCCGCCGCTCACCTCCTGCTGTGCGGCCTGGTTCCTGACCGAAGAGAAACAGACCTGCACACGTCGGGGCATTCCTAACCACGGTACCGGTCTGCGGCTCGGGGGTTGGGGACCCCTGATACAAAGAACTCCTACAGTCAGTACATTTACAAAGCAAACGACTCAATGGAAAAACAGGCAAAACACTTGACTGTGCATATCCCAAAACATGATGTCCAGATGGCCGATAAACATACAAAAAGGTGTTCAACTGTGTTAGTTATCAGAGAAATGCAGAAAAACCCGAAGGAGATGCTATTACCTGCCCACCAGGATGGCTTCACAAAGTCTGAAAACATCTTGTGTGCGTGAACCCACAGAGCAACCAGAATCCTTGTACTGCTGTCAGGACCCCAAACTGACAGCCCAGCCTCCGAATCCACAACCAACGTTCACCAAAGGGCTGGACAAGAACGGTCACAGCAGCCCTTCTCATAAACAGCCCCAAACTGCAAACGACCCAAACACCCACCAACAGCGGAATGGTTCAGAAAACTAGGGTGTAGTCACAAAACGGAACATCACAGAACAATGACAACAAGCCAACGACCACCACACGCAGCCCACGCGACTCTCAGAGTGCACGTGAGTGGACAGCACGTGTGAGTGGCAGCGCAAAGCTAGAGAAAGGGGCGTGGAGGGGCGGGGCTCTTCCCGGGCAAGGCTATGGTGCTGTGAGGAGGAGAACACGTCGGTGGAAAGGGTCTGGGGGACCCGGCAACGCTGTGACAGATGACACAGAGTCCTCCCTGAGGGGCTCGGCGCCACTCAACCCTAACCCTCCGAGGTCAGTAGGGCTCTGAGTGTGTAATGCTGTCTCCACGACCGCAAAGAGCAAGCAAGTGCCACCGCCAAGCTGGCACAGTGAGAAAGCTTGGCCTCACAGGCAGGCCCGCAGGCTCTGCTCACAGAAAGGGTGCAGTTCAGACCCGGACAGGAAGGACCCAAGGACCAGCCTCCAAGAAACTCGATCAGAAGGCTGTCCCAGTTCGGCCAAAACAAGGGTTCCCAGAAAGAGAAGGACAAGTCCACCCGTGCGGTCCGGTCTCCTTCGGCTGCCACAGCTTCCCCGACAGGCACGGCCGACCACAGGGGCCGTGCTTGGCACGTAGGCCTCTTCTGGAGAACAGCAGGTGGAGCAAGTCAGGCTCGTCCCTGCCAAGAGGACGCAGGTCCGGTCACCTCCCTCACCTGTGAGGGAGCTCGGCCCACCCGGCTCTGCCCTCCTGGGTCCAGGAGGCAAGTCAGTAACGCTTCCTCCTTCGTCCGAAGACACTTCCAAGAGCTTCGACGCACAAGACCTCAGAAGGACCTGGCTGGGTCTGGGGTGTGGCCGCACGTGCTCGGCACTGGTCTTGGTAAGAGGCCCCGGGCGTGGCCTCATCGGTCAAGCTCTGCACACAGAAGGCGCTCGGCACCCACGGCGAAGGCAGCGACACCTCGGCCCCGGTGGTTCAGGCTACAGCCCTCCGGACAGGAGGGCTGGGAGCCTCCCAAACCCGTGTGCAGACTGGGCTGGAGACGGGAGGAGGCACCCAGACGGGGCCACAGAGCGGGGAGGCCGAGACCACGGGCTGCCCGACGGCACGGAACGCGAGGCCAGGTCTCGCGGCGGCGCTCCCGTGGGCCGTGAGTGTGGGCACGCGGGTGCGTCCCGCGTGCTGACAGCTCAGGAGGATGAGCTACACCGAAAGGGCCCACCTCCACAAGAACCGCAAGCTGTGCAACGTGGCAGAGCTCTGGGTGAGGAACGGCTCCGGGCGCTGGAATAAAGGACGAAGAGCCCAGCCGTCGGGACCTCTCACCAACGCGCCGTGGGCCGCGAGGAGGAGAACACGGGCTGGGGGCGGCGGCCAGGCGGAGGGAGAGGAGACACGAGGTCAAACCCATCAGCTGTGCTGCCCTCGAGGGGGCCACAGCCTGAAGACTCCGCAAGCACGAGGCCGGCAGCCAGAGTCACTTTCCAGCCCTAGACTGAGGCGCCCACCTGCCCCCGGCTCCGCAGCACCTGACCAGCCGCGGGGGACGCTGGCCGAGCTCTTGCTCAGCTCCCGGACAAGAGCGAGCGCCCCAGAGTGGCTCTGGCTGCCTGCGCTCCATCAGTCTTCAGCAGCAATTCATTCCTCTCTCGTTTGCCTTCCTTTGTGCTATGGAGATAAGTAACGTTTCTAATCTCCGCTATCTCCCAGCTGCAAATGTTCAAGCACTTTTTTCCTTCTCATTTAAAAAGCAAAATCTCATTTTAGATTTTCAAGAGAGACAGCTCCCCATCTTTACTGCAGTAACAACCTGCCACCCAGAGGCCGGGCAGGCCCTGTGGACGGAAGGAACATGTCAAGCTGAGACATCAAGGCCCCAGAAATCTGAACTAGAAGATCCAAGTCCCTTCAAAACTCTTCCAGACGCGGTCCGAGGAGGCCGCCCACTCACCCATCACTTCTGCTGACAACCTGGAGCCATGAGCCACCGGTTCTGCAAGGAACAACCTCTGGGAGGCCACACTGGCCACATAACCACCCCAACAAAACCGGCTGCTGCCTGCAAGGAGCTCCTGGGAAGCCGACCCGGCCCTGAGAAACAAGCGCACGCGGGGGGGCCCTGGGACGCAGCAGAGTCGGCGAGGGGCCTGGGGTCGCGGGCTCCCTGCAGGCGGGCACGCCCACACTTCACTTCTGCCACATGATGGCCTGGCCAGTCCGGGGGACACGGGCGTTGAGTAATTACCCATCAACAGACCGGGAGGAAGAGCAAGGCAGTGCATGCAGCTGTTGCAGATTTAGAGACGACACACAGAGTCACCAGGCAGAGCAAGCGCCCAGAGCGCCTTCCGACCTCAACGGCGGGCGGTGGTCAGGGCAGGACGACAAAACCATGCCCCCCATCTCCACTGCCCCCCCACACACTGACCTCTGTGCTCTTGTCTAGTCCTGCAACCTGAGAGAGGAAGAAGCAGCCTTCTGGATTCTAGCCTTTGGGGCAAGAATAAGAGATTTAAAAGAATGTCATAGCCAGGAACTTCTGAGAATGAAAACCCTGTTTCCTGGTGGGTGGTGACAATGTCATCTGGACTTGACAATGCTGGGGGCCCTGCTCAGACCTGGCCAGCAGAGGGCATGCTTGGCAGCTCCCCTGCCCCTCACACAGCCAGAACCCGGGCCGCTGTCCACGGTCCTGGCCTCTGGCTCCCACCAGGGGGTCTTAGGATAGGGGTCCTGACCAGCACACACGCAGGAAGCAGGGGCGAGACGGAGACACTCAGAGCCTCAGGTCATACCCTCATCCTGGCAACTTGTTCTGGTTTCACTGCCATCTTCGATAACTGTTCTGGCCCTGGAGGGGTTTGGAGGGCAGGACATGAACGGCCCCCGCCCACAGCAATGCTGCGGGGATCTGTGGGGGGCCCAGCCCCCGAGGGCTGCAGTGCAGGAGCCTCAGGCGGCTCACCCTCAAGCTCACCTTCATTCTCCAGACACGCCTGACAAGTTGACGTCGGTGTTAAAATCTTACCATTTATGTAACAGCTCAGTTATCAGCGGAGTCTCATTTGCACGTGTCAGAGGAAAAGAAAATCACCTAATTAACCACTTTCCCATCAGCAAAAGGAAGGGGGTTGTACTGCCAATTTCTCTTCAGCGCCTGTCTTCCCACCCTCTGAAATTCGCTCCCCTTTAATCAGAGAACATTTCCAATCCTTTGTCACAAGGGACTGGAAAAACTCTCCCTCCAATTACGGGAAATTTAAGTAGACCACGCGGACACAGTCCTCCTCACTTCGGGACCTGCCGCCAAGGGGCGGCCCCGTCCACGGTCGCACGAGGCCGACAGCTCTGCTCCCGAGTCTCCATCCAGGAGGCTGCTCGGGCCACTGAAAGACCCGAAGGGACAGACGCGCTTCCCGACAACTGAGCGCAGTGGACAGCTGTGACCGCGCCTGTCCGCAGGCCACGCGCTCCGCAGCCCCGAGCAGGCACGCGGCCTGGTATGCGCTCGACACGCACCTCCCAGGGAGACGGGGCACAGCGCCGAGGGCCCTGAACCTGCTGGCTGGGGGGGACCAACCACGCCGCCTCTCGGGGCCTCTGAGCCTGCTTCCATAACACGGGAGTAAGCCTACCCGGCAGAAGAGGCCAAGGGGAGGG
Source organism: Eubalaena glacialis (assembly GCF_028564815.1). Classification (NCBI taxonomy): domain Eukaryota; kingdom Metazoa; phylum Chordata; class Mammalia; order Artiodactyla; family Balaenidae; genus Eubalaena; species Eubalaena glacialis. Next base: position 93,564,031 of record NC_083728.1, on the reverse strand, counting down.
CGTGTGGGAGAGCCACCAGGTCCTGGCACGGTGGCTCACGGGGGGTTCTCAGCAGACACCGAGCGTGGCTGCCGCTCCCACCAGCAGCGCCACACGCGCTTCCATCCCGACGCAGCCCCCAGGCCCACCCCCAAAGTCGGCATCTCCCCACCCCTGCAGGGGTGTGAGGTCAACGTGTGGAACAGCCTCTGCCCCCTCTCAGGACTCCGGCCCCACAGCCCAGAGGAGAGAGACTCGCACGTCCCCCGAGGCGTCAGCACCCCGGGAGCAGCCCCCAGGGCCCCGCCGCGCCCCGTCCCCTCTGCCCGGACGCCTCCACAAACGGTCACCCCTCCGCTTGCTCCGCTTCCTCGGGCACCGCCCTGACAGCACGCCCGCCTGAGTGGGGTCCCGCACCAGGCCCGTGCTCGGCGAGACCACGGGCCACGTCGGGTCTGTCAATGCGCAGGCGGCGTACAGCGCGCAGCTCAATGATCCCGCTCCCGCTCGAGAGAATCAACGGAGGAGGAGATGGGGGACAGCGGGGGGGTGGGGAGGAAAGCTTCCCGGGACACGCTCTGCTGAGGGGGCTCCCCAGGATCAGAGGACAGCAGCCAGGACGAGCCCCGGGAGGCCGGGCGGCCCCGGAGAGCCCAGCAGCTCCAGGTCTCTCCCAGAAGCCGAAAACCACAGGCGGCAGAAAACTCAGACGAGGTCCCAAAGGGGTCTCTACAGGCAAGAAGGGAGGGAGGGGCACGCTCCCCACCAGGACGGCCCTCAGTGTGGCGCAACCCGGGAACCCAGGGCCCGCATCCCAGGCAGACTGACTGACAGTCACAGGGGGCGCCTGGACTCTGGGAAGCTGGTGGGGAGCGCACACGCGTGGGAGCAACAGGCCCCGAGAGCCTCGCAGAGAGTCGCATCTGCAGCCGGTGTCTGGACACCAGCGACCAAGATTACTGTGCTCTGAGCTGCCTGGAGCACAGCGTCCCCTTCCCTCCAGCCCGGTACAGAGCCGCTGAGGTGTGACGACCAAGCCGGCGAAGCCTGGCGGGCCGGCTCCCGGGCACAGGCTCTGAGCCCGCCCGGTCCCTCTAGCGGACGGCCAGCACCCACAGCTCCAGGGCAGCCCGGGCCGCGCAGACCCCGCGCTCTCCTGGGAGGGGGGCTGGAGCTGGCGGGAGGAAGGACCAAGTGCCAGCAGCACCATGCTTTTATGGAGAAGGCTCCCCGCAAGGCAGCTCTGGGTTCAAGGAGTGCACTCGTTAAATTCTTACCCTGAAAACCAACCTCCTCATTCCGACGCCCCGACGCCCGTTTTGGGGAACCCCACCGTGACTTCCCCAGCGCAGGCGAGCCCGACCTGCGCCCGGCAGAGAAAGCGCCCCAGTCCCCAGCCGGGGCCTCACGCCACCACCTCCCCTTCCCGCGAGTGGACCAAATGCCAAGATTGTGACCCCCAAGCCCCAGTGGCTGGGGACTCACAAATCCCAAGCCGGGGGCTCTTCCTGGGTGCAGGAAAGTGGTCGCTCCCCTCCAAATACTGAAACACACCCGAGGAAGGAGCCCTGCCTCTCTCCACGTGCGGGACACCCGGTTTTCGGAAAGCCACCGGTGGTGAGAGACTTGCTCTGCCATGGCTGCCGGGGGAGCCTCCCCTGAGACCAGGACGAAGGCCCTGCTCCCTGAGGGCATGTCGTGAACAAACAGGGAAGGAAGGTCCCTGCCGCCCGGAGCTCAGCCTCCACCCAGGACATCAGTTCCGACCACGTGAACAGGTGGCAGAGCCACAAAGAGGGTGAGATGCCGAGAGCCACCAGGGGCTGCCCAGGCATGGGGAAGGGCAGAGGGCCTTGGTGAGCTCAGGGAGCAGCCTGAGGAAGGGCCCAGGCCCACGGCCCAGGGGGCGTAGACTCTGCGGAGGGGGAGAGGACGGGACTGCTCCGCTGCAGCCACGGCAGGGGGCGACGCGGCCCCCAGAGAGGGGTGTGGGCAGGAGGGGCAGCGGGCCCAGTCCAGCGACACGGCCGGCTGAGGCTTAGGCCCAGCTGGCAGTGCAGGGGGTGGAAACGGAGCGGCCCCACATCCCATGAGCCGCACTGCCCCGAGGCCGGCCACAGCCCGGGAAGGCCCCCTGGAAAACAGGGCGGGATGGACTCCGCTCCTGCAGGTGTGGCTGGTGCCCTGACGAGGGGGCGTGGGGACAGGCTGAGGAGGCCCCGCCCTCTGTCCCCAAGATCCCGAGCTCACCCAAAACTCTCGCAAAATCTAAGCAGGTCCCGTACCCCCAATCCTCCTCCTCTAAGAGTGTCCTCCACACCAGGCTCGCTTTAGCAGCCACGGTGTCCAGGCAGCACTGGCGTGTGACGGGCCAAGTGCCGGCCATGCAGGTGGGGTGGGGCCGGCCCTCCTCTTTCCTTCCTTCTCCCTGTCTGCAGCCTTCTCCAGGCCACCTCCCAATGCTCAGGCGCACAGGAGGCAGAGGCAGAGCCAGCACAGGAGAGGCCCGCCCCGAGCTCACACGGGCTCCTGGGAAGCCTGCACTGCCTGCCTCCCCCTCCAGCTCGGCCGCCGTGCGCGCCACTGCCCCCGGCCCAGCGTAGGGGGCCCTGCCCTTAGCTCCACAACGGCCGGCAGCTCACTTCCCAGCCAGATCAGCATCCCAGGGTGGAATGCAAGACAACCCCGGGCCTCCCCTCTACGGGGGCTACAACTGGTTCCCAGGGAAAAACATGTCACCCTGCCCTCCTCCCTCCTCCTCCTCCCTTGGCCGCCCCCACTCCTCTGGCCGACGCGCGCATCTTCACACACCTGTCTTCAACCCTCACAAACGCACACCCCTGGGGATCACCTGCCAAGCGCTCTGCGTGCCTCTTGAGGCCCTGCTCCGACCTAGTTTAAGCGCTGAGGATGAAACCCGCTGTTCCTCTGTCACGGAAGCTGGGGGGGGGGGGGGCCGGGGGCAGACGCACAGCACACAGCCCTCCTCCTGAGAACCCCTTCCTCTCCCTCCTCGGCCCCGGCCCTCCGTGCTGGCGCCGGCGCACACTCAGCAAGGCCCGCCCGGCGCTCTGCCACCTCGTTTGGAAGGTGGAAACACTTGTCTGCAGCCTGTAGGACCTCAGTCAAAACTAAAAGAGAGACAGAGCCTCACTTTAACCTCTTTTTGGAGTTCACGCAGGGCTGTGGGTGACCTTCCCACACTGTCAGAACAGACTGGGACCACGAGACCTCTAGGCCAAGGCCTGGCTCGGATTCAGCGCAGAGGGGACAAGCGCCCAACCAGGTGCTCAGAAAAAACTATTTCAAAACTTGCTGACCGAAAAACCCCAAAATGGATCATTTTAAAATAAAAGAGAATGCTGGGGATTTTCATTATGTATAACATTTCTATTAAAACAGAACAAACCGGGGGTTATATCAAACCAGTTCCGGTGGGGTTTGTGTCCGCTGTAACCCACTATTCAGGCGCTGTCTCATTAACACAGAAGCTTAATTGGCCTTTCATGCCTGCATTGTGTCTCAGGAATGAGCGAGGTGCAATTATGGTAAAAGGAGCACTCCAGCGGCTTCGGTTCAATTCATGGCATTCATCGCGTCAGAATCAGCACAGATGTTCCCTTGGAGGACACAGAGGAAGATGAGCGGCTTTCAAAATGACACTTTTTTAGTTTAAAACTTTATTTAAAATAAAAAGTTATTTAAGTGAAATTTACAACACAGTTTTTCTCCCTTTGTTTTCCTTGCTATAAGGCATTAACTTTCAAAGGCTGGTTCCGCTTAATTTGATTTTTCATTTTCAAATGAACATCTGTGTTTAGGTCTAAAAAGCTCTTTGTGGAAACATACAGAGCCCCAAACGGGTCTGAACAAAGCCTGCCTTGGTAAACACTTGATCACCGGAAGGCCTGCTTTTCACGGGGTCCAGGGGTTGGGGGTCGGCGGCTGCTCTTCCTCCCTCCCTCCTGAGCTGCTGAGAAACCGTCCTCTTTGCAGAGTGGAAACTAAGAAGGCAGCCCCAAGGGCAAATGCTTAGCCTCAGCGCTTCCTCCCTCGGTGAAGGCTCACGCAGAAGCGGCGGCCAGACGTGGTCCGCGGGGTCTCCAGGAAGGCGGCTCAATCAAATCCGGTTCCTCCTTCAACCGTGTGTGCGTGTGCACACGTGTGTGTGTGTGTGTGTGCGCACACGTGTGTGTGTGTGTGTGTGCGCGCGCGTGCACGCGCTGGGGAGATGCAGGGCCACCAGGACCCAGGCAGGCACCCCCTCCCCACACCCACCCCTCGACCACCCTGGGCCCCACGGGGTCAGGCCAGCCTCTAGGGCCCCCACTGCCATGCACGCTACCTTGAGGGAACACACGGAAGTAGGGTGCCAGCTCTGCCCCTGAACTGGCCTTCAGATAACAGACACATGGGCAACCTCCCCACGCCTCTGTCTCCCTCTCTGCCCAGGTGGACAATACCTGAGCCAAGCTGCCCATCGGGCCACTGGGGGCAGACCCAGAATCAGGCACAGAAAATGATTCTATGAGCACACAACGGGAATAAAGCATGAATTCAGCCCCAAGCCCAGCAAGGACACTCAGAAACGGGGCTCCCCGGGGCTGAGCGTGCCAGAACTCCCTAGCTTGGCGGGCGTGGGTACGACGGGCCCCGGGGACAGCCCGAGGGCCTCAGCCGCTTCTCTTGCTGTCCCTACACCCAGGAGCCAATCGAATCTGCCCCACTCTCACCCTCCTGGTTACCACGGGAAGTTCAGACAGAGCTCACTGTGGCAGTGTGGGTCTAAATAGTTGGAAACACTTCTATGTTTTTATGGCGCTATATTTAGAAAACTCTAAATAAAACCCATGGAGCGTGTTGCAATAATATACATTTTTTAAACTAATTGAATGTTGCCATTACAAGTGCTATTTTGGGCCATCTGCTAAATATGTAATTTAGGAATTAAGACTCATATCTTAGCGGATACGCTAATTATTCCTTTGAATCCATTTGGGTCCTTTCTGAACACACACAAGAAGTCCTGTAGTTAGCAACAATAATCACCCTTCTGTTTCACCGTGCAGGGTCAGGGCCATGACAAAGGGGATGATCAGGAGCTCAGCTCAGCTCAGCTCAGCCCAGGGATGGAAGGGCAGAGAGAGTCACGAGGCCACACCTTTCCAGGCCGAGAGTCCGTTCTGGCCTCTTAAAGGTGACGCGAATTTCTGTATGTCAGACCAAAGCCTTTCATCCAAGGCTTCCACTCGCTGACTGTGCACGGTTTATCCAAGTCCAACGCCTACCCTCCCCCATCCCCATCACTGAAAACAGTGCTTCAAATATGCTTAGAACCCGTTCCGGCGGCCAGACTGCGAGTTAAGTGACAGGCCTACGACGACTGAGTCGTCCCCGTTCCCACGGTCCACGTCCCGAGGTCCCTCGCCAGGCGTCAGGCAGATCACACAGGGCACTGTGAGTCAGGGTCAGCAGTGCTATCACCTCCTTTCGTGTGACCGCTACTTCTGTTAATAGTCCAAGAAAGACTTTACTCCTGCTATCACGACTCGGCGGTGATTCACACTCAATTTCACTGACTCTGGTGCATATCCCCAAGGGTTAGTCATCCCCTCAGCAGACGAAACGCCTCTTCTCCACCCTCAACGAAGGCAGTGGTTTTTGGTCTCCAGTGTTTCCCTTCTGTCCCAAATAAAATTTATCTTGCTGAAGGATCCATTGTTTCAGACTATTAAGACGCTTCGGGTTCTTCCGTGGGTTTAACCAACCAGTAAGCACAGTCCCTGTATCAATACTGCCCACGCAAAGACTCCGGGATACACACCCACACACTTCACAGCAGTCCCCAGGAGAACAAGAAACACTTCTTATCCAAACAAAGCTCAGAGGCCTCGAGTTTCTTTTCTCTCTCCCCATTCCCTTGTGTCCTGAGTATAACTGAAGGCACGAAAAATGGATCAGGAAACAGTGAGATGTAAGAAGCTGAGAAGAGTCTCGATGTGAAGGCCACAGGGCACGTGAAGGCTGCATCCTTGGAGGAAAAGTAAGTTAAAACCGAGAGAGGGCAGGGACGAAAAACGAACAGGGAGGGGCTTCAACTCGCCCTCTGCCTTGCACAGCACCCTGGAGGTGGGGGGGGGGGCCCTAGAGATGAGGATGGGATGGTCAGGCTCATCTCTCGCCCACGGGCCAGGACAGCCGGTCGCAGGGAGAGCCCGGGCAAGACCGGCGGGTGCCAGACCCCACGCCTCCCCTGCTCCTCACACTGAGCGTCCCCGGTCTCAGCCGTCGACCCGATGGAACGAGGAGCCTTCGCGACCATGACCCTCAGTGATCGGTGCCCTAGTCAAGGAGCAGCACCCCAGACGAATGGGGTGCAGTGTTTTCCTCCGGTCATAAGAGAACTCAGATAAAAGAAAAAGCAGGCTGAGGGAGGGAAGAAAGAGAAATGACCTTGCGGCTTTCTCAGCCCATTAAAGGACACAAAACCAAGCAGCTGAAATTTGATTATGGGAAATCAGAGGGAGGAAACAGGCTCTACCTAAGTCGCTGTCAGGAAGGCTAGACTCCACCAAGAGTTTCTCACCAGAGGAACAGGAAAATGCAGACAGGAAGCGTTTCCGGCGGGCTTGGGAGGGGAGGTGCAGGGTGGCGGGGGGGGCACGCAGCTGACGGGGTGCGGCCAGGAGGTCGCCACCTGCACCCCCCTCACCCCAATCAGATGGGCCGAGACCAAAGACCTGCCAAGAGCTGGAGCGAGGCCGCGGTGACCGGCCGCACGGCGCCTGCCAACACCGAAGGGCACGTCCCCTGGGGAAACAGCGCAGCAGCCGCTCGTGAAGCCGAGCGCGGTTATGACCAGCCACCCCACTCCCAGGTGCCCAGTCAACAGAGCGAAAACTTCTGTTCACACAAAGCCAATGTCTTTAGCAGCTTTATTCTGTTCCACCAAAAACAAACTCAGATGGCCTTCCACCGACAAGGGCCACATGATGGAATTCTACTGGGCCACAAACAGCAGCCAGCTCTGCTTCACGCGACAGCACGGAGGGGCCTCCAACGTGCTGGGTAAGCGAGGAAGCCAGACCCGGAAGCCCACACACCGTGCGACTCCACTTACACGGCATCTGGAAGAGGCAGAACCAGAGGGACAGAGGTCACTCCGGTGGCTTCCTGGGCTCGGGGCGGGGAGAAGGGGGCAGGCCCTGGGAGGCAGCGTTCTGACTGGGGCTGCGGACAAACGCCACACCCGCGCTCGTCCCAGTCACGGGCTAGCGGCTCTACAGAGACCGTGTGTACACACCAGGCTGAACAAGCAAAGAGCAGGTGTGGAATGACAGCCAGGTTTCTCCATATCAAAGAAAACGATGACACACCAGGAGGTTAGAACGGTCCCAGCGGGAAGCAGGGCTCCCTCGAAAAGTGAAAGGGGCAGGGAAAACACCACTTCAGAGCGTCGTGCAGTGCCAGAAAGAAAGGAAATGCTCAAAAACAGCAGCAAATCAAATGGGCACATGAGCCCATTTGAAAGAGCTCCCAAAGGCCAAAGCTCAAATCATCTGAATAAATCAAATCAGTACACAAGTCCATACCAATATAAACAACCAACCAAATAAATAAATGGGGAGAAGGAACAAGTCCTTCTCTGAGAAGCCCAATCAACAAATGTAGAAGAAACGAAGAATCTGGAAAACCACCACCGTAACACCACAGTAATACATGCTGCAGGCGACATCCTCCGATGAAAGCTTCAAAAGAGTGGGCGAAAGTTTGGGAGGAAACGGGGTGTTTGCACAGTCTCAGGATGTGCCCCAAGGTATTTCTTTTTTTTTTTTTTTAAACATCTTTATTGAAGTATAATTGCTTTACAATGGTGTGTTAGTTTCTGCTTTATAACAAAGTGAATCAGTTATACATATACACATGTTCCCATATCTCTTCCCTCTTGCATCTCCCTCCCTCCCACCCTCCCCATCCCACCCCTCCAGGTGGTCACAAAGCACGGAGCTGATCTCCCTGTGCTATGCGGCTGCTTCCCACCAGCTATCTATTGTACATTTGGTAGTGTATATATGTCCATGACACTCTCTCACCCTGTCACATCTCACCCTTCCCCCTCCCCATATCCTCAAGTCCATTCTCTAGTAGGTCTGTGTCTTTATTCCCGTCTTGCCACTAGGTTCTTCATGGCCTTTTTTTTTTTTTTTCCCCTTAGATTCCATATACATGTGTTAGCATACTGTATTTGTTTTTCTCTTTCTGACTTACTTCACTCTGTATGACAGACTCTAACTCCATCCACCTCATTACAAATACCTCCATTTCATTTCTTTTTATGGCTGAGTAATATTCCATTGTATATATGTGCCACATCTTCTTTATCCATTCATCCGATGATGGACACTTAGGTTGCTTCCATGTCCTGGCTATTGTAAATAGAGCTGCAATGAACATTTTGGTACATGACTCTTTTTGAACTATGGTTTTCTCAGGGTATATGCCCAGTAGTGGGATTGCTCGGTCATATGGTAGTTCTATTTGTAGTTTTTTAAGGAACCTCCATACTGTTCTCCATGGTGCCTGTATCAATTTACATTCCCACCAACAGTGCAAGAGTGTTCCCTTTTCTCCACACCCTCTCCAGCACTTACTGTTTCTAGATTTTTTGATGATGGCCAATCTGACCGGTGTGAGATGATATCTCATTGTAGTTTTCATTTGCATTTCTCTAATGATTAACGATGTTGAGCATTCTTTCATGTGTCTGTTGGCAATCTGTATATCTTCTTTGGAGAAATGTCTATTTAGGTCTTCTGCCCATTTTTGGATTGGGTTGTTCGTTTTTTTGTTATTGAGCTGCATGAGCTGCTTGTAAATCTTGGAGATTAATCCTTTGTCAGTTGCTTCATTTGCAAATATTTTCTCCCATTTCTGAGGGTTGTCTTTTGGTCTTGTTTGTGGTTTCCTTTGCTGTGCAAAAGCTTTTAAGTTTCATTAGGTCCCATTTGTTTATTTGTGTTTTTATTTCCATTTCTCTAGGAGCTGGGTCAAAAAGAATCTTGCGGTGATTTATGTCATAAGAGTGTTCTGCCTATGTTTTCCTCTAAGAGTTTGATAGTGTCTGGCCTTACACTTCGGTCTTTAATCCATTTTGAGTTTATTTTTGTGTATGGTGTCAGGGAGTGTTCTAATTTCATACTTTTACATGTATCTGTCCAATTTTCCCAGCACCACTTATTGAAGAGGCTGTCTTTTCTCCACTGTATATGCTTGCCTCCTTTATCAAAGATAAGGTGACCATATGTGCGTGGGTTTATCTCTGGGCTTTCTATCCTGTTCCATTGATCTATATTTCTGTTTTTGTGCCAGTACCAAACTGTCTTGATTACTGTAGCTTTGTAATATAGTCTGAAGTCAGGGAGCCTGATTCCTCCAGCTCCATTTTTCGTTCTCAAGATTGCTTTGGCTATTCGGGGTCTTTTGTGTTTCCATACAAATTGTGAAATTTTTTGTTCTAGTTCTGTGAAAAATGCCAGTGGTAGTTTGATAGGGATTGCATTGAATCTGCAGATTGCTTTGGGTAGTAGAGTCATTTTCACAATGTTGATTCTTCCAATCCAAGAACATGGTATATCTCTCCATCTATTTGTATCATCCTTAATTTCTTTCATCAGTGTCTTATAATTTTCTGCATACAGGTCTTTTGTCTCCTTAGGTAGGTTTATTCTTAGATATTTTATTCTTTTTGTTGCCATGGTAAACAGGAGTGTTTTCTTAATTTCACTTTCAGATTTTTCATCATTAGTGTATAGAAATGCAAGAGATTTCTGTGCATTAATTTTGTATCCTGCTATTTTACCAAATTCATTGATTAGCACTGGTAGTTTTTTGGTAGCATCTTTAGGATTCTCTATGTATATTATCTGCAAACAGTGACGGCCTTACTTCTTCTTTTCCGATTTGGATTCCTTTTATTTCTTTTTCTTCTCTGATTGCTGTGGCTAACACTTCCAAAACTATGTTGAATAATAGTGGTGAGAGTGGGCAACCTTGTCTTGTTCATGATCTTAGTGGAAATGGTTTCAGTTTTTCACCATTGAGGACAATATTGGCTGTGGGTTTGTCATATATGGCCTTTATTATGTTGAGGAAAGTTCCCTCTATGCCTGCTTTCTGCAGGGCTTTTATCATAAATGGGTGTTGAATTTTGTCGAAAGCTTTCTCTGCGTCTATTGAGATGATCATATGGTTTTTCTCCTTCAATTTGTTAATATGGTGTATCACATTGATTGATTTGCGTATATTGAAGAATCCTTGCATTCCTGGGATAAACCCCACTTGATCATGGTGTATGATCCTTTTAATGTGCTGTTGGATTCTGTTTGCTAGTATTTTGTTGAGGATTTTTGCATCTATGTTCATCAGTGATATTGGCCTGTAGTTTTCTTTCTTTGTGACATCTTGTCTGGTTTTGGTATCAGGGTGATGGTGGCCTCGTAGAATGAGTTGGGGAGTGTTCCTCCCTCTGCAATATTTTGGAAGAGTTTGAGAAGGACAGGTGTTAGCTCTTCTCTAAATGTTTGATAGAATTCACCTGTGAAGCCATCTGGTCCTGGGCTTTTGTTTGTTGGAAGATTTTTAATCACAGTTTCAATTTCAGTGCTTGTGATTGGTCTGTTCATATTTTCTATTTCTTCCTGGTTCAGTCTCGGCAGGTTGTGCATTTCTAAGAATCTGTCCATTTCTTCCAGGTTGTCCATTTTATTGGCATAGAGTTGCTTGTAGTAATCTCTCATGATCCTTTGTATTTCTGCAGTGTCAGTGGTTACTTCTCCTTTTTCATTTCTAATTCTATTGATTTGAGTCCTCTCCCTTTTTCTCTTGATGGGTCTGGCTAATGGTTTATCAATTTTGTTTATCTTCTCAAAGAACCAGCTTTTAGTTTCATTGATTTTTGCTATTGTTTCCTTCATTTCTTTTTCATTTATTTCTGATCTGATCTTTATGATTTCTTTCCTTCTGCTAGCTTTGGGGTTTTTTTGTTCTTCTTTCTCTAATTGCTTCAGGTGCAAGGTTAGGTTGTTTATTCGAGATGTTTCCTATTTCTTGAGGTAGGCTTGTATTGCTATAAACTTCCCTCTTAGCACTGCTTTTGCTGCATCCCATAGGTTTTGGGTCGTCGTGTCTCCATTGTCATTTGTTTCTAGGTACTTTTTGATTTCCCCTTTGATTTCTTCAGTGATCACTTCGTTATTAAGTAGTGTATTGTGTAGCCTCCATGTGTTTGTATTTTTTACAGATCTTTTCCTGTAATTGATATCTAGTCTCATAGCGTTGTGGTTGGAAAAGATACTTGATACGATTTCAATTTTCTTAAATTTACCAAGGCTTGATTTGTGACCCAAGATATGATCTATCCTGGAGAACGTTCCATGAGCACTTGAGAAAAATGTGTATTCTGTTGTTTTTGGGTGGAACGTCCTATAAATATCAATTAAGTCCATCTTGTTTAATGCATCATTTAAAGCTTGTGTTTCCTTATTTATTTTCATTTTGGATGATCTGTCCATTGGTGAAAGTGGGGTGTTAAAGTCCCCTACTATGATTGTGTTGCTGTCGATTTCCCCTTTTATGGCTGTTAGTATTTGCCTTATGTATTGAGGTGCTCCTATGTTGGGTGCATAAATATTTACAATTGTTATACCTTCCTCTTGGATCGATCCCTTGATCATTATATAGTGTCCTTCTTTGTCTCTTGTAATAGTCTTTATTTTAAAGTCTATTTTGTCTGATATGAGAATTGCTACTCCAGCTTTCTTTTGATTTCCATTTGCATGGAATATCTTTTTCCATCCCCTCACTTTCAGTCTGTATGTGTCTCTAGGTCTGAAGTGGGTCTCTTGTGGACAGCATATATATGGGTCTTGTTTTTGTATCCATTCAGCCAGTCTGTGTCTTTTGGTGGGAGCATTTAATCCATTTACATTTAAGGTAATTATCGATATGTATGTTCCTATTCCCATTTTCTTAAATGTTTTGGGTTTGTTATTGTAGGTGTTTTCCTTCTCTTGTGTTTCTTGCCTAGAGAAGTTCCTTTAGCATTTGTTGTAAAGCTGGTTTGGTGGTGCTGAACTCTCTCAGCTTTTGCTTGTCTGTAACGGTTTTAATTTCTCCATCAAATCTGAATGAGATCCTTGCTGGGTAGATTAATCTTGGTTGTAGGTTTTTCTCCTTCATCACTTTAAGTATATCCTGCCACTCCCTTCTGGCTTGCAGAGTTTCTGCTGAAAGATCAGCTGTTAACCTTATGGGGATTCCCTTGTGTGTTATCTGTTGTTTTTCCCTTGCTGCTTTTAATATGTTTTCTTTATATTTAATTTTTGACAGTTTGATTAATATGTGTCTTGGCGTGTTTCTCCTTGGATTTATCCTGTATGGGACTCTCTGTGCTTCCAGGACTTGATTGACTATTTCCTTTCCCATATTAGGGAAGTTTTCAACTATAATCTCTTCAAATATTTTCTCAGTCCCTTTCTTTTTCTCTTCTTCTTCTGGGACCCCTATAATTCGAATGTTGGTGCGTTTAATGTTGTCCCAGAGGTCTCTGAGACTGTCCTCAGTTCTTTTCATTCTTTTTTCTTTATCCTGCTCTGCAGTAGTTATTTCCACCATTTTATCTTGCAGGTCACTTATCCGTTCTTCCGCCTCAGTTTTTCTGCTATTGATCCCATCTAGAGTATTTTTAATTTCAAGTATTGTGTTTTTCATTGTTGCTTGGTTCCTCTTTAGTTCTTCTACGTCCTTGTTAAATGTTTCTTGCATTTTGTCTATTCTATTTCCAAGATCTTGGATCATCCTTACTATCATTATTCTGAATTCTTTTTCAGGTAGACTACCTATTTCCTCTTCATTTGTTTGGTCTGGTGTGTTTTGACCCTGCTCCTTCATCTGCTGTGTGTTTTTCTGTCTTCTCATTTTGCTTATCTTACTGTGTTTGGGGTCTCCTTTTCACAGGCTGCAGGTTTGTAGTTCCCATTGTTTTTGGTATCTGTCTCCAGTGGCTAAGGTTGGTTCAGTGGGTTGTGTAGGCTTCCTGGCGGAGGGAACTAGTGCCTGTGTTCTGGTGGATGAGGCTGGATCTTGTCTTTCTGGTGGGCATGTCCACGTCTGGTGGTGTATTTTGGGGTGTCTGTGGCCTTATTATGATTTTAGGCAGCCTCTCTGCTAATGGATGGGGCTGTGTTCCTGTTTTGCTAGTTGTTTGGCATAGGGTGTCCAGCACTGTAGCTTGCTGGTCGTTGAGTGAAGCTGGGTCTTGATGTTGAGATGGAGATCTCTGAGAGATTTTCGCCGTTTGGTATTACGTGGAGCTGGGAGGTCTCTTGTGGACCAGTGTCCTGAAGTTGGCTCTCCCACCTCAGAGGCACAGCCCTGATGCCTGGCTGGAGCACCAAGAGCCTTTCATCCACACGGCCACGTACGTGGGGAGTTTCTTGCCTTTTGGGAGGTCTGATGTTTTCTGCCAGCCTTCAGTGGGTGTTCTGTAGGAGCAGTTCCACGTGTAGATGTATTTCTAATGTATCTTTCCAGCTGCCCTGCTCCTCAGGCCGGGTCCCCATGGGAGGCGGGCCAAGGTATTTCTTAATCACGAGGGAAACACCCGGCCTTGCACTGGAGGAGCGAGCGATCAAGAACACGCCAGCACCACGTACCCCCATGCGACGCCTTGAGAAGTCACAGCGTCACTTCTGCGGTTTTCACACCTCAACCTAATGGTGATGAAAAATCACACACACCCCAATCTTGGGACATTCTACAAAACACCTGGCCAGTGCTCTTCAGAAGCCTCAACGTCGGGAAAGAACCAGGAGATGACACGCCGTCCCAGACGTTAGAAACCAAGGAGAGAGATGGGGTGAGCTAACGCAACATGGGATCGTGGCCTGGAAAATCAGCAAAATCCAAATGAAGTCTGAAGTGAACAGGGCTGTCCCATTGCACTGTCTAGTTTTTGGTAACTGCACTGTGGTTGTGCAGGATGCTGAATTAGGGGACGCTGCGGGGAGGGTGTACCTGAACGCTCCACACTATTTCTGCGACTTTTCTGTCAGTCTGATATTACTTCAAAATGAAAGGTTTTAAAAGAACATGTAGGGGCTTCCCTGGTGGCGCAGTGGTTAGGAGTCTGCCTGCCAGTGCAGGGGACACGGGTTCGAGCCCTGGTCCGGGAAGATCCCACATGCCGTGGAGCAACTAAGCCCGTGCGCCACAACTACTGAGCCTGTGCTCTAGAGCCCGCATGCCACAACTACTGAGCCCGCGTGCCTAGAGCCCGTGCTCCGCAATAAGAGAAGCCACCGCAATGAGAAGCCCGCGCACCACAATGAAGGGTAGCCCCCGCTCGCAGCAACTAGAGAAAGCCCGTGTGCTGCAAGGAAGACCCAATGCAGCCAAAAATAAAAAAAAATAAAAAAGAACACGTAGGACGACCGGCCCAAGGGCAGTGCCATCCCTAAGGGCACGCTTACATGTCCTCAGGACAGAGACCCTGGGAGCCTCCCCAACCCGGGCCCGGCTCCCGTCCTCCGCACGGTCAAGGCTGGGGCGCGCTCTTCCCTCCCTGGGAAGAGCCGGTCGCCTCCGCCGCCCCCCTCACGGGCCTGCCTTCCCCACAGCAGAGGCTGAATGGCCCTCACCTGACGGACAGACAACGCCGTGAAAATGGGCACTTCCACCATCTAGATGGTGGGGTGTTTCTTTTTTTTAACAAGGACCAGAAAACGACAGCTTGCAGGACAAATCCGGTCTGCAGCCGTTTTCGTCAATCGGGTTTCCCTGGAGCACAGCCAGGTAGGTGAGAACTGGCAATCCTCTCTGGCTCCGGCAGAGCTGAGTGTTTACGACAGAGACCGTCTGCGCCACAAAGCCTGGTCCTTTGGGTTGCTGACCTGCCTTACGAGGCCAACGGGTGGCACGGAGCTTACAATCCTAACAGGGCAAAAGATGGGCTTTCAGGAGAGCACTACTGCACTGTTCAGAGAGACTTCTAGAAGACTCTGCCCCCAGGACAGCGGTGCTGCACTGAAGCACGAGCTCAGACCCACAGCAGCAGCCGGGAGCAAGGCACTAGGGACCCGCAGGCTGCAGATTCCAAAGAGCCGGGGTGGCAGCACCTCGGGCGTTTCTGCTCTGTCCTCCCCTCCGCATCCCAGCCCTGCCGGACCACACGGAGATGTCAGGTGCGTACCCCACCTCACCCGAGAGGAGCCACGACCCCACCTGGGAGGGCAGTCAGGCGGCACCACAGATGACATCCGCACGGCGCGTTCTGAGGGGAAGACACGCCAGCCCTGACGAGGAGGAGCCCCTTCAGGGGCCGGGCTGGAGCTGGATGCTCCCCCCGCAGGCGCAGGCCTCTCCGCCGTCCCCTGAAGACGGAGGAGTGGCCCCATAGAGACGGACGGCGACGCCTTCTGCAATCAAATCCTGGCCCCACCCCCCCGCCCGGGAGCCCCAGGGTTCCTGCATTTCTCCCCGTGTGGAGTGAGAGCCCGGCCACCACGTAACAGGCCACAGCGCACGCACCCCGACTTGCCATGACCTCTGGGCGACCCTGCCTCTCACGGCTCCTTCCCGGCACCGCCACGCTCACGGGCTGGGCGAGAAGAGGGGCCGGATGACCAAATGAGCAGGTGGCTGCGTATGAATCGAGCGCTGCAGGAGGGGCAAGACCAGAGCCTGACTCACCTTCGTGCTCCTGAAGCACCCGAGACACCACACGGGGCAGGAGCAGGAGTGCGACAAACGTCTCCGAAATCAGACCCAAAGAGCCCCGCCCTCCAAGTGAGAACCTGGCCGGGAGGGTGTGTGTCGCAGGCGCCCACCGGCGGGGGGCACCGGCGGGAAGGGGGGAGCACGGAGGAGGAGGGGTGGGAGGAGCCAGAGGGGGCGGGGCCTGTGCACGTGTGGGCGCAGGGGAAGCAGGGCCAGGCCACGCGCCATGCTGGTGTTGGCAGCTGGGCATGGCGGGGGCAGCAGAAAGTCAGAGGGGACCAAGGAGAGGCGGGACGGAGCCACGACTTCACACGGAGGAGGAATCGCACGCTCCAGAACGAGGAAGAGGGCCTTAATCAGGAAGGCAGGTGTGTCACCGCCATGTGGAGCTGACCAGCCGGGGCCCTGCCCAGAGAAGAGGCTCCTGACCACAGGTGAGCAGTGTCCATGCATCAAGTTCTCCACCACGTCCGCCTCTGGCAGAGAGGACGGCACAGGCACCGAGGAAGCGCTGGTGCTGAGAAGGTTCCTCTAGGAAGAAGGGGCACAAGAAGCTCTCAGGCTTGGAGCGGTGCGGGCAGCACCTCAGGAGGAAGCCCGGCCCCGGGAAGCCCCCAGGCCAGTAGGGGGCAAGCACTTGGCTCTGACCCTGGCCAGGCCAGGTGACAGACGCCCCGAGTCTCCTCCTCAGGCTCCCCCCACCGGCCCCTGTCTCAGCAGAGCCGCTCCTTCTGGATAAACCGCACACGACCCCGGGGGGCTGGGGGAGCTGCTGTTGCCTCAGCACGGCTCCCTGGGGGCCCCCACCCCACGCAACTTCCCCAATCCAGGTGAACCCTCATGCTAACCACAGGCCGCGAGCTGAGCGCAGCGCAGGCAACACGCCAGCCCAGAGCCACAGCGCAGCAGGCAGGCAGCTGCCGGGCGGGAAAGCACGTGCCAGGGCCTGTTTCTCCCCAGGGTGCCCTGGCCTTCCGGACAAAAGTCATCCATTTCTACGCACAAGCATCCCCAAAACTGCAGGATGTTCAGCACCCCGGGCCCTGCCCCACGCAGAGCAACGGCCCCGCAAGCGCCCCCCCCCCCCCACTTATCTCCCAGTGTCCCTTGGGGGCAGCTCCAAGGAGATGACCATACCCCTCGACCCTGGGGCACCGAGTGGCTCTGGACCTCTTTCTGCCCTCTTTCTGGGCTCCCGGCCCACACCCCCTTCAGAGAGCCCGCCATTCCCAGACCCCCGGCCCCGGGGGACAGAGCCAGCCTCCACGCTCTGCGGCCCCTCCCCACAAGCTGGCCTGCACGCGGCTCACAGAGCACTGGTCTGACCTGCACGCAGCGGAGGCCCGCCCTCTGTCTCCCTCTCACTGTGCACAAGCGGACTATCAGGCCCAAACACACACGTATGGGAGAGTCCCGGGGGCCCAGGGCGTGCACACACACAGGATGTACGTTAAAGGGGCACGAACACTGCCAGGTGGACTTGGGGCCGGGGCCTGGAGGCCCACCTCTCAACGCCCTACGATGCGATTCTCTCCCAAAGCAGCACCACAGAAACGGTCGCTGGCAACAGGCCTCCAAGTGCAGGCTTCCTGGAACCCGGAGCCGAGACCCAGCGGGAATTTCCCCTCAGCCCTGCTCAGACGCCCCCGTCCCTCAGAAGGTCTGGGCTGGGTGGTTCTGGAAGTACATCCGGTCACTCCTGCCGGCCCAGCCCCCGTCTTCTGTGGCCCCGGCGGATCCTGGGAGGCAGGCTCTGTTGACAGCTTTCGTTCTGGACGCAGCGCCGTCACTGGCTGAACTTCCCCTCCAAGTGGACGGTGGACTTCGCAGTTAAAGGAAGCCCACAGATGTGCTGCTGCTGTGTGTGGATCGCGGCTTATTTTTAGTAGCGAGAGCTTCTCTTTCACGCATGTTCCACCTCTTTCTCTGTCCTCTGTGCTACCCTCTGTGCAGACCGGGGCTGAAAGTCCTTGGTGGAGACTCCAGACTCCTCGCAGGCTCACTTTAGCGACCCGCCACTGGGAAACGCCGTCGGCGTGATAGACCGCCCTATGAACTCGGGCACAGCTCAGAGGTCAGCGAAGAAGAGCCCCGTGCCCGAGGGGCTGGAGGGGGCTCTCCGCCAGGCAGCGCTTCTGCAAAGGCAGGGTCCACGACAGCCGTGCCCGTCCTGCTGCTGTCGTGTTCTACCTGCCCCGACAACTCCCCTGTGCAAAACTCCCTCCTCCACTCTCCACTCTTCCCCTATTTGAAGAATCAAAACAAGGGCCCCAAACAAGGGCCCGCCCGCCCTCCCTCCCTCCCTCTCCGGTTCCTTGAGATGAGACGATTCCGGGCCCACCTGCCACCGCTCCTGACAAACGCCCCCCTGGGCGCTCCGGGCAGGGCTGTCACAGCACACGCTCACTTTAACTGGGACCGAGCTGGAAGGTGCCACCTGAAGGGGCTCTGCCTCACGACCCTGGGCCCTGTCGGGGCTGCCCCGGGACCCTCATCTCCCAAAAACAGAACGTCCCCAGGTGCTGCCCTCAGCGCCCCTCTGCTCTCCGCGTCTCCTCCCGGTACCACCCCCGGCCACACCGTCAACCTCCCAGGCAGAGGAGCCTCAAACTGCTCTTTACCCCACAGTCTGATGCAGCCCTGATCGTCCCGTCCCCAGTGGGCTCTCTCCAGGAGGTCCCAGAGGCTCTTCAACTTTCCACGCACCCAAATTTAGCCCAAGCTGTTGGGCAATCCTGTCCCTCCTCCCACATTCTCTGGATTAAAGGCACCTCCAACCACGCAGGTTCAAAAGCCAGACATGCAAGAGCCCCCTGCTGCCTGCCCCCAGTGGCTGCCGCCGCCAGCCCATCCCCAGCACCACGGGCCCATCACTGGACGCCCTAAACTACTTCCTTCCAGCCCGCCTGGTCCCCACTGCTGCCACGCCGACGACCCGCCCTGTAGGTCACACCAAATAACGCCTCGAAATAAAGAAGAGTTCTGATCACGATACACCCCGACCCCGGCTTTAAAACCCTCCATAGCTTCCTCCTGGGTGAAATAAAGTCAGACTCCCGGGGCAGCCCCCCACCCCAGTCCCAGCCGATGCCTGTAAGCAGGCCCAGGAGACGTGGGCAGTGCAGGCAGGGCTCTCGGACGCCAAGCCGAAGTCCTCCTCCGAGCGGGAGCCTGCCCCCTCCCCAGCTCAGCTTTCTGAGCCGCTGACAAGAATAGTTCTGAGAAGCCGCTTCAACGCCGGGAGCTGTGTCTTCCGTTGCTTTGTTTCCCCAACACACAAAGCGAAGGCTTTTTTTTAAACATAAAACATTATAATTATTTTGGTGCCTCATTCCAAGAGAGATTTGTAAACAGGAGCACATGCTAGGAAAGGCGAGAATGGGGGAGGAACAAAGCAGGAGAACAAGGCCTCAAAGCCACACCACACGGGGCGCCTGCATTTCACCTGAGAGAAGAGTCTCAGGGCCCACAGAAGCTGCCTTCCGATGCCCCCAGGGCCAGACAGCGGACAGAGATCCCCTGGTGGGCGCGGCACACCTCCTAGGCGCCCGACGCAGAGACCAGGGATGGGGGCTCAGCCCAGAGAACCGACGGCCTCCTTGTGGGGCAGATGGTCCAGCGGGGATGGCCACGAAGTGGAGCCCCATCGGGACGTGCTCACAGAAACGTGCAGCTACGCAACCAGGGACTGGGACGGGCGCGCATTCCGGCACCAGGGGGCTTCACGAGGAGACTAGACCGGTGGTGACCATGGGGCTCCTGTGAGGAGCGTCCTCTCCAGGCCGAGTGGGCCACTCCAGACGGCAGGCCCTGGAGGTCGGGGGCCACGTCACAGCATCCACAGGACCAGAACCATACAGCTCTGAAGGTCTTTCCAGCTCTGAGATCTCGTGGCCAGTTTGCGCCCCACAGATGAAACAGCAACCTCTGTTTTCCCATGGAGTGCAGGCGCTGGGACCAGCGAGGAAGATCGGCCCCCGGTGGGTGAAGGAGCCGCAGGCAGGTCACTGCTCCTCAGCCTCCCGGCGGCCCTAAGGGAGGGTGGGGGGGTCACACGGAGGCTGTCAACAGCCCCCAGGCTGCTTAGCCCGGCAGCGCCGAGGAGCCCTCACCCTGCACATGGAGCCGGCACCGTGGCCCAGCTGTGCAGGAAGCTCCTCAGCGGATCCAGGTATCTTCCTGCCTCTCAGAGAGAGCAGCTCCGAGGGCAACTTGGTTGACACTGCTGCCAGGTCGGGGCAGTCCTGGAGCGTGGCCTGTAGGAGGTGTCGGTGCCAGAGCCCCGGGGACCCGCGTGAGCCTCCAGGAGCAGAGGGGGCAGCGTGACCGCTGTTTCCGTCTTGCCTCCCTCGTCAGCCCACGAGCTCTAGGAAGTCAGGGACCCGCCTGCTGTATCCCCAGCATCAAGCTAACTGCTGGGCACTGGCTAGTGCCACAGGGGCCTAGGGCCACAGAAGCTGGGGGCTTCAGAGGGCCCAGGCCTCGCGTGACTTCGGGAGACACTCGTGTCCCTCCCGCCTCCGGGCTGGCAGGATGACGTCCCAGCTGAGCCCAAACACAGCGGCGGTCTCGGTCTGCCTCACCCGCAGAAGAGTAACCACCAAGAGAAGGCAGAGCCGGGGTTCTCTCTGCACGTGGCCGATGCCTGGGGCACAAGGAACCTTCAGGGGCTGGGAAAGTGCGAAATCCTGATGGGGTGCAGGTTACAGAGGCGGACACGTGGGCAATAATGCAGTCTCCACATACAACCTCCCTGTATCTTATACTCAAAATAGTCTAAGCAATATTTCCAGGTATTTGAGAATTGCCACTTACTGTCTCCTCACTGCGTCCTGAAACGGCCAACCAGGCAGTGCCTCATGCCACTCAGCCAGCTGAGAGCCAACAGGCAGCTGCAGGCGGCCAGCTCCCGATGGAGAAGGCGCGGCCCCGGCGGACGGAAAGCAGAACCCGTCCTGGAGCCTCCGGGGGCGGCCTGGCTGGTCAGGACGGGCATCGTTAAGTCCCACTTGCCCAGATGAAGACACCGTAAGTCACTGGCAGCCACAGCTGGTAAAGGACGGGGCAGGACAGGACTTACACTCAGCTACGCAGGCTCCAAACCTGCACCCGTCAAGCAGAAGGCTGACACAGTAGACGGTCACCGTACAGCACCTGTCTCCAGCTCTCCTCTCTGATGGGGAACTGGCCCTTCATTGTTCCCTCCAGCTCTTGTGGGACTGAGCGTCCATCACGCCCTGGCCACAGGGCAAGCACAGAAAACGGCCGGATGGCCAGGACACCTCAATCCTGTGCGTGGAAACTGGCCCCAGGGAAGCACGAGACCACGCCAGCTAGGGGGCGACATGAAGTGCAGTGACAGCCCGCACAGAGGCTCCGGGACACCTGCAGCCAACTGGCCAGCACAGGAAAAGCCTGGTGGCAAGTGAAATGGGGGGCTGGGGGGGGGACCACAGTGCAGAGGCGCCCGTGGTTCTGTGACTGAGGCCAATACCAATTTCCCAGCCACTAGCAGAGGCGCCATCCTCTGTGTTTACCGAGTCGGTTACAGTCAGGCTTCCTTTTCCTGCAACCAGGAAAGGGCCACCTAACGTACCTGGCAGTCCTGGGAGTTTTCTGGGCCAGAGATGAAGCCTGGCCGGCAGAAGCCTGGCTCCTTCAAGGACACACACTGGGGAGAGACTTCAGTCCCAGGGGAGGAGCAGCCTGAGCTGAGCGACATCTCCAGGCAATGCTTTATGGGAACACCTGGTGCTAGAAAGCTGGTCTGGAGGCAATTAAGCCCATTTCAGAGTGGGTTTGGCAGGAGGTGCCAAATCGACAGGTTTCCTCTAGCGTGCATCCCTGCAGGTAAGGAGTCAATCAGGCAAAGGCTCCCAATCTGTTCCCGCTGAGCCAAGAAGCAAAGCTGTTTACCACTCACGCCCAGAGATGAGTAAATAAAGCCACCAACAGTCAGCACCCTCTGTGTCTCTGGCAAAAGCTTTTAAGTTACTTCAAGAAAGCCAGTGCCCCCGCCTGGCCCTCCATTAAGGTTCAGATGGACCAGACAGCGAAGAGTTGCGCTTGTGACTCGGGGGCAGAAGCAGCTGGCTCTGGCTTTGAGAGCCAGGAGGCCTCAGGGTGCAGCCTGCAGCCAGCCTGGCCACCCTCTCCGAGCTGGAAGCACAGACACTCACCACCGGGCGCCAGCAGCAAGGTGTCATGCTGCCCCGGACACAGACGCCGCAGGACACCTGAACACAGGCAGGGGCCCGGCAGGGCAGAGGCCTGGGGGAGAGGGTGACACCTAACCACGGTCCTGGCTGGGCCCTGTTAGCCAGGGCCATGCCTGGGGCCACCCGTCCCCCGGCACCAGGGGTCCAGCTGGTGACGGTGCCTTCCCCAAGGCAGCTGAGATCCCCTGTATTTTCAGGACAAGATTTGTGACACAGAGTTTTAAAGTATCCTCTGCATGTTTATGAGTTCTCACCCATCCGAGTGAGCCGGGGACGGGTCTGGCTAAGTCAACAGCTGACAAATCTCCAAGGTAAGTGGCTCCTCACTGGTGAGGAGATGGCTGGAGGGTTCTGAGTGTTCCCACACAGGAGATGATGAGGAACTGCTGGCCCTCTTACCCAGATGGAAGAGAGGCTTCCTCAGAAGCCAAGACAGTGAGCGACACGAGACCCCAGGCGCTGTCCCAACACTGGTTTGAGTTCCTGCCTTGGTTTCTACCCGATGGTTTCCTGGGGTCTCTTACTGGCAGCTCTTAAAATAGACTAAGGAGATAATATCAAGAGAGAGTCCTGACATTTTAGCCAGCCTTAACATCTCAGTAAAACAGACTACCTGAAAAGTCAGCTCAGAGCATCTATTTAAAAGCAACCCAGCACTCAGCTTCCGAGAAGAGGCCAATTAGCACCCAGCCCGCTGTCCATCCACCTGCTGACATCTGTGGTTCCGCAGATGAGAGGAGTCAGTGGCCGTCAGTCAGTGCCCTAGGAAGGGAACAGCGCTCCGGAGCTACTTCCTACGAAGTGCATCTCCTGCCCGGGGTGGCGGGGGCGGTGACGGGGCACAGGAGACCAGGCATCCCACTGCCCTTCCGCGTGGCCCGCTGCCAAGTCACTCACTCGGCTCCTCCTCCGTGAGGTGGGGTCAGCACCCTCTACACGGGCCCCTGGAGCTGTAGAGATGTAGCAAGATGATTAAAGTAAGAGTGGACGTGAGAAAGGGCTTAAAGGGTGGTCCGCTGACCCAAAGCTCCTACGAAAAGCAACTCACAGAGGCTCCCAGTTCACTGATCCAAAATTTAAAAGACTGGACCCAAAAGAGGATCGTGAAATGGGCAGTTTCGAATTTCACTTCTGAATAAATGACAACTCAGGCAGTCACAGACCCACCGGATGGGGCACGAAGCCCCACCCCTTGGAGCACACGCTCAGGGACCCTGCAGGGTCCTGGGACAGCGGGAGTGCCCGCTCCTGCCCAAGGCTAGGTCTGGAACAGGGCGAGGGATGGGTGAGGGGCGACGTGAAACAGTCCTGACCACCTCGGTGCGTGTGGACCCTTCAAGACACCGAGTGCGAGGCCACGCCAGGCGCATCTCCACTCTGAAAACCCAGGCGTGAGAAGGCCCAGGACAGCTCCTGAGGCCCACCTGCTACGGCCACTCACGGCTCTCAAACACGCAGGGTTAGCAAGTTATTCTGCGGGGAAGTGGTGGCGCCGCGAGCGGCAGTGCCCAGCGCCTCCTCGGCCCCACGCAGCCGTCGGCATGCGCTGCCAGGCGGGACGGCAACCACACTGCCCGCCTTCGGGGGCGCTTCGCTAGAAACCACAGACCTCGATTGAGATGAACAGCCCCTGCTCCACACTGCCGGGCAAACAGGCTGACGAATTGTGTTACTGTGTGCCTAATAGGGCATTTCAAAGGAACACTGAATTAAAACGCAGGCTCTGTCGTAAAGTGGTCCACGTGAGTAATGATGTGGACTTCACGAAGGCCGGCCCGAGGGCTGTGTTCCCAGGGAAGAGCACACGAGGGGGGCCAGGACTCCTGAACCCCTGCTTCAGGGGCTCCCCCGACGGTCCCTCCCTCAGGGAGGGCGTTACCTGTGCCGCCGGCAACCACCTGTCCAGCGGGGGCCACAGCTCCGCTGCTCCAGCAGACGCGTGCTCTGCGCGGCTTTGGGGGGGGAAGGGGGACACCGAGGAGAAGGCGTGCCCTGCCCCCTCCGTGCCCACGACGTGGACGTGGTGGGACAGCGACACGGGCAACAGATGGTTCCTGAAGGTGTCGCAGGTCACACAGGGGGAGCCCTGGGAGCATGGCGGGGGCACCTAGTTCAGCTACCAGGGGCCCAGAAACCTGCACGGAGAGGCTGGCAGGGGCAGGCCTGGATCGTCGGTCAGGACTCTGGAATGAACCCCGAGCGCAGTGCCCAGAACGGAAGGTGACACCAGACGCCTTTCACGGACCCCTCCCCTTTGGTGGACGAAGAGGCAAACAGCTCCAGGAGGAGGGAGAAGGCGGCAGCGCCGGTGGGCCGCACAGGCCAGGGACGGCGGGCGAGGACAGAGGTGTTCGGGAACCAGCCCCGCCGGGGCGGTGGGGGAGGGGTCTGCTGAGGGCAGGGGGGCAGCAGCACTGCCCCTGGGAGGAGCCCGGGCAGGAGGACGGGGACAGCGGGGGAGAGGAGCCCTGCCGCCACGCCCGCTGCACTCTGGGCAGAGGCCTGGACGACAGGCCAGTCACTGTGGCTCTCGGGGCCAAGTTCCCAAGGAGCGGGGCCGAGAAAAAGGCCCAGTGGGGACAGCAAAGTCTGAAGGGTGCTGCGTCCCCACAAGCCCCACTGCCCTCAAGGACACGCTGGCCGGCCCTGGGAGCACCGGTCAAGACAGCAGGACAGAGGGGAACGGACGGCCTCGGAACTGCCCTGAACCATCCCCGCACTGGCCATGCGGCTTCTACTCTCTAACTCCCACCTGAAGACTAAGGACGGGCCCACCCTCGGCACTGTTTGTGATAATTACAACCAGTGCCTGTTGAGTTTCTGACACACGACAGGCACTCAATAAATAAAATGCATTTTTAATCATACTCATCAGATACAAGAATGCGCTGAGTCTACTTCAATAAATTCACAGTAAATTCAAGATAGGGTTTGGACCCGAGAACTGGCGCCTCTCCCCCGAGTGCTCGGGTGCTGCTGAAGCATCCCCAAACTGTTTCCAAATCAATTTGCTTTTCGGGAAGCCAGATGCTTATTCCATTCTGCATGTATTCTTTATAGTTCTCTGATCCCAGACTAATCATTTCACGTTTCTGTAACTGAACTGCATTTGTCCTCAGCTGGCTCCACCACTTCCTGCAGCCGGGAGCCCGGCTCATCTCACCAAATGGCTCTGCTTGAAAACTGGCAGCGTCATCAGCTGTTGAGCCCCGGGTGCCAGGCTACTGTCTAGGATGCGACACGGGCCCCTCCCAGGGCCGGGGCGGGGAGGTAGAGGCCAGGACCTAGGCAGTCCAGCTCGCAGAGAACAGACCGCTCATCAGGAGAGGACTCTCAACACCGAAACCCAAGAAGCCATGCCGAGAGAATGACAGCCAGGAGCAGCTCTGCATGGCCTCTCTGACAGCAGCTGTTTAATCAGGAGTCCTCAGAGCAGGCGTGGAGGCCTCTCAGGTCGTGTTTGATGCGGGACTTGCTGGAAACAACAGAACACAATTAACCTCCATCAGAGAGAGGGCTGAGGGTTTGGCCTGGAGCCTCGGCCACCACGGGTCGGTGGCCAACAGAAGTCCCAGCACGGTCACTCCAATTAACTCCCTGGGCTACTAGCTGGACTGCCTGCCTGGCACTGAAGGCCCTGTGCCCCCTGAACTCCAGGAGCAGCGTGGGCAGCTGCTGGGGTGGGCCCTCGCCGGCTCCTCCAGGACCACGCCCTCCACCCTCCAGTTCCCGCTAGCCACCTGGCTCTCCTGGCCAGGGAGCAGGAGGGCCATCCACCGTCGCCCCAGAAGGAGGCGACTGCTCTGCCCCGGTGCGGCTAAACCCCACTCTCCCTCCCCATCAATCCCCTTCCCCAGGGACCTGCGTCCACAGGAAGCCAGGGAGCAGCCAGAGGATGCCAGCGGAGGGGCAGCACAACACCTTCTCGTGGCCTCTTCTCCAGGGCGTCTAGGATCACGGGGGAGGGGAAGTGCTGCCTGGCACCGACCCACCGGCCAGAGTGGCGGCAACACATTCACCCCACCCCTGCCTGCTCCAGGAAGACAGACAGGAGAGGCCCCGCAGGGGTCCAAACAGATCTGGGGCAGGCAGTGCTTTGACGGTCTTTCTAGGCCCAGCGCCAGAAGGAACTCAGCTCGAGAGCCAAAAGAGCAGCGACAGAACGGCAGCATCTCCATGGCAGGCCTGGCAGGACCCCTTCAGAAGTGGCAAGCTGGCGGGGGCCCTGCCCTGCCAGGCGGAAAGGGCGGAGGAGACGCACACACAAGGCCCGACAGGAGCAGGGCCGGGTCTGACCTCGGAATCTGGACCGTGCTTCCACAGGTGTAGAAAGGTACAGGGCTCCGTCTGCAGGACCTTCCAGAGCACTCCGTGAGGTGCCGGTCGACACTCACTCCCGTCTGGCAACACCCCTGCTGCTACCCGCCCATGACGAGGATGCCGAGGAAAACTTTGCTCAAGTCAAGAAAACAAAACTCTAGAACATGAAACCCTAGGTGTTTCCTCCCACCCGGGGAGGAAAGCATGCAGGGTCACCTGGCACCTCCAGAGGTCCCATCTGCACAGGGACGGCCGGGCAGACACCCCCGACGCCCTGACAAGAGGAGACAAGCACAGCAGACACGGCAGGACGAGCGGCTCACGATCAGAGAAACAAATGGAGTTCTGTGGTCCCCGGAAAGCCTGCAGGGGCCGGGCCGACAGCCTCCCCCAGGGTCCTGTCTGCAGCCACCGCCGTCAGAGGGGCAGACGGGCGGGCACAGGGGACTCACAGCACACCCGCGTCTCAGGCCTGACCTCCAGAGTATCCGGGCACCGCAAGGGAATGAAGAAACCTCTTCACCGCGGGAGGCCGAGCCCGGGGCTTCAGGGCACAGGACGGCGCCACCCCACAGCGACCACCCACCCCGTACCAAGACAGCCCCCCGAGTTAGCACGAGAGCCCCGGGGCACGCAGGCTCTCTACCAGGGTGCGGGCACAGCGTCTCATCCTGCCAGGCTTGCCCGGGCACTGCCTGGCCCTCTCCTGACCCCCCACCGGGGGGCGGCAGGCACCCACACACCCCACATGCGTCGGAGGCCGGGCCCTGGATGCCTCCCGTTCTCCCTCCTGGTACCCGAGGACGCGGGCTCCCACCTCTGCCTGCCAAGTCCAGGGCCGTCACAGAGAGGGCATGAGCTGTGTGTGTGTGCGAGGAGACCGAGCCGCGGGGACGAGAGGAAACCAAAGCGCCTGCGAGCGTCATGGTGGCTGCAGGTGCCACGAGGGGTACTTGCGCGTGAAACGCAGCACAATCTCGGAGGACCAGATTAACTCGCTGGAAACTTTTTTTTGAACCTATTTTATAATTAATGATAAGATACTTTATGGAGTAATTACCTAAAAAATCAGGGATATTTAAATAGATCACGAAACTGCTCCAACACGGCCCCTCCAGGGCAGCTCTCCCGGAGGACGGCACCCCCGAGACCACGTGCTGCCCTCAGAGCCCGCCTCCCCACCTCCGGTGGAGGAGACCCGGGACTCCCCGCTGCACTGCGCCGGCGGCCTCCAGGGCCCCCTCCTGGGCGCCCCATGTCCTGGGCCGAGATGTACAGAGACCCTGGTGGCTCTGAGCGAGAGCTCCTTCCTCTCTTCCAGCCTCACTTGGGAGGGGCCTCCCCTAGGTCAGCCCATCAGTGGGTGGGCGACTGAGTGGACAGAGCTGAGAGACGCTTGAGCCCAGCCACGGGGCACCTACAACGGAGAAGTGAGTCTCTGCGCGTGGACGGGACGTCCGGGAAAGGAGGACCTTGGTCCACAGGGTGACCCGGAGAGAACCACCCCTCCCCGGACTCCACGCTTTTCCAAACATAAGCTCATACAGTTGGGCCCCATCTCCTGCTGCACCGTGAGCTTCTGAAGGGGAAAGCAGGTGATGGCTCCCGCTGCCGGGTCCCCCATGGCCACCGGCAGGTGCACACAGCAGGAGCGCCTCCGAGGGCCCAGGCTGAGGGCTGTTTCAGGAAGGCTCCAAGGCGGCCTGGCCCAAAGGCTTAAAAATGGAAGGGCAAGCATTCGTTTTGAGGGCTGCCAAGGTATAATCCCCTTCATTCCCCTGGCTTTTACGAGAGGCTATATTAAAAATGGTTTATACATAATAAAATCTGTTATATTTATGGCAAGAAAATATGGAAAGACAATAAAATTAGCAGAGCATAGACATGAGAGAATACTAAACATCCCTGGCTCTCCAACAGGAACACAGAAGGAACAATCGAGGTTTCAAATTGAAAGGCATTTAAACCGATTTAAAATTCGAAGTTCCATTCCTCCTTCCCTGCTGAGCCCCGTCCCAGGGGGCCCTGCACAGCTCGAGGGCAGCACCGCTGGAGTCCCCCAGCTCACGCTCACACAGGGGCCTGGAACATTCCTGCTGGCACCAGTGGGACCCAGGCTTTGGCCTGGGTGATGGCAGAGCAGCTCAGGTATGTCCCCTACCCCACACCTCACTCCCCAGGGGCTTCCTGTACTGTGTGATTGCAACCCCTCCACTTCCTCCCTGGACCTTGGCAGTGACGTCACAGTGGGCCAGGAAGTACAAGACTGACAGCTGTTCTCATTCCCGCCTCTCTGGTCAAGTGGATCCACTTCCACGGAGATGGTAACTGGCAGTCGCCAAAGACCTACAATCCCCGCCCGCACAGGCCTGAGAGGCCTGACCACCCACACCCGAAGCCCCACTTGGAACGGGTGCCCACGGCGCCAGGGGTGAGCCGGAATTCATGCCTCCTGACTCAGTGTGGTCCTCTCCTCACGTCCCCAGGGCGCCAGGAAAACTGGACAGACTCGGAACAAAGGACAAATCCATCCGCACTTGTCTCAAGACCCTGACTGCCGGGATAGCTCTTCCTCTAGGTCCATCTCACTTGGTTTCTGTTTGTTTTAAAGTAACAGACAGTATTTTTAGAGCAGTTTTAGGTTTACAGAAAACTGAGCAGAGTGTCAGGGTTCTCACATGCCTCCCAGCGCAGTGCAGGACGTTTGTTACAGCTGATGAACTGACACTGTTACATTATTATTAACTAAAGTCCACAGTTCCCATTAGGGTTCACCTTTGGGGTTGTACATTCAACAGGTTTTGACAAATACACGTTACGTAGCCACCATTCCTACGTCACAATAGTTTCACTGCCCAAAAAACTCCTCTGCCCCCCACCTACTCACCCCTCCCTCCCCGCAACCTATCTTCCGACTGTCTCGATAGTCTCGCCTTCTCCAGACTGTCATATAGTTGGAATCACACACTACGCTGTGCCTTCACGTTGGCTTCTTTCACTTAATAACATGCATTTACAGTTCCTCCATGTCTTTTCATGATCTGATAGCTCACTTCTTTTCACTGTCTAGATGCATCACAGTTTATCCATTCACTTATTGAAGGACATCTTGGTTGCTTCCAAGTTTTGGCATTTATCAATAAAACCGATAGAAACACCTGTGTACAGGTTTCTATGTGGACTTAAGTTTTCACATCCCTTGAGTAAATACCAAGGAACGTTGAGTACTGGATTGCATGGTAAGAGTATGCTTGTTTTTGTGAGAAACCACCACACTGTCTTCCAAAATAGCTGCACCATGCTGCATTCCCTCCAGCAATGATGAGGGCCCCTGTTGCTCCACACGCTCAGGAGCATTTGGTGTCGTCAGCATTCCTAATTTTGTCCACTCTAACAGAAGTATGGTGGTATCTCATTGTTGTTTTAATTTGCATTTCCCTGATGACATATGATGTAGGAACACGTTCTCGTATGCTTATTCGCCATCTGTTTATCTTCTTTGGTGAGGTGTCTGTTCAATCTTTTGCTCATTTTTTAATTGGGTTGTTCTCTTACTTTCGGATTTTAAGAATTCTTTGTATATTTTGGATGCCAGTCCTTTATCACACACATGTTTTGCAAATACAGGTAACCCTTGAACAACACAGGTTTGAACTGCACAGGCCCACTTACACATGGATATTTCTCAACAGTAAATGCCATAATACTACAGAGTCTGTGGCTGGTTGAATCCGAGGATGTGGACTATAAATTATATGTGAATTAACCCCTGCATTGTTGAAGGGTCAACTGTGTTTTCTCCCAGTCTGTGGTCTGTCTTTTCATTCTCTGAACATCATCTTTCATGGAGCTAAAGTTTATAGTTTTAATGAGGCCCAGTTTACCAACTTTTTCTTTCACACACTGTGCTTCTGACATCGTATCTAGAAAGTCACTGCCAAACTGAAAGTCAGCCACACTTGCTCCTTCATCTTCTAGGACAGCCATAGTTCTGCATGTTACGTTTAGGTCTACAGTCCATTCTGAGTTAATTTGTATGAAAGTATAAGGTCTGTGTCTAGACTCATTTGTTTGTTTAGCATGTGGACGTCCAGTTGTTCCAGCACCCTTTGTTGAAGAGACTTTCTTGGCTCCACTGTGTTGCCTTTGCTCTTTCGTCAAAGAGCAGCTGACTCTGTTCATGGGCTTTGTTTCTGGCTCCCTATTCTGTCCCATGAAACTGGTTGTCTGTTCCTTCCCCAGCACTGCACTGTCCTGGTTACTGTTGCTTTACAGGAAGTCTTGGAGTCGGGGAGTGTCAGTCCTTCAACTTTGTTCTTCTCCTTCAACATTGTACTGGCTCTTCTGGGTCTCCTGTTCTTCATACAAACTTTAGAATCAGTTTGTCCACATTTTGATTGGGACTGTTTTCAATCTATAGATCATTTTAAGAAGAACTGACATGATGACAATATGGAGTCTTCCTATCCATGAATGTGGGATAGCTCTGCATTCATTCAGATCTTTGATGTCTTTCACCAGAGTTTTATAATTTTCCTCATTAGATCTTGTATGTATTTTGTTTGGTTTATACTTAAGTATTTCTGTTTGTTTGTTTGTTTTTGGTGCTAATGTAAATGATATAAAGTTTTAAATTTCAAATTAAATGTTCATTGACTTGTCTATATTGACCTTGTGTCCTGCAACCTTGTTATAATCGCTTATTAGTTCTAAGAGCTTTTTGCTTGATTCTTTGGGATTTTTATACCTAGACGATCATGTCATCTGCAAACAAAGACAGTTTTATTTCTTCCTTCCTCCCACTGTGCACCTTTTACTTCCTATTCCTTGCCTTACTGCATTCGCGGACTTCCAGTATGAAGTTAAATTGGACATCCCTGACTTGTTCCTAATCTTGGCGGGAAAGCCTCTAGTTTCTTACTTGGATGAAAGATGGAAATATTTGACAAGAAAACGGCCCCTCTATCTACCACAGTATAAAGAAAAATCTGCCCACTTAAACACGAGTGAGCCTGAGTGAGTCCAGCAGCTGTAAAAGTCTCTGGGGAGGCCCTGTCCTCTCTCATTAAGGGCTATTCTTGGACGCTCTCTGAGCACATGGAGGCCCCACTGCACTGCAGAGAGCCTCGTAAGGCTGCCCCGGTTCTTAACATCACCAGAAATCAGGTGGGAAGCAACCCGGAGGCAGGCAGCCTCCCACCCTGACCACCTGGAACAAGGACAGCTGGAGGGACAGCCAGCTCTGCTGCTGAGGACCGGAGACACCCCCTCCAGCCACCCCGACACACGGCAAAACTGGCTTTTGCTCTGAGACGTGAACTCCTTCCCAGAAACACCACAACTGGGGAAATCTCCCGAAACGTTTAATGACTGGTATCCTTGAATTTCAGATGGAGGAACATTACAAAACACCCTCCCAACTCCAATCAGGATTTCAAAGGGACACCATGTGGAAAGACAAGACCAGCCTCCGCGAGCGTCAGAGGACAGTGAGCCCGCATTCCTCCAACCCTCCACCCACGAACACCAGCACCCTGGGTGCTGTAGGCCACCCAGGGCCTCTGGCATCTGCCAGGGTCTCCCTCCCCCAACCACAGATCTGTGCGGGACCAGGTTTGCCTCATGTACTTCAACCAGGCTAGATGCAGAGCAGACACGAGAAGGCTCCTATTCCACAGACAGTAGAGATTTGTAAAAATGTCAAACAATGTCATTCTTCTCACTAAATCTTGTTTTAGAAAATACACTTCTCATAAGTACACTTCATATTAAGAGGTAATGAGTTGTTTAACGAGATCATAGTATAAATATAATTGTAAATAATTTTTTAAATATTTGTTTTAATTTCCAAAAATGGTGAGTATCAGCAGTTATGACCCCTACAAACAAAAGCAGCTGTTTGGAGGAAAGGAGTCCTGAGACTACAAGTGAGCGCAGGGCTGCCGCAGGAGAGCGAGGCTGGTCAACCCGAGGAGGTCAGGCGTCCGGCCTCTGGGAGGCAAGGCGCTCAGCTCTCATCCATCAGCTCCTAGCGACCACACGTGTGCGCTTACCATGGACACGAGTAAAAAACGTGCTAATAAAGGGCGAATATATTTAGCAAACAGTCCTAAATCCAAATCTCTGGAGGTGAGTCCCAAGAATCTACATTTTCAGGATATTTTCCTCCACATAATTCTTAAGCAGCCGACTGGGAACCTGTGAAATTCTGGCATTTGGGAAGCACAGCCAGATCGTACCACACACAAACCAACCCTTCCCAGTTCTCGAACCGATCCCCAGGCAGGAGGGGCAGGACCGCACTCCACAGCGGGACGCGGAGGCACAGGCCAGTGCCCGCCAACGGACTGACCGGCACCGCCCGGTCTCAGCTACACCGCTCCCCGCGGAGTACGCAGAGCTGCCTTTCTCTGCCTCAGTGTTAGAAAAGGTCAGGAAGTGGGGTCTCACGACCCTCAGGAGCAATCCAGGCGACCAAGCGTGAAAAAGCACCTCCCGACGAGGGGCAACGGACAGGAGAGCGCGGGCTCCGGAGACAGGCACACCCGAGCTCACAGCCAGACTCCACCGTGACCTAATCCACGGCGTGGGGCAATGGTGTGAAATGAGGGGCACTGCACCTACCGCGCAGGGCGAGGGCAAGGACCAAGTAAGAGGAACACACGGCGCGGCCGCTGTCCCGACTCCGTCCTCCCAGTTTTATAACAGGACGTGGAGCCCCTCAGAGGCACAACCCCAACCTGACGCCCAGCGACGCCCCCTGGAGGCCCCTGCCCTCCTCCAGGCTGCCCGAGAACGAGCTCACAGGCACTGCGCCAGGCCCCCGGCCGCAGAGAGGGTCCTCAGAGAGCAGGGCCCTCCCCGCTCTCCATCTCATCCCTGCCCCGCCCCCTTCCGCCTCCCCGGAGAGTGGAGGGTGGAGGTCCTGCGGCCACTGAGGGAGACAGGACCAGGCTGCTGACGTTTGCCGACCAAGGCAGGAAAGTGCACTGGGACTGCCTGACGACCTCGGAGAACTGCTGTCCCACACTTGTACGTGGGAATCAATGTGTGTGCTTTCCTCGGCTTGTTCTTTGACACGAGCCAGCAGCAGCTGGGCT
This sequence comes from Eubalaena glacialis, assembly GCF_028564815.1. Classification (NCBI taxonomy): domain Eukaryota; kingdom Metazoa; phylum Chordata; class Mammalia; order Artiodactyla; family Balaenidae; genus Eubalaena; species Eubalaena glacialis. The sequence continues at coordinate 93,530,640 of NC_083728.1, read as the reverse complement.
TCACGGCCGAGGAGGAAGTTCTCTGGCTCAGGGCTTCTCAAGTTCACACAAAGTATCAGGAAACTTGAGAGAAAGGTCAGTAAGAGGCTGTGACCCTTCCTGGATGGAAGCCCTGAGCATGAGGCTGGGGCGCAGGAAACCTGAGCCTCAGGCACGGGGACCCCACCTTCAATCTCAGCAGACAGCGGATGCAGGGGCCTGACCGTCTGCGCTGGCTCTTGCTACAAGGGAGCAAAGGCCCAGCCCAGGGCCTCCCTAATCCCTTCCGTTACACCAGGGAGCAAAAGTTCCAAGGCACCGAAAGTCAAGGACCAAACAAAGGGTCCTTTCAGCATCTCCTTCGTCCAACAGTAAACAACATTCAGAGATTACTCACTTCTGCTTTTGTCCAAATGTTTGTGGAAACCTAGGTTCTAACGCCCCTTTTGCAGGAGCCAGTAAAGAAGATTTTGTCTGCTTCCCAAGGATGGAGGTAACCCAGGCACCCTCTCCAACCGAAACGGCTTGCCAGATGGTATTTTCTTACTTGGGGGCGCTGAGACCAGGTCTGTTCTCTGTTCTCCGACAGAATCGTCACAAAGTGGATTAAGGACCTGACTTGGCTCCACACGTTCCTTTTCCTCTCCTTTTTGCAACTTGTACAAATCATCTTTTACTCTGCCTGGGTCCAGACACCGCAAAGATACCTCATCAACTCCATCTCCACCCGGGGAAGGAAGACTTGTGACCTGGCGACATCTAACCCCTCAGCAGGAAAAGGCGGGCTTTTCCCGAAGGCTCTGGGATCTGACCCACAGGGCGAACCCCTGGCCCCGAAACCTGAAACAGGAACTTCCTTGGGTCGGCAGTTTCCCAGCTACATTCCAGGGACCGCCGAGGTCCCACGGAGGGACAGCCCCACAGGGGCTGAGCTGCGCCCCACGCGGTTTCGGCGCGGTACCAGTCCTGACGGCAGCTGCCACCACCAAGACCCCTGTGCGGTGCGTCCGTCCCCCACAGAGCGCAGGGCGGCCGTCGTGCCAACGACACGGGGGAGCGGGACGCCCCGAGCCACCTCCAGGAGCAGCTCCCTGTGACCAGCATCCCACAAGCGTTTGCGGGAGTGGGAGAACGTGGGCTGCCTCCACACAGGCTCTGAGAAGAGAAGAGGGGCCGGGCGCAGGTCACCCACTGCCGAAGGAAGCTGTCCCTCCACACTCTCGTCACTAGGCCGTCCTGCCCTCCGTCCCGTCGGCCCGGCTCCTGCTGGGCCTCACGGGCACACACTCGGCACCCACTCAGCCTGATGCAGGGCCCCCAGCCAGAGAGAGATCCCACCGACACAACGGAAGGAAACCGCCCCTGCGAGGTGGTGCTCCAGCCACGGCTTGGCCGCGCTGAGGAAGGGTCAGGCGGGGGGAGGCCGCCCAGAGGACCGGCCGACGGCCTCCTCCCGCCCCGCGGCCCAGGCGGCACCAACTCCATGTGGGGCTGCGCCCGCCCGACCTCCTAAGACGCCCGAGGAGAGGTGAGTCCGCCCTTCGCTGCAGACAAGGAAGCAGGCTGAGAGGCAACATGGGGACCCGGAGACCACAGACGCTGCTCCTCAGATGACAATGGCTGCTACCCCCGGACACCTGGAGATGCCGGGAGCTCCACCAGCTCCAGCGCCCCAAGGACCCTGTGCAGCAGGCACCATCGCCCGGCTTTCCAGACGGGACAGCAGCCGAGGTGCCGAGAAGCTGAAGATGTGGACACACCCGGGTCCACAGCCTGTTGCTGAACACCTGGGGCCCACGTTCAGCAACAGGCTGCAGAGCCCAGGCCCGGACAGACAGACAGATAGGCCCTCCTCCCACAGGCGGATGGGCCAGCACGGGGCGGGGCGTGGGGGGGGGGGGGAAGTGATGGAGACCGAGCGAACAGGAGGCTGCTCACCCCCGCGCCCTGGACGGCGGCCCGCGCAGCGGCCGTCACGCGCCGTCCAGAGCCGCCTGCCCGCTGGGCGAGCCTGAGTGAGGAGGACGGCCAGGTCTGAGCTGAGGCCCGTCACCTCACTCCGCTGCGATCACAGCCCCAAAGCCCCCCACAGCGCTGCACACAGGGCAGCCCTTCCTCCTCCGCGTTCCCAGGTCTGCGGTCCGAGGCTCGCCAAGGAAGGTGTGCCCAGAGGTCCCCTCTGCCTTCAGCCAATGGGGCCAATGTCCCCTGGCCCATAGGGTCCATGGTTCTGGGAGTGTAACCTGGTCCCCCAGCTCTGGGCCTGCCTCTGGTCTCTGGAACCAGCCACTGGCGATGGCCCAGAGCCCTGAGTGTGTGGGGAAAAAACAAACACGCTGGGAGAAGCTGTCATTCAAACACCACGAGAGGCTGGGCAGGGGCAAAGGACACATCCTGAGAGCCCCCACCAGCCACAAGAAATCCACCCAGGGTGTTCCAGTATGTGCCCGCGTGAGGGTCTCCGTGTGGAGAGATGCAACACCTGCAGCTGGGGAGCCACACCCCTGACACTGGTGTCCGTGACGTCCTGGTACCTGGAGGCCAACCCTCCACTTGGCCACGCTGACAAAAGCCGACGGTACCTGTCACCCTCTCGAGACAACAGGAAAAGCGACTCACCCCCGAGGGCTGCCATCGGAGTCCTCACCGGCACACCTTCACTCAGCCCGTCTCCAAGAAAGCAAAGCGGTGCCGGCAATGCCCGGGATTTGTGAGGGTGGGGTGTGGCCTGGTGGCTTAGATCTCATGGTCAGAAGTTCACAGACATATTTAAAGACCTTTTAAAAACCAGACTATGACATTTGATTCTGACTTTGTTTACCACTTAGAAAGGCCTCTCTGAGATAATAAAATTTCATGTTAAGGTCAAGAGTCCTGTAGTCTGGGTCTGAACAAGCCTCAGTCTCCCTGGGTCTCCGAGGACCGTCCAGGCTGGTGCTCTATTATTTGGACTCCGAAAAGCCCTCCATCAGCTCCTCTGCAACACACCAAACCACACAGCAGGCCATCACGGCTACACCTCTGAGGGGTCAAAAGCCCTCCACGGCCCTGAAGCACCTGGTCACTTCCAGGAGCTATGCTTGGCTTAAGGTCAGACCCACCCCAGACCCCAAGGCTGGCAGGCAGCCTGCAGATGCCCCTCCAGGGCCTCCCGTTCCAGTCAGTCCTCAGGTTCTCCAACCGGCTCCCTGCCACCCACACACTCTGGAAGGAAAGGTTTGGCCAAACTCACTGGTGCCCAAACACAAAGAAATAGGAATACCAGGAGCTCTCTGGCCAGCCCCAGGCCAGCACCTCGCACATCCTCAGTGACCGTGGTAATAACCCTGCACGGAGGCTCTGTCCAAGCCCCACGCCTGGTGGCAGCAGAGCCAGGAACAGCCGCCATCTCCCTGGGGGCTGGGCTCTTTCCCTGTACCAAGCTGCCTCAAATGCAAGGCCAAAGCCGGAGTCAGGGGCAGGGCACTGCTGACGCTAGAAGTGAGGAGGAGGGAAGTGGGAAAGTGCAGTGCACTCTGGGAAATGCCTGGATTCGCCCACCAGAGGCTGCCTGGCGCGCCTCGGGGAGAGGGTCGGCCACGTCCTAACCAAGCACTCCACCTCCAAAGGGAAACAGGTGACATCGTCGGAGCTCAGGTGGAAGGCATGGTCCAAACCAGGAGAAACCCACAAGCGCCAAAGGGCCGCGGGCCTGCCCAGCCCAGTATCTGCACGCCGCGGGGAGGGCTAGATGGAGCCGCACACGCAGCCTCCCGCCGTAATTTTCCTGCAGCCACTGCTACCGAGCTAACCACTCAGAAATTGATGTCATTCTGGGGATGAACATTTTTTCCAGTGCTTGAATAACAGGAGGAGTTTCACATTTTATCCACTTCCACATGCCTTAACAATAAAAACTTATTTAAAAGACCCATGAATATGTAAATGACGTTTTAAATATGGAAATGCAAAACATGCAAGAAAACAGTCTGGGTGTGAAATATTCACGGCATCTCATCTTGCTGAGAGGAGACAACACCAGCTGGCTGCAGCGGCAGGTGAGGAGCCCCGGCCCCTGCTCAGCAGACAGGGCAGCGCCCGGGGCTCTCCCGGGCGAAGGGGGGCGGGGGGCGGCCTTGGCCCAGGAGAGCCGCTGCCGACCCACACTCTGCCCCGCCACCTCCCAGCCACCTTGCTCCACTGCTCTCCCCTCCGGAGCCACCAGGACCAAATCGGGTGTCTTCGCCAGTGCAGCCTCAGCGTGCACACGTTCCACCAGCACGGCGTCTACACCGCCTGCTGTACAGATGGGCGTGAAGGGGCACCAGAGTGAGAGCCGAGTCCTCCCTCACCCCAGCAGGGCTGGAGAGCCCCGCAAGGACACAGTCGTCTCTGGGACACGCACGCAGGGTAACCTCCAGGGTCAGAGGCTGGGGACTTGGCTACAGGTCAAGCTGGGCACAAACTCACCGGCAGGCCCATCAGGAGGCTCGGAACCTTCAGGTCTGCGTGTGGAACAGAGGGCCCAGAGGTTGGCCAAAGTCCTCAGCTGGCGACGGCAGGGCCTGTGTGGGCCACACACACACGCCCCTCCAGGGGGCAGCACCCGTGTGTGTCCACCGGAAGTGAGGGTGACAAAAGCAAGAGACTGATGACCCCTAACAGAACAAAGGCCACCTTCCTATAGAAAATTCCACCCACCCCTCCTCCAGGGAGCTCATGGCGCTTTAAGGACCTCCTTGCAAGGTACTGACGGCGAAGGGGTGACCAGGCCTCTCACCACACGACACAACAGGAGACCGAGGAAGACGAGTTGTTGCTGCTCAGAGTGTGGTCCCCGGACCAGCAGCTCCGGCAGCGCCGGCAGGAAATACAGGAACTACAGAGCGCGGTCCCCATTCCAGACCTGCCGAGCCCGAGCCTGCGGTCAAAGCCCGACAGGCGCTCTTCACACTCACTGAGCTGGAGAAGAGCTGCGCGGACAGACTGCCGAGCGGTGAGCCCACACAAGTCACACAGCAGACAGCAGCCGCCGTGCCCAGCCCACCAGGGAAGCCCTCTGGGCAATTAAGCCCCCCAAGTGCCAACCGCAGCCATGGGCTTCCACATACAGCTCCTGGCTCATCCTCGCACAAGCCTGGGCGAGGCCCTAGCCTGGGCTAGGCGGTGACCCCATGCCGGGCCGGCACAGCCGGGAACCCCACAGTGTTCGCCAGCGAGACCAGCCTTCCCTCTGGACCCCAGCATGGACTAGGTCCTCCCTGAGCGTGAGGGGGCTTGGTCTCAGGTACAGAAGCCAGGCAGCCACAGTGTGGAAAGGGAGAGCAACTCCAACAGGCTCAGGGCCAAGCTGGAGCGGCCATCAGCCCTGCAGGTCTGCACCCCCCCCTCAGAGGTGCAGCACGGCTGCCCAGCCTCCGCGTCGCTGCCCCGAGGGTCTCACCCACACTGATGGGGAAGCGACCGGAAGACCCAGGAACCACCACTCAAGGAGAGGAACGCAGAAGCCAATTCCCAGGGAGGCGTCTGCGGAAGAGGTCCGTTCACCCCCAGCGCTTTCGGTCACTGCTCTCCCCACCCTTTTTTTTTTTTTTTTTTTAATTATTAGCACCTTTAATTATTATTTATTTATTTATTTATTTTGGCTGTGTTGGGTCTTCGTTTCTGTGCGAGGGCTTCCTCTAGTTGCGGCAAGCGGGGGCCACTCCTCATCGCGGTGCGCGGGCCTCTCACTATCGCGGCCTCTCTTGTTGCGGAGCACAGGCTCCAGACGCGCAGGCTCAGTAGTTGTGGCTCACGGGCCCAGTTGCTCCGCGGCATGTGGGATCTTCCCAGACCAGGGCTCGAACCCGTGTCCCCTGCATTGGCAGGCAGACTCTCAACCACTGCGCCACCAGGGAAGCCCCCCCACCCTTTCTAATCGGCCACGAAATTTAGAAGCCTGGTAACAGCACTCCCTCTGGGGAGGCCACGGAGGAGGGTCTGAGGAGGGAGCCGCAGGAAGTGGCTCCGAGGGCTGCAGGCACCACCTCACGTCCAAACACGGGCACCGCAAGCAGGTGCTGGCGCCCTCCGCCCGACCGAGGAGGCCCAGGGTCCCCTGCACTCAGCCGCACGCTCACGGCGATTGCTGGCTTCTCCTTTTCCTGCCAAGAGTCCCAAGCAAGAAGGGAGGTCCGAGAACTAACGTGACTGGCAGACTGGGGCAGGGCCCAGAGGCTGTGCCCACACTGCGGCGCCCCAGATGGCGGGAGGGCACAGGTGAGCGTGCTTGGCCCCAACACCCCAGGCAGGCCCCCCCAACACGGCAAGGCTGGCCCCTAACGTCTCTCAAGAGACAGCTCTGGGGCGTCGGCCGCAGCCCCTCCCACACCACCCTGACTTCCCGAGAGGTCCGTGTCGGCGTGCGTGCGCCAGACACCAGACGTGGGCTGGCGAGCCCTCCTGCGGCGGCCTGTCCCACAGAAGGGGGAACCGGCTCAGCAGCGACAGAGACGACGGCTTCCTGCCGCGAGCCACGTGTGCACGGCAGCCGCCGCCCCGGGAAGCAGACACCGTGCCGACCCCACTTTGGAGAGAAGGGAAATGAAGCCTTCACAGGTGCCCGGCCCCCGTGGAGGCCAGAGTCGTGGGCAGATGCGTGTCCTGCCTCCTCAGTCATCAGCCTGCCCCGGGCACCCAGCAGACACGCCTGCCACGGTCCAGACGGGCTGCTGGGAGCCGGCGCCGCTCGGCCCGGGTGGGACTAGGAGGGGCGGCCGGGGACAGGAGCAGCTTCTCCAAGCTGGTGCCCCCGGGACGGGCCCTGGGAGCCTGGCTGGGAGCCCTTCATCCGCATACACCACAGGGCTGACCGGCCCGTCTACAGACTGAGGGTCAGCAGCTGGAGGGGACAGCGGCCAAGGTCTGAGGCAAGCACCAGGAGATGCCAGCAGCTGCCCTCTTGCAGGTGCCCCAGCTCTGGGTCATCCCGGATGCTATCTTCTGGGATTTTGTTGTTTTCCACAATTCCGGCCCGATCTAATACAAGAGATACTTCCTCTAAGAAACGTTCCCTGGTCTACTTGGCAGCCAGGAAGTAAGAAAAGATCTCTCCCGGGGAACAAACAGCCTTATATTTTCTCAGTGCTTCAGTACTCGTGTGTGAGTACATGTGAGCACGTACACGTGTTTGTGTACGTGTGTACACACACGCACGCACCGCATGGCAGGCACTCACTCCACTGAGATTCACATAACACCGTGAAGCGGCCAGCGCTTTTTAGAGAGATGATCTCAATGACACTGCCACCTGCTCAGAGGGACGCCGAGCGCCGCGGCCAACTACGGAAACTGGCCAGCCCCACTCGGGCACCAGGCACAAACCTGGAGCACAAAGTACCTTCCCAGGTGCCATCTGAAGGGAAATCAGATAACTCATCACTTAGGCATAAAGCAGAACAGCCAAGTTCACTCGCTAGTGGGTTTTAAGCCATTAATCTGCCACAAAGCGAGGCCGAGCGGACCACGGGGAGAGCTGACGGGCACTGCAGCCGGGGCAGGGGTTGGGACCCAGGGGACCAGTGCCAGGCCAGCCAGCAGGCAGCTGAACGTGCCAGCTCATCCACTCCAGCTGCTGCCACACCTGATTAACCAGAGCAAGGGAGGGAGGGACTGATGGACAACTGGATAGAGACAAACGGAAGCACCAGCCACGCTCCAGGGTCAGCACCGAGTATGTCCCGCCTGCCCCGACCTTGGTCAGGCCAGGGCAGGGACACAGCCACCCACAGAGCCAGCACATGTCCCCCTCCCACCCCACCAGGACTTAACAGCATGTCTTGGGGAGAGAGGAGAAGACATTTACTATTCACTCAACAAACAACTGCTAGGCCTCGATTCTGCACCAAGCACACACCCCCAAAGTCACTGTACTCTCATGGAGTTTACGTTCCACGAGGGAGAAGCACACAGTAAACGGTAACCCACCGATCAACACACGAACGTGTCAGGTTAGTGCTGTGAAGAGCGAGGCAAGACCAGGAGGAAAGGACAGCTGACAGCACGGGGACGGACAGGACAGCCTCCCCACACGTGATGACTTAAATGCACGCTTTGGTCACAGACGCACCAGCCACATGTCAAGTGCTCAACAGCTGCGTGTGGCCAGCGGCCACTGCCCCGATCAGCACGTGGACCACTGCCAACGTCGCAGAGAGTCCTGCTGGACGGCGCTGCCCACCCTGGACAGACGGCTAGGCCACCCTGGACGGCTGTGCTCTGGCCTCTGCACTGAAGCAGCCAGCCAAGGAAGGCAGCCCAGTGGCAACTCTCAGAGACCCTAAAAGGGCCCTGGGAGATGGTCAGCATGTGAATAAATGTCATCATGACCGATTCACAGGAGAGAAAACGGGGGCTCCATAAAGTTGGAGCTTCCTCAAGATCTCACAGCCAGTAATCGGAAGGAAGGTGCAGGGATGAAGCTACAAGTCAGAGCCCGACAGTCCGGGGCTGTGCGTGTCTGCCGGGGGCCACTCCATCCCCCGCCCCGGAGACACACACACACACGTCTCGGCGCTCCTCCCGGTGGCCACGTGCCATGGAGCCGTGTGACCAGCACCAGCTGTGGGAGCTCAGCCTGGCCTGAAGAAGGGGCTTCCTGGTCTAGAACCATCGAGCTCATGGCCGGCGTGCCCCACGGCGTCCTTGGAACCTATGCGCTGCACGACCACCACGGAGGAACATGTGGAGAGGAGCGTGAGTCACAGGCTGGTTCCACACCTCCTGCCAAAGCCCATTTACGTCGAGTGGCACCAAGAGCTGACCGGACAGGCGAGGCCTTGGTCTTCCTCACTGAAAACCCCTGGGGCCCCCACTGCGGGGACAGTGGCCAGGCCAAGGCGAGCGTGAGGCCAGGCGGGGGGACGGGCGGCGCTCGCTCAAACCGCTCCTGCCTGGGACGGGAGCAGACCACCCTCCACAACGGCTTCTCTGCGGCTCCCATGCTCTCCCCGCCAGGCTCAGCACCCTCCAGGGGGATAAAGGGTCAAGAGGGCCTGGGAGGGTCCCCATAGGGCACACACGAATCACCCTGGCAAGAAGCTGAGGCAGACTGGCTGTGGCCCGCGGTCAGCACCGCGGTGCAGACTTCCCCAGGGTCCCTGCCTCCCAGTCAAGGCCACTGGGTGATCACTGAACCCGTGGAAGCCCACGGAGCTGGGGCACCACGCAAGATGGAGGGAGCACAGAGGAACGAGGCAAAGCCCGGCCCCCACGATGGCGCCCAGCCCACCCAGCAGAGGGCAGGGTCAGAGGCTGGCCAGCCCGTGCAGAGCCCGACCTGGGCGTCCGCCCACCTGACTTCCAGGCGGGTGCCCCAGGCCGGGCACAGCACAGGCAGCCGGGCCGCAGGCCTCACTCCGCCTGTCACGTTACTGTGCACAGGCACCTGAGCCATTCACTCGTTCACTCACTCAGCAAGTGCACACTGGGCCAGGCCCTCCTCTGGGTCCAGGGAGCTTGCACGGCGGGGGCACAGGGCACGCACGGAGCGTGGTGAGGGCAGCAAGCGCACACTGGGCCAGGCCCTCCTCTGGGTCCAGGGAGCTTGCACGGCGGGGGCACAGAGCACGCACGGAGCGTGGTGAGGGCAGCAAGCGCACACTGGGCCAGGCCCTCCTCTGGGTCCAGGGAGCTTGCACGGCGGGGGCACAGGGCACGCACGGAGCGTGGTGAGGGCAGCAAGCGCACACTGGGCCAGGCCCTCCTCTGGGTCCAGGGAGCTTGCACGGCGGGGGCACAGAGCACGCACGGAGCGTGGTGAGGGCAGCAAGCGCACACTGGGCCAGGCCCTCCTCTGGGTCCAGGGAGCTTGCACGGCGGGGGCACAGAGCACGCACGGAGCGTGGTGAGGGCAGCAAGCGCACACTGGGCCAGGCCCTCCTCTGGGTCCAGGGAGCTTGCACGGCGGGGGGCACAGAGCACGCACGGAGCGTGGTGAGGGCAGCAAGCGCACACTGGGCCAGGCCCTCCTCTGGGTCCAGGGAGCTTGCACGGCGGGGGGCACAGAGCACGCACGGAGCGTGGTGAGGGCAGCAAGCGCACACTGGGCCAGGCCCTCCTCTGGGTCCAGGGAGCTTGCACGGCGGGGGGGACAGAGCACGCACGGAGCGTGGTGAGGGCAGCAAGCGCACACTGGGCCAGGCCCTCCTCTGGGTCCAGGGAGCTTGCACGGCGGGGGGACAGAGCACGCACGGAGCGTGGTGAGGGCAGCAAGCGCACACTGGGCCAGGCCCTCCTCTGGGTCCAGGGAGCTTGCACGGCGGGGGCACAGAGCACGCACGGAGCGTGGTGAGGGCAGCAAGCGCACACTGGGCCAGGCCCTCCTCTGGGTCCAGGGAGCTTGCACGGCGGGGGGCACAGAGCACGCACGGAGCGTGGTGAGGGCAGCAAGCGCACACTGGGCCAGGCCCTCCTCTGGGTCCAGGGAGCTTGCACGGCGGGGGCACAGAGCACGCACGGAGCGTGGTGAGGGCAGCAAGCGCACACTGGGCCAGGCCCTCCTCTGGGTCCAGGGAGCTTGCACGGCGGGGGCACAGAGCACGCACGGAGCGTGGTGAGGGCAGCAAGCGCACACTGGGCCAGGCCCTCCTCTGGGTCCAGGGAGCTTGCACGGCGGGGGCACAGAGCACGCACGGAGCGTGGTGAGGGCAGCAAGCGCACACTGGGCCAGGCCCTCCTCTGGGTCCAGGGAGCTTGCATGGCGGGGGGCACAGAGCACGCACCGAGCGTGGTGAGGGCAGGCGTGCAGAGCGCCACTTCAGGCAGCCACCAGGAACTGCCCAAGCACAACCCCAGGAGGCAGGGCCAGGCTACACGCGGATGCCTGAGCGAGGAGCACCCCAGGCGAGGACGCCAGTGGGCCTGAGCCAGCTCTCACCCACCTGCCCCACTATCACTCGGTCCAGGTGGAGGAGGACGTCAGCGCTGCTCTAGGCGCTCCCGCCTGCCTGGTCGGCTGTAGGCCACGGGCGGAGTCGCATCCACACTCACGCCCCTAGTCTAGATGGCTAAGCCAACCGCAGCCTCCACAGCCAGCCACCGTCTCCAACCTTCAGGTGCTTGTCTACCAGGCCTCTTACTGTCATCACCATGTCCAGAACTGAATTCCTGGTTCCCTCTGCCCTCACCTGCTCCTCTGCTAAGTTCTCCAGCATCATAAGAGGCAAATCCACCATTCACACGCTCTCACCAAAGACCTCACTCTTGTCTTTTCGTCTTACCTGCCACATATGATCCACAGCAAACCCCACATCCCCATCTTTCAGGTGTGCCCACACGTTCAACCCCTTCGCATCTTCTCTGCCGCCGACCCCCCAAAAGACACACCTTCTCACTCCTAATGAGCCTGCCGGAAAACTCACCACTGCCCTGCCCTAGCTACCCCAGAAGTCACACTTTCCCAGGCACCTTAAGCAAGAGGACAGTGACACGATGATCGGAACCACGAGCCGACATTCGCTCACCGCACCAGGCACACTCCAAACGCTCTACCGAGGTTCTGTGACAGCTCTCACAACCATCCTACGACGTATCACCACCACCTTCACAGGTGAGGCAGAGAAAGTGGGGACACGGCGACACAGAGCTACTCCGTGGCGGGGCAAGACTGGACCACCAGCAGCCTGCATTTAGACCAGCAAGAGCTTCCAGACCCTCCCCTGCCCGGGTCAGACACAGCATGAATCCAGCCAGATGCACAGGGAACAGGTTCTCCCTCCCACCCCCTGGTCATCATGAATCTTCTGTTCCCATCGCTGGCCTGGCTGGCCTCTGGAGAGCTTGAGTCTACCATAACTCACATAGACACAGGTGACAAAGGTAACAAGGCCTAATTATATTCCGAGGTTCGAAATGACAAACTAAATGGTTTGCACAAAGTGAGAAAAGAGCCACATTAAGAATCATGACTGTCATGCTGATCTGAAGTCACCCCTGGGAGGCGCAGAGAAACCCATCAACCTGGCAGATGCCAGGAAAACACAGCAGCCAAGGGCACCACCTCCCGAGGCAGGTGGTACTCCATCCGTTCATTCTCAAGCCCCCTTCACTACACAACAATCATCTCCTCCCAACGCTGCCCAGAGCCCCCGGCATGAGGAGGGCAGCGCCATGTGGAGGGGGCCGGCCGGCTCCCCGGTCAGTGGCCCAGGCCAAGGCACCAGGAAGCTCCCAGGGGCGTCCAGGACTGGCCAGAGTTCTAAGGCAAGACCAGGGCTCCAGGCGCTGCAGGGCTCCTCACACACTGACAGCTTGAGGCCAAGGGCTCTTCTGAGACATGCAGAGCCCAGAGGAGGAAAGACCTGAGCTTCAAAACAAACTGCAGGGCTTCCCTGGTGGTGCAGTGGTTAAGAATCTGCCTGTCAGTGCAGGGGACACGGGTTCGAGCCCTGGTCCGGGAAGATCCCACATGCCGCGGAGCAACTAAGCCCGAGCGCCGCAACTGCTGAGCCTGCGCTCTAGAGCCCGCGAGCCACAACTCCTGAGCCCACGAGCCACAACTACTGAAGCCTGCGTGCCTAGAGCCCGTGCTCCGCAACAAAAGAAGCCACCACAATGAGAAGCCCGCGCACCGCAACTAGAGAAAGCCCGCGCACAGCAACAAAGACCCAACGCAGCCAAAAATAAATAAATTTATAAAACAAACAAACAAAAAACTGCAGTCATTAGAGCAGCCCAGAGCTGGTGTGCTTCGGGGGTGAGCAGGCAGCCTTTGAAGCTGATTGTATAGCGGGATCATCCGCCGCAAAGAGCCGGGCTCGGCAGGAGTGCACAGAGCACGGCAGGCAGAACCACGAAGTCTGCACGGCTTCTCGTCACTCACTCCTACAGCAGGTTCTACCTTAAATCCGAATCAAGGATGCGGCCTGAGGCTCACACCAGCCGGCCCATGACGCACATCTCCAACGGAGCAGAGAAACGCGTGACCAAGGGTTCTCTGCAGCCACGTGTAGTACCTCTCAGGGACCTCTCAGGGACTGGGGCTCCAGCCCAAATCGTGTGGAGCTCCTAGGACGCACAGACCAGGATTCAAATACTGTTTCCATGGCTTCCTAGCTGTTCGACACAGGGCTCGACTCTCTGCTGTGAAACAGAGGACAGCAGCACCATCTCGCAGCATTCAGGTGAGATGGAACCGGGTATCGGCAAGGCTCAGCCAGCTTCACCACTCTCACCATCTCCACCACACTGTGTGCACAGGTGAGAACTGGACCCCAGGAGCCCCTGCTCCACTCCATCTCCCACTCTCCACCAAGGCAGAGAAACGCAGGTATCACAGCCCCGCGTGTCCCCGCACAAGCTTCCCTGCTCCCCTGTCCTTCGAGGCTGCCCACAAGGTTCTGAGCCACGAAGAGACGCAGCCTCCCATCCACCCCGGCCCACAGCGCCCCTGGCTCTGCAAACACCAGGGCTATGGAGTGAGGTGCTGGGTCCCAAAGACGCCAGGATGCTCTTGGGGCCTGCTAGGGCACAGGCGGCTGCATGGCAGTGTCAGGGGAGCTCTGCATGGAGAACACTGACAGGGACACACCTAGAGCCGCTCACAAACCCTGAATACTCACGTGTCCTCAGCACACCTCCAACGGAACATCATCAGCCTTCAAGCGCCAAAACCAATGCTGGGGCGGCCACAAAAGAAAGGCAAGGTTCCCTGGGCTGTAATTAAACTGCTGTCCAAAGGCACTGACACACCCATTCATGTCAGTGACCAGTGGTGCCCCTGGAGCTGCCCGAGGTCGGCCACGAAACGGAAAGCACAGAGAGGCTGGCCTGGCGGTCCAGGACAGCCCGCTAACAGAGAGGCACACCACCATTAGCGCTTCCCAAAGGACATGCTACAAGATGCCAACCAGAACCCCACGAGACCTCTGGCCCCACCACCGCCTGCACGTCACCTGGGGTCTCCTGAGCACTGCTGAACGCCAGGCACCTCCTGCCATCTCGCCCCCCCCCGAAACAGCCCTCCGAACCCTCCGACCGGACCCCTGCCTGCCTGCGTGCTGGCCAGACCCCAGGCTTTCACCCTCTTGCCAAGGTGCCTCTTCCCACCTAACCTGAATTTCTGCCCAACTGCCTTTAAAGACGTGCAGAAGTGAAATCAGCTGTTCCCGCCTCACGAGGTTTCCTGGCCTCTGCACGGACCGCCCCCATCACGGCCACATCGGCCTGCTGCCTGTGAGAGCAGCAGCTGCCCAGACCCCTGCGAGCGTGAATGGCGCTGCGCACACGTCCCCTCCCTGTTCTGCTCGGCGAGGGCCTCGAGGGCACAGGACCCCAGCTCCCTGCCACCTCCTCACAGGGCCTGCACGTGACTCTACCATGAACAGATGGGGCAGGAACCCGACAGCCCCTTATCGGCTGAGGCCTTAAGAACATTCCTGGGCTTCTCTGATCCGTTCCATCACCGGGAGGAGGGAGGTCTCCTGCGGGACCTCCCTGAGATGAAGGGGATGATGCACGTACGCACTGGGCACGACGCTGGCACACGGAAGTGCTCCCTGGATGGCTACGCGGTCAGGACCAGTCTGCTGAATGAGGACGGGACCAAGAGCACCTCCATCCAGCGGGCAAGCAGCCGTTCCTAGGCCCTGTGCCCCGTGCTGTCACACCTCACCTCACCTCCCGAGGCCCATCAGGCAGGTGCCCATCCTGCAGAAGAGGTGAAGCACACAGCTCTTTCTCGGGATGCCCGAGACTCAGCTGCTCCTGGGTGGCTGCACCGGCTCTCAGAGGGAGCCCAGGGGTCCTGAGAGGTGGGCAAGTCGGCAGGAGTCACGCAGACCCAGCAGCCGCCATGAAGGACCGCTCCCAGGGGCGGAGAGCCCATTCCTGAACCAGTCCCAACGAAGAGACGGGACGGCGGAATCTACATGTGTGACCACAGTCGAAAGTACTGCCGGAGCTGCGGAGAGCTACATTCACGACGCTGAGAGGCTGGCTCTCCTGCTGCTGCTCAAAGCAGGTCATTTTAGAAAGTACCTCGCAGTTTGGCAGGAGGAAAATGCAGACAAGTTTCCTTTCCTCTAATAGTTCATTCTGTTTCAAATTCAAAGTAAAATAAAGAGGATCGCCTGGAAAAATGTCAAACGCTTTAATTTCAAACCACTTTTAATGACCGTTTCATCTGACAGTAGCTTTGAAAGCAAAAGGCAGTCTTTATCATTTGAGGTATTTTTTTTTAAGTTTTTAAATAATTAATTAATTAATTTACTTTTTTTTTTTTTTTTGGCTGTGTTGGGTCTTCGTTGCTGCATGCAGGCTTTCTCTAGTTGCGGCGAGTGGGGTTACTCTTCGTTGCGGTACGCGGACTTCTCATTGCAGTGGCTTCTCTTGCTGAGGAGCACAGTCTCTAGGCGCGTGGGCTTCAGTAGTCATGGCGCGTGGGCTTCAGTAGTTGTGGCACGCGGGCTCAGTAGTTGTGGCTCACGGGCTCTAGAGCGCAGGCTCAGTAGCTGCGGCATACGGGCTTAGTTGCTCCGCGGCATGTGGGATCTTCCTGGACCGGGGCTCGAACCCATGTCTCCTGAATTGGCAGGCGGATTCTTAACCACTGCACCACCAGGGAAGTCTTCATTTGAGGTTTTTAAACTAAATTGATGTGATTATGTCCAACATAACCAGATGCTTCTAAAAGCCGATTTTCAAAGAGACATCAGCCCCCCAAATAAGAAAGCCTTCCTTCGGTTATTAATAAATTATTGGAACGCCATCTGCACAGGGCCTGAGGCTGTGGAGGACGACCACGGCGGGCAGGCTGACTTCCACCCCCAACCAGCCAGTCAGCCAGTGCCGGGCACCCGAGGTCCCTCTGTGGTCACCGTCCTCTCAGCCTGCCCCCAAGCCCTTCGCTCACTGGAGAGGCTCACCTCACTCACCTGTCCACCCTCAAGTGAATCACGTGGGAACTGACTAGTTTAACACCATCCTCCACAGGTACCTGGTCTGGGGCAGACATTCAACCCCATTTGGGCCAGTGAGAGTGACTGGGGTGGGGGGAGTCTGACGCCAGTGGGGGTCCTAGGACAGGTTTCCTTGTTCCAAAATGGAGACCCAAGAAGGAGGCCTCTCTTTCTGCCTCTGATGCGACACCCACAACCTGGTCAGCCACCCTGCAAGCACGAGAGAAACCAGCCTGGGCCCCAGGGGACAGAGGCGGACAGCCCTGCAAGAGCCCAAGTGCGGCTCAGTGAGGAACAAGCATTTGGTTTGGTGCCCTTCCCCGCACAGAGCTCCACAAACCCTTGGAATTTCCTGAACGAGATGAGTGCCTTTTGTTAACAAGCCCTTTCAGCCAGACCCCTGGGCAGGAAGGGCGGGGGAGAAGCCAGAGGAACCAACCAGGGGAAGAGAAGTTGGAACTTTCAGCTCCACCCCCACCCCGCCTCCAGGGAGGGGAGCGGAGATAGAGACCAAGTGAATCACCAATGGCCATGACTTAATCAAGCAGGAAACTCCATAGAAACTGCTGAACAAGGCGGCTTCCAAGTCAGTGGACAAAAGGTGGAGCTGGGGGGCAGCACACCTGGAGAGGACACAGCAGCTCTGCCCCCACCCCACACACACGCCTCATGCATCTCTGCCCAGCTGGCTGATCCAAGCTGCACCCTTTGTAATAAACCAGTAATCCTAAATAAAGTGCTTCCCTGAGTTCTGTCAATCATTCTAGCAAACTATCAGAGAGGGGTTGGGGGGACCCTGAATTTGCAGTCAGATGAAGTCCGGATAGCCTGGGAACCCCGAGGCAGGCGCGCCTTGTGGGACCGAGCCCTCACCTGTGGGGTCTGGCTGACCTGGGAGTTAGTGGCAGAGCTGAACTGACTCCTGGGGCGTCCAGCAGGTGTCAGAGGCAGAACTGGTGTGGAACCAGTTCCTCAGGCCCTGGAGGAAGTCAGAGCTGCCTGCCCGGGCGTGGACACGAATGGCCCGGCTGTGCTGCTACGTGGGACCCTCCCCGAGGGCACAAGTCCACACACGTTCAAACACTCAGACACTTCAACCCAGGCTCCAGGTTTCCACACGTTCATGGGGCCACGCAGAGCCCACGCCTCCACAAAGACGCAAATACTCCTGGTGGGACGCACGCCTTCCTCCCAGGGCCCCAGGGCTGATCTGCCACAGCGCCCAGATGACAGTACGCCCGCCGCCTCAGCTGAGTCTCACTGCCACGGGGCACCCCGCTGCCCCAGCTCCCGCTCGCTCAGGCCGAGGCAGGGATGGTGAAGCACAGCCACTCCTCAGCCAGGGGCACCCCCACCGGCAGCCCACTTTCTGGAGCGGACACGTCGCCACAAGACCGCGGGCCGCCAGGCCTACCTGCTGGTGATGGAGCTGCTCCTGTCCTGGAGGGCGAGCTCGCGCTGCTGCAGCTCCACGATGAACCTGGACAGGTCTTCTGGGGTCCTGGGGGGTCAAGAGCACACATCAGTGCTGGCCGTGCCCTGGAGGGGGATCGGCTGACACGAGAAGGCGGCCCAAAGCCACGCCAGCCACTGGCGGTTCACAGCCCTGGGGCGAGTCGGGGCCTGCGCGCCGTCCCCGGAGCGGTGGGCTGTGGAGCTGTGCGCTCTCCGCCACCTGGGCTCACGCCACAGCCAGCCGCTAGCCATGCAACACTGGGGACATTACTTTTATAAGCCTTGATTTTATTTCACCTGTAAAAACAGGGTCGATACGTAACAATGTCACCATGCAGAGGCTTGAAGTGAGGTTTAAAAGCACCTGCCAGGCAGCTAGCAGGGGAGGTGCCCAGTGCGTTCCAGTTGCCTTTCCTCCCTTTCGCTTCAAAGTCCAGGTATGAGGACAGCAGCAATGTAACAACCACAGCAGATACCCACATGCCCAATGCCTCGTAATTTTCAAAACTATTCCAGGTTAATGAGCTCAGTTAATGCTCAGAGCAGCCCTGCTGTTTACTCTTTCCATTTTGCAAATGGGGAAACTGAGACTCAAAGACACTGATGGCTGGTTCAAAGGCCACCCACTCTCAGCAGCACTGAGCCTCCATCTGAACCCCCTCCTCTAGCTCAGCACCGTGGCTCAGGAGAACATACACCAAGAATGTCTTTGACACACAGGTGGCCAACAGGGACATGAAAAGATGCTCAACATCGCCAATCATTAGAGAAATACAAATCAAAACTACAATGAGGTACCACCTCACCAGGTCAGAATGGCCATCATCAAAAAGTCTACAAATAAGACATGCTGGAGAGGGTGTGGAGAAAAGGGAACCCCCCTACACTGTTGGTGGGAATATAAATTGGTACAGCCACTATGGAGAACAGTATGGAGGTTCCTCAGAAAACTAAAAATGGAACTACCATATGATCCTGCAATCCCACCCCTGGGAGAGGGATTGGAGAAAACTCTAATTCAAAAAGATACATGCATCTCAATGGTCACTGCAGCACTATTTACAATAGCCAAAACATGGAAGCAACCTAAGTGTCCATCAACAGATGTGTGGATAAAGAAGATGTACACACACACACACACACACAAATGGAATACTACTCAGCCATAAAAAAGAATGAAATAATGCCATTTGCGGCAACATGGATAGACCTAGAGACTGTCATACTGAGTGAAGTAAGCCAGACAGAGAAAGACAAATATCATGTGATATCACCTATGTGTGGAATCTAAAAAAATGATACAAATGAACTTATTTACAAAATAGAAATAGACCCACAGACATAGAAAACAAACTTATGGTTACCAAAGCGGGGAGGGGGAATAAATTTGAAATTTGGGATCAACATATACACACTACCGTATACAAAATAACAAGGACCTACTGTACAGCACAGGCAACTATTCAATATCTTGTAATAACCTATACTAGAAAAGAATCTGAAAAAGAATAGATATGTTTAACTGAATCACTGTGCTGTACACCTGAAACTAACAACATTGTAAATTAACTATATTTCAATTTTTAAAAATGGCTGATTTTATTTTAAAAATGTCTTTGAGAGACAGAATGGAACACCCAGCGGAGTACGAACATTCCCGACACCTGCCTGGGGCACACAAACTAGACGGCTCGCTGGTGTGCAGCGGCCGAGAGGAGGTGAGCGCAAGGGTCGGGGCCGGGGCCGGAGCCCAGGGCTACGCAGGGGCCACGGCTCGGTACCCACAGGCCCTCCTCCCGGCCCCCAGAGCCAGCGCAGTGCCCAGTTTCCAAGAGCGCTCTCTGGCCTCCCCACCCCTCCTGCTGAAGTCGGCACCTGCAGTCACATCGTACCCCAGGACTGCTCACGGAAACCTGCTGAAACCGAGCCTCATGTCCAGGGCCCACAGACCCTGCACCACCAGGCCCCTGGCGCCTCCTCACCTCCCACTGGACTTTCCTCTGCTGCCTGAACACGGCAACCCGTTTGCTCCCTGAAACTCTGCGATAGTTAACCCTGGGCCTGCCAAGTTCTTCCCTCAGTCTCCCCAAGCCTAGCTCGTTCTCAAAAGAGAGGTCTCAGGAAAGATGTCACTTCCTCCAAGAGGCCCCCAAGCCTCTCCCCACCCCATCACGACCCTCGCTGCACAGCACCACCACCCTTGTTATCAGTTTGGGGTCTCTCAGTGTCTGCCATCGCTAGAACGTTAGCCCGAAGACTTGCGCTTG
This sequence comes from Eubalaena glacialis, assembly GCF_028564815.1. NCBI lineage: Eukaryota > Metazoa > Chordata > Mammalia > Artiodactyla > Balaenidae > Eubalaena > Eubalaena glacialis. The sequence goes on along the minus strand of NC_083728.1, from coordinate 93,511,022 downwards.
TCAGTGGTACGTCCTGAAAGCCCAGCGCAGCCCCTGCCCAGAGGGGGCCCACGGCCCCACTCCTCACACACAGGGGTTCTGTCATCAACACTCCTCCCAAGGTAATTCCATGATATCTCCCTTTCAGACCACCTGATGGAGGCCCTTCCCTGGCCACCAGAAGAAAAGCCCTTTATTGGACGTTTTGTGAGGACGTGGCCTCAAGGTGTGAGAACCACTAGGCACAGTGCCGAGATTTCTACCCTTACTCTGCCCTGAACACAAGCCAACTTTGTGGATTAGAAAATACTTACATTGAAAAGATGTTTACCAGTAGAAGACCTTGAGAAACTAAAACCTAGGAGGGGGAGAGGCTGAACCAGCCTTGAATGCCAATTCCCCATTCTTTTCAGAGCTTCCTAATGTTTTCCAACCTCAGGGACTTAAAGATACTAACAGCAAAATAAGTAAGCAAAACAAGTAAACCCTTTTAAGCCAAGAGATATTTTTTCTGAAACACTGTTAAGAGATTTAAGTTGTTTTCTATTTTTCTGTTAGTCAAAGGAGTATGCGAACTATTATTAAATCAGTGGGAAGTTTATTTAAAACCAATGAAGAACTTGCACGTCTACTTTTGCAAGGCCCCCAGTCCCTATGGGCCCAGGACCAGCCAACGCCGTGCGGGACAGGCAGACGGGTGCCCAGAGGGTGGCTGGGGGAGCATGACGGCGACCGCCCTCCTCCTCACGCCCCTTCCAGGCTGGGCCACGTCCGCTCAGACCTGAAAGAGCAGGAGGAGGCCGTGGAGAAGCATCTGTCAGACAGACGGCCACACACTCGGCGGGGCCTCTCCCCAGCTGAGGGGCAGCAACAGCCTCCAAGCAGAAGCCCTCCTGGAAACGGGAGAGCAATTGGCAGAGTCGGGAGCACGTGAGAGCAATTTAGAAACAAGAGTCTTGCCCTGAGGTACAAATTAGCCCCACAAAGCCAGGAGCCAGAGTAACACAGAGGAGCCGGACTCTTCACCGAGGTTCTGCATTTTCCTTTGAAGTAAAGATAATTTGAAATGTAACAATTTAATAATGAGGGGAAATTGGGAACGGTCCAATGAAGAGAAAAATGAACTCCTTCAGAAATGCTCTACCCCGCTGATGGCTCGGGCCTCTGCATCTTCCTGTGACACCTGCAGGCTGAGGCTGCCGCCACGCACACAGCCCCCCCACTCCCGGCGGGCCGAGGCTCACACCCTTCAGCTGAACTTCACAGAGGCCATCAGACACCCAAATGCTTTGGAACTTTTGAGCAGCTATTTCAACAAAGCGTCAAGGGGCCTGGCTCCATATTCAAATAAACTAAGCAGGAAACTGGCTTTCCTCTACCCCGCTCCATGCCACTCCACCCCCTCGACCAGCCATGCAAACAAGAGCCCCTGCAGCGTGGCCTGAGTTCGTGCTGCTCCTCCCAGAGAGGGCAGAGAGCTGCTCCCACCGAGACCGGCGGGGGGCGGGACGCCGGGGGCGGGTGGCCTCTGCACAGCCACAGGGGTGTGGCTCTCGCACTGCCCAAGGCCAAGGCAGGCTCTCCAGCAGTGGCTTCCCAGCCACGCCCCAGCCCCAAGTCCCAGGTGCGGTGCCACCATTCAGATGCACCGACCCCCCCCCCACCCCACTCCCCGCAGAGGGGGCGCTTCAAGCTGCAGGGCCTGCCTTTCCCGGGTGGTGCCCAATTCCAGAGAGCAAACTGCACAGGCATGGACCCCGCACCCCGTTCCTGCCTCAGCCCTGCCCCGGTCGCTGCTGGACGGCACACAGCAACGGGACCACCTTCTCCGTGCGGCCTCTGGGCTGAAAACCTGCAGCTCCTACTCTGTAAACAGAGACTCAGGAGTCCTGTCCAGTCATCCCTGCTGGCCACTAGGTTTCAACTTCTCCTAAAAACCCAGAGACCAGGAAGCCAGGCGACAACACTCAAGAACTGTTCTACCCTCAGAGACACAGAAAAGGCGGGACGTCTTTAAAGAGATGGATGGACTGCGGGAGACCCGGGGCTCAGGTCACAGCTCAGACAACTCCAGGCTGAGCCCGGCTCAACAGGGCTTCTTTAGGCTTATTTCCAAAACCCCAAGACCCAAGCACATGGCGGCACTACCACCTGATAACCCCTCACACATCCGTTCACGTCATGGGAGCGGGAAACTTTAAAACCACTTCTTAAGGTACACAATTCAACCCCACTGTAACGCCAGGATTGGGAAACAAGGACAAAACATAGGTAATAGTGAAAGCGGTGTGTGATAGTTCATCATGTACATGAGGAGCACAAGTTTCCATTTAAAATTATCATTAATCAGTAAACAGTATGGAATTCCATGCACCTTTAGTTTGCAGTGTTGATCAAAAAGAAATGTGTTCTGTCGGAGGAGTGCAGAGTATGTATGAGCTTTAGTTAAAACAGAGTACTTGAGAGGCACTGGTTTGAGAATGTTCCACGTGAGAAAAAGAAAAGATAGCGAGGCAGGTTTGGCAACACGTGTACATTCTTGAGGCCGCGACGGGGTGAACCGAGGGCGCGGGTGAAGTTTGATCAAGGGGGCAGGAGGCCTGGCTTCAGGAGACCTCTGTCTATACTGACAGCAGTACTATGAACACACCTGAAGAGAAGGAAGTAGGAAGAAATTAGGGCCTAAAGGACTCCCAAGGTAACCCAGTCCCCTGGGTGGACGGGCAGGAGGCATCTGGGTAACAGAGGACATGATCCCGGGCAGACTCGTGCATCCCCGAGGTCCCACCATGGGCTCCTTGGGGAAGAAACCCAGGCAGGAGAGCTCACTCATCCAGCACAGTGCCTCCTGTGACCTAGCAAGACAGGTCGCTAGCAAGGCTACCGCCCTGCCCCACTGCCCCAAGGAGGGCTGAGCCGTCCTCCTGGACCAGGTAAGAAGAGCAGCTGCAAGGGGAGACCACACCCATCGACCAGCAACTGCACTTCCAGGAACACGTCTCAAGGAAGCAACCAGGGCTGTGCCCTACGTGTGGTTAAGAACACATCGTGGCACTGCTTGTTTCTTAATGGTGGTAAAACACACGTAACACAGACCTTCCCATCTTAACCACTTCTGAGTGCACACTCAGCGTCAGTGAGTCATGCAGCCATCACCACCATACGTCTCCAGAACTTTCTCACCTTCCCAAACTGAGACCCTGTAGCCATTAAACGACAACCCCAATTCCCCCCATTCCCAAGCCAGCCCTTGGCGCCCACCCTCTACTGTCTCTATGAATGCAACGCCTCCAGGGACCTCATATAAGTAAAATCATGCACTATTTGTCCTTCTGTGTCTGTCTTAATTCACTTAGCCTAAGGTCCTCAGTGTGCCAAATGTCTTATGTGTCAAGACTTCCCTTCCTTTTTAAGGCTGAGTAATATTCCACTGCATGGATATACTTATTTTACTTAACCATTCATCCTTCAATGGGCACTTGGGTTGTTTCTACCCTTTGGCTACTGTGAATAATGCTGCTATGAACACTGGTTTTCAAATATGTGTTCAACTCTTTACTTTCAACTCTTTTGGATATATACCCAGAAGGAGAATTGCTGGATCATTCCATTTTCAATTTTTTTGAGGAACCGCCATACCATTTTCTATACCAGCTGTATGATTTTACATTCCCTGTGTATTTGTTTTTACTTTAAAAAAAAAAAAAAAAAAAAAGCTCGACAAGAGAAAATAAGTGAATAAGTTCTCAAAGCCATAACATGGGATACTATATTTGTTAAATCTGATGCTAGGCAAAAAGAGCTGGCCAGATGGTCGCTACAAATCACAAAAAGCACAAGAGAACATAGGAGGGCATACTCCCTCCCGGTCAGGGCAATGGGATACGTATGGCTTCATGGGATATGGCATTGTAAAGCGGGGGATGGGGGGGTGGGGGGTGGGGGGTGGGGTCTGGAATAGTCAGAGTAACCCATGGGCCATTTGCACCAGAATCATCTGGATTAACTCCAGCCCACCTACTTCCAACTCTGGACCCACTGAATCGAAACCCCTGGAGGTGGGGCTTGGGACCTGCCAACAAGTGATTTTTTTTTTTTTAACACCTTTATTAGAGTATAACTGCTTTACAGTGGTGTGTTAGTTTCTGCTGTATAACAAAATGAATCAGCTGTATGTATACATATATCCCCATATCCCCTCCATCTTGCGTCTCCCTCCCACCCTCCCTATCCCACCCCTCTGGGTGGACAGAAAGCACTGAGCTGATCTCCCTGTGCTCTGCGGCTGCTTCCCACTAGCTATCTGCTTTACATTTGGTAGTGTATATATGTCCATGCCACTCTCTCGCTTCGTCCCAGCTTACCCTTCCCCCTTCCCGTGTCCTCAAGTGCATTCTCTACGTCTGCGTCTTTATTCCTGTCCTGCCCCTAGGTTCTTCAAAACCTTTTTTTCTTTCTTAGATTCCACATATATGTGTTAGCATACAGTATTTGTTTTTCTCTTTCTGACTTACTTCACTCCGTATGACAGTCTCTAGGTCCATCCACCTCACTACAAGTAATTTCATTTCTTTTTATGGCAGAGTAATATTCCACTGTACATATGTGCCACATCTTCTTTATCCATTCATCTGTCGATGGACACTTGGGTTGCTTCCATGTCCTGGTTATTGTAAATAGTGCTGCAAGGAACACTGTGGTACATGTCTCTTTTTGAATTATGGTTTTCTCAGGGTAGATGCCCAGTAGTGGGACTGCTGGGTCATACGGTAGTTCTATTTTTAGTCTTTTAAGGACCCTCCATACTATCCTCCATAGTGGCTGTATCAATTTACATTCCCACCAACAGTGCAAGAGGGTTCCCTTTTCTCCACACCCTCTCCAGCATTTATTGTTTGTAGATTTTTTGATGATGGCCATTCTGACTGGTGTGAGATGATACCTCACTGTAGTTTTGATTTGCATTTCTCTAATGATTAGTGATGCTGAGCATCCTTTCATGTGTTTGTAGGCAATCTGTATATCTTCTTTGGAGAAATGTCTATTTAGGTCTTCTGCCGATTTTTGGATTGGGTTGTATGTTTTTTTGATATTGAGCTGCATGAGCTGCTTGTAAATTTTGGAGATGAATCCTTTGTCAGTTGCTTCATTTGCAACTATTTTCTCCCATTCTGAGGGCTGTCTTTTCGTCTTGTTTATGGTTTCCTTTGCTGTGCAAAAGCTTTTAAGTTTCATTAGGTCCCATTTGTTTATTTGTGTTTTTATTTCCATTTCTTTAGGAGGTGGGTCAAAAAGGATCTTGCTGTGATTTACGTCATAGAGTGTTCTGCCTATGTTTTCCTCTAAGAGTTTGATAGTGTCTGGCCTTACATTTAGGTCTTTAATCCATTTTGAGTTTATTTTTGTGTATGGTGTTAGGGAGTGTTCTCATTTCATTCTTTTACATGTAGCTGTCCAGTTTTCCCAGCACCACTTATTGAAGAGGCTGTCTTTTCTCCATTGTATATTCTTGCCTCCTTTATCATCAAAGATAAGGTGACCATAGGTGCGTGGGTTTATCTCTGGGCTTTCTATCCTGTTCCATTGATCTATATTTCTGTTTTTGTGCCAGTACCATATTGTCTTGATTACTGTAGCTCTGTAGTATAGTGTGAAGGCAGGGAGTCTGATTCCTCCAGCTCCGTTTTTCTTTCTCAAGATTGCATTGGCTATTCGGGGCCTTTTGTGTCTCCATACAAATTGTGAAATTTTTTGTTCTAGTTCTGTGAAAAATGCAATTGGTAGTTTGATACGGATGGGATGGCATTGAATCTGTAGATTGCTTTGGGTAATATAGTCATTTTCACAATGTTGATTCTTCCAATCCAAGAACATGGTATATCTCTCCATCTGTTCGTATCATCTTTAATTTCTTTCATCAGTGTCTTGTAGTTTTCTGCATACAGGTCTTTTGTCTCCTTAGGTAGGTTTATTCCTAGGTATTTTATTCTTTTTGTTGCAATGGTAAATGGGAGTGTTTCCTTAATTTCTCTTTCAGATTTTTCATCATTAGTGTATAAAAATGCAAGAGATTTCTGTGCATTAATTTTGTATCCTGCTATTTTACCAAATTCATTGATTAGCACTGGTAGTTTTTTGGTAGCATCTTTAGGATTCTCTATGTATATTATCTGCAAACAGTGACGGCCTTACTTCTTCTTTTCCGATTTGGATTCCTTTTATTTCTTTTTCTTCTCTGATTGCTGTGGCTAAAACTTCCAAAACTATGTTGAATAATAGTGGTGAGAGTGGGCAACCTTGTCTTGTTCATGATCTTAGTGGAAATGGTTTCAGTTTTTCACCATTGAGAACAATGTTGGCTGTGGGACTGTCATATATGGCCTTTATTATGTTGAGGTAAATTCCCTCTATGCCTAGTTTCTGGAGGGTTTTTATCATAAATGGGTGTTGAATTTTGTCAAAAGCTTTTCCTGCATCTACTGAGATGATCATATGGTTTTTCTCCTTCAATTTGTTAATATGGTGTATCACATTGATTGATTTGCATATACTGAAGAATCCTTGCATTCCGGGGAGAAACCCCACTTGATCATGGTGTATGATCCTTTTAATGTGCTGTTGGATTCTGTTTCCTAGTATTTTGTTGAGGATTTTTGCATCTATGTTCATCAGTGATATTGGCCTGTAGTTTTCCTTTTTTGTGACATCTTTGTCTGGTTTTGGTATCAGGGTGATGGTGGCCTCGTAGAATGAGTTTGGGAGTGTTCCTCCCTCTGCTATATTTTGGAAGAGTTTGAGAAGGATGGGTGTTAGCTCTTCTCTAAATGTTTGATAGAATTCACCTGTGAAGCCATCTGGTCCTGGACTTTTGTTTGTTGGAAGATTTTTAATCACAGTTTGAATTTCAGTGCTTGTGATTGGTCTGTTCATATTTTCTATTTCTTTGTGGTTCAGTCTCAGAAGGTTGTGCTTTTCTAAGAATTTGTCCATTTCTTCCAGGTTGTCCATTTTACTGGCATAGAGTTGCTTGTAGTAATCTCTCATGATCCTTTGTATTTCTGCAGTGTCATTTGTTACTTCTCCTTTTGCATTTCTAACTCTATTGAGTCTTCTCCCTTTTTTTCTTGATGAGTCTGGCTAATGGTTTATCAATTTTGTTTATCTTCTCAAAGAACCAGCTTTTAGTTTTATTGATCTTTGCTATCGTTTCCTTCACTTCTTTTTCATTTATTTCTGATCTGATCCTTATGATTTCTTTCCGTCTGCTAACTTTGGGGTTGTTTTGTTCTTCTTTCTCTAATGGCTTTAGATGTAAGGTTAGGTTGTTTATTTGAGATGTTTCTTGTTTCTTGAGGTAGGATTGTATAGCTATAAACTTCCCTCTTAGAATTGCTTTTGCTACATCCCATAGGTTTTGGGTCATCGTTGTTTTCACTGTCATTTGTTTCCAGGTTTTTTCTGATTTCCTCTTTGATTTCTTCAGTGATCTCTTGGTTATTTAGTAGTGTATTGTTTAGCCTCCATGTGTTTGTATTTTTTCAGATTTTTTTCCTGCAATTGATATCTAGTCTCATAGCATTGTTGTCGGAAAAGATACTTGATATGATTTCAATTTTCTTAAATTTACCAAGGCTTGATTTGTGATCCAAGATATGATCTACCCTGGAGAATGCTCCATGAGCACTTGAGAAGAAAGTGTATTCTGTTGTTTTTGGATGGAATGTCCTACAAATATCAATTAAGTCCATCTTGTTTAATGTGTCATTTAAAGCTTGTGTTTCCTTATTTATTTACACTTTGGATGATCTGTCCATTGGTGAAAGTGGGGTGTTAAATTCCCCTACTATTATTGTGTTACTGTCGATTTCCCCTTTTATGGCTGTTAGCATTTGCCTTATGTATTGCGATGCTCCTATGTTGGGTGCATAAATATTTACAGTTGTTATATCTTCTTCTTGGATTGATCCCTTGATCGTTATGCAGTGTCCTTCTTTGTCTCTTGTAATAGTCTTTAAAGTCTATTTTGTCTGATATGAGAATTGCTACTCCCGCATTCTTTTGATTTCCATTTGCATGGAATATCTTTTTCCATCCCCTCACTTTCAGTCTGTATGTGTCCCTAGGTCTGAAGTAGACAGCATATATATGGGTCTTGTTTTTGTATCCATTCAGCTAGTCTACGTCTTTTGGTTGGAGCATTTAATCCATTTACATTTAAGGTAGTTATCGATATGTATGTTCCTATTACCACTTTAATTGTTTTGGGTTTGTCATTGTAGATCTTTTCCTTCTCTTGTGTTTCCTGTCTAGAGAAGTTCCTTTAGCATTTGTTGTAAAGCTGGTTTGGTGGTGCTGAATTCTCTTAGCTTTTGCTTGTCTGTTAAGGTTTTAATTTCTCCATCAAATCTGAATGAGATCCTTGCTGGGTAGATTAATCTTGGCTGTAGGTTTTTCCCTTTCATCACTTTAAATATGTCCTGCCACTCCCTTCTGGCTTGCAGAGTTTCTGCTGAAAGATTAGCTGTTAACCTTATGGGGATTCCCTTGTGTGTTATTTGTTGCTTTTCCCTTGCTGCTTTTAATATTTTTTCTTTGTATTTAATTTTTGATAGCTTGATTAATATGTGTCTTGGCCTGTTTCTCCTTGGATTTATCCTGTATGGGACTCTCTGTGCTTCCTGGACTTGATTGACTATTTCCTTTCCCATATTAGGGAAGTTTTCAACTATAATCTCTTCAAATATTTTCTCAGTCCCTTTCTTTTTCTCTTCTTCTTCTGGGACCCCTACAATTCAAACGTCGGTGCGTTTAACGTTGTCCCAGAGGTCTCTGAGAGTGTCCTCAATTCTTCTCATTCTTTTTTCTTTATTCTGCTCTGCAGTAGTTATTTCCACTATTTCATCTTCCAGGTCACTTATCCGTTCTTCTGCCGCAGTTATTCTGCTATTGATTCCTTCTAGAGAATTTTAAACTTCATTTATTGTGTTCTTCATTATTGTGTGTTTGCTCTTTAGTTCTTCTAGGTCCTTTGTTAAACATTTCTTGTATTTTCTCCATTCTATTTCAAGATTTTGGATCATCTTTACTATCATTACTCTGAATTCTTTTTCAGGTAGACTGCCTATTTCCTCTTCATTTGTTTGGTCCAGTGGGTTTTTCCCTTGCTCCTGCATCTGCTGTGTATTTCTCTGTCTTCTCATTTTGCTTAACTTACTGTGTTTGGGGTCTCCTTTTCACAGGCTGCAGGTTCGTAGTTCCTGTTGTTTTTGGTGTCTTCTCCCACTGGGTAAGGTTGGTTCAGTGGGTTGTGTAGGCTTCCTGGTGGAGGGGACTAGTGCCTGTGTTCTGGTGGATGAGGCTGGATCTTGTCTTTCTGGTGGGCAGGACCACGTCCAGTGGTGTGTTTTGGGGTGTCTGTGAACTTATGATTTTAGGCTGCCTCTCTGCTAATGGGTGGTGTTGTGTTCCTGTCTTGCTAGTTGTTTGGCATAGGGTGTCCAGCACTGTAGATTGCTTGTTGTTGAGTGGAGCTGGGTCTTAGCGTTGAGATGGAGATCTCTGGGAGAGCTTTCGCTGTTTGGTATTACATGGGGCCAGGAGGTCTCTGGTCGACCAATGTCCTGAACTCGGCTCTCCCACCTCCAAGGCTCAGGCCTGACAACTGGCTGGAGCACCAAGACCCTGTCAGCCACACGGCTCAGAAGAAAAGAGAGAGAAAAAAAAAGGAAAGAAAGAAAGAAAAGAAAGAAAGAAAAGAAAGAAAGAAAGAAAGAAAGAAAGAAAGAAAGAAAGAAAGGAAGGAAGAATAATAAAGTTATGAAAATTAAAAAAAAGTATTAAAAATAAAAAAATTAAAAAAGAAAGAGAGCAACCAAACCAAAAAACAAATCCACCAATGATAACAAGTGCTAAAAACTACACTAAAAAAAAAAAAAAAAGGGGCTTCCCTGGTGGCGCAGTGGTTGAGAGTCTGCCTGCCAATGCAGGGGACACGGGTTCGAGCCCTGGTCTGGGAAGATCCCACATGCCGCGGAGCAACTAGGCCCGTGAGCCACAACTACTGAGCCTGCGCGTCTGGAGCCTGTGCTCCGCAACGGGAGAGGCCCGCGCACCGCGATGAAGAGTGGCCCCCGCTTGCCGCAACTGGAGAAAGCCCTCGCACAGAAACGAAGACCCAACACAGCCCAAAAAAAAAAAAAAAAAAAAACGGACAGACACAACCCTAGGACAAATGGTAAAAGCAGAGCTATACAGACAAAATCACACAAAGAAGCATACACATACACACTCACAAAAAGAGAAAAAGGGGATAATATATATATATCGTTGCTCCCAAAGTCCACCGCCTCAATTTGGGATGATTCGTTGTCTATTCAGGTATTCCACAGCTGCAGGGTATATCAAGTTGATTGTGGAGATTTAACCCGCTGCTCCTGAGGCTGCTGGGAGAGATTTCCCTTTCTCTTCTTTGTTCGCACAGCTCCTGGGGTTCAGCTTTGGATTTGGCCCCACCTCTGCGTGTACGTCGCCTGAGGGCATCTTGCTCTTTGCCCAGACAGGAGGGGGTTAAATCAGCAGCTGATTGGGGGGCTCTGGCTCACTCAGGCCGGGGGGAGGGAGGGTACGGAGTGCGGGGCGAGCCTGCGGCGGCAGAGGCCGGCATGACGTTGCAGCGGCCCGAGGCGCGCCGTGTGTTCTCTCGGGGAAGTTGTCCCTGGATCACGGGACCCCGGCAGTGGCGGGCTGCACAGGCTCCCGGGAGGGGCGGTGTGGATAGTGACCTGTGCTCGCACACAGGCTTCTTGGTGGCGGCAGCAGCAGCCTTAGCGTCTCATGCCCGTCTCTGGGGTCCGCACTGACAGCCATGGCTCACGCCCGTCTCTGGAGCTCCTTTAAGCGGCGCTCTGAATCCCCCCTCCTCGCGCACCCCGAAACAATGGTCTCTTGCCTCTTAGGCAGGTCCAGACTTTTCCCCAGACTCCCTCCCGGCTAGCCGTGGCGCACTAGCCCCCCTCAGGCTGTGTTCACGCCGCCAACCCCAGTCCTCTCCCTGGGGTCTGACCTCCGCAGCCCGAGCCCCAGCTCCCAGCCCCCGCCCGCCCCGGCGGGTGAGCAGACAAGCCTCTCGGGCTGGTGAGTGCTGGTCGGCACCGCTCCTCTGTGCGGGAATCTCTCCGCTTTGCCCTCCGCACCCCTGTGGCTGCGCTCTCCTCCGTGGCTCGGAAGCTTCCCCCCTGCTCACCCCCATCTCCACCAGTGAAGGGGCTTCCTAGTGTGTGGAAACCTTTCCTCCTTCACGGCTCCCTCCCAGAGGTGTAGGTCCAGTCCCTATTCTTTTGTCTCTATTTTTCCTTTTTTCTTTTGCCCTACCCAGGTACGTGGGGAGTTTCTTGCCTTTTGGGAAGTCTGAGGTCTTCTGCCAGCGTTCAGTAGCTGTTCTGTAGGAGTTGTTCCACATGTAGATGTAGTTCTGATGTATTTGTGGGGAGGAAGGTCATCTCCACGTCTTACTCCTCCGCCATCTTGAAGGCGCCCCCCCAACAAGTGATTATTGTGCACAACTTAAAACCACTGGGCATTTGTAGAAATGGAGAAATCTATGCAGTAAAATAAGCACATAACACCGCAAGGCAAGGCACCAAAAATTCTGTGCCACCCAGAAAATCATCTGCTACACACTTGACAAAGAAAACATTCTCTGAGGTTCTCAGTCAATTTGATAGACAAATATTGTTCCAGAACTTGGTCCAAATCTAAAAGAGGAATCCCAGAAGACAAAGCAGAGGGATTTACCTACAAATGTCATTGCAAGAACACTGGAAACTAACAGTTGAAATCAAGTGACTGCTGTGGTTACTATGTAAGAAAAGGGTACCAGACGTTTTGCCAATTTGATATATAATCAACCATCTCCTTCAAAATAATTATAATAATACAACACAAAATACGATACAAAAAAACAGAACTAACTAATGAAAACACAACATCAAGGCTGCTATGAACAGGGCTGCTCCATCACACAACTGCAGGAGGAACTGCAATTCCTGTGGTCATGGAAGTTTGTTTCTGAGGCGGAACCGTAATACGGGAGAATCACTGCACACTCAGACAGGAATTGTCAGCACCTACGGATGCTACACTGTCTCACCCTTTCAACAACTTTATGAGGTCGGCACTATTACCACCCCGATTCTACGGCGGGGGACGCTGGGGCACAGCAGAGTCAAGAGTAACCCACACCCAGACGGCCAGGCTGAGGTCGTGTCCCTGACTCTGTGCTGTCGTGTCCAACAACTTCAGACTAGGCGTATAAACTATGCCACATGCACGACGCCATCAAGACAGTAAGTGTAAGTGACGTGAGGAAATAGTTTAACGATAACAAGCGTATACATACACCGAGAAAAGCAAAACCAGAAACGAGATTAAGGGCAATTCGATTAAAAACATCTCTGGGGAGGTAAGAACTGGAAGAAGATGTTTAGGAACAGGCAGAGTCACATTCCAGTTGTGGAATTCCTGGTGTTTTTTTCTTTTTTTCAAAAAGACTCTATAATTTTGTTGTGAGAACTTCTCCAGCTGTGGAAGCCAGGAGCCACAGAACTGGTGGCCAGCTGTCAGCTGAGCCCGCACATCACGCTCACAAGGCATCTTCGTGGGCTGTTCCAAAGAGCCCCCAACCACCATGGCCCAGCGGCCGCAGGGACAGCCCGTCAGGACGCCCAGGACCAGCGCACCTGCTCTGGCTCCGTCACTGTTCACGCAGGCCAGGTGCGGAAGGCTGGTTCCACGCGGCGCACGGGGACTGAGGGGCTGCACGCCATTCCCGAGGCCCAGGCCTCTTGCCCTTGTGCCCTGACCCAGGCGGAGAATGAGGCAGACGTGTGCAGTGTATTGTAATTGCTTGCGCATCCCTCCACCCTCGCTCTCCAAGCTCTGCAAGGCTGAGAGCTGAGCACAGGAAGGAAGAGGAACAGCACGCTCTGTAAGGACCACACACCGGGCAGGAGGGGGCAAGACAGGAGCAGGGGATGGGGGCGGAGGGCAGGAGGGGGGATGAGCAGGAGGGGGGATGGGCAGGAGGGGCAACACTGATTTCTGGGCCGTGGGAAGGGTCATTCGTTTGCTCAGACCCTAGTGACCGCCTGGCTCACAGGCAGGGCCTCGGCCAGCACCGGACGCAGGGCGAGCGCCCAGACCCCCTTCTCCAGAAGCATACTGTCCCCGTCCCAGAGGAGCCCACGAGAGTCTGGCGGCCCCAGAGGCACTCAGGGAAAGAGCTCAGGTACAAAACCGCACCTACACTTATTTCTAGAGAAAGTCACCCATATGTATGCATATTTACAGAACATAACCTAGAAAGATTCACCCCAAATTGATACCTCCAGGTCAGGGCTGAGACTGGTGGTGGCAATCAAAGGGATCTTTAACTTCATGTGCAGTATCTGAATTTCTTTTGATGAGAATTTATATATTACACGCCTAAGTACAAATAAAAACTAGGGGAAGAACCACACACACAGCATGCTCCCTATGCAGAAAGGCCACTGGAGAAGCAGGGGAGCTGACAGAAGACAGTGTTCCTCCAGTGAACGCTCAGCAGAGCACGAGCCCAGGACGCTGGGGACACAGGCAGAAGGGCAAACCCGAGAAGCCCTGGAATTCAGGAATCGGGACCTCATTCCGTGGAAACAGAGAGCCGCGGCTCCACTACCACCCACCCGTCACGAGCTCCAAGTGAGGACGGAGGGAAGTTCTTGAAGGGCTGCTGAATCATGAAGGATTATTAAACAATTGCAGCCTTCACCACACATCAAATCAAAGGCCAGAGGCCAAAGCACCTCCAACCGGCAGGAAGAGTGTTCATTTTTCAGAACCTCCTGACCTGCTGTGCGGCTAGACCTACTCAGAGATGTTTCCCGAGTGTGCTCCGGGGATTAGCTACACGCTTGTATCCAGCAGGAGTCGGGCCAGGTATCGCCACAGCCCAAATCGGCACAGGCGCACTCCGCCAGGAAGATCCATCCACCCCACCGCTTCCGCTTCACAAACTAAAAAGCGGCAGGCCTTCAGAGGGCCTCAGGATCCTCCAACTCAGAGATGACAGGAGAGTGACAGTCCCAACTGCAGCCCAAGCTGTGACATCTGCTGTTTAAAACTCTGGCTTCAGCTGCAAAGCCTTTTAACCCTAACTGGTGGGCTTCAGAGGAGGAAAAGGCTTTGTTCAACCTGCAGCTGAATTTTGACTCAAACTCAGCTGCGAGCAAAATAGGAGGCCTAGGGAGTTGAGCCCAGCGGTTTATTTTCGAGGCAGAGGCATTCCAGCCCCAGCAGCAGCTATTTTGAGGCTCCTAACAGCAGATGCCAGAACTCTTGTTGAAGCTCAAAGTGCCATTTCAATGGGTCCGAAAGACATGAGATCCAGAGGATTCCAATTTCTAAAATGAATCAAACAGCAACAACCACGGAACTAATTAACAAGCAAGAAAACTCAAGCTCTCTTTGAGGGCGCTATTTTCCACAAGAGAAGCCCACAGGGCAAAGGGCCACAGCCCAGAGGGTGGGCTTCCGTCAGAGGGCCCTACGTCGGGTCGGGGGTGGGGGGGATACTCCCAAGTGAGGTGGACTCCCTCGCAGGTTTGTTTCTGCAGAAACTATGCAGAACCGCAAGTAGGAAACATTACACAGCAAAGCTTGGTGCTAAAGCCCAAACGGAGAGTAAGCGTTCACGAATGCAAAGTCACAGAGGCACAGAATGTCCTGTTAAGCCAGGGTTTTTTGAAAACGTGACACTGTCATGTGGGGAGGTCGGGAAGGATTCACGTCACCAACGACTGGTCCGCATCCCAGGGTCGGGAGAAGCAGCACCCAATCCTGAGGCCACGAGCTGGCATCAGACACTCCGGAGAAAGGAAGGCTGTGACCACTAACTGGTCCTGAGGCCACAAGCACCCAACCTTCAGGGGACAAAAAGGGCATCAGTCCCTCTCAGCACCCGAGCCTGGGGCCAGTCCATGACACCCTGGCCACACGGTGGACAGCAGCCATCGCACATCTTCTAAAGCTGCCCGTCTCCCAGATGGACAGAGAACGAGTCACTCTGCCCCACGGAGAGGTGGCCAGCAGCAGACGCCGTCTCGGGCACACCTCTCTCTGGCCTGAGCACACGTCCGAAGGCCCACACGGTGCACCCAGCGCCGGGGCCCTCGTCAGGTCGCAGCCCTCCCGTGACCAATGGCGGCTTCCACGTGAGACAAGGTCCCTCTGCCCACCAGCCCCACCGCCTGCCTGACGGGAAGAGAGGTACCGAAAGGCGTGTGCTTCTCCAGGTCACTGCACATCCACGGGCCTTCCCGATTCCAAGGGCCACCCCGCTCCCCTCTGCCTCCCCACGGCCGTGGGGACAGCCTCTGAGATTAACCCCACGCCCGTACTCTGCACCCTCCGGACCCCACGCCCAGGCTACTGCCTGGGGCCTCGGGTCTCCTCCGCTCCGCCGACAGCCGTCCGCCCGCCCCCGCCAGGCTCAGCCTGCACCTCCCCCTCCGCCCGAGCCCGCCCCTCCACAGTGCCACAGGGAGGGCTCCCTGCTCCCTCACAGGCCCTCCGGTTCTCCCCGGAGACCTCCCCAACTCATCCTTTTTCCTCTGACCTCGCTGCCACTCCTGCTCGGGCCCTGCGGACCGAAACCCCTGGGGCCCAGTCTGCCCCAGCTCTTCTCCTCGCTCCCCAGCCCCCGCGCCGGCAGCACTGGCACACAGTCGGGAGACCCCCCGGCTTCGACCACGGCGAAGGGCACCCACCTGCCCACTCCACACCGCCTGCGGCCCGAGGAGCCTCCAGGCTCAGCCCAGCCCAACCACACTCCTGACCTCCCCCCCCAACCCTGCTCCTCGGGAGGTGGAACCGCCATCCTGCCTGTTACCCAGGCCGAACCCGTAATCCCCAACACTTCCTCCACACCCCGCTTCTAATCGGTCGGCAGATCCTGTCAGACCTACCTTCAGAACACACCCAAATCCAACCACTCGTACCAGCTCTGCCACCACCGCGTGACCCAGGGCCCCACCTCCCCCCAAGTCAGCCCCACGGCATCGTAATCACCCTTGGTTTCATACTCGCCCTTTAACTGCTGCTTGCAACACAACCACCACAATGATTACTTTAAAATGTAGGCTAGGGCTTCCCTGGTGGCGCAGTGGTTGAGAATCCGCCTGCCAATGCAGGGGACACGGGTTCGAGCCCTGGTCTGGGAAGATCCCACATGCCGCGGAGCGGCTAGGCCCGTGAGCCACAACTACGGAGCCTGCGCGTCTGGAGCCTGTGCTCCGCAACAAGAGAGGCCGCGATAGTGAGAGGCCCACGCGCCCCGATGAAGAGTGGCCCCCGCTTGCCACAACTAGAGAAAGCCCTCGCACAGAAACGAAGACCCAACACAGCCAAAAATAAATAAATAAATTAATTAATTAAAAAAAAAAAAATGTAGGCTAGATCACATGCCTCTTTTGTCAAAACTCTCCAGTGCATCCCCACCCCAATGCCAAGTAAAAGCCCAAGTCCCCACCAGAGCCTGTGAGGCCTAAGGTGGACCAAACACAGCTGCCTCTCAGACCCACTGGACTGGAGCCACACTCCCACCCCAGGGCCTTTGCATGTCCCACTTCTGGTAGACTCCTCCCCTAGGGATCTACGTGGCACGCTCCCTCATCAACTCCTTCAGGTCTTTGCCCAAATGTTACCGAGCTCATTTTGGGTCGGCCCCAACCACCCTATTTAAACCTGTAAACCGTAAACTTCCTCTCCCACCCTCAGCCCAAACCCTCTCTCACTCTTCCCTGCACTGTTTTCCTTCATAGAAAATATCACCATCTTAGATGCTACGTATTTTACCTATTTACCCATTTGTCATCTTTCTGCTTCAACTAGAATGCAAGCTCCATAAAAGCAAGGTACTGTTTTTTATTTTATTCTCTTTTTTCACCGGCTGTGGACCTAGAATAATGCCTGGCCTTCAATAAATATTAGCTGAATGAATGAAAAATCATGATACCTTTCCAGAACAATAACTATCCAACTAAATTCTATCAGAGTTTGAACTCAGACCACTGGATCAGAAGTTTAGTATTACTGGTTAAATAAACTACAGTCCATCCCTACAATGGAATCTGTTTAATATAAAGAGAAAAGGACAAAGAATCTTTCTATATTAATATGGGACTGCTAAATAAAAATACAAGAAGCAGAACATGAGCCCACTATGCCAGCTGCTTCCTGTTGGAGAGAACAAAAGTGGAACAGGAGATTTATCACGACATACCTTTTTAAAAGGTTTTAATATTTATACCAAGGAAATAAAATACCTATCGGGAAAATAGTTTTTTAAAACTTAGTGTTATAAACTTATACTGCAGAATCAGATATTACACAAAATTTTTCTAAAAAGAAAACAATTATTCCATGATGAATTAAGGCATTAAAAACTAATTATAATCACTTATAATGAAACAATCATATATAATTTCTAAATGTTGTTTAGCTAAGAGGAACAGTAAGAACAGTTTGCATTATAAGTGGGGCAAAAATATATTAATAAAAAGCTTCCTATCTGAAATAATCAAGACTGGTCATTGATCCCAAAAGTTGGCCAAAGTAGGTAATCAATATACATATCTCAAACATTTTAACTTAAACTATTACAAATATACAATCATTCCACAAGCTGCAAACTTCTCCAAATATGGGTCCACTAAGCTGAGTTTCATCTTATATTTTTTGCATAAACCACAAATCATATCCATGATTTTAGCTTTGTTTCTTTAAAATGGACACCTGCCATCTTCCTAAATTTTACAGCTTTTCTCCTAATCTTTTATAATCAATTCACTTTATTCAACAGCTTCTTTTTAGCAACTTTCCTTTGAGATTTTCCAAAGCATTCAACTTCGTTTTCACAGAAACGCTGCTTTCTTCCCACATTTTCCACTAGACGCTAGAGTATTTAATTCAATCACGTGATCACAGTAACATGTGCAACCGGCAGAGAAACAGTTCCCTCCTCATCTCGGAGGGAACAGCACCACCTCCTGGGAGCGCCCGAGCGAGGAGGGGCTACAACTGGTGGCGCATTCTGCCACGATTAACACAAAACGCAGGGGCTTGGTTTTGGAGGCAGGAGGAGGGATGGGATGGAGGTCTGCGAGTTTTCAAAGGAACTGTTCTTAACCTGAGGCTGGGGACAGAGGGGGCTGTATCTACTCTTTAAAGACATTCTCTTTATGGTGATGGAAATGGATAATGCATTTCAAAATGCTTAAAAAAGATTTTTAGCCTACGTCCCAAGCATCTGCCGTGCTGTGGAAATCCATCAGGACATTTCAGAGAAAGAATGAGGGGCTCTGGCCAATCCAGAGAGGCAATTAGGCGCACAGCTCTTCAAAGAGCTGCTACTCCACTTTCCGGAAGAATCAGACACGACGCGTAGATGGGTGACGGGCGCAGAAAGCAGACTCCACGAACAGCAGGAGCACAGAGAGGCGGCAGCAAGCAGTCACCATCGCAGACCCTAACTCCATTCGTCACCGGCTGTGCGGCCCCTGACAATCATCAACCTCTCCAAACTTCAGCTCCCTCATCAGGAAAATGAACATAATAGTACCCACCACATGGGGCTGTCAAGAAAACACTGCATATAAAGGACTTATTTTGGAAGAGTATTATACTATTATGAATTACGGACAATATTACAGAACACAGAACCAAAATAATATCTGTGTCCAATTAGAAAGCTACGTGGCAGCTACCAGTTACCAGCATGAATTCACTAAGAATAAGATTTCCATAAATTAACATTCCCACCTCTGAGTCACTGACTGCTACCACAGATTTCTGTATAAATATATGGCATATCATGAGAACATTCATCTACCCCAGCCTCACTCCAGGGCAGACATGAGGAGATTCTGAATATCTCCAGGCACGGCTCCAAGAGTGCCGGTTAACAGGAAGGGATCAGAGCGCAAAGAGAACAGCCACTGCACTGGGGTCCCAGGTCAAGGCCAAGCCCAGCTCCGCCTCCTCCCTGGACCACGAAACAGGGACACCCGCAGAGCCGCAGCGGGAGGGCATCGGCAGTCACCTGGGAAGCCCACGGGACCCCTGTGGTGGCTCTCGTCTCTGCTGGCGGTGGAGCCCTCCAGGACAAGGCCCAACACCCTGACCCCACCCAGAACTTCACCAATCATCTGTCACTGACAGCTGGTACCTATCAATTTCTAGGTAACACAAAATGAAGGCAGCCCACCTGTTTAATGACAGTCTGAGTCCGTAAAACCGCTCGCGGGGAGGGAGAAGGGGAGGAAAGGGAGGAACCGAGAGCCTGGCTGGGCGCCCCAGCCTGAGGAGGGAAGGACAGTACGGGCCCGGCCGCTGCAGGCCCTGGGCGGCCGGGCTAGGACCTGCAGACACAGGGCCGTGGCTCGTGGGGCTGACACACATGATAAAGACAAGCCCGTGACGGTTCAGTCTCTGGTCTGTGGCTGGAGAGCTGTGCATCTCTCTGCGGAAGAGGGGGTAGAGGAGGCCACACCGTGCTGGCCTCAGTCCGAACGGGCTCACACATCACCCTTCAGGGACTTTGACACAACCACCAGCTCCCTCGCCCGCGGCATCTCCATAAGGACAGCCACAGCCACAAGCAAGGTCCGGGCCGCGGTCGGCAGCGCCAGCCACCCAGCCGTCCCCTGGCTCAGGCGGAAGCGGCCACCTGGAGAAGCGGCACTGGCCTCCCGCCCCAGCACGGTCAAGTCCAGGTCTGACCTGGCCGTCCACAAGCAGCAGCTCAGATGAACTGCTTCAGGGAAACGCGTTACACGGGGCCCCAGACGCACGCGACAGAACGACGACATTCCACGTTTACAGTGGCCGCCTCCGAACTCTTCCTCCCAGCTCAGGCAGCATTAAAAGGACTTCAAAGCAGCCTGGGTTCCAGTTAAGCCGGTGTGACCACCCCAGGGATGCTAGAATATTCCTCTGATTAACAAGAGGCGCTCTTTGAAGTGTCTGAGCTAAAAAAAGCTCTCAGAGCCTTTCAAACAAATGCCATAATTTCCTCTCCCTGTCCCCTCACTCTTTGGAGAAGTGGGTCTTTTGAATGCTTTGAACACTGAAAAAGAAGGCTGGATAATAGCCCCAAACACAACTTCAGCCGGGAGCTCAGAAAAGGGGTGGCAAGCGGAGGGCTTAGGATGCCACAAGCAGGCCGGCCTCCAGGAGAGAGGGCACTGCCGGCCCGAGTCACGACGTGGCACGTCCACACCACAAGCAAGAGCAAAGCCGCTGAGCCGGGAGAGAGGACCGAGCAGAACCAGGCCTGGCGGGAGCGGAGGGGCCTTCCGCCAGAGTCCACGTCCATCATCAAGCCCTGTGACGAGGGCCTCCAACAGAAAGGGGCCCCTCGTGGAGCACCCTCGGGCAGAGCTGCTGCCCACGAGAACCGCTGCCAAAGGGCTGCGGGGGATGAGCCGGAATTGGCCAAAGAGGAAGCAAGTGCAGCTCACACAGCCAAGGTGACACAGGAAAGGCCCACGTGAGCTCAGAACGTGAAACAACCCCGAGGTGGGCAGGTGGCACCCCAGGGCCACAAGGTGGAGGTAAACAAGGAGGCAAAGGCAGGTGTGTCCCACCCTGGGCCATAGACTGTGGACGTGGGTGCATGAACCGAAGGGGAAATCAAGTCCCGTCCTGCGCCTTCGGAGATGCTGGGTCCCTGCTCCTGACACACCTACTCTCAGCCGTGACCTTCAAGGTTGACCCAGCAGCTGACCTAGAAGGCTTTCTATTCGGCAGAGGCAGCAGACCGCAGAGCAAAGAACAGGGAATTGAAAACCAAGTCAGCTGGCTTCTAGGGACACAATGTAGGAACAAAGGGCTGTGGGGAGCCAGACACCCAGAGACGGGAGTCCTCAGCAGTGAGATGCTCTCCAAACCTGCCAGAGAAAGGTCTCAGAACCTTGGAAAAGCAACAGGTCCCCAAGGAGGGCCCCCAGCTGGCTGGGCAGGCTACTGCGCCTTTCTGAACTTTGGCTTCTCCACCCTTAAGTGAGAGGAATGGACTAAGGGAAGAGAAGCACTCATCCTGATTCCTGGACTCTGTTTCCAAAGCAAAGTCCCCTAAGAACCTGTTTCCTGCAATGTGGACAAGGTGGGAGAACAGCCCAGTGAGGCGCAGCTTCCAAGCAGGGGGTCCCTGAGGCCCAAACACACGAGGGGAGCTCTTGAAAAGTCAAGGCAGACCGTAAGCCAGGGGGCGAGGGGAGGGGGGAGCAGACGCCAGGGCGTGCGGCCCCCCGAGGCATAGGAAGGACTCAGGGTTTCCTCCCAAGTGTGGTAATGTGCAGCTGGGGGCCTTAGGTGGAGAAGGACATGGTCCTGTTTGTCGATCTGCTTTGAAAAGAGATGCGCCCCAAATGTTCACGCTACGTCAACAACCGTAAGAGCTAGAAACCACCTAAACATGTCCACACTAGGGTGATGAGGACAGCACACCCACGGGATGGCCCACCAGGGGGCCTTTACAAAGGGTGCCACACGAGGCTTTTTAGAAGAGTGTCCGCCAGAGGGAAGGCTACACACCCACACGCACAGAAGCATTTTTTTAAAGCCCACGTGCAGACAATGAACATCAAGACAGGGGTCTCCCAACAGCGACCACCTCTCAGAGGGGGGATTGGGAGGAATTGATTCTCTCCTTTTTTATCTGTATTTTACTAGTTTGTAAAGAGCATTCCTCGTGAAATAAAATTAAGAACAAAGTTCTGTAGCCACCTTGCTCCACCTTTGTTGTCAAGAAAAACATTTAGGAGCATAAATTGTTGTTAACGAGATCCAGCAAGGCCAAGAGCACGAGGCAGCAGGAGACGGGCACCCAGCCAAGGGCGCCTCCTGCTCCCAGCTCGCCCCGCGCTCACCACAGGCTGGGCAAGGCTGGCGCCGCAGCCCCCCGCAGGCCAGGAGACGGGGCCGCACCCACACCAGGCTGCACGGTCCCACACCAGCAGCACTGGTCCTAGCGTGGTGACGGGCTGGTGCTTAGAGCAGAGGGAGGTGAGCCAGTGGGGAGGGGAGGCGTGCTCAGTCGAGACCCGGTGATGCACGGGGTCTCTAAGAAGAGAGGCGAGGCCTCCCTCGCCAGCCACACCAGCCCTGGGCCACACTCGGGCCATGGCTCCGGCAACGGGGGACACAGGCACAGGCTCGAAGAGCAGTGCACACCTAAGAGTTCTCCTTATGCGATCCAGCAGCCACGTGAAGCAGCGAACTCCAGCCACGTGGAGAGGCCACAGCAAGGACAGGGCAGCCAGCCTCCCGCGCGTCCCTGAAGGTGTCACCCAGGGAATAAAGCCAACCTGGACGCCCCATCCCAGCCGCATCTGGCTGCAGCCGCCTGATAGCCCCAGGCCACCTACAGAACGTGCACGGTTATCCAGCACTGTCTGCGGCCACTAAGTGATGGCGTGGCTTGCGTGCAGAGCCAGGTCACTGACACCAAGGGGACAGCACACGAAGCACTACGGAAGGGGGAGGAGGCACAGAAGCAATGAGCAGCGCACCGGGCGAGAGCTCCGAGAGGGGCTGGGTGAGGTCAAGGGGCACCTCGTCAGCCACACTAGGAAACGAGGGGCAACAGGCAGGTCCACGTTCAGAGCCTCGTTTCAGAGCAAGCCTTCCGAACGCTGGCGTGAGGAAGGGCTGGAAGAGGCAGCCGCGGAGACAGGAGCGGGAAGGCAGCCGCAGACAAGCCCGCTTCTGACACAGTGTGACAGCGGGGAGGACCGGCCAGAACGAGGGACCCGAGAGACGCCCAGAGACGGGGCTGGGGATGAGAACCGCGTGACCGGCTGGGGACCGGGGAGACGGGGTGCCGTCCCCCAAGCTGGGGAGCGGAGGCAGCTGCTCACGGCTGTGACAGGCCAAACAGCTTCCTTCTCTCAACAATTCTGAGGTCTCAGCTGGAATCCACGCGACTTGCCAACACAGGCAGGATTTAACGCTGCCTCAAAGGGGCCCAATTTTCCCTGGTGCTACACTCAGTGGCTCCAGTAAAAGAACGGGTAGAAGAGAAGGGGGAGAAAATGCTGAGAATCCCAACATTCAGCAGCGGCAGCTGGGACGCTCACTGCGCAGCGAGCCGGCAGGGGCTCCGAGGCCAGGACGGCCATCACCCTACTTTACAATGTGCCTAAGGCCACACAGCTCCCAGAGGGCACACAGGGCTCCAACCAGGTTCCTAACTGAGAACCATGAAAGACATACCACGTTCCATGGAGTCAGGACCAAAGCACGCGCCCAAGAGCATGGGGGCGCATGGCGCAGGCACCCCGCAAAGACACTGGAGCTTTATCCCGAGCGCCTGGTGACCTACAGAAGAGCTCTGAGTCCCGTCGGCAACTGCAGAGCACTGCAGGCAGAGTCGCCCGAATCCGGGCCCAGCTGCGGGTCACTTCTCTAAGCCCCTCGTAAGAGAGTCCCACCTGCCTCTCCAGGCTCTGGAAGGGAAAGGGAGATCACCCGCACAGACCCATAAAAGACGTAACACACGAGCTCAACGTGAACAAGAGCTCAGGACACCACTCACAGCTAATTACTGTGTGGAGACGGCGCCTGTTACAAAGAGCACACACAACAGTGAAACCTTCTGGCAACAGTGCCCACGAGAACCAAACCAGTCTTTTTCAAAACAAAAACAGAATTCTTCCTGCAAGAGACCTCTTCCTTCAAACGCCAGCGGGACTCCTATATAAAAGTAGGTAAAGGCACAAGTGATTTTTTTCAAAAGGGCACGGAAGGTCCCCTCCCTCCCCTCTCCCACTACAGGTACTTGAGGTACAGGGTCCAAGGAACCTTTAGGGGCCAAAATCGTAACACTACATCCCTAAGTACATCACTAGAACTTAGGTCTCGGGGTAACGAAGCAGCACTAACCGCGTGGACAGATGGGTGTTACAGCCACGTCACAGATAAGGAAACCGCGTCTCTGGACAGCCACATCTCTAGGGGCTGCTAAGGAGGGTCGTCCTACTTCCCAGCTGTGCAGGCTTCTCTCTCCCACCTCGCAGCCCCGCTGCCCTCTGAGCAGAGAACAGACACGGAGAGGCCACTACTCACCAAGTTCCTCCAAGACCATCCCAGCCACCGGTCAGCTCTGCCAGCCCGAGGGAGGACGAGGGAGGACGAGGGAGGATGAGGGAGGGACGGAAGAGACTCCTCTACTTCTCTCCAGAGGCCGGGAGTCCCCGCGGGCAACCGCGTTCTTCTCCTTGTGAGAGCGACAGGATGCGGGGTGGGTCCCAGGCACACAGCGCTCAGGGCCGGAAGCAGGGCTGGCCCACAAAGGACCTGCTGCTCCATCTGCCCTGAGTGCGCCGGGCGAGTGGGGACACGGTCGCGTCCCGCACCCCGCATCCAAGGACACCCAGGCCAGGCCTGGCTCCATGCTCTTCTCCCCTACACTGGACCATCCAGAAGCAGACGCACCAGGCCTTCAGAAGGCTCCGGGGCAGATCGTGGTGACCCTCCCAAGCCCGCTGACCCGGCACTATCGTCTTTGTGCAGCATGGCCAAACCCAGGGGCCACCAGTTCCCAGGATCCGCCTGCCTCCAAGAGACACGGAAGTACCGCGAGGCCACGGGGCCTTTTCACTTGGCTGACTGAGCAGCACCGGTGCGGGGTCTAGGTCCCTTGTCAGCCTTACCTTCTTTAACTCACACAGCCTGGGCAGGGACTCTACGTTACTAAGAGCGTGGCAACGGCACTGCGAGACGAAAACTCGTAGCTACAAATCAGAGCTCAGTGAGACTCGGGCAGGCACCGCGCCACGTGGGCCGTGCAGCCAAGCCGCCTGCGTTCAAATCCCGCCGCAGCCCCCGGCAGCTGTGTGTCCTCACGACAGCTGCTCCCCTCTGCCCGTCTCAGTCCTCATTCGTAACATGGGGGTGACAGCGGTACCCACCACCACCTCCCCACCCCGTGACAATGAGCAAAAGGAGGCTGGGGGGGGTGACTCGACCTGCCCAAGGTCGCACCACCGGGACACCGCAGAACCCCACCCGACTCTAGACGTGGATGCTCAGTCTCTCTCATCCCCGCACGACCCTCTGACTCTGCAAAGAGCCCAGGGTCTATCAGTGGGAAGTCCCTGTCTCGGTGCTGGAGGCCAAGTGTCGCCAGAGCACCTTGGGGAAGAGCCACAAGCACTACAGGGGAAAATGAGAGGACTTGGCCACCCCGACAGGCAGGCGGCTGAGGCACTGCTCCACCTTGGTCAGCTCCATCTCCGGGCAATGCCCAGCGCGGCAGCGAGCGGCCTGCAGCCGGCCACTGACCAGGGCTTTGGGCGGGAGGTTAGAAATGAGCAGGACTGAAGCCTAAAGGCGTGAGCGCCCACTTGGTCAGCCACAATCCCACCCCAGCCTTGCCCGCTGCATGGATCAGTCTGGAGGCCCATGAGCGCTGCCCAGGCGGCTGTGGACTCGGGGGAGGTGAGGAATCAGCCCTGCACACAGCCACCCCGTTAGCACCGTGGTGTGCGGGCACGGACGCCCCCGGGAGCTGGGCTTGGACACACGCCTCTGGCTGAAGCTGCAGCACCTGCCGACAGGCACGACATTCTCAGGAGAACCTCTTCCCTCCTGTTTTTGTGAAGCACTTTCATCCAAGTTACACCAAGTGTAAACAGTCACACTACAAGGCCTGTCATGGGAATCAGCAGCCCTCTGCCCTAAACACTCTCCTGCACCACCTTCCTCGGCCCAGAAGCAAACACTCCCACTCATTGGACCCGATTGCTTTGAAATCTACCTCCATTTCTCTGGATAACATGTTTACATTGCTACTTGCCTTGATCTGTTCCGTCGGGGGCATGATCGTGACTTCCCAGGGTGGACGGTGGGGATTCAGTGCCTTCCTTCTCACCACCCCTCCCAACCTCCGCCAAGCACTCTCACCACGGCTCCAGCCACCAAGACAACTGGCCCCAAAGTCCGGCTAGAGCAGGCCCGCAGCTCCCTCCCATGATGGTGAACACCGCCCACACGGAGGCCACATGGGAGGCCACGACCCCCGCCACTGCCCACGCTCCCCTGTGCTCGTCCAAAGGCAAGTTTTGTTCCCCTGCCTAGTCTGCAGCGTGCTTAAAGCCAATTCCACCCGGAGCTCTTCATCCGACCCTCTCGAGGCGCCCAGACGTCCCCGGGTGCCTGTCAGCGTATCTTCAGGTGGAACCCTCCCAGAGCCCACCTTCTCCCCCAGGGCCTCCCTGGTGCACAACTGTCACTCCCTCCTGCCACCAACAGCCCTCTTCCCCATATCCAGATCCTTCCTCTTTCACTTTTTTTAGTAGAATGCATCCTCCAGTAGCTTTCTGGAGAAAGATATGAGGAAGACACATTCTCTTGAAACTGTGAAAATACAAAATACCATTAGTCTGCCCTCCCACGGGACTGTTAGTTTTGACTGGTACAAAATTTTAGGTTGAAAATTTTCCTGCAAACTCTGGAAAGCACTACTCTCCGTAAGATTCCAATGCTGCTGTTCAGAGGAAGCAGTTCGGATTCTCGATTTGCATGTCTCCTATTTTCATCCTTCTGAGAGCTTCCAGGACCTGTCTCCGTGCTAACATTCTGAAATTTCACAGTGACATGCCTTAGTGACGGTACGCTTCCACCCACCGGACTGGGCACTTTCAGTCCAGAGCATAGTATCTTCAGTTCTAGGAAAAATTTTTTAAATTATTTCATTAGGATCTCCTTCCCTCCATTTTTTTGTTCTCTTGGCAAATCCTCTTATTCGAGTATGGTCCACACGGACCGATCCTCTGATTTCATTAAGTTTTTCTTGTTTGTTCTTTTTGTCGTCTTCCTAGGAAATTTCCTCAACCATTCCGGCTCCAGCGTTGACTTGCTTTCCATATCCACGCACCTAATTTTCCTCTTCCAGAGCTCTTCTTGTTCACTGCAAGCTCTTCTTCCAGCAGCCTTTTCTCGTGGTGGATTAAAGCGCCTGCTCTCAGCTGAGGATGTCTGTGAGCGGCTTCCTCCCGGATTCATCCCCGCGGGCTGCACTCGCTCTCCGGTGCCTCCATCCACCGGGGCGTCTGGTCTCCGCTCTCCACGTCAGGGGCCCCTCAGGCACCGGTGTGCTCGGCGCACCCACAGCGAGCTGCCGCGGGAGGAGTGGCAGGGCTCTCGGCGCCTCCCCTAACGTCCAGCTTCGTGATGAGGGTCGGGCTGCCAGGACGCGCGGCCCAGAGGGCTGAGGCTGGACGCCCGGCCCCGACGTTCGCTGACGGCTACCTTCCAGAAGGCCCTGCCTCAGAAGCGGCCAGTGACGCCGCCACATCCCGCCCTCAGCTTCCACCTCAGGTGACAAGGGAGCTGGGCCCAGTGACACCCACTAGTTCAACACGGTGCTCACGGTCACGAGTTCAGCTACTACGTAAACCGTTGATGCATCACAGCGCTGCCTCTTCAGTTTGAATCCAGTGCCTCCTTGGCCAGGGGTTCTCAGCTGCGGGTGCGTGTCAGACTCACCCACGGAGTTTTAGAAAAACAGAGATGGTCAGGCTCCCTCCCAGACTCACCAAGTCTCTCCAGTTGAGAGTTGAGGTATAGCCCTGGAGTACTGTGGCTCACGATTATTATGTGTCATATCCCAAGATTGTTTTCTCTGTAAAAACATTCATCCATTTTGATGAATCAGATGTTAACATCCATTGACTTATTTGAAAATAGGCTGAGTCATTATCCTTACAGATATTTTGTCTAATTTTTTAATTGCCTTTTTATCTTCGTTTTAGATGCCACAGAAACAACCCAATTTCAGCATCACTTTCATTATTCTTATTTATGATAACCTCATAAGACATCTCACATTTGAAAATTATCAGTAATACATTAACCAAAGCCGTTAAGACTGTCACGTATGGACA
This sequence comes from Eubalaena glacialis, assembly GCF_028564815.1. Taxonomy (NCBI): domain Eukaryota; kingdom Metazoa; phylum Chordata; class Mammalia; order Artiodactyla; family Balaenidae; genus Eubalaena; species Eubalaena glacialis. The sequence goes on along the minus strand of NC_083728.1, from coordinate 93,483,060 downwards.
GTCTTGCTTTACTCCGAGGCCTGCCTGGAAGCTACGTATAAACCACAGACCACAGTCTGCATCTCCCCAGAGGAGGACAGTCACAGAGGCTCAGAGAAGAGAACAGCACCAGGCGCCGCAAACCACTGGCCCCTCCGTGCACGGATCGGGGCACAGGCCTCTGACAGACGTCATTCAGACGCTGTTCAGGTGCACGGGGAGACGGAGTCCCAGCTTCCTCGGTCTTTTTAGTCAAGAAGCAGGTGGTTTCAGACTTTTGTTAACCCAAGATCTCACGGGTTAGGAATAACACAGAACTAATGAAGTAAAGGGGGCATTTTACTGGATGGCTATATGTGAATGTTGGTTCTAAGTTCTATCTTCTGGATACTTTAGGAAGTTACTACTTTTTCTTTGTAAGCTATCTCATCTACAACAATTTAGTGAACTCTGTTCTGGTAAAAACGAAATGAAGCATTTTCAAATGACATTGACTCTCACTGACATCCCAGAATCCACAACCTCTGACTGAGTCTCCTTACCTTTCATGGCAATATGGTTATTTGCATAGGGTCAACAAAAATCTCTCCACCTTTTTAAGAGGACAGAAGTGGACAAGTTGTACAGCCAATGCCTTAGCTGGAGTGTCCTATTTGAGAACAATACTCAGTCAATAGAGCACAGCAAACCACGGTTAATGGTCAAAGAATGGCTGTGCTTATGCAGCCAACGCCAGCAAACCCCCAGGAAAGCAGCCTGGTATCTGGCTTACAGGGTTCCTGCCTCACAGGTGGTAAGGCCCCTTCCAGGAAAGCTAGGAAACTTAGGATGTTTGGAGGGTGTCAAGAGAGAGAGGAATTCACCCAAATGTATAGGTATGGCAGATAAAGTCTGGTGGAGAGACTTGACTGGGCTTGGTTTCCTGGCCTTGAGATAGCAAATAATAGAAGCTTCTGAAAGTCCAACCTGAGATTCCTTATGTAAATTTCCAGAGAGAAGTTATTTTTTGTAACTGATCACAACCATCTGGCTCTAGGATCCTGCAGAGCGGAAGAGACTGTGTATGTGATATACTAACACTCCTAGTGCACATACATACATAATCGGGTCAGACCTATTGAGACCAGCCTTATTTTGTGATGGAGAATAATCTTTGAGATTGTTATAATCAAAAAGAAGAAAGCAAAGTGAAAAACCTCAAATGGGCAGAAAAAGATGATTTGGTGTCCTATCTAGCTTCCCGTTAAGCTTATTTGTCTCATCATCTTTAAGCTATTTTATATGTTGGTAAGTAGAAGAAAACTGATAGTAATGCAAATGATTCGTGTACACAGAAATACAAGTTCTAGCCTGTGGAACACCGCTGCTTACTGCCCTACGGAGATTGACAGTTTCCCCACTTTGGCATCTAAAACTGATTCCAGTGGTCCCTCTTGGATGATAAATATATGGTACTTTGAATTCTCCTTTGGACCAGCTGTAAGACCTTACTAGTCCTTCATTAATTACTGAGTTAAATAAAATACTTAACACCCCTAGATGACTAGATAAATAAATACAACCTATAAGACTACTATATTTAAAACTACAAACTACTGTTGCAAAAATGGAATAGAGAGGTATACCATGAATTGAAAAGGTCATTAAGGTGTCAATTTTCTCCAAACTGATCTATAAATTCAATACAAAACTCAACACAAATCACAACAGGGTTTTTTGCAGATATTGATGATCTATTTATAAAATGTATATAGAAAAGCAAGAGAACCTTTAACAGCTTACAATATTAAGAAAGGAAAAAGTTAGAAGGCTTGCAGTACCCGATTTAAGACTTACTATAAAGCTACAGCAATCAAGAAAGCATAGTATTGGCATAAGGATAGACATGTACCAACAAAAGAAAACAATCCAGAAAGAGACCACCACATAGACATCAAATTTATCTGACTATAGTAACAAAGCTGTTCAAAGGGCAAGGAGTAACTTTACCAAATATACTACTAAAACTTGATAAAAGCAGGGGGAAAAAAATGAACCTTGACTCCAACCTGAGACTTCACATGACATGGATCACAAACCTGTACATAAAAAATTAAAATAGAAAGTTTCTAGAAGAAAACATACGAAAATTCATTTGCAACCATGAAACGGGAGAAGACTCCTTAAAGCACAAAAACCACTAACCATAAAAGAAAAAACGTGATAAATGGATTTCATCAAAATCAAGAAACATCACTGAGACTTAATGGCTATGGTTAACTTATTACTGATAATTTCCCAGTATGAAAGGTCTGGTATGGTTTTGTAATAAGAATAATGGAGCTGAAGAGGAAACTGGGTGGTTTCTACGGCACCCAAAACAAAGACATAAAGGCAATCCAAAAATTGGACCAAAATCTCTCTGTGGATCGTGACTTTTATTAGATTGTTCAGAGCCAGTGCAGAGATGCTCACACGTTGGTCTTGAACCCTGCGATTCTGGTGACGTCTCCAGTAACTGTGTGTGTCCATCAGGCTTCCCTACACAGAAACCACGTCATTAACTGTGTGTGCACCCATCAGGCTTCCCTACACGAAACCACGTCACCTGCACACAGGGAGAGTGCGGCTCCTTCCCGCCGGGTCTGGAGGTCTTTTACTTCCTTTCCCGGCGTCATCGCTCTGGGCACACCCTGCGGCACCATGCTGAATACACGTGGCACGAGCACCCATCCTCGTGGTCCTTCCTCACTCTCTCCTCTCTGTTCCTCGTGCTGTGACCCCAGGTGAGCCGTCCTCGAGCTGCCAATTCGCCCTCTGACGGCTCCCTCCGCTGCCGAGCTCCTCATTTTACTTCAGTTACTGCGCTCTTCAACTGAAAAGGGCTTCCTTTTCATTCCCTTTTATCATTTCTTTTTATTGATATTCTCTATTTCTATTGATTACTCTTTTTCCCTGTATATGAGTTTTACTATGTTTCTTTGCACACCCTGTAATTTTTCTTGAAAACCGGACACTTCAAATAATACGATGTGGCACCTCTGGAAACCAGAATCTCTACCCTCCCCAGGATTTACTGCTGTTGCTGCTAGTTGTAGTGGTGGCTGTCTACTTGTTTACTGACTTTTCTGAGTGATTCTGTCCTGCTCGTATCTTTGTGTGGGCATGGGGTCTACTCCGTTTAGCCACAGGAAATACAGATTTACATCACAGTGGGGTACCACTTCACACCCACTAAGTCAGCTGGAATCAAAAAGACAGATAAAAACAAGTGTTGGTGAGGATGTGAAGAAACTGGAACCCTCACACACTGCTGGTGGGAACATAAAATGCCACAGCCACTGTGGAAAACAGTTTGGCAATCCCTCCGAAAGTACCACATGACCTAGTAATTCCACACTAGGAAGTCCGCTCCCAAGAGAACCAAAAACATACGTCCACACAAAAACCTGTACACAAACGTTCACGGCAGCATTATTTTTAATCGCCAACACTGGAAACAACCCAAATGTCTATCAACTGCTGAACGGATAAACAAAATGCAGTATATCCACCTAATGGAATATTATTCACCTGTAAAAAGGGACAAAGCACAGAGACACACCACCACATGGATGAACCGTGACAACATCACGCTACATGAGAGAAGCCCAACACAAGGGCTACAGGCGGCGTGACTCCACTCATACTAAATACCCAGAGCAGGCAAATCCACGCTGAGAGAAAGCAGACCAGTGGCTGCAGAGACTGGGGGGGAAGGAGAACGAGGCGCGTCTGCTAACAGGTACAGGGTTTCTTGGGGGGGGGGGGGTCATGAAAATGTTTTGGGATCAGGAAGTTGCACAATCTTAGGGGTATACTTGGAAGCATTCAATTATACACTTCACGACAGTTAATGTTATGCAATGTGAATTATATTTAAACAATTTTTTAATAGTTAAGAAAATGAAAAGCCAAGCTATAGACTAGGTTAAAATATTGGCAAGACATACATTTGATAAAGGACTTGTATCCAGAATATACAAAGAACTCATAGAAATCAACAACAACAACAAACAACCCAACAAAACGTTGCCAAAGACTTAGAACAGACACTTGGCTAAAGAACACACAAGCCAGTGAGCACAGGGAAAGGAGCACAACAGAGTCACCAGGAAATGGTCACCAGGAGAGACCACTTCACTCACACCCACTGGAATAACCACATAACTTCTTTTTAAACAGCCCATCAAATTTTGGTGAAGTTATAGTGCCACAGGAACTCCCATATGATGTGGGTAGGAGTGTAAAATCATACAACCACATTGGAAAACACTTTGGCAAACTACATGTACTCCTGGGTACTGACCCAAGAGAAATAACAGCACAGGTACACACAGATTTGGCCATGAATGTCCACAGCAGCTGTACTCATAACAGTCAGCAACTGGAAACAACCCAAATGTCCACAAACAGGGGAATGGATGCACAAACTAAGGTATGTTCACACAATGGACTACTGCCAACACTAAAAAAGAAGGAGCTACTGGTAAACCCCCAAAACATGTCTGGATCTCAAAAGTAAGATGTTGGGCAGAGGCAGGGTGGGGAATAGGGTGAAGCGAGACAGGCGCTGGCACCAACTCCAGGGAGGGGCTCACTCAGAGCCTCACTCTTGCTGCACCAGGCAGGTCCCAGCCTCTCCTGCCTCAACCTCATCTCAGCCCCGGGCGGAAGAAGACAGCAATTAAGCAATAAGCACACAGTACCATTCATCTATAACTGAAGAACAGACAAAACTAATCTGCGGTTACAGAAATGGGAACAGTGGTTGTCCCCAGGGGTAGGAACTGATTCGAAGATACAGAGGGAAATTTCTGAGGCTATGGAAGCTTTGTAAACTTCACTGAGGAGCTAACAGGTGACACATCCTCAAAACTTAAGGTCGGGGCTTCCCTGGTGGTGCAGTGGTTAAGAATCCGCCCGCCAATGCAGGAGACACGGGTTCGAGCCCTGGTCCGGTCCGGGAAGATCCCACATGCCGCGGAGCAACAAAGCCTGTGCGCCACAGCTACTGAGCCTGTGCTCTAGAGCCCGCGAGCCACAACTACCGAGCCCGCGCGCCACAACTACTGAAGCCCGCGCGCCTAGAGCCCGTGCTCCCAACAAGAGAAGCCACCACGATGAGAAGCCTGCGCACCACAACGAAGAGTAGCCCCTGCTCGCCACAAGCAGAGAAAAGCTTGCGTGCAGCAACGAAGACCCAACGCAGTCAAAAATAAAATAAATAAAATAAAATAAATAAATTTTTTAAAAAAAGAAAAAAACTTAAGGTCGGTCCTTTCACTGTATGTAATTATTCTCAATTAAACATTTTAAAAGGAACTGAAAAAGTTTTCTTTTCTTTCTTTTTTTTTCTTTTTTAAAAGGCCACGCTGAATGCCATTGTCAAAGCAAGTGAATGAGACCTAGCAATACACAGGTATTCTCTGAAGTCATCGGGCCTCCATTTAGATTTCTAAAAAGCAGAGACCACCTTTATCCCAGGAAGCTAGTGGGACTGGGGACTCAGGCCCTAACCTCGATAAAGGCAAGAATGCATCCTCCACCGTCACTGGCAGGAACTTCTGTTAGCACCTGGGCCACCACACACCCTCAGCGAGCCCGGGGCCAGGTGGGCAGCATGTGGGAGCCCCAGGTCCCAGACGGAAGGGGTGACTGAGAGCCCGAAACCAGGGCAGCGAGAAAGACTTGAAGGAGGAAGCACTGCCATCTACAATAGTCTGTACTGAAAAGCACCATGATTTAAGAGCCTCTCTTTATGGGGGGAAAAAACCATTTTACTTGACAAAATGACTGACAAACAACAGTCACTCAAACTTGGGTATTTGGTAGACATTCTCTCAAAAATGAGTTGAATAAGCTTCTCACTTCAAAGAAAACAACTAGATTCAATGCAATCCCTTTCAAAATCCCAATCACGTTTTTTGCAGAAATAGAAAAATCCACCCTAAAATTCATATAGAATCTCAAGGGATCCAGAATAGTCAAAAAAATCTTGAAAAAAAAAAAGATCAAGTTGGAGGGCTCACACTTTCTGATGTCAAAACTTATTACAAAGCCACCATAATCAAAACAAAGTGGTCCTGGCTTAAAGACAGAATGTAGACCAGTGGAATAGAACATAAAGCCCAGAAATAAACCCTAGCACATATGGTCAAATGATTTTCGAAAAGAGAGCCAAGACCATTCAATGGGGGAAAGGACAGTCTTTTCAACAAATGGTGCTGGGAAAACTGAGAAGAAATCTGGACCTTACCTAAGACCACGTACAAAAATAAGCTCAAAATCCATCAAAGACCTATATCTAAGAGCTAAGACTATAAAGCTCTTAGAAGAAAACAGGAGAAAAGCCTCCTGACAGTGGATTTGGCAATGATTTCTTGGTTATGGCACCAAGAGCGTAGACAACACAAGAAAAAACAGGTAAGTTGGACTTCAGTCAATATCAAAAACTTCTGTACAAAGAACACTATTGAGAGAGTGAAAAGGCAATCCACAGATTAGGAGAAAATGTCTACAAATCACATATCTGATAAGGATCTAAGTTAGTATCCGGAATATATGAAGAGTCCTCACAATGCAACATCAAGAAAACAATGCAATTAAAAAATGGCTTGGGACTTGAACAGACATTTCTCCAAAGAAGATATACAAATGGCCAATACGCACAGGAAAAGATGCTCAGCACTGACGAATCATGAGGGAAATGGGGACCAAAACCACAGCGAGGTACCACTTCACATCCATGGAAACGTCTGTTACCAAAACAAAACAAGCAAACAAACAAACAGAAAATAACTGTTGGCAAGGATATGGAGAAACGGGAGCCCCTGTGCCCCGCTGGGGAGTGTAAAATGGTACAGCCACTGGGAACACAGCAGGGTGATTCATCAAAAAATTAAACATAGAATTACCGTATGATACAGAAATTCCACTTCTGGGTCTATACCCAAAAGAACTGAAAGCAGAGTCTGGAAGAGATATTTGTACACCCCTGGGCAGAGCAGCGTTATTCACCATAGCCAAAAGGTGGAAGAGACCCAAACGCCCATTGGCGGATGAATGAACAAACTGTGGCATACACTTACAATGGATTAGTCTCTGGCTTTTAAAAGAAAAAACAAAAAAAAGGAAATTCTGATACATGCTGCAACACGGATGAACCTTGAGGACATAATGCTGAGTGAGATAAGCCAAACACAAAAGAACAAATACTGTGTGATTCCACTTATGTGAGGACCCTGGAGGAGTCAACTTCATAGAGACAGGAAGTAGAGGGTGGAGGCCTGGGGCTGGGGGAGGGGGGAGTCAGTGTTTAAAGGGCTCAGAGTTTCAGTCTGGGAAGATGAATGGATCTTCTGTAGATGGATGATGGTGACGGTTGCACAACGATGCAAACATATTTAATGCCTAAAATGGTTAAAATGGTAAGTTTTATGTTATGCATATTTTAACACAATTTTGAGAAAGAAGAAAGAGACTATGACTTGATTTTGGAGTAGCACCAAAGAAGAATACCCACAACGATCTGCAAAGCGTATTTAAGTGTGTCTCCCTTGGCTGTGGGGAAATAGACACTGTCCTACATTGCTGGCAGGGGTACAGAATGGCACAGCCCTAGTGAGAGTTTTCCAATAGCAGACAGAAAGTATATATATTTATGTACACACACCCTTTCACCCAGCAATTCCGAATCTAAGAATTTAGCCTGAAGATAGAGCGCCAACAATATATAAATGCACACGCACAAAGTTATTCATTACAGCATTACGTGTGATTGCAAAATATCAGAAACTACGTAAATATCTAAGCACAGGTGACTGGATGAATAAATTATGATACACAGACACAATGGAATACTATGCTACTATAAAAAAAAGAAGAGGAATATCTATATAAACTGATCATGCACTGATTTTCAAGAGATTAAGTGAAAAATGCAAAGTGTCAAGAGTACATTATAGCATGCTACTTTTTATGTGAGAAAAGAGGGAAAAAACAAAATTAAACATATTTCTGTTTATCTTTACAAAAAGAAACACAAGAAGGATAAACCAGAAAAGTAAAATAAAATTGGTTACCTCCAAGGGAAGGGAGGACTAGAGTAGAGAGATACACTTGTTTGGATATGCTTTTTTGTACAGTTTTGAAAGTCTAAGACATATTAATGTTCTATATACCCAGAAATTACCCTGATACCAAACCCAGATAAAGATATTACAAGAAAACTACAAAGCAATACTCCTCATGAACAGAGAAGCCAAAAAACTTATCAAAATATTAGCATATCAAAAGAGTAATATACCACAATCAAGTGGGGTTTACCCGGGGAATCAAGGTTGGTTAAGCACTGGAAAAATCAATTAATATACTAACTACATTAACAGAATATTGAGTAAAAACCTTATCATCATCCCAACAGATATATAAAAAGCATCTGATAATATTCAAAACTCATTCATGACTTAAAAACAAAAACTCTCAGCAAACAAAGAATAAAAGGAAACATCCTCAACCTGAGAAACACACCTGCCAAGAACCTACAACCAACATCACACGTAACGATGCCAAACCGAGGGCTTCCCCGAAGATCGGCCACAAGGCAAGGCTACAGTCTCACCACTTCTATTTAAACCTGCACTGGGGGTCTTAGCGCAGCAGGGCAAGAAAGAAGAAATGCAAGATGAACGAACGCATGAGTGAATGCAATAAACCATATAGAAAGAAAAAGAACCATGCTGCTAGCGGCGATTCCCTCAAGAAGCGAGATCAACAGGGAGCAGGGAGGGCGGGGGTTCGTGCCTCCGCAGTGGTCTCTGCAGGCTGGGTTCTCATTCGCTATCACAGTCCGATAACCTTCTGTGGGGAATACAGCCCCCAAACTACATCATGGGCCACAGTAAGACTCATTTCCCAAGCTTCAGGGTTAACACATTAAACACTGTAATTCAGAATTTTAGGTTAAAACATTTGTAAAATTAGTTTCTATAAACATGAATTTTTCTGTGCCATCACAACTAAAATTGTTCTTTTTAACCATTAGAATAATTCCTCACTATTTCTAATTCTGTCCTTCAAATAAATATGCTGGGGACGGCAGCTTCTGACATGGATCCCAATGACCCTGCCTCCCGGAATTCACCCTCTGCAAGCCTCTCCCCTCCAGCGTGGACAGGACTTGCTTCTGGCGAAGAGAATGTGGCAGAAGTGGGATGGTCCCTCTGTGATCAGGGCGTAAGGACTGGCTGCCGTCCACCAGCACTCTCAACCCCTGCCCTCTGCCCACAAACCGGAAAAGGACAGCTGCCATGTGGCCATGTTGAACGATGCTCTATGGAGGGGCCCATGTGGCAGGGGACAGAAGGAGGCCTCAGTCCAACAGCCACCAGGAACTGAGTCCTGCACCGTGAGAGTGAGTTAGGAAGCGGAGCCTTGTCCATGGAGCCTCGTGAGAGACCCAGAGCCGAAGGACCCAACTAAGCCCTGCCCGGATTCATGACCCGCAGAAACTTGAGATAACAAGCAGCTAAGTCTTGGGGTAGAGTCCAGTGCACAGCAATAGGTAACTAATACGTACAGATCACCTTCAATCTCCTCCAAGAACCCAGGGAGGTGGGGATGTGAGCTCCATCCTACAGATGAGGACCTCAGGTCAGCGAGGGAAGCACCGTCACCAGAGACGGCCTGCAAGCCATGCCCTGGTTCTTCCTCACACACGGCCTCTCTCTCCAGGATGACCGGAGGTGGTTTCGAAGAGGTCAAGTTCAAAACAGACCAGCAAAAGTGATCCTTGCTGTGTCTATCAGGCTCCACTGCAGCCCCGTATACAAGCTCTCTAACCCCCAGCCCCTCACCGAGACAGAGTGCAAAGCCCCACGCCTCTGCTCCTCAAGAAGTCATTGATAAAAGCGCCTGCAAGACAAGTTCTCCCACTAGCAGCTAGAGCAAAACATGAAATAAAAAATAAATGTTTTTTAAAAAGCTGGAACCGAACCCCCACCCCCCCCCCGCCTCGGTCAGGTCCAGCCTGGGCCTCCTGCTCAACTCTGAAACAGTGAGAGAAGCGCCACCCACGCCCCTGGTGCTTGACTGTAAATTCAGACACAGAGACGACACTGAAGAGTGTTCCCAAGAGGAACAGGCACATGGCACAGCCTGGGGGCAGGAGAAGCCTAGGACACATACGGGACCCAGAGAGGGGAGTGCGGCGGGGACGGGGGCTTGTGGGAGGCTGGCAGATGACATGGCTGAAACGCAGGCTGCACCCATGCTACCTAACCAAGCTGCAAACGTGTCATCTTCAAAATGCGGCTTACTGGCCCAGGCAGTGTTTTTAAAATCAGGAAATTTCATATGAAAATCCATGTTCCTAACTCCTCTTCAAGATCTGGACACACATCCTTGCAGAGCGGCCATCAGCTGGGGCTCAGCAGGACTGACCCTGGTAGCAGCACGGGCACTCTGGCCCACGCCCTCTACCCCGTCACCAGGACCGCTCACAGAGTCATCTGCTGGGACAGGACCCACGATGCACGGACTGCTCATGTAAACAGAACACAGAGGGGAAGGTCTAGACTGTGCGGAGGTACGGGTGATGGTCTCCCTTACGGACAGACCATCTGGAGAGAAGGAAGGCTAGCGAATCTGTCATCCAAGCTGTCGTTAGAAAGCCAGAAGGGGCGGTGTGGCTCCAGATACGAACAGGAAACAATCCTTACTGGAAGGCAGTGTCTCTCAGAGAATAAGGAGGTGCCCTCTGAAAATCCCTTGCCTATTTTTTTCAGGTGGTTATAAAGAGTAAGTTTGTTCTTTTTTTTTTTTTAATAACACCAATGTAATACAGAATGAGGATGAAGGTAGCTTATTAATTATAAATCCGTAATTTGGGCTGAATGAGAGACACCCCCCCTCCCGCCAGAGACTACAATCATTATCCCCCCTCCCACCCTCCTCCTCAAAGATAAGAGCTCTGAGTCCAGGAGCCGCAGAAAGGCTATCAACTACGAAAACTGGTAGACTAGCAAAGGACGGAACGAAATGAGGCTAAGTGCAGACTCCTTGGGAACCGATTCTCCAAGGATTAAAGTTTAAAACAAATCCTTTCTGAGGAAGGGTGGGGAGAAAGGTAGCTTTTCTCCCCACCTGCCTCGCTCCGACACTAATGTCATGCCCCAAGGAAACAACAGAAAGGATGTCATTAATAAATTTATTTCAACTTTCTTTTCAATGGCGCCGAGAAGTATATGCAAATCCATCCGTAATTAGGTTTAAAAATTCCATTTCATGGGATAATCAGACTTCAAAAAACTCAATTTTAGTTTTAATCAGATTTTAACAAGGATATTAAGTCCATTTCGTTTAGAAAGGGAAAACTGTGAATTTAACACAAAATGTATTCAAGCTTAGCCCTGGGAGATAATTAAATGAAATTAATTTGGCAAGGGTTGTCAGTAAATGGAAGTACTCCAAGCCGTGTTCATGCTCTCGATGGAAACAAAAGCAACTCCTTACTGTACAGACAGACACGAGGGAGCGGTAGCCTGCTCACGTGGTGAGAAGACAGGACCTCCTAGGCACCGCAGAGTCAGGGGCCCAGGTGACCTGGGACAGGAAGTGATGGGAGAGCCCTGGACACCTCCAGGGCATGGGACAGAGCACCATGGGGCCTGTGTCTCTGCTCTCCCACCCAGCTTACTCACCTGTCCAGCCACCAAGGGGATGAGACAAGGTGCCCCCAGCCCAGATCTGGTAGCCTACCTTCCCTCCCAGAGGGCTTCCCCAGCCCCAGGCCAGGCGAGGCCTGCCGCCCTCAGCCCCCAAAACACAGCAACGTGTTGCTCAGTGTCGGTGCAAGGACCACGCTTATCTCGTTCTCCGTGGCATCTCCAACTCAGCGTCTGTCTCGCCGTAATTGCTCAACAAGGACCCGCTGAACGGAACAGATATGATCACAACACCCATTCCTGGGAACTCAACTACCAGGAAGAGGGCAAGACAGAAACAAGCACTCCCAGCCCTGGGAGTGAACTGACAATGGCTTCCCCCCCAGAACTCTTAACTGGAGGGTGCCCAGCCCTGCAGGCACCTCCCACCCTCAGCGTCAGATGCCAGCAGGGCAGGTGCTGAACCCGTGACTCAGGCACCCGATCCTGCACCAGGTTCACCTCCAATAACTGCCCCCAAACAAGGTCACATCCCGTGACCAGGCTCTCCCAAACCAGAAAAAAGGAAAGAAAGTAATCCCCACGATCCTGCGTGAGCAGAAAGCCATGTGGAAAACAAGTTGTAGGGAAAGAAGAGAGCAGGGCTCGGAGCTGCTTCTTTAAACCAAACGGCCAGCCCTGTACCCTAAAGCAGGGCTCAGCACATTATGGCCTTCGGGTCAAATCCAGCCTATCACCTGTTTTAAAAAATAAAGTTTTACTAGAACATGGCCACACCCATTCATTTACATACCATCTGTGGCAGCTTTCCCACTGGATAACCTATGGGTCTGTTCTGTCCTGGATCATCCTAGTTTCAGCATGAAGAGTCCCACATCCCAAGCCAAAAGGGAGGGTTGGTCACCCTAACCCTGTGTTGCAAAGACAGGGTTGAATGCTTACATCAGAGACTTAATGGGCCACAAAGCCCTAAATGCTTATTACCTGACCCTTTTCCAAAAAAAAAAAAAACTGGCCAGCCTCTGCTGTAAATCAATTCCATCACAGGTACTAATTGTTTAATTATGAAAACTCTAGCCTACTAAATGGATAAGACAAGAGGAAGCACATTTTCTGTTATCAAAAGTCTTTGTATCCGAAGACTCATGTTTTGGTAACTTGGTAGTGACCCCTATTGGGACACCTCCAGCACTGCAGCTGAGCTCTAGTGAACAATAAAAATGCCCCAACTAACAGAAACACCAGTAGTAGCCACCCGTGACTCTTCTCAACGAAGTCTAGTGGAAAAACCCTAATGTTCGTACAGGCAGACCTCGGAGAGATTGTGGGTTTAGTTCCAGACGACCCACAATAAAGCAAATACTGCAATAAAGCAAGTCACGTGAATTTTTTGGTTTCCCAGTGAATATAAAAGTTATGTTTACACTTCACTGTAGCCTATTAAGTGTGCAACAGCATTATGTCTAAAACAACAACGTACCTACCTTAATGAAAAAATGCTGTTGGATAAATGGCACCAAAAGATTGCTTGACACAGCGTTGCCACAAACCTTCAATTTGTAAAAATGCAATATCTGCAAAGCACAGTAAAGCAAAGCATGATAAAGTGTGCCTGTATAAGAGTCAATAAAAAATGAGCTCTGATCAAGGAGCCTACTCTAAAACCGACCTGCTACAACTTTCCTAGCCTGAAAGAAGAGTGATGCCTGACTTCTATAACCGCAAACCTAACAAAAGGCAAAACACTCCCAAGACCTAACCGCAGTCAACTCTAGCAGCACAGAAAAGGCAGAGCCAGGAAGGGCAAATGGGAAAACAGAATTGTGCCTAAATGTCCTCCACACAGACCCGTAAACAGCTGAGAAGCAGACAAGCAACAGTGCTCTGAAAAATGAAGTGAGGTGGAAGCCTCCTTGCCTTGCTGTGGGAGGCTGTCTGGCTCCACGAAACTGAAGAGGGGTTTGCACGCGATGAAAAACTAACTGCTAATCCGCTAACTGCGCCGCCGCTCGCCGTCCTCCTCCACCTTGCAGAGCCTCCCCGCCCCCGCAGGCTGGCAGGCCCTCCGTGCCCAAGTGCGGCTGGGGCCGTCAGGCCTGAAGCGCTGCTACCAGCTGATGGCCGTCCTGCCGGCTCTGTGCCGCGTGCCGCGTGGGCTAAACGGGAGGGCAGCCCCCCACAGAAGCCTGTCAGTGCCAGCAGCAGGCGGACCAGCTCACAAAGACACCGGCTCCAGCTGCAGGCGCCATGTGGCCAGCCAGATGGATGGAGGTGATGGAGGGCGAGCCCACGCACAGGGGCAGGGCCAGCCAAGCAATCCAACAGGGCGCCGCAGACTCACAGGATGACCCTGGCCAGCAAGCCCCCCTTGGAGGCTGGCCCCTCTTCTGCCATGCAGAGGTACCAGCGGCCCGCCTCATCTCGGGGCCGGGAGGGGCGGTGAACGGGACACGGCATGCACGGGCCTGGCGAGCCCCCAGCAGCTCTCCTCGGATGAAGCCGTCCTGTCGGCGTGAAGACCCTCTTCAGGGCGGGGACTATCTTTAAACAGACAAGCTCTGGGGCCTCCTGTCAGCCTCCAACTTCCAGACCAGAGGAAACGTCTGGCCTTCTGCCCACCAACATTATTCAAGTCTAGCAGAGCTACAACCAAGGTTTGTCTCCAGCTAAGCTGGACACTCCCCCAAAATGCTGCTGTCTATATGTCCTCCACACAGACCCTTCACCTTACCAGGCCTAAAGAGGCTACCCTCAGTCTCACTGTTTAGAACCGTCTGTCTGCGTGCTGAGCGTAAAGCTGTGGTGCGTAACTCGAACCCGCGATGTCTAGCAGACAGCGGGGCCTCGACTCAGTGTGCAAGGAATGAACACACGAGTGACTCTCCCCAAAATCACTGCTCTCTCAACAGGCATTAACCCAAAGAGGAGCTAGAAGGACAGATGGAAAGAAACTGGCCTTGACCACAAGATACCTTCACAAGTCCGAAGGGCTCCCGGCAGGAAACCCACCCCCTCAACTGTCCACCACGACTTGACTAACACAACCCTCTGCTCTTGGGCAGACCGTCCCACCGAACCCGACGGGGCACCCTCACGCCGCAGGCGGTACCACTGCCCTCCCGTGCTACAGGGCCTGGGAGCCTGCAGTGCGCCGGACAGCTGCCCAGACTTCCGCCAGGCGGGGTCCAGCCAAGGACCGAAGAGCCCCTCTAGGTGACAGCAGAGGAGGAGAGAGGCCCATGGAACGGAAGCGCCTTCCCCACCTGTCAGCTGTAGGATTAAATCCAAACTCCACAGCGCGACCCAAACGCCTTCAGGATCTGACCCCTGCCAACCCCCAGGCACCCTGGCTAGAACCATCTGGAACCAGGCGACTTCTGCTAGCACTACCAGTCTCTGGCTGGTGTGCACGTGCACAAGCCACTTCCCTGGCCTGGAACCTCTCGGCCTCGTGTCAAGCACCACGTCTTCCAGGAGCCACACTGGACGCCTGCGTATCGACTCCACCAGACTGGAGCCCACTCACGACCCCCACGCCCACAGCTGCAGCCTGGCGCCCAGCACAGGGCCTGGCACGTCACAAGCCCTCAGGAAACGTCCACAGGGAAGGAGGGGGGAGGGAAGGAAAGAAGGAAGGAAGGGAGGAATGGAGGAAGGAAGGAAGGGAGCAAGGGAGGAAGGCTGGTAAGAGGCAACAGCAGGCAATGGAAAGCAGGCAGGCCTTGCTGTCGGACCTGAGTCCACCCCACTGCCTCTCGGGGGAGACCGCAGCTCGTCCCCCTCCCCTCTCCTCTCTTCCCAGCAGGAAGGCTCAGCTCTCCCCGACCCCTCTAGAGACTGACAGCGAACAATAATCTCCACTGCCCTCTGATCAAACTGGACGCCAACCCAAGCCGGCAGACGCTCCGCTTAGCACAGCTCCCGGATCACTGAGGACCAAGCCGGAGGAGCAGCAGGTGCTGTTTCCCGGGTTTCATTCGTTTAGATCGACTTCCCCGGAGCCGCGCAGAAAAGGGGAGTTCGCAGTGCTGCTCACTCGGGGCCCCGGAGCTGCCTACAGCTCCCCGCGGCCCAGCCTGGGTCCCAAAGGCTTCCCGCGGGGCCCGCGTGGGCTCAGAGGCTCTCCCATGTGTGTGGGAGCCCGCTCACCAAAGGAGGAAGAGGAATGAGGCAAAGAGGGGACCCATGCCGCACCCTCCGGCTCAGCCCTGGGGGATACCAGGCGTCCCCCTCTCAGGTGGCTGTGCTGGCCAGGCTGTCCCAGGCCCACAGACACACATACGAACACGCACGCACTGCCCCTCAGAAACCCTCCTCCTTTAGAAGAGAGCCCGAGAGCTGCACGCTAAGAGCTGAGGGCAGGGCTTCCACAGTCACCAGAGGAAACTCACTGATTCCAGGGCTTTGCCAGGAGCACAGAAATCCACGAGGGGCTCAGCACCTTCCCTCTCAAGTTTCCAGGCCTAAGTCTTCACAAATGTCACTGTCACAGCCGAGGCAGGGCTGCACGGCCCACCCTGACCTCTGGCAAACTATCCTTCAGAAATACGTGGGTACGCGGCAGAACAGGCTAGAGGGTTTCTCTCCAGACTGAACGCAGGGAGACCCGAAGGAAGCCGACATCCCATCTCCCGGGACATACAGGGCCTGGTGCAGGTCCCAAGGTCTCCTTGCTCCAAGCACACTGTCCCCCTACCAGGGGACAGGGATGACACACGCTGCGGCCACCACACGCAAGCGCTCCACCAACCATCTCCTTCTGCAGCGGTGGTGGCGGAAGTTTAGGCTCAGGCACGCCTCGCAGAGCTTTCTGACCGGGGACGGGCTGAGGCCCAGCCCCAGCTGTCTGTGCGTCCCGCTCCACGTCTACCCCCAGGCCAGCTCGGCCAGGCCTGTCAGCGACCGCACGAAAGTGACGCAGGGGAGACCTCACCTCCAGACCTGTGCACAGCCGACGTTTCTTCTGGCCATTTCAATGACACTTCAAATGCACACGCCCCACACAGCCCACAAGCTCTCCTGCCCTAACAGCCGAACCCCGTCCCCGCCACTGTCCCATCTCCCTGCACCCTCAGGGCGTCCCCACCCTCCCGTCCCCACCCTCCCCTGTCCCCCACCTAGCCCAGGTCACGTCTTCTCGCATCTGTGTGAGGACACCTCCCAGCTTCCTCTCTGTCCCTGCGCTACTCCTGCACCAAACAGGAGCCAAGTGGTCATCTCAACGTGCAAAGCTACCCGTGTCACAGCCGGCAAAGCCCGTCAACGGCTGTCAACGAAGGCAAGCCTCTTAGCACGGCCCTCGGGGCCCACCTGGGCCAGCGCGACACTCGCCTGTCCTCTGTCTCTCAGGCTGCCCAGGTGGTCCCTGTCCTGTCCTGTGAACTCACCCTCCCCTCCCACCCCACAGGCCTTGGACAGAAGCCCTCCACCACCCTTCAGCTCAGCCCCAGGTGCTGTCCTCAGGGAAGCCTGCCCTGCCACAGCCCACAGCATCCCTGCCCTGGATCAGGCCACCTGAAAGCTCCCAAAACATCAGACACCTGTCTCCTGGCCCGGCTGCCCCTGCCTACTGTGAGTCTGGTGCTCTCAAGAGCAGGTACCTCCCGGGAGGGCAAGGACCACGTGCAGGGCTGGCCGTGCCCAGCACACACCCACCACCCTGGAAGGCCAGGCTCCGCCAGGCCTCCCAAGGTCCGGAACGCATTCTGCCCAAGGGTACCCGAGGCAAGTAATGGGACAGACACCAAGGACCCACAGCAAGGGCAGGGACAACCTGTGGCCAAGGAGTCCCATCACAATTAACACAGACTGACACCATACAGGAGTCCCAACTTCCAGCAAAGGCTTCTTGGGCCCTTCCTCAGGCAAGAGATTAAGAAAACACGCTGCACAACACTGGAAGGTGACCATACTCCAATAAAAATTAGTAAAGAAAAGAAAAAACGCTGCCAGTAACGCAGGTGGAATTACTGACCAATGAAAAACAGACTTCCTGAGAAATGGCCTTGCTTGTTGCAGTGGCGTCAATGAACCACTCCTTAGACCAAGCTGGTTGGAACAGAGTTTATTTGCTCAGAGGTGGAGCTGATTATACTAAATTAAGGATGGGGATGGGAATTCCCTGGCAGTCCAGTGGTTAGGACTCCGCACTTTCACTGCCATGAGCCCAGGTTCAATCCCTGGTCGAGGAACCAAGATCCCACAAGCTGTGCGGCATGGCCAAAAATAAATAAATAATTAATTAAGGATGAGGAATCACCCCACCTGAGCTTGCTCTGTCACAGTTCAGCACAGTTATTTCCTCCCCTGTAATAAACCACAATTGTGAGTGGAAAGCTTCCCGGGATCCCTGTGAGCCCTCGCAGTGATCACGGAACCTGAGGGTGGTCTTGGGGACCCATAAACACAGAAGGGGGGCAGTCTCCTGCACCGGCCCCTAACTCTGCAACAGCCATACAATGAAGCACGAAATGACTTATTAAAGCGCACTCTCCACATGTGTGCGGAAGGCCCTGGGAGCTGTGCTGAGCAGGAAGGGCGGGCTGAGGAACTGGGCACTGAAGGTGCCACAAGCGGAGGAAGGGGCAACGCGCCGGCGTATGTGTTAGCAAACACACGCGCAAAGCGTTCGCGGAAAAATGCACCAAACCTGTTAACACTGGCTGCCTTCAGGGAGGGAGACAGTGCTGAGAGCGCGTCTTGAGGGCTGAGCCATGTGATAGCGGGGCCGGTTCAAAGAAGCTCCTCCAGAGCCCCCAGATCCAAAATGATAGGCGGCTGTCTCCAGTACTGCTTCCCAAAGGCCAGAGAAGACACCCACTCATAGCTTCCCTATCCCGAGGCATCCTCGCCATGTAGTACGAGTCTCCATGAACAGACGTGGCAACAGGGGAAGCTCAAGACACAACCTTCCGAGATAAAGTAAAAGTGCAGTGTGCAAATACAGTGAAAATTCACCTGTCTGAAGTGGGATTAACCTGATACCACCTCCCCGCCAAGTCTGACACCTGTTACAAAAACCAGACCAGAGAGCTCCGGAGGGAAAGGCCAATTCTCCTCCCACAAGTTCATATGGGCTTCTCACCACCTGCTTCGCCAAATCCATGCAAGGCCCTGTCCTCCTCGGCTCCCCTCGCGTGGGGTCTGGCCACACCAGAGCCCAACCCTCCCAGAGGTTAGCTCTGCTCCTGGCGGCCAGGACCTCTGCTCACTTCACTTACAAGACGGAAAATTCCAGGGCGCAGGCATGACTGGCTCAGAACCTCACCCAAAGCAGGGACGCAGTCCAAGACTGCTTTGGAATTCTCAGTGAACTCCCCTTCATCCAAGTTGTCACAAACTCGCACGCACAGACAAGTGGTAGCACCGAAATGGATAAATCAGGAAGTGAGATCCACCCATACTATTGCTGGTCCAGCTACTTCAGTGCTGAGTATGTAAGACCCTTTATTTAAAAAAAAGAAAGTACTCAGCTATTTCCAAAAGCTATTTTTTAACATATTGTGACAAAAACTCTTCAGTTAATAAAAAAAGATATTTTAATATCCCCAATCTATAAGCCCTATCGATCTATCATCTTTTTAAAATATCCATTTAACTGAAAAAGCCTCCCCGACCCTCCCATTTGAGTTTAAGCTTAAAACTCTGCAACACCACAAGGCTGGGACGTTAAAAACATGCCAAGTGTTCTTGAGCCAATTAAAACGAAGACACACCCCTTTCCTTGGACACCTACATCCCACCCTTCGTGAGGGCAACAAGGAGCCTGTGCCTTAGTCCACTGGCCCGGAGACTGGGGGGAAGGCGGGCCCACACCCTGGTCAGCACCCCAGGGAAGGGCAGGAGACGGACCGGACGCCTTCTGCCCAGTGAGTTCTGAAAATTGTCACAAATGTCTGACGTACCAACACTATCTGAAAGGTATAAATCCCTTTCCCCTGGGACTTCCCTGGTAGCGCAGTGGTTAACAATTCGCCTGCCAAGGCAGGGGACACGGGTTCGATCCCTGGTCCGGGAAGATCCCACATGTCGCGGAGCAACTAAGCCCGTGAGTCACAACTACTGAGCCTGCGCTCTAGAGTCCGTGAGCCACAACTACTGAGCCCACAAGCCACAACTACTGAAGGCCGCGTGCCTAGAGCCCGTGCTCCGCAACAAGAGAAGCCACCACAATGACAAGCCCACGCATCTCAAGGAAGATTAGCCCCCCGCTCGCCACAACTAGAGAAAGCCCGCGCACAGCAACGAAGACCCAACGCAGCCATAAATTTATTTATTTATTTTTTAAAAAAACAAACAAAAACCCTTTCCCCTTCACTCCGTCTGAACCTGGGCGACCCAGGGAGGGAGCCCAACATGGTCCCCAGAGATCATCTTGCTCCAGCGCTGGGCTCCCGAAACAGAGGCCAGAAAGCGCAGGGACAAGCCCCCGAGCCAAGGCCCCGTCCCCCACCATCAGCCCCAGGAGCTGGGAGTCTCAGCAGCAGCGGCCATCTCTGAACGAGCTAAAGGCAGAGACGCCCTCTCGGGCGGCGGCTCCCAGCAGGTCCCAGGAGCTGGGCTTCCTCTGACGTTCCCAGGGAAATCCAGACAGCTGGCTTTCCAGCCCAAGATCACCTGAAAGCACCCCTGCTGCACCTCTCCGCGGGCTGGACTCCAGGGGTCGCGGTCCGATCCCCCGGCAGCTTTGAGTGTGTGGCCAGCTCCCGGAGGGCAGCTGGCCGCCGGCAGGATGGGCCACGCGGGGCGCCCTCCAGGTGGGCCCGGAGACGCGGGGCCGGACCAGCCTCTGCCAGGGCCCCGTGGGGAGGGCTGACAAGCAGCCGCACTGGAACCCCGGCACCCTTAGGGGCTGGGAAGTCAGGGGAGCGGGAAAGGAAGAAGCTGGTGGCAACTTCTAACAACTTTTATGGAAGAAAGCTCCAAACTGGCACAGAGGCCACACTGCAGTGTAATGACCCTCCTGTGCCTCCCAGGGGCCAGTCACCGAGGTTCTGCCACCTGGTTTCATCCAACACTCCACCCTCCAGCCCAACCTCATGTTTTCTAGCCTGTTTTGTGACGGACGTTTTGCCTCACAACTTTACCTGAACTCCCCGACAGGACGCTGACAAGTGGCACACGTGTAACCCGGGTCCCCACCTCCCCCAGGAGGCCCCGCCAGTCCCTTCCCCACCAACCCTCAACTAACTCCAGGCAACCGCCAGGCTGGGTTGTTTTGGTCTTTTGTGGGGTTCCTTCTGGCCTTAAGATTAGTTTCGCCTGTTCTAAAGCAATTTTTAAAATTTCGGCAGCCTTCTTTCTTCCACTGAGTTCCCCGATGTGTGTGCATCTCAAATGAAGCCCTGTTGATGGAGGACGGTCTGAAAGCGAGCCCTGCCACTGATGAGGTCAGACCATCGCCCTGGACCCTGAGAGCCCCTCTTGCCCGGATGTCCTTCCCCGCAGCGCCCCGGCCTACACTGCGTTCAGGACGAGCAGAGGCCCAGACACCCCACGCTGTCACAGCTGTCATGAGGCCAGGAGCCACCGCAGCGGGCGACACACGTGAGGGCGTTCCCTCCAGTCTCAGCGCCAATAACAGCAACACACCAAGTCACGCGGGTGGCTCCTAGCCCACGGGTGCCGGGTCGCGAAGAACCTTCCAGGCCAACTAAGCAGCCACCTGGGGCAGGGTGACAGGACCAAGGCAGGCAGCCAGGGCTTCACCTGGCGCGCTTCCCACCCGCACCTCCCGTCTGCACTCACCCTCCGCGCACACGGGTTTGCACGCGGCCCGTGTGCACATGGGAACACCTCTGTGCTTTTATTAAACCAACCTGAGTTCTTTCTCGAGTGAGAAAGGGTAAAGACACCACCGAGGCATGAAAGGCTCTCCCCGCGGTTTTCTCCACAAGGGCAAGCGAGGAGGGGTGACACTTACCACGTCTCTCCAGCATCTTCTGCTCCCCGAGTTGGGGTGGGAAAAGAACAGGAAGGAAGTCTGCCAGGGACATCTGCGCCCCTTTCTCCCCGAGCCCCCCCTTCCCAGCCCCAGCGTGCGCCGTGGTTTGTGCCAAAGCAGCAGCAGGAGGCCCGCAGCGGGCGCCCCGCTCTCTCCTCGGAGCCCCCTCCACTCCCGCCAGTCGGCTGAGCTCTCCACCGTCTGACGGCCAAGACCGCCCCCCACCCGGGCCACCTCGCTGCCTGAGCAGCCGGCTGCGCTCAAGGCCCAAGGCCGAGGCCACGGAGAGCGGGCCGCCCCGCATCCCAGACACCCCGGTATCCCCGAGGACACAACACGTAAACACCTTCCGTCTGGGCCACGCGGTCTTCAACAGAGGAAATGCTCACTGAGGGTCCGGCATGCCGGTCGCGGACTGGGGGCCACATCTCCTGGCCACACGCCGGCCACGGTCCCCAAGACAAACGCCCCTGCCACGCGCTCTCAGCGGCCGCCTGCCTGCCGGGCCCTAGAGCACGAGCCCGGGCACAGTCGTGGGCGTAGGGCAACTGGGGGAGCAAGGGCCCAGCCACCCGCCCGGAGGAGACCGTGCCACAGTCTGCAGACAGACAGGTCGCGACGGCCCCACGAGCCGAGGAGGAGAGCCAGGTCTCTCCTCACGATCCCCCAAGCGGTGTGGGCTGCCCACCCTTCCGGCCCGCAGTGTTTCGCTTGTGACTGTCTCAGTGGCCAAAGAGCGAAGGAAGGACGCGTCCGTTCCTTCTTGGACGCCTCAGTCACGGTGCCTTGAAGAGTAGCCTCTGTGTCCCCTCTACAGACACAGGCCCAGCGGCAATCCCAGGGGGCTGCCCCCTGCTCTCCCGTCCCCAGCCACAGCCCCAGCTCCCTGTGACAGAAAGCTGAGGATGGGCGGTCAGCACGACGACCAGCCCGGGCCATGAGAGGGGCCGACACAGCACATGCGGACACACGCAGGAATACTAAGTACTGAAAACCAGAGGTCCAGGTCCCCCAGCTGAGGGCACAGGACGACACACTGAAGGGGACAGAGAGCTCTCCAAGGCCACGGTGACAAATCCTCCACAGCACCAAACCCTCACGAAGACACAACAGCAGAAGGAGCCACTGACCGGAGCCCTGCCTGAGGCTGAGGGTCTCGAAGGAGAGCCACCCACTCACGCCAGCCACCACCCCCCATCCTGGGTGCACCCAAGACCGGCCAGGGAAGGAAGAACGAGACATCCAGGGCAGCGCCCCATGGTCCCGCCTCCGCCACACACAGACCGGGACACGGCGACACCAACCCCAGTGGGGGGCCGCCCCCACCTCCACCACCACCGACTCCCCAGCACCACCCTCGCTAGTGCCACCTCTCCCTGCACCCGGGACACTTTCCTCCCTCCTCTCATCCTCAGGACCCCACTCCCACCTGCCAAGGGACACTTCCCATGAGACAGAGCTCATCCAAGGCAACAGCCAGAGCCTGGGCGGTGCCGAGGCCGGCACACAGTGGGTCTGGCACACAGTAGGCCTGGGAGCGCTTGCTGAACTGGCCCAGATACCACCCCACAACCACTGGGTGGGGCCTGACAGGAGCCTGGGCAGCGTGTCAGAGCTGCGGTGTGTGTAGCACAGCAGCCTCGGCATTCAGCTCCTGAGACGCTCAAGTGAAAACAGAGCTTCTGACTGCAGGGCGGCCTGGCCTCTGCACCAGGACAAGAGCAGAAGATGAGGAAGAGAAGCTGGAGTAACGCCAGGCCGCCGCCCCAACAGCCCTGTGCTGAGCTCCTCTCCTGTCCTCCGGTGCAACTCAGCAAAAAGGGCCCTGCTTCAAAGACGGCCTGCTTCACGGGCACAAGAGCCCCCAGCTTGAGCCCCTCGCCACTAACAAAGGCCAGCCCACTCCCTGAGCCCATCCCTGGCCTCCAGCTGGTCTTGGAGAATCCGAACCACGTCCCCAGGTGGTCAGCCACCCGTGGGAAGGGGGCACCGGGCCTTGGGAGGAGTGGGGTATGGGCACAGACTGACCCTGGACTCACGGCACCTGCTCTGCCCTCAAGAGACCTGAGGCGGAGCTCGACGGGAGGAGGAACAGCTCTAGCTTCCGACAAAATGACAGTGGCCGTGGGAAAGGATGACAGAGCTTGTGACCGTGTGCAGCTAACCCCCAGGTGACCCTGGATGACACTGCTCAGGGGCCTCTCCTCGCAGCCTCAAAGCTGACATTCAAGGGTGTCAGGTGGGGAAGCCCAGGCGTAAATGCCCACTGAAATACCCCTCAACTGTTCCTTGCAGCCGCCCAAGACACTGGCCCTCCAAAGGCCACGGTGACTGCTGGAAACAGCAGGGCAGGCCCTCGCGGGACTGCTCCAGAGGAAGCCGTGCAGCCACCCAGCCCCCTCGTCCCTTCCTGTCCTCTCAGGACACCCCCCACTCTGCCTGGGGACTGGGGACCTGGGCCTCCACAAGGGAGGGGCCTGGTGCGTAACGGGACCTCAGCAAGCACCGTGTGCAGCTAACCCCCAGGTGACCCTGGATGACACTGCTCAGGGGCCTCAGACCTGCCAAGTCTGAACCAACTGGGACCCCGGAGCTGCCTCCTCGTTCTCCCAAATAAGCTCCTGGGAATCCAGCAGAGCCTAATTTGTCTAAATCCTTTTATTATCTGGCTTTAGGTTTTCTTTTTACATGAATTTAAAAAGAGGCACAGAAGTAGAAGAGCCGTATCTACACAACTGGGAGACAAGCCCCCCAAAAGAGCCAAGTGAGAAGCACAGAAGTACAGACCCGCCTGAGTCCGGGATCTGCTTCGCTGGGCGCCCGGCTGCTGCGCGGCCTGGGGAGAGCACACGCAGGGGATGCGGCCCTGGAAGAGTCGGGAAGAGTTTCTTCTGGAAAGCATTTCTCTCTCACGTTCCCTACAATGCCGCAAAGCCCACAGCCCGTGGCCTGCTCTGAGCACACAGAGTCAGGGGGACGGGGGCTGTGCCCGCTGGGTCTCCGTTAGAGCTTCCCAACCTGCCCAAGCCCAACTAGAACAAAGCAGTTTCTTCTCCCACTGGGGCCAAGCAAGCCTGTCAGGGACGCTGGTCCGTCCACACCTTGCTGCACAAATCCAGCAGGCAGAGACCGGTCCACATTGCTGCCAACTCTGAAACCTCACCAGGGAGCGGGAGACGGGCAGGGACTGCTCCCCCGAGGCCCGGACTGGACTGCAGCTGAAAGAATGACCCTTGTCAGGAAGCTCTCTGCTACACCTGTTTTCTGGTTCTCACTGGGACATGCTGTGCATAACGCCGGGGCTCTGTCACAGCAGCCAAGCGAGCCAAAGGATGCCCTACCCAAGTCACATCAAACCACAAACACACCAAACAAAGCCGTCACGATGCCATCACTCACTCACCAAATGTTTATGAAACGCCCACTGGATTTAGGCACAGAGGCTCTAAAGACGGGCCCCTGCTCCTAGTTCACAAGACTGAAGCCTGAGGCTGACCAGGGCAGAAAACACAACTTCCAAGGCAAAAAGAAGCTGGGGACTCAGCCACCCACAACGAGTAAATGCACGGGAACAACTATTATAGGCCTCCATGGGGATGTAAAGGGCTGAGGTGGGTTCAGAAGTCCCCGGCCTCTGCCTGCACCCTCTGGGGGAGGAAGCTCATGGCTCTGGGGCTGTTCTCAGGGAGCCTGGCTGGGGGCTGACACCTCACAGAGGCACAGACCTGAGGGAGAAATCAAATGTGTTTCAAGGCCCCCTGCAGACTCCAGGCTCCCTGAGAACAGCTTGTGGGGAATGCACGAGGTAGTGAATGAACCAACAATAAAAAGGAACACAGCTGAGACCAAGGCATCAGCAGGCGGGACCAGAAGGGGCCCCGCTCACAAGCCCCCGGAAGGCCAAAGCCTTCTCCTTCCCCCTCCTCTCGTGCCTGCAAAGAAAACACACCAAGACCAATGAAAACGACCCAGACGCGTGACAGCCCAGCTACCTTCCCAAGCAGCCACAGCGCTGCCTGTATTGATCAACCCAACACCTAGGTAATGAGAAATTGCCAACACAGTCACCAGGGTAATAAGTGTGTCCAGGGTGGTCAATAAGATCCGCTCTTAGGAGGAAATTATGCACTCCCCCTCGCCGGCCTCCTAATTGGCCTCACACATCAGGGGAAACTAGTCCCCAGGACTTGTCATTTGGCCAGACTACAAATGTTTTTGGGAAACGTCCAGCATCAGCACTTGTCAGTTCCCAGCTTTCACTCCAGATGATGGGTCAGCAGTTTTGGGGGGGGCGCAGCTGCCAGGCCTCAGAGCCAGCAAAACCCGCCTGCCTTTCCGTCTCCGCGGTACCAGCGTCCTCTGCAACCCCGCAGCTCTGTCACACCTGCACTCACACTGGCAGGTACTGTGCCCTCCCAGCCTGACTGAAACCAGGCCAGCTGCAGGCACAAAGGGATGGGGAAGGCGCCAAGCCACAGCGGCACCCTTGCCACGAGCAAACTACTTCCTCTATGAAATTAGAGGCCTGGCGACAGAGGGACTCAACAGGCATCCCATGCCTACTGAATAAGGATCCCGCCAGGAGGAGTTGCTAAGAACTCTTTCTCAAAACCCAGCCACTGCAGATTTCCTGCCCCCTCACTCCACTGTGACCTGACTTGGAATCTCTGCTAGAACCTTTGAAAGCATGCTGCCCGGAGCAACTGATGACGCTCTCACACTGTGACAAAAAGGTTAATTACACGTTTTTGGAGGGCAATTCGGTCAAACACATATATCTTTTAGGTAAAAAAAATTCAACTTCTAAGAATTTATCCAACCAAGACAATGCTGCTTATTGGTGGGGGGAAAAAAAAAAACCCTGGAAATATCCATCAACAGGGGAATGAAGTAAATCAGAATCCATCCACACCATGGAACACTGTATAGATCCTGAAAATAATTCAGTAGGCCTATCTGTGTTGGTGCAGAAATACTGTCAGAAATTAAGTGGAAAAAAGCAAGGCTGCAGGGTAACAGTATAAAATGAGCACTTCTTAGGGGAATGGGTACATAAAGAGCTTGTATGACAAGGAAAAAAATTTTTTTAATTTTTTAAATTTTGTATCTATATGAGACAATAGATGTTCACTAAACTTACCGTGGTAATCATTTCATGATAATGTGTAAGTCCAATCATTACGCTACAGACCTTAAACTTATACGGTGCTGTTTGTTGATTATATCACAATAAAACTAGAAGAAAAAAAGAGCTTGTATGTACACACAACATTTCTAGAAAGATGCCCAGGAATTTATCAGGCATTGCCTAGAAAGACGGACTGGGGGTAAGAGCGGTAACACCCCGCTGCCCACCCCTGGGGGCAACCCTCAATCCTGCTCTGAGAATGGCACCCCCGGGCATAACCAGAGCACCGCGCGATGGTGCCAGACAGCAGCGACACAGGGCAAGCCCGGAGGAGGCGAGATGGGGAGGAATGAAGACCACTTTCACTTTTCACCTTCCTCCTCTGCAGAGCTTGGGTTTACCAAGAAACCACCTGCCCTTCTGCAGCCCACACCTGGCCTCCCCTGGTGACACTCCCATGGTGACACTCCCACAGCACTTGCCCCAAGTCCCCAAGATCCAGGAACACTGAAAAAGCCTGGGCTGGTCCCAGCTGCCCACGGGCCTTTGACAAGCTCAAGAAATGGGTTCCTTCCCAAAATGAAGGCTTTAAAAAGCATCCCCATCCACTCCTGACTTCAGGCCAGGCCACCTCCTAGGCCTTTTCCTTCCCCTCACAGCTGTCAGGCGCGCCGATTACTCATCATCCTCGGACCAGCTTGACTGAAGCGTGACATACATACAACTGTGTAGCTGCTGCCGTGACAGTCACAGGTGAGGGCCCCCCAGGTCCCCAATCATATCCCAACCCAAGACTTAAGGAGCCACTCACCCTCCTTCTGTCACAGGTCAGTTTTGCCTTTTTTAAAATTTCAAGTAAATGGCATCATGCAGTGTGAACTCGATGAGCTGCCTTCTTTTGCTCGGTGAGGGATGCGCGCTCCCGCACCCAGCACCTGCCTCCTCCTGTCTCCTGCTCAGTGATGTTCCGTTCACCCGATGGACGCCTCACTTGGTTCTGTGTTTGGGCTACCATGAATAAAGCTGCTGTGAACACCCACACACGAGTCTCTGTGAGGCCACACGTCTTCATTTCTCTTGGGTCGGTAACCAGGAGTGGAACTGCTGGGTGGTATCGCCCACGTACAGAAAGCTGCCCAGCTGTTGCCCAAGCAGCTGTGCCGTGTCCCGCGGTACCACCAGCGCATGAGAGCTCCAGCTGCCCCACATCTTCACCAGGTCGAGAGCAGTATTTCACTGTGACCTTCATTTGTACTCCTCGTTTTGTTTTTAATTAATTAATTAATTTGGCTGCGCCGGGTCTTAGTTGCAGCACGTGGGATCTTTAGCTGCTGCATGCGGGATCCCTGACCAGGGATGGAACCTGGGCCCCCTGCACTGGGAGCACAGAGTCTTAACCACTGGACCGCCAGGGAAGTCCCTATACTCCTCTTGTGACTAATGACACCGAGCATTTTTCATGTCCTTTTTCATCACTCATATCTTCTCAAAGTTACCTGTTCGAAGTCTTTCACCCATTTTTTAAATTTGGTCATCTTATCAATTTGGAGGAATATTTTCTGTACTGTGGATAAAAGTCCTCAGTCAGATACACATGTTGCAAATATTTTCTCCTAGTCTATGTTTTCCCTTATTTTTTTCTTAACTGTGTCTTTTGAAAGCAAAAGTTTCTAATTTTGAAGTCTAACTTACCAATTTTTTTCATCTATGGTTCATGCTTTTTGTGTCCTAAGAACTCTTTGCCAAACCCAAGCTTCCAGAAGTTTGTTTTTACTTTTAAGTCCATGCCCCACTGAACTGATTTTGTGGACAGTATGAGGTCTCTATTTGTACAGATTCCCTGCTGTTTCAGCACCATTTGCTGAAAGACTCTCTCCCATTGAATTATCTTGTCACCTTTGACAAAAATCAATTGCCTCTATATTCTTAGATTATTCCTGAACTTTCTATTCTGCCCCATTGATTTACACGTCTATCCTTAAACCATGACCACCCTGTCTTGATTAAGGCCATTCACAGTGTGCTTGCAACCAGCTGCTGGAAGCCCTCTAACTCATTCTTCTTCCAAACTCTGACAGCCGTTGTAGGTCCCTTCCATTTCTATAGAGATTTTAGAATCAGTTTGTCGATTTCTCCCCAAAAATCCTCCTGGGACTCTGATTGGGATTGTGTTGAACCTATGAATTGTCTTAGCAATACTGAGTACTCCAATCCATGAACACGGTATCTCTCTCCAGTTACTTACGTTGTTATCAGGTTATCCTTAATTTCTCTCAGCAACATCTTACAGTTTCCAGTGCATGGGTCCCATACACATATTTTGTTAAATTTATCCCCAAGTATTTCGCAGACACATCACAGGGTGTCCCTCTTCAGTACCTTCAAATCATCCCGACACACCGCGCTACCGAGGAATGAGGCTCAGCGAGTCACAGCCCTCCGCACCACTGCCCACTCCCTCAGTCCAACCCTCGAGGCCCTGGGACTAGAACGTCCAGACACCAGACGCAGCCACCCTCCTCCCCACACCAGCGCCTGCAAGTGCACAGGCCCCACCTCACCCATGCAGGGCATTCCCTCGCACCCTCCAAGTCCTGATGTCAACCTGCCCCCGACCCACATGACCCACGTGCTGGAGACAAGGGATCAGACGACGTTAAGGGTGGACAAGCTCGTCTGGCAGATAAGGACACTCGGCCCAACAGGCTTCCCTATAGGTTTGCACTGGCTGACCCACCAGCCAAGACACCCCCCACAGCCCTGTTATCCCAGGGTCCTCACGATTTAAGAAATCCCAAACTAGGAAGAGGGTGACCACTGTCGTGCCATGTGGACCCTTCTCTGTTCCTAACCTCTGCAAGACCACAGAGCCCTCTGCAGGTCCCAAGGTCGCAGGGAGCCACGATCACCAGGGGTGGGGGGGTGCCACCTAGTGGCGACAGCTCTCAGAAACCCACAGAGACGCTGGACGGCGGCCAGAGCCTGGGGTCATGACAGGCCCCAAATGAGCAAAATTATGGCAACGCCCTGACCAAAAAACCCAACAGGGCTTCCCTGGTGGCGCAGTGGTTAAGAACCCGCCTGCCAATGCAGGGAACACGGGTTCGAGCCCTGGTCCGGGAAGATCCCACGGGCCACGGAGCCCGTGAGCCACAACTACTGAGCCCGTGCGCCTAGAGCCTGTGCTCCGCAACAAGAGAGGCCGCGACAGTGAGAGGCCCGCGCACCGCGATGAAGAGTGGCCCCCGCTTGCCGCAACTAGAGAAAGCCCGCGCACAGCAACGAAGACCCAACACAGCCTAAATAAATAAATAAAAATAAATTAAACAAAAAAAGTATTAAAAAAGACGCAACGGACTCATGCCTGCCAGGCCAGAACACCCTCCCAGCCCCTCGGACCTCTAACGCCAGGGCAACTGCTAGACTCCAACTTCTGCTGCCGCTGGAGCTGGCTGCTCACACTTTGGGGAAGGGTCCCTGGACTAATCTACATGCACCCACTGGCAAACCTGTGTTTTCGTGGGGAAAGTATGACTTTCATCAGGTTTCCAGAGACTCGTGACCCCATGGTGAGAAACCAACGTTCCAGAAGACTCTTCCATCTACAGATGTGGAAACGGGTGTAAAAGAGACCCCACAACACACGGGGGCTAAGCTGGGGTCAGACACACATCCAGCCACAGTTTAACAGGGTCTGAGATGGCCCCAGTCACTCCCGCTGCACTGAACACTGCGAAAGGGACAAAGGGTGTCCCTCAGCTCCCGGCGGACCCCACCTCCGCCCACCAGGCAGGGGCCCCCAGACAACGTCACCTTGGAACAGTGCGCGTCTCTCCCTCCCACGCCCACCCCTTTGCAGGGACCCCACACTGCAGCAACGGGCCCCCAGCCTCTCCCTGTGTCCGAGAACCCTATGCCCGTTTCCCACCCCCATACTCAATTTCAAGAGCCGTGGGCTCCACCAAGTTACCCTCCCTGCTCAGAAACCGCTAATAACTGCCCCAAACCTGGCAACAGGGAGCCAAACCCCTCATGGTATTTGTGGTCACACCAAGACTCAAGTCCACGTTGGAGAGGCGGACCCAATGGGCCTGGGCTCAGCCCAGGCGTCCGCATGTGCACCAAACTCCCCAGGTGATCCTGCTGATGGGCCACACTTACACCGCAAGCCTGTGACCCACCAACCGCCACTCGACACACGTACCCGCGTAAGCGGGGCAGGAGTTGCCGGAGGTGAGGGCCCACCCCAAACGCCCTAGTGGGGACAGGAGAGGCAGGGCAGAGGAGCTAAGGTTTCCGAGGGGCCCCCAGAAGCGGCCCAGGCACAACCGCCACAAAGCACGTGGGAAGAAGGCTTCTCATTACAGGGGCTCCCACCAGGAACCCCAGGAGACAAGGACAGCCAGCCACACCTCACTGCTCTGCAGCGTGCACGGCACCCGGCGCACAGGCGAGTCTAACCTCCCCCAGCACAGCGAGGCAAGCCCTGCGGCCCTGCCCAAGGGCAAGGGACTGGCCCGGAGCAGTGCGCCGACTCGAAGAGGGGTGCCCTGACGGGCGGGAGAGCGGGACGGGACTCCAGCCTCCGCGGACCGCCTGTTTTCCCTCCACAAACGCGTGCCCCACTTTCCTGCTGACCCCGAGCTGCCAGCAGGCGTGGGCAGCCCCCACCTCCACCAGTGCTCCGAACCACCCCTTCCTCCCGCCTCCAGGGCCTGGTCACTAAGGGAAGGCGGGGTGAACACACAACACGCACAAGCACGGGACCAGCCCAGAAGCCCGCGGGCGCAGGCCCCAACCACGTGCCAGCCGCTGCGAGGTGGGCGGCGGTGGTCAGGTTTGGAAGCGGGACCAAAAGGTCTTAAGGAGCAGCTGCACCTTCCATCGTGTCCAGCGCACTGACCCTCGCGCCATTCTGGCCAGAGACGGCAGCCGGCTACGCGCCGGCCCTGCTACCCTGACTGAGGCGTTCAAACACTCCAGCAGCTGGTGCCACCAGGCGCGAGAGGGCCTCTGATCTCCCGCACAAGAAAAAAGTCATGGAGCTTTCTCTTCTGACGTCAGCCTTCCCCACGAGTTCATCAGCCCAGAGAAAAGGAGGAAACACAAAACATCTAGGTCCCGCTGGGGCCAGCCCTACGTGAGCCTGGGTTCTGCAGGTGGAGTTCAGGAGGGAACAGCCTACTCTGTCCTCTGAGACTTAGCGAGACAGAAAGAAAACGAAGGGGCCTCTTCAAGTGACAAACACCTGGAGTCCATGGTGCGATCGAACTGGTGCAGGTCCCAGAAGAGCAGTCAGAGACTGTAATTACTGGACAGCCCTTTGAGGAGGGCTCTCTATCTTGGCCCAGCTTCCGAGAGCAGCAGGAGAGACCCCCGAGAAGACACAGTCTTCAAGTTGCACAAGCAGATAAACAGAAGGCTCTTTAAATGCCACAGGCCCCAGGCGCCAGGACTAATCCTAAAGGACCGATCTCCCACCCCCACCCCAAGACGGGAGCAGCTGGGCAGCGTCGGTCTGCGGGGGGGCCGGGCGGGGGCGGGACCTGGGGGCTAAGGGCCAGCGGTGGAGCGACGCTGGAGGAAGGGGCAGTGGCCCCAGAAGGAGAGGCAGCAGGACAGATGGAATCGGGAGCAGGGAGCAGTGGGAAGATGCCCGTCTGAGAACCAGGCCCGCTTGGCCGTCTAGCAGCCCCGCCTGCCATTCACTTGCTGGCATTAGCTCGACAGACAAGCTGAGGCTGCTGCAAGGGCCTGATGGGAAACAATCCTCCATTACCCTGTTTTCCCTTTTTGCCCCTGAAGACTCAGTTTATCTGTACTCGTTACAACCACCTAAAATAAATGACTTCCCTCAAAAGCAACTACTTCCTCAGTATAAACAAAAAAGAGCCCTTCAAGAAAACCCAACAATGCAGGGCCCACATCTGCCAGCGCTCTGTCGAGAATGTCCCATCCTTGGCGGGGAGAGTCCCTACTTCCATCTCCTTAAACCTCAGCAGCCACAGGCAGGGCCTCTGCTGGAAGGAACCGGGCTAGCAGGGCCCATTCTGCCAAAGGTGCCAGCCGTGCGGAGAAAAGGTGGGGACCCTGTGGCCCCGGCGCCCTCCGCCTACCTGATGCTCAAGCCCGTGGTCTGGTCCAGCCTCTCCCAGCTCTGCAGCTTCGTCAGCAGCCTCTGAAAAGACATGGAAGCAGAGCCCTTAGAGCGCTGTGCCCGTCATCTCCGTGCAAGCACCAGGCCCTCCCACCTCCTCCACACACGCACCTCGACCCCCAGCACAGCAGCACCACACAAAACTGACGACGTCACATCCCTGATCCTCCAGAACGGCCTGCCCTGATCGCTGAGCTAAACCACAGAAACGCGCCCATCCGCTCCAAAGGAGACAGGCTGCTTCCCAACCGCTGAAGCTACACTGCGTGCTTAACATCTCATTCATTCCTGGCTCTGTAACTTCAAGGTTCCCAGCAGGCCAGAAGGACTGCGGGCTGGGGAAAGGGGTGGGGGGCAGACAGCCTCCTGGACGGTCCTGCAATAACCACCTGTGCCCCAGGGGGCAGACGCTGCCCACGGCCTTGTCGCCCATCCTCCAGGTGCGCCTCAGGATGCCAAGCCCCAGGGCAGACAGATTTGGGCCAAGAGCCAAACCCCAGCCCCCAACACACACGCACACACACACACACGCACACACACGTGTGCGCGTCGGGCTGGGCCCCCGTGGCCGCTGGGAAGAACAGGGGGCAGCAGTGGTGCCCCCACCCGGCCCGCATGCCGGGTCTCCCGCCCTTGTATTCTCACAGCCGCTCCACGCTGACCCACATTCCACATCGGAGACTCGCTCCCTTTCTAGACCGCGTGCCTTTGTCTGGCCTCCCACTCCTTCCCGGGGCCAAGCACAGCCCTGTTCATTGCGCTCATTCAGCCACTCAAGTACTTCCTGACCCCTATCGTGTGCCGGGCACAAGACTGGTTAATAAATCGATTACCACAGCTGACGCTGAGTCAGCGTTTACCACCGTTTAAGCACTTTACATTAACTCATTTAATCCTCACAACCCTACAGGGAGACGCTCATTCCTCGTTACACAGGTGGACAGAGAGGCTGAGTGATCTGCCGGGGTCACACAGCCAGCGGGCACGCAACAGCAGGGCTGGAAACCAGGCAGTGTGATTCCACGTGCAGAATCTTCACCAATTTCAAAACAAACTATATCCAGAGAAAAACTGCTGGACTCCGGCACGGTCTTTTCAGGCCAAGTGCCCACATAAGCCAACGCCTGAGAGGGATTTGTGCTCCGGCCCCACGATGCCTCAGCTGG
This sequence comes from Eubalaena glacialis, assembly GCF_028564815.1. Classification (NCBI taxonomy): domain Eukaryota; kingdom Metazoa; phylum Chordata; class Mammalia; order Artiodactyla; family Balaenidae; genus Eubalaena; species Eubalaena glacialis. Next base: position 93,449,003 of record NC_083728.1, on the reverse strand, counting down.
CAGTGAACCCACTGGGGGGGCAGCTGACGAGCACTCCGACCAGACTGCAAGCTACGGGAAGTGGTGACATGGTTTACGCCGGGCAAACCAGAAAGGAAGGTAACTGAGGGTGACCACGGGGAAGCAGTGTGGAAGGACAGAAGGACCCGGGGCCTGGAGCCGGGAGGCCTCCGTGCTTGTCTGCTCAGCAAGCGAACAAGGATGCTTTCAGCACCGATGTCCATGGCCATCTCTACAACAACCCACAAAATGTCCCAATGAGTCCCAGCAGCAAACACAGGGAAAGGAAACTCAGCACAGGTGTCTGTTCACATCCATGGGTGGGAACAACATCTGTTCCAGGTACCACAAGCCATCTCCTCTCTCTGACTCAGCATCAGTGCTACTGAAACAAACTACTATGAACTCGGTGGCTGAGAACAATACACATTTACTGTCTTACAGCTCCGTAGGTCGGAAGTCCAGCAAGGGCCTCACTGTGCCAGATCAAGGGGTCGCAGGGCCATACTCCTCCTGGATGCCCTGGGGAAAAACCTGTTTCCTCGCCCGCTCCAGCCTCTAGAGGTGCCCACGTTCCCTGGCTCATGGCCCCTTCCTCCATTCAACGCCACCAAGAGCAGCAGACAAGTCCTCCTCAGCTCACGTGGCTCCGACCTCCTCCAACCCCCTCTGGCCCCTGTCAGGACCTGTGAGCACACTGGCCCAGCTGGGGGCCGGCAGGAACCCCAGGGGAGCCTCCCTACCACAGGGCAGGGGTCAGCACCCTTCGATCCCCTTTGTCCACAGTTCTGGGGAGCAGGATGGGGCTGTCATTAGGGCTCACTACTCTGCCCACCATACTAGCCCAGCGGCTGCCACATTTTAGCTGAACAGCTGGAACGTAGGACTAAAACACCCAGGGTCTCCCCTAGCCAGCCACAGGACACCCGCGGGGACCAGCTCACCTCCTTCTCCAGCTCCAGGTCGACCAGGGTTTCCTGCATCTTCTCCTGCCGCCCCAGCCTCCGCTGCAGCCCCTCCAGCTCCTCCCGGAGCAGCCCGTTGGTGTCCCGCATCTCCCTGGCAGGGCCAGAAGCACAGTCACTCAAACAGCCGCACCGCCGGGGACGGTGCAGGAGCCCCTGGAGCAGGGGCTGCACCCAAGGAGGCTGCACACGTTTTGCACACGCGCGCACACACCACCACCATCCCCCCCGGGGCCCCTCACCGCAGGCAGGCGTTCTCCTCCCGCAGCTGCCGCAGCTCCCTCTCCATCGTGGGCAGCCGCACCAGCTCAGACCTCATGTTCTTCACAACTGCAGCGTCCTGCTCCTGCAGGGACAGCTTCTGCTCCAAATCCTGATCGAGGCCAGAGACAGAGGGGAGACAGTCACAGCCACCTAACTGTCCCAGATCCACGGCAACTTCCACGGCCCTGGCCCCCGCCTCTGGGCAGCCTGCGCCAGCTGTGCCTCTGCGCCGTGTCCTCAGGGGACACTCCCAGGGTAGCCCCACACGCCACGTGCTGTGCCGCCTGCAGGGCAGGAGCCCGGCACACGTCCGGCACAAGGACACGCAGCGAAGGCTCCGTGAATCGACACCCACCCTCCCGCGCTGGCTCTGCTTGCCACTCCCGTGGCACAGGGTCCTGACTGAGTCCTTGTACGGTGAGGAAAGCCTGTCCGTTACTACATGTAGTCCCCAGGGACACATGGAGCCACCGGGGAGACTTGTCAGTGACAAGTCACAGCATAGGCTAAGAGCACGGGGCCAGGATCTGAAAATCAGGCAATCATTCAACAAACACTAAAGGGCCCAGCTCTGGGCCAGGTTCTGGGTCAAGCAGCAGGGACACCATGACACAGAGGACAGATGAGGTCTCTGCAAGGAAGAGCATAGAAAAGACAGACATCAGGCCGTGCAGGCAAGTCAATACTGAGAAGCAGGCCAAGGACTCAGATGGGCGGACGGGGCAGGGAAGACGTAACGGGTCGTGTGAAGCAGTGAGGACCGGGGAGGAGAGACGGACGAGCCGCAGAGGATAGCACGTGAAGACCAGAGGCGAAAGCGAGCCGGGAGGTCTGGAAGCTGACAAGACGGAGCTGGGGGTACACAGAGCCAGAGCACGGGAGCGGGGCCCGGTGCGCGGACGTGGCCCTAAGGGCAGCAGGCGGCCATCACGGCTCCCCAGCCATGTCCTCCCACAGAGAGGCAGCACGGCCTGAACTAGAGTCACGCCGACCTGGCTCTGAGACCCAGCTTAGTCATGCACTAGCTGTGCGACATCGGGCAGGCCATTCACCCTCTCCAGTCCTGTTTTATCATCTGCACAGCAGTCCGTGGTACTTGAAGTTATCATACGTTTACTTTTTACTCTGTGTGTTTGATTCTGATCTTCATCCAAAAGCATACGAGCTTCCTAGGAGCAGAAATACGCACCCCGGCACCCGGCACAGAGCCTGGCACATAAGGAAACAACCGACATGCAAACAGCTACAGCGGACACAGGCAGCTAACTGCCCCTAGCTGCCCCTGAGTACGCCCGCAGCTCAGAAACACCCACGGGTCATGGGGGGCCGAGCCCAGCTCTGTGACGTCTCCCAGACACAGGCAGCTAACTGCCCCTAGATGCCACTGAGTATGCTCCCAACTCAGAAACACCCACGGGTCATGGGGGGCCGAGCCCAGCACTGTGACGTCTCCCAGACACAGGCCCGGGACTGAATCGGAGCAGCTCACCTTAATCCTCTGCTCTTGGTCCACCTGCGCTTCTTGGCTGGCCTGGAGCTCCTGAACCTTCTGGTTAGCTTCCTGCCATTTCCTATTAAGAAAAAGGCACATCATATGCAGAAACAGGCATGTGGTAAAGCCAACAATTGCCCTCACTCTAAAAGCTCTCCAGCACAGACACACACACTCATACACGCATGCACACACACTCCCGCACGCTCCCTGCAAGGACGCCTCAGGGTCCAGGGCTCAGCTCCTGCTGATGGCTCTGTGGCCTGAGTCTCAGGGCAGGTGGGTAAGTCCAGACCACCTGCAAGTCCTCTCCCCTCCCCACACCTCTCACAATAGGAGCTTCTGCTGGCCCTGGAACAGCCAAAGCCAAGGACCCGCTCAGTACTGACCCACCCCCCCCAACCCTGCCCCATTCCACCGAGTTAGGGGAGCCAGAACTCCCCTAAGACAACACCTGCTAAGGTAGAGGCCACGAGCTTCGGGAGAGCGCTGTCTTCTACCTGCATCTCCAGGCGAGCTCTTCCATCCTGCCGTGCCTTTGCTCAGAGGGCTCCCTCCCCAGGAACGTCCTTTCCCACCCACGTCCCCCCTGCCCCAGGGCATGTCCTACACAGCCTTCAAAATCTCCCTCAAACCTAACATCTTCTCTGAAAGCTCCCTCCAAGCAGGCATCCCACCCCCAGAGGAGGGAAGAAATGACTGTTCCCGCTTCTTATTCTTGGAACATTTGAAACATCGCTCTGTTCTGGCACTAAAAGGTCCTGGCTTCAAAGGCCTCAGTGTGTCCCAACAGCCTGCGGACGGGAGGCCAGCACACGAAGGGCACTCGTAGATCCTCAGAGCTTCAGCGCACACGACGTTCGTGAACGCTGGGTGCTCAGGCCACAGAGGGCACACGCAGGAGAGCAAGCCTGGGCCTTGCACACGGTTAACAAGTGGACATCCAGCGCGGCACACAGCCCAGCAGGCGTCAGGCCGACGGCACGCAGGCGGACAGCTGGCCAGGCTCACCCGGCAGAGGGGCAGAGACACCTGCCTGGAAGCGCGCGGACCCGCCCGCCGCCTCCACACTCACTTGTGCTGCAGCTCTAGCTGCTCTTTCAGCTCCTGCTTCTCCGACTCCAGGCGTTTCACCTGCATCTCCTGGTTCATCACGCTCCACTGCAGGTCCGAGAGCCTCCCCTTCAGCACGCTGATGGTCTGAAAGTGAGGCAGACAAGAGCCGGTCCCCTCCCGTCCCTCTCCGGAGGGCGAGGACAGAGCCATCTTCTCCTTCGGAGCACGCGACCACCCCTCAACCCAACCCGAGCCCTGCCTCGGCGATCCGCGGCCTCGGGAGGGAGTGAGAATGCTGCCAGCCAAGGCGGGCCCGGGCCTCACGCCTGGCGGCCTCCACACCCACGCCCCGCGTCACCCCTTCCCAGCCGGCGTGTGCACAGCCCCCCAGCCCGTGGCGGCCCACACCCGCTCTGTCCTCAGCCCAGGATCCCTTCTCTAACCGCCCCACCCCACCACCTCGCCCCCGGCCCAGCTGTGCACGAGACGCTACACGGGGACAAGCCGGGCACCCGCCAAGAAGTCAGAAGTGGGCGCTGAGGCTGTCCTCAGCACGACACCACGAGAGCCACACACAACGAACGGGAGCCGCACGAGTGCCGCAGAGGCTGAAGCGCTCCCAGGCCAGAAGGGGTCGTCGGGGAAGGCACAGGGAGGCCTGGGGAGGCAGCCCAGCGCACAGCCTCCGGGACAGCGAGTCCGCCAGACCGACACTGGGGCGGAACCGCAGTCCTCAGCTCCGACCTCACCCTCCCCAGACAACCTTCTGGTGAGGGGACCCCACTTGTGGCTTTCCTGGGACAAGAGAGCACGCCTCCAACAGGAAAAGCCAGCCCACTCAAGGGCGTCACTCTAAGTGAACAAGTGGAAACATCGCCCCATCAGCCTCTGAGAGCCAGACAGCAACCTACAAGCTGAGGGCAAGAGGACGGACTGTCAAACACCACAGTGAGCAACCCTCGCACGGGGCGCCGTCTGCAAACACGGGGGCCACAGCAGGCCCCCCAGGGAGGCTGATGGGGGGTGGGGCTGTGTCCTACCCTCTCATCGACCTGCACGGTTTCCTTTATGATAACCGTGGCTCTCAATCTGCGACCCAAAGAAGAATGAAGACACTTAAGGTTTATTTAACCACGAACATATCCTTTGAGAATTCTTCCTGAATTAAATAAACGTACAGACGCTGTGCTGAATACAGGAGTCAGACAGCCCACCGCCTGGAGGACAAAGCTGTGCGGAAGCCAGGCCATCAACAGGACGACCTCAGAGAGCGCGAGCGTCTAAACCAGGGCACCGTGACGAGAGAACACAGTCGTGTGGGCGGGAGGCTTACAGACCTAGACTCAGGACCAAGGACGCCTTCTCCACGGGGTGAGAAGGGAGCCGGGCAACGTCGGGGTCTCCGTCCCAGATCGCCACACCCCTTGCCACGCCAGGCCCCACGGGCGTCTGCTCTGTGCCAAGGATGCCCCCCAAATTGCTCCTCACTGAGCCATGGGCAGGACATGCCCACCCCCGTCCTCCAGAAAAGCCTGCAATGGAGCACAGGCGGGCACACACCCAAGGCGGGAGGAGGACTTGTCTTAAGGCCACTCACGGCTCCTCTCCTGCCAACATCCACGTCAGAAGACAGATGTAGGAACAACCTTAACATGCTCTCCAGCGTTGCCAAGGCAAAAATCACCTGGCGCCTGCTCCGAAGATCTACCAAGTAGAGAAAACCCCGCAGAGACAGAATACCAATGATCCCGCGGCCCCCGACTCCCTCGCCCGCAGCGTTTCATCGTTTTCCTCGCAGCACCTATGACCTCAAGCAGCACAGCCGAGGGACAGGGAAGGGCAGAGGGACAGGGAAGGGCAGAGGGACAGGGAAGGGCAGAGGGACAGGGAAGGGCAGAGGCGCCCAGTTTCCACAAGCCGCAGTGTGTGCGTTCTGCTTCTAAACTGTACACAACCTCTGGTTGGCAGAGACAATGAGCACGACGAATGACCTACGCTCTGGTTCCAGAGATATTCTCAGATGCTGACAAACCTTATTAATAATCAAAGAAATGCAAATCCAGAGGCACCTACTTACACCTCCAGGGGCGGGGCGAGGGGGCGGAATCACAAGTATATCCAGAAAACATCACTCACTATCCGTGACCTCTACTATCCGTAGAGGTTCCAGTGAGAGTAGAATCCTCAACAATAGCTACTAGCAGAACACAGCAACTTGTAGCAAAAGCCACAGAGAGAAGTGTAACTGCTGATCTTATAATCCCATTCCCAGGGATTTGTCCAAACAAAATCATTCACCAGAAACAAAAAGGCTACACGCATGAAGCTGTCTACCACATGTGTATCTGCATCAGGGTGTGTGTGTGTATAAAAAAAACAAAACACGTGAAAATGACCAAAAACAGATTAGTCAACCACTAAAAAGCATAATCACAGAGACAAAAAAAGTGTTCCACTTACTAACTGAAAACCACAGAATGGAAAATTAGCGTTTTTGCTACGATCACAACTACGCAAAAGACGTAGGCGCACACGTGGGAAGCAGAATTAAACAGCGACGCTACCACGGAGCTACCGTGCCAGAGGCGGGAGTGCGTCTTCTCTCCACCCAGAGAGACTGCTCGTGGGGAGAGGGCAGCACCCCAGCCCGGGGCCACGGCCCCTCACCTCGCCAGCCTCGGCCAGGCCGCCCTCCTTCTCCCGCAGCTCCTTGCTGGCGGCGTCCAGGCTCTGCTGGCACGACCTGTAGCGCTCCAGCTGCGCCTTCACCTTCTCCTCCGCCTCGGCCTCCCGCTCCTGAAGCTGCCGCACGCGCGTCAGGAGCTCCTGGTTGCGGTCCACCTCACGCTGCCAAGGAGAACGGGCTGGTGAGAGGGCGTGTGGGCCGGCTGAGCCCACCCCGCTCGGCCCTCAGGACAGCACTGAGGCTCAGAGAAGAGCCACCAACAAGGCAAGAGCCAAGCCACAGGCGACCCGAGGCCGCAGCGGGACGCCCTCCAAGGTGAGCGCCTGGCCGCATCTCACGGCGCCCCCTGGGAGGGCGCTCGCACGCGGCACGCCACCGACCACTCCTCAGGGTGGCCGCCTGCAGGGAGGAGACGGAGCACAGCATCTCACTCAGACTCGACCTTGGGAAGAGGCTCCCGTCCCCATGAGCCGGCACGCCCCCGGAGAGTGGACGGGAGCCCTCAGGCGGGAGCACCTGACCCTGGGCCCTCACCTCCCACAGAGCTTCAGAGCCACGCTGCACGGGTACCCTCGAGGGGCCGCGTGGCTTGCGCTGGCAAGGAACGCACAGAACTCAGACTCCTCACTCTGACGATCCCTCGGGGTCCAAAGGGTCAGGTGTCGGCCGCTGAGGTTACCCTCAGCCCAAGAAGCAAAGGGATCACAAGTGGCAGCCAGAGTCCCAGGGGCAAAGGCACCAAGTCCTAGTTACGTGGAGCCTGACACTCTGCTGACCTCTGACCTCTCATCAGGAAGCCGAGCCGCAGAAGCTCCCGCCAAGGGCTGCCTGCCGGGCGCTCGCAGGGCCTGCCGTACTCAGAGGCAGTGCTGAGACCAGGACTCTCCGAGCCCAACGGCAACGAGGAGCTTAATAAAAGCACAGCCAGGGCCACGGCCTCCTGCTGATCCAGGGTTCAGGGGAGCGACGAACCGCGAGTAAAGCCTCCAAACCACCAGGAGGCCTTGAAGCCTGGGGACCTGCCAAGACGCAGGAGTGAGGTGCTGTGGCTGTGCAGGGACCCGGCCAGCACGTCACAGGGCAAGACGTGGCATCTCTCCTCAGGCGGCCAGTCCCAAGTGCACATGGGGCAGTCCAGGCAGGTCCCCAGACCTTGGACACCGAAGTCTCACCATCTCATCGGTATTTCCAGGTGGGAGGGCTGAGATTCCCACCCACCTGCCCTCTCCACCCACTACCAAACTGGCAGTCCCTGAGAAACCTTCGCAGATACCCAAGACTCAAAGGGACAATCTGAAAACCACTGGCTCAGACGGTTCCAGGGCCGTATTCAGCCAAGTCTACGGGCAGGGGGGAAAGGCCTCTCCAAGAGGAAGGCGCAAGTTCAGCGAGGGCGCCCCAGGATTAAGCTCAGTCAGCCCTGTACCCTTGGATTTCCCCACAAAAGACTGTCAGTGACTCACTTCAATACTTGCAAGATTCCCATGGCCTCTCCCTCTTCTTCTTCCCACCGGCTCCCCCAGGACATCTTTCCTAGGACAACCCAGAAGATCGGCAAAAGCCCCACTGCACAGAGAAGCACACACTGCCCAGTACCAGGGCCAGTGCCGAGGCAGCAGCACCCCACCTGCAGCGCACTGGGCTAGAGTCCACGCAGCACACACAGCCACGGGCCTGCACGTCGGGTTCAAACACATCCAGTTAGCGTCGCACCCTCGAAGCCATCAGCTATTTCTACAGGGACTAGGAGAGAGTGGGAATATGCCACGTAATGCGAGAATGGGGCCAGATATCCATCCTCAGGGAAAGCACAGAGGCCAGAGACTTTCTGGTCCAACGCTCTGCCTGAATCTTGGCAGCATTTCCACAACTCATCAGCACTTATCGAAAAACCCTGGCAAAGTGCTGTTAATCAAAGCAAAGGAAGCATGGAATTTATGCACTAAGTAAAAACCTAGCATCTCCTCTGGGTAACAGGGGGTTATGCTTTCCTAGCCTGCCCTGGGTAAGGCAAGGGCAACATGAAGCAGCCCCCGACATTGGGGTTCTTGGCGCTGAGGCCCTATAACCATTTGCGCAAGACCCAGCCTGGACCTGAGACTCTTATGCAAGCCAGTGACTTTCCAGGCCTGTCAACCCCAGGCCACCTGGCATTTGTGCCAGAACTCCATCCCAATTCTCAGAGAAGAGAGGGCAACCACGCAGCCAGCGGAGACGAGTGCCCACCAGCACCTCACCGGGCAGACGCGGCAGGGCAGCCATCCCTTCGTGCTGCCCTCCTCGGGGACACAGGGCACACCTGCGGCCCGACCCCCTTCCTCAGGCGGCCTAGGAAGGCAGGCCCTGGACACCTGGAGGACAGCCCCTGGGCCGCTGGCTGGGCTCTCGCTCCCCGTGGCCCGGCAGGCACACGCACCCCCCCCCCCCCCCCGCTCTGGGGCGGGCCCGCCGGAGCCCACCTCGTAGCTCCTGGCGCTGGCGCTGGCTGCCCGCTCCAGCTCCACGCGGGCCCTCTTGTGGCTCAGCTCCATCTGCGTCTTCTCCCGCTCCACCTGGATGAGGTGGGACCTGGAGCGGATCTGCTCCGCCCGCTCCTCCAGCTGACCCGGTCACGTGCAAAGGAAAGACAGGGCCTCAGTAGCTGCGTCCGACAGGCGAGGGGCTCACTCAGCACTCCCTCACCGAGCACCTGCTCCCAGCAAGGCCCTTGCTCAGCCCTGGGGAGGAAGGAACACCGGGCCCCCAGGTGGGAAAGGGGTGCAGGGAGGCAGCAAGGCAAGAGAAGGTGACAAAGGACGAAAGAGGAAGGTGCGTTTTCAGATGACAGTGTGAGGGCATGTTTCCTATGCCGTGTAACAAACTACCACCAACGCAGCAGCTTAAACGCCCATATGCTGGCTGTCGGTTCTGTGGGTCAGAAGGCCGGGCACACACAGCCAGCTTCTCCGATCAGGGTCTCAACATCTAAAATCCATGCAGTTGGCAAGCTGTGCTCTCCCCTGTAGCTCAGGAGCCTCTTCCACGCTCCTATTTCCTTGCTGGCTGGCAGGCCCGGGCTGCTGTCAGCTCCCAGAGGCTGCCCACATTCCCTGCCACGTGGCCCTCTCCACCTCCAAAGCCAACAAGGGAGAATCTCGCACGTGTGGAATCCCTTTCCTGCTCTGCATCTCTGACTTCTTTGTCTGATTTCTGGACCCAGATTTTAAAGACTCACCTGATTGGGTCAGGCCCACCCAGGTACTCTCCCTGCCTTAAGGTCAACTGATTGGAGCTATTAATTCTATCTGCAAAACCGCGGGGCCACAACACCTAGTTAGTGTTTGATTAAGTGGGAGAAACCGCAGTCCACCAGGGGCCAGCAGTTTGGGGCCCATCTCAGAAGTCTGCGTCCCCCAGAGGGTAGGTAAATAAAGGGGAACTGAAGCTCTGAAGGGCCTCAGAAGACACAGCCAACAGTACCACCGAATCACCGACTGCAAGGGCCTTGTCTTGAGGGGGCTAGAGCCCAACCCCTCCAAGAATGGCCTGCAGTCCACCAACACAGCATCTCCTGGGCACTTAAGAGAAATGCAGAGTCTCGGGTCACACCACACAGATACCAAATTGGAACCTTCCTTTTAAACATATCTTCAGGTGATTCACATGCACATTAAAGTTCAAGATGCTCTGGGCTACAGAAAGTGGTTCTCATTTCAATCAGGGACATGTGGCACTGTCTGCAGACACAACTGAGCATCACAAGAAGGGGTGACACTCTGTGTTTGCTCCTGGCACGTAGTGGGTAGAGGCCAGGGATGTCGCTAAACATCCCACGATGCACAGGAATGTCCTGCAAAACAAAAAATTATCCAGCCCAAAACGTCAACAGTGCCAAGTGTGAGAAATGCCAGGCCAGAGAAAAAACATTTTCTCCACCCTTCCCCCACATGCTTTGGAGGCCAAAGTCCACACTTTCTTTACCCCTCTGATATTTTCTCTCATTTCAATTCCCACCTGTTGACATCTGGGAGTTCCTAACTCTACCCTCCACCAAACTCAGCCTTCCTAGTCTCCCTCTGAGTCTGCAGCTAGGGCCCAGCTTCTTCAGAGGATGGCGGGACCCCAGCTCCGAGGGTGTGGGTACCACACGGGAGTCCCAGAGACACACATCCATTGGCCGCATCTTCCTGGAAGGTTGACTACACCTGAAGGAAAGTCACTGAACATGTTTTTATATTTAAGCCAATGCTGACACGTAGCACAGTGGACTATAAACGCCTGCACACGGAAACAAGAACCTTAAAGTAAAGCAGGGGACGGGACTAGCAGGCAAGACACTGCTCTCTGCCTCCAGACTCCCCAGACCTGCAGCTGCTCTGTTCCCTCACCTGCCAGCCATGGTAGCAAAGAGACAGAACACTGACTGAAGTCCTGAGACAGGACAGGTCCAAGGTCAGGGCTCCTAGGCAGGTCCTGTGCCACGTGGCTCTCTAACCAGCTCACTCTGGCTACAGCTCTCATTTACTGATCTCCCAACTGGGGAAGCCTTTCAGGTCATAGGTGAGTGAAAACTAGGGACCCTGGAAATTCTAGACTCTATAGTTCCGACAGGCCAAAAGTTCCCAGACATCTGCATCAATAAAATTATAACTTTCTTAGACCAAAGTTGCCAACTTCATATTCTGCCAGTGAGCAAGGATTAAAAACAAAAAAAAAAACAAAAAAAAAACCCTATAATCTATCACCACCACCATTTCAAAAAAAGGTGTTTTAACAACAAAAACAAATACAAATGACCTAATTTCAGGATAAAGAACAGTCCTTACCAAAAAAAAAAAAGGGCAGTGAGCAACTTAGCCCACTAACAAACACATAGTAAGTAATTCAACTATTCAGCAAATGAATGCATACAAACACACCAGCCTCTGTTTTAGCAAATGTGGCACGGACTCATCAGGGCTCCCAGAGCAACAGGAAACCACTGGCTCATCTGACACAGGACATTATAGCAGAAAGGCTGCAGCAACACAGGCAAGGCTGACAAGAGAGAAGGAATGCAAGCAGAGAAGCCAGAGATCACCTGATGCAGCCCTGACAGTGGCAGGGGCCTGGCCATGGCTCAGACACCACATTCCCTCCCTATGTGGACCCAGTGATCCCCGCCCCAACTAGCACTGACCCCAAGACTCTTCAGAACCTGAAGTCCTTCAGGAGACCTGAGCCTTTACAACTGTGTCCACAGTGAGCATTGCCGAAAACTTGGAATAAAGTGAAATGAGACTATGAGCAAAGTGAAACTGTAAAAATCACCCCATGGCAGACTGAAGCGAAGATGTGCAAATGGCCCCCATAGTCTGAGACTGTCATATGCCCAATCCTTCACTCACTGCCCTGCCTTACCTGCCAGGCTGACCAAGAACCTGTGCTTACAACACAGCCCTGCCGTGTGTTACACCATCAAGGGAGCCAGCAGATGGCTACACAATTCCAGGGGTCACGTGCCCAGGCAGTTTAGGATTATTTCCCTCGATTAAATGAATAAACTGGCTTTCCAATCCTACCTTTAGCGTCTGCAAGCTCATTAGTGTCAGCACAATGCTGAACACCAGATCCACTCTGGGGGCGCTGTAATCTCAGGCTTTTGAGCCAGGACAGCTCAGGGCCAGACCATGACCTCTGGCTGTCCTCCCAAACTATGACTATCCATGCTGGAGATGTGGGAGATGGCCAGCTGGCCTCTAGGCTGAGAAAGCGCTCACCTGCCTCAACTATATGGGAGTTGAATCAGCCCCACCTAAGGGAAAGTCTGTGTACGTAGAGGCCCTTATCCAGACACAAACCGCTCACCTGCACCATGTGGAACTTGAACCAGCCCCACCTAAGGGCAGGTGCCTTTACCTGGAGGCCCCTACCCCAGCGCGTACCACTCACCTGCATGCTCTGTTGGTACTGCATCTGCAGAGAACCTGGGGCAGAGGTGGAAACATCCAGTCCAGATCCTCCCTCCACTCGCTGAGAAATGAAATTGTTCAAAGACCTCAGGGTGGATAGGACGGTGGTGTTTTCCCCCAGGTCTTCCATGGCCACTTCCCTTCTGGAGGAAAACAAGGGAAGGGTCACAGCTGATGCGCCATCAGCTCTGCCAGCTGCCCGGTCGGGGTACCTTTGGGCAGTCCCACTCCCCTGATGCTCTCTCAGAGCCCTTATAATATTCCAGTGTCCGTAACCACATTCTTTGGAGTTAACTGGGAGCCCACACTGCCAATTTCTCAGAGAGGAAACGGAGGCATAAAAAGACAACATGCCACCAAGCTGCTGACCATCAGAGTGCTGACCTGCGCACCAGCAGGACAGACAGATGGCTCCCAAGATGAGGTGTTGGGCAGTCAGGTGGCACATCTCCCACATAAGCACTCACAAAAAGCCTAGCTTCCGGGAATCAGAAACAAAGCACACAACAGTGGCCGTAAGGATGACAACCATAGCAGTGCTTATTATAGCTTAACAAAGACATTAATGAGTGTCACTACTATTTTCAGCCAGGTACCCCAAAGAAAGGTACCTGACATTCACTGAGCACCAGGCTTCCTGAGCCTGTCTCCTCATCTGTAAACTGAGGATCCCACTTTTCAAAGTTGTGAGGATTATAAGGCCCAAAAGAAGTCTCCAAATGGCAGATGGTACAGCTATTGCCCGAGTTTGACTATCACTCTGCTTGTAATTTAACACATGACACGGCAATCATCACAATGGGCAGATGAATGAGATCTCCTTACACATTCTTTCAGAGATGATAGAAAATGAGGCTCCAAAAGTTACAGAACTTAGACTGGAACCTGGGTCTGTTTGGCTCTAAAGGTCAAGGGTGCTCCACAGGCCAACGTGTGAAGGGCCGAGGACAAAAGCAGCAAAGAACACGCACCCCCAACCCTGCACTGATTACAGCCTCACACCAGGCCGTCCACCAGGCAGAAGGTGTGGAGGTGTCCCAGGCACAGTTAACAGCCAAAAGGTGTGAATTCCTACAGGTGCATACTGTGTTCCCCCAAAGCAGCCAGCTCTCGCTGATTTCCCCTAAGTATTAGACTGAAGACACCTGCCCCCAACCCACCCGCCCCCAAACAAGGTGAAGAATCTTGGTTTGATTCTGAATTTCACACTTAACAAGAAACCTGGTCTTGGGCACGAAGAGCCCTTGTCTTCTGTAGGCCATAGTTTCCACCCCTGCACGACACAGCTGTTCCCTCTACCTCTCCTTCATATTACAAGTGGAAAATGGGCTCGAAGGGAGACCGGGGAGGGGCACCCACAGTGCTGGGAGCCTCCCTGAGAGACTCAGGCCCGCGTGCAGCCAGGCAGCAGCGCTCTGCTCTGGGAGGCAAATCCTCCCGTTTGACCAGGGCCAGCCTTTCCATCCCGTGATGGGAAATTTAGCCAATACACCCCCTTCTCAAGAGCTGATGCACTTAATACACCAGAACGAGAAGCACACGTGCGTTTTCACCTGCCTGGAACGAAACCACTCCATAAGGCAAGCGATAAGGTGAAAGCTCAAACTCCATCCTCTCTATCAAAGACACTCAAATCTTCCAGAAGTCTAGTCATTGAACGTGAACTGCTCTCAACGGAACCCCTGAGCTGGGAGTCCAGAGTACACCGCCTCTCGACTGCCCTCCTTGGCAAAAGGACACCTGAGGGCACCTACAGAAATTAGAAGGATGCTCCCCACCCGGCAACACCACTTCACACCGCCATGGGCACTTCCGCTGGCCTAAGTTCACCACCCCTCTGTCTGCTTTCTCCTAACTTATACTAGAGATCAGATGCAAGTTCCCGCCCTACTAGCTGCCAGGAGTGCGACTCCGAGCAAGGCGCTTCCCATCTTCCCACCGGTTTCCTTAGCTGTAAAATGAAGTAGTGGCAACTCCCACACTGCTCAAGTGAAGACGTGGGGGCGACAGTGCTGTCAACTCGAAAGGGCGGGACCGGGGGAAGAGCTCCTCTCTCTGCACTGGGCCGTCTGGGGGCGGCTGGCGGGGGGGGGGGGCCTTCTTCCCGGAGGCCGGGCGGTGAAGCACCTCTCCTCCGTGGCCGCCTCCGCCCCGGCCCTCGCTCGCCCCTCGAACCCTAACCATTTCCAGCTCCTCCTCTCGGAGAGGAAGCCTTGGGGGGCTGCACGGGACGCGCCCAGGCTCGGAGGACAGAGCACGGAGCGAAGGGACGCGCCGGCAGGGACCCCGGCCCCGGTGAGCACGCGGACAGTGGGCGCGCCGGTAAGAGACCCAGGGCCGGGGTCTAAGAGGGAAGCGGGGACGCCGAGGGGGCGGCGCCCGCACCCAGACCCGGCGGGCTGCCCCAGCCTCTTCTTCGCCCGAACCCCGCCGGTTCGGCTCAGCACCCGCCCCCCAGCCCAGCCCGGCCCCCCTCCCGGGACCCCGGCCGCTCACCTAGCCGCCTCAGCCTCCGTGCCGCCGTCGCCGCTGCTCAGATCTCCCTCTTTTACGCCCGCGTATCGCGAGACGTACGGCTGCGCTCTCGCGAGACCTGGGCGGGGCAAGCCGTAAAGCTCCGGGTCCGCGCACCAACGGGTCCTGGGGCCTTCGTGTTCGTCCCCGTAGCCACCCACCCGCAGGAGACCCCGCTCGGAGAGGACTGGGAACCGAAGGCCAGCCCGTGGGACTATCTTGGTGGCCCCGGCCTCCGCGGGTCAGGCTTCCACAGGGCGGCTGCCTCGCACTGTATTGTGGGGAACAGCACCGGCCAACGGTGGCCTCGCAGGGCCAAACTTTCCTGCCCGCCGGACTAGTCCGCAGATTTTGCCACTACAGTATTTGCCTGAATGAATGCCTTTTTTACTTTCCCCTGGCCCTCTAAAACAACGCGAAAAACCGGGCTACTAAGCTACCCTCCCAGCGCCCTGTGAGCTGTCGGGGCGCGATGCCGTCGTCTGGGTCCCAGTTCTCCAGGGCGCAACGGCAGAGCGGGGTGAGGTCAGCCCACAGCCAGCAGGTCCCTCCTGGAAGCACAGCAACCTGCGTCCACTAACGGGTCTTACCGGCCCCTCCTCCTCCCCGCCCCCTGCTAAGCGCCCGAGAGTCTGCACCGAATTCCCTTCTTCCAGAGAATAAAACACAAGTTTGTGTGGCCGGAAAGAAACGGGATGGGGAGGTGCAAGCAGGACAGGAGGCTCTCTGGGCTACATTAGCGGACTGCGAGCGCAAATAAAACAAAATTTAAAAAGTCGGGCCTGCAGCCTACTTCAGTGATCTGGACTACCCTAGGACCCTATGGAGATTCCTGGGTATCTATTCCTTCCCCCAGCGATCCTTCGGATTTGTAAACTAAAACTGCTGCCTGCCGTATCAGTAAATAAAAGACGTTCCGGTCACCAGCCACTACAGCCACCCCCGAGGGTGAGCCCAGGGAACTCGGGATGGAAACAGCAAGCCCGCCGTCAGACACTGCAGCCACCACCTCACCGCCCCTGCCACCCCAACGGCACACCGAGGAAACTCAGGAAGAGAAAACATAGGACGCTGGCCCCAGAGAGCTGAGGTGCACATCAAAGGAATGATTTCAGTGAGCCCCGACTCTGACATCTTCCCAAACGTAGAAAAGCACTAAATTCCTTAACTTGAGATGTCTTGCTTTCTTTTAACAGTGATCATTTGATGTTCCAACTACCCGGTCTTTGCTGCTAAAACTCCTATAGATCCTGGCTCCCCCCTTGCCTCTTCGGAGCAATCTCTCAGAGTTATCTGAGATGCTGTGTCCGGGCTTAAGTCCTCAGTTTTGTCCACCAAATAAAACATAACTCTCAACTTTTAGGTGGTGCATTTTTTTTTCGGTCTACACATTTAATCATCATTACAATCAATAAACTCTTCTTAAGGGATGAGCACACCTCCAGGAAATGGTTTTGAAGAAATTATTTTGTCAAAAGACGAACTTAAAAACATGGAAATTCCATAAAATAATACGACCTATATTGTTTTGTAAAGCTGCATCGAGTTCCTGGAAGAGTAAAAGGAAATAAACGAACACACCACTTCTCTGCTTGCTTTGGCACTTTAAGTCTTTGGAGGCTGGAGTATTACAGCAACAATTCCAGTGAGAAAACAAAGCACACCCACCCCATGCATAATTCATACCAAATGTCTTCCCTAATTGTTCTGAGAACTCTCACTGCTTGAAGAATGGATGTATTTCCAGATCATTTGCCAGAGAGATGGACACAAATCCCCAGACTGAAACTTCAGATTTTTTCTACATTACACGGTAAACCCAAAATAACACCTGGAAACCTGTGGGTTGTTTCGGAGCAAGGGTGGAAGCCTGCTTCTCTGTAACATACTAACGTGGGTATGAAGAGAAAGTTACATAAAGGTGTCCGTGTGTATGTTTCTCTGCCTCTGAGTGTTTTTATCCTTCCCTCAGTCTGCCTTTTCATCCTTTAATCTCTGCCTATCTCTTCCTCTTCACGAATCATGTTATAGAGACTTTTTTTATCATATGTCTTGGACACTGAATATAGTTTTGTCATATCTTTTAGGCTTAAAAAAAGGTCCCCCATTTGTCCTGCCCGCTGCATCCCAGATCAAGCTCGGATCTCCCCAGCCACACTTCAGGAAAGGGCTCAAGCTACATTTGCAGTGAAAAAGAACCAGAAACAGCAGAAGAAACTCTCATTCCTTCACAGACCTTCCCCCTTCCCTCTTCGGTACTGTGTGGCCAAGAGGTACACCTCTGATGATTCTTTCCTGCTGGCTTCAGGTTTTACAGTCCTTGTTTTCTGGAATTCCTCTGTCAGTCTCTTCTGTAACCGATGGCTCTGACTTCCAGCCCAGGTTTTACACAGGAATGTTCCCCCAGGGTGCAGGACTTCTGGAGCCATGTCCAGAAGGGACAAGCACAAGCTAATGAGCCTGTCGTGGTCGAGGCCCCGGATCCCCGTGGCGTTGGGTGCCATGTCACTCAGAATCACGTCTGCTCTCCCAGCAGGAAGCAGTTCTCGGATTCTCTGGAAGGTTCTTGGGTCAGTCACATCAGCAGGGCACAGAAAAGCTGCTCCTTCCAGGGGGAGTATGTGAAGGAGGTCTACCCCAAGCACAAAGCCAACAGGAGCACTGGCATCTAAGGAAGAAACGGTGGATGTGCTTCACTTATTTACACCCTGAGTCTTCCCACAAAAAACAAATGCAACGAAATACTAAAATAGAAATAAAACGTCAGGACCGAGGAGAAGAGCTAATGTGCAAAGATGTGGACACAAGCCTCTCCCCACTTTCTATACGTGCTACAAAAACATGTGGCGGGGAGTGCTGGTCCTTCTACCTCCGAGGAAACTGAGGCCCAGAGAGAAGTGACTGTCCCAGGGGACAGGCAGACCTGGGGCCACACCCTGGGCCTTGACACCACCTCTGATTTCATTTCACTCCCTAAGCCTTGTTCTCCATGAAAGGGCTTTTATCTCTGAGTGGTCTTTTTGACAAACTGAAACAGAAAATGACACACCAGAATACAAAGTGCCTCTGGATTAAATCAACAAATCCATTCTGCAGTTTAATCCAATTTCTTTCAATGTAGAAACTATTAGAAACAAGCCAAGAGAGGGGGGAAACGGACAAATGCAAAATAAGGTAAAAAAATTGATACCCTGCCCATATTTGAGTGATGCCAGTGGTGAAATAAAAAGATGTCATTGTTTCACCTCACCTGAAACAAGATTTCCTGCCCGCACGGCCGCTGCCCCCAGGCTCCACCTCCCTTCCCTCCCCGTTCCAAGCTCCCCTCTTCACAAGCCCTGGTGGCCCCTCCCTGTACCACCCCTACACGCCAGGGTAGATACAGGCTAGATACATGAAGGGAACAGACTCTTGTAGCTCAGTCGGCTTGGTAAAAAAGCTGCTCCACGGGTGAGGGACAGGGTGTTTTATCTCTATCTAAAGATTGGAAGTCCGGGTATTCTGCAGGATACCTCATTTTTCAAAGGCAAAAGCTCTCCATTTTCAGCCCTGGCAAGTGGGACATCTCTCGTCCCATTTTATACACTTCTGGTGTCTCCTTTAACGTCCCACGTACTACAGCCCCAGGAAGTGTCCTCTAAAGGCAAATGGCTTTGGTTCCATTTTTGCAACTTCTGGGAGTAAAAGAACCCAAACCATTTGATCCACACACTCTTGGCTTCTGCCACCTCTTCCTACAAGTTAAACTTGGGCATTTTCCTGCTTCTACTGAAGAGAAATTAGGGGGCAGGAACCACTCAAATCAGTTGTTAGGAAGTCTGTGGATAGACTCAGTGGTGGGAAAAGAACAGAAGCTTCTGACTCATTCATTCACTTAGCTGATAAATACTAAGCTCAAAAGAAATTTTTTTAACTGTTTTTAAGGTGTCTGGGAGAGATCTTTGTGAACTTCACATGTGTCATAATGCCAGTGCATGTGGTACCCTCAGACTTTACAGCAGGAAATGCAAGTGGTAAGGGTCGTTACCACAGCACTGCACACGCTAGCAAAAGACCCAAAAGCAACCTTGGTGCCCAAGATGAGAAGACTGGCTAAACACCAACAGTACAACCGTTATGTGGAATACTACGCAGCTGTTTCAAAGGATGGCATAGTTTTCTGCCTTGCATAGGTAGTTAGTTGATCTATTAGTGAGAGGAAACTTTTTTATATAGACGATCTTAGCCAAAACCCCTAAATGTAAAACAGATAAAAGCTAAGTCCCCCAAGTTGAGCCAAAGTGGGGAATCCAGAGCCACGAGGGCCCCCCGGGCAGCCCCAGGAGCACCTCCAGGAAACCCAGGGCTTCAAGGACCAGGACCTGGAAACCCCTGAGGTTGACTCAGTTATACTGTCGTGGAAAGACGTCAATATATCAGTCAGCCAAAAAAAAAAAAAAAGCTCCGTTGAGGCTCCACATCAGCAACAAAGGTATGGGATGTACACCAATATATTAGTCTACACACTACTGCCGTGTGATCTGAGGTGATGTTCATTTTCATTATCCCTCTCTACCCTGTCTCTCATTTTGAAAATGTCAGTGTTGTATCATTCCTCCTACACAACCACGCAGAAGCATGTGCCTTCACGAGGCGGCTCAGCTGCTCTGCATCCCCTGGCAGAGGGCGGCGCCTGCGTCTAAACCACGGTGGTCAGGGGGCCCCACCTGTGCCTGCAGCGTTGACGCTCTGCACAGCCACCTGGCTCCACGCGCCCGGAGCGGCGCCGCAGTCTAACACCCGGAGGCCAGGCCGCAGGATCCGGTGCCTCTCGTTCACCTCCAGGAGCTTGAAGGCACTTCGACACCTGTAACTCTCCACCTTCGCAGCCTTCACAAATGGGTCCCTCAAATGCCGCATCAGCCACGGGTGCTCAGCGCCGGGCCGGCCCCTGAAGCAACTCCCACCGGTGTGGAACCTTTGACGCTGAAAGGAAGCCCACGCCAGCTTCAAGGACCTGGTGAGGAATAGGGAGGAAGCAGGTTGGCATCGCAAAGACCAGCAGGTCAGGAGCTCGCTGGGGCCCCAGGCTCAATCCGCACGTTTTCAGAGATGGGACAGTGCGGCCCAAGAGGGAGAGGTGACTTGACGAGGCCCCACAGCCGGGAAGAAGGTGTTATGGGCTGAACCGTATCCCCCCGAAGTCTCTATGCTCAAGTCCCAACCCCCAGGACCTCAAGAGGTGGCTGGTCTTTAAATGAGGTAATTAAGGTAAAATGAGGTCACATGGGTGGGCTCTAATCCCATATGACTGGTGTCCTTGTAAGAAGAAGTCAGGACACAGACACACACACACAGCAAAAACCACATGAAGACACAGGGAGAAGATGGTCGTCTACAGGTCGAGGAGAGATGTCCCAGGAAGCAACCCTGCTGACACCTTGATTTCAGATTTCCAGCCTCCAGACAGTGAGCCAGAAAATCTCTGCTCTGTAAGTCGCCCGTCCTGGGGTGCTTGTTTATGGCAGCCCGAGCAAGCTCCTCCAGCAGGCCTCTCCCCTTCAGTCCAAAGGTGTTCTTTTCCCTCCTGAAGTTTTCTTCAGGAAAGCTCAAACGTTAATGGTAGTCACCTTGTTTGTGTCAACCAAAGTTTTCCCAAGACTGGTTAAAAATGCTGATAAAATTAATGAAAGTAACATTCTTTCCCAGCGGATAGAAATTTCCACTGGGCTTTGAGAAACTCTGAGAAAACGCCGTGAGGACAGGTCCTTCCCTTGCTTAGTTCCATGGCTTTGGCGGCTAGTACAGGGTCTGACCGGCCTGTCACACTTAAAAAAACTGAACTCACCCTGTGTGTGAACGAAGCGCAATTTCCAAGCCTCTTAGGGGAAGTGGGGTTGTTAAGAGCTTATCGACTGGGAGCTAGCCACATCTCCCTTCACGTAAGTCTCAGAACCCGACAGAGGAAGCTCTGCGTCCTTTCTTCTGCTGAAAAAGGCTGCCATTAGCCCCATGGCTAGCAGCTAAAAGTCCCTTCAGCATGAAAACATGGTGACAAGATTTGGAGACAATAACGTGGGAACTGCTGCCTTCAAAAGGCGTAAGGAGCCTCAAGGAAAGAGGGCACAGGGTGGTCCTGGGCGCCAGAACTAATCCCACCGGTCAGCGGAGGCGTGGAGAGCGGAGTTACACGCCCCGAGCCCACCTGATCTGCGCAGCGGGCCTCCAGCCCCATCCCACGGCCTGGATTCAGCTACGTGGGCCACTCACCTCTGGCACGCAGGCTTCAGGCGTGCGGAGCTCTACACAGCTTCACCTCCACCCGCGGCGCCCCCCCACCCGCCCCTCCCTTCCCTTCCTAAAGCCCCCTCCAGCTCTCCGCCCGCCCCTCCCCGCGAGCCTTCGCCGACCGTCCGCTTCGTGCTGGCAGGTCTCCCCTAGTCACCTCGCCGGGGCTGACCCTCTCCGGGCCTGGACGAGGTGGGCTCTGCGCCCCCTTTCGGACCGGAAACCTGGGGCAGGCCCCTGGCCACTCCGCCTCCCGCAGGCATGCAGTAGGTGCTCCACAAATGCCGGCTGAGCGCCAGCCGCCGCGCCCACCGACCGCCCCGCTCACCGACCGCCCCGCTCACCGACCGCCCGGCTCACCTGGCCATGAACGCCGACCTGCTCCAGCTGCCGCCACCGGAAGTGCCGGCCTCGCTTCCGGCCCGAGGCCACGCCCCCGGAAGCGGCGCGCGGGTGGGAAAGGCGCGTGCGGAGCCCGGGAGCGCGTGAGTCCGGGAGCGGGTGAGTCCGGGAGGGTCGCCACGGGAGACGGGCCTGGGACCTGCCGGGGAGCGCCCGGTGGGCGGGGGCGGCTGGAGACCCTGCACGGACAAGGCCCCAGACACGGGAGTCCGAGCCTGGCGCTCGACTGTGCGTTGTCTTTAAACCCTAGTCGCGGGCCTCGGTGTACAGGCGACCCTGCTGAGAGGCCACCCGGCTGACACGGGGCGCTGCCCGACCCCTGACTTTAGGCGGGCTCTCTGGGGACCCGTCTGATGGCAGAACCAAGAGCTGTAGCCAACTAGACTTCAACATGCGGTAGACGCAGGTTTGGGTACCGGCTCCGGTGTTTGATTTGGGGTCAAACGTAGCCTCTCTGAGCTTCAGTTTCCTTGGCTGAAAATGGAAAAGGTAAGTGTCAGCTCACAGAGTTGTTGGGTCTGTTAAAGGGGGATAATTTTGGCAAGTATATAATCAGTGCCTAATCACTGACAGCTGACATTTCTAGCAGCAGCAGCAGCGTCCCAATTACCTTAGGAAGCCAGGGCTTTGGACGCAAACAGGTCGGGGACGTGACAAAGTCCGCAGACTAAAGGGAGGCTGGACCACAGAGACCCACCTCTCCTGCCTGACCTACCGCCAGCACCAGGACCCAGGCCTAGGGCCCTTTTCTCAGACACCGTAACTTCCCAGGAGGATCGCTGGTCCTGAATCCTGCATCTCGTCCAGTGTGGGCCCCAGACTGGGGTGGGGATGGATCGACAGCTAACTTGGTCCTGCTCTTCCAGCATTTC
The DNA here is from genome assembly GCF_028564815.1 of Eubalaena glacialis. Lineage (NCBI taxonomy): Eukaryota > Metazoa > Chordata > Mammalia > Artiodactyla > Balaenidae > Eubalaena > Eubalaena glacialis. The sequence goes on along the minus strand of NC_083728.1, from coordinate 93,426,555 downwards.
TCCAGCAGTGACCAGACGTCACCCTCCGAGTCTTTCTCTGGACCACACAAACCCATTCGAGCAGGAGAGGCCCTTGGGTTCCAGCACCAGGTCCTAGAGCAGCAACAGTTGTGAGCAGAGTGTGAAAACCTGTTCCAGGAGCGGGGACTAGCCAGGCCTCCTCGCTGGGTGGACTCTCCACTGTCAGAAGCCATGCACGTCTTGGGAATCTGGGGGGCTGCTCGTGCAGAGAGGCAGAAACCAGAACACAGTAGGCCAGAGGAAGGCCCCATAATGAAAAGGCCAAGGCCAAAAGCCAGACCCAAGAACCGCTGGGTAAATTGCATGGTTCTCTTGGTGCCTGGTGGGCTCGAGGCCTGGACACAGGAGCAGGAACAGCCCTGTGCCAAGGAGTGGGGAGGGGAAGGGATGGGCCATCATCTGACCTGCTGCATCAGCCCAGTAAGCGAAGGGCCTGGGCACTGATGCCCCTGGGTTCTGGGGGCCAGGCCTCTGTCTACCCCAGAAAACCTGCTACATGTGGCAGAGCTGGGACGTTGCCTCTCCCTGCCTTGCAGAGCACATTTCCTGTACCCCCGGCCCCTGGCCACCGCAATACACCGCTTCCGTCCACACCCAGCTCAAGCTGACCCAACCCCTTGCCTTCCCCGCAGAACCCAAGGGCACCATGCGTGCCTCGAGGCTCTACACCTTGGTACTCGTGCTGCAGCCTCAGCGAGTCCTCCTGGGCATGAAGAAACGAGGCTTCGGGGCCGGCCGGTGGAACGGCTTCGGAGGCAAAGTTCAAGAAGGAGAGACCATCGAGGATGGAGCCAAGAGGTGAGGGGAGGGGCAGGCCTGACCGCAGAACCAGCTTCCGCAGGCGACAAGGATTCAGGCTGTAGACCCAGGCCCCTGATTTGACCGCTTAGAGCCACATGACCTGGAGCCCAGACTGAATCCTTGAGCCTCGGTTTCTTCATCTGCAAAGTGGGGATAATAACAGTACCTCCCTCTTAGGACTGTTGTGAAGATTGAGAAAATAAACATAAGGGACTGAGCGAGGCCCGGCACATGGTCCGTGCTCAGTACACATTAGCTGCTGCTCTGCAGTCGTGGTTTTTAGGACATATTTGGGAAGCTGCTGTGCGGTGGCTTGGGTAGAAGAATCCTGGCTTCCTCTTTCTAGCCAAGGGACTGGCCAGTCACTGGGCTCCTTCCTTTGTTCAGGGGCGCTGGTGACGAGCGTGTCTGGGAGCTTCCGCAGTCTCAGTTCTTCCTTGACACACCCACTTTCACATGGGAAGAACTGAAGCCCAGAGAGGTTGAGCAGTGTGCCCGAGATCACACAGGCTTCCAGACCACAGCCCCTCTGCCTTCATGCCCCTCGCGGGCTTGTGTGGATAAATCCAACCTCCTGTGTCATCCACTGAGCCCCAGGCGGTCTGGCCTCGCCCCCTCGCTCCCATCCCTGCCCCCCCGCTCCCATCCCTGCCCCCCAGACACCCCAAGCGGTCGTCACCCACCCACTCTTCCTGGCTCCTCCTCTGGCTGACCCCTCCTCGGCCTTCACATCGGAGAAGGTGCCCCTCCCCCAGCTCTTCTCCATAGACCTCTGGATTTCCTTCACAGAACCGCCACCTTTCTGATCACACTGAATAACGCCCTCTGTCCGTCATGAGGCCAGGACTGAAGACCTTTTATAAGTCAAGTTTGTATTGAAGTATAAAGTGCATGTAGGAAAATGCCAGTCTTCATCAGGGAATTTTTAAGAAATGGGTCCGTCATTTAACCAGCACGTAGATCAAGAAATGGGACTGGAGGGTGGACCCTGCCCCCAGGGGGGCAGCCTGCACCCTGACTTCGGTCACAGTTGATGGTTTGGCCCATTCGGAAATACCCTGTAGAGCGAGCCTTGCAGCCGTGGCTTCTTCCTGGCACGTCTGCACGTGGCAGTGGTCCAGCCCGGTTTATGAACACACTGCAGCCTGCTCATCCCGGCCGGGGGCTTTTGGGCCGCTTCCGGGTTGGAGTTGCAAGTGGTGTAGCTGTGGACGGTCCTATACGGTCTTTCCGGCGGATGCTCCCCTCGAGAATTCGAGGTGTTCCACCTTAGCACGTACTGCCAGACGGTTGTGCTCGTTTAAACTGCCGCCAGCAGCGTATGAGATCCGCTTCCTCCAAATCCTCAGCGACACCTGGCATCTTCTGTCCTTTTCCTCTCAGCCATCCCGGCAGGTGTGGTGATACCTTGTGGAGGCTTTGCTTTGTTTGCCCTAATGACTAAGGAAATTGGGCCACCTGCTCAGCGTCTGTGGGCCACCGGCATAAACTCGGCTCAGCCGAGCAGACGCCGTGCTGGGCCCTGCAGTCTGCCCTCCAGACACTCGCTGGACGACCAGAAGGCACTGGAGCCGTGACCCCCAACCTCACTCCTCTGTGCCGACCTCACCACAGATCACAGAACCGTCCTGAAATCAATGACTTTCTGTTGTCGTTCAGGCTTGCTTACTGCTTTATCATCGAGGTCTCAGTTACCCTCTTAGAGCCTCGTGATTTTTTGCCCTTTGGAGGCCTCGTCGAGCAGGTGGGGCTGTGGAGGGCGCTTCCTCCCAGGCCGCCCTGAGCTCTGTTTTGATACCCAGGCGTCCTTGAGGGCATACTCAGCCCCTGCAGGCAGCGTGCCCCGCTGGGGGACATCCTCTCCACAGCCACGGGGCACTAATGGTCTCCATGCTCTGCCCAGGGGCCCTTCCTTAAGGCAGGGTTGGCCTTACCCTGAGACTGAGGCCAGAAGTGCAGCATCCAGGGCCCACACCGCCCGCCTGATGTAGACCAGTCTGCCTGTGACTGCATGGCACCACGCTGGCGCCCAGGGCCTGTGGGTCAGCTCCGGGCAGCTCTCTCCAGGAGCCCCATGTACTCTCCCCAGGGTTCCACCCTGGGTGTAGGATGGAGCCAAGCGTCAGGACCACCCCGACAAAGGACCGTTGAGCCCCTGCAGGGGGGGTCGGGACGGGTGGCAGGTTCTAATGCACGGGGCGCAGACTGAGACTCACCCCAGGGCCCTGGGACTCCAGCGGCAACAGGGCTTCGCCCACCTTGGGGATGACTCAGCCGTCGGCCCCAGGCCCCTAGGGCAGCTCTGGCCTCTTTCTGTGCACGTGTGTGGGGCTGCTCCTCAGGCCCCAGGCCCTGGCTGGCCTGCCCTGACGAGCGAGGTCATGGCAGCCCTGGGGGTGTCTGGTGCACTGCGCTTTGGGGTCCCAGGGTGGGCCCCACTTCAACAGCTGGGTTAACATGTGCTCCTCACTCACCAGCAGACTCAGGTGGCCGTGTGAGACTGGTCGTCCCTTCCTCTGTGCTGGACGTCCTTGGGGGGAAGCCATCTGAGCACCAAGGAAGATGCATCCTTCCTCCTGGGGGGTTGCAGGGAGTTGCAGGCACCTGGGGACCCAGGGTGCCTCACAGACAGGTTTCAGCTTCGGGTGTGGAGCACGCCCACCTTTCTGGCCAGCACCCGCAGAGCAGCGGTGAGGACACAGAGCACCGTGTCAGAGAACTCTGGAAGGCCGGCGGGCCCCCGAGCTGTGCCGCGGGCTCCGGACTGCAGGGCCACCGCCCCATGCCCCCGCCGTGCGGGGAACATCCCAGAGATGCAATCAGACACGTCAGCAAAACTGGATCAGTGTCACCCCCGGCTGCCTGGTTATCCCGGCCCGAAACAAGCTCAGCTCTGCCTGCGAGGACATCATTGATATTTCATACACTGCCGTGGACTCGGGGAACATGAGCCAAAATTAGTCAAAACATTAAATCAGTAGGTGACGTTTTTAAAAAACGAGCTCGCCAGCCTGCTGCCGGAGGTAGGGGCGGGCCCTGCGGAAGGCTTCTGTTACATTTAATTGGGGAGCCATTTCCACCCCCGCAAGTGAAAACACACGTTCATTTTTTTAGGTCGTGTCTAATTTTAATTAACCATCTCAATGAATAAATTCCAGCTTCCAGAGCATCACTTGGGCTGCATCTGAATGGCAGCAAATGGATGCAGTTCCTCTCCGGGCCTCACAAGAAGGTTAGGGCAGATTCCAAGCTCAATAAGGCGTCCATTTAAATAAGACCGTTTAACCCAACACACGCGTTTAACAAACACTGGTTCCCCTGACTCCTCATTACAGGCACAGGAAGTAATTATGCATTGTGTTCCTAACGTAACTCAGAGATCAAAGCTTAAAAAGACCTTTTTTTAACCTACCACTCTAAATAGGTATAATTAGAATGTTTTTACAGCCACAAAAATAAATTCAGGGCAGTGGGGAAGTGAGACTCCAGCAGGAGACACAGGTGCTGAGCTTCACGGGTGCAGGGCTCGTGGGGCCCCCGAGTCCCGAGCAGAGCAGGACATCCAGAAAGCACTTGCCAAGGATGGAACAAGATGCAAGACGGCAGCGGCCGGGCAGCCAGCGGGGCGAAAGGCTGGTGGCCGACGGCGCGTACGAGGATGCTCGGCACGGCGGGCTTCGTGATGAGCAAGGTGGGACTTTTATTCTATGACACACACCAGCCGAGAAGCTGGTTGAATTCCCTGAAGTGTAGAACGTGGCTCTGCAGTGTTGTGTGAAAAGCACAGGTACAAGGTACGGGCAGCATGTTCGCAGTTTTTAAAAGGGATGCACAAAGGAGAAAGACCCAAAGGGGAAACTGCAGTGGTGGCAAGGGTTCTTGCTGGGTGAGGGGTCCGTGTGTTTGCTAGACTGTCTACAAGGAATATGTAGCTTGGGGAAGCACTGTTCAATTCAGGGGGGAAGTCCCGGTTCTCCTCATGAATTGCCCGGCACTTGTGCACTCAGGTGGGGAGATCAGCCCCCTGACCCCTTCCTCCAAGCACAGGTGGCCGAGCTGGGGGAAGGGGTCCTGAGAAGGGGGGACACAGCGAGACAGGCCCAAAGCTCGTCCCCTACCATCAAGCGCGGCTGAGGTGAGCTGGCGGGGGGTGGGGCCTGTCTCCTTGGTGAAACAGGAGTTAAAACAGCCCCTTCTCCGGGGAAGAGACAGTAGAAACCTGCAGTCTGATCCTGAGCTCTGAGCAGGGACGGGACCGGGGACAATTCTCTGGGCAGGAGGACTTTGGCTCAGGGCCGGGTTTTGGGGGCTGCAGCCCGCGGAGCACCATGCACACGTGACGGCCTCCGGGAGAGCCGAGCAGGACAGGTGGGGTCTCCCGGCTCTAGCACTGGCCTCCCGTGGGACCTCCGAGCAGCTGATCGGGGCCAGGCCTGACCTGCCAGGTGGTGCGCCCAGGGTGCTCAATTACGGAGGTCTGGCTGCCCCTAAACAGCGGTCCCCGAACCCGAGCCCTGGGCCACATGTACACACTCCCCCTCTCCATCCTCCCAGCACCATTCTCGGCTTCTGCGTGGGCGTGGGCACCGTGCTTTAACTGTCACCTTATGTGCGTCGGTGCACCCATCTGCCTCTGCCCACAGGGAGCTGCAGGAAGAGAGCGGTCTGACCGTGGACGCGCTGCAGAAGGTGGGCCAGATCGTGTTTGAGTTCGTGGGCGACCCCGAGCTGATGCACGTGCACATCTTCTGCACAGACAGTGTCCGCGGGACACCAGTGGAGAGCGACGGTGAGTCTCAGGGCTTGTCCCTTCACGGCGGGTGAGAGGGAGGCAGGTGACGAGCGGCACAGCAGCCCTCCCCTCCCCCAGGGGCAGGTGCTGAAACGCACCAGCACCGGAGCCTCCCTACTCTTCTGTAAGATAAGGGATACAGTCACAAGGGTTAAATATGAAAGTATGTCAAGTTCCTCACACAGAATAACTAATTCCTCACAAAAAGTCAGTTTAAAATCTGGATTGAACATCGATGACTGTTCCTCTTCACTGACTTCAGAAATGCGCCCCCAGTGGTTCCAACTGGACCAGATCCCCTTCGCTGACATGTGGCCCGATGACAGCTACTGGTTTCCCCTCCTGCTTCAGAAGAAGAAGTTCCACGGCTACTTCAAGTTCCAGAGTCACGACACCATCCTGGACCACAAGCTCCGCGAGGTGGACACCGTCTAGGACAGCCGAGCTGGCCCCTCGGGCCACGGGAACCCCTGCCCAGCCACGCTGTGGCTCCAGGCTCCGCACGCCGGCGGGCCTTCAGTCTGTCTGGCGCGTGATTGGATGGAAAGGAAAATAAACCTTTTACCTTTTCAACATTCCTCACCAGGCCTCACGAAGTCCCATCCTCGGGGAGCCGCCAGATGTGCCTGGCTGTGACCTGCACCACCGGACAGAGATGTGGGGAAGAGACACAGGCGCAAAAGGGGAGGGGACGGCTTTTCGGACGTCCCACGGGGGAGAGCTGGTGTGGGAGGCCGGGCGTAGGTGTGCGCGGGGCCGCGGGATCCGGGGGTGGGCTAGAGGCCGTGTCCTCCTCTCACCACCCCCCTTAAGGGGAAACCGAGGCGCGGTCAGGGCCCAGGGCTCCAACCCCTGTCTGATGTACCATCACCTGGTCACCCTCCCTCCCCCAAGACAGGCTGATCTCGTCCTGGTTTCTGACCCCGGGGAGGGGGCTGGGGGGTACCAACCACTCACACAAAAACTTCACAACTTGACGCAACTTTTATAAACACGTTTAATGATAGTTGTTCATGTAAGTTCAGTGATAAAAATCTCGGAATGTAGCTCATTTGTAAACAATTCCAGTTAACTGGGTGTGATGGTCATTGATCCCTGCAGCCGTATAAAGTGCTTCGTACATAACCAGACTCAACGCAAAGCAAGAGGAAGGGCCTCAGACACAGAACCGTCCTGACCTCCGGCAGCCCGAGCCCCGTGTCCCCACGGCAGCCTGCCTTGGCCACGTCCTCCCTCCCCACTCTGCGTCTTCGCCCGCTGACTGGAGCATCGCTGTGGGTCACCACCGAGTCAGCCGGACACAGGCTGGAGGGACGTGGCCCGAAGGCACACGCCTTGGGCCGGGCTAAGGCAGTGGTGAGCCGCACTCAGCCCTAACGGGACAGGAGCGGCCAAAGGGCTCCCATCGGGAAAACGGGACCGGACGTCCTTTCACGGGGCTGTGACCAGGCTCCCCCGGGTGCGAGGAAAGCTCGGACACAGAGGTGTGCGGGGCCCACCTTGGAGCTGGAGCAGCCTCTCCTCCCCCTCCCCGAGCAAACACTGAGCAGAAAACCCTGCCCGCCGAGCCTGGGAACCCAGCGGCAGCCCGGGTGGAGGGCGGACGGGGAGCTTTGTGGAAAAGGTGCCTCTGCGACCCCAGCTGCCACGCGAGGGGGACACGGTCACTCCAGCGCCTTCCCGCTGACCCCTCTCCAGCACCTGGGGCGGGGGGAGCGCGTGGACCAGAAAACGCCCTGCAGGTGAGCCTCCCAGGAGAGCGAGGCCAGGCCTCCAGCCGAGAACGCGCTCCTGCTTTCCACGCGGGAGCCAGTCCCACCAGGAGGATTCTCTCCTGGAAAGTGCGTCTGAAGTCTTCGGTGTCAGAGTTCTGCCTGGTGGCCCGTGTGGGGAGGGCAAGCCTCAACCTGACCGGGGAGACGCTCCCCGCCCTCCGTGCCGCTGCGCCACCACCCACCACGTGGCCAGGGCGTCTCCCCCGCTCTCCGCTGTCCCGTGGCCTCGTGTCCGTCACCATCCACGGACAGACCTCGGGGGTGAGCAGCCACCGCCGCGGGGCCAGGAGAGCAGAGGCCTGTGGTCACGCTCTACGGCTCAAGCATACACAGCACCCGGGGACCAACCTGCAGGGCAGCACAGAGCCACTCAAAGTGCTTGGGAACCCGTTTCTACACAGAGAGATCAAAACGCAGAAACAGCCCACAAAGGGACAAATGGCACAGACGGCCCCTGCTGGCCAGGCTCCGGGGGCACACTGCCCCTCTCCTCGTCCTCCAGGAGACTGGCCAGCCCGGCACAGGAAGGCACACGTTGGCTGCCGTGGGGCTCCAGCGGGGTGGGGTGCAGCTGGCCTCCCCGCACGCCTGTGGCTTTGCTGGCACAGGCAGGACCCACGTGTGGATGAGCCCAGGCCCCGGTGGGCACGCTCACTTTGCCCTGGTCTGTGATGTGTGCCAGCTCACCAGGGAAGCCTGGTGTCACCCAGAGCCTCTGGGTCCCACGTGCGTGCCTCACACCGAGGGCAAACCCCCAGAACCAGGCACGTGTTGCAGGAAGGCAGGGATCTCAGAGACCCTGCGGTGCAGTCGACCTCCTCCAACGCCCTCCCAAGCCAGTGAGAACGGTGAAGGACGGGGGCACTTACACAACAGGGGTTCAGGGCAGGACACACACAGGCCCCAGGCGGACATAAGCCCACACGGCCCAGACGGCCGCCCCCTCGGAGCAGGCTCTGGGCCGGCAAGCGTGGCAGGGAGGCTGGCAGGAGGGTTCCTGCTGCCCCGAAGAAGCGAAGTCGGTGTAACAGAGGGTTACCAGAGCGACACAGATCCCGCCACAGAGCCCACTGCCCTGCCAGCCTCAACGCTCACGGTGTGGCCTCCCAAGAACAGACGGGCAGCCGCCTGCACCTGGACAGACGGCGGAAGCACCGGCTCACAAACCTCCAGACGCTTCGGTCCCCGCTTTGTGCTCCACACCTCAGACGGCCGGGCACACAACAGGGTCACAATGTGAGCGTGCACACGTGTGCGTGCCGTGCAGGGAGGGACACAGACGCCAGGGCCGCCAGGACTCACTCACAGTTTGGGCCCAGGGACCCTCGGGATCCCACTCGCATGGCCAGGGCTGTCTGCGGGCCGCAGCGGAAGGTCTCGCTGACCAGTTCCGTGTGGGACACGGCCACCTACATCTGACGGCAGCACGCCGGCCGCGGGGACGGTCCTGCCCCCCTCTCCCCGCTCAGCTATTCCAGAACCCTCCCGACTGTTCTAGCACATGGGTCCCCTGCACACACCCCCCTGCACGATCTGCTGTGTGAAAACCATCCCTGCCGCCTCGCCCTCTGTGGGTCCTGGGAGAAAACCATTCCAGGGACTCAACACTCTCGCCACCAGACTGACAGGCCACGGTGCGCGTCGGGAGGGCCGGGCAGGGTCGAGGGCAACCAGGACAGACCCCGTGTGGCCGCGGCTTCCATGGACGCCCGGCAGCCTAGTGCGTGTCCTCGGCCTTGCTCCCCGCGAGGGGAGGGGAGCCACGGCCACCGGGACCCGGCCCCACCCCGCCCGGGCATCAGCTCTTCCACAAGGGGCTGCAGCCCAACGCTGGGCCCCCCTCGGGGTCGGGGCAGCCACCACGTGAAGGGAATTAAACAGGAACACACCATTTGGAAAGAAGTTTTAGTGAGGGCGCCGGAGCTGCCGCCCACGTCCCAGCACTAGTGAGGAGACAGGCCGTCCTGCGGGGACCTCGGTGGGCTTGGGGCGCCGTGCGGTCCAGCGAAGAGGCACTGTAGCTTGGGCTGCAGGTCATTCCACACCTTGCTCATCTGGAGGAGGAAGGGGCAGGGTGGGGTGAGGAGATGGCGGCCGCCTGCGGCCTGACGCACCAGCTCTCTCCTCCTAAAATGCCCACGGAGAGAGGATACGCCTGTGCAGCCACGCCAGCCCACGTGTCACCTCCCCCAGAGCTCCCAGAGTGGGGGCGGGCCGGCCTTCCCACCCGCATCGCGGCCCAGCGCTCCGAAGACCCCTCCACAGAGCAGCCCAGGTAAGGGCGGACCCGCAACCAGAGGTCACGGTGGCTGGTGCCACCGCCCCGCCCGTGGACTGAAAGGCACAGGTCTGCTCGACGGAACAAGTGTTATCGCTGGGTTGCTCCCTCCGACAGGTCTGCAGGTGCTGGCCTTCCGGGCGGCTCAGAGGCCAAGACAACGTCCACCAGAGGAACACAGAGACAGGCAAAGCGAAAGCAGGGCGACCGCCACCACAGCTCCCGGCCCCAGGCGTCTGCGAGGAAGGAGGCTGAGCGGCGAGGCCCGTGTCCGAGACCAGCACTGGGGCAGAGGGGCTCGCGTCGCAACAGGAAGCAGCGTGGCCCTGGGAACGTGCGGCTGGAGCAGAGTCTAGTCCCCGAGTTTCGAGACCGGGGCACTCACGAGTCACCCACAGCGGAGAAATCCAGGATCGCGTCAGGAAATGTCCCCACCGGCCGCCCGGACCTGCCCGTGAGGTCTCACCGGCGTACAGCCCTACCTCCCCCAGCGCTGCTGCTGCTGCCTTGGCCACACCTGCAGTTCCCACACTGTGCCCGAGGGCACCTGGGCACCCCAGCGAACTCCAGGGGCACCACGAACTACGAGAAACACTCAAGGGAAACTCGGCGTTTGTCACAGGCTACATGGACCACTGCTGTGACGCTGTCTGGAGCTAAGAACCTAAGAAACAGAACCATTAAAAAGGTACTTTGGCCTCGGGCTGCTGTGAAAAGTCACTGAGGCACTAAGAGAAAGTCAAGGAACTTCTGTCTCAGGCGGGCAACATTTCTCACTCATGCCCGACTCCCCTGGCATCCCACTGAAAGCACAGACCCTTGAGTCCCGGGCCCAGCGGTTCTGAAAGCAAGTCTGAGAGGGATCTGTACACTAACCCACACGCTGACCAGACCCTCCAGGCCGCTCCAGCACTACTGGCTCCAGACCGCTCTGGCCCGGCCACCTCTCGCCTGGATGCACCATCTCGTGTCTTCTACCCCTGAATCCGCACGCCCAGCCACCGCCCGGCACCTTTCCGAACTACAGGTCTGAGTTCCCTCCACACGCTGCTCACAGAAGCCTCCCTGGCCCTCCGGGCAGGGTCGCCAGCTTCCCAGACTGCACCCCGGCCCACCCCCGGGGCCCCGCGTGGGACCCGTCCCCTCCAGCTGGCCGACCTGTCGGGATCTCCCACTCCTCTGGTGTCAGGGACGGCTGCGGGGCAGGTGTGTGCCCAGCACGGCCACAGAACCCGGCACGGAACGATGACTAAGCAGCCCATTTCCACCAAATCCCCGAGCCGGTCTCGGAAGGCTGCAAGGGTCATATTCTATGCCACTTTTCAGGTAGGGACGCTGGCGCAGAGGTTAAACAACCCAACCATAGGCCGTTAAGAGCTCAGAACTGGTGCAGAGCTGGAAGCTGAGACAGCTAGGATGTGAGGTTTAGAGAGTCTGAGCCTACACTATCTCCCCGCCCCCCGCCTGAGTATCAAAGAGCTAGACGTGGCCCCCGGCAGGCGTGTCCCTCACAGGAGGTGCCGGTGCCCCCAGAGCCAAGAAGGAGTCCAGGATGGAGGATGTCAGGGAGCAGGAGGGTGTGGGCTACTATGAGGCCGGCAAACGCAGAAGCGGGCAGAGATCGTCTAAGTGTCTCTTCAGCCCTGGCTGGACACACACATCCCAGGCTGTACCTGGGGGCAGTGGGCAAAGAGCCAAAAACCAAGCTAGAGTTATGTGGCTGACACAAGGCTGTCATCGCAGTCTGCAGGGTCCCCGGACCGTCATGGCGCTTCTCAAGGGCTCAGCAAGGTCTTCAGAGAAATATCCCATCTGTGGTCCCCCTGCACCTCCTCACACTGACACCCACTGTCTGCTCTCATTCCCGGGGATTCCATGTGCTTTGCCTCTGACCTCTGTCTAGAACTCCTCCAGAAGCAAAGAAATTCTTCCTTTACAGTCCTGCTCTGCTCTCCCACCACCCCGCCCCCCGGGAGCCACAAGGACAACGTCAGGATTATCGACGGCTACAATGAGACGAGAACGGTTCCAAGCCCTAGCTCACCCGCTGCACTCATTTCCTAAGTAACTCTTCAAGGTCAGCCGCAGGGCTGCCAGACCTGCAGGAAGGGCTGCTGCAGGAAGAAGGGCGCTGGCCCGGACGGGTAGGTGTGTGTGGGGGACCCACCTCCTTGTGCCCTTGGATCTGGGAGCTGACGAAGGCCCCGAGGATGTGGGAGGTAAGGGGCAGGTAGACGTGGACCAGCTGCGTCTCCTGGTGCAGGCAGTACAGGGAGAAGTAGTTGCGAAGCTCCATCGTCTGGATCACGTTCTCCTGCTGCAGAGCAAAGAGCCCCTCGCGACTGGCCCAGCACGCGGTGGGAAGGAGGAGCGCCAGGGCCCACACACCAGCCCTCCTGAGCCCAGGGCCAAGCCCCTCCTCCGTGCAACACGTCGTTCACACCGGCTCTGCCACCCGGTGCCTGGGCGTCAGCGTCCCGGCGGCTCAGGGAGCCAACCACAGGAAGCCGGGGAGGACGGCCCGGGGCCCAACGGCAGGTGTGGAGAGGCGCCCTCGGGCCCGCCCTCCACCCCGCAGGCGGGCCGGGCCGCCGCGCCCACCTCCACGATGCGGGCCTCCAGCTGCTCCACAGACTCGGGCTCGCGGTTCTGCGCAGCGGCGCTCGTCATCTGCCGCTTCATCAGGCTGTACTTGTGCAGCGCTCGCTGGTGCTTGTGCAGCACGCCCTTCTCGTGCCGCTCACAGAGGTCCTGCCGGGAGGAGGTGGCACGTCAGCCCAGGAGGCGGGAGGCACAGACGGCACCCGCCGCACGCGGCCTCCAGGCCTGGGGGCGAGGACGGCTTTTCCTGCTTAGAAGCCGCTCACACGCACCCCGCTCACTCCACTCTCGGTGTTCGTGGAAGGGAGCGTCCCGCTGAGCCACCCGGGGCGAACTGTGGAGGGTCACGGTGCAAATCCGCACAGCCAGAAACCCACAGGGAAATGAGCAGCGCAGGGCGGGGACAGCCCTGGACCTCACACGTCATGCTGACCAACGTCCAGAAAGCCAGTGTCCCTCCAGCAGCAAGATCAGTCTCCTAAAGGACGACGCACTGGCATTTCCCTGGGGCCCGAAAGTAACCCCGATCACAATTCCTGTGGGAATACTAGCCACGGAATCACAGGGCTGCAACTTAAGAGGCCACTGGCTGCTATCCCACCCAATAGAGGAACCCCTTCTAGAACCTTCCCCACCAGCGCTGGGCCAGCTCCCCGAGCTCAGCACAAAGGATCCTCAGGGCTCACAGGCGATCCATCCCGCCACCGACGGTTGGAAAGCCGCCCCTGTCCCCAGCTGAGGCCTGACTTCCCAGAACCTCCACCCCCTAGAAGAGGCAGCTCCCGCTGGGCCAGCCCCTCGTGTATCTATAGAGAGCGATGGCAGTCACACTCACGCACGCACGCATATGCGCCCCTCGCTCTCACATGGGGAAGCCAGAGGCCTGCCCACAGCACCCTGCGGGACGCACACCCCCCTCCCCCAGGGAGCCTGCAGGAGGCCCATCCACACCCCGCAGCCCTGGCTTCAGGCTCTTTTTCCATTTCCCCCAGAGTCACACCCTTGAAAGGTCACAGCAGCCTTCTCAACAGCTCTGTCCCCGACCAAGCAGCAGCCGAGACTCACTTTATAGGACTGGAGCAAATCCAGGAAGAGGTTCAGTTTCTCCACCACGTCGTTCTCCTCCTGTTTGCCCTGGAAAACACGGGGCAGGTGGGCCAACAGCGACTGAGCACACAGGGCCCAGAGACAGGGGCGCACACCCACCGCAGGCCTGGGCTGGCTCGGCCCCCAGAACCGCGGGCCAGCTGTGCAGGGGGCCCTGTCCACACGACAGCCCGCCGACGTGAGGCCGAAGCCTCGGAACCCGCAGGTGGACAAGAACGAGGGCCGGGTGCCCTGCGCCCACCTCACGTCCCGCCCGCCTCCCGCTCGCCTCCCGACCCGCCCAGCAGCCTGGCCGCCGCAGACAGACAGCGGAGCTGGGTTTACACGGGGGAGCAAGTGGGAGGGATGCAGCGGGGACAAGGGGAGTCGTCGCGGTTTCAGTGAAAGGGAGAGAAGCGCGGCCTGCGAGGGGCCGAGGGGAGGGTCTGCAGCTGCGGGACTGAATCTGAAGACTGAGCTGCATGAACCAAGTCCTGCTGGTGCTCTGCTGACGCGGAGACGCAGGCGAGGGAGGGGCAGGCCGTGGGGGGCGGCGGGGGGCCCGGACCCCGCACACGCCTCTGCACCCAGGTTGATGCGGGGAGCCCCAGGGCGTCGTGGGAGGGGGCTGTTCGCCGACCGGGTGTCCTGGTAATGACGGGGTGAAGCCCCGCTCGCTCCCGGAATCACCCACCACACCCGCGAGGCGTGTAGCCCAGGGCCGCTCGCATGGACGAGCCACGTCCACACGGCCAATGGGCATCGATGCTCGGAGCCGCTCCCGGGCAGGAGGAGTCGGTGCCAAAGCCCTGGGCTGGGCTGCTCTGGGCCCAGAGTTGGTGCCTGGAGACGAGGGAGGGCAGCATGAGGGAGAAGCGCGGTCTCTCCACCTCCTGCTCCAGGAACGGCAAACACGGGCCTGCAGGCCACCACGCGCCCTCCCTCGGTCGCCACAGCAACGGTCAGGCTACGGTGGTTTCCAGGAAACCCCCCATGCTAGCTCTGTGGTCCCGGCCACGTGTGCTGGGGGGCTCTCGCACCCTCATATCCCTCAGCCACCAACATGCGTCAAGTCCCTCTTCCAGGTGCGCTGAGCACCTCTCCCAGGTGTTTGCTGAGCCCCTCTCCCAAGTGCAGCACCGGCTCCTCTGGGAAACCAAGCCCCTTCTACAACCTGTAGAGCTCCAGCCATGGCAGAGAATGAAAAGCTCACCCCATAAACCGCACATCAGACTTGGTATGGGGAGGGTGCAGGCAGAAGAAATGAAGAGAAGTCCACGACCGATGGGGACACAAGCGCTGGAATGGGAGCCGGGGGCTTCCACCCAGGCTCTGGTACCAACTCAGGGGGACCTAGGCCCTCGGACCCGCTGAGCCCAGAGGTTCCCAGCCATTCAATCCCGCACCCACAGTCAAGGTTCTAGCCAGTAAGGTGACAGGAAAATAACAGGCATGTTGCAGGTTTTTTCAACTCAGAAAGGGAAACACCAGATGGCCACAAGTGCCCTGTCCCTCCTGACTGGGCAGGGGACACAGGAGAACAGAGGTTCCTCCCCGGGTGTGTAGCCGGGGGGACCCCTGCGTGTGTCATTTGCTCCCAAGTCCCTGCTCTGATGCTGTGCAAGAGCCTAAACCAGCAGCGCATGTGCCTTTACAGAAAGCACACACCCCGGCGCCAAGAAAGAGACAGCCCCACTGTAAGTCTCACTTGTCTGGCTGGGACATAGTTATCAGGTCTCCTAACGGGTCTGGGGAGAATAAAACCGTGATACGTAAAAACGGAATTTAGAACTAACCCTCGGATATCTTCACTTGCACAGCAAGAGTGAAGTGGAACCCTAGCTCTGACGGATGAAAGTCCTGACAGGCCATTTGATCCAGTTTCGTGTTAAAACCGTACTGATTTCACGTCAACATAGAAACCACCAAGAACAATGAGGGATATTCAGGAAACAGCACCGCGCAGACATGACATCGCCAAGCAGCACTTGTGCGGAACCTCGGAGGCAGGAGGAACTTCACACTGCACCACATGAGAAGCCTGACGCCCCGCTCCCCTCTTCAGGGCAGGAGCAGCATCCAAATCGGAATCAGAAAAGATGCTGGAAATGATCGAGTTGGGGTTCCCACCCTGCTCTGGGTGCCCCCGCCAGGTTACCTGTCCAAGAGGGAGCTGTGGGCCCAGGGCCTGGGTCCCGGCAACAGAACAGCTTCGTTTGTATGTTTTACAGACAGCTCTGAGTACAGGGCCAAGGGTTAAACAAAAGCTGTTAATGATCTAGGCCAGCTCCCTTGTTTCTAATCACAGAGAAAAATACCCAGGGACCAAAGCGGCCCGAGCGAGGTCCCAGCACGAGACACAGGCCAGCACAAAGCACGCTGCCCGAGCTCGCCCGCCTCTCTACCCAGCCAGTCCTCTGACACCACGTTCTTGGTCCCCAACCCCACCCCGCCCGCCATGGAAATGCAGGCTCCTCTCACCTGGAGATGGGCTGGGCCCCGGGCCAATTCCACACGACGCGGACGCCGGCCACACTCAGTGTCTGAAAGACACACTCAGGCACGGGGACCACAGGGGAAGAACACCCAGCACTTTCCACACCAGGAACGTGGTCAGATTCCCTTTTCATCACTCAGAGCTGTCCTGGCACCTGAGCGCCCCACCTGGAGCCTGAAAACCCCCCAGACCCACCCGTCGCTGTGGTTCTGTGACTCGCTACTAAGGAGCTTTGAGCCTCAGCCGGGCAGCAAGGCCTCCATTTTAATGCATTTAAAACCAGCTACCAGCAGCCTAAAGCCCATTTCCCCAAGCACTAGGAAGCAAACTCTCACCCTCAAAATTATGCAACAGTTTTATATCATAAAAGCACCCAGATGAACATTTCCCTCTGATGGTAAACACCGTATGCGCACATTAACCCCCCACGACGACAAGACTCTGCAGATTTCCACAAACAGCACCTGCCACAGAGCAGGAGCATTTCCTGAGGTAAACTGGGTGTCTAGGGCGGGACATGGAGGGACCCTCTGGGGCAGCTGGGAGCCTGGCTGTCCTGCTGAGCCTTCAAGCGGCCAAATGCTGCTTGGCTACGACGGCACCATGGGAGCGCCCTGGGCAGTGCAAGACTACATCTCCAGGGACACAGCATACCTTCTAATCTCAGCAAGGTCAGATTCCAGAGACCAGAGCCCAATTTGTCCACGTCATCAGCAACCCTCTCAAGAGCGTAAAGGACTCACAGGGAGCCACCCGGAACAGACGGGGACGTGCACTTCCGACCTGAGAACTGCTGCCCACTCACTCAAGACTCAGAGCTGTGACGCCCATCTAAGAAGAAGACGCTCCTGCACACCACGGCATCGAATGTTCTCCGGAACAAGCACCTCGGAGAACAAGCCCACTCACCTGCTGTGCAGCCTTGTCAGCGAGCAGTGCGAATTCAACGGACAGGCCTTTCAGCGCCTGTTTGAGGGACCCCCACATGCTACTGTTCAGAGTGGCCCAGGAGGGGAGCGGGGTCGTGTCAGACCCTAAAGCACTGAGGAAGAAGGAGACACACAGGGGAAGAGACACTCAGGCCTGGAAGCTGGGCGGGCAGCCCACCCGACGCCCCCCTCTGCCCCACAGCACAGCACCCCAGGGTGGCCGCCCCGCACATCTCCCAACCAAGACCCCTGCTACTCGCAGAGCAGGAGCCCCGGGAGTCTGTCGGAACGGTAGGGTCTCGATCCACCGAGACCTGGAGCCAACTGTCAGCGAGACCCCGAGGGAACGTGTGCACAGCGGGGTGGAGGCACGCAGCTCTGGGGACAGCTGCAGAGGGCAGCGTCCCGGCTCGAGGCCCGGCCCCTCCTCCAGAGGAGAGGAAGCGTGACCAGCCCAGCACGGCCCTTCCTGGATCAGATGAACTTTCTCAGGTCTGATCCTGACAACGGGGGGGGGGGGAACCCCTACGTTTGGGAACCCCGATGCTCTGCCTACACTCTCCATCTCTCTTCTTTCTTCTAAGTGCGATCTCGTCTCCCCAGCCCTTTCCTTCCCCTTCGGGGTAGAACGAGTCAGAACGAGAGTCATTATGGTAAACGCACTTTCTGCTCCAAGCCCGCCACCAAAGGCTAAAGACCCCGCCCCACAAAACTGACCCCATGGAGCCCACCAGGGTCACCTGCCTCAGTTCCTTCCCGAATATGAGAAGGTCAGCAGCATTGTCGATGGCCCGCGACACCATCCGCTCGGCCCTATCGCGAAGCTTGTGGAAGCTGTTGTAGATGTTGCGAATCAGCTCCCGGCTGATGGCGAATTGAGTCTGGATGTCGGCTGGGAGGAAGTCCTGACGGGGGAGGAGGGAGGAGACTGTGCATCACCAGACGTGAAAACCTTCCAGAAAAGACGACCAGCAGGAGAGGAAGCAACTCCATCGACCGAGCAGGTAAACGAGCCCAGACCCCCAGGCCAGGTCACACAGCGCCCAGCCCAGGAGCCCACTTCTTTCTCCAGCGCCCGCCCTGGACCCCCCTTCTTGTCCAAAAGAGACACAGAAACCAGCACTACACGCACACCACAAAAAACATGATCTGCAAACTCGACACGATGAACGTGCGGTCCTGACTCTGCACGAGGGCCAGGCCTCTGTATTTCCTCATTTATTCCCGAAGGGTAACTTTTCACCAGCTTTAATATTAACTACCTATTAATATTAACTAATGTTAACTACACAATGCTTAGAAAACAAAAGGCTTAGGAAATAAAATGAAGGTATAAAAGAGTCTGTGTTTTTGTATGGAGAAGTAGTTTAAGAAGAAATAACAAAAAAAAAGCTACCAAATAGCTGCTTTCATCCTTTTGAGAAAGAGACCAGATTAACTAAATTTAAAAATAAAACAATGCAACAATCAATCCCCTGAAATCCAAAAAGCTGATGACCAAGCATCCATCCATCTGAATCACAAAATGCCTGAGGACATGGCACGAGGGGCCGGTGGGCCCTGTGGTCGAAGAGCGCTCAGTCACACCTCGGCCCTTCTGCCTAGGCGTTTGGGACCTTGCAAATGGCAGCCTCTCTCTCTGTTTCCTCGTCTGTAAAATGGGCACGACACCCGCTGGGTTTCAGAGCAACTGAAACAAGGGTCAAGGGAGAAAACCATGTGACCCATCTTAGCACGATGTCTGGCACACGGTAGAGGCAAAACAAACATCACTAACTGTTCACATGATTACTGCTCAGGGGGAAGGGATCATTAAAATCAGAAAAGTACCTTGGCCCGAGCAGCCAGCTTACAATTCATGAACTCATCTCCCACACACTGAGCGGATTCCTTTAACTTGTTCTGCACATCCTGCAAAAGCGAGAGAGAAACACTTGACCCTCAACCAGCCACAGAACCGGAGGCATGAGACCAACTGAGCCACCAGAAAGCAGGGCCCAGTCCCCCCTCGAGAGAGAAGTGTCTCCATGTGTTGGCCTTTTTTTTTCTTTTGGGCTGCATTGGGTCTTCGTTGCTGCACGCAGGCTTTCTCTAGTTGCAGCAAGCGGGGGTTACTCTTCGTTGCGGTGCGCGGGCTTCTCATTGCAGTGGCTTCTCTTGTTGCGGAGCACGGGCTCTAGGTGCGCGGGCTTCAGTAGTTGTGGCTCACGGGCTCTAGAGCACAGGCTCAGCAGTTGTGGCGCTCGGGC
This sequence comes from Eubalaena glacialis, assembly GCF_028564815.1. Classification (NCBI taxonomy): domain Eukaryota; kingdom Metazoa; phylum Chordata; class Mammalia; order Artiodactyla; family Balaenidae; genus Eubalaena; species Eubalaena glacialis. Next base: position 93,407,526 of record NC_083728.1, on the reverse strand, counting down.
TTAGCTGCTCTGCGGCATGTGAGCTCTTCCCGGGCCAGGGCTTCAACCCGTGTCCCCTGCATTGGCAGGCGGATTCGTAACCACTGTGCCACCAGGGAAGCCCTCCATGTGTTTGCTTTAACGTAAGTATTCTGTAATCTCTTCCTGTCTCCCGTTCCATTTTTTTCGCATTGGTCTTAACCTTTCGGGTGATCGCTCTTCTAGAGGCAGGAAAGCCTGACCTCATGACAGCACTGCAAACTCCAGCTCTGGAGTGGAGCTCTCTCTCCAGAAAAACGGAAACTCCACCTCCAGACCAGGGACATGAGTACTTGGGACAGACGTCGGAGTCACTAGATCCTGGAAGGTCCCACGTGGGGCGCAGAGACAGGGACTGAAGCCTCCTCCCTTCCTATGATCAGACCCATGGGGTCAGGGCCCCCAGAGCCCTGAGAGAGCTGATGGCAGAGAAAGGGCAGCACTTGGGGTCCCGAGCCCTGGCTCTGAGCTCTGCCCTCTGAAGGGAGGCTCCCTGGCAAAGCCGAGCCTTAAGACGAGCCCCACAAAGAGCCACGGAAGATACAGGCAGAGACCCTAACACGCAGCTGTGTGTGGGTGAAGGAATCGTAACATTTCAGAGATGCCTTGAAGAGCATCTGTCCCAATTCCCTCATTTTACCAAGAAGCAAATGGTGCTGGAAGGCCCAGGGACAGGCATCTGTGTAAGGGCAGCGGGGGCCGCTGGAGCCTGACGCCACCCGGCTTCCGCAGCAGCTCGCCCTCCCACCAGCCTCCCTCTGCCTCGAGCTGAGCGTAGCTCCCTCGTCCCACCGCGTCCCTCTGCCTCGAGCTGAGCGTAGCTCCCTCGTCCCACCGCGTCCCTCTGCTGCGGTCAAGATCCCAGCTCTGCAGGAGCCTGTCCAGCCCCAGGGTTTGAAAGACCCACCTCCCAGCGCAAGGGCAGAAGGCCATAGCATGCATTCCCTGGATGTCTGGAACGGGTCCCATAAAAGGGGCAGACCCACAGGCCCCCCGGGCATTGCAGAGGGAAAGGCCACAGTGTCTCTAGGGGTCAAAGGCCCCTTTGGCCTCCAGGGAGAGAGAGGTAAAGGAGGCGGCCAGGCTTGTGTGGAATCCACCTCTGCGGCTCTGCGCCCGCATCTTCCTGCAGCCGGCGAGGGCACATCTGTCCCACCGCAGGCCGTGTGGGGCGTCCTCGCTGGAGCCCCCTCCACCCACCCCAACAAGGAGAGGGTCCCTCGGGGAAGCCTCTCCGCCTCCGAAGAGCTCAGCCCTGGGCGCACGGGGCCGTCCAGGCGGTGCCTCGTCGGGCTGTGCCTCGGCGTCCTGGCGGACCAGGACGGCCTGACGGACCAGGACGGCCTGATGGACCAGGACGGCCTGACGGCAGCCCGGAGCAAGATGCTGCCACTCCAGCGTCTCACCGGAATCACGGCCCACACAGAGCTCCCCTCCCAGGACACACGTCCGCCCTGCAGCTCGGCCGGGGAGACTCAGCGGGCGCTCCCAGTAGTACGGAGTCCAACCCAGCCTTCCATTTGTTTTAGTTTTTTATTTTGGCCACACCGCACAGCATACAGGATCCTGGTTCCTGGACCAGGGGTGGGACCTGCGCTCCTTGCAGTGGAAGGGCGGAGTCTTACCCACTGGACCGCCAGGGAAGTCCCCAGCCTTCTTTTTTAAGTAAATGCACATTCACATCTGGAGTCACTAGCCTGTCTGTCAACCCTCCAAACCGCAGAGGCTCCTGTGTATCACCTTCAAGCCCTCAGAGACTGCGCTGAAAAGCCACCCCTTCCACACAAAACCCTGAGAAGTCGGAACCGGGATGCCTCTTAGAATCGTACTCAACCTGTTACCTTGGGAGAATATAAATCTTATTTGTGTTTGTCCCACGTAAATAGATTCTGTCATGGCACCCAAACAAGGGGATTAAGGGGAGAGCACGAAACAAAAGCAAATTTAAGAATGAAAATAAGTGGGACTGCTGTGGGCCTGGGTTTGATCCCTGGTCGGGGAACTAGGATCCCACAAGCCGCGCGGCACGGCCAAAAAAAAAAAATAATAACAATAAGACCCGGGGAGCCTCAGGCCCCAGCACGCAGACCGCTGTGCGGCAGGTACTCACGGGGCCACTGAAGGACAGGAACAGCTTGAGAACAACGTCCTCGGAGAAGGGCGGGTGCCGGGCCACCAGGTTGATGAAGCGCTTCAGTGCTCTCCTCCGGGCCTCGATGAATTCCCTGTCAGCTGGACGCAGAACACGGGGTGACCACACAGAGCCTGGGGCACGAGCCCCCGCGACCTCGCTCTCAGGGCCCAACGCCTCCCACGCGGAGAGCTCTCCAAGCCACAGGGCCAGCCGGGGGCATGGGACACAGACCAGAGGCTGCAGAAGGCGCACCAGACCCCCAGCTCGGCGCCCTGCCGCCTGCGGACACACCGGGTCCGGGATCTGCCGAGGAAAACCACACAGCCCGCCGGCTTCGCTCAGTGGCACTGGACCCCGCACTCTGACCCCTCTCTGATGCCGCTCTCTATGAACAAATGGGCTTTGCTAAACTCATGTATTAATTTGACCCAGTTTTCCAGTTCACGTCACTCATTACTCACTCTCCAACTGCGAACTGCTTTCGTTTGGGTTACGTATTCTCACTCCAAGGGCAAAAAAAGTAAAAGTGTACGATGATGCACTGAGGGTATTTAAATCTGACCGCAAATAAAAATGGTATTTAAAGTATTATTTTTTAATTATTGAGAAAAAGCTGGAAGAGGATCTCCCCCCCTCAAGGCCACCAGGACCCCGTCCACTGAAGGCTACGTTTTCATTAAGGCCAAGTCACACGACCAAGCATTGCATGACAGTTTCCAGTTCTAAACCCTACCCACACCCAATCAACCTTGATGCTTGGATTTCAGTGAGCATCCCCCTTACTCCCAAAGTATTTCCAACTCCTGCCCTCAGCATCCCTCCCCTTCCACGTGCTCAGGTGGGGCAAGAAGAAAACGACGTCATCAGATTCTGAGCTAGTCAGTGGCCAGAGAGGGCAGAAGTACTTTAGGACGGTGGAAAACGGCAGAAAATCAATGGTCAGCTTTGGGTACTTGCCTTTGGATCGGGTTTCATCTAGAATCTGAGAAAAGGGCTGTGGGTGAAGGTCAAGGAGACCTGAGAGGAGGCCTCAGCTGTCTCCCACGCTCTGGAACCCTGCGAGAGACAGGCCAGTGCAGGGGGCCCGGAGACACCTGTGATCCCTCACCTAGCCCCAGGTAATCGCTGGTGAAGCATGAAGATGAGATGGCCACCTGCTATTGTTTTCACCTCCTTTGAGATGCAGGTTAGATCACTGGGCTGACATTCACTTCTGTTCTCTCGCAGAACACCTTACACTATGGTGGTACCCACTGCTCTCCAAGAGCCGGCAAAACAAACAGCGCTCCTGGTCCCCCACTCAGGAGCCCCAGGACGCCTGGCCTCTGCCCTCTGGGAAGGAGAACTGGGGTACACTCCTTCTCCCTTGCAGAATGGGGCACTTCCTTACGTGTCAGTTATCAAGCAGGAGGCTCATGTAACTAAGGGCACCAGGTGATGTCACCTTCCCGTACCAGACCTGGGCTCTAAGCCACAGCTGCGCCCAGATTCCCTAGGGGCTGGTGCTGCACCACAGCCCTGCTACTGTCCTATCCCTGCTGGGCAGAGGGCCAGAGGAAGATGGGCCACGAGGGGAGAGTGGCGTCCATCACGGAGCCAGGACCTCAGCACAGGGCGGGGGGACCCCACCCGCCTACGCCCCCCGGCCAACAGCAAACCCAGCTTTACCTCCCAGCATCCTCTTGGGCGGGAGGGCCGGCACCATGCGGTACGGGAACTTCTGCAGCAGCGCCTCGTGGAAGACCACGAAGTCATTGTACCGTCGATACACGCAGGACTTGAAGCGCTGCAAGAAAAGAGGTTCGGAGCTCAGTAGAAACCCTCACCCTTCACAGTTTCCCCTTACCTTCCCCTTCCACCACTGAACAGAACCTGCGAAATAACAGGACTAAATTCCTCACCTGCTCTCACCGGGCCTTTACCAGAAGGAGAAATCCTCTATGTCCTTGATGGATGGAAATACAACTTTTAAACACTGCGTAGCTCTAACTGTGTATTTAATTAACCGTCTATTATTCTGGATCTTCTGAACAAGACGAGTCTCCTTACAGGAGTTTCCACCTATATGGCGGCATCCCTCCTCCCCTTAGGTATCACATGGGAATACCTTTGAGGGTATGTCCTCAACATACACTTTCAAACCGTGCTAACACAAGCAGCACTGCGCCTCCTGAAATAGACCCAACGGCCTAAAAGCAGACTAAACGCTGAACACGAAGACTGAAACACGGCAGACACGCAACTCAGATGAAACTGCCAACAGAGTCCACCATGAGCCCGCCCTTGATAAACCTGCAGGTTCCACAGGATTAACATCCTGTCCAGAGAGCAACCTCACTGGGGTCGAATGTAAGAGCTCTCACAAGAACCAAGGTGAGCAGTGATCCCTACAATTAACTATGTTACACTAGTTACTAATTAACATCACCGACTGGAAAAAGCCAGTCTGAGATGGTGACATACTGTGTGGTTCCGATGACACGACACTCAGGAAAAGGCAAAGCTACGGAGACGGTGAAAGATCAGTGGTGTCTGGGTGGAGGTGGGGGAGGGGTGAAGGGGGGCAGAGCACAGGGGACGCTTAGGGCAGTGAAGCTACACTGTGTGATTCTACAGCGGTGGACCAAACCCAGAGGATGTACAGTAACAAGAGTGACCCTTCATGTCAACTGTGGACCCTGGGTGACAATGACGTGTCTAGGCAGGTTCATCACCTATAACAAATGCACCATCTGGCGGGGGGGTTGGCGGTGGGAGGAGAGGAAGATGGGAAATCTGTTCCTTCCGCTCAGTATTGCTGTGAACCTAAAAACACCCCCCAAAAAACAAAGTCTATACAAAGCTAAATACACTATACGAAGGACAAGTATGAAGCCACGTGTGTCCACCTCTGGCGGGCATCGTGCCACGTCTGCACTCACTCTAACTCCAGCAAGCATGCAAGCAGGGGGCACAGCCCCAGGAGCCGCGTGGCCCAGAAGCCCCCCCCGCGGTCCTAACATTAGCGGGCTGACCCCTCCACGCACGTTTCAGGAGGTGACCTGGGCAAAACGGCCTCCTTCCAAAAATGTTCGTTACGAGTTCATCAATTTACTTCAGGAGCGGGCAGTTTAACGAGACTGAAGGTAAGGCCACTCTCACAGAAGAGCAGCTTGTCACACGTGCGGGGCGCCCGGCCCGTGGGCGACGAGGCCCCAGAGGAGGCGCCGGAGTCTCCATTCTCACCGCGGCCGAGGAGGCCAGACCGCGGCAATGCCAGACGGCAACGCTGTCCCCGAAACACGCGACGGCCTCCTTCCCTCTCTGACCTCTGCCCTCCCCCTTGGCAGCGACACGGACCAGTGTCAGAGCGAAGTTTACTCCCAGACTTCTGTCATCCTGCCTTTAAAACACAACAAAACAAAAATGCTGTGATTCTTGAGTCTCACGGAACACGGCAAACAGCGTCCGCGACGGGGAACTGCTCCCGGGTTCTGGACACGCGCCTTTCTCCCTGCGATGACGGTAGTGATGCTTTCCCAGCCCCAAGCCCTGCAGCGCTGCTGCCTGAGCCTGTGACCCGGGCAGCTCTCAGCGGCGGGGGCCGCTCTGACCCTGCGAATCTGCCCCCCGCCACACACACACACGGGTGCTCTGAGTTCACCCATGACTTAATCCCCAGGACAAAGAATAAAAGCTCCCATCAAAACGTATCCTAACTGAACCAAGATAACAGGCGAACGGACAAAACATAAACGCTGCAGATGCCACAGGGTTCTACGTGCGCGGCCAACCCCGGGGCCAGGCGTCTGGCATCAATGAACTCTGATTTCAGGGGTGCCCCTAACAGGGACGGCAGCGCCATTTTGGGGGTGAGCCCCGCACACTTGACTCGGGGTGTGGAGCCCACATTCTCTGGGGTCCACACTCTCACCCTCGGGGACGTCCCAGCACTGCAGGACCGCCCCAGGCTGGCCCGTCCGGGGCTTGCCCTCCAGAGCCCACCGAGCGTGCTGAGAGGCAGGATCCCAGAGCTCCGACAGCGAGGGCGGGCAGGGCCATTGGGGGGCGGCCGCAGAGGCAAGCATGCTGGGGGGCCTGCCCGCCACTGTGGGTCTTCCCGGCGGCCCTCCCCCTCCCACCACCTCCGCCCCCCACTGCCTGCCGCAGGTACCTGGCTGGAAACCTCATACTCCACGTGCTTGAGGAAGAGGCCCTTCTTCTCGGGGATGAGCTCCACCTGCACGGCGTCCCTGGCCAGCAGCTCCGGCAGCGTGAGCGACAACAGCAGCGGGTTCCCCGGCGGCATCTGCATCCGACTGGAGTCCGGGGCCCTCGGCTCGCTGACCTGGGGCGCTGGCGGTGAGTCTGCTGGAGACAAGGTGAGCGCAGCTGCTCAGACAGGGAGGCCGCCCCTCCGACACCGCCTGCTGGCTCAGCACGTGGACTCCGGCCACGTCACCCGGCCAAACCCCGTCCTGGCCCCGGTGACGCTCATTCATTCAGGCTGGGGGTCCACTCAGGGCCACGTCCTCCTCTCATAAACCACCACGCCATGAATCAGCAAACACGCCCACATGTCTAGGACCGGGCAAGTCTAGATTTCAACTTGGGCAGAGAAAAAGAAGTGAAATGTTTACAAGTTACGTGCAAAAGTAGAGCCCTCCTTTTCTCCAGAGTCAAGAAAAGGGTTAAAACGGAGAAACGGGCCATACGATCTTCTACATGTGCCGGCGTTTCCAGAATCAGAGCACACTGCGTTCCTGCCACCAAAATCATTCTAATGTGTAAAAACCTGCATGCTTGCTTGAGCCAGAGTTCCTGCTCACACAAATCGAAGCATTAAGCCCTAAAACTTGAACTTCCTTAGACACAAGAAGTCACCCACATATCATTCACAGGACAGGGAAAGACAAATCAGAGATTTTATATCTAACAACCGCCAACAAACAAACAAAGAAATCCTGTTAAAAGGTCACTTTGGTTTTTAGTACAGAGAAGAGTTTAGAACTTTAAAGAAAAAAAGGTTCTTTTCAGTTAAAAAAAGAAGAAGGTTAAGGTATCCCTTGGGGGAAAAAGGTCTCATTCCAAGTAACACTGTTATAAATAAATACAACAAATGGTAGATCACATTTCTCCACCTTCTTAATTTTCTACGTCATTGTATCACTTTTTCTGATTTACTTCTTAAAGTAATTCTTCAGTGCAAGATTCTGGTTTACATTCTAATGCAGAATTAATGACCAGAGTATTTTCATCTGTGAAATCACTCAGCATTTTAGGATTTAAAATATAGCTGCCTTGAACTGACCTTAAAGATAAAGAAAATAAACAAGGGCTTAACTTGTATCTGGGAACCCCCAAGGGCCTCAAAACTCCATACAAAAACTAAATGTTGGGCTTCCCTGGTGGCTCAGTGGTTAAGAATCTGCCTGCCAATGCAGGGGACAAGGGTTCGAGCCCTGGTCCAGGAAGATCCCACATGCCATGGAGCAACTAAGCCCGGGCGCCACAACTACTTAGCCTGAGCTCTAGAGCCCGTGAGCCACAACTACTGAGTCCACGTGCCACAACTACTGAAGCCCACGTGCCTACAGCCCGTGCTCCACAACGAAGAGTAGCCCCAGCTCACCGCAACTAGAGAAAGCCCACGCACAGCAATGAAGACCCAACGCAGCCAAAAATAAATTTAAAAAAAAAACAAAAAAAAACCCCCACTAAATGTCATGTGCTCTAAAGCAGGCTGCTCTCAAGTGAGGGCATATATCCCAGGGTCGCAACAATCCACCAAGTGCAGGAAGAAGACATTAACAACTGTACTTGTATTTTCTTTATTTTTTTTTATTTTTTCATTGTACTTGTATTTTCTATCTCTTCCTTTTTAGTTTATATTACAATGTATATAAGAGTAGTAGAGTGTAGTACATGCATACAAATTATTAAAATATGCATATGTATAAATTGTGTACATGTGTATGAGTGTGCGTACAGGTGTTGCATGTGGGTGTGTGTGTACGAGTGCATACATACATGAGTGTGTACGTGTGTATGAGTTTGTTTGAATATGAGGTGTGAGTGTGTATAAGTGTGTATGTGTACATGTGTGCACACACATGTATGAGTGTGTGTACATAAGTGTCTGTATATGAAGTGTGTATATGGGCGGGTGTCCCCAACTGACAGTCCCCAATACCTTAATGACTAAAAATGTGTGGAGACCACATCTCTAGAAGGTACCTGTTCTCCGAAGTCATCCCAAGACCCCAGCCCCTTTCCATGTAAAAATATTTTTACATGGAAAGGGGCCTTAAAACTGTGTTTACCCAGCCTCCTTGGGGACCACAGAAATCCTCAAGGAGCCAACAAGCTTTTCTTAAGTACCAGCTCCAGGGAACACGGTGATGAATAAGACAGGGTCCCTGAGCTCATTAATTCATCCACACAGAAAACAGCTGTGTCCACCATTGCCAGGCACAATCTATAAATATCCAAACTCCGCAGAGAATGGGAATCAGCCCACGATAACTCTTAACAGCGCCCTGAGAATCAGGACACAGCTCCAGGATGCAAACTCCGGAAGGGCAGGGATTCGCTCAGCTCTGTTCTCAGGTATGTTCCGGCGAGGGGAGCCTGGCACACAACGGGGGCTCAAGGAATGTTTGCTGAGTGACTATTTACTGTTATTTATTGTATTTCCAGGAGGGAAATACAGAGCACCTCTGGGGAAAAGCAAAATCTTAACTAGAGCGCAGAATATGTGGAAAAACAGGAAACAATAAAGCTAAAAAGGTAATGGGGGAGAATATTTTTATCAGAGAAAATATGTGCAAATCATACATCTGATAAAGGACTTATATCGGGAATATACAAAGAACTTACAACTCAGTAAAAACACGGACAAACAATCCAATTTAAAAATGGGCAAAGGGTTTACATAGACATTTCTCCAAAGATGTACAAATGGCCAGGAAGTACAGAAAAAAATGCTCAACATCGCTAACCGTCATGGAAATGCAAATCACAGCCACACTAAGATGATGCCCTATGTTGACTACAATTAAAAAAAAAAAAAGATTACATTGAGTGCTGGTGAGGATGTGGAAAACCCTCACATATGCTGGTAGGTGTGTAAATGGTGCAGCTGCCTTCAAAAACGGTCTAGCAGTTCCTCAGAATGTTAGAAATACAGTTACTGTATGACCCAGCAACTCCACTCCTAGGTATACACTCAGGAGGAATGAACATGTGTGGCCACACAAAGACCTGTATACAAATGTCCACAGCAGCATGATTCATAAGAGCCAAAGAGAGGAAAAACCCAAATGTCCATCAATTGATGAATGGATAAATACAAGTGGTCTATGCACACAATGGCATATTATTCAGCCATAAAAGTGGAATATTATCCAGCGTGTACAGATTCATGCTGCACCACGGACGAACCTTGAAAACATGATAGTAAGTGAAAAGCAGCCAGTCATAAAAGACCACATATGGGATGATTCCATCTACATGAAATATCCAGATGAGGCAAGCCTACAGAAACAGACAGTAGTTTAGTGCTTGCATGCGGCTGGGGCGAGGGTGGGGGGATGCAGGGGCCTGAGGGAATGGGGGGGGGGTAGGCGAGTGACTGGTGAAGAATAATGGGTTTCTCCTGGGACGCAATAAAATGTCCTAAAATTGACTATGGCGATGGTTGCGCAACTGTAAATATACTAAAGACCACCGTATTATACGCTTCAAATGAGTAAACTGCCTGGCACGTAAATGATATCTCTATAAACTCTTTAAGTATCAAAGGTAGGTGACATCAATAAGAAAGGCAGAGTAAGGACCTCCAAAAATCCTCTCCTCCACAAAAGCAACGAGGACACTAGCAAAATTGTCAGAATCAGCTTTTTCAGAACACTGGGAAGTGACTAAAGGTTTGTGGCAATCCAGGGTACATTTATTGATGCAATAATTAGTTAAGTCAAAATGAGGTCAGAGTGGAGTAGGGTGGGCCTTCATCCAATACGACTGGAGTTTTTATAAGAGGAAGAGACCACATGAAGGCACAGACACATGGACACACAGACAGGAGGCCACGTGACAGCACAGGCAGAGGCTGAGGAGCTGCACCTGCAGACCCAGGAACGCCCAGGATGGCTGGCCACCACCGGGAGCTACAAGAGGCGGCAAGGATCCACCCCGACAGGCTTCAGAGGGCGCATGACCCAGCCTCCGCAACTGTGCGACAAGGTATTTCTGTTGTTTTAAGCCACCCAGTCTGTGGTGCTTTCTTACAGCAGCCCCAGGAAACTCACACTACAAACTTTACAGAATTAGTTCAGAAAGGTTGTTAAATAAACGAGCTACAACAAAGAGCAACAACACCTTGGAGGGAAAACTGATTTCCAGAGATGCTACATTATTTTCTTTTTTTAGCTTATTTATTTTGGGGCTGCATTGGGTCTTCGTTGCTGCACGTGGGCTTTCTCTAGTTGCAGCAAGCGAGAGCTACTCTTCGCTGCCGTGGGCGGGCTTCTCATTGTGGTGGCTTCTCTTGTTGCGCGGAGCATGGGCTCTAGGCGCGTGGGCTTCAGTAGTCGTGGCGCACGGGCTTAGTTGCTCCACGGCATGTGGGATCTTCCCGGACCAGGGCTCGAACCCGTGTCCCCTGCACTGGCAGGCGGGTTCTCAACCACTGCGCCACCAGGGAAGCCCCAGCTACGTTATTTAAACTGTCCAGTCTCCAACAAAATTCTCTAAGACACGCAAAGAAACAACAAGGTAGTGCCAAAGCGGGGGCGGGGGGCACACACAACAGAAACCGTCCTTAAAAAAGCCTAGGTACTGGACCTATTAAAGACCTTAAATCAGCTATTTGAAATACGTTCAAAGGACTAAAGGGAACCATCTCTAAAGAACTAAGGGAAAGGGGCTTCCCTGGTGGCGCAGTGGTTGAGAATCTGCCTGCCAATGCAGGGGACACGGGTTCGAGCCCTGGTCTGGGAAGATCCCACATGCCACGGAGCAACTGGGCCCGTGAGCCACAACTACTGAGCCTGCGCGTCTGGAGCCTGTGCTCCGCAACAAGAGAGGCCGCGATAGTGAGAGGCCCGCGCACCGCGATGAAGAGTGGCCCCCGCTCGCCGCAACTGGAGAAAGCCCTCGCACAGAAACGAAGACCCAACACAGCCATAAATAAATACATAAATAAATAAAATTAAAGAATGATTGTTTTAGCCACAAGCTGTTATTTAAAAAAAATAAATAAATAACGGAAAGTATGAGAACAACACCTCGCTCACAGGGAATATCACTAAACAGACAGAAATCATAAAAAAGAAACAGATAAAAATTCTGGAGCTGAAAAGTTCAATAACTGAAAAATTCACCGGAGTCTCAACAGCAGATCCGAGTGAGCAGAAAGAAGAACCAGCAGACTTGAGGTTGGGTCAGTTGAGATGTTTTTTTCAGCCTGATGGACGGAAAGGAAAAAGGGTGCAGAGAAACAAACAACTCCTCAGAGACGCGTGGGACACGCCAAGCATGCCAACAGAATCCTAACAAGAATCCCAAAGGGAGAAAGGGTTAGAGAGAACACGTGAATAAATAATAGCCAAATCTGATTTAAATAATCCAAGAACTCAAAAGATTCCAACTAGGATAAACTTGAAGAGATTCTCACTTAGACACCTCATAATTAAACTGTTCAAACTGTACAATGAGAAAACCCTGAAAGCACCAGGAGAGAAATGACTCGCCAAGTACAAAGGGCCCCTTTAAGATTAATGCTGACTTCTCGTCAGAAACCATGGAGGCCAAAAGGCAATGGGACGACGTACTCAAAGGGCCAAGAATTCTACATCCAGCAAAACTATCCCTCAAAAAACAAAGGAGAAATTAAAACATTCCCAGATTCCCAAAACTGACAGGATTCCTCACCAGCAAACCTTCCCCATGAGAAATGAATCCACATGAAGAAATGAAGCACACCAGTAACCACAAAAGACAGTACTCACGTATTTATTTTATTTGTAATTCTTTCTCCTAGCTGATTTCAAAGACAACTGTATAAATCAACAACTATAAATCTGTTTTGATGGGCAAACGATTTATAGAATTGTAATTTGTATGATGATGACAGCACAGAAAGGGGAGAGGGAATGGAGCTATACAGAAGCAAAAGGTTTATATATTACTGAAATCAAATAGTATTAATCCAAGCTAGACTGTTCTAAAATATGGCAGCTGTAACTCCCACGGCAATCACCAAGAAAATAACCTCAAAAAAGTATAATAACCAAAACTATGTGGGAATGTAAATGGAACACTAGAAAATACTTATTTAATGTAAAAGAAAGCTGTAACAAAAGAACAGAGGAAAAATTAAATTAATGGGGGAAAGATCATTGAAAGAGCACCAGAGGTCTCTATTAAAATTTTTACGTAAGATAAAAATACACACTCAATAGAGAAAACTTTATGATTTTCCTGATGATTAAAATAAGATAATGTCCCAAGACAGAATGTAAGCTCAATAATGATTACCAAATGATCACATGCTGCTGAGAAATCTGAACTTTGATCACTGGAGGATTTAAAAGACAACTCAAAAGACACATTTTAAACCAAAGACATTGCTCTCAACCACCTTGAGAACAAGCCCTTTGCAAAAGTTTCAATCACAAGAAAGCCACCATCCCAAACATCAATTTACTAAACTAAGACACCCATATTTTCAAAGAAAAAAAAACTGAAGAGCAAAAAAAAAGGGAAAAAGACCATTTCAGACAGGCTGCACTGTCATGTGATGGCCCACACGCTGACGCTGACGAAAGGGCAGAAATGCAGGGAGATTCTGGTTTACCAAGGGAGTCAATGTCAAGGTCACCGGCAGGACTTTAAGACTCTTATCAAATGGAGCCTCCTACACAGGTTTTAGCAGCCCCATAAGACCAGGGCCTGGAAGAGGCACCATCCACCAAGCCAGCCCCCTCAGAGATGAAACAGCTCGGACAAGAGAGGCCAGCCAGGCCCCTGATGAACGGTGGTGGACAAAGGCTGGCTCTGACCTTAGACGGACATGGGCGGAAATCCAGTCTCCGACGTCCCCAGCAGTGTGGCTGGCCAGTGACGGCCTCTGAGCTTTCCAACAGGCCTCTCCAAGGGTGTTCCCTCCAAACTTTCCAGCACAAAACTGCTCTACCGTGGGGTCCCCTGGAGTCGGAAGCCCTGGCCTTGAAAAGCCACCCACTGTCCTGACACTGGGCCAGGAAGCAGCTCTCAGACCCACAGGCTGAGAATTGGGCTAACACCGGCCCACACGGATGGCCCTTGTGGGAACAGAACGAGACAGCAGAGCTAAGATAACCAGCTCCCAGACACATTCGGGAACCCTTGCCTCCAGCCCAGATCTCATTTGTTCCAATCCCAAGAGAGTCTCTAAGTGTGCTGAGTAAAACTTAGCACGTGCTCCCCAGGACAACAGGTGTCGGGCCCTTGGCTCCAGGCTGGCCCACGGGTCAGGGCCTCACGGTCAGCGAGGCCAGGCCTCACACTCCCTCCTCTCTGGATATCTCACTCCGCTGGCTCCAGGGTGACAGTGACAAAGAGCTGCAGTACTCCCAGGCCAGCCACCAGCGCACTGTGTGCCCCCAAGGTCACACAGCATGAAGAGGGAAGCAGTCAGCTAGGAGTATCTAACACCCATTCAGCTCTGAGATTCTGGGATTCTCCAAGTCAGTTATCCACAAATCAAAGCAATGAAACTTCAAACACACACACAGACCAACTATCCTTCCCAACACACTTCCATCAGAACCTTTAGGCAGTAACCCTGCCACTGGGATGCATCCCAAGAGGTCTAACCCCACCTGTTCTGTTAGCAGCTAACATCTGGGGCCCTTACTCCCAAACAAAGCTCTGGGAAACAAACAGGATTTGCTGAATAAACCACGCTGTCTCGCACACACCCTTGCTTTATCTAAGCAAACCTCAGCAAATGCTGACCAACACGGAAGTCCAGACTGGGAGACCCCCCCACAGTGAGCACAGGGCGCCACCCACGGGGGCCAAGGCCAGCCTGGCTGCCCACGCGATCCATGCCGGCTCCAGTGGGGGGCTGCTCTAAGCCCTAGGAGAACCTCCTAACCCCGCTCAGCCCAGGCAGCCCCGGGGTCCTCCCTGCTGGCAGAGCTCCCCTCAGTGTGAAGTGCCTTTCGAGCCATGAGAGGTCACGTGGCCCCCAAAGGCAGCCAGCGCAGAAGGTCCCTATTTTCTTCGTTTAGTGGCAGGTGCATACGAACATGTCTTCTGATGGACTCCACGCTCAGGGTTCCACCACCAGTGCCGTCCGCGGCTGCTCGTTCACCAGAACGTGGGGAGGACGGGGACCAGCGAGACAGCACCGTCACAGGGCTGAGATCTCCAAACTGAGCACGCATCAGGAGCACCTGCGGGCTCGCCTGCCCACTGGTGGTTAAGGTAGCTCTTACCAAAAAAAGAGAAGTGTTGGCAAGGGCGTGGATGGATTGGAATCCTTGCGTGTGGCTGCTGGGACCGTAAAAGTTGGTGCAGCCGCTGTGGAAAACAGTGCAGCAGTTCCTCAAAAAATTAAATATAGAATCCCCATAGGAGCCAGCAATTCCACTTCTGGGTCTGTACCCAAAAGAACTGAAAGCAGGAACTAGAAGACATATTTGCACAACCATGTTCAATGCAGTATTATTCACAGTAGCCAAAAGGTGGAAGTACCCAAGTGTCCACTGACAGATGAATGCATCCACGAAATGCGGTCCATCCACACGACGGAACACTATCAGCCTTAAAAAAGAAGGAAGTACTGACACATGCGACATCGTGGATGCACCTTGAGGACATCATGTCCAGTGAAATAAGCCAGACACAAAAAGACAATGTATGATTCCACTCACGTGAGGTCCCTAGAGCAAATTCATAGAAAAAGAAAGCAGATGGTGGGGACCAGGGGCTGCGGGCCGGGAGGATGGAGGGGGAGTGTTCAATGGGGCAGAGTTTCCATCTTGCAAGATGAATACGTTCTAGAGATGGATGGTATCAATGGAGGCACAACAATATGAAGGCACTTAATGCCACAGAACTGTACACCTAAAAACGGTTAGAATTTTACGTTATGTATATTTTACACTTAAAAAAACACAGATTGCTGGGCCCCAGTCCCAGAGTCTAGGGCGGGGCCTAAGAATCTGCATTTGTAACAAGTTCCCAGATGCTGCTGTTGATCCGGGGGCCACAGTGTGAGAACCACTGTCACAGGGCGACCAGAGGGAAGGAATTCAGGGCCTCACCCAGACCCATGCCCCTCATCTAACAAAAAGCAGATGTGCACAAATGCTGCCACCGTGCTTTCTGCAGTCGTCAAATGCGGAACGAACGACATTCCAGACAGACAACCTTTTCACCGAAATAACGTAAGATGGGGTCAGCAGACACCATTTTCAACCTGAATATTCCTTCTCAGGCTCATGAAACTGCTTCAACCTTTGAAAACTTCTCTAGGCTACACTGTTATTCTGCAGTTAACGAAGTGTTCTCAGGAAATGGAAGCAGAAGTTTCCTCATCTTTATCATGGCCGTGGCTTCAGAAATGAGCATTCAGCAGCTCCATGGCCAGGGGACGACAGGAACGCCCCCCACACGCCAGGAAACAGAGCTGCCCCATCTGTGGTCAGCTCGCCCTAAGAAGTGATCTGTCACCAGCCAGCTTTTGATTGTCCCTAACTCAGGAGTTCAACTGAACAAACTGTGCATGGCCTCAATTTCATCAACTTTAAGGTTTACTTTTCTTTTAATAACCTATTTTATGTAATGTTACAATATCTTGAAATAAAGGGACTTCCCTGGTGGCGCAGTGGTTAAGAATCCGCCTGCCAATGCTAGGGGACACGGGTTCGAGCCCTGGTCCGGGAAGATCCCACATGCCGCGGAGCAACTAATAAGCCCATGCGCCACAACTACTGAGCCCACGTGCCACAACTACTGAGCCCACGAGCCACAACTATTGAAGCCTGCGTGCAGCAACGAAGACCCAACGCAGCCATAAATAAATAAATAAATAAATAAATTTATTTTAAAAAATCCATTTAAAAAAAAAAATCTTGAAATAAAATCTCTCCAACCCAACAATCTATATACATCCGTGTTCATTGTGTGCATTATCCTCGTGTACAGGGTTGTGATATGACACAAACAATTTTCAAATACCAAGCATGTTTCCAAGCTTCCATGACCACGTTTCTGTCAACTTTTCTGTAGAAGCAAAAACCTCCTAAATTCCTAGCCACTCAGATAATCACTATGAACACTGTTTCACTTCCACCTTATCCTTTTAAATACATGTATTTTTGTTGTGAAATACTTCAAACATACATGAAAATACAGGAAATATCAGAACCCATGTATCCACCAAGATTTCACTAAAGAGGACGTTGTGCCCTATTTTTTGCTGAAGAGAATTTTTAATAAACAAAATGTTACGGATGCATACCATCCTCCCCACCCCCCTTTTCCTATTCCAAAGTAACCACTATCCTAGAGTTGATGGGTACGATTTCCAGGCAGGTCTGTGCACTTTCTCTACATAAGTGTCCAGAAAGTCCATGCAAACATTGTGTTTCATTATACACAATAAACATAGAATTCCTTTTTTTTCCCACTGGCTTTTAAAACCCTTTTATATTGAAACAGAGCGTGCTAACAGAGAAGCGAACATCTCAAAACTGTTCAGCTCAATGAATTTACACGTCAGGGTAACAGCACCTGGATAAAGGAAGGTACCCCTCACGTTCCCTTCTCCCCAAGGGAGAGACTTCTAAAGCCACAGGTTACCTCTGCCTGATTCTTTGTTGATACCATACACGTGGACTCAAATCCTGAGTGTACAGCCCCTCTGCGTGGCTCATGGGGCACAGACGGTCCATTTTCTTGCTGTGGATCGCGCTGTGTGACCAGCCGGGGCCTATCACTCATTCTGCGGCCGCGCGGCATCGGGGCAGCTTCACACGCTGCTGCTACAAACACGCCAGCACCGGCACGTTGGTGGATGCATGTACGCATTTCTGTTCGGTACATTCCTGAGAGTGAAATTACTGGATCCCGGGGTTTCGTATGTGCAGCTCAGTAAATAATTCCAGTTTTCCAAGTAACTGAGCCAGTTTACACTCCCAGCAGCAGGGGTTCCAGCTGCCTCCCATGCTGGCCGACACTCACTATTTTCCGTCCGGTTTTCCTCGCCCTTCTGGTAGGCCCTTGACTCTTGAATACAGTCGCAATTCATCTGCCATTTTACCTTGATTTCTTTCCTTTTACAACACTGTTCCATATTTTCGAAGTTATTAAGACTGTTACCTGTAAAGACTGAATAATAACTTAGATATGGAACTAAAAATCATTTAGCCGTTCTCCTACTAACTGCTTTCTACTCTTAAAAAACAGCATGAAGAATATCACCGTTCACAAAATAGTTTGCCCTATTTTTTATTCTATCCTTAGAATCCACTCGTAAAGAATTCCACATTTTTTCCCTGCTCACAGACGCTTTCCGAAAGGCTTTTATCTTTCCACGCGAACCGCACTACACCACCAGCACTCCCTTCAGAAACGCCCCTCGGAGAGTCACTGCAGTCACCCTAGTGATCTGTGCATGTTTCCTGGCAGCATTTAAAAAAAAAACACTGAAGTTTCCTAACTGAGGATCAGAAGGGCAATCGCTAAAGAGAATAGCTCCTAACGCGGGGTTTCCCCAGCTCCACCGCCACCCCCCCAAAACGCCCCTTCACCTTCCTCGGCCAGCAAAGCCCCCGCCCGCCTGCTCCCCTCTCTCCAGCCACGCCAGCTGCCCGGCCGCCCCGAGAACGCAGCGCGCCGCTGCCGGCCCGGCGCCTTCACCTGTCGTCTCTTCTGCCAGGGTTCTCCTCCCAGAAACCCACCAGGCCACCTCCTTCGAATCCTGGGGCAAAAGTCACTCTCAGTGACGTTCCCTCAGGGACAACGGCCCTGCGCCCTAGCTGCCCCCGCGGCTCTGACGTGCGCCACCGACTCGCCGCGTCTGCCGAGTACCATCCGCCTCCCGCTACAGGAACATCAGCCCCACGAGAGCGGGCCTCTCCGTGTATTTTGTTCACCGTTAGTATCCCAGCGATCGAGAGCACTGCCCGGCACGTAGTGAGCGCTCGGTGAGCATTGGTGGACGGAACGGAGGACCCCAATTCGCAGGAGCAAGAAGGCCGTGCGGGGAACTCAAGGCCTACTGTGTTCTCCTAGGCAGGCGACAGCCGCATGCCCTCCCCACCCGCACAAGGCGCACTCAGGCCTCAGCAGCGACAGGAACCGCGCCTCGGGGAGCCGCGCGAGAAGACAGCTGCTCACGCAGGACGGCTGTTAACACGCACGGCCACGCGGAGCCCCGGAGCAGCGACACCCTCAAGCTGGCTGTGCCCTCCCATGCCCCCCCATGGCCTCTCTGCCAGGTTGCAGTGAAATCCTTTTATCCCCCCAAAGAACAGAAGGCAAAACCCCTGATTTTACAGAAAGCTGTAACGTGCCTTGCGGGTAACCAACCTACCCAGCAAGAGAAGAATGTTTTTCACCTTCCTGCGAAGGTTTAAGTGTTTTTACCTTGAAGCAAAATATAAACTCTCTTAAGGCCCCTCCAAGCCCTCTGGTGCTTATTAGCTGAGAATTCCCAAACTGAATCCCGTCCAGCCTCCAAAGCTCAATTCAGACACCTCTTCACCAGTGAAGTGTTTCCCAAGCCCCAGTTGGAGTCACTGACCCTTCCTACTTTCGTGATTGGCTTGAACGTCCTTGCTGAGCTTTCCTAATCCATCTCGTTCACGGGTTTCTCCCACACACCACATAAACGCCTTCAGGGCGCTTTGATTCCCTAATACTGCCTAGCACAGGGGTGGCACACAGCACGTGCACCCCAAAAGTTCTTTATGATGGACAACCGGGTTTCCAAATGCCACAGAATGACACCAGACCCCTTCCTCACACCATACACAACAACTCATTCCAAATGGATCACAGCCCTAAATGTAAGAGCTAAAACTACAAAACTCTCAGCAGAAAATACAGGAGTAAATCTTTATGACCTTGGGTTAGGCAAAGCCTTCTTAGGTATGACACCAAAAGCATCAACTAAAGAACAAAATAGATGAATTGAACTTCATCAAAATTAAACACTGTTGTGCTGTAAAAGATACCATGAAGAAAGTAAAAAGCCAACCCACAGAAATGGAGAAAACATCTGTCAACCATGTATCTGATAAGGGACTTGGGTCTAAAATACATAAAGAATTCTTATAACTCAAGTTTTTTAAAAAGACATATTACCTAATTTTAAAGATGGACAAAGGATTTGAATAGACATTTCTCTCCAAAGGAGACGCACAAAAGGCCAACAAGCACATGAAAAGATGACCAACCACATGAGATTCCACCCACTGGGATGGATATAATGAAAAAAGCAATAACAAGTGTTGGTGAGGATGGGGAGAAGTTGGAACCCTCATAGTTTGCTGCAAAACAGTCCAGCAGTTCCTCAAAAGGTTAAACATGGGTTACCATGTGACCCAATGATTCCATTCCTAGGTGTACACCCACGAGAAATGAAACCCTATGCCCACACAAAGACTTGTATATGAATGTTCACGTCAGCATTAGTCATAACAGCCAAAACACGGAAACAGCCCAAATGTCCGTGGACTGATGAATGGATAAGTAAAATGTGAATTATCCATACAACGAAATATTATTCAGCCATAAAAAAAAAATGAAGTATTGACCCATGCTACAACATAGATGAACCTTGAAAACACTGTGCTGAGTGAAAGCAGTCAGTCACAAAGGACCACAAATTATATGGTTCTATTTATATGAAATTTCCAAAACAGGCAAATCTACAGAGACAGAAAGAGCAGTGGTTGTCTAGGCTGGGGGAAGAGGGGGTTGGGGGAATGGGGAGTGACTACTAACGGGTACGGGCTGATGAGAATGCTCTAAAATCAATTGTGGCGAAGGCTACATAACTCTCGGAATACACTAAAAATCACTGAACTGTACCCTTGAAATGGGTGAATTATGTGGTATGTGACTTATATCTCAATAAAGCTTTTAAAAATGCTTTATGAATTCCTTCTCTTCTCTCTAGTTCTTGTGAATACAAACTAAGTATCCTCCCACCCCAGCACTGTGCCTGGAACACAGCTCGCAATCTTAAAGAAGGTGTCTGCTAAGAAGGGACAATACCATCTACCTGTGAAACCCTTTGGTTGGGTTTCAGGCACAAGTAAGAAAATGTGAGCTGGTGATGTTGCCACAGAAACTCCAAGTGGCCACACTCAGGACCCTGTGGACCTCCCCGGGGTCCACGTGGCCTGAAGCTGCAAGTCAGTCGAAGTGGAAGCAGCCACTGAGGGCCAAGAAACCAGTCAAGTTCCCCTTAATAAAGTGCTTTTTTCCCCTCTTCTTCCTCTTCCCATGAATTCAAAGGCAGGGAGGAAGACAGTCACCTGGACAGCTGGGTGCGGTATCGACCACCACTCGAGCAAGAGCCACGACCAGTGTCTGAACCTTCTGGATGTTGATATAACATCTCTTGAATCCTACAAACAGTCTAAGTAGGTACTGTGACCCCATTTCACAGATGTGAAAACTGGAGGCTCAGCCGGCAGCATGGCCCGCCTGGTCAGAGTCAGCCAGGTGATGCGTGGGGCCTGAACTTGCACCAGGTTACCCGATGACACCAGATCCTTGTTGCCTCCTTAACTCACAGGCCCTCATTCGAGGCCCACAACGTGGAGAGGAGCAGGGGCGGGCACACCCCACGCCTGGGCCAGGGGTCAGAGGGTCTCAGCGCAAACCCTGCTGTGAACGAGCCGCTCACCTCTCTGCACTCAGTTTTCTCCTCTCCAAAATGGGGACAATACCATCTACATTACTGGTTGGCTACAAGAATGTTAAATATATGTTTATATGTGAAGGCAACTAGCACGCGGCTGGTTTTTACAGGACATGTGCCCAGATGAAACCACAGAGCGAATGAACTGCTGGCCAGGGGACGTGGCTCCCTCAAGCACTGGGTCCCCTGACATGTGACTCCCTAAATTCTGCTGGTAATCCCCAGAGCGCCAACTGCCCCTGGGACCTCCGGGGACGTGAACCACTCACGTTCACACAAACGGGGCTTCTCCGGCTGAAAGTGGCTATTCCTTCCTGAGGGAGAGTCGAGGGGCCAAAGCACAAAGAGAGGGGAAAATCACTGGTTTGTTTCCTTAGGACGTCACAAGACTGAAGGCCAGTCCCGAAAGGAGTCACCTATCAGACGATTTCCTCTGACTCAACTTGGAGCAAGAGGAACCCGCAGGGCAGCCACGGGACCCCTGCTTCTCCGTGAATCTCACCAAACCTGCTTCTGAAAGGGTTCATTGAGTCTCTCCCTCAAGAAGCCTCTTAGGTCTCTCATTTCTGGAATGTTTTTATGTGGGGAGGCCCAGGGACTTTTTCCAGAGTTTAAAAAGAATACTACTTTAGCTAACTCGGGAAATCTTGGAATAACTCACAAAGTAGAAGTTCAAAATTCCAAAAAGAATACTCACCTCTGTTTAACTAAATTCAATCTGGTTTTGGTATTGTTCTTTTTTTTTAAACCCTCCTCCCAGGCCTGGATGGTTCCGTCTGAAAGTGACTCAGGTTTTCTAGGATCTCTGGACACGAAAGTGAACATGTTCCAAAATATCTGGCAGACTCAGTGTGTCTCGATCCCAGTGGAGGCTAAATGGAGGACCTGTGTTCACAGCCTCATTCAGTCCCTTTAATAAAAGTCCAAGCGATCACCCAACAGTACAAGCCAAGTGACATACAATTAAATCCATTTAAACAGATATTTACTGATCCACAGAAGGGGTCACAAGGAGTGAGACAAGGCCCCTGCCTGGGGAGGGGGCGGGGGGTGGGATGAACTGGGAGATTGAGATTGACATATATACACTAATATGTATAAAACAGATAACTAATAAGAACCTGCTGTATAAAAAATAAATAAAATTTTTTTTAAAAAAAGGCCCCTGCCTTCCAGCTGCCTGCGGGGTAAACGACCAGGAATGCAATTAATCAACCAGAACACGGAACGCCTCGGAAACTGGCATGAACAAATTAGGAACCGTGAAAAATGTCACAGAAAGAAAAATATTTAGTCAGCTTCCCCGCCCCAATGAAACCTCTGCACTAAATGGTGGAGACCCAGTTTTCCAGGCCACGAAGACGGGACTCTCATGCAGTGCCTGTCTGCCCAGAACTCCGAAACCGGTGAACCAGGGTGATCTAAGCATCTCAAACAGCTGGGGGAACTCGGCCCGTGGGTCGCAACACACGTGACGTGATCTGTTGAGAGCTCTCACGCCCAAGCCAGCTGGAAACAAGCCCCCGGTCGACGCCCCGCTCCCCAGATTGAACTCGGGACGCTCAGCAGACGGGGTGCAGGGCTGAGGCCCAAGCCCGCACCCTCACCGCTGCCCGGCGCTGGCGCTCCCTTTCTGCAGAGAGAACACGACACCGCACGAGGTCTTGGGTGCTCCTTACGAGCACAGGCTCACGGAGCCACCTCTCCCGCTCAGAAAAACCCTCTGAGGACAGAAGGGTCTCCGTCCGGGAGGCACCGGCTAAAGCAATCGGGAGCGAATCCTCCAGACGGGATCCTGAAAGGGGTCCGCGGGGCAGCCGAGCCCGGCCGCTGGAGCGGGAAGGCAACACTCCCACCGGGGGCCGCAGCCGCGCGCCGGACGGCACTCCAGCTCCGCCACCCGCTAGCTGTAGGTGCCGGGCACGTTACGGCCTCTGCGTGCCTCAGTTTCCTCATCTGTAAAGCAGGAGTGGTGAGACGCCTCGCCTCATAGCATCAGAGAGGATTAAGCTGCTTCACACATCAGGCACAAGGAAGGGCATCTGGCACACAGCAGGTGCTCTGAAAGGCTCAGTCATCACAGCTACCACACAGCGCTACCGCTCTGCAAAGAACGCCCGAAACAACTCCCTCCCAGCAAGGGGGTAGAGGATGGGAGACTCCGTACGCCCAGCAGAGACCCTCTCAGGGGAAACAGGCCCCTTCCACGGGGCAGAGGCAAACTATAACCTCTTGCAGAAACTCCCACAAGACTCCCTACTTCACCGTCCATCCTAAGAAGGACGCTCAGTGTGCAGAAGCCATCACGAGATAAAGGGCCGCACACGTACAGACCGTCCTCGGGTCCTGAAGAGCTGACGACGCAATTTCAAATCTCCCTTTCGTGCGAAACCCCAGCAGTGAGTGGCCAGTTCCGGGAAAAGCCCTCCAGCCCCGGTCTGGACTGGAACATCTCCGGAACTGGGAGGTGAAATTACTGTTCCAAAAATAATTAACTGTGCCAAGTCAGGAGTATCACCTGACTCTCTGCCTCAGCAGATGGCCTCTGCCGAAGAGTCGCGTACTCTCAACAGCAGGTGACTTTCCCAGACATCCCTCCCGCGGCCACACAGACGCCAGCGCCCCTGGGGTCTCAGTCCTCCTTCCTGCTGGTCCCAGGGGCCACTGGAACACCCGGACTCGCCAGCGGGCCGGGCCAGCGCCAATAATACCCAGACACAGACATCGGAAACAGCGGAGCCAGGGATCTCCTGCTGATGAACAGCGAGATTAGGAGTGGATGTCAACACAACAAAACATGCATTTCATTATAAATACACCTCCAATATTAACTCGAGAGTGAAAACTAAGGGAGACCAAAACTCCCACAAAACTGTTTTAAAATGAGATCCCCAGCACCCACCTTTGCTTGTCAAACCGTGTTGTCAGCGAGTCCACTTAATGTCTCAGGATCTGGGACACACTGGGTTTTCCCCCAACACTTTCTACTGTGAAATAGACACACACACACACAGGGGTATAAAATGTCTATGGAAAGTTTAACAAAACTATGTATCAAACACATGTGGAACCACTATCCAGGTCAAAAATTAAAAAATGGCTGGGATCTTGGAAGCCCCCATGACCTGTACCTCGCAGACCCTCCTTTCTCCTATCAGAGGCGACCACAGCCCCATTTTCACGCCATTTCACCTGCTCTTCATTTATACTTTCATCACCTGCGTAAGCAGAGTCTAATTCTAACCCACACAGCAGAGTCTAATTCTGCATGGCTTTGAACTTAATATAAAGAGGAGTCTCATGGTCTGTATTTTCTCTGGCTTCTCTCAGCATCCTCAGTGGAGGGTGCTGGGACTCAGTACTTGCATTTGCAAAAGGTCATTAAACAGGGCATGGCAGAGATCATCTAAGGACATCTCCCTAGCTCTCAAAGCCTAACAACTGAGCTTACTAAAACTGTGATTCAACACGCACAGCTGACAGCAGCGGTCACCTCTAGGTTGGGGAACTAGTTTAGCAGGAGAGAAACTTTGTTTACCAAGTGCAAGCATCAGGACTTTTTTTTAATATTGACTCAACGTAAAGGATCAAATTTTACAACATTAGCACTTTAAAAGCACAAACGTACATTCCTTGATTCATTATTACACAGACATCAAATAGTGAATTAGGAAAACTTCTTAGTAGTGTAGAATGACGCTAAGTGAAACGAACAGACTACCAAACCAAACGTAAATGCACCCTGAGGTTAACTATGTCAAACGCATATGCATAGGAAAAAGGAAACACGCTAAAACGCAGCAGCTGTGCGCTCCCTTTGACAAGACGTTTGTATTTGCGCTTATCTTACTCGTACAGCAACATTCCCCTCGCGGTGCCGAACCACATACCACATGAAACTTTACTGCTCTGCTCGCAGTTCACTCATAAGACTTGTAGCAGAGAATTCACTAGCACAAATCAGGTTAAAGACTCTCGGAAAATCATGTAAATGTACTTCTCAGAGATGTGTCCAGTCCCTACCAAGCTTCCCTGGAATTCATCAATCGTGCAATTTCACTTTCCTTTGCTTAGCACACTTACTCCAAATTGGGTAAGAGCGCTGAAGGACCCCCCCCACCCCCGCCAACATGCCTATCCACACACCCCAGGGACACGTGTGTCCTCCTACAACCTGGCCAGCAGGAAATAGAGCCAAGTGGGGCCTCAGCTTCCCCTAGAGCTCAACTCACACATCATGTCTGGGGCCCTCCTGCGCCCGTCTGTCCCACGTGAGGTTTTAATACTGGTACTTTCACCAAGAACGTCTACCCCAAGTCTGGCTATGACTTCTTAATGATTCTACAACAAAAACGTTCAAAGGAAGAAAGCACTACAGTTCTTCAGAGGGTAACGTGCGTGGTCAAGGGTCGAGCTCTTCGAATTCCCGAGGGTCCGGGCTGCCTGTCTGCTCACTTGCCCCAGGTTCTAACCACCAGGGCAGAGCTCCTCTTAACACGCACCGCGGGCCACAGAAGGCGGCTCACATCTCTCCAGCATCTCACCACTCCAGCCCCTCCCCGTCACCCCAGCACACTGCAGGCCAAACATCTCTTTTTCTGGTGCTTTTTTCTTAGGAAGGAAAAAATAAACCAAAACAGAATTCCCCAACCCAGAACATATCACTTTCTTGCTAACCACAAGTTCTGGCAAAATGTGTTCTACGTAATAGTGATTCAGTTCCTCTTTCTTCAAATGGACACCTTTTACCTTGCAAATTGTGTGTGTGTGTGTGTGTGTGTGTGTGTGTGTGTGTGTGTGTGTGAAAGGGAGAAAGAGACTGAGTTCAAAGACCATTAACACCAATTTAAATAATATCCGCATAGCTACCATTGTTACCAAACTAAAATGTGATACTATCCTAAAAAACCCTTACGATAAAAATGTAATTCTAGGGACTTCCCTGGTGGTCCAGTGGTTAGGACTCCGAGCTTCCACTGCAGGAGGCCCAAGTTCGATCCCTGGTCGGGGAACTAAGATCCCACATGCCACGGGGGGGGGAAAAAAAAACTTTTTCCAACATCAGAGCCCTTTCCGAAAAGCAGATACTATTCTAGATACTGGGATGTAAAGAAAAATAATGGTTTCTGCCGATCAGGAGCTGACAACGGAAATGTGTGTAACGGAGGGAGAGGAATGGGCAGGAAGGTTTTTTGCCCCAATGCAGATGGTACTTTAGGGTATAATTTAATCCGTCAAATGCACACATCTCAAGTGACAGCTCATGACTTGCATAACAGATGTGTACAGGCAGAGCAGGAGCAGCGAGGGTGGTGGCGGGAGCACAGGGGGCGTGGAAACCGCGCAGGCGTGCAGAGAGGGCGGCGGCCGGTCATGGAGGCGCTCGGAGGATGAGCAGAGGTCAGGCCTGACCCCACAGACAACCAGGAGGCAGCCAGAGGTTTGGGAAGACAAACGGCTCAGAGCTTCCTAACCGAATGGGATGTATGGAGTACCGTCCAATGAGGTGCTCCAACGGAAGTGAAGCTGATTCTCCCTTGTTCTAAAAACCAAGTTTAGGGGACCTCCCCGGCGGTCCAGTGGTTAGGACGAGGCACTTTCACTGCCAAGGGCTCAGGTTCAATCCCTGGTCAGGGAACAAAGATCCCCCAAGCCGCAGAGAGTGGCCAATAAATAAATAAATCAATAAATAAAAACCAAGTTTAGGTCTGCAGGGTTGTAGGAAAGCAGGGCTGGGATACACAGTGGTAATCTGTCTATATTTTTTTTATCAGTGTAGGATGCAATCGCAAAAATCAGATTAGACAATCAAGCACATATCATACTCATTCTTTGTCACTCTGAGGCACAATCATTGAGCTTTGTAACCTCTAAACAAGCCCTGAAATGAACTCTCATGCTGCATAGTCAGAAAACAGAGTGTTCCAGTCAGATATTTTGATAGTTAATGATTTTACTATAAAACCCACCACAGGTTTATGTCCAAAATACAAAAAGAACTGCTAAAAATCAAAGGAAAAAAGACAATCCCTTAAGAAAATGGGCAAAAAATAAGAACAATCGGTTCAGAAGGCCATACAAGGTCAAAGTATTACAAGAAACTAAACCTCACTGATAATCGAAGAAATAGAAATTAAAACAAAAATAAAACACGTTCTTAATTTCTCTAATGCTGAAGGGAGTTTTTTAAAAAATGGTATGAAATGGTGATGAGGTTATGGGGAAAAGATGCACTGCTGTTACAGGTATAAATTGGTAATAGCCACCAGAGAGGATAATTTGTAAGGATTTGTTAAAACAAAAAATATGCAACCCTATGACCCGGCAATTCCACTCCTTGGGGGTATCTAAGGCAGAATAATGGCCCCTAACGGTACTCGCATCCTAATCCCTGGAACCTGTGAATCTGTTAGATTACACAGTAAAGGGGAATTAAAGGTGTAGATGAAGTTTAGGTTGCTAATGAGCTGACCGTGAAAGGAGGGCAAGGATGTGGATTAGCAGGTGGGCCCAATGTAATGCTAGGGGTCCTTAAAAGTGGAAGAAGTGAACAAAAGAAAGAGAATCAGAGAGATGACAGGACAAGAAAGGTGTGGCCCACGGTAGCTGGAGCAAGGGGATCCTCCGGCAAGGAATGCGGAAGGCATCTGGGAGCTGGAAAAGGCCAAGAAATGGCTTCTCCCCAAGGGCCTCCAGAGGGAACGCAGCCCTGCCCACAGTTGGATTTTAGCCCAGGGAAACCTGTTTGGGGCTACTGACCTCCAGAACTGTAAGATGATAAATTTTTGCTGTTTAAGCCACTATGTTTGTGGTAATTTGTTACAGCAGCAGCAGAAAACTAATACACTACGCTAGGGAAACACGGGCACAAGCACACAAGGAGGTGAACATTGTGTGAGTACACGTATGTATAAGACACAAAAATAGAGATGAGAGGATGCGTCCCAAACTGGTAAGAGGAGGTGATTGCAAATGGGGTGAGACTTTAATCTATAATGTTCTGTGTGTTTGTCCATGTATTGCATAATTGAAAGTTAAATTTGTCAGGAGGCAGTTATCATTTACAGCTTAAGCTTCCAGGGATTAGAATATAATAAGACCCTTAAGGCTGAAAACCACAGTGAACACAATTTTTTCTGACAATCCCAAAGCTACTACAAAGACCTAGACCCCCGCGATCCCCACAATTAACACTAACGGTGGGCTCTGGCTGTGTGGACAGAACACCAGAGAAGAGGAAATTTGCTGTATACCCATAAGCCACTACTTCTTCAACAGTCAAAAATAAACCCTTGCTAAAGCATGAGAGATACACATATCATCTCTGGACAAAATTCATTCTCAAAGACTTGTATTTTCTGACTCCAGCCCTTCCAGACACCACCCACACCACGACATGCCCCCTTAACATTGCCCACTGTGGACAAGTCACTTGCCTCTGGGTTGTGGGTTTTTTGGTTTTTGTTTTCCTCTACCATTTCACCTGCCATCCAGGATGGCTAATAAAATCACCAGGGCCCCAAGGAAGGCCCGCTGCCAGTCTCGGAGAACTGTGGTAGATGACACCACAATAGCAGCCAGTGGGTGAGCCCTGCAGGAAACAGTGCTGTCCCTGTACCTGCAAAGAGACCCCTGAGTAACCATCACATCCAGGAACTCTGAGCTGCTTTACAATCCTCGGGGGAAGAACCATTCCTACCCAAACACTGGGGGCCCAGCGTGCGGCCCTGGTACAGGTGGGCCGACTGGCCCACCTGGGCTCAAACGTGTGACCTCATGAACACAGTGTTCTAACCACGAGCAAGAGCCATCACATGCTTCTCCTTACACGGCTACATGGAAAGGAAAAGTAACTAAAGACCAATGGGGGTGGCGGGGTGGGGACTGCTCCCTAGACGCAGACTCACCAAGGGACTTCGTGCCAATGAGGCCAACCCGGCGCAACGCCACCCCTGCGCCCAGCAACTTCACTCCACTTCTGCCTCTTTCCCTCCCTAATGAATCCACTGTCTAGCAGCCCTCCAGAACTCACTTTAAGCATGGCCTCCTCAGGGACACCTCGCCAGACGGCCCAGCCGGAGCTTCCAACCTTGGGCCCCCGCCACCCCCCAAGAAGCAGCAGTAACTCACACCAACACCCACCTTCATCTATCCTCCAGTTAGAGGACTAGAGGGGGTACCATTTTAAACAGGGACATCCTAGAAAACGCAAGCCTCACGCTCATCCGCTAAGCAAAGCACTTAGGGAGAAACACGAAGGGCTGCCGTTCGAGAACACTCAAGTCCTGAGCGGCCAGAGTTCTTGCCAAAGCCCGGCAGGTCCAGGGACTGCGCCCCACGCGGCGGGCAGGCAGGCAAGCAGGAAGCGCGGGGCGGGCGGGCCCTGCGGCCCCCGCGGCCCCCAGGGACCCGGACAGTCCCGGGGAGACGCGGGCAGAAGCGCGCGGCGAGGCGCAAACCCGGACAGGTGCTCCGGTTCTGGGCCGCGCGGCCACGCGCCCTCCTGGGCGTGGACGCGGGAGTGGGAGGGGGGACCCGGCGGGGCGCGGGGCGCCCGCCGACAGGAAGAGTACCGAAGGCCGCAGGGTCTCGGGGGGCGCGGGCCGGAGCAGCGCGGGGCCTGGTGGGTGCCTGCCATACCTGCCGCCGGCGGGTCCGCCTCCTCGTCCGCCTCCGGCTCGGCCGCAGCAGCTGCTGGCGCCGCGGGTAGCGGGTCCATCGCGCCGCCAGTCATGTGAGCGCGCGCCACGTGACTTCCTCCGCGCCCGCCTGGGCCCTGCCTGGCCTCGCCCCGCCCACACCCGGGCCTACCACGCCCACTCCCAGCTTATCCCCGCCTGCCCGGGCCTGCCACGCCCACTCTCGGCCTCGCCACGCCTACTCCCATCCTCGCCTCGCCCCGCCCCGTCCCGCCCCGGCCACGCGGCCCCGGGTAGGGCAGGTGGCGCGGTCCCGGCGCGCGCTCAGCCCTCCCGCGTCCGCCGCTCCAGCCCGCTGGTTCGCTGCCGGTACCCTCGCCCACTCGTTCAGTCCCCACCTGCCCTCACTCAGGCACCCACTCAGTCATTCATTCATTTATTCACACGCTCACCCTCTCGTCCGCCCACTCGTTCACCCGCTCATTCATTCACCACTAGCTCATTCGCTCACTTACCCACCTTGTCATTCAGTCGTTCGTTCACTTACCACCCTCTTACTCACTCACTGGCTCACTCACTCAGGTCTCCTGACTGTCGCCTGGAGGCCAGGCGGGCCCTGTGCTGGGTGCTGAGGATACAAACATGCGTTTGGTACCTTCCCCCGTCTGGAGGACAGACGGGCGACCCGAATGGATCCAGTGTCCTGACTTCCAAAACAAGGCTGTGGGAGCGCCGCACAAGAGGGTTCCCCCGGCCCTGCCGGGGTGAAGGGATCCCAGGATGAGTAGAGCCTGAGCTGCAGCTGGAGGAATGAGGAATTCAGCAGGAGCAGGAGGGAGTGGGTCCCCGCAGGCACGCAGGCCCTGAGGCATCACACAGCTGCAAACGCTGTGGTCCTCCTGAGGCTAAAAGTGGGAGCAGAAGAGGAAGCTGGAGCGATTGGCAGGGCTCCATTAGGCAGGGCCTGGTTTCAAAAGTAGGGACATTGGACCCCCTAAAACGGGACACCCGTTAACACCCAGGGAGTTGGTAACAGCGATCAAGAGCCCAGGGTCCCTGTCAGGGTCCTAGGAAGGGTCCCAGTCTCCCCAGGTAGTTTTCCTTGCTGTAGCTACCGGACCTCTTTGTGGGCTGGCACCAACAACAATGCTCTGCCCCAGCACAACTGAGGAAGCGGTGTACCTCTGCCACAGGTGGGCGTACAGCAGCTTTCCCAAGCCACAGTGGGATGCTGTTTCCTCCTGCCACCATGGGCTTCCTTTAGGCTGTTTTTGCATGGAATGCTGTGCTTGGCACTTTCTCCCCTCCCAAGACTGGGGCACACACATTCCCCTACCCCCCGCCTCCCTCTAACTTCCTGGCATTATTTGATACATATCTCTGTCCCCTGCTAGACTATAAGATCTTTATTGAATGTTTAAACATTCACTGCACCTTGAAAACTGTGAAGCATTAAACAAGTATAAAGTCAGATATTACTCAAGAATAACAGCACATGAAATTTATTATTTTACTTTAACACCCCTGATATATGGTCACACAGCCTCCATTTCAGTGGTCCTGCATCTTGGCGGCACTCATCACCTGGGGAGCATTCAAATATACTCTGCCTGAAGCCCACCCCCAGGAGTTCTGATTTAATTGGTCTCGGGTATGGCCTGGACTCGGGATTTTTTTTTTTTAAGTTCCCTGGACGATGCTAAGGTGCAGCCTAGGTGAGAGACCACTGCTCTAAGTTGAAAGTTTGTTTTATTCTCACAAACATTTCCTGAGCATTTGCTAGGTATGGAATTTTTTACGGCATGAGAGAGGAGAGTGAGGAACGCCACACAGGGATAACCAGGAGACATCCCCACCCTCCAAAGTTCCTGCTGGAATTGAATGGAGGAGCAGAACACAGCAGGATTCTCACACCACACAGAGTGCAGTGGGTGTTGGGGCTGGAAACGTGGGTGCTGTGGAAGGAAAGATGAACCACTGGTTCCGACGTGACTGGTTGTGAATGCCTCCAGAAGAGGGAGTTCAGTCCTTACGAGCTGTGGGCTCCACTGCCAGATATCTCTAACTGTGAGAGAGTGCTTGGAAAGCGTGCACTGAAATATGCCTGCCTGTAACTTCTTTAGATCTCGCCAAAGAAGCCTAATCCTTATACTATTTCTGTTTCATTCAGGAAATGGTAAACAGAAAACAGAATTTGATTTTTAAAATAAATTTATTTATTTATTTATGGCTGCGTTGGGTCTTCGTTGCTGTGCGTGGGCTTTCTCTAGTTGCAGCGAGCGGGGGCTACTCTTCATTGCGGTGCGCGGGCTTCTCATTGCGGTGGCTTCTCTTGTTGCGGAGCACAGGCTCTAGGCACGTGGGCTTCGGTAGTTGTGGCTCGCAGGCTCAGTAGTTGTGGCGCATGGGCTTAGTTGCTCCGTGGCATGTGGGATCCTCCTGGACCAGGGCTGGAACCCGCGTCCCCTGCATTGGCAGGCGGATTCTTAACCACTGCGCCACCAGGGAAGCCAGGAATTTCTGATTTTTAAAACCCTTTGATTAGTGGCAAGAATCCAATTACATTAAGACTGTTAATGTTTTTGCAGTCACTTTTATTGCTTTCCATTCAGGAAAATGAGAACTCTGTAAGCAAACCGACAGAACTCGGAATGCAGAGCACTGAAGTTGGGGCGCACTACACGGGGTCATGCAGAAAGGGGCTACCATCAGTTATCCTACAAAAATGCAAGCATTTCCACGTCCTACTAAGGACCCTTCAAAAGAGTTACTAAATGCTTTGAGGAGTATATCCTAGAAATATTAACAGTAGTTCACATGTTAGTCAGGATAGGCTCAATCATGCTGCAGTAACAATCTCAAATCGCAGAGGCCTGAAACAACGAAGGTTTATGTTCATCCTCATCAGCCTGAAACCAGGATAAGGGGGCAGCCACCATCTGGAATTTCTGCCATCCTGACAAAGGGAAAGTACTCTGGAGGATTTAACTGCTCTGGCCCAGAAGTGACACACAACGCTTCTACTCAAAATTCATTGGCCAGAACTTGTGTCATGGCTCTACCCAGCCACAAGTGGGACACTACCATGTCCCTGGAAGACAGAAAGCCAGGAATGTCTGATAAACAGCACTGAATACTAAGCACACTAACCACACTAACATTTACTGAATGTGCCTGCTATGTACTGAGCACTCTTATACATGCTTTTTCTTTAGAAACTCATCAACTCCTCACGATAAATCTAGGAAATAGTAGTATGATTATCTCCAGTTCAGCCAGAAAACTTCAA
Source organism: Eubalaena glacialis (assembly GCF_028564815.1). Classification (NCBI taxonomy): domain Eukaryota; kingdom Metazoa; phylum Chordata; class Mammalia; order Artiodactyla; family Balaenidae; genus Eubalaena; species Eubalaena glacialis. The sequence goes on along the minus strand of NC_083728.1, from coordinate 93,374,536 downwards.
CACACTAAGACCCCAGAGCTAGCTGATAGAAGATCTGGGATTCAAATCCATGCTGTCTGGTACCAGAGACCATCCTCATAGCCCCTGTGGCATTTCCCCTGTGCTATAAAGCTAGCAATTTATCTTCAAAGTTCTTAATCAGGAAATTCTGGTCCACCCATAACCTCTTTTTTATTTATTTATTTATTTATTTACTTATGGCTGCGTTGGGTCTTCATTGCTGCACGTGGGCTTTCTCTAGTTGCGGTGAGCGGGGGCTACTCTTCGTTGTGGTGCGCGGGCTTCTCATTGCGGTGGCTTCTCTCGTTGTGGAGCACGGGCTCTAGGCGCATGGGCTTCAGTAGTTGTGGCACGTGGGCTTCAGTAGTTATGGCTCGCGGGCTCTAGAGCGCAGGCTCAGTAGTTGTGGCACACGGGCTTAGTTGCTCCGCGGCATGTGGGATTTTCCTGGACCAGGGCTCGAACCCGTGTCCCCTGCATTGGCAGGTGGATTCTTAACCACTGTGCCACCAGGGAAGTCCCCACCCATAACCTCTTGTTTTAGGAGGCTTGGTAGGGAAGCTGCCTATGGCTCTGTAAATCATATTGTGGGGAAGGGGAAGGACTCTAAAAGCAGGAAAAAAATATAATAATTTCATTAGTAATATCAAGGGACTTCCCTGGTGGTCCAGTGGTTAAGACTCCACGCTTCCATTACTGGGGGCACGGGTTCAATCCCTGGTGGGAGAACTGAGATCCCACACGCCATGGCCAATAAATAAATAAATTAATTAATTAATAATATCAATAGTCCCAAACTTTACTTTGGTTTTTGGTCGCGCCACACGGCATGCGGGATCTTAGTTCCCTGACCAGGGATCGAACCCGTGCCCCCCACAGTGGAAGCATGGAGTCCCAACCACTGGACCACCAGGGAAGTCCGCCAAACATTTTTTTACCACTTACTATGTTACAGGCAGTGTGCTAATTGCTGAACCAGTATCATCTCATTGAATACTGTGAAGATCATGAAATCAAATCCTCCTGTGACACTATGAGTTACCTTCTCAGGCAGTACCTCTCAAATATCCATTCTAAAACTCCTACCTGGAGTAAAGGGATTCGCTCACATCCTCCATGAGCCCCAGGAAGCTTTAAATATCTCAGACATGTTGGCTGTCTGAATTAGACTTTGGACAAGCTACTTAACTTCCCTCAGCTTCAGTTTGCTCACATGTAAAATGGATATATCAATATTACTTGCTCCAAAAAGTTGTCCCTCAAAGGTAAAGTTTTAAATCAGAGACTTCTTATGATGGTCTGAACTGATGCAGAAGTATATTCACCCTCTTCCCCAAACATATAGAAATGCTAGGTAACATTTTACCCCCAAAACTGTTTTTAATACATAGTTGGAGTCAAAAGCAAGAAAAGGTGCCAGACATAGGGGGAACTTTAAGTTACAGGGATGAACGAAAGCTGAAGCAAACAACTCACAGGGCTTTCAGAAATAACAAAGGTCTTAGGAACTTGGGTTAAAGCAATAGGAGAGGAAGGCTTAGGTCCCAGCAAGGCTGGGAATGGACCTGAACTTCCTAGATAAAATCAGGATTAACGAAGGGATAACCTACCAGCCTTTAGAAGCAGCATGGAATCTGGCTGTCCACAGTGGGCCAAGAGTGGAAAAAGAATAACCCTTGAGGCAATCCCACTCCAAGACATTTACCCAAGAGAAATAAAAGCATATGTCCACCAAAAAAGGCTCATTCCTAGAAGCCACATGCAAATAGCTGAAAACTGGAAATAACCCAAATGTCTATTAACAACAGACTGGATGAACATATTGCTATAGTCAAATAATAGATTGCCACACTGCAGTGAAAAAGTACAAAATACTGATACGGGTGCTGGGAAGTGGAGTATTGCTATAACAAATACCCAAAAATGTGGAATTGGCTTTGGAATTAGGTAAAGACTGGAAGAATTTTGAGAAGTGTCATAGAAGACGCCTTGATTGCCTTGAATAGACTGTTAGTAGGCATATGGATATTAACTGTGGTATAGAAAACCTACATCATCTTAGACAGTGGTACCTAAATTGTCATAAACAGACTGTTGGTAGCAATATAGACATTAAAGTCACCTCTGTGGAGGGCTCAGAAGGAAATGAGGAACATGTTGTTGGAAACTGTATGAAAAAGGGATCTTGCTATATAGTGACAGAAAGCTTAGCTAGATTGTATCCTACAGTTATATGAAAAAGAACCTATTTAGATTGCAAAAGATGGTACAATTAGGAGACTCACTGTCAGGAAAGCGTGCTTTGGAGAGAAAGCCAAAGGTGTGGCTGAACAACATTTTTCTGGTGCCTAGAGAGGAACAAAAGGTCACAACATTTGGTGACACAGAGGGCTCTTTGAAGAGATTAGGTGTGTGCCATCTCTGTAGAAGCAAAAAACAGAGATGGAATTATTCAGGAAATACCTGTGGATGAGACCTGTGAATGACATACATGGGAGATCCATAGGTTTTTGAGCATGTTATATCAGCAGAAACACTGCCAGCTTCGACTGACAGGGACAGAGAAAGATGAAATGAAAGAAGGCTGTCTGACCCTCAAAACTCTATAGGCAGGAAACAACCTCATAATACTACTCAGCTGCAAACATGTGCTACCCGGGATGAAAAAGGAAGAAGATTCAGGGTGGAGATGTGGGCCCAGAGGGCAGAACATTAAGCCACAGAGGATAATTCCTAGGCCTTGAAACCGAACTGAGGGAATTCCCTGGCGGTCCAGTGGTCAGGACTCCGCTTTCACTGCCAAGGGCCGGGTTCGATCCCTGGTCTGGGAACTAACATCCCACAAGTTGTGCGGCCAAAAAAAAAAAAAAAAAAAAAAATTAAAAAAATTAAAAAAGAATAAAAGAAACCTAATTGAGTTTGCTCCACTGGCTTTCAAAATCGCTTGACACTGCAATTTCTTTTTCCTTCCATTTTCTCTCTTTTTGAATGGGAATGTCTATAACTGTTACCCCATACCTATCTCACTATTGTACTTTGGGATTAGATCATTTATTTTCTAAGTGTACAGATGAAGAGGAATTTTGCCTCAGGATGAATCATACATAGAGTCAAACCCATACCTGATTTACATTATTCGGATGATGAGATTTGTGACTTGTGAGCTAATGAGATTTAGGACTTTGAGTTGATACTATAAAGGGTTGAGATTTTGGGGGATGTTGGGATGGGATGAATGTATTTTGCATATTGGATGGATGTGAATCTTTGGGGGGGCAGAGGACGGACTGTGATAGATGGAATAACAACCCCTCAAAGAATAATGCCCCCTCAAAGAGGTTCTAATCCCAGAACCTGTGGATATGTTACCTTATATGGAAAAAGGGACTTTGCAGATGTATACAGTTAAGGATCTTGAGATGGGAAGAGTGCCCTGAACGATCTGGGTGGGTTCAATGTAATTACAAGGGTGCTGCACGAAAGGAATTGTCAGACTGTCAAAGTTAGGGAGAAGGCCATGTGATGTTGAAAGCAGAGAGTGAAGTAATGCATTCATCAGCCAAGGAATGCCAGTAGCCTCTACAAGCTGGAAGAGGCAAGGAATGGATTCTCCACTGGAGCCTCCAAAAGGAACCCGTCCCACCAACACCTAGATTTTAACCCTGTTAAGTCTCATTTCAGACTTGTTACCTTCAGATCTGCAGGCAATACATTTTTGTTGTTTCAAGCCATTAAATTCGTGGCACTTAATGCCATTGAACTGTACACCTTAAAAATGGTTACTGGGACTTCCCATGTGGCGCAGTGGATAAGAATCCACCTGCCAATGCAGGGAACATGGGTTCAAGCCCCGGTCCGGGAAGATCCCACATGCCGCGGAGCAACTAAGCCCGTGCGCTATAACTACTGAGCCTGCGCTCTAGAGCCCGCGAGCCACAACTACTGAAGCCCGTGGGCCTAGAGCCCATGCTCCGCAACAAGAGAAGCCACCGCAATCAGAAGCCCATGCACCGCAACAAAGAGTAGCCCCCGCTCGCAGCAACTGGAGAAAGCCCGCGCACAGCAATGAAGACCCAACACAGCCAAAAATAAATAAAATTAAATCTTAAAAAAAAAAAAAAGGTTACTGTTATGTATATTTTACCACAATTAAAAAAAAAACAAAAACCTTCCTCACAAAGAAAACTCCTGGTCCAGATGGCTTCTCTAGTGAATTCTATTGAACTTCTAAAGGAAAAAATAATAGCAATCGAATGCAAGCAGAGCATATGCCAGGAATGTAATGTTGGTTTAATTATTTGAAAAATCAATGTAACTCACCATATTAACAAAAGAACCATATGATCATCTCATATGCAGAAAATATAAATTGCAGAAAAAGATAAATAATGCAGAAAATTTTTGACAAAATTTATTACCCATTCATGATTGTAACTCTGCAAACTAGGATGATAAGGAAACTTCTTCAGCCTGATAAACAGCATCTCTGAAAGTCTAATGCTGACTTCATACATACAGTGAAAGACTGAACATTCTCCCCCTAGGATTAGCAATAAAACAAGCTGTCCACTCTCTCTTCTACTCAACGTTGACTGGAAGTCCCAGCCTGTGAAGCAGGCAGGGAAAAAAAGGCATAAAGATTGGAAAGGAAGGTGCATATGGAAATATATAAAAAATGCTAAGAAAACCCAACTAGAACTAGAATAAGTGAATTTACCATAGTTGCAGGATACAACACCAATACACATATATCAATTGTATTTCTATACTGTAGCAACAAACAAACGGAAAATTAAAAAACAAAACCATTTCCCCAGTTCATCTAAACTCATTGAACAGAGAAAAACAAGAGTGAACCCTAAGGCAAACCACTGACTTTGAGTGATTATGATGTGTCAATGTAGGTTCATTCTTGGTAATACATGCACCACTCTGGTGAGTGATGATAAAATGGGGGAAGCAATGCATATGTAGGGGGAGGGGGTATATGGGGAATTCTCTGTACCTCCCTCTCAATTTTGTTGTGAACCTTAAACTTCCCTTAAAAAACAGTCTTAAAAAAAAAAAACTATTTCTCCAAACTCTTTCTGTAAAAGTCTGATATCAAAATAAGACAAAGACATTAAAAGAAAAATACCTTAATACCAAAATCAGACAAGTACATCCCAAGAAAACTACAGATAATATTCTTCATGAACACAGACACAGAAAACCTTAACAAAATACAAGCAAATCCAATCCAGTAATACATAAAAAGTACTGTGACCAAGTGAAATGCAAGTTTGGTTTAACATTTTAAATCAGTCCAGGTAATTCACCACATGTATTTGTTTCCTGGGGCTGCCCTAACAAAGCACCACAATCCGTGTGGCTTTCAACAACAGAAATATTTTGCCTCACAGTTCTGGAGGCTTGAAGTCTGAAATCACGCTGTTGGTGGCCAGGGTCCCTCTGAAACTTGTTAGAGAAGACTTCCTTGCCTTTTCCAGCTTCTGGTGTTTGCCGACAGTCCTCAGTGTTCCTCAGCTTGTAGACACATCACGTGGCTGTCTTCTCCCTGGGTGTCTGTCTTCACAAGGCATTTTCTTTTTCTTATAGTGACATCAGTCATGTTGGAGTGGGGCCCACCCTCATGATCTCATCTTAACTTGATTACTTCTGCAAAGACCCTATTTCCAAATAAGGTCACATTCCTAGGTACTGAGAGTTAGGACTTCAACATGTCTTTTTTGGGAACACAGTTCAACCCGTAACACCATACTCATAGAGCAAAGGAGAAAATCCACATGACCATTTCAATAATATGCACAAAAAGCATTTGAAAAACTTCAGCATCCATTCATTATAAAACTCTTGGCAAACTAGCAATTGAAGGGAACTTCCTCAACCTCATAAAGGTATCTTCAAAAAACCAAGAGCTAGCCATCTGGGGCAGGATGATAAAATACTGAGTGTTTTCAATATTTGGATGGAAATATTAAATGCTTGGGAAGAAGACCGACATGCACACTCCCACTGTTCATATTCAGCGCTGTGCTGGAGGTCTAGCCAGTGCACAGTGAAGCAAGAAACAGGAAAAAATGCATATAGATAGGAAAGAATCTGTTCATTAAAAATATGGTAATGTACATAGTAAATTCTCTAGAATCCAGAAAGGTTACTAGAGCTAGTAACTAAATTAGCAAGGTTGCAAGATACAACATCAAATATAAATATCTATTGTATTTCTATATGCTAGCAATGTACAACTGGAAAATAAACTTTTTAAAAATACCACTAATATACAAAATGGAAATATGTAGGGATAAATTTTTAAAGATATGGGCAAAACCTCTAAGATGAAAATTATAAAACATTGCTGAGGGTAACTAAAGAAGACCTAAATACTTACATTGACATATTGTTAGGATGCCAATTCTTCCCAAACTGATCTATAGCCTCAATGCGGTTCCAATCATAATCCTAGTATGCTTTGTTCATAGAAATGTATATGCTAATTATAAAATGTATATGGAAAAGCAAAGTATCTAAGATAATCAACACAATTTTTAAAAAGAAGAACAAAGTTGGAGGACTCTCACTGACTGATTTCAAGGTTTCTATAAAGCTACAGTAATCAAAATAATGTGATATTGTCATAAGGAAATGCAAATAGATCAATGGAACAGCACAGAGAGCCCAGAACTTAACCCACTCGTATACGGTCAATTGATATTCTTTTTTTAAATTATTATTTATTTATTTATTTATTTATTTGGCTGCACCGGGTCTTAGTCGTGGCATGTGGGCTCCTTAGTTGTGGCAGGTGGGCTCCTTAGTTGTAGCTCAAGGGCTCCTTTGTTGTGGCATGTGAACTCTTAGTTGAGGCATGCATGTGGGATCTAGTTCTCTGACCAGGGATCGAACCCAGGCCTCCTGCCCTGGGAGTGTGGAGTCTTAACCACTGCACCACCAGGGAAGTCCCTGGTTAATTGATTTTTTTTAAAAAAATTTATTTATTTATTTACTTGGTTGCACTGGGTCTTAGTCGTGGCGGGCAGGCTCCTTAGTTGCGGCATGTGGGCTCCTTTGTTGTGGCATGTGAACTCTTAGTTGAAGCATATGGGATCTAGTTCCCTGACCAGGGATTGAACCCGGGCCTCCTGCATTGGGAGAGTGGAGTCTTAACCACTGCGCCACCAGGGAAGTCCCTGGTCAGCTGATTTTCAATAAAGCTGCCGAGGTAATTCAATGGGGAAAAGAGTAGCCTTTTCTTTTTTTCTTCCAGTTTATTGAAATATAATTGACATACAGCACTGTATAGGTTTAAGGTGTACAGGATAATGATTTGACTTACACACATCAGGAAATGAATACCACAATAAGATTAGTGAATATCCATTATCCTATATAAAATTAAAGAAATAGGAAAAAAATTTTTTCCTTGTGATGAGAAACCAAAGATTTGAAAAATATCAGGATGGTGGTTGCCTACCATGGAAAAGGGCAGGGGGGAATTTTGTGGGGTGATAGAAATGTTCTATCTCAATAAGGGTGTCAGTTACACTGATGTATGCATTTGTCAAAATCGTTTGACCTCTAATACATAAGCTATGTATGTAGGCTTTACATAAACTACATCTCAGTAAAAATTATTAACGAACTGCTACCCCCAAATCTCCTACATATGTGGAAATGTAAAATAATATATATATATATATATGCGGAAATGTAAAATAATTCATAATGAAAGAGATTATTTGGAATTGACAACGAAAGCACTACTTATCTTAGCAAGAAGTAAACAAGGCAATCAATGTTTAAAGGGAAATGTATCATCTTAAATGCACACGTGAGAAAACATGAAAGACTGAAAGTTAATTAGCTAAGGAGTCACCTCTCGGTGTTAGAACAGAGTAAACCCCTTTATCACTTAAAAAAAAGGCAGTAAGAATTTACATCTGCTTCTACTAGGTACCAGGCAAGCTACCAGTCTGAGACCACTTTGCTTCTGAAGCTTAGGGCTGTGGGCCCCCCAAGCCGGGCTACAGATCCGTGTAAGGCAGGGTTACTGCTACAGTGTCTCAGGTAAGCCTCCCACACCCCAGCACTGTTCTGTATCGAGTTAACCTTCCTTATAACCCCCTGCTGTGGTTGGGACAGGCAAATGTAACTTTGCTGCCTCTTACCCTGAGGACGTAGCCTTTGGGTCCCAGTTTTAGGGGACAGTGGCTTTCTATTATATTCCCAACTTGGTACAGACCCTGGTCTTTACCTTCTTCCATGTATTATGAGGCCATCAGCTGAGGTCCAGTTCACCCAGGCTGGCAGATGCCTCTAGTGCTCTTCTTACTTCCCCTCAGATTTTAATTCTTTATTTATAGTGATAACTCTTTATTTGCAGCAAATCTTTACTATCTTGTCAGCTCTTCAATGATTTACTCAGATAGTGTTCACTTTTCTTACCATTTTTTATTTCTTTAATGTTGTATCCATTTTATTTATTTTTGGCTGCATTGGGTCTTCATTGTTGTGCGCAGGCTTTCTCTAGTTGCGGCGAGCGGGGGCTCCTCTTCGTTGCGGTGCGCGGGCTTCTCACTGCGGTGGCTTCTCTTGTTGCGGAGCACAGGCTCTAGGCGCGCGGGCTTCAGTAGTTGTGGCATGCGGACTCAGTAGTTGTGGCGCACGGGCTTAGTTGCTCCGAGGCATGTGGGATCTTCCCGGACCAGGGCTCGAACCCGTGTCCCCTGCTTTGGCAGGCAGATTCTCAACCACTGCACTCCCAGGGAAGCCCCAGATAGTGCTTTCATTTTATCCAGCATTTTAGTTGTTTTCAGTGGAAGACCTGATCCCAATCATGCATTTGGCCATATTCTCAAACCAGGGAGGCACTCAGAAAAGCACAAGTACAAAGAAAAATACAGATAATTTTAAGTGCCAGCATGACAAACCTGCATGATAAAAGATACCTTGAGGGAATTCCCTGGCGGTCCAGTGATTAGGACTCAGCGCTTTCACTGCCGAGGGCGCAGGTTCAATCTCTGGTCAGGGAGCTAAGATTCTGCAAGCTTCACGGCGTGGACCAAAAAAAAAAAAAGACACCAAAAACAAGGTGAAAAGATACATCACAGCCCAGAAGAATATACATACTTTAACATAGGTAATAGGTTTAAAGATTATAATGCAGAATTTATAAAGAACTCATCCACTTCAACATGGAAAAGACAAACCACGCCAAAGAGGCAAAGGAGACTCACTGAAAAGGAAATCTGAGTGGCCGATAAACATATAAAAGATGTCCAACCTTACTGCTGATTGGGTGTGCTAGACATTTGTCATTTTTTGACCATACCGCACCTGCGCCTTCCTCTCCATGTTTGGAGAATTCCTTCCTTTGAGACTGTCCTCCTACCACGTGCAGGTAAACTGTCAGACACTCAGCCCCAGCTGCACCCAGCCACGCTGACGTGAAGCAGGGCCCTGAGGCCGAGCGGCTTCCACGATGGTGATAGCCCACAGCAGCTGAAGCACCTGCCTCACACAGCGAAGGCAGGTGGAGACTGGGGGCTTCCACCAGCATCCAGGGGCTGCTGTCAGTGGTGCTGGGGTGCCAGCTCCGACATCTGGGACCCTGTGTTGTCTTCATTCTGTCGTCACTGCCAGCTCTTGGCCTGATCTGCACATTTCTGTCTGCTCAGCTTTGAGCCTGGTTTCCCAGCCCTCCTGGAGATTTTAGCTGCTTTTAATAATTTCCTTTTCTGCTTAAATCAGAAATCTACTTACATCAGGGAAATGCAAATTCAAACAACAGTGAGATAGATACTCTTCATGCACAGGAGATGACAAGAAACAGAAATACTCCTACACTGCTGGAGGGAGTGCAAATTGATGTAGATGCTTTGGAGGACAATTTGTTAATGTCTAATAAATTGGAACGCAGACACCTTATGACCCCGAGATTCCTCTTCTGGTCATATCCTCTAAACTATCGCTGGGGGTGACAAATGCAAGTCTCTTCATTGCAGCACTATATCACACAGACACACACACACACACAGACACACACACACACACAAAACCCTACTTTGATATCCACGTGGAATGAATAATAAATTGCAGTATATTCATACAACGTATGAACTAGAGCAGTATGTACCAAGATGCATAGATCTTGAAAACATCATTTTGGGTGAAAAAGGACGTTGCAGAAAGAAATGCATAGTATACCACTGGTGTACATTTAAAGACATAACACACAAACAGAAAAGAGGATGGGTAAAACAGGAAATCTGAATAAAATAGGTGAACTGTACCAATGTCTACATCCTGGCTGTGATATTATACTACAGTTTTGCATCATTAGGAGAAACTGGGCAAAGTGTTTTATTTCTTACAACTGCATGTGAATCTACAATTAAATCACTAACAATTTCATTAAAAGATACCAAACAATGTATGTATTACTTATAGATAGATATGTGATGGCTTCTTCTGGGGTGGGGAGGGGGGAGAAGATGAAATTTAGGAGAGACAGAAAGGGGACTTCAAATCTTTTTTTTTTTCCTTAGAAAGAAAAATCTTTTTTTTAAGATAAATCAATTTATTTTTTATTTTATTATTTGTTTTTTGACCGCGCCAGGCGGCATGTGGGAATTTAGTTCCCCGACCAGGGATTGAACTTGCGCCCCCTGCATTGGTGGTCTTAACCACTGGACCGCCAGGGAAGTCCCAGAAAGAAAACTCTTGAGGCAAATATGGCAAAATGTTAACATTTAAAAATCTGGATGTAGGTGAATGGGTGTTTATATACTACTCTGTACTTTTGAGTTAAAAAATGCTGAAAAGATTTAATGAGACAATGTTTATAAAGTATTCAAGGTAGTGCCTGGCTTGTAGTAGGCACTCTTGATAATTACTGATACCGCAAGTCAAGGAGGGGAAGGTCTGTCATAGCTCCAGAGAAGTATCGTTTCCTTCAGCTCATCCCCCAGTTCTTCCCTCCTGCTCAGGGTTACAGCATCACAAACTCCACTTTCCAATTCTTATCACCCTCTTCTCAAAGGACCCCAGTGAAAGAATCCACCTCAAATAAAGGGAGATGGCCCAACACAGTTTAGTGGAGCACGGCCTCTGAGGCCAGGAGGCTGGCTGGACCGCCTCCACCCAGGTGGGGATACCAGCATCCCTGCCTCGGGGGTTGTCCTGGGGACTAAGTGAGCACTTACTACAGTGCCTGGCAGCTGGGCTCAGTTACCGCAGGACCGGCCAGGACCAAGGCAGACACGCTGCCCGCTCCATGGACCCCACGATCTTGTTTCAAAGTGAGGGTTCCTGACCTAGTTCACAGCTAGGAAGCAGCTCAGAGAAGATGGATAACTCGCCCAAGGTCTCGTGGAGCTGAACACGGACTCTGACTCCTGACTGCGCCCCCACTGGAAGGTTAGCCTTGGTGAAGGCGGAGGTGGGCTCTGTCAAAGGGGAAGGGGAAGAGGTTTGGGGCATCTGGGCCATATGTGACCCTTCGACTCCATCTTTCAGCCCCGTTCAGACACAATATCCTGGAGAAATGACTGCGAAACTCACCTGAGAGAAAGTGCTTCCTGGGCTTCCCACGAGGTTAGCAATTGAAAAACGAAACCCCATTACCTGGACCGAAAAGGGTGGGCCGAGAGCGCCACCTGCAGGCGACTGGTCTCTCCGCCGACTCGAGTTCTTCCCGCGATCCCGACAAATCACCCCCTCCAGCGGGAGCATCAATCTCCCCACCCCTCCCCACGCAGCGCCCACTTCTGGCTTCCCAGGTCTCAGCTCAGACGTGTCCTCTTCAGAGGGCCCTCCGTCTGGGGCTGCCTTCATTCTGCCCCGCCAGCTTCTGTAACAATAAATGCCCTTTATCCCCCACTGCCACGCGACCACTACCCATCTGTCCACTGTCCGTCTCCCCAGCCAGAGTGGCAGCTCCGTGCGGGCAGGGAGGGACCTTAACTCAGCAACTCGGGCAGGCCTGTCTCTCGATGAATACTTACTGAATTCACCGCATACAATGTGGTATATATTTTTCCAGTGCCTATACTAATGCTTACTTATTTGATATTTGAAAAAACAAAAATGGGATATATTGCACATATGATTTTGCTACTTGATGTTTTCCTTTAACAAACGTGCCTTTGACTGAATCTGAAACCCTTATGAGAGGGCGGTCTGCTAACCAGCCTAGCTCCACTCTTGCATCCATCCATCCATCCATCCATCCATTTATCCATCCATCCATCCATCCATCCTATTTAGGGAGCATGTACCACCCCCTCGCCATCCAGCACAGCACACACCAGCCACAGAGGCCCGTTGGGCACCGACAGGTAGCTAGTATAACTGGGGAACTGAAGTTTTCATTTTATTTCCTTTAAATTAATTTAAATTTAAAAGCCATACTCATTCAGCTATTGGAAAACTTTCAAGTATGTTTGGAACAATTTGGGTATATAAATCTACCTTTTCAACTGTAAATTTTATAAAATCAAAATACAGATCAACTATTTCGATGAAAATTTAGTGATTGAATTGAGAAGTGCAGTAAGTAAGGTACGTGTTGGACTGCCAGGACTTCAAATGAAAAAAAAGAATGTAAAAATACCTCAATGATTTTAATATTAGTTATATGTTAAAGTAATACTATCTGAACACGTTGGGCTAAATGAAATACAGTATTAAAATTGACTTTACCTATTCTTGTTACGCTTCTAAGGTGGTCACTAGACAGTTCTAAAATTATAATACATATATGGCTCACATTGTATTTTTATTGGACAGTGTGCTGGGATCTACTCTGTTCTGGGAGTGAGACAGGCCATCACTCAAAATCAAACTTCATGAAAAGGTCAATGTTAACACAAGGAGTTCTCTACATCTATGCCCAGCCAAGGTATCACAGCCTTTATTTATTAACTTATTCATTCATTCATTTATTCAATCATTTGTTCTTTCGGCAGACATCTCCAAATGCTGTGTCAAGCCCTAGAGCTCCTAGAAAAAAATTGCTGTACTTGTTCCCAGCCTTCCCCGAGTTTAGGAGGTTTTCCCATCTCTTTTGTTCACTGGCGTTCACATTTTACCTGACATGCTTCATCACTTGCAATCCTTACTTATACATTTGAGAGTAAGTTGCAAGCATCCCAGCCTTTTACCTCGAAATACTTCTGGATGTAGGATGATTTATTTATTTATTTAGCTGCTCCAGATCTTAGTTGTGGCATGCATGATCTTTAGTTACGGCATGCGGGATCTTAGCTGAGGAATGCGGGATCTAGTTCCCTGACCAGGGATCAAACGCAGGCCCCCTGTACTGGAAGCTCAGAGTCTTAACTACTGGACCACCAGGGAAGTCCCAGGGATGTTCTTTTATATCACCTAGTACAGCTATCAGCTTCAGCAAATTTAACCCTGATAATATATCTGATCTAATCTACTGTTCATATTCCAATGTTGTCAGTTTCACCAATTGACTCAATAATGTCCTTCAAAGCATGTTCCCCTCCAGTACAGGACCCAGCCAAGATCAGGCACTGGAATTAGCTGTCATGTCTCTCTAATCCCCAAGTCCCTTTGAAGCAGGTATTTCTTTCCCATTTTACAGGTGAGTAAACTGTGGCCACGGAAGCATAAAGATCCATCCATCCCAGTCATTCACCGGGTTAGTAGCCTAGCTGCTGTAACTCGTCCTGGTCAGCCACAGGGCTCTAAACTCTTTTAAATGTCCAGTACTGAGCTACAGCCTCTTAACAACGATATCACTATAAGAATTTCAAATTTACACACAGCGATGGTGGAAACTTTCTTCTGGGGTCTCCACAGAAAAAAGCTGACCTGGCTACATACCTATCATTGGAAAAAATTTCACGTCATCTTGTAAAGTTAAAGAGGCTCCTACCCTGGAACCATGCATTCCAGCCCTAGGTATGTTACTCAGTCTTCAGATAAACTCTTGCACACGTGTACGAATGTTCTTAGCAGCATTGTTTGCAATACCAAACCTGAAACAACTCACATTTCTACCGACCATTAAAGGATAAAGAAACTAGAACGTAGTCTACAATGGAATGCTGTTCAGCAGAGAAAATAAATCACCTGTAGCTTTGTACATGAAAATGAATTAATCTTATAAACATAATGGGAAAAAAGTGCAAATTCCAGAATCATACATACAAATAAGATTGACAAACATGCATTATGTTGTTTGGCAACACATATATTACTATATATATATATATATATATATATATATATATATATATATATATATACCAAATGTGTATTTTTATATTATATATGTATACTAAATATATGTGTTTACCATGACTTTTTCTTTATAGATTTATAATTTCACTATATATAGTATTTCATTCCATATATAATATATATAATTTATATATATAAATTTTGTATAACATAAAATATGTATTCACTATAGTGTTTTATCTATATTTTCTGTATATTTTACTATATATTTAACTATATATTTACCTATATATACTATATATTTATTATATATAGTATTTTATCTATATATATTTTATAACCATACCTTGAATACTACAAATACTATAATAGACATACAAAATATATTATTTATATGATAATTTTCTTACTTATATAATAAATACTGTATAGAATACTATATAGAAATAAAATATTTTCTATATATATAGTAAAATTACAAATCTATAAAGACAGACAAGGGCATGAGAAACATAAAATTTATTGCCATTTCTACACAGTTTCAAAATGTTTTAACAATTAGAATCATATGTGTATGGAATCCCCCAAAGTCAGGCCGCCTGTGGAATTCTAACACCCTGAGGACCACGGTTTGAGAACCATGGGGCTGGCAGCCATCTAAGATTCTGTCCACTGAGGTTCTGTTCCTTCTAACTCGATAGAAAAATCACAAAGAAAATGCAAATCTGTTCTAAAAACCCAGCTTCTCTCCAAAATGTATACACACAGAGCGCAATTTTGCAAACAGAAACTTGGACGGTACCCTGCTGTTTCGCAATTTTCCCTCCTAAATCACTTGCTTTGTTTTTGTTTATTTTCTTTTCCCACCATTTAGATTCCTCCTCCCCCAAATCTGTGGTGCCTGGGTTGAGGAAAGAGGAGAGGCTGACCTGCAAAGGGGCGTGAGGAAACTTTGGGACCATGAAATGCTCTGAGTCCTGACCGACCAGGGCCACGGTTTCCTGGATGCAACTGTGTATCTGTCAAAGCTCCTGCAAGCTGTTTGCAGATATGGGGTTCAGAGCCCAGCACGCAGCATGTCCTCATAACCTGGGTTCCCCACCTCGCAGCACTTCAAACACAGCAGTGGGGCTGCCGTCCACAGAAGACCAACAGGAAGACCTCTCCCTGACTCGCTTGCCTTTTTTATTTGTCTCCTTTCCACCTCATGTTAGAGGAACACGGCATCATTTCCCACACGGACGGCTGACGAGAATAAGCTACGATGGGTGCCGTTCTGCGTTTTCCCCAGTACCTCCGTGTCTGTGTTCCTCCGATTTCCTCGGGTCAGCCTTCCACAGCCACGGCCAGGAGCAGGCGTGCCTCTCACCCAAACCCCACAACCACACGAGAGCAGGCTGGCTGGATAATTGTAGGCGAAATCAGGCCATCAGAGCTAATAACGAATGCCATTTCCTGGGCACTCACTATGTGCAAATGTCTTGTTTCTTCCTTTTTCTAAATCACGATAAAACTGATAACAAGCCTCCACTCACCTTGCTAAGATGAAATTCAATTTTACATTTTGGGGGCTGTTTGTTTGTTTTTTCAAGGGTGGTCCTTCAGGCTGTTAAGTTTGGGCCACAGGCTGGCCCCTGGCTGGGAGGTGAGGTGGGGAGGTGGGCCTCTGCTCACACCATTACCAGTCAGTCCGCTCCAGCCCAGCAGGGCTCCCGAGACTCTACTCAGGCTGCTAGGCTGCAACAAAGCTGCCCAACACCCATGAGCCACCCCGCTGGAGAGCCTGCCACCCTGAGACCTCCAAGGGCCATCCTAGGTCTCTGCTGCCTCATCCACTGCCCTCCAGGCTCAGGGACTGGGCACTCCCAGGTTTGAGCCTTCTTCTAAAAACCAGGAGCGAGAGGGCAGACAGCAGAAGCAAGAAGAACTACAATCCTGCAGCCTGTGGAGCAAAAACCACATTCACAGAAAGCTAGACAAGATGAAAAGGCAGAGGGCTATGTACCAGATGAAGGAGCAAGATAAAACCCCAGAAAAACAACTAACTGAAGTAGAGATAGGCAACCTTCCAGAAAAAGAATTCAGAATAATGATAGTGAAGATGATCCAGGACCTTGGAAAAAGAATGCAGGCAAAGATCGAGAAGATGCAAGAAATGTTTAACAAATATCTAGAAGAACTAGAGAACAAACAAACAGAGATGAACAACACAATAACTGAAATGAAAAATACACTAGAAGGAATCAATAGCAGAATAACTGAGGCAGAAGAACGGATAAGTGACCTGGAAGACAGAATGGTGGAATTCACTGCTGCAGAACAGAATAAAGAAAAAAGAATGAAAAGAAATGAAGACAGCCTAAGAGACCTCTGGGACAACATTAAACGTAACAACATTCGTATTACAGGGGTCCCAGAAGGAGAAGAGAGAGAGAAAGGACCCGAGAAAATATTTGAAGAGATTAAAGTCGAAAACTTCCCTAACATGGGAAAGGAAATAGCCACCCAAGTGCAGGAAGTGCAGAGAGTCCCACACAGGATAAACCCAAGGAGAAACATGCCGAGACACATAGTAATCAAATTGGCAAAAATTAAAGACAAAGAAAAATTATGGAAAGCAGCAAGGGAAAAATGACAAATAACATACAAGGGAACTCCCATAAGGTTAACAGCTGATTCCTCAGCAGAAACTCTACAAGCCAGAAGGGAGTGGCATGATAAAGTGATGAAAGGGAAGAACCTACAACCAAGATTACTCTACCCAGCAAGGATCTCATTCAGATTCAATGGAGAAATGAAAAGCTTTGCTGACAAGCAAAAGCTAAGAGAATTCAGCACCACCAAACCAGCTCTACAACAAATGCTAAAGGAGCTTCTCTAAGTGGGAAACACAAGAGAAGAAAAGGACCTACAAAAACAAACCCAAAACAATTAAGAAAATGGTCATAGGAACATACATATCGATAATTACCTTAAACGTCAATGGATTAAATGCTCCAACCAAAACACACAGGCTTGCTGAATGGATACAAAAATAAGACCCATATATATGCTGTCTACAGAGATCCACTTCAGACCTAGGGACACATTCAGACTGAAAGTGAGGGGATGGAAAAAGATATTCCATGCAAATGGAAATCAAAAGAAAGCTAGAGTAGCAATACTCATATCAGATAAAATAGACTTTAAAATAAAGAATGTTACAAGAGACAAGGAAGGACACTACACAATGATCAAGGGATCAATCCAAGAAGAAGATATAACAATTATAAAAATATATGCACCCAACATAGGAGCACCTCAATACATAAGGCAACTGCTAACAGCTATAAAAGAGGAAATCGACAGTAACACAATAATAGTGGGGGACTTTAACACCTCACTTACACCAATGGACAGATCATCCAAACAGAAAATTAATAAGGAAACACAAGCTTTAAATGACACAATAGACCAGCTAGATTTAATTGATATTTATAGGACATTCCATCCAAAAACAGCAGATTACACTTTCTTCTCAAGTGCGCATGGGACATTCTCCAGGATAGATCACATCTTGGGTCACAAATCAAGCCTCAGTAAATTTAAGAAAATTGAAATCATATCAAGCATCTTTTCTGACCACAACGCTATGAAATTAGAAATCAATTACAGGGAAAAAAACATAAAAAACAAAGACACATGGAGGCTAAACAATACATTACTAAATAGCCAAGAGATCACTGAAGAAATCAAAGAGGAAATCAAAAAATACCTAGAGACAAATGATAAGGAAAACACAATGATCCAAAACCTATGGGACGCAGCAAAAGCAGTTCTAAGAGGGAAGTTTATAGCTATACAAGCCTACCTCAAGAAACAAGAAAAATCTCAAATAAACAATCTAACCTTACACCTAAAGGAACTAGAGAAAGAAGAACAAACAAAACCCAAAGTTAGCAGAAGGAAAAAAATCACAAAGATCAGAGCAGAAATAAATGAAATAGAAACAAAGAAAACAGTAGCAAAGATCAATAAAACTAAAAGCTGGTTCTTTGAGAAGATAAACAAAATTGATAAACCATTAGCCAGACTCATCAAGAAAAAGAGAGAGAAGACTCAAATCAATAAAATTAGAAATGAAAAAGGAGAAGTTACAACAGATACCGCAGAAATACAAAGTATCCTAAGAGACTACTACAAGCAACTCTATGCCAATAAAATGGACAACGTGGAAGAAATGGACAAATTCTTAGAAAGGTATAACCTTCCAAGACTGAACCAGGAAGAAATAGAAAATATGAACAGACCAATCACAAGTAATGAAATTGAAACTGTGATTAAAAATCTTCCAACAAACAGAAGTCCAGGACCAGATGGCTTCACAGGTGAATTCTATCAAACATTTAGAGAAGAGCTAACACCCATCCTTCTCAAACTCTTCCAAAAAATTGCAGAGGAAGGAACACTCCCAAACTCATTCTATGAGACCACCATCACCCTGATACCAAAACCAGACAAAGATACTACAAAAAAAGAAAATTACAGACCAATATCACTGATGAATATAGATGCAAAAATCCTCAACAAAATACTAGCAAACAGAATCCAACAACACATTAAAAGGATCATACACCACGATCAAGTGGGATTTATCCCAGGGATGCAAGGATTCTTCAATATATGCAAATCAATCAATGTGATACACCATATTAACAAACTGAAGAATAAAAACCATATGATCATCTCAATAGATGCAGAAAAAGCTTTTGACAAAATTCAACACCAAGTTCTGATAAAAACTCTCCAGAAAGTGGGCATAGAGGGAACCTACCTCAACATAATAAAAGCCATATACGACAAACCCACAGCAAACATCATTCCAATGGTGAAAAACTGAAAGCATTTCCTCTAAGATCAGGAACAAGACAAGGATGCCCACACTCACCACTATTATTCAACATAGTTTTGGAAGTCCTAGCCACAGCAATCAGAGAAGAAAAAGAAATAAAAGGAATACAAATTGGAAAAGAAGAAGTAAAACTGTCACTGTTTGCAGATGACATGATACTATACATACAGAATCCTAAAGATGTCACCAGAAAACTACTAGAGCTAATCAATGAATTTGGTAAAGTTGCAGTATACAAAATTAATGAACAGAAATCTCTTGCATTCCTATACACTAATGGTGAAAAATCTGAAAGAGAAATTAAGGAAAACTCCCATTTACCACTGCAACAAAAAGAATAAAATACCTAGAAATAAACCTACCTAAGGAGACAAAAGACCTGTATGCAAAAAACTATAAGACACTGTTGAAAGAAATTAAAGATGATACCTACAGATGGAGAGATATACCATGTTCTTGGATTGGAAGAAACAATATTGTGAAAATGACTATACCACCCAAAGCAATCTACAGATTCAATGCAATCCTTATCAAATTACCAATGGCATTTTTTACAGAACTAGAACAAAAAATCTTAACATTTTTATGGAGACACAAAAGACCCCGAATAGCCAAAGCAGTCTTGAGGGAAAACAACGGAGCTGGAGGAATCAGACTCCCTGACTTCAGACTATATTACAAAGCTACAGTAATCAAGACAATATGGTACTGGCACAAAAACAGAAATATAGATGAATGGAACAGGATAGAAAGCCCAGAGATAAACCCACGCACCTATGGTCAACTAATCTATGACAAAGGAGGCAAGGATGTACAATGGCGAAAAGACAGTCTCTTCAATAAGTGGTGCTGGGAAAACTGGACAGCTACATGTCAAAGAATGAAATTAGAACACTCCTTAACACCATACACAAAAATAAACTCAAAATGGATTAGAGACCTAAATGTAAGACTGGACACTATAAAACTCTTAGAGGAAAACATAGGAAGAACACTCTTTGACATAAATCACAGCAAGATCTTTTTTGATCCACCTCCTAGAGTAATGGAAATAAAAACAAAAATAAACAAATGGGACCTAATGAAACTTCAAAGCTTTTGCAAAGCAAAGGAAACTACAAACAAGACAAAAAGACAACCCTCAGAATGGGAAAAAATATTTGCAAACGAATCAACGGACAAAGGGTTAATCTCCAAAATACATGAACAGCTCATGCAGCTCAGTATTAAAAAAACAAACAACCGAATCAAAAAATGGGCAGAAGACCTAAATAGACATTTCTCCAAAGAGGATATACTGATGGCCAAGGAGCACATGAAAAGCTTCTCAACATCACTAATTATTAGAGAAATGCAAATCAAAACTACAATGAGGTATCACCTCACACCAGTTAGAATGGGCATCATCAGAAAATCTACAAACAACAAATGCTGGAGAGGGTGTGGAGAAAAGGGAACCCTCCTGCACTGTTGGTGGGAATGTAAATTGATACAGCCACTATGGAGAACAGTATGGAGGTTCCTTAAAAAACTAAAAATAGAATTACCATATGACCCGGCAATCCCACTACTGGGCATACACCCAGAGAAAACCATAATTCAAAAAGACACATGCACCCCATTGTTCACTGCAGCACTATTTACAATAGCCAGGTCATGAAAACAACCTAAATGCCCATCGAGAGACAAATGGATAAAGAAGATGTGGTACATATATACAATGGAATATTACTCAGCCATAAAAAGGAACGAAATTGGGTCATTTGTAGAGACATGAATGAATCTAGAGACTGTCATACAGAGTGAAGTAAGTCAGAAAAAGAAAAACAAATATCGCATATTAACGCATACATGTGGAACCTAGAAAAATGGTACAGATGAACCAGTTTGCAGGGCAGAAATTGAGACACAGATGTAGAGAACAAATGTATGCACACCAAGGGGGGAAAGCAGCAGTGGGGGTGGTGTGGTGTGATGTGATGAATTGCGAGATTGGGATTGATATGTATACACCGATGGGTATAAAATGGATGACTAATAAGAACCTGCTGTATAAAAAAATAAATAAAATAAAATTCAAAAATTCAAAAAAAAATAATAAAAATAAATAAATAAACAAAAACCAGGAGCAACCTCCACCCTGCAGAACGAGGTTGGCCCTCTTGAAAATACTTCTCATTCTTTTAAGATAAGCCTACAGGAAAATAAAGGCATAATTCATCCACCTGATCTTATTGGACCTCTCCCAAGCCTATGAGGTAAATCTTACTATTGTTATTCCCATGTCAGAGATAAGGAAACTGAGGCTTAGAGATGACAAATAAATTGCCCAAGGTTATCTAGCAACGGAGGCAGTTTAGACCCAGCTCAGGTCTCTCCCGCTCACTCAAGTCCCAGGCTTCCCAAAGGGGGCAGGGAATGTGGCAGAATATCTTCCTTTTTAATAGTTAGTTTAATAGCCATGTTAATGTAATTGAAACACCAGTAGCCATCAAACTCATGATTTCAATGGGAACTCTAAATTTGGCCTTAAAATGATCTTAAGTTGTTTTGTTTCTTTTTTTTTTTGGCCATATCTCGAGCTTAGCTCCCCAACCAGGGATTGAACCCAGGCCCACAGGAATGAAAGTGCCAAGTCCTAACCACTGGACCGCCAGGGAATTCCCAAAATGATTCTAAGTTTGTAAATAGGTTTTTGATGTGTTGAAATAACTTTCTAGGCTCAAGTTGGAGCTGCTCCTGCCAAGGGTGCCATGTCAGTAAACCAAGCGTAGGTAAGTAGTCCCCGTAAATGCTCTGCCTGACCAGAAAGAAGTGCAGGATGTGCATCCGCCAAACCCCCCACGCCAAGCCAACCCCCGTCTCTACACTTACTTCCGTACTCCTTCTCACCCAAACAAGGTTGACTATTTGGCCCCATTCAGATCAGATATTTTCTCTTTTTCTCCTCCTTGTTCTTCATTCTTTATCCTAAGAAAGCATCCTGCTTTCCGGCCCCATTTTGCAGTGGCACCCTGGAGTCTAAAACTCCCACGGAAACTGTCTTTCTGGGCAGAGGGCCTGGGGAAAGGTATGCCTGAGGTCTAAAGAGTGTGCATGGGGGGAAATACCCATTTTTTCTCTCCTTTTTCGTCTCCTGGCTGTGCCCCAAGGGCAGCCCTCGTCACAGAACTGTGCAGTGGCAGGTGGGCCGCTAAAGCTCCGAGGAACCCCATCTTTCTGGCCAGAGCACCAGAAAAGGGGTCCCTGTGAGTCAGAGGATGTGGGGAGAATCCTGGAAAGGAGAGGGCTGGAGAAGGGATGCCTGATTCTGGAAATGAGTCCATACCAGAGCCTGGGCTCACGTCTCCTCTGTGCACACACATCCCAGACCCAAATCAACACAGCAAAGCCGGACACTGGAACCACCACCCACAGCGGCAAAGCAGAACTTGCAGTCCGGGCTGTTCCAGGGCAGCTGCCGCTAAAACAGCCCACAAGTCAGTATGTTCCAGAGGATTCTAACAGGACTCAGACCCTAAACAACACAATATTCAAACCGTCCAGGATACAATCTAAGATTACTCCACATATAAAAAGTCAGGAAAATTGACCAATTCTCAAGAGAAAAGACAATCAGCAGATGCCAACCTGGGGGTAACCCAGACGCTGGGATTGTCAGACAAAGACTTTAAAGCAGCTGTTTAAAGTTAAGCTCCATGATGCAAAGGTAAATGTATTTGAAGTGAATGGAAAGGGAGAAGTTCTCAGCAGAGAAACAAATAATTTAAAAGGACCAAATGGAAAATTAACAATTAAAAAAAAAATACATGGCCTAAAATTAACAATTCTCTGGAGGGCCTAATACCAGACGGAGATGACAGAAAGAAAAAATAAGGGAACTTGAAGACAGATCAATAGAAATAATGAACAGAGAGGATAAAAGTTGAAAAAAACAATATGGACTTCCCTGGCGGTCCAGTGGTTAGGACTCTGCACTTCCACTGCAGGGGGCACAGGTTCCATCCCTGGTCGGGGAACTAAGATCCTGCAAGCTGAGTGGCGTGGCCAAAAAAAGAAAAAGAAAAAGACAATATGGACAGTTTGAGCATTGTGTCATAGGAGTCCCAGAGATGAGAAAAAGACTGGTGCAGGAAAAAAAAAAATACTTGAAGAAATAGTGGTTGAAAACTTCCCACGAAGCTCAGTGAACACCAAACTGGATAACATAAAAATTAAACAAAACAGAACAAAACCACAAACCTCTACACATCAAACTCAAAGTGCTGAAAACTGAAGATAAAGAAAACATTTTGACAGTAGCTAGAGAAAAATGATATATCACATGCAAAAACACTTGGAATGATCACAGATTTCTCATCAGAAATTAAAGAGGCCAGAAACAGTGGGAAAACATTTTGACAGTGCTGAAGGAGGAAAAAAAAAAGAACTGTCAACCCAGAATTCTACATGCAAGAAACCATATTTCAGGAATGAAGATAAAATAAAGACATTGCAGAAGGAAAACAAAGAAAATTCATCAATAGCAGACTTACTCTAAAAGAGAAGGTAAAGGAAATTCTTTGAACTGAAGGGAAATTATACCAGAAAGATGCATGGATAGGACTTCCCTGGTGGCACAGTGGTTAAGAATCTGCCTGCCAATGCAGGGGACATGGGTTTGAGCCCTGGTCCAGGAAGATCCCACATGCTGCAGAGCAGCTAACCCCGTGGGCCACAACTACTGAGCCTGCGCTCTAGAGCTCAAGAGCCACAACTACTGAGCCCACGCACCACAACTACTGAAGCTGGTGTGCCTAGAGCCTGTGCTCCACAACGAGAGAAGCCACTGCAATGAGAAGCCCGTGCACCCCAACAAAGAGTAGCCTCTGCTCTCTGCAACTAGAGAAAGCCCGCACGCAGCAAGGAAGACCCAACACAGCCAACAATTAATTAATTAATTAATTAATTAAAAAAAAAAAAAAGAAGCGTGGCTATTCAGGAATGAAGAAAGAACAACAGAAACAGTAAATATATAGGGAGACTATTTTTCTCCTCTTAAGTTCTTTAAAATAAGTATGGTTGTTGGAAGCAAAAGTTATCACATTGTCTACTGGGATTTTCAATGTATGTAGATGTAATATATGCAATAATACAACATAAATGGGAAGATAAAGGTACCTAAGTAGTTGTAAGGCTTCTACATTTTACATGAAGTGGTAAAATATTAACTTTAAGTAGACTGTAAAATGTTAGTAATGTATATTATAATCTCTAGAGCAATCACACACAGAAAATAATACATAGAGATGGAATCAAAAAGCCAACCGATGAATTAAAATGGAATTCTAAAAAACATTTGAATAACCCAAAGGAGGCAGGAGAGGGGGAAGGGAGGAACGGAAAACAGAGGGACAAACAGAAAATAACAAAATCATGGACTTAACCCAACCATGTCAAAAATTACATTAAATGTAAATTGTCCAACAATATCAATTAAAAGACAAAGTTCATTACACTGGATAAAAAACAGACAACAACAAAACAAAAGACCCAACCATATTCTGTCTGGAAAAAACTCACTCTAAGTATAAAGACATAGGTAGATTAGAAGTAAAAAGGTGGAAAAAATATATACCATGCAAACACTAATCAAAAGAAAGCTGGTGTGGCCATATTAACTTCAGACAAATTAGACTTCGGAACAAGGAAGATTACTGGGGATAAAGGAGAACATTACATCATTGTAATAGGGTAAATACACCAAAAAATGACACATTACATATAGGAAAACAGTTTGTATGACCACATATATATCACTATGCATGAAAAAGACATAAAAATCCTAAATGTGTAAGCACTTAACAACAGATTTTCAAAATACATGAAGCAAAACCTGATAGAATTGAAAGGAAACATCGACATTCTATTGGGGAGTGGGGGAGGGGGAAGAAGGATAGGAGAGAACAGAGAGAAATAATAAAAACAAAACAAATATGTGAAATAGTATGTTAATGGTGGTGGGCGCCAAGCAGGACTCATGATCTGTGGGTATGGGTGTGGCATATGTGCCATTCTGTAGAGCGGTCAGGGAAGGCCTTGCTGAGCCGAGGGTGTGAACAAAGTCCTAGAAATAATGAGAGCTGATCCATGGGTACCTCGGCTGGAGGAGCGATCCAGTCTGGTGCAAAAGCCTGCAGGTGAGAATGTCCTTGGAAAGCCAGGACAGCTGAGCCCGGGGACCAATGGGAGCCGTGTAGGAGGGGAGGGCAGCGGGCATGCAGGGCTTTGGAGGGCATTGCAGACCACTGTGAGTTTTCTGGCTATCATTTTCAGTGATGGGAAGCCATTCAATGCTTTTGAGTGGAGAAGCGACCTCATATGACTTCCGTTTTTTTTTTTTTTTTTTTTTTTAATTTTATTTATTTATTTTTGGCTGCGTTGGGTCTTCATTGCTGCGCGCGGGCTTTCTCTAGTTGCGGTGAGCAGGGGCTACTCTTCGTTGCGGTGCGCGGGCTTCTCATTGTGGCGGCTTCTCTTGTTGCGGAGCATGGGCTCTAGGCGCGTGAGCTTCGGTAGTTGTGGCTCACAGGCTCTAGAGCGCAGGCTCAGTAGTTGTGGCGCACGGGCTTAGTTGCTCCGCGGCGTGTGGGATCTTCCCAGACCAGGGCTCGAACCCGTGTTCCCTGCATTGGCAGGCAGATTCTCAACCACTGCGCCACCAGGGAAGTCCTGGAGTTTTTAAGTTTAGGTCCAACTTACCAATATTTTTTCAAAGATCGTGCTTTTGGTGTTGCACTTAAAAACTCATTGCCAATAAGTCAGACAGAGAAAGACAAATACTAGATGTTATCACTTATACGTGGAATCTAAAAAAATAAAACAAAGGAATGAATATCACAAAATGGAAGCCGACTCACAGATACAGAGAACAAACTAGTGGTTACCAGTGGGGAGAGGGAAGAAGGAAGGGGCAAGACAGGGGTAGGGGATTAAGAGGTTCAAACTACTATGTATAAATAAATAAGCTACAAGGATATATTGTACAAAACAGGGAATATAGCCAATATTTTATAATAACTATAAATGAAGTATCCTCTTTAAAAACTGTGAATCACTATGTTGTACAGCTGAAACTAATATAATATTGTAAATCAACTATACCTCAAAATAAAACAAAACAAACAAAAAAAATCTCATTGTCAAACATGAGATCACCTAGATTTCCTCCTACGTTACCTCTTAGTTTTTTGTTTTACATTTAGGTCCATGATCCATTTTGAGTCAATTTTTGTTTAAACTGAAGGACAATGTCTCGACTTTTTGTCTTCATTTTTACTGCACATGGATGCCCAATTGTTCCAACATCATTTGTTGAAAAGTCTATCCTTTCCTCACTGATTTTCCTTTGCTCTTTGGTCGAAGATCAGTGGAATGTATTTCTGTGGATCAATTTCTGGGCTCTCTATCCTGTTCCCTTGACCTATTTTGTCTGTTCTTTCACCAATATCTCACTGTCTTGATTACTACAGCTGTAGAGTCTTTTTTTTAAAAATAAATTTATTTATTTATTTATTTTTGGCTGCGTTGGGTCTTCGCTGCTGCGTGCGGGCTTTCTCTAGTTGCGGCGAGCAGGGGTTACTCTTCATTGCGGTGCACGGGCTACTCATTGCGGTGGCTTCTCTCGTTATGGAGCACAGGCTCTAGGCGCATGGGCTTCAGTAGTTGTGGCACGTGGGCTCAGTAGTTGTGGCACACGGGCTTAGTTGCCCCACGGCATGTGGGATCTTCCCGGACCAGGGATCGAACCCATGTCCCCTGCATTGGCAGGCAGATTCTCAACCACTGCGCCACCAGGGAAACCCCAATAGCTGTATAGTAAGTCTTAAAGTCAGGCAGTGTCATCCTCTGACATCGTTCTTCAGTACTGTGCTGGCTATTACGTGTCTTTTCTGTCCATATAAAATTCATTAAAAACTTGTTGATATCTACAAAATGATTTGCTGGCATTTTGATTGGGATTGAACTGAATCTTAAGATCTTTGTGGGAAGAACTGACATCTTAACAATATTTAGAAACATGAAATATCTATCCATAAAGACGAAATATCTTCATTTGTTTAGATCTTTTTTCCATCCGTTTTGCAGTTTTCCTCATATAGATCCTGTATTTTGTTACATTTATACCTAAGTATTTCCCTCTCCCTCTCCCTCTCTCTCTCGTTTATCTCTATTGTGCTTTTAATTTCAAATTCCAACGTTCACTGTTGGTATATAGGGAGTCAAAGGACTTTTATATATAAAAATTATATCCTGCAACCCTGCTATAATTACTTACTAGTTCCAGGAGTTTTTGTTGTTGTTGTTGCTGTTGATTCTTTGGGGACTTTCTTCATAGACAATCATGTCATCTGCAAGCAACAATTTTATTTCTTCCTTCCCAGCCTGTATAGCTTTTATCTCCTTTTCTTGCCTCATTATTAGCTAGGACTTCCAGTACAATGTTGATCAGGAGTGGTTAGAATGGGCATCCTTCCTTGTTCATGATTTAGGTGGAAAGCACCTAGTTTCCCCCTGTGAAGTGTGATGTTAGCTGCAGGTGTTTTGTAGATGCTCTTTATCAAGTCGAGGAAGTTTTCCTGTGGGAAGTCGTTGGGGTTTGTTTTTTTGTTTTTCTTGGCCACTCTGCGCAGATTGTGGGATCTTAGTTCCCAGACCAGGGATTGAACCTGCGTCCCCCGCAGTGAAAGTGCAGAGTTGTAACCACTGGACTGCCAGGGAATTCCCAGTTTTGTTTTGTTTTTTAATTAAAAGATATTGGAGGACTTCCCTGGTGGTGCAGTGGTTGAGAATACGCCTGCCAATGCAGGAGACACAGGTTCAATCCCTGGTCTGGGAAGATCACACATGCTGCGGAGCAACTAAGCCTGTGAGCCACAACTACCGAGCCCACATGCTGCAACAACTGAAGCTCGCACGCCTAGAGCCCGTGCTCCACAAAAACAGAAGCCACCACAAGGAGAAGCCCTCGTTGGACTTCCGTGGTGGTGCAGTGGTTAAGAATCCACCTGCCAATGCAGGGGACACGGGTTCGAGCCCTGATCCGGGAAGATCCTACATGCTGCAGAGCAACTAAGCCCGTGCGCCACAGCTACTGAGCCTGCGCTCTAGAGCCCACGAGCCACAACTACTGAGCCCGCGTGCCACAATTACTGAAGCCCGTGCGCCTAGAGCCCATGCTCCACAACAAGAGAAGCCACTGCAATGAGAAGCCTGCACACTGCAATAAAGAGTAGCCCCCGCTCGCCGCAACTAGAGAAAGCCCGCACGCAGCAATGAAGACCCAGTGCAGCCAAATAAATAAACAAATAAATAAATAAAATTATTAAATAAATAAATAAAAATTAAAATCTTAAATAAAAAGGAGAAGCCCTCGCACCGCAATGGAGAGTAGCCCCCACTCACCACAACTAGAGAAAGCCCGCACACAGCAACAAAGACCCAACACAGCCAAAAATTTAAAAAAAAAAAAAAATTGGATCTTTTCATTTGCTTTTTCTGCATCTATTGATATATGATTTTTCTTCTTTAGTCAGCTCATGTTGTGGATTTCAGTAATTGATTTTCAAATGTTGAAGCAGGCTGCATACCTGGAATAAATCCTACTTGGTTATGTTATATAATCTTTTTATGCATTACTGGATTCAATTTGCTCATATTTTGTTGAGGATTTTTGCATCTATATTCATGAGATGTCGATCTGTAGTTCTCCTTTCTCATAATATGTTTACCAGCTTTTTGTATTAGGGAAATGCTGGCCTCACAGAATGAGTTAGGCAGTGTTCCCTCTGCTTCTATTTTCTGGAAGAGATTGTAGCAAAACAGCATCATTTTTTTTTTAAATTTTTTTACAATTTTAATTAATTTATTTATTTTTGGCTACATTGGGTTTTCGTTGCTGCACGCGGGCTTTCTCTAGTTGTGGCAAGCGGGGGCTACTTTTTATTGCAGTGTGTGGGCTTCTCATTGTGGTGGCGTCTCTTGTAGTGGAGCACAGGCTCTAGGTGCACTGGCTTAGTAGTTGTGGCATGCGGGTTCAGTAGTTGTGGCTCGTGGGCTCCAGAGAGCAGACTCAGTAGTTGTGGCGCACAGGCTTAGTTGCTCCGCGGCACGTAGGATCTTCCCGGACCAGGGCTCGAACCCATGTCCCCTGCATTGGTGGGCATATTCTTAACCACTGCGCCACCAGGGAAGTCCCCAGCATCATTTCTTTCTTAACTGTTTGATAGAATTCACCAGTGAAACCATCAGTGCCTGGTGCTTTCTCTTTTGAAAGATAACTAATTAGTGATTCAGTTACTTCAATAGATTTAGGCCTATTCAGATTATCTATTTCTCCTTGTGTGTCTTTTGTTAGTGTTTTTGAACAATTGATCCAATTCATCTTAGTTATCAAATTTGTGGGCATAGAGCTGTTCATAATATTCCTTTGTTATCCTTTTAATATCTATAGGATCAGTACTGATGACCCTTACTTCATTTCTGATATTAGTAGTTTGTGTCTTCTCTCTTTTTTTTTCTTGGCTATCAAGGCTAGAGGTTTATCAATTTTATTGATCTTATTAAAGAACCAGATTTCATTTTCATTGATTTTCTCTACTGATTTCCCCCCTTTTAGGGGGCACAATGCCATGCACACACTACAAAAGAAATCCAGAAGTTAGCCAAATTAGTATCAGACAAAGTAGACTCCAGAGCCAGGGATATTATCAGGAATAAAAAGAAATATTTAAAATGGCAACGGGGCCAATTCATCAAAAAGACAAAGCAACGCTAAATGTACATGTACCTAATACAGAACTTCAAAGTACATGAAAGATGTGATAAAACGGAAAGGAGAAATTGTCAAATCCATCATTAGAGCTGGAAGTTTCCAACATTTCTCTCTCAGCAATTGATAGAACACAGGAACAGAAAATCAGAAAGGTTTTAGAAGATTAGAGCAATGCCATCAACCCACTGGACCTCACTGACATTTCCTGAGCACTTCACCCACAGCAGCAGTTCAAGGAATATGCACCAAGGGAGTCCACATTCTCGGCAACAAATCTCAATAAATTTTAAAAAGCACAGAAATCATACAAAGTATGTTCTCTGGGGTATTTCCTGGTGATCCAGTGGTTAGGACTCTGCACTCTCACTGCAAAGGGCCCAGGTTCTATCCCTAGTTGGGGAACTAAGATCCCATAAGCGGTGTGGCCAAAAAAAACCCAAAAACACACACAAAAAAGCAAAGTATGTTCTCTGCTCACAACATAATTAAACCTGAAACTAATTTTGGAAACATATCTGGAAAATCCTCAAATATTTGTAAATTAAGACCACATTCCAAATAAACTATAGGTCTGAGAAGAAATCATAATGGAAATTGAAAACATTTTCAACAGAAAACACAACATATTATAATTTGTGGGATGTAACTAAAGTAGTGCTTAGAGGGAAAATTATAGCCTTAAATTCAGATGCTGTCATCCTTGTCCCTCCATTACACTGTTCCCTACCAACCTCTCACCAATGATTTCAGGATCATTGCTTAGAAGCTTATTTCATAAGGTTTGCAAAATGTTGCTTCTCTAATTTTACTGACCCTTCTGCATGTATTGGCTAGAATTCTTTTTATAAATAAGTGCTTTCCCTCATCAACTATTTGGTTACCTTGAAATGTAAGGGTAAAATAAGAAAGGCAAGATTAATTGTTTTGCTTGAGTCTTTTATCTATTTTCAGAATGAGACAATGCCCCAGCAATATTCACCTGTGATCAACAGGATTTCCAAAAATAGCATTATGAAGAAATGAATTTGAACACGTCAATCATATACAACTTTTTATTCCTTTTGAGGCTCAAATTGTTCCAGTAGGGGGCCTCTTGAAGTCCTCCCCACCCCAAACAACGTATCATAATAATTTGCCAACATACAGAAATGCTGAAAAGAATTTTCCAGTGAACAGTTATAAACCTACCACCTAGATTTCACAGTCAACATTTTTCTTTGACCAACACCACCAATACTACATATTTTCATCAAACTCTTTTCAGTTTAATGTGTATCCTTCTAGGCCTTTTTCTATGTATTTCACATATTTCCTTAATGTATTAGTCAGCTCCAGCTGCCATAACAAAATACCACAGACTGGGAGGCTTAAAGCAACACACATTTATTTCTCACAGTTCTGGAGGCCAGAAGTCCAAGATCAAGGTGTTGGCAGGTTTGGTTTCTCCTGAGGCCTCTCTCAAGACATGGGCCGGGGCTATAGCCACCTAAAGACTGGGACTGGAGGACCTGTTTCCATTTCAGGTGTCTGGCAACTTGGTGCTGATGTTGGCCAGGGACCTCAGTTCCTCCACACAGGGGGTCCCACCACAGGCTTGAGCGTCCTCAGGACATGGTGGCTAGCTTCTTTCAGAGCCAGTGATCCGAGAGAGAGAGCCAGGTGGAAGCTTACTGTTTTTTGGACCTACACTTGGAAGTCACATAGCATCACTTCTGCCACATCCTGTTCGTTAGAAATGAGTGATCAAGTGCACCCCCTCTTACGGGGAGCAGGGTTTGGCTTCCCTTTTGAAAGGAGTGTTGAAGGATTTATGAACCTATCCCAAATGTACTTTCACCCTCACTTCTGTGATGTTTTGATTCTTGAAAGTTGTTCCCACCGCACTGTATGTAATTCTAAGACAGTAAGAATCATAATTCCTTCCTCACCACTGTATCCCTCCCCACACAAGAGCCTCTCACTCAGGCCCTGACATACTCTGAACGTTAATCACAGCACTCCTCAGACTTTGGAGGGTGGAAGAACTGCTGATGGTCTTGGTGTTCTCGCTAGAACACTTGTGAGATGTAGTTTGAAAATATACATTTTTTTTTGCATCGTGAGCACATTCATAATTTTACCTGCAGAATAGGATATGACAAGTCCCTTCTCTGGGAAACAGTAATGAGTGGCTACTATTTACAACACCTGCATGCTGGAGAAGTCTTCCCTAAGAAACATGTAGCTGCCAGACTCAAGTCAGCTATTTTCAAGCTTTTCTGTGAATATCCACTTCTTATTCATTGATTTGTCACCCATAGCACCTTCTAGAAGAAAACGGCTGGCAGAGCCCAACGATCTATGAAAACTGCAGATGAAGCTAGAAATTAGGAGGATAACTTTGACAGCCAGGAAAATTAGTTTGCCTTTGGGAAGCTGGTCCACGGGCCACGCACATAAAACGGGCTACCCCTCATTTTACAGGTGGGGAAACTGAGGCAGAGAGGCCAAGGGGCCTGCCCACAGTTACAAAGCTGAAAGGAAGACGGGGAGGATTCAAACCCAGAGGTAGGCAACCTAAGAACACTGGTTCTTTTCTTTTTTTCCTTTCCACTGTGGTAAAATATACCCAACATTCCATTTACAACTTTAGCCGTTTTTCAGTGTAGAGTCCAGAGGCATTAAGTACACTCACACTGTTGTGCAACCGTCACCCACTATCCATCCTCCCAAACCGAAACTCTGTCCCCATTAAATCCTAACGCCCATTGCCCCTCCCCCAGCAGCCACCGCGTTCTTTTTTAGAAAGATTAGAGCACTTACACTGAGTGGTGGCCCTCATGCTGGGCAAAAAACAAAATACAAACACAGAATACCTTCCGGACGGAGCAAACCCAAGCCAGAGTCGCTGCGCCCCTGCGGCTCAGGTACTGCGGCACCTCGGAGCGCAGGCCACGCCGGCCACGCCCTCCCGCCCTGCCCCCGTGGCTGGCCACACCCCTCTCCACGCGCCCGCGGCTGGCCCCGCCCCCCCGCCCCGCCCCCGTGGCCGGCACGCTCGCGCGTCTGGGGGCGGAGGCCCGCGCGGGCCGAACCACAGTGACCATCAGAATGGGGAAAGGCGGAATTACAGCCGCCGCGGTGAGCTTGGGCGTAAGTGATTAAAGCAACTCTCATTCCTTTTTGTATTGCGCCAGGCAGTCGTCCCTCTAGTAGCCTTAGCCTTCTCTGGCTCTCCAGGAATTCCGTTTGTATTTTGGAATCGTCCATTCTTTTGCCCAGTCAGTAGACGAGTCTAAAAACCGACATGTGGAGGGGGAACTTAGTAACGTAAGTTGAAATATTTGGTGAAAGGCTAAGACATCCTAACCAAAATAGTTTGTTGAACTTACAGTTTCCTCTAGTATCAATTTTTAAGTAAATGATATTCTCACGCACTTCCGTGTACTGAGATGATTTCTGGTACCTCCCTGCGGCTTCACAAATAGTTTATTCCTTTCCCGCAGGGCCCGACGGGAGAAGGAAGGGAGTGGCTGCCATGTTGGACGGAACCATCTGCTACTTTAGATGGGGTAGCCTAGTTCCCAAATAGTTTGTAAATTGACCGAAGCACGTGCGGTGATTAGAGTGGAGCACGCACTTGTCACAGGGGCGCTGTCGGAATCCCTGGTGGGCATATTTCTGCCCTGTGAGCTCTTCCGGGCGCGCGGGGCTGCAGCAAGGCATGGGCGCCCCCCTATCCCCGTGGGCGCCCCGCCGCACGCACATGGCCCGGCGGTAGGCGCGCGGTGCGGCCTGGGAGAGTCGGAAGCGCGGCGAGGCCCGGCGAGGCAGCAGGGAAGGGCCATGCAGGACGCGGAGAACGTGGCGGCGCCCGAGGCGGCCGAGCAGCGGGCCGAGACCGGGCAGCAGCAGCCGACCGCCGAGCCGCCGCCGGGGGAGGAGCCGGCGCGGCCCGGCGCGCAGGAGGCGGCGGGCGGCGAGGACGAGGAGGCTGAGCCGGGGCCTGATGTGCCGGCCGAGCCCGCGGCGGACGAGGAGGAGGCCGGCGCGACCCACGGCGTGTCCCCGCCGCCGCCCGAGGATTCCCCCACCCCGGCCGCGGACGAGGCCCCGGCGGGGCAGGCGCGGGACGCTGCGTCAGAGACCGGGTCCGAGGGGTCGAGCGGGGAGCCGGGCGGTGCGGCGGAGAACGGCGGCGCGGACGAGCCCTCCTTCAGCGACCCCGAGGACTTCGTGGAGGACGTGAGCGAGGAAGGTGAGGCGGCGGGGCCGGTCTGCGCCAAAGTTCCCGATCCTCGAACGCGGGAGGGGTGCCCGCCCTCTGCCTGTCGCCCCCACATAGGGAAGGTTTCCGTGAGCGCCTGGATTTTGTTTTCTCCAGAAGAAGAGGAGGGCAGGGTGGTGACAACTTGGGGAGCCAGCCACTGGCACTGCAGCCTGGAGTTTGGAGGGTGATGAGGGCAGACGGCGTGCACGCGGGAGCCGTGGCCGAGTGTGCAGCGGTGTGGCCGTTAGGGTCGAGCCGAGCAGGACACTCCATGTGCTGCACGGTCTCGGGTGACAGTTCTTCGTCTGCAGTCTGGGTGCCCCGAGTGACCCGCCAGACTTGTCAAAGGCCTGAGACTGACTCGATGCCGACTCCTTAGGGGTGGATGGACGCTGTCCCTCGGGAGTGGGAAGAGCAGGGTGGCCAAGCTGGGTTCCTTTGCCCCCGCTGTCCCACAGGAGCGTCTACCCCCAGAGAGTTCCTTAGGAGGACAGTTCGAGGCCGGCTCTACCCGATTCCTCCTGTTTGCGTCTCTCTTTTCCTAAGTCTGTAGGCATACCATCATCCGTCTGTTGGCAAATAATTTTCTTGAGTTGTAGGATTGATTATCGCTTACTTTGCCTTACTTTTTGCCTTGGTTCGACTTACGTGCATTATTTCTGCTTTGTGCCTGAGAGAGCCTGTCTCCTAAGGTGACTTCTGATGATGGCTGATCTCATTTGTTTTTATGTTTGTTTTTAGCCATTTTACCTCTTCAGGCTGGGAGCACATCAGTGGATTCCTCTGCATATTGACCACCTTATAATAAAATGGGAAAAATGAATTAGACACCATAGAGGTAGCCAACTATACACCAGGAAGATGTTGCCACTTAAAGTTAGATTTTTTGGAGATGGGTGTGATCTCTCTGAGAATGAGTCAGAGTAATAAAGGATATCATAAAATGAAAAAGAAGGTTTAGAGAAACAACACAGAGTTGTTTGACTTTGAAAGATAATTTTATTTATTTTTAAAATTTTTATCAAATGCTTTTGGTTTTTTTTCCTTCCAGTTTTACTGAGGTATAATTGATGTACAGCACTGTATACGTTTGAAGTGTGCTGCATAATGATTTGACTTATTTGAAACATCATTTTAAAGGGCTACCTGTTATTGTCACTGTTGTCTTATACTTTATTTCATGAGACAAAAAACATTTCAGCGTGAAAAGCAGGAAGGGCTCCACAAGCTAGTGAGGACCTGGGAGCCCCTGATCCAGTCAAAGCCCTTCACCTGTAAGAAAATGTGTTCCTTGTGGAGTAGGTTGCTGGGAATTGACAGAGAGGCTGTGTTTCTGGGCTCACCCCCTTTCCCCTACCCCCCAGCCTAGACCAGTGTTCTTTTCTTACAACACCAATTTATCTTCTATTTTAAAATTTGAGTTTTGATTTTAAAGCCTATTTTGAGCCCTTAGGTATTTATTCACGACTGGTTTTTTTGTTGTTGTTGTTATAAATTTTATTTATTTATTTATTTATTTATTTTTGGCTGTGCTGGGTCTTCGTTTCTGTGCGAGGGCTTTCTCTAGTTGCGGCAAGCGGGGGCCACTCTTCATCGCGGTGCGCGGGCCTCTCACTGTCGCGGCCTCTCTTGTTGCGGAGCACAGGCTCCAGACACGCAGGCTCAGTAGTTGTGGCTCACGGGCCCAGTTGCTCCATGGCACGTGGGATCTTCCCAGACCAGGGCTCGAACCCGTGTCCCCTGCATTGGCAGGCAGATTCTCAACCACTGCGCCACCAGGGAAGACCCACAACTGATTTTTTTTAAGCATTATTTGAGCACACCTAATTTACACAAGATTTCTAGTATGTGACTTCCGATGTGTGACAAAGGATACTGACATGAGCACAGGCCAGCCAGGCTAGGTGACTGCTGGGAGGGCCTTTGGAAGCCCTTGTGATCCTGATATTTCGCCAGAGTGACCTGTGAGGCTCCTGGTCCTAAGGAACAGAAACTGAGCAAGCTGTCAGTTTTCTTGAGGCCAGTAGCTCACGTGTGTTTTCTGGTTCATGAGAACTGCCCTGTAGGGTCAGAAAGTGATGCTCAAGATGCTGGTTGTTTTGAAAATGGGCTGAGTCTCGTGATGAGCCCTCTCGTAGGTGCCGCAGCCCCAGTGCCGTTGTCTTGCCTCCTTCCTCTTTGAGACAGGTGAACTCTCACACAGTTGCATCTTTTATTTTTTTAATTAATTAATTAATTTTATTTTTGGCTGCGTTGGGTCTTCGTTGCTGCACGCGGGCTTTCTCTAGTTGCGGCGAGCCGGGGCTACTCTTCGTTGCGGCGCGCGGGCTTCTCGTTGTGGTGGCTCCTCTTGCTGCGGAGCACAGGCTCTAGGTGCGCGGGCTTCAAGTAGTTGTGGCACGCGGGCTCAGTAGTTGTGGCTCACGGGTTCTAGCGCGCAGGCTCAGTAGTTCTGGTGCACAGGCTTAGTTGCTCTGCGGCATGTGGGATCTTCCCGGACCAGGGCTCGAACCCATGTCCCCTGCATTGGCAGGCGGAGTCTCAACCTCTGTGCCACTAGGGAAGCCTGCACAGTTGCACGTTAATCAGTTTAATTTTTCAACTGCCTTTGGTGCTTGGCCAAGCAAATATGTGATAACGGTTTTAACTAAGTGTCTTCTTTGCTACTTAGTCTTGAGAACTGTTTCTTTATTCCCTGGAGTCAGAGTGGGAATCTGACTGCGTGGGCTGGTAATGATGAAGGAAATGTGTTTCTTCTTGTGTAGTTACTACTCTTATTCCCTTAAGTGTGTGTGGGTGGGTTCTTATAAACCAGACACAGTTTGTATAAAAGCTGAGCTTTTTGTGGTAAACTTTGTAAATTTGGATCAGGCTTAACAGGTCTTGTAATTGTTTGGTAAGTCAGCTTTAAAAGTAACCCAAGGATTTGACTGCAGTCTCTGTAGGAAAGATGCGATGACCTAATCTGCCTCTTTCCTTCTTTTTCCGTTTTGCTTGGCCTCAATTTTAGCTTCATTGAAATTTAACTGGCAATTTTTTTATCCAAGGTAACATTTTCAGTATCATTCGTTAAAGGTGTTGAAGTTTAATTAGAGATAGTTTATAACAGGGCTTGCCTCTGGAAATTAAAGGACTTTTTTTTCTTTTTTGAAGACCTTTTAACTTTTTTCAACACAAAAGTGAAGAAAATTCATCTTAAGTTTTGAAAATGAAATACAACAAAGAATATTTTCTGACATGTGTCCTATATAGCATGTTGAAATGCTTGAGTATAGTGCAGAAATTAGAGTGATAATTAGGTTCCAGAACACATAGATACCTGAGTAACAAGCCATTGTTCTTCAGCTGTTGTTTAAAAATTACCTTGTACACTCATTTTGCCTGTACAGACAGTCCCCACGTTGTGATGGTTTGAATTACAGTGGTATGTAAGTGGGTTTATCAGGAAGGAACCCCACTGTAAATCAGGAAGGTCTGTATGACCAGTGTAGCTTCGTGTAATGAGTATGCTTTGATGGCAGCCTTAAAGATGCCCTTCTGTTCTCGCTCCTAACACAGTGCCTTGGAATCTTACAGCTTTCTAGACAAGCTGGCTAACTAATTGGGATTAGGATTCGTACAGAATTTGTGTTAAAAAGAGGAGGATTTGCTTTTTTCGTCTGATACTCCATTTGCCCTCCGAGAGCCCATCTGCAGCAACCAGTCCAGCGTTTCTGTTGGTGCTGGGGCGTTACGGTCAAAAGGACTTCAAGCCTGAGACAGGCCTCTGATAAGACAGCAGCAGGCAGCCCCCAGATGACATTGAATCGCCCAGAAAACAGTAGGCCTCCAGTTGGCTTCCCAGACCTGTTTGCATTGATTCCTCTGTGTTTCTTTTTCCTAATTCGTTTTACACCTATCTTTTCTTCTTTTTCTCTTACTCTTGCTGACCATTTTATGGAAATGAAGCAATTCTGAGAGGTTTGAACACTTAAGATTTGGGTTCTTTGATCTTAATTTTAAAAGCGGGTGGCATGAACATAATAGGTTTTGAGCTTTGAAGTTACGAGAGTAAGTTGACGTTGCTTACTGTGTTCCAAGCACTGTTCGAAGCATTTACAATTTAAGGTCTGAATGGCTGGTGTCTCCCGGTGATACTGCGAGGTATTTCGTCGAACTGGAGACACCGTCGTCGGTAAGATGCATCACTGTTTGCTCGCTTTCATGAGCTTCTCTAGCCTGTAGTCACCTGGTTGAAGAGCCAGTCTCGGTCCCGTGTGGTTTGCGAACAAGGCTGTTTTACGCAACGAGTATAGGGTGACGAGTTCGTTTTGTTGTAAACTGAAGGCAGTGCCTGGGGGTGGATTTGTAGTAGAGGCGGGTCAGAGAAGGCCATTCCCTGGCTTACTTCGGGTTTTTTCTGATTTCTGGTGAAAGGCCATCCTCTTTTTTGCCTTCTTCATTATTAAAACCTCTTTGAAAAGATTCATTTAAAATCTTCCATTATTGCCAGACGTCAGTTGACATATCTTGACTGTCAGTGGGAGTGTAAAGAGTTACAATATTTCTAATTCTTTCAAGTTTAAATTTTGAGTCAAGCCAGGGCTCTGATTTCTTTTGCTCACAGTGAAAGCATTTAGATTATTCACTTTTTGCTTTTTGGAAACTTGTTCAGTGTGCTAACCTAGTGCATTAACTTGGTCAAAAAAAGTCATTCGACAAATCTTTCACTTGTACAGAATTACTGGGCGATATACTCAAAGATCGGCCACAGGAAGCAGATGGAATCGATTCCGTGATTGTGGTCGACAATGTTCCTCAAGTGGGACCTGACCGTCTGGAGAAACTCAAAAACGTCATCCATAAGATCTTTTCCAAGTTTGGGAAAATCACAAATGATTTTTATCCAGAGGAGGATGGAAGGACAAAAGGGTGAGTCATGTTCTCCAGCACGGAAGTGTCACTTGTGTTTTCTTGGTAGCTGACAGACACCGTGAAGATGATCGTGTGCTCAGGAGCTCACTGTGAATGCGGGAGCGTGGCCTCACTTTGGCACTTTGGCCACGTTTATCCAGGCCGCCCTCGGCTGGCAGCTCTGTGGAGCAGTGATTTGGTCCTTGGGGTCATTGGAGGGAGGGCGAAGGAGATGCAGTGTGGTTCTTGAATTAGGTATTGTAAGGTGGCTGCTATGCTTTTAAGAAATAAGACCTTGATCTCTTCGTCACTGAACAGTTATTGACACAATATACATTCTGGGTAAAGGGACCAACAGATCTGAAAGTTGGCGAGATTTCAGGAAAATCTGACATGGTATTTTATTGATTCTAAGATGTGCTTTTTTCCCACATTTATCATCTCTGAAATGGAGATACTTCTTAGAATCTAGGGGACATTGTGTCATTCCATAGTAACTTTTTTGTGGCATCACCTAAAATATTGTATCTTTTATTTATTTTTAAATTTATTTATTTATTTATCTTTGGCTGCATTGGGTCTTCGTTGTTGCGCGCAGGCTTTCTCTAGTTGCAGCGAGCAGGGGCTACTCTTTGTTGCGGTGCGCGGGCTTCTTATTGCGGTGGCTTCTCTTGTTGCATAGCACGGGCTCTAGGCACGTGGGCTCAGTAGTTGGCTCAGTAGTTGTGGCACGCGGGCTCAGTAGTTGTGGCTCATGGGCTCTAGAGCGCAGTCTCAGTAATTGTGGCGCACGGGCTTAGTTGCGCCACGGCATGTGGGATCTTCCCGGACCAGGGCTCGAACCCATGTCCTCCGCATTGGCAGGCGGATTCTTAACCACTGCACCACCAGAGAAGTCCCTGTATCTTTTTAAAATGGAAGCATGAGGTATGTGTCTTGCAGTTTGCTTTTTAAGTTCAATGTTAGGTTTTTTGTGTTGGTAAGTGTAATTCTAGTTTCTTCCTTGTAAATGCTCTGTGCTCTGTCATATCATATGATAGTTTGTCTGTTTTCCTATGGATTGACAGTGTTTTGAACAGCAGTTAGGAACAGCCTAACAGTCTGTCCTCTTCTGAGCACAAGAGAGGGTTTGGGCTGCATGAAGTGTCCCTCTTCAGTGCCACTGGCCAATCCCAAATTATGCCTGAGTGTCGTGACCAGTTTACATTCGACCAGCAGTAATGAAAGTTCTGTTTGTTGCTCCACAAACTTGTCAGACTTTCACCATTAAAATTTCATAAAAATATCAGCCTCTGGGTACAAGCAAAATTGTCTTTTATGGGACAAGAATGAGAAGGTGGTATAAACTTAATTTTTTTAAATTTCAAATTTTGGAAACTACCTAGAATAGTTTTAATTTCTTAAAAAATTATCACATGCAGGTAATGCTTCATACTTTTTTTATTTCAGGAACTAGGTGGAAGGATAACCTTTTTTTGAGCAGTTGCTTGTGTTATTTTTGTTAAAATGAAACATTCTCTGAGAGCCTTTGTAATTTTGCCTGTGATACACAGTATTAGACCACCCATGTTTTTTTAAACAGTTTTGTTGAAAGGTACTTGACACAGAGTAAAATCGGATAGTTCTAAAGTGTACAATTTTATAAGTTTTGGTGTATGTGTACACCCATAAAACCATTATCATAGTCAAGGTAATGGACGTTTTGGTTAATTAGCTTTTCTATAATTTCTGATCGTGTACTTAGAGACTTTGGATCTTTGCTAGGATTTTGTTCACATTTAGAACTGTCCTGCTAGTGATCTGACTGCCTCCGGGACATGGCAGGAAGACAGGTCTCGGATACCCGTGGTGGGTACGAGCCCTGTGGAAGTCTGGGTGTGTGGAGCGTGCCCTGCCTGATCTTCAAGTCCGCACTTGTGCAAGTTGCCCTCTTTCTCAATTCAGGTATATTTTCCTGGAATATGCATCCCCTGCCCATGCTTTGGATGCTGTGAAAAATGCCGATGGCTACAAGCTCGACAAGCAGCACACATTCAGAGTCAACCTCTTCACTGATTTTGACAAGTGAGTTCTGACTCAGCCCAGGAGAACCTGGGCATTTTCCTGAGCGTGAATGGCCAGCCGTTTCTGCCCCGGGGGGCAGTGGGTGCTTAGTGGCCTTTTAGGTAGCTGCATTCTCCCGTCAGACCACTGCAGGACCATTTCACGTCCCTGGCCAGTAGCACCCCCTGACCACCAGCATCCCCTCACCGGTTATGACCAATCAAAACCTTGTCCTTTCCCTCTGCGGGGAGGGCAGGGGTGCAGTAGTGCCTGTGGTTGAGAGCCACTCAGCCCTGTGGTAATCGTCATCGTGTTGCTACTCTTCCAGGTACATGACTATCAGTGATGAGTGGGATATTCCAGAGAAACAACCTTTCAAAGACCTGGTATGCTGTATAAAATCTATACGTAACTGGAAGAAGTGGTGGCTAGCCTCTTGGCTTGAAGTGATGTATTCCTCAGGAGTTAAAGCTGCTGACTGAACTGGTCAAATCTCTTAAGAGCAACAGTTATGAATAAGTATTCTTTGGTTAAAATTAATGAAGTGTAATATATTCCTTGCCTTTGGTTCTGTTTCTAGGGAAACTTACGTTATTGGCTTGAAGAGGCGGAATGCAGAGATCAGTACAGTGTGATATTTGAGAGTGGAGACCGCACTTCCATATTCTGGAATGACGTAAAGGATCCGGTCTCCATTGAAGAGAGAGCGGTGGGTATTTGCTGCCATGTGGGGGCTTGCCTCGTGTTTCCGTAGCAAAGAGGAGCTTGGTGGGAATTCCCTGGCAGTCCAGTGGTTAGGACTTGCGCTTTCACTGCCAAGGGCCCGAGTTTGATCCCTGGTCAGGGAACTAAGATCCCAAAAGCCACACGGCAAAAGAGAAGAGGAGCTTGGTATAAGAGCAGGTGAAGTGTCACGTGCTTTGAGGTTACGCCTCTGAGAACAACTTTTATTCTTCCAGCTTTGAAAGGCGCCCTAAGAAGTGGATAGGCTTCTTGTGTTTTTAGCCTAAAGTTTGAGGAGTATATTTGTTGTAGACTTTGGACTCTTTGTGTTCGGCTTTTTGTTGTGTTAACATCAGCACTGATTTTTTCCACAGAGATGGACAGAGACGTATGTGCGTTGGTCTCCTAAGGGCACCTACCTGGCGACCTTTCATCAGCGAGGCATTGCTCTTTGGGGGGGAGAAAAATTCAAACAAATTCAGAGATTCAGCCACCAAGGGGTTCAGCTTATTGATTTCTCACCTTGTGAAAGGTAAGCTGTTTGAAAATTGCAAATGGAGTCATGCCAGCCTTCTAGGGATAATTTTTTAAAGCTTTATTTTGCAGTAATTTTAAAGTTAAAATAGAAACATTATAGGAAGAGTCCAAAGGACTCCCGTGTGCTCTTTACCGTGAGTCTCTAGTTACTATTTTGTTGCACTTGCTTTATCGTTTTCTTTCTCCACACATATGCATAAACTACATCTTCTTGCATAAGGGACTTGAGTATCTGCTGACTTTGGTATCGACCGCGGGGTGGGGAGGCCTGGAACCAGTCCCCTGTGGATACTGCACGTGACCATCTGTTCTCTTTACCTTGTCTTAATTAAAATCCAAGGAAGAGAAAGTATGAGAATTCCACATCTCTCATTCCGCTCGTGCACACAGCCGACGTTTGTTTGGAATCTGTTGGATCATTCCTTGTCCTGATTTTATCAGGGAAACATTTTTTTTTAAACACCTTTATTGAAGTATAATTGCTTTACTCAGGGAAACATCTTGAGGTGACCCTTGGAGCACCCTGGTGCCGAGCGGGACTGAATGGTCTGTGCCACGGTGGTTCTGCTCCGTATTTCGAGTGGGGTCTCCAGGCGGGAGGACGTGGTCGGGGGAGCCTGGAGTTTGGAGAAAGTGCTACTTACACGAGTCTTGGCTGCTGTTCTGGCAGCCTCACTTGTGCCTGGAGTCACCTTCTGGAGCGGAAGCTTGGCCACGTCCACTGCAGCGTGGACAGGTCCTTGCCACACCCACACAACTGTGACCTTCACATGAGAGGAGGTGGAAGTGTGCAGGAGATGAGTAGGTGTC
Organism: Eubalaena glacialis; assembly: GCF_028564815.1. Classification (NCBI taxonomy): domain Eukaryota; kingdom Metazoa; phylum Chordata; class Mammalia; order Artiodactyla; family Balaenidae; genus Eubalaena; species Eubalaena glacialis. Next base: position 93,331,363 of record NC_083728.1, on the reverse strand, counting down.
CCCTCTGTTGCAGATACCTGGTGACTTTTAGCCCCCTGATGGACACTCAGGATGACCCTCAGGCCATCATCATCTGGGACATCCTTACCGGGCAGAAGAAGAGAGGTTTTCACTGTGAAAGCTCAGCCCATTGGCCTATTTTTAAGTAAGTGGACCCATGGTAGCCAGTGGTGACCTCTTTGTGGCCTTTTCTTCGTCGATGAGTCTGGCACTTTTCTTCTTTGTAGGTGGAGCCATGATGGTAAATTCTTTGCCAGAATGACACTCGATACTCTCAGTATCTATGAAACTCCTGTAAGTGATTTATTTGATTATCTGCAAGTGAGCTGCCCCGTCAGTTGCTTGTCAGCTGCAGTACCTGCTCGAGGATGCAGTGCTTTCCCTTAATTTGTGGTGCAGCCAAAAGGGAGAGAGACTAGTTCTGTGCCTTTCAGTTGCTCGGGTCCTGGATTTGGGTCTTTAATCCGCCAGCCCCCGCTTCTGCCGCTGCAAGGGGTTAAGGGTGGGAGTGGGTGAAATGGGCTCTGGAAATATGTACTTTGCTGCTGTGGGCGAGTTGCTTCATTGTTGATCTGTCGCCCTCTGCTTACACCGCTCCCTCGGCAGGCTCACGTTGTAAAAGATTGTACGTACCACTGAGACATGGGCTTGGTTTAACTCCACTGTAACCTTGCTTTTCCGCAGTCTATGGGTCTTTTGGACAAGAAGAGCTTGAAGATCTCTGGCATAAAGTAAGCGACTCTCTCAGCCTGTGGTTTTTGCCTCCCTCCTCTAGCACTTGGCTCCTGCGCAGTTGGAGAAAATGCTGGTGCTTTTGTCACCCTGGCACAAGGGTGTCACTTGTGCCTGCCACCGCGCACTGTGTGTTAGCGGCCCCCATCAGCGTTCCCCGTTCGTGCTCGTAGGGGCATCTTGAGGGCCTGCTTCCTTTCGCGTTTCTGCCTTGGAACCAGAGACTTGGGGGCGCAGTCTTTGAGGAAGAGGGGTCTCCACTTAGTTGAAAGTCTCTGTGTCTCTCTGGTGGTCTGTGCCATGGGGTTTGCGTGGCCTCAGTGGTTTTCTCTGTCAATGAGGAGGCACGTTTTTATTTACCTGAAATCTCCGGGGGCAGTGAAGTATCAGCAGTGCAAGGACATTCACGCTTCTTATTATTTTTATGTTTACATTCTTGGGCAAAATGATGGCTTATAATTAAAAGTAAAACTGGGAATTAATTCTCAGTAAAATGCAAAAGTAAAGGTACTCTTCACAGATACGAACTCATGGATTGTTTGTTACAGCACTTCTTAGTGTAACTTTTGCAGTAGAGAGAATTGCCCTAATTCTTCTTTAATCCTCTTATATTTTTTGATTTGGGGTTTTCCCCCTTTAGCCCCTTAGTGAATCTTCAGAAATCATGTAGCTGGGTCCATCAGCCTAAAGTTTATTTTACTTGCCTTGTGGTTAAGAGTTTGAGTGGGGTTTCAGAGCTTGGGGATTGAATCTCGTGACCCCTGTGTGACGGTAGGTGGTATTATCAGCACCCCTCTCTCTCCTCGCTGGCACAGTGTGTCTAGCAAAGCCCCCGAGTTGTTCTGGGGACGGAGCCCATGGTAGTGAGCGCTCAGTGAGTGCTGGCTGCTACGAGTGTTCTTGGGGTACATGCGCCACCGCTGAGCTTTTACGCAGAGAATGAGGTCTCTTGTTCTCTGCTCTCATCATTTCTTAGCCAGTCCTTGTAAGCATTTCATTCTCTTTGTTCTGCAGAGACTTCTCCTGGTCTCCCGGTGGTAACATAATAGCCTTTTGGGTGCCTGAAGATAAGGATATTCCAGCCAGGGTAACCCTGATGCAACTTCCTACCAGACAAGAGATCAGAGTTAGGAATCTATTTAATGTTGTGGATTGCAAGCTACATTGGCAGAAAAATGGAGATTACTTGTGTGTTAAAGTAGATAGGACTCCAAAAGGTACCCAGGTAAGTGGATGCCAGTGGGCAGGGGGCAGGGGTCATTCCTTCTACAGCTCAGTTCTGTTCGGGGGGTGTTAATGGATTTTTTGGTTCAAACTCATGACCTATTTTCACACCCACCTGACACCGAACGTTAGCTGGTGTGTCATAGCTAGAGGTGTTGTCACCTTCCAGCTGAGGAGTGTAATGTTTTTCTATACAACTTTGAGTGGGTGATAACCTTCACATAGTTTAGAGTTGACGTAGGTTAGCGTTCACAAGAGAACACAGGGAACTCTCTAGGCACCCACCTTCCTTTTCTGAAGGAGTTAAGATGAGTAGGTTGTTTTCTTTTAGATTTGCTCTTTAAACACAGGCTAGCATGGTTGACACAGTTCTGCAGCCAGACTTTCTGTTGGTTTGCATCAGTTAGTATTTAACTTATCCAAAAAATTGCGTGATTTTTTCCTTCTAATGGAAATATTTCTCTTCCTTTTACCAAAAAAAGGTTGTTTTAACTGTACAGTTACTGGACTTTATTGCATTCACACAGTTGTACACGTTACCACTGTCTTAGTTCCAGAACATTTCCATCACCCCCAAAAGGAACTCCACACCCATGAGCAGTCACCCCCATTCCTGACGTTCTCTAATGTGCTGTCTTGCTTCCTGTCTCTCTGGATTTCCCTATTCTGGACATTTCATATGAATGGAGTCATACACTCTGTGGCCTTTCGTATCTGGCTCCCGTCACTGCACGTTTGTTCCAGGCTCATCCAGGCTGTGCCGTGTGCCCGCCCCTCATGATACTTGTGGCTGAGCAGTGTTCACTGAATTGTATCATGTTTGTCCATTTAGCTGTTGGTGGACACTTGGGTAGTCGCCACCTTTTGGCTGTTGTGAGTAACGCAGCACCCGCTTTTACGTGAGTGCATCTTGAAACGCGCTGCAGGGCGCTCTGCTGTTTTGAAGTAGTTGGATCAGTCCTAGTCAGTGGACCTTTATGGCACCACAGCTGCAGTGTGTATTCTTGGACCTCTCTGTGCTGGAGATGACCTTTAGGGCAGGTCTTGAATAGAATCTGGGTTGGGGGCGGTGGGATCCATTTGTTCTCCAGAGACTGTACCAGTTTCTACCTCCGTCAGCTTTTTTTTTTTTTTTTTTTAAATAAATTTATTTATTTATTTATTTAGGTTGCGTTGGGTCTTCATTGCTGCGCGCGGGCTTTCTCTAGTTGTGGCGAGCGGGGGCTACTCTTCGTTGCGGTGGCTTCTCATTGCGGAGCACAGGCTCTAGACGTGGGCTTCAGTAGTTGCAGCACGCGGGCTCAGTAGTTGTGGCTCACGGGTTCCAGAGCACAGGCTCAGTAGTTGTGGCGCACGGGCTTAGTTGCTCCGCGGCATGTGGGATCTTCCCGGACCAGGGCTCGAACCCGTGTCCCCTGCATTGGCAGGCAGATTCTTAACCACTGTGCCACCAGGGAAGTCCCCCTCCATCAGCTTTTGAGAGTTACTGTTTCATCATTTTAATCACTACAGATATTCATACGTCTTTACCAGGTGTATATGTTTAATCTTTCATTAAATTCTTAAATTGTCCTTTCTGTCTTCCTCATGCTTTCAGTTTCCAGAATGTTACCCCTTTCCTTTTCTTTTTTTTACACAGGGTGTTGTCACAAATTTTGAAATTTTCCGAATGAGAGAAAAACAGGTGCCTGTCGATGTGGTCGAAATGAAAGGCAAGTCCCATTGTCGTCGTCCTGTGGTTGAGTTCACCTGTGTGCTGTCACGCGTACCCTTAAAGCTTCTGTGAATTCATGGCCCAGGTGGAGTGGCCGAGACTCGGAACCCTAGCACACAGTGAGCAGCATCTGGCTCTAAGTTACAAAGCACGCACGTGTTTAGGGTGTTCTTTGTCCTTTCCAGCTTCAGTCTCTTAGCTTTTCCAGTTGCCGAGTGAAGTGATGCCTCGTGTTTTCCCACACCACGCGATCTGCTTATATAGCAGAGGAACAGGGGTTCTCACCATTTTCCACACTTGGGAGAGAACGTGAAGGGCAGGTTTTCATCACATGCCCAGTGACGGCAGCCGAAGGACTCGTGCTCTTACATGTGAAAGTTCTCAGTTTAATAGAGGTGTTTTGTTTTTTTGGTGGGTTTCTTTGGACTCATGGAAACTTCAGGTGCTGTGTTTCTGTCTTTAGGTGGAAAATTTAGCCTGTATTTTCTGTTTTGCTGGGGAGAGGAGGAGGGGAAGGGGGTGAAGTGGCCGTGCTGCCTGGGTAGAGAGGTGCGTGAGCCCTTGTGTCCAGGGCCGCGGCGAGGAGGGTGAGGAGGGTTCGTCCACAGGCTGCACCGCACCCGGCCTGCCCCTCCCCGCCCCTGCGGCAGGACGTGGTGGGGGGGACGCAGGGTGGTGTCCCTGCTGGCCGGGCGGCTCCACGCAGGGGCAGTGCGCTGCCTTTGTTTCTGTGCTGCTCTCTGGTCCTTTGAATGAATTTAAGAATTTGGGGCATTTCTCTGGGTGAATAACTTTAACTGGTCAGGAACATTCTGTTCTAAGTGACCAAAAGGAGCTCACCCTTCTTCCCGATCTTAGAAACCATCATAGCCTTCGCCTGGGAGCCGAACGGGAATAAGTTTGCTGTGCTGCATGGGGAAGCTCCTCGGATATCGGTGTCTTTCTACCACGTGAAGAACAATGGCAAGATCGAGCTCATCAGTAAGTAGGCGGCTTGCGCCCCGACTCTCGGGACAGAGCTCGGTCGTCGCTCCGCGGAGAGCGCTCGGCGGGACAGGCACAGAGGGTCACGTGGGCTGGTGGCGGTGGTGATGGCCCCAGAGGGAGTTTGTCACAAAGGACGGGCCTTCTCTGCGCTCCCGCGGGGGCCCTTGAACCTCACTGTTCCGAAGTCCTGTCCTGTCCTCTCGTGGCTGCAGCTGCCCGCTCTGGGCTTGGGGTCACGTGCCCGCCCTCGGTCTGCTCCGCCTGGAAGCCCCTGCCCTCCCTCAGGACAGGCTCCCCGCCCAGCCCGGGTGCCACCGGGGCTCCCGCTCCTTGCTCTCCTGTCCTGCGGCCTCAGGGCCAAGCACGAGGCGGGTCCGCGTTTGTGGCGTCAGCATTTCTCTTTGTGAGGACTGAGGTGGGAGACCTCTTGCACCCACCTCAAGGGTGAGGCGCCCTCAGGCTCTGCTCGCCCCACGCTCCCCGAACCTCACACGGCTCCTTGCTGCAAAGGCAGGGGGGTTGTCCCAGTACCTGACAGGGACTCCTGTGCCCTGGGAAGAGCTTTTCCTGAGATATTTCTGTAAGAAATCAGGTTCACCTCCTGAAGTTTAGCAGTATTTGTGGTAGAATCATTTCGTGGTGTTATCAATTGGCTATCACAAAATTGACTGTGTTATTGATTCCCTTCCTTATGAAAGGAAGTAGGGGCAGCTGAAGACTTCATGGTTTCTCGTTACCAAGTAGGTTATAAAAGAGCAAGTACGCGAGCGCCTCTGCCTTCCGAGCGCTCCGCTCCCCTACCCTCCCGTGAAGGGTCCCTGTCGGGGTCGTCGCACGCACTTCCCGGCCTCCTCGTGACGGTGTTCTCTTTCCTTTGTCTCTGTCCGAGAATCCTGCCGCCCCCGGTCAGGGTGATGCTGCCTTCACCAGTCTCTCCCCCTCCACGCCCCCCCAGGGCGAGGACCTGCCTCTAGCCTTCAGGAAGGGAGTGGTTTGGAGAGATGACGGAGTTTAATAGTTTCTATTAGTTAAAAAGGTGTGTGAGTCACTAGAAGAGAGGATTTTTAGGCTTTTCGGGGTCGCACATCTCTCTGAGAATCTGATGAAAACTGTGGATTCCTCACCCTGGTGTTGAGTCCCTGTAGTAACACTAACCGTAAGCGGAGTCTTCTGTCCAGTTACGTTGTCAAGTACATTGTTTTGAACGTACAGTGTTATTTAAAATAGTATTGCAGCTTCAGAATCCCCCCCACCCCCTCTTAGTTTTTTTTTAACTTGGGTCATAATTTGAGGTGTACTTAAGGTGATTTTCTGACCTTGTTTTCACAGGTAGCAAACAGGTGTGGTACCTCCATAGAGTTGTGGTGTGTACACCCGTGGGGGGCGGCGAGAGCCCACTGCTGGTCCTTCCGTCTCTGCTGCAGGCTGACCTCTGACACTTTCTTTCCTTTCAGAGATGTTTGATAAACAGCAGGCCAACACCATCTTCTGGAGCCCCCAAGGACAGTTCGTTGTGTTGGCTGGTCTGCGGAGGTGGGTTTCTGTCTGATGCTGCGGGCTTTGGCTGTGGGCTGTGCAGAGACCCTGGCCCCCGGGCCCGCGCCCTGGTTCTGAAGGTAGCGATGCTGGCTCTGCGCAGATGCAGTGGACAGGTTCTCGCACAAAAGGGTCGGCCCAGTTTGGGTGAAGCGTTGTGTGGCGTCTCCATCCTGCTCCCGAGACGCAGGCCAAGACCAGGCAGATTAAAACAGCCTGCCCGCAGGCGCTTTCACTGCGGGCCTGGAGGACAGGTCTGCGTGGTTATGCAGGACCTCTTGCTGGCGATCCCGTTACCATGTGTAAGATCCGTGTCGCCTTGTAGGCAGGATGTTCAGTCAGGCCGTGAGCCCATCTTGTCCTCTGGTTGGTGTGACCACGAGGACCTGGGCGTTAACCTCCCTCGCTCCCCCTTAGTTGCTGTTCAGCAGGACGTGTGCAGTGCCCGCCTCTGAGCCAGCAGGACACCCCCGTCTCACCATAGGTGCTTCTTGCTGTGGCTTTGGAGGCTTGGCCTCAGACGGCCTTCCCTCTGAGAATAATCACAGCAGACACTACGGTGCTCGTGTGCCCTGTACGTCTTCAGTCACAACATCCTTACGAGGTCCTCGCAGTGATTATTTCCACGTCGGTGATGAGGTGGTGGTTAGGGGACCCCGGGCTCCCGAGTCTGGCCTGTACCCTCCCCCTGGAGCCGGGGGCGGGCGCACACACGGCTCCTGGCGAAGGCCCACCGTGCCGTCTGTTCCCCAGCATGAACGGCGCCTTGGCCTTCGTGGACGCTTCGGACTGTACGGTCATGAACATCGCGGAGCACTACATGGCCTCCGACGTCGAGTGGGACCCGACCGGGCGCTATGTCATCACGTCCGTGTCCTGGTGGAGCCACAAGGTACGGGGGCCCGGGGAGCCTCGGTGCCACGTGGACCGGGCCGTGGGGGAGCGCACCGAGCGTGGCATCGCATCACCTCCCCTCCTGCGGCTCTTCCCGGCGGGCGATGCGGTTCACCCACTTGCTGAGCTCCCGGGCCCGGCCCAGGCCGCCCAGAATCCCTCTCCCCAGAGCCCCGAGGGCAGCCAGCCTCCTCCACGAACAGGGCGGCGTTGCTTCATCTCTCTTCCTAAGCTAGAGCGCGTCTTAGTCGCTCCAGTCGGAGCCCGGGCCGCCCGCGTCTGCCGCCGCAGCCAGAGGGCTTGTAGAGTGGGAATCAGGTGGCACCGCTTCCCGACTCGGTTAGCACCCACCCACTGCACTGCAGGGCTAAACCAGGCTGCTCATTGGAGGGTGGGTCTCTTCTGGTTTGCACGTGGTTTCCCAGCACAGTATTTCCCTCTTGAGCAGTTCCTGGTTCGGACCGTCAGTACTTGGTCGCCCAGCCCGTTAGGTCCTCTGTGCAGCGGCCTCTGACGGCACAGCCTTTGGCTGTGCGCGTTTCCCGAGCCGAGGCCGCGCTGACCCCGAGCGCCCGTGCTCGCTCCCGCCTCGTGGCCTTTGCGTGCGTCCCCTTCCTGGAATGTCGTTCACGTGGGTGCTGTGCTTCCTGCCATTCAGGTGGCGTCAAGCGCGCATCCGCAGAGGCTCCCCTCCCCACCTGCTCCCTGCGTCCTCTCACCCCGCTGTATGTTTTCATGGTGCTCAACGGTACACGCTCGCCTTAGCCGTTGTTACGAGTTCCTTGTCCCCTTTTCCCGCTGGCATGGAACTTTGCAAGGACAAGGGCCTTTTCTCCTGTTCTGAGCTGTGTTCCCAGCATCTGAAACTGCTCAGCCTTCAGTCAGGATTTGCTATCTGAATTGGGCTGTGTGAAAACTTTTGCCGTTTCTGTTTTTAACTTCTTGAAAAGATCATCATCTCTGTCTTTAGCAAAAGATTTGCGGGTGTGTCAGCGGAAGTAGAAACAGGATTCTGTGATCGCAGGAGCAGGTGTGGACCGCCAGTGAGCGGGCTTCTCGGCCTGGGGCCTCCCTGAAAGGGCATGAAACTGTGTCTGTGCACAGGCACTTTTCTGGGGAGAGGACCCATTTCCTCTGGGGTCTCAGGAGAGATCCATAGCCTGAGAAATTTGTGGGGCTCAGAATTTGTGTCCGTACAAATCACGCTCTGTAGTGTCTTGTTCACAAGCTCAGTATTCTCACACTGGTGGTAAAACTTGCTGAGGACCCTACTTTGTCTTTACTGACTGTTTTTATTGATTGAGGTGTGGACAGTTGAACCAGCTCGTGCCTGTTTACAGACCCACTAGGGCAGTTCTGTTTAACGAAGTGATGAAGTTTTAGGAACGTGGGCTTTGCAGACGTCACTGGAAACTGTGTCTTGAGTAGTAATCCTTGCATTCGGAGCAGGATGTGTTGACCATGCCCGTGTCTAGTTTGTTCAGAGGTCCCCTCAGTGAGGCCTACCCTGACTTTACAATCCTTTTAGACGGCTGACCACGCGGTGTTAACTGCCCCCCGAGTGCTGGTCTGCAGCGGGAGTTCACCAGAGCGTAGATTGTGGCACTGCCTCCTTTATCCAGCTGCACCGTGTTTGGTGACGTGGTTGGTTTCTGCTCTGGCACACGTGCTTTGTTAGCCCTGTTCCTAGCTGCTGCACGCTGCGCTCTCCAGTCAGGTACATGATTCTAAGTGTCTCCCAAATACCAGCGACGTCGTTTGGCAGATGATCGGCTCTCGAACAGCTGTTGAACGAGATGGTTAGTTTTGTCACTCTGTCCACACTGCGGGCTCCAGGGCCTCTGCATCCTGGTGTAACCTGGTGCGGGGCAGCTCAGTGGGGCCTCTGCTCTCTTCCAGGTGGACAATGCCTATTGGCTGTGGACCTTCCAGGGCCGTCTCCTGCAGAAGAACAGCAAGGACCGCTTCTGCCAGCTGCTGTGGAGGCCTCGGCCCCCCACCCTCCTGAGCCAGGATCAGGTCAAGGTCTGGTCGTCCTCATCAGGTGTAGGGACGTGAGAGCAACTGACGCTGAAAGAAGCAGCTGCTGCTTCCTGTTAGCGTTAGGCTGATAATGAGTGAGGAGTAGAAGCGGGACGTTTATGGGGGACCCTGTGAAGAGACGCAAAACAATTCAAGAATCAAAAGGAAAAGAGTAGTTTCAGAGCGGAAACTTAGATTTTCAGGTTAAGGCCACGTCAGTACCGTTCCAGGGAGTTTGCACGAACTGGGGGGGGGATGAAAAAGATGGCAGGGGCGACTAAAAAGTCCTGATGGGATTTACGTAGTTATGGAGAAACACGCTGCTGGTATCAGGACGGAGCTGAGGGAGCGTGTAAATCCCAGGGAAGAAGGCAGGCCGCTGGCGTGCGGACGCTGCGTTTGAGCGCTCTCGGAGGCTGTGCTTTGCTCATCATCAAGGAGGTCGTTCCACGTTGGCAGCTCTGAGGGTTACATGTGTGGTTCTTGCTTCGAGTGTGTAGATCCTGAGTGCCTTGTCCTTGTTTCAGCAAATTAAAAAGGACCTGAAGAAATACTCCAAGATCTTTGAACAGAAGGATCGTTTGAGCCAATCGAAAGCCTCAAAGGTTAGCCGTGTCCCCAGGCCCGAGGGGGGCGCCACGGACCGTCCCCTCATGGCAGAGAAGGCCAGCGCCAGGCCATGGGGACAGACGGGCGGGGGCGGCTCTGTGCCACTGGGGCCCGACTGTGGCCCTCGGGTGGCTGGCTTTTCAGACACGGAAGGCGGGTGGTACGGGCCACGTTAGAGGCAGAAGGCAGCGAGCAAAGGTCCCACCTTTCCTGCCCCAAGAGTCTCTGTAGAGTCCTTACGTCAGTCATCCCGTCAGGTGGGCCTACTGCTGACCGTGTTTTCATTTTCATTTGGGTTGAGCAAAATTATGACAGTGATGAGAGTTGTTAGTTCTGTAAGTTCTCCGCAACTCTACCCACAGGAATTAGTGGAGAGAAGGCGAACCATGATGGAAGATTTCCGAAAATACCGGAAAATGGCTCAAGAACTCTATATGGAGCAGAAAAACGCACGGCTGGAATTGCGAGGAGGTAACTTTCTTAGCCAAAGATACGCTCTTCAAAGCGTACAGTTAAAGTGTTTTTCCCTTTTTTCATCTTAATTTCCCAGAGTTTTCAGAAAACATCAAGTGTTGCCTAAAGATTCTTAAAAAGAATCTTTCAAAGAAGATTGTGGCTTGCAGTATCTTAGTTCCCTGCCCAGGGATCGAACCCAGGCCCTGGCAGTGAGAGCACCGAGTCCTGAACACTGGACGCGAGGGAATTCTCTCTTTAAAAGTATCTTAAAGGGAATCTTTAAAAGACTCTAGAAAAGAACTGAGAGTTTCTTGCCACCTGCAGGTCAAGGCCATAGTCCTTTCTTCGCAGGGGACCTTGCTGTGTTCACACTGGCCTCTTGGCGGGTGCGGGACACGTGCGCGCGCGTGTGTGTGTGAGCGTGTTCCACGAGTTTTCGCCCCACATCTGCACACAGTGTGACACACGCACCCCTGCCGCCCCCTGCAGGTGTGGACACGGACGAGCTGGACAGCAACGTGGACGACTGGGAGGAGGAGACCATCGAGTTCTTTGTCACCGAAGAAATTATTCCACTTGGAAACCAGGAGTGATCCGAGAGCCCTGTGGTAAGACTTGAGACGGGGAGCACGTAGCGCCCTGTTGACTCTTCCTTCCTGCTCTGTTCTCCCGCAAGTCAGAAGGCAGCTCGTGTAAGGGGATGAGTGAAACCCAACTTCCTGTACTCGGGGTTAGCCACGTCCTTGCCTGTGAGCTGTGAGGGGTCCAGTGCAGACCCTGGGTGTCTGGAGCCTTTCGTCTGAGGGCTCTGGGCCTCAAGCTCCCGTAAAATCCAGCAGGGCTTGGCCATGGGTGAGAGGAGGGCCGGGGCAGACACTGGTGGTTGATGCCGGCGGAAGAGGAGGGAGGCTTTGCTGGGAGAGGGCCTCGGGGTGTCCAGCAGAAAGGTGGGTCTCACCAGCCGCAGCACCCGTCCTGGTCCGTCCCTGGTTGGTCAGAGACAGGAGCCTCCAAAATCCCGTCAGGTGCAGCCAGAACGCAGGCTTCAATAACAGAGAACAGACGTGGCGGCTCTGGACCTCAGAGCGGACGTGTGTGCGGGGAGAGGAGGTCCGGGCCTTCGTGTGCCTCGGGTGTCCGGCCGTGCTGCCTCCGCGGCAGGGAGAGCAGGGGTGGCGGCTCCCCCGTCCAGGCTGCTGCTGTGCATCTGCAGGCGTCGGACCGGCGTGGTCCCTCCTGCTTCCTAAGGGCGTGTGCCGTGCGCTCACCACGCGCGCTCACCTGGGGCCGAGGCCGCTGCTGACCGACCTGATGTAGTTCCCTTGTTACAGGACAGCGAGTGGACGGTGTCCCCTTGTTGCAGCGTCACCGTGTGTTGTGCTGGAACCGAGGTCATCCTTTTGCGGAAAGCCTGCCCACTCCTGACTTTTCACCTGCGCTTTCTCTTGCCCAGGCTGTGGCCGCGCCTGGGACTCGCCGTCTCCACACGTCGCTGTGCCTTTCAGCCCCTGGTACCCAGGGTGGGGGAGGTTTGCCGGCGCTGCTCTCGGTTTTCGCTCGCTGGGTTTCCAATCGCACCGAAGACTGGGCCCTGCCTCACGCGGCCAGCGCCGTCCACAGCCGCGCGGGGTCCCTCCAGGGCTCCCTGGCTGCCAGCAGGGAAGCCGCTTGGGGCACCAGCGCGTCCCCCGCCATTCAGGTTGTGACAGGTTCTCTCAACAGGCTGAACGTGGAAATAAAAGCAAACCTGTACGAAAAAGCTGTCTTTCTCCTGTCTTTGAACGTAGATAGCGGCCTTGACCTTCGTGCTTCTTCCGTCTGCCACAGTAGCAGCCGCCGCTGGGCTCAGTGCGTCCAGCGCTGCGCTCGAGAGGCAAGGAGGGGCCGTCAGCCTCCCTCGGGGTTTCCTTCTGCTTTGCAGCTGAGCTTTGAAAAGTGATGCATCAGCCCAAACACAGTTTCTTTTTCAATTTTTGTTTCCTGTGCTTGTCAGTTCACCTGATGAGAAAGAACCCTTTAGTCTTTTCCTCAGTTACACAGGTTTGAAGACTTACATTGACAGTTGTCACTTTAGCCACTAGTATGTGGTCCTGTTTGAATATTTAACTCTTTCCCCCGCGGAGGAGGGAGTGAGCAAATCCAGGTAACTCAGCTCGTTTTCACCTGCAGTGTCCTGCTGCCCTCGGTGCCTTGTGAAACGGCAGCTTCTTCCACCTCTGTCTCTTTCTCTCCTGGAACCTGAAGCTTAGTTTAAAAAGCAGCGAAGCACGGAACAGGTACACTTGGAGCTCACAGCCGTGATCTCTGTGTACAGTGGACAGACCTAAGACGACCTTGTGGGGCAGGAGACAGGCAGATGTCTGCCCCCGCAGCTCGGCCGGCTGGTGCGAAGCGGCCCCCGACCGGCATTGTCCCCGCTCCCTGGCCTCTCCTGTGGGAGCCGGGGCTTCGTGCTCTTCCTCTCTCCGGGGCCTGGGCTTTCTCTGCAGCCCCTCATCCTGCCGTGTAGCTCATCCTCGCGCCCCCTCGGAGTCACAGCAATTCCTGTTTCCTTTCACGTTCCTTAAACTTCACTGTGTCAAGACCTAGTTTTTCTAATTTCATGGCAGTAAGAAGGAAAAGGCACATGGTTCTATCATATTAACAGATTTTTAACAGAGCTTTTGAAAGATTAACTTTTCACTGTTTTAAACTGGCTAGTTGTAACTTTTACATAGTTTGTGAATAAAAATTTCTTAAGCAATTGCGCTTGTGTCACCTCTCTTTCTGTGAACTGGTGGCCCAGGGCCGGCCCTTTGTAGAGGAATTCCCCCCCCACCCTGTGGGGGAGGGGGCAGAGTGTCCCCAGCTCGGGCGTCGGGGTGGGCGCTGGGCTCCTGGCCACCCACGCGGGCCTGCCCTCCATCGTGTTCGGAGCAGGCAGGATGTGAGGGATCTGCCCTCGTGTCGGAACCCGGTGACGTGGGCTCTCCAGCAAGTTCCTGGTGGGTCAGCGGCCGGGCCTTTGGGGGGGAGCATGGATGTTACAGGGGCGCCCCTTCCCCGGCCTCGTTCGTGTGGCCAAGAAGTCCTGGAGCCCAGCACTGACCTGGGCGCGGCCAGCGCACTCCTGCCCGTGGACGACCAAGTGACCGGGTGTGGCCGCTCCCTGCTGCTGGGCTGGCCGCACTGAGAGCCGTGGCTGGGGTGAATGGGCCTCTGGGTCCTCTGCAGCTCGAACCATTACGTTGGGTTTCTCAGATCCGAACTTCATGGATCTGGTCTCTCCGTGATTTATATGAAAATGCAGCAGCCGTTTACTGCACCTACACCCACGCTGGCTCTCGTGGGCGGGAACAGTGCTGCTGTCACCTGGCACGCTGGTGAGCTGCGTGACTGGGCAGGTGCAGCCTGCTTGGTTCACGGTGTAGTGACTTCCCTGGAGACTGCGATGGAAAAGTTGAGCGCAGCATTTAAGTAGTAAATACGCCTGATGGTTAATGGGAGTCGGGCCCTGGGTTGTGGTGCAGACTGGCAGCGTGGGAAACGGGCTTAAAAACCATGTCCTAAAAGTCAAGAAAACCCGCGGGTCATTTCAAGTTTGCTTTAGAAATGTGTCTTTGGGGAGGAGTATTCCTAGGGGATTATTTCATCAAATGTTAGCTGGTGGCATGTGTCCCCCTTTGGTGGGGACAAGCCTCCAAGGCCAAGCCTGGTGGGTGCAGATCTCAGGCAGGTGCGCCTGCAGACCAGGTGAGGCATGTAGGAACCCTGGGGTTGCCATGGCGTTAGGCGAGGGGGCCCACCCGAACCACGTGGGCAGTCCCTGAGTTGCTGAGACACTTAAGGACCAGCTGGGCTCCTGGGGCCCTGCTGATGTCAGCGGGGCAGGGTGGGGCTGACAGGCAGACAGGTCTCTCCTGCCGGTATAGCAGGGAGCAAGGAGCTCGCGTCTCCAGCCAGCCAGCCCTCCCGCCCCACTGCCGGCCCCTCCCCGGCCCAGGGCAGCCCAGCCAAGAGGGAGGTGGAGCCCAAGGACCAGCGGCTCACGGGGAGGGTCCTCCTCCGCGTGCCTGGCCAGCACTCGGGCTGCGTGTCTCGGGCTGCCTGACCCGCTGCCCCCGGTGTCTGCTTGTCACAGGTCAGGTCTCTGTCATCAGCCCGGGTCCCCGTCCAGGGCTCTGCCCCTGCTCTGCTTAGCCTTCCCTCAGGGGACCTGGCGACCCCCTGCTCCCCACCTCCAGATGTTCCTTCACCCCTGCCCTCTGAATCTCACTCCCCAGGGAGCTCAGGGCCTGGGCCACAACCCCCGGATGGAGTGGTGTAGACACCCCCTACCCCGGCCCCATCAGGCCCCCCGAGGCCTGTCTCCTGGGTGACGTGGAAGCTCAGCTCATTAGACTGGGGTGAGCAGAGGCTAGGGACTTGCCCCTGACCTGTAGGCTGGTTACAGAGAGACCCTGTCGTGTCCCCGTCCCCGTTCAGGGAGAACTATAAGCTACCGTTTCTGCCAGGAGGAACTTTCCCATCTTGCAGATGAGAAAGCAGAGGCCCAGAAGCATTGTGCTGGCTTGCTGGCGGCTCACAGCTCATAGAGACTAAGGAGGATTCGAGGCCTGGGTCGGCGCGATCCCAGAGGGCCTCCTGTGGGACTCCCTTAGAACTGGGCTGGAGGTGGGGCAGAGAATGATGGGAAGCAGAGCCCAGGGGTTTTCTACTTAGAAAACCAACTTTTGCTCTGAAAGTGCTCACAGCCTGCGTGAAGGTTTGGGTCCCTCGGGTGGTGGGGTAAAGAAGGCGGGGTGAGGTGGTAGGACTCCTTAGCCGCTGTGTGACCTTGGGCAAGTTACTTCACCTCTCTGTGCCTCAGTCTCCCCAGTTCAGACTAAGGAGGGTGACCTGATCACAGAGCTCCTTTCAGCACCATCGTGAGCTGTGAACTGGAAGTCAGCACCCGGTGGGGCCTGGGGGTTCAGCGGCCTTAACTGCTTCACCAGGAGTGGGAGGCTCCTGGGAGGTGAGCGGGAGGTTGGGCGGGGGTCTCCGTGCCCTGGGAGGACTGGGAGGCAGCTGCCGCGGTGTCCCGCCAGCAGGTGGCGCTTCGGACCCGCCCGCTCAGCGACGCAGAACGCGAGGAAGGGGTCTCCGTCATCGCCCACAAGGCGGGGACCGGGTGGGGCTGTGTCACCGGGTCGCGGAGCTCGCCCGCGTGTGATCGCCTCCCTCCCTCCCTCCCTCCCTCCCTCCCTTGCGGAAAACTTATCAAAAGTGCTCACAGTGGCCGGCACGTTCCAGACGCTGGGGTGGAGCCGGGAGGAGGGGGGACTCAAGGTCCTGCCCCCCACGGCCCCAGCTCCCTTCCTGGTGGGGGTGGGGTGGAGTGTGGGCGTCGAGCAAGAGAGAAAGTATAATGTCGGGGAGCTGAGTGCACGGAGAAGAATGGAGCGGACAGAGGCGGTCACTGACGACACGTTTGAGCAGCCTGGAGGCGGGGGGTGGGGGGAGGTCGGCGGTCTCTAGGGAGGGGCGGTCCGGAGGCCGCTCCGGGCCCTCGTGCGGGGGCGGGCGCGGGCGCGGGCGCGGGCGGGGCCAGGTGGGGAGCGGGAGCCGGGACAGGGCGGGAGGGGCGGGAGGGGCGGGCGGGCGGCGCTTCAGCAGGTGGGGGCTAGGTGTGCAGCTGGGAGAGGGCCCCGCAGGACCGCGACGGCACGCCGCCACGTCGCCACGTCGCCAAGGATTCCTGCTCCTTGGGAACCGGCTCAGAAGCTGAGCTCTCAGCGCAGAAGTGTCGGTGCCCGTGGTCGTCACTTGCCAGCATAAATGCCCAATTTGGGGTAAAAGAAAATTGAATTGCATTTCCCCATTTGTCACTAGAGAGGCAGCTTTACCCAGGATGTTCCCGGGATGTGCGTTTGCACTCCGGGGCAAAGGACCCCGGGTCGGGGGATGGGGGCGCCAGGGGAGGAGCTCGGGGGTGACACTGCAGGGAGATGAGTGCACAGGACGTCTGGGGCGTGTAAACGTGCCGAGGGGGCTGGGCAAGGAGGCTGGTGTGGATTAGTGCTGAGTTCATGGCGACCCAAGCGAGTAAAACCCGTTAGGACGGTTGTTATATTGAGGGGAACAAAGTTTTGCAGGAAGGGATTTGGCTGAGCTTTGAAGAGCGTTTACATAGATAGTCTTAACGTGGAGACGGCGTGGCTCTAACTAAATTTATGACATGACTGCACTGGGAGGCGGGACGTAGGGGCCGGGGACGTAGGGGCCTGTGTTCTGTACAGACAGGGCGGTGACAGCCGGAATGTCAGCCACAAGAGTCGGGGCAGCAGGGGTGGGGCAGGAGCTGTTGTCCCACAGGCTGACAAGTCTTGAAACTGTGTGCACCTCACTCATTAAAACGACACAAGTTAGAGGAAGCAGGCAGTGCCCTTGGAATAACTGTTAAGGCAAATAATTTGCTGGAATCCATAGCGGCTCTCAGAGTCATCTCATCAGTCCCCAAATCTTGGCACGTCGCCCATCGTGGGGGGTGGGGGGTGCTGACGTCCTCCCAGGCAGCTCTGGCAGCCCTGGGTGAAATGGGCGGGTGGCCAGGTGGTGGGGCTCTTGCTCGGCCCAGTCCTGCCCCTAAGACTCCCTGGTGCACCCCAGGCCCCGCACCAGAGTAAACAGCTCGACTGGTCTCCAGCTGCCCTGTCCCTGACCCCTGGGAAAGGCTCTTCTGAACGTCCCGGTCCCCAGAGGTGCTCGTACACCTTACTGTATAATTACATATTTATGTGAGAAAGGAGAGACCCAAGGTGCTCAGAGAGACAGCGCGGAGCTGCAGAGCTGGATGGGTCCTGCCCCCTCCAGGCACCTGCGGCCCCCCTCCTCCGTTCTCCCCTTTCCTTTGGGTGGCGCGGCCCCCTGAGCAAGAGGTAGTCGGGTGGGGAAGGCATATCCCTAGGGCTGCGTGCAGACATCGCGGTAGCAAGGCCTCTGGCTAGGTGCTTTACCATCCGCAAAGCCCCTTGCCCACCTGCAGGTGCTACTCAGGGCGCTGTGGCTGGCGGGGCTCTTCGCCGAGCCCTCAGCGCCCAGGCCGGCTGTTTATGGGCGTCTGGGCTGCCGTCCAGGCGGGGCCCGAGGGATTCGGCATTGGTTGGGCGCTGGTATGTGAGTACTGGAAGCAGAGCCCAGCAGGCCTGGGGGCTCACAGTCATGGCTTTGGGGGTACAGCAGCCAGGAGATGCTGCACCCTCAGATGGAAGTGGAGAGGCTGCCTGGGGGTGAGCGCAGAGGCCTGCAGCCCTTCCCGGATCCGGGCCGAGCCCCTGGATGCCACTGAGGGTAGAGGCCAGGCCTGGGGTCCTCCCTCCACCCTGATTCTGTGAGCGGCCCCTCCTCCGACCCCTGCCTCTCACTGCTCCTAGATGGTGGTGCTCATGGACCCCGGCGAGGACCCTGAGGACACACTGCACACACACCGGTCCCGGGAGAAGACCTTCATCTTCGACATTGTGTTCGACCAGCACACCTCCCAGGTGCCCGGCCCTACCCACCACCCCACGGCCCCGCTGGGCCAGGCCCGCCAAGGGTGTCCTCATGTGGGAGGACTTGGCGGCCAGGTGACCTCATCCGTGACGTCTCATGGGGTCTCCCTGATGCACGAGGAAGTTGGTGCTCTGGGTCACTGCAGGGACAAGTAGCAGGCCCCTTCCATGGGTGCCGGGGGCCACCAGGTGCCCGGGCTTTACACGCATTCTCGTTTATTCCTCCGTGTGTCCATGTGTCCACCCACCCATCCATCCAACAAAGCCGTGTCCTGTCCGCCACGGGGCTAGAACACACTGCCTGCCCACAGGGGCTCACACCCCAGCCAGGGAAACAGGCCCGGCTCTCTGAGCAGACAGGATTCTTCTATTGCCGAGATCTTAATGGCGTCGGAAGTAGAAGGACCAGGTCACCGTCAGTTATCGAGCAGCTATTGCATGCCAAGTGCTGTGCTTAAGTGCTTGACACGCCTTGTCTTCCAAGCGTCACAGCAACTCTGTAAAACACACGGTGATATTATCCCCACTTTACAGGTGAGGTGCTGGCTTAAGGAGGTCAGCAACTGGCCTGAGGTCACACAGCTAGAGAGCTGCAGAACCAGGACAAGGTCCCAGACAGTGTAAGTCCAAGGCTGGAGGAAAACAGCACCAGCTTTGGAGTCTGTCCAACCAGGGCTCAGATGCTTCTGACTCGTGTCACCAGCCAGGGCTGTTGGGACAGTTAAGTGAGATGAAGAGCAGACCCAGAGGGGGTTCAGGGAAGGCAGAGGAAGGGGGACCGTCCTTTCTATCCAGTCCAGCCAAACGCCCACGCCCTCAGACACCAGCCCTGGAGGTGCCCTTCCTTGAATACCCCTGTGGACAGGGAGCTCACTACCCACACACTCCTACCGCTACGAACTGCTGCCCTAAATGAAATTCCGCCAGCCTGAAACTTTCACTCCCTGGTCCTAGTTTTGTCCCATAAGAGGAGTCACAATGCCCTTCCCGGATTTCCCAACCCTGTCACTACTTTCCAGTCCTTTGCATTCTTTTTGATTTCTCTCAATTCATGCAGAAGCCCTGGAAAGGACTCATACCTGTTTGGTACCAAACCTGTCAGGCCTCATGGTGGGAGTTACCACTTACATTCTCTTGCGATCCTCCCTCACTGTGGTCTCACCGTGGGGCTCGGCATGGTCCAGGCGGCTGCAGGACTGGGGTGGGGCTTGCGCCGTGGCTGGGCTGGCTGCCACTGTGGAGGTCCCTGTCCGTGTCCAGGGGGAGCAGGGCGTTTGCAGGCACCACACACCTGTCCTCTCCAGACAGCCAGGTGCCCGACTCTGGTCAGAGTGTGCATTTGCCTGTCTTCCTTCCGTCTGTCCGCAGCAAGATGTGTACCTTGCCACCCCCCAGCACTTAGTGGAAGGCGTCATTTCTGGATACAACGTGACGGTGTTTGCCCACGGCCCCTCAGGTGCTGCCAAAGGCCGGTGTCCCCCGGAGGGAATGAGGTTGGTGGCAGCGGAGCTCTTCCTAACAGCACAAAGCACCTCGTATGTGCTGGCCTTGCGCTGGTCCCTCTGCATCCGTTGGCTCCTTTGGTTCTTTCAACAGCCCTGAAAGGCAGGTAGAACGATCCACCTGTCACAGATGAGAAAACTGAGCCTCAGAGAGGTAAAGGGACTTCCCCAAGGTTACACAGCTGGTAGGAGTGAGTGTGGAGCTCAACCCAAGCCTACACTTTTCTGCCCATGAGAACCACAGATTTCTCCTCTGCAGTTACAAGTTGGGGTCGGCAAACACTTGGGAAGCTAAGCTACCTCTCCGCCTGAAAACTAGAATCACAGAGGGTCAGAGCTGGACGGGCCTTAATCCCCTCCCTATGCAGGTGGGGAAACTGAGGCCCTGAGAAGCCTGGTCCGAAGTCACAGCTTGTTTATGGCATTCATTCATTCATTCTTTCATTCAACAAACGTTAGGGAGCACCTGCTATGTGCTATGCTCTAGCAAAGGAAGAGGGCCATCTGGTCCTTCGTACGGGGCAAACGGGTAAGGAGGAGGCAAGGATCCCATGAAGAGGGACCGCTTAGAAAGTTTAACACATACGTTAATTCTCCTATTATGAGAACAGCACAAACACCTTAAAGCGAATTTGGAGAGAAGTACAGACATCTCTTGGGCCTCCCTCCTCTGATACTGTCTGCATCTTCGCTTTGTATCCTCCCGCTTTCCCTGCCCAGGTTTTCTTCCCCAGAGTAGCCATCAGGCTGTTCAGACAGGGTTTTTTTTGTTCTTGTTTCCAAAATGGAAACTGAGCATGTCAGAGCAGCCAGGGCAGTTTGCACAGTACAGGCGGCAGGTGTGACCAGGCTCCGGGGGGGCCCGAGCCCAGATCAGGAGCCCTGCCTTGGTGGGCATCCCATGCCTCCCGCAGGTGCCAGCAAGACCCACACGATGCTGCGCATGGACGCAGGGCCCGGCATCTACCTGCAGATGCTCACTGACCTCTTCCAGGCCATCGAGGAGACCCGTGAGAGCACGGACTGCAGCGTGTCCACGTCTTACCTCGAGGTGAGCCGCCCACCCCCTCGGCTGCCCTGTCTGCAAAACGGGCCTGATCATGAGTGCAAAACCCCACGTGTTACCCCAAGGGCCCCCCAGCCTGTGGGAAACCTCAGGGCATCCCAGACTTCTCTGGAGATGCAAAGCCCCAGTGATAGGTAAGCCCCTGTGCTTCTTTTGCATCAGACCTACTGCTTCCAGCGTTTCTGTCTCATCCCAGATTTATAACGAAGTGATCTGGGACCTCCTGAACCCGTCCTCAGGGTTTCTGGACCTGCGGGAAGATTCTAGGGGCAGCATCCAGATCGCAGGCATCACGGAGGTCTCCACCTCAAACACCCAGGAGGTGAGGGTCACAGGGGCCCACGGAGGGACATGTGGCTCCTCCACGTCAGCCACGCTCACCAGCGCTCACAGAGCAGAGCCAGACACACAGCTCCAAAGCTGCTTTTGAGCTAAGGGAACAGCAAACTTCTGCACCACGTCCCCGCTCTCCTCACCTGTGCTCAGGGCAGACATCACCAATGGATCACGCACTCTTCCCTCTGCATCCAGATGCAGGTGGGGATTCTTTTTTTGCAGCACTCCAGGCAGTCGCAGTCAGAGTCGGCTTCAGGTCTGAAATCTGTTTGCCATCTTGATCCTAAGTATGGCTCCCATAACGAGGGCGAGCTGTAAACATTTCTACAGCCCTCTGTCTTTCTCTCTCCCTCCAGTCTCTCTCTGTGCAGCCCTTGGGGTGGGCCTCCCGTCTGCTCAGAACATTTCAAAGGTTCCTGATTGCCTCTGAACAGCATGGACTTCTCGGCCCCCAGGCCCTGGATGACCGTGTGCTCTAGCCATGCTGGCATAGGCATGAGGCCACTTGCCCTTAGCACCGTCCCTTATGGGTTCCAGGTGCAGGAGGGGAGACTTCTTGCCTATTCTTTAATAACAACAACCATATGAGTCTCTCTCCACAATGCTCTGTGGTTCTAGCAGGCCTGGCACACAGTAGGTGCCCAGCAGAGGCTCACTGGCTTGATTTCCACAGCTGCCTGCACACAAGTGGGTTTCAGGCCACTCGCCAGCTCCAGCAAATCTGTACAACTGCCTGGAGTTCCATATGGAAAAGGGCTCAGTGGGGAAGAGGTGGGTAATCCATTGCTGATGTCTGCCATGGGTAGAGGAGGCAGAAGTGGTGATACAAGTGTCAGCAATCTGCCATTCCTGCTGGATTAGTTGACTCGATTAATTAATCTCTTCATGCCACAAACCAGAAATTGCTTCCACTGGATGCAGTTCTGCCATCAGCATCCCAGCCGGGCAAGAGCTGCCCGAAGGAGCTCGGGAGAGCACATCTCCTTCTCTTGTTCTGCAGGGAGCGTGTGGCTACTTAGGGGCCCTTGACCGTCTGCCCGCTTCTGCCTCTGTCTTCAGACCACGCAGCTCCTCACCAAAGGCAACTGGCAGCACACACAGGAGTCCACCGCCACCAGCAAGATGTCGTCCTGCTCCCACGCCGTGCTGCAGGTCACCGTGCACCAGCGCAGCCACGGCACAGACATGGCAGAGGAAGTGCACATTGGGAGGCTCTCCATGGTGGACCTGGCGGGCTCGGAGCTGGCGCCTCAGGTTCCTGTCCTCTTCATCTCCATTACTCGCCTTGTGTCCATCTGCCCTTTAGTCTGGGAGCAGGACCCTGTCCGTCCTTGTTGAACACTGTCTCCAGCACCTAGGACAGCACCCGGTCTAAGGGAGGTGCCTGCTACACGTTTGCTGAGTGAATGAATTCTCAGCAGGTATTGGGGGTCACTCCCGCGGAGCCAGTATTTATGGAGGGCTTCCTGTGTGGCAGGCTCTCCCGGGCACCAGAGACGTGAAGATGAGCAACCCTCAGACCCTCGCCCACGGGGAGCTCAGAGCCTCTGGGGGCGGGCGGGAGACAGATGTGTAGCTGGTAATTACAGCACGGGGAGGCCTGTGCCTGGAGCCTCGGGGTCACACAGAGGCTGTGGAGCCCAGAGGAGGGTTGGGCCTCAGGGCTGAGCCTGAAAGGTCATCAGGAGTTTGGTGGGTGGAGGCAGCAGCGTGTGCGGGGTGGCTGTCGGGATGCCCTCCGAGGACCTGCCTGCTGCGCCCGCGCCCCTGGCTCGCCGTTCTTCTTGGCATCTGTTGCTGGGAGTGAGGGTTGTACTCACCGTTGCCCCAGGGGCCGGAGCAGTCTTTGAGGACAGGACCCAGCCCAGCGCCAGGAACAGAGAAGGTGCCTGATGGAGGCCAGGTCAGAACGACGGTAATATTATCAACAAGGGACATTCTCACGTCCCCCTAATGCACCAGGCACTTAGCGTTCATCACCCACTGAATCCCCCGACGCCCGTAGGGTAGGCGGCCTCATGCCTGGTTTACAAATGCACGGCTGAGACTCGGGGTGGTGTGACTTCGCCTGCACAAAGGTATCAGGTGGATCCCGCCTTTGGACCTGGAGGGATCTGGCCCAAATCCGTGCCTTTCACTGATGATATTTGTCCTCCAGTTTGCAGGCTATGCTCTGAGTCCTTGGGTTTGTCAGTCATTGCATTGCTTCATTCAGTCATTCATTCGTTCACCTGCCCTGCACCTGGCCCTGCCCTCGGTGCCTGGGCCGCTGAAAGGAGCAGAGCCTGGCCAGCTGGCCCAGAGGCCGACAGGTTCAATGTATTGTATTAATGTGGTATGAAATTTGAGGTACAGTAAGGCCAGCAGATCAGAAGATGACTGCCATTGAAGAAATAGTTTGCTACTCACAGTTCCCAAGAGGAGGGGGCAGGAGAAGCCAGGCCGGGCCACACGGGGAAGCACCAGGGTTGGTCTGGAGGCAGAGGGAGCAAGGGGAAAACATGGGCCAGAGCCTCTCTCGTGACTTCCATGGGAAGGCAGGCTGAGCACTGGCCAGTTTGAATAATTCCAGCAGGCTCTGGGGCACAGAGGATGTCTTTGGTTGTCTGGTACCTGCCCTGGGTGATGAGGGCAA
The DNA here is from genome assembly GCF_028564815.1 of Eubalaena glacialis. Classification (NCBI taxonomy): domain Eukaryota; kingdom Metazoa; phylum Chordata; class Mammalia; order Artiodactyla; family Balaenidae; genus Eubalaena; species Eubalaena glacialis. The sequence continues at coordinate 93,308,136 of NC_083728.1, read as the reverse complement.
GTAGACAGTGGCCCAGAGTGTGGGAGCCCCAAGGAGGAGGGGGTGGGGTGAGGGCTCTGGGTTGGCTGGTTTGCTTTTGAAAGGTGTGCTCACGGGTGAGTTGTTTGTTATCAGAAGGAACTGGCAACCCTGGGAGGGGCAGCAGGGCCCCAAGATGACAAAACATTAGGATACAGAAAATAAAAGACATGGTTCATACACAGACAGATGTGGGTACAGACAGTTTCATGTAGACCAAGCCGAGTGTGATGGAGCCCTGGGAGTCTGCCCGTGCCAGCTGGACTTGGCCATGTGCTCAGGGGACAAGGTGGAGACCAGCCTCCTCAGATCTTAGCTCTTGGAGAGGCCATTGGACAGGGGTTCAGGCCCTAGGTTCTTGTTCTCCCTCTGTTCCAAATAGCTGTGTGCCTTTGGTCAGGCCCCTGTCCCTCTCTGGGCCTTGGTTTTTAAGCTGTATACTCAGGTGGCTTAGTGGGCTGTCTTCAGATCTGGTTGGCTATCACAGTCTGTCATTTCTTCATAGAGAATCACTCACAAAAGAGTTTGTTCCACGGCACAAGGTCTCTGAGAAAAACCCCTAATTTTGTGGCACAGACACGTGACATGTGAGCAGCTGCCATGGCCTGGGTCATGCTGGCAGCTCCCACTCAGTGAAAGTAGCAGCTAATGTTTACTGCTCTCTTCTGTGGGCCCATCTCTGAGCTGGCCTCTTACACACGTTGCCCGTCAAATCCTCACCATGACCAGAGCAACTGCCTCTTTTGACAAATAAGGAGACTGAGACAGGCTGGGAGACTTGTCTGAGATGTCATTTAAGCCGTTCTCAAGCCGTGCTCCAAACTGGCTCTAAAACCCATGTCCCTTAAAGATAAAACGTTATTTTCCTTTCTGATTTCAAATGTAACCAAATCAGTGCAGAAAATATGGAAAATATGGATAAGCCAAAGGAAGAAAATTAAAGTCCCCACAATGGCTGCACTGAGAGGCAATCATTCCCGGTGGCAGTTTGGCGTGTGTCCTCCTAAGGCCCCTTCAGGCATCTTTATACATTTGTTCAGTGCTCAGACATCCAGCCACACTGTGGGCCAGACGCCTGCCGGTGTCCAGGCTCTGAGGACAGACGGCCAACCAAGGTGACAGCTCCATCATGGAGCTTACGTTCTGTGGGGAGCAGTTAGGAAAATAACAAACGCATAAAAGAGCAAGATAATTGCCGAGAGAGCTAAGCAATTTGAAGGAAACATACAGGGTGGCGTGGTCCCCCCGTGGAGTGAGGGGGGTGGGCACTCCCGCAGGAGGACCACTAGGCTGAGACTGGGAGGGCGAGAAAGCTTCGGCGTGGGGGGGCTTTCTCGCGAAAACACACGCGTTTGTATTTTTATCATAAAAAGGGGACTGTTCTGCCCAGGCATCCCTCTGAGCCCTTTTTAATCTCATTTCACGGAGAGCATCTTTTCAACATTGGTAAACACTCTACCTTACCCCCTTGCCTGGCTGTGTGGTATTCCACCGCAGAATCTGATGTCGTTTCTCTCTCCAGTCCCTGGGCTGTGAGCGTGTAGTCGGTGCGTCCACCCTGAGCCTTCCAGGGTGGGGTGGGGTTGTCGCATCCTCTGGACCTCAGTCCCCTCCCCCCGGGGCCTGGGGTGGGGAGATGGCAGGGTCGGGGTGGGGGAGGACCACCTCCCCGCCAGCTGGCTTCTTCTCACTCAGACCCAGAACGGAGGCAAGAGGATGAAGGAGGGCGCCCCCATCAACCACTCCCTGCTGGCGCTGGGCAACTGCATCAACGCACTCAGCGAGAAGGGCGGCAGTCAGGCGCAATATGTGAACTTCTGGGACAGCAAACTCACGCGCGCCTGCTGAAGGTATGAGCCCCAGGCCAGAGACAGGCGTGGCTGCAGCATCTGACTGCATCTTTCAGGATTTACCTGGGCCTAAGGGCCCTTCCAGGAACCCCTGAAAGCAGGAAAATCTCTGCTTTATCTGGAGAAATCATCTCTAGTCACTGCTCGAATCCCCCCTCCATCCCTCTGAGTGTGGTCCAGCCCATGCTTGTACACTCCTAGGGACAGGGAGCTCACTACCTCACCAAGGCTGTCTGTCTCATCACAGACGGTCTGAGAAAATTCCTCTTCATACTGAGCTGAATGCTGTCATCTCTATTCTACAGCAAGGCAGGGTGCAGGTAAACAGATAGGAAAGCAACAAATAAATGGCTCTGTAAGTTTGGCCTCTTGGTCTAATCTACCTGCATCAGAGTGGAAGTCAGACGGGGCGGGCCTTCAGCAGGTCCATCTCATCCTGAGCGTCACCTCCCTGAGCATTGACCCCTTGGTCCAGCCTCAGCTGCCCTTCTCAGGGTTTGGAGCAGGAACCCCAGATGGGCTGGTCCAGAGGAGCCCGGGACGGGTAGGGGAGGGATGGCCCCCCCGAGCAGGTGGGAACCCCGGTTCCCACCACCCCCAGCTGGCGCCTTCCACTGAGCAGGATGCCCTGGGAGGGAACAGCCGGATGGTGATGATTGCCCACATCAGCCCAGCCAGCACGCACTTCGAGGAGTTGCGGACCACCCTGCTGTACGCGTACCGAGCCAGGAACATCAAGAGGAGGGTGAGCCGCTCCCTCCCACCTTCCCTCACCCGCTCCCTCTGTTTTACTCTCCCGCCTGCTCACTGAGTTCTACAGTTCTCCCTCCAGAGGCTCTAGGGGAGGGTCCCTTCCAGCTCCCATGGCTCCTGGCGCTTGGCTTGCGGCCACATCCCTCCAGTCTCTGCTCCGCCTTTACGGGGCCTTCTCCTCCTCTCTTTGCTTCTCTCCTTCTCCTCTTTTATGAGGGCAGTTGGCATTGATTTTAGGGCCCTCCCTAATCCGGGATGATCTCATCTCAAATCCTTAATTACATCTGCAAAGACTCTTTTTTCCAAATAAGGCCACATTCACAGGGTTCAGGGAAGGGACTTATCTTTGTGCCTGGCATCGCTGTAAGCTCTCAGTGTGATCTGATTTACTTAATTCTCAACAACCCGCTCCCTAGGAGGTAGGTCCTATTATGATCCCATCTTACGGAGTGGGCAGCTGAAACACAGAGAGATAAAGCAACTTCTCTAACCTACCACAGCTGGGGCAGAGCTGGTGTTGGGGCCCAGGGAGCCTGGCTCCGGAGTCCATGCCTCACACTGCTGTGCTGTTCTGTCTACACTGCTGTACTCAGTGTAAAGGATTCATCTCTTAAGGCTGTGTGACAGTCAATGAGATAATGCACATTAGCGACTTAGCACAGGAGTGAGTAGTGGCCAACATATGATAGGTGTTATTTTACTATCATTATTACCATTTGTCGACAGACAAGGGATGAGCCCTTCCCAATGTCCAGCTCTGAGCGAGGCGCCACCATAAAACCATCACCAGCATCAGCATCAGCATAGCTTCTGCTCCCACACGAACCCTGAGCTTAGCAGAGGAGAAGGCAGCTATGAGACAAGAACCCACACAGATGAGTGTTCCATTTCCAGCTCTGACAAGTGCTCTAAACGAAAGCCACAGGACGCCGCAAGGAAGAATCACAGAGAAGGCCGAGTTTAGAGGAGTCTTCCACCAAGGGGGACTGGCTCCGGCAAGGGAGCTGAGCCCCAAGCGCTAAAGAGAGCGTGTCTGTGCAGACTGAGGGCCAGTGTGCACATCTGGTGGAACTTCAAGCGCGTGTGCCCTGCGGCCAGCAATGTCACCTTCCACGTCTACCAAAGAGAAACTCAGACCCACGTGCTCCGGGAAGTTGCGTCACAGGAAAGCCCCAAAGTGCCCGTTGAAGAGGAGGGGACAGGTGCCTGCTGTGTCCCTGTTCCGGCCCGCTCTGCAGCTGTTACAGAGAATGGGGTAGACCCATCTGTGCAGACGGACAACCTCTAAGACACACCGTTGGACCAGAAAAGCAAGTTAAAGAACAGCAGCTACAGTCTGATATAATTTACGTAAACCCCCCAAAGCTGAACCCACACCCCCAAAACTCCCCATGTGTATCTCTCTAGATACATGTATATGTATAAAACTGCACAGAGAAAGATTCGGAAGGGCACACACCAAAATGGTAGCAGTGGTTCCCCACGGGGAGGGTTTTCAAAAACCTCTCCATGGATTGTTTGAATTTTGGGTTTTTTGTGGCAAAATATACATAACATAAAATTCACCCCTTGAACCATTCTGAACGGCCCGGTTAGGTGGCATTAAGCACATTCACATTGTTGTGAGACCATCTCCACCGTCCGTCTCCAGAACCTTCATCTTCCCAAACTGAGACTCTGCCCAGATTGAACACCGACTCCCTCCCCTCCCCCACTCCTGGCCCCTACCCCCTACTTTCTGTCTCTGTGACCCTGACTCTCCCAGGGACCACACACGTGGATCATACGGTGTTTGTCCTTCTGCATCTGGCTTATTTCATTTTTCATCATGTCCACCTATGTTGCAGCAGGTGTCAGAATCTCCTTCCCTTTTAAGACAGAATAGTACGGATTTAAATTTTCCTGACAAAACGTGCTTGCGTCTTTCTGGCATAAATCCATTGGGTGACAGGTGTCCTTCGCGGGGCAGCCAGCTGGCCCTGACCTTGGCCATGTCCCGCCACCAGGTCAAGCGCAACCTGCTGAACGTATCCTACCGCATCGCGCAGTACGCGGACGTCATCTCCGACCTGGGCAGTCAGATCAAGCACCCCAAGGCCGAGGTGGAGAAGCAGGAGAAGGAGAAGAGAAGCATCCCGGCGGCCGGGATGCTCAAGGTAGGGCCGTACATGCACCCAGTGCCTCCTGCTGCTGGGCCGTCCGGGACACCAGAGGCCCACTGCGTCCTCCTGCCCTTCCTGGAGCGGTGTCTGCGCTGAGCACCCCACATGGGGTGACCGCCGAGCCCAGCCTGGCCTTTTTTTAAAAAATATATTTTTTATTTATTTATTTTTTGGCTGCATTGGGTCTTAGTTGCCGCATGCGGGATCTTTCATTGTAGCACACGGGCTTCTCTCTAGTTGTAGAGTGCAGGCTCAGTAGATGTGGCGCGCGGGTTTAGTTGCCCCGTGGGATGTGGGATCCTAGTTCCCCGCCAGGGATCGAACCTGCGTCCCCTGCATTGGAAGGTGGATTCTTAACCACTGGCCACCAGGGAAGTCCCCCGCGGCCTCAGGGAGCAGGCGTCTCTCTGCTCTCTTCTAATCTCTTCCTTCTTATCTTTCTTCAGCTTTTCTTCTTGCTGACTATTTTTTTTTTCCTCCCAAATCAGTTTTTTTTTTTTTTAATCTTTTCATTTTGGAATAATTTTAAATTTACAAAAAATTTGCAAAGATACTACAGAGTTCCCAGCTTCCCCTAATGTTAGCGTCTAGGGCCTTCCAAAAAAGTGCATTGAGGCAAAACTCACACAACATAAAATTCACCATCTTAAAGCAAACACTTCGTTCAGCACATCCACCGTGTTGGGCAGCCGCTGTTTCTGTCTCGTTCTGAAACGTTTCCACCCCAAAGTGAAACCCGTACCCACTAGGCAGCTTCTCTCCATCCCTCCCTTCTCCCCAAATCGGCTTGATCTAGGCCTCCTTTTGGGGTAGAGCACACCATAGTTTTACCCTAAAATTAATCAGTAAGTTTAAAAGGTGCCCATAAAAAATACCTGTAACGAAGTCAAGTAAACGTATGTACACACACACACACACACACACACACACACACACGTTCTTTTGGCTTATTAAGATAAGTTTTGGCATAGTAAATAAAGGATTTTTGAAAATCAATAAGAAAGAACCAACAGCCCAATTAAAAAATGAGGGTGAGGAAATGAATAGGCAATTCAGAGAGTTTCTAGTGGCCATAAATATAGGAAAAAGATTCTCAATTGCATTAGGAAACAGAGATACAAATTGAAACAATTTTCACTTATTGGACTGGCTAAAATTAAAATGTCAAGTAGTATTAAATGGATAATATAAAATAAAGTGTGGAAGGCAGCCTTAACCACTATTATTGGGAGTCTAAATTAACACTTCTCTTTGGAGGCTGTTTTAGCTGCATCTTTTCAAACTTTAAGTGTATGTGTTCTGTGCCCAGCAACTTCCCCCAAATCTACCAGGAGACGCATGCACTCACATGCCCATTAAAGGGGATGGGACGGGGCTTCCCTGGTGGCGCAGTGGTTGAGAATCTGCCTGCCAATGCAGGGGACACGGGTTCGAGCCCTGGTCTGGGAAGATCCCACATGCCGCGGAGCGACTGGGCCCGTGAGCCACAACTACTGAGCCTGCGCGTATGGAGCCTGTGCTCCGCAACAAGAGAGGCCACGATAGTGAGAGGCCCGTGCACCGCGATGAAGAGTGGCCCCCACTTGCCGCAGCTAGAGAAAGCCCTCGCACAGAAACGAAGACCCAACACAGCCATAATTAAATAAATAAATAAAATTTTAAAAAAAAAGGGGGGGGATGAGACAAGCTAACTGGTGGGTCCCTCCTATGGATCACCCTGCAGGTGCTACAGAGAATGGGGCAGACCCATCTGTGCAGACGGACAGCCTCCAAGGCCATTGCTAGATGAGAAAAGCAAGTTAAAGAATAACAGCCATAGCCTGATATAATTTACCCTCCAGAAAACCCGTATATCTCATTAGATACAGATATATGTACAAAACTGCACAGAAAAAGATCTGGAAGGGCACATATCAGAATGATAGCAGTGGTTTTCTGTGGGTGGGGGACTGGGGTTGTGGGGAGGGCAATCAGGTAGATGATCAAGTCTTGATGTATTATTCGAATTTTTATCACAAAAACGTGTTCCTGTATTAGATGTGTAAATACATCATATTTAAAACGTTTCCTGATTGTTATAGTAATATGTGTTTATCATTCAAAACTTGGAGTATGCTGCAAAGTGTAAGAAGAAAATAGAACTCACTCATAATCCCACAACTTGGAGATACCACTGCTAGATTTAGCTATTTCCTTCCAGTCTCTTAAATAAATCCGTACACACATGCAAAACAAAACTGGGAGTTGGGGGGACTTCCCTGGTGGCACAGTGGTTAAGAATCCACCCGCCAATGCAGGGGACACGGGTTCGAGCCCTGATCCAGGAGGATCCCACATGCTGCGGAGCAACTAAGCCCATGCGTCACAACTACTGAGCCTGCACTCCAGAGCCCACGAGCCACAACTACTGAGCCCACGCACCACAAGTACTGAAGCCCATGCGCCTAGAGCCCGTGCTCCACAACAAGAGAAGCCACCGCATTGAGAAGCCCGTGCACCGCAATGAAGAGTAGCCCCCGCTCTCCACAACTAGAGAAAGCCTGCACGCAGCAACGAAGACCCAACAAAGCCAAAAATAAATTTAAAAAAAAAATTTGGGAGTTGGGATCAGGCAATGTCACACATTTAATGAGTACCTACTATGTAACAGGTGCATATCAGTGTTGGGGATGCAGGGAGGGAACGAGCCATACACAGACCTGGTTCAGAGTCGTCCAGCAGAGGAACTGCACATGCAAAGGCCCTGGGGTGGGAGTGGGTTTGATGAGTTCAGGGGGCAGAGGGCCGCCCACATGGCTGGCACCTGAGGAGAGGTGCGTGGTGGGAGCTGAGGCTGGAAGACGTCGAACAGGGTCCTGGGTTTATCCTGACTGTAACGGGAAGCCAAGGAGACCTTGAGCAGGATAGCAATGTGCCAGGAGCTCCCCTTGAGCTGTATATTCGAGAAGTGGAAGTGAGACTACTCACGGGGCAGGTGGAGATTCTCCACGGTTGGGGTTTTGTCTGGAGACCATGACAGGAGTGGAGGAGGAGGCCAGGAGTGACCACAGTGGTCAACTGTGAACACCACGTCGAGGAGGGAAGTAGAAATTGCTCACACTTTTGTTATGAGGATTTTCCAGTACTCACAGAAGGAGAAAGAACAGTAAAGCGAGCCCTCGTTACCCACTCTCCCGGCCTTTTTTCTTCCCACGCACTTCCCTCAGCCTATTATCTTGAAGCAAATTTCAGTCATCATATCATTTCATTCATAAATATTTCAGCCTATAATCCCTAAAAAATAAAGGCTCTTTACAAACACATAACTACAGTATCATTTCCACACCTTAAAAAATATTAACAGTAATGTGTTTGTATCACCAGAGAGCCAATAGGTGTTCAACTTTCCAACAATCTCAGCGGCGTCCTAAATCTCTTTTGTTTTTGAACTAGGATCCCGAGAAAGTCCACATCTTGAATTTGGTTGATAAATCTTAATCTTTTAAGTCTCTTTTATTCTATGTGCTTTCCTGCTCCACTTCCTTGGGTTTTTCTTTTGATTGTTGTTGAAGAAACTGGGTCGTTTGTCCCGCGGAGTTTCTTACAGTCTGGTTTTGCCAATAGCATATTCCTCTGTGCTTCCTATATGTTGTTGTCTAAAGGCTTGAAAGAGGAAGTTTAGAGAACTTTTCTAAAAAACAGAATTGAGAGCACATTGTTTTTGCAATGGGGGCGATAGCTCAAACACAGCGAAGTGGATGGACCGGAGAGTTCTGGGGCTGGCGGGGCTGGCAGAGCCTGGGGGCTGCAGCTGTGCCTACAGGTGGGAGATTCGGGTCAGTGGAGGGTGAGATCTCCGGAGGAGAGGAGGCCAAGGAATGCAGGCCCTTGGGTGGCGACTGGATAGTCTCTGAGGACTTTGTTGTCATCAGGAGTGATGAGCAAGAAGCAGTGAGGAGAAAGTCAGAGAGATGGATGAGAAAATTTTCCGTGGAGAAGGGAGTGTGGCCACGGCATTGAGCAGGCACTGGTGATGGGGTGATAACACGCCCTTCAAAGGAGTTGGAGAAAAACACTCGGAGGGAGTACATGTCCGGAAAGAGCAGGAGGACGCCTACCTCAGCCCCAGCCCCAGTGGTCAGAGGGGGACAGGAGAAAAAACAGCCTCCCTGGGAGGGCTGCTTGGAGATAGACACGCCATCATTTTTTTCTGGCTTTATTGAGATATAATTGACACATAACAGTGTGTGAGTTTAAGGTGTACACGATGATGCCTTGTTACCATATATTTCGCATTTATTGCCACGGTAAGGTCAGTAACACTTCCTTCTCTTCACACAATTACTATTTTTTTGTTGAGGCTGTGAGAACATTTAAGATCTATTCTCAGAAACTTCCAAGTAAACAATATTGTTAATTAGTAGTCACCATGCTGGAATTAGATCCCCATAACTTAGTCATCTGATAACTGGAACTTTGTACCCTTTGACCAGTGTCTCCCCATCTTCCCCACCACCACCTCTGGCAATCACCCACCTGTTCTCTGTTTCTATGAGTTCGGCTTTTTTTTTTTTTTTAATGTATATTTTAAAAATTTATTTAATTAGTTTATTTTTGGCTGCATTGGGTCTTCGTTGCTGTGCACAGGCTTTCTCTAGTTGCAGCGAGCAGGGGCTACTCTTCATTGCAGTGCGCGGGCTTCTTGTTGCAGTGGCTTCTCGTTGCGGAGCATGGGCTCTAGGCACATGGGTTTCAGTAGTTGTGGCACGTGGGCTCAGTAGTTGTGGCACATGGGCTCAGTAGTTGTGGCACATGGGCTCAGTAGTTGTGGCTCACAGGCTCTAGAGCGCAGGCTCAGTAGCTGTGGCTCACGGGCTTAGTTGCTCCACGGCATGTGGGATCTTCCCAGGCCAGGGCTCGAACCTGTGTCCCCTGCATTGGCAGGCGGATTCTCAACCACTGCACCACGAGGGAAGTCCCCATACTGTTTTGATTACTATAGCTTCATAAGATAGTTTGAAATCAGGATCTGTGTTGCCGTGTGCTTTGTTCTTTTTTTCTCAGGATTGCTTTTTCTACTTGGGGTCTTTTGGGTTTTTTTTTTTCTACTTCTATGAAAAATGCCATTGGAATTTTGATAGGCATTGCACTGAATCTACAGGTGGCTTTGATTAGTATGGATGTTTTAACTATATTAATTCTTGTGATCCATAAACAAAGGATATCTTCCAATTTATTTGTGTCTTCTTCAATTTCTCTCATTGGGGTCTTACAGTTTTCAGTGTATAGCTCTTTCACCTCCCTGGTTAAATTTATTCTTAAGAGTTTTATTATTTTTGATGCAGTTGTATATGGTATTGTTTTCTTTATTTCTTTTTCAGATAGTTTATTGTTAGTGTATTGAAAGGCAACTTATTTTTGTATGTTGATTTTGTAACCTGCAACTTTACTGAATTCATTGATCAGTTCTAATGGTTTTTTCGTGGTGTCTCTAGGGTTTTCTATATAAAGTCATGTCATCTGCAAACAGACAATTTTACTTCTTCCTGTCTGATTTGGGTGACTTTTTTTTTTCTTTTCTGATTGCTCTGGTTAGGACTTCTAGTACTATATTAAATGTGAGTGGTGAGAGTGGGCACCCTTGTCTTGTTCCTGATCTCAGAGGAAAAGCTTTCAACCTTTCACCATTCGGTATGTTATGTTAGCTGTGGGCTTGTCATAGATGGCCTTTATTATGTTGAGGTGCATTCCTATACCTACTTTGTTGACAGTTTTTATCATGAAAGATGTTGGATTTTGTCAAATACTTTTCCTGTATTATTGAGATGATCATATGATTTTTGTCTTTCATAATATTAATATGGTGTACCACAATTACTGATTTGCATATGTGGAACCATCCTTGCATCCCAGAGATAAATTCCACTTGATCATGGTGTATGAGCTTTCAATGTGCCATGGATTTTGGGTTGCTAGTATTTTAATGAGAATATTTTCATCTATGTTCAACAGGGATACTGACCTGTAGTTTTCTTTTCTTGTAGTGTCCTTGTCTGGCTTTGGTATCAGAGTAATGCTGGCCTCATGAAACGAGTTTGGGAGTGTTCCCTTCTCTTCAATTTTTTGGAAGAGTCTGAGGATTGGTGTTAATTCTTCTTTGAACGTTTGGTGGAATTCACCCCTGTGCTTTTCTTTGTTGGGAGGGCTTCGATTACTGATTTAATCACCTTACTCATTATTGGTCTGCTTAGATTTTCTGTTTCTTCATGATAAAGGCTTGGTAGGTTGTATGTTTCTAGTAATTTATCCACTTCTTCTAGATTAACTGATTTGTTGGCATATAATTGATCATACTAATCTTATGAGCCTTTGTATTTCTGTGGTACCAGTTGTAATGTCTCCTCTGTCATTTATAATTTTATTTATTTGCATCTTCTCTCTTTTTTTTTTTTTCTTGGCAAGTCTAGCTAAAGGTTTGTCAATTTTGTTTATCTTTTCAAAACACCAGCCCTTAATTTTGTTGATCTTAATTGTGTTGATCTTTCCTGTTGTTTTCATGGATTTCTGCTCTCATCTTTGTTATCACCTTCCTTCTGCTAACTATGGGTTTAGTGTGTTCTTCTTTTTCTAGTTCCTTGAGGTCACTGCTATCATTTTGAAGTATTCCTTCTTGGATCTTTTTCTGTGCAGTGCTGTAGACATAAATGTATCCAGAGAGGTATGTGGTGTGTGTGTATGTGTATGGGGGAGTGGCTTTGGGTTTTTGTATAAATGACTTCAGACTTTAGCTGTTATTCTTTAACTTGTTTTTCTCAGCCATCGATGTGTCTTGGAGGCCGTCCATCTGCAGAGACGGGGCTCCCTCATCTCTGTAACAGCTGCAGAGTGTTCCATAGGATGTCCATACTGGAGTCTGCTTATCCTGTCCCCTCTGACGGGCACCTTGGGGCTTCCCAGTCACATGGCCTCCTTGCGCACATGGGCGCCTGTTTCTCTTTGGTAGATCTGGGGCTCGGGTTTCTGCTGGAGCAAGAGGGTGAAGGAAAATTTCAAAGAAGAGTGGTTGTTGGTGATGACACACTGAGTCCCATGGGCCAGCAGAGGGCTTCAGGGGCTGGTGGGGGTGGAAGATGGCGTTGTTGTAGAGCATATATAAAGTTAGGTGATGACCAGGAAGCTTGGGCTTCTTTGGGGTCAGGGATCAACAGGGATGCATGCCATAATGGCTCTCATCCTGCTGGCCTATTAGTTATTGGGACTGGCCTTGGTGGTCTGAGGAGGTGGGCAGCGTCATGGAGGGGATGAGGGTCTCATGGTGAGCCCTGAGGGCATGAGGGGCTTCCCTTGGGTCCTGCTATGGCGAGCCTAGGGCAGCAGTGGGCAGCTTGTGTCCATGGCTATGCCAGGATCATTCCTTTATGAGCATTTCCTAGGATATCATGTGTTCCCCAAAAGCTTTGTTTTAATGACTGCAATGATTTGGTCATCTGGATGCATCATAATTTATTTAACCAATCCCAGATGGCTTGATGTTTAGGGAAAAGGAATCCCTTGACCACTGCCCTCAAAGTCAGGGGAACCAGCTGCATGTGACCAGAGTGGAGATACCTACTGGGACAAGCAGGGAAAACCATCGATTAAGCACTGTATAGCTGTTAGGTAGGAACTGATCATGGGAAACAAAAAGACAAACTAGTTTAGTTCCGTGGCACTTATATTCCAGCAGGAAAGGCAGGTGTTGAACATTTACCACGAAATGTTACCAAATTATCGATATGCAGAAGACTGCCAAGGAGAAGGTAGGATGTTTTCAGAGCAAGTGTCAGATGGACCCAGATTGAGAGTCTAGGAAGGTTCCCCTGAGGAAGTGAGGTCAGAGCTGAGACAGCTAGCCCAGCCCCATTCTTCCTTGGATTCCTGAGACTCAAATCCATGCAACCCAACCGCAGAACAGGCAGAAAGTCTAAATCCCTCTTAATTAACCATGCAAGTATCCACCCATCCACCCATCCATCCACCCATCATCCACCCATTCATCCATCCATTCACCTGCCCATCCAGCCATCCACCCACCCATCCATCCATCCTCCATCCATTATCCACCCATCCATACACTGTATATAAAGCCTGTCTTTGGACCCGATCCTGTGCAGCCCGGCAAGCATGGATTCAACCCTGGCCTAGGTGGCACTGCTCCCGGTGCAGCTGGCTCTCTTCCTGCCCCCTGCCGCCATCCCTCCGCCCGACACAGAGGAGGACAGCCACCTGCAGATGAAGGAGATCTGGGCGCAGCTCATCGGGGGCTTCAAGTAGCGGCTGGAGGTGCGACGCAGCCTGGTGGAGCTGGAGAACGCCAACATCGACCTGCACGTCGACGTGCCCACTACCTGCCGACCATGGCAGGGTGAGCGCGCCCACTCTCCCAGGGATGGGCCGGGGAGGCCAGCGGGCCCTGGGGGTCCTGGGGCGGGGAGCTCCTCTTTCTGCTACCGTCCAGCCTCCCTCTACTGCCGGTGGGTCCCCAAGGGGACTTCAGCCAAGGGCACCCTCGCTGCCCTGCTCTCCTGGCCTGTGGCTAATCTGGGCCAGTGGGAGAGGCTCCCAGGCCCCTTCGACCTCCTTCTACAGGTGGAGTCCAGGGCCAGCCCTGGCAGGTTAGGGTCAACCCCATTTTACAGCGAGGATGTTGAGGTCAGAGGGGATGTGGGTTTGCCCGAGGTTGTGCGTCCACTCGGCCAGGGTCTTTCTACCATTCCACACGCACTCGCGGTTCATACCTACTGTGAGTGACGGACTGCCTGGAGAGGGACTGGCCGTGCACTTTGTCATCCAGACCAGGAACACCAGAGGGTGGGGAGGCGCTATTAACAATCGTGCTGGGATTACAGTGGGCAACCTAGGACACGTGTCCTCTCTGCTTACAGGCCCCAGCGCTGTGACTTGAGTCCATTTCTTCGCCAGTCCTCCCCCATTTCTCCTCCTCCTCCTTCCTTCCTGTTTATTTTCTTAATCACACAAACAGCAGGGCACCTGCACTAGAGGAATTCTAATAAAGGAAGCGCTCCCTCCATCCCATCCGCTGCTTCCAGCCCTCGCTCCCTCTGGGTCCTCCTTCCTTGCAGTTTCCACATGACCCTCGTTATAGTTTAGGTTCGGTCGGGCGCCCTGCGTGAACCTTTGGATGTGTTGCCCTGAGCTGGGTCCTCCCACTCTGTCCTCATGCAGCCCCGGGTGTGCTGCTGTCTCCAAGGTTTACAGCTGAGGGAACCGAGGAGCGTTTACGCGGCAGGCGGCCCACGTCACCCAGACGGTCCTGGGTGGGTCTGGGATTGGAGGCAGGGCGGGCACTTTGTCACTCGGCCATCCTGCCACAAATGTTTACCAATTCTTTACTTCCTTCCAGTTTTGCTCATGACCTCTTGTTCTTCATAAGCATAGAAGGCATCAGATAGCAGACCCAATTCTGCCCCGTTTTCACGCCCACGCCTGCCAGTAGACCAGCTGGGACCAATAGGGACTCTGAGACAGGAGATGCCAGGGCTCCCCAGGCTCCCCGGGCGTGGCCTGCGCTCTGACCCCTGACCCCTCTGTTGAGGCTGCAGCTGGGAGCGGGAGAAGACCCGCCACCTCGCGCACAGGGACAGGCCCCCTGAGAGGGACAAGGAGCCGGCGGAGGCCGACGGGGATGGGGACTCGGGCGGGTCCGCGGAGCCGCACGAAGTGGCCCTGGCCAGAGGGGAGGTCCACGTGCTTCTGGTCGAGCAGCGGAAAACCGAGGCCCTCAAGGTGCAGGAGGGACCAGGCGCGCCATGGTCACAGCAGCGCTGCTGAGAGCTGCTAACGCTTTCTGACGGCAGCCGGCGCGCCAGGGCCTCCTACAGTAGTCCCCCGGAGGAGGGCCGATCACGACCATTCTACAGATGTGAAAACTGAGGCTCAGAGACGAGAGAAATTGTCCCCAGTCCCCAGAGAGCAGGACCCGACCTGAGCCTGACTCCAAAGTCCATGCCCCTTTGAGTTAGACTTATGGCTACACTGGGGGGGGGGGTACAGGGGGCTGTGGAAATGGGGCACGAGTGGTGGCGTGGGGTCTACCAAGACCCCCTGCCTGCCTGCCTGTCTGTGGGCGCCTGCAGTGGCCGCCGTGTGGGGAGCACTTTAGCCCCGCACGGCTCCCCATCGGCGTCCCCTCAGTCTCCCTGAGTCTGGTCTCAGGCGCATGGCACAGGAACAAGGAGCACGGTCAGAGGAAGCCCAGACTCTAGGCTCCTCTCTGGAGAAAGAGCTCTTCTCACATTCCTGTCTTCTGAGAAGAGCTGGCTATTTATATGAGCTATTTATATAATAGCTGGTTATCTAATAGTCTCACTTCAGAAAAATGACAGAACTGGCGCTTGATGGAGACTTTGGGGAAAATGCCAGTGAAGCTGGCTACTATTTCAGCCCATTAGTTAAATGTTAGCAGGTGTATTTTCAGGCAAGTGGAGAAAACATCTGATGATGTCATGTTGCTAAAACAGGCAGTGTTTATTTCACTTAAAGGCTATTTGCCAAACCAAGAACCTCTTAATATTATTGCATCTGCCTGCAGCAATTTGGAGATTACATGATCTCACTGCAAAAGTCTTCCAACATTTAAAAGTAAGAAAAACGCCTTTTTCTTAAAGAGATAATGTGCGTCGGCAGAGAGCATGGCCTTCGAGAGCCAAGTATAGATATTGAGCTGTAGCATGTAAATGTGAGTCTATTAATGAATTAATTAGTTGATCAATCAGTCAATAACAAATCAATGTTTTAAGTGTCCAGCTCAGTGCCAGGCCCTGAGGACATAAAGATGAACAAGATACTCTCTAAGACTTAAGCTGTCAATCTATTGGGAAGAGACACAAACAACTATGTACAACCCAGTATGATAGCAGGATAATAGACATAGCAACAGGGTGCTGGGGAGCTGGCGGAGGGGGCTGTTGATTCAGCCGGGGGGTCTGGGAGGACCTCAGGGAGGAGAGGAGGATCTTGCTAGGGGAGCTGAGCCAGCTCCGCCCAAAGTGGTCCCCTCTCGGTCCCAGAGGATGAAGACGCAAAAGGCTGGAGCACGTCCTCTTGGGCTGCACTGGGGGCTGTTATCCGACCTGCTTCCAGGGACCGTGATTTGGGGGAAGGGATGTCAGTAGCTGCAGCCCCAGGCGTTACTATCTGGGGGCCTAGATGGAGTTACATGGTGTGGTGGCGATTTTAGGTGTCAGCTTGGCCAGCCCATTGTACCCAGTGATTCCATGAAATGCTAATCTAGGTGCCGCTGTGAAGGTATTTGGTAGGTGAGGTGAACATCTACAATCAGTTGACTGTAAGTAAAGATTATCCGGGATAGTGTGGCTGGGCCTCATCCAATCAGTTGAAAGACCTTACCAGCAAAAACTCAGGTTTCCCAGAGGAGAGAAAATTCTGCCTCAAGACTGTGGCATCAGCTCCTGCCTGATTTTCCAGCCTGCTGGCCTGCCTGACGAATTTTAGACTCACCAGCCGCGATTCTTTAAAATAAATCTGTGTGTGAGTGTATGTATATGTGTGTGTATATATATATGTATATATACATATACATGCAAACATATACATAAATGTGTATATATGTATTTATATACACATAAACATATATAAACACATATGTACATAAACATGGATAAATAGATATATGTATGTGTTTCTCTCTCCTATTGGTTCTGTTTCTCCAGAGCCCTGATTGACCCACAGAGTAAGGTAAAGGGTCCCAGGCAGACCTCACAGGCCCCCCAGCCGGTTTTCTGCAGGAGGGAAGCAGTTCCCAGTGGCTGCAGTGGACAAGCTGGGCCTCCTGTCTCCCTGCTCCTTCTCATGTCCTACTTTGGCTCAGGAGAACCAGGGCCTCCTTTGCAGACAGGAGACCTGCAATATGGTGGCTGTAGAAGGCACCCCTTCAGAGAGTACTCTGTGAGGGCCAGGAACAGCTCATGAAGTCTTCATGGTGTGAAAACGGGCAGCCTTGGCGTCCCATAGCAGACACAGTGGCGAGGGGCGAGCCCTGGGTCTGTGTTCTTGAATAGAAAAGGCAAGGTACAGTGAGGCCAACAGATCAGGAGATGACTGCCTTGGAAAGATCGATTGTTACTCACAGTTCCCAAGGGGAGGGAGCATGTGATGCCAGGCAGGGCCACACGGGGAAGCACCAGGTGTCAGAGGGAGGGGCAGTGTGATGTCTGTGGAAGGAGTGGACAAGGCAGGTGGGCAGGCTGAGGGCTGGCTGGTCTGGATCATTCCAGCGGGCTCAGGGGCACAGGGCCCGTCCCTGGTTGTCTGGTACCTGCCCTGGGTGATGAGGGCAGGGGGACAGGGGCCCAGAAGGGGGGAGCCCCATGGAGGAGGGAGTGGGGGTGGGCTCTGGGCTGGCTGGTTTGCACTGGAAGGTGTGCCTGAGGGAGAGTGGCTCACTCGCTGTAGGACTTGGCCATCCTGGGAAGGGCAGTCCCTCCAGGGTCAGCAGGGTCCCCAGATGTGACAGTATCAGAACAGAAAGTAAAGGACACGGTTAATGCAGGGTGGCGGCCGCACATCCTCAGAGTCAATCCCGAGTGTGTTCATGAGCACAATTCGCAAAGCTGAGCCCGTATGAACGAGCAGACGTGGGAGCAGAGACCCACATCTGCCCTGAGCCCTTGGTCTCTCCGCCAGGCTGGGCTGGAGCAGCGTCTGGCCAACGCCAAGAAGAAGGCCTCGCCGATGGAGCAGCTGCTGCCCACGCAGGTCATCAGCAAGGACAGCGGGAGGCGCTGCGACTGCTGTGCAGGGCCCGCGAGCTGGAGGTGGAGGACACGGCGCTGCAGGCCAACAGCCTGTGCAGGAAGAACCTGCTGTGCCAGAAGGACTTCGTGATCCAGCGCTGCCAGCAGCACCGGCGGCTCTGCGAGCAGATCATCCAGGACCAGCGGCAGCTGATTCAGGGTGAGGCCAGCCGCCCAGCCCACCCCAAGGCTCTGATCTCTATTAGTGTTACTTTCTGGAAAGAGGAGGCAGTGCACATGGTCCAAAAAAAAAGTCACATCCCACACGGCAGGCCAGGAGACACCAGTGTCCCCGCCCACTGCTCCCGGTCACCTGCATGTCCCCCAGGCAGGGTCTGTGCAGGGCATGTGTGTGTAAACAGATTTCTTACACCAACAGGAGTGTACCATGCACGCCATGCTGTGCTTTTCCTCACTTACTCGTCCATCCTAGAAATTGTGTTATGAGTGAAATCTGCCTCATCTGCAGAAATGTGCATGATTTATTTAACCATCTCTGTTGACAAATATTGCGATTTTTTGCAGCCTTATGTTGCTACGACCCTCCCCTCCTCCACCCCCTCTTCAGTGTTCAGACCCCATGTGTAATGGACAACCCTGCTCCAGGTCAGCACCTGTGCAGGTGGCAACCCCCCTACCTGTCCTATTGCCTCTTAGCTCTGCCCCATCATCACCATCACCATCATCACCATCATCACCATCATCATCATCACCATCATCACCATCATCATCATCACCACTATCACCACCGTCACCATCATCACCATCATCATTACCATCATCACCATCATCAACATCACCACCAGCACCATCATCACCAGCAACATCACCACCATCCCATCATCACCATCATCATCATCACCACCATCACCATCACCATCACCAGGATCATCATCATGATGATGTTTTTATAGTCAACACTGATTTAGGCTGAATCACGAGTCTCCCTTTAGGGAGGCATCTCACAGTTCCTCTTATAATGGGGAAAAGGCACTTAAAAAAACCCCAATGACACGGCTTCCCTGGTGGCGCAGTGGTTGAGAATCTGCCTGCTAATGCAGGGGACACGGGTTCGAGCCCTGGTCTGGGAGGATCCCACATGCCGCGGAGCAGCTAGGCCCGTGAGCCACACTTACTGAGCCTGCGCGTCTGGAGCCTGTGCTCCGCAACAAGAGAGACCACGATAGTGAGAGGCCCACGCACCGCGATGAAGAGTGGCCCCCGCTTGCCGCAACTAGAGAAAGCCCTTGCACAGAAATGAAGACCCAACACAGCCAAAAATAAATTAATTAATTAATTAAAAAAAAAAAAACAAAAAACCAATGACAACATTAAAGAATGTTCTGGAAAAGAAATCAGGTTTACTTATAACCTAACCCCTTACCAGTCCCTGCCTGTGAGCAGTCAAATTTTGTCAGAGCCATAATTATGCTGTCTTTTAATTTCTTACTTTTTCTTGAGGTAAAATTTACATAACATAAAATTCACCATTTTAACCATTATAAAGTGTGCGACTCAGTGGCATTTAGTACGTCTACAATGTTGTGCAGCCCTCACCTCTAGTTCCAAAGCATTTCCACTAGTCCCTAGAGAACCCAGTCCCGTCAGCCATCACTCCATCCCCTCGCCCCCCAGCCCTGGGCAACCATTCACCTACTTTCTGTTTCTGTGGATTCACCTCTTTAGGACATTTCCTATAAATGGAATCCTAGAATATGTGGCCTTCTCTGGCTTCTTTGGCTTAGCATAATGTTTTTGAGGTTCATTCACATTTTAGCAGGTGTTAGTGCTTCTTTCCTTTTAGTAGCTGAATAATATTCCATTGATATATCACATTTTGTTTCTCTGTCATCAGTGGATGGACACTTGGGTTGTTTCCACCCTCTGGCTATTGTGAACAGTGCTGCTGTGACCACTCATGTACAAGTTTGTACATGTTTGAACACCTGTTTTCAGTTCTTTTGGGTATACACCTAGGAGTGGTTCTTTAACTTTTTTTTTTGGCCTCACCCCGCGGCTTGCAGATTCCCCAGCCAGGGATTGAATTCGGGCGAAAGCACCGAATCCTAACCACTAGACCACCAGGGAACTCCCATTCTTTAACTTTTAAATTAAATTTTATTTATCCTTTAGAATTGTTAATAATATTTTTTTATGATTAGAAGGCAATACATGAACATAACAGAAAACTTTAACAACAGAAACATAAAGAAGACAATCTACAGGAACTCCATTTTCTAGAAAAACCTTTTATCAGGTTGGAGCATTTGCCTTTGAGCTTCCAAAAAAGATACTGTCTTTTTAACAAGTGGCAGATGTTTCGCCCCATCTCTGCTTCCCGGACTCCCGCAGACGGCGGCCTCGCGTGGTGCCGGAAGCCCTGGAGCAGCGGTACGGCCTACACTCCCGGGAGCTGGGTGCAGACACGCTGAACTGCCTGCTGCGGCTGCACTCCGTGATGTCCAGCGCCCTGCGCGTGAGTCCGCCTCAGGCTCAGGCTCGTGCTCAGCGCCGTCCCCTCCTGCCCGGCCTGTGCGCTAGCCCTGAGGTCGGGGGGGACACCGGCCCTTGTAAAGAGGAGAGGAAACTTGGAAACCCCATGAATCAGGCTGCCTGGAGCCAGAGGTAATTGGGGCTGGACGGGGCCGTGCCATGGGCCGGGGTCCAGGCAGGTTTCTGGTGAGGCATCCTTGGTGGGGTGGTGGGAATGCGCTGTGTGCTGCTCTCACGGCAGGTCTGTGCGCTTGGCTGCCATAAGGATCCCTCGTGGTGGACGAAAGCCCGTGGGAAGGAAGCCTGAGTGCGGGGTGGACCTTGTTACTCCGCGATCCAGGAGAGGTGTCTTCCTGGGAACCTCAGAAGGATTCTTAGGGCTTTCCTTGGGCTTGTTGATTCCCCAGGGGGTGCCTCCAGGCTCCTGCGTGAGGATGATTCTGGGGACTCACTAGGGAAGAAGGCTGGGGGTGCAGGGCTCTGCATTCATTATTTAGACAAATGCTGCTATCAAAGCCCTACCCGTGCCCTCAACCAGGCCTCGCGCCCCCCGTCCACCCTCTCGGGAGAACAAAGGAGAAACTCCCAGGCTTTGGCCAGAGTGGGTGAGGGCAGCTGCCTAGAAGTGTGGCGTGAGGGAGGGGTCCATGGATCCGACAGCATCTAAAGCCACCCCCACCCCCAGTTACTGAGGACCAGGTGCCGACAGTGTCTGGAACTTTGGACGCGGAGCCGAGTGGATCTGGATAGTTGTCAGCCGCTGCCGCCATGTGGCTGCCTTTCCTGGGTGGGCTGGTGTAGTCGCCACTGAGACGTCTGGTGTCCTGCTTGCAGAACGTTCTTGCTGTGTGATGTGCTCTCCCGTTCTTCCCACACGCGTGTCTATTTTAAAACAATCCTTTCCTATGGTAAGTGTAGGGGTCCCCAAGACCACCCTCAGGCTCAGTTCACTAGAAGGACTCACAGAATTCAGAAAGGCAGTTGTACCAACTGAGACCCTGTCCCCGTTCAACACGGATGCCCCTCCCCCTCCCCCAACCCCTCGCCCCAACCCCTACTTTCTGTCTCTGTGACCCTGGCTCCTCCAGGGACCCCATAGGAGTGGAATCACAGTATCTGTCTTTTTGTGTCTGGCTTATTTCACTGAGAATCATGTCCTCAAGGTCCATCCACATTGTAGCAGGCGTCAGAGTTTCCTCCCTTTTGAAGGCTGAGTGATATTCCATTGTGTGGTTGGACCACATTGTGTTCATCCATCATCCATCGATGGACACTTGGGTGGCTTCCACCCTTTTGGCTGCTATGAGTAATGCTGCTGTGAACGTGGGTGTACACGTATCTGTTTGTGCCCTGCTTTCAATTCTTCCAGTTACATCCCTGGGAGTGGGATTGCTGGATCCTATGGCGATTCTGTGTTTGACTTTTCGAGGCCCTGCCAGCTTTCAAGGGGGCTCTGACAACACGCATCTCCTTCATGCATCATTTTGCTCAGGTCAAGGCCGCGCCCAGTGGTCCCTGGGCTCTCGCCCTTGCACAGAGCCTCCTTTCTGTCCATGATGGGAGGTGTAGTGGAAGAGCTCACGATTCCTTCC
Source organism: Eubalaena glacialis (assembly GCF_028564815.1). Classification (NCBI taxonomy): domain Eukaryota; kingdom Metazoa; phylum Chordata; class Mammalia; order Artiodactyla; family Balaenidae; genus Eubalaena; species Eubalaena glacialis. Next base: position 93,286,474 of record NC_083728.1, on the reverse strand, counting down.
AGTGGTGGTGGCCCCTCAGGGGCTCTGCTTGACGACACAGCTCACCCGAGTCCGTGGTCCCTGCCGCCTCACTCCGCCCTCTGTCTGGCCCCAGGACGGCTCTGTTCTGAACATCTCTCCCCCGCCAGAGGAGCCCAGCTGAGACCAGCGGGACGACAGGGAGGAACTCCCATGGGGGGCCCAGTTTGAGCTGCTGCCCATGCTGCTGGATCCGGACAGGTAAGGAGCTCCTTGCTCTCGGCCGAGGGCATCACCTAGGTTCCCAGAGTGAGGTGGAGTCATATGGGGAGTTGGAAGCCGGCAGGTGACCCCAGGCGCGTCTTGTGAAGTGCAGCTAATGTCCCGGTCCTTGCAGGGTTGTTTAAGGAGAATAAATACATCCTAGGAGTTGCTCGCCCCACGGAGCAATTGTGAGGTTTGGGAGTTTGATGCTACAAAGACCGGCTTCACTTCACATGTGGTTTCTGTTCACCGTCTGCCACCTACTCCCAACCTCAGTGCTTTTCTGCCCTTTTCTCTTCTTCTCACTTTTCCTTTGGTGTTTTGAACATGCTCAGACTTAGACTAGTAAGCTGAACACACAGAGTCATCACCTAGATTTAATAGCTAACATTTTCCCAATTTGTGTCATATCTTAGCTGGGGCTGCTATAACGAAATACCACAGACCAGGTGATGTAAACAACAGAAATTATTTTCTCACAGCCCTGGAGGCTTGACGTCTGAAATTGAGGTGCCAGCAGGTGGTCTCTTCAAACCAGGATGAGGTGAAGGCCTGGACACGGCATGTGGCCGCAATGCAATGCCCAGGCCTGATCCATGCCCTTTGGGGTAATGAAAACACCAGGGCTCCGGGCAGACGGAAGGCTGATTCCCTTAGTGCATTCATGCATGTGTATGTGTTTGTGTGCACATGTGTGTTTGTGTGTACGAGTGTGTGCACATGCATATGCTTGTGTGCATATGTTTATGTGTGCACGTGCATGTATGCATGCATGTTTTCATGTGCGCATGTGTTCATGTGTTTTTACACGGATCTGTGTGCATTTTTGTACACGTGTGCTTGTGTGTGCACGTGTGTGTCTATAAACAAAGTGTCCCCATCTCCTTTGATCCAGACCAGATGCCTCTCCCACCTAGTCCTGCCCTGCTGCCTTCCTGCTCTAGGTGATGAGCCCCAGGCCACTTGGCAGGGAGCCTGGGTTTGATGCCTGATGCTTTGTTCTTACACAGTCACTATGACCTGACTTGAAGGAAGGCTGCTAGAAATGCCCTGTTGTTTTTACGATACAGTGGTAGGACCGTGGGTCCCTGCCCCAGGGCCTTTGCCTGTGCTGCACCCCCTCCTCCCACCGCAGTGCTCTTCCTCCAGCACCTGACAGGGCTCTTTCACTCTCATTCTTTGGGTCTCGGCTCAGATGTTCCCTCCTGTTCTGTTTCCACCACAACTGGTCTAACACCACCTGGTACGGTGCAATTCAGTTCTGGCACTAACCCCCCAGAGTTGACGTCAGATGCCACCAGTTAAGGGCTCCATTCTCCATGGAGACACAAGGGCATCCTCGCCTCCGTGCCATGTCAGATGCCAGCTGTAAGTGGGGTCCCCAGGCCACCTGTGCTTCTGTCCAGTAGGTTACAGCTCTGGGGGTTCCTATGACCGCATCTTATTTGATAATTCACTAGAGTGACTCACAGAGCTCACTGAAACCCCGTAGTTAGGATTACAGTTTTATTATAAAGTGTACACGTTGGACAAAGTCTGGAGGGGTTCAGGATGCAAAGTGTCCACCCTCTCTCCCCGTGGAATCAGGGCACATCAGTCTCATGGCGCAGCCCATGTTCACTGGCAGGCAGCTCCACCGAGGCTCGGTGTCTGGAGTTTTTATGGGGTTTCATTACGTAGCATGATTGATTACATCACTGGCCATGTGATTGACCCGAAAGTTCCCGCCCTCAAGCCACGAGCCACTGGGTTGGTCTTTATGGGGAGCAGCCCCCATCCTGACATCTAGGGAAACTCATTAGCAAAACAAAGATACTCCTGTCCCTCGGGAAATTCCAAGGGTACTTCAAGGTTGGTGCCAGGACTAGGAACAAAGACTGTGAGGTCTGCCCTGGCTGCCTGCCCGTCTAAGGAAGTCTGCTGCTCACCCCTCCTTCTTCGAGTGGCCCCACTTGCCCCATTGTCCACATGTCTGCTGGCTTATTTGGAGTGTCCCTCCCCTCAAAACGCAGTGTGGTCAGGGCAGGGCCGTGTCTGCTGTGAACTGGTGCAGACCTGGCTGTGGATTCCGGGTGGCCCATGGCAGGTGACCGGCGTGTATGTGTTGCATGCATGAGGGGGCGGATGAATGAGCCGGCCTGGCTCCAGACCACAGCAGCATAACCTGCCGTGTGGGCCACAGCTCTGGTCTCCCCCTGGCTGTGACGAAGGACCCAGGGGGCCCCGGCGGCTGCTCTGCTGAGACCTCTGTGTTTTATCTGCGGTGATGGTTACAAGTCATCGAAAGCCACGCCATCAAAAAAGCCGGGGAAGCAAGACTCTCTTCTCCCCTCGTCATCCCTCCGCCTCCTGCTGACCCCCCAAGTTCGCGAGGTTGGTGTGTGTGGCGCTAACCGGGACCCCAGGCTCTGGTGAGGCCTCCCCTGCCAACAGGGTCGTGGGGCCCCGTCAGAGCTGTGCTGGGCCAGAGTCGAGCACGAGAGAAGCTTCTGGAAGGAGGACTCTCCTTAAGCAGCCGTCACAACAGTGGTGAGCATGTACTGAGGCCGGCTAGTGTGACCACGTTAGAGTCCAGGGGCAGCTGGGCTGAAGCACTGCAGACCAGGCGGCTTAGAGCTCAGACGTTCATTCCCTCCCAGCTCTGGGGGCCAGAAGTCTGAGATCAGGTGTCCCAGGGCCGCGCTCCCTCCAAAGGCTCCGGGGGAGGGTCCCTCCTGCCTCTTCCAGCTCCTGGGGGCCCCGGGCTCCTGGGCTGCATCCTCCACCTCTGCTCTGCCTTCACAGGCCTCCTCCCTGTGGGGCTCTGTGTCACCCTTCTTGTAAGGACACCCATCATGGGATTCAGGGCCCACCCTCCATCCAAAGGTCACACTCGGAGGTCCCGGGTGGACTTGGATTTGGGGACACCATTCACCCCACTACAAACACTCCCCCAGCCACACATAGGCAGGGGTGCTTGTTACCCTCGATTTATAAACAGGAAATGAGACTCATAGAAGCCAGGTGGTCGCACCGTGACCCCTGCAGCTGGGTCCGCTTCTGGGGCCCAACCTGGGGCCGCAGGGGTGGCCCGGGGACATCTGACCGTCCGCTGCTGCCACTTTCCCACAGAAGCCGAGCTCCCTGAGCGTGAAGAATCTGGTCCCCCAGCTATGCTCCCCGGCCGGCCTGGAGCTGGGCACCCCCACCCGAGGATGGCAGCAGGGGCTGGGCTGAGCGCCCAGGCCCTCAAGGAGCACCGAGAGCATTGCCCTCACTGCGGCCACCCGGTGCTCCAAGGCATGGGACCGCGAGGGCGGCAGCGGCCACGCCTCCCTCCACCCTCCAGAGGACGTGGCCCTGGACTTCAGGGACCCCAAGCCCAGCGTCACCCCGGAGGCCAGCCCAGCAGACAGGAGGTGGCCGCACGCCAGCCCGGGCAAGGACCGCTCCGTGGAGAGGAAGGCTGGGGGAAGCGGTCACCCTCCCTCACCTGGGGCGTCCAGCTGGTGGGTGCTCTGGTCCCAGGGGTCCAGCTAGAGCAGCAGAGGGGGAAGGTCCGGGACTGACCTCAACGAAGTTATGGTGGGTGCGGGAGGACCCAGGATGCAAGGGAGAGAGAAGAGAGCCAGGGCCCCCACCTGCACCTTCACTGTGATCATTTCCCCCGCCTTCTGACCTGAAGCCACGTGTGTACATATTGTGTGTGGTCATCATCCCAGGGGAAATGCAGTTTTGTGATCTGGGTCTTTTCCCTTAACGTTATTTCATAAATATTCATACACCTACATAGTATTTGCATTTTAACTTCAAAAAAGGCACATTACTTGATTCTGAAACACATCAGCTAAATAATAGTTGTGTGAGAGGTGAGTTGTTAAGCGCTGACGACCACGAGATGTGCCTTTCCTCCCCATGTCTGGCACTGGGCCCTCCGTCATATCTGCAGAGGGATGACCTGACACACGCGATTCCATTCGTGGCCACTTTGTGGGTTTCTGTTCCCCGTTAAATGGCCACGTAGGTTATCTTTTATTTTTGACTATCACACACGATGCTCACGCATCTCTGTGGGAACGGTTTTCATTTTGAGTTACTTTCTTGGGATATTAGACAGTGTCGACCCGTGGAAAAGTCTCAACAAAATAGGATTACGCAAAAGCAGAGAGCACGTGGCAGAGAGTAAAAGTGACCGCAACGGTGCGGAATGATGTTCGCCTTGGGGAGGGGCCAGTTTCGCACGGAGATGGTCTTCGTTGGGAGGGGTTTCTTTCTCACTGTCTGCTTGGTTAAATAAACTGAGAGTAAGGGAGCAGGCTGCTCCTGGGCACGTTGGCTGGTGGCCAGGGGGCTGACAGAGCTCCACTCTGCCTCTGCTGGCCACACCCCGAGCCCTACTGGACACAGAGTGGGCATTTGCTGATTCAAATAGAAATGACTCTGGTGATCCCTCAGTGGAACCAAAGGTGGGACGGTACCAGGGAGCAGAAGGTGGGTGTACTGGTCGGGGGTCTCCCAAGAAACAGGACCAAAAGAATATGTGTGTATCTATGTACACACACACACACACACACACACACACACACACACACAAGCCAGCAGAGCTGAAGTTTCAGTTCAAGTCCAAAGGCAGGAAAAAGCCGATGCCCCAGCTAAAGGCAGTCAGCAGGGGGAGTCTCTCTGACTCAACGGGAGAGTCAGCCTTTTTGTTCTATTCAGGCCATCAACTGATTGGATGAGGCCCACCCCACTAGAGAGGGCAATCTGCTTTACTCGGTCTATGGGTTTAAATGGTAACCATCACAGTGGGTTTAGATGAGAACTCCCTCCGTGGGGGCGGGTGGTTGAGAAAGGAAAAGTGGGGGGACAAAAACCCAGGAGAGCATCATTCATTCATTCATTCATTCTTCTTTGGGGGTTAAAGGAGAACGTTAGCAGTGGTTCTGCCCATGGTGTTCACAGAGGTACCCATGTACCTGGCACACAGTAGGTGTTTAATCAGTGCATGGCTGCAGCTCAAAATGACCTTGACAATTCCTTCCTTGCCTACCCGCTCCCCTGCCTTGTGATTTTTCCCTGCAGTCAACAGAAAAGCTTCAGCCACCCTCCGTGGAGCACGTGACTGAGAGCCAGCCGCTCGCTGCGCTCCTTCAGCTGTCAAAGTCGCTGGGAAAGAGCTTTCTCCCTGCCATCCCTTCAGCCTCTAAGATGAAACCCAGCCTCAGTTTCCATGCAGGTACAGGATCGATAAAGGAAAATAGCAAGTTGGGGTATTTCTGTATCTTAAGACTCTGCCCCTCCTCTCAAATGTAAATCCTTGGAAGGTGTGACAGTCTGGGCTGTTACCAGTTTTCTGCTCCTTGGTGTGAGTGAATTTCAGGTTTTCTTAGGCAGCGAAGTAACAGGTGTGGTGCTGAGAGAGAGGACTTGTTACCACTGCTTAACCAGGAGGTTAAGTCTGCCGTGATCACCCCTCCCTAACTCCAATCACTGAAGTCGATATTTTATCTCCTCTAGAGATAAGCCCCATGGAATGTGTTTGTATCGATGATTTTGAAAGGAGTTCGCTTTCCCCTGCATTTTGTTACGAAATTCCTGACACTCAGGAGCAGAGTTAGCATGAGGCCTCCAAGGCAGCCGCCATCACCTGAGATACTCTGGCAGTTTTGTTTTGTGGTCTCTGCACATTCTCCTTTGGTCATTTGTTATTGGTTTTCCTGGAGGTGTTTCGAGAAAATCCCAGATCGTGTCATTTCACCCATAAATATTTCAAGAGCTCTCTCTAAGGGATGGTAGAGTATTTGTTACATGTCACAGCTAGAAGAATTAAGGCAATTCCCTAGTACCATCTGATGTCCCATCCACGTACAGAAGAAATCAGCCTTTTCCGATGAGAGTAAGCAGTCTGTAACTGGCCCTCTCAGTTGGCAGGAGACGGTACACATCTTCGTTGGGACCAGGCTGAACCCTGGCCCCTGGGAGTTGCCGAGCCTTCCTTGGTGGGACCCCCTTCCCTCTGTCTGCCCCGTGGGGGGCAGAGTTCTCAGCTCCACAACTGTATGTTCCTGTGATGGAAAAGTCGATGGTCCTTCCAGATCCACAGCCCAGCTGGTTCAGACGGATAAACTGAGGCCCAGAGAGGGGAGGTGACATCTCCGGGGTCACAGTGTGTGTTGATGGCACAGCCAGGATTGGTGGCCCGCATGTCCCTCTCCCTGAGCCCGCCACCTCTGTTAGGAGAAAGAACACGTTTGGACTTGGCAGGTGTGCAGTGGGGCCGGCAGGTCTGTGTGAAAACAGGCCTCCCCGGGGAGCCCGAGAATCATGCGCTCACAGTGTCTGCACAGAGGCCTGGGCTCCCTGGGCAGAGACCCTGGGGTTCCGATCTGATGGCTTGTTCACTGTTAGGGTCACGGTGTGGTGGATCCCGCATCCTCGCCCTGGGGGGTATCGCATCTGGGGGTGCAGAGATGAGCCGCGGCCTGGGCGCATCTGAGAGCGGGAGGAGCAGCCAGTGGATGCTGGGCAGGGGCATGTGTGTTGCCTCCTTTATCATCCTCAACAACCCTACCGAATAGGTGCCCATTTCACAGAAGGATAAACACGGAGCAGAGAGGAGGACGGAGCTCGCGGGCCACGCGCACGCCTTTGGGGGCCGCCCGGCCCGGCCCTCTGCACCCTGACTCCCCAGGAGCTCCTGCACCTTCGCTCTGGCTCCCATCCTGGGCGAAGCGTGAGGCAGGTCTCCCCTAAGGTCCACCCAGCTCGTGTGGGGAGGGGAAACGTTCTAAAACCCTTCCGAAGAGAGGTTCGATTCCTCTACCTGAGGAACTCTTTCCCCCCCAATTATATAAGAGCAACTGAATTAACACCTAGAGCAGCTTAGAATTTTCATCCCTAAAGCAGAGGTTACAGACGGGCAAGTCACAGAGCAAACCCAGCCCCCTGGGCTGGGAGGAGCCTGGTTGACCAGCAGCACATTCTAGATGATGTGAAATGAAGTGCAGGCGTAGTCAGGTGGCTCCCTCCTCGCCACCTTCAGATCCCCACTCAGCAAGGCCTCCCCCCGGCCCCCGGCCGCGCCATTTCAAACTGCGACCGTGGGGCGTACCCTCAGCGACGGGACTGCAGATGGAGCTCCTGGTTTTGTTCATCGTCTTCCCCCCATGGGTCTATAGGTCCGTGAGCGCAGGGGTGTTTGTTGGTCTCAGTCACTGCTTTGCGCCCAGTGATTACAGCAGATGCCCAGTAAATAGCCGTTGAGTGGACGGATGAATGAATGGGTGGGAGTGACCCTGAGCAGAGACCTGGGGAAGTGGGCACCCGACCCAACCTGGGCAGAGACCCCCTTCTCTCCCCGCCACCCCTCCCTTGCTTCCTTCCTGTTGATGATGACATCTGATTAAGCTGTTCAGGGAACCCAGAAAATCCGCTCACTGCCATGTCAAGGCCCCCTAAGAGCAAGAAGGGAATAGAGGGAGGGAAGAGGGAAGGGCTTGGTTGAGGAGAAGGGAGAGGGGCCAAAAGCCAGAGGGGGAACGTTCCGGAAAGGCCCGCGCTCAGGAGCTCACAGGAGACGTGACCCCTCGCAGGGCTGTGGGCGAGCAAAGGGGTAACTTCAGTACAGAACCGGCGCGTAGCAGGTCTGAACGCGGTGCATCCAACACTCATTATTTAGCTTATTTCCAGGATTCACTGGGTGGCCCCTGAAAATAATAATATTCTCTTCCGTCCGGTTCACTGTTTGGAAGCAAACACGCTGCACGTGCCGGAGGTCAGCTGCACCTTCCGCAGCGCCAGCGGGCCCGAGCAGGGCGCCCCTCCTGCCCCGGGACGGCCGAGGCCAGTGCCTGCCTCCCCCCCGCGCACGCCCTCCGCTGTCAGGGCGGTGAGAGCAGAGCGTGAGTCCCTCAGACGTGACCGTCACCACACGCCCTGCCACCGGAGGAGCTGTGCCACCACGGCACCCGCGCCTCCCGCTGACGAGGCTGATGGCGGCGCACGTGTGCCACACACGCGACGGATGCCACGGGCCCCTTCACCCGAGGGGGGATGAGCGCACCTGTACCTGAGACCGGAGTGCTCACCACATGTCCCCTCACCTGAGGAGGATGTGACAGCGTACACGTGTCCCTTACACATGACGGTTCACCACACGCCCCCTCGTCTGACGAGGCTCAGACAACAGCGCACGTGTCCCTCAGACGTGACCGATATCAAAAACTCCGACACCCGAGGAGACTGTAGGAGCACGCAGTGTCCCTCAGATGTGATCAGTCGCCATGTGTACCTTAGGTATGGCTGGTACCACACGCCGCCACACCCGTGGCGCTGTGACATCGGTGCACGAGTACCTCAGACGTGACAGTTCACCAACGTCCCCTCATCTGAGGCGGTGTGACACGTGCACGTGTACCTCACGTGACCGATGCCACACACACCTCCGACTGGGGAGGCCATGATAGCAGTGCACCTGCCCCTTAGGCGTAGCCAGTCACCACGTGTGTCCTCTCTCGAGGAGGCGGTGACAGCTGGCACATGCACCTGAGACGTGAGTGGTCACCACACGTCCCTCACCAGTGGAGCAGCGACAGCGGGGCATGAGCACCTCAGACGTGACAGTTCAGACAAGTCCCCTCACCTGAGGTGGTGTGACACCAGACACCCGTCCATCAGACGTGACGGATACGACACAACCCTTCACCTGTGAAGGCGCTGACAGCAGCGAATGTGCCCACACACGTGACCCCTTAACAAAAGCCTTCTCACCTGGAAAGGCTGTGACAGAGTGCAGTTGTAGCTCAGACGTGACCCACACCACGGGGCCCGTTACCTAAGGAGGCTGTGACAGCGTGCACGTGTCCTTCAGCAGTGGCCGGTCACCACGTGTCTCCTCACTTGAGGAGGGTATGACAGCAGCCATGGGTACCTCAGACGTGACCGATATCAAAAGCTTCTTCACCTGGCGAAGCTGTGGCAGCGTTGCACGTGACTCTCAGACGTGACCAGTCACCATACGTCTCCTCACCTGACACGGCTGTTACGGTATTGCAGGAGTAGCTCACACTTGATGAGTCACATTGTGTCTCCTACTTAAGGAGGCTGTGACAGTGTGCACGTCTACCCCAGACGTGACGGATAGAAACGGCGTCTTCACCTGAGGAGTCTGTCACAGCAGGCACCTTTACCTCAGAAACGACCGACACCACAGGTCTCCTCAACTGAGGAGGTTATCACTGAACTGCACGTGTTCCTCACACGTGACCAGTCACCATGTGTGTCCTCACTTGAGCACGCTGAGAGAGCTTGCACATTGACCTCAGACCTGACTGGTACCACTGGCCCCTTTACCTGAGGAATGCACATTGACCTCAGACCTGGCAAATCACCACATGTCTCCTCACTTAAGGAGCCTGTGGCAGCGTGCACCTTTACCTTAGGCCTTACCGATATAAAAGGCTTTTCACCTGAGGAGGCTGTGAGAGCCGTGCACATATCCCTCAAATGTGCCCAGTCACCAGGTGTCTCCTCACTGAACGAGGCTGTGGCAGCATGCACCTTTACCTCAGACCTGACCGACATAGAAGGCTTTTCACCTGAGGAGGCTGTGAGAGCCGTGCACATATCCCTCAAATGTGCCCAGTCACCAGGTGTCTCCTCATCTGAGGAAGCTGTGACAGCGTGCACATTTACCTCAGATAGGAACTACACCACAGGCCACTCACCTGTTAATGAATGGGATGTGTTCCTCAAACAGGATCAGTCACTAGGTGTCTCCTCACTTGAGGAGGGTATGACAGCAGGCATGGGTACCTCAGACATGACCGATATCAAAAGCTTCTTCACCTGACGAAGCTGTTGCCGCGTTACACGTGACTCTCAGACGTGACCAGTCACCATACGTCTCCTCACCTGACACGGCTGTTACGGTATTGCAGGAGTAGCTCACACGTGACGAGTCAGCTGTGTCTCCTACTTAAGGAGGCTGTGACAGTGAGCACGTTTACCCCAGATGTGACGGATATAAACGGCGTCTTCACCTGAGGAGTCTGTCACAGCAGGCACCTTTACCTCAGATACGACCGACACCACAGGTCTCCTCACCTGAGGAGGCTATTCACTGAATTGTATGTGTTCCTCACACATGACCAGTCACCAGGGTCTCCTCACCTGAGGAGGCGGAGAGAGCTTGCACATTTACCTCAGACGTGACCGATATCAAAAGTTTCCTCGGGGCTTCCCTGGTGGCGCAGTGGTTGAGAATCCGCCTGCTAATGCAGGTGACACGGGTTCGAGCCCTGGTCAGGGAGGATCCCACATGCCACGGAGCAAGTGGGCCCGTGAGCCACAACTGCTGAGCCTGCGCGTCTGGAGCCTGTGCTCCGCAACAAGAGAGGCCGCGATAATGAGAGGCCCGCGCACCGCGATGAAGAGTGGCCCCCACTTGCCGCAACTAGAGAAAGCCCTCGCACAGAAACGAAGACCCAACACAGCCATAAATAAATAAATAAATAAAAATTAAAAAAAAAACAAAAACAAAAAAAATTACTGTTACTACAGGTCCCCTCACCTGAGAAGGCTATTACTGAAGAGCAAGTGTTCTAAGAAAACATGACCAGTTACCACAGGTCTCCTCACTTGAGGAGGCTGTGACAGTGTGCACATTCACCCCAGACCTCATAGATATAAACGGCGTCTTCAGCTGAGGGGTCTGTCACTGCATGCCCCTTTCCCTCAGATACGACCGATACCACAGCTCTCCTCACCTGAGGAGGCTATCACTGAACTGCACGTGTTCCTCACACGAGACCAATCACCACGTGTGTCCTCACTTGAGCACACTGAGAGAGCTTGCACATTTACCTCAGACCTGACTGAGACCACAGGCCCCTTTACCTGAGGAATGCACATTGACCTCAGACCTGGCAAATCACCACATGTCTCCTCACTTAAGGAGGCTGTGGCAGCGTGCACCTTTACCTCAGATCCGACTGATAGGAAAGGCTTTTCACCTGAGGAGGCAGTCAGAGCAGTGCACGTATCCCTCAAATGTGCCCACTCGCCACAGGTCCCCTCACCTGAGGAGGTTACTACTGAGTCCTCACACGTGATCAGTCACCTCGTGTCTCCTCACTTGAGGAGACTGAGGGAGCTTGTACATTTACCTTAGACGGACGGATACCACAGGTTCCCTCACCTGAGGAGGCTGTGAACAACATGCACATTTACCTCAGAAGTGACCGATATCAAAAGCTTCCTCACCTGATGAGACTGTTACATCATTGCACATGTTTCTCAGACACAACCAGTGAACATAAGTCTCCTCACCTGAGGAGGCTGTGACAGCATCGCCTGTGCAGATAGCACGTGACGAGTCACCAGTGTCTCCTCACTGAACGAGGCTGTGGCAGCATGCACCTTTACCTCAGACCTGACCGATATAGAAGGCTTTTCACCTGAGGAGGCTGTGAGAGAATTGCACATGTTCTTCACATGTGACCAGTCACCCTGTGTGGTTGAGGAGGCTGAGAGAACTTGCACGTCTACCTTAGTCGGACCGATACCACAGTTTCCCTCCCCTGAGGAGGCTGTGAACAGCATGCACGTTTACCTCAGACAGACTGACACCACTGGCACGTTCACGTGTGAAGGCTGTGACAACAGTGCACATATCCCTCGGACTGACCAGTCATCACGTGTCTCCTCTCCTGAGAAGGCTGTGAACAGCACGCACATTTACCTCAGAATCGTCTGATCCCACACTCCCCTAAAACTGCGAGTCTGCGATACCAGTGTACGTGTCCCTTCGTCACGCCCAGTCACCACGTGTCCCCTCCTTTGTGGAGGCTGCGTAGTATGGCCGTGGGCCTTACAGGTAACTGCTCACCACGCTCCTGTCAACGGCGGAGCTGTGACCGCAGCGCACGCGTACTTCAGACGTGACAGCTCGCCACACGTCTCCTCACCTGAGCTGGCGTACGGCATGCACCTGTAACTCGGAGTCGAGCGATACCACACGCCCCTTCCGCTGAGGGGGCTGGCACAGCAGTCCCCGTGTCTCTCAGACATGAGCGCTCGTCGCACATCCCCTCGTCTGTCACGGGAAGGCCGCAGTGCATGGACCTCCCACGTGACTTCGCTTTTGCCTCCGTAGCCTTTTTGGCCGCTGACTGCTCCAGTGGACAGCACAGGTCTAGAACCTGATGAAAGTCAGGCACCCTTTTTCTTTCACTCAGAAGCAGGTTTGCTTGTTTTATTTAACTCCTAGCCAAACCTCTTCCTAGCAGACTTGTAATGTTCCCAATTTGCTAGCCCTATCAGGAAATTACGAGTTTACCATGATATTGGGTGTCCTGCATGTTAACCTTAAAACACGAGACACGTTTGTCACTGTGCTGATGGCCCTCCATTTCTTCCTCTTCCCCCGTCTTTTATTGTCTTGTTTTTGTATCTTGAAGCAGGAACACCCATGTGTCTGGGTATCTGATCAATCCCAGTGATGGTGTAAGTCACATTAGCACCCACGTTCATGTCATCCTCGCCCCAGCTTATGAGGCCCGTGTTGCCTGAATCCTTTCTGGGAATAGGAAGCTCCCTCTGACGTCGTGGCACCATTTTCTCTCTACTGACCCAGCATACAACCAAGCTGTCCGTAAGGATGTGTATAAATCAGCATTCGGCTTAAAGACCACCAGGAATTGCTGGCCCTATGTGGGAAGTTCTTCCTTATGTCTAACCCTGGTCCCTCTTGCTGTACCTTTAAGACATTCCTTTATGTTACGGTTTCAGAAAAGGTTACGAGTCTCCCATTTTATGCCCTTCTTTTTAAGGGTTCTTGGGGAAATGGTGTCAAAGGTGTTTACAAAGGTTGTGGCCAGAAGCTCCCAGACCAGAGTAGGGTGAGTAACAGCCAACTGTGCATAGTTGATTTAAACAATGTTTCTTTAAATGTGAGCGATGGGAAATATTCCACAAGGATTCCCTCGTCCTAATGGCATGTGTTCACCATAGTGGAGACCTTGGCTGAAGGGGTTCTGCGGGACAGGCCTGGTGTTAGGAGAGGAGCAAAGGCCAGGACAGACCCAGAAGCAAGGCCCCAGGTCGGAGAGGTGAAGCCCCGCAGGGCCCAGAAGGTTGCCGGGGCGTGGGCAGGGCTGGAAGGGGCGGGAGTCCACACCGGTCTTGAACTGAGTCTGGCAGGAGACTGAGGCCGAGGCCCGGGCGTCCACCCCAGGCAGGGACCAGCCAGCCACCCTAGCTGGGACTCTGGCTTTGCTCTAAGGTCTTCCCATCCCCCCTGGGGTCTACAGACCGCGGAGGCCGACGTCACAGCCCACTGCCCCCCAGCCACCCCCGCAAGCACCGGGGCGGCAGGGCCACGAGGCCAAGAAGACCAATGTAAAGCCGGCGGCAGGCAGAGCAGGCAGACGGGGGCGAGCACGCTGGAGAGAATGATCTCGGGTACCGGGGTCTCTCTGCCCCGAAGTTGGGATTTGAGAGGCAGGGGCTCTGGCAGGGACGCTTCGGGGGCAGCCCGCCCCGTGCCCAGCCTCCTGCGGCCCTCTGCACCAGATCCGGCGGCTGCCTCGTAACCGTCTCACCACCCACCTTCAGCAGAGCGAGCCCTTCCCAAAGGCCTCAGTCCTTTCTTGGGGCCATTCCCGATCATGGGCGCTCTTCCCAGGATCACCCCACGCCATGGTTTCTGCTCTGGGAGCACATTCTCTACGGGCTGGGACACCAGGGTATCGCCCCGCAGGTCAGGCTCAGGCTGCGGAAGCCACTGGGGTTACCGGCATGGCTGCTGGTGAGAGGCAGGGAAGACTGTCCCAAGCCCCATTTCATAGCTGAGGTTCTCCAGAGAATGAGAACCAAAGGGGTGTGTGTGTGTGTGTGCGTGTGTGTGTGTGTGGACACAAAACAGGGAGGGAAAGAGAGAGAGAGGGAGACTGAGATGCGCCTGAGGAAACCGGCTCACGTGGTTGTAGGAGGAGGCAGGTCTGAAATCTGCAGGGCTGGCGGGAGACCCAGGGGAGACCTGACGCTGCAGCCTGGAGTACAGGCCAGCTGCAGCAGAGTTCCCTCTTCAGGGGCTCCCCCAGGGGACCTCGGGCTTTTTCCTCTTTCCACATTCAGCTGATTGCATGAGGCCCACCCACATCATGGAGGGTCATCTGCTGCCCTCAAAGTCTACTGATTTAAGGGCTTCCCTGGTGGCGCAGTGGTTGAGAGTCTGCCTGCTAATGCTGGGGACACGGGTTCGAGCCCTGGTCTGGGAAGATCCCACACGCCGCGGAGCAACTAGGCCCGTGTGCCACAACTACTGAGCCTGCGCGTCTGGAGCCTGTGCTCCGCAACAAGAGAGGCCACGATAGTGAGAGGCCCGTGCACCGCGATGAAGAGTGGCCCCCGCTTGCCGCAACTAGAGAAAGCCCTCGCACAGAAATGAAGACCCAACACAGCCAAAAAAATAAATAAATAAAATGTTCATTTAAAAAAAAAAACAAAAGTCTACTGATTTAAAAGTTAATCTAATCTACAAAATACCTTCCCAGCAACATCTAGACTGGCGTCTGACCAAACATCTGGATACCGAGGGCCTGGCCGGGTTGATACGCACAATGAACGCTCTTGCTTCACAAGCCCTGACCAGCCTGAAGAGGGACACTGGTCACTGCACACAGGGGCTCCCAGGGAAACACCAGAACGCTCTCCCGTTCCCATGGCCTACCCATCCCCCACTGCGATCTCAGGTCCCTCTCAACACCCCAGAAATGCAGAGAGGAAAACGTTGCTAGTTGTCGGGAACAAGATAGAATTGTCAGGGTACATGAAACCAGCCATGTAAATGGGGAACCCAAAAGTAGAGGTTCCATTTGCATTAGGATTGAATAAGCTTCAGTCATTTTTTCAAGACAGAAAAAAAAAAAATCAAAACACAAAACCAGAAAAACTCTGAGCGCCGTCCTGTGTGGGCTGGCTCATCACCTTCTTTGGTTGTGCTTTTGGCACTTGAGGCAGTTTTCAAACTGGTGGCCTCATCCCTCACTTTCAGGGGCCGCCTTGTTTGGAGGTCGTGGGGATCAGCCACACCCCCTGGTGGCAGGAGCCACCCTGGGCAGAGCACGTCACGGAAGGGAGGTGGCGGCCTTCATGTCTCGTGGCCCTAGCGGGAGGTGGGGCGTCTTTGCCCTTGTGTGTACCTGGCACGTGGCAGGCACCCCACGAGTGTGTGAACTGCACCCAGAAGGCCGTGACCTGGCCACCTCCTCGTAATGCCTGCTGTCAAGGAAGACATGTTAGGGGCTTCCTCGAAGCCATGTTTTCCTCTCTGGAGGAGTGTGTGGGTCCCATTTACCTTCAGGGCCTCTGCCGGCTGCTTTCTGCAGATCTGCTGTGTGGCCACCGTCCACTGCCCACTTCCCTCACCTGGAGGGAAGTGCCGAGGTCACAGTGGGGTGGGACGCCTTCTGCTTTCCTGTCCTGGCCCCAGAGCCTGGGAAGGGCAGAAATTGCTGATTGCTCCCTTTTATCTGCTCTCTTTCTTCCGTGATAATAGAACCCCAACTTTTAGCTGGCCACAGCTCCCAAAATACTCTGTTTCCCAGCTTCCTTTGCAGCTGTGTATGGCCCCATGACTAAGTTCTGATCAACGGGATATAAACCAGAAGTGGCTGCTTCCAGGACTCTTTATCATAAAGGATAATTAGCACGTTCCTCTTACCTCTTTTCTTCTTCACTTCCTCAATCCTGCTGCCTGGAATTTGAATGTGATGGTTGGAACTCTAGCCACCATCTTGGGGCCATGAGGGCAAAGGCCACACCCTACAGAGGATGGAGTGGGAAGTTGGAAGGAGACTGGGTCCTCAGGGAGCAGAGATGTCACTCAGCATTGTTATTACATCCTACCACCAGACTTTAACCCGAGAGAGAAATAAACATCCATCCAAAGCCACTGTGGTTGGTGCCCCTCATCCCAAGTGACACATAAGGGGAAGCTCAGGCAGTTGGCAAGTCATGGCTGGAGAAGATCCTGGTGCTTTTGTGGAGTGACCATGGGCGATTAGAGATGGCAGCGTGGTGGCGCAAGGCCGGTCTTTCTACACTCTGTCTTGAGTCAGGTGAGAAAGTTGGCCAAGAAAGAGAGCTGGTGGATCTCGGGGGTAGGGTCTTCACTGTGAGGCTGTGGAGTGGCCCACGCATTAGAAGTTGCAAACTTGTCTTTCCCCAATTACCAACACGTGCAAACCTGGGCCCACCGTGCCATGCACGCATTTTGGAGCTGTTCGTTCTCTTGACCAAATTTGTGGCATCAAATTGCCTTCAATGGCCCCACCCGGAGCCTCCTCCTCCCTCATCCAGCACACGATGGGTGCCTGGATGGGCAGCCTCCTTGGCGTGGCCGCCCCGCTCTGCGCTGGGGGCTGTGTCCACGGCTGCAGCTCTGGAGCCCCTCGCACTGCTCTCTGAGTTTCAGTTTTTTTCAGCTGTACAATGGGGACGTGGTTGAGACCGAGCCCTGCAACGTGGCAGAGCTGCATTCCATGCTTGCCTTACACGTAGGACAAAGTCAGGGGGGCTCGACATTACCCTTGAAAACCTCTCACATCACCTACGTGGCGCCGCACTCATTTGCTTGAAAGGCCGGCCCTTTAAGGTAATGCAGCAGACGTGACTCAGGAAGGCAGCAAAGGAGGTGCGGGTGTTCCAGCAACTTTAAGAGAACTAGCAGGTGCTATCGGGGACGGGTGCTTTGACGGAGGACGTGTGATGACCTCTGAACTGCCCCCCACGCCTGTGGCGTGGACCCTATCCTGGGACCTCACCCAGGTCCTGGCATCTTGTACAGGGTAGAGGCTGAACGTGCAAACGAGGTGACTCCACTGGGAACGTCCTGTGATTATCACTGTGGTTGTTCTGAGGCTTCGTTGCAAGAGGAGAGAGATGGGCAAGGAAGTAGAGCCCTTTGGCAAATGGTGGAGAGGACTAGCCGAGTTTTCCCGGGGAGGAGAGGCAGAAGGTCTGGGTGGCCCAAGTGTAAGGAGTGAGCTCCCCAACTTGGAGGTGTGCCAGCAGGATGAGCCCCGTCGTTAAGAGCATCTTGTTGGTGACAGAAGCCACCAGGTGGCAGGAGGTTTAACATCTCCCAGGCTCCTTCCTGAGAACAGCTCATTCTAATTCTGCGACGAGGCCCGTCCTTTCTGGTTTTGCATGGCTCATCCTGTGTGTGGATCGTCCGGACTCAGCCAGTGGCTTCCTCTCCAGGGGTGCCCAGGCTTCCCGTCTGTACCCCCAGGGTAGCCTTGAGCACGTCGATTTGGGGGACTGGGTTTTGCTCTTCCAGCTTCTCAAGCCAGACCAGGGTCCCCTCTCCCTTCCCTCTGGGGGCTCTTGCTGCCCCCAGAACGAAATGTAGCCTCTGTGGCATCTGGGCCCTACTGGCCATTCCAGCGGCCAGGAGGGTAGAGCAGAAGGTGGCAGAGAGGGTTTGCCAGGATTGGGGGGTGGGGGGAGGTGCAGGGACCCGGCGTGGTGGACCCCTGGGGTGGGGGTACCCACTTACAGCACCTCTGACGCTCACACCTCCAGCCTGCACCCCTTTCCCTGAGTTCAAGATGCAAACATCCAACTGTTTCCCTGATGGGTGTGCTGTCACTCTCCACGCAGAATACCAAGTTCACAAAATTCGCTCCCCAAACTGTTCTCCTCCGGGTATAGTGGCACCACCACCCACTCAAATGCCCACCTAGAAATCGGGCATCACCCTCGACCCCTCCCTCCCCTTCTCCCTCCATCAGCCTACCCTCTCCATTCTGTCCCCCCTTTCCCAAATCTCTCGATCATCCTTTTCCCCCCATCTCCTTTCCTAACCACCATCTGAGCCTAAGGCACCATCATCCACGTCGGGACCACCGCAGTGCTTCCCAGCCGGTCTCCCAGCAGAAATGCCGTTAGGGGCCAGCACTCCGCACACACCTTTCCTCTCATTATGTGTAAACGCTGTGGGAAACGGGGTCATTATTTCACGCCTTATACAGATAAGGGAACTGAAGCTCGGAGAGGCTGGGAGAACTGCCACGTTCACAGTGCTGCGTTGTAATCGCCTTAGCATCCGGGGTGGGTTCCGACCACTTCTGCATTACTCCATACCACCCACGAGACGTCTGAAACAGAAACACGGCAGTGAGGCTGGGATGGGGCTGAGGGTGCATGAGCTCAGATTCATCAGGAAGGTTCATCTGTCTGTTCTCCTGGATTATCTTATCACCTGCAAAGAAGGTGAGTGGAATTTGCACTTCTCATACCTCTTCTTCTACTACTTCTTCTTCTTCTTTCCCTTACCCTGTTGATGTTCACAAGGATTCAGCACCCACAAGTAATCAGAATCTCCTAGCTGCCCCTAACGGGGGCAGCTGACATTTCCTGGCCCAAGCCACAGTTACGTCTATCTTTTTCCGTTGCAACACTGCTTATGAAAGCAGAAATAGTTGTAGTCGGTACGGGACATCATGATAAACTAAATCATGGAGACTGAGCCAGGCTGTGGTCAGCCCTTGGGAGGCGGTTGCCTTTGCAAAGGTGCCCAGGGGTCCTGAAGGTGGGCCACAGTCCACGACGTTGCTGTGGGGAAAGATGGCCAGCTGGGGTCCACCAGCTTGAAGCAGCTCGGGGACTGGAAGAGGGGAGACGAAAGTCACAGTGGACGGGAGCTGGTCTGCTCACAAATCCCTCATAGCAGGTGCCCTTTCGTCAAGGCGGTCACCGGGGTGCAGTGGAGCTCTGGCTCTGGAGCCCCAAATTTGCCTTCCAGCCCCAACTCTGTCACTTACGCAGCTGTGTGTCTTTGGCTAGTTGGTGAACTTCACTGAGCCTCAGCTACCCTCTAGGTAAATGAGGAGGTAATATGTAGCTATTTCAGAGAGGATAAGTAAATATGTAGGTTGTTAATGTAAGAACTGGTTTTTCTTTTAATTGAGGTGAAATTGACTTAAGATAAAACCAACCCTTTTAAAGTGAACACTTCGGTGGCATTTAGTACCTTTGCAGTGTTGTGCAACCACCAACTCTATCTGGTTCTAAAACATTTCATCACCCCAAAAGGGGGCCTGGCCCCATTCTGAACTTGCTCCGCCTTACTTCTCCCCACTCCCAGGGAAGGGTGGTATTTATCTCAGCTCCAGGTCCAGTCAGCTGAGACCCTCACCCGGCTTCCTGACCCTGAGTCCTGGCACACACCCAAACAACCTTGGTGCTCTGTTCACTTTCCCAAGAAGGCTTCTGCAGTGTGAGATTCTGGCTCCTGGGCACCTGAACATCTACTTAATTCAAAGAAGCCTTTACCAACACCCCCAGGGGCTGGGCCTGGGGAATTCACAGGGAAATTCATTACAATTCACAACATGCTTTATCCTGGCAAAGGGTCTGAGAAGTCTGGCTGCAATTAAACGTTTAAAACTTTATTTCCTGTGCCCTGCTCTTATTTGACCAGAGAACCCTTTCATCTTATCAAGGGGGCACCCAGAACCTTCTCTGCAGGCCCCCATTTCAGGGGATATGTTGGGAATTGCTGGCCTAGTGGAAACATTAATTGAGCGCCTCTGAATGCAGTCCTCTGGGTAAATGAGTTCATCTTCATTATGCACCACTTCTTTTTTTTTTTTTTTTTTAAATGGGAATTATTTATTTATTTATTTATTTTTATGGCTGTGTTGGGTCTTCGTTTCCGTGTGAGGGCTTTCTCTAGTTGTGGCAAGCGGGGGCCACTCTTCATCACGGTGCGCGGGCCTCTCACTATCGCGGCCTCTCTTGTTGCGGAGCACAGGCTCCAGACGCGCAGGCTCAGTAATTGTGGCTCACGGGCCTAGCTGCTCCGCGGCATGTGGGATCTTCCCAGACCAGGGCTCGAACCCGTGTCCCCTGCATTGGCAGGCAGATTCTCAACCACTGCACCACCAGGGAAGCCCCTGCACCACTTCTTCATAATTAGCAAAATCTTGGCTGGAGGAAATTACATTTTAAAAGTTTTTTTTAAATGGAGGTATAATTTATATATAAGCAAAATGCATCCTTTTGAGTGTAGAGTTTTGGGAGTTTTGACAAACGTATACAGTCATGTAACCATCACCAACACCACAATCAAGATACAGAACAGTTCAATCACAACTGAAATTTCCTCATGGCCCTTGTTAGCTTTCCCTCAGAAGGCAGCCCACCCACTGGGAAGAACCATGAACAACTTCACTGACAGAAAATGTTCTGTGGACAAACAGTGGAAACGGCTGCACAAAATGTGAATGTACTTAATGCCCCTCGGCACACTTAAAAATGGTTAAGATGGCAATATGTTATGGGTATTTTACAATTTAAAAAATCAGTAAGAACCACGATGGGAGTGCTGACGATGCATCAGGCATCTTGCTCAGCGCTTTACACGCACCCTCTCATCTGGTGTCACTAGCTCCCTGCAGGCTGAAGTCACGACCCTACTGATGGACTTGGACACAACCTCAGAGAGGTTCAGTCACTTGCCCAAGGCCACACAGGGCCCGGCAGCAGGATCCTCAGCAGGCAGTCAGCGCTCGCGAACGGGTCCTGTAGACAGCAGGTTTTGCCTAAATGCTGGCCCGCCGGACCCGAGAGTCTGCAACGCCTCGCCGGCCTCGGGCGCCGGGCAGCACGCGATTGGCCGCAGGGAGGGGGCGGGGCTCCCCGCGGCCGGGGGCGGGGCCGCTCCCGGCCGTAAATACGGCGCCACATGGCACTGGTTGGGGAGGCCCCGGGCGGTGCGGAGGGCGCAGGCGCACTGAGGGGGTGATCCTCGGCCTCCGTGGCCTCTCCGTGGGCCGCGATTTCTCGCGAGAAGAGGGGCGGGGGGGCGGGGCCGGTGGGGGGCGGCCTCGAGAGGGTCCGCTGTTCGTGAGGCGGTGGAGGCGCGAGCGGCGGCGCGAGGTGAGGTGAGAGGAGGTGCGGCGAGGGGCGCGCGAGGTGAGGCGAGGGACGCGGGGCGAGATGAGGGGCGCAGGGTGAGATGGGGTGAGGCGAGGGGCGCGAGGCGGGGGTCCCGGCGGCGCGGTGGGTCCTGCCCCCTCAGCTGCCTGGGCGGGTCCGGCGCGGCTCCGGGCCGAGCCCCCGCGCCATCGCTGTGTGACCTTGGCCGGGCTCGCACCGTCTCTGAGCCCCGGTCCTGTGGGGATGAGGGAGACCTGGACGGGGCGTGGGGCGCCCGGCGCGCCGCCCATCCGCGGTGGGGCTCGCGGCTGTGGTCAGCTGCCGCCGTCGGGGCTGGTCCCCGCCCGTTTCTGGCCGCCCGGCATCGGCCCTGCAGCGGTGGGGGGGGGGGGCGGGAATCCTCCTTGCACGCTTGTCAGCTTCCCCGTTGGGCTGGTCGGGAGTGTGGAGGGAGGAGCAGGCGCGGGGTTCCAGGGAGCCCTTCGGGGGTCTCCGTGCGCGGGGACCGAGAGTGGACGCCCGGGCGCACGGGTCCCTCCACCAGCCTCGTGCAGGGGGGGAGCCCCCGGCCCGGTGCCCTGGCTCGCCGTGGGCACTTCCTCGTCCCGCTGACCGCGGACCTGTGACTGCAGACCCGGCGGATGCGGGCGCGTCCTGGAAGAGTACCACTCAGATGACCCTTTGCTCCAGAAGCACCGAAAGGAAGCCATGTATTAGTCGCTAACAGTAGGACTTATATCTTCCATTTGGGCTCCTAGCCACCAAGACATGTCCCGCAAGCCGTTGGCTGGAGCCGAGGTTCCGTCTGGCGCGGAGCACAACAAGCCGTAGTGTTCCCGTGATTATTGAATTATTTATGTTATAATTAGACGCCGGAGAGACTCAGGAGACCCGGGATGAATGACAATGTGGGTTGGGGGCAGAGCGGATGCAAGCGCATCTTTGAGGGTACTGTCCCCACACGTGCGGGTCCGGACAGGGGGCAGCTGGGAAACAGCTCAGCTGGTCCTCACCTGCCCCCAAACCAGGACACAGTTTAGGCCTTCTCTGTGAACACCTGGCTTTGGGAAGGTGACTCAGGGCTGGTGTCAGTGTGAAAAAGGAGATATTAGGAAAACTTTTTTTTTTTTTTTAGTGGTTTGAGAGGCGGCAGTTTTATTTATTTATTTATTTATTTATTTGTCTGCCTCGGGTCTTCGTTACTGCGCGCGGGCTTACTCTAGCTGCAGCGAGCACTCTTCATTGCGGTGCGCGGGCTTCTCATTGCGGTGCGCGGGCTTCTCATTGCGGTGGCTTCTCTAGCTGCGGAGCACGGGCTCTAGGCGTGCAGGCTTCAGTAGTTGTGGCGCATGGGCTTCAGTAGTTGTGGCGCGTGGGCTTCAGTAGTTGTGGCGCATGGGCTTCAGTAGTTGTGGCACGTGGGCTCAGTAGTTGTGGCTCGCGGGCTCTAGAGCACAGGCTCAGTAGTTGTGGTGCACGGGCTTAGTTGCTCCGCGGCATGTGGGATCTTCCCCGACCAGGGCTCGAACCCGTGTCCCCTGCATCGGCAGGGGGATTCTTAACCACTGTGCCACCAGGGAAGTCCGGGAAAACTTTTAAAAATTGAAGTATAATTGATTAACGTTGTATAAGTTTAAGATGTGCAAAGTGTTGATTTGATACACATATATTGCAACATGATTACCACCAAAGTGTCAGCTGACACCAAGGAAAGTGTTACCTGAAGGTAGCCCTACTGAGAATTTAGAGAGTGCCTGCATGGACATGCATGGATGTTTATTTTTCTTGCCAGATGGTTTATAAAACTTTGGGCTGTTATTTTCTGGCCAGCAGTACTGTTCACTGTTACTCACTCAGTGTGCACCTACTTCATTATCTGAGCAAACATTGAGCCTCTCATCATCTGTAAGATGCCAGGTTGGGCTAGATGCTGGTAATATGATTAGCCTGACTGTAATACCGTGTGATTCGTGCTGTCATCTAGGTGTTTACAAAGTGTGAAGAAAGAGGGAGCAGCTAAACTTGTTTCTTGGTGTTGTAGACGTTTTCCATAGTGGAGATGACATATGAGTTGGACCTTGAGAGACGAGTGAAGTTTGGGGAGAACATTCCAAGTGGAGGCAGCAGGGTATGTGGAGGCGTGGAAGTGAATGGGACGTTTCAGGGGAGGGAGCAGTGAGTCCCTGTGTTCATTGTGGGATGGGGTTTGAGGATTGAAATGGAGGCTAAGGCCAGAAAGAGGTTTCTGACCAAAGGGCCTTGAATGCTGTGCCGGGGAGTTTGGACTTTTATCCTTTTGGTGAGGAGTAGTCAAGGTTTTGGGTGGGATGTGAGAGATGCGTTTTAGAAGAGTAACACTAGTGAGAACAGAGGATAGATCCAGGGTATCAGGAGGTGGAGACTGAGTTGGGTACATTTGAAGAGGGTGTGGGTCAGGACAGTGGCTGAGAGTTGAGAAGGGCGTCAGCTTGAAACAAGCAGGAGAATCCACAGTGCGATGGCACTCTGTGGGATGTGGTGAAAGGGAAAGGAAAAAGGCAAAAGTGACCAAGGTTTCTCACTTGGGTGCTGAGGATGGGGCTGGTACCTGAGATAAGGAATACTGGAGCAGGTTTGGAGAAGGAAGGGGCTAAAATGCATTTGATTTTTAGACTTGTAGAATTTGCAGTATTTGTGGGCCTTCCTGGATGAGATGTGCTCTTGGAGAGAAAGAATGTGTCCGGGGATGGAATCCTGGGGAATCCAGCCGGAAAGGGATAGATGGCAGAAGAGAAGCATGTTGGATGGCTGACAGTGGAAATGCAGTTTACTGTCATTACCATACAGTCACCAAGGCTGGTGGGTGATTCTATTCTAGAAAGGTCTCAAGGCTGAAGTGCCATTCCTGGATAAGAGACTGGTTATTGATAATACTGAAACAAATGCTGCTAGTTTATAATTTTTTTTAAACTTACGTTTTTAGTTTCAATTTTTAGACTGTTTCTTTATCTTTTTCTTCAGAAAGTAGTGGTTAGTTTCACGCTTACTTAGTGGGTCTGTGGCTGCAGCCAGGGCTGATGGTTCTCCAGTCATTTGCCAACACATGTGCTTAATGATAACTGACTGAGTAACTCAGTACTTCCTGTAGTTAACCAAGGTGGTGGTTTCTGTAACTGTTTAGAGAACTTTAAAAGTATTTCAGAGAGGAATAAGAAGCACCGGTTGCAGTTGAGTGGGGCAGAGGGGCTGGACTGCTGTACTGAACCCAAGAGGATGAAGCGAATGGAACCTGCTTGGCTCCCAGAACACTATCAGTTGGTACTTTTCCTTCCAGGCAGGAGAATGGAAGAGTCTTTGGGGAAAGTGAGTAGCCTGAGAAAGGACCTAAAAATAGTGACATCAGGGGGTCCACAGTAAGGAGGCCCAGTTGGATCACTCACTAATGAAGCTCATAATTAATAACCCCTTTCTAGGGTCCAGAGCTCCCAAGTTCTTTTAATCCCCTACCCCTTAAATAGGAATAGATAACCAAAGACAAGTGAAGAAACCTCTGATTTGGAAGATAGAGACCATAACGCACACTTGGAAGCAATAGAGAGTGTGCAGGAAGCACACTTAAAAAGCATACTGTCACTAATACACACATGGAGATAGAAAATATTGCATGCAAGAGACAAGAACAGGATGCTCTTTTTTTTTTTTTTAAAGGAGCATTCAGAAATCCAAAAAGATAACTCATGGATATAAAAAATACAGTGGAAGAAATAAAAAACTCAGTAGGTGAAAAGGTTGAGAACTGAGGAAATACAACAGAAAAACAAAGAGATGGAAAATGAGAGAAAAAAAATTAAAGCATCAGATTAGGCAATTGACAGCTGAATAATAACAGTTTCAGCAAGAAATAAAATGGGATAAAATCATCCACAAAATGATAAGGTAAATCCTAGAACCAAAACTTTCTGCATTGAAGGGGCCCACTGAGTGACCAGCACCATGATGAAAATGCAGGTATCCTTCAGTCACCTGTCTATTCACTTCCCAATTTGGATATTCAGAGTGTGGGCAGCAAGTTTGTATAGGGAGGGATACCGAGTTTCTGATAGTGACTAGTAAGAGTTTGGGAAGCAGGTTTATTTGGAAGCGCATCTGAAGCTGTTTCAGAATTTGAATAGTGAGAGTTCACATGGCGAGAGAGACGTGCACACTCACTCCAAGACACGTTGTTGTGAAATTTCAGAACTCTGGACAAAGAAGATCATGCTAGCTTCTGAGAAAGAATAAAGACAGGCCACCAACAGGTCATCACGGGATGAAGCAGAATGGCTCCGAACCCATCTACAGGAACATTGGAAGCTGGGAGACAAGAGACCATTACTTTCAAAATTCTGAAGGAAAATATTTTCCACCTTGAATTCTAAACTCAGGCAAAGGAGGATATAATAAAGATATTTTCACAAATGCTCCAAAAATTTGTCTCATGTATTTTAAAGAAGTGACTGGCAGGCATACTCTCCCAGAATGAGGTGGTGAATCTGGAAAGACAGGCTAGAGGAGACAGGGTTATCCTCAGAGGAGAGGTGAAAAGAATCTGCTGGATGAGATGGAGAGGCTAGGATGCCAACCAGGCCAGGCACCAGGCATGAGAGCAGGTATCTTGTGACGTGAGCCTCAAAGTTTCCTCAAAGAGATTTTTTGGGGAATGTGAAATTGATGGGGCACCTGATGCTCTGGAACATCTGGAGAGGAGATTTAGACAGTTGGCAGAGTTGGGGCTGTATTAGAGATTAAGTACATAGAAAGCAAAGCAAGCGAAAACACAAGACTGTTAACTAGTTCCAGGGAAAATAAGCCGTTGTGCAGGAAAGAGATAATTACAGTGTACTGCAAGGCTCAGCTGTGAATAGCCTTTGCGCAATGATAATAATTTATGTAAACATAGAATATTGCTCTAATTAAAATGATGATATGCCTGTCTGGAGGAGGCGTGGAGATGAGAAGGGCATGGTTGTTTGGAGGGCCCAGGGGAGGAAAGAGAGACTACCTTTCTGCCAGCTGCCTGCCACCATTTGGGGAAGTCAGTAGATGATGTTCAGGCTGAACCATCGCTTATCGCCCAGGGCTATTGCTTAGAGGTAGCTGGTGACACCAAAAGATTCAGCTAATAAGAATGAGAGAGGAAGATGGAGGTGGGTAATGAGAAAGAAAGGGACTGGGGACTGTGTGTGTAGTAAACTCCTGGGACAATTTAATCCTTTAGCATACATGCATAATGCTGATCAAAATAAAGACAAAGCAGTAAGCTTCCAACTCTGATGAAAGAAGAGGCCAGACTCTTGCCTGTTTTGTGTGCAGCTAGGTCACTCACCAGGCTGTCTTTCTTATCAGGGAGAGTTTACTTGTTCTTATTTCCTCTCCATTATTGTCATTGTTCTCTGTATCCTGTCTCTTGCCTGTGGTCACATATCGGAGATTTGGTGCTTTCTTTAGCTTTTTTCTTTTCTTTTAACTTGTTATAAAGGAATTGTAAAACATATCCAAAAGTAGAGATAATAGGGACTTCTCTGGTGGCGCAGTGGTTAAGAATCTGCCTGCCAATGCAGGGGACACGGGTTTGAGCCCTGGCCCGGGAAGATCCCACATCCCACATGCCACGGAGCAACTAAGCCCGTGCGCCACGGCTACTGAGCCTGCGCTCTAGAGCCCGAGAACCACAACTACCGAAGCCTGCGCGCCTAGAGCCCGTGCTCCGCAACGAGAGAAGCCACCGCAGTGAGAAGCCCGCGCAGCGCGACAGAGTAGCCCCTGCTTGCCGCAGCTAGAGAAAGCTCTCACGCAGCAACAAAGACCCAACACAGCCAAAAATAAATAAATAAATAATATATTTTTAAAAAGTAGAGATAATAGTTTTATGAACTCTTCTTTACCTATCACCCAGTTTCAGAAATTATGAAATCAGGGTCAGTCATGTTCATCTGTTTCTGTTAGCATAACAACTCTTTATTGAGTACCTACTGTATGCCAAGCACTATTCATAGCCTTGAGGCTACAACTATGACAAACTTTGAAGGGTCAAGTACCTCCCTTCTAAAGTTTATATTCTAGTGCAGATAGACCATAAGCAAATAAACCAGTGAATCTATAATATTGGAGGTAATGACAAATGACATGGAGAAAAAGCAGGTACGGAGGATGGGGCATGCAGGGTGGGGCGTGATCAGGGAAGCCCGCACTGATGAGGTGAGCTTTAGGCGGAGGTCAGAAGGAGGTGCCAGGCTGAGCCACAGGATCCCCTGGGTGTGTGCAGGCTAGGCAGTGGGAGCCTGCTTGGTGTAGCTGATGAGCAGCAAGGAGGCCATTGTGGCTAGAGTGGGGCCAGTGACGGGGAGTAAAGGGGATGAGAGTGTGGGATCCCGGTCATATAGGGCTTGTCATGGGCCATTGTAAGGACTGGAAATGGGAAGCTGTTGGACTCCAAAGATTGGAGGGTTTTGAGCAGGGCCATGACATGATCTGACTTTTAGCAGAATAACCGTGGCTGCTGGGTTTAAAGAGGATAGTATGGGCAGGAGAGCAGAGGTGAGAGAACAAGTCGGATGCTGTTGCAGTAACAGGTGAGAGCTGGTGGTGGCCTGGGGGGCGGGGTGCACAGAGGAGGTAGGGCAGTAGAGGGGTTAGGGTCTGCATATATTTGAAGTTAAAGCCCTAATCAGGTTCTTAAGCGAATCATAGTGAAATTTATTATCTATTTTCCCTTGAAATAATTTCTTTGAATTGACTTAACTCTGGGAAATGAGTTATTTGGATTCCAGAGTCAAATGCCATGCAACAAATATTTGAGTGTTGCGAGGAATATAGAAGATATAGTAGACATGATCCCTGTCTCCTAAGAACTTGAAATCTAGTTTGGGAATATGGGACTGGTGTGCCTACACTAATACCCTGCCTACTTGTGAGGTACCGACGGGGCTTAGAGACCAGGGACGAAGACACCAATGTGAGCAGATAGCCAAGTGTGCTGTGGGCCACCTCTGTGGGAAGTTACTTTATTTCAAAGGCCAAGTTTGGGCTCAGTTTTCATTCAGGTCTTCTGGGATGGACATCAACCTTTCATTCTCATCAATGTGCCCATTTATTACTTATTTTTATTTGGATACACTGTCAAATTTAGTTCTCAGGGTTAACCGAATACAAGTGAAGTAATTTTATAAGCAAATAAACCCCCAGTGCTGGTGGCACGGAAGTGAAAATACACCTTACAATGGGGGTTTTAATCCAACACCAAAGCATCAATTGCAGGGCTGGGCCATACAGGGTGCAGAGAGTAAATGTTGAGAGCACTAACAAACCTTCCAAATTTCTGTTGACTACAGTCATGAGAACCTTAGTGAATTATTTGCCTTTGCAAAGCTGGAAAAGAAGTAGGTAGTTTCTGGTCTCTTTGCCAGTAGCATAAGTGAATAAAACTTGAAACATTCTTGGACTTCTTTTTTTTTTTCCCCTAACTTTAAATTTATTTATTTATTTATTTATTTTTGGCTGTGTTGGGTCTTCGTTTCTGTGCGAGGGCTTTCTCCAGTTGCGGCGAGCGGGGGCCACTCTTCATCGCGGTGCGCGGGCCTCTCCCATTGCGGAGCACAGGCTCCAGACGCGCAGGCTCAGTAGTTGTGGCTCATGGGCTTAGTTGCTCCGCGGCGTGTGGGATCTTCCCAGACCAGGGCGCGAACCCGTGTCCCCTGCATTGGCAGGCAGATTCTCAACTGCTGCGCCACCAGGGAAGCCCCCTGGACTTCTTTTTTTTTTTTAATTTTTTAAAATTTGTTTATTTATTTATTTATTTTTGGCTGTGTTGGGTCTTCGTTTCTGTGCTAGGGCTTTCTCTAGTTGTGACAAGCGGGGGCCACTCTTCATCGCGGTGCGCGGGCCTCTCACTATCGCGGCCTCTCTTGTTGCGGAGCACAGGCTCCAGACGCGCAGGCTCAGTAGTTGTGGCTCACGGGCCTAGTTGCTCCGCGGCATGTGGGATCTTCCCGGACCAGGGCTCGAATCCGTGTCCCCTGCATTAGCAGGCAGATTCTCAACCACTGCACCACCAGGGAAGCCCCTGGACTTCTTAATGAAGGTCATGTCACTTGATTTAATGCTCAGAAGTTGGTTATTTGGACAAGGAAAAGCAAATTTTCTCAGAAATAAAGGTAATAAAAATTTGAGTGTCTAGAAAAACCAACCAATTCTGCATTAAATATTTACTGTAGAGGCTGGTAGACTGTAGTGGTTGGGAAGGTAGGCTCTCAAATCAGTTGTTCAAATGCCAGCTCTGAACAGTTGTAGCTGTGTACACACTTCGGTAAGTTGCCTGGCTGTTTTGCCCTAACTTTATCACAATTACTGGGAGGATTAAATAAGTTAAGATATGCAAGGCCTATAACAGCACTTTGGAAAACATATTAGCTATTGTTATTATTATAAAATTAATTGAAATCATAACATTCTTCTTTGACTGCTGATAACTGGCTATTGGTAGAAAGCATGAGTAATAATAAAAATAATGTTATATTTATATGATACAAATATTTGAGGGCCAGATGAAATAGAAAGATAAATAAGACCAGTGGTATAGTCTAAAGAACATGCTTTACTATTTTACAAAACACTTAGCTGTTATGTTCTCATTTTTGTCCTCTCAGTAGCTCCGGTTAGCAGAAAGACCTTGATTGTTCTTGTTTTATAGGTGAAGAATTGAAACTCACACTTGAAGAGATATCCCAGGCCACTCAGCAGAGACTGGACTTGGCCTCAGAATTCCTTTCCTTTTCGTCCCGATCTCCAAATGTCTGCGTAGGGCTTCAGTGCTGGTGTTTTTATTCTGTGTTGTAGCAATCAGTGACAGCTGGTTAGTTCATAGTGTTTGTGCTGAAGAGAAAAGTTTTAGCTTCTGGTGATTGACTTAATAAGACTGCTCACATTTTTTTCCCCTTGAAATCAAATGTATCAAGGTATAAGTTACATGCAATAAAATGCACACATTTTAAGTGTAAAGTTCCATGAATGTGGACAGATATATCTACCTGTGTAACTACCACTACAAACAATATAATAGAACATTTCCATCACCCAGATTTCCTCCTGGCCCTTTGCAGTCTATGATTTCTGTCACTATTTTTGCCTTTTATAACCTTTGTATAAATGAAATCATGTGGTGTGTACTCTTTTGTGTCTGGGTACTTTTGTTTAGTGTAATATCTGCAGGATTCATCCATGTTGTTGCATGTATTGATGTGTGAGTACGTGGTTCACTCTTTTTTATTGTTGAGTAGTTTTCCACTGAATGAGTACACCACAGTTTGTTTATTCATTCACTTGTTGATGGACCTCTGGGTTCTTTTCAGTTTGTAGCTATTTTGAGTAAAGCCACAGTGAACATTCTTGTACAGATCTTTCTGTGGACAGTTATTTCATTCATGGATATTGTCTTTGATGTTGTATCTAAAAGGCATCACAATACACAAGGTCATTTAGATTATCTCCTGTGTTACCTTCTAGGAGTTTTATAGTTTTGCATTTTACATTTAGGTCTATTATCCTTTTTTTTTTTTTTTAATTTATTTATTTATGGCTGTGCTGGGTCTTCGTTTCTGTACGAGGGCTTTCTCTAGTTGTGGCAAGCGGGGGCCACTCCTCATCGCGGTGTGCGGGCCTCTCACTATCGCTGCCTCTCTTGTTGCGGAGCACAGGCTCCAGACGTGCAGGCTCAGTAATTGTGGCTTACGGGCCCAGTTGCTCCGCGGCATGTGGGATCTTCCCAGACCAGGGCTCGAACCCGTGTCCTCTGCATTGGCAGGCAGATTCTCAATCACTGCGCCACCAGGAAAGCCCCCTATTATCCATTTTGAGTTAGTTTTTTTGAAGGTCTGTGTCTAGATTCTTTTTTTTAATTTTTTTTTTTTTACACATGATATCCAGTTGTTCCAGTACCATTTGTTGCAGAAACGGACTGTCTTTGCTCCCTTGTATTGCCTTTGCTCCTTTGTTAAAAATAAGTTGACTATATGGGGGTCTATTTCTGAGCTATCTGTTCGGTTCCAGTGATCTACTTCTCCATTCATTTGCCAATACCACACCATTTTGATTACTGTAGCTTTATGGTAAATCTTGAAGTCGGGCAGCATCAGTCTTCCAGCTTTGTTCTTCTCCTTCAATATTGTGTTGGCTGTTCTGGGTCTTTGGCTCCTACATATAAACTTTAGAAACAGTTTGTTGATATCCACAAAATAACTTGCTGGGATTTTGGTTGGGATTAATCTATAGATTAAGTTGGGAAGAACGGACATCTTGACAATATTGAGTCTTCCTGTCCTTTAGCACTTTGAACATGGAATATCTCTTCATTTCCTAAGTTCTTCTGATGATTTCATTCATCAGAATTTTGTAGTTTTCCTCATATAGATCTTGTACATATTTTGTTAGATTTATACTAAGTGTTTTACTTTTGGGGGGTGCTAATAAATGGAATTGTGTTTTTAATTTCAAATTCCACTTGTTCATTGCTGATATATAGGGAAGTGGTTGACTTTTGTTTATTAACCTTGTGTCCTGCAAACTTGCTATAATCACTTGAGCCCGTAAAATTTTATAATTGAAAAAGTATTGATAATCTAAGATTTGTATATCATATTTTGATGGTCAGTTTGGTCTTTAAATAGAGTCTCTAAGCTTTATTACAGAACATCTACTGTTATGGATCTTACAGAACCTTCCAGGAGGTTACAAATCTGCTTGATATTTTTTAATACAATCTTTTTGACTTTTTGAAAGTCTCAGCATAAGAAAAAACTAGTCTGTATGCAAAAACAGTTGACATCAATTTTTTTCATAATAGCCAAAAAGGAGAGCGAACTCCAAAGTTCATCAGTTGGTAAATGGATAAACAGATAGTGGTATATCCATATAGTAGGGTACTGCCCAGCAATGACACAAGCAACAACTTGGACAAATCTCAAAAGCATCTTCCTAAGTGAAGGAAGCCAAATACAAGAGGCTACTTCCTGTATAATTCCATTTATGTGACATTCTAGAAAGGGCAGAACTATAGAACAGAAAACTGATTGGTAGCTGCCTGGAGCTGGGTGTTGGGGGAGGATAAGGGAACTTTGGGGGATGATGAAGATGTTCTATATCTTAATTATAGTGTACATTTGCCCAAATGCATCAGACTGTACAGTTAAAAAGAGTGCGTTTTATTGTGTATAAATCATACCTCAATAAACCTGACTTAAAAAGGAAAAAAAAGCAAGGTGCTAAAGTGATTTAATCAGGAAAGAACCGTCTTTTAAACAAATGGTGCTGGAATAACAGACTATCTCTATGGGAAAAAAATGAATCTTAACCTCTCCCTCTGGAATACTTGTATTGGATAGTGGCTGAAATTCTCTGCATTTAACATTCCTTTCCACCATGGTAGATACATTAATTTCCATTTATTACCACCCACTGTTTAATTCTCACTGGTTTGATCACTTGTATCTATAATGTGTAGTAAATACACATACACACACACACACACACACACACACACACCCCAGTCCATATGACAAAATAAATATTGATATATTAGTGAGGGTTCTCCAAAGACACAGAACCAATAAGGTATGTGTGTATGTGTAAAGAGATTTATCATGAGGAATTGGCTTACATGGTCACGGAAGCTGAGCAGCTCAGACCCAGGAGAGCTGCTGGTGTGCTCCGGTCTGAGTCTGAAGGCCTGAGAACCAGGAAGACTTCTGGTGAGACTTCTAGTACTCGTCCAAGTCTGAAGGCATGAGACCGGTGTCCCAGCTCAAAGACAGTCGGGTGGAGAAAGGGAATTCTCTCTTCCTCTGCCTTTTTGTTCTATTCAGGCTTTCAACAAATCGGATGAGGCTAACCCACACTGGGGAGGGCCGTCTGCTTTACTCAGCCTACTGATTCAAACATTAATCTCCTCCAGAAACACCCTCACAGACGTACCCAGAATGTGTGACCAACTACCTGGGCAGCCATAGCTCAGTCAAGTTGACACGTAAAATTAACCAGCATATACCACCTGACCTTTTTGTACTGTAGTTGTCAGTTCTGCTATCAAATTTTGGGAAGTGCCCTTATACGGGTCTTAGTATGAGTCTGGCCTTGTGGCCCTCTATTCTAGATATGTCAGGATGACACACATCTGAGTGTGAGGAGGTCAGCCCTCAGCTTTCTGCTCCACACCACCCCATCTTCCCGGATTCTTGCCTGCTATTGGTGTGAAGGCTCCTTGAGACCAGCAGCCTTATGTGGGCGGCCAGCACGGGGTGCTTGCTTCCTGGGGCTGCCAAGCTACCCCTGGCATCATACCCTGCCATGTGTGAGAAGAAATGTTTAACAACCCCACCTTGAGCTAAGAAACAACTCCACCTAGCCACAGTGTTTTGGTTTAAACCCAACCTAATTCTTTCATCAGTAGTGTTTACAAGGGCCTTTGACAAAACCCTTGTAGAAAACCAGCCCCCCAAAGATGAAACTTCTGGATAGACTTTGCTGTCAGTTCTATTGCTGCGGGCAGAAGCCTGAGACTGATATGCATCAGCCAGTCGTAGATCACTTCCTCTGTGAAGGTTCTTCTTGCTCTGCTTCTTCAAGACTTCTGGGGCCTTTTGTTGACTGCGTTTTGAAATAGTGGGAGATTTATGTTCGGAAACAATGCCCTTATTTTTGAATGAAAAATTATGAGGTCATCGTTGTTCCCTGCCATGTTTTGGTTTTTTTTTTAAAGTAATCTTTTATTTATTTATTTATTTTTATAGTTTTTTTTTTTGGCTGTGTTGGGTCTTCGTTTCTGTGCAAGGGCTTTCTCTAGTTGCGGCAAGTGGGGGCCACTCTTCATCGCGATGCGCGGGCCTCTCACTATCGCGGCCTCTCTTGTTGCGGAGCACAGGCTCCAGACGCGCAGGCCCAGTAGTTGTGGCTCACGGGCCTAGTTGCTCCACGGCATGTGGGATCTTCCCAGACCAGGGCTCGAACCCGTGTCCCCTGCGTTGGCAGGCAGATTCTCAACCACTGCGCCACCAGGGAAGCCCCCTCTGACATGTTTTTGAAGCAGTCTTCGGTTCTCAGCCTGGCTTTCCCCACGGTACTGCTCTCACCCCCAGAAGACAAGGAAGTGTCACCCAGATTGTCCAGCTTGAGCTGCCCAGGCACCTGGGCCAGAAATTCCTAGATGTCCTACTCCCTTTTAAAAAGTAAAACTTGTTGCTGGCGATGCTATGTGGTAGTCTTGACTCTATTCTCCACTCTTCCGAGAAACTGGGAACTTGTGCTCCATGCATATTTTGAAGTAGCCACAGTCCTTTCTTCTCAAAGGACTACTCTCACAGGCCATTTAATAGACTCAGCCAGTCTTGTTTCCATGCTGTTTTTGTGGCATGTTTGAGGTTAGAAATGACAACACAAAGGACTGCCCTGTTCCTTGATGTTAAAAACGAACCATGGCCTCAGCTTCATCGGTAAACGCTGCCTCAGCTTGGTGTGTAGGCGCTCATCCCCTTGATTTAGAAAGGCCTGGAAGGGGCTGTGACGTGGCAGGACTCCAGGGCAAGACAAGGCTCTTGGGACCAGTCTCCGCACTGAATAACCAGACAGGGTTTTGGCTGTCCCAGGGGAAGACCTGTCTTGCTTTTGTGCAACAGCCCCCCAATTATAAATTTTTAAAACTGTGTTTGCTTAATAAGCAAATTGCAGGTAAAGTCGGCTTGTGGAGCTTTTGCACAAGGTTGTAAGGGTAACTTGTGGCTTCGGCAGCAGGCTCCAAGTTTAGCCTCTGTTACAGCTCTCTACCATATTTAGCTTTGTTTATTTTTCACACACTGTCCTATATTTGCCTTATTCTTTCAACAATACCTCTTGGAAATTCCTCCAAGTCCACTGTTACAGCTCTAATTCATTTTTTTCCCTCCAATTTGTTTTTATTGTGGTAAAATACACGTAACATAAAATTTACCACCGTAACCATTTTTAAGTGTACAGTTCAGTGACATGAAGCATATTCATATTGTTGTGCAACCATCACCATCATCCATTTCCAGAACTCATTTTATCTTCCCAAACTGAGACTCTGTCCCCATTAAACACTAACTCCCCATCCCCCTCCACAGCCCCTGGCCCCCACCTTCTACTTTCTGTCTCTATGAATTTGACTCCTCCAGGGACTCATATAAGTGGAATCACACACTATTTGTCCTTTTCTGTGACTGGCTTATTTCACTGAGCATCATGTCTTCAAGGTGCATCTATGTTGTAGCAGGTGTCAGAATTTCCTTCCTTTTTAAGGCTGAATAATAATCTATTGTATGGATGGAGCGCATTTTGTTTATCCATTCACCCATCGATGGACATGGGTTGCTTCCACCTTTTGGCTACTGTGAGTAATGCTGCTGTGAACATGGGTGTACAAATATCTCTTCAAGACCCTGCTTTCAATTCTTGTGGGTATAGACCCAGAAGTGGAATTGCTGGATCACATGGTAACTTTATATGGCAATTCTATTTCTAATTTTTTGAGGAACCTCTATACTATTTACGCAGTGACTACACCATTTTACATTCCCATTAACAGTGTACAAGGGTTTCACCTTCTTCTCATCCTCACCAGTACTTGTGATTTTCTGGTTTGGGTTTTTTTGTTTTTGTTTTTGTTTTCAGTAGCCATCTTGGTGGGTGTGAGGTGGTGTCTCCTGTGGTCTTGATTTGCATTTTTCTAATGCTTAGTGACATTGAGCATCTTCTCAGGTGCTGATTGGCCTCAGTTTCTCAACTGTAAGAGGATTATGCTGCACCCCCGCCCCAGATTGTGTGCAGAGCGCCTGCCGTGACATACGTGTGTAAAATGCGCATCTTAGTGCCTGACACACAGTAAGAGGTCGATAAATGGCAGCTGCTATTAAGAAGATGTTATCAATATATAGTAATTATCCAAAAAATATTTGACCATGTCTTTTCCTTGCAATTAAATTGAAGTCTTATTAAATTATTAGTAAAGAGAGTCAGAGTTTTTACAAAATGTTGTAGGCACTGGCATTTATTAATGTGCATATACTACCTTTTGACTGAAAAGTAAGTCAAGGTAATTAGGTTATCAGGCCAGGTAGTTCTGGTACTTAGCATTATAAGTATGTGGCTGATAGCACGATCCTTGATCTGTGGCTATGCCTGTGTCCACAAGATGTAACTGTGATGCTGCATCATCTCTACTCTGTTTATTAGTCTTGATCTTAAAATTGAAAACTGATCTCTTAAATCACTTGACATTTTAAGTTAGTTTTTCCCTTTGCTGCTTTCTCAGCCTTTGGCAAACTTTTTTTTTTTTAATATGGTTTCACCTTCATCTTTATAAACTGTTCGCCCTTGCACATCCTTGAGAAGGGATGGTCTTGAAAACTTTAATGACATGGGTGCTTATGATCTAGTTTTAAAAATAGGCTGTAAAGTTGTGTGATCCTAACCATTACCATTAAAAGGGTATTAAAAGCTGTTGCAGTGTTACTTGTTCTTATTCCACTCACACCCACGACCCACTCGAAGGGAATGAGCTAAAGTACCAGCAGCAGTTGTGCAAGAGACAGCAGGATATTTCACCTGTAATCCTGTTTCCTGTTTCATGATGTTTGTAGTGTGGTTATTACCTTTATAATGTGTAATAATTATATAATAAATATATAACATACAATAAATATCTAGCTGTGTGACTCTAGCACATGGCCGACAGCCCTGAGTGGGTGAGAGGAGGTGTGATCGCCGCCCCTCAGGGTAGGGGTCACCAGATTTTTCTGCTCTTCCTTTTTCCGTGGGAGCACATGACAAGCTCTTAGGGCTCAGGAAACACTACATGAAGGTGACGATGACCAGAGAATGTACTCTTCTCTGTCAGATGGTCGTTTCAGCTCCTTTGGTGTAAAAGCCCACACCACCCTTTGTCTGCTGACCTGTTTACCATAAGTATGTATTACTTTTTCCATTTAAAAAAAGTGAATTAAGAGGAAACACAGCTGTAGAGGTGGATAGAGACTGCACCCAAATTTCTGCCTAATGAACTTTTAGGTTCATTTTATGAAAATGTATTAGATACCAGGCACATAGTCGAATGCATACGAGGAATATAGACTCAGAAGTGTTCACTGGGAGATGTCCCAGCGGGTGCACAGTGCGGGACCCTCCCCTAGAACACCCCAAGACGTGCTCCATCTGTCTGTGCCCCGATGCCTGCAGTGATAGAAGTCCTAGTATGGCTTAAAAAACAGCCCGTTCTGGGTTTTGGCCCACTTATAATTATTAGTGTTCTTTCCTTAGGCTCGACTCAGTTTCTGAGTTGTATCTTCTGAAGCTGCTCTCTCTCCCACGTGACAGCCCTCCAGATAGCTGAAGCCCCGACACGAATCTCACTTCAGGCCTGCACAGCCCCTCCTCGTACAGGTGCTGTGGACCAGGAGGCTGAGAGCCGGCAGAAGCCTGCACCGCTCACAGCACGCTGTCGGCCTCACACGGGGGCCCGTCTCAAGTGTTTGTTTGGATGACGTGTGCACAGAAGAAGGGGTTTGGGCGGGAGAAGGGGTGAGTTCAGCATTGCACTGAGCTTTAACTTTCTTGTTACCGTGTTTTGTTTCGCTGCGCCTCTCCTTTCATTCTCACACCCACTCTTCACGAGGGTCTGCGTTCCCGCCTGGGGGCTGGTCTGGGTCCGGCCTCCCCCTTTCAGTGCGGTGGTAAGGGATCTCCAGTCACACTCACCCTCTGGGCCTTCCTAAGCCTCATGGGTCACATCACCTGGAGAAGCTGAAGCTCCCCATCAGGCAGCCCCCCAAAGTCCACCTCACGGAGGGTGGAGGAGGGAGGGAAAAGCAGGGCCACTGGGTCTGAGACGGCAGCAGGCACCATCCTATCAGGACCGCAGGCTGCGAGAGGACCTTAACCTTTAACTTGGCTTCTGTTGCCTTCCAGCTTCCTCGGAGGGCAGCGTCCGGTCTCTACAGGAAGCTGAAGTGAAAGGATCCGGGGACGAGGCCCCCGCATCCATGGACACAATGACCAAAAGTCGGTTCTTCCGCCTGTGGCTGGTCTTGGGGTCCGTCTTCATGATCCTCCTGATCATCGTGTACTGGGACAACATGGGCACCGCCCACTTCTACCTGCACACTTCCCTCTCCAGGCCTCATATCCTGGAGCCCTTCCCCAGCCCCAAGCCAGGGAATGAGAAGTATTTCACCGCCAGCATTGAGGAGATTTTGGAGAAGCTCCTCAGTGCTCATGCGAAGCAGAACGTCCTTCTGGGTAAAAAGGTGGAGCAGCCCTCCCTGCTGGCCTCCAGCAAGCCTGTGCTCAGCAACATGGAAGAGAGCGTGCGGGGCTACGACTGGTCCAGCCACGACGCCCAGCAGACCCCGGACCCGGACAGGCGGCAGGCCGAACGGAGGAGCGTGCTGAGGGGGTTCTGCGCCAACGCCAGCTTTGTGTTCCCCACCAAGGAGCGCTCTTTCGATGACATTCCCAACTACGAGCTGAACCACCTCATCGTGGACGACCGCCACGGGGTCATCTACTGCTATGTGCCCAAGGTGGCCTGCACCAACTGGAAGCGCGTGATGATCGTCCTGAGCCAGAGCCTCTCGGACCAGGGCACGCCCTACCGTGACCCCCTGGACATCCCCCGGGAGTACGTCCACAACTCCAGCACCCACCTGACTTTCAACAAGTTCTGGCGCCGCTACGGGAAGTTCTCCCGCCACCTCATGAAGGTTAAACTGAAAAAGTACACCAAGTTCCTGTTCGTGCGGGACCCCTTCGTCCGCCTCATCTCGGCCTTCCGCAGCAAGTTCGAACTGGAGAACGAAGAGTTCTACCAGAAGTTCGCCATCCCCATGCTGAAGATGTACTCCAACCACACCAGCCTGCCCAAGTCGGTCAGCGAGGCCTTCAGTGCAGGCCTCAAGGTGTCCTTCGCCAACTTCATCCAGTACCTGCTGGACCCTCACACCGAGAAGCTGGCGCCCTTCAACGAGCACTGGAGGCAGGTGCACCGCCTCTGCCACCCCTGCCAGATAGACTATGACTTCGTGGGGAAACTGGAGACCCTGGACCAGGATGCCACCCAGCTGCTCCGGCTTCTCAAGGTGGACAAGCTGCTTCAGTTCCCCCCGAGTTACCGGAACAGAACTGCCAGCAGCTGGGAGGAAGGCTGGTTCGCCAAAATTCCGCTGGCCTGGAGGCAGCAGCTTTACAAACTCTACGAAGCAGATTTTGTCCTCTTTGGCTACCCCAAGCCTGAACATCTACTTAGAGACTGAAGGCGTTAGGGGAAAATCCTGAACACCAAAAAAAAAAAAAGTGCTTGTGTTGTTACTTTAAACCTGAATGAAGGGCCTGTGGTACCGCGAGCATCTCCCGGAGGATGGAGCGATGCGTCGCCGCGTATATTTTTATATGGCTTTGTTTCTCTCCTGGTGTGACACATCGCAGAATTCCACAGTGCTCCTGTTGGCGAGTCAGCTGGAAACACCTGGAACTGACCACACCCACACTCTAGTTTGTAAAATACCCTACGATTTTGCAGTCTAGACTTGCTGTTTACTCCCTCCCTATATTCATTGAGTACTGTGTTAATATTGTTTTTTAAGATTAATATATTTCAGATATTTAATATGAAAAGTGGAGAAGGAAATGGTGGAGTAAAGGGTTACATCTGCTCCTGCTGCCTGCGCTTGTGGTTATTTCGTTGGAGCGACAGATGCTCATTAAGGGGCTCCAAGCGACGTAGTGGCTGACGCTTAGGCCTCAGAATCTCGATTTCAGGAAGGGAGGGTTCCTGGTTGTCTTCAGCAAAAAGGAGGAACTTGAATTTGAGATCAGGCGTTAACTGTGTTTGTGCAAGGGTAGCAGACAAATCCTTCAAAAGTGAAAGCTCTCTTATTAGGTGATACGTGTGAAAAGGAAGGCTGTTAATAAGGGCTTCATACTTGAGATCATATCAAAGGTAAATCGTACATCCAGGTCACAGTCACAGAGGCTGGATTTTAACTCCAGCTGCCTCCTTTAATTTGTCAGTCACGGATGTAAGGGTTTGCAGTAGCAGGGGCGGTGTGGTAGGAGTTCATCCCTAGAATGCGTCCCCAGCATCAGCAGGGCGAGGCCCAGGTGGGAGTCTCATTGCCAAGCTGGCTGGTTCGGTTCAGCTTCAGGGACATTCCCTCGAGGACGTGACTCACCCAGGGATCTTCGTGTTCGATGGCCCTGCCTCGGTGAAGGTGTCTGCTGGTCCAGGAAGGCTCTTTCTGAACATCTGGTTCAAATTCCTTCGCAGGTTTTGCTCTGAAGCCATAATTGGTGAGAAGCGTGCGGTCATTTCGTGGCGTTTGGGCATCACATTCGACCGTGTCTTCTTAATCTGTAGCATTTGGTCCTAGACGCCCAGTTCCTGAAGAGCTGGCAGAACACGTGGAAGGCCTTCCCCCGGGTGTCCTTGGCGGGTGGTGGCCCTGCTTTTCCCAGCTGCGAGGTGGTGCTGTGTGTGGCTGGAGCCCGGGCCTCCGGTGCTCACCTTGCCGCTTGGGGCTCCACAGTATTAGAAACCACCGCTTCCTTTGGAAGCTTCCCTTCTTTCTGTAAGACAGTCGGCAGCCGGTACGCAAACTTGAGGAGTCCAGCTTTAGAGTGCTTGTCTGGAGAGGCATCTGCCTCTGGGGGGAGTTTTTCACCGAAGTGTGTTCATTTCGAGAATATTCAGACAGATGTCAAAACTCATTGGGTTGTGAGCTTTTTAAGGACAGGGCCACATCTCCTTCTTTCCATATTCCTGGTTCTTTGCATAGTTACCCAGTAGGTCGGTTTCTCTGGGTGTCGGAGGCATGTTTGCAGGGATGTTGAGGCCCAGGGACTGTTGGAGTGGATGCCAGCTGCATCCACACAGCCATCCAGATTCCTGTGCCAGGGCCCCAGCTGCTGCCTGTGCCGGAGGGATGACTCAGGATGTGATGGCGGAGAAGGTCCTCCTGGTCTGGGTGTGTGTTGGGCGGGGGGGGGGGGGCGGTGAGACAGGCTCCAGGAAGAGAGCGGAAGCCCGCACCTCGCCTCTTTCTGGGGCATGAGCCTGAGAACTCATTCCTTTTATTCTGTGCCATTTCCCTGACCCACACAGTAGTATCTTGTAGAGGAATTTGGCTCCATGTTTTTTTTGGCTAAGATACTATAAAAATTTTTAAATTGATACTGTACAATTAGACAATTTAACAGGGCAATTCCATAAACTTAAAATTCTTTATTTTGCCTCCGTCTTCCAGCCCTCATCAACACATTTACCCACAGTCCTGATAACACTGTGGTTTGTGGTACAGAATCCTCTCTCGTGTCATCTCTGAGCCTCCAGGGCGCTGCACCCGTTTACAGTCAGGGAGAGGGCGCAGGAGAGACTCGCCCAACACGCAAGGCTGTGGGCATCTGAGCCTGCCTGGACTTGGGCCTCCTGACCCTGGTGCTGTGCATTTTCCACCTCACCCGGGTGTTTAGCACGCTTGTTGTGGTGGTGGGGGGGTGTGAGAGAGAGAGACTGTTGGTCCTCTTTCCTCTAAAAGTGTCTGGTACACTTTTTCACGCATTGATACGGCGTATCCACTTATGGCTTCTAATGAATATTTAGGCAGTGTTCTGCTGTATTGCTTTTACCCTCTATTTTTAAGGAATTTCTACTATTTGGAGAATTTTCAGCTTGTTTTTCAGCAAAGGCTGGGATCTCACTTCTCTCCCCGGTGCAGTTAGTGTGTGCCCGCATCCATACTTTGGTGAAGGTGGGGCTTTAACCCGACTCTGCCGCTGATGGGCAGTGAGAGGGGCTGCCCTGGCCTCCCCACTGCAGGGACCGCCCTTGAGCTGGTGAGCAGGGAGCACAGGGCTGGAAGGGGCAGGGTAGGCATTCCCATCCTTGGGATGGGACAGGAGCCTAAGGGAAGAAGGCCGGGTTTTGGGGACAGAGCAAAGCAGAAGCTGTGAGAAGCATGCCTGTCTGACCTGCCTGCCCTGGGAAGCTCCCTTCTGAAGCACGTGGAGCCCACCTGAGGTTTCCAGGACTGTGCTTCCCTGGGTTTTATTAGAGCCGAATCTCTGCACTCAGACGTGGACACTGATAACCCCTGTCGCAGTTGGAGTCTCCTTCCCGTTCATCCCGTGCCTAGAGCAGGGCCTGGCACGCTGCGGGCACACGGTAACTGTTTACTGAGTGAGTGAGGAGATGAATGATGCTGTCTGAGCCTCGTTCCAGGCTGAGAGCCAGGAGGGCTGCCGTCATTCTCCCCACGTGTTTAATAATAAGGTGGCCAGGGCTGGTGGAGGTTCGGTGACTGACCCTGAGTGGGCTTAGAGCTCACTCCCTGTGACTTCTGGCACTTGCTAAGCACCGTGTTGTCTGTGGGGCTCCTGAGGACAACTTGCACTGTTTCTGGGGAACTAAGTGTTCACCTCAAATAATAATGTGTTTGTGTTCCCTTCCTGTATTCTCCCTTCCCTTTGGAGGATGCCGTTGCTTCCCTTTTCCTCTCAGAGAGAACGAGGATTGCTGTATTCCACGCTTGGCTCCCACGGCCCTCTGCTGAGGGAGGCCTGTGTCCATCAGGAGCTGGCCAGGCTGCCCTGTCCCTTCCCTGCCCCTCGTCCCCCCCACTCTTGTCACCTCGAGAGCCTTCGTGGGCTGGAGACCCGCGTGGAGGAGAGAAGCAGGCTGGTCCGCCCCTGGCGGCGGCTGGGAGCTCAGGGATGCCTCCCTCATGCAGTTCCAAGGCCCCACAGGTGAAGTGTGTAGTCTGTGAATGTGCTGTTTCCTTCCCCAACAGGCACGTGTCCCCAGACATCTGCTGCCTTGGCTGCACCTTTGTGTGGGGGGGAACCTAGCTCTGGACCAGCCGTGCCGGCCCTGTTGATTAAACATGGCACCAGATGGGTTCCCAGCGGCAGGATTTCAGGGGATGTGCTGGCATCCCCAGAGCCGCCTTCTTAAGTTTCTCTGGAAGAAGTTCGGTTTCTGGTGGGACTTGCTCCTCGGCCTGTGCTCTCCCCTCTTGGACAGGAGAGCGTCTCAGAGGGGCGGCGTGATGCTCTTGGCAGAAGGTCCAGGGTGGTCTGTTCTCCTCAACGGCCCCATCCTGCAGGGTAACAGGCTCCAGATATCATGCAGACCCGAGGGGGTCCACTCACCCGAGCAAATTATCCGGGGGTAATTATTGCCTATTTATTGATCAACTACACTTCCTTTTCTGCCCACCCCACACTCCAAAACCTAAAAATATGATCAGGTAAAACTTGGATAACACAGACATAATTCATCTAAAAATGTGAAGTGCTTCTCCCAAAGGGAAAGTTTGGAAGGACTATTTCTGGTCGACGTCTGTTGTTTTTTGCCGACACAGGTTCCTCCTTCTGGTCAAAGAGCCCATAACTGTCTCCCTCACTCTTAGCCCAGGAGACTTGAGCAAGGCCATCCCCACCCATGCCTTAGCGCTGGCTAGGCTGCCAGTGCATTCTGGACCCATCAGTCCCAGTGCCCTCTGCTGGAAACCTCTGGGTGGGGGCTTTACCAGACTGGAGGGACAGAAGCCACTCCTAGAAGAGCTGCACCGAGACTCAGACCGCACGGTGAGGGCACAGGGCTGGGCGGAGTGCGGACGGCCTGGGGGACGTGCGCTGAAGCTGGTCCACCTGCGCTTTGCAGGTGTTGGGGGCCAGTCGTTTCCACTCGCTTAAGCTCATTTGAGCCGGATTTCTGGCATTTAACATATGGGATCCTGACTCGCTATTTAATCTCTACCCTGGATCCGACAAACTAGGGTTAAAGAGGGCCCGTTAGTGAAGAGAAGCCATTGACCTTCTGAGCATACTGGCTGTTGTTCATGTAGGCGTGAACAGTTTATCAGCATCACGAAACTTTCTAGACACTCCCTTACTCTACCAAGGCCCAGTGGCTGGCAAAGGGCCCCCCTGGGATGCCAGTTCAAACCAGCAGAGAGATTAAGGGACTGCGGGATATTTTTTCTTTGGGGAATTATTTCATCATGCATCATCCAGAGGGAAGCTAATGAGGAAGACACCTGGTTTGAACTCATCTCTGCCTTTGCCCTTGGGTACTTCAGATGCAAACCAAATGTCATCCCTCAGGCCTGCCCGAAATGATTCAACTTGGCTGTCCTGGTCACCATCTGGAGGGTATTTGCTCACGGTGATGGCACCATCACGCTGGCGGACAAGGATCTGTTGGGTGACTTTGTCGGTGATGAATGAACATGGCCTGTCTTACTGCGTCTGCACCTGACAAATTTTGAGTGTGCGAGCTTGCAGTCCTAGTTGGAGGCTGGCAGGACCGTGAGCGTGTGTGCTGGATCTGAAATGTATAGCTCAGGTCTTTGGGGAGTGCTTGACCCAACTCAGAGCCTGGGCATCCAGAACTTTCCTGCTCCTTCGGGGACTGAGCACACTTCGGCTGCGTGCAGGTTTGAGTGGGATGGTGCTGACCTTTGAAGGGAAGAATGCTTCCTCGGAGGGGCAAGGGGACGTGCTGGCCCTGATGGTCAGCAGAGGTGCCTGGAGCGAAGGGCTCTGCAAACT
This sequence comes from Eubalaena glacialis, assembly GCF_028564815.1. Taxonomy (NCBI): domain Eukaryota; kingdom Metazoa; phylum Chordata; class Mammalia; order Artiodactyla; family Balaenidae; genus Eubalaena; species Eubalaena glacialis. Next base: position 93,241,702 of record NC_083728.1, on the reverse strand, counting down.
GGTCTGCGAGTGGACTTCTTATAGTCCTTTTTTTGTGTGTGGTGATATATCGACACTCAAATAGAAGGTTTTTGTATAATCAAAATGCAAAAGAAGACCACTGCCGCTCAGGTAGATCTGATAGAATACGCCATTTGACAGAGGCCTGGAGACTGTGCTGCAGTTCTGTGTCTCTTTGTGGCTTTGTCTTGGGCCGGGGAGCTAACAATACATTTTGTGCTTTCATTGCTGCTATCTTGTGAAATTACCACCTCTGAAGTGGCAGTGAGTCTAAACTGCTCTGAATCCTCGCATGAAAGAAGGTGAGGCTCCACCTCTTTCCCTCTCTAAGCACCATCCAAAACACGAGGTTGGTTAGCAGAGACATGGCTGCCCGTCCTGGATTCTGGGCCAATGCTCTGCTTGTGTCTCAAGAGCTTCCGAGTGCGAGGGCCTGTGCTCAGTGAGTGCCCTGGGCTGGGTCAGCGGAGGCCGCTGGCCGTGCTCATCTCAAGAATTCCCACAGGCCCAGAGGGAAGACCAGAGCAGGAGGGAAAGAGCGTGTGATGGCTGGGTCAGCCTCCAGACCTTCCCAGATGCGAGAGGCAGGATAGCTGCCGTGGCCGGCACGCTCACCCTCGCGGCCGAGCTCGAGTCCCAGCCCTGCAGGACCCAGAAGCCACGTCCAGGGGGCAAGCGAGGGGGCTGGCAGGGACTTTCAGTCTTAGGGCTTCTGCCCTGGGCTAGAGTACATCTTTTAAGCAAATCTGGAGTAGGAACCTTTAAAATGCTTTTTTCACCCAGTAAAATAATAATGATGATAGTAAAGCTGTTTATTTTATCATTAGATGGCTGGCCATCCTATTTAGGAAAATGGGTTTCTCAAAAGAAAAGAGAAAGTTGACCTTGTGAATACATTTTCTTGGATGAATTAGGGTGTTGATGTGATGGTTTCAACTGGTGTTAAAATCTGTTAAAAATTGTGGTAAAATACACATAACATAGTATTTACCTTTTTAAAACCACTTTTAAGTGTCCAGTTCAGGGGCATTAAGTTCGTTCATATTGTTGTGCAGCCATCACCACCATCATCTCCAGAACACATTTCATCTTCCCAAACTGAGACTCTGTCCCCATTAAACGCTAACCCCCCTCCCCCTCCCCCAGCCCCGGGCCCCCACCCTTCTATTTTCTGTCTCTATGAATCTGGCTCCTCCAGGGACCCCATATGAGCAGAATCCTACAGTGTCTGTCCTTCTGTGTCTGGCTTATTTCACTGAGCATCATGTCCTCCAGGTTCATCCATGTGTCAGAATTTCCTTCCTTCACAAGGCTGAATCATATTTCATTGTATGGCTGGACCACATTTTGTCCATCATTTGTCCATGGAAACTTGAGTCGCTTCTGCCTTTTGGCTACTATGAGTAATGCAGCTATGAATGTAGTTGTGCAAATAGCTGTTTGAGTCCTGCTTTTAATTCTTTGGAGTATAGATCCAGAAATGGTAAATCTGTATTTAATTTCTTATAGAACTGCATTTCAATTCTTTTTATTGCCAAAAATGCTTACAGATGATAATACATGGGAGTAGCACATAGTAGGTACTCCACAGTTGGGTTTGCTTCCTTAAGTCCATGTAAAATTACAGTAATTAAGGCAGAGCCGCTGCCGCCGGCCTTGTGTTAGCCCTGATGGGGCGGCCCCCCTGTTCACTGCCCCTGGCGGGCGGGCAGGTGTGGGGCTGTGAGCGAAACACCGGTTTCATGGCCCAAACCAGGGTGGCTTCTGGTGGTTCGTGCAGAGGTCTCGTCTCTTACCCATCGAACTGCAGGCTGTATGTCTCCTCTGAAGCTGGCACCTTCACTGCCTCGTGGGGGAGAGGCCACTCCTGACGCACAGATGGCTTGGGAGACCTGACCTGGGTGATGCTGCCACCAGGCTGGGAGTGCCTGGCACACCGGTGGTCTCCTGGCGGAACCGGGAAGTCACTCCATCCTGAGAGAAAACAGGCGCTGTGGGAACACTGAGGGTCAACTCCAGCCCGATGGAAACCATAAGGAAAGTGGTGTAATTTAAAACCCAGGATGGCGACGACCCTCGGACCGCAGACCTCTACCCTCGCTAACCAGGGCTTCCACGCGGCCCCCGTACTTCTGTGTGTCCTTCACTGCTCCTCTCTCTCCATCCGCCTCGGTACCGCGAGCCGGGGGAGTGGTGGCAGCAAAGAGCGGAAAATGCAGTCCCCCCAGGCCCAGGACACAGTGGTGTTTACTGGGCCTGTCGGAGAAGTGAAAACGGTGAAGATGAGAAATCAAGTGACAGTTTCAAGTGTGAGGAGATAGGATTTCTACTACTCATCTCTGCATAGTCCCAGCCTTGCCCACCTGGGACCCGTGGTCACTGAGTTCTGGTACTTTGTGCCCCTTCATCTGGCACCGAGGCTGAACAGCCCACTGGGACACCAGAAAGGACAAGCCGCGGGCTAGTCGAGACAGATTCTGATGCGTGGTTCCGGGATGGGTTTTTCCGCCGCAATCACTAGAGGACAACAGTATTGGGCAGAAGATTGCTGGGTGGAGAGTTTGAGAGAGAAGTGGGTAAAGCAGAAGATCCAAGACTCCTCCCAAGATCCGGACACAACCCCTGTTTACAACTTGATGTGTGTCCTTAAGGAACAAGCAAGCACTGCTGTGAGCTCAGTTCAAACATCTGAGCTTCTTCCCAGGAAAATTCTAGCGGAAACTCTGGCTTTGACAAAACCGCTTTTACTTCAAAGCAGTTTACAAAAACTGGGGGCTTAAAAACAATCCAGATGAAACCGTTTTTGCCATTTTCAATTGGTTTTCTTCCAGAGTATCTTGCTTCCAGGAGGTTTCCAGAATATTTTGGTTTCAAAACTTTGGGGCACAAATTCGAAAAGTGGATTTAAAGTGTCGGGTTTCAAAGTAGGTTGGCTTTGAAAGTGGTCTGGGTTTCTAAAAGGTTTGGTTGAAAAATGTTTTGGTTCTAAAATCTTCCAAAAATGTTTCCCAGAGCACAGAGCCCTCACAGCGCTTTGGGAGGCGGCAGGGGTGTGGAATGGGGACTGTAGCGGGGCATCATGGTGGGTGGGCCAGGGTGAGCAGGGCCATCCCGGCCTTGGGAAGTTCTGTTGCTCAGCCCTCAGTCAGGTGCTGGAAGGGGCTGGGCACCCCTGGTCTCATGTCTGGCTCAGAAATCCACTCCTGTGTGTCATTTCTCCTGCAGCTGTCCCCTGCAGGGCACTCTGCTAATGAGTGCTTATCTCTTTGTGAGGGGCCCTCTTTCATCCTGACCTCAGGTGGTCCATGGGCATCACACTCCAAGGCGAAAGTTACCCTGAGACTAGACTTTCCAAGGAAGGAGGCCTAATTTGGGAAAAGCCATATTGCTGGAAGTGCTGGGGCTTCGTGCCAGGGTCTTGTAAAGTCGTGGGCTGAACCAGAATCCATACTCATATGGATTATTGGCACCACTTTCCAGATGGGGAAATGGAGACCCAGCGAGGCTGTGATGACCTGTTCAGGTCCCACAGTTCTCAAGAGCCCAGGTGTTTTGCCCCTAAGACCCTGCTGAGCCCAGCCTTTCAGCGCACTGCTTAGGAGCGCTGCCTGCCATTGAGGCACTTGGCCCAGGCCCTCCCCCACTTGCCCTGTCTGCATCAGCCATGTGTTGGTCCAGCAGGCCTTGGGGGCTTTGGTGTCAGGCCCAGCCTTTTAATTTTTTTTTTTTTAAACACCTTGGCAGTTTATATTTTTTTATTTTTTATTATTTATTTTTAAAAATTTATTTATTTACTTATTTATTTTTGGCTGTGTTGGGTCTTCGTTTCTGTGCGAGGGCTTTCTCTAGTTGCGGCAAGCGGGGGCCACTCGTCATCGCGGTGCGTGGGCTTCTCACTATCGCGGCCGCTCTTGTTGGGAGCACAGGCTCCAGACGCGCAGGCTCAGTAGTTGTGGCTCACGGGCCTAGTTGCTCCGCGGCATGTGGGATCTTCCCAGACCAGGGCTCGAACCCGCGTCCCCTGCATTGGCAGGCAGATTCTCAACCACTGCACCACCAGGGAAGCCCCAGGCCCAGCCTTTTAGGGAAAGCCAACCTAGGAAGAGACAATGGCTGGAAGGAAGGTGACAGGCAGGGCCTTGGGGTGCCTTGGCCCTCAGACTGGTGACGATGGAAGAGTGGGGAGTGGGTGGGAAGGGCACATAGCTGACAGCCAGCCGCAGGTCCTGGCGGTGGAGTGATGTGGGCGACTGAGGGTTGACAGGCCCAGAGCAGAGGGGAGGAGAGGAAAAATCCAGCGGAGCGGCCCCACCCTGGGCAGCAGCGCCTGTCTGGGGAGCCCAGAAAGTCTTGCTTGAAATGTGTTAATTAATTATGGGGCCCCTTCCCCTCCAGCAGAGCTCACGCCACTTGGGTGGCAGCCAGGGAGAGCCAGGCGCGCTGTGCTCAGTGTTGCTTGTTCCTTATCTGCCGAGATGATGGGGATGTCTGAGGCCTCCGGCTCTACCTGTGGCCGTGAGCTCCCCCCAGAGCCAGTTCTGATGCCCCTTGAGGGACAGACCTCAAGGGCATAATCAAAAGGAAGGCACTCCAGTACAAAGATCTTTGGGCAACGCCAACCAAGGGAACAGTGGGTGCCCCGCCATGTCCGCTACACCCTTACATCCTCCTGGGAAGTGGGACCCTGTGCCCACAGCCGATGAGAAACCAGGCCGCCCAGACTCTCCATCCCCAGCCCTCCCCTCTCCGAGCTGAACTTCTTCCAGCCCGGCTGGTGGACCCACGTGGCATGGTAGTTACCTGGCCTGGCCTGGAGACGGGCCGAGGTGCCAGGTAGAGGTGAGAGGCAAGCCTTGAGTCGTGCTGCTAAGACGGCCCGGAGACATGGACTTCCTGAGTTCCTCAAGGCTTCGGCCATGGGGTCCCCACAGAGCCTCCCTGCCGCAGCCCCACGTGCTATGGGTCTGGGGCTCGGCACTGGGCCTGCCTCCCCAGGGTTCCTAGGACTCGGCTGCGCAACTCCAGACGGCAGCCGCTGCCTTAACGCTGGTTGTGATCAGGGAAGCAGGGAGAGAGCAAGCAGATCCTTTCCTCGGGTATATGGACAGAGGCTTGGGGAGTCCACGTGCAAAGGTGAGTGCGGAGCATCAAGAGACACTGTCACCTGAGTGAAAAGGCAGCCCACGGAATGCGAGAAAATATTGCAAATCATGTATCTGATAAGGGAATAATATACAGAACATATAGAGAACTAAAATTCAACACCAAAAAAGTGATCTCATTCAAAAGTGGGCAAATGACTTGAATTGCCATTTCTCCAGAGAAGACACAGGAATGGCCAATAAGCACATGAAAGCTGCTCAACATCACTAACCGTCAGGGACGTGCAAACCAAGACCACGGTGAGGTACCATCTCACACCCAGTCAGATGGCCGTCGTCACGACAACAGTGTGGGCGAGGATGTGGCGAAGTCGGACCCGTTGTGAGCAGTCAGTGGGAATGTAAGACGGAGCTGGTGGACCCGCGGGTGCTGAGCCCAGCAGCCTGGCATCCGGGGCTCAGGAGAGGTGGGCGTCCTGCTCCCCACAGCTCAGCCCTCAGTGGTCGGGGAGGAGGTTTGTCTCTGGCTTCGCCTGTGCCCAGCCCCGCTCTGGAGTGTCTGTGGAGGCTGGCTGGGAGCCGGCGGGGGGCCCCGAGGGGGGCTTCGTCCCCACGCCTGCCTCCAGTAACTCAACCTGGGGGCCCAGTGCCGCCCACACTCTCCAGGACGTTGTCACCAGGCTGGCTGTACTCGCACTGCCGTGTGCAACGAGGCCAAGCGTGTGCCCGGGGGGTAGGGTGAGCTTTGCCACGGAACGCAGCCTTCCTCTCTAGCACTGGCTCGGCCTCCGGCGGACTCTGTGGTCTCATGTGAGGAGACCCTCAAGCCCCAGCTTCTTCACTCGCGAGCTGGCCATCACAGCACGGCCCAAATCCCTAGCGGGAGGGAGGAGGGGAAGGGCTCTGCTGCCACAAGGGGAACTGTGGCTCTAACGCCTTCTGGGAGGGGACACTTCTAGTACAAGGTTGTGTCCGCCTGGAGCAACTCTCCCCCACCCCACCCCCCAGGGTAGCCAAACTCTACCCCCAACTGGCATCAGCTCCCAAGAGTTTGAGTGACAGAGCTGGGATATGGGAGACCGCTGCTGAAACCTGCTGCAGGGAAGGGGTCTGGGAGCTGCCCTGGCCTTCTCTAAATCCTGGCCTTCAAGATGGCACCACCTCCTCCTAGAAGCCTCCCCCGGTTTCTCTCCCTATTCCCCTGACAGCTGGGACCTCGCCTTTCCTCGAATCTCCCCACACTCCTCCCCGACTTCAACTTCCACCTGTGGCTTGCCTGCCCCCGTGACGGACAGTTCCGGAACTCACCCAGGCCCAAGTTCTCATGGGGCTCCATCACTTACTTTCTGCCTGTGAGGAAGGTCACTCCCTGCTCTGGCCCCTCTTGGGTGATTCCAGGAGATGTGTGGCTCAGTCTCCTCCAGCTCCTTCCGAGGAATGAAAGCAGCATAGACAGTTCTTTCTCTTTTTGTGTTACCCAGAGCATGGGGCCAGCAGGATGGGGCTGGACGGGTGGGCTGTGAGAGCAGCGGGGCTGGGCCTCCTGCTCTCGGAGGCGGTGTGGCCGTGAGGTGTGCCCAGCCCTCCCTGCTTCCCTTGGGCACAATCCCTGCCACTGGGCCAGGGGGCACAGAGCCCCGCTGACTCACAGGACAAAAGGAGGCACATCTTCCTCAACTGGTGACTTTGATTCAAGTTTTGTTAAAAAAATTTTTTCATGAGAAGAAGCACAAGAACAGAATTCAGAGTTACTCTGAGTTTTTCAGGTAACACACAAGATTTTGAAGAAATTCCTCCTTTTAGTGGCCACTCTGTGCTAATAGGAACAGGATTGTCCACCTTTTATCAAGGTTTACTGGTCACCAGGTGCCATCTCGTTGAATCTTCCCAACAACCCTTTGGGCCACATGTTAGTTTAAAATTTTCTGGTAACCTCCCTAAAAACTAAACAAACAAGAAGCGAAATTAATTTTAATAATATAGTTGACTCAATATATCCAAAATATTATCATTTCAACTTGTGAATCATATAAAAATTACTTGTAAGATACTTTACAGTCTGAGTGACTGGGTGTTTGATTTTTTTGTTTGTTTTTTTGGAGGTTTTTTTGTACTAAGACTTCAAAATCCAGTGTATATTTTACACTCACAGCACCTCCCAATTCTGACTCGCCACCTTTGCAGGGCTCAAATAGCCACACTTGGCCAGGGGCCGCCATAATGGGCCGCATAACTTTGAGGAGTGGGTTCCGTAGCTATTCCAATTTTTCTTTTTCAGATAAGGAAACTGAGGCTAGAGAGAGGTTTGACCAAGGTCGCACGTCCTCGAGGACTCTGCCCAGCACCTATTCCAGGATCCTGGCTCTGTCCCAGGCAGGGGCCTTCCCAGGGGCACTGTCCTGGCCCCTTTGATTTGGGGCCAGACGCTGAGCCTGCCCTGCAGCCCTGGGAGTGGCCCCCAGTGCTTTCCCTGCCCTGGGGTGGGGACCGGGCTGGTGCCCCCTGTCCCGCTGCCATGGGCACAAGGAAGGTCCCCTCTGGGGAGGGGTCCAGTTCTAAATCGGGGCAGCAGCCAAGGCAGCTGGGGTTCCCGGAGGGTCAGCACGGGGCTGGGCTTGCCTGGTCCTCGGCGCCTCCCACTAGGGGGCAGCCTCGGGTCAGGAATACCGCCTGGGTATTCCTGGGGCGGGGCCTTTGCTCAGGAATCCTAGGGCCTTTCCACAAGCGTGTCTGTGCCCAGGACTCACTGGTCAAAGGGCATGGGCAATTCCACGGCCTGGTCAATCTTCCTGCAGTGATGGGCCCAGGCCTTAGGCCGCCCGGGATGAGCAGACGATCTTGAAGTCCTCTGATTGGCCGAGTCTCTATCAGGGTTGGGTGGGATATGCCCTGCCCAGAAGCCGGGTAAGGAACTGGCCAGTAGTGGGCACAGGAAGCTCAGAGCCCTGGCTGGCTTTGTCACGAAAGCCCGCAGGGATCCAGTGGTCCCATTGAGGGGGAGGGGGCTAGTCGCCCAGGCCTCTGATGCCCATACATCCCCCATCTTCATGGTGGATGCTCCGGGGTCCCCCACACCCAGAGCAGAAGCTGGCAGGAGGTGGCCTCCCCCAGGCTGGCTGGAGGGTGGGGTGGCCCTCACCAGGCCCAAGTTCACGTTCAGCTCCATTACTTGTCTCTCTGAGGAAGGTCACTCCCCACTCTGGGCCCCTCTTGGGGGATCCTGGAGATGTGTGGCTTGGCCTGACATGTCCCCAGGACCACCAGGCCCAAGCCTGTCCTTGGGCCTCCTCTATTCTGGGGGTGACCCAGAATACAGATGTGCGCACACGTACACGATGCTGTCGGGGGTGGGGCAGGACGGGGCTCCATCCCACCCTGGGTTGGGGGACTGGGGCCACCCTCCAGCACACACTTGTCCACTTGTGGGGCCTCAAGAGAAGCGGCTCTTTGTGTCTTTTGCCCAACTTCTAAGTAGATTTTTTCATGTAGAGCTTTGAGAGTTCTTGCACACTCTAGACATGAGTCCTTTGTCAGATATGTGGTTTGCAAATATTTGCTCCTATTCTGCTGCTTGTCTTTTTGTCCTTTAAGAGGGTCTTTCACAGAGCAGAAGTTTCTTTATTTTGATGAGATTCAACTTACTGATTTTTTTCTTTTAGGGACCATGACTTTGGTGTCCAGTCTAAGAACTCTTCACCAAGCCCTAGCTCCCGAAGATTTTCTCCTAAACTATCTTCTAAAAGTTTTGTATTTTACATTTAAATCCATGATTAATTTTGAGTTGATTTTAAAAAATAAGTTGTGACGTTTAGATTGAAGTTTACTTGTTTGCCTGTGGATATTCAGTTGTTCCAACGTTGTTTATTGAAAAGGCAATCTTTCCTCCACTGAATTGCTTTTGCACTCTTGTCAAAGCTGGCGGTACTTAGGCAGGGCTTTTTCCGAGTTCTCTGTTGTTCCTCAATCTGTGTGTCTACCCTCCGCCCACACCATACAGCACTGATCACTGTTGCTGTCTAATAAGGCTTGAAACTGAGCAGAGTAATTCTTCTCACTTTATTCTTCTTTAAAATTGTTTTTTATTCTTCTTTAAAATTAGCGAGTAATTCTTCTCGCTTTATTCTTTAAAATTTGAGTTTGTCTTTCCACATAAATTTTAGCATAATCTTGTCTATTTCTACAAAAAATACTGCTGGGATTTTTACAGGAATTGGATTAAGTTTGTATATCAGTTTGGGGAGAAATAACATCTTTACTATGTTGAGCTTTATAATCCACAAACAATAATAATGTCTCTCCATTGTTTAAGTCTTTGATTTCTTTCTTTGGTGTTTTGTAGTTTGCAGTATAAAAGTCCCATACATGTTTTGTTGATTTGCACCTAGGTTTTTTTGTTTTTGTTTTTAATGATTATAAATGGTATTGTGTTTTTAACACAATAAAATAATACAGCAAACACAGATACAATAATACCACAAAAATAATAAATGTTTGTTTCTTTAAAAACAGCTTTGTTGACAAAGTAAAATTAACATCGCACAAAATTTACACTTTATAAGTGATTTCTAGTAAATTTACAGGGTTATGCAACCATCACCGCAATCCAATTTTAGAACATTTCCATCATGCCAAAAGTTCCCTCGAGCCCATTTAGCCAATCCCTGCTTCCACTGGAGCCCCAGGCAACTAACTACTGGCCCGCTTTCTCTCTCTATTAATCTACCTTTTCTGAACACTTACATAGACGGAATCATGCAGTATGTAGTCCTGTGTGTCCGGCTCCACTTAGCATCATGTTTTTGAGGTTCATTCTTTTATTCCATTGTCTGGATGGACCTCGTCTTGCTTAGCCATTCCACAGCTGCTAGACATTTAGATGGTTTCCAGTTGGAGACTATTATGGAGATACCGCTATGAACATTCATGTACCTCTGTGTGTGGACATATATTTTCATTTCTCTTGGGTAAATTCCTGAGAGTGGAAATTCTGGGTCATACGGAAGTTTATGTTTAAACTTTTTAAAAAAACTGCCAGACTGTTTTACAAAGTGGCTGCACCATTTTGCATTGTCTGCAGCTATGCATGAGGGTTTCAATTTCCCCGCATCCTCACCTACACTTGTTATCGTCTTTCTGATTCTAGCCAGCCTAGTAGGTGTGAAATGGTATCTCAGTGTGGCTTTAATTTGCATTTTCCTAATGACTAATGATGTTGAGCAACCTTTTATGTACCTATTATCAATTCATATATCTTTGATGAGCTGTCTATGCAGATCTTTGGTCCATTTTAAAATTAGGTTGTCTTCTTATTAAATTGTGTTTGTTATATATTCTGGATACTAGACCTTTATCAGATATACACTCTGCAAATACTTTTTTCCCAGTCTATGGCTTGTCTTCTCGTTCTCTTAATGGTGTCTTTTTTTTTTTTTTTTTTTTTTTGGCTGTGTTGGGTCTTCGTTTCTGTGCAAGGGCTTTCTCTAGTTGCGGCAAGAGGGGCCACTCTTCATCGCGGTGCACGGGCCTCTCACTATCGCGGCCTCTCTTGTTGGGAGCACAGGCTCCAGACGCGCAGGCTCAGTAGTTGTGGCTCACGGGCCTAGTTGCTCCGCGGCATGTGGGATCTTCCCGGACCAGGGCTCGAACCCGCGTCCCCTGCATTGGCAGGCAGATTCTCAACCACTGCGCCACCAGGGAAGCCCCTTAATGGTGTCTTTTGAAGAGAAATTTTTATTTATGATGAAGTGCAGTTTTCAATTTTTCTGTTATGGATTGTGCTTTTGGTGTCATATCTAAGCCAAGATCACAGGGATTTTCTCCTATGTTTTCTTATAGTTTTAGCTGTTACAGGGAGTCCTCTGATGCATTTTGAGTTAATTTTTGTATTGGGTTGGCCAAAAAGTTAGTTCGGTTAGTGAATACCTTGTTCAATACAGTTCTTGGTGAAAATGAAAAATGTCTTTTATTTTTACTTAAAACCAAACGAGCTTTTTGGCCAACGCAATACATGGTGTGAGGTTTTATTGTTTGTTCGTTTTTGCAAAATCCAATTGTCCTAGCACCATTTGTTGAAGACTATCCCTTCACCATTGAACTGTCTTTGTACTTCCATTGAAAATCATTCGACCATAAACACAATGCTGATTTCTGGATTCTCAGTTCTGTTCCGTTGATCTCTATTCCTATATGCCACTGTCTTAATTACTGTGGCTTTATAGTAAGTTTGAAATTGGGTTGTGTAAGTTTGAAATTGGGTCGTATATGTTCCTTTGTTCTTTTCTTTCAAAACTGTGTTGGCTATTCTAGGTCCTTTGACTTTCCATATAAATTTGGGACTGTCAATTTCTGCCCAAAAGAGCCTACCGAGATTTTGATAGAGATTGTATTGAATATACAGATCAATTTGGGTAGAGTTGAACGTGGACTGTCTCTCCATTTACTTAAATCTTCTTTAATTTGTCTCAACAATGTTTTGTCATTTTCAATATACAAGCCTTGCACTTCTTTTGTTACATATATTCTTAAGCATTTTGTTATTCTTTATGCTACTGTGAATGGAATTGTTTTCTGAATTTCATTTTCAGTATGTTCATTGCTAGTATATAGAAATACAACTGATTTTGTATCTTAAATCCTGCTACCTTGCTAAACTCATTTATTAGTTCTAATAGCTTTGGGGAGAGATTCCTTAGGATTTTATACATACAGGACTATGTCATCTGTGAACAATGATAGTTTTACTTCTTCCTTTGCAACCTGAATGCCTTTCATTTATTTCTTTTGTTTTATCTCATTTTATTTTTGCTTATTCCACTGACTAGAGCCTTCACTATAATGTTGAATAACAGTGGCCAGAGCAGATATCCTTCTTTTGTTCTCGGCGTTAGAGGGGAAAATGTAGTCTTTCATCATTAAGCATGGTATTAGCTGTAGCTTTTCATAGATGCCTTTATCAGTTTGAGGAAATTCCCTTCTATTTCTAGTCTGTTGTGAGTTTGTATGTTAGATGTTAGATGTTAGACTCTGTCAAATGCTTTTCCTGTATCTATTGAGGCGATCCTGTGGTTTTTGTCTTTTATTCTGTTAATCTGGTATATTACATCAATTGATTTGTGAATGTTAAACCAACTTTGCATTCCTGGAATAAATCCCACTTGGTCGTGGTGTATGATCCTTTTTACATGGCACTGTATTCAGTTTGTGATATTTTGTTAAGGATTTTTGCATCTGTGTCCATGAGGATATCGGTCTGTAGTTTTCTTGTGATGCCTTTGCTTTGGTATAGGGTAATGCTGTCCTCATAGAATGAGCTGGAAAATGTTTCCTCCTTCTTTATATTGTGAAAGATTTGGTTTTATTTCTTCTTTAAATGTTTGGTAGAATTTATCAGTAAGGCCATCTGGGATGGACTTTTATTTGTGGGAAGATTTTAAGTTACTAATTCAATTTCCTTGCTACAGGTCTTTTCCAATTTTCAATTTATTCTTGTCAGTTTTAAAATTTTTAGTCTTTATGAGAATTTGTCCATTTCATCTAAGTTGTTTATTTTGTTATCATAAAGTTGTTCATAATATTCTCTGATAAGCCTGTATTTCTGTAGGATTGGTGATATCGCCTCTTTTATTCCTGAATTTGATAATTTATGTCTTCTGTCCTTTTTTTTGGTCAGTCCAGCTGGAGGTTTATTTTTTTAATTGATGTTTTCAAAGAATCAATTTTGGCTTCATTGCTTTTCTTTTTTTTTTAATTTTTTAAAAAAATATTTATTCATTCATTCATTTATTTATTTATTTATTTATTTATTTTTGGCTGAGTCGGGTCTTAGTTGCGGCATGCGGGATCTTTCGTTGTGGTGTGCGGGCTTCTATCTAGTTGTGGTGTGCAGGCTCTCCAGTTGTGGCGCACGGGCTTCTCTCTAGCTGTGGTGCATGGGCTCAGTAGTTGCAGGGCACGGGCTTAGTTGCCCCGTGGCATGTGGGATCTTAGTTCCTTAACCAGGGATCGAACCCACGTCCCCTGCATTGGAAGGTGGATTCTCAACCAATGGACCACCAGGGAAGTCCTTCATTGATTTTCTCTTCTGTTTTTCTGCTTTCTATCATTGATTTCTGCATTAGTCTTTATTATTTCCTTTCTTCTGCTTTTGCTTTGGGTTTAATTTACTCTTCTCTCTCCAGCTTTTAAGGTGTTTTCTGATCTAGCTGTTCAGAGCTATAATTTCCCTCTAAGCACTGCTTTAGTTGCAATGCTTGATATGCTGTGTTTTAATTTTCATTTGGTTTAAAATATTCCCTGTTTTCTCTAGTGATTTCTTCTTTGACTATGTTTTCTTCAAACATGTTGTTTATTTTCCAAATATTTGAGGATTTCCCAGATTGTTTTCTGTTGTTTGTTCCTAACTTAATTCCACTGTGGCTGGAGAATACGCTTTGTGTGTTTTCAGTCCTCTTAAGTATATTGAGACTCGATTTGCGGCCAAGCACACAGTCTACCCTGAGACTGCTCCAGGTGCACTTGCGAGAGGTGTGTTTCTGCCACTGCTGGGTGGCGTGTCTGTACGTGTCAGGTCTAGTTGGCTGCCGTGTTGTTCAAGTCTTCTCTGTCCTTCCTGATTTTCTGACTAGTTGTTCTATCGGTTATCAAGTGTAGGGTATTGAAATCTCCAACTGCATCGTTTAATTTTTTCCTCCCCGTTCTGTCAGTTTTTGCTTCATGAATTTTGAGGCTCTTACATTAGAGATGCATGCACTTTTAATTGCTATATTATTATGAAATGTCTCTAGTAATATGTCTTATCTTAATGTCTATTTTGTCTGATATTAATACAGCCACCCCAGCCCTTTTATGGCCAGATGTTTGCGTGTGTACCTTTTTCTGTCCATTTTCTTTCATCTATTTGTGTCTGTGAATCTAAGGTTTAGACAGTATAGCGTTGAATCTTGATTAAAAAAAATTTTTTTTGTAATACGGTCTGAAAACATCTGCCTTTTTTAAAAAATATTTATTTATTTATTTGGCTGAGCCAGGTCTTAGTTGCGGCATGTGGGACCTTTAGGTGCGGCATGTGGGACCTTTAGTTGCGGCATGTGGTACCTTTAGTTGCGGCATGTGGGATCTAGTTCCCTGACCAGGGATCGAACCCGGGCCCCCTACATTGGGGTGTTTAGACCCAAATTCACATTTAATGTAATTATTGACATATTTAGTATCTATCAACCTAATTCTCTGATTCTCTTACACCAATTGGGTGTACCAAATTCAATTCGATCCTGACACGAACCACCTGGAGTCACAGACCCACAGGTGAAGCGGACTCCATCCCATGAGGCTGCCCCCACTTCAGACACCAGTTGCAAGTTCTGGGTCCCCAGGCTGCCCTCACTTCTATCTGACTTAGCTACACGTTCAGAGGTTCCCATAACCCCTGTCTCAGGTTCAGTAATTCACGAGAATGACTCACAGTACTCAAAAAAACATAACACTCAGGATTACGGTTATACTACAGAGGCTGCAACTCAGGAACAGCCAGATGGAAGGATGCACAGGGCAACATACAAAAAGAGTGGGGATGGGGGTGCAGAGCTTCGTGCCTTCTCTGGGTGCACCATCCTCCAGGCACATCGATGTGTTCACCAGCCTGGAAGCTCCCAAACCCTGCTGTTTGGGCTTTTTAGATGGTGTTCCATTACCTAGGCGTGGTTGATTAAATTATTGGCCATCAGTGATTGAACTCAATCTGCGGCCCTTTTCCCCTCCCTGGAGGTTGTGGGGAGGCCGCTGGAAGTTCCAACCCTCTGATCATGCGGTTGGTTCCTTGGGCATCCAGCCCCCATCCTGGAGCTGTCCAGGGCACCGCCCCATCAAGAGCCACCTCATTAGCATAAACTCAGATCTGGCCCCAGAGAGCTTATTATGAATAACAAAAGGCACTCTTAACACTCAGGAAATTCCGAGGGGTTTAGGAGCTCTGTGCCAGGAACCAGGGACACAAAACAAGTATGTGTTTTTAGTATTCTACAATTAGGTTTACATTTTTAATTTTGCTATTTATTTTCTATATTTTCCTGACTTTTTTCTTCTTCCGTTCCTCCCTTATTAACTTCTTTTATGTTAAATAAATATTCTTTTAGTGCACCACTTTAATTTCTCTGTTGATTTTTTTAAACTAGAAGTTTAGTTATTTTCTCAGTGGTTGCCCTCGGGATTACGCATGCATCTTATCAGCATCTCCTTCTGATCAATATGGACTTAATTCCATAAAACTTATAACTCCATCTTGCCCCATTTTTTTGTGCTATTATTGTCATATGTGTTACATCTATATACGTCATAAGTACAGTGGTAAAATTATTTATTATATTAAAAAATAGTGTTATACTTATTTAGTTATACAATCTTATGTCTTTTAAAGAAGTTAAGAAATCAAAATATATTTACACAGTCTTTTACCTTAATACACATATTTACCATCCCAGTGCTTTTCATTTATTTCTATAGATTCGAGTTACCATCTTTTGTCATTTCTTCTCACCCTGAAGGACTTCTTTTAGTATTTATTGTAAGACAGGTCTGCTAGCAATGCTTTTCCTAAGGCTTTTTAAACCTGGCAATGTTTTTATTGCACCTTCATTTTTTATTGTTTTGCTGGATATAGGATTCTGGGTTGATTTCTTTTCCTTTTACCACTTTGAACATGTCCTTCCACTGGCTTCCCTTGTTTCTGTTAAGCAGTGAGCCATCATCCTGCTGTTCCTCCTGTATATGCAAGAGTTGTTCTTCTCTTGCTGCTTTCATATCTCTTTTAAAGATTTTTTAAAAACAATTAGACATTGGATTTTTTTTTTTTTTTTAATAAATCTATTTATTTATTTATGGCTGTGTTGGGTCTTCGTTTCTGTGCGAGGGCTTTCTCTAGTTGCGGCAAGCGGGGGCCACTCTTCATCGCGGTGCGCGGGTCTCTCATTATCGCGGCCTCTCTTGTTGCGGAGCACGGGCTCCAGACGCGCAGGCTCAGTAATTGTGGCTCACGGGCCCAGTCGCTCCGCGGCATGTGGGATCTTCCCAGACCAGGGCTCGAACCCGTGTGCCCTGCATTGGCAGGCAGATTCTCAACGACTGCGCCACCAGGGAAGCCCTGGATTTTATTTTTATTTTATTTTATTTTTTGGCCACACCGCACAGCATGTGGCACCTTAGTTCCCTGACCAGGGACCCAACCTGTGCCCCCTGCAGTAGAAGCTCAGAGTCTTAACCACTGGACCGCCAGGGAACTCCCTGCTTTCCTATTTTTCTCTTTGTGTTTGATTTAACCTTGTGGCCACCACAGGATGGCCGGTGCAAGCAGTAGACCCGTCCTCGCATCCTTCGTTCAAGACCCAAGTCCCAGCGGACAGCGCCAAACGGCCCATCCTTGGCTGATCCAAGGGATGAAGAGGGGTCCAGCCAGAAGACCCTCCAGATACCTTCAGCCTCTGAGGTGGGATCTTCTGCACCCCGAGACCACATTGCACAGGGGAGGGACAAGTCTCCAAAGAGAAGTTGGTGTGTGTTTGGAAAGGGACAAGCGAAGCTTTGTCCCTTCCTGCTGCACGGGCAGGAGTTAAGGAAGGTGACAACTTATAGGGAAGATTTGTGCCCAGGGATAGGATTGGTAGCAGGACATTTAGGCAGAGTGGTCAGTGGGAGCAAAAGCTTGGAGACTTGAGGATGTGCGAGCAGCACGTGCTCCTGTCCGCCTGGGAGCAGGAACTGGTGAAGCCGCCGGCGTTGGCTGGCATGTGTTCGTGGTCCAAGTCATAGTAATACTGTCATTTTGCTGACGCTCCCTTGCAAAGCCGGGGCACCCCGCTCATTGTCTGATTGCCTCAAGCCCTGACTCAGCCTCAGCCAAGGCCGGCCCTGACTCCCCAGTGCCCTTCTTCTCCAGGCCTCAGTCTCCCCATCCACCAAAGCCAGGGCCCGCTCCCCGCCGCAGGGCTGCCGAGAGGCGGGAACGTGGGAAAGCACTTGTCATTGTGCCAGCCCTGGCCCTTGCGTGCTCGCCACACTCTGACTCCCAAACAATGCCGGCCTCTGAGCAGAGCCATGGGTGGGCTGTAACCATGGCGAGGGCCCTGCCAGGCAGCAGAGCCAACTGCCCATCCAGGGTCAGCCGGGCCTGTGGCCCTGGTTACCGCTTTGTCCCGCAGGCTGGAACTGGTCCCGGCTAGCAGGCTCTGAATGGCTGGCTGTCAGGGAGGGCAATGCTTACGGCAGGGAACGAAGCTCTTGGCTGGAGAGAGGGTTGGGCTTGAGGTGAGGGTAGCTGAGCTGCCTCCAGGGTCCTGAGACCACAGCCAGGTTGAGGTCAGAGCACGGCCGGGTCACCGTGCTGCGGGCAGTGCCTTCCCACAGGCCCCAGGAACACCTCCACCCCTCCCCCGCCGCCGCCCTCTGTGCTGCCCCCTCCACAGGCGCGGAGCCTGGTGCCCCCGGAAGGAGGCTGCCCCCTTCTCCAAATTCCAGGATGTGCCAGGCAGCTGGCCAGAGTACGCAGGGTCCCCTCCAGGCTTCCCCTGGGCGCCTCCACAGCCTGGATGCGCCACGGCCACTGGCTCTGCCCGCTTCCTACTACCTGCCTGTCCCAGTGGCTCCCCTCTCAGCCTGGCAGACACTGGGCATGAGTGTGTGGCCTCTTCCAGAGAGATCAACTCCTCTCCAGCTGTGGGGTCAGAGTCCCCCTCCCCAAACTGTGTTTACAAAACCCACGTTTGCAAACTCGAGACCTCATTTTTAAAAAAAGAGTAAGGAGAAAAGCAATACAAATAGCACTGAATATGCATATGTATTTTTTTCCCCAACCATGCCCACACAAATATCTAAAAGACTCTGGGACCAGATTGCCTGGGTTCAAATCCCAGCTCTGCCAAGGACATGCTGTGTGACCTCAGGCCGATGTCTTCCCCTCTCTGTGTCTGAGATCCCTCATCTATAAAAATCAACAACGGGACCAACCTCATAGGGCTCTTGTGAAGATAAGAGAGGTCAACCTCTAAGCGTTTAGAAAGAACATCTGCTCTGCTGAGTCCCTGGAGGCCTGGCCCCATGACCCAACCTGCACAGTTCTCATATTTTTCATGAGTGAGCCCCCTCTCAGCAAGGTCAGCCCCCGGAGCTGGCTTCCTTTAACCCCTGAAATCATCACTAAGACCCCAAGTGGGGAGGGGCAGTGAACAGAGAGGGAAAGAGTGGGGGGGGGCTGGGAGTGTGGCCCAGACTCTGGAGGGGAGCTGCCCCTCCCCCAGGGAACAGGACGTAACTGTCAGAGGTGCTCCCCACCCCCCCAAGCTGGGAATGGGACACTGCCCCGCTGGAGGGGCCTCAGAGGAGGGGGGAGGGAGGGCAGGGAGGGCCTCAGGGGGAGGGTTGGGGGGTGTCCCTTGCCTGTCCCAGTTTATCTGCTCCCAGCTGTTCTCTCCTCTACTTGGAGCCTTCTCAGCCCCCCACCCAGGTGCTCTGGGCTGCTTTGCCCCTCCTGGGGAGGAGGGCTGGGACCCAGGCCCTGCCGGAGGGCCAGGGAGGTCTGGGGAGGGGACTTTCCTCCCATCTGGTCTCCCTACCCACGGGCACCGAAAATGGGGCTGGGGGGTGAAGGCTGCAGCACGGTGAGGCCAGCAGGACCCCCATCTGCAAAACAGAGGCACCGGCCCCCAACCAAAACCTAGGCCATGACCCAGACGGGAGGCTGAGCCCCCTTCTCCGTAGGACCCCACCCGCCATGGGCCTCCCAGGCCTGGACAAGCCATGCCCCCAGGACTTGCCGGGCTGCCTGCCAGAGTGGACTCTCCCAGGGTCAGGCACCCACACCAGCACCTCCTCAACCTCCCACAGGAGAACCAGTGGACTTGGAAGACAGGGCTGTGGGCTCAATGCCCACTTGAGGAGCCCCACCTCCTACGAGTCAGCTGATGCCCATGGGGCGCCCTTCAAGGAAGGGCTGCTGCTCATGGGGCTGGGGTGGGGGCTTGACCTTGCCTGGGACCCTCACCCAGGGGGCTGGAGCCGAGGGCCTCTTGGTGCTGAAAAGACAGCTCCAGCCAACGGGGTGGGGAGTGGGTAAGCACGGGAGGGACACGCCCCTTACCCAAGGCTGTGATACACGGGGACTGAGGGGGTCAGGGGCTCCGGCCAGGGTGGGGAGGGGAGCCGGGACAAACAACAGGTCTGACCACAGCCTCTCACTAGTGTTAATACCTTGCCCTGCTTCGCCGCTCTCCGTGGGCCAAGTGTCCTCTGCCCAGCAGCCCTGGGACCCCCACGGGCATACAGGGATGGGTGGTTACCCCATTTTGCAGAAGACAAAACTGAGGCTTCAAAAGAGAAGAGCCCTAAACAAGTAGTGAACTTTAGTTATGGATGTTCGTGCTGAAGTATCCGGGGTGAAGGGCTGATGTCACCCCTTACTTTGAAATGTATGCGAATCCAGGTCGGATCCGTATGCGATGGAGCCATGGAACAAAACATTAACTGTTGATTCCAGATAGTGGGTACTTGGGTGTTTGCCGAAAATTATTTCAGCTTTTCCACGTGTTTGAAAATTTTCACAACAAAATGTTGGGGGGAATTAAAATGAATATTTAAGACGGGTGCTCCAGCCTACTACAGCCCAGCAGGTCCCGGTCACCTGCAACCAGGTTTCCCAAATCCTTCCAGAGACGGTCAGTGCGTGTTGAGCATCTACACAGCTATTCTTTTTGTTCCACTGATGTAGCAGACCTTGCCGCACGTGCGCTGCTCGCCTCACTGCTGCAGCCGGCAGCCCTGTGGGACCCTCACACCGTAGGCGAGTCCCCGCGTGGGACCTCTGGCCACAGAGGCCTGCAGGGCCCCCAGTGACAGGCAGCACCCACACCACTGGGACCGACGAGTCACTTCCCTCCTCCCGGGAGCTGCCCTGGGGGTCCAAGGTGGTGACAGCTTTTGCCACTCAAGCCCCGCTTCTGCCCTAAGCAGAGAGGAACCGCACTGGGGGTGTCACTGTAGTCCCCTAAGCATATTGCCCTGGTGGCCCCCCCAGCGCTCCTGGGTCAGGCTGAGACACACTTGGAGCTCAGTGTCAGCCTCTCCCGGCAGCCCCCGCGCTCATGGTGGCCATAAAGGAGCCGTGGCAGCCACTCCTCAGCCAGAAGCAGGAGTCAGGTGAGCCGAGGTACAGGAATTCTGGGGTATGGTGTGGGAGGGGCCCTCAGCTGTGCCAGGCCAGGCTGGAGACGTCCACGGGCCCTGGCAGGGAGCAGCTCCGGCCCGACCCTGTTCTCCTCCATGGGAGGGCCAGGGGTCACGTTGACCGCACCCTGCTGCACTTGTCAGGCCCCACCCACTATGCAGAATTGGAAACTGAGGCTCAGAGAAATTGTAATTTGCTCAAGTCCATCATTCAGCCCAGGGCCAGGGCCTGGGTTCTGCAGTCAATAGGACAGGGAGGGCCTGGCCAGACCTGATTCTCCCTGTCTCAGCGTCTGGCCTCGGGCCCAGGCTGTCATTCTGCAGGAACTCAAACCTTGAGCACAGGAATGCAGACCCCACCCTGTCCCGGCCCTGGAAGTGGGTCTCTGCGACCTGTAGCTGGGGTTGAGGCAAACCCATGCCCGGCGCCCTCTGCTGGTCTGTCTGTTCCTCACGGGGTGGAGAGGCCTTAAGAATGTGCGGAGGGAGGGCAGGAAGGCAGCTCCCCGCCCAGGGTGACCCGTAACCCCATCCTGATGGGACGAGACAGGGCAAAAGCGTTGAACTAGTCACCCCCAGGGCAGCTCGGAGGTTGATACCTTGTTTAGTATACATAGTGGCCAGTATTTAGAAACAGAGGTTATCGGACAGCAACTTAACTTCAGGTTTTTTTAAATCAGAATATCTGCCCACTCTGGACCCACGTTTTCCTGTGCGTAATTGGAAGGAGCTGAACACGATGGGGTAAGTCCTTTCCTATTAGCCACAGGCCCCACCAGTCCCTATTGCCCTATCTGCCTCATTTAGTCACGTGGCCCTGTGGGCATTTGAACTCTCTCCTTGACCATCAGAGAGACTGGCTCCTTTGGCCAGTCGGTGGTGTTGGAAGCCTGTAAACCTAATTCTCCAAGCCCCAAGCCTTCTCACCAAGGCAGCTGTGTCTCCTCAGACAGGCCCAGCCCAGTGGATCTGCCCCTCACACACACCACCCAGAGAACTGAGGGGAGGAGAGGTCCTCTGAGAGATTTTATTTGGCTTGCCAGGAGCAGGGGCTGCCTGGGTTCACCTCTTACAGCTCCTTTAGCTGGAACACAGCACCCTGCTGATGTCCTTGGATCTCTGTAGGGTGTCAAGGAATGTGTGGGCTCCTTCCGAGGGGCCTCTGCCATGGCACAGGGGAGGGACGGGAATGCTTGGGGGGAGGAGGAGAATTTGCTTCCAGTCAGCAGGGAAATGGGCTACTATGGTAGTGAGCTGCCTGCCCCTAGAAGGGTTCAAGCAGGATGTGGTTCCATTAATTTAATAGATATTTATTGGTGCCTCCAGTGTGCCAGGCTCTGTTCCAGGCATGAGAAATCCAATGGTGAGCACATAGGCCGGCCGGCCCATGTCCAGGAGCTGACTGTCCAGCTGGCAAACCTGTGAGCAGGTAGATCTGTGAACCATAATTTGCTGCTTGGGAGCAAATGCAACAGCGATGGAGAATAAATTCAGCCAGATGCTAGAGGTCCCTCTGAGGAGGCAGCATCTAGAAGAGAGGCCTGAGTAATGAGAAGGAGCCGGCCAGGCTGAGCGCTGGGGAAGAGTGTCCGGGGAGGTGCCAGTGCAAAGGCCCTGGGGCAGAGACGGCTCGGTGTGTTCCAGGATTGGAAGGAGGTGGACAAACGGGGAGAGGTGGAGCCAGAGGTGCGAGGCCTTCGGGCGTGGAGGGGAGGGGTTGGGTTTGTTCTCATCACCCAAGTGTGGGGACCACCTTAAACAAGACGGGAGCCTGCAGTAGAGGCCTTATCGGTCCACAGCCCCTGTTGGGAGGGCCATCTCTAACTTGTTCAAGGCTCTAAGTGGTTTTGTCCACGTCAATCATTCTTTTATTCACTTACTCGTTCAGCAAACATTTCCAGAGCTAGATGTGCTCTGGAGCAGCTGGGACCGGGGGGCTGGAGTGAGACCTGGTCCCCGACCTCCAGAAGAGGCAGTGTGATGAGGGCAGGAGGTAGAGGGAAGCAGAGGTCAAGGAGGGCTTCCCAGAGGAGGTGTCCTCTGAGCCGAGGGAGGGGCCGATGGGTCTGTCCAAGGAGCTGTGGTGCTGAGATGGGGCACAGTTACAGATGGGCACCTCCACTGTGTGCTGAGAGCAGTGGGGTCACGGAAGGGTTACCACATGGCGCGTAGCCCCTGCAGCAGGACCTTCTGAGACCGTAGCTGCCTGCACCCCATCTCGTAGCTGGGGAGACTGAGGCTCAAGGACGCAGTGGGTCTGCGGCCCCTGAGGTCTGATTTGCCCCACAGAAGGGCTGATTCGAAGCTGACTCAGCTCAGGGCCAACGTCGAGGGATGGTGGGTGTGTGTGGGGGTGTGTGGGGGTGTGTGTGTGTGTGTGCGCGCGCGCTTGAAGCCTGTCAGATCTGGATATTTGAGCTCCATCCCTCATCTGCTGAGCAACCCTAGGCAAGTCACTTAACCTCTCTAAGCCTGTTTCACATCTGTAAAAGAAGCGTGGCTCTCCATACCTGGCCAAGTTCTTGGGAGATGGTGCTGACCTGGCCCTTGGGTGGAGCCCAGCAAAATTCGTTGTCAGTGTGTCTGCCTCTGAGCCCAGGCTGTCCCCAGGCTCAGCAGCAGACGCCCCAAACTGAAGAAGATAAAACCTGGCGTATTCTGTCCTTCCCCCCCTCCCACCTTGCATTGCTACTGGGGAGGCAGAGTTTCACCAGGAGGGGAGCCTTTTGTCTGCAGGGAGACCGGGCCCAGAGAGGGTGCGCCGCCAGCTCAGGTCGCAAAGCAGGGGGCCTGCACCACGAGCAGGGAAGCCCCGTCGGTGGCCTCGGAGTCCCCAGGAGCAGGAGAAGCCTCGCCCCTTCCCTGCCACCCCAGTCCTTCCCAGGGCCTGGTTGGCTACCCATCCACCAGCCCACCAGCCCCCAGCCCCTCCCGGTTGACACAAAAGGCCAGGCCTCCTGTAGGAGGGGGCGGGAAGGGGCTCCTGGGCCAGCTGGGCCACGGACACAGACCAGGAAGTGAGCGGAGACAGGAAGGAAGCCGCACTGCTGGAGTCTGGGGCCACCATTGTCTCACCTGGGGGCGGGGGCACCACCGGCTCCCCTCTGCCCTGCTCAGCTGCCGCCCACCCTGGATGGCTCCTCAGCTCCAGAGGGCATTGGGTCGCTGGGCCCTCCCCTCTGTGGGCCCCACCCTGCTGCTGACTTCTTCCCCGACCCAGCCTCAGTTTCCCCAGCTGTAAACCTTAGCGAGCAAGATGCTTGGGGCAGATCTGTGTCCTGCCAGGAATTCCACAGCAGGTGATGTCATGACGAGTGCCAGCCATTTCTCTCGTGCTTCTCCTGAATCAGCTCGTGGAACCTCACCATTCCCGATGACTTGAGGGCTCTCTTCGTGCCCAGAAGTTCAGGAACTTGGCCAAGGTCGCACATCGGGGCAGCAGAGCTGCAACTCAGACCCAGACAGCCGGTTCTACACCCCACCCTCCTGTCTGTGATATCACTGACCTGCGACTTTTCTTTAAATAATTCACTTGTAAAGGGTGAACACCGGCTAGGCCTCATCCTAAACTGTGACGTCACCATTTTAATTGAGATGGACAGAGAGATGGATGGGTGAGCTGGGCTCGGAAGCCAGGGGCTCGGAAGCCAGCTGTGCTCACTCTCCAGGGCTCCCTCCTCCCCCACCACACGCACAGAAGGGGGCAGGGACAGGACTTGCAGGAGGGACCCTTCCGTCCACCCTACGGGAAGTAGGGCAAAGAGGAAGCTTTGGGACCTCTCAGTAGACTGTCCTGGGCTGGGGGCTGAGGGCAGAGCCAGAGGGTGTGAGTGTCCTGGGTGAGGACCAGCTGGGACCTTCTGGCCCATGGCCAGGAGCCCTCCCCTCCTCGGATCTCATCACCACTCCCCACCCCCAGATGGGGGCCTCCCCACAAGCCTGCGTCCATCCCAGCACCCCCCAGACCCTCAGTGTCCTGGGGGTGAGGTAAGGGGCTGGACCACCCCCAGGACATAGGTCTCAGGGACCCCTGACCCCTAGCCCTGGGGAGGGTGTCCAGGGCTGCTTCGAATGGCCCCACCCCACCCCAGCCCATCCCCCTCTCCAAGTAGCCAAGCTTCTGCAGCCTGCTTAAATTTTATTGAAGGTGGAGCTGGAATGGGGGGGCCCAGAACCACAGGGCCCTCCCCCCAGCTTCCCCAGGGTGGGTTTCACTGGACATGGGATGGCCAATGGCCAAGGCTCGATCCTGGGACTTCGGACACAGCTCAGTAGCCCACGTCCCTGCAAGCATCCAAGACACCCGCCTCAGCTCCAGCCCCACCCCTGCACAGACTCAGCAGATGAGGACAGGGCAAGCCCACAGCCCCCTCCCAGGCAAATGGGGTCCCGGGATAAAGATGCTCTGTGGGCGGGGCGGGAGCATTACCCCCAGCTCAGGCCTCTCCTGGCCAGCTCCACCTGGGCCAGGCGGTGGTCACTCAGCACCTGCACCCGGGTGATGGCGGCCAGTGGCCTGTGGCGGTGGGAGAACTGCAGCACCTTGTGCTCCTGGGCGTGGACATGGAAGTGCTCCGCATCCGAGCTGACCTCCATCTGTGGGCGGGAGGCCAGTGACCCACGGCCCGCTGGGCCTGCGTCCTGCTCCTGCATTGAGCTCCAAGAGCTCTGAGTCCAGGGAGCACAGCCGGGGGGCCCAGGGTTCCCTCTGCACGTGGGACCCCCGTCATGCAGGCCCGCCCCATGGGAGTTCTGAGCCCCCAGCTGGGAGTCCCTTCCTCTCTCCTCAGAGGGGTGGCTGGCGGCCAGGGGGTGGGCATCCTGTTGCACCCCCCAGACCCAGCAGTGAGACTCCCGCACTGGCCCTTTTACCCGTAAGCGTCTCTAATAAGCCCCCTCCCCCAGGGGCTCCCGGTGGGCACAGCAGTGCTGCTGGAAGCCAGGGATACAGGGAGCCCTAGATGCTACACAGCATCCTTCCCACAAAGCAGCAGGTGGCCCTGATGTGTCCACAGGCACCCAACCCCCGCCTCCCTGCCCCTCCCCCAAGGGCCTCGCCCACCCCACCCCATGGGCTCCCCTGCCTCCCAAGGGCCTCGCCCCACTCCCGTCACCTCAAAGGGCTCCCCGAGCACCAGCGGGAAGACATTGGACACCTCCTCCTGGCCCCAGTGGCCGCCCTGGAAGGTGTTGGCCACGATGGTGGCGCTGGAGAACCGGGGCTTGATGTGGAAGACGATGTCCCCCGTCTCAGATAGGAAGTTGATCTCAAACCTGGGGGCATCATGAGGTTCGTGAGAGCAGCAGACGGCTGGGCAGTCACCCACCCAAGGCCGAGGAGGGGACGCTGGGGAGGGCGATGTTCCTTACTTGTCCTCTCCAGAGTCAGAGTGTCCCTGAACTAGCAGGTTCCAGCCCGGGGCCAGGCCCCCCGCATAGAAGGCTTCAAACTGCAGGCAACAGAGGGGACAGAGGGCCCTGTGTCTGTGGCCTCCTCCCCCTCCGGTTCCCCACTCGCCCAGGAGTCCCCCACAGTGCACACGCTTCGCCGGGAGCCTGGCCCTCTGAGCAGCATTCCCTCTCAGCCTGGGGGTCTCATGGGAGGGCAGCTCTGTGGGGGAGGAGCACAGCTGACTGGCGGACCCTCCCCGCTGGCCCCGCTCCCTTCTCCCCAAGTCCAGGTCTCACCCACCTGCAGTGCCATCTCTCCAGCTTCTGCCGGGAGCAGGGCGAGCCTGGGGATATAGGCGGGCTGGGCTGGGCGGGGGCTCGGGAGCCGCACCCCAGCGGTGGCTGATGAGGTCACTGTGCCTTTCCCTGCCCCCCCCTCCATCCTCAGCCTCTCGCCCTCCCCCACCAGCAGGTCCTCCATTCAAGCTCCAGGTACAGGGTGGCCCGCCGGGACCCTCCCCACCCCCGTTGCCTCGGGGGCCTGTCTGCCTCTCAAAGTTCACCTCACTTCTTAGGATCCTTCAGGCACCTGGGAAAGCAGCTTCTCCCCCATTCTTGCGGGAAGGGCGTGGCCGAGGCAGCCCCCCGCCTCCAGGATCTCAGGGACCCACACCCTCCCGTGTGGTCAAGCGAGGAGGGGCGGGGGGAGGCCTGCCAAGCCTGCCCTGGCCTTCGGGGGCCGTCGGACCACCTGGTGCCTCCAGCCCATGCCCCGGGCCCAGCGCAGCCCAGCCTCCCCCTGCTGCCCTGCTCCGGAGGCTCAGCTGGCCCCAAGGGGCAGAGCTGGGATTAGGCTGGGCCGCTGCGGTCAGCGCATTCCAGGACGCTGGCGGGTGGACAAGATGGGGGAGGGCCTTTCCCACAGCCCCTCTCCCCTCCTGGCCTGGCTCCTGGGCCCCGGCGTGGGGGAGGGGGCCAGGCTGGGGCCCTCGGGGAGCGTGTAGCGGAGACGGGCAGAGTCTCCCCAGGCTTTGGGGCAGCCGTGGGGGCCCCTTGGCTGGACTGTCCGGGGAGCCGACCCAGAGAGGAGCCAGGGCGGGCTCAGGGCTGCTGTGGGCGGCGAGCGTGCAGCGCGTGTGCGGTGAGCAGGTGGGTGAGTGTGTAAGGGTGCAGGTGACGGGGGGCGCGGGGGTGGTGAGCGTGGGACCGGGCGGCTGCGGAAACGCAGCGTGTGCGACAGGGCGCCCACGGCCGTGGGAGGTGTCACGTCCGAGGTAAGCGCGTGCGCTGCAGGTGCCACTGCTCTTTCCCTGCCCAGCGAGCCTCGGGGGGGTGGGCATGCACCTGGCCCCCCGGGGCCTGAGGGGTGCTCGGCCAGGATTGCCAGCCCTGCGTAACCCCACCACTCCCCTCGGGCCATTCTTCCCTCCAGCCCCTGGTGCGTCCCGCCTGGCCTCTCCGCCTGTGCTGGTGACAGGCGTGTGCCTGTCATTTTTGATGAGGGGGGTGATGGGAAGACCAAGGCCGGGAAGGGCAGTGTCGTCCTCCCCGGCAGGCACGGGACAGGGCTGGCCGGGCCTGCAGGGGGCAGCCCTGGGCAGCGGAGGTGAGGCTGCCTGCTATGGCGTCCTGCCGCAGACACCAGCCTGCCTGCATGCACATCCCCGTCCCAACCCAGCGTGGCCGTCCTGGGGACCGAAGGCTGCAGACCCCTCCCCCCTGCCTCCCCCCAAGGATCGCAGAGAGGGGAGCCCCTGCCACAGTGGCCCAGCCCGAGGGTGAGGCGCCTTGCTGCCTCTGCACCTCCCTGTCTAGCTGCTAGGTGGGGGCCTGGAGCCTGGACTCTGGGTGCAGCACTGGCCGGTGCCCAGGGCCCAGTGAGGGGCAGAGCACGCAGCCGGGGGGCAGAGCAGGCTTCCAACCGGCCGGGCGACCTGGAGCTACTGGCCTCTGGGCCGCAGTCTTCCCAGCTCACGCGACAGTTCTGTTCCCCGTGCCTGTCTGCTGGGCAGGGGAGGGTGGCCCGGGGTGGCCACAGCCCTGGCTGGATGCAGCAACCTGGGCTGTGGTCTCCTGGCTTTGAGGTCAGCAGGGCTTCTGGTGGAGAGTCCTTGGGAGTCAGTGGCCTGGAGCCCTAGCTGGGCATCGGGGGCGGGCCCTGGCCTGGGGGGAGGAGCCTGAGGACCCCTGATTTGGGCAGGCCTGTCCCGCTCTAAGCCTCAGCCTCCCATCAATGGGGGACAATGGGGGCTGTGTTGAGGTAGCCCACTGGGCCTGAAGGGGGCCGGGGTGTGAGCCTGCCTGTTCACTCCAGCCTGGAGACCTCAGAAAGCCCAACTGGGATGATGCAGCTCTGGGCCTCCGCCCACCCCGTGACACCTGTGCCTGGCATGAGCCTACACCTGGCCAGGGCTGTGGTCTCACCCCCCGCTGGCTGTGGCTTTGGAACCTCTCCTACATGGGGTGGGAGCCAGGAGCAACCGAAGCTCTCAGCAATGGGGATGGCCAAGGGCCCAGAAGGCCCCAGCGGGGCTGGGGGGATGGAGAGAGGGACACCTAGGCCGCAAGAGGCTGGCCCAGCCCTGCAGGCACACCCCAGCCAGTCCTCAGGGGCCCCTGAGGCGGGGGCAGTGGGCAGTGCCCCCACCTGGAATTGCTGGCCAGCCAGGGCTGGGTGCTATGGCTTGGGGCCTGGGAGCAAACAGACCTGCCCAGCCAGACGATGCCCCTCTTCCTCCCGGATGTGAGATTTTGCCCTGGACTGTTGGTTTCCATAGGCTCCAGAGGAGGTAGCAGGGTCTCCACCCAGCTCCACAGAGGATCTTCACCAGGATGGCGGCCTGGGCTCAGAGGCCCGCCCTCAGCCCTGGGGCCACCATCGCCAGGTGGCGCCAGGCATGGGGCTGGTGCTCAGAGATACCCGGAAGAGAAATCCTGCCCCATGGCATAGCGATAACCACCGTCTACCCGGAGCTCACGCTGCCAGGCACTCAGCTAAGCTCTTTACGTGCAGCATCACATGTCCTGCACCGGATATAAGGGCACAGAGAAGTTAAGCAACTTGCCCAAGGTCACACAGCTAGGGAGTGACAAAGCCAGATTTTGAACCCAGCAGTCTGCCCCTGGATGTGAAGCCCTTCACCAGACCAGGATGGGAGGTTATCAGAGTCGGCTTCCTGGAGGAGGAGGCAGCTAAAGTGGGTCTTAGAGAATGAGTAAGAATTAGAAGGTGGTAGGGAAGAGTGAGAGCAGAGCACTGGGAGGCAGGGCTGTGCAGGAGGCCTGTCAACACCAGGCAGGGTCTGACACACTTCGGTGCCCCACAAAGCTCGGGCACAAGTCCCCCGGGGCACTTTGACGAGGACTGCCTCATCTTTTGGGGAGGACAGCACAGCTTTCATGGGCTTCGTGGTCAGGCGTCATTGCGCCAACTTGAGCAATGAGAAAACAGACAGGGGAAACCTCCCCAGAGCCCCATGGCAAAGGGTGGCAGCATCAGGACGCGAGGGCCGCCTCCGGACTCCCAGCCCCGTGCTCTTTCCAGCCCCCATCCTCTCTTGTCGTGAGCGATCAGCCTGGCCCACCAATGACCGATTCCAGGTCTGGGGGGTCTCAGGCCGGGCCAGGCTGCCCTAGGAGCCCTCTTCAGATTCCAAGACCCTCCCAGGACTGCCCCCTCGCCCTGTCCCCAGCCCACATCTGGAACCACTTGCTGACAGGTCAGCATGGAGATTCCCAGCCCCCACTTGGCAGGGAGGCACCAGCAGCTTCCAGGCAGGGGCCACACCTGGCCCGGGACACACAGCTTCGGGCCAGCTCTCCCCCTGGATGGGTGCTTCGTGGCCTTTGCACTTAGTGGTTCACCTCTTCTCCCCCCTGCTGGGGCCACGGCGTGAGTGTGCCCTCTGGGTCAACAGGGAGAGTGAGGGCTGTTTGAGAACACCGTCCCACACAGGTGGGGAAACCGAGGCCCAGGAGGCGAGGGCTTGCTGAGAGGCAGCCTAGGCAGCAGCAGGGCCACTGAGCTCTGGCCTCTGCTGCCCCTTTGAGGCCCCTCGTGGGACCTTGGCTGTAAGGCCTGTTAACGGCTGGAGCTGCCCAGGGCTGCGCCTGGGAGAGGGCAGCAAGGCCCCCCATCCTGGTGCTCCTTCACCTGTCCCCTCTGAGTCCTCTAACAGCTTCCCAGCCACCACCTGTCCGCAGTCCCGTTCTCTCAAAGCTTAGTCGAGTCGCTCATAAAAGCTTCCTGGGTCTCTCCCTCCTCTGAATTGCACTCGCTCACTCAGGACAGAAGTCATTTTCAATCCAAGCCATTCACTGAGGCCCTACTGCGTGCCAGGAGCTGCCTCGGACCCTCAGAGATCTATAGGGAAGGAGGCAGGTCTGAGCCTGATACACGTGGGCACCTCCTCTCCCACCTCCTCCCACCCGCCTGCCGGTACCCACGCAGCTCCTGGCACACAATAGGTGCTCAAGAAAATGCCATGACCATGCCACTCGGGGCAGACAGAGGCCCCAGGCTCGGGGAAGGGAGATATGAGAATGACCAAGGGAACTCAGCTCATCCTGGCCACGATCGCTATCACTTATCAGCTGAGCCCCTACTATGTGCTCAGTGCTATGCCAGGTGCTTGTCATGAATTCGTCTGCTGGGTGGGTTACCATCTCCACATCACAACCAGCTGCCCGTTCAGTTACTGAGCTAATGTTAGCTGAACCCTGCTCTCTGCCAGGCCCTGTGCTATGGTTCACAAGACAGACAGACAGACAAACAGTCTGTGCCCTTATGGAGCTTCCAGTGTCTGAGGAAGGGAGCAAACATTAAATGACAAATCCAACATCACGTTATTGAGTTATTATGATAAAAGCTCTGAAGGGAAAATATGGGGAATGATGATCGTGTACAGGGGGGACTTGTATATGATATGAGCTGGTCAGGGGAGACTTCCTGGAGAAGGTGACATTGGAGCTGAGCCCAGAAGAGAAGGAACTAGCCAGAAGAAGGGGTGGGGGGAAGAGTGTTGCTGGCAAAGGGAACAGCATGTGCTAAGGCCCTGGGGAGGGAAAGGCCAGGATGGGGAAGACAACTCCCCAGCTGACCTCTGAGGCCTGGCTGATGTCCAGCCCTTCCTGGCCTTCCCTGCCAGGCACCACCGTCCCCTCCCTAATTTGGCCCGGCATTGTTCCTAGCCAAGCTGCCCACCCAATGCCTGCGCATTGTCCGCGTCTCATTCTTTCTGCCCCCGCATCTCTTATCACCCAGAGAATCTGCTCACTTGGGGACACATGGGGGCTGATAAGGTTTCACTGGAGCCAGTGCTAAGCAGGTGCTGCCAGATCTGACGCCGCCCCTCTCCCGGGCATGGGGGGGCCAGTGGCGGCCCAAAGGACACTCGGCGTTGGCCTGGCCTCCCTCCCGCGCGGACCCCGCAGGGCTCACCTCTTGGAGCTGCCCCTCCTGCTCCACACCCTTCCCTCCACGCCCCTGCAAACCAAAGCAGGCCCACCTGCCCCTGACAGGCAGAGCCCTTGCCCCTCCCTGGGCGTCCGTTTCTCCATCTGAGGCTGCCAGGTGGGGCAGTGAGCATTGCCTGTGAGCTCAGCTGGGGACAGAAGCAAAGTTGGACTTGGCCCAAAGGAGGGACGTGGAGATGGGGCTCCGGGTGGGCCGGGCCACGGAGACGCCACGCTGGCGGGGGTAAGGCTGGTGTTTCTCCCTCCCTGGCAGGCCTGGGCCTAAGGCAGCCAATGGGGCTCCTGCCCAGACAGAGGCAGGAGCCCCGAGGGAGTGCAGAACCCACCCCAGGCCTTAGCTCCGGTTGGGCAGGGGGAGCGCTCTACCCCCATTCTATTTTACCAGGCCTTTTATAGATGCGGCAACCAAGGCTCACGGGGAGACAGAGCTGGCCCAGGTCCACGCAGCCAGTCGCTGGTGGAGCTGCCGTTCTTAGTCACAACCCTGCAGAAGCGGGGCCAGGGTTTGGGGGGCAGCATAGAGCCCCCCCAGCTTCCCTCTGTCATTCCCCAGCTCCCACAGCTACGCTCCTTGGCTCAGCATGTGTTAGCAAGAGCCCCTCCCTTTGCAGTCCTCCAAGTGAGTTCATGTCTGCTCGTAGCCCTGCTGGGTGAGGGCTTCCCTTCCCACTTTACAGATGGAGAGACCGAGGCCACTGTGGGCAGTGTGACCACCAGTTTCCCCGGTGAGGCATTGCTGTGAACGACCCTCAAGGGGTCACTCGGAGCCCTTCAAAAGGATGTGCTTGAGAGACTCCAGAAGCCCTTGGCGGTGCTGCTCTGGGGGGGATGGGGGAGAGGGCTCCCTAATGGCCCTGGTGGGTTGGGACCTGGATGGACTGTGGGACCTCTTGGGCCTTGGGCCAGTACCAGCCATGAGTTATCCCACAGTGGCAGCCATCGTGGAGGAAGCTCAACTAGCCCAGACAGGCCTATCAGAAAGGGGGCCACTGGCCGGGCACAATAGCCAATGAGAGGGGCTGGGGGCCAGCCGGGCTGGTCAGGGCAGGGTGGAGCAGCCCGGCTGACATCTGGCCTGGAGAGGGGACTGTAACGACTCCTCCAGATGGGCTCTGTGCTCCGGCAGCCTCCAGGGAAGCAGCCTGCGCCAGGTTTGTAAACACACGCAGCAGCAGCCCGGATCTGAGGGCGGAGGGGCTGGGAATCCTATTAGATGAGATGGTGGCTGGGGGATCCTAGAACTGGCCTGAAGATGGGGCTGCCAGAGCCTCGAGGACCCAGAGAGCCCCGCCCCCAGCACCGGGACAGCAGGCGTGGGTTCAGGCCCCACTCTGTGGAGAGTGGACCTCCATGTGCTGCTCTGTGACCTGGGGCCATGACTCCTCCCCGGTGAGGAGTGAGGCAAGGGCAGGGGAACCAGACCCAGGCAGCCCTCCATCACTCGCTCCCAAACATTTACAGAGTGCCTGCTGCGTGGATTTGTGGGGAGCACGACAGAACATGCATTGTGGTGGGAGAGACAGATGCTAAACAGCTCAACAAATATTATACGTGGACTATTCTAGATGGTGATTTGTGCTAGGAAGAAAGTAAAATAGGACAGTAGCCTTAAAAAAAAAAGCTGTACCATCCAGTTCAATAGCCCCTGACTGCACTTAGAAGCTGAGCACCTGAAATGTGTGAATTGAGATGTGAGTGTAAAAAAACACTAGATCGGGAGTTCCCTGGTGGCCTAGTGGTTAGGATTCCGGGCTTTCACTGCCATGGCCCAGGTTCAGTCCCTGGTTGGGGAACAGAGATCCGGCAAGCCGTGCGGCACGGCCAAAAAAACCCAGAAAACAAAAAACCCCACTAGATTTACAAGACTTAGTGCAGAAAAATGATGTAAAATATCTCATTAATAATCTCATATTGATTACTTGTTAAAATGATACTATTTTGGATATACTGGGTTAAATATATAAGATATTATTAAAATTAATTCTACCTGTTTTAAAAACTTTTTTAATGTGGCCACTAGAAAATTTTTAAGTTGCATCTGTGCCTGCATTCTGCTTCTCTGGGATAGCGCAGGCTGAGATGGTAGGAGGGGAGGGGTGGGGGCTATTTCAGCTGGAGCAGGAAGGAAACTCTCAGGGGAGGTGACCGCTGCCTTGAGACCTCATGTTGAGAAAGACCCAGCCTGGGAGACCCAGAAAGAATGACCCAGGCAGAGGGAACTGTAGGTGCAAAGGCCCTGAGGTCAGAGCAGCAAGGGGGCTGGCGTGGCCGGTGCGTCGGGGGCTGGGGCGGTGTGAGGTGACATTGTGGAGGTGAGCTGAGGCTACACCTGTGAGATGGACAGGCTGGGGCTGGACCACGTGAGGAACCTCCGGCGTCCCCCTAAATGCTGAGGGCAGCAGCGTGGGGAATGAGCTGGTCCGGGTCTGCCCCCTCCCTAGAATCCTCCTGGGGCAGCTCTGGCCCAGCACAGCCAGGGAGCCCCAGCCAATGCCCCCGCCCAGGACACCGGGAGGTCAGTGCTGGTCACTGTGTCCCCACACCACGCTCCCTGCAGCCCCCCCGGGCCAGCCGCCACATGCCCCCCACCCGCTCAGGCTGACCCCCTCGAACGCTCCCGCCAAGATCGTTGGGAAAGGCTCAGGGGAGCCGCCAGCTCCCAAAATAACCTCCCACCAGTTCCAGGACATCTGTGGGGGGCGGAGTCCCAGAACCCCAAGCTGAGAGCCCCGTGCAGGGTGGAGGCTGGGAATGGGGACACGGGTGGGTGGGCAGGGAGGGAGAGAGAGGGACAGGGAGAGAAGACGAGATGGGCAGAGACCAGTAGAGGCGCATGGAGAAACGGGGTCAGGGAAGGGGGCAGAGGCGATGGGTGGAGCGTGGGGCACCGGCCAGCACTCGTCCTAGACTGGGCAGCCCCCAGCCCCCGTAGAAGGGCGGGCCAGGTGGGTCTCCAGAGGAGGGAGCGGGCTGCACCCCTGAGATGAGGTCTGGCTGGGTGGGCAGCTGAGCAGAAGGTGGGCGTTGGGCGGATGATCGGTGCCGGGAGCGGGGCCCTCACAGCACAGCCCAGCAGCCCCATCTGACCGGCTTGGGCTCCACAGGGCCTCAGAGGCTCCGAAGGAATCGTCTCTTAGGCTCTCTATTTTCCCCAGAGGGAAACTGAGGCTCAGAGAGGCCGAGTATCTTGTCTGAGGACCACAGCACGCGAGAGGTAGGCGAGGACCCTTTCCCCTCTGTGTCCTTCACGTACTTGCTCCCCACTCCCCCAGCTGGCAAGCTCCCCCTGCCCTGGGTCACCAGGGGTTGGGAACTGTCCCCTGAGCAGTGTGGCCAGCCCGAGGAGCAGCAGGGCAGGCGAGAGCCACAGTGGGCCGGCACCTGGGGCTGGGGGAGAAACTGGCGGAGACGGGCTGCCTAGGGAGCCCGGCCCTCCCCACCCCAGGGCGCAGCCTGGAATTCTGGCAAGTGGGAACTGCGGGGTGGTTTCTTGAGATTAATGGGTCTTTACTGCAAGACCCCTAGCCCGGTCCGCACGCTCCATCCATCCATCCATCCATCATTCATTCAACAAACATTTAGTACATGCTCATTGTGTGGGGGAGCCGGGCGGCCGCAGTGGGTGAGGTGAACAGTCTAGGTGGAAGACTAAGGCCCAGAGCAGGTAGAGCCCGCCTGAGGCCACCTGGACGTGATGGGGGCCCGTGTGGGCACACGGGGAGGTGGGCAGCCGTGGACTGGTCTGGGGTCTGCAAGGTAAGGTCAGGGTCGGGACTCTGCAGGGTCTGGGGTGCCCCCAGCCCACACGTCCCAGAGAGGAGTCGAGGCGTTTTCTACCCAAAACCAAGACTGTCCATTAAATGACCCCACCTCCACCCCACGCCATCAAGGTCCTGCTTGTTTTGTGATGGTGGGAATTTTGCAACGTGTTTCTTGGGCTAGAAAAGAAAAGAATAACCACTTGTGTGTCTAACTCCAGTGGTGCTGGAGGGCCTTCTGTGCGACGGGGAAGCCCAGCAAGGGTCAAGTTCAAGAAGTGAGTGCCTACCAGGTACCTGAGGGAGCAGCGGACCAGGGGAGGGGCAGATCGACTCAAGGCAGGTGCCCACCTGGCTGGAGGACGCCTGTCCCTTGGGCCACAGCAGGATGTTCTGGAGGAGGGCCAGGGTGGGCAGGACTCCGGGGCCCAGGACAGAGGCCAGGGCACCCTCAGGGGACAGGAGAGGGCCGGTGGGAATGGTGCAGAGGGGAGGGCATGGTCGGCCGATCTCCCCATTGAAATGGTGGCAGAGGCCCCTGAGAGGGGCCCCAGCTTGAGCTTAGCCACAGGAGGCCTGGGGGAGGCAGAGGGCAAGGCCGAGTGGGCAGGGAGGAAGTGGAGACCCTTGCACCCCGCTTGCCTCCTCTCACTCCCTTGGCATCTCCCCTCCCCCGCCCCTCCCGCCCCAGACAGAGGCTCGGGGCCTGGGTGCAGCATGCCGGCTCACCCCGGCCGCCGGGACCACCGGGGCCACTCCACCCCTGTCCCCTCTCTGACTGCTGCTCCCACTTCCCCAGGCTGGGACGGGACACGAGATTCTTTCAAAAACATTTCCTTTGCAAAATAATCCTTCGAAATATGTTTTTGGAAACGAACTCCTGATCAGAACAGGAAGAAGTTAATTACAGCCCCTCCCCAGAGGGGCACGGGGAAGGAAGCCTGATGGTCAGAAACGCGAGTGAGGGCCAGGTTGGCGGCTCTGACGCCCCACCCACACGTGGCCTCAGGCCCCCTTCCCCACTACCCTGCTGGCCCCCGGCCCCCCTCCCCCTCAGCGCACAGATAGGGAGACCCAGAGAGGCCCAGGGGCGTGGCCAGGGTCACAGGTTCAAGGCAGAGCAGGGCAGATCCCCCTCCCCCTGCTACCACGTGGCGTCCATGTGAGCCCGTGGGTAGGCGTGTGCATACGTGTGTCCGTGTGCCTGTGCGTGTGGACATGAAGGTGAGCCGGGGCGTGCCTCATTGAGGTGGGCTGAGGAAAGCCTGCGGGTCTGCAGTGCTGGCTTAGCTGGAGCTGGGCCTCTGCGGCCCGACTTCCTCATGGCCCCAGGCCCCCTTTCCAGGTGCAGAAGTGCTGGAGTAGGACCACAGGAGGAAGGAGATGGGGGCTC
This sequence comes from Eubalaena glacialis, assembly GCF_028564815.1. Classification (NCBI taxonomy): domain Eukaryota; kingdom Metazoa; phylum Chordata; class Mammalia; order Artiodactyla; family Balaenidae; genus Eubalaena; species Eubalaena glacialis. The sequence continues at coordinate 93,205,379 of NC_083728.1, read as the reverse complement.
CTTTTCCGTGCTCCTCCCCTTAAACCCCGAGCACCCACTGAACAGGGGCCATCTGGGTTCCCCTAGGACCTAGACCACGGCCCACTATGGACTGCCTTCTGGGTGTTGCTATGTCCATCTCCGTAAGCTCTGCTGCTCATGTTCTGGGTTATGTCTTACAGGTACCAGGGCTCTGGTTATCTTGGAAGTTTGGGGCGTCTAGACCCTAACCTTTGCTTAGCCATTCGGCCAGGGGTCTTAACACCAGCCCTCAGCACCAGGGTTCATTTCAGTGTAAATCTAAGGAACGAGCCCTGGGGGCCGTTCTTCCACACACCTTTCCTGATCATCCTTCCACCTGCCCGTCCGTTTATCTTATGTCTTTCTATCCGTCTGTATTAGCTTCCTGTTGATGTTGTAATAAATTACAGCAAACTTAGTGGCTTAAAACAACACAGTTTATCATCGTACTGTTCTGTGGGTCAGAGATGGGTCTTGCGGGTTAAAATCAAGGTGTGGGCAGGGCTGCGTCCCTTCTGGAGGCTCTACGAGAGAATCAGTTTTCTGGCCTTTTCCAGTTTCCAGAGGCGGCCTGCATTCCTTGGCTGGAGGCCGCGGCCCCCGTCTTCAGAGCCAGCAGTGATATCACTCAGCCTCTACTTCAATCTTCACAGCATCTCCGACTCCCCTTTTCATTTATAAAACCCTGGTGATTACACTGGGTCCATCTGCGTGGCCCAGGATAATCTCTCCGTCTCAAGATTCTTCACTTATCACATCATCAAAGTCTCTTTCGCCGTGTCAGGCAACATATTCACAGGTTTCAGGGGTGAGGACGTGGGAGCCTTTCGTTGGGGAGGCACTATTCTACCTGCCATCTCATCCTTCCATGTATCTGAGCATCTGTTCATTCATCCATTCATCCTCCTGCCATCTACCCACCTATGTACTATCTATCCGTCGGTCCATCCAGCCAGCCAGCCCGGCATTTACCCACCTGTCCTTCTATCCTTCTTTCTATCCACCTATCTAACCTTTTGTCTATCCGCCGCCCCCATCCATTCATCTGACCATTCGTCCACCATCCATCTCTCCATCCCTCAGTGCTAACTTCGGTCTTTCCTTTCCATCCTGTGTCCGTCCATCCATCCATCCATCCATCCATCCACTCACATGCACATCTGTCCATCTGTCTGTCCAGATGGGGCAGGATGCCAAAGGAGAGTCAGAGAATCACGGAGGATGTGGTGGGGACAAAGGGTGGAGCCCCAACACTCCCAGACTCTGCCTGGCTCGGTTTTCCTCTTGCTCACAGCTCAGCTCCTTCCTGGAACCACCAGTTGTCACCACCGCCCCCCAGATGAATGGCTTCCTCTGCCACACCCACCTGCCCAGAGTGGGGCCTCTCGGAAGACGGAGTCCATAGCTGACCCTCCTGGTCTCTGGCCCAGGCCCCAGGGAGCCGGTGGGTGTTTGCTGAGCGGATTTGGACCCGTTGTTATCAGCAGGGTGGGCGCCACCCCCCCTATCTTCAGGCACAGCCCCGGGGGCCGCAGAGCGGACCCCCTGCCCGAATGGACAGCCAGATGCAGGGCTGAGCTGGTCCTCACTGCCTCCAGGCCCCCTGTTTCCCCTCCTGAGCTCAGCGCGGGGTGAGCCCTGGGTTCCGGGAAAGGCTGTGGGAAAGGCCCCTTGCAGACCCTTCTCTGGCCTCAGGGTGTCTTGCGGGGGAGTGTTGGTCACCCCAGGGCTTGGGGAGAGGGCCCTGGACCAAGCCCAGGATGACTTGATGGGGAAAAAATGCCCCCAAGAGGAGTATCAGGCTTTGACTGCCAAGACAACCCGTACTTATCACAGCCTCAGCCTCCTTATCTCCCTGCTGGGACAAGGGAGGGGGCTCTGGGCTCGCTGGGCCCTTGTCCGGGACTCCGAACCAGAGGGTGGGACCCTGGTCAACCTCACCCCGCTTTCTCTGAATCTTGTTGTCTCCGTGTCTCACTGTCTCTGTCTCTCACTGTCTCTGTAGCTTTATCTCTGACTCCCTCTGTCTCCAACCACATCCTTCCTCTGGGGGCCTCACTCTGCAACACAGCCCCTGCCCTGGAGTCTCACAGCCCGGGGTTCTGCCCTCGTGGCTCCCCCAGCCCTGGCCTTGGGGACCTCCTCCCCAGGATGGCCTCCTAGTGGCTTCTACGGGTGACCTTGGTCTGGGCAGTGACCCCCACGCATGCTCCCCCAGGAACTGCATCCCCCCCCCCGCCCCGGTCTGCCTGCCCGGATGCTGAGGTGTGGCCAGCCTGGGGTCCTGGAACAGGACGCTGTGTGGTCAGCCTCTCCCGGGGTCTGCGGCAGGCGCTCAGGTAGGAGCGCTGAGTGGGTGGGTGGGTGGATGGAAGGTACGTGGGTGGGTGTGTAGTAGGTGGGTGGGTGGACATGTGAGTAGTTGGCTGGGCTCAGACAGAACGGATGATGGACACACAGCTCAACCCGCAGCCCAGCAATGGCGGTCATCTGTGCCCAGAGCCCGTCTACTCCCGCCGGCCGGCCCAGTGCCCCAAGCTCGCCGCGTGACCTCCAGTGGCGCAGGCCAGAGAGGCTGCCGCCGGTTCCTGGCACGTGCCCTCCGGAGAAGCAGGCAGGAACGGGTGTGCCTGCCTCGTGGGCCAGGGCCCCGAGGAGGGGGGCAGGAAGGGAGGCGGGCTGTGCCGGCGGGCATCCCAGAGGCCAACCGGGAGGCAGGGCTGGGCAGGGCCGACAGCAGCTCGAGACCTCTCGGTCACCCCAGACCGCCTCCAGCCGTGCCTGGGCCCCTGGTCCTCCCAGCAGCCTCCCCCAGGGCCACCCACCCTGCTGTCCGGGACCCAGCCAGGTCTACGCCGGTCACGTCCCTGAGCTGCCCTGCTCCAGGGGGACCTCCAGCAGCGTCACAGACGCAGTGGGGGAAGGAGCTGGACTCTGGGGGATGCACACAGTGTCAGGATCTGAGCCCTGGCTCTGAGCCCCCCGTCTGCGTGACCCTGAGTCAGACAATGAAGCAGGGCTTCAGCATCCTAATCTGTAGCAGGGGCCTGTGGCCGCCCTGTCCTCAAGACAGGCAGGTCTCTCGGCTCCCCCGCCCCCGGCCCCGCCCACCGGAGCCTTGCCCAGGTCTGGGCAAAGCCGGAAGGCTCCAGGCTCATACTGATGGGGCCTGAGAGTTCCAGCCCCCGATGGTACAAGACCTGAAGTCCCATCATTGTCACCTCTGCTCACCCCTGGGGAGAAGCACAGTCTCCTGAGACCCCTCAGCAGGGCCCCCGGGCTAGCAGCCCTGGCGAGGCCAGAGAGTCAGTGGTTTAATGAGGAAGGGGAGCGACACGGCTGTCCTGAGTCTGAGGCCAGCGCCAGGGCCCTGGCCCCAGCATCCCTGCAGCTCCCAGAGGAGCTGTGAGGTCCCCCTCCTCCCGCTGCACCTGTGAGGCTGGTGGGGCCCGGGCGCTGGGGTCCAGAAAAGGAACCAGGCTGGGGGGTAGGGCAGGGGTCTGGCAGGGAGGGTTGCAGGCCCCTCCTCTGTCCCCAGGCTGCTCCTGGTCGGCCCGCTGCCCACACACAGCCCTGCAGCACACCTGGCACTGAAAATACTGGTGCTGGGCAGGGGAGGGGTGCAGGGAAACCCCGGGCTGGTGGGGGACCCTCTGCCCCTCCTTCCTCCCCCAAGCCCCAGCCCCGCTCTGCCCCCAGCCCCCAGCTCCCCTGCCCACGGCCCCCAGTGCACCATGGGCCTGCCTGGACCTCAGCCTCCTCCTCTGGGGGGCAGGTTGGGCTCCCGCCTTGCGTCCCCCGTCGGGGGGAGGAGGGGAAGTGGAGGTGCGGGGGGCCACTTCAGCAGCCCTGGGGGCTCCTGGCCGGAGGCGGGGCTGTACCTCAGGCCAGGCCTCCTCTCACCCGCTCAGGGTCTGCGCAGGGTGAGGGCTGCATCCTGTCAGTCTGTCCATGGCTCCTAGGCCACCAGAGCCTGGCCATCCCACCCCCACTGCAGAGAGGAGGAGCTGGGCGGGGGGGGGGGGGGGGGGGCGGGGGAAGGAGGGCCAGACCTGTTAACACGCTTCTTCCCAGCCCCCACCCGCCTTAACTCCCCAGGCCCTTCCCAGGCGGAAAATTCAATTAGTTTCGAGCAACTGCTTTGCTGAAGAACCAGAGAAAAGGGGCAGGAGAGAAAGCGGATCCGCCAGCGGCTGGTGTGTGTGTCAGGGGGGTAGGGGAGGGGGGACACGGGCGGCAAACAGCCCGCTTAGGTGTTTCTGCTGAGCCTCTGTTCCGTGTGTCTCTAAATGCGACTGTGTGTGATCATGGGTCCCTGGGTCCCAGCGTGCCCACGTCTGCTCCCTGCGCAAACACGGCCCTCACAGCCCTCGGCACCCCGACGTGTGCCCCCCCCAAGCCATGACTGCAGACCCCCACCCTGCGTCCACTCCAGGCTCCGGGATCTTGAGGGAGGAGGCCTGCGGGGCAGTGCACACAGAAGGGTGAGACGCTCCCCGCCCCCCGCAAACTGCGTCACGCTCACCTCCTGCTCACAGCGTGTGGTGTGCCCCCACTTCCGTCTCCACACTGGCCTCTTGTCCTGTCCTCAGATGCTCTAGCCTCCTAGCCACAGGGCCTTTGCACATACCATCCTCCCATGCCTGGCAAGCCTCCCCTGCAAGAAGCTTGCCCCAGTGTGGGTCAGTCCTCTTCACTCTCCCATCATCCCTGGCTTCACAGCAAGCAGCCAAAAGTCTCCCTCTGTAAGGGAGTGGGGAGCGGTCCTGTTTGGATCTTTCTCTGTCCTGGTGCTCAGCATGGGGCCTAGCACACAGCAGGTGCTCAAGTAACGTCGGCTGAGTGAATGAAGTACCAGGCCCACACAGAGGTTTAGAAAACAGCGAGGGGCTTCCCTGGTGGCGCAGTGGTTGAGAGTCTGCCTGCCAATGCAGGGGACACGGGTTCGAGCCCTGGTCTGGGAAGATCCCACATGCCGCGGAGCAACTAGGCCTGTGAGCCACAATTACTGAGCCTGCGCGTCTGGAGCCTGTGCTCCGCAACAAGAGAGGCCACGATAATGAGAGTCCCGCGCACCGCGATGAAGAGTGGCCCCCACTTGCCGCAACTAGAGAAAGCCCTCACACAGAAACAAAGACCCAACACAGCCATAAATAAATAAATAAATTAATTAATTAATAATAAAAAAAAAAAGAAAACAGCGAGTCCTGCAGCAGACACACCCGTCTCTGCTGGCGAACTCCTATGCACCCTGCTATGGCCTGGCTTCCAGGACCCCCTCCTCCAGGATGTCCAGAGCGCTCTGAGGATCAATAAGAAGGAGCATCGCATCTTAGCCCTCAGCCTGGGACCCACTATTCCTTGTCTCTGGCCCACGGTCTCCCTTTACCCACCCAGGTAGCCCTTCATGGCAGGCCTCCAACGTCACCAGAGTGCACGATGGGGGCGGGGTGGCCCCTCATCCTGGCACCCCTGTCCCCACTGTCCAGCTGGACTTCTCCCTTCTGCCTCCCTCCTGCTCCCCCCTCAGTGCCAGGGCCTCCCTGAGCCCTGCGTGGGGGTTGGAGAGGTGCCCACCTGAGCCGGGAGCACAGCGGGTGGGCAGGACGTGGAGCTGCTGGGGGATGCGGGTGGACACACACACACAGGGGGACCGGGTGGGGGAAGGGGGCGCTGCCCCTCTGAGCACTTCCTCGTGGGGACCCCTAGGTACTGCCAGGGGAGGGGTCCCTGCCGCAGGTCCGCGGTGGGGTGCGGGCCCCAGGGCCTGCTAGGGAACAAGGGAGGTTTGGGAAGGCAGATGTGGGGAGGGGCCCGTGTGGAGGAATGTGGGCCAGCCCCTCCTGGTTCCCCCGAGGAGGGACAGAGGCAGATGGCAGCTGGGGTCCTGAGAAAGGAGGGGGAGGCCCGGCCAGCCCGGCCTTAGTCTCTGACGGGCGCCTATGGCCCCTCCTTGGGATCTATGGGGGACGCAGCCTTCTCAAGTTCCCGGCCCCCCGCCCTTTGCCAGCTGTGTGCAGCTGGGGCCTCGCCCGGAGAAAGCCAATGCTGGTGGGGGTGCGGGGGACCCAGGGCTGCACATGGGCTTCCCCACCAGGGCCTCGGGCCATTTGTGACCTACTGTGTCCGTCATCAGTAAAAGGGGTGACCTGTGAGCCAAGCCCAGGGCGAGGCAGGGCTGAGGCTTGGGTCCAGCGGAGCAAGGCCCTGTGCCTCAGTTTCCCCACGATTGTACCTCCAGCTCCTTTCCCCCCGAGGGCACCTCACCACCTCCCTGAGGGGACAGGGCGAAGCCCTCGACCCTCTCCCCATGCTGGGATGCGGGGCTGAGGCTTGGGACACACCCAGTGCTGGGGAAGCGGGCTTTGCCTGCAGAGGCCAATGCAGAGAGCCGGCCTTCTCCTGAGCCCCGCCCCCAGGCTCCCCACACCCCCAGTGCCCTTGCCCACCACCAGCCCACTTTGCAGACAGGGAGACTGAGGCCCCAAGGCGCCCCCTGCCCAGAGCCACCCTGCCCCAGCGCCCTGGGTCCTGCCCAGAGCCTGAAGGGATGGGGCCGAGAGGGCAGGGGCCGCCAGATGCCTGTACTCCCCCGTCGACAGGGGTTTAGACACCTGTCCAGCCCCCGCCCCGCTCCCCGCGGGCCGCCCCAGCATTTCTGCACATCTCACGTGCAAGGGGCTTTCCCCACTCAGTGAGTGGGGGGAGGGCGGTTTCTCCCCCCCTCAACATGGTTCCCTCCAGATTTCCTCCAGTCCGACCTCACAGACGGTCTCAGCGCTGCCGAGGGCCGTCCTGGGAACGGGCTGGGTGCCGTGGCAGGTCACTCGAGTGCATTTTCTGGACTGGCTCAGGGCTGGAGATGCCCCGGTGTTTGGAGCCGGCAGCCTGGGGTAGGGTGCGGGAGAGGCTGGGAGATAGAGAACAGAGCCCTGCCGAGGGGCCAGGACAGGGGGTGCCCCAGGGGAAAGGGCCAGGGTGATGGGAGGGCACAGTGCTCCCAGTGGCCAAGGCCAGCCCTGAGACGGCCTCCCAGTGAGGGGACAGGTCACTTCTGAGCTGGAGGCAGAGCTGGGACAAGGGCCGGCCCAGGGTGGGGGTCAGGCAGCCACGGCCCACACCTGTCCCCACTGCTCTGTCCGGTGTCCCCTCCAGCCCCGAAGTCTGCGGCTGAGCTGGCTCAGGCCAGCACCTCAGACCACGCGGCCCCCTCTGACTCCCATCACCCAAGGCCCAACAGACCCTGTCCAGTGGGTGTCTGGCTAGGGAACTCTTAGCCCTCCCAAGCCCGGGCGTTCCTGCCAGGACTGTGCACACGGCAGGGTTCAGCTGTGGAGGAAGCAGGGCAGGAAGGTGGGAACTCATCCTCGCGTTGGCCCAGCACCTGCCCCCGCCTGCCCACCCCACCAGCTCAAGGGGCCCCCCTCCTCCCTGGCTGCCTCCTTTAAGGGTCCGACAGGCCTTTTCAGGGCTGACTGATGGCAGGTCTGGATTTCCATGTCAATGGGCCGCCTGGTAAGCTGGTTAACAAGACCCCAGCCCCATTGAGGAGTCTGTGGGGAGGGGTTAACACAAGCTCCATTCTCCGGGGCTCCGTGGCCTTGTGGTTGCCATGGCACCCTGCGTGGCCTTTTGGGCCACGGCTAATCCTTTCTCTGGGCCTTTCATCCTGGCCGTCCCACCCCCAGGCTGGTCGCTGGTGACTCGGCCATGCCCAACAAGGCTGGTTTCTCTGCCGGGGTCAGAGGAGGCCATAAATCCAGCCCCCTGCCCCCCAGCCGCCTGGCCCCGTCCCTGTGTCCCTGGCATTGTCTCTGAGTCCCCAGCCCTCCCCCTCTGGGAACTCCAGTGGCGGGAAAGGAGCGTTTGCCAAGTGGTCAGCTCCTGTCCGGGGGAGTGGAGGGTCCCCAGGCCCATCCTTGGCCCTGTCCTCTGCTTGTCCATCCTCTCACCCACATCCTCATCTCTGTGTTCCCTTCCCCTGGGTTCCCTCACCTTCAGCCTGGCCTCCGTGCTGTTCCTGGGATGTGCCAGGCCTGCTCCTGCCTCAGGCCCTTTGCTCCAGCTATTTGTTTCCTTGTCTGGAATGTTCTTCCCTAGATGTCTGCGATGCTCCCTCTGCCCACTCGCCTTCTCTGCGAGGCCACAGGCCCTGCGCCTCCCAATTCCTGCACCAGCTCTGTTTTTCCTGGAGTCTCGTCCCTTCCAACATGCCCTGAGCAGCACTGGGTCCTCCTCCTCTCCAGAATGCCAGCCCCGTGAGGGCAGCGACCCAGCACCACGGACGTGCCTGGCTCATGGCAGGGTGTGGACGCTCTGCATGAAAGGATGGGGAGCTCTCAGCTCAGAGAGGGGTAGTCTGAGCCCCAGGGATGCACAGCATCCGGAGGTGGACGAGGTCCCAAGTCTGGGCCAGTCTGACGGCACACTGGAGGTCTTCACTGTCCCATCTACCTCCTGGACGCAGAATCTCTCCACAGAGACCTCCCTGCAGCATCCTCTGTCCCCAGCAGACAGAATCCTGGAGTACTGCAATTCCAGGATTCAATTAGCCTGGCCACCAGCCCCTTGCTTGTCTCCTCACGGCCCCTCTCCTGCCTAGCTTCTGCTTGCATGCATCCAGCAATGGGAAGCTCACCACCTGGGCGGTGCCACAGGGGAGAAAGCGCCTCTTTGCACAGGTATGCTCCCAGTTCTGGGTTCCAGCTCAGATGGCAGGGAAGCTTAGCTTGGATGGACCTTGCCAGGGCCTCCTGTCTTGTGGTACATGCGTGACCGCTCCCTGGCTGGGCCGTGGATGAGTGGCTATCAGCAAGGATTCAGGCCTGATAGGTCCTGAGCATCCCCTGAAACTGGCCCATCTCTCATCACCCTTCCTTCCACAGCCGGGCCCTGGGCCTCTGTCGCTCTCTGAACCTCACGACAATCACGTGAGGCAGGAAGGACTGGAAATGGCTCCATTAGACAGCTGAGAAAACTGAGTCTTAGGAGGAAAGGTCTGGAGCCTCCTGTGGGGAGGCAGAGCCTGCCTTCTGACCCCAGGGCCTCTCCCCAGGTCATGTGGCAAAAGGGGGCGACAGCCCAGTCTCAGCGTCTCTCGCCGAGGGACCTCACGGGACGAGACAGCTTCCCGAGCCCCCGCGTACTTACTGAGTGTGAGATGCGTGCGACCCAGGCCCGGGCCCTACTCCCACCCCCACCCCCGCAGGGCTCTCGGCTCCCAGGGGCCACAGGGCTGACAAGGGGGCTGCCTACCCAGATTCCTGCCCCGCACCAGCCTGGCTGGGGGCAGCCGCAAAGGTGGAAGCCGTCCGTAGGAGGCCCAGGCAGCACTGGGGCTGAGCGGACCGCTGTGCAAAGACGGGGGGTTGAGGGTGTCAGCTGGGCAGGGCCCCCAGGAAGGCGGGCAGTAGCGAGGGAGGCCGAAGCTCGGAGCGTGTAGTTGGTCAAGGGGTTCAGTGAGGAAAGCCAGCTGCGGGAAGGCTTGGGGGCCTTGAGAGCCTCTGGCCCACGTGGGAGATGCCCCGTCCGCCTCAGTTTCCTCACCTGTCGCAGGGGCTGCGGAGGGGAAAACTCCCCCCCGTCCCCCAAAGGTGGGAGCTGGTGTCGGGGCCCCGAGCGGAGGAGGGGAGGAGGAGGGGGGAACACGGGCTGGGGAGCCTCTGTCTGCAGCGTGTAGGCGGGAGCCGGATTCCGGAACTCCCCAGGGAGACTGAGGAAGCTCCAGCTCTGCAGCTGCCATTGGCTGTGCTGCCAGGGCCGTGGCCGTCCCCACCCTGCACTTCCTGCCCCGCACTCCTCCCGGAGGCCCTCGGCGGACAGGTCGTGGGGGTCAGCACCTCTTGCCGTGGGGGAGACGTCTCAGCCCGGAGAGGACCAGAGGCTCGCAGGCGAGAACCGGGACTGTCCGGGGGACGCATGAGTGAACAAAGGTCCCAGCGGGGTGCATGGCAGAGGGGCAGCCCTGGAGGAGGCGCAGGGCGCGGGCATGGGCTGCACCTGGGGGCAAACTCCAGCTTCAGTGGCCTCTCCACCTCCCACCAAGTCCAGCCTTGGGGTGGAGGTGGCAGAGCCAGCAGCCCTCACCGGCAGCCCCCCTGGACGCTGGCGCTCACAGAGGATGTCGCAGGCCCCGGTGTGGGGCACGGGGACACATGGGTCTTCTGCTGTGTGGGCGCCCGCAGCCTGGAGCCGTGCTGGTCGGCGAGCCGGAGCGGGCCCGGCCGCCTGGGAACCCACCCAGCTTCGCGCCTGCAGGGGCCCGAGACCCCCACCCGCCAGCTCTGCTTTCCTCCATCCCCCCAACCCCGGGCCAAGCCCCCAGCCCAGGCCACCCAGCGGCTCCTCGGCACCAACCAAAACTGGGGTGCCCTGGTTGAGAGGGTCCGCCTTCTCTGGCCTCAGTCTCCTGACTTGCAGCACGTACGTAAAGGCAGCCGCTGTGCGGGGCCCAGAGAAACCCCACGAGGGCTCGGGCAGAGGGGGTCTCCTTGCAGAGCCAGGCGGAATAAGGGAGGCCACGGTCTCCGGAGTGAGGTGGACTTGGGTTCACACTGCCGCTCGCAGCTTAAATACATTCCCTGAGCGTAACCTCTGGCCTGGGCCCAGCGATTCCGCAGTGACCAAGACAAGACCAGGCTCTCAAGTTCGCAGTGCAGCGGGGCCGGCCTGACAATGACCATGGTGACAGTGGCAATAACAACATGGGCCTGTTACTGCCCTCACCGTGTGCCAGGCCTTGTGGTCAGGTCACGGGATCCTCACCACACCCTTTGAAGCGGGCTTCCTCATTGCTCCCATTTTACAAGTTGAAGAAACTGAGGCACGGAGATGTTGAGGGACTCGCCTGAGGTCACCCGGCTAATAATTAGCAGAGCCAAGATTTAAAGCCCAGCAGCGTGACTCCAAGAGACAGGTAAGCTGGGTGACCTGGAGCAAAGCACCTAGTCCCCCCTCTCAGCCTCAGCTTTCCCAAACTCCCTGGCTCGAGGTGAGGTCCCACCCATCAAGCCCAGGGCAGGTCTGGCGCAGTCAGAAGTAGGAAGTGGCCGGTGGGGCACCCTGGACGCAGGCTCGGATGGCTCTCAGGCTGTGGGACCCCCTCCGCCCCGAGCCTCCCTTTCAGTACCTATTAGATGAGATCGTGACCCTGACCCCCCAGGAAGGACCGGGCGGCTGAGGAGTGCAAGCCCCTCATCAGGGGCGGTTTCCAGCGCTCCATCTGGCCATCTGTAGCCGGCAGCCCTCCCCACTCCCCTGAGCCGCTGAACCCCAGACGGGCCCTGCACCCCCAACCAGAGCAGGCTAGGGCTGCAGAGCCAGCAGCGGGCGCGGGCTGCGCCCTGGGGGACGGCACAGAGGTCGTGGGAAGGGGCGGCGAGGGAGGTCCCTGTGGACACACCTGGGCGGCCCAGCCTCCGGGGGGACATGGAAGATGGCATCAGAGCCGGCCTGGCCCCCCCGAAGCCAGACGGCCCCCCCGCCCGCCGTCCTTGCTGGCGCCCCTGGGGAGTGACCCTCCCCCTGGCTCCACAGAGGCGAGGATGGGACGAGGCAGAGGAACCGGCTGTGCGGGACACCTGAGCCCGTTGACCAGGCCTCCCAGGGGGCGGCCGCCGGGGGGCTGGGAGGCTGAGACGTGGCCCGTTCCCACCGCCTGCCCCCAGAGGGCCTGGGAGGAAGCAGGTCAGCAGGTGGTGGGCCAGCTGGGACCTAGGCCTGCCTCGACCCACTTCTGCTGGGCAGGGGAGACCAGGCCAGGCCCCTCCTGGCCTCAGTTTCTGTATCTGTGACCAGGGACATTGTCCTGCCCCTCCCAGGTCCCTGGGAGCAATACAGATGTGCAGGATCCTTACCCCATGTTACACTCGGGAGGCTGAGACCGGAGCAGGGCGTCTCCAGCGGGCCCCGTGGCGCTCGAGCTCTGCTGCTGCAGGGCCAGCGCCCAGGGCCAAGGAAGCCACCCTCGGCACGGGGGCCCACAGACCCAGCTTCAGTCCCGGCTGGGTGAGCTCAGAGCCAAGCGTCCACTTGTTGTAAAAGGCGCACTGGAAGATCAGCTGAGCCTGTGTCTTGGCACCGTGATTACAGGTGGAAGGTGCCTTCCGCTGGTGGGGCAATCGCAGGGGGCAAGCTCTGGGCCTCACTGGCCCAGGGCCTGGTGGCCACTCACCCAGCGCTCATGCCCAGACCTGAGGCTGAAAGAGAAACGTCCTGCTAGGGGGAGGCCCAGCAGAGGGCCGGCCGTTAAGGGGTTGTCGGCCCATCTGCATGTGCCCCTCTGTCCTTATGTGGGGCAGGTGCCCGGGGCCCCCAGAACCAGCCGGGGGCACAGGGGCAAGGCGCCTGTCTGTCCACCCATCCTGTGTGGAGGTGGGGACCGCAGGCCACATTCCCGGTGGGCAGGCCTGGCACTGCCCAGTCTCCAAGCCACCATCCCCGCTTCCATCAGCTGGGCTCTCTGTTCCTACTGACTCACACATGTCCAAGGGTGCCCTCCTTGGCCCCGAGGCTGCCGTGAAGAAGTGCAGGGGCACTGGCGTGGCAGTGAGGGAAGATGCAGCCTCCCAGATCCTTGGCATTTAAGGGTATACTGGGTTGAATGGTAGCCCCTCAAAAAGATAGGTCCAACTCCTAACCCGCAGAACCTGTGACGGTGACCTTATTTGGAGAAAGGGTCTTTGCAGATGTAATGAAGTGAAGGACATTGGGACGAGGTCATCCTGGATTTAGTGGGTCTTAAATCCAATGACAAGCATCCTTCAAAGAAGAGGAGAGAACACAGAAACACAGAGGGAAGATGGCCGGTGTGATGACAGAGGCAGAGATTGGAGCGATGCAGCCACAGGCCCCAGAACGCCAAGGACCGTGAGCATTCGCCGTAGCTGGGAGAGAGGCCTGGAGCAGAGTCCCCTCTGAGCCTCCAGAGGGAACCAACCCTGCCACACCTTGACCTCGGACTTCTGGCCTCCAGAACTGGGAGACAATCAGTACTTGTTGTTTTAAGCCAAGTTCATGGTCATTTATTACAGCAGCCCTAGGACACTAATACAGGAGAAAGGGGGGTCTGAAAAGGCTTATCTCCCAGAACCTGGGTGGGTGCGGACAGTGGTAAGGGCCTGGGAGAAGGCCCGGCCAGGGGACCGCTTGGGCAAGCCCTCCCTGACACCTTCCATGGACATGAAGGGCGGCTCCACAGACCCCTGAACCCTGGCTTGGGTTTTCAGCTCAGGTGAGCTGTAGGGTGATCTGGGGTCAGCCGTCCAGGTACAAGTGTGACTGCCACCGTCCCAAGTGTCCTGAACTGGGAGGTGGGCTCCCCAGGGTCCAGCTGCATCCTTCCAGAGCTGCTGTGTGCCCGTAAGCAAATTCTGCCCGTCTCGGGGTCCCCAACCACTCCTTAGGGCAATAAGAACTCGGGGAGTATGTCTCCTGGGGTCCCCGGGCTCTCAGGGAAGCAGCGGTTCAGCCCAGGGGGTGCTGGGGGGACGCCGAGAGGGCCGAGTGTCCGCCTGCCCCGAGGTACCGCACTCAGGCCCACAGGGCAGATGAAGGAGTCTCCCCACTCGCCCTGGGGATAAGGCAGCTGGGTGACAGCCTGGAGGAAGAAATGGTAGAGGATTAGGATGAACTCTGGGGGAAGCTGACTCAGCCTCCAGAAGCCCCACTTCTCCAGGCAGCGCCTTCCTGATGGGGGCCAACCTTCCGTCCAAAGCCGTCGCCACCGGCAGGACAGGAAGCACGTGGCAGGCCACACCCCAGCCCCGGCCCCTGCCCGGCACTCTGGCCTGTCCTCGGCCTCCCACCTTGGCCCGGCCACCTCTCTGGGGAACACGGCTGAGGCCGGCCCAGCCCGTCTCCTCCTTCCCGAGTCTGCAGCTGCGCCGGAGGAAGGAGGCCACGCAGGCTGCCGGGGCCAGCTCTGGGCGCGTGTACACGCGGACACACGTGTCCCCCGTGCCCGGCCATACGCTGGCCAGCTGGCACGTGCAAACCTGGAGCCTCCACGGCCCCCACCCCCAGCCAGTGCACACAGGCCCACCCGCACGTGTGAAGGCACGCACACATCGGCACACGTGTGTCTGGGGCACTCAGAGGAGTCCATCTGGGCCTCTCTCTGCCAAACTGTGCACCATGGCCCTGAAAAGCAGGTCCTCAGGACCACAGCTGGGGAACGGTGATGGTGACGGAGATGGGGCGTGTTTGGGCCCGGCGGCTGAGGCATCCCACTCATTTCGGCCCTACTCATTCCCACACTTGATTCTTCAAGGAGGAAACACGAGACCTTGCAGTTAGGACCTGAAGTTGTCAGCCTGTGGTCCCCTGCTTCCTCCTCACCACGAGCAGGGACTGACCTGTGACTGTGTCAGCCAAGGATGAGCCTTGCAATCTGAGCAGGGGACTGGGGGAGGACATCGGGTGAAAAGAGGCTGAAGAAAGCCTTGGGAGAGGTAGGGAGGGCCTGGGGACAGTACCACGGCTGCTGTGCACATGTGTGCAGGTCGTGCACTGAGCAAGGACAAACGACTGAAATCCAGCTCATGCTCTGCTCACCAAGCTGCAAAGAAGAAGCACCTTTTCCCATGCAGTGGCCCTAAGGTTCTAAGGACCCGGTGTGTACACATCTCAGCCTGCATGGCCGGGTCCGTGTTTCCCCGAGACCCCGTGTTGACGCAGGGCTGTGTGTACATGTGTATATGTGCCGGCATGTGCTCCTACCCTGGAGGAGGCCCAATCAGCCCCCAGGCCAGGCTCCCATGGGCAGGGCGGCACATCCCTGTCTGGCCCAGGATGCTGCAGTTCCCACGCTGTCACAATGGCCACACAACCAGGCCCGCCCCCCCCACCCGGGGGACGGAACCTAATCTCAGCCTATTGAAGACCTGAAAGCCGTGGCCCCTGCCCTGAGCCAGCAGACGGCCCCGCCCGGGACACCTGATCCACCGCTGCCCTCGCCTCAAAGGGGGACACTGTCCCCCCAGGGTCCCCCGCCCCACCGGCATAGATGGGGAGAAAAACTGGGTCGCTGGGATAGAGTGACAGCAATGGCAGGCAGGGA
This sequence comes from Eubalaena glacialis, assembly GCF_028564815.1. Classification (NCBI taxonomy): domain Eukaryota; kingdom Metazoa; phylum Chordata; class Mammalia; order Artiodactyla; family Balaenidae; genus Eubalaena; species Eubalaena glacialis. The sequence goes on along the minus strand of NC_083728.1, from coordinate 93,190,321 downwards.
CAGGGCTGGGGTTGGGGGGGCGGCCACCCCCCAGGTGCAGCCAGTCCCTGAGGATGCTCCAGGCTTGAAGAAGATCTGCCCCAGGGCACCCAGCCCTGCAGGGGCAGGGGACTGGCCTCAGATCACCAAGGAGGGGTTCAAGTTCGGCAGCCAGCTGAGAAGAGAGAGAAGCCACCTGCCTAAGACCCCACATTGGGTTGGGGACAGAGCCAAGGCTGGGGACCCTCCCTTGTCCCACCTAGAGGGGTGCCCCTAGGCCATGCTGCAGGCCAGGGGTCTGGGGCCTGGGTCTGGGCATAGCTCAGGCCACCTGCCCCCGCACCTCCTGGGCCAGGCCAGCCAGCAGCGTGGGCCTGGGTATGTCCACCTCCTATTCGGTTTCCTGGCGGGACAGAACTACCCAGGGGCAGCCAGGGAGAGTCAGGCCTGGCCCGGAGCTCCTTCTGGGAGCAGCGTCCCAAACCGTCTCTGACCAAGGTCCGTTCACCACTGCCACCCTGTCTGTGCTCTGAGTACTGGGCCCTCCTGTAGACCCGTGCAGGGGAGGGGGCCCTGGAGCCTCAGCCCCACAGGACTGCAGGACTTCCTGGGGTGCAGGAGACACACAGGAAGTGAAGCCCCCAGATGCTCACTATCAGGGGTGGCTGGAGTTGCGAGCTGACTGCTCTGTGACTCTCAGGGCTTCCGTCTCCCCACCTGTGAAATGAGACTTGGCTCCTTCAGGCTCTTCTAGCTCTTGGTACGCCCAGCAAACTCAGCTCTGTTGGCTTGCCACTGTCACGTACTCTCTGGGTGCCAGGATGTGCGCTGGGGCTGGAGGGGACCCAGGATCGACCAGAAGGGAGTAAGCCTGAAAGAATTCCCCAAGGAGGGGGCAGCTGAGCAGGGACGCTGAGCTGGAGGTGGGGTGGGACACAGGCAAAGGTGCCGGCTGGGAAGGCGGGAGGAACGTTGGTTGGCGGAGCCCCGGGGTGTGTAGGGGGCAGGCAGAGATGCTGGGATGGGGGCAGGCCAGCCCGCCCGAGAGGGTAGTGAATGGGGAGCCAAGGAGGGTGTCGGACCAGAACGCCATTTCTAGGATTCAGGGGCCATCCAAGACCACACTGCCGGCCCCTCACGCTGCTCCAGCTCCAGGCAAGGACTCAAGCATCTCGGGCTTGGAACTGGCCTGGGATTATGATCCACCTTCCCCCCCAGGTGGCCAGGGAAACTGTGGGCCAGAGAGGTGCGCGGGCTCTGCCACGTGGTCCACAGGGTGGGCTGGCTTCAGCCCTGCCCCCGAACCTTGGTCCAACCGAGTCAGGTGCTTGAGAGGAGAAAGGGGCCACGGGGCCTATGCAGGGCTGACATCACTGTCAAGCTAAGTGGCCCTCCAGCAGACCCCAGAGGTTGCCCGTGGGCCACCTACGGGCTCGCTCCTTCCTGCAGCTTCCTCTGGCAGTGGGGAGATTCCTGACGTCCGCAGTGGTTGCTTGGCAAACATTCATGGTCACTGCAGCTGTGCCGAGCCGGGAGCCAGACCTCCTCTCCGGGTGCACCAGGGAGGGGGTGTCGGACAGGAGGGCGCTCCTTTCCTGCTTGTCAGATGGCGGTGGTACACAGCACCACACCCGAGTGTGTTCTAGAACTGGGGTGGGGGCCCCGGGGCAGACCACCGCACCCCACCACTGTGTGACGCAGGTCAGCTCACTTCCCTCTCTGAGCCTCAGCTTCCTCATTTGCAAAATGAGACCGGGAGACACGCCCTGCTAAACCCGTGACCCTGCAGCCCCTCCACTTTCCTGCCTGCCCCCCTCCGCCGGCTCCCACCCTCCCTGCAGCTGGCAGAGTGGACCAAGGTGCCCTCTCCTCAAGGCCTGGTCGGCAGCAAGCGGCACAGCCGAGGGGCTGTGGGAGGGGGTGGGAGCACTTGCATCTGAGGGCAGGGTCGGTGAGAAGCCCCCGTCGGTGAGAAGCCCCCGTCGGCCTGGGGGCAGGAGCCGGGGCCCCAGGAGCTTAACCTGGCAGACACATCGGCAGTTCCGCCTGCTGCTTCTGTCAATACGAGCCTTCCTGTTTTGGAGATTAAACCTCCGCTGAGCAAACAGCTTGCAAGGAGGCCCCTCCCGGCCACCTCCCCATCCCTGGCCTGTCCCGAGGCTGGAGCCACCTGGAGGCTGTGAGGGGTGGCAAGGCCGGGAGGGAGCCCCCTTCCCCGCGCCAAGCCCTGCACCACACCCCAGGCCGCCCCCAGCCCCCGGCCCAGCCCCCACTGACCCCTGCCCAGGCCTCCACCGGAAGCCTCCTGTGTAATCCTTCCCCTCGGGGCGGGCGCACTGTCCCAGCGGCCCGACTGCCGCACCCTCTGCCCTCGTATAACCTCCTACAGGCAGGGGGGAGCAAGCCGCTCCTTGAAGCCTCACTGCCAGGCACATGCCCACCTGGGAGCCACCCCGAGCGCCCCACGGAGGCCCGAGCCCGGAGAGAGACCTGTCATTTCACTGGTAATTGCTCCCCCTCAGCCTCTTGGCACTGTGGGCTGGAAAATTCTTTGTTTAGGGCCTGTCTGGCATGTAGTAGGACGTTTAGTATCATCCCTGGCTTCTACTGACGAGATCCACTAGTACTGCCTGACCCCAGAGGTGTGACAACCAAAAATGTCTCCAGGCATTGCCAACTACCCCCGGGGGCCAAAATCACCCCTAGTTGAGAACTCAGGGGCAAGCCCTGCAGACAGTGTACAGACAGCTAAACTGGGGCTGCAGAGGGAGGGCAGAGCCACAGAGGCCTGGGCCTCCCTCTGATGCTGGCCTCAGCCCAGTCTTTGTCCGGTCCCCCCAGCCTCCCGCCTCCCTTCCCACCAGGGTCCACCCACCTCCCAGCAACCTGCCCTGCCCTCTTCCGAAAATCCTCCCCAGACTCAGCTTTACTGTTGGCAAAGCCTCCCAAGGAAGGGAGGAGGGAGCACAAAGGCCGACGTTGCCCCCAGACCCCTCCCAGCTTCCTCCCTCTCTGGCCGCAAGGACACAAGGCCCGGAGGGACAGACAGACAAACAGATAGGGAGGCTCAGGGTTGACTCCTGGTGTCTGAGCTGAACGGCAACCTGGACCACACCCCTCTTGCTCACAAAACTTCTGAGGCTCCCCGGTGCCTCCCCAGTCCCTCCCCAGCCCGACCTCCTGAGCCTGGGTCCTGAGGCTCCGGCTAACCTCTCCAGCCTCATCTCCCACTTCTCCCCTCCCCACACCCCCATCGAAGCACACAGCCTCTCCAGTCACCCCCGACTGCCGTCCCATCCACCTCTGCCTGCCCAAACCTTCAAGCTGCAGGGTGACAGTCACCATCTTTTCCTGGAAGCCTCTCCTGAAGCCTTGTACCCCCAGCCCTGGCACAAGGTGGATTCTCCCTTGCCCAGGCCCCTGGCACACTTGGACTTGACCCATCTTCCAGCCCCTACCACCCTCTGCCTGTTTGGGGGAACATCTGGGTGCTGGAAGAATCCTCCCCAGGAGACTGTGAGCCCCCTGGAACCAGGGGCTGTGTCTGAGTCACCTCCTACACTCCCCTGGAGCCAGAGCTAGGAATGGAGAAAGCGCCCAGGGATGCTACTGGGTGGGTGGGTGAACGGACAGCTGGATGGACAGACAGACAGATGGGTGGATGGGTCCATGGTGGCAGCTTATCTCTCTGGGGCTGTGACTGCCGCTCCTGGGCGTGTACCCCTCCCCCCTCCAGCTTCCAGGGCAGCCCAGAATATCAAGGGATGCCACGTCCAGCCCAGAATATCAAGGGATGCCACGTCCAACCCAGAATATCAAGGGATGCCACGTCCAGCCCAGAATATCAAGGGATGTCACGTCCAGCCCAGAATATCAAGGGATGCCACGTCCAGCCCAGAATATCAAGGGATGTCACATCCAGCCCAGAATATCAAGAGATGCCACGTCCTCCCCCATGCCGGTGAGCAAGAGGGAGGACAACGCCATCCCGTGTTCCAGACGGAGGAGGGGCCTGAGGTCAAGGGACAGAGAGGCAAGTTCAGGATCACGCAGGAAGCAGGGCTCCCTGGGAGCCAAGACTCTGAGCCCGGCTACCCCATCCGGCCTGGAGCCCCTCCTCCCACGGCTCCTGGGGTCTGGTCCCATCCACTTGGGCACAGGGTCATGACTGGGGCAGGGGATCATGCCTGGAGCCTGGCAGGCACCAGCACAGCCACGGCTCACCCCTGCCCAGCACAAGCTAGCCATTCTTGGGAAGACAAAGGCCAGCTGGGGCAGAGGGGCTCTGGTGTCTCCCTGGTGGGAGTCTGGCCCCTGCAGGACGTCAGTAATGGGTTCTGGCGGTGGGGCTCTGCCACCGGGGGCTGCAAATCAGATTAGCTCCATCCAGCCCCGCGGCCCAGATGGCCCCAGCACAGCCACCAGGAAGAAACACAGCTGCCAGCTCTAGGCCTGCCGCCCTCACTGTGTGCGCAAACCCTGGTCCCAGGGCTGAGACACCCTGACCTTCCCATGGGGTCAAGGGCATCCTTTTTGCCCTCTCTGGACCCCTGTGTCCCATCTGTAAGACCAATGGTTTGAGTGGGACCTTTTGAGGCCTTCCTGAGGCGGCACAGTGGGAAATGCCCATTTCCCAGTGCAGGGCAGGCACATAGCATGTGGTCATTTTCATGGGGGTCAGCTCTGCCCTGAGGCCCCATCCCCACTGCCAGCTCAGAGTTCAGTGGGCAGCCCTGCCAGGCCTCCTTTTGCCCCGAGACCCATGTTCCCCTGAGCGGGAGGGGGCTGGGGGGGAAGGAATGCTCTCTTGAGTCTCTGTATGTCCTCATCCATCCATCCATCCATCCATCCAACCACGCTCCCCGAAGCCTCGTTCAGCCATCCAGGCCAAGTCGGCCTGGCTGCTCTGACCACACCAGGCCCCAAGGTTCAGGCCAAAGGGCCAGGCCACCAGTGTTCATTGGTGCTTTACATCTGCAGAGTACCAGCCCCTAGCCAGCCCAGGGTTGGCAGGGCGGGGCAGGTACCAGCTATATCCCTATTACAGAGTCAAGTAAAATCCTGAGACCTACAGAGAGAAGGGAACTGGCCCAAGACCACACAGAGCGTGGGCCGGGGGTGAGGGGCTCCAGGCAGAGCGAGGCGGCAGGCAGGCGGAACTGGGCCGGGGGCTCATTTGCAGCTGTAGGCTGTCTGTTCTCACGGGTGCACTGCCACCCAGACCATCAGTAATGCGGATCAGCTGTCGTCGCCTGCTGTGCCCCCTCCCTCCTGCACCGAGCTTCTAAGCCAACCCCTCTCCATTACCTCCCCTCCTGCCAGCACTGACTCTTCGTCCAGAAGCTTCTGGGCCACCGCGGGCATGCCACTCACTGCCCCTTAGGAAGCCCGTGGGCACCCTGGCATCTGGGGCTCCCACGCTGTCACTTTTCCTCGGACGCCCTGACGGCAGCCTTGAGGACAGGCCTCTCATATCTGTGTCAGATGGGGCAGCGTGAGGCCCCTGCCCAGCTCCACCTGCCGGCCACCACCTCGTGGAGGTGGGGACCGTGCCTTCCTTCCCTCTCTGGGCTCTGCTGCTGGGCTGGGAAAGGCTGTTCCCAGGACTGCCTTGGATGACTCCCTTCGAGTTAATGGGTCACCCATTATGTCTCCTGGATCTTCCCGGGAAAGAGACACTCAGGGGAGGCCAGCCCCAAGGCTCCAGGAGCCGGTGGGGAAGGGGCTTCTAGAACCCGCTGGGACTGATTCCATTTGCAGGAGGCCCCAGGCTGAGCCCCAGCCCGGAAAGGGGGCCTGAGCTCGGACGGGCACACAGCACCTCCTCTGAGCTGACAGGGAGGCAAGGAGAGTCCCCTGGGGCCTCGCTGGTCATGTGGGCCCCCTGTCCTCGGCCACCTCTCCACCCAGCCTCGTTCGGCAGGTCTCAAGCCATTCTGCCACCCGGCTGCCCAGGAGCCCCACTCGGGGGCTGGTGGAGGGGCCGTGCCACGCCGAGCGGAGGTCAGCCACCCAAGAGGCGCACACACCCATGTCCCTGGGCGAGAGGGCCAGTCCGCCTACCCGCCTGACTTATTGCCCATCGGCTGGCACCTTATAAGATGAACAACAATGGCATCCTTGTGTTATGGGTGGCGAAACTGAGGCTCAGAGGAGGAATGTCCCAGGTCCAAGGTCATAAAGCTGAGAAGTGGCCCCTCTGGGATTGGAAAGCAAGTAGTCTGGCTCCAGAAGGCCCAAGCCCCAGGGCTGTGTCCCATACCTGGGGAGGACCCTGGCACAGCCTCTCCCCCATCCCCCTTCCCAAGGACCCTAAGGCCCCAAGGGGTTTCCTGGCAACCTGGTCAGCCCTCCCCATCCCTTCCCTGGGTCCCCATTTCCTGTCCTGGGCCCAGCACCTCCTCCTCTCACCGCCCCCCACCTCAGAGCTGTTTGGCCCAGTGGGTCCCTGGAGGGAGCCTTTGGGTCTAGGGTGAGGGCAGGGGAGGGGAGTGCCTCAGGCTGGAGCTGAGCCTAGGGAAGGGGGCGGGGGTGGCTAGGCCGCCACCCCCCTACAGTTTTCAGACCTCAAGGAGTCACCACGAAATTCCATTCTCCTGACAGCAAAGAAATTGAATCACTCTTGCCAAAGCCCATGGTCCCCACAAGAATGCTGCAAAGCTTTGTCCTGCTGTTCCCAGACAGGAACTCACACCCAGGTCCCCCCACTCCCACCAAGCCTGGCTGCAGAGAGGTGCAGAAAACCCCCTGCTGGCCTCTACACCGTGCCCCTGCCAGGCTGGGCCACTGCCCCTCTCTACAGTTGCTCCTCCTCCTTGCTCCCCGAGTACAATGCAGCACTGCTTCTTGAGCCTCAACTTGCTTTCTGTACAATGGGCACATCACGTCTGCTGTCTGGTATGTCAAAGGCACAGCAGCCAGGACTATGTAGCACGAACCGGGGAGCACGAGTCGGAGAAAGCAGGGATGCTCTGGGGTGTGGAGCAGGGGGTCCCGCCCCTTGGGTCGGGGCCATGGAGGGGTTGGCTCACAGGACCTCATCAGGTGGGAGTATGGGGTGGCATGGCTTCACGCTGCTGTCCCTCCTACCTCTTGCAGAATGCTTAGCACCTAGTGGGTACCACTTAATATGGGTGCCACTAACGGAATCCCAGGTACAGGGCACAGTTCATGCAAAGATTTGGGGGCTTGACGGTTTGGGGGCTGTTAGAGAATGGGGAGGCATTTCAGGGGGTAGCAAGAAATGGAGCTGGGACCCATTTGGGAGGTATGTGGACACCAGGCTAGGACTTGAACTCAGGGGCCATGGGAAACCATCAAAGATTTTGACCTGTGAGTGTGTGTGTGTGTGTGTGTGTGTGTGTGTGTGTGTGTGTGTCAGGGGCGTGGGGGTCTGATTAAGCTGTGTGGTTTCTGAGCAGAGAATCAATAGAGCAGGTAGACTGGGGGCAGGGAGACCAGGGTGGAGGCTGCTCAAGAGGTCCAGGGGAGAGAGGAAGGCCGTGAAGGAGGCTCCCTCTCAAAATAGCCCAGAAATGGGATAGATAAGCATCAGTGGTAGGGCGAGGGAAATGGGGCACAGAGACCCTTCAGACAGGAGGCTGGAGCTGTGCTGGGGCTCAGCTGACTGTTTGGGGGTGGCCCACCCCGCCATCGGGTCCATTTCCCCCCTGCCCACCCCCACCTCTCCAGCTGGCTAGAGGCTCCACGGCTGGGCTCTGGCTGATGGGGGAGGGGTTTATGGCAGGAGGTGACTCCGTGGGAGTCTTGTCACTTGGGCACAGCGAGCACCATCTGCCTGCCTGAGGTGGTGCCTGCTAATTACCTTGGGGGTGGGTACAGGAAGAGGCCTGGGAACTCCCATCCTCCACCGCACCCCAGCCCAGAGGGGCAAGGGGTAGGGCCCCGGGGCCCTAAGAACAAATGGGCCAGGCGAGAGTCTGGAACCCGGGCCAGACATTTACACAATAAATCTTTATAGAGCACCTACTACGTTCCAGGCCCTGTTCTCCGCAGTTGACATTCCGGTGGAGGGAAAGGGACCATGAAGGGGTGCCATCGAGCAGAGGTGAGCGCGATGAAGAAAACGGGCCAGCGGGCAGAGTGAGCGCTAAGGGGGGACCAGTGTAGCCGCGGTGGTCGCCTAGGGCCTCCTTAGGAGGGGATTCGGAGGAACTGAGGAGGGAGGGGAAGGAGGCAGCCAAGCGGAGAGCCGCCCCTAGCCGCGCTTCCGGAAGATGCTGCGGGCGGGCGACTCAGACTTTGATTTCGCCACGGGGAGCCCTTGGCCACTTCCTCGCCCCTGGTCCCTAACCCTCAACCCAGGCTGTCGGCGCACATTCCTGCCGCCCCTGCTCGTGCGGTGGGCTGGCCCAGCCCGTGGGAAGGGCCGGGGGGTGGGAGCCGCCGTGTGCCGGGGAGGCGGGGCGGGGGCACAGCTGGGCCACATCTGGCCCGAGAGCAGAGGGACCAAATGGGACAGAAGGCGGCTTTTCATCCCGCGCGGGGAGGGGCGATCTCGGTTTCTTCTCGGGGCGCCACGGGGCGCCCGAGGATTTCGGGGAACCAATCCTCTGCCCTCCGACGTTGGGCAGAGACGAGGAAATTAGCTCGGGGGCTAGGGATGGAATTTCGTAAGGTGCTTTCTCGCTGGAACCTCGTGTCCCTCCCTACCTGTGGCTCAGGTGGCTAAGCACCTCCTCGATATTAATAAAGGGTTCTCTGGACCGAGCGGTCAGGTCCACCCAGGCAGCAGCCCTGTTACAAGGCCTGCGCCGTCCCTAGGGCAGGAAGCCGGGCTCGGGAGGGGAAGTGTGGAGCGAGGAAGGAAGGACGTCCCCCGCGGGACGATTGAGCCCGAAGTCCCTGTCCCAGAATCCCCGTTACAGCGCCAAGGGCGCGCCCCTCCGCATGTCAGACGCCGGGTATAGCTCCAGCCGGCGCTGGCCAGCCTGGGTTTCCCCCTCAGGGCCACTGGGGCGGGGCGGGGCGAGCCCACATCCCCACACCGCCCCGCTGCCCGCGGGGGCGATCCGGGCGGGGCGGGGCGGGGCGTGCACGTGCGGACCGGGGGCGGGAGCCCACGACGCCTGCTCGGCAGTTCCCAGACCCCCGCCGCGGCCCCACGTGGTCTCTGCCGAGCATCTGGGGCAACCTGGAGAGGCCCCGCCCCAGGGCCCGGGAGCCAGTGAGCTCGTGCTGAAGGCGGGGCCTCACGGAGGGCCCCGCCCTCGGGGGGGGCGGAGCCAGGCTGGGCGGTTTAAGAGCGCGGGGCGCGGGCGGTGCACTGCTGGACCTGCCGCGGGACCCGAGATCCTAGGCGCCGGAGTGAGGGGCAGGGCGCACCGGGCAGGGCGCGCGGGGCTGGGCGCACCGCGCCGCCGCCACCCCACCATGCTCAAGCGCTGCGGCCGCCGCCTGCTGCTGGCGCTGGCGGGCGCGCTGCTCGCCTGCCTGCTGGTGCTCACCGCCGACCCGCCGCCGCCCCCGGTGCCCGCTGAGCGTGGTCGGCGCGCGCTGCGCAGCCTGGCGGGCCCCTCGGGGGCGGCCCCAGGTCCTGGGCTGGAGGCGGCGGCGGCACCCGGGGCGCTAGTCCGCGAGGTGCACAGTCTGTCCGAGTACTTCAGCCTGCTGACCCGCTCTCGTAGAGACGCGGGCCCACCGCCCGGCAGCGTCCCCCGCCCCGCAGACGGCCATCCGCGGCCCCCGGCCGAGCCACTCACGCCGCACGACGTCTTCATCGCGGTCAAGACCACCAAAAAGTTTCACCGCGCGCGCCTCGACTTGCTGCTGGAGACGTGGATCTCGCGCCACAAGGAGATGGTGAGCCCCCGCAGCCTGGGCAAGCGGGCAGGGGAGAAGGTGCCCTCTTGTCCAGCTGGTGGCAGCCTCCGATGGGCGCCAGGCTGCATCTCTGTACAGCCACTGGGAGTATCAGGGGGTAGTGACGCCAGTCCAGCCCCTTCCAGCCCAGTTTTCCTGGTGGGGCCACTCTCCCCATACGGTTGTGGAAGTGCGTGCTGGGGACCCATCCCCAGCCAACTTCCAGGGCCCTGGGTGGCCTGCACTGACCCTACACCAGCCACCAGTGCCTGGGGTTGGTGCCCTGTGATGCTTCTTGCCCCCCAACACTGGAACTCATTAACTGGGCATTATTGTCCCCAAACCTCCCCAAGGCAGATTCTGCGTGGGGCATCACCCCGGGCTCACACCCTGCCCTGGGAAGAAGACTCTTTCCTTAGAGGTGGAGTGGGGGTTAGGACCCCTGGGCACAGGGCCAGTCCCATCCCCATCCCAGTCTTTGCAATGGGACAAGTCACTGTAGAAAATATTCTGAAGTTGGGGGTGGGCGTTAGTGGGCCCTGGGGAGTACATCTCAAAAGAAAGAGAGCACGGGGTTTCCGAGTCTGTGCGGCGGTCCTCTCTCCACAGTGCAGAAGTCTCTGGACCCTGGCACCTTGTGCTCAGTACATCCTAGCTGAGCATCGACTTCCTCCACACACATAATAAAGACACACCCCACTTTGAAAATCTCCCTCCAGGCTGCAGCAGGACGGCTGGGTTGGGGCAGGACGAGGGCAGAATGTGAGCCCTGCGGAGGTGTGGGGTGGGGGGATATCCCTGAGCTGGGAAACTCAAGGGACAAACTGGGTATCTGGGATGAGGGTGAAGGATCCTTGACCGGGCTGGGGGCTCAGAGAAGAGCCCACACCACTTCCTCCCTGTTTCAGCCCTCGAGGTCTGGGGGGGGGGCCTTCTGGCCTGGCTGAGCCCTGTTTTGGGGCAGGGCCCTGGTGGGGTCCTGATGGGACCTGGGGGGGCAGGGTCCTATCTGGTCCAAGCATGGGGAGGGGGCCCTGGGAACCCCATGGCAGCCTCCTGGGAACCCCATGGCAGCCTCCTGGGAACACAGCGTCCCTTTCCCAGGGGCTCAGCAGGCCGGCAGGAGGGGGCAGCGGGGGCTGCGGGTTTTGTTTGGCTGCTGGGCCGTTAGGATTCCCAGCGCCCGGCGGCTCTCACGCCGGCCGCTTGGGCAAGGTAACAAAGCCCCTTTCTCCAGTGGAGAAAGGCGTCCGGCCTCTTGTGTGCAGCTATGTGCTCCATGGGAACCGCCGCCGGCGTGCTGGCCACTCAGGTTGCCTGGCGATGAGGGCCTGTGGGGTCCCCCACATCCCTGAGTGACAACCCTTGTGGGGCACCACCCCTGAGCCGGGCACCATCCCCCAGGACTCTGCCTCCCTGCTGTGTGACCTTTGGCAGTGTTCAGCCCCCTCTGGGCTGCCACCAGCTCTGAGCCGGGCACCATCCCCCAGGACTCTGCCTCCCTACTGTGTGACCTTTGGCAGTGTTCAGCCCCCTCTGGGCTGCCACCAGCTCTGAGCACCCCTCGTCTTGGACTTTGGGGGCTTTCTCCAGCAGAGGGAATATGGTCAGGGGGGTCTCAGGTACCAGTCCCAGCCAAGCTAGGTGACCTTGGGCAAGACCAAGGGCCTCTCTGACCCTCAGTCTCCTCATCTCTGAAACAGGGAAAGCATTGCCCTTCCAGTAGGGTGTCGTAAAAGTGGACTGGCAAAGCCTAGAGATGTAGGGAATGAGCCCAGGGAGTACTCAGAGTTGGGGTGGAGGCGGTCCTCCCCTGGACCCTTTGCTCCCCGTTGAGGGGCCACTTGGGTTTCCTTCTCACCCCAGGGCCCCCACCGAGGAGAGGCCGAATCTATCCCCAACAATCGGTTCATGTGTCACAGCAAGCAGGAACCCCTCTTACGGTGTCCTGTGGGGGAGGGGGTCCTTGAAACTGTTTCAACAGAGAGACCTCCTTTCCCAGCCCTGTGAGGGGTGATTCAGACCCAGTCTGATGGGGGAAGACTCAAGGAAGTCAGGGCCGCAGCGGGGGAAACCCAGAGAGGCTGTGTGAGCTGAAAGTGGGCATCTGACCCGTGTTGGGGAGGGAGGGACTTCCTGGAGGAGGTGCCATTTGAGCTAGACTGAGAGAAGAAAATGCCCTGAAAGGGCAATTGGGCATCTTGAGCACAAGCATAGGGGTGTGCAAGAAACTTCCAGCAATTGGAGTGACTTGGGTGGGGGTGGTCAATAGAGACCACACTGTGACGGGCCTTGAAGTCCAGGATGAGGGGCTGGGCCTTTGGCCCACACTTTCCTCCCCCATCCCTCCCGGAGTGGGCCAGGCTGCAGCGGCTGCCACCGCGGCAGCCACAATTGTTGGGGGGAGAGCTTGGCATCCTGTGTTTCTTTGAATCGCAGCTCCAGGAACAATGCCGCTTCCTGTGGGTGTCCCCCCCCCCCACAGCCAGCCCTGCGGCCCTCGCTGCCCTGCTCTTCCTCCTCCAGCCCTGTCGTTTTCGGGGAAGTGGGGAGGGGTCTGGGCAGGGTGGGGGGGTGTCTTGTTCCCTGGAAGGCATGGCTGGGGTGGACCAGCACCGCCTCTGCCCCGGGGTGTGACTGCAGACTGGGGGCTGCCCCTCTCTGGGCCTCAGTTTCCCCACTTGTACACTCGGGTCGTAGTGGTGCCCTCCTCCCAGGGCCGTTAGGGAGATGAAAGAAGAGAAGGCGTCGGGGCAATCTGCTCTGGGCACCCGTGAGCTCTGGTTCCGCCCATTGCACAGAGGGCGGAAACTGAGGCTCTGAGCAGTGGGTGAGGCCCGCGGCCGGGCAGCCCGTCCCCTCCCCTCCTGATTGCTCTGATGTGGGGAGACCGGAGGCCCGGCACCCGCACACCCCACACCCCACGCCTCCAAGCACTCCCCTCTGAACAAAGGTGACTTTAATCTCCGTAGCCTGGGGCTGGGTTTTTAGGGCACCACCAAGCGCGCGGGAGAACAGGCCTCCCTTGATCTCATTAAGAAAGCATTTTCCTTTTAATCCAGTGGCGGCAACGGCGCGTCTGCACGGGCCGGCCTCGTCCTCCCACGGCATTCCTGGGCTGAGATGCTGGGGAGCAGGCGGGGCAGTGGGGGGGGGGGGCTGGATGCGAGTCTGTGCGTGCGGGCCGCCCTGGGGTGTCTGCTCTGGAAAGAGGGGGTGTGTGCGTGGAGAGGGTGTAGAAGGAGCCTGCCACCCCCCTTAGCTCTCTCTAGGCCCAGCCAGCTTGCGGCCTCACTGAGAGTGTGCCCAGGTCTGGGCTCAGGCTGGGCAAGGAGCTGGGGCTGCCAGTTGACGGTGGGCACCGCAGGTGAGTCCCCCAGGTCGCTGGGTTCGTGCTGTATGCCAGGCCTGCACACGCCGGCCCCTCCCTTGCACCCGTTTGTACACAGAAGGAAACCGAGGCCTGGTGGGCACGGAGGTGGGGGGTCTCCGGCTGCCTGTGCTCCCCGCACCCTCCACCGGGCCTGGGCTTTGCACTCAGCCACGCCTGGGTGTGCTGGGCGGCACGCGCTGGGCGGGCCGGGCAGAGGAAAAGGAACATTCCTCCCCGTGTGCCGACGGGCCCAGGCGGGCGCTGGCAGCTCCTGGCCCCTCCCCGTTGGCCCCCCCCCCCGCTCTTCCGCGGAGCGATCCTGGCAGGGGTGGCCCTGTGCTGGCACAGGTGGAGCCCTGATGTGGCCTTGCACAAGGCGAGCAGCAGGCGGGGCTGCTAGGCTGCACGGACGCTGGGGGCACTCATCCCTGCGCTGGGGCACGTGAGGTTTCCCGCCGCAACCCCGGGGACCCTGTCTCCTTAGAACCCTGGAGGCTGCTTTGGCTCAGAGAAGGTGACCGGCTCCGCTGGCTGGTCACGCAGCCAGGGGTGCGAGGGAGGCCCCGGTGTTGAGGGCCCAGCCCGGAGGACTGCTGGGCTGTGGCCACACCCCAGCCTGCCGGACCTTGTGCCCAGCCCGGCCCAGTTAACCAGGCCAGCTGTATGGTAATGGGCTGTGCGGCCACTCCCGCTTAACGCGGCCGAGTTCCCCTCACAGCGCGGCCCAGGACAAAGCTGGCGGACAATGCCTGGTGATTCACCCTCCCTCCGGGCCCTTTGTCCGCCTGTGCTTGGCGGCCGCCCAGCAGAGGCCTTTGTCCCCGACTGATTGAGACTTGGCTTCCCAAAGCCGACCTCCTCCGCCTGCCCCCCCCCCACCCTCCGCCCCTCCCACAGGCTGGGCACTGTGTCAGTAAGGGTGTGTGCCCCGCCAGGTGTGCAGGGCGGGCCGGGAGCCGGTTACCTGGCGGGTGGGCGGGGCACCGCACCTGGCTCGTGCCGGCGCAGCTGCCGGCTGACCTTGGGCCCAGCTGTCGAGGTAGGGGGTGGGGTGGGGTCTTCCTGGGCCCCCAGCCCACTTCCACTCAGGGTAAGCACTTGAGCTCCACTCTGCATGTGGGGAAATTGAGGCTCAAAGGTGGGGCATGGACGTGACTGAAGGATCCCTGTGAAGCCGCAGGGTGCCCAGCCCCGGACCCCACGGTGGCCGGGGGCCGGGGCACAGAGCTGCCTGTTCAAGACCGTATTTCTCCCAGCAGACGTACATTTTCACAGACGGGGAAGATGAAGCCCTGGCCAGGCGCACGGGTGAGCCCTGGACGTGGGGAGGCAAGGGGGGCTCCCGCCCAGAGGAAACCCTCCCCTCTGGAGAGGTCACCGAGGCCATGGGCCTGGGAGGGCAGTTTACTCAAGGGGTTTGCTCAACGCTCCGCCCCACCACTCGCCCCCCCCCGCCCAATTCTCATGCAAATGAGGCCCTTTCAGCGCCCGGGGCCCTTTGAGCTGGTGTGGCGGCAACAGGTGGCTGGTGGTGGGAAAAAGCCGCCTGAATGGGCAGGGGCGGGGTGGGGCGGGGCCCCCAGGAGGGGGTTGGGCTGGGGGGTGAGATCACTGGGCCTGGGTCCTGCTCGAGGGAGGGGTTGAGGGGGAGGCCACTGCAGGCACGGCTTGAACCCAGGGCGCCCCGAGACAGACTGCCACCCACCCTCTCTTGCTCTGCTCTCACGGGGCCTGCTGTGTGACCCCGGGCCAGGCCGCCCTCGCTGAACCACCTTGGACCCACTCACAGCCCCTCCCCTTGTCCGCAGGCAACGTGGTCAATACTAACTGCTCGGCTGCCCACAGCCGCCAGGCGCTGTCCTGCAAGATGGCCGTGGAGTATGACCGCTTCATCGAATCGGGGAGGAAGTGAGTGCTGGCCTTCGGCTGGGGCCCGGGAGCGCCCCCTCCTCGGGCTCCTGCCCTGGCAGTGCCCCCCGCAGGCCCCCCTGACGCCCTGCCTCGCCCCAGGTGGTTCTGCCATGTGGATGACGATAACTACGTGAACGTGCGGGCCTTGCTGCGGCTGCTGGCCAGCTACCCGCACACGCAGGACATCTACCTCGGCAAGCCCAGCCTGGACAGGCCCATCCAGGCCACAGAGAGGGTCAGCGAGAGCAAGGTGGTGAGTGTTCCGCCCACACAGGCCTGCGCTGAGCGGGGAGGAGGCGGGAGGTGTCCCTGCAGCCTAGGGGGGGAGGGTCTGGGAGTCTCACCATGTGCCCCCCTCCCGCAGCGTCCCGTCCACTTCTGGTTTGCCACCGGCGGGGCTGGCTTCTGCATCAGCCGAGGGCTGGCCCTGAAGATGAGCCCTTGGGCCAGGTGAGTGAGTGCCTTGGGGCACAGGCGAGGCTGCCCCAGATCCCAAGGTCCCCCCACTGGGGGCCTGGCTTGACTCATCTTCCCAGCACCAGTGTCCCCAACCTCACGTGTACTGGCAGGGTGAGTCGTCCCACCACTGCCCACCAGCCACCAGGGTGGTCAGCACCCAGGTTGGGCAGGACCCCTTCCCGCGTCCAGTAACCCCCAACTCCCAGAGAATCATCTGGCTGGTACGGAGGAGGGGGCTGTCCTGGGCTCAGGGAGGGGGGGAGCTGCCAGCGGGAGAGCCCGTGAGGGGCACGGGCTGGGCTGCGCCCTGCCCCGCCGGGCACGTGCACCTCCTCCTTGGGCCTGGCCAGGGTGACGCTCTGCCTGGTGGGGTCCTGCCCAGCTCCCGCCCCGGCTCACTCCGGCCCTCCGGCCCTCCCACAGCGGAGGCCACTTCATGAGCACGGCCGAGCGGATCCGGCTGCCGGACGACTGCACCATCGGCTACATCGTGGAGGCTCTGCTGGGCGTGCCCCTCATCCGCAGCGGGCTCTTCCACTCCCACCTGGAGAACCTGCAGCAGGTCCCCACCTCCGAGCTCCATGAGCAGGTGCGCTGCCTAGCAGCCCGGGAAGGGATGGGGACAGAGGAGAGGAGCAGGTGGGAGGGAGGAACGAAGTGGGGTGGGGGAGGAGGGCCGGGCGGGGGGTGGGTCGCTCTGTTAAATAGGTCACGAAAGGCCCTGCTGTTGGTTGCCTCCCAGACACCCCCGTCCCCCCACCGGCGCGGCCCCCACTTAAGTCCTGTTGTCCATCCTTCCCGCCTCTGTCTTCAGTGGGATGCCAACTCTGTGCCTTTCGGGTCTTCTCTGTGTCAGCAGATATTCTCTGGCCACGGCTGGCAACACCACCAGCCCCAGCTGAAGCCCCCCTTGGACTTGACTCCTGGGGGTGCAGAGCCGGTGGGGTGTGGTGCGATGTGGCTCACGGGCCTTCCTTCTCGGTCCAAGGGTGGGCAGGAGGCAAGGCTGTTCCCTCATGCGGAGCCACACACGTGCCAGCCTCGGGCAGGGGCAGGGTGGGGTGGCATTGGCACCCCTCCCAGCGTCACTCTGTCCCTCCCCCTGCAGGTGACCTTGAGCTACGGCATGTTTGAGAACAAGCGGAATGCGGTCCACATTAAGGGGCCCTTCTCAGTGGAGGCCGACCCGTCCAGGTGAGGAAACTGCGGCCCAGATGGGGGCGGGGCTCACCTAGGGTCCCTTGGGGTCCGCTGCAGCTAAGCAGCATGATGAGAGAGCACCCCCAGGAGCCTGCTTGGGTGGAAGAGGGCCCCCGGTGCTGTGAGCTCAGTACCCGCACCCCACATGGACCAGCCCCCCACTCTGTCCCCACAGGTTCCGCTCCATCCACTGCCACCTGTACCCGGACACACCCTGGTGTCCCCACACTGCCATCTTCTAGCAGCTTCGGCTGAAACCCTGTCCCCGGGCGCCCCTGGTATCCAAAGGGCCCGGGGACCCCTGTTGTGCCGCCCTGGCCTTGGCATTCGAGGCTCCCCCAGGGCCGTGCGTGTGCGCGTACTGTGCGCCCATCCGTGTAGCAGACTGCTGGGCAGCTCTGCTCTGCCGAGGAGCAGGCACGGCACGGCCTGTCTGTCTTTCCATGCTCCGCCCCAGAAGGATTTGTAAGTCAGAGGTCACTCTGAGGGCAGGTTTATTATTATTCTGGGGTCTTTGGGCAGCATGGGGGCCAGAGGCTGCTCTGCAGCGATGTGCAGGTGCCTTTCCCTTCCCGCTGAGCGCAGGCCCAGCGCTGCGGGCGCCTGCCCCCTGGGATCCTGGCTCCTCCTCAGAGCCCCCAGGACAACTCACCATGCTCAGTGCTGCGAGGAAGCTGGGTTTGCGGGGTGTGGCCCGAGTCCCCTCCTCCCACTGAGCTCTGGCCTGGGTACCTGGGTGCCGTGGCTCCAAGTAACAGCAGCCCCCGTAGCCTTGCCGCTGGGTGACGTGCAGCGCCGTCCCGGGCAGGGGTCTTCCCCGCTCTCTTGGCCATCTTCCCTTTGTGACGGGGAGTCAGCTGAGGATCTTATCTCCTCTCCAAAGTAGAGAGAAAGTCGCCCATAGTGGGTGTGTCTGTAAATATTGTGACAGTATTTTTTACTGTGCTTGTTTTTCGAAAGGGGGTGGGTACAAAGTAGGGTGTTTTTGTCTGTGTTTTCGGGGGGTTGGGGAGGGTGCTATTTTATCTTTTCTGTGGATCAGAAAAAGCAGAAGCCAAACTTGGGATAATCTTTGTTGTTAAAGCTGATGGAAATGTCTAACACTCTATGTATTTATATGTCGTGGTATCTGGCTTCTCCCTGCCCACCTCCTGCATAGAACCTGTCTCCTACCAGCCCAGCTTGGCGCCCCTGACCAGTGAGGTGTGTTTTGTCTTCTGTTTTTCCTTCTGCAAAGACATAGCTAGGAAAGTGAATGATAAGGGAAAAGTTCTCAGGGAATTGAAGTGTGTTGCTATGGTGACGTCCTTTGCTGCGAATAAAGATGCTCTTTGGGGCAACCTGGGCATCCTGGTCTTGGCTGGAAGTTGGGCCTGAGCTGCAGGTTCATGGAAGCTGCACCAGGGGGGCTGGGGGCTTGTTTGCACTCGTGTGGGGGAGGTGTGTAGAGACCCCCAAGCCAACTATTGTGCGAAGGGAACTTGGGATCTAAATAGCAACTTCCAGGTACCTGAGGGGCATGACCAGCCCAGGGCACCCTCGGACATAGGGGGAGATCTCTGGATGTACAGGTCTCACTCTGACAAGCAGCTCTAAGACTCTGTAGCCCTGGTCTGTGCTGGCCTGTCCCTGGACAGCTGCCAGGGAGTCCAGCCCTCCCTTCAGGAGGACAGGGGCCGGCTGTGGCTTGACCTGGGATCTCCTTACCCAGCTTCATCTCTGTCACAAGCCCACAGAGGCCACATTCTTGCCCCATTTTGCAGATGGGGAAACTGAGGCTCAGAGCAGGTGATGTGATGCCCAAGGTCAGGCAGCTGGGCTGGTGAAGAGCTCAAACTCCGAGATCAGGCTGACCTTGGATCCTGGCCTCACCGCCCCCCCATGCTGTTGACCCTGGACGGGTCCCAGGAGCCTGTTGACCCTGGACAGGTCCCTGCCCTGTTTTCTACAGAAAGCAGCTCTTCTGGCCCTTCCTCAAATCAAGGCTTTGTGATGGCGGGAGCGGGGAGGGGCTGCTCTGGCCTCAGCTGGGGAATCCCCTCCTCCCACCCTCCCAGGCAGCCTGGGGCAGCCCTCAGTTCCTCTTCCTCAAACTGAGCCCGGACACACACACCCCCTCCCCCCACACCTCCCTCCCCCACCCCGCACCTCCCCCTCGCCTCCCCCCCTCCCCTCCCGGCCTCCAGCTGCCCCAGCCCCACTCCCCGTGGGTACTTGCTAGGACCTGGGGCTCCTTGTTCCCTATGACCTCCTCGCTCCCCACTGCTCCACGCTTAGCCCTGTCAACACATCAGAAAGCAGGCTGGTTTGAAGAGCGCCTCCCTTCCCACCCCTGAGCTGGGGGCAGAATGCCAGCCCCTCCCGGTCCAGTCACATACTCAGCGCCCCCAACAGGCCGGAGAGGGCCCCTTCCTCACAGCCCGTGCTGGTGCCTGCCCTGTCCTGGGGAGCAACTGGCCAGGGCCTGACCCCAGCTGGGCCTTGCATGGCCCTGAGTCAGCAGCGCGGTTTCCAGAGCAGCTGCCCTGGGGGTGTGGCAGTGACTGGGACAGTGGGAGGGAGAGAGGGCCCCTCACCATCACACTGACCCCTGTCTGGGGGACACCCCCAGACTCCCCTCAGCACCCACTGTGTGCCAGGCCGGGTGGGGGCGCGGCAGGGGAGAGGGGGTCACAGCAGCACTGCTGCCACCTGTGGGCAGAGGCCGTGGGCCTCCTTCCTGCCAGCGTGAGTCACAGGAGCCTCTGCCCTGGCAGAGCGTGGAGCCCGGGCCCCAGCGCCCCTCCTCCAGCAGCTGGCATCGCCTCTGCACAGAGCTGGCGGGACCCCGGGGCACAGGTGTGGCCGGGGCAGGTGGAGTCTGCACCAGAGTTGGGGCCATCGGTAGGTCACAGCTGGTCCAAACTGTCCCCGCGTGGGTTGGGGGCACCGAGCAGGGGGACAGCAGAGCAGAGGAGCCCAGGGTTGGGGGGCAAGCCCCGCCCTTCCTGGAGCCTCGACCTCCACCTGAGAAAGGGATAAATGTAAGTGCCGCTGAGTCCCCGGTGCTCTGGGCCTGCAGGGGTCGCAGAGGGGCACAGACTAGCAGCACCTCGGCCCTTTCCTCTTACACAAGAAGCTGAGGGAGGAGGGAAGTTCTCCCCCCTCAGAAGGGGAAGCAGGTCCAGGAGGCCTATACAGGAACCGGGCAGCCTGATGTCTTCCATCCGCCGCCATCAGGGGTGTGCAGGGGGGGCTCTCCCTCCCCCGAAGATGAGTCACGGAGCAGAAGAGGTGACCTCCCTTCTGCAGGCACGACTGGGGGCAGCCATGCCCCATGCTCTGGTGGCATCAGCGCCCCTCAACCGCACGCTGGGCTAGTGGCTGGTTGGGGAGGGTCCTGGCTGGCTCGAGGGGCTCCATATCCCCCACTCTGGCCCTCCCAGACTGCCCATCACTTGTGGGCTTTCAAAAATAAAAAGTAAAACCGCAACCACCGGGGCTGCTGGGCGCTCCCCCCCGCCCCCCAGCTTCCCTGCTGCTGGCTGGTGAGTGCCGGGGTAGCTGGCCAGAGCAGAGGCTGAGCCAGGTCTTGGAGGGGCTGAGAGGGGTGCCAGGATGGGGCCCCTCCCTGCTCAGTTTAAACAGACTTCCCTTCAGCTGGGCCATCACAGCCAACTTCCCCCGAAGAGGCACATCTGAGCTGCAGTAGGAAGCAGAGTGGGGAGAGGAAGATGTTGCAGGTCTCGGCACAGCCCGGGCAAAGGTGCAGAGGTGGGACTTGGCAGGATGCCTGGGGGGCTGGGAGACAGGACGGCCTACAGACTTCGGTCTCCACGACCCTCCTCCACCTGTTCCAACCACCGTGGAGCTTTCCATAGGCTCCATCCATGGTTCGAGAGGCCTGACCCTGCTGGAGGCTTCAGCCAGTCCTGCCCTCTCTGGATCTGGGGTCAGAGCGGAAGTGTGTGGGGGGAAACCAGTGCCAGCCCCATCTTTTCATCTGCCAGACCAACTGGCCGGTCCTGCTGCCACCCCAGGCCCAACCTTGCCAAAGGTTCTTGGAGGTGACCCCTTCCCTAAGTCCTTTCTGAGGCTAGGGCTGGGCACACAGAAGGCACTTGGTCCATCGCTAGGAGGGGCCCAGGGACCAGGGGGCTCCTCGTCTTGGCCCCTGGAGGTTGCTGAATTTGGGGGTTCAGAGCTGTGGCTGCTTCCCCCTGCATATGCCCCCTACTGCCTCTGCCCAGGCCTCTGGGGCCCACCCCCCATGTATAACCCACCATAGTCCTTGGGCGCCGCCTGGTGGCCAGAGCTGGTGGTTCCTCTCCCAACCCGAATCCACCTTTCCCAGGACCCCCACACTGATCTAGGGGTGCAGCCCCCGAGTGACAGCGAGGGGAGACCGTCTCTGAAGCCCCTTGCCTGCTCTTAAAAGTTCACATCATGAATCTTTGGTTATTACCAATAGTTGGTATATTACCAATATTTGGAATCTATTGGTTATTACCAATATTTTGTTGGTGCGGTATGTGTGATGTCAAGAGGCCAGCTTGAGCCGGCTGCTGCAGGCCACCCCAGGCCACCCATGTCACTGTCCTGTCCCCTGGCTCTGATGCAGGGCTGGCCGCATCTCCTCATGGCTCATCCCAGTGAAATCCCCAGATCCTTGCCAAGTGATCGCTCACTTCCTGTTTGAACGTGGTAGTCACAGCTGAGCCCCAGATCAGCAGCCAGCGGTCACTGGGAACTTGCTGGGAATGCAGATTCCTGGGCTGCCCCAGCCCATCTAGGACTCCAGGTGGGTCTTCCAACAGGGGCCGTCCGGCCCTGCCCTTAGTCTCTCGTCCTCCGAGGACTCAGCGCCCCCTGCCGGGCATCTTCCATCCTTGCACCTCACTCCTGGAGATGCTCCTGCGGCCACTTGCAGACCGTTCTCCCCGGCCCGCTGCCCCCTCCCCCAACAGGATCACAACATCTGCTGCCCCTTCCCCCATGTGGGTATCCACAGGCCCCCTCGTCCTGGGGGCCACTCCTCCCACACTGCTCCTGGTGTCTTGGTGTCAGTGACCCTTCCCACACCCTTGGCATCCCCTCCCCCAACAACCTGCCCCGCCCCCGCCTTGGTCGCCACTCCACAGTCACTCTTCACACTTTGCCTACCCCATGGCATCCCACTCTGCCTCCACCTCCTGTCTGTCCAGCTCACTCCCTCCGATTTCCTGACCCCCAATGGACCCTAGATCCCTCACCCCTCAAGGGCTTGTCCTCCCCTGGCTGAAATCCCAGGGTCCAATCATGCCCTTGAAGCCGCCTTCACCTCCCTCGGCCTCTCTCGCTTCCACATCTTCTCTTGGCCAAGCCTGTAGTCTCTGACCTGTTGCATCCGGCCCGCTGCCTGCTCACTACCCACACCTGGGTGGCTGGAGGGACTGCCTTCCCGCCTGGTGAGTCTCACCTGAGTTCCAGACCAAGAGCCTCAGGGGCCCTTGGGGAGGCCCACTGCCCCTGCCCCTGGTTCTCCCACGGCACCCCACTTCCTCTCCAGCCTCCTCTCTACTTCATAAGACCTTCTGCCACATGAACCCCAAGCTGCCCATATGCTCTCATCACCCGGCCAGCAGGAGGGACCGCAGTCCTGTCTGTGGCCAGCCCTCCACTGTGACCTAGGTCCCAGCCCCTCCTGGTGACTCAGGAACATCACTCCCCCAACGAACTCTTCGTCTTCCCTGCTGCAGCCATTTCCTCTGCCTACGGGGCCATTACCATCAGCCTTCACACACACACACACACACACACACACACACACACACACACTTCTCTGGGCCACACCCCCTCCAGCTATAGCACGATTTTTCTGCTTGGCAGCTAAACCTAAGAGGAGAGACAATTCTTGCTGTCCCCACATGGCACCGCAGAAGCACGGAGCCCCAGATGCCTCCACTCCTGGGTGCTTAGCATCCCCCCATCAGAGCTTATGTATCCTGGGCCCCCTTCCCCAGAAGCCAGTCAAAACGGAAACCACTGGACCAGGCTGCTGGTGTGCGCTGGAGGCAGAAGCTCCGTCCTGTGCCCCCGCCAGCCCAGGCACTCATGATGCCGAGAGCCAGGAACCTCGGCGCCAGCAATGCCACGGGAGCCTGGTGTCTTCTACCAGGCCTCGCAGCTCCCTCACCCACCTGCGCACCTGGCATGTGAGACAAACACTCTCCTGGGCAAATGTGCCTCCCCCAGTTCCACGGGTCCTAAGGGTCTCCCTGTGAGGTGGGCGGTATGTCTCCTGCCACCCAGGGTGATGTGCTGGGTTATGTGGCCTCGGACGACACGGCGCCTTCCCCAGCCCGCTTCTCAAATGAGAACAAGAGTGATCCTTCCTACCTCGGCGGGCGGGGGTTGGGTTGCTGCTCAGACCACTGGTAAGGACTCCGGCGAGGCCAGGGGGCGGCGAGGCGCCCGGGGAAGCACCGGGAACCCCGCCTCGGGTTACAGTGGGGACGCAGGAGATGCTCCTCCTGGAGTCACACCATCCTCCCATTTGGCCTCTCTGCCCCGCTCCAACAGCCCTGCCCAGGGCCAGGTCTGTCACCTCTCCTGCTGGCCGGAGATGGGGCCCTCCTCACAGCAATCCGCGTCTCCTCAGGCCCCTCCAGCGCAAGCCCAGATTGCAAATGAGGCTTTCACGCCGTCGAGACCACCGCTCCCAGCTCCAGCCGCTCTGCACACCTGACGCCCCGCCCCGCCCACCAGGCCCCGCCCCGTCAGGCCCCCTCTGCCGCGAGACTCCACCCACCAGGCTCGCCCAGGCCCTAGCGGCTCCCGGCACGTGGCCGCCCTGCCCACAGACTTGGGCGGGAGCCAAAACAACTCAGGAAAAGAGGCCTGTTTTTTAAAATTTGTTTATTTTAAAACATGAAACCCAAGCTGAATAGAAACCACAGAAACTACATTGACGAGATTTTTAGTATTTGCCAAGAAAAATAAAGCCCCCAGAGAAATAAAAATCAAACCCCAAACCCAGTTAAAAAAACAAAAACAAACAGAAAAACCCAGAAACACAGCGACAGCACATACAGCCATGGCCCTACGGAAGTTGGAGAATGCCAAGCGGTTCAGGCCTCAGTTCCCCGCTCAGGACGCTAAATCACCTTGTGGGTGGGATGCAAGGGCCAGGAGAGAAACCTGGGAGGGGGAGTCTTAACAAAATTACTTCGAGAGATATATTATATGTAACAAATATAAAGTGGTGCGGCACACAACCATTATGGTTAAAAAAAAAAAAAATAGCCCGCACAAGAGGCCCTGGTCCCCGCTCGTCCCCCCATTTGGGGCTGCCACCCACGCACCCCTCGCGGGCTGGGCGGGGGGTCCTGGGGTAGGGAGGGAATGGAGCTTGGACTGGGATTGCATAGTGAGA
Organism: Eubalaena glacialis; assembly: GCF_028564815.1. Taxonomy (NCBI): domain Eukaryota; kingdom Metazoa; phylum Chordata; class Mammalia; order Artiodactyla; family Balaenidae; genus Eubalaena; species Eubalaena glacialis. Next base: position 93,166,184 of record NC_083728.1, on the reverse strand, counting down.
TGGGGTGGGTGTGGAGGGGCATATAGGATCAGGGCTTCCGGTCAGGCCCTACCGCACGCACCAGGCCAGGCCAGGGGGGCTGGGGGGGGCGTGCGCCTGCACAAGGAGCCCCATCGGCGAGAGACCGGACTGGAACCCCTCCTGCCCGCCTAACTCGTCAGGGGCCTCGGGGCCTCTGCCTCCCATCCACGTGGTAGAGGACCACCGCCCAAGATGCTGCAGGGCCTGCGAGGGGCAAGACCCACAGGTGCAGGGGTGGGAGCGGATGCGGGTAAGTCACCGGGACGGGACTGGTTAGGAAACGGCCTGAAAACTTAAAGAGCAAAAAGAAAACCAAGGGCGGGATGCGCTCCCCCTCCAGGACCGAGGCTTGGTCTTGCACCCCTTTTAACCTCCTCCGTTTTCCTTTCTTCCGCCTCAGTGAGTAGAAGGAACTGGGCGGAGTCACAGATGGGCGGGCAGACACGCACACGACGCACGCACGGAGGGGCCCCGAGCGGCGCAGGTGCGCGGCGCCCGGCTCTCACGCTATGTACATTCACATTTCGGCAGCCTCGCGGGCCGGGCGGCCGTTTGTGCTTCCGAGCGGCGCCCTAGGCAGCACAGCCGGCGCCTCCCCTCTGATCCGAGGCCGAGCAGGAATGCTCCGCCCAGGCGGTGGAGCCCAGAGAAAAACTGGTCGGTTGGGCTGTGGCACCTTTGTGTGTGTGTGTGTGTGTGCGTGCGTGTGTGTGTCCAGAACAGCGGGGGGGGGGGGGGGGCCTGGAGCACAAGGTGCCTTTCAGTGAGGTTTGGCCGTGTGCAAGGGCTCAGATGCGAGGCTGCGGGCCCTTAGGCCCACCTGGGGCACCCCCGTGTTTGCCCACTCACTCCCCCAACCCCGTCCAGGGCAGAGGCTGCCCCAGGAGCGGGGGAGACATGACCTAGTCCCAGGCCCACCCACACTTTTGGTCCCAGATACCAGCACAAAGAAGGGATCACAGAGGAAGGTGGTCTCTTCCAGGCCACCCTAGGGAAGGGGTGCCCTGCCGCTCTGGGAGAAAGAGCCCCCCATGTCTGTAAACTGCCGGGCCGGCTGCTGTCTGCCCTGGCCTGGGCCCTCGTGTGGCTGCCAAGTGGCTCTCTGCTGCCCCTGGACTGACACAGGGCAGAGCCTGCACCTGGCCTCTCTTGCTTCAGGCTGGCTGGGCAGGGCTGGGACTGGCAGGGGACTTCCCAACTTGATTTGGGGGTAGCACCCCCATCTGCGGCAGGAAACACAGCAAACATTGTACACTAAGCCAAAAGCACCTTAGGGAAGCCTTGTTCCCACTTCTCAGGTAGAGAGACTGAGGCCACAGGGACCTCAGTCCTACAGCCCAAGGGACATTCATTCCTGAGGACACGGTCCCCTGGCGCAGCGCCTGCCCAGGGAGGGGTCTCCAGGCCCTTGGGCTGCCTCTGTCTTCGACACCCCCCAGCAGCGCCACGAGAAGAAACACCTTCTCCAGCCCGACTCCCAGCCGGCTATCCTGGGACTCAACTCCGGCCTGGACTCGGCGTCACACTTGCGGGCTTTGGGTTGGCCAGGGGTGCTCTCTCTCAGAGGCTGGAGTGAGGTCAGTGGTTAGTCCCAAGAGGGGCAGCAGGGGCCGAGGGCACATTCACAGCCAGCTTGGGTCCAGCCCCCCAGCCGGCTCTGGGACACTGTGCCTGTCCTGGATGGAAAGGGAACCGAAAAGCGGGTGCCACTCGGCCCGCCACCCCGCCTGCCCTAGAGATGACAAATGTGGTTAGTGCAAAAAACGAACCGGATGAAGCTGTCAAGTCTCTGGGGTGGGGGAGGGGGTCTTGGCACCAAGAGGGCGGCCAGCACTCGATGAGCAGCCTGGGCTCCGCATGGCACCTGCTGTCTCCTGCCGCCGGGGAGGGCTGGGTGCCACAGGCTGGGTGGGTGCTGAGGGAGAGAGCGCTGCTGGGAGGGAAGCAGAGAAGTGGGGACCCGATGTAGAGAGCCTGGGGTGGGGTGGGGGGCGAGGGAAGGAAGGAGTTATAGATGCTGCAGAGGCATGTGAAGGCGCCACAAGAGGGTCTCCACGCTTGGGAGACAAGCAGGCGGGTGGGTCCGCACGGCCGTCCCTCCAGATGCCCAGCACACAGGGGAGCGCCGTGCTGCCTATGAACTAAGAGGTGAGGCACAGAAGCATCAGGGCTGGGGGAGGGAGGGGGCGGGGCGGCTGCCAGCCGAGGAGACTGCAGGCGTCCGCAGGGGCAGCACCAGCACGACGCATCTGGCCCAGCGCAGGGCTCTGCAAATCCCCGAATCCTCGGAGGCAGAGGGGCGTGGGGCTGGGGGCCAGGAGGGCCCGGGCGTCGCTAGCAGCACCCCCAGGTGTCCAGGCGTGTGACCCGAGGAGAGGGTGCGGGCCCAGAGCCCCTGCGTCGCCACCAGCAGGAGCCTGCCAGGCATCTCCATGCCCCTGCAGGAAGGGGAGGAGAGGGGCGAGTGGCCACAGAGGCGCCGGCAGCAGGCCTGGGGTAGGTGCGGAGGGTGCGGCAGGCAGCCGCGGGTGTAAGCAGCAAGGCTGGCACGGGGAGGAGCGGGGCGATTGGCACGTGGGGCGGGTGGCTGTCGGGCGGTCTAGTGCCCACTGCTGCTGGAGTTGGGGCGAGGCTGGCTCGTGGCGAGGTACTTGGCTCTCATGCTGGAAGTGTACTGCAGGGAGACAAGGGGAGGGGGCAGATGGTCAGCAGGCACTGGGCACAGCAGGGCAGGGGCCTCCATGGGGTGAGCCGGAGCACCCCGGGGTGGGATGGGGCAGGACCACACAGTGGCACAGCTGACAGAGCCCTGGGAGAAGGGGCTCTGGGAGGGGCCAGCTGGTCCAGGGCCTGGACTCCTGAGCCCTGGCCGGGGCTGGGGGCAGTGACAGCCCCAGGGGGGCAGAGGTCTGGCCGCCCACTCCCCAGGCTCAGGACGGGGACCAGCGTCCTCTCCCAGTGAGATGAGCACAGCAGCCCCTGCTCCCGACTTGGGCATGTGGCATTAGGCCAGGCAGCACTCTGCCCACAGCAAGAACCAGAGCTTGGAGGCTCCCCACTGCACCCGACATGCCTCCTCCTCCCACTGCGGGATCCTGGCTGGGCGGCCAGAAGGAGTGTGTGGGCTCAGGCTGTGTCCAAGGCATAGACAGTCCCCAGGGGCCCAGAGCGGCAGGCACCACAGGTCACAGGAGTGAGGAGGCTCCACAGCTGCTCTGCCCCGTCACCCCAGGGAAGGAGGACCCCGAAGCCACAAAGGCCCCTCAGGCTGGGATGATGCTGCCACCCACTCAGATGGGAACCAAACTGTGGGTTCCTTGTGGGTCACGGACGCAGGGACAAAGGCAGCTGGGGACGGGGACAGCCAGCACATCTCGGCCACTCTTGTCCAACCTGAAGCATGAAGGCCTCACTTGATACACATGCACGTGCACGTGTGTTCACAATGAACACACGTGGAAGAGACGTGTGCTAAAACCAAGCAGTGTGCAAGGGGCCACACACTCATCCGGGGGACAAAAGCCAAGGCACGTGCCAAGGGTTGCCAGTGGGAAGGAGCCTGGCAGGCTGACCCCGCAGCCACAAGCCCCCAGCAATCCCTGGGGGCTCCGAACCCGAGGCCACCCACCACAGTGTGCAGATCAGGACAGACGATCTCCCCTGGGCCCCGAGAGCCCTCCCAGGACTCCTGGAAGGGAAAAGGCTGTGAGCGCCCGTCAGCGGCCGCAAAGGCGAGCTGGGAGGAGGATGAGCGGGCACTGGGAGCCATGTCGTTCCAGGGACATGCAGCACGGGGTGGGGGACGGTGGGCAGCAGCCCAGACCCCTGACGAGCCCGAGCAGGCGTGCGGCGCGGAGTGAGGAGGGCCGCAGCGGCTTGCGTGCCCCTCTGCACGCACCTGTGTGCACTTCCGGACATGTGGGGCGGCCCTTCGAGGGCCGGGCCTGCTGGCGCACCCCAGGGCGCCAAGCACAGCCTGCACGCGCACACGGGTTTGGGTGGCTGACTCGCTGGGAGGTGACAGATGGGCAGTGGCCAGCTGCAGCTGGGCCGGGGTGAAGAGGGGGCTCTGTGCAGGGGCTCACTGCCCCTGATGTGAGGGTGACAGCCCAGGGCCAGGGTCTCTGTGGCTGGGCTAGGGGCCACAAAGCCCACCCACCTGCACTGCCCCAAGCTGGCCCCGTGGGCGCTGAGCCGAGACAGCGCTGGGACCTGTCCGACGAGCCAGCACTGGCGATGGGCTAGCAGTGAGCAAAGGGTGTGAGGCACGGAGGTGTGGGTGCGCAGGCGGTGCAGGGCAGGGGACCCAGGTGGGTCAGTACCTGTCACTCTGAGGACACAGCCACCACAGCGTTCAGGCACTGTTCATGGGCTTAAACTGCCAGCCCGTGTGGCCGCCAGAGTCCAGGGCAGCCAGATAGCGCTAGGAGGGCCCGGGGTGGGAGGAGTGCAGGAAAAAGAGAGAGAGAGGGTGGCCTCAACGCCAGGGTGAGGGCCGGCCCACAGCAGGCCTTGGGTGCAGACCAGAGTGCCGACAGGAGGGTGGCCCGAGCATGACACGGCCTGAGAACCCGCACAGCCTGGGCCAGGGCCAGGTCCGAGGCCAGGGCACCCCAGGCCGGCTCTGTGCTGCAGGGCACGACGGGGCCGCCCCACGTGCGGGCAGGTATTTCTGAAGCAAGGTGGCCCTCAGCCTCTCTAGCCCTGTTCCTTGAGGCCCACCACCTCCAGGAAGCCCTCCAGGGGCCCCAGCCTCTCTACAAGCTCCTTTCCCACCCTGTCCCCTTTTCTGTGTCTCATTCCCAAGACCAGAGGGGACACCAGGCACAGATGGAAGAGCCAGGAGACGAGACCTGGGTTGAGTCCAGGAAGTTGAGGGAGGAAAAGAAGAGGAAGCAGGGCTGGGGTGGGAAGAGATGCAAGGGCCCTCGCAGGGGCTTGTGAGCTCACCCAGCCCCGTCTACACAGGCCAGATGCCTGCCTGAGAGCCCTGGCTGGGATCCACCCTCAGCCCTGGCACTGAAGGCTCGGGGCTGCCTGCAGGGCCTGCACTGCCTGTGAAGGCCACAGCAGACACGAGGCGGCGGGGCAGGGCCCCTACCCACCCTCCGTCCCCAAGACTTACTGAAGGCGGCGGGGACTCGCGCCCAATGAGAGGGGTGTTCTCACAGCGGGGATTCTGGAAATTGGCATTCTGGCTCCTGAGGTGAGAGGAAGAGGGGGCTGTGAGTGACCACTGGCCATGGCAGTCCCAGCCCTGGGCCAACAGGGCCCATTCTGGAGCTAGGAGGACTCCATGCATCTTCCCCAGCACTCCGCATACCGCCCGCCAGCAAGGGCCCGGGGTCCCGGGAACCCGGCACACAGTGAAGGGCTCCGAGCAGGCCCATGCTGGCCACCTGCCAGCCTCAGCCCGGCCCCGCCGGCTGCCTGCCCACCACGTGGCCAGGCCCAGGGCCCTTGGCAACGTCATTCCTTGCACGAAACACAGACCCTCCATCTGACAGAGTGGCCTCCCTGTGGCCTCGACCCAGGCATGTGGGAGCAGCAGGCCAAGCCCACCCAGAGCCCGGACAGCCCCCGGGGAGGCCCCTCCGCCATCCAAGGCCCCACCCCCTCCGCCATCCAAGGCCCCACCCCCTCCCCGCTGCAGCAGCTCAAGTCCCTGCTCCCTGCAGTGGGGCTGCATCCCCACTCCAAGCCACGGCAGCCGTGCATGCCGGCCACACTGAGTCCCAGGCAGCCTATCCCAGGGCTCGGGTCTGCCGTCCCAACCTGGGCTGCCCCGCCCGCTCCCAGCACGACTCACTCACATGTACTCGGTGACCGGGGCGTTGCTGACAGTGTGTGCCGCGGCCGGGATGCTGGTCTCGCTGCCATAGCTGCTGCCGCAGCTGTACAAGCTGGGCATGTGGACGCGGTAGAGGCTGTCGTGTGCCTGCCTCGGCCCTGGGGCGGCCTCCTCCTCCCCATCCTCGTCAGGGCCCCTGCAGGGACGGACCCAGCACAGGTTCAGGCCCTGACGTGAGGCAGCCAGCCACGAGACCCACAGGGGGTCAGCTCTTGTGCAGACACAGCTGGTTCCAATCCTGGTTCTGTCACCGACCCACCATGGGACTGTGGGTAAGTCACCCGGGGACACCAGGGAACCTGCACCTCAGCCTGCACACACGGACACCGACTGTCTACCAAAAAAAGGGGGCAGGGCCCCTCCTGGGGGAGCACAGAGGGCCAGGTGCCTGGAAAGCAGGGTGCTCTTGGGCCCTGCCGCCCCAGCCCGCCCCTGGGGGGCCTGAGCCCGGTCCTCTGGACTCTGCTGCCCTCTGGCTTCCTGCCCTCCACGCCACCCTGGCTGCTGCAGGGTGAGGCCAGGCCTCTGGTGCTCTCGTGTGTGGTGCCTCACACTCTGCCTGGTCTGGATGGGACTTGGGACTGGCTGCCTGGTGCTGAGGGTACAGGCCGGCCAGGCCTGGGCTCACGTCCCACCTCCCCACCACCGGCTGGGTGGCCTGGAGCAGAGGGTCCCTTCGCCGTGCTCCTCGGCCTCGGTGAGACAGGTGGGGCTGCAGCAGCAACTGGCCAAGTGCCAATCCCCAGCCAAGCCCAGGGCCGAGCCGAGCGCCTGCATGCAGCGGTTCATCTAGTGTTCACGTCACGCCAAGAGGCTGTACTCTTCTAACTCCCATCCCACAGGCAGGGAGACTGAGGCCCAGAGTGGTTAAGTGACTTGCCTATGGTCACCCAATAAGCAAGGGTACAGCTGGGATCTGAATCCAGGCCATGAGGTTCCAGGGATGTGCTCTTAGCCACTCCCCTACAGCTGCCATCTTTACTACCACCCCCATCACCACTCCCATGAGTACCACTGTCATCACCATTCTCACCATCTTCAGCATCACAATCACCGAATCACCTCCACCACCTCCACCACCACCGTGACTAGCATCATCGTCACCATTACTGCCACCGCTAGCAGCAACACCATCCCAACAGAAAATAACAGAGTAGAAATCCAGACAAAAGGAAGAGATCTGAGCTGGGCTACTTGCCAAACAAGCTGGGCCACCAAGAAACAGCCACAGTCCAAATGGGAGGGGAAGTGGTGGGTGTGGGAGACACACCACAGGGGCTCAAGGAAGGCGGGCCTGGCATACCCATGTACCATTCAATCCAGTACTGACTGGGGAGACTGAGGCAGGGGCCACCAGGACCACCATTTCAAAGATAAAGACACAGTGGCCCATGGGAGGTAGCTGCCATCCTGGTCACCCAGCTGAGGGGGCCACGGAGGCCAGGGCCATGTGGGGCACTCCCTGCGGAAGCTCTGAGTTCCCCAGTCAGCTGGCCTCCCCCCTCAACAGCACTGCACACCTGCACCCAGGGGTGGGGGGACGGATGAGACATCCTGAGCCCAGCCAGTCAAAAGTGGGGAGGGCTGTGGGCACAGAGCCAGCACCAGCAGGCAGGGGACCCGGTTCTCCCTGCCTGCTCCGGACTCGAGAGTGTCGCCTGGACCGGGAGCGCCTCTGGGCTGTTGCTACAGAGGCCCCGGGAGTGTCAAGAGGTGAGGAGGCCTTCGTCCCTGTCTCTTGGCTATGACATGGGGTGTCCAGAAGGCACAGCCCCCGGTGCTGTGTGGCCTGGGGCAGGTTCCAGGACCTCCCTGAGCCCCTCACCTCTTCTGCTGCCAGGTGTGTGGGACACTGCAGACGATGGAGCTGAACATGAGGGCTGTGACAAAAGAGAAGAGGGCCAGGTAGATGAGGCCCTCGACGCCATCATAGCAGAAGCCTGTGAGGGCCTGCACGTAGTCCTGAGGGCAGGCGGGGATGGGGACGGGGACACAGACACCGAGAGAGAGAGACGGGGAAGCACAGGGTGAGATGGAGTGTGCACAGGGAGCCCCCAGCAGCCTGCACCGTCCCCGACTCGAGGCTGGGCAGAGGCCCTGTGACTGCTCCCCCTCCCCCTCCCCCACCCCTCCCCTAGCTGCTCCCCCTCCCCCACCTAGCTGCTCCCCTCCCCCACCTAGCTGCTCCCCTCCCCCTGCCCTCCCCTAGCTGCTCCCCTCCCCCACCTAGCTGCTCCCCTCCCCCACCCCTCCCCTAGCTGCTCCCCCTCCCCCACCCCTCCCCTAGCTGCTCCCCCTCCCCCACCTAGCTGCTCCCCTCCCCCACCCCTCCCCTAGCTGCTCCCCTCCCCCACCCCTCCCCTAGCTGCTCCCCCTCCCCCACCCCTCCCCTAGCTGCTCCCCTCCCCCACCCCTCCCCTAGCTGCTCCCCTCCCCCACCCCTCCCCTAGCTGCTCCCCTCCCCCTGCCCTCCCCTAGCTGCTCCCCTCCCCCATCTAGCTGCTCCCCTCCCCCTGCCCTCCCCTAGCTGCTCCCCCTCCCCCACCTAGCTGCTCCCCTCCCCCACCCCTCCCCTAGCTGCTCCGCCTCCCCCTACTCTGCTCCTAGCTGCTCCCCACTGCTCCCTGCTGCTCCCCGCGCCCGCCCAGCCATGGGCCGGCTCTAGGAGACGGCTCTCACCAGGTGCAGGCTGCGGCAGTCCACCAAGGCGGTGAGGTGCTGCAGGTTCACCTCCGTGCCGTTCAGCACCTCCTGGACACGGAGCAGGGGGTCCTGGAGGGCGTGGACCATGCAAGGTCAGCACAACGTTCCGGAAAGGGTCCTGAACCAGCCACAGACCTCCCTCCACCCCACACCCTGCCGTCGAGACCCCCTTGACCCCCACAGTCCCAGCACAGGCCCTGAGGACCCTTGGCTTTGAGAAAGGGGGACCCCCACGTCTGTGCCCTGGTCTCAGGGGGCTGCTGAGGACGTGAGGAGGACGGCGAGGAGAGCGGGACACACAGCGCCTGCCCAACGCGGCCGCCGGGGCGGGGCCTTCACTGCAACGGGCGAGACAGCAAACGCCCACGTGTCCCCTGACACGGGCCTGGTTCTTTTAAAAGTCACGTTTTAAGGAACAGTTTAAGACAATGGAAATTTTCAGAATATCTTAAGGAACAAAACATTGTCCAAGATACTCTGTGCAAAGTGAGACTGGTCCTATAGTGTATGTGTGTGTGTGCATGTGTGTGTGTGTGCGCACGTGTGTGAGTGTGTGTGTGTCTGTGTCTGCATTGTAAAACCTACCACAAATCCTCAGGGACGTGAAGGGAAGGATGGCAGGTGGGCGAGAGGGCCAGACCCCCCAGCAGGGTCCCCGGGAGGCAGCCTGAGCAGTGTCTGCGCCCCACCGCCCTTTCGTGATGAGAAGAGGGATCCCACTGGCTCCCCAGGCCGCACCCACAACGCCTCACCTTGGCGGCCGGGTGCTCCCGCGGGACGGTCTTCAGGAGCTCAGCCACCACGTCCTGCATCTCCACCAGAGCCTTGTGGCTGCCCGACAGCTTCTGCTCACAGAGAGGCCGGCTGATCCCAGCGGGGGTGGGGCAGCCGTCGCCCCCTCCCCGAGGTCCCCACCCACACACGGCGCAGGCCAGCTCCAGTGCCTTTGGCTTCTGCCGGCCCAGGGGGCGTCCAGCCTGTGAGGCCACGAGCTCGTGGGGTGGGATGGCTGTGCCTGGCAGTCTGCTCTGTGGGCCTGTGGGACACCTTTCCTTGGCCCCCCAGATGACCACACACCCCAGAGGCAACACGGTGAAAATACAGCGTCTTTAGAGCAGATAAACAGTCCTGAGGACCCCAGAGGGCCACACAGTTACGTGGAATGACAGGCAGTGGGCTACATGGCTTCCCTTCACATTCCACCGTGACAACATCCATCCACTTATTCCACAGAGCAGGCACAGGACCCCTGCTTCCATGGGGCATCCCTGGGCTCCTCCCACCCCCGCCAGACAATCGGCTTTGCCCTACAGGGATGGCTGGGGCAGCCTGAGAAATGAAAGGAGTCCCAGGGGTTTGGGGGCATTAAGCAGGCCACCCCAAGAGGCTTGTGCTGAGGCTCTCAGGGTGGTAACCCCGGGGGCAGTTAGTAATGTCAACGTGGCGTTCGCCCAACTGCCTCCCGACAGCTCCTGGGGCCCCAGGGGCCTGACGAGGTGTGAGAGTGGGCCTCGTAGTCTGTGGGCACCCGGGGGCGGGGGCCAGGGGACCAGACGCTCTGCGGGGCCGGAGCAGCTGAGCTCTCACCTGCTGGAAGGGGTTGGCGGCACGGGGCGAGCAGGCCAGGTAGTACTGAAGGATGTCTGTGGAGAGAGGTCAGGGCGGCTGAGCCACTCCAGCCGTCCGCGTGTGCCTGTCTGCGTCTGCGTGTGATGTATATTTATACGTGCGTGTCTGTGTATACGTGTGTATGAGTGTCTCCACACCTGCGTGTATGCTGAACATACGTGTGCTTGCTTGTATATATTTATGTGTATGCACGTATCTGCACGTGTGCACATATACGTGTGCGCGCACCTATCTGCATATGTACGGCTGTGTCTGCATGTCGTGTGTGTAGGTATATCTGTGAACACGTGTATGTCTGCACACATGGGTGTCTATATGCCCATTTCTGCATATGTGTGTGTGCATTCACACGTGTGCACCTGTCTGTATCTGTGAGCGTGCAGGTGTGAGGGGGGACATGGTCTCCAGGGAGCCTGGGGCCAGGGCCCAGGCGCTTCTGCTCTGAGCCATGTCCCTGAAAGGTGCACAATTCTCTCTTGGGGGGCAGCCTCGTATCTCCCCTCTCTGGGGAGCAGCAGACAGGGCACTGGGGGTGGGCAAGGAGTCAGAGGTCACCTGGGCGGGCATCTGCTCCCAGGCCAGTTGGGCAGAACAGTTCTTAGGCCAGAACGTCACCCCAAAGAGGGGGCATGAAGCCGGGGCGTGCAGGTGGCCTGCGCATCCCCATTAAAACAGGTGTTGATTCAGCGTCCAACGTTCAGAGATGGGGATTCACTTATAATTCTGATTTTGAAAACCTAAGAGATTCAAGCCCAGCCAGAGCTGGGGAAGAAGCCTTGGACCCCAAATGCCTAACACCCGCCCCCCCACCGCCCCGCCCTGTGCTCTCGGGTCCCTTCTTGGCGGCTCTCTGGGATCCAGCGCACGATGGGGGCCAGGAGTAAGGTCCATCACGGCCCAGGGCAGCCTCTCCGCGCCGCACCCATACTTGGCCGCCAAGATCTCGGTTCCTACAGAACTTATGTCGGAAACATAGGAACGCCCCACACTTGACTTTCGCCCCCTGTCAACGGAGCCAGCACGAGGCCTGACCCAGATGGCCTGTGGCCCCGCAGGCAGGAGCTGGCACTCACGTGTGGCTGGGACACAACTGCAGACTCACCCCCGCTCAGCACTGAGTGCTCCTCCACCATCCTGGCCACGTAGGGGTCGGGGTCCACGCAGAAGTCGCTGGAGCCCTGGGGTGGGTGCAGGCAAGGAGGATGGGATGACTGAGCTGGGCGCCCCCCCACCCCAGACCCCTCTGCTCTCAGGGGTGGAGCCTGGCCCCCCAGGGTCTGCGTTTGGCTCAGGAAGGTGGCGTGAGTCTGCGGGCGGCGGGGACTGACGTGCTGTGTGCCCGTGACAGGTCCCCAGGGGAAGAGGGGAGGGGCGAGGAGTGTGGCATCCCCCACCCCTCCCCCCGTGCTTGGCCAGCAGACGGGGATCACCTGTCCTCTCCATCACCTACCACAGACACGGCCAGCTCCAAGCCCAGTGCGCCCCAGCTGATGATCAGGGCCAGGACCCCCAGCAGGCAGACCCTTGGGGCAAAGAGAGTCAGTCAGCACCCTCCAGGCCGGGGTGAGGGCTGCACCCCACGCCAGGCTGGACCCGCAGACAGGAGGGTGGGACAGGGCTGACTCAGGGGACATGGCGCTGCAGGTGCCCCACCCCCTCCCCCTGCCCCGAGGGCCCACAGACTCACCCGACCAGGATCCCCTTGGAGCTGCGGATGAGGCCGACCAGTACCAGGAGGCAGATGGCCACGTCGAGCAGCAGCAGGCCCAAGTAGCCAAGCCACCTGGGGGCACAGCGTACACATGGGCCGGGCATAGGGGGCCCAATCCCAGGGCAGGAGAAAGGGGGTGCTGGGGCAGAGCCAGGCAAACAGCCCAGAGGAGCATCCACAGGCAGTTCTGGGATATGGAGACTGCCCTCATTCTTGTAACGTACGTCCCCATGGGGGACTCCTGCCACAGTGACCACCAGTGACCCCAGCCCCTCGCCCCAAAAGACCTCAGGCACTGGGAGCTGGGCGCCGACTGGCCCATAGAGACTAGTGGGAACCGAGCGGGGCAGGCAGGAAAGAGGGCCGCACCTGTACCAGTCATAGAGGTCCACTTGCTCGGCCAGCGCCTCCAGAGACACGGCTGGGTTCCTCCAAAATGGGATGGCAGCCGTGTAGCCCAGCAGCGTTTCGAGCAGGCCCTGCAGCCGCTGGACCGCCCGCAGGGGCTCTGGCCGGGCGGCCAGCTGCCGCTCCAGGCTCTGCAAGCTGGGCTCCGCCGAGCGGTTCAGGGCAGCTGCGGTGTCCCACACCTGCGCCAGGTTCGGGGTGGCGTGAGCCGGGGCACGGGCCGGCTCCCACACACGCCCACGCCTCGCTCCCACACACTGGGGCACACGCGGTTTACGAGCAGGAAGAGAGGCCCCCTCCCATGCGGCCACTCACGCGGTCCTGGACCCCCGCCACCGTGCGGTTGGCGTGGCGGAGCGAGTAGGTGGCCCGATGGATGCCGTCACTGGCCTCCCCGTTGCCGTAGAACCCCACGGCGATACCGGCGCTGGGACAGGGCGGGGCCGCATGAGGGCACAGGCCTGGGAGCCCCGGCCCGCTCCGCCCCCAGTTGCCCCGCCCCCGCCCCCGGCCGGTCCACCCGGCCCCTCTCCCTCTCGGCCCAGTCGCCCCTCCATCCTGCCCGCCCCGCCCAGTCTGTGGCCCCGCCTCTCTCTGGCCACGCCCCACCCGGCCCGCCCCGCCCCGCCCCGCCCCGCGCGCTCACCTGCAGACCAGAGTGGCGATGATGACGCACCAGGCGGTGCAGCAGCAGTCGGCGTCCGGGTGCTCGTCGCTCTTGCGCCGCCGGCAGCACAGCCAGAAGGAGTGGACGAGCAGGAAGAGGAGGTCCAGGGCGAGGCAGGCCAGCGCGGCCGCCCCCAGCAGCAGCAGCGCCTAAGGGAGGTCGGGAAGTGGTGCTGGAGGTGTGGACCCCCGCCCCGGCTCCGCACACGCAGGAGGGTCTGACAGGACCTGGCCACCCTGGCCCACCGGCGGCGTGGGGGAAGGGAGCGGGCCCAGGGTGCTGGCTGCAGAGCACACCTCGGCAGGGTCCCAGGGTGCTCGCGTCACAGAGGGGACTCCGAGGCCAGGGGCGGGGCGGGGGGGGGGAGAGGGAGGTTGTCCAAGGTCACACAGGGACACCAGCCAGGCCCCAGCAGGGGGTCTCCGGTGGAAATCAAGGGCCGTCAGAGGGACAGGCGCCAGTCATGGGGGAGGGGACTCACCTTAAGGGGCCTAGTGTCGGCCACAAGCCCCGCCCCCCCCCCCCACAGCAAACACCAGGGTGCGAGGAACAGCACCGCCTCGTGGGCTCTGCCCTCACACGCGCAAGCCGGAGAGCAAGCACAGCGGCCGCAGGCCCTGCCGCTCCCTTCCGCGCGGGTCAGCGGCAAAGGGTGGATGGACCCCTGCCGCCTCCGCCTGCAGGCTGCTCCCCTAAATCCTCAGTCAGACCACGCCACACGCCTGCCTGAACATCTCCACCAGCAACGAGCCCCGATTCACCAGCCTGGCCCCCGAGTCTCTGCGAGCCCATCCGCCAGCCCCAGCTCGGCCGTGCGCTGGCAGCAACCGCTGCCCCTCCTCCCCCAGCCGGAGCCCGCCTACCGCGGTCCTCAGGCCGGCAGGCCCACCCCACCCACCTCGCGCCACCTCCTCTCCTGCCTGATCTCCCCCCCACCCGCCCCCACGTGCGGAACACAGCTTGCTTGGAGCTGATGCTGAAATCAGTGCATCTACACGCATCCCCTCAAGGAAACTCCTCTTGGGGTGAGGAAGCCGGGGAATCGGGCCCAGGGCAGGCGGCACCCACGCTGGGGCCCTGAGTCCACCCAGCCTGGCAGCGCACGAGGCCAGGGCTCACACGGTCATCGGGGCTCGTCAAAAAGCTCGCGGGCCTAGACCACCGCCCGGGTGGCGCCAGGACGACCCAGTCCCGTGCACCAGATGAGAGAACGATGGTAAGATAAGCGTCACTGGCCAAGCAGGAGCCTAGCACCTGGGGCAAGGCCGGGGTGGGGCACAGCTGGGCTCACCGCTTGTCTGAGAAACGTGTCAGGTGCCAGGGCCTGGCAGGCACCCAACAGGCATAGCCCCCGTCCTCGGGGCTGCCAGGCTGGTGCAGGAGGCAGGGGCTGGTGCCTGCCGGACGTGAGCCGGGCCATGAAAAACAGAAAAAGCAGAACAGGCAGGAGTAGCAGGGCAAGTCTGCAAGGGCACATCCTCACCCAGCAGGTCAGGGAAGAGCACTCTGGGCAGAGGCCACCGCAGCTGCCAGTGCCCAGAAGGCGCTGTGCCAGGCCTGGGCACCCGGCAGGCGCACTTGGATCTCCTACAGCTTTGACTTGGTTTGTTTTTTGCTGTTGGGTTCTTTTTTTTTCTTTTTTCCTTTTATGGTTATCTTTTTTTTTTTTTTTTTCTAAACCACGAACCGTACTACCTTTATAATTAAAACACGAATCCAGAAACCTGTCAGTAGCTCTTTTCAGCCAGCCGTGGGAGGCCCCTGGCCTGCTCCCAGCTCTGCCACGTGAGAGCCGGTGCATCTCCCGCAGGCCCTGCTTCCTCTTCTGGGAATGTGACATTTCCCAGTCCCTCCCAGCTGTCACGTGGGAGAAGGGCCGGCTTATGGCGATGCTGCAGTCCCTGCTGGTGCCCAGTCCCCCAGGAGCAGAGGTCGAGGGGAGGGACACCCCGGGTGTCGCCACCAGGAGGCCGAGAACCGCCTGCTGCCGGACAGAGGTGTGGGGGAGTGGCTCCTGCCCAGCCCAGAGGGGCGGCTGGTCTCGAGGGGAACCAGAGGGCTGGGGTTCGAACGTGGCTTTGCCTGGTTCTAGGATGTGACCGTGAGTCAGTGGCCCTGTGCCTCAGTTTCCCCGCGTATAGAACAGGGCCAGTGGCATCACTCCCTAACCTAGCAGGGCTGCTGTGAGATGAAATGAGCTAATACCCGTAAAGACTTAGAACAGTGCCTCCGTGGGGAGCCCTCGGGGTGCCGCTCCCAGGCCAGCTCTACCCACGCAGCCGGGTGGGCTGGGGACAGGGAGCCGGTGTCCCAGCTGCTGCAGGGGAGTCCAGGCTGCTCACGGACAAAGTGAGCGTGTGCACGTTCACGCCCACACACGCGTATTCATGCCCACACGTGTTCACATGCTCGCTCACACCCACACACGTACACTCACACACATCCTGACACTCACGCACACGCACGTGAAGCTGCCGCCGCTGAGCTCCCAGCAGCAGTGCCAACAGCAGCCTGTGGCTGGAAGCTCTGTGGTCTTGGGGGGGCAGGCGGGGAGGGGTTCCCAAGCACCTGGGCATCGGACCCCTGCCAGCGACGGGGAGCGGAGAGAGGCGTCAGCCAGCCGAGGGCAGCCTCACGCACAGGCACAGCCACCTGCCTGGGGGCCCTAAAAGTCACAGCCCTGGGGGAGGAGCCTCCCGTCCCACCCCTGCCTCCTGGGCTGAACAAGTGACGGGCAGGGGCAAGGCAGGCCCAGCGCTGGGGAGCCCCAGGTCCAGGGCCTTGAGGGTGAGAGTGTGTCCCGGGGCTCCTCCGGGAGGGGTACCTGAGGGCAGGAGAGTGACTTCCAGAGGCTTCCCTGAAGGCAAGGACAGGCAGAGACCCAGGTGCTATATGTCACCCCTTTAGCCCAACACACAGGAAGCCAGGCGTCCGGGCAGCTGGGGTTCCGCCCCCTCCCCTCCTGTTCTGTCTGCCCAGCTCCAGAACGCCCTTCCTGACTGTGAGGACAGGGCCCTATTTCCACCATTTAAGCGCTGGGTCTGTCTGCCCACACCTCCCCTAGGGGGTGCTGGAAAGGCCTCGCTGAGCTCATCAATGTAGCTGGGGTGGTGCCCCCTCTGGCCCTGAGGCCTGGCCCACAGTGGACACTCAGAAACACGGGGCCCCTGCCCCCCACCCCAAGCTCTGACAGGCTGGGGCAGCTTGCTCTCTGGCAGGACGGCTTCCTTCTGGACGGGGCCAGCCTTAAACCTGGACCCCACTGGGCTGCTCGTGGCCCCTGGCACAGCCCCAGAAGGCAGGCTGCGGGGCCTACACCAGGACAGCCTCACTCAGCCCCCTGGAGAGGTGACAGCACCCTCCTCCTGGATGACACAGGGTCCCAGCCCACTGCTGCAGACCAGCAGAGCCCACGTGGGTGCAGGAGCCAGGCCTGGGGCGCACGGCAGCGGGCAGCTGCTTCCTCCCGCCCAGGGGCCCGGGGGGCCTGGCCTGACCTCTGCCCTGGTCCAGAGAACAGCCTTCCCCTGGCATTCCCGTGGCGGCCCCGCCTTCCCTTTCAACAGCCTGGCGTCCCCTCTGAATGGGAAATGTTTGATCAGCATCTGGGCTCTGACCAAATGGAATTTTCCGTCTGTGATGGAAGTGATGTCAGCACTCAGTCAGGCGAGACAAGGCGCTGGGGCCCGTATCCCGACCGCGGGCCACAGCGCTGGCCGCCTGCCCCCTGAGCGCGCCTCAAGCGCTGCGCCGTGAGGACTCGGCGTGGACACACGTGCGCTGGGCTGGGGGGGCCCTGTCCACCCACCCCCCCCGGCCCCACAGCCGCTGTTTCTCAGCCCTAGACCACCCCACCCTTCCCAAGGCCCTGCAGCCCCTGCCGTGGAATGTATCCACCGAGGAGGCCCCGGCCCGGCCGTGTGTCCACGCACTCCCCCCAGGCCCTAAGGCCCCCAGAGTCCCCACCGGCTCTGGAAACACCGGATGAGCCAGAGCTCAGGGTCTGAAGCCTCACTCCGTCTCAGTTCAGGCCCAGGCCCACATCTGAGGCCTATCAGGGGACCCAACAAGTCCCTGGCCTCCAGCAGGTCCTGCCAGCCCCGGCGAGGGGACAAGGGACAGGGGCCCGAGGGCAGAAGTGGTCTCTGTGTGACCCTCAGCGGGCTCCCTGTGCAGGTGGGTGGTCCCAACAGGGTGGGCGGATCCCCAGCTCAGCCTCAGGCTTGCTGGCAGTCCGGCTACAAGGGGGCTATCCAGCCGGCCCTGTAAGGGTAGGGCCATGGTGTGTCACCAAATCTTACTAATAAAAGCCCGTGCAGCAGAGGCTCAGCCCCATCGCAGCCGGGAGGCCACAGCGTGACAGAGCACAAGGTTGCAGGCCTGTCCCCTCCACGATCCGCTGCTGGCCCGCTCCGCCCGCCCTGCTCCTTCGGCACAGCCCAGACGTGGGCTGTCAACGCACGGGTATGCGCACCACACAGCGCCGGCTCGGGCTGCACCAGGAGGCCCCAGGCCACCAGGCCGGCAGGGCCACGCATGACCCTGGGGCAGCACCTCCACGTGTCACCTGCACAGGCAGCTCCAGCTAGGCGTCCTGGCAGCACATGGCATGGAAGCCTGCGAGGGAGCACGCCACACGCGGGGAGCACATCAGAACCACGGACACACTGCCTGCTGAACACGCACCCCTCCCGGCAGAGCCACTGCCGTGCCATTAGCAACTGACCCCGAGAGCTGGCCTGTCCACTCAGCCCCTCTGCAGGCCACCACAAGCCCGCAGCCAGGCTGGGGAGACACCGCCCCACCGGGAGACCCTCACGGAGGTTCTGATGGGAAGTCTGGGCCTATGGCTGCCCCAAGCACAGCGCCAGAGGCCGCTTCCCGCCACCCGGCCGTCCCAGTGGCGGGCCTCCTTGTGGGAAATCACGTGCACCCAGGTGCCGGCGCTGGCAGGGGGACTTGGGACCAGCAGTCCAGGGGTGACTTGGGTAGGCTCCGGGAGATCGGGCC
This sequence comes from Eubalaena glacialis, assembly GCF_028564815.1. NCBI lineage: Eukaryota > Metazoa > Chordata > Mammalia > Artiodactyla > Balaenidae > Eubalaena > Eubalaena glacialis. The sequence continues at coordinate 93,148,184 of NC_083728.1, read as the reverse complement.
CTTCCTCCAGGTCATGTGCTAGTGGGGTGGGGCCGGGATCCCAGCCCGGGGGCGTGACCGCAGCCTGAGGTCCCACCGCTGCCGGGCGGATGAGAGGGACTCGGGAGGGCTGTGTGCCTGCCAGAGCGGGAGCCCCCAGAGAAGGGCTGCCCCCCGCCACTCGGGCCCTGCCCCCCTCCCCCCGTACCAACTCTCCGGGGGAGGTGGCCTGGCCAGCTGGTAAAGAGCAAGGCTGCAAAGAGGAGGCAAGTCCAAATTCCACCAGGGACCTGGAACCTCACCAGCCCGCACTCCTGTGTCCTCACGTTGGTCACACCGGCCTCTCTGGAGTAGCAGGCCGGATTCACCACGCACAGGGCCTCCGGCCCGGAGCTGGTCCCAGACTGAGGACCATTAGCACACACGGTGTCCATACTCAGTGCCAGGCCTGGCCCTGGGCACGGGAGGGCATGGGACCCGCAGACACAGCTCCTGGTGGGCTGGCATCTCCCAAGACCCCAGCAGTGCAGGCCTGGAAGCACAGACTGTGGGAACCAGGGAGATCGGGGGAGGGGTGCAGAAGCTTCAGGGGGTGCCCTAAACTGCCATCGCAGGGTCAGTGGGTGCCAGCAGGGCATGGTGAGGTGTGGGGTGAGCACTCCCAGAGAGGGACAGTGTGAGTGAGGGCCCAGCACCAGGTCCAGGCTGCAGACCTGCGTCCTGGGGGGCCCCGGCAGCTGTGACCAAGGCAGGGGTCAGGCCTGAGCCTGCAGCCCCTGACAGCGGAGCGGGGGCTCCAGTAGGTAGGGGTGGAGTGGGAAGGGGGAAGCCATGGACCCCTCCAGTGCCTCTGGGGCTTGCCCACCCCAGCCCTGGGGCTGCCATAGGCCCTTCTCCAGAGGAAGAGACCAGGTCAGGGCGTCCGGGAGGCTGGCAGGGTCCCACACCCCAAGGCACCCTCTAGGAACCCAGAGATGTCCTTGCTGGAGCCCTGGGCCTGGGCGAGGAAAGGGGAGGGGCACCAGGCTGAGCTGCTGCCACAGCTCCTATGTCTGGGGTCTCCCGCTGGGAAGGACGCACCCCACGTGGCACTGCACCCTCCCCTAGCGCCGGCCCTCTGCCTCAGCGCCCACTGTAGCCAAGTTACACACACGGCCTTGTTGGTCCCCAGACCACCCAGGGCAGGGGTGGCACCATCCTCCAGGCCAGGGGCCTGGGGCCAGAAGGGACACTTGAGTGTCCCTCCAGGGCCCCCACACTTGAGTAATGGAGACAGGGTGTGAGCCAGTACAGGCCTCCTGAGGAAAGTTCCAGAAGAGGCCCCCTCACCTCCTGGGCCAGGCTGGCTGGGCGCTGAGGGCCGTGGAGCTGAGCCGGTTGTGCAGCCCGCTGCCCCCCACCCCGAACGTACTTGGCTGTGGCTCCCAGATGCTGGCCAGAAATTAAAAACAGATTTTCCACCGAGCCAGGCTTGGGTTTCACGAATTCCATGATGGTGAGCTCGTGGCCATGCCTGGAGAAAGCACAGCCAGCGGCCAGCATGCAGGAGCCCGGGAGGGGCCCAGCTGTCTGTCCAAGTCCCCCCGCCCTGAGGTCCTAGGTCCAGGCCACCAGGCTGCACACAGACACGCTCCAGCTGCGCCTCACATCCTCACGGGCACACCCCACCCTGCCCCGCCAGGAATCACCGGGACACAGGCCCAGCGAGGCGGGACTTGGGTGAAGCCCCAGAGAGAAGCTCTGGTGGGTCACCCCCCAGGCCCAGCACTCCCTGCTGCCCTCCAGGCCTGTGGGCCACGTGGAAGGACACCGAGGCCCCGCTCTCCCGCCACCCGCGCCCCGCCTGCTGGCGGAGGGAGCAGACACCAGAGAACGAGACGCCGGCGCGGCCCTCGAAGCCGCGAGCGTGTCTATTTCGGTCCCGGTGCCCTAACACGTCTCCCAGCATGACACCCAGAAAACTCTGCTCTTCACCAGCCTGTCTGCAAGCGCCTCTCCCCCCGCCGCCCCTGCAGGTGCACGCGACAGACCTCAGATGTAGCCAGGAGCTACCAGACAGGCGGTCACATCATCATCCAGACCAGAGCCCAGCCCAGGGCTCGTCTCCACCCGGGGGCACAGCCCAACCCGACTCAGGGGTCAGCAGTCTGGAGGGCCCCTCGCAACGGTCAGGAACCCAGCCCAGGGCGCACGGGGCCGGAGCAGGGGAGCAGGGGAGCCGGGCAGAGTGGCACCGCGCCTGGCGCTCTTCTCAGAGGCAGAAGCAAGGGGCCACTCAGGCTTTGGGCAGCCCGGCCTCACCCCGTGCCCTCGGCCAACACAGGACACACCTGGCTCTAGAGGGTGCTGCGGACAAAACCAAGCGCCCTTGGCACACCTACCGTTCAGAGCCCACCTGCCCCTCTGAGGGGACCCAGCCTCAGCCAGCCACCTCCCGGGAGGGGGAGGGGCGCACCAAGCAGGGGCTGCAGCCTGCGTGTGTGTAGGAGCCCAGCGGCACATGAAGAGCCCAGGCCCTGAGTGGGGGGCAGTGTGAACGGAGGCAGCGCCCCCCCCCGGCAGCCCGCCCAGCCCACGTGCAGACCCCGGCACCCCTCAGCTCCGCCAGGCCCAGCCCAGGAAGTCGCTCAACCCTCCCCTGGCCCTGCTCCCTGAGGGCACACCGGGCGCCTGCCCCGACTCTGGACAAGAAGCAGAGCAGCCTCAGGGCCAGCTGGCACCAGGCGCGGGCCCTGTCCTGCCCCTGACGCTGGGCTGCAGGCCTGGAGGCCCGCTGCAGCCTCCAACAGCCCCGTCCGTGGCACGAAGGGCACCCGCTGCCTCAGCAGATGTCCGCGGTGCATGGGCCCCTCGGGAGTCCAGCAGGGCAGGCGGCAGACCCAATTCTGGGGCATCTGCATCCCCTCTGCAGCAGGGACCCCCGGGCAGGCCTGGGACCTTAGCCACGGGTGTCCTCTGCAAAGTACCCCCCACCTCTGGCAGCGTGTGGCTCCCTGCTCTGGGCGACAGCGCCCGCCCGGTGTGTGCCATGAGAGCCTCGCCACGCTGAGCTGCAGCAACCCGACCGTGGGTCTGGGTCCTCACCCTCCGCAAGATCCTGGGAAGCCCCTGAGAGCCGCCTGGGGGCCATGTGTGTGTCCCGGCCCAGCACAGGGCTTAGGGTGGGCTCCCCGCAGATCCCAGGAGGCAGCAATGGGCACAGCCAAGCGCTCCTGGGTCCTGCTGCACCCGCCCTCTGTCACGTGCCCCAGTTCTTCGGGGGCCACGTGGGGCACTTTCTCTCTCTCTGTGATCCAGGCCCTGGGCTGCAGATTCGGTTCTTCCTCTCCAGCCAAGGACTCAGCAGAGCTGCCTTGGCCAGTGGGGGTCTGGTCCCAACACCCTCTGAGCCTTCCTGCACTAGCACCTGCTGGGGGGACCAGCCTCGGAAAGCGCACAGGGGCTGTGGCCGCAGGCAGGGCAGCGCTGGGCTGGAGCTGGAGCCTGTCCGTGTCTCCCAGCCCACTGATGCTGGCTGGCCAGGGGCCTCAGTTTCACTTCTGTAGTGTTGCTGTTTGGCTTCCCAGAAACAAACAGCTTACAAAACAAACGCCATGAGCCTCTTCGGTAGGGCAGCTGTAGCTTGGGGGTCAGAGCCACAGAGCATCCAGCCCAGAGCCTGACCAAGAGCCCCTGGTCAGAGCCAAAACAGGAGCCCTCCCAGCTGTTTTGTCCCCCAGGCAGGGCAGTACAGTGCTGGGGACAGAGCTGGTCACCGCATCTTCAGACCCGAGAAAACCAGGAGCCCCAGAAAGGCCCAAAGACGGCGCCTGGCGGCGCAGAGCCCACACCAGCGCCAGGCAAGAGTTTCATCCCAACACCTGCCCCTCAGCGGGTGTAAACCTGGTGGCAGAGGCAGCCAGCAGCCTCACCTCCCAGCCAAAGGGCCACGTGACAGTCGGTTCTCCCCAGCGCCCGGACACTGGCTAAGAGCGAAACTGACAAAGTTGATTTCGCCCAGCAGGGGCTTCCCTGCCCCCCCTGCACCCTCACAGCTGCTGTCCACGCAGGGCGTGCTCTAGAAGCTTCCACGCAGCCCCTCGGTGTGCTCTGTTACGTTTGGCACGTTTCTGTCACTGGGAGCCTTAGAATCCTGACTGGTGTCGTGGGATGCTGGGCAAGCACCAAGAACCATGGACCAAGGACATGGTCCAAAAGACATGATGTTTAAAAGCAGGTGACAAATTCTAGTCTTAGGTGGCACCCCTCCCCGGGTATAAGCGCATGGACAGACTCCAGCAATAGGGACTTTTTTTTCCTGTCCCCACACTCTTTCCTATTTTCCAAGTGTTCCATGAATGTGTCTTACTTTCATAAACCAGAAGAGAGGCGATAAATGCTGTTTTTAACCAGAGTGAATTTCCTCCTGATTGTGGAGATGGTGCCAACGGAGCCAGCCTCACTCACAGGCACACGCTGACCCTGCTTGAGTCACAGCGTTAAACCAGGGTGCTGTGGTCTCTGCTAGGAGACTACTGGCTCCTGTGGGTCCTGCCTAAGTGGCCTTCCAGGCTGGCCTCACACAACCCCGGGCACAGAGCACTCACCAGCTCTGAGGCAGCATGTTCAGACCAGAGGGACTCCCTTATTTTGGGCTGAGGCCCAGGCTTCTCTCTGCCTCAGGGCCTTTGCATGGGCAGTTCCCACTGCCTAGAACCCTCTTCCACAAGGTCTCTGCACAGCCACCTCGGTCTTATCTTTAGGGTCTCGATGGGAACATCCGAGCACTCAGGGCTTTAATGGGAAATGGGCCCCACACGCTGGGCTGACGTGGAAGGTGAGCTGGTGTGCCCACTGCACGCCAAGCTCCAGGCAGGTCCTCGCCTTCCGGTCGTTCACAGCCTGGCTCACCGCCTCCACGGCAGGCAAGGTAGCGCCTCCTACAAGAAGCCTTCCCTGACTGTTGGACTTCCGCAGGCCTAGTCCTGACCTGATCACAGCACCACCATACCAGGCTGTACTGTTCTCCAGCTCACAGCTTCCAGTCCCCCCTTCACTGGTGGAGACAGTGAGCGACAATGAGAGAGACTGAGGGCAGAGAGTGAGTGTGACCTCTGCCTCAGGACACCAGGGGTGTGGGAGGCTTGGGAGGGGGGAGTCGGGAAGGGCTGGTAGGAATTAAGGGGGCAGATCCCCCTCCCAGGTGAAGCCCAGAGAGGTGGATGGACCCACCCAAGGTCACACAAGTGGGAAGCTACAGAACTCGAGCCCAGGCTGGGCACCCCGCAGCCAGGCACCCGCACTCCGGTCTGCGGAGAGGGCTCTGAGACTCTCCCCCCACCCCCCGCCTGCAGCCATGACAGCCCTGACCTTCACCATGGAGGACAGATTGGCCTCAAGCCACATCAGGTCACAGGCTATGCAACCACCAGGGAGTCTCCTCCCTCCTCTGGGCCTGCGCCCCCTCCCCTGTAAAGCGAGCATCCCGCCATCAGCTGCCCCAGGTTTGGGGAGCTCCTGGCATGCTGGCAATAGCCCAGTCCCGGGGGAGCCAGGCCGGCAGCCAGGCAGGCAGGTGCGGGGGTGGGGCGGCACCGAGCAGACCCCAGAAGCCTTCTGCCCCTTCCAGCACCTGCCAGCCCGCAGATCCCATCAGGCCCCACAGAACCCACAGCAGCACCCTCCTGCAGTCTGTCGATTCAGCAAACAGCATGAGCCCCCAGGAGACAGAAGTCACGGCCAGGGAGCCCCTCCTCTCCAGGGTGGAGGCCTCGGGAATACGGAGCCAAGAGAAATCACAAGCCTTTAGGATGCAAAACCCGATCCTTGGTCTTGCAGAGGCTCCAAGCCCCTAGCACAGGGCCGGCCAGGGCTCTGAGAGCCCGCAGAACAGCCTCCAACAGCACCGAATCCCTCAGTCACATCCCCTGCAGGGGGCCAGCCGTCGGGGACTCAGGAAGCCCCTGTTCCCCAAGGCTGACTCTGGCTCCTAGGGGGACAGGGGCAAGGGGCCTGAAGCAGGATTCCGGCCCTACCACCCACTCGCTATGTGATTCTCAGCCAATCTCCGTTTTAAGCCTCAGTTTGCTAATCTGTACAATGGAGACGACTGTCCTCATCTTCCAGATTTGTGTGAGAAAAGGCTAGCGATAGCCCCAAACAGCACCCCCAAACAGGGTCTGGCCCATGGGGTTTCCAGTGGGTTTCACCGGGCTCCCAGCAGTGGGTGGTGGGGGCAGGAAACAGCGAAGGTCAACAGCTGGTCTCCCCAGGCCATACCACCCCTCTACTCCTGCATCAGGCCCCGCCTTTCCCCTGGGCGGCCTGGGAAGCAGAAGTCCCTCCCCAGCTGGGCCCAGCCCACATGGGGGGAGAAGACTGCTAGGCCCCTGCAGCCCAGGTGGGTGCCAGACACAGACAGGCTCCCAGGCCAAGAGGGGTGCCCCAAATCAGGAGGATACGGGGTCCACCACCCACCAGCGGGATGAGGGCGGCCATCCCCCCACAGCTAGGAATGCTCCCCCAGGGGAGGCAGGAAGAGGCCCTAGGCCAGGGCCCACGCCAAACCATCGCCCACCCACCCAGAAAGGGAGCTCTTTGGGCTGCACACCCAACACAGAGCAGGAGCACGGGGCCCTCCCTCACCTCCCTACCAGCCCTGCAAAGAAGGCGCACCAGCCCAGATTCAGGAATGAGGCAGTGAAGGCTCAGAGAGGTCAAGTGCTTGCCCAAAAGCACCAGCACAGGAGGGCAGGGGCAGGACGACTCCCAGGTCCGGCTAGCTCCACAGCCCTGAGCCAGCAGCGAGGTGGGGGGGGGGACGGAACCAGGCTGCTTTCCACACCGTGAATTATTCAGCGGCTAATTCTGCTCCGCGGGGAGAGGAGGAGAGAGAGTGAGTCAGAACCTCCCCCGCGGCAGAAACCAGGGCCCTCTCAGGAGCAAAGGGCCCTGCGGGAGGCCGGGCTGAGCGGAGAGGGGCCTGGCCACCACTCCTGACGCCTCCAGGGGCCGCAGGCATTGGCCCCTCGCTCACTTCCCACCGCATGTCCGGGCGCCTCGGAGGGCAGGAGGGATGGCAGCCAGTTCAACCATGGTGGGCAGCATGGGCAGGTGGCAGCCCACGGGCCAGCAGGAAAGCTCCACGTGGGTCACAGACACCCCGGGTACCCCTGGAGCTTCAGAACTGACAAGTGGCAGAGAACTTGCTAAAGTAAGGTACATTGTCCTGTTCTGTGGAAGCAGGGCCCCAGGGACAGGTGTGGCAGAGCCACCCCAGGTGAAGTTCCTGGGGTGCATGGAGGAGTGGTGTTGCCCTCACACTGGTCAGCCCCCCAGGGCTGGGCTTCTAGAACACGGCATCCGGTTTTATAAGAATCCTGCTGTCCCTGGGTATGCATGGGCCAATCCCTAGCCCCCTTTCTAGTCTGCTTAGAGACAGATCAGCAGGGCTGGGGGACCGGGCACCACGTGAACACTGAGGCTGGGGCGGCAGGCTCCCCTGCAGAGCTGGGGTGCTTCCGGTTCTCCACCTCTGGACAAGGGAGACCAAAGAGGAAAGAGCTCTGAACTGGAGAGGGGTGACACGGTCCACGGATACCGGACTCCCAGGCCATCTTACAAGCAAAGTCATTCCCACCCCACCCTGGGGCTCTGCATTCATCACCAAAGAGGAACTCAGAGGTGTTCTGGGTGACCAGGCACCCCAGTCACTGGGTGTGTGGAATCCGGATCCCCAGGCAGGAAGGAAATGTCCACAGCCGGGTCCCCTGCCCTGCACTCAAACAGCAGTGGCTCAGTGGCAGGGGTGGCGCTTGGGCTTGGCATGACCCCAAACCTAGGGCTCCACTGGTACAGTCTGGTTACTCGGGGAGAGGGCTGCGAAGGGTCCGTGCCACTCCCCAGCTCTGCCCAGGCGCTGCCCCTTTCCAGCCTTCCAGACTGAGGCCAATCTGGCGTCCCTGTGGCCAGGCCTCCCTCCCTCCCTCAGGACTACAGGCAGCCGGGTCTCTGGGCAGGCACCGTGTGTACATCCCACAGCTTGGCCGCCCAGCACGGGGTCATTACCAGCCAGGGAGGGCTGGCATCTACCCAGACCACTCACCCACCAAAAGCTTGGCAGTGAGTGGGATTCCCCGGCTGGGGGTGAGGGGTAAGGAATCCCCACCTGGCTTCACCCAATGTTCTCAGGCATGGGCTGTGGTCTCAGGGCCCTGGGTCCTCTGGGTAGGGAGCTCTGCCTGGCAACACCCCCAGGCCGCCCCTGGTCAGGGGCCTTAGCAGGCACTGACAGCTGGCAGAGGGGTCTCCATGGAGGGCAAGGAGGCGGCTCCTCCTAACCCCAGAAAGGAGGCTCTTAGTGGCTCCAGAAGAGAAGGCTAGAATCTGCAGGGCTGTGGACCCTCCATGGGGGATTGTGTGGGGGCGGGGGGATCCTTAGACTCTCAAGCAGGTGAGACCTGTGACCCAGCAGGAGGCTCTCCAGAAGAACGGGTGCTGGAATCCACGAGGAGGAGTGGGTCATAATCCTCCATGGAGGGTGGGGAGCCTTTAGACCCTCAAGGAGGAGAGGACCATGACCCTCGGGGAGGGGGGCTCAGGACCCACGGCGGAGGAGGGGGCCGTGACCGTCGGTGGGGGATAGGAAGTCTTTAGACCTTGAAGAAAGAGGGGGCCGTGACCCTGGGAAGGGGGATCGTAACCCGCAGGGAGGGGGGCCGTGAACCTCGGAATGGAGGGGCCGTGACCCGAGATCTGACCCCCGACCCAGGGGGCCCGCGTCACCTGCTGGTAGTCGGTGTCCTCGGGCCGGAACTGGCTGCTGGTGGTCTCCCAGTGCAGGTCGAAGTGGGGCAGCCGGTGCAGGAGGCTCACCCACCAGGGCGCCGCGTAGCTGACCCCGGCCATGGCGGGCCGGCGGCTGGAGCGCGCGGCCGCCGCGGGGCTCCCTGGCTGGCCTGGGGCGCAGGGATCAGGGGCCCGCCGACCCCGGCCTGGCCTCCCGCATCGCCCGCGCGCTCCTGGGTCCGGCCCGGCCCGGCTCGGCCCGGCTCGGCCCGGCTCGGCCCGGCTCGGCTGCGCTCGGCTCCGGTCGGCCGCCCGCGCCCGCCGCCTCTTTGTTCGCCGCCGCTGCCGCCGCCGCCGCCGCCTCCGCGCGCCCCCGCCCACCGCCCGCCGCCCGGCCCCCGCGCCGCCATTGGCCGGTCGCCCGCCGGCCCCGCCTCCCGCCCCCCCCGCCCGCGCGCCCCGCCCCGCCCTGCTCCCGCCCCGCCATTGGCACGCTGGACGAGGCTCCGCCCACTAGGGCCCCTTCCCCAGGGCGAGGGGCGCCTGGCGGGGAAGGCGCTGAGGACCCGCAATCCCGGCAGCGGGCTCTTCGTCCGCTGCACATGGAGCTGCGCTTCACCCGGGCGCTCGCTCGTTGGTTGGACCATTGCACGTTCACTGAGCTTCTGCAGGGACTGCCTGGAGGGGCTGGGCTGGCTCCTCAGCAAGCAACCGCGGCTCACACGCAGACTGCGGCGCCGGGCAAGGGACCCAGTGGCCTGTCTGTAAAATACGGATGATTTGGAGGCAAAGCCTGGCTTGGTGACCTAGAGCTGTGTGATCTTGGGCAAGTCACTTAACCTCTCTGTGCATCAATGTCCTCGTCTGTAGATAGGGAATACAATGACTGTAAAATGCTCAGAGCATCAGAGTGTGACCCAGTCCCAGTAAGTGGCCGGGGTGAGGGGTGGGCGTAAACTCAGTTCCTAACGGAGCTTCCCTTTGGGGAAGGTTGGGTCTTTTCTCAAGACCTAGAAGAAAGACAGTGCCCTATCCTGGCATCCTTGAGCCTGGAAATTCAGGCAGCTGCCAGGGAGGGCTCAGTATGGACCTGGAAGCCACACAGCCACACTTCCTAATGGAGCGTCTCCATGCGTGTTACTGAGATGGGGACCCCATGAACAGACAGAGGAGGCTGGAAACGCTCTAGGTGCTTGGCCCAGCACACCCCTCTCTGTGTACCCCAGGGGCAATGGGTGCATCCTGTTGGCTCTGGCTCGTCACCACCTGGGGGCATTATTTCTGGACCTCCTGCATTCTGAGAAACAGGTCTCCACACCAGGGGCTCTGCCATCTGCCATGCTTGGGCTCGGCCAGCTCTGTGGCTGGGCTGGGTTCTTGCAGGCAAGGACAGCTCTGGGCAGTGGCTTCCCAAGAGGCCCGTCTGTCTGCTCACCTGACTGCCCTGACTTGCCCGTTTTCCTGTGATAAGTCTGGGAAGCCCCAATGGGCCTCCTGCAGACAGGCAAGCATGGGACAGGTGGGAAAAGAGGCCTTTGCAATGCTATGGTTTCCACTCTCTGGTGAGTCACAGACACCACCCGGTTGGGGACTAACAGCCCTGAGCTCCTTTCCACGTTCCAAGAAGCTTCACAAAATTGTGCGTTTTCCTCTGGTAGGGCCAGAAAACCAGACCCAAACATTATATGAAATGGTAACTTGGGTGTACGGGGTTGAATTCTGTCCCCACAGAAAATATGTACAAGTCCCAACTCTTGGTTCCTGTGACTGCGATCTTATTTGGAAATAGGGTCATCGCAGATGCGATCAAGGTACGATGAGGTCATAGGAGATTATGGAGGTCCCTAATCCAACGACGGCGTCCTTATAAGAGAGAAATTTGAACACGCGTTGCAGAGATACAGAGACACGAAGAGAACACCATATGAAGGCAGAGGCAGAGATGGGAGTGATGTGTCAAGAAGCCAAGGGGGGCTTCCCTGGTGGCGCAGTGGTTGAGAGTCTGCCTGCCAATGCAGGGGACGTGGGTTCGAGCCTTGGTCTGGGAAGATCCCACATGCCGTGGAGCAACTGGGCCCGTGAGCCACAATTACTGAGCCTGCGCGTCTGGAGCCTGTACTCCGCAACAAGGGAGGCCGCGATAGTGAGAGGCCCGCGCACCGCGATGAAGAGTGGCCCCCGCTTGCCACAACTAGAGAAAGCCCTCGCACAGAAACGAAGACCCAACACAGCCATAAATAAATAAATAAATAAATAAATAAATTTTTAAAAAAGGTGACTTTAAAAAAAAAAAAAAAGAAGCCAAGGAACCCCAAGGATTGCCACCAGGAGCTGGGAAAGAGGCCTGGAGCAGATCCTCCCTCACAGCCTCAGAAGGAACCAACGCTGCTGACACCTTGATCTCCGACTTCAGCCTCCAGAATTGAGAGACAAGACACTTCTGTTGATTAAGCTGCCCAGTGTGTGGTCCTGTTATAGCAGCCACAGGAAACTCATACATCAGGCTGCTCAGAGCTTCCGGTTGGCAGGCATTCTGTGTCTCTGATTGCACAAAATGGCAAAGGAGCTTGTCACTGATTAATATTTGCAACGTGTTTGGTGGGTGAGACATTTTCCCGCAGGGATCCATGGAGAAAGAATGATAAAGGAGGTCCAGGGTGGAGAAAAGGAGGGACCCACAACATGCAGTTCTGGAAAAGCACCGCCAAAGCCTCTACTGGTGGAGCCTGAGCCTGAAACCTACTGCTGCTTGAGGTCCAGTGTTGGTGAGAAAATCCCCGTGGAACTGAAAAGCCCCTGGAGAATTGTGCTTTCCTGTGGGTAAATAGGATCCAGGGGCCCTGGGGTCTGATGCTTGCAGCGGTGTGATCTCTGCATCTTTACTCCTGTCCTTGATCTGCAAAACGGGGTTCCTGCGGCCAGGCACCCAGGGGGTCGAGGGTTAGAGAATGCCAGGTGGCAGGGGTAGGGCACAAGGAAGGCCTGCCGCCACCCCACGCCACCCTTCTTTTGCCTGGCACTCACTGGCTGGAGCTGCAGTGGTTCTTCCTGCCTGTCCTGGGTCCCCTGCAGCTGGAAACTGACTTTAGCCCCACTCTACAGATGGGGCAGCTGAAACTGGCTTCCACTGTTGCTCAGGGGGTACAAGAATCACCACCCGGTCAGGGAACCAGGATTCAGCCTCATGCTGTTGCCCGCAGACTACGTGACCTGAAATAGGGCTCCAGTGGCCGGAGAAGTCGGAGAGGACTTGGTCTGCAGTGCTGGCCACTGACCAGGACGCCAAGGGACATGCCTTCAATGACCTTGCAGTGTGACTCGGGGAGACGGCTGACGGAGAAACGGCTAATCTTCCCCCAGCTAAGGAAGCAGCCCAGGCAGCGATAAGGAGCCACAGCCTCCCATCGCCTCCACCATGGGGACCCAGAGCCGGGGAGCCCAGAAGGCCCAGCAGGGCCAGGCCTGCGCGGGCAGGAAGGCCCAGCTGAGCCACCCTCAGTGCCCACACCCACGATCTCCTCCGGCCTCAGCCAGGTTCCCACATCACAGAGCGGGTGGTGAGGGGGTTTTCGAGGCTCAGAAGTGAAGAAACTTGCCCCCAATGGACACATTCAAGTGGCAGGCAGATGGGCCTTGATTTCCTTTATTTGAAATGGGACTAAAAATAGTCCCACCTCCTGGGGAGGTCATGCGGTCCAGGCTGTGTGTGGAAAGCCAGGCTGTATGCCCAGCTCCCGGGATTCTCCATCTTTGGACACTGTTCCTTTCTTGCTCTCACCCAGGTCTTCTCGGCTCCAAAGCCCAGGTCTTTTCCTTTCTTTTCTTTTTAAATTAACTATCTCCTACTCCAAATCACAGGGCCTCTGAGCCCCAGCCTTTTCATGGCTAAAATGGGTAGAGTCCTGCTTAGCTCATAGCAACGTGAGCGAATGTAAAGTGACATGACACCGCAGCACTATTCACAACAGCCAAAAGGTGAGAACAACCCAAATGTCCATCAGCTGGTGAACGGATCAGCAGAATACAGCACCGTCACTCGGTGGGATATTATTCAGCCATAGAAAGCAATGAAGCACTGACACCTGGTACAACATGGATGAACCTTGAAAACACAATGCTCAGTGAAAGAAGCCAGACACGAAACCCCACAAACTGTATGATTCCATTGAAATATCCAGAATAGGCAGATCCACAGAGACAGAAAATGGATTCGTTGTTGCCAGGGGCTGGGAGAGGGGAGTGGGGAGGGACTGCTTAATGGGTGAGGGGTTTCTTTTCGGGGGGATGAAAAGTTTTGGAAATACATGGTGAAGGTTGCACAACATTGTGAACAAAGTTAATGCCACCGAATTGTACACGTTGAAATGGTTATGCACATTTTGTCACAGGTACAAATGATTACATGTGCAAGGGTATCACTCGGTATCTACCTGACCACCTTCCTTCTTCTTTCCTCCCTCCCTCCCTCCCTCCCCTCCCCTCCGCTCTCCTCCCTCCCTTCCCTCTTTCCCTGTGCAGTAGAGTCTGTGAGTGAAGGACAGGGATGAGAAAGTCTGCAAGGAGAGAGCACTGAGGACTGAGCTGCTTGGAAGCATCTGGTGGAAGCATCTGGTAGAAGCATCTGGAACAAAGGAGGAGGCAAGCCAGGCCAGGACCTCCCCAGGGTCTGTTCTCCAGGCCAGGAAGGTGGCTGGGTTGAGCCTCTGGAATGGTTTGTCCCAAGACCTGTAGGCGCTGGGAGAAAGGCCAGGCAGGGGATGGGTGCCAGACCCTGGGGCGGAAGCCAGAACAATGGAATCCCCTGCATTTGGACCCTGTCCAGCGAGATTCACATTTTCCATGGAGATAGAGCTCGTGAGAACCGGCAGGGAAAAGGGAGAGCCGGATGCCGGGTTTCCCCAGCTCCCGCTGAGATGCACAGCCAGCCTAGCGCCTGGTCCCCACAGACACCTGGCCACAGAAAAGCCACAGGAGCGCTGCTTTCAAGCTGGCCATGGTGGAATTGCCCCGTGGCTCTGGAGGCTGGGAAAGATGCCAGCCAGTGTGGTCCCTGAGCAGGCCACGGGAGCCAGCCTACCAGACCCAGCCAGAACGACGTGCACACCTCTGGCTTGCCTAACATCACCTATCCAGCCGCCTCGCTTATCCAGAGAGCGCCCCCCCCCCGCCCCACCGGGAACCAGGAAATCAGTAGGGATGGCCTCTGAGCTGCCAAGGATGCTGTGCCGAGTCCCAGCACACACCCGTGGTCTCTCTCAGAGCCCCCTCACTCTTACTTCACACTCAGTACTGACAAGGCTGGTCTCTGTGTCCCAAGCCCAAGGCAGATCCAAAGCAGCGCCCCAGAGGAGGTAGCCCCAAAGTTACATGAAGGGAGACTGGCACCGGATGAAAAGGAGTCACAGAGACACCCTCCCCGGGTGGGTCCCTCATCCCTGCCCACCCGCCCCGCCCAACCTGGCATCTGTGGTGAGCATTGTGCCAAGTTGTGGGACCTGGGCTCATCTCAGGCTTTGCCACCAACCACGAGCCCTGTGGGGACCTATGTCGCCCTCAGGGGCCTCAGTGCTCACCAAGCCCGGCTTCCCCGTCTTACAGCAGGGGAAGCTCAGGCTCCACACCACAGCCTTGACTCGTGAAGAGAGCAGGAGCTGTGTTCGGGAGGCCGTCTCACTCGAGGGGAGAGGGTGACGGTGCGTGCACACTGATATTTGCACAAACACCTTTCGTGCCCAGAGTCTCACCTAATTCTTGCGCGAGGCGGACAACCACAGTCCCTGTTTTAAGAGAAGGAAACAGAGGCTCAGAGAATTGGGTGCAGAGACAAGATGGAAACCCCTGTCTTTTCTTATTTCTGGTTTAACTCTCTCCCCAGTGCAACCCGCTGAGTGATGTTTTTTTGTTTTTTTTTAACTTTATTTTTTATTTTCTACTTTATTTATTTATTTAGGTTGTGCCGGGTCTTAGCTGTGGCACGCGAACTTTTAGTTGCGGCATGCATGTGGGATCTAGTTCCCTGACCAGGGATCGAACCCGCGGCCTCTGCATTGGAAGAGTGGAATCTTAACCACTGCGCCACCAGGGAAGTCCCTGAGTGATGTATTTTTAAAAGGCTGATGTGTTGGTTATCTACTGCTGCATAATGAACCACCTCAAACCTTGGTGGTTTCAAGCAACCACCACAGTGTTTGTTGGCAACTCCGGGGGTCAGCAGCATGGGCCGAGCTGGGTGGTTCTTATTCTGTCACGCAGAGTCACACATGCACTTGCAGCCATGTGGCAGCTCCACCGGGGCTGGGTGGTCTCAGCCGGCCTCATTCATGGCTGGCGGTTGGTACTGGCTCAACAGACCACGTGGCTCCAGCCAGCTACCTCGGGCTTCTTTAGCCGGCATCTCAGGGAGGCCAGAGAGGGCAAGCCAGAGGCTCGTGTCCCCTTTAATAACGCTCCATCGGCCAAAGCCAGTCACAGCCAAGCCCAGGGATGAGGGGCAGTCAGGACAGAACAAGGTAGGACAGAGCGGGGTGTGGACACAGGGCCATGGCTGTGACCATCTTGATTCAGTGAACTCCCCAAATGGGGAAAGGTTTCTTCAAGCTGTGGTGCTCTGGGGGATGTTCTTTGGTCAGCCAGTAAGTTCCCTTCCACCCTGCTGGGCTCGGGGAAGGGGGCTGGGTGTGGGCAGCTGGGAGAGGAGGGTCCTGGAGGCTGAGGTGCGTATGGGCTCCTCCTGGCAGCCTCACGAACCTCCACTCCGTCTCCAGGAGCAGTGGGTCTCTGGCCCTCCGTGGGCTGGGGTCCGTGTCGGTGACCAAGGCTAGCTTGGAAGGGTAGACCAAGCATTGCACTGCTCCTGTGCTTGGGGAGAGGGGACGCCTTTCTGGGACTTTGGAAGAGGCCCAGCAGGGCCAGGAGGAATTGGAGTCCTCCCATCCCACCCCCTGCCTGGGGCCGTGGGAGGGACAGACGCACACTTCCCTCTCCGGAGCCGCCCCCCCCAGCTGCTCCCAGGTTTGGGCTGCCTGGTGACATTGTTTCCCCTCCAATAGTGGAGACCCTTCCACCGGGCAGCTTTCCAAGCCTCGGTCTCCGCGTCTGCAAAAGGAGGACAGTCCTACCTCCCTGCCCGGTGGTCCCAGGGTCACGCTGGAAAGGGGGTGTTCACAGCTGTAGCCCAACTTCCTTCCTTCACTGTCACCTGTCCCCCAGTGACCAGCTCAAGTCACTCACCCCGCAGCCCGGAAGTCTTTGCCTTGCCTGCTAGAGGCCGGCCACTGGCTCCCATGTGGGGGACACTGGGTCCCCAGATTCAAAGCCGGGCCTGGACAGACCTTGTTCTTCGCGTGGGGAGGCCTGTTTCACTGTCAGGGTGGGGTCCAGGGAGTCAGGGTGAGCCAGGGTTGCCTCTCCTGGGGAGCCCGGGGGCCTCCCGCTCCCCAGAGAGATGTGATCCCAGCCTGGGCTCCGAAAAGGAAGCCCCTCGTCCGGGCCACCAGGAGCTTTGACGGGAAGGGCTGTGCCCTTGGTCCTGAGCTTCCCCCCAACGCCTGGGTCTCTGTGAAGGAATCTGACCGTGCCATACTCCTGCTGGCCTCTCCCTGGCTCCCAGGGCCTCAGAACCAAGTCCAAAGGCGCCCACATCTGCCCCTGCTGCCCCACTCTGCCCCATCTCTCCCGGAGGTGCAGGGTGGGCGGCGGTCAGGTGAGGAGCAAGGCAGAGGCTTCCAGAAGCAAAGCCATGGTGACGACCCATCACAGCTGGGCCCTAATAGACGCTCCATGCGTGTTTCCGGAACAGACACTATCGTGGTCTTAGAGAGCACCGCTGGCCGGCATAGGCCCACCCAGGCCACCGGCTCACAGCCACCCAGAGACATGGCCATCGTCACTCCCTTTTTACAGATGGGTAACAGGCTCTCCCCAGGCCACCAGCCAGGGTGGTTTGGCCCCTCAGGCCGGATTCTTCTGCCTGTGGGCCCAGGGACCCTTTCCTCCCCAGACGTCCCAGCTGGGTCTGCAGCGTGGGCGTGGGGCTTGTGGGGAGCAGGAGGTCCCACCAGGCTCGCCTCCTCGTCTGCCCAAGGCTGAGGCCCAGCTCTGGGGGCGCACTCTGCTATGCAGACGCCTCCACTGAGGATCCCAGAGGAGGGGCGGCGGGAAACGTGCTCCCCATCCGAGGCTGCGCCCCGCCTGCCCGGCCTGCTCCCCCTCCGGGGGCCTGGGCTGCCCTGAGTGCTCTCCTCTCTGGGTGGGTGGCGGGGAGGGGGCTGGCTTTACTGGGCTCCGCTGGGCCCTGGGTTGCGGGGTGGGGTGGGGGGGCAGGCGGCATTCACAGGGCTCCTCACCAGCCCTTGGGCTATTGTGCTGCCCTCCCAGCTGCCAGCCATCCGTCCACCTTCTGAAATGCAAATCCGACTCTGTCATTCTCCTGCCAGCAGCCCTTCCCTGTTCCCACGGCTCCTGGGGTGAAGGCCAAACTCCTCAGCAGAAAGTGCGACGCCCCCTCGGCCTCCGCTTCCCCCCTGAGCTCCGCGGCCCCCCGGGCCCCAGCTGCCCCGGTGCCGTTTCCGGCTCTGGGGGGGAGGCGGCGGCTGCCGGTTCCCTCACAGGAAGAGCCGCCTCCCCACGGGCTCAGCCTCAGCCCCTCGTTCCTTCTTCTGGGCGTGCGGGGGGAACAGCCTGTTCCTGACCCTGTGGCCACCGCCCCCCCCCGCACACCATGCCCCTGGGCCTCTCCCGCATGGGCCCTCGCCACCCTGGTGAGGGGTGCTCAGCCAGACTTCTGCCCACTTGGGGCCCTGCACCTGGGCAGGTGGGTGTTGGGCAGGGAAGGAACTTACTCCAGTCCCACAGAGCTCAGCCTAGCTGAGAGACAGACTCGCAAGCAGCTGAAATACCCCTTGATGCTGTGCACAAGTGCCTTCCTCCCTCAGTGCCTGGCACGCGGCGAACGTGCAGGAAATCTTAGAGCACACGAAATGAACTCGCGTTGTGAGAACACAAAGAAAGGAGGGGCTGATTGCAAAGAACTTCTCAGCAGCGGGGGCCGTGTGGGCTGGCTCGGTGGGAAGGACATTCCTGGCTGGGAAACAGCTCGTGCGAGGGGCCAGCTGGAGGTGGGGAAGGGCCTCGTGTTTCTTGAAAGGCCGGGGGATGGGGGCCGAGCTGGGGCATGGAGGGAATCCAGGGTGCCCCGAGGAATCTAAATGAATCTGTTGAGCAAGGGGAGAAGGTGTGCGTTTACGGAGGTGGGGAGGAGGACCAAAGGGCCTGAGGCTGGAGGGAGACGAGGAACAGGGAGGAGAGTGCTGGCCATCCCGCTGGATCTATCCTTCTCTTCTTCCCTAGTAACAGGCCCTCTCACTTTTATTGAGCATATTGCCATCTAGAATAAAAGACAACATTTCCAGGCTCCCTTGTAGCTGGATGTGCAACTATGTTCTGACCAATAGGATAGGAGTGATATCCTCAAGTGAGGGGATGCCCCTTTCTTCCTTCCTTCCTGCTTGCTGGAATGCATATGTTGTGGCTGGGGCTCAAGCAGCCACTTTGGACCATGAAGCCTTGTGTTCAGGAGAGGGGAGCAACAATAAGAGCACAGGTCTTTGAAAATCATGCAGCTACCATATTTTACCTGTACTGCTTTCCTCGGAGCTTTGGAAACTTCTAACTTGTTTGGGTTACCGTTATTTGGGGTGTTATACTCCAGCCCGACCTAAGTCTAACAAATGGAAGGATGGCTCGGATTCTGAAGAATCCACTGAGACAGAATGCACAGAGCTTGGCTGCTAATTTGATGGGGGGACAGGGGAGTGAGAAGGGAGAGTCAAGGCTCCCTCTGAGATCCTATCTTGGGAGGCTGGTAGAATCCCTCACTCAACATGCATTAAGCACTTTTTTGTGTGCTGGGTACTGTGTTTGCTGTGCGAGTATACCAGTGAATCCCATGATCACTGTCTTCGTGAATCTCTTGGTCCAGTGGGGACAGAGGATACAACGGAAGAGCACCGATGGAGGGAGGTAAGCACCTCACCCAAAAGCTGCTGGGCCCCTCATTTATCCATTCTGCACGGTTATTGAGCACCTACTGTGTACCACGCACTGTGCTAGGGCCGGAGAACAGCAATAAGCATCACAAACTCAGTGTGGAGTTTATCTTAGAGAGCCTGATAGGGGAGTCAGACAACAATCAAATAATCTTGGCTTTACACAGAGAAGCAGAATTCTGCTGGGTGAATCCCTGCCGTGAGCGATTATGCCAGGGGCCGCAGGAGGCCCTGAGGGGATTCGTAATGCACCAGCCACATCTGGGTTGGGCATCTCCAGGGAGCAAGGGCTGCTGGCTCTCGTAGGGCTAGGCACCGTCCCCAGCACATCCGCCACGTTCCTGCCCCCTAACCCCAGGCAGCAGTGGACAGCAGATGGGGCCTGGCCAGAGTGAGTCTGAGCCGACTGGTCATGGGGGCGTGGCTATTCAGGGGAGGCTGAGGTGGTGGTTTGGGCTGTTGTGGGCAGGGATGGACATGGAGAGGAGTGGACAGACTTGGGCCGTACTTAGGAGGTTAAGTCAATAGGACTTTTTGTTGAAGGATTGGAGATGGTGGCGAGGGGTTCACGGATGACGCTCCCCACCCAGGTGTCTGGCCTGTGCACATGATGATGGGGTGGATGAGGAGGCCTGCGGGTGAGCCTGCTTGGGAGGGGAGGATTGTGTCATTTAAAACACTTTTTTTGATTGGGGTAAAATACATATAACAAAAAATTCTCATTTTAACCGTTTTAAAGTGTCCAGTTCAGGGGCATTAAGCCCATTCACATTGTTGTGCAGCCATCACCACCGTCACCTGCAGAACTTTTCCATCTTCCCAAACTGCAACTCTGCCCTCAACTAAACACCAACTCCCCTCCCCCTCCCCCAGCCCCGGCACCCACCCTCTACTTTCTGTCTCTATGGACCTGGCTCCTCCAGGGACCTCCTAGGAGTGGAATCACACAGCATCTGTCCTTGTGTGTCTGGCTTATTTCACCGAGCATCCTGCCCTCAAGGTCCGTCCACGTTGCAGCAGGCGTCAGAATCTCCTTCCTTTTTGAGGCTGAGCGATATTCCATTGAATGGATGAACCACATCGTGTTTGTCTACTCATCCATCAGTGGACATGGGTTGCTTCCACCTTTTGGCTGCTGTGAATAACGCTATGATCTGTTTGAGTCCGTGCTTTCAACTCTTTGGGGGTGTAGGCCCAGATGTGGAATTGCTGGATCATATGGTAAGTCTATATTTAATTTTTCGAGGAATCGCCGTACTGTTTTCCACAGTGGCTACGCCATCTTAAATTCAGACCGTCAGGACACGGGATTCCAGTTTCTCCATATCCTCACCAACAAACACCTCTCATTTTTTTGTTTGTTTATTTTTACAGTAGCCATCCTAATGGGTGTGAGGCCGGTGAGTGTCATTCCGGACAAGGTGAGGTGAGATGTCGAGACATCCGGAAGGAGATGGTAAGGAGGCGTCTGGAGAGCCAGGCGTGGAGCGCAGAAGACAGTCGGGCGAGGGAGATACATGCGGATTCTGCAGCCATCCGCAGGGTGGGAATGACCAAGGCCAGGGGTGTGACGCTGCTGTGAACTCACGAAGCCAAAGGATGTCTTATTTTATATGATTTTTGAATACGTATATGACCAAATTAAGGAATCATGAACAAGCTGGCATTTGATAGTTTCATCCACACCGATGAAAAGTGTGGGAACTTTCAAGTTGGTCTTTTTTTGTGGTCTCCTTTTTGGAAAAATGGAAGCGCCTCATATAGCTTATGGTGGCTTGAGTTTCGAGGGGGTGTGTGTGTGCACGGGCACGCGTGTGCATGCCTGTGCGTGTATGCACGCTTGTATGTTTGCATCGTGTGCGCGTTGTGACTGTGCACGGGGGGCACGGCATGTTCAGGAGTTGGGTTTTGTCCTGGGGTCCATGGGGCACCTGGTGGGGTCACCCAGCCTCACTGCAGGTGTCGGGGGCTCTGAGCAGGAGCCGCTGGGGCCTGGTGACTGGAGGGCGAGGAGGATGGAGGGACAGGGGGATGATGCCTGGTTCCGGCTCCGACAACTGAGAGGCTGCGACCCCCTGGGGTGGGACCGCTGGCTGGGGGCAGGCTAGGGGGCAAAGGTAACTCAGAGCTGGGCTAGGCCAGTTTGAGGCACCTGAGGCACGCATGTGCAGACGTCCACGTCGACATTTCGGGTCTGGGTGGGGTCTGGTTGGGGTCAGAGCCTTGGGGACGCCCACGTCTAAGAGACAGCAGGGGAAGGGCTGGTACAGGCCGGGAGAAAAACCATGTCAACGGGGAGGGGGTGGGGAAGGGGCCACTGCGTCCCCAGCTGCAGAGAGAGCGGCCACAATAGAGCTGAGCAGGGGGAGGCCCTGTGAGACCGGCTGACAGTGTCTGAGGCTGCTATTAGCAGGGACAGCGGCTTTCCGCCGTTTCCATGAGCTGCGCCCACAGCCCACCTACCCCCGGGCTTCCCGGCTTTCACTCCCTCAAAGCCGGGCCGGAGGGGAGGGCTGGGGGGCTGCCTGAATGGCCGCCCCGGGAGCTTTGGCACACATGGGGCCCTCTGCTTTGAATCCCAGGCTGTTCTGGGCTTAATTAACGAATAGCTCAGGGGCACCCCCCTCCCTGTTCAGAAAGGACACAGTACCATGGAAACGTCCCCCAGATTCCCCAGGCAGGCACTGTCTAACGGGGCCACCTTCTGGGTTGTTGCTGCCCGGCGGGGCTCCCAGGATAACGGAAGGCGCTGGCCAAAGGCCATTGGCTGGCGTCCAAGCAAAGAAACACGGACCCGTTCCTCATCCCAACATTCATGCTCTGAACCCAACAGCAGCTAAGAGAAACCAGGGATTTGCATTCTGACATCTTCCCCCCTTCGTCTGCGATTTTGAGGAACCTCACGTTTAGAATCATCTTGGCGGAGGCCTGGGGGTCTCAGCTACCAGCCTTTAAGGAGGCTCACGTGCGGACCAAGCTGGCCTCCACCTTCGAAGTGAAGAGCTGCCAAAAGCAAGGAAGGCCAGCGGCAGGAGTGGGGAGAGGGATCCCATGTGTTTGCACAGGTACGTGTCCACACGTTTACACCTTCCTGCCGGCTCTCCTCCTGCTGGGTGAGGGCCCAAGGGGGGGACCGTACTCCATTCTCCTCTCACCAGCTCCAGCTGAGACCCCCACCCCACCCGCCTTGAGGCTGCCTCTCTGCTGCCAGACCCCAGCCTCACGGGAGAGCAGGTGGCAGCAGGCTTGTGGCCGGGCTCAGGGTTTGATGAACCCTGCTCTCCTCTGTCACAACCTCTTCGAGGGCCAACCAGCACCTCTGAAAGCGCCAAGTCTTCCAAGTGACCCATTTGCCCGTAAGACACATGGTGATCCGCTCGGGCCAGTGCTGGAGCCAACACACCAGTCCCTGTAAGGGCTTCAGACAAATTCGAGGGCCCAGCAAGCAGCCACATGCAAACAAAGCCACAGGTGCACCTCGTGCTGCGATTTTCCAACAAAATATTGGAAAACAATTATTTTTCCAGAAGTCAACGTTTTTGGGGGTCATTCGCATGTTTGATTCCTCAGTAAATTATTCCTTCCCTGCTCCTAAAACAAGAAATAGAATTGGGGGAAATACTCCCTCATTTTCATTTCTTGATGCTCAAGTCCTCACTGATGAACAAGGAAGAGAAATTCAAAGACAGATGCACGAGTTCACGCACGGCAGGGAGCTGGCTGTGGGACCCTTTCCTCCAGCTGGCTCTACACTGCCAGGGCTGTGTTGTGACCAAAACAAAAGCCAGGAGCCCAGAAGCACGGGGTTTGTGCGGCATGAACTACGGCAATGGCACACCCCGAGGTCATGAAAAGTCACGGGTTTATAGGGCCGTCAAGACAAAGACCCTGCAAAACAGCTTTTATTTACAAAGGCCAATGATGAGTAGCACAGAGGGAAAACCTTATGCCTTCCAAGAGATTTGTGTACAAATTACGCGTAGGTCAGAGTGCTCCTAAATACAAAGGTCGAAGACCAGCGAGTCCACCACTTCCTCCTGGAGCCACCTGATGGCTTCACATTTCAACTCCCAGATGTGGGCTCTCTCGCTTCAAAGGATGCTTACCCGGCGGCGTGATCAGCTGCTAACAGGCCCTTGGGAGCTCGGGGAGGTCCTCACCTGGAGTGGCAGCCGGCCGACCCCGGGCAGGTTTGAGTGTCCACTCTCCAGTCCTCAGAATTTCTGAGCCACACAAGAGCAAACACTGCTTCCAAAACCACAGGAGGGGTTTGAATTGGCTTAGATGGCGTCTCGTGGAATTTAAATTCTATTCAGCTCTTGAAGGTGAACGGGGCTTTCTGCAGAGGGTATTTATTACTTAAAAACGAAGCAAAGCTCTGCAGCTCTTATGCTGGTTGCTCTGAGCTAGGTGGCTGTCCTTTTCCTAATGCCATCAGTCTTTTTGCTGGGACGAGGGTTCTGGTCCGTCTGCAGGGCGGCCGGGCCCGTCCAGTGGGGCAGCACAGAGGCAGCTAAGCAGAAAGCAGGCCCTCTAGGCCCCAGGCCCCTCTCCCGTCCCGCCCTGTGCTGCTCCTGCAGCCCTAGAACCCCAGCCCCAAGCCGTGGGCCCTGCAAGCACGCTGGGCACCTGGCATTCTCCAGGGAACAGATCTACACAGTGTCAGAGGGTCACAGCCTTGAGTTAAGTCATTTACCGAGGTGGCTTCAAGACTGCTTACTTTTACTAGATCAACATTGCTGGGCCCAAGGAGCACAGGCAGACAGATGTACATATTTGCAATTCTCAGGAGTATTTTCTTGGAAAACTCAGGTCCCGGGGCTGACCTTGCCCATCCCAGCTCTGCCGACGGCCAGCCCGCTGCACACACGGGCTTTTCCTCCAGGACCAGGCGAGGACGTCCTGACAGCGATCCATCCGTCATAGGTCGCCAGAGCCTCGGGCTCCTGAGAGTAAGGAGTAATGCAGAAATGCCCGTTTTTGAATGGGGTGGGGGGGAGAATGACTCCCCGGGGACCTGCAGGCCGCGGGCATCGCCTTCCTCACCCTCTGGGTGCCTGACTGGTGGACTGGCTCCTACAGGCTTTTAGCTGAGCCGGCACCCAGAGGAGGAACAGACCCAGTGGAGGAAACAAGGCAAAGGTCAGCAACGAGTTCACTCGAGTTAGCCATCAGTCCAGCGGGGGAAACAGAAGAAAAAACGAACTTGGCAGCTCACAGACCGAGTAAAGAAAAAATGACACAAGCCAGGCCCCCTGGCTGAACTTTTTTCGACCCACTGTATGACCGGCACCTAAGCGGTGAAAGGGGCTGGCGGGTCCCCCGCCTGACTCGGGGTGGCCGAGGCTGGGAGATCCCTCTGCCTCTCTCACGGGACAGGGCAACACAGATCCTCCTGGCCACACGCCTCGCCCATGCTGGAGCCGGGAGCCTCTGACCGCTGTGAGGAGGGCCCAGGAGTTTCTGAAAGGACAAGTCTGAGCCGGCGCCCCTGAGGTGCAACACGAGAAGGGCTGCCGCGCCGTCGGGGTGCAGGGGGTCCCGCTGGCGACGGGGAGGCGGAGGGGTGGCCTGGGACTAAGCTCTGCCCGGTGCGCAGGGCGCTCCGTCCGGGCTGAGAGCGAGGGTCCTCGCATCAGCTCTCCCCTGAGGCGCGCTGCCTGTCCTGGAGCCGGTGGCCGTGCGGCGTCAGCGCTGATGCAGCAGCCCTCGCCTGCACGGCCACAGGTGGCCAGAGGTGCCCTGAGAGGACGTGTCTCGGCCGGGCCGCCTGCTGCCCCCCAGCCCGGGCAGGTGTGTCTGTCCGGCATGAAGACCACGGGGTGGGGGGCGGGCCTGCAGCCGGGGGTGCGGAACGTAGGCGACCCCTTCCCGGAGATAAAATAAAGAGAGGCATTCGGGGTTCCCTCAACAAACAAGCAAACGGGCAAAATGAAAGAGAAAAACCGGGGACGGAGGTGAGGTGTCAGGTAGGTTCCGTTCTCGTCCGCACAAGATAAATTCCTTTCCGGTCTGAGCGCTTCTGTCCTCTGAACCTAACCTTGCCCGGACAGGGCATCGCCACGTGCCGGGCGACCGCAGGGGCCTAGGGCGGGGAGGCGATTTTCTTCGTGGGCAGAGGCGGCGCTACGACGATCTCGTCGGAGTCGTCGGAGTTCACGTCCTCCGTGGGCGGAGTGGCCGCGGGCTGCGGCCCCAAGGGAGAGGGTTCCGCTGCAACAGAGAAGGGACGGCGGTCACAGCCACGCTCAGCGCCGCCAGGGGCGCACACGCGAGGGACGGTGGGACAGGCCTGATGGACGCCACGCCATGCCACGCGGCCACCCTCGTTAGAGCCTACTCGCACCCTCTGCGCTCAGCTCCCAAGCGTCGGCCAGTTTCCCCTAAGCAAAACAGCCGCGAAAGGTGAGGGCTGGCGGCACGGGGGAGGCTCAAGTCAGCGGCGGGGATTCTCTGCACGTCGCCCTCATGGCAGCGTCCGGGAGTCTGCGGCCCGGGGGGCTGGCTGTGACTCGTGGGCAGATGCAGCCGGTGGCCCCCGGCTTCCTTGGGAGGACACGCCCCCCGCAGGAGGAGGGTGCGGGCCAGGCCAGGCCAACACCCAGGGACCAGCCGCGAGCTCTCGCTCCTTTCTTCACGCACATCTAAACTCTTCAAATCCCGTAATCACATCTAATCGACCCTAGGCTGGGATGCGCCTGCCGACCACCCTGCAGGCCCCCTCCGCCCTCAGTGGCCACCTGGATGGGATGTGAGGAAGGGGCAGGTTCCCTTGGGGCCTGGGGCCGGTGCTCCCAGCCCCAGAAGACGGCCTCTGCTCTGACTGCTTCACAAAGTCAAGTGCCAATGAAAAAGGAACCAATCCCTGACTTGAGATAAAAGAGGGAAGGAAATCACCACCCAGCGCGCTGCAGATACTGTAACTGTGTCAGCTTTTTTTCTGTAACTGTCCAGGAAACTATGAGAGGGGAAAAACTTATGAAATTAAAAACATCAGTTTTCAAGGTTAGCTTCAGTTTTTCTTTCCCTTTAAAAACACTTTCACAATCAGATCAAACAAGGGCTCCATGTGCAGTTTTCACAGAGACCGTTTCCTCGTGTAAACAAGGCCCCGGATGAGGCCGGCGGTGGCACTTTTCAGGCAGGAGAATGAGCTGCCACTTTAAAAGGACACGCATTTAACAAGAGGAGGAAAGGGCAGCATACACAGACACTTTAGCCCTGATCAAAGAATATAAAGGTCGCCAAACGTAGGGTCTGGCGAAATCAGACTGAAACTGTTTTTTGGAGAATAATATGCAGCGTTTGGGGAGCTTTACAGACGGAGGTTTTGGAGAGAACCTCAAAGTTCAAAGTTTGCTCTGACAAAGCCAGACAAGATGACCGAACGGGACAGAGTGCGATTTTTCACACGTGGCGGTTTCCAGGTCAGGCAAGCCCCGGAAGGGCCCCCGCGACCCGACACTCACCAGAGCAGGGCCGCGGCGCTGCCGGCGCCCCTGGCCCCCATGGCCTCGGCGCTCCGTCCCCGGGAGCCGGAGCCTCCGCGGTCTCCCCGCTGCTCCCCTCGCTGTCTTCCTGCCCTGAAACGACAGGCACGTGGGAGGCTCCCATCCTCACAGGCTCGTAACACCCACCCGTCTTCCTAGGCTCGCACTTCTGTTCAGAAAAACTGCTCCTTTTGCAGTTCTCCCTCGATATGAAGCACCACGCCCTTCCCGCGCCTGCCCTTCTCCGACTGCATCTCTGCGACCTCAGAACTCAGCCTGCGCGCCACGCTTGCAAACGAGACTCAAGACCACGCTTTGTCTAGTGACAGTCTCCGACCTCACGCCGCCACCTCTGTGCCACCTCTGGCGTACAGACGGTCCACGCAAGTGTGCCGGTTACAGTCTGAGGGAGGGAGGGCCTGAAGTACAGGCAGAAGTGTACATTTGGGGGCTGAAAGCGACTTGCAAGTGGCCTTGCCCAACCCTCCAGCTCTCGCACAGGAGGAGGGAGGCCCGGGGAGGACCCCGTGTCCGGCATGGGGCAGAGCTGGGACCGGGCCTCACCATGGGCTGTGCGCCCAGGCCAGTCCAGGGATTTCTCCACTGACTGTTACTGGATCTTAATGAAGCAGAAAAGGAAATACAAGCAAAGTTTTACTTAAAACCAACAAACAGGAAAAACATTGGCCCAAAGGAGGGACACTGCCTTTCTCTAGTTAGAGCTGAGAATAAAAATCAAAGCCACGAAGCTCTGACTGCGTGGTCTGCGGTCACCGACCCCGGAACCGGCCAGCCTGTCGGGCTCCCGGGAGTCGCTTGGCGCCGGCTCTTTCCCCTACGACCCAAGGGACAGGGGATGGACCTGTGACAGGAAGGTGTGGCCGAGGCGTTACCCAGCTCGCAGGTGGCCACGCGGGACAAGCCCCCTTACACGACTTTACGCGTCCCAACTTCTGGGATGGTGGCAGCTCTTTTGGCTGAAACCTCGGAAGGCCAGCTGCCCCTCGCGTGAAATCCAAGATGAAATGCAATTACCAGGAGAGGCTGCAGGGAAGGGCGGAGAGCAGGGTGCACTCTGCGGGGCCCACGCAGGTCTGTCGGGAAGCGCTGCTGTGGCAGCTCTTGGAGCAGCAGCACTGAGAGAGAGAGAGACTAGCCGATTCTGACTTGAGGGAAGGCCAGCACCGTCTGAGGCCGACGGCCGGGCTCACTGGCTTGCTGAAGCACCCGCCCCCCGCGAGCAGCCAGCCCGGCCAGCCTGCACGGCCGACGGGCCCAGGTCCTGAGACAGGCGGGCTGTGAGGGGCCTTGGGCGTGTCCCCTGCACCCCCGGCCGTGGCTGGCTGCACCAGGGACGGGCCCCAACCCGAGCTCGGCCCCCGGCCCGCTGTAAGTCCCACGCTTTGCCCGAGGTGACTCATACAGGGTTCTGAGCCGTGGCAGCCGGGACAGTCCCGGCGGATCCGGCAGGCACGGCGCCACTGACAAGAGTGTGTTGCTGCAGGAAGGCTTCTGACGACACCCGCATCTTCCTGAACACGGGTCACGCCACGGTGTCCTTCAGGAAGGGGCAGGGCATCGGCACAGGCCGACAGGCAGTCTGCAAACCGAGGGCTCCCCCGACCGCACGGTATCTAAGCCCTCCCATTTGTTTTCTCCCAGCGGGAGGAAACGGTCCTAGAAAGGCTTCTTTCCGAGGACCGGAGCCTGTGGCCCACCTCACCTGGGTGGGTGGGTGTAGCTTATGCTCTGGCGACATACCCTGTGCCTTTCTGGCAGGGCAGCCCCCCGCAGGTGTCCGGCACTGCCCTGCGATACAGAACAGAGGTAGGCCTGCCAGGTGGACTTACCTGTGCCTGGCCCGTGCCAGGTGTGCCCGGAAGGCAGACTGGATGATGGTGACGGCCTCCTCTTGCCACGGGTCCCCCTCGGCCTGGGCGACGGGGCTCGGGACGCGGGGCTCGGGCGAGTCCTGGGGCAGCGACGGTGGGGAAGAGAACCGCGTGAACCCCCTGCCACCTCCTATGTGTGGACCCGGGGCGCCAGGTAAGAGCGCAATTCCGATTCGGGTGGCTGCCCTCATTACTATTTCGTCGGCAGTTTCCTGACTGCAGGTTACTTGGACTCTAGAGATTCTTAGAATCGGTGTCTGGTGGTTTTCACAGGGGAGGGGCTCCTATCTTTGCTGTTGTTTAAGCCTCTGTCTTGACCCCAAGATGGACACGGGCCTCGATGTCCCAGCACCTCAACGCCATTCGGCTCCTGAAGCTCAACCCTGGGGGGGCCATGGGTGCCAGGGGCTGGAGGGCGAGGCACACGCCCAGGGCAAGGCAGGACGCGAGGACCCAAAGGCGTCTGCGCTTGTCCCGCCGACGAAGCGTGGGAAGAAATGGAGAGAGAACGTTAGGACTTGGGCCCATGTGCAGCCCCTGAGGGTTACTTGGGTGGGAGGGCTTGTCACGGCAGGGGGGTCCGGGCCGCACACTCCGCTAGACAATGGCCTCGCCCGTGCCAGATGCGCCCGGAAAGCCGCCTGCAGCCTGGCAGCCTAGCGGGGTGCGGGGCGGGGGGAGACGGAGACGGGTGTCAGTTTCCCTGGAAGACGGCCGGCACGGGTCGGGGCATCCCAGAGGGAGAAGCTCCAACGGCCAAGAAGAGGGCTCCCTTTCTGCCGCAGAATCTCGGCGGCACCCGAAGGAGCCTTCTCCCTCACTCGCCACAACCTCCTACAGCGAGAAACATGCCAATGCTCTGGGGAGGAAAAGGCCCAGACACCTGAACCTCGGCATATAAATGAATCGTCTGTTAAACGCTATTACATTTAGCTGCAAATGTGATTCCATATTTTACACATAGTTATGTTTTCATGCTGAGATCGTTTATTCCGTGTTGGAATAGTTTTTCCACTTCATACGCTTTCCATGTACATCTTCTAAAGTCAAGTAGGGTGGAGCACGATCTCAAACTATCACAAAGGAATTACGTATCCTTCGACCTTAATCTTAAATCATTTTCTTTAGAGATACACATGGATGCTCTGTAAGTTCTGAGATCAACGTTCCGGATTTTAGGGGCGGCACTTTTATTTCAGGGGTCCTGCCTCTAGTCCTGAGGACGGGCTTGCGGCTCCATAACATTTAGGAGAACGACACTCTAGCACACTGAGTCCTCCTGTTGAACCTGCGTTTAGAGGTTCAGATGCTTCCATGATCATAGTCACCAAAAGAAAACATCTTTGTCTTCCTTGAATGCAAAGTGAAGGAAATGCCCCAAACAGGGGGTTAGGAGACAACAAAGAGGCGAGAGCACATCAGTTACTAAGGACAAAATAACTCACTAAAAGCAAATGAGAATTTAGACAAACCCGGAAGGTTCCCACCACGCGGCTCACAGGAAAGCTACCGCACCCGCTGGAGGGGTGAGGGTGCTGACCGAGCGGGGCAGAAAGGGGAGCAGGCGTCCTCCATGCCATGCTGCCCACATGACAGCCCGCACGGTGGGTCTGTCATCACCCTGGAGGCTGAGGGAGGAGGGGACACCGGAGGGGAAAGGGCGGAACACCATCGACAGCACACAGGCCGCCGCCTGCTTCACAAATGTGCTCTACGGTCCTTCCAGGGACCCTCGTCCCCTCAGTCGCTCACAAACGTTTACTGAATGCCGACCGCACGCCAGGCACCCCTCTAGGAACAAGGGACCTAGCAGCAGAAACACGGGATGGTCCCTGCGTCCGCGAAACTTACATTCTAATGGGAGAGGCAAGCAGTTGCAAAAAGCGTGAAGTATCGGGTAGGGATAGGTGCTATGAAGAAGAGTAAAGCAGGGCGCGGGGCTGGGGAGTGCCGGTGGTGCGGCGTCCAGGGAAGGTCGTGTTTCAGCAGAGACCTGAGTAAAGCCGGGGAGCAGGACATGCGAGTGTCTGGAGGAGGAGCCTTCTAGGCAGAGGGGGCAGCAGGCGCAAAGGCCCTGTGGCAGGAGCAGCCTGGATATTTTCAAGGATGCCAGAGACGCCTCCAGACTGAACGGGGCCGGATGGGTGGCCGGGGAGCAGCGCACGCGGGGCTTCAGGGAACAGCTTTGGGTTTTGTTCCAAGTGT
This sequence comes from Eubalaena glacialis, assembly GCF_028564815.1. Classification (NCBI taxonomy): domain Eukaryota; kingdom Metazoa; phylum Chordata; class Mammalia; order Artiodactyla; family Balaenidae; genus Eubalaena; species Eubalaena glacialis. Next base: position 93,117,806 of record NC_083728.1, on the reverse strand, counting down.
GAGAGGAGTCATTATGGAGTTATGGGGTTTAACATTTAAAAACATCATCCAGGTGGCTGCACAGGGAATAGGCCGTGGGAGGGCAGAGCAGAAGCTGAGGCCGGTGGGGAGGCCGGGCGACCGTCCCAGCGGCTTAGATGTGCACTGTCTACCACATACCCGACTGTTCTCCTCCGCTCTGACCTGCATTCCGTCACACCCCTGCTCTCCTTTTCCCGGGCAAGCCACACCCTTTCCCTTACCCAGGGCTTTGTTTGCGCAAATTCTCCTGCCCAGGATGCCCTTCCTCTCACTCCCCAGTTCAGTGAGTCCCTCTCCTTCTCAAGGCCCCCCCCCTGCAGGGACGTTCCCGGCCTTGGCGAGCAGGAACCCCACAGCGCCGTGGACGTGCCCCTAAACCCCCCTTCCATCCTGGACTGGCCTGTCTGTCTTAATGTCTCTCTGTGTCCTGAGGGCCCACAGCTTGCTTGACACAGAACTGATGATCAATAAAAGTGTGTTGAGAGAATGATGAATGACTGAATGAATTATGAAAGTGTGAAATTATCCAAGTACTTATTTGATGTTAACATCACTTAAGTATTTTAACTCAGTGTTGGGGTCTGGCCTGGTTTCGTGAAAACAAGGACTCAATGACGCTTCTTGAGATCTCCCCACAGTCACTTGAACCAAAGTAAAGATACGTATTTTGAAATTAGTGAAATAAAACTGGCTTACCTCGTCCAGAACGGCCTTTTTTTTCTGAAATAAGGAGATCAGTTATGAATTAACACGAGGATGAGTTTCCTGTGATACCGTATTCGTCCCTTGGTCCCTCCCCTGCCACAGCCAACAGCGACGGAAAAGTAGAGTCGGGTACCCTCCCCTCGCCGACAGCCCCCTGCCCGCCACCCATACCCAAGGGGCTCCGCGAGAGGCTGATGGAGCTGATGCAAACCCGCCTGCAACAGCGAAGGAGGAAGCAAGCGGCCGTGACCGTGACCGGGAGGCGAATCACAGCTGAAGCCCAGGCCGCCACGGGGGCGTCTGCAGTTCCTGGCCGGCTGCGTAGCGAAGTGACTCGCAGGGACCACCGAGACGGGGTTGTCTTAGGCTTCACGTGAGGAAGCCCCTCCCCCAGCCAGAGCTGTCCTATAACATGCGGTATCCTCTCTGGATGTCCACAGAGCGGCTGGACACTGCCCGCTGGTGATGTTACAAAGGGGACCCCCGTGCAAGGTCTGGGTCACTGACTCCCAAGTCTGACCAGTCATCACAATCACGGGGCGGCGGGGAAATTTCTCAGGTGCTGTCACGGTACTATGGTTAAACAGCACATCCTCATTCCTAGAAGATACGCACTGAAGTCTCATAATGTCTAAAACTTACTTTCAAATGGTTCTGGAAAAAACAATACGTGCAGAAAAGAAATGTGGCTAAACGTGCACTGTTGTTGAACCGAGGTGGTGGGCAAGAATTAGTACATCGCTGAATATACTAAATTCCTTCAACTTTCTATGTTTTGTAAATTTTCATAATAAAAGTTGGGAAGAAGCCATGATTAAAAAAAACCTCCACCGGCAACTTTCTGGAGCTAAAATCTTACACTATTCGGGCAAGTGGAGAGCTCCCGTTTTTGTTTGTTTGTTCAGCTGGGGGAACAAGGGTCGTGCTGCGTTCTGTCAAACGGGGGGAGGGGGCTCTTTTAGAGCATTTCGTCATTAGAGAGCACCGTCCTTTAACAACTGCCGTCTCCGCGAGCCCCATCTCCGCGAGCCCCCCCAGGAGCTGACGAGAGGAGCCCCACTCCTCCGCCAAGAGAGACCACGGGACGTCGCGGCTCCCGGTCTGTCGTGCGCAGCCTGCGGCCCCTGCTGCCCTACTCACCCCACCCCCGGGTCTGAGACCCCACGCGCAGCCCTGCTGTCCCGTCACCCAGGCCGCTGTCCTCTGAGGAGCAGCCCCGAGGCAGGCTCTCCCTGTTCCTGACAAGACGGCCATCCCGGGAGCCCCAGCGAAGGGCTGCCGAGGGCCCCGAACCGCCAGGGAGACCCCTAAGCTCAGTCCCGTGCTTGCAGGGGAGCTGCACCCACAGCCCGCATCCCTGGGACCCGTTGGGGAGGTGACAGAGGCTTCCAGACCAGCCACTGCCCGGCCCGCGGCAGCCACCCCCCAGCACGCCCACACGGGCTCCAGGCGCGGCCTTCCTCTCGCCCTCGCCGCCTGAGACCCCGGGTCTCCGGAGGCTCTCTTCTGCCTCCCTACATTTTCCTACGTGTCTAGGGCGTCTGGCACGGAGCCCGCCCGGCAAAGGGGCGGAGGAAGGGCTGGCGAGTGAGGATGTGGGCAGCAGAGGGCCGGCGGGCAAGGGAACTCTCACCCAGTGCTGGTGCCCCTTCCACCGGCGCTGCAGGAGCCGGGCGGCGGCGTCTCTTCTCCCCTCGGAGCAGCCGGAGTGGGGCCGGGAGGAGCCCCCCTCGCTCGTGTCCAGCTCCGAGTCCGTCTGGGAGGGACCGCGGGGTCGGGGCGCTTTCCGGGTCTGCAGGAAGTCCAAGGTGAGAAGGATGACTGGGTCGGGGATGGGGGCAGAGAAGCCGGCTATCAGGCCAGGAGGCAGGATATTAGGATGCAGGCGAAGCTTCTCAGACTAGACTTTAATTTAGAGGGAAAAAAATCAGTGTCCACACCGCTCAGCATGCCAGACGACAAAAAAAGTCTCTGGAGAAATAACATATTCGCTAGTAAATAGGGTGAAAGTCGGTTTTCGTTAACCCTGCAAACTCTGGGGGTAGCGCTCTCCCGCGAGGAGGGGAAGCAATGTGACCTGTGGTGTCATCAGATGACCGCAACACACCTTCTGAGCTCAGTAACGTCTGTGCATCAGTGCACCAATTATCTGCTTCCCGGGCGGTCTTTGTACCGTCTTCCTTTTCGTCTAATACTGGATTACAAAAATGGGACTTCTGAGACAAAAGGCAATAGATTCCTAGCTTGGTTTTTTGGTTTTTTGTTTGCTTGTTTGTTTGGCCGGACCCCGCGGCACGTGGAACTTCCCGGACCAGGGATCGAACCTGTGCCCCCTGCAGTGGGAGCGCAGAGTCTTAACCACTGGACCGCCGGGGAAGACCCCTAGTTTGGGGGTCTTAAGGTAGAAAGAAGCAAGAACCAGATGAATTGCACAGACAAGGCCATTACTGCCAATTCCGGCGGACGTGGAAAATATTTTTTCTCCCGAAGGGAAAGCTTCAGGAATAAGCAGAAATAGCCACATTCACGTGTGTCGGGTGCCCCCCAGGGGTCAGGGCTGCCTGAGGCAGACAAGGCACGGGTCGGGCAGCACCGCGAGCACCCCACTGGGAAAGGAGCCTCGAGGAGACAAACAGCGCAGCTCTGCCCACCACACGCCGGGCGGTCAGCGGCCCGGCGCCGCAGCCACCTGGGGCCGACAGCGCGGGCGTCTGGGTAGGTAGGGGTCTCCTGAAAAGGGTCCATCGGGCCGGGTGGCCAGTTTCCTGGACAGGAGGACAGTGACCCTGCAGGACTCAGAACATTATCTAAAGCCCTGGAAAAGCCGCCAGGGAGAGGCACCCATACGGGTAACACAGAAAGTCTACCTTCCTGAACAACGGAAGGGACTGAGATGGACTCACGTGTCCACCCACGTGTGGCCAGCCGGACATGCGGGGTCAAGGGCACCGCCTAACCCACGGGGCTGCAGCCAGCACGCACCAGGAGAGCCACCTTTCCTTTGCCAAATCGGTCGGTGGCCTGGGGTTTGTCTCAACTTGTAACTGGAGAGAGACACGCTTGTCAGCTTCTCCACGTTCCCTTTTAGGGCTTTTCTCTTTCCCTTTTGTGCTGCGGTTGAAGTACACGTAGCGTGAGATGCTAAAAGAAGAAGGGGCCTTAAAACAGGACTCCAGCTAAATAAGAAAGCCTTGTAAGAGGGAGGCCCGTCTAGATTTTTAAAAAAAACACACCCAAACACTTTTCTTTTCTGCTCTCAGCAGATGAGTCAATCCCGCACCTGGTACGCCCTCCCTCTCCTAGAGGCCAGTCCCCGTCAGGCTACCGGCTACCAAAGCAGCAAGTCGCTTTCTGAAGCAACAGAACTTCTCGGCTAAAACGTGTGCCGGGTAAAGGCTGGCCGTCCTGGTGGATTCGGCGTGTTACTCAGACCTGTAGCAAGGGTCGCAGAAGAGGGCGGCACGGCTGCCCATCCCAGCGTGCACCTACTCTGGACGCCCCGGCCAGGCCGGTCTTCCCTGTCGCACACTCACACTACAGGCTCCTCTTGGGGCAAAGTGCAGCCACAGGATTTCAATACCTCACTTATTAGTTTTTTGTGTTAACAGATATAAGATTATAATTGCCATCTGGGGAATCCATTAATCGGAAAAAAAAGGATTAGCGGGTTTTCTCTAGTTGCGGCGAGCGGGGGCTGCTCTTCATTGTGGTGCGCAGGCTTCTCATTGTGGTGGCTTCTTTTGTTGCGGAGCACGGGCTCTAGGCACACGGGCTTCAGTAGTTGTGGCAAGCGGGCTCAGTAGTTGTGGCTCGCGGGCTCTAGAGCGCAGGCTCAGTAGTTGTGGCACACGGGCTTAGTTGCTCCGCGGCATGTGGGATCTTCCCGGACCAGGGCTCGAACCCGTGTCCCCTGCATTGGCAGGCGGATTCTTAACCACTGCGCCACCAGGGAAGCCCACTCTCGCCACTAGAAGTCCTAGCATAGGTAGCACTGGGCCAACGGGGACCAGAGGGCTCCCCTGGTTCAAGAAGGTGCTCAAGGAGGTGCCAGGGGAGCCCCTTGCCGTCGTGTCCATAGAAATGGACGGAGCAAGGGGACAGGGAGGAGGGTCAGCCTAGACTCACCGCCTGCCTGCCTGCCCACGGGCCCTGCGGAGGGAGCTGCGGCTCCCCAGTCACCCAACCCCCGGCCTAGGGGCAGGGGCAGGGGCAGGGGCAGGAGGAGGAGCCATGCCGGCCCCGGCGAGCGCCTTCCCGGCCGGGCCCCCCGCGTCAGTGCCAGCCTCTGCAACTTACACTGACCCACCCGGCTCCTCACTGAGAGTTCGTGCCGTCCCTGGGGCCTTCCCAAACTCCTTCTCACCTGCTAACGGCAACCCTTGTTGGATATTTAAACTTTTTACATATCTGGAGTTTGCGGAAGATCTTCACTCACCAGCTTAACTATCTAAGACGCGAATACTAGTTTGAAAAGTCAATTAACTGACAATCAATTAGTCCAGAACTCCAGGATTCAATACACCCAATTTATAGAAATCGATTGTGATGGTAGAAGGAAACTGGACTGTCAACGTCGGATTCAGGCAAAACTCCGGGCACGGAGACAGTCAGAACCATAACGCATCAGCTCAGGGTCCCGCCATGCCGGACAGGAGGTAAAAACACAGACAACCCTACCTCAGGACTCATTTCCTCGGCATTCTCCTCCTCTCCTTTCTTACTTTCTTCCAGTTCTTGAAACTTCCTGGTAAGTGCTTGAATTTCCTCCCTAAAGTGGGAAGGGAAGAAAGTGACACCTTACTTGCCATGACGCTGTGTAAGATGTCTGTCTGTACATGACAGGAGGGGTGGCGGCCTGCAGAGCTGGCAAGGACGCCCCTCGGGAACAAGGTGGGTGCCCGGCCACCACCTGACTGCCCAGGAGCGGGCACTGCCCAGGGCAACCCCTCCGGACCCCACTCCTGACACATGGGAGGAACGGAAAAAATACCGACTGCGTGAACGATGAACGGATATCCTTTGGGGTTTTTAACAAACAAGGCGAATGGAAGGAAAAACAACTCATGTCCTTGCTACAGATTTTAAAGGCAAGGTAAAAATAATTCTTCACTGTATACCCGCCCATTCTGATTTACTTTAATTCTAGGCTTCTGGCAAAGTCTAGTCACATTTATTCTGAAAATAAAATTTGGTATTCATTTCAGTAATCCGTGTCTTACTAATTATTCTGAGTGCTAAATATTTCTGTGCAGATTTCTAACCTACTTTTTTGGGCATTTCTTACTGAGATAACATTCATGTAACCCCAAATTCACGATTTTAAAATATGCGATTAAGTGGTTTTTAGTGTAGTCACAATGCTGTGCAACTATCATCACTATCTAATCCCGGAATAGTTCTGTCACCCCAAAAAGGAGCCCCTTACCTGCCACTCACTCCCTACTCTCCCCTCCCCCCCCAGCAACCCCTAATCCACTGTCTTCTCTATTAATCTGCCCATTCCGGATATTTCCGAATTGCACAGTATGCGGGCTTTTCTGTCCGCCTCTTTAGGGAGCATCATGTTTCATGTTTCTGAGGCTCATCCACGTCGTGGCAGGTGTCAGACCTCATCCCTTTGTACGGATGTACTTCCGTGTTTACTCTCTTCACCAGCTGACGGACATTTGCCACGTGTCCACTTTTTATCTACAGTGGACAGAGGTCACTGAAGGAGCGTGGGAGGTGGCGTCCGGACCCGGGGTGTGGAATCAGGCCGCGTTCTGAGGCTGCCCGCAGTGGCCCTGCTGGAGGAGGGTGCGGGCCGGGGAGCTGGCCGTGATGCCAGAGCGGCAAACGCTGGCCTAACCGTGAGCAGCCTTTCCCCAGAGGTCGGATATTTACTCTGAAGGAAACAGCAAACCACGGGAGGACCTCAGGAGAGGAGTGATGTGATCAGGCTGGAGCTTTACGGGCCGCTCGTGGCGGGGGCTGAGAGCGGATGGGGCGGGGTGGGCGGGGCTGGGGAAGAAGGAAGGGCCTGGGGCTGCGCGTCTTCTGACTTCGTCCACTCACCTCAAAGCCTCTTCTCTTTCTCTTCCCTCCTTCTCACCCTCCTTCATGTTTTCCAGCTCCTTCTCCAAGTCAGCCTTTGTCTGCAGTAGCTGCTTCACCTCCAGACTGAACGAGGAACCAGAGATATTTCAGCGTCATTAAAACAAAGGCTCATAGTGACCTGGGTCATCAGAGCAGGAAGAGCTTTCAGAAAAAGTAACGGGTCCAACCTCCTTACTCATGCGTGGATGAGGATGAAGAAAGGCCCTTCTTTGTCACTGCAGGAGGCTGGCAGCAGACCCGGGAGCGCTCAGTTATTTACTGAGTACCTTCCGTGCGCGCCAGCAGCTATCAGGAGCAGGGCTCCCGGATGAGGCGCACGCCCTGCTCTCACGGGCGTCACCATCCCGCGGGGAGAGGCATTAACCCAGCGGTCACACAGTTGGGCGCCTAATCTGCTCCTGAGATGAGAGCTCCCAGGACCCACTATGGGCCAGACGGTGATGCAGCCTGAGCTGAGGCCTCGAGGACGAGAGGCTACCCAGGCACCTCCACCCAAGCTTGCCTGTGCCCCGCAGGTGACGCCTCACTGAGAACGTGGCTTTAAGACGTTCCACGGCTCACTGTGGTGGTGACCTCACGTGAACGAGATACATCACCAGGAGTGTCACATGGTAAGGGCTCACTGAGTGGAAGTTATTATCGTGCCATGCGACGGCTTAAGAGATAATCAGAGATGCTATTTACCATGCAAAATGACTGGTCTAATTTTTATAAAGAACCTAGCGCATGGATGCAGTATTAGGCTTCGACTGGAGGTGAAAAAACAGGTGGAGTGGGAAGGGATTTGCCTTCTGCTGCAAACAGAAGGCAGCAGAGACAGGTCCTTCTCAGACCTAGACGTGCACATGAATCACCAGGACGGGTCTCATTAGATGCAGAGTCAGGTTCAGGAGATCTGGGCCAGGCCAAGGTAACCAGCCCCAGGTGGGCAGGGCCCGAGGGTCTGCATCTCTAACCAGCCCCCAGCTGACGCTGAGGCCGTTGGCTTCCCAGGCCACACTCTGAGTTGCAAGGTCTCAGAAACACCATCTCAGAAGATGCGTGGGTTTAGCCTGCTCGCGACAGAACTGCAACTGGAGAAGCCACACGTAAACAACGGGTGGAGGAGACAGGAGCGTTTTAAGGGGGCTACAGAGCGAGACACTAGAGAACAAAGGGTAAATGAGCAGAATCTTGAGGCTTCGCCGTCCACACTCTTATGGTCACACTGAATACCCCACACGCCACAGCACCTGTGTCTTATTTGATGCACAGATTAGGTGCTGTAAACATAGTACTGAATATTTAAACCCTTCTGCAAGAGATCTGATGGATGGCCTATTATTTTACACGAATCAATCACAGTCAATTCTTTTCTAAAAAAGAATTTGGAAAGCCCTCTGGAATTCCGTGTAAAGAGATTTAAATGGCACCCCCCGCCCCGTGCTTTTCATGACGTACTACGGCCAATCAGTGTCTCCTTTTGCCCACTAAAGCTGCCTTCATTTCACAACTAAAACATCACAAGTTTTAGAATCGTATAAACGTATCTGTGTGATGACTGCTATGAGCTGAGCCTTCCCCAAAACCCCAGAACAGCTCAAGTCCAGCAACTACGCAAGTCACGGGAGCAGGACCTCTCCCGGAGGGGGCCCGGCGCCAGCTGTGCGGGACAACGTACTCTCGCTCCTGCAGCTGGGTGTGCAGGGCACTCCGCTCGCCCTTCAGCCTCTTCACAACCCCCCGCAGTCGCTCGCTCTCCTCCTGGCCGTCGGGGTGCGGCTGCCGGTGCACCGTGGAGCTGGAGGCCGAGTGAGCCGGCGGGGTAGACCCAACCACCTCTGAAGCGTGGGATTTGGGGCTTTCCATCAAACTTATTTTCTGGAGGCAACACAGGCATCTGTTAGACGTTATTTCTTACTCTACTTTCCTAGGAAAGAGACAATGGCCTAGGGGAAGCTCATCCCAAGCAAGGGAATGGGAAGAGCTCTGTGTGGGATCTGAGAAACCTGGGCCGCTGACCGGGGACAATTCTGCTCCACCAGAGTCCTGGGGGCGATGGCAGGGCAACCTCCCCTCCCCAGAGCTCTCTTCCTCTGGAGCAGGGAGCACGCAGACCCAGCCGGGATGGGGCAGGTGCCGTAATAAACAGAAAGCAGAGGGCACGGAACGTGAACTCGTAAACTGCTTTTCTTTGTGTTCCTTTACCCTATTATTTCCCTAGGACGTCTGGAATTTTCAGCCTCTATGCTTTCACACGTCAAAGACGATCCAGCTCTGCCAGCTGGAGATACTGAGCACCTTCAGATTCCCACTGATATCAGCATCTCTCCAAGTAGGAGAGCGCTGCCCCACTGGCTTCTGGACCACCTCTGGCCGCCCTTCTTTCCTAACAAGCTTTATTCTTGAACTACCCACAATTTATAGACACTTCTTAAGTTTTCTGCTTTGTAAATACATGAAATTATTGTTTTTTTTATTGTTCCCCTCTAGGTTTACTCTGCTTAGCCAAACAACTGACAGCTCTAACTTGACACTGTACCAGTACTCAAAAGGTAGGGACACTTCTGACCCATTTCAACAGAATCAGATTGACTACATTTGCAAATTCACATGGGGGATATGAGGAAACATTAATTTCCTAACTTTCCTGGTTGGCAAAGTGCAGATGCACAGTTTTCTGTGAATTCAAATACTATACGAGTGGTGAGAAACACAGTCTGGTAAGTGACTGGCAGTAAAAAGCCCCCATGTGCACGGGAGGCTGGGTGTCTGAAAGGCTCTGGGATCCTACGCACCCAGCGACGGGTGCCCACGAGAGCCTGAAACGTTTCGGTGTGTCGTGTGACCACGCTTTGCCGTCTGTGACATGAGGGACAGGCATGACACGCCCTTAGGTCTTGTCCAGACCCGTAAGAGTCTCCTCTTGCCAGCGTGTCCGCGTGCCGTCTGCGGACAGACGGCCACCGTTTACATGTTCAGCGCGACCCGACTCCCTGCATAAGTCCCGGGAGCGACGCTACGTCCCGTGTTCTAAGACCCGCTGCTCTCGCACAGGCAGGTCCTGAGCAGGGAAGGTGCCGTGGCGGGACCACACTCACTTTCTCCAGCTCTGCGATCCGCCGAAGCAGCCGGGGCTTGCTCCACTCCACAGAGCCTGGTGGAACAGCGGGGTGTGACAGGCGCCCTTCGTACAGCCGTCCCGACGGGCCCCTTCAGCCCGGACCTCCCGTCTGGAGCACTGCCCGACGGCGTCCCCTCTACAGGCTGGCCCCCACGGCCGGCGGCCCCACGCCCGGCAGACCTGCGGTGCCGAGGGCGGCTCCACGGCGACGTCTGTTCCCTTTCACCGCGGCTTCACCGACACAAACGGTCAGGAGAGGGCTCAGTGCGGCCTTCTCTCCCGATTCCACCCCGTCGGGCTCTGGCCTCACCAGCCTGCCAAGACGGCCCTTCTCCAGCCCACCAGCAAGTCCACTCCGCCACATCCCAGGCCCTGGCCTCGGCCCCAGCCCCCGGGCCACCAGCATGTTCCCCGGCACCCACACGCTCCTGGCGGCCCCTCAAGCGGCTCACCTGGTCCACCCTCCCCCCACTCACTCGCTGGGTGACCGGACTCTCGCCGGGTCATCTGGTCCCCGACGGCCTCCAGGACCGGTCCTCCTGCCGAGGCCCCTCCCGGCCCGACCCCCCAACTCACCGACGCACCGACCTCCACCGGCCACCTACCCACCCCCCCGGCACGCTCGCTCCATGTCCCCCACCCCGCCTGTCCTTTCAGTAGCCCAGAGAAAGGCCGCGGACCCAGACCCCCGTGTCCCTCACGGGCTACACCCACTCCCCACGGGCACCGGAGCCTGGCCACCTCTCGCCACTGCTGTGCCACCTGGGCCAGGCCACCAGCGGCCCCTGCGAGGCCCTTTCCTACACGGCGTCCACTCAGCACAGGAACAGGGGGTCCTCGAGAGACGAGGCAGACCCTCCCACCCCAGCTCCAGCCCTCTGTCCCCTGAGTGGCCTGCAGGGCCCTGTTCTCCCCCGCCCTCACCTCTGTGTCCATGGCCAGCGCGTACACAGCCTGGGCCCCAGGCCTCAGACGCGCCGGGGCACTCGGGGGCTCTGCGCCTGATGGTGCCCCCCCCAGCCCCCCTCCTCCTCCCCCCCGTGGCCCCCTGACCAGCACTCTTACCACTTGGCTGGCATCTGACCTGCTGGCTTCTCGTCTTAGCAAGCGCTCCTTCACTGCTCTAGCTCTGTGTCTAGAACGGCGCCTGGCACTCAGCAGGCTCCCGCCGCTTTGGAACACACCTTGGAGCAGCGCTGCCCCGGGGTGCGCGGGGGAAGGAGGGCCACGACTCCCCTGCGGCCGCAGTCGCCCGCATCTTGGGGCCCCTCCTGGCGCCCCACCCCCGCCTCCCCCCTTGGCGGCTCTGGGGAGCAGGTACCCTTTATCTTGGAGGCAGTGGGGGAGTTGCTCAGCACGCGGTCCAGGTCTTCCTTCAGGCTCTGGTTCTCCTCCGTGAGCTCCTGGACGCTCCGGGACAAGCGCAGGAGGGCGCTGCTCATTTTTTTCTGCCTTTTAAGGCCGATTTTGTTCTCCGCTGGAGGCCTAGGAGGAACGAGACCAAGCGGCTAAGGTTTGGTGCCTGAACTGGTTTAATACGCGTCCTAAGTGAGGGGTGGGCGCTCGGCAGCCCGGGCGCCCAGCGTGGTTTCTGCAGATGAACGTTTGCGATTAAACAGGGAACACTAACTCTGAAGCCCAGACAAGCAGACTGCTATCCGTTCCTCTCATCAGCGAGCCTGTGTAACAAAATACTGTGTTCAGTCATCAGTGATGGACGTTAAACAGGATCACTAAAAAACTTATGGAAATTTATTTTCTCTGTTGTTCCATGAGTACTTAGATGATAGTTTTGATCTTGCCTTTTATTCTGCAAAATAAGTCTAAAATACAGTCAATCCCCATTATTCACAGAATCCGTATTTGCAAATTCGCCTACTCACTAAAACGTATCTGTAACCCCCAAATCGATGCCTGCGGTGCCTCTGCGGTCATTCTGTGGTCCCTCACGGGCAGAGTGGATGAGGGTCTTGAGTTGCAGGCGGGCTCACTCCCGGCTGGGGGGACACACGCCATCCGCATCTGGTCTCAGATCTCGTCCTATCCACAGGGTGGATTGCGAGGTCTTTTCACGGTTTTGTGCTTTCTGTTGATCTCGCCACTCTCAGTGGTCCCCTGCAGCATAGTTCTTACTTGCTAGGAGGCTGTGACACAGCTCAGGGAGGAACCACACGTGTCAGAGCTTCGTTCAGGCCTGAGTCACGGCGCGGTTGGTCAAGAGTTCAGTGCTAATGAACCAACAACAGACACTAAATAAGGTGCCTTTAAACAGAAACACACGTGAAGGCGGGTTGTATATTGATTGGTCAGGTGATGGGAAAGCTGTGACCAGAGGCTCTCAGGGACAGAACTTCATGCTTCCCCTAGAAGCACTGGTCCAGCATTTCCCAATTCAGTGTTCGTGGACACTTTACAGAACATAACGCTGTGAATAATGGGAATCGACTGTAATTCCTCTGGCCCTTTACAGAAAGTTTGCCACCCCCATTTTATTTTATTTAATTAATTTATTTTTGGCTGCGTTGGGTCTTCGTTGCTGCGCGCGGGCTTTCTCTAGTTGTGGCGAGAGAGGGCTACTCTTCGTTGCGGTACGCGGGCTTCTCATTGCGATGGTTTCTCTTGTTGCAGAGCACGGGCTCTAGGCGCGCGGGCTTCAGTAGTTGTGGCACGTGGGCTCAGTAGTTGTGGTGCACGGGCTCTAGAGCACAGTCTCAGTAGTTGTGGCGCACGGGCTTAGGTGCTCCGTGGCACGTGGGATCTTCCCGGACCAGGGCTCGAACCCGTGTCCCTTGCACTGGCAGGCAGATTCTTAACCACTGCGCCACCAGGGAAGTCCCGACCAGCCCTCATTTTAAACTACTAGGGAGAAAGGAAAAAAGGGAAGACCATGTCTGGCACATTGTAAATGCTCAATAAATGTCAGTAATTCACTGCAGAGGCTGGTGACACAACCAAATCTAAGATAAGGGATCCCTCCTTTCCTAATTTGTTGAAAGCCTGATATCACCTGGGAAAGGGACAAGGGAAAATCCACGAGATAAGGAAGGAAACTTTGATGTCTCTCCTAATAAACTTATTTGGCAAGATGAACTTGTACTTGATACTAAACGTCTTCCGAAAAGGAAGATCTGCTTTGAAAAATAGTGTTTTCTAATTCTAAGCTGGAAGCTGTGAAGTAGTACGAACAATGAAAGCCCAGAGCACCGACTGTGCTGTTAGGGGGCAGCACATGGCAACTGTGAGGGCACGTCTGTAACATCCCAAAGGGAAACACGCCAGCTCTAGCCATGAGTAACGTGGGCGCAGGTGCCAGCAAGGCTCCAAAGTCAGGGCAGTGCCTGCAGGTTCCACATAAGGCCTACCCTGCTCTGACAGCAGTTTAACATGAAAACAACATATGAAACATGGCTCCCAAGGAGAGGATCATACTTCTTTCCTGTCGTTTCAGAACTTGCCAGGAGAGTCTGGAGACGATGAATCTGTAAACACCAAATTAAAATGCATTTAATACAAAATGAAAAAACTGCAACGATTCCTGATTTCTGCCCAGTGGCAGGAAGTGAGCACTAAGTTGCTGATTTGCGTTCAAGTTAAGATGAACTAGAAGAGGGCCCCTCAGTGAAGCTGGCCCCCCACCCTCCGACCCCGCCCCCCGCCCAGGCAGGAGAGCACGCACCTCCTCGTAATACGTCTCCATGGCGATCCTCATCTCCTCCAAGTTAGTGGTCTTCATATCAGTCTGCAGTTTGCTAAAAACCCAAGTTCAGAGTTGACATGGCAGTGCCAGCATTCCTGGGCAGAGCAAGAGGAAGCCTGTTTCCCGGAACATGGGAGAAGGATGGGCTTTGGAAGAGAACCGGGCTGGGAAGCGAAGCCTGAGCCGGCCCTCAGCTGGCCGTGGCCTTGCACAAGGCCGACGAGAGAATTCTCACACCTACAGGGCCCTTCCTTGTTGGACCTGCCCCTTTCCAGGGTGAGGTAACCGACCCCCGGCGGATATTCTTTGCTAACAAGGGCCTGTCTTTAAAAACCGCAGTAATTGTGAAGACAGACCTCAGGGTTAGACGGGACGAGTCATCTTTGGGGAAGGTGGGGGGAATGGTTCTTTAAAGCAAAGAGAACCATTTTTTTCAAGTCGTACTGTCTGTATAATTCTCCTTGTTCTCAACACTTAACAGACTTTAGGGAAAAGGCTCTAACAGAGAAATGAAAGTAAAGTTACAGAGTTCAGGATTCTGAGACACAGAAGAAATCGGCAAATCATAAAAATTTTAAAGTTGACGATTCCAGCAAGAAACAAAGGAGGGGGGTTCTATTGTCTAAAGAGGATACAACAGAAAGCGAAAAGTCAGATTTCCTTAAGTAAACTCAAACACAGCTAGGAAAGGCTCTCCTCTGTGATAAAACAGCAGGAAAGGAGTCCGCGTTGCTGCCCTAAAAACAGCACCAGGATAGTGCGTGACAGCGAGAGAAGCAGGGAGGGGAGATGTCCAAGCATTAAGGGCCTGTATCAAGGTCTATACAATTCATATTGGAGCCGACAAGTGACCACAGAAGACTAAGGAGAGAAAGCACTTCTTCAGTGGAACAGGAGCAAGAAAAGAGGAAAGGGGAGCACTGTTCCTTAGGGACGGGTGGAAGGGGAGATGCTGGACACGGACGTGGCGGCTGGGTGGGAACGGAAGCTGGAGCTGGGGGCACGGCGGGTGTGGACGCGGAGCCGGAGGCAGGCCAGGTGCGCGCCCAGCGGGCCCCTCCTGAGCCTGTGCCCCCCCCCACCGACCCCGGCCGGCCCCCCAGTGGCTCCGTACTCGATAGTGTGGTCCTTCTCCTTGCACCGCTGCTCGAGCTTCAGGATCCTCTGCTTTAGCCCACTGACCACCTGCCAAGGGAACACGACGCGTCAAGCTGGCGTCTCTGCGGCCCTGGCTTCCCCCTCCCTCTCCCCCCAGGGGCTCAGGGCGGGTTTGGGTGTCCCCTGCCCGCTGACCCGGCAGCACCTGCACAGCCTCCTGCCAGAGCGCCTTCGTACTTAACTCTCCTCCCCATCAGTGCTGGCGTCTCTTCTAGACTCAGCCGGAGAGACAGGGCCAGGCTGTCCTGCCCGCTCAGAGCAGAGGGGCCGGTGAGTGGGGGTACGGGGGGTGCTCCCACTCAAAAGGTGCCACCCTCCCCTCCATCCCATTCCACACCCACCCTCTGGAGGAAGGACAGGACGCTGCACGGTTAGCTTCGAGGAAGCCACCTCAGTCCCTAGATGCAAAGCTCACCAAGCCTAGCCCGCCCAGGACACCCCGGTCCCCAGCACGCCCCTGGGAGGGAGCGGGGCTGGAGGAGGCCGGGCAGCTGGACAGAGGCCTTGAGAGGCCCTTCCGTCTCGATGCCTCCTGCTCTCTGTTCATGTGGCACTCTGGGAGATAACACCCTATATTCCCGAAAGAACATCCCTTTCTTTCCCTTTGAAGAGTCAAACAACTTTTTAACTGGATTTTAAGGTAATTTTTAATTATACTAGTAATACATGAATACATTTTCTTGAAAAAAAATTATAGATGACACTATACCCTTTGAGCTGACCCCTGTCAACTAAATACTGTTATCAACTTCCTGTGTATTCTCTAGGCCTTATTACACGCGCACACACGCGTGCACAGCCCCTGAAAGTCTGGCATTTCGCTGTTGTTTACACAAATGGTGCCCCCCACACGTCATTTTGCAGCTTGTTCTTTTCAAAACTCAATAGGCTGTCTTGGTGATCTGTCCCCGCTAGTTCCTACAGATCTATGTTATTCTAGTTACCTGTTCCTCTACTGATAGATGCTTAATTTGTAAGCCACTTTTGCTATTACAGAAACCCCCGGCCGGTCCTCCTTGTGCACACAGGCAAGTGTTTCCAAGCAGAAATGTTCAGTCACAGGACACAGCCACTTTGAAGGGTGATTTGGCAAAGGGTAGTAGAGTGAAAACTGCACGTACCTGATCTAGAATTTTTACTTTTAATCAACTTTAATTAAAAAAAAAAAAGGGGGGGGAACTTCCCTGGTGGTCCGGTGGTTGAGACTCCGCGCTTCCACTGCAGGGGGTGCAGGATTGATCCCTGCAGAGAACTAGGATCCCGCATGCCGCGCGACAAGGCCAAAATAAATAAATAAATACAATATTTAAAACAAAAAAACCCTGAAAAAACAAAAAGACCCCAGGGAGCTCCCTGGTGGTCCAGTGGTTAGGACTCGACACTTTCACTGCTGTGGCCTGGGTTCAATCCCTGGTCGGGGAACTAAGATCCTGGAAGCTGTGCGACGTGGCCAAAAAAACAAAAACAAAAAAACAAACACAAAAAAATCCCCACACAGCAACAGAACAACAAAAATACAAAGAGCGCTTTCTCTATAAAAGCATCCATTACTTACAGAATTCAACAGAATTCAACATCCTTACCCTAATTTGGGTGAGAAATGTCTACCATGTAGACATTTCTGAACATAGCTGTGCTGTTTTATATTTTTAAAAAATTTCTTTCCTGGGAATTCCCTGGCGGTCAAGTGGTTGGGACTCTGCACTTCCACTGCAGGGGGCACAGGTTTGATCCCTGGTTGGGGAACTAAGATCCTGCAATCCACGCAGCGAGGCCAAAAAAAAAAAAATTCTTTCTGAAGATGTTTTGTTACAGCGGTATTCTAATTTTGAGTGGCTCCTCCTCAATTTCCCCCCAAATTGGGCAGCTGTAAATATCTTGTGCAAACAGCCTTTAGTACTGGATTTTTTTCTCAAGACATAGTCCTAAAAAGAGCATTGTTAGACAAATGGTGGGCGCAGTGTTACAGACTGTGGCTCCCGCATGGTCACACCGTCCCAGCCTTCAGGGCCGACGGTCACTCACTATGAACCCAACTTGGGCAAATCTCTTAACCTCAGTTTCCTGATTTTAAAAATGGGGATTGAAGCCCCTATTCCAAAAAAATCAAACGAGATTCTGTACATGCAAACTGTACAACTATACAGTGTTTAAGTGTGGCTATTATTTAAAAACTATTTCTTGTGAAAAACACATTGATTCGTTCTCAAGCACTTAAGTATTTACTTTGTGCCGTTGTAGGCACAGAACTAGGCTGTAATCATTTATTCAGAACAGACCACCTTTATTCTTTATACATTAGTATAGGTTCTTTGCATACTCTGGATAAAAACTGTTTTATTGATCAATCATGTCTTCCCCCCTCACCCATTATATACTGATCCATTTTCCATTGTAGTCTTATGGGTTTTTATTATAAATTTTAAGTTTATGTTATCAAACCCATTATTAATTGCATCATTAATGTGATTTTTGTGTTCAATGATCTCAAAATTGGATCCTTTCCAGTTTTCTTTTAGCATGTCAGATTTTTTTAAAAAATGTACTTCCTTGACTCATACGAGGTTTATTGTGATACATTTTTCTCCAACTGCTATAGTTTATTGCCATAGCATTAATCATAATGGCTCCATTTTCCATAATTTTGTTTCATTCAATCTGTTATGTATTATTACATAGCATACAAGAGGGGTTTGTATGTGTTTTAAGGTCCTAATTCTATTCCTGCTTTGTTTCTCTGTCTTAGATCAGTATCACTTGTTAAGCCTGATGTGTTTTTTAGGTGTGATGGGGTAAGTCCCCCACTGTGACTACCTTTTTCTACAGTGTATTTTCGGCCTTTGTGCGAAGCCTGCTCAGTCTCCCTCCCACTCCCACTAAGAGCCCCCCAGCATCTTCTTGTAATCCTTACGGCTCGGCTCCGTGGAGAAGGGTTTCAGGAAGTCCCGAGCCCTTCCCCTAATCTGCTCCTCCTCTGGTATGAGTGCTTTAGAGAAAAGGCATCTCTCTAGAGGCTGTTTTGAAGGTAAGATTTCAATGGACAGGTTATGTGTTTTGCTGGAGATTATACTCACCCAGCCAGTATCAGGCCTTTTCTCTGCCAGCGTCCGAACAAAATCCGGGCCCTGTGGTAAGTAGATTGAGGAATGAAGACAAGATGTGGTCTAGCCCCACCCTGTTGGCCTGCTGAGAGGAGCCGGTGACGCCCCACGCCTGCCTCGGGGCACCGCCGTGCAGGGCCAGGAACTTACTCGGGACGGATCCAAGAGCTGCTCTATCTGCCGGTCCTTTCTGCTGTTCTCCTCTTCTAAGCGCCGAAGCTTTGTTCTCATCAGATCCACATTGCTCTTTTGCATGTGTAATGACTGAAGGAAAGAAGGACCACACACACACACACGTGCACACACACACATCCCGGTGAAACACCGAGTTGGAGAGGTGTTTTAAAAGCTGCCTAGTTCCCAACCAGGGCGCTGCGTGTGCAGTGGGGGAGGGAGATCTGGACGTCACAGTGAAGGCTGGGCCGGGGGTAAATGCCCCGTTAGGTGCAGAGCTACCCAGGCAACCAGGAACTCTGCCCCGCACAATGCCAGCAGCACCCCTGCCACAGACAAACGCTGCTCCACCAATCGATACTGCCAGCAGCACTTCTGGAAGGTGCCCACGTGACATGCTCTCCTCCACGTCCGTGTGACAAAGCCCATGTTCTTCACACCACACACCATCATAGTCTTATGTCCATTTAAAATTCTTATCCTCAACTAAGGCTCAGTTGGTTAGAGCAGTGGTTCCCAAACGTTTACCTGTGGATGAACTTTTCACCAGTCTGTCTGTGGTGAACTTAGAGGAAAGACCGTCAGTTTTTCATAAAACTAAGTTTATTCAATTTTTACCACTATCCTGTGTTTTGAAATTATGCCCTTCCTATTATTTCGGACATATATAGTTCTTCTATGAAATGGTGATGGTAGGGTTATTTTTAAAGTTTGTTTTCAACGGCCTCACTTGAAAAAGCTTTTCCCTAGTCTGGGAAACCCCACAGCCTGAAAAGCGTAAGGTTAAGCCAGTGCTCGTAAGCCTCATCTGGAAATGCCCACACGGGTCAGCTAGTGCCGTGGTTAACCGGCTTCCAGCACCAGCCTGCACCCAAATTAGCCAGTTATCTCGGAGAAGTCCTTCTCCTTTGAAGGGACTCGTAGCGCTCAGAAGAGAGTCTGAAATGTCTGAACACAGCCAGCCCCCAGCACTGGAAAGACAATTCAAAGTGTGCGTCCCACTGAGGGAAGCCTGGGGAGTCGGCCACATGGCCACAGCCGGCAGGAGAGGTACTGGCCCTCACAAGTGTTTAGTGAATTAGTCAATTAATGTACGGTCGCTGGGAAAGATAAGAAATCCAATACCGGGAATTCTGCTTCCAGAAATATGGATTCCAGAAAAGTGCACTCACTTTTCCCTATTCCCCCTGCTTAGCACAGCTAAAAACCCTGTACTAAAGCCCCTTCACGGATTATTTTATCGCATCCTCACAAAACCCTATGAAATTGTATTATGATTATCCCCATTTTTCAACAGGAAACTGAGGCATTACCTGCCCGAGAAAAACTACCCTGACGCTCCAGCTCCCAGAGCGACAGAGTCTTGAAGATAAAACTCTCTCCTCTCTGAAGAGAAGCCTCGGCTTATTTAGTTTGAGTGAAGTCAGCATCATTCTACCCGAAGACCCATTTCTGGCCCCAGGCAGCTTCCTCCCGAGAATGTCGCTGCGGCGACTGTTCAGGGCTCTCAGAGCTCACGCGGTACTGTCCCCTCACCAAGATAGCAACCCTCCCTGTGGTGCCCGATTCGCTTAACACATCTCAGGACACGGATGTCCTGACTCATCGGGCGGGCCCTGCACTGCTGTGCAGCTCCCGCGGGTGAGGGCTGGGTCCCATCCACGGGCCCTGGCCCGGTGCCCCTCAGGCGAGATGGCTTCTACACTCCTCACGTGCTCTGGGCACGCTGGCCGCCAACGCCCTGCTTAACCTCTGCTGCCCAGACTGATCACAGCCCTCCGGACGCGGCTCAGCTGGCGGGGGCAGGGGCGGGGTCGGGACGGCAGGTCTGTGAACAGACTCATGTGACGGAAGGGAAGGAACCCCAGGAATACGTGTGGCTGTTAAAGACCGGTGTGGTGTCGCGGTGATGGTGAAGCAGATGAGGATGATGTCATTTACTGCAGTGCAGTTTGTGTCTTAGGGGACGGGTGGCAGATGACCTTGATGGAAATCCTGGTTCTACTACTGGTTAACCTTGGATAGACTACTCACCTCTCTGAATCTCAAGGCTATGACCTCTCTCTCGGGGCCCTTGTGGGCATCAACTGAGATCAGGCCTGTGAAATGCCCTTAACGCCAAAGAATTACACAAACGGGAAGTTATTGATAATAATAACACCAAAAGACCTATCAGAAGGCCAAGTCTCGGGGCGCAGAGGGACCGGAGTTAATCTAGCCCTCCCCGAGTGCTGTCCACCACGGGAGCTGGAGAAGCAGAGCACGGGGGGCTCTAACCGATGTCCAGGCTCCTCTCACAGCAGGCTCGAGGCCCTCCGTGAGCCAGTGTCACCCAGCTGCTCAGGCACCGGGCCAGGGTGTAAACTCAGCTGTCACTCTACAGCTCTTATTCTTCCCACATGACACATCCCAGCACAGGTGTGACTTTCCATCCACGTTACCAAGGGCTTTCCCGCTTAGAGTCAACAGAGAACAGAGGGAAACGCTACCTTCTTCAGCTCAATGATCTCGTCATACATGTCCTCCTTCTCTCTGTAGACAGGGGTCCCAGGAACATAACCTGCAGGGAGACACACAACCCTCTGAAAAGACTGTCTGCAAAGTAGAAGGAATTCTTGGCCTTACCTTAAGGGAAACCTGGAGGTTAATGAAATTATCTTTTTTTCTTTTACTTCTTTCCCCTGAAGTAAGGAAACCAAAACCAGTATTGATATAGAAAGAAGAAGCAAGAGAAAACTAAAAGATGTGAACACGGGGCTTAATTATAGTAAAAGGATTAACGGAGGGAGTCAAAAGGAGAAGTGATGTCTTTAGATTTTAAACAGCAAGCAGATAAAAAGACAAACAAAAACAAACGTGGTCATGTCATCACGCAGATGACAGCACCCAGTCCGATGTCTAACGGTAGGTACAGTGTACACTGCTCTCTGCTTCCACGTGACCCCTAACGGGTCAGGACTCTGAAACACACCAGCCTGAAACAGCGCTGCCAGCTAGCAGTGCGGCAAGGTGACCATCCCTGGCACCAGGACAAGGTTCCTCTGTGCTTCCCACGGGGCCAGGGCCGACAAGAAAAGCAGTAAAGCTGAGGGAGGAAGCACGTGGGTACACAGGAAGACAGAAACATGAAAACCAACCGATTCTTTTTGGTGAGATCTGGGGTTTTTATTATCCTTGCAGTTTTCATTTCTGAGATTGTTTATACAACAAATTTAAATACAACTCTAAGTTTAGGGAGCTAGGCACCACTGAAGCCCGGCACGATGTCTCTGTCCACATCTGGAAAGCCGCTTTCTAGGAGGGCAGGATGGACCTTCAGGGGTCACTGTCCTCAGGACACTCCGACTGAGGGAGCCCCAGATCTCACTTTGTCAGAGCACACCCACCAATCCCCACGCCCTTCCGCTCTGCTTTCCCTCAGTCGTGGCCGTGTCACCATCAACGTGCTCACCGTGGCTGGCAGAACGCCTGAGATTTGACCTCTTCATTCTTTCAGCTTCGGTCAAATAGTCAGGGGTGCTGCTGGGGGGGGGTTGGTCATGCACGCTCCAAGGTGAAGTCTGATTTCAGGGCTGGAGTCAGACTTCCTGGTTTCAACGTGCATGGATTTAATATGACAGGTATAAGCAGAGACAACGGAAGGCGCTGCCTCTAATAATCAGTCTTCAGGGTTGACGAAAAGCTTAGGGAGACCAGTGGTGTGTGAGAAACGTCCAGCCACCAGCCCGCAAAATAAACAAAGCCCTGATGTGTGGCGTTTGCCCACTCCCGTGGCGTGCGTATCCTCGCCACACCCAGTCTCAAGCTGCCGGCGTGACATGGGACAGCTCACACAGCTCCTCAAGCCAGCAGGAGCAGCTCCAACACACGACTGCCCGTGGCGCCCAGACAAGCCAGGACCCAGGCGGCAAACGTCAGGAAACACACCACATGCTGCGTGAAAGCCGGGAGGCGCGATGTCGTTGAGAAGATCAAAAACAGCGCGGCTCAAACGAGTCGTATTAAACGCTCTGTGCCGAGTCACCACCCGAGATTTCTAAGACGCTCCTCTTGAGCAGGAAGGGTTTCTCCCGGGCGACCACATACCTTGCTTTGAGCTTCCCAGCCACAGCTTCTGGGGGGTTAAGGACATTCGGCTCCCGAGAGGCACGGTCCCCGCTGTCCTCAGAGATCTCCAGGAGGCCACTTTTCTCGGCTTAGACTGATAAGGCGACTCTAAAAAGCCAATGTGTGGTTTTAGAGGTGCAAAGTATCGATGCCCGCTCAACATAGGTGCTTCAGAGAGACAAAAATGATAAAGCAAAATATTCACAAGGGCATGACAACCCCAGATGAACACATTCTGACAAAAATTAAAACTATAGTTATGATTTGTAGGTATACTTACATTTGTTTTTTACTTGTTATTATAGAGAAATAACGGGACATTTATTTTAAAATATGAATCTAAAATTCTACCAATATTACAGTACTTAATTTCCCATTCAATTTTTTCAGATGCATATGTATTTTTATATAGTTGCAGTCATAGCGAACACACAATTTTGTATCCTTTATACTTAACACTGTAAATATTTTTTCATGTTGCTGTCAATACATAGCGTGCAAGTAATAATATTTAGAACTTGATATGTAAAACGGCTAGAAGAAACGAGAAAAAAATTACATTTTTCCAGGGCATTTTTGATTTTGTCATCAAAACAACGGAAAGGTTTTAAAATTATATTTTAATCTGGAATCTTACCTCTAATTATGTGAAATATGGAGATTATGCAAACTTATGCAAAACCAAGCTATTCATAAAACATGCTTATATTTCTTAAATACCAAACAAATTTATATCTGTAGGTGGTCCTGGGATTCTAAATCTAATACATTTAATTTTTAAAATCTCTAAGATTTTTCCATGGCTTCAGAATTTATGGAAAATTTCCCATTATTGTTTAGGGTGAAGGAGTAAAGACACATTGGACCCTGAGGCATTTCCACTCATCCAGGACCACTGTGCTCCACTTCCAGGATATTTGGAAGGCCTTCCAAACTTTAAACATGCATTTAAGTGCTCATTTATGAAGGTAAATTAGTGATCGGAAAAAACCCACAAAAGACATTTCCCTCCTAAATGTATGGGATTTATCGATAAATAGTAAGAATTCCCAAACATGTACGCCTATGGATAGAGCTGCGAAGGAAGAAGAAAAAAGGCAGCAGGCGGTGGAAACCTGTCAGCGTGGAAGGACTGGAAACTGGCTGCCCTCCTCAGAGCGCTGTGAGGCCCGAAAATCTCAGCGCGCCGGGAGCTGCAAACCCACGTGGCCCCGGACTGGGCAGTGAAGAGAACCACTTATTGAAGTGAACAGGACAGGCATGACTCCTTCTGTCACAGCCAGGAAATCAGACAGGCGCACACCTATTAAGGGAGTGATAGGAGGGCAGGCTGGGGGTTCCCAGGGAGGGGACACAGAGCGTCCTGTCGCCGTGTCCATGTTGGATGAGCAAGGTGCCTGGGATAAGCACTGGTGCGGGGACAGGCGTCAGGCGTGGCCGGGGGAGAGCACGGCGGGGGGCGGGCAGGGGCAGAGTCACTGAGTGACGGCACACCTCTTTGGGGGTTTTAATGCTTTGGGGGTTCTGGCCATCCTAAATTACGTGAAACACAATTCTGACATTTATAGAAATCGAGATAAAAGTAATTTGATTACTAGCATTTTCAACACTTGAAATGCTTGACTTCCAGCAAGAATAATGAGAGATGTCTCACATTTACCTTAGGTACTTTCTAGACAAGAAGGACTGAAACAAAATGGTCTGAAAAGAGAAGGTTTAAAACACAAACACCCATACTTTCACTTTATATCAATTCTCAATTTTTTCCACGGAATGAGAGCCAGGACCTCCAAAATCCAAATTGCTAGATGGTATCTTTCTTTTTTTTTTTTTTAAATATTTTTCTACTTTCAAGTAAGACATACTAGAGTATAATATGTCTTTATATACTTTTTTTTTAAAGGAATTCCTTTATTTTTATTTTTTTTATTTATTTATTTTTAAAATTTATTTATTTTTGGCTGTGTTGGGTCTTCGTTTCTGTGCGAGGGCTTCCTCTAGTTGCGGCAAGCGGGGGCCACTCTTCATCGCGGTGTGCGGGCCTCTCACCGTCGCGGCCTCTCTTGTTGCGGAGCACAGGCTCTAGACGCGCAGGCTCAGTAGTTGTGGCTCACGGGCCTAGTTGCTCCGCGGCATGTGGGATCTTCCCAGACCAGGGCTCGAACCCGTGTCCCCTGCATTGGCAGGCAGATTCTCAACCACTGTACCACCAGGGAAGCCCTAGGTGGTTTCTTTCTAACGCTTGTATTTGTTTGTAATATAAAACATGCTTTCTTCTCTTTGCAGGAATTTATCTTTCTGATTATGTTGTTCCTGGGCTAATATGAAAGTTCACTTGTATTCTCTGAGTGTGTCATATATAAGACAGTATGTTTCAGATACTTACATATATAAGAAATGTAAGCATACACGTATTGTACATACACGCATAGATAATAAGTCAGGCAAGGCCACAGGCTTGTGGGCAGCAAAAGGAAGCCAGTCTAGGATTTGGTTTGTCACAAAGGCCTCGGGAAACATAAAATTCAGCATAGCACCCAGATGAACAGCTTTGTGTCTCGAGGAATAAATCCTGCGTTTTCTTCACTTTGGCAGCGCTGGGAAGTGTATGGCAACTTGAGAAAGAGAACATGAAAGGCCGAGAAGCACGGTGTGTGTGGGAGGGAGGAGGGGGGCTCGATGGGACAGTGAGAGCTCAGGACCTCAGCCCTCGCTGGACCTCCACCCACTGGGACGCCTGCGGGGGGCGGTGACCCCGGGAGTGAGCACCTGAGGTCCCAACACGAAACGGAGCCAAGTGGCTGAAGGTCGTGCCTCAGTGACCCTAAGGATTCAGAGAAGAAAGCGCTCCTGATCTTCCTCGCAGGACACTGGGGAAGGAGGGCTTCCAACCACCATTTTCTGAGTTAAACTGTGGAAACTTGAGGGACGGGGGCCTGGTCATACTTACTCGGTGATGCAGGGGGAGGTTTGTGGAAACTTTTCCTTTTTGCTTTCTGAAAGAAAGAACAAACGATGGAAAGCAGGTTGAGCCTTCTCGAGCAGCCCGAACTGTCCCAACCAGGAAGCGCCGGCGTGTGCAGAATGGATGGGGGCGGTAGATTAACTGGCCAAAGCAGAGTGCAAGCAAAGGAGCGAACCGGGCACAGGGAGGCGCCCCCAGACACAGAAGCAGCGGCCCAGCCTGCGTCCAGCGGAGACGGAGGTTTGCCGACTCAAATCCGCCCTGAAGGTACCACCAGCTGTCCCCATGCCACCCTGGAGCACGGGGGCGTGACTGTCCGCAGGGGGCACTCAGCACGATGAAACCTGAGAGTGAGGCAGAGGGGAAGGTGCAGCAGGAGTGGCCCGCCTGGAACCCGGGGGCCCCTTCCATGCCTTCTTCCCCGATCTGCTTCACACCACACAGAGAATCCCACTTACTTCCCTGCCAGCGGGAATACTGAAGTGCTCCGTGCAGGCTGACTTTCCCCCTGGAGATGGGTCCAGATCCCTCCTCCTCCCGGAAGCATCTTGGGCCCGTGCCCTCAGTGGCGTGGAGGGAACACCCTTAGCTCTGCGGAGGTCCTGCGCCTCAGACAACAGGCCCAGGATGCTGCCCCTGGAGTCCCCAGAGCTGCGGTGGGATGTGCTGGGGCCGCCTTCCCCCAGGGCTACGTGCTGTGGTTAGGCTAGAATTTATCTGCTGGGAGGCGAGCACCTGCCAAGGTCTCCTTTCTCACACCTCAGCCTCCGACTGCATCACGGAGCTCTGCTCCCGCCCCCCGTCCCCGTTACGTGTCAGGATTGGGGGGCTGGGGGCGGGGGGAGTGCAGGCCAAAACCAGATGCAGGATAGGAACTTGTCATCAGCCTCAAAAGTACTCAGCTCACGACTAACTTCTGGGTAAAAGTTTTAAAATTATAATCTAAGTTATTCAAATCCAACTGAGGGCTTGGAGCTTTTCAAACTCGGAGTAGCATTTGGAATTTGTGATGGGGTGCTACACACAGCACTTGTGGGGCGGCCGCGTGTGTGTACCGTGGAAAGGGAAACCCGGGCAGCCACGCCTCCCCTCCCCTGCACTCACCGTCTCTGAGTCAGAGTCGAAGGTTATTGCAGACAGGCTGTCATCTCCCTGGAGGAAGAGATGCAAACAGCGAAAGCTTCAGGCGCCAGCTTGGCTCCACAGTCACCCTGACAGAGCGGGAGCGGCCGGGCCAGGCCGTGCTGCGGCCGCAGAGCCCCCATCCAGCTCAGAGCATCCGTCCACGACACTCACAGCAGGAGCGGCCAGTCTGTCCCGTCGCATCCGAAGGAACAGGTGGGGACACAGAACAAAACTCTGCTGGCAGGGCTGCTCCAGGCCTGTCAGTCTAGCGACACCATCTCCACGGAATTGACAAACGCTTCTTTTTTTTTTTTTTAACTTAATTGAAGTATAGTTGGTTTACGATACTGTGTTAGTTTCAGCTGTATAGCAGTGATTCAGTTACATATATATATATTTCAGATTCTTTTCATTATAGGCTATTACAAGATATTGAATATAGTTCCCTGAGCTACACAGTAAATCCTTGTTGTTTATCTATTTTATATACAGTAGCGTGTATCTGTTAATCCCATACTCCTGATTTATCCCTCCCCCAACGAACGGTTCTTGATAAAAGTATTTCATCTTTGTATCAAAGCACAAGGAACCTGTGACTGCATCCTGGTGAGGACCAATCAAAGTCATTCACGTATCCATCAGTACACGAGTTATTTGGGCGTATAGAGGTTCCTACCTTCTGATTCCAGTGATCTGCCCTGGCCCAGGGAGTAAAATAAAATCTGTACTAACATCAGCACTAGCATGTCAGGGAGAAAAGGGAACTTTCCCAAGAGAATGATGTGTCTGTGTTAACACACTTACTCAGGTTTAAACCCTACAAAGAGAGAAAGCAGAACAATTTCTAAAATCCCTTCACCATACTGTACAGTTGACCTAAACTGCTGATACTGAAGTTAGGACTGAATGCCCCTATTACGAACCAATAGTGCCGTATCCGGGTGGCGGTGTAACTACGTTTCAGCGAGCTGTGTGGAGTGTAGCTGAGTCCATGTAGGGCTGTAGCGGGACTGGACTGCATTCTGGAAAGCCCGTGTATCGTCTACAAGGTTAACTATCGGTACATTAGCAACAGTTCTGCTAGCCGCTTGAACTTTTACTAAAAACGTACGGCCGCACAATCACACGGACAGGGGCAGCTGTAACAGGGGGCACCCTTCCGGTGCGCACCTCTTAAACAAGGAGAGTCCAGCGTAAGGGTGCAAAGGGACTGGATTCGGGGGACGAGGGGAAGGTAGTGCGTTCCAAACAAACAGAATCTTTAAAAAATCAGCCACTGAATTAGTTTTTTGATGTCATTAAACAGGTGACATTTTAAGGTATAAATAGCAAACGATAGTTATAAAGTTTTCATTGAACCAAGTGTATGGAAATGATGTGCAAAATTGAGGCAGGGAAGGCAGGGAACTCGTATACATACGATGTAGGAGATCAGGAAAGCCAGTCAAAAGCTCAGTCTTGGTCCCCTGGCATCACAAAGGACAGCCCGCCAACCATGAAGGTGAGCTGTTAACAACTGCATAGAAAAGTAGCAACACTTTCTTTTGCGAATACTTGTCACTATTCTTTGTTCTGAATAAAGTCTTGAAAACTTTTTAAGGACCTGCAGTTTCTACGAGGGAAGGAGGTTATGTGTGTGGTGAACAAAACGAAGTGGTCTCTGTCTTCATAGGTGGGCTCACCCACACCATCGCTTTCCCCCCCAGTCGGTCCCCCTCAAACTCTGCTACCCTCCATCCTGCCAGTCAGAAGGAACTAAAGAAGCAAAATATAAGTATCTGAAATCATAGAACAGCCCAAGATCCACCCCTTCAGTCAGCAGCATGAAAGAGACCATATACAGTATTAAAAAAAAACAAAAGAGCACGTTAACAGCCGAGTCATTCTTCCTTCTCCAAGTATGATCTGAGCTGCCACGCATTCCTACATGAGATCGCATTCATGCACCGTGAGTCAGGAATCCGCAGGGCGGTGATGCTGGTCATGCCCCTCACCCCTCTGCATCTCAGCTTCCTCGTCGACAAGGAGGACACGTTCTCCTACCAGGATTTTCAAACCATTAAATATATACTAATTAAAACACTGGGGAAAAAAGACATAGTGTCCAGAAAGAGATGCAGGAACAAACGGGGATTTAGTATACGGTAAAAGCGGGGAAGGAATGCATTCATCCAGGAGGCATCTTCCAGAACGGTGGGGTGAGGAGCTTGGAAGGCCCTCTCCTCAACAAACAACCATTTAACAGAAGAAGCCACGAAACAATCAATCTTTTGCAGTTTCTGGAAACTGACCTAAAAGCACACAGCTATGGAGAAAAATTCATTCCAAAAAATCTACTAAATCCAGGGAAGAACGTCGAGAGTCAGGGGCACCCCTCGGCTCCCCGGCTCCATTTGATAGAAAGGACTCCAGAGAGCTCTCCTCCAGGCGGGTGCAGTCAACACAACAGGGGTGGTGGTGGATCCCCTGCCCCCAGCTCCCAGAAGTAGGGTGTAAGCTCTACCCCAGAGACGGCAGGCTAAGACTTCCCCTGTGCTTGTAGGGCAGAGGGTCCACGCAGGGAGGGGCAGGCCCAGAAGGAGTGTCACCCCGGGGAAACACTGCGCTGTCCCTGCTGTGCAGCGGCCCAGAGGTCCTCCCCAAAGGGAGAGGCAGGACGACAGCTGTGCCGAGGGGACTGACTGTATTTGTACCGGAGAGTGGAGAATTCCACGCCTCCCTGATTCCATTGCCAAGTCGAAGACAATGTGGGGAGCGATCCCGAGGCCCCCAGCTCCACGGTCACGAAGCAGAGAGCTCACTGGCAGAGCAACCAGAAGGTGAAGAGCCCAGAGCGCCCTCCTGAGGTCGCAGTCAGCCCCGAGGCTCAGGGAGGCTGCTGGCAAGCACTGGAGTGCAGTGGTGGTGCAGTCCCCACGCTGCACCCACATCTACCAAAGGGCGCGAGCCCTGGTGGTGCTGGGGCTTCGGCCAACTGCTGACCAAACCCTGGCTGAATGATAAACTACCCTGACCCAAGAGCAGACCCCAGGAAGCCAGGCTTCAAAGTACAATGACAGGGCTTCCATGGTGGCGCAGTGGTTGAGAATCTGCCTGCTAATGCAGGGGACACGGGTTCGAGCCCTGGTCTGGGAAGATCCCACATGCCGCGGAGCAACTGGGCCCGTGAGCCACAACTACTGAGCCTGCGCGTCTGGAGCCTGTGCTCCGCAACAAGAGAGGCCGCGATAGTGAGAGGCCCGCGCACCGCGATGAAGAGTGGCCCCCGCTTGTCACAACTAGAGAAAGCCCTAGCACAGAAACGAAGACCCAACACAGCCAAAAATAAATAAATAAATAAACAAATTTTAAAAAATTAAAAAAAAAAAAGAAGTCCAGGGGGCTTCCCTGGTGGCGCAGCAGTTGAGAATCTGCCTGCCAATGCAGGGGACACGGGTTCGAGCCCTGGTCTGGGAAGATCCCACATGCCGCGGAGCAACTAAGCCCATGAGCCACAACTACTGAGCCTGCGCGTCTGGAGCCTGTGCTCCGCAACAAGAGAGGCCACGATAGTGAGAGGCCCGCGCACCGCGATGAAGAGTGGCCCCCGCTTGCCGCAACTAGAGAAAGCCCTCGCACAGAAACGAAGACCCAACACAGCCCAAAAATAAAATAAATAAATAAATAAATTAAAAAAAAAAAAAGAAAACTTTAAAGTACAGTGACAGACATCCCCGGAAGTCCAGAGAACCACACGCATGTCCAAGGTTGCCCTCTCAGGAGAGATGGGTGAGGGAAAACCCATATGCGCTAGTTCCCCGTTGCACGTGGGCAAAAATGTAAACCCCTGAACTGTGACAGCAGCCTACACACACACACACACACACACACACACACACACACACACGCACACACCACTCAATGGTTAAGGGCAAAAATCTGACCGGCCCAGGGGGTGAAACACAACCTCTGACCAACAAGTGGCTTCTGCTGACCCAAGGGTAACCCCTAGGTAGTTGGGCTAAAAGATTTAAACAAGAAAAAATCTGAGACGGGAAACAGAGGCTGCACGGTGCGGGGACATCAACTTCACACAGTTAGCTCAGCCAAGTCACTCGGCAAATAAACGAACCACTGAGCAAACCACATCAACCCCTGAGGAGGAGTTGCTGTACATTATCTAAATGTCTAGTTTTCAACAAAAATCTATGAGACATACAGAGAAACAGGAAAGTGTGACCAATATACAGGGGGAAAGAGCAGGCAATAGAAACTACTTTTGAAGGGCCCAGATGATGGACCTGGCGGACAAAGGCTTCTAGAGCAGGGAGAGCCGTAGAGCAGAGAACAGAGAATCTTACAAGTAGTAAACGCCCTGTAAATGCTCTTATTATCTTGCTCTAGAAACTTTGAGCCCTTTTAGAAGTGTTGGCCCTTAAATCACCAGGGACCACGCCCAGGCTCCACTTCACCCTTGTGGCTCTGCCCTGGCCAACGGGGCCTGCTCACGGCCACGGCACAGTGGGCTCCCTGGCACCGCGGTAAGTGCTCTGTGAAGTTCACGAGCAAGCCCAGCGGCAGCTGTGTTCCAAGGGACTCGGGGGATTGGACAGACTGGACAGTGCCTGTTCACAAGAGGTTCTTGTCTGCTTGAGAACAGACGTAAGCTCAGCAGAGAAATCGCCAGTTAGCCTGGGCCAAGGGCGGCGAGTCTCCTAAATGCCTGGAGAGCCCTGCCCCAGCCTCTTCCACAGACTGGGTTCCTGGAGACCAAGGCACTGGGGCTCAGCTTGTCTTTGTGTCCTCAGAGGCCGGCATGTATACGGGGCTTAACAAACGCTTCTATGTGCAAGAACGTTTACAGCAGCATTGTTTCTAACAGCACAAACGTGAAAACAAGAGAGTAAAAGCGGGCTTCCCTGGTGGTGCAGTGGTTAAGAATCTGCCTGCCAATGCACAGGACACGGGTTCGAGCCCTGGTCCAGGAAGATCCCACATGCCACGGAGCAACTAAGCCCATGCACCAAAACTACGAAGCCTGTGCTCTAGAGCCTGAGCTCGGCAACAAGAGAAGCCACCGGAATGAGAAGCCCTCGCACTGCAAGGAAGAGTAGCCCCGGTTCGCCGCAATTAGAGAAAGCCCGCGCGCAGCAATGAAGACCCAATGCAGCCAATAATAAATGTAAATAAAATAAATAAATTAAAAAAAAAAAAGAGTAAAAGCAAGGAAATGGAGAGTTAAAATAGGGGTATCCTATTAGGTTAGCGTTTTTATTTTTATTTTTTAAAAATATTACCTTTCCATTTTTGCATGAGGAATAATTGTCGAGATTATTTATTTATTTATTTATTTAGGCCACGTCACACGGCAGGCGAGATCTTAGTTCCCCCACCAGGGATCAAATCCGTGCCCCCTGCAGTGGAAGCACGGAGTCTTAACCACTGGACCACCAGGGAATTCCCACGTTAGAGTTTTTAAAAAAATTTTTTTTAATTGAAGTATAGTTGATTTACAGCATTGTGTTAGTTTCAGGTGTAAAGTGATTCAGTTATATTAGACATATATTTTTTCAAACTCTTTTCCATTATAGGTTATTACAAGATATCGAATATAGTTCCCTGTGCCATATGGTAAATCCTTGCTGTTTACATTCCATATATAAGTGAGATGATACAGTATTTGTCTTTGATGTATTTTTTTTTTTTAATTGAAGTAGAGTTGATTTACAATGTTGTGTTAGTTTCAGGTGTACAGCAAAGTGATTTAGTTATATGTATATATATATAAAATTAGAATTTTAAAAATCATGTTTTTGAAAATGTGTGGATACGGGAAGATGCTAGGAATAAATGAAATGGCAAAGGTTACAAAACAATATAAATATGATCTCAAGTTTTAAAAAGCATATGAAAAAAAAAGGATGCATTAAAAAAGGTCAGAAGGAAATACACCAAACATTAACTGTGGTTTTCTGTAGGCAGTTAGATTATGGGTAATTGATTTTCTCTACTGGGCATGAATAACGCTTATAATCACAATATGAGAAGTTGAAGGAGCAGTAACTGAGGCCACTGTAGACGGGCAGGTCTTCCAGATGAGGCAGGACTTGGTGCCTTGAGGGACAAGTAGGACACTTCAGCAGCTCCAGTGGCAGCAGCACTGAGCCCCTGCTTGGCGTGAGCTCTGTACAGCCATGCTGGGTACTGCCATCTCTGGGAGAAGGAAGCAAAGTGAGCCAAGTTCCCTTTGTCTGGAGCCCTCCAAAGGCTTCCCACTGTGGCCCGAATAAATTCAAACTCCGTGCATGGCCTGCAAGGCTCTCCATGGTCAGGCCCATGGCTCCCTTCCATCCACACCCATGCCCTTGAGGAGGTCCCAGCAACTTTCTTTCAGGCCCTGGAACCACTGCACTTTCCCACCCCAGGACCTTTGCACCTGCTGGTCCCACTGCTCTCTGATCTTTACCAGACTGCCTCTTTCTCATCAGTGACATCAGGACACTCCAACTTCTCAGAGTGGCTGTTCCTGGCACCCAGTCTAAAGCAGCCTCCCCAATCCACCTCCGTTACATGGGCTGTTTTATTTTCTGCAGCGCACTTTCCACTTTGACTTGATGGACATGATCTGGTTTTTACCTTGTTCTCCCCCACCCCACCCCACGCCACTGGAATGCAGTTTATTCATCCACAATGATGTCTCCAGCAGATGGTTGGCGCGCCAGAAAACACTAGGTAAACCAAGTCCCCCGCCCTGGAGGCACGGGGTGGGCGGACACTTACGCAGTGAGCTCTGTCACCCGGCGGGCCGCGGTCGCTGGCTCGGCACAGGCCCGGCTTCGCAGGCGCCGAGCAGCGAGGGCGCAGTGTCCGGGAGGGCTTCCTGGAAGCGACGGCC
Source organism: Eubalaena glacialis (assembly GCF_028564815.1). Lineage (NCBI taxonomy): Eukaryota > Metazoa > Chordata > Mammalia > Artiodactyla > Balaenidae > Eubalaena > Eubalaena glacialis. The sequence goes on along the minus strand of NC_083728.1, from coordinate 93,084,680 downwards.
AGTGCAAGGACGAGCGGGGGACTAGAGGCGGCTGGAGGCTGGGCGAGGGGCGGCGACGCCCGGCCAGCCGCACGTGGGCGGGGGCCGGAGGCCCGCTCTTATGCGGTAACAATAATGGCAGTAGTCACCGGCGATCGCCGGCCCTGCGCCCCCTTCCTCCAGCCCGCGCCCCGGCGAGGGGAGGCAGCCAGGGGACCTCCCCGCCCTCCGCGCTTACCGTCTCCGAGGCCGGCTCCCCGGTGCTCAGGGACATGGCGGCGGCGCTGCCCGATCGCCCCTAGGCGCTGCGGGTACGGCCGTCCGGTTCTGGGGCTCCGCCGACCGCCTGGCTGCCAGCAGCCTCGGGGCCTGCCAGCGCGCCCGCCGCGACCCCGCTGCCATGGCAACCGCGCGAGCCCCCGAGCCCCGGATGTGGCCGGCGCCCCGCGAGGCGGGCCGACCGTAAGCGTGCTCGGGGAGCCCCAGCGGGTCAACAGGCTGCGCGCCCAGAGTGTGGGGCGGACAGCGGGGCGGAGCTGGAACAGTCCAGCCGCCGCCGAGGCTGCAATGCGAACCTGTGCACTAGTCACCAGAGCCGGATATTAATATTTATTAGGTTAACGTTGAAAGGGACAAGGGGCTTCTGCGGTGTCCACAGTCTGCCAGCTCTGAACGCCTGGCATTCAGAAAACCATCTTCCTGATCTCGGTACCCTACGCTCAAGGGTTCTGATGTAGCCACAGGACAATAAAAAATAAGAGTTTGCAGTCACTGTATTCAGTGTGCATCATGAAGATCTTTAGGCGAGTTGGGCTGCAAAGTTTATTTAAATTATTAGCAAGTATAACCTGCCCTTTCTTTTCACACCGACCTCCAAGGGCATCTACTCTGTCCCCCTGCCCTGCTTTATTTTTCCAGCCCCCTGGCCTTTATGATCTACAAGAACTTCCCATGTCTAGCATGTAAGTTCTCTGGGGCAGGGCTGTGTTTTGTTCACGGCTGTATCTCTGTCCTTTGGAATGGGGTCTGGCACATAGCAGGTGCTCAATCAATAGGTATTTGGTGCCCTGCAAGTCATAACTTCTCTGTGCCTGTGTCCTCAAATATAAATTGGAGAAAAGCGTTGTGGTGAGGATCAAATGAGTCAGTATCTCTAAACTGCTTAGTGCAGTTGCCGGTTCCAGAGTGAGCGCAGTGTGACAGTGTTCGTACACTGTTATGAGGTGAACAAATGAATGAGTCTCCACACAGGGTAGCGTGGTGTAGCAGGAGGAATGCCTGGCAGGTTATTACTGTTCGAATTCTAACACCACCAATTATTATGAGTCCATGACCCTCGTTTCTTCAGTCTCCTCATCTGTACAACAAAGGGGGTGAGCCACACGGTGGTCGGACGCTGTCTCCCCACAAGCTGGTTAGTGCTCAGGAGCCCAGGTTTAGTACTTTCACCATCGTCTCCTTGTCTGCAAAGTAGAAACAGTTTCAGGGCTTTTGTTGGCACTGAGGGAGAAAACACAGCTAAAATTCAGCATGGTGCCTGGCACATGGTAAACACCTCAAAAAAACAAGCTACCAGGTAACGCTTTGCCGCTGGTCCAATTACTTGAATGGTATTTTAAATGGCAAAATTTTATTTGTTCTGAAATTATCCCCTTCACTCATTGGCGCTCCTCTGCTCTGTGAAGCCCTGTTTCCTGAGTGGTGTCAGGTACAGTCTGTACCCCAAGTTCTGGTTCCCTATTTACACCTTCCCTGATGGATCCTAAAAGAAACCCCATGCTCTCCTCTGAGCTGCCACCAGAGTTGTTTATAAAAGGTGAATCTTACCAGGCCTCTCACCTTCTTAACTTCCATCTGCTTCCTCGGGGTATTGTTCACGTGGCAGACAAGTGCCTTCACGATCTAAACTACCTATGCGCCAGTACCTGTTGCTCCTCTCCCTCTCCTGGGGCTCCGCAAACCCCCTGCCCTTCCCGCATCTGTTGTTTCACTTACTTTCTCTTAGTTACAGCCGGTTCCAGAATTTCCATGCTTCCACTTACAGTTTTTTGACTTTACAATGGTGCAAAAGCAATACATATTCAGTAGAAACCGTACTTCAAATTTGGAATTTTGATCTTCTCCCATGCTGCCGATATGCGGTAGGTAGGATCCTTTCTCATGACGCTGGGCTGCGGCGGCGAGCTGCAGCTCCCAGGCAACCACGCAATCACAAGGGTAAAAAACCATCCACTTATAGCCATTCTGTACCCAGACAACCATCCTGTTTTTCACTTTCAGTACAGTATTCCATCAATTACATGACATATTCAACGCTTTATTATAAAATAGGCTTTGAGTTAGATGATTTTGCCCAACTGTAGGCTAATGGAATCGTTCTGAGCAAGTTTTAGGTAGGTTACGCTAAGCTATGATGTTGGGTGGGTTAGGGGCATTAAATGCATTTTGGACTTACAAACGGGATGAAACCCCATTGCAAGCGGAGGAAGATCTGTCTACTACGCGGCTGGCGCTTTGCTTCGCTTGCCCGCCCAGACACGTGGTCCTTTGGCCGGCGAGGCCACGCCTCTTCACGCATAGCCACGCCCCTTCCGCCGAAAGCCCTGTCTTCCGGGCGCAAAGCCTGCCGGATCCCCGAGCACTTATCTGTGAGCGTCCGGGTTGGGGTGGGTGATGGGTCAGGTGGACGCGTTCGGCGGTGGCCTGTCCTTCTCAGCCTGAGCTCGTTCCCCGAGCCTGGGCCCTCTGGGCTCTCGGAGTTGCCTCCAGGGCGCTTTCACGGTTCCCCACGCCCGCGGTCCCCGTCCTCGCCCCCTCCAAGCCCGGCGGGTCGCACGGCACGGGGCGGGGCCTGCAGCGGTGACGGACGCGAAGTGGGTGAGGCGCGCGCCAGGGAAGGGGTCGCGGTCGCTGTGGCGGGCCCCGCGGGGTCGGGGTTCGGGGCCCGGGACCAGGGCCGGAGAGCAGCCTGGGGGCCGCGTGCGTGGCCCGGGCTGGGCCGCTGCACCACCGCGGCCGCCGGCCTGGCGTCCTCAGCGGGGTCCACAGGGAGGGCGCCTTGCGCCAGGACTTAACCTGGCCAGGGATGGACAGACAGACGCCCCAGACCAGGCAGGCCTGTTCCTGACCCGGCAGAGTCACTGGCCACCCCACCCCCCTGCAAGAGCCCTCCCTGAGCACAGGACCGACGGGCTCCCTGAACCCTTCCCAGGCCGGACACGCAGGTCCAGTTGCCGCCCCGGGAGGAACCGGCAGTGGGCAGGGCGCCTTCCCCCCGCACACTGCTGCTCCAGGGTTTTCACACTGACCCTGGGAGGGACAGACACACACCTCCGGTCTGGACGGAGCCGCTCTGCCTCCTACACGTGGCCGGCCCCAGAGCGCGCACACGCCCCTCGCTCTGGCGCGCCTGCAGCCTCGGTCAGCTTCATGCTCCCTTCATTCTCGCCTCCCACCAGAGTTCCAGGTTGGCCGACTCTGAGCTGTTCAGGCCTCATGCTGTACTTCAGATTCCCTTCCATCTCCACCGCCAGGACTGAGGGCTCTGCTTGCTCTTGCTACCTCCGGTTCCACCTGAGCTGAGGCTTTACATCCATCCCGGCAGCTTGGAGTTTCCGTCTGAAGATTGTGGTCACCTGGCCTGAGGTGAAAGTTCCGGGGCCTGGGCAGGCGTGGGGACTGCCTGGGGCTAGGGCAGGTGGGGTCTGGCCCTGACATTGCCTTCGCAGGAACCCCAGCCTCGTCATGGACCCAGAGTGCTCCCGGCTCCTCCCTGCTCTCTGTGCCGTCCTGGCAGACCCCAGGCAGCCTGTGGCAGACGACACTTGTTTGGAGAAGCTGCTGGACTGGTTTACAACAGTAACCGAAGCAGGTAAGGTGAGGGTGCTGCTGGGATTTTCCCCGGAGGCCAGAGGGTGCCGGGCTCCCCTGTCCTCGGGAAGGACTGTCTATCCAGTGTCCTTCCTTCATATCTTAAAGATTCCCCCTGGCTTTGGGCACACGGCAAGCTGAGCCTAAGGGGATGATCAGGACAGCTTGAGCTGCAGGCCTCCCGTTATTCAGGCCATGCTAGGTGGCTGCCGAGGCCATGGGACAAACTTATCTTCTTGTTTGCATTGCATTTTTTTTGTTTTAAGAAATCGGTTTTTCTTTCTGATTATGTAAGTAATACATATTCTTTATATAAAACTTGAACAGCACAGAGGAGTAAAGAGGAAGATTAAACCACTCTGAACATTTTTTTCCTTCCAACCTTTTTTCTTAACACATCATAATTCTGTACTTTTCTTATAAAAATGAGGTCACACCGTAAATACAACATGATATCTTGCTTTTTCTCTCTTACTGTCCTAGTGGGTGTTTTCCCCACTGACACATTGATTTTATTGACTGTATGTCAGTTTGCTCTGTGAATGGACCTTAATTTTACAATTAGTCCACTGTTGTTAGATGTCTGTGTTTCTAATGTGTCATTATTATAAATAATGACATAATGGTTTTCTCTGTACGTAAATCTGCTCATGTAAATGTTTGGCTGATAATTATTTTAGTGTGGATTACGTGTCATAAATTTCTGCTGTTTGTTTCTTTGGTTTACCCTGTTCGTTTACCCTCTTTTGAGTTGAATATCTAGGTCTGTCTTGTTTTCTAATAGATGCATTTAAGGCTACACATGTCTCTGAAGGTATCACTTGAGCTGCACCCTGCAAGTCTTACTCTGCAGTGCTTTTGTTGTGATTTACTTCCAAATATTTCATACTTTTCATTATAATATTTCTTCATCCACAAATTATCAATATTTAAAGGGTATCTTTAGATTCATGACATGGGTTTTTTTTTCAGTCTTTTTGTTACTGATTTCTAATTTATTTCATTGGAGTTAGAAAGTATTTGTATTTTGATTCTTTTATATCTGTTGAGGCTTTTATCGTGGCGTAGTACACAGACCATTTTTGCACATATTCTATAGATTTCTCTATAGGATATTATTTTTTGGTATTTATAGAGTCCTCAATTGTGGCCGAGTAGTTAAATTAAAAAAAAAACTTTTTAATTGAAGTATAGCTGATTTACAGTGTTGTGTTAGTTTCTGGTGTACAGCAAGGAGATTTGTTTTTTTTGTATATATATACACACACACTTTTTCAGAGTCTTTGCCGTTATAGTTTATTACAAGATATTGACTCTAGCTCCCTGTGCTCTACAGTAGAAGCTTGTTGTTTATTTTATATATAGTAGTTTGTATCTGCTAATCCCAAACTCCTGATTTATACCCCCCCTTCCCCTTTAGTAACCATAAGTTTGTTTTCTATGTCTGTGAGTCTGTTTCTGTTTTGTAAATAAGTTAATTCATATCATTTTTTTTAGATTCCACATATAAGTGATATCATATGATATCTGTCTTTCTCTGTCTGACTTCCTTCACTTAGTATGATAACCTCTAGGTCCATCCATGGTGCTGCAAACGGCATTATTTCATCCTTTTTTATGGCTGAGTGATAGTCCTTTCTATACACACACACACACACCCCCCACATCTTTATCCATATCTGTCGCTGGACAGTTAGGTTGCTTCCATGTCTTGGCTGTTGTAAATAGTGCTGCGATGAATTTTGGGGTGCATGTATCTTTTCGAATTATGGTTTTCTCCAGATATATGCCCAGGAATGGGATTGCTGGATCATATGGTAACTCTATTCAAAATTATTTTTAAATAGCTTTATTTGAGATATGATTTACATACCATGAAATTGATCTATTTAAAGTGTGTAATTCAGTGGTTTTTAGTAAATTCACACAGTTTTGCCACCATCCAAAGGTTAATTTTGCAACATTTTCATCCCCTTAGAAGAAACCTGGTATCCATTAGCAGTTAATCTCTATTCCCTCCTCCCGCAGCCTGTATGTATTTTCCTCAGTGTTGTACATGATGAAAAGAATATAGTCTCCATACTTGTTCCTTAGTTCAAGTTTACATTGTTAAAACCTGTGATGTTCTTGCTAATTTGTTTGCTTAATTGTTTTTGAGAGGTATGTGAAAATCTTAAACTAAGATGGTGGATTCAACAATTTCTCTTTGAAATTCTGTCTTTTTTCCCCCTTTGTATATTTTGAAGTTAGGTTAGGTATGTACAGTCTTAGACTGTTACATCTTCCAGGATTTGGCTGTTTGAGCAATGACTTCCTTTCTAAAGCTCTGACAGAGCTTTTTGCTTTAAAGTCAGTTTTGTTTGATATTACTCTTGCTGCAGCAGCTTTTTAAAAATTAGGATTTGCCAGCTGTATCTTTTCAGCCTTTACAAATCTGGCCTTCTGTGTTGTCACGCTTCATTGTTCCTTACACACAGTGTGATGCTAGCCTTGGTTCTTGATCTAGTCTGCACAGCTCTTTATTCTATTGGACAGTTTAATTTGTTTCATTTGTTGAGTTTACTGTTATATTGGAACCTATTTTTACTATATTTTTTTGCATTTAAAACATTTTTTCCATGCCTTGTCGTTGTGCCTTTTACCTCCTTTTCTGCCCCCCATTGGATTAATAAAGCTTTTGTTTTTTCAGTCTTTCTGGTTTTGAAGTGAAGTTTTGAAGCATTCTGCTTACGTTTTTGGGGGTTACTCTTACGTGCAAACTGGATTTTAAAAGTTGAAAGTCAGCTAGAATCTCTGTCTTCTGCGCCAGCCACACACGGAGCCTCGGGCACTTTAACTCCAGCTCAGTCCAGTCTTCCGTGGTTTGTCATCTGGTGTTTTGATTCTGTTTTGTTTTAAACTCCTTCAAAAGTTACTTAATTTTTAAAGTCAGTGCTTTTTTAGGTTCGCCCACGTTTTTGGTTTCTTTGATTCTTGCTTCTCTCTCTTTCACCCTGGTTTTCCCTCCTTACTGTGCCATTCATCGTCCTTTCACAAGGGCCTCGCAGTGGAGGCCCTCCCAGCATTGCCCCAGGTTTCCTCCCCCTTCCGCTCCCCCACCCCCGGCAGCGCTTTGGAATGACAGAGCAGTCGCGAAGAGACGTTTTAGATGCCACGTCTGGAAAGGAATGCCTGTTCCATTGTGCTTCTTGCTTTCGTATTCTCAGTTTAAGAGAAAAGTATCCATTGGAGAGGTGAAAATTGTCTTCTGCTTCAATTTGCATTTCTTTTTCATAATCAGCAAGGCAGAACATCTTTCGTGGTTTGCTGGCCATTTGTATATTCTGTCCAAGTCCCTTGCCTGTTGTTAAGGTATTGGCTTTCTACATTGTCCCCCCTCATTGAATTAAAGTTGAGGATCCTTCGTGGCAGTTGTTGCAACTGTTTCCTCCCAGTTGGACTGCTGAGTCTAATAGCCTGAGAGAAAGGGAGTCTGGGGGTTGCCAGAAGAATGGCCCCTCAGGGAGGCATGCGCTGTGCCCCTGGTGACATGCTTCCCGGCTGGGCCTGTCTCCAGGGTCCAGCCTCCTGTTACTACAGGAGAATCCCTGCCTGGTAGAGCTGCTGTTCCGCGTGCTGAAATCCCAGGACCTAAGTTCCAGAATCCTCTCCTTCTCACTCCGCCTCGCAGGGATATTTGCAGCCCAGGAAAACTGCTTCCAGTATCTTCAGGTGAGCCTGGGTCCTCCCACCTGAGTGACCCACCTTCTCCTGCAGGTACACAAAGCAGTGGTGGCTGTCATGACCCCTGAGTCTCCGAACCTTGTTTTGCCCCCGTGTCTTGACGTGTACCGCAAGGTTTTTATTCCTGAGTATAATTCTCCTTTGAAAAACTCACCAGGAATGGTGTTGGGGTGAACGGTGGACATTTTAAAATAAGGCAGAGCTGGGGTTGGCTCTCTGCTCTGACGCCGCCCTTCACGGGCGCTCCTCAGTCCAGCAGCGCCGGCTCCAGGGGCCCAGCCCACGCCAGCTCGCTGCGGGGCAGGCTTCCCGGGACGTTCTGCACTGAGGTGCGTTTTAGGAAATGACTTCACGTGTGATAATCCACCCATACCTCTGGTGCTTTGCAGTTGGTAAAACACCTCAGTTTACGAGATCACATTCATGTTATCCTGGGCGCCCTGGCCAGTAAGCAGGTCAGGAGTCTTCATCTTTTTTCTGGATTAGGAGACAGTGAAGGCTCAACATAAGAATCCCACAGAACTGGCAGAGCTCACACTAGACCCTGAAGGGTCGCACTGTTCGAATGCTCTGTTACACCGTCTGTTTCTCTGAAAGTAAATCCTCAGTCCCAGTCAGATGGCCTTCCCCAACTTCACTGATTTCCTGAGTACTTCCCAGTTCCCATCTCTACTTCTCCATGGCCTCCTCTTCCTTCCCAAGGCTGACCATGGCTTTAGAGGCTTAGAAGGCCACTGACTGCCCTTCAGTCTGGTGGTTGGCCCCCTGTACGTGGGGACGAGGGACAGGGGCAGGTTCGGGCTCTGAGTCGCAGTGGAAGGTTGCTCTCTGTCCTGGGCCCATGGCACTGGCTTGGGCTCCTGTTCCCTTTTCACCTGGCCCTTCACAGACTCCCAGGGGGTCTGGCAGCCCTAAGGGCCCTTCAGCAGCCAGATGCTCATCAGTAGCTGGTGTCTGGGCAGGGGACATGTGGACAAACTACTTGAGGCAGGGGGCTGAGCCTTTGTACCTTCCCATTGGCTACGAGCTGCCCCCAGGGAGAGGCTGTAGCTCTGGGGGGGCATTTCGGTGACGCGAGGTCCCGCAGAGGGCCTGCCCTGTGAGCTGCCGCCTCCAGCAACACCCCTCAAGGCCTCGAGGCCATGGCGGAGTTGGAGTCATCCTTGAGCGACTGGAAGTGTGTCTCCGAGGCCCTGTGGTCCCTTACCCTGGAGTCTGAGATGACTTGAGGGTGGGGACCAGCATTTTATTGTCAAGACAGACAAGGCTCAGAGCTAGTAGCTACACCCGTGAGGGGCTCCGTTGGTAAGAGGCAGCCCCCGAGTTTCCCTCTCGTTGTGCTGGCACCCTGTGGTGAACGGGAATCTTGTGCACGTGGCAGCAGATCAGGACAACGCGTGTTGTCCTGTGGCCGTCCGTGAGCAGACGGGGATTGAGCGGGGAGTTAGCCGCTGCCTGCTGACGGGGTGGGGTGGTCAGCTTCGTAGGGGCAGTGGTCTTGCAGCCGGGTTGTAAGGGGTTTGAGCAGGTGTATGGGGGGGGTGGGCCTGACTCACGGGGCGTGCTGGGGAATCCAGGGTCGGGGACACCTGGAGGAGGGCAGGTGCCCTGGAGGACCCCGAGTGCCAAGCACAAGAGCCCAGTCGGCTGTGGAGACCTTTGGGGGTCCTTGAGCGCAGCATGTCATGGTCAGAGGGGGACCTTGGGCGTTGCAGTTGGTGGGCTGTGTGGGGGAAGGGTTTCTGAAGTGAACGGTGACAGGGTTGGTGAGCCTTTATGGAAAACCCAGTTCTTCCTTCCGAAGTTCTCTCCCCTGGAAGGCAGAGTTGACAGTGCTGTGGCCGCCATCGGCTGGCTCTGGTGGCCACCTGCCACCTCTCACAGGTTCTTTGTGTTGGCAGCTCACGAGAAAGTTCCCCCAAAGAAGAGCCTCGAGCAGCTGTGAAGGATAGAAAAGCCATCTCTGATGTGTGGTCCCCTGGGACCTTGCTCAGGTCACCATTTCCTCCTCTGCTTCCCAGCAGGGGGAGCTGCTGCCCATGCTCTTTGGGGAGGTGGGCCCCCTTGGAGGAGCAGCCTGGACGGCCCCCGCTGTGCGCAGCGGCTGGATCCAGGGCCTGCGCACCCTGGCACAGCACCCTAGTGCCCTGCGCTTCCTTGCCGCCTGTGGTGAGTGCCCCCGTCTGCCCTGCCTTCCGCCTCTGCCCTTGCTGTGCCTGACGCTGTGCGACTCCTGGGAAACCACTGCACCTTGCCGGGTCTCTTCCTCTGAACGTGAAAGTGGCTGTGGTATCGTAGGGCTGTTGTGAGGAACATTCGGGGTAACCAAGGGTTGGAGGCCCCTCAAGGGTATACTGTGTCCTGTGGCTTGTAGGTGAGACCCAGCAGTTGGGGTGGCTTTGAAACTGATGAGAAGAATCCAAAGTGGCCAGGGTTCTAAAGCCCCTCACCCTGTGAGCCCTCCGTTTTGATTCCTGTGCCTCTGAGTGGCGGGGAGGCTGGGCCTCTAACAGTGCCTCCGCATTGGGTGGTTTCTGAGTTCTGTCCGTGAGGTTCTGAAGTCCAGTGGTTAAAGCTGCTCAGTGGTTTCAGCGTCGCTGCTGTCACCATGGACTCTGTTCCAGCTGAACCCTGTTTCTTTCCCCACCCGTTGTCCCTCCCCCTCCCCAGGTGCCGTTGACACCATCTTCTCCCTGCAGGGAGATTCCAGCCTGTTTGTGGCCTCGGCAGCCGGGCAGCTCCTGGTGCACATCCTGGACTTGGCGATGCGAGGCCCAGCCGAGGGCCGCTGCAGTCCGCAGGCTTGTGACTGGCCAGCATGTGCCCAGAAGATTGTGTGTCACATCGAAGACTCCCTGTGCTCCATAGCCACCCCGCAGGTCACACAGGCCCTGAATGTCCTGACCACCACGTTCGGGCACTGCCATGGCCTTTGGACGCAAGGCCTTTGGGTGCGGCTGAGCCCCCTCGTGGCCCGCCTGCTCGAGAAAGACCCTGTCCCAGCCTCACACTCGCTCGTGGATCTTCTCCTCAGCGTGGCCCGGTCAGGCCCCCAGGGCGCAGCTGGGGGGGTGGGCAGGAGGGGGGGCTCGTTTTCTTCGGGAAGTCTTGGGGCAGCCATCACACCTGGGCCACATCTCACTGGCTGCCCGAGAACGCTGCCTCGAGTAGAGGGGACACCAGAGGGGGTCTGAAAGCCCGCACACCCGGGAAGGGCCTTCCGTCTCAGCCGGCACACCCAGCCCAGGCCACGGCGGCCCCCCGGGCACGGTGTGGGCTGGATGGGGGAATGACGTTCTTTTCCTGGGCTCCTCCTCCGCAGTTCTTCTGTGCCGAGTTCTGACTGTGGCCTGTGGGAGACTTTGGCCCGGACTCTGAGCCGCTTGAGCCCCACACAGGCAGGGCCTCTGGCTTTGGGGATCCTGAAACTGCAGGACTGGTAAGGATTGGGGTTCATGTTGTGTGAGGCGGGCAGAGAGGTCAGGGAACTTCAGGGGAGCTCCTGAAACCAGAGATCAGTCAGAGGCGGCTGGCCGGGGCGTGGCCAGGCAGTCCGTGGGTTATCACCAAGGTGTTGGCACAGGCTCCAGCTTCTACATTTTTTAGTGGTGGAATAGCTTTTTCACAGGCTCCCCAAAGATAAAAGAGACTCTCGGAGCAGCCCTGCTCAGAGCAGGGCCGGGTTCACACTCAGGACCGCTCAGCTGCCCTCTGCCACCTCCCCAGCGGCCTCACCTTGTGGATCCTGGGCCGCCCTGTGTGCATGCCACTGGGGTGGGTACCAGGGGCTGTGGGACGGTGGAGGGGGACCCAGTAGACAGGAGTGACAGGACAGATTCCCAGAGGGAGAGAGATGTGCGCCCTACCAGGAAGGGGGTGTGGGGTCCGGAGAGGTGGGAAGGAAGAGAAATCATTCCAGGGTTTCGGGCGGACTAGAGCCGGTCTTGTTGGCCCAGGTCTGGGGTGAAAGTGGGCACAGGGCGCTGGGGATACGATGCCAGCCTGGCTCTGGGCTCCAGGGTCTCCGGATGTTCAGAGAGAGGGAGTGGTCCGAAGGGAGAGGGAAGGATTGGGCAGCTGGCTTGGAGGGAGAGCTCTGTACCAGCTCGGCCTCCCAACCACCCTGGGCCCCAGCACATCGGCGAGACCATGTTCCAGAACGTAGGAAAGGATATCTCAGCATTGGGAGTACTTCCGGGAGGTGGGGCATCCCATCCCTTTGGCCCTGAGCAGGCACTGCCCATTGGAGTGGGTGTGGCCAGGCCTTGCCCAGGCTCTTCCCGGGGCCTGGGTGGTGCTTCCTAGCAGTTCCTTGGAGTCCCAGGCCAGTGGTGTGAGTGCTGGTCACAATGCTTACAGGGAAGCTGTGATTCAAGGGGGTGTCCAGATCCCCAGCACTGACCCCTTTGGCCCAGACTTGCTGGGGATATTAGGAGGGCAGCCAGCTTGCCTGAGGGCGGGGGCAGCCCTCACCGTGTCCTCTGTCCTCAGTCCACAGGCGCTGAGGACCCAGGCCTTTGGCATCCTCCTCCAGCCCCTGGCCTGTGTCCTGGAAGCTGCTGCTCAGGCCCCTGGACCTCCAGGTAGGCTGCTTGGGAAGGGTGGGCAGGTGCAGGAAGGCAGGACCCTGGGGTCCTGAGAATGTCCTTGGGGCCAGGGCGGGCTGATGGGCAGCGGGGTACCTGGCTTGCCACCCCACCTAAGAGTGAAGGTGGCTGTGGTGTAGGCTGCCGTCCCAGGTGTGACTGCTGCTCACGTCCCCGCCTGGGAGTTCATAGGGCAGCATTGCCCCCTGTGGGCATCAGCTGGAGTGGCCCCCAGAGCAGCTGACCCTGGCAGTTTGTGGTGGTTACCGGGGGCCTGGGCCACGTGGATGGTTCCTGACCCAGAGCGGGCACACGGGCTTGGCACTCGTCCTCCCAGAAGGTCAGTTCTGTGATGGGAGAGTGAGTTTCCTCGCTGCGACTTGTCTTGCTTCAGCCACACGATGGGGTGAGGATTAGAGAAGGGGGCCCAGCTGTGCCTCGGAGCCCCATGTCGAGCGTAGAGATGGGCCTCTGACCAGTGGAAACCGGCCCGGGCATGGGCTGCAGGGAGAGTGGGACTGCTCGAGAGCCCTGCAGACAGGTTCAGACCTCAGCTCTGGCCGGCTGGACGCCGCCCTGGACGAGCCACCTGCTCGGAACGTCCGGGCCTCGTCTCTGGCATGAAGCAGTGACCAGCGGCAAGGCCTGTGGTGGCCACGCGGAGGTGCCCGCTAACCGGGAGCTGTTTCTGGCTGTCCTACAGGCTTGCTGGGTGGGGCCGCAGGCGACCCGATGACGGTGGACACGCTCCTCTGCTCCAAGTCGGCCTGCGTGGGTCTCCTGTGCTGTGCTCTCGCCCACCTGGGGCTGCTGCATCCGCTGGTAGGTATGGCCCGGCCCGGCTCCACACTGGCAGTGGGACTTGTGGCCTGCACTGACCCTCCCTCTCCCCCAGCCCCAGCGCCCCTCGCCCTGGCCGCAGGCGCACCTGCTTGGGGCTGCGGTGACAATACTGCGGCTCTGCAGTGGCTCAGCGGCTCCCACCTCCGATGTGGGCGGCCGCCTCTGTGCGATCCTGGTGGGCTGTGGCCGGGTCCAGCGAGCTGCCCTGGATTTCCTGGGGGCGCTGTCTCAGGGGACCGGTAAGTGAGAATGCTTTCTCTCGCACAGCTCGGGTGTTGGGCGAGCCCCACAGCTGCTCAGAGATGTCCCAAGACTGCTGTCCTCTGCGTGTCTCCTCTGGGGCAGGGGCTGGGATTCAGCTGACCGATGGGTTCTGTCCCCTGTTTTCCTTGGGTTGCCACACTTGTGGGCTGGGGAGGCCCCAGGGTAGGAGGTTGGGTGCTTCAGCCATCCACGTCTGTCTCAGGCCCTCAAGAGTCGGTGACGCAGGTGTTCTCCGTTCTCCTGGAGTACCTCACGAGCCCTGAGTCCAGCTCCATGGTACACGCACAGGGTGCGGGGTGCAGGGAGGGGGGAAGGGGAGGGGGAGGAAGGCAGAGGCAGGGCACCCCTGCAGGTCTCTCTGGGGCCAGAATTGCCTCTTTTTTTTTTTTTAAATAATTTAAAAATTTTGGCTGTTTGTTGCTGCGCGTGGGCTTTCTCTAGTTGCGGTGAGCGGGAGCTACTCTTTGTTGCGGTGCGCGGGCTTCGCATTGCAGTGGCTTCCTTGTTGTTGAGCATGGGCTCTAGGTGCAGCAGGCTTCAGTAGTTGTGGCACACAGGCTCAGTAGTTGTGGCTCGTGGGCTCTAGAGTGCAGGCTCAATAGCTGTGGCGCACGGGCTTAGTTGCTCCGCGGCATGTGGGATCTTCCCGGACCAGGGCTCAAACCCGTGCCCCCTGTGTTGGCAGGCAGATTCTTAACCACTGCGCCACTAGGGAAGTCCCCAGAATTGCTTCTTAAAGTGAGTTTCAAGGGGCAGGCAGCTGCACAGGGTTCGGCCCAGGGCCTGGCATTGGTGGAGATTGAACGAGGGGTCACCGGGCCGTGGAAAGCAGGGAGAGGATCCAGTCTTACAGGGAATTCTCCATGAGAGATGTAAACTAGAACCAGGTGGGCCTTACGCTTGGGGTCCAAACTCTCACTGAGGTTTCCTGCAAATCTCCCCGTTCTTGTAGCCCCCGGGTTGAGTCACGCTCTGGAGGTGCAGGATTAGCACGTGCACTGAGCAGGCAGTGGGGAGATTGGATGATAGGCCTGGCAGATTCCGGGGCTTTCAGGAAAAGCTGCCGTGGGTAGTTCCTCCTGTTTTGGTGCAGAAATTTCATTTCCCCGTTAGTGGGGCTTCCTGACAAGAGCTGCCCCCTCCTCTTCTCTCTCTCTAGTCTTGGATGCCAGTCTGCCGCTTCCAGAGGCTTCTGCCTCGTAAAAATGAAGTCCAGTGTTCCCTCTCCCCATGTACCCCGTCCCCATCTTACACCCCAGGGCAGGGGCAGGGGCACTGGAAGGTGGACGGGGGCAGGTGGGCCAGCTCACCCCTCCTGGCCCTGCAACCCCACTCTTCCCGCTCCAGGTTCTGAAGAAGGCCTTCCAGGCCACACTCAGGTGGCTCCTGAGCTCACCCAAGACCCCCGGCTGCTGCGACCTGGACCCCCGCACCCAGCTGTTCCTGAGGGGTAATCCCAGCCCCTCCCAGGGGAAACCGAGGGAGGAGCAGGGATGGAGGCGACTGGGGGCTGGGCGGGAAGGCAGGGTGGACATGGCCCGGGCCCCTCTGAACCGTTCCTCCTGCCCCAGAGCTGCTTCCTGTGCTACAGAAGCGCCTGTGCAGCCCCTGCTGGGAGGTGAGGGACTCGGGCCTCGAGTTCCTGACCCAAATGACCAGACACTGGGGAGGTGAGTGCAGGGGGCGGGGCCGGGGGTGGGGCGGGGCCCTGTGGGAGGGCTGGCCTGGCCTTGGCACACTGTTGTCCCCAGGTAGTTGGGAACTCGGACCACCTAGGCTGCCTTTGGGAGAGGGAGGAGAGGCTGTGGACTCAGCTTTTGGTCATAGCTGGTTGTGGCTGCTTGGACCCCCAGGGCAGGCCGGCTTCAGACAAGCGCTCCTTGCTTCAGAGGTGCCCGAGCTCACCAAGCAGCTTCTGCGAGACCCTGAGAGTTACGTCCGCGCGAGCGCAGTGACCGCCACAGGGCAGCTGTCCAGCTGGGGGCTGCTTGCCGCTCCTGCCAGCCCTGAGCGCCCAGGGGCTCAGCAGGTAGGAGGCAGTGGGTCCTGTGGCCGTGTGCCCACCTGGCGGCTGTCCTGATGCCGGGGTGGAGTGGGTCTGCCGCCCAGGGGTGGCATTCGGGGTCGGGCGTGTCTCCTGAATCTCCGGCCCCGCCTCCTGGAAGCCCTGTCACTTGGACATGGCCACCCCCGTTTGACGGTGGGCAGATGGGGGGCTGAAGGGCACACCGCCGAAGGAAGCCGAGCGTGGCAGGGGGTCCTCGGGGGGGTTCTCCCTGCTGCACCCCGAGCCCGTCGCGGGAGCTCGACTTCCCTGGTCCCTCCACCCTCTTCCCGCTCCGTCCTCCAGGAGAGCCTGCTCCTGGCGCTTCTGCACATCCTCTCCGCGGACTCGGAGGGCTTCCCCCGGAGGGCCGTCATGCAGGTCTTCACCGAGTGGCTGAGGGATGGCCATGCTGACGTAGCTGAAGACCCGGAGCGGTTTGTGGCCCGAGTGCTGCAGGCGGCGAGCAGGGACCCGGACTGGGAGGTGCGGGCCCAGGGCCTCGAGCTGGCGCTGGTGTTCCTGGGGCGGCTGCTGGGCCCGCGCGGCTCCCACTGTCCCTGCGCCGTGGCCCTGCCCGAGGCAGCCCCGCCTGGCGCGCTGGCCCAGGCCCTGCAGGTGCTCTGCCGTGTGCAGCTCTTTGAGTTTGCCTTCCGTGCCTTGTTTGACTGTGACCGACCTGTGGCCCAGAAGTCCTGTGATCTTCTCCTATTCCTGAGGGCCAAGGCTGCTCCCTGTGGCAGCCCACAGGAGGCGGGGGACAGTCCCAACGTGGCCTCTGTGGAGGCCACCCTGCAGAGATGGCAGGCAGGTGAGCAGGGTCAGCCCCTGGGGTACCTGGAGCCTGGGGCCGTCATGGCTGTGCTGAGGTCTATAGACCTGGAGGGCCTTCGGGACACTCTGGCTGAGAGCAGTGACCACGTGGAGAAGAGCCCCCAGTCACTCCTGCAGGACATGCTGGCTGCCGTGGGCGTCCTCGGGGAGAACGAGGCCGACTGCTACTGACCCGCCTCGTGGCGACCTCCCCAGGACCCTGCTGCTGCACCACGTCCCGTCCTCGGGCCCTGCCATCCTGAGGGCTCTGGTCTGGCCTGGCTGCGCAAGGGACCCTCCAGGGAAGCCAGGACCGGGTGAGCCCAGCAAGCTCAAAGAGCCCCACATTTTGATGTATTGCTGCAGAAGTGGCTTATTTTCTACTCAAAATAAATGTGATTTGACGGTGCCACTGGGTCAGCACAGTGTTCTAAGACTGCCCAGGGGTAGGCCCCAGGCCTGGTAGGGGCTTGGAGAAACATCTGGGGTGGGACCCTCTACACAGTGGCCACGTGCTTCCTTGGCATGGAGGGGTGGTTCCTCTGCTTGGATCCCACCATGCCCCAGGGACACCCAAGGTCAGAGAGCAAACAGCTCAGGCTGGAGAGTGAGAGTCCCTGGCCCCTGACGATAGTGACCCCAGGTCTAACCAAGCCAGGTTTTCAGTCTCTGAACCCCCAGGATCAGCTTGACCTTGTAGCAGTTCAGAGCTCACCATTTCAACTCACCAGGCACGTAGAGTCGCCAGTGGTAACATCAGGGGAGTTGAGGTCTGGGCTGGTTCTCAGGTTACCAAACAGATGGTACACCAGTCCGAGCTCTGCCGTTTCCCAGCCATGTGACCCTGGGCTGACCTGTTCCCTCATCTGTGAAATGGGGATTTTACTCTTTGCCTCCCAGAGGTAAGTGTCTCAGTGTTCTAAAGCACCCAGCACAGTCAAAGAAGAAATCTCAAGAGAAACTTAAAAATATTTTTAACTGAATGAAAATGAAATTACAGCTTACCAGAATTTGTGGGATGCAGCAGGAGCAGTGCTCAGAGGGGTATTTACAGCATTGAACGCGTAGATGAGGAAAGAAGCATCTAAAATCAGTAAACTAAGCTTCCACCTTAGGAAACTAGAAAAAGAGCAAATTCAACCCAAAGTAAGCACAAGAAAAGAAATAATAAAAACTAGAGCAGAAATCAATGAAATTGAAAACAGGAAATCAATAGAGGAAATCAAGTAAACCAAAAACTGGTTTTTGAAGAGATCAATAAAGTCAATAGGCCCCTAGCCGGGCTAAGAAAAAAAGACACAAATTACTAGTACCAGAAATAAAAGGGGACATCACTGCAGATCCCATTATAATTGAAAGGATAATAAAGGAACACGGAGCGACTCTGTGCCCACAAATTTGATAACCTACGTGAGATGGACCAATTCTTTGAAAGACAATCTGCCAAACTGATACAAGAAATAGGTGATCTGAGTAGGCCTGTATCTGTTAAAGAAATTGAATCAGTAACTAACAACTTTCCAAAACAAAGCATGAGGCCCAGATGGTTTCACTAGTGAATTCTACAAGGCATTTAAGGAAGAAATTATACCAGTCCTCTACAGTTTTCCAGAAGATAGAGCGGAGGGAATGCTTCCTAACTCATTCTGTGAGGCCAGCATTACCCTAATAACCAAAACCAGACAAATATCCAAGAAAACTAGGGACCAGTATCTCTCGTGATCATAGATACAGAAGACCTTAACAAAATATTAGCAGATTGCATCCAACAATGTATAAAAAGAATTACACACCAAGAACAAGTGGGGTTTATTTCATGTATGCAAGGCTGGTTCAACATTTGAAAATCAAAGTGATCCATCACATCAACCGGTTAAAGCAGAAAAATCGCCATCATATCAGTAGCTGCAGGAAAGGCATTTGGCAAAACCTCTGACTAGCCTCAGTTTTTAGATTGGGCTGAGAGGTGAAGACCCCACAGCCTCTGGAAAGGCCCATGTCCTTTGCTGTGTCATAGAAACTTCCTGGAGGGAGAGGTGTGTATGGACAGCAGGAGACCTGTTCCTGGGAGATCCTGTGCCCTGTGGAAAGCAGCTGGTGTTGTCTCAGGCAGAATTTGCATTCTTGGTGCAGGCCTAGCAGGTCTGTCGTCTCACTCCTTCACTAAGGCAAACGCCCATCAGATGGACCTACCTGGTCAAACCCTGGCTTCACCACTTACAGGCTGCTGTGTCCTTGGGCAGGTCATTTAATTCCGCTCAGCCTGGCCTTGTCTAGGCTTGGGGATGGACCTCCCCAAGCTGTTGAGAACTGACTGAGACATGGTGAATAAAATGCCTGACATTGTGACTTTCACAAAGAAGGTAGTCAACAAGAAGGTGTTAGCTTCTTCCTTTAGTCCCTCCTTTCCCTTAACTGCTGTTCCCAAGGTTGTGTGGATCAGCCTTTTCTCTTCCTGCTCTGCCCACCTCCTCTGGGTGATTTAATTCAGTTCCCTGGCTTCACACACAGCCCTCACGCTGACAGGTTAGGACTCCTGTCAGACTTCTCTGAGCCCTGGACCTGCACGTCCAGTGCTAGTGGGTCAGCTGCACTGGGATAGGACAAGGGCCCTGCACGTGTGACAACACTTAGCTGCATCCCCTGCCCCTCTCTCGTGGATTCCTGCAGTCATTTCTCAAAGGGCCTCCTTCCAGCAGCCTTCCCTTCCTCTAATCTTACCCTCTCTGGCTGAAGCAATCTATCTAAACCTGGTCATTCTCACTCCCCTGCCTAGACCCTACTGTGGCTCCCCATTGTCAGCAGGCTGGCACACAAGACCCTTCAGGCTGGGCACCTGACATCTCCAGCACAGTCTCTTGCAAAGCCCTACCTTAGTCCAAACCCTGGAAAATCGCCAGCGTGTGACTATGTAAATCGCTTGGCAGTGCTTAGATTTCTGGGCCCTCTATCTGAGTTTCTGAAGCAGGAGGTCCATAGTGGGGCCTGTGAAGCTGCATTTTTTTTTTGAAGCTGCATTTTAAAAAAAAGTTTATTTTTGGCTGCATTGGGTCTTCATTGCTGCACGTGGGCTTTCTCTAGTTGTGGTGAGCGGGGATTACTCTTCGTTGTGATGCGTGGGCTTCTCATTGCGGTGGCTTGTTGTGGAGCATGGGTTCTAGGTGCATGGGCTTCAGTAGTTGTGGCATGCAGGCTCAGTGGTTGTGGCTTGCAGGCTCTAAAGTGCAGGCTCAGTAGTTGTGGTGCACGGGCTTAGCTTCTCCACAGCATGTGGGATCTTCCTGGACCAGAGATTGAACCCATGTCCCCTGCGTTGGCAGGCGGATTCTTAACCACTGCGCCACCAGGGAAGTCCCGAACCTTCATTTTTAACAAGCGTAACAGGAGAGCCTGGTGATAAAAGTATGTGTTTTGGTTTGTCTAAAAATGTCTTCACTGTCATGCTTGAATATATTTATATTGAGCATAAATTCTAAGTTAGTGGCTGTTTCCAACACACTGAAATACACTGAGTGCATTCCACCATCCCCTGGCTTCCATTGTTGCAGCCAAGAGTTTGCTGTCAGTCTAACTGCTGTTCTTGGAGGGAGCCTATCTTTTCAGTGGATGTTTTTAAGTTGTTTCCCATTGTCTTTGGTTTTTCTGTAATTTTACTACCATGGATAGGTGAGAATTTTAAAATTTATTCTTCTTGGGATTCTTGAATCTGGATTGGTGTTTTTCATCAGTTCTGGCAAATTCTCAGCCACTGTGCTTTCAAAGTGCTTTTCTCTGATCCAAATTCTCTCTCTCTAGCACCACCCCCCCCTTTCTCTTTCTCTCCTCCTAGAACTGAGATCTATACATCTGAGATCTCATTGTTTTCTCCACATCTTTTAATCTCTCCACTCTTTTACATCTTTTGATTTTTGTATGTTATATTCTGTTTGTGCTTTTAAACATTTGTTAACATTTTAGCTTCCTGTTCTGTGCTGATATTTTCAAGCTTACCTTTGACTTCTTTAAACCTAATCTCAGTTGTTTTATAACCCATGTCTATATTAGTTACAGCAACACTAACTGCTTATCAAACAAACCTTAAAATTTCATGGCTTAAACTAATGCAGGTTTATTCACTGACCACAGAGTAGTGCACTGTAGGTGTTTCTCCATTGGGCAGCTTTCCTGCAGGTGGTGAAATGGGGACCCAGGTCCGTTCATTCTGGTGCCTTCTCATCATCAACCCATGGTTCCTAAGATTCCCCTGGCGTTTGGGTCCAGACCAGGCATCCAGAAATGAGAGAAGAGCATGGAGGTTCAGATGGAGGTTTTTATGGGTGAGGCCCAGAAGTTGCACAGTTGTTACCACCTACATTCTTTGGCCCAGACGTCAGTCATTTGGCCATGCCTGACTATGAAGGACTCACGAATGCAATGGGACCAAGTGCATGGGACCAACTAGCCGGGGTTTGCCACCATGCGCCCAATTCCAGGACACAAAGCCCACACATGTCTGCTCGTGGCTTGTTGTTTTCACGTGTTCTTGGTCATCTTTAAGTGTTTGGTGATCACTGGCTTCAAAAAATTATATGTGGGGATTCTTGGAAGCCTAAGGTGAAGGGGCCCCCATCATTCCAAATTCACTGTTTGGAGTTCTCTGCCCAGCCAGCTTACACATCCCTGGGTCTCAAATCAGTGAAAGGGCAGATCTGTAGCTCTGACTTCTCGGGAACTTTGTTGCATTTTGATTTAGCTTCTCTTAGCACCAAGTCAGTCTTATCTATGGTTCCCTGAGATTTGGAGCAGGATGGAGGGGGCAGGTTTAATTCTGAGTCGTTACTACCCTGAGAGCATAACCCTTCAGATTTTCAGTTTATTATTTTTGCTTTTTGAAGTATAGTTGATACACAATATTAGTTTCAGATGTACCACATAGTGATTCAATATTTTTATATATTATATTCTATTTAAAGTTATTATAAAATATTGGCTATATTCCTTGTGCTGTATAATAATATATCCTTGTAGATTATTTTATATAGTAGTTTATACCTCTTAATGCCCTACCCCTATTTTGCCCCTCCCTCCTTCCCTCTCCCCACTGGTAACCACTAGTTTATTCTCTATATCTGTGAGTCTTTTTGTTTTGTTATATTCATTTGTTATATTTTTCAGATTCCACATATAAGTGATAACATATAATATTTGTCTTTGTCTGACTTATTTAACATGCCTGACTATGAAGGACTCAGGAATGCAGTGGGACCAAGTGCATGGGACCAACCAGCCGGGGTTTGCCACCGTGCGCCCAATTCCAGGATACAAAGCCCACACATGTCTGCTCGTGGCTTCCAGGTCTACCCATGTTGCTGCAAATGGACAAATATTTTTTTTTATGGCTGAGTAATATTCCATTGTGTGTGTGTGTGTGTGTGTGTGTGTAATCTTCTTATCCATTCATCTATTGATGGACACTTGGGTTGCTATCACATCTTAGTTATTGTAAATAGTACTGCTATGAACATTGGGGTGCATGTATCTTTTCAAATTAGTGTTTTCATTTTTTCTAGATATATACTCAGGAGTGGAATTGCCGGATCATAGGGTAGTTTTATTTTTAGTTTTTTAAGAAACCTCCGTAATGTTCTCCATAGTGGCTGCACCAATTTACATTCCCACCGACAGTGCACAAGGTTTCCCTTTTCTCCACATCCTTGCCAACATTTATCATTTGTAGATTTTTTGATGGTAGCCATTTTGACAGGTGTGAGGTGGTATTTTATTGTGGTTGTGATTTGCATTTCTTTGATGATTAGCAATGTTGAGCATCTTTTCATGTGCCTGTTGGCCATCTGTATATCTTCTTTGGAAAAAAAATGTCTCTTCAGGACTTCCACCCATTTTTTGACTGGGTTATTTGTTTTTCTGGATGTTGAGTTGCATGAGTTGCTTATACATTTTGGATATTAACCCCTTATCGGTTATATCATTTGCAAATATTTTCTCCCGTTCAGTAGGTTGTCTTTTCGCTTTGTCAGTGGTTTCCTTTGCTGTGCAAAAGCTTGTAAGTTTATTAAGTCCAATTTGGTTATTTTTGCTTTTGTTTCCTTTGCCTTAGGAGATAGATCAAAAAAAAAAAAAAACTGCTATGATTTATGTCAAAGAGTGTTCTGCCTATGTTTTCTTCAAGGAGTTTTATGGTTTGTGGTCTTTCATTTAGGTTTTTAATCCATCTTCAGTTTATGTATATGATGTGAGAAAATGTAATAATTTAATTCTTTTACATGTAGCTGTCCAGCTTTCCCAGCACTGCTTATTGAAGAGACTGTCTTTTTCCATTGTATATTCATGCCTCCTTTGTTGTAGATTAATTGACTATAAATGCATGGCTTCTCTATTCTGTTGTAGATTAATCGACCATTTCTCACTCTATTCTGTTTCATTGATATACGTGTCTGTTTTTGTGCCAGTACCGTACTGTTTTGATTACTGTAGCTTTGTAGTATAGTCTGAAGTCAGGGAGTGTGATACCTCCAGCTTTGTTCTTTTTTCTCAAGATTATGTTGGCTATTCAGGGTCTTTTGTGCTTCCATATTAATTTTAGGATTATTTGGTCTATTTCTGTTAGAAATGTAATGTGTATTTTGATAGGAATTGCATTAAATCTATAGACTGCTTTGGGTAATATGGACATTTTAACAATAATAATTATTCAGATCCATGAACATGGGATGTCTTTCCATTTCTTTATATCCTCTTCAGGTTCCTTCATTAGTGTTTCATAGTTTTCAGAGTATAGGTCTTTCGCCTCCTTGGTTAAGTTTATTTCTAGGTATTTTATTCTTTTTGGTGTGATTTTAAACGGGATTGTTTTCTTGCTTTCTCTTTCTGAGAGTTCATTATTAGTGCATAGAAAAGCAGCAGATTTCTGTATATTTATCTTGTATCCTGCAACTTTACTGAATTAATTTATTCTAACAGTTTTTTGATGGAGACTTTAAGGTTCTCTCTATATAGTATTATGCCATTTGCAAATAGTGACAGTTTTATTCTTCCCTTCCAGATGCCTCTTATTACTTTTTGTTGTTTGATTGGTTCAGCTAGGACTTCTAATACTATATTAAATAGAAATGGCAAGAGTGGGCATCCTTGTCTTGTTCCTGATTTTAGAGGAAAAGCTTTCAGCTTTTCTCTGTTGAGTATGATGTTAACTGTGGTTTTGTTATAAATGCCCTTTATTATGTTGAGATATGTTCCCTCTATACCAACTTTTATGAGAGTTTGATTAATGGATGTTGAATTTTGTTAAGTGCTTTTTCTGCATCTATTGAAATGATTATGTGAATTTTATCCTTCCTTTTGTTAATGTGGTGTATCACATTGGTTGATTTGCAGGTATTGAACCATCCTTGAACCCCTGGAATAAATCCTACTTGATCATGGTGTATGATCCTTTTTATATATATATATTGTTGAATTTGGTTTGCTAATATTTTGTTGAGGATTTTTGCATCTATACTCATCAGAGATGTTCTTTCTTCCTCCTTCCCTCCCTCCCTCCCTCCCTCCCTCCCTCTCTCCCTCCCTTCCTCCCTTCCTCCCTTCCTTCTATCTTTTCTTGGTAGTGTCTTTGGTTTTGGTATCAGGGTAATGGTGGCCTCATAGAATGAATTTGAGAGTGTTTCCTCCTCTTCAATCTTTTGGAACAGTTTGAAAAGGATAGTTATTAGCTCTTCTTTATATGTTTGGTAGGATTCCCTTCTGAAGCTGTCCAGTCCTGGACTTTTGTTTGCTGAGAGTTTTTTTTGTTGTTTTTTTCTTTTTTTAATTACAAATTCAGTTTCATTACTAGTGATTGGTCTGTTCATATTGTCTATTTCTTCCTGATTCAGTCTTGGAAGACTGTATGTTTCTAGAAATTTATCCATTTTTTTCTAGGTTGTCTAAGTTGTTGGCATATACCTGTTCTTAGTATTCTCTTATGAATTTTTGTATCTCTGTGATGCCGGTTGTTATTTCCCCTCTTTCATTTCTTATTTTGTTATTTGGGTCTTCTCTTTTTCTTCATGAGCCTGGCTAAAGGCTTATCAATTTTGTTTATCTTTTTAAAAAACAGTTCTTGGTTTCATTGATCTTTTCTATTTTTTTAAAAAATCTCTATTGTATTTATTTTCTCTCTGATCCTTATCATTTCCCTCCTTCTGCTGACTTTGGGCTTTGTGCTTCTTTTTAAATTTCTTTAGATGGTAGGTTAGCTTGTTTATTTGAGATTTTTCTTATTTCTTGATATAGGCCTGTATCACTATAAACTTCCCTCTTAGAACTGCTTACATTTGTGTTTTTATTTTTATTTGTCTCGAGATATTTTCTGATTTTCCCTGTTGATTTCTTCATTGACCCATAGGTTTTTTAGTAGTGTATTGTTTAGTCTCCATGTGTTTGTGTTTTTCCCATTTTTCTTCCTGTAACTGATTTCTGTTTTCTTACCATTGTGATTGGGAAAAAATGCTTGATATAATTTCTATCCTCTTAAATTTGTTGAGACCTGTTTTGTGGCCTAACATGTGATCTAGCCTGGAGAACAGTCCTTGTGCACTTGAAAAGAATGTGTATTCTGTTTTTGGATTGAATGTCCTGTAGATATCTATTAAGTCCAACTGATGTGTCATTGAAGACCACTATTTCCTTATTGATTGTTTTGTATGGATGATCTGTCCATTAATGTCAGTGGGTATTAAAGTCCACTACTATTATTATATTATTGTGAATTTCTCTTTTTATGTCTGTTAATAGTTGCGTTATATACTTAGGTGCATATATGTTAACAAATGTTATATCCTATTCTTGTAGTGATCCCTTTAACATTATATAATGCCCTTCTCTGTCTTTTGTTATAGACTTTGTTTTAAAGTCTATTTTGTCTGATATAAGTATTGCTACCCTAATTTTCTTGTCATTTCCATTTGTGTGAAATATCTTTTTCCATCCCCTCACTTTCAGTCTGTGTGTAATTTTAACTCTGAAATGAGTCTCTCATGAGCAGCATATAGAAGGGTCTTTTTTTAATCCAGTCAGCCACCCTAAGTCTTTTGATTGGAGCATTTAGTCCATTGACATTTAAAGTGATTATTGGTAGGTATGTACTTGTTGCTATTTTGTTACTTGTTTTCTGGTTGTTTTTGTAGTTGTTCTCTGTTCTTTTCTTCTTAGTATCTTCCCTTGTGGTTTGATGATTTTCTTTGGTGGTATGTTTGTGTTCCTTTCTTTGTAGTTTTTGTGTATATATTCTAGGTTTTGATTTGTGGTTACCATGGTGTTCATACATGTTGACCTATAACGTTATCTACTTGTTTTAAAATGATGGTCATTTAAGTTCAGACACATTCTAAAAGATCTATTTTTCACTCTTCTCCCCCATGTTTTGTGTTTTTGATGTCATATTTTACATCTTCATGTTTATTCCTTAACTGTTTACTGTAGTTATAGTTGATTTTATAATTTTTTTGTCTTTTAATCTTCATACTATCTTTTTTATAAACTTATTTGTTTGTTTATTTATTTATTTATGGCTGCGTTGGGTCCTTGCTGCTGCGCACAGGCTCTCTGTAGTTGTGGTGAGCAGGGGCCACTCCTTGTTGCGGTGCGCGGGCCTCTCCTTGCAGTGGCTTCTCTTGTTGAGGAGCACAGGCCCTAGGTGTGCGGGCCTCAGCAGCCGTGGCACATGGGCTCAGGAGTTGTGGCTCGCGGGTTCTAGAGCACAGGCTCAGCAGTTGTGGTGCACAGGCTTAGTTGCTACGCGGCATGTGGGATCTTCCTGGACCAGGGATCGAACCTGTGTCCCCTGCATTGGCAGGCGGACTCCCAACCAGGAGAGTCTCCTCTTCATACTATCTTATTTAATTAGTTGATCCACAGCCTTTTCTATGTATTTGCCTTTACTAGTAGGAGTTTTTCTTCCTATAGATTCTTACTTCTTCTTGTAGCCTTTTCTTTTCCACTTAGAGAAGACCCTTTAACATTTTGGGGGGGGTTGGTTTAGTATTGATGAACTCTTTTAGTTTTTGTTTTTCTGAGTTGTTCTTTATCTCTCTTTCAATTCTGAATGATAATCTTGCTGGGTAGAGTATCCTAGGTTGTAGGTTTTTCCCTTTCAGCACTTTAAATATATCATGCTACTCCCTTCTGGCTTTTCAAAGTTTCTACAGAAAAATCACCTGATAGCCTTATAGGGATTCCCTTGTGTGTGACTTTTTTTTTCTCTTGCTGCCTTTAGAATTCTTTAACTTTTACCATTTTAATTATGATATGTCTTGGTGTGGGTTTCTTTGGGTTCATCTTGTTTGGGACTCTCTGTGATTCCTGTACCTGGATATCTGTTTCCTTTTTCAGGTTCAGGAAGATTTCAGCCATAACTTCATCAAATACATTTTCAACTCTTTTCTGTCTTCTTCTGGGACTCCTTTAATGCAAATGTCAGTATGCTTGTTGTCCCAAATGTCCCTTAAACTGTTCTCTTTTTTTAAAATGTGTTTTTCTTTTTGCTGTTCTGATTGGGTGATTTCCATTTTTCCATCTTCCACATCACTTGTGCATTCTTCTGTATCACCTAGTCTGCTGTTAATTCCTTCTATGTGTGTTTTTCATTTTCTTTATAGTATTCTTCAGTTCTGACTGTTTTCTTTTTATATTTTCTGGTTTCTTGTTAAAATTTTAACTGCATTCATTTATTTTTTTCCCCAGATCCGTTAACATTCTTATCACTAATGCTTTGAACTCTTTATCTGGTAAATTATTTGTCTCTGTTTCATTAGTTGTTATTTTAGTTTTTTTCTTGTTCTTTCATTTCAAACAAATTCCTCTGTCTTCTCATTTTGCTTAGTTTTCTGTGTCTATGAAATTAGGTGAAGCAGTTACCTATCCCAGTCTTTAAGGCATGTCCTTGTGTGGGAGTGTCCCTATACAGTCTGCATGTACCCAGTGGCTTTGGTGGGAGAGGTGGAGCTGAAGTGAGCAAGAGTCATGTCTTCCCCCAGGGTGTGCTGGCAGCTGTCACCTTGGTAGGAGGTGGGGCTAGAGATGGAGGGGCTGGAGCCAGAGCCAGGTGTGAGCTGGAGCTTCTCCTCTTCTCAGTGGCCATCACTGCCCTATTGGGGTGGTGCTGACTCCCAAGGCTGGAGCAGCAGCCCTGAGGGTTGGGCCCAAGCTGATTCTGTTCTAAGTGTGCACTCCCCCCACTTCCAGGACTGGCACCTTCACGGGGGGAGCAGTGCTGGAGCAAGAGGTGCCAGAGTGGGTGCTTGGCCTGGGCCAGGGTATGTGCTGGGGCAGTACTGGCACACCAGTCAGAGTTCCAGACTGCTCTTGATCTGCTGCCCCTGTCCTCGCCCCATTTGGATGCTGTGCAGGGTCCCAGCTGGCTCCGTCCCCCACAGCTGCACACTGTCCTCAGCTGCTGCGGCCTTCACCCTGGTGTGGAGCTGGGCCGTGGAGCAAGAGCAGGTGCTCAGCTGGGGCTGGGGCTGGGACTGGGGCAGGTGCTCAGCTGGGGCTGGGGCGGGAGCTCAGCTGGGGCTGCGGCTGGGACTGGGGCTGGGACTGGGGCAGGTGCTCAGCTGGGGTGATCCCGGGCCGCCAGCCACAGCCCCCGGCGCTCTCGGTCTGCTTTCTCTGCCTTGTTTCAGGAGTGAGCAAGCCGGTGCCCACGCTTCACGAGTGGAGTCTAGGTTGCTTACAGCCCTCCTGTTAGTCCCACTGGTTTTCAAACCAGCCACGGTGACTCATTCTCTTGGTGTGGATCCTCAAGGCTAGGATGCCCCAATATGTGGTTTGAACCACTCACTTCCCAGGGAGGAACTCCAAGCCCATGCAATCCCCCTCTTCTGTGTCCCCTCCCAGGGGCACGAGCCCCAACGTGATCGCTTTTCTTCCCTTCCTTCCTGAGTCCGTACGGATCTTTCTCACAGCCTTGGTTGCACAGGAGTATTTCTGCCAGTCTCCAGTTTGCTTTCAGTGGGAATTGCTCCTCACCTAGATGTATTTTTGATGTGTTCATGGTGGGAGGTGAGCTCCATGTCCTCCTACTGTGCCATCTTGCTCTCCTCCTCCAGGTTTTCAGTTTAAGGTCTGCTGGGTGTTCTGTAATACTCCCCACTTGGACAGGACTGGCCCTGACTTCTGTCCCTTTACCCCATGAGGTCACAGAATGAGCTTTGGTTGGTGTGCCCGACCAAGGTGCAGCAGCTGTATGCCAGCACTGTTGCCATGCAGACATCTTTTCCCAGTGGAAGCAGGCTAGATTATCTGGGCCAACCGTCTCACTGCAAACAATGAGAAATGCTGGGTAAAATACTTAAAACCATCAGTTTAGGAACACTGAAGTGCTGACAAGAGAGTGGGGGAAATTGGATGACTCAGATACAGGCCCCTGTAAGAGGGGCCCTGGCTCTCAGCTCAGGGAGGGAGGGGGCCCTGCCCATCAGATGCCCCACTGGGCAGTAACACTGATCCACAGTCCTCAGTGAATAGGGACTGAAAAATCACTCCAATAATGACCTAACAGGTGCAGTTACCCAGGAAGTAAAGTGTTTCCAAACAGGTGTCCAAGAGGAGAAAAACAGAAAGCTCTGACCCAGCCAGGTTCTGTGGCCATGCCCACCTGCTTCTACCTATCACGGGCCTTGGGCAGGTCACCCAGCCTCTCCCACCTGTAAGGGGGGACTCATAAAGCTGCCCTCGTGGTGCTGCAGACTCCTAGAAGGCAGAGGTGGTCATCTCCCTCCCTAGGTTCCAGCACAAGGCTGGCACGCAGTAGATCTGTGCACAGCTCACGTGCCCCAGCCCAGTCCTCAGCATGCTGGGGGAGCTTGTAGGGCACTCAGCTTGTGCTGATTGCATGAGGTTGGGTGGCTGCTGGCCAGGGCCCTTGGGAGAGGGTGTATCTGTTAGCTGTTGCTGTATAACAAACAATCTCAGGTCAGTAACTTAAAACAACATTATTTCTGAAGGGTCTGGGGGCCAACCTGGCAGGACTGTTGCTCTGGGCTCGCTCTCTTGCATCTGTGGTGGGTTGGCTGGGGGCTAGCTGGTCTAGAGTGGGCTCAGCTAGGATGACCCATATGTTCTCTCACCTTCCAGCAGACTAGCCCAGGCTTGTTCTCGTGCTACCGCAGGTGCCCATGAGAGAGCAGGCAGAAGCACGTCATCCTTGAGGCCTAAGCTCAGAACTGGCATGGCGTCAACTCTGTCACCTTTTATTAACCGAAGCAAGTTACAGGGCAGGCTCAGATTCAAGGGTGGGGAAGAGGCTCCCCTACTTCACAGGAGTTGCAGCAAAGGGAATGATAGTTCAGGGAGGGGTGCAGAATCAGGGTTGCTTTTGCAGTTGATCTATAGAGGGGGAGCCCAGCATCCTCGCCCCACGTGGGCAGAAGGTGGGCGGCTAGGCCTTGGTGCTCACGGAGCCACTGACCCGTCTAGGATGGGCTTTCAGCTGGGCAGTGGGACAATAGTCCAGTCTCAGGGCACGACCGTGAGCTCTTGTGAGCCAGGCCTACGCCTCAGGCAGCTTTGTAGCCAGCATACAAGGTTTGTTGAATGGCTGAGCGACTTACGTCCTGGAGCAGGTAGCCCAGAAGTCCCGGAGCCTCTTCTCAGGTGCAAGCCTAGTTCAGGGTGGGGCGGGGGTGGTGTCTCCACTTATGGGAGCACCCACCCTTGCCTGCCTGGGAGCCCGAGGACGCAGAGACCTCGAGTCTCGTCCCCTCCGCGGAGGCCGTCTTCCCTGCACTCCGCTGCTCCTGTCAGAGCCAAGATGTGTCGCCATGGAAACTGCTTGGCAAACATGCCGGCAGGCAGAGGCGGCAAACAGCAGCTCCGGCGCCTGTTGGAGTGAGGGTGGCGGGGACGGCGTGAGCAAGGCTGCCTGGCTGTGCGTGTGACCGTGTGTGGGCGGTGAGTGCCCGGGGCGGCGTGTGCGGAGGGGCACGTGTGCAGTGAGCTGGGAGTGAGTGGGAGCACGCACGCGTGTGCACGTGTGTGCCTGGGGGCAGGTGTGTCCGTGTGGGTGCACTCGGAGTGCCGTGCAGGCAGGGATGCTGGGTGTGCGCAGGGACGTGCGTGCCGTGCTGTGACGCGTGGCAGCACACCCACCTGGGCTGAGCGCTCACTATGGGCTGGGCGTTGCACTAGGTGCTAACGGGGACACCCGCAACCCCCAGCGTGCAGCTGCGGGCCGAAGACAGACACTGGCCAGGTAATCGTGTCGATGGAAGCGCGTGACCGGAGGGCTTCTGGGAAGAAGTAGCCGTGGGGCCTGAAACCTAAGTGTGGAGAGGGAGTCCTCCCTGTGAAGGGGAGGGGGACGGGTGCTTCAGGTGGGGGCCTGGCTGGCTGGCAGAGACCTGGAGGTGAGACCAGGCAGGAGAGGAGAGGGGCTGGAGCAGATGGGGAGGGCAGCCGGCGGGGGGGGGGGCAGCCAGAGCCCCGTGGCACCCCCATGAGGTTGGGGCTTACCCTAATTTGGGAATCCCAGCTGGGGTTGCAGGGTGGCGGGGTGCCTTCTAGGCAGAAGAACCCCAGAGGGAGAAAGGGTGGTGACGGGGTCAGACAGAGCCGGGGCGGCTGACAGCTGGTGAGGGTGGGGTGTGATGGGCGGGCGGCCAGGGCCCTCACGGGCTCTGTGGGAAGGTTGGGCTTCACCCTAAGAGCAAGGGGAGTCCTTGAAAGGCTTCTGTGGCCACGTGGCTTCACCTGGCTCTGGATGTGTGGCTTGGAAGGGGCCACGGGAGGCCTGAGCCATCATCCAGGTGAGGCCAGGTGGCCTGGCCTGGGGCTGTGGGCAGTCGAGAGAGATTCCAGCGGTTGACCAGATGCAGCCTGGCCTCTTCAGGCCGACTCTGCCTCCACCTGGGACCCTCCCCCTATCGTCTTCCCTGACCACCTTCCACCCCCTCCTGTGCCTGCATGCAGAAGCTTCTGGACCATGGCTTCTGAGGACTCAAACCGGCCACAAAGCTGGGACCCCCTCAGGCAGGGCTTGGTGTGGCCAGGGCCCTGTCTCCTCACAGGCCTGCCCAGGACAGCCCACCACCTAGGGGTCTGCTCCCACCGGATGCTGGGCCTCTCCGGGTCTCCCTAGTGGGGCAAGCGGGGGCAGGTCATCTCTGGGAGTGAGGACATCCCAAATCCCAGTGGTGTGGCCTCAGGTGGGTCCCCTGGCCAGATCACCACAGCCTGAGCCTTCGAGAACCCTGTGTCCACCACACACGAGCTGGGCCACTTGTGCCGGGCAGGGTGCCTTGGGGTCAGAAACCTTCCAGAACGCTGATGGCATTTCTCCCCACGATGCCCTCGTCCTGGCTGATCCCGTCAGCCCTTATGACCACCCAGGTGGGGGTGGGATGGCCACGTCCTACGGTCGAGGGAATGGGGGCTGGAGGGGAGGCAGCCAGTCTGTCCGGAGTCACCGCTGTCACGGCTGAGCAGGATGCAGGCTCAGTCCTGGAAACGCCCGCGTCTGCCCTGCTCTGGGCACCCGAGGATGGAGCTGTTGTCGTTGTTGTTGGGGACCACGTGCAGGGACTGTGGCTGCCCGCAGCCCAAATGGGCGGCGTGCAGGTGCGAGGGGAACGTCTTCAGGTGCCCAGAGCGCAGACTGACCTGCCGGGGTGGGTGTCGCCAGGCGTGGGGCACTTCCCGAGGAGAGCGCGTGTGCTCCGGGAGATTTCTCGGAGTCCCCGGCCCGCTTCTCTGTTTCCGTTCAAGGAGCGGCACGTGGGGATCCTCTCTGGTCTGCTGACCGCGCAAACCACGGTGGGGAAGAGAACGAGGCAGAGGGAGGGAGCAAGGTGCCCAGGAGGTGGAGACGGACGCAGATGCAGAGCGGGGGTCCGTCCCCTGGATGCCGAGGACCCCCACTCCCGCTCCAGCATTTGCTGAACCTGTGGAGCCAGGGCGGTGGGGACGACCCGTGCTGCCGCCAGGAGGGGCAGGGCCCTCGGGTGTGTGTGTGTGTGTGTGTGTGTGTGTGTGTGTGTGTGTGTGTGTGTGTGTGTGTCGGGGGTACCCGAGCTCAGCCCACCCCCTCAGCCCAGCCAGCCTGGACGCTCTCCGGAGGGGACAAGGGTTCCCAGACACAGGCACCCAGAGCGAATGCTAATCCGGAGCTCAGAGGGCGGGCGCAGGGGGCTGGGCCAGGCTGGGGCCCCGCCTCACTCCGACCCCGCGCACGCAGGAGGGCCCTTCTCGCGCTGGGGTGCGGGCCAAGCCCACTCATCCGGCCTCCAAGGCCAGGCGCTTCTGTCCCCCCAGGCCTGAGGGGAGCCCCAGCCGGCCCTGAGCTCTGCGGGTGAGGTCCCAGGGCGCCCAGTGTGGGCTGGCATTCAGGAAAAGGTCACTTATTTATTTATTTATTACAGAGAAAATATTTTTATTTTTATTTATTTAACATCTTTATTGGAGTATAATTGCATTACAATGTTGTGTTAGTTTCTGCTGTATAACAAGAAACGGTCACTTTAGATTGGCTGCTGGGCGGTTCCCCAGGAGGCCATGACCTGGGGGAGGCCTCGACTCGCATCCCTGCCCATCCAAGCAGACCCCAAGCCCCCCAGGTCCGAGGTCCTCCCCACAGCCCCCCACCTGGACCCTGGCTCAGCCCCCATCACCTCCCACCTGAACGTCACCTGCCTGAACCCCCCCGCCCCACTGCTCCCAGGTGCCCTAGTGAAAGGCGGGGAAACCCCTGCTTGGGCCATCTGGGCCCCCTTGGCCTTGTTCCGGTTCCCTGACCCGCCCCCTCCCCGGCTCTCACCTCCCCCAGGTAGCCCTGCCGCATGGAGCCCTGCACTCCTGACTCCTGCCCACCCTGGCGTCCAGGCCTCTGCTCATGCTGTCCCTTCTGGCCGTCAGGACCCCTATCTCTGCCCGGAGACCGCAGCTCAGCTTATCTTGCCCATCTCACATGGCACGAGCTCCTCAGCCCCTCCTTCCTCCTCTCTCCCCACACGATGTCTGTTCTCCCCCTTGTCTGCTGCCCGTGGACAGAAGGGAAGCGCCCTGTCCCCCGAGCACAGCACCTGGCACACGGCGGGTGTCTAAGTGTTGGCTGGATGAGTGGCTGCCGTGTTCTGAGGACCTACCGAGTGCTGAGAACATTCTGGATGTTTTCCTGACCCTTATAACAACCATATGAAGCATTTTCTTATTTTCCAACTTGCATTAGATTCCTGAGGCTGCCGTAACAAATGACTGTAGACGGAGCGGCAGGGGAGGGGAGGAGCTTAAAACAACAGAAATTAATTTCCTTAAATAAATTTCTAGAGGCTGGAAGTCCAAAATCAAGGTGTTGGCAGGGCCACCCTCCTTCCAGAGGTTCCAGGGAGGATCCTTCCTGCCTCTTCCAGCTTCAGGTGGCTCTGGGGTCTCTTGGCTTGTGGCTGCATCCTCCACCTCTGCCTCTGGTGTCACCTGGCCTTCCTCCCTCTGTCTCTCCTCTTCTGTCTCTTAGGATGCCCCCCCCAACTGGATTTATTTATTTTTATATTTAAACTTTTATCTTTTAAAAAACATTTTATTGAATTATAGTTGATTTACAATGTTGTGTTAATTTCTGCTGTATAGCCTAGTCAGTTATACATATATACACTTTTTCATATTCTTTTCCATTATGGTTTATTACAGGATATTGAATGTAGTTCCCTGTGCTGTACAGTAGGACCTTGTTGTTTATCCATCCTATATGTACTAGTTTGCATCTGCTAACCCCAAACTCCCAATCCTTCCCTCCCCCACCCCCCTCGCCCATGGCAACCACAAGTCTGTTCTCTGTATTTGTGAGTCTGTTTTTGTTTTGTAGATATGTTCATTTGTGTCGTATTTTAGATTCCACATATAAGTGATATCATATGGTATTTGTCTTTCTCTTTCTGACTTGCTTCGCTCAGTACGATAATCTCTAGGTCCATCCATGTTGCTGCAAATGGCATTATTTCGTTTTTTTTAATGGCTGAGTAATATTCCATTGTGTATGTATATACACATATCTTCTTTATCCATTCATCTGTCGATGGACATTTAGGTTGTTTCCACATCTTGACTATTGTGAATAGTGCTGCTATGAACATAGGGGTGCATGTATCTTTTCGAATTACAGTTTTGTCTGAACATATGCCTGGGAGTGGGATTGCAGGATCATATGGCAGCTCTATTTTTAGTTTTTTGAGGAACCTCCACGCTATTCTCCATAATGGTTATACCAATTTACATTCCCACCAGCAGTGTAGGAGGTTTCCCTTTTCTCCACACCCTATCCAGCATTTATTATTTGTAGACTTTCTGATGATGGCCGTTCTGACTGGTGTGAGGTGGTACCTCAGTGTTGTCCGCCATTGGATTTAGGGCCCACCATAGGCCAGGATGATCTCATCTTGAGGTTCTTACCTTAATTACATCTGCAAAGACCTTTATTCCAAATAAGATCCCATTCTGAGGGCCTGGGTGGGCACATCTTTTGGGGGCCTCTATTCAACCTACTGTGGGGAAACTGAGGTGCAATGGGGTGAGGCGCCTTCTCATCTGGCTGAAGGGACAGGAGACCCCATATCAGTGCCCATTTCTAGATTTGGCTGTATCGAGGTGGCTTCACAAGAGAGGTCTGGGGTCTGAGACGCACGTGTCCTGTGTGCAGGGGATGGACTGACTGGGTACTGGTTGCCTGAAGCCTCAGCTGGCCCTGGGCTGGGCGTCCGCAGGCTGCCTCTCCTTTCTGGGGGCCCTGGCACTAGGCATCCCCCAACTTAGGGCGAGGATCCTTCTGGACGAACAGGGGGCTCGTCTGGATTTCCAACTTCATGTGCTAACTGGGCAGCTGAAAGGAGATGTCACCCCAGGCTTGATAGGCTTGATTACTCTTCCAGTTCCTGTCTCTTCCTGGCCACACCAGGGACGGGGCAGCTGGGGAGGTGGGCATCCCACACCTTCTGTGTAGTAACCAGTTCCGGGACAGAACACCAAGCATTTCTCAGGTTCCGAGTTCTCCGTCCCCCACAGTAATAAATCGGAAAATCCGGGTAGCTACACGTGTCAAAAGTGTAGGCTTGTGACCCGCAATCTGCAGGAATTTATCCTAAGGGGGGAAAATCAGAAACCTGTGCAACAAAGATTTATGGAAAGAAGATTATCACAGTGATATATATATATATATATATATATACTATTTACATAATATATATACATTATTTTACATAATATATATACTATTTTTTATAATATATATCATGTAAAATAGTGAGAAACTGGGAAAAACCAAAATGTCACAAACCAGGTGAATCCTCCATGAAACAAAACAGTGCAAACAACACAATGAAGATGCCAGTTCCTGGCTATTGACAGGGAAGGGTGTCATGCGACAAAGCCTCCGGCAGAACAGAATACTGTATTTAAATGTTGAGAGAAAAATTATTTGAAGGATGTCTGACAAAAAGGCAGAGAGGTTACCTCCTGATGGCTGGATTATGGGGTCTTTTTTTTTTTAAGTTTTTTAGAATTTTCCAAATCTTCTACAATGGACATCTATTGTTGTAGCATCATTTCTTAAGGCTTAAACAGAATTCCCTTGCAGTGCCAGGGATGATGGTGACACATCCCTCAGCCATCCATGGGGGCATTTCTCCTGAATGAGGCTGGGCAGGCAGGGGTGGGCGGCCCTGCCGGGAAGGCCTGGGAGCTGGCAGCCCAGAGCTGGGGTAGCATTCGGCTCAAAGGAAGCCCTTATCATAAAGGGTTCCAAAGAGGCAAAGGGCAGCTGGAGGAAAAGTCTCCCCGTTGGGGCTGGGGCGATAATGCCGGCCTTCACGGCCGGGCTCCTGCCTGTGCTGGGGGTCGTCTCCCACCTTGGGGTGCCACGTGGCACTGGGCGGGGGGGCACCGTCCTCATCCCGCTGGCTGTGGGGACTGGACAGGAGGCCGCTGACCAGCCACCATGACCGGGAGATGGGACAAATGGCGGCCCTCACTCAAGGTGCATGTCCCGAGAACTGAGCCCTCCCTCCCTCTGGCTGACTCTCCCTCTGCCCTGTCCCCCGAGACAGAACCCTAGTGGGACAGAGACCTCACGGAAGCCAGGCAGGCAGTTCCTCGCCTCCCAGAAGTGCAGGGGAAGCTTCTCCAGGAGGCGGGAGGTTCTTCCTGGCCATCCAGGGGACCCTGTTGTGACATGGGGTGCCTGTCCCCCACCTCACCTGTTCACTGCGCCTCCTTGGTCCTAACCTGGAGCCCAGTGGAGAGTCGGGACCCAGAATAGCAGCTGTTGAATTAACGGCCGTCTGCCTGGGTCTCACAGATGGGAGGAAACCAGGGGTGAAATGCGCGGCTCAGCTTGTGTGGGTGATGGGACCCTCACTCTGCTCTGTCCACCTGCCTGTAACGGCCGGCCCCCCTGCACGTCTCGGGACATCAGTGTGCGGTCAGGAAGGCCTGATGACCCTGGGGCTGGGGAGGGAGCACCGGGCTGTCTAGTCTCCCTTGCTTAGGGAAGCTCAACGGGGAGCAGACCGGGGGGCGGGGGCAGGGGGAGGGTGGGCGGTGCCGGGGTCCAGGCCTTCTCTGCTGGGGGGCCAGGCCAGAGCCCGGGAGGGGACAAGGCGACTCATGTCTGGAGCACTGCCCACTTCCCCCTGGGATGGGAAGCCTGGAGGCCTTCTGGGGCTCTCTCGGGGCTCCCCAGACCAACGCTTCCAGGGCAGGTGGCCTGAGGGCGGCTGAGTGTTAGGCAGATGGGGACCAACATGGTCCCCCCACCTCCCCCCCCACCCCGGTTCCAGAGACCACAGGTATCACTGACACCTTGTGAGCAAACAGCCCAAAGACGGGGAGTGACTTTTCTTGGTCCGGCAGCTTGAGTAGCCGATCCAGAGCCCAGATGTTTGACCGCTGACCCTGTGGCCCCGGGTGCTTCTTACACCCCCCTGGGCTGCTGGGAAGTCCTTGCAAAATCCTCCCAGACAGACTGTCCTCAGGCAAGCTTTTCTGGGGGCGGTGAACAGCAGAAACCCCCTAAAAGGCACTCAGGGTCACAGAGACTCGGGCAACTTCCAGCTCTCAGGGAGCCCCCCCAACCTCGCCTTCTAGACCTTCCCCCTCTGCACTGGGGTCCTGGGCTCTGTGCCGATGAAAGGGGAGCCATGTAGGGGGTGCAGGAAAGGCCACGGGGCCTGTGGCCTGAGCCGCATGCTCTATCAGGAGTGAGGACACAGGACAGGGCACCGTGGCACCGTGGGTCCCCCCGCTGAGCTGTGGAGAGGAGGAAGGAGGGAACCCTTAGCCGCTGCCACTGCCCTCGCTCGGCGGCCTGAGGAGAATGATGAAAAGCGCAGAGGCCGCCGCGCCTCCTAGGGCCCAGGCACTTCTTTCTGTGTCTCAGCCGCTGACGGAGGCTGCTCGAAAGGAGCGCAGCGAGGCTCAGAGGGCCAAGCGTCTCCTCCACCTCCGTCAGCACCAGCCCCGCCATGCGGGAAGGTCCCCTCGGCCCTGCCGGCCTCCTGGGGGCTGCACAGCGAAATCCTGGTCTCGAGGCGGAGACACGGCCGGCGGGCCACAGGCTGATGGCCTTGCAGCGTGGTGGTGGGACGTGGCAGGAGCACAGGACCCTTCTCGGGGCAAGGGGACCCAGAGACAGCGCGTGGTAGGAGCTCCCTGGACGAGGGCTGCCTGTCATCTCTGGGGATAAAGACCGCCTGGACCCTCTCTGAGGACCCACGGTGTTCGTGCTGCAAACGTGCGCTGAACACAGAGCCCGTGCTGCTCCCCTGGCCAGGTGCTGGGTCCCCGCCCTCACCGGCGCTGGGGCTCCTCAGCCCTGGCCCTGCCATCTGGACGGGCCTGTCACTTCCCCTGCCTACTCAGTTTCATCTGTGAAATGGGGACAAAAAGGATAGTTACCTCACAGGCTTGAGATAGTACGTGTAAAGCATTTAGTGTATTGTGCCTGGCATATAAAGACTTCTAAAAAAATCATTACTACATCTTAATAGGGAGACCGCCAAATGAAGGGGAAGTTCCCGGGGAATGAGTGATGACAGGGCTAGGCTGTGTGTCATATGCTGGAGCTGTGCCCGCACAGTGCTGAGGTAACCCTGATGCCAGCCCCTTTCCTGGGCAGCTCTGGTTTACCTGTATGACCTGAGGGCCTCAGCTGGGCAGCACTGGCTTACCTCTCTCACCTGGGCAGCGCTGGCTTACCTCTCTCACCTGCTTGGCTTTAGGGTCTCAGGCCCCGCCTCTCCCCCAGGTGTTTCTGGGAGGGTCAGGGGCGTGGCAAGCGCGCTTTACAAGGAGTCAGCAGAGGTCAGAGCCCATGTCTGAGGACCGGGGACTCCTGCCAGCACTCTGCCCACTGGTGGCCCGCGCGTGATGCACCCATAGCAGCAGGAGGGGGTGTGGCGCCCACGGCCAGGCGGCCCGTTACACTTTCCACCGGGTCCCGCCTCGGTCCCGGCCCCTCGGTGCTGACGTCACGCGGAGACCTCCCCGATTTCCGTGGCCCACGCCACGTGCCCACGCTGCCCCCGGCCTGGCACCGCCTCTGCCGGCTCCCGAGGGCGCAGACTGCGAGGTAGGGGCGCGGCGGGGAGGAACCGGGGTGCGCGGCCCGCAGGACGGAGGGTGCGGGGAGGACCCGGGCGCGCGGCGAGGAGGACCGGGGCTGCGAGGTAGGGGTGCGGCGGGGAGGCCGAGGGGCGCGGGGACCCAGGCGGGGACCGAGAGGAGACCGGCGGGCTGGGTGGGACGGCGCCGGTACCCCGAACCGAGCGGGGCGCAGGGCCCGGGTCGGGACGCCTTGGCCGCGCCGCAGCGCCGAGTCCAGCCGCGCAAGCCCCGAGGACGCCCTGGCGGCGGCGGGCGCGCTCGGGCGCGGGGTCCGCGCGGACACGGAGGGCGCGCTGGGGCGGGAGGTGGGGTGTCGGGGACCGGTGCGCCGCGGAGGGTTCGGTGCAGTGCCGCGCTCTGTGCTCCGCGCCGGCGTCGAGACTTCCCGGCCTGGGCCCGCAGAGGGGAGCCGGGCGAGGGAAGGGGCTCGGGGACCCCTCCCGGCCTTCTACTCCCCACGGGAGGGCGGCCTGCGGGCTGTTTTGCATCCTGGTGATGGGAGCCAACAGGCTGTGGGAGAGCCCAGGGCCAGGCACGGGAAGAGGGCACTTCCTGGCCGGCCCAGGTGGGCATGGAACGCCCCGAGAGAGCCTGGGGGCGCGGGGGAGGGGGCCGCATGACCACCTAGGTATTGGTGGAGAAGCAGGCCCGGTGCTGTTTTCCTGTTTCCCAGGAAAACAGGCAGCACCTCCAGCTCAGAAAAGCAGGGTGTGGGGTTCCACAGCGATGCCAAACTTGAGAATGCTGCCAGGGTCAGAGGGGAAGGCTGGGTCCTCCCCTGCCTGTCGTGGGAAAGGAAACTGTCAGGGTGGCAGCCAGGGCAGGCAGGTGAGGGCCCTGCAACAGGAAGCAGGGGTCTGACGCGGAGACCCCCTCCCCGTGATCGCAGCCCTCGGTTCCCCTCCTCTGAGAAGTGTGAAACCACAAACCCTTTCCATCCCTTCTGCGGGGGGCTGCTCAGAAGGCAGGCGGTAGTGAATAGCTCGATGCAGCTGCTGGGATGTTTTGCAAAGCGTATTCAGAATAACAAGGATTAGAGCGTGCTTTCTTGCCAAAGTCCGAGGCATCTGTCCAGTCGGATTGGGAAGCAGGTGCCCGGGCTGAGGGGTCTGGGGCCGCCTGCCCTTCCTGCAGCAGGCCCTCCCCTGGGAGTGGAAGCGGCCTGTACCAGTGCACGCCCTTCCCTGGCCTCTGGGCAGGACAGTGGACAGGTGAGGGGGACGTGGGCGCCTCAGGGAGAGGGGAGGCGGGCTGAAACATTTGGCCGCGGTCCCAGTGTTAACAGGGGCAGGGCAGAGACATCCCACCGTGTACTGATGGTGAGACCTTCTCTGCTCTGGAAGCCCACTGGCACGTTAAGAGTTCTGGCTCCAGCGTGAGGCATGGCTCTGAGATTGGACCTGGCCTCGGTTTCCCCATCTGAGACATGGGCACTGTTCATAGCACCTGCAGCGGCACAAGGGTGTGTGGCTCGAATGAGAGGATGCCCGCAGGGCTCAGGCGCGAGGCCGGCGTCCTGTGCTCCGCAGCTGCTGCCCCACGTTATGGGCTGAGCAGGGCGTTCATCGTCGCCAAGATTAGCGGGCTGGCGGGTCGCGGAGAGGGCCGGGAAGCCCCTGCTCCGGCTGCGGCTCCCTCGCTGGGCACCCCGTGGCCTGGGGCGCAACCTGGAGCCTCCCGTTGACCTGCCAGCCCGCGCTGGTCCGGGGCTAAGGTGGCCATTTCTTCCAAGCTCTTTGGGCTTCTGTGTGGCTGTTAGGCCAGAGGCTGTGCGCCGGGACAGGTGCTCTGGGCGTCTCTGCCTCACACCAGGCCCGTCTTTCCCACGTGGATGCTCCAAGCACACGCGTGCTCAACACGGCACCGCGGGCCTGCGATCATTTGTCCCCGAGGGAGAAGTCAGAGTGAAACGGTGGTTCTCCGAGTGTGTTCTAGGGACCCTCCGGTCATAACAGTGCTCACAGCAGTACAGAGCCGTGGCATCAGGTGGGCGCCGCTGGTGGAGGTGGCGCTTTGGGTCCTTGTGTTGCACACGGCTCTCGTTTTTAAGTTCAGACGCAGCGTATGATCGATGTCACCGCATGAACCAAAGCTCTTGGGATCCCGAACGGCTCATAACGGTGTAGATGGGCCCTAAGGTGGAAACGCTTGCGGCCTCCTTGGAAACACCGCTTGTGCCTCGGGTCCCTCTGGCGCACAGGACCAGAGGCACCTGGCTGGTTCTGGGCCATCTGAGGTTTACAGTTTGGGCCCAAGTCACTCCTGGGATGGACGTGCCAGGGCCCTTGAACTTTTGGTAAAAAGCAGGCGTTTTTCGTTTCCCGAGGCTTTGCCTGGCTTTGAGGTGTTTGCTGGCAGTGAAGGCCCTGAGCGGGGTCGGTGGGTGGTAAGGGACAGTGGGTGCTGGCAGGAAAGACTCTTCAGAGGTGGGAGAAGGTCCTGCACATGAGGCCCAGAGTGACACTAGACAGTATTTATTTTTATTGCCTTTTATCGTCTGCCTTATGTCTCTGTCAGGAGTCAGGAGTACCGTGTCTGAATCCTGGTGAGCTGTGCAACCCTGGGCAAGTGGCCTCCCCTCTCTGAGCCTCCGTGGCCTTGCCTATAAGACATATGAATACTAAGGGCTGCGTTTCAGGAAGTTGTGGGTTCAGAGGAGGTGCTGGGTCAAGAAGTGACTTGCGGTTTACAGATGGTGGACCTGTGAGGAGGGATGTCCTCGGATGTCGGTGTCTGTCCCACTTTCACCTCCTTGGCAAAGCTGTGACACAGACCCTCCTGGGCGTCTGGAAGGCCCCCGCGGCCCCAGAGGAGCAATTTATAGGCCACTCTCAATTACAGAAAGAATAATTCTGAGCCGGCTCTGACAGCAGGGAATGCTGTAGCGGTAATTGTCGGCCGAGAAGCCTCCAGCTCGCTGTGGGAGGATGCTGGTGAGCGGAGGGTCTGGGGAGAGCCCGGAGCACGTAGCGGGGTCCCGTGGGCTGCATTTCGAAACAGAAATAGGTTGGTGAGATGCACGTGGTGTCAGCGCTCAAGGCTGCTCCCGGGGCTCAGGGCGGACCTTGGACTGCAACTGGCACCTCCTTTCTGCTGGGTCCAGCCTCGCTCTGGGCAAGGGAGGCCGGTGCGACCGGGCTGAGGCCCAGGGGATTGAAGGTCACAGGGCCAAGTGCAGGTCAGAGCCCCTGCTGGCCTTCAGGGCGCTCCCTCCTCAGGGCTTCCTGAGCGCCGCTCTGTGCCTGGCCCCCGGGTCCCTGTGGCCCGCTAACCACGCCTGAAGCTTCCTGGAGGGTCTGCCTTCGCACCCAGGACACCGGGGAGGAGGAGCGCCTAGAGCCCGGCTTGCAGCTTCACGCTGCTCATGTCACCTCCTCCTCCTCGCCCCGGGGGTGGGGAAGGCCAGAGCTCGGAGAACACACGGCTTGGAGGCTGCACGACGTGGCCCTGCCTCCCTCCCTCCCTCTCCCCCCTCCCCCCCCCCCAGAACCACGCCGGCCTCCCCGCTGCCCCTGCACCCGCCCGTGTGCGCTGTGTGTGTGCAGCGGGGCCTTTGCACATGCCCCTCCACTCGGGAGCACCCCTGCCCGGCTCCCTCCCTCCAGTCTGCTCAGCTCCCAGCTTCTCAGTGGAGCCCGCTCTGGTCACCCTCTGGAAAAAGGCAGTGCAGCCCTGGCCCGCCTGAGCCCCATGCCCTGAGCTGCCTTCTCCTCTTCAGGTACCATTCATCACCTAACACCCTAGACAATACTTATTTTCCTTGCCTTTTATGGTCCGCCTAAATCTCTAGCATTTAAGCTCCACGAGGCCAGGGGCCCCTTTTATCCCCAGGAGTAGGCCGAGCCCCACGGATGAATAGGCACGCGGTGACTGTCGGGTGGGGGAAGGAAGGGAGCCACAGGGGCTCCTGCGCCGGGACCCTGCCCACCCGCCCCCCTTGGAAATGTTGACCATGTCCTTCTGGTCACACAGTCTGTCCTCACTGGGTCCTCCTCGCACATGGTCTGGGCCCCCGGAGAACTCGCCACCGTGGCCCTTCCGTGTGCGCCATGTGACGTGGTTCTCAAGTGGCTGGCGTTTTTTCCTGCAGCCCAGGAGCAGGTTGTTCATCCCAGCACAGACTGTCAGTGTTGCCCTAGTGTCTGGGGGCAGGGACGGGGGTCTGGGCAGGGGTCCTGAGAAGGAGGAGCCCTGCTGCTTCCGGTGATGGAAACGGGGGTACTTGAAAATCAGTGTGTTCCAATCCCACCTCTGATTCTAATGTGCTGTGTGGCTTTGATTAAGCTAGTTTTAACCTTACTCTGCCTCAGTTTCACCCTCTTGAAAATGAGGAGAATAACTGTCCCCGCTTCCCTGGGTGTTAAAGCCCCACCTGGAATGTAGTGGGGGATTCAGTGCTCTCGGTGATTATTTTCATTTGCTGCTGACTACTTAGAAATCCGGGGGGCTATGGCGTTGCAACTTAGTGTGACCTTTCTGGAAAGCAAATACAAATCGCTTTTGCACAAAAGCGCAATTTATACAGATCACAATTTGGCTATACAAATCGAGATTCTTTTTTTTTTTTTTTTTTTTAATCTTTTGGCTGTGCTGTGTAGCATGTGGGATCTCAGTTCCCCAACCAGGGATCAAACCTGCGCCCCCTGCATTGGCAGTGCAGAGTCTTAGCCACTGGACACCAGGGAAGTCCCTACAAATCGAGATTCTTTAAACATCCACACACAGTATCTTCCGGGAATCTCTCCTGAGGAAATGGAAACACAGAGCCATATACGAAGATGTTCATTGTGGCGTTTTTGTCCAGCCATTAAAAATGGCATTTCTTGGGGCTTCCCTGGTGGCGCAGTGGTTGAGAATCTGCCTGCCAATGCAGGGGACACGGGTTCGAGCCCTGGTCTGGGAAGATCCCACATGCCGCGGAGCAACTGGGCCCGTGAGCCACAATTACTGAGCCTGTGCTCCCAACAAGAGAGGCCGCGATAGTGAGAGGCCCGTGCACCGCGATGAAGAGTGACCCCGCTTGCCACAACTAGAGAAAGCCCTCGCACAGAAACGAAGACCCAACACAGCCATAAATAAATAAATTAATTAATCTTTTAAAAAAATGGCATTTCTTTATAGACTGTTTAAGGACTTGGGAAAGCACTCATGATATACTAAGTCAAGAGGATGTAAGATTGCACACACAGTTGGATGTAAAT
Organism: Eubalaena glacialis; assembly: GCF_028564815.1. Lineage (NCBI taxonomy): Eukaryota > Metazoa > Chordata > Mammalia > Artiodactyla > Balaenidae > Eubalaena > Eubalaena glacialis. The sequence continues at coordinate 93,040,734 of NC_083728.1, read as the reverse complement.
TGGTAAAATATATATGCAGAAAGAAATGCTTAAAGCTCTCTGCTGGCAGGGATATCAGTAGGTGTTCAATCCTGGTTCCTTTCCCTTCATCTAAGCCAGCAATTAACTGAAAAAACACATCCATGTGTGTATGTATGTGTGTATGTATGCACACATGTATATAATATCCCTGGAAAAAAATCACATGTGTATAATTTTCTGGAGGAAGATTTATAAATTATACATACACCCAATCTCCCCCTCTATATGAATATATGTGTATATGTTTACATGTACGTATATGCACACATACACACATATATGCACATATGCATTTATTTTCTGGATGAACATTTTAAACTGAGGTTAGCTAAAGGGAGTACAGTCTCGTTTCTTTATTCTTCCCACAAAAACAAGGCCGTTCCTGTTTCTCCAGTGCGGCCGGGAGGCCTCGCGACTTTGTGCTCTGCAGACGTGGGTTTGCACATCTGCCTGACTTTCTAAATCATGGACCCGCCCGAGCGCTGTTCTCGCCTTACTCCTGATCTGTTACTTTGTGCACCTTCTCTTCTCTGGCTTGTTCCTTCCGTCGCCTCCCCCTCCGAGACACAGTCAAGCCCACAGCAGCCAATCCCTTCCCGGTAGCTTCTCAGGGTGTGCGGTGGGAGGGCGCGTTGTTTCTGATTAACCCGGGATGCGCCAGCCAGACCCTGCTCCTGCGTCGGGAGGAAAACCCCACTTTGTGAAATGACTTTGTCACCGTTCCCCCCGCCCATCTGTCCCCCGGCCCCGCCGCGTCGCCTCCCCCAGCAGCTAAAGTGCTCTTTGTTGCTTGCCCACATCTCCCTACTGATGCTTCCGCGGTCGGCACGTGTGCCTGCCCCTCGCCTGTGCTAGGAAACTTCTGGAGCCGGCACTGTGGGGCTGGCTTTCCTTCCCCACAGACACTTGTCTAGCCCCTGGCTGGCCTGGCCACGTGGACTCGGGCATCGCGGCTTCATCCGCAGGCCCACGGGGCCCTTGCTGGGAGAGCCGGTGGCTGCAGGCGCTGAGGTGGCCCAGGCGGTGGGGTGACCACAGAGGGCTCAGGGGTGGCTAGTTTCCTGGTGGAGGGGCCTCTGGCTTGGCGGGTGCTCAGCACAAGGGTGGGGGGTCTCACTGCCAGCGCGCCCTCCCTCCTGAGGGCTGGGAAGGGGCGCGTCCACGCTGTCCTCACCAGGGTTCCATGGAAACCGCATCCCTGCTTCGGGGGAGGGCGGACGCTTCCCCACACTTGGTGCTGGTTAAAGACCCGGCCCCCGAGAAGAGGGGAAAACGGCATTTCTGGCCTGGCCGGGTGCAGGTGCCGTGTCCTGGGGGTGCGTTCCTCCCCACAGAGCCCCTTCCACGGGCCTGAGAGGACGGCCGGAGGCTCAGCCGGGCGTTCCCCTGCAGGTGCCGACGGGCCGGAGGGTGTCCGAGCCGCTTGCTGCTGCCGAGGAGGCCCAACGCCAGGCAGAGCTGGGCCTCGCGGGCTCTTGGCCTCTGGTCCACGTGCCGGGAGCCCACGTGGCCGCTGCACTCGGCCCGAGGGAAGGCCGTGCACGAGCTGGTGGCCAGGCCCTGGGCGGTGCATGGGCGGCCGCGGGGCCTCCCCAGCGTGGCCAGGCCCGTCATGCTGCAGTGCCGGCCGGCCCAGGAGTTCAGCTTCGGCCCCCGGGCCCTGAAGGATGCGCTGCTGTCCACCGACCCGGCCCTGCGGCAGCTCTACACGTCCGCCTTCTCCCCAGCCGAGAGGCTCTTCCTGGCTGAGGCCTACAACCCCCGGAGGACGTTCTTCTGCACGCTGCTCATCCGCACGGCCTTCGACTGGCTCCTCAGCCGCCCCGAGGCTCCCGAGGACTTCGAGACCTTCCACGCTGCCCTGGCGCCCCGGAAGCAGAGCCTGGCTCGGAAGCACATTTACCTGCAGCCCATAGGTACCTGCAGCCCATGCATACCTGCAGCCCGTGGGTACCTGCAGCCCGTGGGTACCGGCGGGCATGGGCATGGACCCCGTGGGGCAGCAAGTGGTGATGAGCTGGGGGGTGGCATCCTGGGGCCATCAGGACACCCCGGGCGGGGGGACGAGGGCCTAGATCTAGCATGAGGTGGGGATGTCTGTGCCTGGACCCCAGGCAGGACCTGATATGAAGGGGGATGTGCTGGTGTGCTTGGGATTCGGGGGTGAGACTCAGCTCTCCGCCCGCCCCAGCTCCACACTGTTCAGAAAGCCCAGGGCCCTGGGACCCTTTGGGCAGCATCACTGCCCTGTTCTACCCGCAGGTGCCGCCTCATCCGCGTGTGCCATCCTGGCCCCATCTGTTGAAGGCAGCGCTGTCCTAGGCACTGTACTGGCTGCTTCCTCTGTGGTGTGGGGTGCTGGGGTCAGGGTCACCCCACTTCATCGGTGAGGACACTGAGGCTGGGAGGGGTCACTTGACCTGCCCGAGTCACAGAGCTGGTGGTTGGCAGAGGCAGAGGATTTGACCCCAGTGCCCGGCTCTTAACCCCGAGGCTGTACTTGGAGACACTGGCAGGGCCTGGTGGGGACTCGGGGACTCCTGCGTGGTCCTCCAGCGCTCAGACTGGGGACATCAGGTGTGAGGGGCTGTGCGTGGACCAAGGGCCGAGATGGCTTGGCCAGGCTCTCCGGGGCTTGCTGGCCAGGTGCTGGGGATGAGGAGGCGGGCCACTGGCTCTGCGTGCCAAGGCAGGCCTTGCCCCACGCAGGCTCATTGCCCACCCCTCCTGCCCCTGAGGACCAGAGGCCTGCAGGCACCCCTCCTGCTCCATCTCCCGCTGGCCTGGGGACGCTGCAGCCGCTTTCTCGCAGGCCTCCCGGCTTCCAGCCTTGGTCCGTGTCCAGGGTGCTGGGCACAGGCAGATGGGGGCTCCGAGGAGCGGGCAGGGGGCCTGATGGCACTGCTCCGCCCCCAGATCTGAGCGAGGGGCCGGCAGGCGGCGCGCTTCTGGACCAGCTGCGGAGCTGCACAGAGGCCTTCTTCCTGGGCCTGCAGGTCAGGTGCCTGCCATCGGTGGCCGCCGCGTCTATCCACTGCTCATCACGCCCCAGTCAGGACTCGGACAGGCTCCAGCTCCACACAGGTGAGTTCGTGCGGTGTGGGCACAGGTCAGGCCAGCGCAAGGGCAGGCCTCCGCCGCTTGGCAAAAAGCCCTTTTTGGAGGCAAAAGGTGGGAGGGAGGAGCCTAGGAGAAGGAAGGAATCCCCCTGCTATTCTTGGGGGAGGGAATATCTATTTCCCAGCCTTTAGAAAAGGAAGACTGAGGCAAGGGTTCCCTTCCCCGCTCAGAAGTGTGTGGAGACTGGACCACACAGCCCAGTGTCCACCGGAAAACTCAAGGGCACACAGAGCAGGTGCCGCAGCCTTCTAAGGCCCCTCTAGCTTTTTGTCTTTACAAAGCTCTCTGACCCCATGATTCCCCAGGGGGTCACTGGCAGCTGGAGAATGAGGCTGGGTTGAGAGGCATAGATGAACTGGGGGCTCTCAGATGTACAGGAGACCCAGACTCAAGTTTAGGGAGGTCCCCAAGAAGGGGCTGGGGCTCTGTCTCTGGCTGATGTTGGGTCTGGGATGAGTGGACTGATGTCTTCCATTAGCTGTGGGAAATTCTCAGCCATTATCTTTCTTCCAATACTGCCTCTGCCTCGTTCTTTCCCCTACTGAGGACTCCAATGGGATGCATGTTTATCCTCCTCACTCTCTTCTCCTTTCCTTGTATTTCATCCCAGTTTTATTCTCACCCTCCAGTTTACTAATTCTATCTCTAGCTGCACCTAATATGCTATTAAACCCATAGATAGAGTTCCAAATTTCAGTTATATTTTTTAGTTCTATAGTTTTTAGTGGATTCTTTTTCAAATTAGCAGTGTCACTTTTTAAAAATTTTATGGAAGTATAATTGCTGTACAATATTATATAAGTTACAGGCGTACAATATAGTGATTCATAATTTTTAAAGGTTATACTCCATTTATAGTTATAAAATATTGGCTGTATTTGCTGTGTTGTACAATATATCCTTGTAGCTTATTTTACACCTAATAGTTTGTACCTCTTACTCCCCTCCCCCTATATTGCCCCTCCTCCCTTCCCTCTCCCCACTGGTAACCACCAGTTTGTTCTCTATATTGGTGAGTGTGTTTCTTTTTGTTATATTCACTAGTTTGTTGTTATTTTTTTAGATTCCACATATAAGTGATATCATACAGTATTTGTCTTTCTCTGACTCATTTCACTTAGCAAAATGCTCTCCAAGTCCATCCATGTTGCTGCAAATGGCAATATTTAATTCTTGTTTATGGCTGAGTAGTATTCCATTGTGTATATATACATATATATATATATACATATATATATATATATATGTATATATACCACATCTTCTTTATCCCTTCATCTGTCGATGGACATTTAGGTTGCTTCCATATCTTGGAAGCTGTAAATAATGCTGCTATAAACGTTGGGCCTCATGTTTTGGTTTTTTTTGGATATATACCCAGGAGTGGGATTGCTGGATCATATGGTAGCTCTATTTTTAGCTTTTTGAGAAACCTCCATACTGTTTTCCACAGTGGCTGCACCAGTTTACATTCTCACCAACAGTGTACGAGGGTTCCCTTTTCTCCACATCCTAGACAACATTTGTTATTTGTGTTCTTTTTGATGATGGCCATTCTGTGAGGTGTGAGGTGATACCTCATTGTGGTTTTGATTTGCATTTCCCTGATGATTAGTGATATTGAGCATCTTTTCATGTGCCTGTTGGTCATCTCCATTTCCTCTTTGGAAAAATGTCTATTCAGTTCTTCTGCCTATTTTTTAATCAGATTGTTTGTTTTTTTGATGTTGAGTTGTATGACTTGTTTATATATTTTGGACATTAACCCCTATTGGTCATATCATTTGCAAATATTTTCTCCCATTCTGTAGGTTGTCTTTTCATTTTGTCAATGGTTTCCTTTGCTGAGCAAAAGCTTTTAAGTTTAATTAGTCCCCGTTTGTTTATTTTTCCTTTTTTTTGTTTCAGGAGACGGATCCAAAAAAATATTGCTACAATTTCTGTCAAAGAGTGTTCTGTCTATGTTTTCCTCTAGGAGTTTTACAGCATCCAGTCTTACATTTAGGTCTTTAATCCATTTCGAGTTTATTTTTGTATATGGTGTTAGAGAATGTTCTAATTTCATTCTTTACATGTAGCCGTCCAGCTTTCCCAGCACCACTTATTGAAGAGACTGTCTTTTCTCCATTGTATATTCTTGCCTCCTTTGTCATAGATTAATTGACCGTAAGTACATGGGTTTATTTCTGGGCTTTCTATCTTGTATCATTGATCTTTATTTCTGTTTTTGTGCCAGTACCATACTGTTTTTTTTTGTTTTTATTTATTTATTTATTTATTTATTTATTTTTGGCTGCATTGGGTCTTTGTTGCCGCGCACGGGCTTTCTCTGTTTGTGGCACGCGGGGGCCACTCTTCGCTGCGGTGCGTGTGCTTCTCACTGTGGTGGCTTCTCTTGTTGCGGAGCACAGGCTTTAGGCATATGGGCTTCAGCAGTTGTGGCACACAGGCTCAGTAGTTGTGGCTCGCAGGCTCTAGAGTGCAGTCTCAGTAGTTGTGGCACACGGGCTTAGTTGCTCTGCGGCATGTGGGATCTTCCCAGACCAGAGCTCAAACCTGTGGTCCCCTGCACTGGCAGGCGGATTCTTAACCACTGCACCACCAGGGAAGTCCCCCATACTGTTTTGATTACTGTAGCTTTGTAATACAGCCTGAATTCAGGGAGTGTGATACCTCCAGCTCTGTTTTTCTTTCTCAAGATTGCTTTGGCTGTTCGGGGTCTTTTTTGTTTCCATATAAATTCTAAAATTATTTGTTCCAGTACTGTGAAAAAAATGCCATTGGTAATTTGATAGGGATTGCTTTGAATCTGTAGATTGCTTTGGGTAGTATGGTCATTTTAACAATATTGATTTTTCCAATCCAAGAACATGGTTATATCTTTCCATCTGTTTGTGTCATCTTCAATTTCTTTCATCAGTGCCTTTTTTGTTCTTCCAAAAGAGAGACAAAGTAGAAACACTTTGCATTCTTTTCAATACGAACAGCAAGATATTGATACCAAAATTTTACAGACATTATTATTAAGGAAAATTGGAAACCAATTTCTCATATAATAAGAACTCTAATATAAAATATTAGCAAATCAAATCTAGAAATATGTAAAATACATTACAACTCACTTGTATTTATTCCAGGAACATGAGGGTAGTTTAACATTTATTTATTTATTTTTATTTTTGGCTTCATTATTCTCTCACTGTTTTTTTTTTTTTTTAATTGAAGTATAGTTGATTTACAATGTTGTGTTAGTTTCAGGTATACAACAAAGTGATTCATTTATGCATACATATATATCTAATTTTTTCAGATTCTTTTTCCTTATAAGCTATTACAAAATATTGAGTATAGTTCTCTGTGCTATACAGCAGGTCCTTTTTGGTTACTTACTTTATATATAGTAGTGTGTATATGTTAATCTCAAACTCCTAATTTATCCCTCCCCCACTTCCCCTTTGGTAACCATAAGTTTGTTTTCTATGTTTCTGTTTTGTATATAAGTTCATTTGTTTCATTTTTTTTTTAAGATTCCACATATAAGCAATATCATATGATATTTGTCTTTCTCTGACTTACTTCACTTAGTATGATAATCTGTAGGTCCATCCATGTTGCTGAAATGGTATTATTTCATTCTTTCTTAGGCTGAATAATATTCCATGTATGAATATACCACATCTTCTTTATCCATTCATCTGTTGATGGACATTTAGGTTGCTTCCATGTCTTGGCTATTGTAAGTAGTGCTGCAATGAACAGTGGAGTGCGTGTATCCTTTCAAATTATGGTTTTCTCTGGATACATGCCCAGGAGTGGGAATGTAGGATCATATGATAGCTCTATTTTTAGTTTTTTAAGGAACCTCCATGTTGTTTTCCATAGGAGCTGCACCAGTTTACATTCCCACCAACAGTGAAGGGGGGTTCCTTTTTCTTCACATCCTCTCCAGCATTTATTATTTGTAGACTTTTTGATGATGGCCATTCTGACTGGTGAGGTGATACCTCATTGTAGTTTTGATTTGCGTTTCTGTAATAATTAGTGATGTTGAGCATCTTTTCATGTGCCTTTTGGCAATCTGTATGTTTTCTTTGGAGAAATGTCTATTTAGATCTTCTGCCCATTTTTCGATTGGGTTGTTCTTTTTTTTTTTTATATTGAGCTCTATGAACTATTTGTGTGAACTATTTGGAGATTAATGTCTTGTCAGTTGCATAATTTGCAAATATTTTCTCCCATTCTGTAGGTTGTCTTTTGTTTTGTTTATGGTTTTCTTTGCTGTGCAAAACTTTTAAGTTTAATTAGGTCCTGTTTGTTTATTTTTGCTTTTGTTTTCTTTGCCTTAGGAGACAGATCCCAAAAAATACTGCTATGATTTATGCTTTCCTCTAGGAATTCTATAGTATCTGTTCTTACATTTTGGTTTTTTTGTTAGAACCATGCTGTTTTGATTACTGTAGCTTTGTAGTATAGTCTGAAGTCAGGGAGCCTGATTCCTCCAGCTCTGTTTTTCTTTCGCAAGATTGCTTTGGCTGTTTGGGGTCTTTCGTGTTTCCATAAAAATTAAAAAAATTTTTTCTAGTTCTGTGAAATGTCTTTGGTAATTTGATAGGGATTGCATTGAATCTGTAGGCTGCTTTGGGTAGTATGGTCATTTTGACAATATCGATTTTTCTGATCCAAGAACATGGTATGTTTTTCTGTCTGTGTCATCTTTGATGTCTTTCATCAGCATCTTATAGTTTTCAGAGTATAGGTCTTTTGCCTCCTTAGGTAGGTTTATTCCTAGGTATTTTATTCTTTTTGATGCGATGGCAAATGGGATTGTTTCCTTAATTTCTCTTTCTGAGCTTTCATTGTTAGTGTATAGGAATGCAACAGATTTTTGTGTATGGTTCTTTGTATTTCTGTGGTGTCGGTTGTAACTTCTTTTTCATTTCTAATTTTATCGATCTGGGCACTCTCCCTTTTTTTCTTGATGAGTCTGGCTAAAGGTTTATCAATTTTGTGCAGGCTTCTGGTGGGAGTGGCTGGTGCCTGCCCACTGGTGGATGGAGCTGGGTCCTGGCCCTCTGGTGAGCAGGGCCGTGTCAAGGGGTGTGTCTAGAGGTGGCCGTGGACGCAGGAAGTCTTTGGAAGCTGGTTTGCTGATGGGTGGGTTGTGTTCTCGCCCTGTTGGTTGTTTTTCCTGAGGCGCCCCAACTCTGGAGCATGTTGATGGGTGGGGCCAGGTCTTGGTGCTAACATGGCGGCCTCCAGGAGGGCTCACACTGATGAACATCCCCCAGTATCTCCACCACCAGTGTCCTTGGACCCACAGTGAGTCATAGCTGCCCCCGGCCTCCCCAGGAAACCCTCCAAGACCATCAGGTTGGCCTGGCCCAGGTTCCTATGAAGTCACTGCTTTTGCCCTGGGTCCTGGTGCACACAAGACCTTGTGTGCATCCTCCAAGAGAGGAAGGAGTCTCTGTTTCCCCAGTCCTGTGGAGCTCCTGCACTCAAGCCCCACTGGCCTTCAAAGCCAAATGCTCTGGAGGCTCCTCCTCCTGATGCCTGACCCCTAGGCTGGGGAGCCTGGTGTGGGGCTCAGAACTCTCACTGCTGTGGGAGAACTTCTGTGATACAATTGTTCTCCAGTCTGCGGGTCACCCACCTGTGGGGTATGGGATTTGATTATATTGTGAATGTGCTCCTTCTACTGTCTCTTTGGGTTTCTTTTTTATGTCTTTGGATGTGGAATATCTTTTTTGGTAGGTTCCAGTCTTTTTTACTGATGGTCGTTCAGCAGTTGGTTGTGATTTCTTGGTGTGCTTGTGAGAGGTGAGCTCAAGGTCCTTCTACTCTGTCATCTTGTCCCAGGATCTTTCATCAGTGTCTTATAGTTTTCCGAGTACAGGTTTTTTGCCTCCTTAGGTAGGTTTATTCCTAGGTATTTTATTCTTTTTGATGCAGCAGTGTCACTTTTTTTATTAATTTTTAAATATTTATTTATTTATTTATTTGGTTGTGCCGGGTCTTAGTTGCAGCAGGTGGGCTCCTTAGTTGCGGCTTGAGGGCTCCTTAGTTGCAGCACGCGGGCTCCTTAGTTGTGGCATGTGAACTCTTAGTTGCGGCATGCATGTGGGATCTAGTTCCCTGGCCAGGGATGGAACCTGGGCCCCCTGCATTGGGGGCTCAGAGTCTTAACCACTGGACTGCCAGGGAAGTCCCAGTGTCACTTTTCTCATCATTCCCAATTCCCGGCTAAAATTACATTTAGCATTTATATCTATGAGCATAGTTGCTCTATAATCTGTGTCTGTGAGTCCAGCATTTGGAGCGCCCATGTTGCTTTTTGTGCTATTTCTGCTAATTCTGTCTTGGTTATTTTGCCTCATTGTGTGTCTTATTTTTGATTGTTAGCTGGACGTCTTATGTGAAAAATTAGTTTAACTTTTAGAAGAATTTGTGGCCCAGGATGATGTAGTTTTTCTGCAGAGAGGATTTTATTTCTCCTTGGCCAGGTATCTAAGGGAGCGGACGGTCTGGGCCACCCTGATGACCCCAGGAGTACAGCCTTCCTCTCCCCGGGTGCGGCCCTTTGGGGTTGCAGGCAGAGCAGGGGCTGTGTCATCAGGGTCACCTTCCCATCCCCTGTCTCAGAAACAGCTCAGCTCCATCTCTTGGGATTCTAATCTTCTCCCTGTTTCTAGTTTCTCATTAGGTCTCTGATGTTTTAAAAGTCCTGTTTATTGAGGCATAATTTACATATAGAGAAATTATTCTTTCTGGGTGTAACTGTTCTGAGTCCTGACACACACACACATCACATAGCCATCACCATAAGAGTGTGTCGAACAGCTTGCCTCGCCCCCCAAGCCTTCCTCCATGCCCCCCTGTAGCCACCCGTCCCCCGCCTTCAATGCCTTAAGAAGCTGTTCTTCGTGTTTCACTCGGCTTGTTTGGTTATCTCTCAGTGGCAGGTAGTGTGCTGTTACAGCTGGTGTTGAGTTTCTGGGGCTGGCAGGGACTACTGGCCGGGTGGGTGCCGTCCCAGTGGTGGCATGCCCCCTTCTCTGTCCCAGACTGCAGCCTCGGTCCCTCGCTGGGCACAGCCCTCCCCCGCCCCCGAGGGTCTGAGCGGGGCCCGAGGAGCAATGGCCGGCCTGGGACCCACCCCTCCTGCCCCGGGCGGCGCCATCACGCCTGCTGTTGCTTCCGCCGACTCGGGGGAAACCCAGCACCTGTCCAGCTGCCCCAGGGGCTGTGGTGCCGGGGTCCGGGTGTCCATCTCTCCCCGCCCCTAGGCTTCGTGGGCCACCGGGAAAGAAGGGGGCCCGGGAGGGCTCAGCAAGCAGGTGGCGTGCAGAGGCTATGAGAGGTTGGATTCCCGTGGTCAGATTACGTGGTTTAGATGGCTGTGTTCGTATCCTGCGGCCGCTGTAACGAAGCACCACAAACTGGTGGCTTAAAACAGCAGAAGTGTGTTATCTCACGGTCCGGAGACCAGAATTCTGAGACCAAGGTGTTGGCCGGTCCCGTTCCCGCTGAACGCTCCGGGGGACCCTTCCTCACCTCCTCCACCCCTGGTGGCGGCCGGCGGTCCTTCGTCCAGCCTCAGCCTCCATCATCATGTAGCTTGTGTCGCTTCTCCTCTTAGAAGGACCCCAGGCAAATTGCATTAGGCCCACCCTTCTGACCTCACCTTAACTTGATTACATCTGCAAACCCTGTCCCCGAGTAAGGTCACATTTCACGTACCGGGCATTACGACTTCCACATTATCTTTCTGTGGAGACACAGTTCAACCGGCAACAATCATCACTGTCAGTGTCACCTTAAGAGCTAACATTCGTTGGCCTCTCCTCCAAGGTCTCAGCCACTCGTCCCAAGGTCACACCTGGACCTGGGCTGTCCGGACAGCAGCCGCTGGCCACATGTGGCTACTGAACACACAGACGCACACCCACATTGAAGACTCAGCATGAAAAACTACGTAAACAATCCTACTGACTTTTTAATACTTGATGACACGTTAAGATTTTGGATATGTTAGGTTAAAATACGTATATTATTAAAATCAATTTGATGTTTTAATTTACTTTAAAATTAGTAAAACTTAAAACTCAGTCACACATGCGGGACACACTGTGTTTCTACGGACAGCGCTGGGCTAGGCCTTGTCATGACCCACGACTGTGCCATCTCTGCAGCGGGGCTTTCAAGCATCTCACTCTCAACGCCCCCCCGACATTTCCCGCCGTCTCTCCAGTTTCCTGCTAACGGTTCCTTGATCATCAGGTACAACCCGCTGGTCCTTCCCCCGTCTCACTGTCTGGATCTGCTTCCTGCCCTGACTTCTACCCTCCCGGCTCGGCCACCCTCTTCCCCTCCTGTCCACACCTGGGTAAATCTGACTCCTGTCTCCCCGGCAGCTGGACGCGACTGGAGAAAAACACACCCTACGGTGGTCCCCTCCGGTGGTCCCCTCAATGCACGACTGTAGGCCCGAGGGGTCCTGGGTAGTGCCCGGCGCCCCGGACCCTCAGGTCTTCTCCTTCCTCTTCTTCCTGACAACGACCTTGCTTTTTTTTTGCTGAGGAAATACAGACAAAGGGGGACTGCCAAGCGTCCCTCACGGCGGCTCCCCGCCTGCTGCATCCGTGCTCCCCGTCGCGGACTGTTGGCCTAGCTGCCCTTCACGGACTGCCCGAGCCCTCCGCCCCCGGCCCTCGCCTGCTCCCACCCCCGCAGCAGCTCTCCCCGCCGTCCCCAATCGGATGGACAAGCTGCTGCTTCTTCTCCCATCTTAACACGCTCTCTGGCCCGCTGTGCCCCTCCAGCCGCCACCCTGCTTCTCAGCTCCTTTCTGTAGCCACACCCCTTGGAAAAGGTCTTTGTCTCCTGGTTGTATCACCTCCCCTCTCGCTCCGATCACTCTGAGACCCTCTCCTGGTCGTGGACCTCGCAGCCGCTCTGCCTGTTCCCTCGGGGCTCCTTCACACCCCGCCGGCCCCGGGCTCCCTCCCCCCGCCTCAGCCGCGTGTCTACACCCGCGCTCCTGGGAGCTGCTGTAACCAGTGACTTAGCAGCTTAAACGACACTCGTTCTCTTACAGTTCTGAGGATGGAAGTCTCCCAGGACTAAAATCCAGGCACCGGCAGGGCTGGCTCCTTCGGAAGGCTCCGGGGAGACCCCGTTTCCTGGCCTTGCAGCCCCTCCTCCTCCAGAGCCGGCGCTGTGGCCCCTTCAGCTCTCTCTGACCCTCCTGCCTCCTCTCGTGAGGACCCTGGTGATTCCATCGGGTCCAGCTGGGTAATCCAGAATCACCTTCCCACTGGGAGACCTTTAATTTAATCACATCCGCTCGCTTCTGCCAGGTGAGGAACACACGCACAGGTCCTGGGGATGAGATGCCACGTCTTTGGGGCCACCAGTCAGCTGCCCGAGGCTGCAACGGCTCTTCCCGCCAACACCGGTCTCGTTGGCCCGGCGGCCTTTCTGGTGTCCCCACTTGGACTACCCTGTCCCAACCTGAGCTCTTTCTTTCCCCCGAGGCCCAGGCCCGTAGCGCCGCTTCACGTGGTGCAGCTTGGCTGCTGAGTTTTCGGCCTCGGTCTGAGTTTTTCATGGACTGTCACTAGCTTGCGTCCGACTGTGGGACGAGCTGGTCCCAGGCAGAGGACGAGGGGGATGGGCCCGGAGAGGGGGGCCCAGCCACCTCCTCACTGCCCCCTCTGGCCGTGTCCCCGCAGACGGCATCCTGTCTTTCCTGAAGAGCAGCAAGCCGGGCGATGCGTTGTGCGTGCTGGGCCTCACGCTGTCCGACCTGTACCCCCGCGAGGCCTGGACCTTCACCTTCGGCACGTTCCTTCCAGGGCATGGTGAGCCGGCACCTGGGGGCCTCCTGCCTCAGCCCTGAGGCTTGGGTACAGGGCCTGGAACACGTGGGGACATCAGCCCCCTCGCTGTTTCTCCCAGAACCCCTCCTGGGGGAGAGGATGGGCATATATGGAAATGCTCTCTTGAACCTGCAGACCCAGTTCTCGCCCCTCCTGGGCCAGGGGCTGTCTGCCTCGGGGCCGCCTTCATGGGGACGCGCTGGCAGGGCAGGGCCTTTAGGACCTGTGCATCCTGAGGAGGGTGGCTTTGCCCGTGGGCTCCCTGAGCTGAGGCCACTCCTGGTGCCCCCGATTCTCTGCCTCTCCCCAGAAGTGGGCGTCTGCAGCTTTGCGCGGTTCTCGGGGGAATCCCTGCAGCGGGGGCCCAGCACCCCTGACCCGGCCCCCGAGGCACCCCTGGAGGACAGAGGCCGGACCGTGTGCTTCAGCGCCCTGGGGATGGTCCAGTGCTGCAAGGTGGGTGTTGGGGTGCTGCCCAGGTGGCGGGAGAAGATGGGGGACAGGAAGAGGAGGGGTGCTGGGGGCTCTGGCGGGCTCCAGGAAGATGCTAGGTGTGGAATCAGAGAGAAGGGCGTGAGTGGACAGCCATCAAGCCCTCTGTGTCCAGGGGTCCCGGGGATCGGCGGGTGGCGGGCTCCAGGAAGACGCTAGGTGTGGAATCAGACAGAAGGGCGTGAGTGGACAGCCATCGAGCCCTGTGCATCCAGGGGTCCCGGGGATCGGCGGGTGGCGGGCTCCAGGAAGATGCTAGGTGTGGAATCAGAAGGGCGTGAGTGGACAGCCATTGAGCCCCCCGTCCAGCCAGTCACGCTGTCCAGTCCTCACAGTGCTGAGGACCATCCTTCGCTTCAGGGACTGTGGCCACTAAGGCTCAGAAACGCCAAGTGCTTTGTCCAAGGTCACACAGCTCTCAAGCGGCAGCGTTGGGACTTGAGCCCTCGTCTGTCTGACACCCAAACCTCCATGCTCTGAGGCCCCCAGAGCTGACCACTCCAGCTTGCCTTTCTCCCTGGAGCCCAGAGTAGCCCCCGCACCCAGGGGTCCCGGGGATCGGCGGGTGGTGGGCTCCAGGATGCAAGGCGGTGGGGACCTTCTCCCTCAGGTCACGTGCCACGAGCTCTGCCACCTCCTGGGCCTGGGGAACTGCCGCTGGCTCCGCTGCCTCATGCAGGGCGCCCTCAGCCTGGACGAGGCCCTGCGGCGGCCCCCGGACCTCTGCCCCATCTGCCTGCGGAAGCTGCAGCACGTCCTGGGCTTCAAGCTCGTGGACAGGTACAAGGTGAGCCGCGGGGAGGGGGAGGGGTGAACAGGTCTGCGGATCTCGTGGGTCTGGCTGAGTCCTCCGCCAGGCGCCTGGCCCAGTGCTGGTGGCTGTCACCACAGGGGCGCACGGCTTTTATTTCCCAGGCAACCCTAAGCAGAGCCGGTCTTTACCGGCCACTGACCGCGTACCAGACCCTGTCCTCGGGCTTCCGGTACTCGGGCCGGTTCTGGCATCACCAAGGGGGCTTCCCCAGCATCACTTTCTCCCTAATTGGCTCACAGCCCCTCCGGAGGAGGCGGCGGAAGCAGACTAACCAAGAATCACTGTGGAAAGACAGGCGCTGCTCTTAATCCGGCCCCGCCCTGCGCGGGGGCTGAGCCAGCGCGGCGATGCTGCCCTCTGCTGTCCGCACGAGGCACTGCCGGGGAGCAGGGCCCAAGAGGGACCCTAGGGAACCGGGTCCATTTGCTCCACTGCAGGGAGAAACCTTATCCTACGGGGAAGTTCGTCTGCAAACTCAGAAACTTTACTCTGAGTTCACAGTTCAAAGGCAGGTGGTGGTTATTTTCTCTTTTTAAAATTTTTTTATTATTTTTTAATTGAAGTATAGTTGATTTACAATGTTGTGTTGATTTCTGCTGTACAGCAAAGTGACTCAGTTATGCATATACATATATATACATTCTTTTGTGTATTCTTTTCCATTACGGTTTATCCCAGGATATTGGATATAGTTCTCTGTGCTATACAGTAGGACCTTGTTGTTTATCCGTTCTATATGTAATAGTTCCAAACTCCCCGTCCATCCCTCCCCCACCCCCTCCCCCTTGGCAACCACAAGTCTGTTCTCTACGTCTGTGAGTCTGTTTCTGTCTCATAGATATGTTCACTTGTGTCATTTTTTAGATTCCACATATAAGTGATATCATATGGTATTTGTCTTTCTCTGACTTACTTCACTTAGTATGATAATCTCTAGTTGCATCCATGTTGCTACAATTGGCATTATTTCATTCTTTTTTTTATGGCTGAGTAGTATTCCATTGTATATATGTACCACATCTTCTTTATCCATTCATCTGTCAATGGACATTTAGGTTGTTTCTATGTCTTGGCTTTTGTAAATAGTGCTGCTGTGAACGTAGGGGTGCATGTATCTTTTTGGATTAGAGTTTTGTCTGGATATATGCCCAGCAGTGGAATTGCTGGATCATATGGTAATTCTATTTTTAGTTTTCTGAAGAAGTTCCATACTGTTTTCCATAGTAGCTGCACCAGTTTACCTTCCCACCAACAGTGTAGGAGGGTTCCCTTTTCTCCACACCCTCCCATTTGTTATTTGTAGACTTTTTAATGATGGCCATTCTAACTGGTGTATGGTGGTACCTCCTTGTAGTTTTGATTTGCATTTCTCTAATAATTAGTGATGTTGAGCATCTTTTTATGTGCTTATTGACCATCTGTATGCCTTCTTAGGAGAAATGTCTATTTAGGTCTTCTGCCCAGTTTTTGATTGGGTGGTTTGTTTTTTTTTTGTTATTGTTTTATGAGCTGTTTGTATATTTTGGAGATTAAGCCCTTGTCGGTCGCCTCATTTGCAAAAACTTTCTCCCATTTCATAGGTTGTCTTTTCGTTTGGTTTATGGTTTCCTTTGCTGTGCAAAAGCTTGTAAGTTTGATTAGGTCCCATTTATTTATTTTTGTTTTTATTTCTATTGCCTTGGGAGACTGACCTAAGAAAACATTTGTATGATTTATGTCAGAGAATGTTTTGGCCATGCTCTCTTCTAGTTTTATGGTGTCATGTATTATGTTTAACTCTTTAAGCCCTTTTGAGTTTCTTTTTATGCATGGTATGAGGGTGTGTTCTAATGTCATTGATTTACATGCAGCTGTCCAACTTTCCCGGCACCACTTGCTGAAGAGGCTTTTTCCCATTTTATATTCTTGCCTCCTTTGTCGAAGATTAATTCACCTTAGGTGTGTGGGTTTATTTCTGGGCTCTCTATTCTGTTCCATTGATCCATATGTCTTTGTGCCAGTACCACACTGTTTCGATTACTGTAGCTTTGTAGTATTGTCTGAAGTCTGGGAGGGTTATGCCTCCTGCTTTCCCCCCCCGCCTCCCCCCCCCCCCAGGATTGCTTTGGCAATTCTGGGTCTTTTATGGTTCCATATAAATTTTTGGATTATTTGTTCTAGTTCTGTGAAAAATGTCGTGGGTAATTTGATAAGAATCACATTAAATCTGTAGATTGTTTTGGGTAGTGTTGCCATTTTAACAATATTAATTCTTCCAATCCAAATGCATGGGATAGCTTTCCATTTCTTTGAATCATCTTTAGTTTCCTTTATGGTAGTATTGCCATTTTAACAATATTAATTCTTCCAATCCAAATGCATGGGATATCTTTCCATTTCTTTGAATCATCTTTAGTTTCCTTTATGGTAGTATTGCCATTTTAACAATATTAATTCTTCCAATCCAAATGCATGGGATAGCTTTCCATTTCTTTGAATCATCTTTAGTTTCCTTTATGGTAGTATTGCCATTTTAACAATATTAATTCTTCCAATCCAAATGCATGGGATATCTTTCCATTTCTTTGAATCATCTTTAGTTTCCTTTATGGTAGTATTGCCATTTTAACAATATTAATTCTTCCAATCCAAATGCATGGGATATCTTTCCATTTCTTTGAATCATCTTTAGTTTCCTTTATTAATGTTTTATAGATCTCAGCATATAAGACTTTCACCTCCTTGGTCAGGTTTATTCCCAGGTATTTTAATTTTGTGGTGCAATTTTAAAAGGTATTGTTTTTTTTACATTCCCTTTCTGATATTTCATTGCTAGTGTAAAGAAATGCAACCAATTCTAGTAGTTTTTGTGTGGAGTCTTTAGGGTTTTCTATCTATAGTATCATGTCATCTACATATAGTGACAGTTTTACCTCTTCCCTTCCAGTTTGGATACCTTTTATTTCTTTTCCTTGTCTGATTGATTGCTGTGGCTAGGACTTCCAATACTATATTGAATAGAAGTGCTGTGAGTGGGCATCCTTGTCTTGTTCCAGATTTTAGTGGGAAGGCTTTCAGCTTTTCACCGTTGAGTATTATGTTGGCTGTGGGTTTGTCATAAATGGCTTTTATTATGTGGAGATATGTTCCCTCTCTACCCACTTTGGTAAGAGTTTTATCATAATGTTGAATTTCGTCAAATGCTTTTCTGCATTTATTGAGATGATCATGTGGTTTTTGTCTTCTTTTGTTAAAGTGGTGTATCACATTGATTGATTTGCATATATTGAACCATCCTTGTGAACTTGGGATGAATCCCACTTGGTCGTGGTGTATGAACTTTTTATTGTGTTGTTGGATTTGGTTTGCTAATGTTTTGTTGAGAATTTTTGCATCTATAGTCATCAAAGATATTGGCGTGTAATTTTCTTTTTTGGTGGTATCTTTGTTTCTGGTATCAGGGTGATGGTGGCTTCATAGAATGTCTTTGGGAGTGTTCCCTCCTCTTCAATCTTTTGGAAGAGTGGTAATTTCTTCTTTAAATCCACCTTTGGATGAAAATACCAAGTTAAAAAAGTTTTTTGTTCGAATGAAGGCATAGGCCCACCAACAAAACAGCTTGGGCTTAATTTTAAGACCCAAAGTTTTAAGCCAGACGCTTTAAGTGAATCTCGTTGTGTCTGAGGTTCTGGGAAGCCCGTCCTCCTCTTGGAGACGGTCAGCTTCTGGAGCCCACTGGGTCCGGGTGCTGGACTCGGGGGAGAGGCTCTCGGGCAGGCAGGAGTTTACGATTCGGTGCTTGTGGAGGGGTTGGCTCTGCGTTTCTAACGGGCTCCCAGGCTGCTGCTGGTCGGGGACCCCAGGCTGGGGACCCCTGGACACGGGGCTGGGCATGTCCAGGTCAGAGTTGCCTCCCGGCCTGGGTCTCCCCTGAATGTCTCTGGGGTAAAATAGCGCGTCGAGGGGCGCTGAGGAGGCGGCCTGCCTCGCTGGAGAGGGGACCCAGAGGCAGCGCACCCGTAGGGAGGTGCCCCTGCTGCCAACTGGCTGACGCCGCTCAGCAGGATGCGACGGGCGTGGGCGTCACCGTCACCGGAGCGCCTGCCCCACCAAGCGCAGGGCTGGGGACTTGGCTGTAAGCTGCCCATTATCCTTGTGTGCGTGTAAGGGGAAGCGGGGGCAGCTGCGGCCTGCAGAAGGTCTGGGGTTTCTCACCACTTCCTTTCTTGGGGTCTTGCTCGCCTATCGGACCCGAACTTTCAGGCCCTTTGTCCCCCTCCCCTGACGCGTGCTTTCCCGCGACTCCTAACCTCGAGGGGGGCACCCTGGGCCTGCTCTGGATCTGTTCCCATCAGTCAGCGGTGTGCTGGTAAGCGCCCTGTAAGGAAGAAGCCTCGATTGGGAGTATCTGCCGTTTCCATGGTGTAGACTCCACCACGGCCAGTTGTGAGCCATCACGGGAGGAAAGTGCGGAGGAGGTGGGCAGTAGCTGACCGCTGGCGTCTCCGATGCCCGGCTGCACCACGCGCCGAGGTGCTAGTGGGATGTAGGAAAACCATCATTCCCTTTGCTTTGAACGGAGTGTTAACAAGTCAGCTCAATTTATCCACGAATAACGGTCAGGCTTGCAAAGCTCCCGCAAGTTCGCTGTCTGTCTTTAGAGGCCCCATTCCGAGGGCCCCTGTGGCACCAGACTGCCACTCGCCCTGGGTCGTGGGCACAGTGGGGTCCCCTCGGGAGAGGGGCTGGGTCTCCTGGCGGCTCCCCGGCGAGGGAAGGGGCCGGACAGGCCGACTCAGCCCGCGTCTCTCCCTCGTAGAGACTGTACACCTGGACGCTAGCGGCGGCGGGGACGCGGCCTGGGCCGGCGGCGGGGGAGCCGTCCGTGTCGGAGGACACCCTGCCCTGCAGCGCGGACTCGGGCCTGTGCGGCGAGAGCGACTCGGAGCCGGGCAGCGGCCTGTCGGAGCCCCTGTCCCCCGACGCCTGGAGCCACGCCTTCCCCGCGGGCCCGGAGCTGGAGCCCGAGGACGGGCTGGGCTCCCTGGCGGCCGCGGAGAGTCCGGGGGAGGCGCTGGCGGAGCACGGGCGCTGGCTGGCGGCCTGCATCCAGGCCCTGGAGAGGGACGTGACCGAGGAGGAGCTGGCGCGCGTGGACGGCGCCGTGGACGCCCTGGCCCGCTGGGACCTGTTCACGGGGCGGCTCCCGGCCCCCCGGCAGGACCCGCCCTGCGGCCGAGACGGCGCGGGGCTGCGCCGGGTCCTGGGCGACAAGTTCTCCTCCCTCAGGCGGAAGCTGAGCGCTCGCAAACCGTCCAGGGCCGAGGCGTCCCCGCGGCGCCGGAAGGCGGAGGACAATTAGCACGGCCGGTGGGCTCGTCCGGCGCCTGCCTGTCCCCGGGGCGCTGCGGGCCCGGCAGCGGGCGGAAGGGACGGTGTCGGGAAGCGGAAGGCGATCCGTCTGCACGTGGCCCCCGCACCCCCGACCGCAGCCTCGCGACGCGGCCGGGGTGGGGGCCGGGGTCCCAGACACCCCGAGGGCCGCACCCGACCGCACGGAGCAGGTGCCGGGCAGGCGCCTGTCTCTCCTGCGGCCTGGGGCTCGGGGCTCTGCTACAGCGAACTCAGATTGCAAGGCCCCAAGGTGGGTCCTCCGCTCAAAGGGGGGGCAAAGGGGGTCTTGTTGCAATCTACAAGGTGCCCCCTCCCCCGACCCCAAGCCCATAGAAAGGGCCCCTTTCTGCGGCGCTAACCGCACTCTGACCCTTGGAACTTCGCGTGGGCGTCTCCCTGAAAGTTCCGGGTGGCCACCGCCTAGCAGACCGTGTGCCCAGAGATGTGCCACTTCTTCTGACAACTGTTGCGGGAAGGGAGGGTGTCCCGTGTGCAGGTGTGAAGGTGCTGCTGCCTGCTGTGACTTGCAGGATGAAAGCAAACCGTGGCTCCATCCTCAGGACAGTTTTCTGGCAAAGGTGGCCTGGACCCCAACGCCAGTGAGGGCAAGGAGATGAGAGTTTTGTTTAGAACACCTGTGTCTGTGTTTTTTGGTCTAGTTCTACCAGTTGCTGAGAGAACAGGTGATTTAGATGTTAAAATATCCATCACCCCAGTAGAACTGTCTGTCTTCCTTTAATTTCGTCAAACTTTGCTTCCGGTTCTTTGAAACTCCTTTATGTGCAACACACACATTTGATTGTTAGGTTTTCCTGACCGACTGACCCTGTTTTCATTGTCAAATGCCGCGGGCTGCTGCTCACGAGTCCCGGGGAGAGATGCTTCTCGTCCGGACAGCAGAGTTCCCGCGGAGCGATGTGTTCAGGAGCAGCTATTTTCCCATCTGGAGAGAGGCAAGAACAGGGGCGGTTCCTACGTTTTGTGCATAGCTTAGACAGTTTGGGGGGCCTTCTAAGAAAAACAGTACAAACTACAAATACAGAATCAGGAGGGTCGCCACCCAAGCAAGGACGCCTGAAGCCTCCTTGTGATGTAGGTTCCAGCCCCAGAAAGATGTGAAGGGATGAGACCATCCTGAAAATAAAGCAGCAAGGATGCAGCTCTTCAGACCCGCAGTCTCTTTTGCATGGGGTTGAAGATGCCTCACAAGGATCCAGAGGGAACTGATGGGGAGAAGAGGACGAGCCAGGCTCTGTGGAAAGTGTGCTGGGGCCGACCCCACAGAGAGCACGACGGAGGAACAGAAGGAGGCCTCGGTGTCTGTCACTGTGAACAAACCACTCACCCCTTAGTGGCTTAAAACCCCAGCCACCTATCCAGCTCAGAAAGCGGCAGTGTGGACAGAGCTTGGTGGGGAAGGTTTGCCCCTGGGGCTGGGCTGGAGAGTCCCGCTCTAGGATGGCTCACTCTTGGGGCTGCCGTGTGATGGCCGAGGGCCAGGGCCTTGGTTCTGTCCGGGTGACTTGGGCTTCCATGTAGTATGGCGGCTGGCTACCAAAGGAGGGATTTCCTGGAGTCACGTGGAAGACGTGTAGCCTCTCAGGACTCAGCCGTACTCTGTTAAGGCCGCCTCAAAGGCCCACCCAGGCTCACACCCAGGGAGGGGATGTAGATCCCACCTCTTCATAGGGGTGTGGTGAAGTTCTGGAGAGCTTGGGAGGTGAGCAAACATTTATGAAAAACCTGCCCCAGTTAGCACTTGCTGCTCGGATTGGCCATCGTACCTGCGACAAAATCTTACCTGTTTTTCTTCTGCAAAAGATTAATGACTGGAATGACGTAAGCACACACACAGGTGACGAAGAGGGAAGAGCCTGGCTCAGACGGAGGGAGGGAGCTCAAGGGGGTCGTTACGAGATTCTTAGTGCCGTCTGTCTGCACCCGTGGCCTTTGGCTCCCAACTGTGATGAGCGTCCCAAAAAAGCATTCTGAAGTGGGGAGGGACAAGCCACTTCCTCCACGGCCTTCACCAGTTGCAGATGGAGGACACTTTTTAAAGATAGCTGCTGGGAGGAAAGTTGTGAAAGTAAAACATTTAGGAGCAGAGATCATAGCTTCCTTCCTCTGCTCAAATATCAGCCCAGGTTCTGCCCCTGCTGGGGGTGAAGGGCAGTTGGGGACAGTCCCCAGGGAGCGGCTTTTGGCAGAGGAGGGGATAACGAACGCCATCTCCTATAGCAAAGTCATGGCTCACCAAGTTCAGGCTCAGACGTGGTACAGCTGGGCACCTTAACGGGGCTGAGCTGAAATAGCTTCAGATAACGGTTTCTGAGAAACAAGGGCCTGGTTTTTACTTATGCAAAAGCACCAAGTCACTGCCATCTCATCTCATGCTTTCTCATCTCCTTATCTGTCAAAGGCCCTGCAAGTCAGGAGGAGAGGTCTCCGAGCTTTCCCATGGACCCTCTCGGAGCCCGTCACTTTCTGCTGGAACTGGGTGGGGGGGGCTTGAATGGAACTAAAAATACTTTGGGGTCGTGGCGTTGTGTCACCGTTCCTGTGTGAGATGGGGCTGGGACATCCACGCGTGCCTTCAAAAGTAGCCTCAACACATGTGGAAACTGCGTCCTGGTTAAGGGGGATGGGAAGCAGGGCCCCGGTCAAGAGGTGGCAGACCCTCTTCCTGCCTCTCATTCTTCCCCCTCTTCCTCCCCAAAGCCCAAACTCATCATCTGAGGAGGGAGAGGAGGATCGTTCTCAACTCCTTCCTCCCCACCTGCGGGGCAGGAAAGTGGGATTAGCCTGTGAGCCCCTCCGCCGGCCCCCCTGTTTCCAGAGTGTGGGTCGGGGGAGGGATGTGGGCCTGTTAATACTGTCCCATGGGACATCTGATTCAGACCTTTCTGGGAGGAAAGCAATCTCTGAAAGGGCTTAAAAAAATAAACACACAATAGCTTAGTCAAGCAGCTAATATTAAAGCAAAGAGTCCAAATTTAGATCCCACCAAGTTCAAAGGAGTGGCTGTAGCATTCCAGGGACACACACACACACACACACACACACACACACACACAGGTCCATTCGCAGGGCCACAGGAGCTGCTCTCCAGACCTGCCAGGCAGGGCCAGGCGGCTAGACCCTCATCCGTCTAGGGAAAGACAGGGAGCTCGTCCTTGCAAATAAAGCCCCCCTTTGAACCTGTCCTTCTAAGTACCAGGAAATTTTTTACATCCCTGCAAGGTAGATACCTTGATCCCATTTTATGGTTAAGGGAGCTGAGAGGTTTGGTCATCTGCCTGAGGCTGCGAAGCA
Organism: Eubalaena glacialis; assembly: GCF_028564815.1. Lineage (NCBI taxonomy): Eukaryota > Metazoa > Chordata > Mammalia > Artiodactyla > Balaenidae > Eubalaena > Eubalaena glacialis. The sequence goes on along the minus strand of NC_083728.1, from coordinate 93,017,721 downwards.
GGGGCTGAGATTCCGAGCGGGTTTGCTCTGACTTGGCCCTGCGTGTTCCGGCTCTTAGGAAAGCACACCGGGAAAGTCTGAGCAGGCAGAGTCAGGAGGAAAGCACAAGGCTTGGGAGGCCTGCACCCCGGACTCCCAACTTGGGCCGCAGCCCTGCTGGCTCTGCCCTGGCTTCTAAGGTGGCCAGGAAGCTGCCTAGTGGCTGCAGCACTTCTGGCCCAGAGACTCCCCAGAGGGCCGAGGAACGGCCTGGGTGGGTGGGTGGGTGGCCGGCTCTCTCGGGCGAAGATGCCAAGGTAAACAAAGCCCGGAGTCGCTGGGGCTTTGATTGTTTGTATAAAGAGGGCGAGTCCCCAGCAGGAATATTTTTACCCTGGTGAAGACCGGGAGGATCAGGGCTTTGCCGGGCGGCTCCCGACCTGAGCTGGAGCCCACGCACCCTGGGAGCGGACAGAGGCCTCTTCCAGGCCGCCTTCGCCCGCTGCGGCCAGGCTGAAGAGGGCGGCTGGCGCCGGGGACCCCAGGCCCGGCCGGCCCTTGACCCCCGCCTGCCCCAGCGCTGGAGTCTCTAGCGGAGCCAGATCCGTCCTGGTGGCTGTAGGGACGACTGTCCACAGAGGAGCCCGGTTCCAAGGAAACCCCAGGAAACAGATTTACGGCCCCTAGAACGACAGACTGTGGAAGCTAAGCGCTGAGAATAATCTGGGAAATGCCTACTGCGTGGCCGACAAGAACCACGGCCTTGGGAGCTGCTGAAACCCGTGTGAAGAGCCTGGCCTCTTCCAGCGCCTCCATCCGGGAGAGCCCAGAATAACCGAGACTTATTTTTGAACTCGGCTTCTTGGGTAAAGAGACAGACGAAAACGAGCTATGTCAGGGGTTTATTTTAAAAAGCAATTTCCAAGAGGCGTCCTGGGGCCACTACGTGTTCAGTCCAATGCTCCCACCCCAGCGGCGACCCAGGGCGGCCGAGGACGCGCTGGTCAAAGAGGCGACTCCTGGGCTGCCGGAGGGGACCCATGGGGCATCCCACCTAGCGCACGACCCCGGCTCTCCGCACACTAGCCGGAAGCGACACCAGGTCCCCCGCGAGGCCACCGCACGTGCCTTGCCGCAGCGCTTCCGTCAGCATTCTCTCTGCTCTGGGCCCTCCCGTCCTCCCCGGCCACGGCGCAGCTGAAACACCCCACGGCCAGGCCCGCGTGGCTTCCCTCGCGTCCCCCGGATGGTCTGAGACATTTACCGTGTGGTCCTTATGGTGTTCCGCGGTCACCACGGGGATGTCTGTCTGACGGCCTCTCACTGGCCCGTGATCTGCGGGGAACGAGTCAGGAAACCCGCTCCCAGGCCGGCGCGGCGCCTGCAGTCGGCACTCACCTGCCACGGGACGAGGCGGAGGCTGACCAGCTCCTCCTCTTTCCCTCCTTCAGCCTTTGAGCCACAAAAGGTGATTTATTTTCACTGTTTCTCGCAGTGCCTGTCCAAAGCAAGAGGGGATTTCAAAAGGGGGGCGGGGCTGACCGTCTACGCTGGACCGTGGTTGCGGCCGAAGCTGGGGGGATGCTGGCGGGGGGCGGGGAGCGGGGGCTGCATCTGCCTCTGTCCTCCTGCCCAGCTCCGACTGTCAGTGGGGACGCCCCTGGGAAGCCCTGCCGCCCTCCTGGGTAAATGGGGGGGCGGAGCTGGTGGCAAAGGCGTTCCTGGAAGGAGAGGAGAGAGCCCCACGGGGGCCCAAGGGTACAGACAGCAGCTCTTCCGAGAGCAGCACCTCGTGCCAAAGGCAGGGGCGCGGGGAGCACGGCCCCCTGTGCCAGCAGCGAACAGTGCAGGGAGGGGCTGCCCGTCTACCTGAACTGGCACCGACTCATCGTCCACCCTTGCCCCTGGGGAGAGACCAGGGCCGTTCCTCTGAACGTCCGTTTGGGGACAGTCCCCCTCGGTGGACGGCGGGGACAGTGGCGTCTGGGCTGCCACCTCACCTCAGGTGGGCAGGACCAAGGCTGCGGGAGCTTCTGGGAGTAGAGGTCGACACTCCTCTTTCTTCCTCTGTCCTCGGGCCTCCCCGTCCCTCTCCCGCTTCTCCCTGAAGCAGCCGGTAGAAGTGGGGCTCTCGTTAGCTCAACCCCGGCTTGTCATACGCTCCGAGCAGGAGCGAGGCCTGAAAAAGGTGAAGGAAGGTCCACGGGACCGTGGCCCCTCGGCGCCCCCCATCGTTGGCCTCCAAAACAGGCCTTTCGCAGTGGCAACAACTTCGTCGGATTACGTGAGCTTCAATCACAACTTGATTAAACGCCTTGATCGGCCTCGTTCTTATGTTTAAAAGTCCAGAAGCCAAGGGGAAACACACATACACGTAGGCATCTTAATGCCGGGATTATGGATGACTTCGACGTACAGAATAAATTCTGTGTTATTCAACTTTTTAATGCTTACATATTACATTTTCATTCTCCAAATTAATGCTACAAAACCTGAATCCTGAGGGAAGAGGATGAAATTCTAGAAGTCTAACTGAAAACAAGAGAATTCATCACTTGAATGTAATAAGTAGTTCCTTCTTGCTTGGAATGCACAGTGCCTGTTAGAATCTACTTGCAGTGTCGCCAGTGCTTTCACTGTGTGTGCACCTTCTAGAAATGGAACGGTCTGTTCTCCTCCTTGGAAGGGCCTCCTCTCAGAGACTCGGATCCTTGTTGATGTGGACAGATTGGGAGACTATTTATCCACGACACGTCCACCCAACACACATCCACTAGACACCTCTTCTGTTCCGGTCAATCTGCCCAAAGTATAAAAAAAACCTTATCCATTGCACTGGCTCACTTCATAAATGCTTGTTCCCTATATCCATGTTTCTCAGGGTGAAGGTTGATGTTTTTGATGTGACATAACAAAAAGGCTACTTTTTCTTTTTTGGGGGGGAGTGTCATTATTTCTACTTATACTAATATTACCTACAACATTTTTTCTGCGGTGACCCTGGAGCTTCGACTTTGTCACTCGGCTGTGTTCTTGCATTTCATCCAGACTACAGTCTGTACTTGTGATGTCGTTGAGACATGCCTGACCCTATGGTTGAGTAAACACTGGAGAGTATGTGGGATCCCTGCCAGGGAGAGGACGGGATGAGGGAGCAGAGCCCGAGGCCCAGACCCCAGGCTCTAACCACCCACCCACCCCTCTCCTGCCCGGTGCCCACTGGAGCCCTGGCCACCCGCCCCAGGGGTGGAGCTTCACCCAGGAAGCCGGCAACCACAACACTGAACATGCACTCAGGGACCCAGTAACGTGCTCCCCGTTCACAGGGCCTCGCTCATGGCTGCCGCGGGGCACCAGGGACGCAACCCACCAGAAGAATGTAATTTACGGCAAATTTTAATAGATTTATAAAAGTCGTATATACAAAACATGTTAAACTAACCCCCGTAGCTATACAATACACTTTTTACACTGCATCATGTATCTCTTAACCTGGAACACAGCATCCGTAAACCGAGGCCTGTCCCCCACTGTTGGTGCCATTATGGGGGGGGAGGGGTGTGGAGCTGCAGCGACACCCCAGGGGCGGTGCCCGTGACCCAGCACTTGGCTGTTGCCCTTGAATTTCCCTTCCGAGTGGACAGACCCCGGGAGAGCTCAGAGCTCCGTTTCTGCAGCCGCTCGTCCCCACGGCCCTGCCCCCCCTGCGGGGTCCCCCACGCACTACAGGGGCCACAGCACAGCACTGAGGAGGGGAGCTGAGGACGTGGCAGAGAGGAGGGGGCCGAGCACACAACACCGAACTTCCTGGCTGCGCTCGTGTCAACAGAGAATAACATGCCTGCCAATTTTAGCTGCTTCGAATGGAGTGAAGGAAAAGACACTTGGAATGTTTTGCCATTTGCATAACAGGTCAAAAGGTAATGCTTTAAGATCCTAGAGATGGGCAGACTCAATAGAGATCTCTTTTAAATTTCTTGATAAACAGGCTTGTTAGAGAATCTAACAGTTAAGATGATGGGGAGAAAGTTTCACAGGCTGCCCGTGAGCCCTCCTGGGACAGGCCTCGGCCCCGGCTTCCACAGACTCCGCAGCGAGAGCTCTGGCCACCTGTTTGCTGGTGAACCTGGAAAAGGTGCCCGGGCTCGTCCAGAAAGCTTGGGTGAAGAGGGAAGCCATGGAGAACCGGCTTTGTTAGCCCGACTGTCAGATCAAGGCTGGTTCCATGTTTGTGACCTGAGTTCCAGAGTCTCCTAGGTGACAGTGCTCTCTGCCCAGCGTGGGCACGGACCTCTTTTGAGGGCAGCCGGACAGACGGTGGTGAGGAGACCTCCTGCGTCCCCCGAGGCTGCGGGGGGCTTCCCCGGGGGCGGGGCACTGAGCGGAGGGGCTGGGGCCCCAGGGCAGAGGGTTCAACTGCAAGGCGCGTGGCGGCCCCGTGATGCCCCGTGAGATGCCGTGAAGCGCCCAGGCTGCTGCGGCGGCACACCCGGCCCGTCGCCACTCAGGGTGGGGCCTCCTGGAACCCCATCCTCAGTTCCTTCCTGACTGGAGAAATTCTGAAGTCGGCTGAAGAGCTGAGCCCCTGGCCCAGCCCCGGGAAGCACCAGAACCCACAGCGGAGTGCCTGTTTCCTCCGACTCACAGGGGCCGTGCTCTCAGCTGCCCCTACATTGGACTTCCCTCAGCCGGACTCCGGGTCAGCCTCACCAGGCGGGATGCGCGGTCCACGCCTCCCCCGTGTCCACACCGCCTGGGCCACCAGAGCGGTCTGGCTCTGCAACCTGCCGGGAAATGCGGTCCCGTGGGAAACCTCCACCTTGACTGTGAATAGCTGCGGTTATGTTCATTTGGGGGAATTAATCAGCTTTTGAAAGCACAAAATAAAATGAATTCAGTGTTAAGAAAAAGGCGCCTGAGTGACAAGCCTGGAACAGACAGATCAGGACGACCGTGAGCCCGTGCGGCTCAGCCCTATCTACACTCTGCCGGGCGTGCAATCGGAGTGCCGGCTGCCCGCCCGCCCGGGAGGAAACTCGGGCTGGTCCAGGAACCCCTAGTAGCTGCTCTAGTGTTTCACTGTGGTTTGTGTTACACACACACACAAAAGAAAACCACCGGAATAAAAACACTACCTTCACAACCAGCTCAGAAGCGGAGAACCCAGTTTCCAGGGGGAGCCAGGTGTGCGCTTCTCTGTGAAGCGAGCCACGGGGCCGCGTTGACAGCAACGGAGTCTTCGGGTCCCTGTAATAGGAACCTCACGGTGACGTGCCAAGGTCATCGCTGGATTTGAGGAGGAGGAGGGAGGCGCCACAGGTCGGGTGGGATGCAAGAGCAGTTCCCGCCTGTCCTCAGCTGCCCCACACCCTAATCACAGGCTGCCGGGGAGCGCCCTGCTGCCCTACGAGTTCTGCGTTTTGGGGCAGAAATCTCATGGTCTATTTCTGAGTTCCAGCCCATTTCCCACCTCTTGCTATCCTCAGACGCCAATTCCCGGGAACATCCATCCTGCCAGGAGGTTTGAGAACTCGCTTTGGCCTGGCAACGCCCGCTCCTTCCTGCTGTGACCTGGGGCGGGAGCCTCGCGTGGGAAGCTCCCACGTTGAGCAGCGCTCCGCTCTCCTGGGGGCTCACGACCGCCGTCAGGGTCAGCAGAACCCCTGCAGGTGTGCGGCCCACTCCGAGAAGCCGCTCTGGGTGGGAAGCATCCCATGTCACCCAGCGAGAGGCGGGCACTGGGGGTGCTTCGGGCAGGTGGCAACCCGTTGTGCTTTGAAGTAGGTTTTCAGCTGAAGAGATGCCGACATGGTGTGGAAACCACAGCCGCCCATTTCAGTGTGCCATCCTGAGCACCAGCGGACACCCAGCCTCTACGTTCTAGCGGGTTCTGGAGGGTGGGACCTGGCAGGAGAGTGAGGGCCCACACGAGCAGCCGGGCCTCGCATGCCCTGAAGTCCTCCTCCAGCAGCAGGTAGGAGCCAGACACCAAGAGTGGGACCAAGGAGGCGGAGTGGCCCTTCCACACCCCAAGGGCTCCCCTCCAGGCACAGCGAGCCTTCCCCTTCCCTGAACTCGGCGCGAACCGCGTGCCACCTGCCGTTAACGGCCGTCAACACAGCGAGTGCCAGCCTCTGAGCCACCTTAACCAAGCAGCTCCTTCCTCTGGGCACCCGCCACCACCCTCTTCAGGGCCCAGCAGGTGCCTCACACACACAGTCAGTAAAAGCAGCCCTTGCTCAGGGGGCTGAGCTCTCAGCACCCCCCCAGCTACAGGTCCGGCACCAACCTTGGCACCAGGGCCTGCGCCCGCCCTGAACGCCAAGTCTGTGAAACGCAGGAATCCCACACGCAAGGCCCACCTCTCCCTAGCGCTGCCAGGCAGACTTTAAAAGGGCTTGTCTTCTTCTTCAAACAGAGCTCCCTAAATTTCCGGGCACCACTGAAGAATGAGGTTGCTGAGCGCATCTGATGTACCTTACGGAGAAGGTGGCGTCAAAAGGCCTGAAAGGACCCCCCGACACGCTGTTGAAGGCTTAGTGGGGACTTCTGCTCTTCACTTAAACCACACAGAAGAGCCAGCATCGCTTCCTTCCTGAGCGGGTTGCAGGTCACAGCGAGGGGAGGATTCGGGAGCCAGTGCGTTGCGGCCCACAATTCCAGCGGCCTGGAGGGCGTCCTCCACGGTCCTCTGCTTCACGGCTCGTGACCCCGGCCGCACAGCAACCACCCGCGAAACCAGGAGTGCGTCCACGCGATGCCTGTACTGCACGGGTTCTGGGTGGCTCAGCCCAGGGCTTTGCAAAGCCCCTCAGGTGACCTGACTGCGGCGCCAGAGCTGAGCATCATGATCTGGTCCAACTTCTACAAATGGGGAAACTGGAACTCAAAGAGCTTGGCCCTCAGCCACGTGGATGATGACGAGTACAGGTTTCTCTGGGGGGAGCAGTTCTGCCTTCCCCACACGTGGACGCACACAACGCCTACCCGGGCGATGGCCACTGGACAATACATACGTGCCTTTTCTACAAGAGACCCCTGAGCGCCACGAGCTCTGTCGGCTGGGAATCGTTCGCACTTTGCATCAGTGGTTTCTTCGTTTTGTGATGGGGATGGTCACCCCACGGGGTTGTGGAGAAAAAGTTTCCACCCTTGCGTTCCCTTGGGCTTCCCCCAGCCTCCGGTCTCTGGCCACGTCCACGTCCATCACCAGGTCCTCTCCTCGGGCCCCCGGGTCTCAGGGCAGCAGGATCCCTCCTTCACACACACACGTATCTTTACATGTATTTGCCGCTGTTCCTTGTCCTGAAGTCGTGTCCTAGAGGCATCCACTCAGTGACAGCGCTCCTGTGTCCCACGTGGAAATAAAAACTGTGACCGACAAGTAATGAGCCTTCAAGGAACATCAGGAGAGCTATCCAACTGCTCTGAATTTTGGGGACTGAAAAAATTAATGTTGACTTCACATGCTGAGTTGATATTTTCTATTAAGCAAAGGAAAACTAAGGATATATCTTAATAAACATCCAGAGACTGAAGGTGGTCAGATCATCAAACCAGCCCCTCCTGCCAATGCTAAAATGCTGTGCAAAGTGTAAGCGGTGAGCAATTCACCCCGACTGCTCTCATCCTAACGGTGCCTTTACTCACGATACCAAGTTAGTGTCTGTTCCCAGGATGCCCAAGTTAGTCGGTCATAACTAATAATCTTGTTTCAAGATTATTTCCTGATCTTGGAGTTGAAATAACCTGACTTATTTTTATCAAAGAAGTAAAAAAATTCCAAGAATAAGGAGTCTAGAGAACTCTATATATAAATTACAAAGCTACAATGCAATATCTTTAAAACAATTTCTCTACAAACTGAAGGGTTAAAAAAATATTTCAGTAAAAAACGTACATGTGTCCTTATGTGTAAACAGTATAACTATGAGGAAAATATCTTAGTTTGAGGAAGTTTATTGTTACATTTTTGCAATAACAGATGAGGCACAACTATCTCAATAAAAAAAGACAATAATCGAGGGTAACAGTGAAATTAAAATAAAAAAAATAGAAAAGCCTAAGGTTTTGGAGAGAAAAGTGACTATAATCTATGTGTAGAAAGGCTGTAAATGGTTTCAGTTGACCTTGCAAAGAGCGATCTTCTTCTCGGATGCCGACCAATCATGGAATTGAGGGCCGGGCGCCTTGCAGGACTAAGCCGTCCACTCAGCTTACCGTGAAGAGGGGAGCCCGGCCGCAGGGGGGAGAGCAGGTCAGTTCTGGGCCGGGCAGGGGCCCCCCTCGGGCTGTCCCCCCTGCTTCCCAGTCCGCTCAGCTTCCCTGTCTATACCAACTCCCTTCCACCTCCGAAAGCAAACCAGCAGCCGCGTCAGACGGTTTAAAGGACAAACGGCACTTGCCGACCGTGCTGACCCCACTCGCCAGCAAGCCGTTCGGATGGGCACCTGCACCGGCTATGCCGACCGCCCCCTCCGCCAGACCACAGGGAGCGTTTCCAGGCTGGTGAGGAAGCGCGTGGGTCCCGACACACGTGTGAGACCTGGAACCCGGCAGGCGAGGAGCGCTCGTGCCCCAGGACAGGGTCCTCTGAGCAGCGATAGCGGGGTCTTGGGCCGCCCTGACGCAGCCCGTTGAGAATGTTCTTTTTCCTTTCAGCCTCGGTCATCGGCCCCGATCCCGGGGCACGTCCTCTCAGTTTATGAAGAGCCACAGGAAGCAGTACAAAAACAGCAACTTTTCTCCAGCCAAAAAAAAGAGCCGAAACCCCAGCAAACATCGACAGGAAGCCTTGAGCGCCCGGAGAGACAGGATTTCATGTCATCTCCTCATTAAAACCCTGTGATAACAAGGCTGACTCAGAAGCAGTTTCTTTCCTCCCTTTCCTCCTGGGTCAGCATCTGCCACAAGATCCCTGTTTATCTGCTGGGTGAAGGCGAGCGAGCCACTCACCAGGGACGCAGGACCGGGAACAGTGTGGCCCGGGGACGGGGCCCGGGGACGGTTCCTCAACCACAGGAACATTCTGGTGCCACTGACAGAGGAAGCTTTTCTCTCTTTTAAATGCTAGGCAGAGTCCTCAACACACCAGACACTTTTGAGTAGAGTCATACACAGCGGGGACCAGTTTGGAATGCAATGTATTTTAAAACACAGTGAAAGACACCTGGACAGAGTAACCGGACAAGTTAACTGAGTGTAAGACTGACCAGCTCGCGTCGACATTCACAGCCTCTGCAGTTTCACTCAGACGAGACCACGACCGACAGTATTCCTGCTACGTGTGTACGTTAGTAGAAGCGAGAGACCGTGATGAGAACCTCGATTCTCGGCCACCAGAAGGCAGCGTGGAGCCCGGGGGCGTTAACGAAGGCTCCGCTGGCAATGCCGCCAGCTCTCGGAAGCCCCTGAGAGGAAAGGAGCTCTCCGCTTCCTCCAAAGAAGGAAAGGCTCCCTGCAGCCGACTGCAGCGTCGGAGACGACTCAGAAGACAGAAGAGTCGTCTGCAAGGCCAGCTGGTTGAAGTCTTTGCCGAGGGGCGGGCGAGGGGCAGGGAGGGTGGGCACAGAGGCAGCGGGCACTGCCCTGTGCAGAGGGGAGGGGGCCATTCACGGCAGTGCCCGTGCGCACACCTTCCACCCCGTGTCCCATCGCGCTACGGGCTGATCGGACAGGGCGGGAAGAAAGCGCAGGCTGTGGGGCCTTAAGTCCACACCGCCAGCTCTCACTGCCACCCTCTCATCTGACGGCCGGGCTGGGGCCTCTCGGGACATCGGCACAAGAGACTTGAAAGGCAACGCGCTCCCTTGGGGAGGTGGTGGCGACAGCCCGCGCTTCACCTCCTACAAACCACCCCCCCTCCCCCCGCCCCGGCAACACTCCTCACCAAGCACTCTCGAGTTAGAGAGAAAAGCCATCTGCAAAGATGTCGGTTTTCGTGTTTCTGTCATTAAAGACAGAGCGTGCGCACACACACACGCAGTCCTCGATTACATTGTGTCAGAGAAGGAATAGTCTCTGTAAAAAGAAAGAAAGCTGTGTTATTAGGCATTACACATTAATACCAAAGTGATCGCTTGGATTTTCAGTAGTTTCACTAGTCCCCAGGATTCAGTAGCTAACATCAAAGTGTCACGTCCTTTGGCCTAGAGCGTGGCGGGCCTCACAGCATCCCTGAGCCAGGTGTTGAGGGCACGGATTCGGGAAACCCGCTCCGGGACACCGGGGAGATCTGGCCTGTGGCCGGCGAGGCTGCTGAAGGACCACAAGAGTGAGGGGCATCCTCTTTCACTGCAACATAATATCTTTCAGGTTCTCTTGCAGGATGGTGTCCTTCACAGCGTGAAACACGAAGCGGATGTTCTCGGTGTCTATGGCGGTGGTGAAGTGGTGGAAGAGTGGCTTACTGCGATTCCGTCTCTTCCGGTCGAAACACTGGACCAGGTAGCGCTGGACGTCCTCCAGCCTGTGGGGGTCACCCTTGAAGTCTGGGAAGTGCTTCTTGATGCTGACAGTCTTTACTTTCTCCACCAGGAGGTCCATCTTGTTGAGGAACAGGATGATGGAGACGTTGAAGAAGAGCTTGTTGTTAACGATGGTCTCAAAGATGTTCATGGACTCCACCAGGCGGTTGGTGCGCCTGTCTTCCATGAGGACCTGGTCGTACTCACTGGACGAGACCATGAACAGGATCGACGTGATCCCGTCAAAGCACTGGAACCACTTCTGGCGCTGAGACCGCTGGCCGCCCACGTCCACCATCTTGAACGGGATTTTTTTGATGACAAAGTCATGCTCCACGATGCCCTTGGTGGCCTTCCTCGCCAGTAGGATGTCCTGCCTGCTAGGACAGTAATTCTGTGAAATAGGGTAAGGGAGGAGTTTAAGAGAGGAAGAACATGGGAAAACAAGAACAAAAAGGTGGGGTGGAAGGAAAGAGAGTTACAGTGACTTTTGAGAGAAGTTGAACCAAATACCAGAAGCAACTTTCATTTACAAAAATATAAATTTACCATGAAACAAAAAGTGAAGGAACTAAACAGCTCATTTCAAAATGAACAGAGACTCATCAGGCTGAGGAAGAATTATCAGAATCTTCACTGTTAGGCCCCAATCTAAAATCTCATCGACTTTCTTCTCCACAAGAGACTACCATCTTTTTTCTCCTGCACCATAGCTACCTTTCTATTTTTCTAACTTCTAGGGCACACGCATTCCAAACCCTTACTATGAACTGATTTAACTTAGGTTTTGCAACGCTATTTAAATTTAGCCTGCAATATATTTAATATGTTATTCTTGGAGAACTCTTAAAGTCTTTAGCAACACACGGGCAACTGTGGTCACTCAAACCACTTTGATCCTGCACTATTAACAATCCTCCAGTGATTATTGCACACCAGCACTCATGCATCATCCTTGCCAAAAATCCAAACAGGGCTGAAGCCTCTAGAGCCAACTACCAATTCATGAGGTATAGAGGGGAGAGAGAAACATCTTCAACAACACTGCAGGGATGGAACAGCAAAATTGAGACGTGAGAAACGCTACAGGAGAAATAATCCATTACTCCAACAAATAAATTGAAAGGAAGAAAAAGATGGAAGGAGAAACCTACAGAATAAAAGAAGTCTAAGTGCCATGGACCAATTGCAATGGATGGGCCGTAATAGGATGTTGATTCAAACTACTAAAATAAAGCAGCATCCACAAGAAAACATTAATGAGACAACTGGGGAAGTCTCACAACTGACTTGATATGAAGGAATTATCGCTAATTTTTTAGGAGCAATAATGGCATTGTGGTCACCTGACACCACAAACATGGCTCATAAGGACGGCGAAAGCCCTCACCACTTGGGCTGCTTTGGTCTCCACACAAATGTTTTCTAATCCTGGATCACAGACTCCTGGAGTGGGGGTCTTACTCACCAGCTGGCCAATCCGGTCCAAGTTATCCAGGAAGTACTTCACTGATTCACCCTGTCGTGGAGGAAATAGAGTCACAACTCAGTCTTGGTTGATGAACCCTGATTTGGTAAAATAACTGCTATTTTGCCTCTGTGTAAATAGGAAGGCAAAGTAAAAAGGCTAATAGCATACATGTATTTTTTTAAATTAAAAACACAATTAAAAAAATTTAAAAATGCAGTTTCTCTAGCTCTGATCCCAAGGTTCAAATTCAGACTGTGTTTTCCAAAGCGCCCCTGCTTGATCCTGGTGATGGGCAGGGTGCTGACTCCCTTCCTTCCCAGATATGGAGACTGGCCTGCTCCAGGCCATGCCACCAGGGAGCTAGCCCATGAGATTAAGTTCCTGTGAATGGCTTTGCTCCTGGAGAGCTGGCCCAATGCACTCTAGCCACCGTCTTTGAAGAAGGTCCGTCTTTGAGAAGAGGCACATGACAAAACACGCGCCAGTTTCTGGAAACAGGCCTGACGTTCCATTATTACGCCACACATTTGTACGGCCTGATTTACAGCCTAGAATGAGGGGACTCTGGTCTGGATTTCCGTGCTGGGATGCCAGTCTTTCTCCACCCACTGGACGTTCTCCGGATTGAACGTCGATACAAACCGGGGCTGTTCAACAGCCGGAAGTGACCTTGAAAATCACGCACGGTCCTGTTCTCGGAGGAGTGAACCACCCAACGCAGCGGCACTCACGAGGCATAAGGAGCGTTTAGAGGGCCTTCAATGTCGATTAAATGGAGGGAACAGAGGAAGTGGAAGTGAACGGGCAAAAGCTCCCCTTAAAAAGTGGGATGTTGATTATACCCCGTGTGCCCAGAGGACACGGCTTCCTGCAAGGTTTCACCCTGAGCCTCACTCTGCAGACAGGGACCAGCGCGGGCGCTGGGAGAGTCCCCCAGGGAGGCCATGCCAGCCCCGCGTTCTCACGACAGTGGAGGGTGGCAAGGAGGTGGCACTCTGGACTTTTAAGGAGGAAGATCATCAGGAAGGTCCTAGGCGACAGCTTGAGACTTCGTAAAAAAAGATGAAGAACGATAGGAGCAGCAAGCCCTGGTTCCTCCCTCCCCACGTGCCTCCACCGGGCCTGAAGGAAGAAACCGAGGGGGGGGTTTCCTTCAGTGAAGAATCAACCTTCCCATTTTAAAATGAAGGCCTGTGGGTGATTCGGCAGAGAGCATTTTGTTTAAGGAACAGAAACACGCCTTCCCTGCATCACAGCACAGATCACGATTTGCGATACGACCTTCCTCCTGGGCATCCGTGCTGTCAGGGCACAGGCTGACTCGCCCCGGGAGGCCGGGGTCCGGGCCGGCATGAACACCTCCCTCCAGCTGCGCCCCCCGGCCCGCACACAGCTCCTCCCCGTGGAGGGGAAGCTGGGCTCAGTGCAGCGGGAGGTCGCGCCCCTTCCCGCAGCTGCCGATCGTGCCCTGTCCGCACAGCCTGCCTCCTCCCATGGCCAGACAGGAAACAGCTGGTGAGCGAAGAGCTGCCGGAGTGGACGCCAACTCACCTGATTTACGGCTACTCCTTCCCCGAAGCTCCCATCTCTCTTACCTCCCACCGCCTCTCATTCGGGGCCCTTGGAGGCGCGACGAGAGCTCAAGAACAATCAAGGCACTGCCCGTGCCCCCACGCATCCTTCCAGGGAGGCGGGGAAGCGGGGGCGGCTCACAGCCAGCCACTCCTGCCCGACTCAGGCGGGGGCTCCAGGCACAAAGACAGTGGGACAAGTCCCCGCTCCCACCACCACCCGGCCAGGGGTCTTGGCCTGATTGGGCACAAAAAGTCACAGCGACACAGATACCCCGGCCATGTTCTGTCACCACGGCATGACAGTCGTCCCGGTGGCACTGCGACACGGGTACAAGTGCCGAACCTCGACACACAGACGTGACGTGCAAAATGCCCCGAGGACACAAGTAGGCATGAGCTAAACACAGACTATTAAGAAAGGGAGGAAATCCTTTTCCCCCAGTTTGACTTTAAGTATTTCCAACGATTGAGTTTGAAATCAGGGTCAGCCCAATGGACCTTAAAAGACACCAAATACTAACATAAATGGACCTTTACAGTTTGTTTCTCCACCAGAACGGTCTGTTTAATCATCTCACCAGCTTGTTTCACGACCTCAAAGGCGGTGACTTACTGGTGACTCTGCCGCTTTGCATGGTTGGTGGCCTCGACTCTTTCCAGGAAGAATCATCGGAGAGGGGAGAAATCCTGCCTCATCTGGACAATAAGCTACCGGGTCCGCGTTAAGAGCCGCTGTTGAACCGTGAGGCAGAGGACTGCGCCATTCTGCTCTCCAACGCGGGGCTAGCGGGAAGGGGACAGGAGGGGATGAGAAACCAACGTGTTCAGACCAGAAATCGGCCCATAACCTCCGCGCGTGGCGCCATCCTGCTGGGTTGAGTCGGAACCGCGGTCGAGGTCACTGTGGTTTATTGTCGGAAACTGGAGAGCACGTCACTCCATTGGACATGTAGCAATAGGCTTCACGATCCCCACAGCGTCAGCTCATTTAAAGGTCCAGGTTTACACTTCTGATCTATCCTCAACACCAGGAGAGCGCGGTCATTTCTTCAGACAGTAGTGTCTGGCAGAACCTGAGATTAACCACTCAGACTTTGCTACAGACTGAATGTCTGCGCCCCCTGCGCCCCATTCACATGCTGAAGCCTAATCCCCAGTGTGATGGTGTTAGGAGGTGGGGCCTCTGGGGGTGCTGAGGTCATGAAGAGGGAGTCCTCACGATGCGATCAGTGCCCGTACTAGAGGGACCCCAGAGGGCTCCATCCTGCCTCTGCCATGTGAGGACACAGCGAGAAGACGCTGTCTATGAACCAGGAAGCGGGCAGCCACCTGACACTGAATCTGCCTATGTCATGGACGTCCAGCCTCCAGAACTGTGAGAAATAAACGCTTGTTGTTTAGTCTGTGGTATTTTTATTACCGCAGCCTGAATGGACTAAGAGAGCACCTTTGTAGAAAGAGGTGACACGATCCCAGAGTCTTCTCCTGACAGCTACTGGGGCAATGTGGTCTAACAGAAAGGAGCAAATGGAAAACGGGCTTTTTACAATCCTGCTTGGTTTGAAAAATCTGTATCACTTAAGATTACTAAAAACATGGATTCATGGATTAGACAAAACACAACAAATTCGTTAGCTCAGAGGCCACCAAACACATACTTGACATCAGCCTGCCCTCCCGACTCAATGCTCCCAGCAAAGCACTGACTCTTATTAGCTCCAGATGGATGGCTGAGGTGGGGCCTCGTGGGGGGAGAAGAGGGGGCTGTCTGTTTCAAGAAGTAGCAGCAGGTTTATTTGGGGCCCGTGCAGTTGTGCTCGGCCCAGACGGCCGAGTGTGACATGAGGACCATGCGCAGGGGCCAGGCTCATAGCACCAGCGAAGAGAATCATCTTTTTGGCAGATGGACTCTGCTCTTCACCAAATCTTCACTGGAAGCTCCTATTACCCACAGCTCTAGCGGAGGTCATACACACTCAGGGCTCCATAGTCAAGGCTTCTTTCTGTCCGGCATCACCAGACAGACCCTCCTGCACACCCACCCCACCCTCCATGTTCTGATGGCCTCTGCAATACTGAAGCTGCTCCTCCATCGCACGTCGGCCTCAGGCACCCATTCAGCCCATTTAGGCCTGAGGACAGAGCCTCAGCTCTTGCAGCGCTGAGCAAGCCCACTCTGGTCACATCTCTTTCTCTGCCAGTAATCCGATCCAGTCTCCCACACTTGGTTGAATTCTGGTCCTTTCTGTCAGTGTCATAGGGGAGCTGTGGGCATGAAAGAGAGCCCGTCCAGGTCAAGAATCACTGGCAGAGGCCCCGCAGGGGATGGAGAAAGGACAGAGGCGGGCGTGGGTTAGTCCGAGATGCAAAGGCGGAGGCGGGAAGAAAGCAAGGGCCAGCGAGTGGTTATGGAGGAAACCAACACTAACGTCCACTTCGGGCCAGGCGGCCTTCCAGTTCCTAGTCCTATCTGTCTGCACATGAGCTGTTCCTATGTTCCTGTACTCAGCGGAATTAATTCTAAAGTTCTAACACAGGGCTTGTCAATGGTGAGCGAGAGGATTTGAAAATTTAGTTCACTCACTTAGACACAACAAATTAGAAAGACAAATTTTAAAACTGCTGTATATTAAAAACAACAAACTATTCTAAATGTCAGATTTTCATTTCCATTACTTAATAAATGTTGAATTTATGACTTAATTTCCATTTAATAGAGATGTTAACCCAACAACCTGTTTGAATAGAGAACTTTAAAAAATACTTTAGAGGATAGACCTTCAAGATGGCAGAGGAGTAAGATGTGGAGATCACCTTCCTCCCCACAAATACATCAGAAATACATCTACATGTGGAACAACTCCTACAGAACACCTACTAAACGCTGGCAGAAGACCTCAGACTTCCCAGAAGATATACATATATATATATATATATTTTTAATTTCCTTTTTCTCTTTTTGTGAGTGTGTATGTGTATGCTTCTTTGTGTGATTTTGTCTGTATAGCTTTGCTTTTACCATTTGTCCTAGGGTTCTGTCTGTCCGTTTTGTGTTTTCTTTGTTTTTTTGTATAGTTTTTAGTGCTTGTTATCATTGGTGGATTTGTTTCTTGGTTTGGTTGCTCTCTTCTTTCTTTCTTTCTCTTTTTTTAATTACTTTAAAATTTTTTCCTTTTTAATAATTTTTTATTTTAATAACTTTATTTTATTTTATTATTATTATTTTCTTTCTTTCTTTCCTCCCTTTTCTTCTGAGCCGTGTGGCTGACAGGGTCTTGGTGCTCCAGCCGGCTGTCAGGCTTGTGCCTCTGAGGTGGGAGAGCCGAGTTCAGGATATTGGTCCACCAGAGACCTACCAGCTCCACGTAATATCAAACAGTGAAAGCTCTCCCAGAGATCTCCATCTCAACGCTAAGACCCAGCTCCACTCATGACCAGCAAGCTACCGTGCTGGACACCCTATGCCAAACAACTAGCAAGACAGGAACACAACCCCACCCATTAGCAGAGAGGCAGCCTAAAATCATAATAAGGTCACAGACACCCCAAAACACATCACCGGACGCAGTCCTGCCCAGCAGAAAGCCAAGATCCAGCCTCATCCACCAGAACACAGGCACCAGTCCTCTCCACCAGGAAGCCTACACAACCCACTGAACCAACCTTAGCCACTGGGGGCAGACACCAAAAACAACGGGAACTACGAACCTGCAGCCTGCGAAAAGGAGACCCAAACACAGTAAGGTAAGCAACATGAGAAGACAGAGAAACACAAGGCAGATGAAGGAGCAAGGTAAAAACCCACCAGACCAAACAAATGAAGAGGAAATAGGCAGTCTACCTGAAAAAGAATTCAGAATAATGATAGTAAAGATGATCCAAAATCTTGGAAAAAGAATGGAGAAAATACAAGAAACGTTTAACAAGGACCTAGAAGAACTAAAGAGCAAACAAACAATGATGAACAACACAATAAATGAAATTTAAAATTCTCTAGAAGGAATCAATAGCAGAATAACTGAGGCAGAAGAATGGATAAGTGACCTGGAAGATAAAATAGTAGAAATAACTACCACAGAGCAGGATAAAGAAAACAGAACGAGAAGAATTGAGGACAGTCTCAAGAGACCTCTGGGACAACATTAAACGCACCAACATTCGAATTATAGGGGTCCCAGAAGAAGAAGAGAATAAGAAAGGGACTGAGAAAATATTTGAAGAGATTATAGTGGAAAACTTCCCTAATATGGGAAAGGAAATACTCAAGTCCAGGAAGCACAGAGAGTCCCATACAGGATAAATCCAATGAGAAACACACCAAGACACATATTAATCAAACTATCAAAATTTAAATATAAAGAAAAAATATTAAAAGCAGGAAGGGAAAAACAACAAATAACATACAAGGGAATCCCCATAAGGTTAACAGCTGATCTTTCAGCAGAAACTCTGCAAGCCAGAAGGGAGCGGCAGGATATATTTAAAGTGATGAAAGAGAAAAACCTACAGCCAAGATTACTCTACCCAGCAAGGATCCCATTCAGATTCGATGGAGAAATTAAAACCTTTACAGACAAGCAAAGGCTAAGAGAATTCACCACCACCAAACCAGCTTTACAACAAATGCTAAAGGAACTTCTCTAGGCAGGAAACACAAGAGAAGGAAAAGACCTACAATAACAAACCCAAAACAATTAAGAAAATGGTAATAGGAACATACATACTGATAATAACCTTAAATGTAAATGGATTAGGGAGATTAACCAAGATGGCGGAGTAGAAGGACGTGCTCTCACTCCCTCTTGCGAGAGCACCAGAATCACAACTGGCTGCTGGACAATCATCGACAGGAAGACACTGGACTTCACCAAGGAGGATACCCCACGTCCAAGGACAGAGGAGAAGCCACAGTGAGACGGTAGGAGGGGCGCAATCAGAGTAAAATCAAATCCCATAACTGCTGGGTGGGTGACTCACAGACTGGTGAACACTTATACCACAGAAGTCCACCCACTGGAGTGAAGGTCCTGAGCCCCACGTCAGGCTTCCCAACCTGGGGGTCCGGCAACGGGAGGAGGAATTCATAGAGAATCAGACTTTGAAGCCTAGTGGGAATTGATTGCAGGACTTCGACAGGACTGGGGGAAAGAGAGAACCCACTCTTGGAGGGCACACACAAAGTAGTGTGTGCATCGGGACCCAGGGGAAGGAGCGGTGACCCCAGAGGAGACTGAACCAGACCTACCTGCTAGTGTTGGAGGGTCTCCTGCAGAGGCGGGGGCTGGCTCTGTTTCACCATGGGGACAAGGACACTGGCAGCGGAGGTTCTGGGAAGTACTCCTTGGCGTGAGCCCTCCCAGAGTCTGCCATTAGCCCCACCAAAGAGCCCGGGTAGGCTCCAGTGTTGGGTTGCCTCAGGCAAAACAACCAACAGGGAGGGAACCCAGCCCCACCCATCAACAGTCAAGTGGATTAAAGTTTTACAGACCTCTGACCACCACAGCAACAGTCAGCTCTACCCACCACCAGAACCTCCCATCAAGCCTCTTAGATAGCCTCAACCACCAGAGGGCAGACAGCAGAAGCAAGAAAAACTACAATCCTGCAGCCTGTGGAACAAAAACCACATTTACAGAAAGATAGACAAGATGAAAAGGCACAGGGCTATATACCAGATGAAGGAACAAGAAAAAACCCCAGAAAAACAACTAAATGAAGTGGAGATAGGCAACCTTCCAGAAAAAGAATTCAGAATAATGATAGTGAAGATGATCCAGCACCTCGGAATAAGAATGGAGGCAAAGATTGAGAAGATGCAAGAAATGATTAACAAAGACCTAGAAGAATTAAAGAACAAACAAACAGAGATGACCAATACAATAACTGAAATGAAAACTACACTAGAAGGAATCAATAGCAGAATAACTGAGGCAGAAGAACGGATAAGTGACCTGGAAGACAGAATGGTGGAATTCACTGCTGTGGAACAGACTAAAGAAAAAAGAATGAAAAGAAATGAAGACAGCCTAAGAGACCTCTGGGACAACATTAAATGCAACAACATTTGCATTATAGGGGTCCCAGAAGGAGAAGAGAGAGAGAAAGGACCAGAGAAAATATTTGAAAAGATTATAGTCGAAAACTTCCCTAACATGGGAAAGGAAATAGCCACCCAAGTCCAGGAAGCGCAGAGAGTCCCATACAGGATAAACCCAAGGAGAAACACACCGAGACACAGAGTAATCAAAGTGGCAAAAATTAAAGACAAAGAAAAATTATTGAAAGCAACAAGGGAAAAACGACAAATAACACACAAGGGAACTCCCATAAGGTTAACAGCTGATTTCTCAGCAGAAACTCTACAAGCCAGAAGGGAGTGGCATGATATACTTAAAGTGATGAAAGGGAAGAACCTACAACCAAGATTACTCTACCCGGCAAGGATCTCATTTAGATTTGATGGAGAAATCAAAAGCTTTCCAGACAAGCGAAAGCTAAGAGAATTCAGCACCACCAAACCAGCTCTGCAACAAATGCTAAAGGAACTTCTCTAAGTGGGAAACACAAGAGAAGAAAAGGACCTACAAAAACAAACCCAAAACAATTAAGAAAATGGTCATAGGAACATACATATCGATAATTACCTTAAACGTGAATGGATTAAATGCTCCAACCAAAAGACACAGGCTTGCTGAATGGATACAAAAACAAGACCCATATATATGCTGTCTACAAGAGACCCATTTTAGACCTAGGGACACATACAGACTGAAAGTGAGGGGATGGAAAAAGATATTCCATGCAAATGGAAATCAAAAGAAAGCTGGAGTAGCTATACTCATATCAGATAAAATAGACTGTAAAATAAAGAATGTTACAAGAGACAAGGAAGGACACTACATAACGATCAAGGGATCAATCCAAGAAGAAGATATAACAATTATAAACATATATGCACCCAACATAGGAGCACCACAATACATAAGGCAACTGCTAACAGCTATAAAAGAGGAAATCGACAGTAACACAGTAATAGTGGGGGACTTTAACACCTCACTTACACCAATGGACAGATCATCCAAAATGAAAATAAATAAGGAAACAGAAGCTTTAAATGACACAATAGACCAGATAGATTTAATTGATATTTATAGGACATTCCATCCAAAAACAGCAGATTACACGTTCTTCTCAAGTGCGCATGGAACATTCTCCAGGATAGATCACATCTTGGGTCACAAATCAAGCCTCAGTAAATTTAAGAAAATTGAAATCATATCAAGCATCTTTTCCGACCACAATGCTATGACATTAGAAATCAATTACAGGGAAAAAAACGTAAAAAATACAAACACATGGAGGTTAAACAATACGTTACTAAATAACCAAGAGATCACTGAAGAAATCAAAGAGGAAATCAAAAAATACCTAGAGACAAATGACAATGAAAACACGACGACCCAAAACCTATGGGATGCAGCAAAAGCAGTTCTAAGAGGGAAGTTTATAGCTATACAAGCCTACCTAAAGAAACAAGAAAAATCTCAAGTAAACAATCTAACCTTACACCTAAAGAAACTAGAGAAAGAAGAACAAACAAAACCCAAAGTTAGCAGAAGGAAAGAAATCATAAAGATCAGAGCGGAAATAAATGAAATAGAAACAAAGAAAACAATAGCAAAGATCAATAAAACTAAAAGCTGGTTCTTTGAGAAGATAAACAAAATTGATAAGCCATTAGCCAGACTCATCAAGAAAAAGAGGGAGAGGACTCAAATCAATAAAATCAGAAATGAAAAAGGAGAAGTTACAACAGACACCGCAGAAATACAAAGCATCCTAAGAGACTACTACAAGCAACTCTATGCCAATGAAATGGACAACCTGGAAGAAATGGACAAATTCTTAGAAAGGTATAACCTTCCAAGACTGAACCAGGAAGAAACAGAAAATATGAACAGACCAATCACAAGTAATGAAATTGAAACTGTGATTAAAAATCTTCCAACAAACAAAAGTCCAGGACCAGATTGCTCCACAGGTGAATTCTATCAAACATTTAGAGACGAGCTAACACCTATCCTTCTCAAA
Source organism: Eubalaena glacialis (assembly GCF_028564815.1). NCBI lineage: Eukaryota > Metazoa > Chordata > Mammalia > Artiodactyla > Balaenidae > Eubalaena > Eubalaena glacialis. The sequence continues at coordinate 92,996,140 of NC_083728.1, read as the reverse complement.
CTCTTCCAAAAAATTGCAGAGGAAGGAACACTCCCAAACTCATTCTATGAGGCCACCATCACCCTGATACCAAAACCAGACAAAGACACTACAAAGAAAGAAAATTACAGACCAATATCACTGATGAATATAGATGCAAAAATCCTCAACAAAATACTAGCAAACAGAATCCAACAACACATTAAAAGGATCATACACCACGATCAAGTGGGATTTATCCCAGGGATGCAAGGATTCTTCAATATACGCAAATCAATCAATGTGATACACCATATTAACAAATTGAAGAATAAAAACCATATGGTCATCTCAATAGATGCAGAAAAAGCTTTTGACAAAATTCAACACCCATTTATGATAAAAACTCTCCAGAAAGTGGGCATAGAGGGAACCTACCTCAACATAATAAAGGCCATATATGACAAACCCACAGCAAACATCATTCTCAACGGTGAAAAACTGAAAGCATTTCCTCTAAGATCAGGAACGAGACAAGGATGTCCACTCTCACCACTATTATTCAACATAGTTCAGGAAGTCCTAGCCACGGCAATCAGAGAAGAAAAAGAAATAAAGGGAATCCAAATCAGAAAAAAAGAAGTAAAGTTGTCACTGTTTGCAGATGACATGATACTATACGTACAGAATCCTAAAGATGCTACCAGAAAACTACTAGAGCTAATCAATGAATTTGGTAAAGTAGCAGGATACAAAATTAATGCACAGAAATCTCTTGCATTCCTATACACTAATGATGAAAAATCTGAAAGAGAAATTATGGCAACACTCCCACTTACCACTGCAACAAAAAGAATAAAATACCTAGGAATAAACCTACCTAAGGAGACAAAAGACCTGTATGCAGAAAACTATAAGACACTGATGAGAGAAATTAAAGATGATACAGACAGATGGAGAGATATACCATGTTCTTGGATTGGAAGAATCAACATTGTGAAAATGACTATACTACCCAAAACAATCTACAGATTCAATGCAATCCCCATCAAACTACCAATGGCATTTTTCACAGAACTAGAACAAAAAATTTCACAATTTGTATGGAAACACAAAAGACCCAGAATAGCCAAAGCAATCTTGAGAAAGAAAAATGGAGCTGGAGGAATCAGGCTCCCTGACTTCAGACTATACTACAAAGCTACAGTAATCTAGACAGTATGGCACTGGCACAAAAACAGAAATATAGATCAATGGAACAGGATAGAAAGCCCAGGGATAAACCCACGCACATATGGTCACCTTATTTTTGATAAAGGAGGGAAGAATACACAATGGAGAAAAGACAGCCTGTTCAATAAGTGGTGCTGGGAAAACTGGACAGCTACATGTAAAAGAATGAAATTAGAACACTCCCTGACACCATACACAAAAATAAACTCAAAATGGATTAAAGACCTAAATGTAAGGCCAGACACTATAATACTCTTAGAGGAAAACATAGGCAGAACACTCTATGACATAAATCACAGCAAGATCCTTCTTGACCCAGCTCCTAGAGAAATGGAAATAAAAACAAAACTAAACAAATGGGACCTAATGAAACTTAAAAGCTTTTGCACAGCAAAGGAAAACATAAACAAGACCAAAAGACAACCCTCAGAATGGGAGAAAATATTTGCAAATGAAGCAACTGACAAAGGATTAATCTCCAAAATTTACAAGCAGTTCATGCAGCTCAATATAAAAAAAAAAAAAACCCAATCCAAAAATGGGCAGAAGACCTAAATAGACATTTCTCCAAAGAAGATCTACAGATTGCCAACAAACACATGAAAGGATGCTCAACATCACTAATCATCAGAGAAATGCAAGTCAAAACTACAGTGAGGTATCACCTCACACCAGTCAGAATGGCCATCACCAAAAAATCTACAAACAATAAATGCTGGAGAGGATGTGGAGAAAAGGGAAACCTCTTGCACTGTTGGTGGGAATGCAAATTGATACAGCCACTATGGAGAACAGTATGGAGGTTCCTTAAAAAACTAAAACTAGAACTACCATACGACCCAGCAGTCCCACTACTGGGCATATACCCTGAGAAAACCATCATTCAAAAAGAGTCATGTACCATAATGTTCACTGCAGCTCTATTTACAATAGCCAGGACATGGAAGCAACCTAAGTGTCCATCGACAGATGAATGGATAAAGAAGATGTGGCCCATATATACAATGGAATATTACTCAGCCATAAAAAGAAATGAAACTGAATCATTTGTAGTGAGGTGGATGGAGTTAGAGTCTGTCATACAGACTGAAGTAAGTCAGAAAGAGAAAAACAAATACCATATGCTAACACATATATATGGAATCTAAAAAAAAGAAATTGGTTCTGAAGAACCTAGAGGCAGGACAGGAATAAAGATGCAGATGTAGAGAATGGACTTGAGGACACAGGGAGGGGGATGGGTAAACTGAGACGAAGTGACAAAGTGGCATGGACATATATACACTACCAAATGTAAAATAGATAGCTAGTGGGAAGCAGCCGCATAGCAGAGGGAGATCAGCTCGGTGCTTTGTGACCACCTAGAGGGGTGGGATAGGGAGGGTGGGAAGGAGACGCAAGAGGGAGGAGATATGGGGATGTATGTATATGTATAGCTGATTCACTTTGTTATAAAGCAGAAACTAACACAGCATTGTGAAGCAATTATACTCCAATAAAGCTGTTAAAAAAACACTTTAAAAAATATTATATAATTCCCCAAAAGAAACTTTGAAATCAGGCTTTGCTAAATTAGTACCTACGATATCTCACTGGGATCTTGCGAGATTAAAATTGTTATCATAGCTCTGAAAGTAATTGGAAAAAGATAAAGCATCATATTAATATATATTAGAAAAATTAAGTTTCTCACATTTTACTTTGGGTGCCTATAAATTGTCTGTTGCTAATTATAATCGTAATATATTAGGCAAAAGATTCACTGGCAAAGTAGAAGACGCACAAAGCTGTTGGCTGCAGCACTTTTACAACATCAGAAGACTGGGGACAAGCCAAATGCCCGTACCATCAGCTGTGGACGGGAATGAGGGGCCTCTAGGGACAGTTACAGAGTGACTTACAGACAGATAAATAAAAAACCAAGTTGCAAAATAGAACACATAGCGTGATTCACGTTGTAGAAGGAATGGTGGGGAAATGAAAACATCTATACGATTTGCTTATATTTTAAAAAAGAAACATTGAAGGATAAACCAGCAAGAATAAAAACGACGACGTACAGGGAGGGGAGAACAGGGAAGGTGGGACGGGGTGGAAGCAGACCTCTCTGAATGTATTTTGACTTTAGAACCATGCAAACATCTTACATAATTGAAAGCAAAATTAAATTAAAAAAAAATCACCCCCTCAAAATTTAGGCAAACTGAAACAAAGGACCCTAACAGTGTATCAGGCTGGAGGCCTCGACCTTCTGCCCTGGAGCACGGGCTCTCCAGCCTCGCTGTGCAGGCCTGTGCCCGGGCTTGTGCTTAAGTCCCCGTACCCAAGCTCCAAGCCCCCCACCCGAGATCCTGACAACGGCTGCCCCTTGGCAACCGAGGTGAGACCCCAGGAAAAGCCCCAAACAGGCCCTGGAAGCTGGCCTGGCTTGGGTGGGTCTCCTTGGCCTGTGCAATGGGGTTGAAGCCACAGGCCAGAGTGCCAGGCCCCTTGTGTCTGGGATTCTTCTGTTTCTTAAATTGAGGTAAAATCCACATGACAGGACTAACCATTTTAAAGTGTACAACACAGAGGCATTGAGCACATTGGCAAGGCTGTGCCACCACCTCCTGTACCCAGTTCCAAGGCATTTCGTCACCCCAAACGGGACCCTGTGCCCATAAGCAGTTATTCCCCAGCAACCACTCATCAGTCTGTCTCTGGATTTGCCTGCCTTGAATCTTTTCTACAAACGGAACCACACACTATGTGCCCTTTTGTGTCAGGCTTATTTCACCCAGCGTGTTTCCAAGGTTCATCCATGTTGTAGCAGCTGCCAGGACTTCATTCTTTTTTACAGCTGAGTAATATTCCATTGAACGGATGGTCCCTATTATGTTTATCCATTTGTCAGCGGATGTACATTTAGATTATTTCCAGCTTTTGGCTATTGTGAATAGTGCTATGAACACTCATGTAAAAGTTTTTGTTTGAACATCTGTTTTCAATTCTTTTGGGTATATAGTCCATTTAGGAGTGAAATTACTGGGTCACATGGTAATTCTATGTTTAATTTTTTTGAGGAGCCACCAAACTATTGTCCACAGTGGCTGCACTGTTTCACATTCACGTCAGCAAGGTACAAAGGCTCCACATCTTCACCGACACTTGTTATTTTCTGATTTTTAAACTGTAGCCATCCTGGGTGGGTGTGAAGTGGCATCTCTTCATGGTCTTGTCCGGGTGTTATGGTGGTTCTGTCTGTAGCACTATGAACTCGTGGATTTTTATATATCAGAAGCAAAGATGGCAAAGTGTAAACACATGTTACTACTGGGAGTGGGTATATGAGTATCTGTTAGGCTCATTATGTTAAATGTTTCATAAAAAGTTTAACAGTCCAAATTACAGATTCAGCTTTTAAAACTATGGATTTAGATTCTACATTTGTATCTCAGGGACCGGACCATCGTAGAAAAATGACCTAGAAAGAAATTCCAGAGCATGTTTTTAGATATTCTCTTTCTCCAGATAAGAAAGCACCATGGGGTGCAGGGAAGATGAGGGCTTAGCCAATTTTTATAGCTTCCACCACAGAATCCCTAGAAACTTAGTACATGATATACTGGGCATGTCATAACCATGGCTGCCTATCGCCTTTCTACATTTTGGGGAAATTCACATCAGGATTACAGCCTCTGCAATGTAGCAGCCAGAACCCAAATTCCAAGTCTCACTGGGGCTAGGATAGAAGCGCGTGTGAAAAAGTTGCAAGAAGGATACAAAGAATACCCGTACACCCTTTGCGTCGGTTCACCCATCATGAACATTGTGCCTCATTCATTTGCTTTGTCCTTTGTTCTCTTCCTTTCAATTTACAGTTGACCCTTGAACAACATGGGTTTGACTGGCATGGGTTCACTCATATGCACATTTTTTTCAATAAATATGTACAACATGATCCGAGGTTGCTTGAATCTGCGGATGTGGAACCGCAGATGGAGAGGGCCAAGTGTAAAGTTAGACTCGGATTTTTGACCGCATGGGGGTCAGCGCCCTCCACCCCCGTGTTGTTCAAGGGTCAACTGTGTATATATTTCTTTTTTTAAAACCATTTGAGAGGAAGTCGTCCATTTACCCCTAAAAACTTCAGTGGACCCGTCCTAAGAACAAGGACCTTTGCTTCTATGACCCTGTAACCCCGGGAGACTCGATGTTGATGTAATACGTTTATCCTGGCTGCATTTCCTCCTCCAGCACAGAATCCAGTCCAGAACCAAGTACTGCGTTTAGCTGTCATGTCTCTTTGGCCTCCTTTAATCTCAAATACTGATCTTTTTGAAGAATACAGCTGCCCCCCGCCCCAGGTGGGGGTTTTTGTGATGTTTCCAATCTTTACCATGACAGTTGCAAAATGGTTTTCCAATCAGTGCTACAACCACTGGTCTGTGGTTGACATTCTCTTGTAAACAAGAGTCCTCCCTTCTCTCCTGTTTCTCTCTTCATTATCTACACGGACTTATAGATGCCTGTGTTTCTCAAGGTTTGCAATTTGCTACCGTCCTTAATTATTTTGGTGCTTGAACTGAAGACGGTGTTGGTCCTTTTTGGTCCTTTGCATTTCCCTCTTAGTTCTGAAACCAGTTGTCAATCTCTACCCTCCCTCCCCACAAAAAACCTGAACAGCCTTTAATGCTTCCTGGTAATGCTTTATAAGTTTTTCTGCACAGAGGTTCTACACGTCTTGTCTCGGATTTATTCTTAAGTATTTAACCTTTTATGGTGCTTCTTAAACAGCATCTTTAAACATTTTTCGTTTTCTAATTCTGTTGCTAGTGTATAGAAATACAACTGATTCTTGTACACTGACTTGTGTCTAGTAACTCTGCTAAGCTTCACATTCATCCCAACAGTGTGTCTGTACTTTCTTGTGAATTTTTCAGGTATACAAGCACATCGTCTGTAGAGGAAGACATTTTGGTTTCTTCCTCTCTCTCGCCTTAGAGCACTGGCTGAGGGCTCTAAGACAGTGCTCAGTGGAGCTGGTTAGACACTGCAGCTTGCCTGCTTCTATCTCAGAGGGAAAACTTTCAATGTTTAATCATTAAAAACGATTCCTGTGGTTCCACTTCCGGCAGGAAGGATTAAACTCTTAGCAAAGAGAGTCTCCTGGAGATAACAACCATAAACTCTGGACAAAATACAAAAAAACAAAGATCTGAGGGTTCTGGAGAGTGAGTAAAAGCAGGCCCATTTTTGGAGGGGAGTAGAAACTTGGAGGAAGTGAACAGCACAGGGCGAATTCCCGTGGCTTTGCCCGAGGTCAGCCACAGTCCGGTGGGATGTGGCAACAACTAACATTCTGATGGAAAGGCTCCCATCTCTTTGGCCAGAGGAACCAGGGGAAGGAGCCTGGGCAACCAGGAACGGCAGGGGGTGAGGAGGGAAACCTCAGATTCTGTGTGTAAACGCTGCCCAAGACTCTGGCTGTCCCTCAGTCACTCGGGCACAGGGCCCTGGAAGGGGTCTGAACTGATATCTGAGCCACCACCAACACAGGCATGACAGAGTTGGGACTTTTGGTCTCACCAAGTTAATTGCCTGCTAAAGCAAAAAAAATCAACATTGACTGGTGAACATAACAGGATCTAGAGTCCCTAAAACAACATTCATAATGTCCAGGATATAATCCCAAAATACTCAATGTATGGAAAGCGAGGAAAATGGCACTCATCTTCAAGGGAAAAATAACAGATACCAACTCAACCCAGACACTGGAATTATTAGACAAAGACTTTATGCTCAATTAGGTTAAGAAATGCTTATAACGAATAAAGACACAAAAAAATCTTAGCAGATACACAAAATACAAAGATAGCCAAATAGACATTTTAGAACTAAAATGTATAATATATGAAATAAAGAATTTAACTGATGGACTTAACAGACTGGAGATGACACAGGAAAGAATTAGTGAACTTTGAAATTAGAGCAACAGAAATTATCCAATCCCAAAAAGAGAGAGAGAAAAAAAAAGATGAATAAAAGAAGATAATGACTCCAGCATCTTTGGGGGTGATTTCAAAAGGTCGAACATACCTTAACTGGAATCCAACAAGAAAGAACAGGGAGAATCAGGCAGAAAAAATATTTAAAAAAAAAAAAAAAAAAAGCAGAAAACTTTCCAAATTTGGTCAAAGACATAAATTTACAGATTCCAAGAAGCTCCACAAATTCCAAACACAATAAATATGAAGAAAACCATACCAAGGATATTAGACAACAGACTTCTAAAATAATCCATGGGTCAAAGAAGAATTCACACACTTTTTTGGTCTGACATGTAAAGAGCTTGGCAGTAGTCACTCCAGTCCTCACAACAAAGAAAAAGCTGAACAAACTGAAAATCAACAACTCTTCTTAGATCCATCAGAGAACTGATGTTTCAGGGCCAACTGTTGTTCTCCCAACTGGAGAGACAGGCAAATACAGAGAATTACGGCTTACCAGGAACAGAAGACATGGCTGGAGCCAGCAACTGATACATCAGGTCCGGTTTTCATTAAATTACAAGGCATACTAAAAGGCAAAAATCACGGTCTGAAGAGACAAAGCAAGCATCAGAACCAGATTCAGATCTGGCAAAAACTTTGGAATGAACAGATCGGGAAATTAAAATAATGATGATTAATATACTAAGGTCACTAATGGAAAAAGGAGACACCTGCAAGAATAGATTGGGTAATATAAGCAGAGAGATGGAAACTCCAAGATTCAAATGGAAATGCTAGAAACCAAGAAGAAATCACAAAGTAAAGTACAAAGTATTTTCAATGGAAAGATAACGAAAACAAAACACCAAAATCTGTGGGATGTAGTTAATGTAGTACTTAGGGGAGAAATCTGTAGGTTTTTTTTTTTTTTAATTAGGAAAGAAAAATGATCCAAAAACATTGACCAAAGTTTCCATTTCAAAGAGCTTCTAAAAAATGAGCAAAGTAAACCCAAGGTAAGTAGAAAAAAGAAAATAATAAAGGTAAGACCAGGTACCACTGAAATAGAAAATGAACAAATAACGGAAAAAATTAACAAGGCCAAAAGTTGGTTCTCCAGAAGATCAACAAAATTGATAATCTCCTAGCTAGAGTAATCAAGTAAGAAAACTAGAAATCGAATCACTAGTACCAGGAATGAAAGAGGAGTTACACTGCCAATACTATAGACATTAAAAGGCTAATAAGAGAATATTTTTTAAAATTATTTTTTAGTTTATTTTTATTGAAGTATAGTTGACTTACAATGTTTCAGGCAAACAGCAACGTGATTCAGATTATACAGGTAACAACCTGGACTTGTGACTGGCATGTGAAGTATGTGACTGGGGGACAGTCTTGTGGGACTGAGCCTTCAACCTGTGGGATCTGATGCTACCTCCAGGTAGATACTGTCAGAATTGAGTTAAACTGTAGGACACCCAACTGGTGTCTGGAGAATCTGAGAACTGCTGGGTGTGGGGAAAATCCCCACACATCTAGGCACGGCAGTGTTCTTGTGAGCAGTAAAGGAGACACACAGGAATGTGTTTTTCCATACAAGTCAAAACCAACACTGTATAAAAAGGATAATACATCAATAAAACAGAAAATTAAAACCATTTCAACCAAATGAGGGGGAGAATAGATGAACATTTCAATAGATGCAGAAAAAGCATCTGATAAAATTCAACATCATTCATAGTTGAAAACTCTCATCAAACTGTATATATGGAAAGGAACTTTCTCACTCTCATAAAGGGTATCTAAGAAAAACCTACAGCTAACATCATAGTTAATGATGAAATATTGACTACGTTCACCCTAAGATTGGTTACAAGGCAAGGATGCCCACTCTTACCACTTCTGGTCACCACTGTTTTGGAGAGCCTAGCCAGTGCAAAAAAGCAAGCAAACAAACAAATAAAAGGCATAAGGACTGGAAAGCAAGAAATAAGACTGAATTTGCAGATCACGTAACTGTTTGCATACAAAATCCTAAGGAATCTATAAAAAAGCTAATGCTTGAGCCAAGAAGTGAGTTTAGCAAATTCACAAGATACAAGGTTAATATAAAAAAAAAAAAAAAAGTGTATTTTTACATGCTAGCAGCAAACAACTGGAATTTAAAATTTGAAAAAAACAGTTCCACATAGTACTAAGAAACATAAAATATTTAGGAATAGAAAATTTTTTGTTTTGCTATATGTTTTGTATTTTGAAATAACTATAGATGCACAGGAAGTTGCAAAGATAGCAGAGAGAGGTCTAGTGTACCTGTCACCCCATTTCTCTCAATGGTTACACCTTATGTAATTTTAATATATCAAAATCAGGGAACTGACATTGGTACAACATATGTGTATAGTTCTATGCACTTTTATCACATCTGTAGATTCATGTAACGCGCCCCCGCCCCCCCAGGCTCTGCCCCCCCGATCAAGATAGAGAACTGATCCATCACCACAAGATCTCCGTCCAGCCCCCCTTTATAGCCACACCCACCCTCTCTCCTCTACCAGCCCTCATCTCTGGCAAACGCTAATCTGATTGCCATCTCTACAGTTCAGAGTCGTTGACCTGTTTTCTGTCTGTATAGTTTTGCCTTTTCTAGAATGTACTTTAAATGGACTCATACAGCAAGTGACCTTTTAAAAAGGGCTTTTTTTTTTTCACTCGGCAAAATGCCTTGAGATTCAACCAGTTGTCGTGTGTATCAATAGTTTGTCCTCTTTACTGCTGAGTAGTAACGTCTGGTATGGATGTGCCACGGCTTATTTAACCACTCACCAATCTGGAGACATTTTGGTTGTTTCCACATTTTGGGAATTCCAAATAAAGCTGCTGTCAACATTCACGTACAGCTTTTGTATGGACATAGTTTTCATTTCCCCGGGGTAAATGCTCAGGATGTGATGGCTGGGTTTTATGCTAAGTATAAGTTTAGTTTTTTAAACAAACTCCCAAACTGTTTTCCAGGATGACTATATCACTGTACATTCCCACCAGCGATGTATGAGGGATCTAGTTTCTCCACATCCTCAACAGCCTTTGGTATTGTTCGCTAGTTTTCATGTTCTAAGAAGTGTCTCAACATGGTTTTATGTTTGTTGTTTTTTTTAAATGAAAGCTTTCTTTCTTTCTTTCTTTCTTTTTGGCTGTGTTGGGTCTTCGTTTCTGTGCGAGGGCTTTCTCTAGTTGCGGCAAGTGGGGGCCACTCTTCATCGCGGTGCGTGGGCCTCTCACTGTCGCGGCCTCTCTTGCTGCGGAGCACAAGCTCCAGACACGCAGGCTCAGTAGTTGTGGCTCACGGGCCTAGTTGCTCCGCGGCATGTGGGATCTTCCCAGACCAGGGCTCGAACCCGTGTCGCCTGCGTTGGCAGGCAGATTCTCAACCACTGCGCCACCAGGGAAGCCCCTCAACATGGTTTTAATTTGCATTTCCCTTAATCTGCAGTGACCCAATAGCTAGTGAAGTTTGCCATCTGTACGTCCTCTTAGGTGTAATCTCTTATCTTTTGTCCATTTTCTACTTGGATTGTTTTATTACTATTGAATTTTAAGCATTCTTTATATACTCTAGATATGAGTCCTTTTTAGATATGTGGTTGGCAGGTATTTTCTCTCAGTCTGTAGCCTGTCTTTTCATGCTCTTAAGAGGGTCTTTTGCAGAGCAAAAGTTTTGGATTTTGATGAAACCAAAGCTGATTTTCCCCCTCCCCAAAATGATTTTTTTCTTTTATGGGTCGTGCTTTTGGTGTCATATCTAAGAATTCTTCACCAAGCCTTAGGTCTCAAAGAATCTCTACTATGTTATCCTCTCCAAGTTTTATAGTTTTACATTTTTACATTTAAGTCTATAATCCAGTTTGAGTTAACTTTTGTATAAGGTATGAGATTTAGGTCAAGGTTCTTTGTTTTTTCCTTTTTTTTGCCTATGGATATCCAACTGCTCCACACCATTTAATAATAATCATCGAAAGGCGATTCTTCCTTCATTGAACCGCTTTTGCACCTTTGTCAAAAATCAGTTGGGCATACTTGTATGGAGCTATCTTTGGGTTTGTTCCATTGATTTATGTGTCTATATCTTTGCCAACACCACACAGTTTGATTACTGTAGCTACACAAAAAGTCTTGAAGTGAGGTAGAGGTGATTCCTCCCACTTTAGTCTTCAATTTCAAAATTGTTTTGGCTATTCTAGTGCTTCTCCATATAAATTTTAGAATAATCATATTTATATTTACAAAAGATTTTGTTGAGATTTGGGTAGGAGCTATATTAAATTTGTATATAAATTTAGGGAGAACTGACATCTCTACTATGTTGAGTCTCCTAATCCATGAACACGGTATGTCTCTCCATCAGTTCAGATCTCCTCTGATTTCTTTAATGAATGTTTTATAGTTTTTATGTGTCCTATATATGTTTTGCTAAATCTACACCAAAGTTTTTCTCTTTTGGGGGGAGAAATTGTTAATGGTACTGCATTTTAAATTCTGTTTCAATATGTTCATTGCTAGTATATAGCAATAAAATTGATTTTTTTTCTATGTTGATTTTATATCCTGTAACCTGGATGGACTGACTTACTAGTTCTGTGGCTTTTGGGGTAGATTCCTTGGGATTTTTCTATGTCATCTGATAATAGGAACTTTTCTGATTTGTATGCTTTATATTTCCTTTCTTATATTTCTTGCCTTATTGCACTAGCCAAAACGATTAAAAAAAAAAAAAAAAGTAAAAAACCTCTTCGTTGGAAAATGTAGAACATTAGTATGGGACGGCTCCTTGAGCTCATTCAAAGGGCGACAATCCTGGGTGGGCCTGATCTAATCAGTTGAGCTTTTCCAAGAGGCCTCTCCTGCTGGCCTAGAGGAAAGCAAGCAGCTATGTTGTGAGAGGAGGGGGCCACATGGCTGGGAATGGAGGGTAGCCCCTGGGAGCTGGGAGTGGTCCCCGGCCAACAACTAGCAAAAAAATGGAGATCTCAGTCAAGAAACTGCAAGGAGATGAATTCTGCCAAAGACAGGTCAGCTGGAAAAGGCCTTGGAGCTTAGATGAGACTGCAGCCGCACTGACAACCTGATCTCAGCCTGGCGAGACCCTGAGCAGGGGACCCCGTCAACTCCAGGCAGCAGCACTCCTAATTGGTACACACCATGAGACGGCACATTTGTGCTGTTGTTTGAAGTTTCTACACTGTAATAACTTGTAAGCAGCAATTAAACTAATACATTTCTTAGGGCAAAACCCCACGAACCATCAGAGAAAAAGGTCACTTCCCTTGTATATCTGCTTGCATTAGTAGCTACTGAATGAAGATGCGTATTTTTTCAAAGCTGAATCTTAATGTGAGCTTAAACATTATTTCCTTTAATAACAGTGAATTCCTGACCTCTGTTTGCTGTCTAGGACCTATTTAGAAAAACTTGCTCTCCCCCTACCCCCCATCAGAATGGCAATACTAAGAAATGATTCCTCCTCCCTCCTGATTAACATAAAATAGAAGCATTAAAAACCCAATAAATGTCTGAAAAATCTCTTGCTTAGGCATTAGTCATTAGCTAACTCAAAACAAATAGGATGAGTCAGGTTTCTTCAGGCTTTTTATGGAAAGCCCCTGTATTTTTACTAACATTCAAATAACACAAAGAAAAAAAGCCTCCAAAACGCAAGAGCTCCCAAACTACCAATATGTATCGTATTAGAAATTAAACCTGAGAGAATTTAAAAATACAAAATCATACAAGCGTATCCCTAGTTAGCCACCAGTGATGATATTGTCACATGTCACGTGGCCTCTGGAAAACCCTGCTCTACACTCTTGGAAGAATGGAAGTGAAAAAGGCAAATAATGTCTTAGTATTATTATGAAAGCAGTTTGACCTTGTGGGGGCCCTTGAAAGGGTCTCAGGGACTTCCAGCCCACACTTTGAGAACCACTGCCCTAGAGAGCTTTGGTGCAGCATAATCACCAAAGCCAAAGCTGGAAACGACCCCAGGTCCACGCGGAGTTCATGCACACATAAACTGCAGCATCGTCTTAGAACAGAAAACCACAGGAGAGTGAATATGAGAGGACCACCACCATGTGCATCTCAAAACAAAATGGGGAGCTGGAGAGACAAGTCATAGTCAGAGATTTACACTCTTCTTTATTCACATGAAGTTTAAAAACAGGCAGAACTAAACATAATACAACAGTCACAGTCGCTAGGACACATATAGCACTTCCTACGTGCCAGACACTGTTCTGAGCGCTCTTCACTTGTTGATTCAATGAATCCTCACAACACTACTGGAGGGAGGTATACTGTTACCCCCATTTTACAGACGAGAAAACTGAAACAGTGTTTAAGTAACCTGGCCAATGGGAAGTCATATGGTTCCTTGGTCCTGTTTAGGGATACACAGGCAGTAAAAATACCATCAGAACAGTGGTTACGGTGGGGTCCACGGGGTTTATAAGTTACCGCTGATATTCTTAATCTGAGGGGAAGGTACAGACGTGATTGGCTTATTTTTTAAACTGTGCATATATGTTTTCAAACTCTCTTCTGTACAGGATATGAAAAACATTTATATATTTTACAATTTTTAAAAAGAGCAAGAGAGAAGGAAACACAGTGAAGGGCATTACAAAACAACCCTTGAGGTCTGGCCACTCCCTCCAAGTGGTTTTTCTGAAAAGTATGCAGATCTCATTAAATATAATCATTCCACCACTTTTTTCCAAGTCCCACGATTGGGGTTACTTTCTTTCTACCACCTGATCTCCTACCCCCAGACTGCCACCAGTGGCCTTGTCATAATGACTATAAACACATAAAACAACACAGATACTCAATATTTAAAGCATTAAAATAGAAAAACACCTGGTATTTCAAGGCTGAGGAACTAAAAGTCAAAAAGAAAGGCCTGGGCTTCCCTGGTGGCGCAGTGGTTGAGAATCTGCCTGCTAATGCAGGGGACACGGGTTCGAGCCCTGGTCTGGGAAGATCCCATATGCCGCGGAGCAACTAGGCCTGTGAGCCACAACTACTGAGCCTGCGCGTCTGGAGCCTGTGCTCCGTGACAAGAGAGGCCACGATAGTGAGAGGCCCGCGCACCGCGATGAAGAGTGGCCCCCGCTTGCCGCAACTAAAGAAAGCCCTAGCACAGAAACGAAGACCCAACATAGCAATCAATCAATCAATCAATCAATCAATAAATCTTAAAAAAAAATAAAAGAAAGGCCTCTGTTAGCAATATCTAAGTGGGGTACATGGCTGAGAAAAGAAAAAAGCACCATGTGATGGGGTCCGTGTGTTTTAGGAGAGTCAGTCTCCGCTCTGCTCTTTCCTATTGTCTGTGTTTTTGCCTTGGGGAAGAAGTAGAAAACTTGAGAGATGACTAAAACGATAGTAAATTATGAATTATTCAGGACTTCCAAGTAGGAGAGAGGTCACTTTTACCCAAACAAATGACTCAGGCTTACTTCTGGATAGTGCTGCCTTTTGTAAAGCCCACACATCTCATTCCCTACACATCCCTGAGTCAACCCAAGCGCTTCATCAGCACCCCAGTGGAGCTGATCACTGCTCGCTGACAAATCTAAGTAATCAATCCTACTGGTCTTTCCCACACACAACACGAAGCACTTAAGAGCTAAAAATGCCTTTCCACCCAGAAGTCCACACTATGGTTTTCCTTACTTCTGGGCACTGTTTATTCTTTGCTCCAAAGACACACCTCTGACACGATGGCAGGTCGGTGACCACACTCACAGACGCCACATGGGAGCCTGGGAGGATCCATCCAAGCACACACATCCCACAAGTGTCCCAGAACCATCTTTTAAAACCTGTCGCTGTCCCTTTAAATCTTCCCAACCCCCTCCTCCCAAATCCATCTTCACTTCCTTCTACTGGCAGCTTATCCCGGGAGCTAAGTTTAGCTACCAAATGCTCCAAATGCTAATCTTTCCTCCAGGGACATCGACTTTGCTGGAGGGGCCGCCCTGGCAACAGAGCACTTGCTTCCCCAGAAGAATCAAAGCAGAGCAGCTGTCAAATCCCTGGTAGGAAGGGGTCTCTCCTCACATTTTTTTTGGGGGGGGGGAAGGCGGGGTGTGGTAGGGAGGGAGCATCTTCTGGGCGAACTGTTCTCACTCCAGCTCATTCTATCCTTTCCACAGTCTCGACAAGGTCAGCCTGGTCAGTCCTCACGGTCCCTGTCTCATCTTGGGACGACTTGTTATTTTCAACCCAAAGCAATAAAATTTAAACGGAGTCAAAATGCAGCACAGACCTCACAAAACCCATTCTGGTTTCCTGCATCACCTGGATCTCAGCCGTGGGAATCCTTTTCGAGTTACACTTATGGAAGGAAAAAGACGACGACCTGCACAAAAGTTCATGCGAAGTTCAAGCCTCAGCTCGGGGGCTTCACCGCGGGGGCCAGCTCTCTGGCGGTGTGGGCTCTCCAAGGGGAGTGGTTCCTTGGCTGAGACCAGACCTCCTGTCACATAGGGCTGTAAGATGGCTGACCTGGTGACAGACTCTGAGATACCACAGAAGTAAAAGGAAAGGAGAAAACCCAGTGAGGTTTTTTTTTTTTTTACCTGATGGTGTTCAGGCTACACAGAAAGAGAAAGCTTAAAGACCTACATCCTCTTCTGTAGCTAATGGAAGTGACTGTGGGATTCTCCAGAATCATGACTAGCTCATCTCTTTTAATTCCTAAGGATAGAGACAATTCCCACTTTATAGCACACATGCTTCCAAAACAAGCCTCTCAACCCTAAACCCAAATAAAATTTCACTTGATTTACAATCTGGAAACTAATGGTTCTTCTTTCCCGTTTACTTCAATTTGCTTTAAAAAAAAAATCATGAATAGTTGCCAGAATGGCCTCCTGGAAAACAAAAAATCACCAGCACAGTTGTGATAAAACTGTGAATAGACAGCAACTAGAAGGCCTGCATTCATACTTTGGGGAGTGGTTGGTGCCAACCAGCTCTTTAGATGACCACTTAAAATTCAGCTCCCAACCAGTACACGTCATCCCATCTGTCACACCAACAGAATGCCAGAACTGGAGGACAACACAGGCTGTCCAGCTGCCCACCAGCTGAGCCATTACAGGAGCCTGGCGTCACCTGACCACCTCACATGCCTGCAGAAAGGCTGGGCTCTACCCTCATTCCTACCACGACTACCAGCTCTGCCCCCAGCCCCTAAAGAAAAATTTAAAGCAGCGGAGAAATCCGTGAAATCAAGACATGCCAAAAATATTGATTCAGATACCACAAAGCTCTGACTCTGAGGTTGAGGAGGTGAACACAGATTTCATTTCTAGGAGGCGTTATAAGGGCCTAGCACAGTGCCTGGCTAACAAATGCTCACAGGTATTTGATTTACGGACAATCACAGATGCGCAAGGGGCTGGATCAGCCGAAACCACTCACCCTGCTGGACAACAACGCCAATGATAGGCTCTCGGTGCCCGGTACTGTGCTACGCTGGCGACATATGTTATCTTCTTTGATCCAAACATAGTATGATTATTCCTGCTCCCCAGGGGAAGAAAGCAAAATTTAGAAGCTAACTTGCTCAAGGTCAAAGAGGCTGCTCAACCCCAAGGCCAGGCTCTCACCCCTCCACTTGCAGGGCTGGGCTGTAACCCACGACCAGAGACCACCCGCCAGCTTCCAGAGATAAGTGCGAGGGCACTTCCCAAGAATTAAGTTAAGAGATCGGAACAAGCATGGGAATCCCATTCCTGCCACGAAGGCCGGGGAGACGGCGCCCAGGCAGCGGGACAAGAGGGGACGTCGTCCGGACGGCCCCGCCCCCACGGTGGAAGGGCGCCAGGGCCGGGTCAGGGCGCCTGCAGCGGGCCGCTCCATCCTCCCCCACCTCGGCCGAACAAAAGGGGAAGAGAAGGGCTCAAAGCGGCCCTCTGTCTGCCAAAGCCTGACTCACCCGCGGGCTCGCCGCTTGGCGCTCGGAAGCAGGAAAAGGCAAGCTCTGCTCAGGGAACCGGAGCTGCGGCCGGTGGGGAGGACGGGAGGCCAGGGGCGGGGCCGCGCCAGCCGCTCCCGTGGGCGGGGCCGGCGGCTCAAAAAGGGCCCTTGTGCCACCCCCGTGGCGGGCAGGTCCGGGGCCCAGGACCCCGGGCTCGGCACCCCCGCCCGCAGACCCTCTGCACCTGGGGCCACCCCACGAGCCCACTGCCTCTCCACCCTCAGCCATGCCTCCAGTTTGCTGCTGGCCATAAGTTAAGCAGGATTTCATACGACACCCCCCCCACCAAAAAGGAAATCCCCACCAGAACACAGGCGTAGTGTAAATGCCAAAGGTATTACAATTCATAGGAGAGACTTAGTCCCCGCGACATGTGACAGGAACCAGGGAGGTTTAGAACAGGACGGCTTCATGGCAGCGGGCGGGCCAGTGTGCACTCAGCACCTACGTTTATTTGCTTCACCTGGCAGAGAACACGCGGAGTCCAGCACAGGAAACCCACCAAGGGCTTCTTCCTTTGGCCTTGCCAACTGTCTGAGCACATGCTCATCTGGAAAAGCTACCCGGGCTCCCTCGACCTCGGCCACCACACAGCTCTGTTGGGTGGGATGAAGCTCTGCAGACGTGTACTAACTCATTTTTCAACTCTAAATGGACCAGTGATCTAGACAAAAAAGAATTATTTCAAGATCTGCAATACCTGGAGAGAGCTGCCACAAAAACATGTATGTTTCCCAATGAGAAGCATCGTAAAGAATATTCTAGAAGCAGGCACTGACTGGTACCTGTGTTGTATTTATTCCTGGGTCATGCTATGGTACTTCAAAATTCAGCACTTCCAGTAACTACTCTTAAAACTAACCCCCCCCCCAAAAAATCACACCAGTAAACCTCTGCCTTAAAAAAGGTTACGTTACAAAACAAATCAGGCTGAATAAAGTGATCTTTATTTAGTTTGTCACCAAAGGAGACAATTCAATACAAAGATCAGCCTGTCAAAATCACCTATAAAGGTGATGTGCAGTTCAAGACACAAGATGAGTCTTAAGACATTACTTTTGTGAAACTGATTTGCCAGGCAATTTGGAGAGCCAACCTCTGTCAGTAACTAGGCTTCCTGATCAATCCCTGTCTCTTTTCTCCGCAGCAGAAAATGGGATGTGAAATAAATATCCAGCTGGCTTTCTTCCTTCAGGAACCAGAGCTGGCCAGAGAGAACTTCGACCTTGGCCCTTGTGAGCGAAATGCCACGTCCCAGAGGGCGCGCTCCCGTGGAGCAGCCACGAATGTGTGGAAACCCCAATCCGGGCTACTTTTGGGGTTCCTCCTTAGAACAACATCAGGGATTTGCTCAGGAGCAGAGCCAAATGAGACGTAAGCCACCCACAGCCTGAGCAGCGGGGGCCTCCTGACAAAGGGCACATTTGAGAGGTGTCAATAAATTGCTTCTCAAAACAACATGTTTTCCATCTTCTCAAACGGGGAGTTTTGCTTGATATTTCCAAAAAACTTTTTTAAGCTCAGTAAATAAAAGGGTGAATTGTAGGGTTATTTCACAAAATCTTGCTTCTTAAAGCTCAGGGAAGACACAACGTTCTATCACATTCGGTACTAAGACTAGTAGACCAAGTTCCTTTTTAAAAGAGAATATTCACTGAGAAGCCAAAGTAGAGATTATACGACCCACTTCCAACCTCATAAACTAAAAGAGCTGTTCCCGGTGATCAGCTTCAGCCAAGGCCGAAATGAGCAATAACGAGAGAAAGGGGGGAACTTCCCTCTCGGGGCCACCACTGATTCATGGCGCTCCATGGAGTTTCTCTGGAGAGACAGGCTCACCCTTTCCTTTCACCAGAACGACCACCAACTCACCATCGTTAAGGGACCCTAAATTCTCATGCAATGTTGGGTAAGAAGGAAAGACAGGGAAAAAGTATCACCTATCGTGAAAATCACCCCAAAAGAGCAAACTTTCCTCCCTCTCGTAAGCACCATTAATATATTTATATTTCCTTTAAGAATGATGCATAAGAATGTTCATAGCAGCATTCTTCTTCTGGCCAAAGAGTGGAAAACAACCCAAATGCCCATCACATAACTGGTGAATAGATAAAGGAAATGTTTACCCACATAACAGAATACTATTTAGGGATAAAAATGAATGAAATACTGACACATGCTACAATAGGAAGGAACCTTGAACACATTAAGCTAAGGGAAAGAAGCCAGGCACAAAAGGCCATACGTTGTATGACTCCATTTATAGGGAATATCCAGAAAATCTACGGAGACAGAAAGTGGATGTGGGGCTGCCGGTGACTGGGAACTGGGGTTCAGTGTAAATGGGCATGAGGGACCTTACTGGGACAATGGAAATGTTCTAAAACTGGTTTATGGTGATGGCTGCACAACTTGGTAAGTTTACTAAAAGTCACTGAGTTGTACACTTTAAAAAAGCTGCATAAAAAACGTTTCCATAAAATCAAGTTATTTATTCAAAAATGCTGTTTTGCTCATACTGAGAATTAATCATCTCCATTTAAAGACTCCGAAGTAGGTGAACATTGGTTCAGGTCTAAGAACTACTTCAGGGGCTCAAAATTTTCAGGGCAGGTAAAACTCCAATTATAAAGTCTGTTATAGGGCTGTTTTCATCTTTATTAAACCACAGCTATTTAACAAAATAGCAGCAGGAAGTTAAACAGGCCCTGAACGTCACTTAAACGGAAACCAAGTTAGCGTCCCTAAATGGAACGACAGGCTCCTGCATAAGCCGCCATCCCCGGCCCCCAGGCCTAGGCTGGTGCTGCCACAGTGAGTGGAGGAGGATGGCTCCGGGACCCCTGGAGGCTCTGAGCTTGACCTTCCTTCCTGTGCAGATGCGAGTCTGGGCCTCTCAGAACCCCCTAAGGAAGGAAGGCGAAAGCGAATTTTGGTGTTGGTCTATCCACCTTCTAGTCCAAGGATTCCCAAAGTGCATCCCCTCTGCCGAGACGTCCTTGGAGCGAGGTCTGGGCCCAAGCAAACGGCCCCTCTTCCCTGGGAGCCACAGCATCGCGAGAGGCCCGGACACATTCTGCCCGGAGAGGCCTGCTTAGCCGCGTTTTACCCATTTTTCTCACATTTATTCACTGTCAAAATCTTCCTTCACATTAGACTAAAAGTGTACCCTCTTTTAGAAATTAGAAACAAAGCCCTCTTTACAATGTGTCCTTATGAAAAAGGGAGAAAATCACTATCCTTGTTAATTTATTAAAACACTTTGGCATCTGACGAAGTATAACAGGCCGTCTGTGTCTTACAATTTTGACATAAGGCAAGGATAAAAAAAAAAAAAAAAGGGTTCAGAGAAAACATTATACGCGATAGAGAATGAGAAAGGCAGCGGGGAGAGAATGAGAGAAAGCCAGTGGCTGGAGTCCTTAGCACTCCTCTTGCAACGTTTCTGTAAGTTCGAAATGATGTCAAAACAAAAAGTTAAATTAAAAATGATAATCGGAGACATTCTGTGCTCGTAAACATGGGCACAAATGCTATCTGAGGAAGGCTGTTAACAATACTTCAAAAAGTCAGCCAGTGAAATACCTACTCAGAGTCTGTTTCCAGAAATCCTCTTGCACAGGTGAGAATCAGATGGTGCCGCTCTGTAGAAGGGCTGCTTCAGGGACCCACAGATAGGACCAACCGTGTCTGCCTGCTCATGCACTGAACTGCCCTGTAAAGGTGTTACGGGAGAACGGGTCCACAGCTCTCCCCTAAAAGGCATACGTTTTCTACCAGTCTCCCGAAGGCTGCTGTACTGGTAGCCTCTCTGGCTTATTACTGTTTATTATTCACTGGTTTATCATTCATGTTCCTGGGAATTTGCTGACTAGATTCCAGTTGAGATTCTGCATGAAGTTTATCTGTTCAGCTATCTGAATCCTTCAAACCATTCCTCCTAACAAATAGCTTATTTGTGAATATTATGGGGGAGTTCACTTTTATTTCATAATCCAGACTCCTCTCCGTTGGCATCTGGATAGCAGGTTTTGTTTCTAACATATAAATGAATGATTTTCTCTACCACAGTTTAGGGATCCACATTCATACTTTTATTTCACCTAATGCTAAAGAATTTCTTCTTACTCAAATATTTTGTGAAAGTGATAACTTTAAAAAGAATTCATAACAATTTCTAAGGCTTCAATTCTAATATTCTTACTTGAAGGAAAGAAACCAAAACCATCTCTAATCCAGTGCCTATCAGCTAGCTTAATCAAAGCCACAGCCTGTCCTCTGAGCTGGGGCTGCATGTGAGTGCAGTTGAGTCGTCTTTGTTTCTCTGGGACTGGAGGGGAGCTGAATAAATGGCCCTGGAGGTTTCAGCCACAGTTGGGTTCTAGGGAGTCACCTGAAGTTTCCTCTCTCATTTCTCACAGCAGGTGCCAACGAATCCTGAAGGGAATGCAGAGATTAATTACAGCTGGACTTACTTTGGCCCAATCCTCTTAAAGAATGAAATCCTTGGAGACTTAAGGAAGAATTAATTATTTAAAATGCTTCTGTTCAGGCTGAATGCACAAAGTGTTGAGGTAGGTCTGTTACATTTTGTGCGGTGAAAAAGTAATAATCTGCATCATGAGGAAAATGAAGACCTTTCCTTGAAGGGAAGGGAGGCACAATCCTAGGAACTCGGATCCCAAGGAACCCCAACTAATTTTCCAAAATTTTAACCCTTGACATTTATCACTTTCACTAAAATTTAAAGGAAAGGTAACACCAATTTTGCCAGGCTGATTGATGGCAGAGGCCAATACGAGATTCTGTTAAATGAATGAATGAGCAGGAATAGTGGGTACTCTCTAAAGCTGAAAACTCCTGAATTTTGTGGCTCAAACATTCAATTAAAGGTAAAGACACAGACGTAGAGAATGGACTTAAGGACACAGTGGGGGAGGGCGAAGCTGGGGCGAAGTGAGAGTGGCATGGACATATATACACTACCGAATGTAAAATAGACAATCGGAAGCAGCAGCACAGCACAGGGAGATCAGCTCAGTGCTTTGTGACCTCCTAGAGGGGTGGGATAGGGAGGAAGGGAGGGAGACGGGGACATATGTATGCATATGGCTGACTGACTTTGTTGTACAACAGAAACTAACACAACATTGTAAAGCATTTATACTCCAATAAAGATTAAAAAAATTCTGTAAAAAAGGTAAAGAAAATCAGTAACAATTTGGAAGTTCTGTATCCTGTTTTTATTCACAACAATGTATCTTGTATGCTCTGTTGCATATTACCGCACACACTTTTTTTTTTTTTAAGAATTGTAAAATCACGTAACATAAAACTTACCATCTTAACTATTTTTAAGTGTGTGGTTCATAGTGTTAAGTACCTTCACATTGCTGTGAAATGGATCTCCAGAATATTTTCATCTTGAAAATCGGAAACTCTGAACCCATTCAACAACAACTTCCCATTCCTCTCCCTCAGCCCCTGGTATTCTACTTTCTGTTTCTATGAATCTACTGTAGATACCTCATGTAAGTGAAATCATACAGTATTTGTCTTTTTGTGACTGGCTTATTTCACTTAACATAATGTCTTCAAGGTTCATCTATGCTGTAGCATGTGACAAGATTTCCTTCCTTTTTAAGGCTGAATCATATTCCATTGTATGGATGGACCACATTTTGTTTATCCGTTTATTTGTCGAAAGACACCTGTGTTGCTTCCACTGCTCGGCTACTGTGAGTAATGCTGATATGAACATGGGTATGCAACTATCTCTTGGAGAATCTACTTTGGATTTTTTTGTATACATGTGCAAAAGTGGTGTTGCTGGATCATGTTGTGGTTCTGTTTTTAATTTTTGGAGAAACCTTCATACTGCTTTCCACAGCACCTGCACCATTTTACAATCCCTGCAACAGTGCAGAAGGGTTCCAATTTCTCCATATTCTCACCAAGACTTGTTACTTTCTGTTTTTTTCTTTTTTGTTTTTATCATAGCCATCCTAACAGGTGTGAGAGATAATACCTCACTGTGGTTTTGATTTACATTTCACTGATGATTACTGAGGTTGAGCATCTTTTCATATGTTGTTGACCATTTCTGTTCATCATCTTTGCAGAAATATCTATTCAAATCCTTTGTTCATTTAAAAATAGGGGTCGTTTTTTGCTGTTGAGTCGTAGAGGTTTTTAATATATATATATATTTTAGATATTAACCTTTTATCAGCTATATGATTTGCAAATATTTTCTCCCATTCCACAGGTTGCCTTTTCATTCTGTTGACTGTGTCCCTTTGATGCACAAAAGTTTTAAAGTTTGATGTCGTTCCATTTGTCTATTCTTGCTTTTGTTGTCAGTGCTTTCAGGGTTCTATTCAAGAAATCATTGCCAAGTCCAAGGTCATGAAGCTTCTCCACCAGTTTTCTTTTAAGTGTTTTCTAGTTCTAGGTCTTAGGTTTAGTTCTTTGATCCATTTTGAGTTAACTTATGTATTATAAGTGTCCAAATTAAAAAAAATTGCTATACAGCATTCCACTGAATACATGTACAAAAACTTAGTTGAGCCTATCAACAGCCATTTAATTTCACAATTTGTATGGAAACACAAAAGACCCCAAATAGCCAAAGCAATCTTGAGAATGAAAAATGGAGCTGGAGGAATCAGGCTCCCGGACTTCAGACTATATTACAAAGCTACAGTAATCAAGACAGTTTGGTACTGGCACAAAAACAGAAATATAGATCAATGGAACAGGATAGAAAGCCCAGAGATAAGTCCAGGCACACATGGTCACCTTATCTTTGATAAAGGAGGCAAGCATATACAGTGGAGAAAAGACAGCCTCTTCAATAAGTGGTGCTGGGAAAATTGGACAGGTACATGTAAAAGAATGAAATTAGAACACTCCCTGACACCATACACAAAAATAAACTCAAAATGGATTAAAGACCTAAGTGTAAGGCCAGACACTATCAAACTCTTAGAGGAAAACATAGGCAGAACACTCTATGACATAAATCACAGCAAGATCCTTTTTGACCCAGGTCCTAGAGAAATGGAAATAAAAACACAAATAAACAAATGGGACCTAATGAAACTTAAAAGCTTTTGCACAGCAAAGGAAACCATAAACAAGACCAAAAGACAACCCTCAGAATGGGAGAAAATATTTGCAAATGAAGCAACGGACAAAGGATTAATCTCCAAGATTTACAAGCAGCTCATGCAGCTCAATAACAAAAAAACAAACAACCCAATCCAAAAATGGGCAGAAGACCTAAATAGACATTTCTCCAAAGAAGAGATACAGATTGCCAACAGACACATGAAAGAATGCTCAACATCACTAATCATTAGAGAAATGCAAATCAAAACTACAATGAGGTATCATCTCACACCGGTCAGAATAGCCATCATCAAAAAATCTAGAAACAATAAATGCTGGAGAGGGTGTGGAGAAAAGGGAACACTCTTGCACTGTTGGTGGGAATGTAAATTGATACAGCCACTATGGAGAACAGTATGGAGGTTCCTTAAAAAACTAAAAATAGAACTACCATACGACCCAGCAATCCCACTACTGGGCATATACCCTGAGAAAACCATAATTCAGAAAGAGTCATGTACCAAAATATTCATTGCAGCTCTGTTTACAATAGCCAGGACATGGAAGCAACCTAGGTGTCCATCATCGGATGAATGGATAAAGAAGATGTGGCACATATATACAATGGACTATTACTCAGCCATAAAAAGAAATGAAATGGAGGTATTTGTAATGAGATGGATGGAGTTAGAGTCTGTCATGCAGAGTGAAGTAAGTCAGAAAGAGAAAAAGAAATACAGTATGCTAACACATATATATGGAATCTAAGGGGAAAAAAAGGTCATGAAGAACCTAGTGGCAAGACGGGAATAAAGACACAGACTTACTAGAGAATGGACTTGAGGATATGGGGAGGGGGAGGGGTGAGATGTGACAGGGTGAAAGAGTGTCATGGACATATATACACTACCAAATGTAAAATAGATAGCTAGTGGGAAGCAGCCGCATAGCACAGGGAGATCAGCTCGGTGCTTTGTGACCACCTAGAGGGGTGGGATAGGGAGGGTGGGAGGGAGGGAGATGCAAGAGGGAAGAGATATGGGAACATATGTATATGTATAACTGATTCACTTTGTTATAAAGCAGAAACTAACACACCATTGTAAAGCAATTATACTTCAATAAAGATGTTTTAAAAAAAACAACAACAACAACAACAAAAAACAGCCATTTAGGGTATTTCCAGTGTTTTGCTATTGTGAACAATGATGACATGAATACTCTTTACGTAAGTTTCTCACACACATGAGAACAAGTATCTCCCAGTCTTTTTAGGAGTTAAAGTTATCTCTTGGCTGGCTTATTTCAAATTTTAATTTTTTACTTCTTCACTTCATTTGTATTACAATCCCTTTCTTTGAAACCCTTAGTTAGGACTAGATAAATGTATTTTGGAATTCAGAAATTTCAGATTTTGTCTGTAATTAAAAAAAAAAACTCCCTACAAACAGTAAAGTCCTATGATGTCCTGTGACTTCACAGGCAAATTCTACCAAACATACAAAGAAGAACTTATATTGATCCTTCTCAAACTCTTTCAAAAGACTGAAGAGGAGGGAACACTCCCAAAGACATTCTCTGAAGCCACCATCACCCTGATACCAAAACCAGACAAAGACACTACCAAAAAAGAAAATTACAGGCCAATATCTTTGATGAATATAGATACAAAAATTCTCAACAAAACATTAGCAAACTGAATCCAACAACACATAAGAAAGATCATACACCACAACCAAGTTGGATTCATCCCAGGGTCACAAGGATGATTCAATCAATGTGACACACCACATCAACAAAAGAAAAGACAAAAACCACATGATCATCAATAGATGTAGAAAAGCATTTGATAAAACTCAACATCCATTATTGATAAAAACTCTTACCAAAGTGTGTATAGAGGGAACATATCTCAACATAATAAAAGCTATTTATGACAAACACACAGCCAATATAATATTCAATGGTGAAAAGATGAAAGCCTTCCTGCTAAAATCTGGAACATGACAAGGATACTCACTATCACCACTTCTATTCAACACAGTCCTGGAAGTCCTAGCCACAGCAATCAGACAAGAAAAAGAAATAAAAGGTATCCAAATTGGAAGGGAAGAGGTAAAACTGTCATTATATGCAGGTGACATGATACTATATATAGAAAACCCTAAAGACTCCACACAAAAGCTACTAGAACTGATAAGTGAATTCAGCAAGGTAGCAGAATACAAGATTAACATACAGAAATTGGTTGCATTTCTTTACACTAACAATGAAATATCAGAATGGGAATGCAAGGAAACAATCCCTTTTACAATCACATCAAAAAATAAAATACTTAGGAATAAACCTGACCAAGGAGGTGACTTATATGCTGAGAACTACAAAACATTAATAAAGGAAACTGAAGATGATTCAAAGAAATGGAAAGATATCCCACACTCCTGGATTGGAAGAATTAACATTGTTAAAATGGCCATGCTACCCAAAGCAATCTACAGATTTAATTCAATCCCTATCAAATTACACATGACATTTTTCACAAAAGTAGAATAATCCAAAAACTTATATGGAACCATAAAAGACCAAGAATTGCCAAAGCAATCCTGAGGTAAAAGAACAAAGCAGGAGGCATAACCCTCTCAGACTTTAGCGAACACTACAAAGCTACAGTAATCAAAACAGTGTGGTACTGGCACAAAAACAGACATATAGATCAATGAAACAGAATAGAGCTCCCAGAAGTAAACCCACACACCTACAGTCAATTAATCTTCAACAAAAGAAGCAAGAATATACAATGGAGAAAAGACAGTCTCTTCAGCAAGTGGTGTTGGGAAAGCTGGACAGCTGCATGGAAATCAATAAATTTAGAACACACCCTCACACCATACACAAAAATAAACTCAAAATGGCTTAGAGACTTAAATATAAGACATGACACCATAAAACTCCTAGAAGAGAGCATAGGCAAAACATTCTCTGACATAAATTGTACAAATGTTTTCTTAGGTCAGTCTCCCAAGGCAATAGAAATAAAAGCAAAAACAAACAGGATCTAATCAAACTTACAAGCTTTTGTACAGCAAAGGAAACCATAAACAAAACAAAAAGACAACTTACAAGAAAATATTTGCAAATGAAGAGACCAACAAGGGCTTAATTTCCAAAATATACAAACAGTTCATACAACTCAATAACAAAAAAAGCCAAACAACCCAATAAAAAAATGGACAGAAGACTTAGACATTTCTCCAAAGAAGACATACAGATGGCCAACAGACACATGAAAAGATGCTCAATATCGCTAATTATTAGAGACATGCAAATCAAAACTACAATGAGGTACTACTTCACACTGGTCAGAATGGCCATCATTAAAAAGACTACAAATAACAAATGCTGGAGAGGGTGTGCAGAAAAGGGAACCCTTCTACACTGTTGGTGGGAATGTAAATTGGTGAAGCCACTATGGAAAACAATATAGAGGTTCCTCAGAAAACTAAAAATAGAGCTGCCATATGATCCAGCAATCCCACTCCTAGGCATATATCCAGACAAAACTATAATTCGAAAAGATACATGCACCCCTATGTTCATAAAGCACTATTCACAACAGCCAAGAAATGGAAAAAACCTAAATGTCCATCAACAAATAAATGGATAAGGAAGATGCCGTACATATATACGATGGATACTACTCAGCCATAAAAAAGAATGAAATGATGCCATTTGCAGCAACATGGAAGTCAGAAAGAGAAAGACAAATACCATATGATATCATTTATATGTGGAATCTGAAAAGTGACACAAATGAACTTATCTACAAAAAAGAAAACAGACATAGAGAAGAGACTTGTGGTTGTCAAGGGGGAGGAGCATGGGGGAGGGGTGGATTGGGAGTTTGGGATCAGCAGATGCAAACTATTATACATAGAATGGATAAACAACAAGGTCCTACTGTATAGCACAGGGAACTATATTCAATATCCCATGATAAACCATAATGGATAATAACATGAAAAAAGAATGTATATATATGTATAACTGAATCACTTTGCTGTACAGCAGAAATTAACACATTGTAAATCAACTATACTTCAATAAAATAAATCAAAAAAAAGAAATTTCAGATTTTGGAAAGTATTATGGTACATAGGCTACACATTACAAAGTATTATCAGTTGGGATTTAGGGTAGCACCCAGATTGCTTTGTTCTGGGAACTCTTTAAGAAAGGCAGTCTTTTCCTTCCCCTCCCCATCATCAAGTCACATCCCAGGTATTGGAGAACTGAGTACATGTTAAAAAAAAAAAAAGACAATGACATTCAAAGAAGCTGCCTTTCAATGAGTTACTTTCATATGGCAGCAGGAAAAGAATCCATTTAAAACCTGACCCAGTGAATTAAGAAAATTATTTTTTTTAAAAAGAGCATTACTGAGGTATAACTGACATACAAGGAACTACACATATTCAAAGTGTACAGTTTAATAACTTTTGACATATGCATACACCTGGGGGATCATCACTACATTCAAGGTAATGAACATGAATCCATCACCCTCAAAAGTTCCCTCACGTCCCTTCCTCTCTCCTGCAGTCCTTTCCTGTCTCCAGGCAACCACTGTTCTGCTTCTGTCACTATATGTATTCGTCTCCTGGTATCTGCGGGAATTGGTTCCAGGACATACCTTAAAGTTAGGTAGCATCACTCTTCCAAATTTGTTCTTCTCCTTCAATATTGTATTGGCTATTCTGAGTCTCTGCCTCTCCACATAAACATGAGAATCAGTCTGTCGATATCTATGAAATAATATACTGGGATTTTGATTGGGATTACATTGAATCTATAGATGTTGGGAAGAAGTGACATCTTGACAATATCAAGTCTTCCTATCCATGAAACATGGAATATCTCTCCATTTAGTTCTTTGATTTTGTTCACCTGAGTTTTGTAGTTTTCATCATGTAGACCTTGTACATATTTTGTTATTAGGTTTATGCCCAAGTACTTCATTTGGTTGGGGGGCACTAATGTACATGGTATTGTATGTTAAATTTAAAATTCTACTTGTTCATTATTGGTATATAGGAAAACAATTGAATTTTGGAAATTAACCTTGCATCCTGCAACTATGCATCACTGTTTATTAGTTCTGCGAGTTCTCTGTCAATTCTTTTGGATTTTCTATATAGATGATCACGTTTTCTGCAAGCAGTTTTATGTCCTCCTTCTCAATCTGTATACCTTTTATTTCCTTTTCTTGCCTTACTGCATTAGCATGGATTTCCAATATGATGTAGAAAAGAAGTGGTGAGAGGGGCCACTGTTGCCTTGTACATGATCTTAATGGGAAAGCTTTGAGTTTCTCACCAGTAAGCATGACATTATTAGCTGTAGGTTTTTTGTAGATCATCTTTATTGAGTTGAGAAAGTTCCCCACTATTCCTAGTTTGAGAGTTTTTATCCTGAATGGGTGCTGAATTTTGTCACATGAGTTTTCTGTATCTATTGATATAATCATGTGATTTTTCTTTTTAACTCTGTTGATGTGATGAATCACACTGATTTTTGAATGTGGAACCAGCCTTACGTACCTGGTATAAAGCCCACTTGGTCATAGTGTATAATTCTTTTTATACATTTTTGAATTTGATTTGCTAACATTGTTGAGAATTTTGCATCATGTTCATGAGACAGACTGTTCTCCAGTTCTCTTTTCTGGGAATGTCTTTGTCTGATTTTGGTATTAGGGTAGTACTAGCTTCATAGAATGAGTTAGGAACTATTCCCTCTGCTTCTATCCTCTGAAAGAGACTGCAGAGAATTGGTATAACTTCTTCTTTAAATATTTGGTAAAATTCACCAGTGGACCCACCTGGGCCTGGTGCTTTTGGTTTAGGAAGGTAATTAATTATTGATTCAATTTCTTTTATAGATAAAGGCCTATTCAGAGCATCTATTTCTTCTTGTGTGAGTTTTGGCTGATTGTGACTTCCAAGGAATTGGTTCGTCATTAGGTTATCAAATTTATGGGCACAGAGTTGTTCATAATATTCCTTTAATATCGTTTCAATTACCATGGGATCTGTAATGATGTCCTCTCTGATTTCTGGTATCAGTAACTTATATGTTTTCTTTTTTTCTTAGATGGCTTGATTAGAGGATGATCGATTTTATTGATCTTTTCAAAAAACAGCTTTTGGTTTTGTTGATTTTCTCTACTGATTTCCTGTTTGCGATTTCATCAATTTAATTCTTTGCTTTAAATCTTTCTTCTGTTCACTTTGGACTTAATTTGCTCTTCTTTTTCTAATTTGCTAAGGTGAAAACTTAGATAATTGATTTTAGATCTTTCTTCTTTTCTACTATAAGCATTCAATGCTACAAATTTCCCTATAAGCACTGCTTTTGCTGCACCCCACAAATTTTGATAAGTCTTGTTTTCATTTTTACTTAGTTCAAAATATCTAAAAATTTCTCCTGAGATTTCTTCTTTTATCCACGTGTTATTTAGAAGTGTGTTGTTTATTTATTTATTTTTAAAAATGTAATTATTTATTTTTGGCTGTGTTGGGTCTTCATTGCTGTGCGCAGGCTTTCTCTAGTTGCAGTGAGCGGGGGCTACTCTTTGTTGCGGTGCGTGGGCTTCTCATTGCAGTGGCTTTTCTTGTTGTGGCCCACGGGCTGGGCCATCAGGGAAGTCCCAGCAGTGTGTTGTTTAATCTCCAGTATTTTGGGATTATTGATATAGCTGGATTAACATCTGTCACATTTGTTACTGTTTTCTACTTGTTACCTTCGTTGTTCCTGGTTTTTTTTCCCCCCTCTCTTTTTGTCTTTTGTATACAATTGCTTAATAGTTCAGTGGTGTTAAATATATTCATAATGTCGTGCAAGCTTTGCCACTATTCTCCACAGCTCTTTTAATCTTGTAAAGCAGAAACTCTGTAACCATTAAAAAATAACTTCTCAGGCTTCCCTTGTGGCGCAGTGGTTGAGAATCTGCCTGCCAATGCAGGGGACACAGGTTCGAGCCCTGGTCTGGGAAGATCCCACATGCCGCGGAGCAACTAGGCCCGTGAGCCACAACTACTGAGCCTGCGCGTCTGGAGCCTGTGCTCCGTGACAAGAGAGGCCACGATAGTGAGAGGCCCGCGCACTGCGATGAAGAGTGGCCCCTGCTTGCCGCAACTAGAGAAAGCCCTTGCACAGAAACGAAGACCCAACACAGCCAAAGATAAAAATAAAAAAAATTAAAAAAAAAAGAACCCCTATCACACTCACATTAGTTTAAAAAACAAAACAAAACAAAACAAAACCTTCTCATTCTCCCCTGCTCCTAGCCCCTGGCAATCACCATTTTACTTTCTGTGCCTATGATTTTGAATATTCTAAGTATTTCATATGACTTGAATCATATAGTATTTCTCTTTTTGTAGAATGGCTTATTTTACTTAGCATAAGATCCTCAAGATTCACGCACTGCAGTACGTGACAGGACTTCCTTTTCGAGGCTGAATAATATTCCATTGTATGTATATACAACACACTTTGCTTATCCATTTATCCACTGATGGATACTTGGGTTGCTTTCATGCTTTAGCTATTGTGAATAATGCGGCTATGAACATGGGTGTACAAATATCTCAAGACCCTGCTTTCAATTCTTTTGAGTATACCCAGTAGAATTGCTGGATCATATAATAATCTTATTTTTAATTCTTTGATGAGTTGTCATTCTGTTTCCCACAGTGGCCACACCTTTTTATAATCCCACAACAGTGCACAAGGGTTCCAATTTCTCTACATCTTCACCAACACTTATTTTTAAAAAAACTGTAGCCATCCTAATGGGTATGAGGTGGAAGATTTGTATTTCTCTAATAATCAGTGATGTTGAGCATCTTTTCATATCCTCACTGGCCATTTGTATATCTTCTTTGGCAGTGTCTGTTCAAGTCCTTTGTCCATTTTTGAGTCAGTTTATTTTTTTGTCGAGTTTGGAGAATTCTCTATATGGTTTAGATATTAATCTCTTATCACATACATGATTCGCAAATGTTTCCTCCCATTCTGTGGGTTGCCTTTTTACTCTGCTGATAGTGTCTTTTAATGCACAAAATCTTATAATTTTCTTGTAGAATCCAATTTGTCTATTTTTCATTTTGTTGCCTGTGCCTTTGGCATCATATTCAAGAAATGATTGCCAAATCCCGTGTCATGAAGTTTTGCCCCATGTTTTCTTCTGTGAGTTTTATAGTGTTCAGTCTTATATTTAGGTCTATAATCCATTTTGAGTTCATTTTTGTATATGGTATTAGGCGAGGGTCCAGCTTCATTCATGTGAAGTTCCATTTTTTTCCAGCACCAGCACCTTTTGTTGAAAAGACTGTCCTTTCCCCATGGAATGGTCTTGGCACCCTTGTCAAAAAATCATTTGAACATATATGCAAGGGATTATTTCTGGGTTCTCTATAGTATTCCATTGGTCAAAATGTCTGTCTCTATGCAAATACCATACTATTTTGATTACTATAGCTTTGTAGTAAGTTTTGAAACCAGGAAATTTTTGAATAGGTAATACAACACAGCACAAACTTAAAAGTTAAAAAAGAAAAAAAGGGACGGTGGGAAGTGGGACACTGGAGAAGTAAGTCTGTCTCCCAGCTACCCAGCTCTCCTCTCTATAGGCAACCACTGCAACTAGTTTCTTGGGTTTTAAGGTTTTATTTTAATAGGCTTGATTGAGTTGTCCATTTTCTGGAGTTACTACACTGCTTTTTCTGTATTTTAAAACCTTCTTTGGGGCTAAATATCACCATATACATTGACTGGAATGAGATAGAGCCATCCTGAACAGTCTTGGGAGATTGGGATTTAAGTAAGAAGTTCTGGAAGATAAAGAACAGGTAAAGAATAACAGAGAGGAAGAAAAAATATCTGAAAATAGAGCCTTGATTCGCAATCCCTCTGTCTTAGTCACCAGAGCTCAGGAGGACCACTCTGCCCAGGGTCTCAAACAGAACTGTGGCCAAAGTTCTTTGCCAGCTCCGTTAATACATGAGGACCGCTGAAGGATACTGAAGGTATCATCTGGACAGCAGCCTTGTAACTTTCCTCTACCTGGTGCCTGTGCTTTCAGAGCACTTCCGCAGACACTGTCTTGGCAGGCAGCACACCCGTGAGACAATGAGAAGAAGGAAAGGAGGGCTCTGAGGAGTGTGAGTGATTAAAGCTAGTGTCAGAGAAGGACAGGCCAGGACTCCTGGCTTCCACTCTGTGGCTCACTCCTGCTCACCCGCTGCCCTCTTCCCTCTTCCCTCTCCCCTCTCAGCCACCCCCAATCCTTCCCCAAGACAACACCTGGGGCCGCGCTGGCGGGCCGCCAGTCTTTTTCTGGCTAGAGCAGACTTCTGCAATTCTGCAGTTGCCACGACACCAGCAAAGAGGAGGAACGCATCCCCGTGGACAAAAGCCGGGTGGAGAAAGGCATCCTGGAAGAGAAGCTGAAGGATAAAATATTTGAAATGTGAGAACTGTGAAAGAGAGAGTGAAAAGGAGAGAGATGCAAGAACAGGCAGCCGATGATCAGAAAGCTGACAGCAGAGCCTGGATTAAGCAGAAGAGGGGACCTGGGGGCTGCACTGGTCACCGCAGAAGTCACTGCCCCGTTGGCTCAGCGGAGCAAGGAGTGATGCCCGGACTCCAGGGACAGTCACATTTGGTCTGAAACATGAACTGTGTTGGTGAGACAGCCAGGCTTGTCCCATTATACTGCTTGAGAAATACAAACTCAGAAAAAAGCTCTGGAGGATTTGCTAAAATGCCCCAGAATGATGCAGAATGCCCAGTGCAACAGACCACAGCCAAACGGCATTCCTTTTATATCAAACATCGCTTAAGGGGGGAGATCAAAGCCTTATTAAAACAAGTTCCAACCAGAACCGCTTATTCCAATGTCGTGTGTCCACGTCACCAAAGCATCTCATTCCCACCATTAGTTTGGTCTTTAAGAACTTTACAATGAAACACTGTCATGGAAGGAGCAGGTGCCAGATTGTGAATAAAAATTAACTTGTGTTTCAAGGAATAAAACCCATTTACTGCCCAGAGATTCCTGTAACGAGTTTTGTTAACATTATACCAGACTTGAAATGGCAGAGGAAGAAGCCAAAAAGCAGAGCTTCCTTGTCCTGTGGCTCATCAGGGCTGAATGCGTCTCAGAGCTACCTTACTATTTCTACATCAGCATTCTAAACCGGGCAAACTCAAACCCTGGTCCCTACTTTTCTCTCACTGCATTCTGATTTTCTCAAAACTCGTGGGGCTGGGGGTCTCCTTTAAAATAAAAAATTTAATGCAATCTAATTCTCTGGGTTTAAAACTCTTGGCAGGAAATGAGGGAAATCCATTTTAATTATAATGCATTCTTATTCCAGCATATGAAAATGATGACACAGATCTGGTAATGTAGCTGAACACGTAATAAAACTTGTCTTCTTACAGAAGTAAACACAGAAGACTGGAGTGAGCGGAGGGAAAAAGAGGCTGGTTAATTAGCTGCCTTTGGGAAAGGTAGTGAGGAAGAGGGAGCAAGGGAAGGGACACAGCTGTGAACTGAATGTTTGTCCCCCCGACCCCCAAATTCTTGTGTTGAAGCCCTAACCCCCAAAGCGATGGTATTGGGAGGTGGGGCCTTTGGGAGTAATTGGGTTTAGATGAAGTCACAAGGTAGAGTCCCCACGATGGAATTAGTGTCCTTGTAAGAAGAGGAAGAGAGACCAGAGCTCTCTCTCTCCAAGGGCACAAAGAAGAGGCCACGTGAGCAGAGAAGGCGGCCGTTTGCAAGCCAGGAGCAGGGCCCTCGCCAAGAACCAAATCTGCTGGCACCTTGGTCTTGGACTCCCAGCCTCCAGGACTGTGAGAAATAAATGTTTGTCGTTTACACCACCAAGCCTGCCGTATTTTGTTATGGTAGCCCGAGCAGACTCAGACAGACACCGTGGGGCAAGTACTACTGCTGTGGAATCCACCCACTCAGATCTGAAAGGCTCCTAAATAACAACTCTGAGGTACTTCTAAACCTTGAAATTACTTACAAGCAGAGAATATTAATAAAAACTTTTGAGGGCTTCCTGGTGATCCTAGCAAAGATGCCTTCCAGTCTCAGAAGACGAGGAACGCTTCCCACCTTCTCACCTCTGTATGGAGTGGTAAGCCACAGCTGCAGTCACACCCACAGGGAACCAGTCCCTTGGAGGAAATGCTCACACACGCAGACTAAGCTGCAGCACCTTAACCTGAACTTTCCCAAGACTCACTGGGATACACCTGCTCAACTGCTGACACTGGTCTGCTAGAAAGGGTTAGCGACAAGAGACATAAAAACGAAAAAGGCATATTTTACCAAAATTAAAAAAAAAGAAAAGAGGCCTAACCAGTTAATAAATCAACTGTTTCAGTTGGCTTAAATGAGAAATTCTCAGAAAAGCTTCTTTAAGGGCAGCCAGAACAGAGCAACCCTTGATTTTTCTAGGTGCTTCTTTCACAAGTTAACTAAGTGTTTCAAAGTCTGATTACTACTTATGGATTTTATCGACCATCAACGCCCTCCTCCCTCCCAGCTTCCTTTGAGAATTCCATCTTTCAATAGAACCCCACCCAAGTTAAGGTCTGATTTCCTCCATCACACCCTGACCGATGATTCCCGCTCGCATGGGTTTCTCCTC
The DNA here is from genome assembly GCF_028564815.1 of Eubalaena glacialis. NCBI lineage: Eukaryota > Metazoa > Chordata > Mammalia > Artiodactyla > Balaenidae > Eubalaena > Eubalaena glacialis. Next base: position 92,960,081 of record NC_083728.1, on the reverse strand, counting down.
CCTCTGCGTGAGGCAGGTGCCCTGTGCAGGCGTCTGGACCCCGGCTCTGGGGGAGGGGAAGGGGCGAGGTGCTCCTTCTGCAGCCCGTGGCTGCAGGGAGCACAGGAGAAACTCCGCATCTGTGACCTGGATAATTAAACAAACGCTGCACCCCAGGCATGGTGCCCGGTGCTACCACACCTCTCAGAGTCTACCTAAAAGGAAGGCACCGCTGCCCTCTTTGATCCCGGAGCTGAAGCTCCAAAAATATGGAGCAAAAGTGGTGAGTGAGGCCGGGGCTCTTCCCATTCCTCCAGCTCACTGAGCACTTGCTGAGGTTGACTAAATTTGTTGAAATCTGGTAAAAGGAGGTGGGAAGGAGGTTGACGCTACCATCCTTCGAAACTTTCAGATTAATAGTACATTATAGCTAACCAGAATTATTTAAACCCAAAGATTTCTTTCAGAAACAATGCATAAGATTTATAAAATTGTTTTCTGCAGACATTAATTTTTATAATTCATTTAAAAAGGTTTCCATGGGCTTTTCTGATTACAAAAATGATACATATTTCTACCACAATTAAAATTTTTAGGTAATTTTAAAAATACATGTTTTTGTAATTTTAAACATATATAAAATAAAAAAGGAAGATAACAACTGAGATGGTTCAGTGGATATGTTTTCTCCAGCTTTTGATTTTCTATGCATTTGTGTGTATATATATATATATATATATATATATATATATATATATATATATATATACACTTTTTTTTTCACTTTCTAAACAGAGACAGGACTCTCCTATATATATAACTGATTTTTAATCTGCTTTTCCCACTTGATTTTTCAGGGACTTCTTTCTATGCCAACACACAGTTCTCTTCTAGGTTTTCTAATAGCTGTATAGCATTCTGTCACGAATTAGTATTCTAATTTAGTCAGCCAACCCCTACTGGACGGTATTTAGATTATTTCCTTTTTGCTTTTGCTTTTATAAGCAATACAATCAACACTGTTCACAAATAATTTCTGCATATTCATCTAATTATATTTTCCCTTTCAAATTCTTATCATTATTATTATAAATTATGGCATCGTATAAGAAAAGTGCATAAAAGAAAACTGCACAATTGAACTGATAAAACAGCAACCCACCCACCAGGGTCAGGAGCGGACCATGACCAGCACCCCAGAAATGCCCTCATGATATGCTCTCTGACTTCTGTGCTGATGCTGGTGATACTGTTTCCTAACCTGTCATTTCTCCCTTCTAGTTTTATCCCATAAGCACGTGTTCCTCAGCACTGTGGCTGCATTTTTAAGGTAATCATGCTGTGCGTATGTACGTTTCATGGAATGAAAGTGCACGCGAGCAATGGGTATTCTTCCGTGTCTGCCTTCTTTAGTTCAACGCCACACGTCTGTTGAAGGGAGCTGTCCTTTGCCCACGTTCTCTGCAGTACTCAGGAATAAAAAACAGTGTATTTACCATCTTACTCTTGAGGGACATTTGGATTGTTTCCAATTACGAATAATGCTGCTATGAACATTTGCATACCTGCCTTTATGTGTTCCTAGGAGTGGGACTATTCAGCCACAAGGAATACATATCTTACGCTTTAGTGAACAATACCAATCTGTTTTCTAAATTGGGGGCCCCAATCTACACCCACCCCCCGCCCCGCCCCAGCATGTATTCAATATGAGAGTTCCTGTTACTCCACATCCTTGCCAATTCTTGGAACTGTCAAATGTCTTAGTTTCTGAAATCTGGTGAGCGTATAATATTATTTCCTCTTCTCAGAAATGCCTTTCAAGCCTTGAATCCATTTTTCTATTGAATTGCCTATTTCTTGCAGGTTTGTGGAGGTCCTTTAAACATTCTGGACACGTTTCCTTTGCAGGTTATAGATGGTGAACATGTTCTCTGGATGAACAGAAGTTCTTAATTTGATGGTAGTCAAAGTATTAATCTTTTCCTTCTGCATTTGCAGTTTTAATGACTTCGACTCTTCCCCACCCCCAAGATCATGAAGATGCTTCTATATCACCTCCTGAAAGATACATAGTTTTGCTTTTCGTATTTAGGTCTCTAAGCCATTTGAAATTGGGTGTGTGTATAGGGATCCATTTTCATTGTTCTCTATGTGGTTCCACCAATTTGCTTACCTTATTCTGTTCCAATACCTCCACTATATTGCTTATTAAATTGTTTTAAAAAATAAATCTCAGTATCTATTAGAGAAGGGGATAGCAAACTTTTTCTGTAAAGATCCAGATGGTAAATGTTTTAGGTTATGGGGACCACATACAGTCATCTTTACTGCATATTCTTCTTCAAATGTAAAAAAAAAATTTTTTTTAAACTAGGGGTTCAAACAAAAATAAGCCAAAAGAAAGTTCGCCTTCAGGCAGTAGTTTGCTGACCTCCATGAAGAGCAAGTCTCTCCCACTTTATTCTTCCCAAGTGGTGTGACATCATTCATCCTCAGGGGAATGCAAACCAAAACCACAATGAGAAAAATAAAACAAAGCTAAGGCCTCACACTTCCGGATTTCAAAACTTACTACAAAACTACAGTAATCAAAATAGTGTGTTACTGGCATAAGGACAGATACATAGACCAATGGAATAGAACTGAGAATCTAGAAATGAACCCAGACATGTATGACCAATTGATTTTCGTCAGGGGGCCAAGACCACTTGATGGGGAAAGAACAGATGTTCGACAAATGGTGCTGGAACAGCGGATGTCCATGTGCAAGACAAGGAGACTGGACCCCTACCTCACTCCATATACAAACATTCACCCAGAATGGATAGACAACCACAATGTAGTCGAACAACCTAAATATAAGAAGGAAACACAGGGGTAAACCTTCCTGATCTTGGATCTGACACCAAAAGCATGACCAACAAAAGAAAAAATACCAGGCAAATTAGTCTCCATTCTTTCTTATGTTTCAAACCCTCCACCTGGAATCCCTTTCCTCTTGCTTCCAGTGTAGCCCCTATGATTCCTTTAGGTAGGATTTGCTGATGATCAACTTTGTTTGAAGATGTCCCTTTTGTGCTCTCAATTTTACAGAATTCTAGATTAGGAATTACAGTCTCTCACAGGCACCACCTCAAAGCATCGTTTACTCTTTCTGGCTTCTGCTGCAGCTTTGGGGAAGAAAGCTGTCATACCGTCACTCACTGAAAGTTCATCTCTACCTTTTTCTGTAGCTACTTTTAAGATTTTCCTCTGTCTTTGGTTTTCTGCAGTTTTGTTACGATTTATCTAGTTATAGCGTTTTTAAATTACTAATCTTGCTTGGGATTCACTGGGATTCTTGACCTTGTGATTTGATACACTCTGTCAGCCGTTACCTGTTCCAGTACTGCCCCTGCCCTGGTCTTCTTTCTGTAAGTCCTGCTTAAATGTATATTAGACCTTCTCACTTCATCCTCGATACCTCTCAACCTATCTTTCATCTTTTCCCTGTTTTTGTCTCTCTGTTCTACATTCTTGATACTTTCTTCCAATATTTCTTCTACTTTATTAATACTCTCTTTTATGGGGTACAAACTACCGAGTTTTTACTTTTGGTTTTTGTATTTTTCAATTCTAGAAGTTCTGGTTTGTTCTTTCAAAATATGTTACAGCACTTTTAGTAAGTTTACAGTTTTTCCTGAAGATATTTTCTAACTTTTATTTCTTTATACACATATAAAGTTATATATGTAGAAAGAATAGTTGTTTATACACATACTTTATATGTACAACTTTACATGGGTATAAAGTACATTTGTTTTAAAATCTGTGTCTGATAAGTCTAATACCTGAAGACTGTGGGTCCATTTCTGCTGTCTGTTCTTTCCTCTGATTCTAGGCATTGTGCCCTGTCTCCTTGTGACTTTGGCTATCTCTGTGATGCCCTCTGCCCTCAAAAACATCATTTGTGGGGAATCTCCAAGGTTTAGGACTCGAGTGTCTTTTCCAGAGAGGGTTTCCGTTTGCTACTTGGGCACACTACCTGTTTGGTGTCACTTTAACCTAAATTCAGAGCACTGGGGTTCTTGGACTGCTCTTGTAACTCTGGGTGGCAAGTCCCCTGAGGAGCCAGTCTACAGGTGGGTTTTCTTTTGCCTCTTCCCTCCTCCCTGCCCTGGCTCAGCAGCCAAGCAAAGCTCTCTTCTCTCCCTCTTTTGTGGGTTTACTTTTGGTTCATCCTCACCCTCTGAGGTCCCAGCTTATTATGGAAGAGTCTCCTACCAATTCCTCAACTTTGATCTTAAGTTTCTACCTCTTTTTGAGTCCCTGAAAAGTCTGTCAAACATCATAGCTCAGGTTCATGATTTAGATCACCAGCTCTCTCAGGAAAAAACCACTGCTCGGGGTCTGCTTATCTCTCGAGGTTCAACTCTCTATTAGGGTTTGGCCTGGTCATACTTTATAAACTTGTCAGCGCTTAGCTGCTTTCATAAAGTTATTTTTAACATTTTATCTAGCATTTTAAATTATTTTCAGCAGAAGTCTCTAGATAACTAGTCCACTGTAATTAGAAGCCGGAAATCTTATAATTATGGCTTTAGGATAAATTCCTTGGAAGTTGAACTACCTCCAGAGGATATAGCACTTTATGTTTTGACACAAACTGAGAAACTGAATCACATTATACTCCCCCCACCTATGTGTATGCAGGATCTATTTCCTATGACCCCAATCAGCCCAGGACATTATTAATCACCACCAATCTAACCGACAAAGATTATCTCATTACTGCTTTAATTTGCATTTCCATAGTTAGTAGCAAGGCTGGTAATCCTACTTCTTCTTTCAATCAGTCTTCTTTTATACACTTACAAGAGCTCTCTCATGCAGGCTGCAGCTGTTTTATACCCTCTCTTAACATATAGAAAACACCTCTGTTTTATGTTGCGGATTTTTTTTCTAATTTGTCATCTGCCTTTTAACTTTCTTTATGCTGACTTTTCCCATACAACAGTTAAAAATGTTTACTTAGTCAAATCCATTATTCTTTTTCTTTGGGGTTTCTGGCCTTGTTATCATGCAACATATTCCATTATTGATTCTACTATATATCACATTTCCACCCTGGGTCATTATGTCACTGGCTTACAAACCCTCCAGAGGTAAAGGTTTACAGCAACATTTTTCACAAAGATCTATGTTAAAATGCATAACACTTCATTTTTTTTTTTTTTTTAAGGAATAGCTTTTTTGAGGTCTATAAGTATATAATACTCTTTGTGATTAATGAAATGGAGGGGAAAGGCCAGCATCACAAGCAGGAACACATAAGTTTCTCACCAGCACATGATCCAAGAATAGCAAATACCTCCGCTTCCTGCTTCTGTGTCCTCAGGCAAGAGCCACTCCAGAGGCAAACTAAGAGTGCCGCCCTCTGCAGAGCTGGGTCCAAGGCCTGAACATGCCTCCAGCAAGAGCTAGTCAAGGTTCCTGTGCCCTAATCTTGGCTGGGCCACTCATCAGCTTTGCCACTTCAGGCACATTTCTTTAACTCCCAGGTCGCAAATTGTCTCAGTATCAAACAGGATTTGCTTAGAGGGTTTCTCAAGTCCCTCCGACCTTAACAGTAAGTTTTAGGAAGACTGAGATTCTCCCCTATGGACCACACTAGCAAAGTTAATTTAGTTTGAAAGGTTAAAAACTCACACACACATACACCGTATCAAACCCAAACTAAGAAAGTAATTGCCGATAATTCCATTTTCTCTAGAAATTATTCACTAACTTCTGACATTTCTGACGTCAGAAAAAAATGATGCATTCTTCAAATATATGTGTATATGTGTATATCTAGCTGTATGTGTACATATATGTGTGTATGTCTGTGTATCTGACTATAATTAGATAAAAAACTGTGGCACCTCCACACCATGGAATATGGCTCAGAAAAGATATTCTATTGATACTGCAACAACCTGGGTGTATCTATCTCAACGGCATTATGAGTGACAAACGTCAGCCTCGAAAGGTCACATTCTATCTGATTCCATTTGCACAATATTCCCCAAATGACAGAATGTTAGAGATGGAGAACAAATAAGTGGTTGCCGGGGTGAGGGATGCGGGAGGGAGAAGGGCAGGGTGACTATAACGGGTCAGCAGGAGGGCCATCTCTGTGGGGACAGGGCAGTTCTTATCTTGATCAAAGTGGTGGTTACACCAATCCCATGTGATAACATGACGGAGAACCACACATGCACAGGGTACCGATGTCCAGTTCATGGTTTTCACAGCAGACTGTACTCACGTAAGATGTAACTTGACCATTAGGGGAAATTGGGTGAAGGATGTGAGGGACCTCTCTGTACTATCTTTTAGACTTCCCGTGAATCTATAATTATTTCAAAATAAAAAGTTAAAAACAAAATGTGTTAGAAAAAATGAGCACCTAGTGGTGCTTCTTCCCAACAGAAAAAAAGAAGCAAAGGGTATCAATAGCAACGCACAAAAGAATAAATATAAATGGCTAATAAACACATGAAAAGAACTAAAAATCATGGGAATTTTCACTTATCAGGCTGGTAAAAATATAAGAAGAATAAAACTAGTATGACTGAGGGATTGGAGGAAAATGCTCTCATACACCATTCAAGAAGGTACAGCTGGTAGGAGTGTAAACTGGCACCATTTGCTGGCTTCAGTTTTCACTAATTAAACCCTAACCAAATACTACCTGGAGACTTCAGAACGCAACTCGCCGCCACCCCGCACACACGGGGACTGACAGCACCTGGCAGAGGAGTGGGGTCTCTAAGCTGCTTTCACTTGGCCTTCCTCAGCTCAAGATCTTTCCTCTTGGCATTCCTAATGGTAAGACCTGAGGAAATGAAGGCCAACTGATCTTCGCAGAAAGACTGGGTCATACAGTCTGAAATGTGTGTCCTGGCGGAGAGCACGGACCTCGAGAATAAGGTGCCAGACACGTCTGGATGGGCACGGGTGTGGCTGCACGTGCTTTGCGCTCTGGGGGCTGGTCCAGACACGTGGAGCAGCCTGGGAGCCACCACAAAGAAGAGAAATGGACTCTCCACCAGTGTCCGAAACTTGAAAGATAAAACACCGGGCTCAATATCGACCATCAGGCCTGATGCCGAGAGAATCCCTAAGCTGGACGGGCAGTGACACTAGATGACCTACACACTCCTCTCCGGGTCTCAGATACTCAGACCCAACCACTCCTCATCGCCCCTGGCTCCATCGCACTCAGTTCAGCCACCGTCACCTGCCACCTAGATTATGGCAAAAGCCTCCAAAGGGCCTCCCTGTTTCTTTTATCCATTCAACTGCCAAAGTGATCCGAGTAAAACGTAAATCAAACCGTATCACTCCTCTGCCCAAAGCCCAAGTCCTTCCAGCGGCCCCTCACAAGGCCTCCATAAGCCCCTCTGCTCTGCAGACCCCCCCCCACCTCCATCTGCTTGCTCTGGGACACAACACTTGCCCCCACCCCAGGGCCTTTGCACTTGTTACTCTTCTGGGCTAGAACACACTTCCCTCTTCCCCCAGGGCTTGCCTTCCCGTCTCCTTCAGAGAGTTCTCAAACGCCACTCGGGGGAGCTCCATCAGTTGGGGCAACGAGCCAAAACACGGAGGCTTCAACAAACGTGGGCTGGGGTGCCTCGGCCACATGGTGTGTATTGCTTCCTCTTAGCTTTGCACTGCCTGCCCACTGCCCACGTTCTCGACACTGGACGGCTAGCGGGAAGGAGGAGAGAGGCCGGGGCGGACTGTCCGGTCATTTTGAGGGCCAGCCTCAGACCTTGGTTCCACGGCTGCACCCAACCAGGGAGAGTAGGACATGCAGCCTGGCCCTGTGGCCACACTCCCAGCTCGGCCACCACGATGGAAGGGAAAACAAAAGGTGGGGAGGCCCAAGAATCGCTAGGGAAACTCCCCGTGACCACCCTGTTTCTCCATCGAGGCTCCTCTCCACACTCTCTACCCAGTTCCCCGCTTCACTTTTCTCTAATCGCACAACATGCATGCTCGTGCACGCGTGCACACACTAATACACATAATGCACGTGCACGTGCACACACACGTCTATTACTAATTTATTTACTGTCTGTCTCCTCTTGTCAGAAAGTCAGCTCCACATGGGCCGGGATTTTTTCGTTTGTTTGTTCGCTACTATTTTCCAGGATTTATAAGAGTGCCTGACACGGGGTGGCTGCTCCACAAATATTTGCTGAATGAATGAATTCCATGAAGCTAAAAAAGACACACAAGACGGTAAGCACAGTTGCGAGATTTCGCAGTTGCGAGATTTCGCAGTTAGCCCGAATGTAACGCTGCGAGAATAGCACGCCCGACCCCGCCTTCCCTGGGGTCCACACTAAGCACCAGCAGCCCCCCATCACCGCCCCCCTCCCCCATCATCTCAGAGGCAAAAAGGTCCAAAAAGGGCTCTGGCAGAGGCTGCAGCACCAAGTTCCAGCCGGCGAGGGCAAGGGCGAGGGCGAGGCGGGCGCGCTGGACCGCACCTGCATGAAGCCGCCCTAAAAGGCAGAGGGTGGACTCTCCTTCCGCCCCCTCTGCCCCCTCCTGTCTGGCTGGGACGCAGGCTGGTGGCCAAGTCTGAGGACAGGGGCCACGGAGTAGGACACGGGGAAGGGTCTGGACAGAGACCCACCCGGCTACCCCTTCTTTCATGTGACAGGGAAAAGGAAGAGTCACTACTGTTTGGGGTTTCCCGTCACATGAAACCCAGCTTCACGGAAAAAGTACAGACACCCAGGAATCTTGCCACCTGCCACAAACAGCAGGGGACCACTGGCGTTTCGAAGTAGAAAGACTCTTTGAAATGTTCCAGACTGTACCACAGGAAAACCTGGGGCTGAAGGCACCGTCCCTATCACACTTTCTGGGGGTTCCCTTGTCTCCCTCTGATCTAAACCGTGGATTACGGTATTTAAAAAAATCAAGAGACAGGACATCTTAACAGCAGGGAAAAGAGGAAGAAGCAAAAGGATTACAACAAACAAGGGGTGGACCTGGGAAACACTCAAGACTGGCAGAGAGACCTCTAGACTCTCACAGCACTGCTACCCCCAAATAGCCCACGGGTGTCACCTGTCACTCGCCAAACATGCTGCTACTTCAGGACTTACTCTTAGTCAACCAGCTACCATGACACTGTTCCCCAAGTGGCTGAAAGTAACCACCAAGCCATTACAGAGTAGATTCCTTTCCTAGAAGGACAGGGGACTGGGCACAGAAAATGCCCCAAACTGCCTGTCACTATATGTCACTTTGTTTCATGTGGCCTCGAAGAAAGTTACAAAAAGTTACTGTGGCTGCAAATCACCCCATCTTCCATTTAGCCCCGCCCTCTAGCGCCTCAAAAGCTTCCTTACTAAGCAAGCTCAGGGAAAGAATTTTGAAACCCAATTAAAATAATACTAGCAAAAGCACAGGCAAGTTTCCAAAGGAACATTAACCTGTGGTGTCAGGCCTTTCTGGAAAGTGATTGGCTCATTCTTTTTTTTTTCTAAAAAGATGTAACCACCACACAGCACAAGCTGCTGTTTGTTTCAGGAATGCAAAGGAGAATTCTGGGCACTACTTTATCCCAGAGCTTCACCAAAGAAGCATTCCAAGCCTGAGAACTTGTAAACCATGGTTCTCCAGCCCTTAAAAAGCACATCCATCGGGTGAGGGGTGGGCAAAGACCACAGGCCGTGCTGACAATGTGGACCTTGCCTCTGTGAGCTGATGCAATAAACCCGTTGTAATTCCGAAGCCCCAGACGTCACAAAAATCGAGCACAACACGTGGATTTTATGTTAGGAACTAGGCGGGTAATTCCGGCGATTCTTCTTATAGTTAGCACGTTACTCACTTCGCCGCAGGGTAATTTTCCTCTTAAAACCTCACACCCAATTGGTTCTAACACGGCAGCATACACACACACAACCGTGATGGGTCTCTCCTCTACATCTAAAATTCAGCCTTAGAGTGAGCCTTTTCTAGCAATTTAGCCATCTCTGGTAATGTTACAAAGACTCAGTTCTTCTAAACACTACAGAAAAAAGAAACCTCTGTAATTAGCAGAATCACTTGACTTCCAGAAATCAAGAAACACTGTGCCATCAACGTAAACTCCCTCCTCTGAACTGAGTCTCCAGCTCCATCTTCCAAAGCCAAGAGGATGAAGACATTTTCAAGAAAGCACAAGGCCCTGCCACTTCGAAATAGGAACTGGAAGGAAGTAAAAAACGATTCACAATACAGTGAACTTTTTTTAATATCCAAGTGTGAAGCAAAAAGCATCTGAGGAGAGAACAAACTGTACTCTCCATGTGTGCTGAACATTCATCCGCGGAAAGTCCCCCAAACTTCTGAACAAGCAAATGCCAGGCTCATAATCGGACAAGAGGAAGTTAGGTGAGGACTCGAGCAGAGGTACCAAACTCCCCTGTAACTGTCCAGTCCTCTAAGAAAAGACACACTGAACCCACAGGAACAGTTAAGTTGTTAAATGCAGCTGCTGGGCTGCAATTTCAATAGTACAGTTGTGAAAAGCAAAAACTGGTTCCGTTTATCCCAGCAGCTCTGTACCTACTGATTTTCCCTGCTCACACGGCATGTTTGGAGGGCACAACGATGATGAAGAGGATGATTAACTAGATAACAAGCAAAGAGTTGTGCAAAGAACCGGGAGCGGTAAATCCTAAGACTAAGGCCTAAGGCAAAGGGAACCCCTCCTGCCCAGGTTCAAGTTCACAGTCCCTTAACCGGACTTCTACAGGAGCCCCCCACAGCCTTCGCCTCCAGTCTGCCCCCCTTCAGCCCATCGTACGTGCTACCGACAGTGGTTTCTGGAAGCACTGGCAATCGGGTCCGCTCCTCTCTCTTCACACACCTCACTGGCCCCTCTGCTTACAGGTGACTCCCAGCTGCTCAGCGTGGCCCGCGTGGGCAACCCCCCACCCCCGCTGTGCCGCCTGCAGACCACGTGCCCGCGGCAGGAGGGTGAGGGGTGGAGACTCACCCAGGCCTCAGCAGCCCTGGACAGCGTCTCCCTGCACGGGACCCCTGTGCTCCGGGAGGTGGCGGGCACTGCCGAGGCCTTGCTCAGGGGCAGCCAGGCCAGAACTGACCTGGCACAGAGGAGGGGCAGAGGCACGAAAAGCGCGGAGAAGCAGCGCAAACCACACGTAAAGCTCCTGCCTCACCCCCAGCCCCGCACTTAGCCAACCGAGTCCCTTATCGTGCAGGCAGTTGGAGTGGGAGAGCTGTTCCCTGCACACCAACGCCTGCCGACCGGCCGGGGCGGCCTCTCCGGGGGCAGCACTGCTGCTCGGGCGGCACGGAGCTCTGCAGCTCCCTGGCGAGGCTGCCCCTGCCGCCTCCCTCCCAACTGTGCCCCCCGTTCGTCCCTACCTAATCTTGAGAAGATCTCCTCCAAAAAATCTCCCCACCCCTCCTGCCAGGTGGGATTGCCTACCTTCTTCCTTTATGCCTAATGTAGCTGGACAGTCCTCAGTTATACTTCTTAGCACACTTTATTGCAATTGTTTGCTTGGATATCTGTCTTACCAGCTTTTTGAGGAAACTGCACTTGACCTCGGCAGAGTGCCCGGCACACAGAATAGGCTCCCTGAAAGAGCGCCCACCACACCGCCTGGCAAGGAGGACCATGACGTACAAATTCTCAGTCACTATCAGTGCAGGAGTTACATACACACAGAAGACCAGCGGCCCGCCTGCTGCACCATTCCAGAACTAGACCGCAGATTAAAAGGTGTACGTAACCGAAAGCAGATCATGGAAATACTACCCATGTGCTGTATCATAAGCACATTAGTTAATGATAATTTGCCAGATGTGTTTAACAAGTTCGAAGTTCTCTTACTGGAGAAAGGGCATGTAAAGTAGACCATATTTATGTGACTTATGACAGAAACTTCTCTTTTAGTTCTGCTGTGTCTTCCTCAAATGTGTTTTACAAGATTAGGTCTCACATAGCAAGGTTATCTCCCTTTCTTTTTTATGAAGCCAGAGAAGTGCTATCGAATCCTGTGTCTAAATGGCAGTTGACCTCAGTGACTATGCAGGAACAGGGGACTTGTGAGAAGGGCAAGGTTTCTCCTTTTCGGGACAGGGAGAGTCCCCTCTGAGGAGGAAAGGCCCTCACAAGGCAGTCACCAGACACTGCCGTTCTTCTTCCCCTTTTTGTTTCTGCCTCTGCCTGGAATGGCAAGGTAAACCAAGGGAGCAGAGGAAACAGGCAGCGTCTAACACCTGGCTGACAGCAGGTCTCACGGCGGCTGGGTCTCCACTGAGAGACCGTCAAAGGCTCTAAGAGTTCTGTCACCTGGGGAGGGAAAGAAAGTAACAAAACTAGTTGCTGAAACATCACCCTGGAAAGGTTTCTGACACTAAGCAAAGGATCCGAAGAGAAAACTGACCACACCGTGTTAAGACGCTTAGGTTGCAACTGTCTATCTTGACGTAAAGACTATTAAGGGCCCACTGTCCATCGAGTTAATAAGATGCTCTCTAATTTTTTTAAATAAAAATATAGAAAAGTACGAAACATCAGAATAACAGACACTCACATACTTACCCTCCAATAAACAAAATCAGCAGCTTCATATTTGCTTTCGGTCATCGCAGTTCAAAAGCACACAACATGTGAACACCTGTCAGGTAACCACACCCTCACAAAGTCGGGCTGTTTGAAGCATAAGATCAAAACGATGGGATGACGGACCCACCTGGAGCCAACCTCCCCCAATCACTCGCCAGGTTCAGGTCCAGAGCAAAGGCTCTCTGGAGACGACAGGCTCATTTTTGGTCTTATTCCCTGCCATGTCCCCAGCATACTGCACAGTGCCTCGCACACAGTAGGTGCCCCATAAATGCTTAACTAATAAGTGACTATAGAAAGAAATAAGCAGACTGGCCTTTGAGGCCCGAGTTCCTCATAGTGATTGCTAAGAAGACAGGGCCCTGGGGACTTCTCTGGTGGCCCAGTGGTTAAGACTCTGCGATTCTACTGTAGGGGGCACGGGTTCAATGCCTGGTTAGGGAACAAAGATTCCTACATGCCACGGTTTAAAAAAGAAAAAAAAAGATAGGGCCTTGGGAAGCCATGACCTTTTGGGTTTATTTCCCCATCTGTAGCGAGACAAGGGCTCCATGTACCAGCCAGGAGGGCCCGTCCTGCTCCAAAATACTGCACCCAATCGAGGATGGCGCACGCAGAAGTCTGACACAACCGCCCCAGCACGCTGGTAAACGCTCCTCGCAAATATTCAGCTCCGGATGTTTATATTTCCTTCTTTGGTAAATTCTCAATTGATAACAGCAACTTCCATCCCAACTCTGAAGAGACTAGAATCTTCTTCCCCAGACCATGCGAGTTGACTGGGGCGGAGGGGGAAGGGAAGACTTAACCCCCAATTTCACACTTAGATATTGTGTATTCCCTCGCTGTTTCTGATATTCCTGCCCTTTAGAAGATTAAAATTTCCTTTTTATGGCAAATCTGTCTTCTAGTTCATCTGACTCTTTCACTTTAATTTTTAAACTTAACTTGAGAATGAATGTGAAAAGGAAAGAGTTATAAAAATGTCATCCTTCAGATCCACCGATGGACAGTAGAATTAGTGGGCAAAAGCTTGAAGAGAAACAGGATATTTGCATAGTTGCAAAGTATCTCCCCCAAATATTTATGTTACAGAGAACAGTAGTAACTTTATAGTGGAGAAACCTGGCAAACACCCTGCTAACCGAGTAACCAAGGCTCACATCGCCAGGAACTGGACGTATCGAGAGCATGTACCCCTGACAGGATGCTCTGGGCAGACACATCACTTCAGTGGCTTTCTTGCCAAAAAACGCATCATCTCATTCTAATGATGAGAAAACACCAGACAAACCCAAATAGGGACATTCTACAAAATGACTGACCGGTGCTCTTTCAACGTGTCACAGTCATGAAAACCCAGGAGAGACCGAGGGGCTGTCACTGACAGCAGACTCAGGAGAAACAAGGACGAAATGCAGGGTGGGGTCCCGAGGCCGATCCTGCCTTGTAAGAAGGGCTTCTACAGGAAAAGCGGTTAAACCTGAATGAGGTCTACGGGTTAATTAACAGTACCGTACCAACGTCAGTTTCCCGCTTTTGACGAGCGTGCTACGACTGTGTAAGACGTGAGCATCAGGGGAGATCAGGTGAAGAGCACGTGGAAGCTGAACTGAGAGAGGATTATCAGGCAGACTGTGCAGAACCCCGCAAATAAATGAGAAAACTACACGTAACTCATTAGTAAAAAACTGGCAAAAGACAGGAATAGGCATTTCCCAGAAGAGGAAACACACACAGCCAATAAGTCTGGGAAACGTCAATTAAACCCTAAGGAGATACTATAAAACTATAGTGTACCTTGGCTCCTTCGGCTAAAAGGAGATTCTTAAACATTTTTAAAGTCTGATAACACCAAAGACTGGCCAGGATGAGAGCTCTGCGCTGCTGGCAGAAGCACAACTGGTATAATCACTTTGGAAAATAACTGGACATATCATGTCTATTTGGAGGCATATATGCCCTACAACTGGCCAATTCCCCTCCTTGGTATATGTCCTGGAGACGCCTGAACATGTGCATCTGGGGGAGCACGGGAGAGAGCGCAGCAGATTTGTTTGTAATAGCAAAACATGGAAAACGATTCCAAAGTATACGCACGAGAGAACGGATGCATCCGAGTACATCCACACAATAGGATAGCAGACAGCAGCGAACATGAAAGGACCACAGCCACATGCACTGCATGAATAAATTTCAAAATACTGGGTGAAAAATGCAAGTCACGGAAGAATACATACAGGATGAAACCATTTATGTAAAGTTCGAAAATAGGGAAAACTCAAGACTCTTTTTTAAAAATAAATACATAGTATGGCAACACCATAAAGAAAGGCAAGGGACCAGTGACTTAAAACTTGGGAACCTGTTTCTCAGGGGCAAAGGGATGTGAAGGTCAGTGCGATTTCTGGACACCCCAGGGGGTGCATTTATATCAGCCGGGCACATCTATTCTAGTTATAGGAGAAATATGATACTCATCTTCATATGCAGTTAATGTTGAAGGATACTTAGGAAAAAACCAGAATGCAAATAGGCTAAACACCCCAAATTTTCTGTTTAAAGACTCATATCCTAAATGAAGCTAAGTGACAAAGATGACTAGGCTTTGTGAAACTTTCAGACCTTAAAATAAAAGGAAAGAATCCTCAGGGAACAACTTGGAAGGGTTCAGATTAGCTTCCCAGGCATAGATCTGAAAACATTCATGATTTGCCAGGCAGGACCCATACTTCACAGCTGGAAAGTTCTCTTAAGGACGCATTAACTTCCTACTATGAACAAGATCTAGAAAATGTGAGCTCCTTGAGTTACACCAATCTTGACTATTTTAAGAATCCTTCATATTCCTTGAACAGAAACATTTATCTAGCCTGAGTGAATTAATTTTGTTCCTCTCAAACCATTTAGATAGCTTAATTAGCCTCTGTTATGTGTTTCCGTTCTTAAATATCAGGGTTTAGAGCAATTTACAGCTTGCCTGTACTTTTACAGTTTTTAAAGGAAATTCTACCAAAGGTCAAGAACACAGTCGTGTAGTCCAGACAGAGGGCTCACTCACCAGCTGAAACTCGCTCCTCCGGCTGAAAGCTTCCCTGATGCCAGAATCCCTCCATAGCGCGCTCAGAGCAGGTACGTACAGCTGAAAGGTGGCAGGCTCCACGGGCAGCCCTGCTTTGTTCTCAAAGGCCATGAGGAACATCCCGTGCTTCTCATTTTCAGAATACTGCCAAGGAATACCAAGCTTGTCTCGTGCATCAACCAGAACCCTTGAGCCCTAGGAAAGAAAAGAAATCAAAAGGATTTCATTGTGCTGCAAAGGCTAAATCACAACAGAGAACCTCGATGTGGGCATTAATCGTCATACAGCAGGAAACTCACAAGCTGCAACCAGGATTTGTCTCTCGGTTTGTTTTGTCCTGGCATGAATGTCCTGCTCCCAGGAATGTAAGACAGACGGACACACAGATCACATCACAGGCCTGCCCTTTGCTGTCACTCATTTGAAAAGGTCCCGGAAGGCAGAAAATTGAATGGGGAAGAAGCGGCAACAAACTCAGCAAAGTGACATTTGAAAATGAAGCGTGAACCACGTCAGTGAAAGAGACAGTGTTTTAAGACAACTACAACTGTAGTATTACAGCTGTCATCATCACTGAAATCTGGCAGCTCCTCAACACCAGAGGATACACTGCTCATCCCAACTTAAAAGGAGTGGGGAACATAAACACACAGGCAGTCACGAGATGGGAAGAGACCGAAATGGACACAAGTCAAGCGGCCCACCCATTGAAAACAGGAGCTGGGGGACCACGTTCTAGATTTGTGATGATGAGAAACTATTTTTCATTGATTTGCTTATTTCCTCACTGTTAAAAATAAAGTTAGGATTTTCTGCCTTTTCCTTACCTCACTGACAGGGTCAAGGGGACAGAGAAACAGCCTAAACTAAAATAGTATTAGGGAAAGCGGCCAAATTGTGGAAAATACTGTCGTGGTGAAAACTGCCTCCCTGGGCAGGAAGGAAGTAGGTCTAGTCCATCTTTCTCAGGTTAGTGCTTCGAAGTTAGCAACACAGCATCTAAGGAAGTTTCTGAGTTCTTCTGACGGGACCCCCTCAATACTCCCTGGCAGCATCAGTACTGGATGAGCCAGAGCAGAAGGGTCCCTCCCTACCTGGAAAGGCCTTGGCTGGCTCCGAGTGGTCTGGGGGACCTGGAACGATGGACAGCAGTACCCTGTCCCCTAGCACAGAGAACGGCAGGACATCACTGCCCAGCTGGCACTTACTTTTTTTAAAACAAAAACAGCCTTGTTGGAGTATAAGTCACATAACATACAATCCCCCATTGACACTGTGCAGCTCGATGGTTTACCCCAAACCAGGGCAAAGGAGACGAGTCTGTGCTGCCTGCCTCTGCTGTAGCACCTGCCTTGAACCACCAAGGTGAGTGGTAATGGTGACCAGAAACTAGCTACAGTCTCCCCTCCAGACCCAGGGAGCCGGACTGCCTGGTTAGAGATGTTCCTGTGAGCTCCCTCCTCGGGGTCCTTGCTCATCTGCCACTGGTGACCATGGCCAGTCCTTCTGATCCACAAACTTGTTTAATGCTTCCCTGGGGCGAAGCCCTGACATAGGCACTGTGGGAAAACAAAATGCTTATGAAGCAATGTCCGAGCTCTGGACACTCAGAATCTGGCTAGGGAGACAGATATGTGGATTTAAAAAATTAACACCCACTAATAATAAAAACTCTCAGAAAACTAGGAATAGAGAACTTCTTCAACTTCATAAAAACACTGGCAAAAACTCTACAGCTAACACCAAAATCAATGGTGAAAGACTGAACGCTTCCCTCTAAGAATGAGAACAAGACAAGGATGCCCACTTTTATTACTGCTATTCAGCATGGTTCTAGCCAGTGTGGTAAGGTGAAGGAAAGAAATATAAGGTACATGGATTAGAGAGAAAAAAAATAAAACTAAGCCTATTTACAGATGAAATGATGGTCTACGTAGAAAATCCCAAGGAATATACCAAAGAAACTCCTAGAATTGAAGTTAATTCAGCAAGGATAGAGGATGTAGGATATAAAAATCAACCTACAAAAGTCACCTGTCTTTCTATATACTAGCAATTAACATATGGAAATTGAAATTTAAAATGCAATACTATTAATAATCACACAAAAATGAAACACTTAGGTATAAATCTAACAAAACATGTACAGGACTTGTATGCTGAAAACTATAAAATGTGTTGATGAAAGAAATGTGTTGATGAAAGAAATCAAAGATCTAATAAATGGAGGGACATACCATGTTCATGGATTGGAAGCTTCAACATAATAATGATATCAATTCTCTCCAAATTGATATACAGGCCTGACAATTTCTAAAAAATCCCAGCAAAATCTTTTATGGATATAGATATAACTATTCTAAAACTTATATGGAAAGGCACTAGATTAACTAAAACAATTGTGAAAAAGAAAAATTAAGGGGGAGGAATCCAATTTCCAGATTTATTACATAGCTACAGTAAGCAAGACTATGCAGTACTGGTGAAGGACTAGACACATAGATCAATGGAACATAACAGAAAACCCAGAGATGGTCCCACATAAGTATGGTCAATTGACTTTTTTGAAGATCCAAAAGCAATTAAATAAAGAGTAGCCTTTTCAATAAATGATGTTGGAGGAATTGGATGTCCATAAGCAAAGGAAAAAAAAAACAAAAACCTTGACCTAAACCTCACACCTTAAACAAAATTGACTCAAAACGTAAAACTATTGCATAGGAGAAAAACTTCAGGACCTACAACTTGGCGAACAGTCCTTAGACATGACACAAAATGCATGGTTCATAAAAGAAAAATATCGATAAACTGGACTTCATCAAAATTAAAGCTTTTGCTCTGCAAAAGACTCTCTTAAGAAAATGAAAAGACAAGCTAGGGACTGGTAGAAAATATCTGCCAACCACATATCTGACAAAGGACTCATATTTAGAATATACAAAGAATGCTCAAAACTCAATAGTTAAAAAAACAAACAACCCAGTTGGAAAGTGGACAAAGACATGAAGAGTTGTTTTCACCAGAGAGCACACACACAGCAAGTAAGCAGATGAAAAACAGGATGTCCAAGTTCACTGGCCATCAGGGAAAAGCAGACTAAGACTTTGATGAGACATCACTACACAACTATTAAAACAGCTAAAACAAAAAGCAGTGACAACACCAAATGCAGAGATATGTGATCTCTAATACACTGCTGGTGCAGATGTAAAATGGGACAACCACTCTAGAAAACAGTTTTTCAGTTTCTTAAAAAAATTCAGCATATGCTTAACATACAACCCAGCAACCTCACTCCTGGGCATTTATCCCAGAGAAATGAAAATTTATGTCCACACAAAAACCTGTGCAGGAATGTTCACAGCAGCTTTATTCACAATGGCCACAAACTAGAAACAACCCAGATGTACTTCAATAAACAATGGTTCAACTGTGGTACCTCTGTACCATGGAATACTATTCAGCAACGAAAAGGAATGAACTACTAAAGCACAAAACTTAGATGGATCTCAAAGGTCACATACTACGTGATTCCATTTATATAATATGCTTGAAGTGAAAAAATCATAGGGGTGGAAAACAAAATTAGTGGCTGCTAGGGATTAGGGCTGGTAGAGGAAAGAGGGTGAGTGTGACTCAAGAGGGGAGGGGGATCTCTGTGGTGACGGGGCAGTTCTGTATCTTGATAAGCAGCGCTGGTTACACAAAACTACACAGGTGATGGTAAGTCTCAGAATCCCACACATACGTTGTACCAATGTCAGTCTCCTGGTTTTGATATTGCACTATAGATACATAAATTGTAACCGCTAGGGGAAATTTCCTGTGAACCTATAATTATTTCAAAATAAAAGTAAAAAAAAAAGTTAACTAGCAATTACAGCGATATATATTCCAATTACATGGAATATATAGTAACCTATATAGTATATGGAATATATAGTAACCTTTCCACAAAGGGGAGGTTACTAGAGGCCAAAGGAAGAGAGACTGGTAGGAAGAGGTGAGGCTCAGAAAACCCTAAGCGCCGAATAATTTCAACAAGTGGCAACAGTGGATCAGAACCTACCCAGAGGGGAAACAGGGCTCAAATCAATCCTCAGCTCTCCTTCCTCCCTGTCCCCTCCTCCACCCATTCCTGCACTCTCTCTGGCGACATCACCCCGACTCCCCCCGCCCCAGAGGACAATAGTGAAAATGTTCGAGAACCATGGAGACAAAGATGCTTCACATGCTCCCCATTACGCGCAACAGCAAGCATCCGAGCACAGAGAAGGGAGAAGCAATTTGTCTGGTGAGCTTCTAGGCAAAGGGTCACAGCACCTTTGTGTGAATCAGAGGAAGGTTCCCGCCGGCTCGGCAAGGAGCTGGGTCAGGACTTCAGCCCCACCTGCCCCCGAGTCAGGCAGCCAACACACCTACCATTCATGATGGCCCTGCCCGCACGACTCAAATGCAGCACCTCCGACCTGACACAAAAGCTATCTTTCCAGTGCTCTGTTTACGAGTTAAAAAGTTTACTTCCCAAGGAGCACACACAGCCTCACTCACGGGTTAAAGCGAGTCTCTACTCCCTCGGGAACTGATGTCGGAGGCAAAGGCAGGGAACCAAACAGGCCTTTAGAAGCCTGAGCCGTCGTTTACCAAGACTGCTTTCAATGCTGCACAGACCAGGCCTGCCCTAATTACTGGGGTGAACATAGGTTTGGCTTTAAAAAGCCCGGTGTATCCAAAAGCAGCCTGTGTTCCCACTGCACACTGCCACCCAGGCAAGCTGGAACTGGTCCAAATTAACTTCACCCAAACACGAAGAAAAGGCTCCTTATTTCTCTTTTTAGAAATTCAGGGAAATTGGCAAAACTGCTGACCAACTTTGAATTCTACCAGTGAGCTATATCCCATTTTCTATATCTTACTCACTTCATTTGGAGGGAAAGGGCATCAAGAAAAAAAGACATCTATCTTTTGCCCTTATTTTAAATTATTCTAGGCAAAAACTACTCTCTGTTAACTTTCTTCTGAATCTCAAAGCTGAGCTCTAAGGAACTTTTCTACTCTGGGACATCTGCTTAAAATCTGAGTCCGCTTTATCCTCCTTTTTAGCGGGAGCTTAACGTCTTTGGAAATGTTACATTCATTGTATTTTGCAGAAATGATAGTTATATACATCCCCGTCATGATATAGAGTTGCTAAGTCTTAAAAAATACTAATACAGGGCTTCCCTGGTGGCGCAGTGGTTGAGAATCTGCCTGCCAACGCAGGGGACACGGGTTCGAGCCCTGGTCTGGGAAGATCCCACATGCCGCGGAGCAACTAAGCCCGTGCGCCACAACTACTGAGCCTGCGCTCCGCAACAAGAGAGGCCGCGATAGTGAGAGGCCCGCACACCGCAATGAAGAGTGGCCCCCGCTTGCCGCAACTAGAGAAAGCCCTCACACTGAAACGAAGACCCAACACAGCCAAAAATAAATAAATAAATTAAAAAGCAAGTTAAAAAAAAAAAAAACTAATACAGCAGGCATAAAAAGCCTATTTAAAAAGCCCTTCTTTCAGTAACAGTGTTACTGAAGTATTAATTTTTTCAATAACCATACACTTATTCAGTTGCCCAAATATAAACAGTTAAAGTATTAAGCAGATTGATGACTTCATCTCAATACTATGTAACACTTTAAACTGTTCAAAGAACACATTTTTTTGAATTTTATTTAATTTATTTTTTTATACAGTAGGTTCTTATTAGTTATCTACTTTATACATATTGGTGTATATATGTCAATCCCAGTCTCCCAATTCATCCCACCACCTCCACCCCCCCGCCACTTTCCCCCCTTGGTGTCCATACGTTTGTTCTCTACATCTGTGTGTCTATTTCTGCCCTGCAAACTGGTTCATCTATACCATTTTTCTAGGTTCCAGATATATGCGTTAATATACGATACTTGTTTATCTCCTTCTGACTTACTTCACTCTGTATGACAGTCTCCGGATCCATCCATGTCTCTACAAATGACCCAATTTCGTTGCTTTTTATGGCAGAGTAATATTCCATTGTATATATGTACCACATCTTCTTACTCCATTCATCTATTGATGGGCATTTAGGTTGCTGCCATGACCTGGCTATTGTAAATAGTGCTGCAATGAACATTGGGGTGCATGTGTCTTTTTGAATTATGGTTTTCTCTCGGTACATGCCCAGTAGTGGGACTGCTGGGTCATATGGTAATTCTATTTTTAGTTTTTTAAGGAACCTCCATACTGTTCTCCATTGGCTGTATCAATTTACATTCCCGCCAACATTGCAAGAGGGTTCCCTTTTCTCCACACCCACTCCAGCATTTGTTGTTTGTAGATTTTCGGATGATGCTCATTCTAACTGGTGTGAGGTGATACCTCATTGTAGTTTTGATTTGCATTTCTCTAATAATTAGTGATGTTGAGCAGCTTTTCATGTGCTTCTTGGCCATCTGTATGTCTTCTTTGGAGAAATGTCTATTTAGGTCTTCTGCCCATTTTTTGATTGGGTTGTTTTTTTTTTTTAATATTGAGCTGCGTGAGCTGTTTATATATTTTGGAGATTAATCCTTTGTCCGTTGATTTGTTTGCAAATATTTCCTCCCATTCTGAGGGTTGTCTTTTCGTCTTGTTTGTAGTTTCCTTTGCTTTGCAAAAGCTTTTAAGTTTCATTATGTCCCATTTGTTTATTTTTGTTTTTATTTCCATTACTCTAGGAGGTGGATCAAAAAAGATCTTGCTGTGATTTATGTCAAAGAGTGTTCTTCCTATGTTTTCCTCTAAGATTTTATAGTGTCCGGTCTTACATTTAGGTCTCTAATCCATTTTGAGTTTATTTTTGTGTATGGTGTTAGGAAGTGTTCTAATTTCATTCTTTTACATTCTGACTTACTTCACTCTGTATGAAGTACAGTTCAGTTTTCCCAGCACCACTTATTGAAAAGACTGTCTTTTCGCCATTGTATATCCTTGCCTCCTTTGTCATAGATTAGTTGACCATAGGTACGTGGGTTTATCTCTGGGCTTTCTATCCTGTTCCATTGATCTATATTTCTGTTTTTGTGCCAGTACCATACTGTCTTGATTACTGTAGCTTTGTAGTATAGTCTGAAGTCAGGGAGTCTGATTCCTCCAGCTCCATTTTTTTCCCCTCAAGACTGCTTTGGCTATTTGGGGTCTTTTGTGTCTCCATACAAATTTTAAGATTTTTTGTTCTAGTTCTGTAAAAAATGCCACTGGTAATTTGATAGGGATTGCTTTGAATCTGTAGATTGCTTTGGGTAGTATAGACATTTTCACAATATTGATTCTTCCAATCCAAGAACATGGTATATCTCTCCATCTGTTCGTGTCATCTTTGATTTCTTTCATTAGTGTCTTATAGTTTTATGAGTACAGGTCTTTTACCTCCTTAGGTAGGTTTATTCCTAGGTATTTTATTCTTTTTGTTGCAGTGGTGAATGGGATTGTTTCCTTAACTTCTCTTTCTGATCTTTCGTTGTTAGTGTATAGGATGCAAAAGATTTCTGTGCATTAATTTTGTATCCTGCAACTTTACCAAATTCCTTGATTAGCTCTAGTAGTTTTCTGGTGGCATCTTTAGGATTCTCTATGTATAGTATCATGTCATCTGCAAACAGTGACAGTTTTACTTCTTCTTTTCCAATTTGTATTCCTTTTCTTTCTTTTTCTTCTCTGATTGCTGTGGCTAGGACTTCCAAAACTATGTTGAATAATAGTGGCAAAAGTGGACATCCTTGTCTTGTTCCTGATCTTAGAGGAAATGCTTTCAGTTTTTCACCATTGAGAATGATGTTTGCTGTGGGTTTGTAGTATATGGCCTTTATTACGTTGAGGTAGGTTCCCTCTATACCCACTTTCTGGAGAGTTTTTATCATAAATGGGTGTTGAATTTTGTCAAAAGCTTTTTCTGCATCTATTGAGATGATCATATGGTTTTTATTCTTCAATTTGTTAATATGGTGTATCACATTGATTGATTTGCGTATATAGAAGAATCCTTGCATCCCTGGGATAAATCCCACTTCATCATGGTGTATGATCCTTTTAATGTGTTGTTGCATTCTGTTTGCTAGTATTTTGTTGTGGATTTTTGCATCTATATTCATCAGTGATATTGGTCTGTAATTTTCTGTTTTTCTAGTATCTTTGTCTGGTTTTGGTATCAGGGTGATGGTGGCCTCATAGAATGAGTTTGGGAGTGTTCCTTCCTCTGCAATTTTTTGGAAGAGTGTGAGAAGGATGGGTGTTAGCTCTTCTCTAAATGTTTGATAGAATTCACCTGTGAAGCCATCTGGTCCTGGACTTCTGTTTGTTGGAAGATTTTTAATCACCGTTTCAATTTCATTATTTGTGATTGGTCTGTTCATATTTTCTATTTCTTCCTGGTTCAGTCTTGGAAGGTTATACCTTTCTAAGAATTTGTCCCTTTCTTCCAGGTTGTCCATTTCATTGGCATGGAGTTGCTTGTAGTAGTCTCTTAGGATGCTTTGTATTTCTGCAGTGTCCATTGTAACTTCTCCTTTTCATTTCTAATTTTATTGATTTGAGTCCTCTCCCTCTTTTTCTCGATGAGTCTGGCTACATGATTATCAATTTTGTTTATCTTCTCAAAGAACCAGCTTTTAGTTTTATTGATCTTTGCTATTGTTTTCTTTGTTTCTATTTCATCTATTTCTGCTCTGATCTTTATTATTTCTTTTCTTCTACTAACTTTAGGTTTTTTTTGTTCTTCTTTCTCTAGTTCCTTTAGGTGTAAGGTTAGATTTGAGATTTTTATTGTTTCTTGAGGTAGGCTTGTATTGCTATAAACTTCCCTCTTAGAACTGCTTTTGCTGCATCCCATAGGTTTTGGATCGTCATGTTTTCGTTGTAATTTGTCTCAGGTATTTTTTCATTTCCTCTTTGATTTATTTAGTGATCTCTTGGTTATTTAGTAACACATTGTTTAGTCTCCGTGTTTATATTTTTTACGTTTTTTTCCCTGTAATTGATTTCTAATGTCATAGCATTGTGGTCGGAAAAGATGCTTGATATGATTTCAATTTTCTTAAATTTACCGAGGCTTGATTTGTGACCCAAGATGTGATCTATCCTGGAGAATGCTCCGTGTGCACTTGAGAAGAAAGTGTAATCTGCTGTTTTGGGATGGAATGTCCTATAAATATGAATTAAATCTATCTGGTCTATTGTGTCATTTAAAGCTTCTGTTTCCTTATTAATTTTCTGTCTGGATGATCTGTTCACTGGTGTAAGTGAGGTGCTAAAGTCCCCCACTATTATTGTGTTACTGTCGATTTCCTCTTTCATAGCTGTTAGCAGTTGCCTTATGTGTTGATGTGCTCCTATGTTGAGTGCGTATATGTTTATAATTGTTATATCTTCTTCTTGGATTGATCCCTTGATCATTATGTAGTGTCCTTCCTTGTCTCTTGTAACATTCTTTATTTTAAAGTCTATTTTATCTGATATGTGTATGCTACTCCAGCTTTCTTTTGATTTCCGTTTGCATGGAGTATCTTTTTCCATACCCCACTTTCAGTCTGTATGTGTCCCTAGGTCTGAAGTGGGTCTCTTGTAGACAGCATATATATGGGTCTTGTTTTTGTATCCATTCAGCGAGCCTTTGTCTTTTGGTTGGAGCATTTAATCCATTCATGTTTAAGGTAATTATTGATATGTATGTTCCTATTACCATTTTCTTAATTGTTATGCGTTCGTTTTTGTAGGTCCTTTTCTTCTCTTGTGTTTCCCACTTAGAGAAGTTCCTTTAGCATTTATTGTAGAGCTGGTTTGGTGGCGCTGAATTCTCTTAGCTTTTGCTTGTCTGTAAAGCTTTTGATTTCTCCGTCGAATCTGAATGAGATCCTTGCTGGGTAGAGTAATCTTGGTTGTACGTTCTTCCCTTGCATCACTTTAAATATATCGTGCCATTCCCTTCTGGCTTGTAGTTTCTGCTGAGAAATCAGCTGTTAACCTTATGGGAGTTCCCTTGTATGTTATTTGTCGTTTTTCCCTTGTTGCTTTCAATAATTTTTCTTTGTCTTTCATTTTTGTCAATTTGATTACTCTGTGTCTCGGCGTGTTTCTCCTTGGGTTTCTCCTGCCTGGGACTCTCTGCGCTTCCTGGACTTGGGTGGCTATTTCCTTTCTCATGTTAGGGAAGTTTTCGACTATAATCTCTTCAAATATTTTCTCAGGTCCTTTCTCTCTTCTCCTTCTGGGACCCCTATAATGCGAATGCTGTTGCGTTTAATGTTGTCCCAGAGGTCTCTTAGGCTGTCTTCATTTCTTTTCATTCTTTTTTCTTTATTCTGTTCTGCGGCAGTGAATTCCACCATTCTGTCTTCCAGGTCACTTATTCGTTCTTCTGCCTCAGTTATTCTGCTATTGATTCCTTCTAGTGTAGTTTTCATTTCAGTTATTGTATTGTTCATCTCTGTTTGTTTGTTCTTTAATTCTTCTAGGTCTTTGTTAAACATTTCTTGCATCTTCTCGATCTTTGCCTCCATTCTTTTTCCGAGGTGCTGGATCATCTTTACTATCATTATTCTGAATTCTTTTTCTGGAAGGTTGCCTATCTCCACTTCATTTAGTTGTTTTTCTGGGGTTTTATCCTGTTCCTTCATCTGGTACAAAGTCCTCTGCCTTTTCATTTTGTCTATCTTTCTGTGAATGTGGTTTTCCTTCCACAGGCGGCAGAATTGTAGTTCTTCTTGCTTCTGCTCAAAGAACACATTTTTAAGACAACTTATAAATCCAGCAATTTAAACTTTTAGTCAAAGACTAGCTTCCCTGTCTGCTGGGGATGTAGATTTGTGTGTGTGTGTGTGTGTGTGTGTTCGGTTTTACTGGACGAAGACCAAAAACTGCAAATCCTGTTAACTCGTTTCAAAATAGATTTTGTTAGTTTAGCCCCTAATCAAACCAAATCTTTTTAGATTAGTCATTCCTTACTAAAATCTTCCCACAATAAATACTAAAGCTAAGAAAGATGTAAAACGCTAGTAGATCAAATGAGTTTTCTCTACAGAATGAAAGTTACATGAAGAAAATGTTAAGGTTTTGCATGTTCACCCAATTAGATAACAGCATATGTACTTGGAAAGCTCTGTTTTTGTTTTTTTTTAAAACCCACTAGGCTGAGTTGTTTGCCTTTGGCCAGCATCCAAATAAAAGAAATGCTGCCAGAAATGTAAACAGGATACATTTCTTTAAGTTAATGAGTCCAGCAAGCAAAGGCAGACGGCTCCTCTTAGTTTCTCTCTGAGGCTGGAGTGGAGGCTACCTTCTAATTTAGAGGTCGGAGAAAAAGCGAGGAAGGGGATGCAGCAAGCAGCAAACCAGTCACCAGAGCGCCATCATTTCTACGACACAGAGCTGGATGGCCTCCTGGGCCACGGTCCTGTCCCCACTACACCTCCTCCTCCTGTGAGCTTTGGGAACAAATGCATTGTTCTCATAGAACAGACTGTCCCTCACCACGCCCCCTCTCCAGGAAAGCCACCTACAGAGCTCTCCCTGCAGCCAGACTGAAGGCTGCCTGGCAAAGAAAAGTGCCAGGGAATGGGGGAAAGGCCACAGAGGTGCTCGATGTGGCGCCTGCTCCGAGAGCTTCCAATACCATCACAGGAGTGGGGCAGAGCAGCGGAAGCACAGGCCAGAGGTAAACACCACCATCGGGTAGATGAAAGGTCTTGGGACAGTCGGAAATGTCACATCAGCGAGAGGAGCAGGTTAAAGCCAGACTGTGGCGAGCTAAGAAGTCTGGAATTTACTCTGTAAGAAGCAGGGAGCAATCCAGGCTCTGGGAAGGAGCAGGACAAGGTCAGGGAAGGAGCAACTGCAGGTGGGGAGGGCGCTCAGAAGGGACGCCGAGGCTCTCACGTACGGAGATGACGCACAGGGAGATCTAAAAGCGGAGAGCACGGGATGGCTCGGGAGGGGTGAGATTTGGGTGACTTTATGACAAATTAAATTTAACAGGACAATGGGAAATCCAAGGCAAAATTTTCAGGAAATAGATGGAAGTGCAAGAAAAATTCTAGGTGTAGGAAGTGCACGGAGAAGCACCATTAGCTCTTTTTTGCTGCCTAGAAAAGGTTGGTTCTCCTAGAAGTTTAAAAAAAAAAAAGAAAGGAATTCCGCATCAGTTCAGAATTCCTCAGATCTCCTAAACTGGAATGTGAAAATCCACGCTCAGTTTCAGAACTCAAGAGCCAGCTGACTGGAGGCTTGTGAAGTCATCTCCTGGCGCCGCGAACCGACCAACCTGTCTCTCATCCACCCTTCCAGGTGTGTGAGCACTGGAAGCTGCTTGACTAAATGATTCACTAAACGTTATAAAGACAAACTGTGGTACGAGGGGAAGTGAAGCCTTCCTGTTATGTACAGAAAATATTAAAGAAACTTGAGAATAAATAAATACTAAGTATCATTCCAAGGGGAAAAAATTCCTGCAAACACTACAAACAGGTAACACAGCTTAATGTGCTAGTTCAGGGTTCTCAAAATTCAAGTTGGGACTCACATTGTGAAATAATTTAGCAAGAATTTAAAAAATAAAATACAGTGGTAAATATCTGAATAAACTGTAAATAGTAAAGGTAAGTGCTTCATTGAATTCCCGTTTCAGTTTAGACAGATATGCTGGTATACAGAGAGATATATATGGATGGGGGTGCATGTGTGTATTAGCTCACTTCATCTTTGTGACCATGCGAGGTATGTAGTATTGTGATCATTTTACAGAGTAGAAAATGGAAGCTCAATCACCCAGCCACTGAGGGTGATTCAGTGACTCTCAGGCTAGTGTTTTTTCATCTATATTCTCTTCCTCTACGGGTGTGGCTGGGGAGATAAGGGAGCAAAGAAAGAGGCAGGAGGTGGAAGTTGCCCTGTTCGCTGTTTTTCACACAGTTGACAGCAGGCACTGAGGCTAGAACCATCTGAATTGACCTCCCATGGACGCAGTGTTTCTGGTATTCTCCAGAATTTTTTTTTTTAAAGCAGTAATTAAATCTAGAAGTATGGGATATGTTGCACGCCTGGCTAAATTAGAGGAAATTTAGTAAGTTCAGATTCTACTTTAATCTCCAAACAGTAAAAAACCTCATATACATTATCTTGGCACAGAATTAGAAGAGCCTGTGGCCGCTCTGTCCAACAGAGAGGCCCCCAGCCACCCGTGTCTGGTGAGCAGTGGAAGGTGGCCAGTCTGAATTCAGATGCGTTATAAATACATACTGGATTTCAGAGACTATGAAAAGATAAATGTATTTTATCTTTTAATATTGATTACATGTTGAAATTATAACATTTTGGGTAGTTTAGGTTATTAAAATTATTTTTGTGTTTCTTTTACCTTCCTTAATGTGGCTAAAGTATATATGTGGCTCATGTTACATTTCTGTTGGGCAGCATTGCTTATGGGCACATTTCTTAAAATGGTATTTGTTTCTTTCTGATTACGAAAATATTTTTAGTGTAGAAAATAGAGGAAACATAGAAATGCATAAAAAAGATAATTAAATCCTCAAAAATATCACTAACTAGAAATAACTTTTGTTAACATCTTAGAATGTTATCTGTATATAAATTCCCTTTGTGTGTATAAACATTTTATAAATCTTTAAAAACACTTCAAGCAATATATCAAACATTTCCCCATGTCATTAAATATTTCAAAACGTCGAGGTTTGTAATTGCTGCATAGCAATCCAACACTGGGACGTACTAGAATTAAACTGATGCCCCGCTGCTGAACACCTGAATTGTTTCCAATGCATGGGAAGTGTGAACACACGTCAGGGACTCCCTGGTACAGGCGTATCTGCACATACCTGACTCTTCTCCTGTGACAGATTCCTAGAAGTGGAACTGCTGGGTCAGAGTATGAACACATTTTGAGGAGTTTGATAAATATTACTAAACTGCTCTCCAGAAAGGCTGTACTAATTTACACACTTATATTTGGTAACTCTTCACTTTCCTTTAATTTTCCCCAAGTTTTTTTTTTTTTTAAATTGGCCTGTTTGCTTTGCTAAAATTGTCCTCCAGTAATATTTACCAGTCACATTCTCAAACCATAGCTCCATGAGAAATCACAATAATTAGCAACTGAAAATGAAGCAAATTTAGGGTGTGCGTACATGCATGCGTGCGTGTGTGTATACTGATAACCAAGAGTTAGGGGAAAAAAATAGAAAATTAATAGACATGTGCCTTCTATATTTCAAATAAGCTTTTATATAAGTATTCATTTTCCCCTCTAAGTCCTATTAATAACATGAATAAGTAATAAGCTAAATAAGTTAATAAAATAAATGAATGATAAATAAAATTAGTTAATTAAAATAATGGAGAAGATAAAAATAAAGTAACCATTACTAATAAAAATGCTTGACTTTCCCAAGCATGTGTGACGTCTAAAGTCTCTCACTTCCAATCAGAGAACGTGGATCAGTCAACACTTCCAATCAAACATTTTACATCAAGGCATAAGGAAGAATTCAAAACATTTAGCCCGAGTTCTTAGGAGAAGTTTCCAAATCAGGAGAGCCTTGAATTTGATGAGAGAGTTAACATTAATTTGTGTCTATATAAACAGAAATCCCTTGAAATAATGAGGCCTTAAGAGAAGGCGTAAGAGGGGAAAAAAGAGCCTGGACGACATGTCGGCTTGTTCACTGCCCCCACCTCTCCCAGCTGAAGCTGGCTCAAAGACTGACTACAGAAAAGTTAAAAGAAGATAAAATGACTACTGCAGAATTCAATTACTATGCCACACAATAAAACTCAACGGTAACATAAACGGCACCGAAAACGCACTTGGACGTGTCAGCGTTAGGGAGACTTGCACTGAACTGCTTTGACACGGCAGCGTTTCAAGCAAATCAGGTCTTAGGAGCTGAGCAGAATCGGTCGACGCAGAGAGGAGAGGGCAGCTATTCAGCTCACGAAAAAGAGCCCTTAGAACATGACACACCCGCTCTCGTGCCCCACGGAGGAGTACGGAAAAACAAGGTCAAGGTGCCTAAAAACTCTCCTATTATCTGGGCTCTTTCCTTCATCCTGCTCTTTAGAACCTCTTTATGGAACGGACCAGTCGTAGTTTAGGGAGCAAAAAATGAAAATCTTAATTTATGCCTTAATTAGCACTTACAGAGAGCCAAGAGTTGGTCTCCACAACTTTCAATACATATTTCACGTTCATGCATTTCCTTCTCACTCGTACCAATGTGGACAAGACGTGCTGTGGCCTCTGACACCGGCACGTAGAGCACACACGGCAGCACAGTTCAGCAGGAGACTTGGCAGGACACAGCCTCTGCCACCTCTGTGCCTTTGAAAAAGTGACTTCAGGACCCTCTGCGGGTCGCCAAGGCAGGGGCCAAGAGACCTACTTGCCCTTGGAGCCTGCGCCTCCCCCTGCAGGCTGGCACCCACAGCGGCCACCCCGGGAGGCCAACATTCAGAAGGGGTCGAGAGGGCCTGTGCTGGACAGAGCCGGACCACACGCCCACAGGACGAGCCTGCAGCACGGAGTAATAAGCACCACCCCTGCTCCCATCGCCCGGCTGTCAGCAAGTACCCCGGTGCCACCTTCAAAACAGGTCTAGAACTTGACCGTTTCCTGCCACTCCCTCGGCTATCGCTTTGGTCCAGCCACCGTCGTCTCTCACCTGGATCACTGCGAATCTCCTAATTGGTCTCCTCATGTCTACACTTGTTCCCATCAGTCTGTTCTCAACATACGTCACTTCACACCACTCTTTGCCCAAACCCTCTCTCATCAGAGGAGAAGTCCAGAAGGCCTGATCTGGCGCTGTTACTTCTCTGACCCCATTCCTCCTGCTTATCTCCCCTGCCTGCTCCACGCCAGTCACATGGCCACCGCGCTTCTGCCTCGGGGCCTTTGCACTTGCGGTTCTCGATGCCTGAAACCCTTCTGCCCTAGGTATCCACACAACTCACTTCTGTCTCCTGGGAGTCTTTACTCAGATGCCAGCTTAGCAAGGCCTTCCCTGGCCATCTTCTCCTCCACCTGCTCCCACCCCATACCTCCCCTTCCCATCCCTTCCGTGCTTCTAATCTCGCGAGCACTTGCTGCTGGCCAGCTAGCGTACCTGCCAGTCTACTCGTTTATCTGGTTTATTGTATTTCTCCCCCACTGGAGCGCGAGGCCCCTGAGGAAGCCTCCTTTGTCTGCTTTGCTCACTCCCGTGTTTCCAGTCCCCGCCCACAGATCTACAGATGTGCACAGGATAAACATGCAGACCTCAGGTTCTTCATCTGCTAAACAAGGGGAGCAATCCTTTCTATCTCCCGGTCTGCAGCGAGGAACATCTGAAGCAAGAGATATTGTATATTAACAATTAGATTTGCCTTGTACCAAAATTGGTCAGACAGTACACGAACCAAACATCATTAGTCATTTCAATTTATTTCTCTCTGGAAATCTCACCACATGAGGAATCATTATTGAGGTTAATACACTAATACTGGCCCATACTTTATTTGAAAGCAATTCAGTTATACAATAGATCTGGACAATTCCTTTTAAAACTATATCCTTTTCATATGTCAAAGATAAAAGAAAAGCCTGTTTACAGGAAAAGTTCAACCAAAGAGACAGCTTAATTTACTGTAACAAGTAAATTAAATCTGCAAAGTGACAGTTTAAATAGAAGCAATTTTCACACGTATGGGTATTATTTCTTTTTTTTTTTTTAAAGGAAAACTACATTTTAATACAACCTTTTCAAAATGATTTGAAATGTGCTAGCATCATTGGAAAAAAACTTTCAATATTTACCCACAACATGAATTGATTCTGATTGGATTTTTGGTCTAATTTTTAAAGGTAAATAATGAAATTTATAGCAGAAAACTATGGAAAACATCCCTACATTTTTTTTTTTAAGTGTCCTTTTTTTTGAACTTCTTTTAAAAGCATCCAGATGCTTTTCTGGTTAACAAGATACAAGTAATTCTTTAAAAGCATACTGAATTTGAAGCAGCCTTCCAGTATGATGCCTTCTCCTAGTCAACAGATACGATAAATACAATCACTTTCTTGTAGGGAGAAGTTCTGACATTAGAAAGGGATCAACCCCAGGAGTGGAAGGGATCTCTTGTGAAATATCTAGCTTAAATTTTCAGGGTTTGCTGCAATGGGTAAAATAATAGAAGTAATAATAATAACCATATCATTTCCTTTAGGAGGAACTTAGGATCCTAATAAGAAGAATAAGAAGAAGTTGGATCCCAAACAACAGATCCTAGCAGTCGCTGGAAAGATAAGAAGAAAAAACTGGGGAAGTGGGGCCCCAGGGAAGATCTCATTCACAGGGACACCGAGGCAGCAGCTCAGCCTTTGTCGACAGTAGGTGCAGAACCGGAAGAAAGAGACTTCTTGTGTAGTCAAGTGACGGGACTCCATCCTCTACAACCAAAAGAGATTAGAATTTGAAAGAGAGCACAGATTTACTGGAAGCCCAAGCCTGAAGGCCCCGGGCTTGGCATATGGGGGGTGTGTCCCAAGGGCCGGGCAGCACTGGCACCAAGAGACCCAGAAAGGAAGGCTCAGCTCCCACCCGGGCAGGGCTGGCTCTGCCTCGGGCAGTGCTTTCCCTCGCCCCGGCCCCAGGCCCGCGTGTTTGGAGGTGAATCAAGCCATCTTACATGGAAGACAAACTGGACCTCCATTCAGCACACGTCAGCTGCTTCACAGTCCTCAGATAAACTTTATATAATGACCATTAGAGTAACTGTTACCAAACTTTTGTTTACTATATAGACTTCGTACAAAAATCACTTGAGAAGAGACCTCCAACTACAATCAATGTACCTGAAAGTGCACTGCCCGTACTCCACAGGCTCTAGAGTAGGAAAGAAGACTGTAAAATGAGAATTATTTCGATTGAGAGGCTCCCAATGAGCTACACTCAATTCGATTCTGTTCTGCCAGCCCTCACTGAGGGCCTGCTGTGCCAGCAGGACGGGAAGCAAAGCTGGTTTCTAACAGTCGACAGAGTACTCCAGCTGCACACACGTGCAACAAGTGCTCCATCAAATGGATTCGGATCACTGGTTCAAAGACGGTCCAGCAGGTCACACACAACACCAATGTCCACTTCCTAAAAAGCACCTTCCATCGGGAACCAGATGAAGTCACATTTTGCTTCCATATAAAACCAAAGGAAATCTGGTATTTAGCACCTAAAGCATTCGTTATTTAGAGTGTGGACGGAACCTCCCGGAAAGTTTCCCTAGCAATGCGATGCCCCAAGACAAAGAGGCTTTCAAGTGCTCAACAGAACCAGCATTTCAGAGCATTCTTCATTAGAAACTCGCAAACTGAGTTAATCCTTTTGTTACTAATTCTGTGAAAAAACTATTTTCAGTTTTCAAGTAAGGAAGAATACTTCCTTAAAGACCCACATCTGCTTTTCCTCAAAATTATGATAAATCATTCAGACAGTGTTTTTCTTAGCTTACTTTCTTTTTCTTTTAAAGCTGCTAAGACATTAACAGACAGTCTTTAGACCTTTGTAGTTTGCTAAAACCGGGTAACTTCATGCTCCTGAGCAGCCATTCCCAGTTTCTACGACTTCTACCAAAGCCACATGAACGTACGGACATTTATCATGAACCTCAAGGTCCACCTAGATAATGTGGGGTGAGTACAGAAAAGACAAACAAAACCCCACAAAACCTCTACTCCTAATGATAGAGTTGGCAAATGAAGTAGTTACTCAACATTTTTAGATGGGTTTAAGGATACATATATAAAAATAAAAAGAACATGGTACCTTTAAAGTGTAATTGCTTTGTCCCAAGTAAGAAGAGGTTACAGCTCTAAGATGAAAGGAAGTTTTAAAATTACAAATATCTACCAGCTTTGATGAAACAGAATGCTCTTGTTCAATAGGATGACGCTTTGTATTTTTCTAATTATTTAAAAACTAGATGATGCCATGCTCACAGTACAGACTTCATCAGGTACAAAAGGTATCTGGTGACAAGTCTCCCGCCTGCCGGGTCCTGCTGCCTCGCATCCCCTCCGCAGAGGACACGGCAGCCCTGGTCAGCAAAGCATGCTGACGGGTCACAGACACCAAGGAGACCCCCTGTCCGATGCACGTGAAGCAGGCGGGTAACGGGGACCGACTGACCTGCTGCACCTGGAGAGGACGAGGCTGGATGAAGTGACGGCGGAGAGCAGAGGCGGGCGGGACCAGGTGGGAAGGGAACGCAGGGTGGAAACGGAGCCCGAGGACCAGCGTGCAGGTAGGGTCTGACTGCACTGGACTGAGCCCAGACAGGACTGGAAAACTGGGACACACCGGGATGAGTTAGAAGACTCTGGGATGTGAGGCCCAGGCTGTCCCTGCCCGTCTGCGGACTCCTCGGGGCCTGAGGAAGACCCGCGGCACCCAGGCTGGCAGCGAGCCTGTGTTCAGAGCAGGCACACGGGCAGCTCCCACCCGCTGTCCCGACTCACGTGAGCCCATGCTCGTCTTTAGGAATCCCAAGTACCTGAGTTAAAGACAATTAGTGCAGCAGAATAAAGACCCCTCTCGACTTTGTCCAAATTCACAAATAAGTCAGAGTCACAGCCTGAAACTGTCAGGGGATTTCTTCTGCAAACGTAAAGTCCTGAATATTCAGGAGTCGCCTTCTCATTGAGGCCTTACCTGGCCACCCTATTTAAAACCACAGCCCCACAAAATTCCTCGTTTCCTTTTCCTGCTTTTCTCATGGCCCAGAATTTCACAGAAGGTCAGAGCTGGAACGAACTCCAAAAGGGGCTGCGTCAGGTCCCCCTGCAGGTGTGAATCCCTTATAATTAACCGCCTTCCAGCTATAAACGGTTGTCAGACTCACTTTCCGGAAAGGACTTCCTGACTTACCCACAAGCCCCCTAAGCACCCTTCCTGTGTCCCCGAGGTGCCCGTGCTCACCTGTACCTCTCAGCAGCTGAAATGACCTCTGTGCAGCCCCATGAGGCCACCTGCTCTCTGAGCGCAGTGCCTGCGACACAATGACCTTTTACTTCTGGAGCCTAACGGACAGTGGGCACTCTGATAGAAGGAAACCATTTCTATCCTGCAGCCTCGGTCCCATTCAGTTCATCCAAAGACACCAGGTGCCAGCACTGTGGCAGCCACCGAGGCTGCAGCAGAGATGGAGACAGAGGGGCTCCTGCCCGCATGAAGCTTCCTTGCGAGTGGAGGAGCATTCCAAAGTGCAACTCAATAGAAAGTGAAACAAACTGCAACCCAGCCCTTGCGATCTGAGCTCTAAAGGAAATAAATACTCAGCAGAGAGAAGCATAAAGGAGGCTGCTGTCAGCATGGTGGTCAGGGAAGGCCACTTAGGTGCCGTGTAAGCTGACCCTGACGACAGGAAGGGGCTTTCCTAGTGGAAGGGAAGCAAAGGCCCTGCGCTTAGCATTTTTGAAAAACTAAACCTCAGAGAGGCTTGGAGCTTGGTGAGCGAGGGGAGAGGGCGGAGGGTGAGGGAGAGGGCGTTCAGTCAGTCGTGAGCTGTATGTGCAGGGCCACAAAAGCAGCGAAGGCTCCCTGGGGGTCATCTGGATTTTTCCTTGACCACAGTTCAATTATAAAATGTAATTCAGAACCAGGAGAAATTTAATTTCAAAGTGTCGTTTTATCAAACAATCTCTGAAAGTTAACCAAAGTAAAAACTCAGAAATGGCACTGGGATTTGGGATGGTGGGTTTCTGGGTTATTAGTTTATCCAAGTTAGAAGGCAAGGCTCTCTCACAATCGGTCAAGAAGAAAACAAACGGAGGATCCCGAGTACACATGCCTCATTGCACAGCAGGGGAACCAGGCAGAGACTTCAGGAAGTTGTTCGTATTTGCTGGCAAATTGAAACCTCTAGCATTCACCTTTATTCTGAGGTCACCTGAGGCCCCATATTCTTCTGAGATGAACTTTGGTAAGCGGGCTGCACATCACAACAGCAAAGGGTAAATGAAAGTTTCTCCCCATGCCCCCCTAGTCTGAGAACCACCGGAGGGGAGGGACTGCTGCTCTGCCCGCAATGTGGACTCCTGGCCCTGGTTCAGAACTAGGCAGACCCTCAGCCTGCTGTGTCCAGGGAGGGGGCAGGTCGGCAAACTACGACAGCCTGCGGGCCGAATCCATCCTGTTTCCTGACTGTGTCTGGCTTGTGAGCAAAGGATGGTTCTCAGAGATGAATCTCTGCATTTGATTCAATGGTAAGAACATTAACTCTGAACCCCAATTAAGTGAAATGTTATCCCCACAAGAGAATTCCATTCTTTTCAACAGTATACCTGTGTTATAAAAAAATTATACTCAGTTGTCATTACTATAGTATTTTGAAGTTATCAATAAAATCTGTGGACATTTGTTTTCTTTCTTGTTACACGGGTACCTAGGTAATATCCCTGATAGTGACCCCTGGCCTCCAGAGCCTAAAACACTCTCTAGCCGACTTCTGCGGCTTTGGCTTCTCCCCTCCAAGGCAGTTTATCTGACGTTAAGACCCTTCCACCCCGCCGCCACCACCCCGAGTGGGTGATCAGAATCCTCTCTCTCAGATCAGTGCTTCTCAGGCTCGGCTGCCCGTCCATCACCGGGGAGCTTTAAACATCCTGACACCCAGGCTGCATCCCAGGCCCATGAACTCAGGGTCTCTGGGGGTGGAGCCCACGGTGGGCACTTCCGAAAGCTCCTCAGGTGACTGTACTGCCCTGACTGCTGCCGACCTGAACTCAGAGGGGCAACCCACTCGCAGGGGAAAAAGTGAGCGATTTCCTGTGTCTCGGCATTCCCAGTCTATGGCACAGTGATTATCTTCGGATGATTTCTCCTTGTGTTAATCACGTCTTCTACTTTCTGTATTTATGATGCTTTGACATCTTAGGAGACTTGCTAATCCTGGAGAGACTGCCCCTTCCGGGTGAGCTAATTCCGTTCCACAGGGAAACCAACCAGACCAGAGACCATCCTCCCGAACCACCTTCTCTCTCTGGCTTTACACTCCAGGAGGCAGGGTTCCTCTGGCCTCATTGCCCAGCGCCAGGTACTGGACAAGCAGGGACCACCCCCATAGCCAGGGGCCCACCGCACCATACAACCCAAAGCTGCTCCCCCTGCCTTGCCCACTCCTTCCCACAAAATACCATAAAGGCTCCTGCCAGGCTCTTCCTACCCCCTCTGCCTCCAGACGGACCCTGGTGCTCCCCCGCATGGCCCTGCGTGGTGTGCTGGGCCTCCTGCTTCTAGGCATCTGTCAGTGTAGACTTCCTCCTTCAAGGCCATCACTTCCACGTCTGGGAGCCTTTCGATTCCTGATTTAAAACAGACCCTGGGAGGGTTCCCTCTCACCCCTCTGCTCCCATCTGCAGTGCAGGGACTCAGCTAGTCTCCCCAATCTGTCTACTCAAGCACACACACAGTGGTTTTTCATGATCTGAAATAAGGACTGCGGTTTCCCGGTTCATTTAACAGCTTTGTTCACTAAGACTCTCCGTAGAAGCAATATTTGACATATTTGAGAAGCAATAATCCAGTAAAGCTGGAATAAACAATATCCAGTGAAGGAGCATAGAACTGACCCAGCAAGTCCACACCCAAGCGTACACTCCGGAGAAACTCTGGCCCCAGTGCATTGCAGACACGGACAAGGACATCCAGTGAGGCACTGCTGGTCGCAAAGAAAACAGAAAACAGCTAACTGTGCGCTACTAGGGAACGGATTACAAACCGTGGTAATGACTTCGACGGCTAAAATGAACAAACTACATCTGCATGTGCCAACGTGGACAGGATGCAAGCATACTGCTGAGCAAGCCAACGTTCTAAATGCTACACTCAAAACGATACCGCTTACATAAACTCTTAGAGAGACATAAAACAAATATATGTGTGGATTACGGATACACATGTAGGTAGGAGAAGTATAAAGACACAGACTGCATACACACAAAATTCACGACAGCAGTTGCCTCCGGGGATAAAGGTAGTAGAAGCAGAGGTCCTAACAAAAACGAAGCGAGTGTTAACTGAACCCTCACCGCGTCCAGGCACAAACCCAGCAGGCATCAACTCATTCAGTTCTTAGAACTACTGTGAGACAGGCACAATCATCCCTGCTTCACAGATGAAAAAACCGAGGCTGGTGAGAAGACAAAACCCACTTCCACTGCTCCCACCTCATCAGACATCCAACAGAACGCGCTGGATGCCTGCGGTCCTCCCCGGGGTTCCCACCTCCACTCTGGCCCACGCTCCCACTGCCCCAGCCCCGTCTACGTTCCCCACTTAGTAGTACACAAGAGCGACCCTTCTAAAATCCTAAGTCGGATCGTTTCGCTTCTCTACTGAGAGCTTCCCAGTGGCCTCCCGCTGAACTCAGTTTTAAATGTGACAACCCTGGCACAGCCTACAAGACTCTGTGTAGGGCTTCCCTGGTGGCGCAGTGGTTGAGAATCTGCCTGCCAATTCAGGGGACATGGGTTCGAGCCCTGGTCTGGGAAGATTCCACATGCCGCGGAGCAACTAGGCCCGTGAGCCACAACTACTAAGCCTGCGCGTCTGGAGCCTGTGCTCCGCAACAAGAGAGGCCGCGATAGTGAGAGGCCCGCGCATCGCGATGAAGAGTGGCCCCCGGGCTTCCCTGGTGGCGCAGTGGTTGAGAATCTGCCTGCTAATGCAGGGGACACGGGTTCAAGCCCTGGTCTGGGAAGATCCCACATGCCGCGCAGCAACTAGGCCCGTGAGCCACAACTACTGAGCCTGTGCTCCGCAACGAGAGGTCACGATAGTGAGAGACCCGCGCACCGCAATGAAGAGTGGCCCCCGCTTGCCGCAACTAGAGAAAGCCCTCGCACAGAAACGAAGACCCAACACAGCCAAAAAATAATAATAATAAATAAATAATAAATAAATTAAAATTGAGAAAAAAAAGAAAAAAAGACTCTGTGTAACTTCCCCATCTCAGCCACCCCCATCTCCGACTGCTCACCCGTCTACACCCGCGCTGGCCTTTCTTCTCTCCGCCCCCACCCCACCCCCACCCCCACCCCCGGGGGCACATGCCAGCCTCCAGGCTTCCCAGACCCGGTTCCCTCTGCTCGGAGCACTCTTTCCGCACTCAGCTGGGTGGCGCACCTCCTCGCGGGCCTCTGCCCTCTGCCAGCGGCTTCATTTCCAGACCTGCGCCCACAGTTAGTTATGACCTGCTGGTAAGGGGACCACCCCGGCCTCTTCCTCACAACTTTATAAAGAGGAAACTGTAGCCCCATTTTAATCAACACAGGCAAAAATCCCACGGGAAACACATTCTACAAAAATGTCAGGTAAGTGAAAGATGCTCCCTGATTTTCTGGGTAACATTCCGCTTATTATAGACTGGAGAATTTTGTGAGGATTCTTAGATTGCGGATGTTCTACAAGGACAGGCCGAGAAATAAAATCACTCTGATCGCTCCAACTTTATTTCAACAGCGGGAAGCCCACTGCTTCCGGTGGCCGGGGGCCCAAGTCTCGGTGCCGCCCCACGAGAGAGATCACGTGAATGAACCAGCCAACCAGCACCGCCTTCAGCCGTAAAGCCCACAGCGTGAGAAAATGGATGGCAGTCTCCAGCTGACAGCGAGCGAAGTCAGACAGACCCACGTGTTTTCAGTTACATAGAATAATGAATAGAGAGCTGCTACCCTTGAAACTCCCAAACTGTATGAATGACTCTATCTAAGGGAACGACTGTTGCAACTCCTAACTCACTGGGTGGCCCCGAGATCAATTC
This sequence comes from Eubalaena glacialis, assembly GCF_028564815.1. Classification (NCBI taxonomy): domain Eukaryota; kingdom Metazoa; phylum Chordata; class Mammalia; order Artiodactyla; family Balaenidae; genus Eubalaena; species Eubalaena glacialis. The sequence goes on along the minus strand of NC_083728.1, from coordinate 92,919,530 downwards.
ACCCCTGAACAACTTCCCCGGTGGATAACGGCAATTCCTCCAGTTATTCTATTTTCTGAGTCCTCTGCTCCACTTTCCCCTCCACCTTGGCACGAGAGCTGGCTACACACAACCAGGTAAGCTCTTTTTCTTCCCTTGGCAAGTCTACAGGCCCAGGGTTAGTTGCCAGGAAACACAGGGTTAGATTATCTTCCTGCTCAGTAGAATCCTGACCTTCATGTACTTAAAACATGAAAAATATTGTTTTACAAGATCACCAAAATTAAAATTTGGTTTTCAAGTTCTTTCAGACTTTCTTCCTCTTAAAGTGTGTATTCATACATCTAACAAATATCTGAATGCCTACTGTGTGCTGGTGCTACACCAGGCCTGAGAGATACAAGGGCGTGAGACCAGGTCCCTGCAAGCCCGCCCAGGTCTGATATTCCAGGGTGCAACCAACCAGAAGAACTATGTAAAAATGGAACACACACATGAAGATTCAGAATGACACCAAAATTTCTTAATCCAGTTAAAAAAGATTAGATTGTATTTACTCAGCTTTCCTATTCTCTGTTTTGAGAATTTTTTACTTAAATTACAAATACTGAAGCTACTACCGGAAGCTACTTTTCCTTTGAGATGTTCTCCTTTGTGGGTTTTTTGTTTCCCTTCCCAGATTTCACTGGGACAATATTCTCAGAATTCAAAGACGATCTACCTGCCTGACCTAGCATCTGCAGAGTGTCCAGTAACCAAGAGTGGTAATTCTGAATTACGGGGCCTTAGCCCTGGTGCACTCTTATCTCCCAAGTCTAAGATACATCTTAGGAAGCCTCTAGTAAAGATCAAAGACAGTGACTTGCAAAGGAGTGGAACAAAATTAACATTCTCAACCCTCCCCATCTCCAAGATGGTCTGCTAAAGCCACTCCTAAAAGCACTGACTTAAAAGATGCTACAGGAATTTATCATCAGGCTTCCTAATGTCCATCTCCTGACCTCGTATTTGCCCGAATTCAATGCGGTTTAAGAGATTAGAAACAACACGTCTTTCAGGAACACTGCCATTACCAGTAACTGCTATAGCTTTGAGAAAAGTAACTTTTTTTTAAAAAATAATTTTTATTGAAATATAGTTGATTTACAGTGTTGTGGGTTTATTTGGTTTTTTGGCTGCATTGGGTCTTTGTGGTGTGTGGGCTTCTCATTGCAGTGGCTTCTCTTGTTGCGGAGCACGGGCTTCAGTAGTTGTGGCGCGAGGGCTCAGTAGTTGTGGCTCACGGGCTCTAGAGTGCAGGCTCAGTAGTTGTGGTGCATGGGCTTAGTTGCTCCGCGGCATGTGGGATCTTCCCGGACCAGGGCTCGAACCCTGTCCCCTGCATTGGCAGGCGGATTCTTAACCACTGCACCACCAGGGAAGTCCGTAACTTTAATTCTTATGGATTATTCATACATCATTTGTAACAACAACAACAAAAAGTCGGGTCTGAGGTATTATGACAGGCTTTGTGGGAGGGGTCTCTCCCACACATCCTGGTCCACATGGTCCAGAGCCAGCCCCATGCATTGATGGGTCCTCCTCCCTACTACGTACAATACACAATTAAACCCAAGGGACCTGCCTTCCTATACCTATGCAGAGATAAGCGGGAACTATTTACATACAAGGCTACTTATCTACTGAAGTATTGACAGCACTACGGGCAAAAGCGAGTCCTGAGATTACAGCTTCTATGAGCTCAAATTAGGAACTTTTTGATGGTCTGGGGGAGAGTATCTAGGGAAGTAATAGGAACAGAGACCATGAAGAGGACAACAAAAGAACCTGAAGGACTTAGACATTCTCGGTCTTTCAATCGTGCGAATAATAAACCTCTGCAGACTTAGGAGAAAAAAAAAACTGTTTTGGAAGAGGCCCAGTCACTGCTCAAAAGAATCAGAACTTATTCAGTAAGACTCAGAATCTGCTACAAGATGGAGCAGAGAGAACATCAAAATGAAATCCTGAACTTCAGAGGATCTTGCATTCTCGTTGGCTAGACACATACAATTTACTAAAAAGGCAAGCTGAAGGACTTCCCTGGTGGCGCAGTGGTTAAGAATCCGCCTGCCAATGCAGGGGACACGGGTTTGATCTCTGATCCGGGAAGATCCCACATGCCGCGGAGCAGCTAAGCCCATGCGCCACAACTACTGAGTCTGCGCTCTAGAGCCTGCGAGCCACCACTACTGAACCCATGAGCCACGACTACTGAACCCGTGTGCCACAACTACTGAAGCCCGTGCACCTAGAGGCCGTGCTCCGCAACAAGAGAAGCCACGGCAATGAGAAGCCCGCGCACTGCAACAAAGAGTAGCCCACGCTCACCACAACTAGAGAAAGGCCGTGCGCTGCAACAAAGACCCAATGCGGCCAAAAATAAATAAATAAATTTATATATATATAAAAAAAAGGCAAACTGAAGATGCATTTTGTAGACAAAGTACAAACTATGTTTTGTATAAAATGCAATGCAAATGAATGATCTTGATGGAGTAAAGGACGTGCAGTAGAACCACACAGAGAAACAGGGAAAAGTTTTTATTTTCTAGAAAAGTAATATATGTGCTTACGTAATATATGTGCTTACGTAAGTAGGAAAAATGAAAGTAAATCCCCTTTAATTAGAAATAAATACGTACTACATTTTGGTGAAAATCATTACTATGCCCCCCGTTAATTTTTTTACACTCAAAATTTGGACCTAAAAACATAAAAAACCTCACTCCTTTTTCAACTAAACACATCACAACCATGCTTCCATGTCTCAAAAACACTACTTTCGGCATCAATACCCTCAAAGCCTTTCCAGACCCTGACCACGCCTAACACCCTGGTCTCCCTCCAGTGGCAGCCAGCAGCCCTCGAGGGTCCAAGCAGGCAGTGTCACTCCAACCTCAAGTGGAGCCCGAGGAGTCCCTCCGACGGCCTGCAAGGCCCCTGGGACCTGCACCCGTGTCCGGCCGGCTCCTGGTCTCTAACCTCCCGCCGGAAGCCCCACCTCCCGGGGCCCCTCCACAGGAAGTGCTGTCCCCACGCGACCCCCTCCTCGGCTCACATGCCACCTCTGCCCACCCGTCTCCCCGGCCCCTCCCCCCACCCCTCCCGCTGCTCCGTTTCTTTTCCCACCAGCACTTCTCACCCTCTGACATTTTACAGAAGTTACCCCGTCTGTTTCCCACACGGAATGTCAGCTCTGGCAGCACAGGGGTTTGTCTGGTTTTGTTCTGACTGGGGCCTCCTAAGCACCACAAATTTCCGCTGATTCAGGGGCGATTACTACTGGCTGTGCGGTGCCCATCCCATGCTGTAACTAACCACGCACCCCCGCCACCCCGGGGGCAGTTAGGGTGTTGTGAACACCGCGACTTCAACGCCTGTCCTCGCTATTCAGAGGGTGGTCTGAGCGACACAAACCTCCCCGGGAGCCGATCAGAAGTGCAGAACCCCAGGCCCTATCCCAGGCCTACTGAGCTGGCACCTGCACTCGCACAAGCTTGCCAGGGGCTCCCGCGCACACGGACGGTCCTGGACCAGGGTGCGGCGAGCAAGCCCAGCACAGGCCGAGGAGGCTCCTCTCTCTCTCGGGTCACCGGAGCCGTGCTTGCCCCCGGCTGCACAAGCCCCAGTGACCATCTTCAGTCATCAAACTGCCCTCAAAAGACAGATAATACCAATTCACACCCCAAGTCAATCCGGGTTCCAGAAAGGACACATACACATGGCACACGTGAATTAGGGGTTACGGACAAAGGTGTGGGTGCACAGGCAGGATGCTCGGGGTGATAAACACCCTGATCTCAGGCTCTTCCCGCCCTCCCGCCCTCCCTCCTCTGGCCAAGCAGAGACCAGAGCACAAAACGTGCAGTGTCAGCCCACAGGACAGAGGGCGAGCGGGAAGGGCGCAGCGAGGCGCTGGGGGCAAACGGGACTACCTGGGGTGCAGCGCCACCGCAGCGCCCGAGGAAGCCTTTCCCTCTGCCCCAGGTGCCTGTGTTTTCACTTTATGTGATGATATTTAGCAGCCAAGTGGTAAGGAAAGTAAAACAGAACTTAAGGCACCAGAGAGAAGGCAGCTATCTCAGCAGGGGCAGGAGGGCATCTGTGCCACCACACAGCTGTTGCGGTCCTCCCTGGCTTGGGAATTATTTGATCTGAAGGGATATTAAGGACCGCTATAATTTCAGAAGCAGGATGATGGCCTTATTGAAAAACGTCTGAGGAAGCTTATGCTGGAGTATGAAAGGCAGACAAACCAGCACAAGGGCTGCTGTGGAAACGCAGGCACGAAGCAATGACGACAGCTGAAAAGAACAAGACTTGACTTTGAGGTGTTTTCATTCCAATTTCACATTCCCAACATTCTCTTAAAAACAATAATAAAACTCTTTAAAATCACTGGATGTTTCCAATTCTCTGGCATCTGAGTGGCAGAAATGGTCATTAGCCGCCAAATATATACGATCATTATAAAAATGTGATGATCCTCACATAGGTTTGATAAATAGGAAGAAGTCAGAAAGAAGAGCTTAATCAGAAGCAGAACAGCAACTACAATAAACCTATGAAAAGATCTTCAGTGCCATCGGGACACGCACACCCGAACCACAGCGGCTACGTAAAAAAAACAACAACAAAAAAGACAATAGCAAGTATAGGTGAGGATGTGGAGAAACTGGAACCCTCATACACTGTTGGTGGGAACATAAAATGGTGCAGCCACTTTGCAAAACAGTTTGGCTGTTCCTCAAAATGTAAACATAGTTACCATATATTCCAGCAATTTCACTTCTAGGTACATACCCAAGAGAAATGAAAACATGTTCACCTAAAACGTCCATACAAAAACATCCATAGCATTAATTAATAAGAGCCAAAAAGTAGAAACGACCCAAATGTCCACCAACTGATGAATGGATGAGCAAAATGTGGTATACCCATACAAGGGAATATTATTCAGCCATACAAAGGGATGAAGTACTGATACATGCTACAACGTAGATGAATCTTGTAAACATCAACGTAGATGAATCTTGTAAAAAAATCTTGTAGGTGAATCTCTTAAACATTATGCTTAAGAGAATGAAAAGACAAGCCACAGACTGGGAGAAAACTGCAAAATACATATATGATAAAGGACTTGTATCCAAAATACACAAAGAACTCTTAAAATCCAACAAGAAAACAAACAACCCAAATAAATAATGGGCAAAAGATCTGAACCTCACCAAAGATACACAGATGGCAAATAAACATATGCTAAAAGCTCATCATCATATGTCATCAGTGAAATGCAAATGAAAACAAGATACCACTGGAATTAGAGTGGCTAAAATCCAAAACACTGACAACATCAAATGCTGGCGAAGATGTGAAGCAACAGGAACTCTGACTTACTGCTGGTGAGAATGCCAAATGGTACAGCCACTTTGGAAGACAGTGCAGTGGTTTCTTACAAAACTATACATACTCTTACCATATGATCCGGTAATTACACTCCAAGGTGTTTATCCATAGGAGCTGAAAACTTATGTCTACACAAAAACTTGCACACAACTATTTATAGCAGCTTCATTCATAACTGCTAACGATTGGAAGCAACTGAGATGTCCTTCAGCAGGTAAATGGAAAAACAGCTGTGGTACATCTAGACAAGGGTATATGATTCAGCGATAAAAAGAAATGAGCTACCAGACCATAAAAAGACATGGAGGAACCTTAAATGGATATTGCTAACTGACAGAAGCCAATCTGAAAAGGCTACACACTGTATGATTCCACCTATATGACATTCTGGAACAAGGCAAAACTATGGAAAGTAAAAGATCAGTGTTTGCCAAGGGTGGGGGGAAGGAAGGATGGAGGGACGGATAGGTGGAACACAGAGCATTTTTAGGGTAGTGAAACTATTCTGTTCGATACTGCGATGGTGGATCCATTTGTCAAAACCCAAAGAGCTATATAACACAAAGATTGAACCCTAATGTAAATTATGGACTTTAGTTAATAATAATGTATCAATACTGGTTCATCAATAGTAACAAGGTACCTAACTAATGCAAGATGTGAATAATGGGGAAACTCTTAGGAGGGGTATGTGGGAACTCTTACCTTCTGCTCAGTTTTTCTGTAAACCTAAAATTGTTCTAAAAAAAAAAGCTATTGATAAAAAAATGTTAAGTGAGAGAAGCCAGACACAAAAGGTGATATGATTCAATTTACATGAAATATCCAGAATAGGTAAATTCATAGACAGAAAAGAGATTAGTGGTTGCTGGGGGAGGGGTAACAGGGAGTCACAGCTTAGCAAGTCAAGGTTTCCTTCTGGGGTGATGGAAATGTTTTGGAACTAGATAGAGGTGATGGTTACACAACATAGTGAATGTACTAAATGCCACTGAATTCTTCACTTTGAAGTGGTTAATTTTATGTTATGTGAATTCTACCTCGATTATGAAAAAAGCAGAGTAAAAATAAGAAGGTCATATTAAAGCAACTCTATCTGGTTAGGTGACCTTTTTGATGTCCCATAGAAATTCAAACACTGTCGTCCTGATTTAAAACACCTGAACTGACTGTGAGAATAACCACACAGTGACTCCACCTGGGGCCACTCGGGGGGCTACTGCACAACTGGCCAGAGGCCAGTGGGGCTTGGACTAGGCTGTGCACAGAGCAGGAGAGAAGAGGACTCAGGATACGCGCGTCATCAGGACATACCAATGGACTGGATGCTGGGAAAAGTGGTTTTAAAGACGATTCGGTTTTCAGATTGGACAACCAGGCAGTGGGGCCACTAGCTGAAATGTCAGAGGGGAGTGGGACGAGGGGTCAGGAGTTTGGTTTTGTCTGTCGAGTCCAAGATGCCCACTGGACAGAGGTGGAGACATCGAGGAGAATGTGGTATACAGGAGTCCAAAGAGCAAGGGTACAGACAGGGCTACATACGTAAATTTGGAAGCTGCTGGTTGGTGGACGAATATTAGAGGATTTAAGGACACCAATTTTTTACCATATGTTGTAAATACTATTTCCCACTCGACTTCATGCTCTTTTGGCCAAACAGAATTTTAAAAGTTATGGAGTCAAAAACATCCACCCCCTGACCTGATCATTTCTGTCTTTGGTGTCATAACTTGAAAGGCTTTCCTTATCCTGAGATCCTAAAAGTGTTCATCTACATTCTATTCTGTCTTTTCATGATCCCCTTTTTAATATTTTTATTTTTAAACCATATGGAATTTATTATTGCATTAGAAACAGATCTAACTTTTTTCCTGAATGGTTAGCCATTTTCACAGCACAATTTACTCAATCATCCATCTTTTTCTACTGTTTTGAAAACCCTCCTTCATGATATTAAGTCCCAAGCACATGTGGGTCTGTCTGGGATTCTATTCTATTTCACTGACCCTCTGTGCATGCCTGAGCCAGTACTGCCCTACTTTAATTACGGTAGCTCCATAATACTTTAATATTTCTCATGATAACTACCCCAAACAATGCATTCTCAGAATGTTACTAGTTATTATCACACATTTACTCATCACACAAACCTTAGAATGGTTCTGTCAAGTTCCAAGAAAAATAAATAGGGATTTGACTGGTGGTGTGCTCAATTTATAAATTGGCATTTTTATAATATCAAGAATTCCTACTCACAAAAAATAATCAATTTTTCTATGATTTTTATGTTCTTCAGTAAAGTTTTATGGCTTTCATCAAATAGATTTTATTCACTTCTTGCTTATTCCTAGGTATTTTATCCTTTTTGTTGGTGTTATGAGTGGGAGATTTTTCTATTACAGAGAAGCAAACACGTTCAGGCACAAACATTTACTTTGTATCCAGCCACTCCTCTAACTATTTTTTTTTTTTTGTAACTATTTTTAATTCCAATAACTTTTAGATGATATTTTGGGTTTACTACTTATAATGTTAATTTTGTTCCTCCCTTTCTAGTAGATACACCTACTTTTTTTTCTTTTATTTAACTGAGTAGAATCTCCAGAACATCACTGAATTATTAGATTAGAAGTTGGCATTCTTGACTTGTTCCAGTCTGAAATAAAAATGTCTCTGTGCAGGGATAACTTTTCCTCAGCCCCCGAAATACCTTCAGCCACTCTAACTGCTAGGTATTTGTGACTGTTATCTATAATTGAGCACTAAATGATTTCCTCTTTGATCATGTCATTTATATAAGATAGGTCAGATGACAGGATCAATGTCAAAACTATTTGGGGGAAAAAAGTCACATTCAAGGAAACAGTCGCCTGAGTATTAATTACAAAAACAACATAAAAGAAAATAACTATTTAGGTATATTTATTATATCACTAATTAACTATATAAACCTTGGACGAAATTATTTTAGAAGGTTCAATTAAAGATTTAAGTCTTTAAAGATGTGGTATATATATATATATATATATATATATATATATATATATATATACAATGGAATATTCCTCAGCCATAAAAAAGAATGAAATAATGCCATTTACAGCTACATGGATGGACCTAGAGATTATCATACCAAGCGAAGTAAGTCAGAAGGAGAAAGACAAAAACCTTGTGATATCACTTACACGTAGAATCTAAAATATGACACAAGTGAACTTATCTACGAAACAGAAACAGACTCACAGACATAGAGAACAGACTTGTGGTTGCCAAGGTAAGGGGTGTGATGGGGCAGGGATGGATTTCGAGTTTGGGATTAGCAGATGCAAATTCTTATATATAGGATGGAAAAACAACAAGCTCTTAATGTGTAGCACAGGGATCTATATTCAATATCCTGTGATAGACCATAATAGAAAAGAATATGAAAAAGAACATACATATCTGAATCTGAATCACTTTGCTGTGCACCAGAAACTAACACAACACTGTAAATAAACTATCCTTCTATAAAATCAAAAACGATTTAAGTCTTTTAATCTACTTCAAAAACACCTACATTTAAAACATTCTCCTTATTCCCAATACTTTCATTTTTAAGAATGTTACTAGTAAAAAAATTTGTGAAAGACTAGAAAAGGGCATTTTACTTTGTCAGAAGAGTTTTAATCTGTACTAGACAGAGGAAGGAGCACTCAGGCAACCTGGTGGCTCTTTTCCTGAAGTTACCAAGAATTAAGAAACAAGTTCCCACTTAAAATGCTGAAGATGCCGTGGTCTCCTCAGCAAATATTTACACATTCTGAAAATATTCAAGATTACAAAAATTCTAAAGCAAGATTCAAACCACAAATTAGGTTTTTTGTTTTTTTTTTTAAGAACACCTAGGATTCAAAATGAGAATGTCCTGGTAACTGCAGTAAAGTACATAAGGAAAGAAAGCATTAAATCATCACTCCTGGACTGTTCAATTATATTCCTAAGGACTCATACTTTAAAATTACTATTACCAAGGCAGTCTTTAAAATAATGTTTACTGTAGAAAGTGTATTTTAAAAAAAACCAAATTCATAAGTGTTTCATAGAAATAAAAATATATCAGAAGCATAACAAAATAAGTGTTTAAGGTATGGTTACATATATTTTTATGACAGTATCATAACACATGAACTATTTTATAGTGTGTGTGAATGTGTGTGTGAGTGTGTGTGTGTGTTTCCCTGAGTTTTGCATTGTATCCTACATGAGATTCAGTTGTGGTTAGGCTCACCTGTAACAATCATCAGTCTCTGCTAGCAAAGTTCCCAAATCTACCGCTGATGTCATAATACAGGAAAAACTAAACTTGCTGGGAACATTATCACCATGTAAGCAATACTCCCATTTCTTAAAAAGGTGAGGCTACGTAAATCCCCATGGTCCCCGGTCACCCACTTCCCAGCAGGTGGAGTCACATGTCACAAAGGGGGGACCACCTCCATTTTCTCATCAGCAGCGTAGACCCCGCCTTGCCTTTCTCCAGTTACTGTAAAGCTGCCACAGTTAACAAACCAGATAATTATGTGAAAGAGGGTTTGAAAACTGTGAAGCCACACACACATACATACACACACACACACGAAAGCTGTCACTTCGGTTACGTGGTGCCGTGGAGGAGCCGGAAAAGGACAGAGTTCTTACCAAACTCTGCAGGTGCCGCCCCAAGTTCTCTTCTCCCATGACGTGTGGGCACAAGGTTAAAAACCAGGAAAGAGAAACCAGTGAAAATATTCCTGCTGCTGAGGACCTCAGATTAGCAGGTGGCTAAATAAATGAAGTTCTCTCTACTCAAAAAGGTCCTTCTTTAGGGGAGAGACCCACATCTAAAAGGCCCGTTTGCCACAGGGGAGTACAAAGGGCTCACAGGGGTGACACGGCGATGGGCTAAAAGCACAGAAGTCCACTTGCAGTCCCTGCCTTGGACAGTTTAGAGAGAGATGAGAGGAGAGCAAAGTGACCGTAAAGTCGGCAAAAACACCTTTATTTATCTCCCTCTGCGGGCACAGCAGGACTTCTTTGGACACGGAAGTTTAGGGATAAGTTTACATGCACGTGTCTCTCCAAGTCCTAAGTCTACAAACACGGGGGGATCAACAGTGAGTCAGACTGGACACTCCCCCACCCATGTGATTAATTTTCCATTCAGGTCCTTCCTGTTTCTGACCTATTTATGAGATCTATAATGGTGTTGCCCGAGTTTTCAGTGTATCTCACTAACTCTGCAATTTCCCTTTTTCTCTCATTTTATTGTTTTATCATACCCTTGAGCTCTGGTTTTATACCATCTAGATGTTTCTTGTTCTTATACAATATAAAGCACTCTTGGGCAATCTACTTCTGTGTCAGTTTACCTTTTTTTCCAGACTTGGTTTTTCATCTGTCTTTTGCACGCTAGAGGCGCCATGCCATTTCTTTCCAACTTTCTCTTGCTTAACTCTCCACCAACCTTTATTCTTTGACTTCAGTCTCCCTGATACCACTTCTACCTTAGTTGACATCCCAGATCAGAATTAGAGTTTGACAATGTATGTTGCTTTCAATTTATGTCTGAGGGGATGGCGGTGAAGAAAGCTGAAAACTATGGATTCTCTTCCGAAACCCCGCCCAAAGCCCTCCGCCCCCACCTCCCCTCCCCGTCTCACGCGCTTTGGCTCGGCGCCGTGCTCTGGCGGCAGCACACGGTTGGCCCTTGCAGCCGGCCCTCTGCGGGAGCAGACCTCTCCAGGCCCCGCGGCTGCTTCTCTCCAAACTGGAAGCTATCAGTACAAATGTTCAGGATCCTGCTGACTCACCTTCTTTCCTCGATGTTACTTTCAGGAGCAGGAGCTGAGGCTGAGACACACGACACAGCCCTAGAATCCTCTCTTTTTGTCCCTGGATGCAGTGTTTTTGAGATGTTAGGTTGGACCATATAATACTGCCGTTTTTGTAAGTCAAAAAGGGTCAAATATCAGAATTTTACACAGTTCATGTGTATAAACTACATGTGTAATCATGTTCTTTTTCCTTCCTTGATTACTTCTGCTGAATTTTTCTATATTCATACGTAAGATTATTTTTTAAACGCACACATGGCTGTTTATGTATGCAGCTATACCACTAGGGAATGGGAGAAGATTCTCTGATCCTGCCTCACTCTAACATATTCCCCCAGACGGAGCTTTGAAAAAGGAGATCAAGGCAATCCTCTGCTTGAAACGCCGCCTCCTGCTGCCGCTAGGATCACCTCGGCCTGGAAGGCCCTGCCAGGTCTCACCCAGGTTCCCTCTCCCACCTCCCCACCCATCATTTCCACAGAGCTTTTTTCATTCCTTCCAGTTTCTTTCTGGCCTTCCTGCCTCAGGGCATTTGCTCCTGCTTCCTCTGTATGAATTCTTTCCTTCCAGCTCGCCACAGGGCTGTGCCTTGTCTTCCTTCAGGATTCTGGATGCTCGCAGCTGCGAGTTACAGAACACTCCACTGAGAGATGCATGGGCTGTAAGGACACGGCACGGGCCTGATGGCAGCTCTATCCACAGGAGTGAGGAATTCTCCGTCTTGTTCTTTGCTATATCACAGTACCTGGGGAATCTGTTGAATAAATTAATTCACTCGAGGGTGAATTAATTCATGTAGAAGGAGGCTCTGTATTTTGTGCTGCTCCATAGAACACTGTGCCAAATGGGTCCAAGTGTGTCAGAGTCTCCAAAACATCTCCATGTCAAGGAAGCTCCTGCAGTGAGGTGAGTTCCCCGACATGGGAGAAGTGGGAGGTTAGAAACCCAGCAACTCCTAGGCTTGCAGGCGCTAACATCTCACATAAGCCAGTAAGCCCAGCGAGCTTCTACTTTCTTTGAGGAAACAGAAAGTGATGGTGTCCTTCGGGTGCGACTACATTTATTCCTAAAATAATGATCCCTTTGCTATTTCCTCTCGTGGCAGAAAAAGAGCCAAACGGATACGTCAACAAGGGAGTCCCAGCCCAGTGGGTGCCCCAGGCAAGCTCGTACTCAGGAGTCTCGATCGTCCTCTTCGGCTCCCAAGTCTAGAGTCAACGTGGAGATCAAAACAGGAGTCAGATAGGTAGATGGAGAGCAAAATACTGGCTTTCCTACTAATAAAAGCCAGATGGGAGAGTTTGGCTTTCGATCTGCAGCCAAGTAGGTCTGCTCCCTGGCACAGCTGGACCAACACAGGCAGGGCCACGCCTACAGCTTAGGGCTGAGAACCGGCCCCTGTGGGCAGGCGGCCTGAGCCCAAGCCCACTCCTCCCCGCCCCCTGCAGAGGGGGCAGAGGGATGGCGAGAGAGGCAAAAATACAACTGCATCTGGAAAATGAAAATCCCTCCCGCCAGAGTAAAAAAACCCCAACGAGCCTACTGAGCGGGTCCAATGAGATAACAGAGAAGGTGCTTTAAACACAAACACAGAAGCTCCCCACAGCAAGGAAAGGTATTACTCCTTCTGGGCAGAGACGGTGCCCAGCACATAAACACAGGCTTAAGGATTTGTTGACGTGGCTTCCTGAGATGATTACTTTTAATGAGACATCTGCTTTAACCAGTCTGTTCTGGTAGTTCTGGCTTGTTTGTTTAAAAACACAGTCCCATTACTTTATAGCTGTACCAGATATGTACTGATAGGAAGGGAAACAGCCAGCCTTCTATTCCTCTGTTCTGATCGGCTCATCTCGGGAGTCCCCGCCCCCTGCCCCCTGCCCCCCGCCTTGTGTTCCACGTCACTGCACACTTCTAACAGAGCTTTCAACCTCCATCTACCTAATCGAGTCATCAGACTCCTGGGGAAAACATTTCCTTTCCCCAGCCTAAAACTAAAATTATAGAACTTCATTTCCTTGAAAAAAACAAAAAACAAAAAACAAAAAATCCCAACACTTTAAGTGGCCACAAAAAGTATAAATAATTTTGGGGTCATCTCCTGTGTGCCAACAATTGTAGATGGAGAACTGAGTATCAGTGGAAAACACAGATTAAAAATCCTGCTGACAGGTGTTATAAAAATTCCAAAAACAAACCTCTGAAGCAGTTGTTTCCTTTTACCTGTAAGGGAAACCAGCAGTAAGGTGAGACTTTAAATAATTACTTCCTTTCCTTTCTCGGTAAATGTCAAGTCTTTTGCTTGTAACACTGAGTATCTTGTCTTACAGAGATGCACAAAGATTTACCTTGAAAACGAATGCAATCTGCATCGCAGGGCGTGCTGTCAGTGACCGTGGAGCTTGCTACAAGCTTCTCTGCGGTCTAAGTCAGTGATGTGGCCCCAGGATATCTACTGTCACACTAGTGCAGATGAATCTCATCATACAACCTGTATTCGGTTGTATGAATACAACGTGGTAGCCTCCTTCAGCTAGGCTAGGGCTCCCCGGTCCTGCCAGTGACTTAACCAGGGATGTCCCCTTTCCTGCCCTGCCCTCCCCTGTGTTTCCCATCCCCAGTGAAGCCAACCAGGCAGAGAAGCACTGTGAAAGGAGGACTCGTTATCATGCACACAGCACAACACAAAGGGCTTGGCCCGGAATAATGGGTGCAGGTTTCCCATGGCCCTAACCTCTACCCTGGCCTTCCCTGGATATGGCAGGGAACCTCCACATGACTGCCCCAGAAGGCACTCAAGGCCTCGGTGGAATCCACACCACGCACAATCACCAGAACACTCCACCAAGGTAATGACAGTCTTAACACAGCACAGGACACAAATTCTCTGAGTCTGAGCATTCCCTTGGTTTAGAGTTTCTGCTCAAGTTTACATAGTCACTTGACTACCTAAGGCCTGGGTGCGCTGGCTAACACCAGTGAATGTTCATTAAGGCCAGTCTGCTGCTGAGTCTAACAGGGCCATTTGACAAAGTTGGTGCCGTGGCTTGTAGACTAGACAGTAAAATGGATGCCCAGGTTCAGAGAGAAGTGCCATCTATTCAATACGTGGCCTGTGCTTTCTTAACAAAGCAAGGATCAGGAACATTTTCCTCCCCTTGGCATCCAGAACAAGGGCAGTGCTGCTCTCCCACTACCTCTATCCTCTTGCAAATACTCTCAAGAGTAACAACTGTTCCTTTTCTGTCCTCTGGATGCTGCACCTCCAAAGCACAAGTTCCAAATGATTCAGTTCACCATACCAAGGCAGAAGCGACGGCTTCTCTAACCGACACACTAACGCAGGATGCAAACTATGTCTTCCATTCCATAAACCACATACCTGGACCTACCTGAACATTTATCCTAATGTGAGATGAGTATCTTAATGCACAAAAGAATCATGCAAAACGATGACTATCACATGGTCAGCAACTATTCTTCGTATCTTGTTCACTCTAAGAGGGCAATGCATTGCAACCAAGCAGCCGCTCTGTCCAGCCCACCTGACAGAAGATGCAAAGAGGACTCTACTGTTTTTGTTTAACTACAAACTATAGTAGTTATAACATGAAGTAAACCCGCCTGTCTTTGAGGGACGGCATTGCCCTTCATGTCATGTAAGTTAAGCATTAGGTCCATTACGCAACATTAGCTTCTTTGGTTTGAAGATCACCCTATAGTTAGATCTGTAGGTAAGACTTCAGTTTAAATCTTCAGTTCCATTTAAAACCGATAAGATCCACGTCCCCACTCTCAACTATGTAACAACAAAAAATAATTATGAGCTGCCAACAGAACACTATCTGGCATTAAGCACAGCTATATCCCAAACCCCACGTGACAGATGACTAAAGGTCAAATACTGCTCCCTGAAAAATAGATTTGGTTAAAATAATCAACATGTCAACCTGAAAGCTGGAGGGGAAAACCAACTGCCCATGTGCTCTGAATCCCCAACAATGGCCAGAGGGCAGTCTCTGGATTTTTTTAACCAATGGAAAAAGATGTTGTTGTTTTTGTTTTTTGGCATTACTGAAGGACCAACCATCTGTGTCCACATGTAAAAGTAAACTTGCTTACTTAAATGCAATTTGCCAAAAAGGCAATAAAAACCCAACCGTTCTTCCAGACCCCAGAAGCACATCTGTGCTCCTGCCCTCACGCAAACCCGCGGTAGCATCAAGCCCAGAGTGCTGCTTCGGAACCCAAGAAACAAAGATTCTGCAGGTCAGGAGTTTCAAAGTGCTTAAAAATTCCAGACAGCAGTGGAGGCTTCTTCTAAGTCTTCTTCACCTTAGCAAAAAGGTAAATATAATACAGCAAACAATTCTAAAAAAATAATAATAATAAAAGATTTTTTAAAACCTAACATAATCTTGGTATCCTACAACAAAAGTTCTTAAACTGCAGTCCACAGAGCACATGTAGGCCTACTCTTGGGATTTAGCGTGTCCAGGGAGCTCCTTGAAACTGTGTGCACACACACAAATTTCATAGGAAGAAGGTCCAGTTTTCAGCCACAGAGCATCGTGACCACAGGTCCCTAGCAAGCCGTCTCATTACAAGTCCTTGGCACTAGAAAGTTCTGTCTCATTCCTACATTCATTCTTTAATACCTCTACTTACTAGAACTCCGTCTTAACTGATAGACAAACGTAGGGCACTGAGATGGTCTCAGCTGTGAGTTCTTCTCCACCTGCTGGACTCCTGCAGGGCCCTCGCAGGCCAGCTCACATCACGCCTCCTTGGCAGGCTTTCCTGGGGACCTCAGCCAGTGTTAACCTTCCCTACTCGCCACTGGGCCGCCTCCCCGCCTCTGCACTGGCGTCGAGTCTGGTTACACTCAGACTCAGCACTAGTTACAAGAGCAACTGTCTCCCCAGCTAGTCAGAGCGCCTGCAGGGTAGCGACCGGGCAGGACTTGCCATTACACATCCCTCTCCCCACCAGCACAGAGCACAAATCCTTGGATACATGGTCCGAACATTTTGTTGAACTGAATTCTTTTGTGTCAGTGCCAACAAAAGACCACTAGTTCTAATAATTACTCACAAGGTTTTAAAATCATCAATATGTATACATACAAGGAAGGTCTGCCTTTGTGTGGTTAAATGACGCACCCATGCGATTCTGCATTCGATTCCCAGTCCACGTCACAAAGGACCTTCACACAGCTAACATTTTACTCACCTCTAACTGGACGTAAAAATCGTTCTTGAAATTACAGACGAGGGAGTGGAAAGCACGGTGAGGTAAAGCCAAGCTGGTTTAAAGCCTTCCACACATGTACTGAGGCACTCGCTAGCACCAGAGGCGTTATTAAGTAATTTCTGAAGCACCAAATACATGAATATTTGGGACAGCCCACTTGGGAAGTGACAGACTAGCATCTTTAAGATTATAAAAATATGGAAGCAACCTAAGTGTCCATCGACAGATGAATGGATAAAGAAGATGTGGCACATATATACAATGGAATATTACTTAGCCATAAAAAGAAACGAAATTGAGTTATTTGTAGTGAGGAGGATGGACCTAGAGACTGTCATACACAGTGAAGTAAGTCAGAAAGAGAAAAACAAATACTGTATGCTAACACACATATACGGAATCTTAAAAAAAAAAAAAAAACGGTTCTAAAGAACCTAGGGGCAGGGCAGGAATAAAGATGCAGACGTAGAGAATGGACTTGAGGACATGGGGAGGGGGAAGGGTAAGCTGGGATGAAGTGGGAGAGTGGCATGGACATATATACACTACCAAATGTAAAACAGATAGCTAGTGGGAAGCAGCTGCATAGCACAGGGAGATCAGCTCGGTGCTTTGTGACCACCCAGAGGGGTGGGATAGGGAGGGTGGGAGGGAGATGCAAGAGGGAGGGGATATGGGGATACATGTATACACATAGCTGATTCACTTTGTTATACAGCAGCAACTAACACACCATTGTAAAGCAATTATACTCCAATAAAGATGTTAAGAAAAAAATGATTATAAAAATAAAAAGAAAGATTAGGAAGTCTTACAGATAATATTTATAGGAAGTCAAAGCAACTAGTAGATTCAAATAATCCATCACAGGGGGTAGAGTGAGGCAATGAAGTTAAAGAAACAGTGTGTTCAAACTCAGGCACAACTGTGATCACGAAGGAAGAGCCCTGAACCTGGAATCAAGGACCAGGAAGATGAAGACATCTGGTCCGGTTCTGCCAAGACAGAGTAGCTCCATTCCTCCCAGGCCCTCCCCATTACAAGTGAAAAAGCTCTAGAAACAACACAACAAAACAAGCATAGGAAAGGGGGTGGGAAGAAGGCGGCGGGCTGCCTGGGACCCGGGACTTGAGGAAAGACGTGGCAGTGAGTCCCCCAGGTGTCCTGACTGTCCCTACCTGCCCAGGACAGGGTGCTGCCAGTGCCTCCAAGCTGGAAAAGCCAAAAGGCAGATGGAAAGAGCTCCAAGAACAGCTTGTCTCCCCAGCCAAAGGGCCAGGAAAAGGGTGGTCTTATAACAGAACACATTTTTGACAACACCCACCCTATTCCAGCCAAGAACCAACAGAAAAACTGCAGAATCATCCTCTGAGGTTTCAGTGGGGTTGAAAGGGAAGCTGACCTTCCACATCCCCTTCCTGTGCCTCAGAACCAGGCATGTTCCAAGTGGCCCACCATGTCGTGCTGGCAGTGGGGCCACACAGGGATCTCACCTCCCATCCCTGCCTAGACACACAGGAAGTGCTCCCAATCCCCAACCAGGGCAGTGTTGGGGGGGGGGGGGAGCTGAGCCTCCATCCCACCCAGTCCCAGAGGGTACAAGGTGGGGGGGACTGAGCCGATTGCCACTGCTGCCCCCTCGCCTTCCCTGGTGTCAGCCAGGCCTGGGGAGAGCCAGAGCTACAACCCCACTCCACAAGAAACAGAGTCTCAGGGACCCAGAGGTCAGGAACAAGAGCTAGATGCCTACTGACAAAGTCCCAGAAGGAAGGGAGAAAAAGAGCGGAACTGAAAAAGTATGTGAAGAAATAATGGCAGAAAATATCCCAATTTTAGCAAAAGACATAAATATACAGATTTAAGAAGCTGAGCAAACCCCAAATATAATAAGCTGAAAGAAACCTATGTCCAGACAAATTATAATTAAACTTCAGGAAACCAATGACAAAGGAAAAATCTTAAAATCAGCCAGAGAGACATGACAAGCTTACAGAGGAAAAGCAATTTGAATGATTTGATTTCTCGTCTGAAATCAGAGGTCAGAAGAAGGTGGCACATTTTTCAAGGACTAAAAGAAAATAAGTGTCAGCTGTGAGTCCAATCGCTAGCTAAGACATCCTTCAAGATTAAAGGTGAAATAAAGACATTCTTGGACAAGGAAAGCTGAGAGAATTTGTTGCAGGCAAATCCATGCTTAAAGACTGGCTAAAGGAAATTCTCCAAAGAGAAAGGAGAGAGTAACAGGAGAAGGCTAGAACTTCAGCAAGGAAAGGACACAGTCAGAATAGGTAAAAACAGGCATAAATATAACAAATTCTATTTCTCGTGCATTTCTTAAATCATATTTGATGACTGAAGTAAAACCATCCAATGTGGTGCTCAAAGTATAAGAAATACTTAAGACACTGATATTTTAAAAGTGGGGAGGTTAAGGACTTCCCTGGTGGTGCAGTGGTTAAGAATCCACCTGCCAATGCAGGGGACGTGGGTTCCAGCCCTGGTCTGGGAAGATCCCACATGCCGCGGAGCAACTAAGCCCGTGAGCCACAACTACTGAAGCCCTCGTGCCTAGAGTCCGTGCTCCGCAACAAGAGAAGCCACCACAATGAGAAGCCCGCGCACAACAAAGAGTAGGCCCCACTTGCCACGACTAGAGAAAGCCCGCACGCAGCAACGAAGACCCAATGCAGCCAAAAATAAATAAATAAATAAATAAATAATTTTTTTAAAGGTGGGGAGGGTAAAGGGATCTAAATGGAAATAAAGTTCCCACACTTCACTTAAAGTTGTAAAACACAGTTTCCAGTAGACTGGGATAAATTGCATATGTATATGGTAAGCTTAGAGCAACTACCAAGAAAATGATACAAAGCTTTGATTGATATGCTACTCAAAAAACCAATCAATCAAGATGTTTAAATAACCTGCAGGAAGGATAGAAACAGAAGAAACAAAAACAAAAATATAAAATAATAAAATAGGAGACTTGTGCCCTAACATGTTAATAATTACCTTACCTTAAATGTAAATCATCTGAATATACAAATTAACAGATCAGCAGAGTAGATAAGAAAATATGATATAACAATATGCTGCCTATAAGAAACTCATTTCAAAACAACGTGGGTAGGTTAAAAGGATGGAAACATATACCATGAAAGCATTCATTAAAAAAAAAAAAAAAAAAAAGAGTGGCCATGTTAAAATAGCTGATAAAGTAGACTTCAGAGCAAAGAAAATTACTAGAGACCAAAAGGGACATTACGTAATGACAAAAAGACCAACCCATCAGGAGGACATAATAATCCTAAATGTTTACGTACCACACAACAGAGTCTCAAAATACATGAAGCAAAACCCAATAGAACTAAAGGAGAAATGGACAATTATAGTTGGAGACTTCAACACCTCACTCAGCAACTGATAGAACTACTAAAAAGAAAATCAGCAAGGATACAGAACTCAACACCACCATCAAGCAACTGATCAAATCAACATATGCAGAAAACGCCACCAAACAACAGAATACACATTTTTTTTCAAGTACCCATGGAACATTCACCAACATAGGCCCACAGACCATATACCAAGATAGACCATATTCTGAGTCATAAAACAAACCTCAAAAAATTTAAAAGAACTGAAGTCATACAAAGTATGTTCTCTGACCATAATGGAGTCAAAGAAATCAAGAACAGAAAGATAACAGGAAAATCTCTCAACTCTTGGAAACTGTAACACACTTCTAAACAATCTGTGGGCCAAAGAAGCTATCTCAAAAGAAAGAAAAATACATACAAAACTGAATAAAAATTAAAATGCCACATATCAAAATATGTGACTACAGCTAAAGCAGTGCTGAGGGGGAAATTTATAGCACTTAAAATGTTTACATTAGAAAAGAGGAGAGGTCTCAATTAAATAATCTAAGTCTCTACCTCAAGAAATTAAAAAAAAAAAAGAGCAAAATAAAATCAGAGCAAGGAAAATAATAATAAAAAGCAGAAATAAATGAAACTGAAAACAGAAGAAAAATCAATGACATAAAAAGCTAGTTTTCAGGGGGAAAAAAATCAGTAAAAGTGATAAGCCTCTAAAAGACTGAGAAAAATAAAAAGAGAAGACACAAATCACCAACATCAGGAAAGAAACATAAGATATGACTATTCTCACCTCTCCTAATACTGGAAGTTCTAGCCACTGCAGTAAGGCAAAAAAAAAAAAGAAATAAAGGCATACTTAACTTTAGGGAAAGAAGAAACAAATGTCCCTATTTGCAGATAACATGATGATCTACATAGAAAATCCTGAAGAATCTATAGGAAAGCTCTTAGAACCATTAAGTGTATTTGGCAAGGTCACAGGACACATGATTGACACAAAAATCAATCCTATTGCTATACAGTAACAATGAGCAAGAGAGGCCGAGATAATGAGAGGCCCGCGCACCACGATGAAGAGTGGCCCCCACTTGCCACAACTAGAGAAAGCCCTCGCACAGAAATGAAGACCCAACACAGCCATAAATAAATAAATAAACAAATAAATAAATAAATGTTAAAAAAATGCAGAATCTCAGGCCCAGTCCCAAACCAACTCATTCAGATTCTGCTTTAAAAAAAAAAAGAAAGAAAAAGAAAATGTAATACTTAAGTATAAATGTAACAAAACATGTACAGGATCTGTATGTTGATAAGTGCAAAATGTTGATGAAAGAAATCAAAGACAACCTAAATAAATGAGGACATACCATGTTCATGAATTGGAAGACTCAACATAGGAGAGATGTCAATTCTCCCCAAACTGATCTATGGTTTAATGCAAATGCTATCAAAATCACAGCAAGTTTTTTTTTTTTAATATAGACATAAGAAAGCTTATTCTAAAATTTACAATGGAAAGGCACAGACCCTAGAATAGCTAAAACAATCTTGAAAAAGAAAAATGAAGTGGGAGAAATCACTTTGATATTAAGCCTACTATATAGCTATAGCAATCAACATCATGTGATATTGGCAGAAGAGGAGATAGATCAGTGGAATAGAATGGAAAACCCAGAAATAGATCCACACAAATATGCCCACTTGATTTTTGACAAAGATGCAAAAGCAATTCAAAGGAGGAGGGATAGTCTTTTCAATAGATAATCCTGGAACAACTGGACATCCATAGAGAAAAAAACAAAAAAATCTCCACCTAAACCTCACACCTTATACAAAAATTAACCCAAAATGGATCAGGGGCTTAAAAGTAAAATGCACACCTATAAAATTTTTTTAAAAATAGGAGAAAATCTTTGGGATCTAGGGTTAGGTAAAGAGTTCTTAGACTTGACACCAAAAGCATGATCCATAAAGGGAAAAACTGATAAATTGGACCTCATCAAAATTAAAAACTTTTGCTCTGCGAAAGACCCTGTTAAAAAGGATGAAAAGGCAAGCTACAGGTTGGGAGAAAATATTTGCAAAACACGTATTTCACAAAGGAGTGGTACCCAGAATATATAAAGAACATTCAAAACTCAACAATAAAGAAACAAGGAACCTAATTACAAAATGGCTAAAAAGTATGAAGACACATTTCATCAAAGAGAATATACAGATGGCAAATGAGCACAGGAAAGTATCATTAGCCATAGGGAAATGCAAATTAAAATGGCAGTAACATAGCACTTACACACCTATCAGAAATGGCTGAAATAAAAAATAGTGACAACACCAAATGCTAGCAAGGATGCAGAGAAACTGGATCACTCACTCATACACTGCTGGTGGGAATGTAAAATAGTACAGCCACTTCAGAAACAGTTTGGAAGTTTCTTATAAAACTAAACATGCAACTGCCACACAGCTAAGCAACTGCACTCTTGGGCATTTATCCCAGATGCATGAAAATTTATGTACTTACAAAAAACATGCACACAAATGTTCACAGAAGATTTATTCACAATAGGCAGAAACTGGAAACAACCCAGATGTCCTTCAACAGGCGAATGGTTAAATGGTGTACGGTGGTAAATCCTTACCATGGATGCTACTCAGCAATTAAAAGGCAGGAACTACTGGTTGTGAACACACACAGTAACTTGGGTGTATCTCTAGGGAATCATGCTGAGTGATAAAAGCCAATTCCAAAAGGTCACATCTTGCAAGACTCCATTTATATCATATTCATGAAATGACGAAATTATAGAATTGGAAAATAGATCAGTCACTGCCAGGTCGGGGGAGGGCGAAGGGTGGCAGTGGCTATAAAAGGCAACGTGAGGAATACTTGTTGTGATGGGAACGTTCTGTGTCTTCACTTTCTCAACGTCGGTATCTTGGTTGTGATATTGAACTAGTTTTACAAGATCTCACCATTGTGGGGAACTGGTGAAAGGGTACATAGGAGCTCTCTATTATTTATTAAAACTGCATGGGACTCTACAATTCTCTCAGTATTAAAAGTTTAATTTAAAAAAAAGATCAGGTTTGGTTCCCAGCTGTGTCACCTAAGAATTAGGTAACTGATCTTACGCAGATTTCAAACTGTCTGTTTTCTATTTCCCCACTGGCTAAATGCGACAATACCACTTGAAGCATTAGGAGAATTAAAGGCCATATATGAAAAGGCCTGGCACATAGCTAGTGCTTTAAAAATAGCCTGTTAACACGAACTCTATTTGTAGACACAAATATTATTCTGAAGAGTTATTATTCAAATATCTGCTACTAGAGCCACTACAAAGCAATTTATTTAAAAAGTCTCTTCGCAAAGTGATCTGTGCAAATAAAAATGAGGGGAGAGGTAATTATTGGTTTTACAGTGAAAGATGAATTGCTAACTACTCATTGAAATGGTCAAAACAGACAAAGTGAGATTAATATGGAATTACAATTATTAAAAAAGAAAAAAAGTTGACAAGGAAAATAGGATACTGATGAACAAATCTTGTTTCTTGCTGGTAAGGAAGTTAGTAAAAGTTAGTGTCTATATGTACTGGGAAAAGCTAAGACTGAGTTTTCTAAAAATGCACTTAATACACTGATTTAGATTTAAGATTCTGTTTCTAAGAATTTTCTCTGCCTCCCGAGTTGAAAGAAACTGCGAGTCAATCAGCCAAATCTTATAACCTGCTTGGTTCAGAGGTCCAGAAAAGCCGCAAAAATAAAATCCAGCTCTGTGACAGAGAAAGACAATCAAATGAACTTTACCCCAGAAGATGAGGGGAATTTTAAACACACAGTTAATCCCTTGGATCATACTGGGCACCTAGCCTTTAAAGTTTATGAAGTATTGGGCCAGAGCTCTGACTCACAGAGAGGCTTTTGAAAGAGGTGAAAAGGAAACGGGTGTTTTATCATTCAAATTATTCTCTTCCCGGCAGGACCCTAAAAGAGCTATTTCTATCCAAACGAAATGCTTTACTAACAAATACATCAAGTGAGAATACTGGTGCGAGATTCCTGATGCAGGCCTGGAAGTCTGGAGCCCAGGGTTCCAGGTCCCAGCGGGGAGCCACTTCATCCCCAAGGCCCAGAGCTTCCTCATGGGTGAAGTGAAAGACATGTGCCCATGGGTTGGTTCTACAGCCCTTTGCTAAATTTAGAGTCGCTCAGGCACCACAAAATCTCGTCTCCAGAGAGGATTCTGGTATGACAAGCTTCCCTCTACCTCTGTTTTGAGACAACTTTCCTCATACCTGTAATTTGGTTTCGCCAAAATGGGCCATGGAAAGGGCAGGTGAAGGGGAAAGGAAAGGGTAGAAGTAAGAAACCATAAGAAAAAAAAAAAAAAGGAAATGACCCTATTCTAGGTACAGGAGAGGCTCTATTTTCCCCTCATCATCAGGTTTCTCCAGAATTCCTTTCTTTGGGGCCCTCTACTACAGGTTCACACCGTACACAGAAACTAGAACCCAAACTTGGTCAGCTCTACGCTTTTTTTTCCCACAAACAAGTAGCAAATGATAAAAATGGAGCAAGGGACAGAAGGAGCACCTGGGGATTATTAAACACCACCTGAGAGACATATTAAAAATTGCAATGCAAAGATTTAATTTATATCCTAACGCAAACAAAATAGTTATGTGACAATGGAGGAAATCTGAACCGGGCTGGGTATTTGACCATGTTAAGGAGTTATTAAATTTTCAGGGTTGATAAGGCATCATTTTAAAAAACATAACCACCGTACGCTTATCTGTGAGCTCTGTAAACAAACATTTTCCAGTGAATCTATACAGTGTCTGGGGTTTGCTTCAAAATCACAGGGGCAGAGGTACAGGTGAAACAAGACGGGCGCTGAATCCATCACTGCTGAAGTTGTGGAGAGGGGCCTGGGTACTTACTGTTCCTTCTATTTTCTCTACTCTGTATATGTTGGAAATTTTCCTAATAACCAGTTTAAAAGGAGAGACGTGCGGCCGGTTTCCTCTCCAGTCTACACCGCTCTTCTGAACCTACTGGGAGGGCAGGGCAAGGACGGCACCCTGAACCCAGGAGGGGCCCTCCCCACTGCTAAAACCCCCGCGCCTCCAAAGCCCCAGAAGATGTCCGGCTTTCCCGCTACCTCAGTCCCCGAATCCCCGAGAAGAGCAGAGGCGAAGGCCACCAGGCCGACGGGGAGACAGGGTGCGCATCCTTGGCCGGCTCCCCCAAAGCTGGGGGCACGGGGCCGCTGCGGCCAGACCAGAAGCAGACAAAGGCGTGGGCCGCGGTGCCGGCCGGGGCGCAGGGGTCCGCGGGGCCGCACCTGCGCGCACCTGGGCGCAGGTGTGCGGGCGGGAACGCGGGGAGAGCGCACCTTAAGGATGTTGTCGAAGATGGTGTCGCGGAACTCGAGCAGCGCCTTCTGGTCGAACTCGCGGCCGTGGATGATGCGCATCTGCTTGAGGAACGTGGACTTGCCGCTCTCGCCCGCGCCCAGCAGCAGGATCTTGACGAGGCGCCGCACGGCGCGCCGCTCGCGGGCCAGCCCCGCGTCGATGTCCCGGCTGCGCCGCCGCGCCTCGCGCTCCGCGTCGCGGGCCCCGCCGCCGCCCGCTCTGCGCTCGCGGGCCCCGCCGGCCTCGGCCGGCAGCAGGCAGCGGCTGAGGGTCCGCACCACGCCGGACATGGCCGCTCAGGCCATGGACCCCGCGGCGGGCGAGGCGGCAGCCGGCCGCTCCCTCAGGCCGCGTCCGCCGCCGCCGCCGCCCCGAGGCCCGCTCTTGCCCGCCGCTCGGCCCGGCGGAGGGGCGGGGCGACGCGGCCCAAGGCCCGGGGATTGGGCCGGCTGCCGTCCGTCCGGACGGTTGCGCCCTCCGATTGGGCCATGCTACGCCGAAAGGCGGGCATCTCTCCGGCCCTGGGGGCGGGGTCGGCGCCGAAAGAGGAGGGACCTTTGGGGTGGGGGCGCTTCTCATTGGGCGCCCGGGCCGAGGTTCTTTCTTTCAGAATGAAAGGGAGGCGGAGTCTTCGAGGAGGCGGAGCGGCAGTCCGTCATGACCAATTATAACTGTTCTGGGGTCACGTCAATCGCGAAGAACGGGCTTAGGATTGGGGGTGTCACGAAACGGGGCGGGACCAGAAGTGCCAGGTGTACAGAAGGAGTCTCTCTGGGTTCCCAGATTGGGGCAACCTGTGAGACCCAGAGGCTCGCGGAGTGGACTCGGCGTTGCCCGAAAGCTGGTAAATGTCGATAAGAGGTCCAGCTGCTCGTCTTAGGTTTAGAGAGAAAGCTGTTCTTTCCAGAAACACTGGAGGGGGATGGGCCAAACATTGCAAACAGATGCATCCTTTAAGAGTGGCGTGGGCCTCTGGGCGGCTTTTCTCACAGCTGGCTGATCATCCAAATCACCAGGAGCCCCTCCCACCCCAAACCCACCCCGCCAAAGGCTCCTGTAGCACGGATCTGAGATGGAATCTCCTCTCGACCGGTTACTAGTTACATAACCTTCTAGGCAGCTACCCCCACCTCCCCCCCATTTTTAGCTTAAATTTCTTCCTCTATAAAATAGGGGCCATAATAGCAACTACCTCAGATGGTTGTGAAGATGTAAACTGAGAACATGAACTTGTAAAACACTTAGCACCATGCCTAGACCCAAGCAAGTTCTTGATAAGTGTTAGCTGATCTTGTTACTAATTCTTACCTATCCCAGATCTATTGTGGGTCAGAACCTCCAGGAAGGAGCTCAGGTATCTCTTAATCTCCAGGTGATTGGTGGGCTTTGGGAGCCATGATCTGTTAAAAGATAAACTAAGACATATTTTAAAAGTTTAAGAGTTTATTTGAGCAAAAATCAATTCTAATAGGGTGGTGTCAACCCAGTTGGGAGCACTTTGCAGCAGGGAGCCGGGGGAAACTTATAGAGAGAGAAAGTGCAAAGCAAAGGTAGGAAATTATTTGATTGGCTACAGATTAAAGGCTAGTTAGCTGTTTGTGATTGGTTGTCTTTAGCTTATGGTATCCAATTTGGGGATTTGACAAGGTCTCTGAACACATCTTTCACATTTGTTAAAAGGGTAAGGTGCTTGAAATCAACAAGCTTACCTGCGTTGCCTTTTGGTTTCCTAACCTTGAGGCATTCACAGGCTTAAATTTTGGTTTGCTCCTGTAGGCTGCCAGGGCATTAGGGACACCTCCTTGTTTAATTAAACAGGTCCTAAAGATCATCCTGTCCAAACCCTCCCTCTCACCAGGTGGATAAAATAAAGACCAGTCTACAAATGACTGACATGCCGTCCCACACAAAGGCCGACAAGAACCCGCTCTGCCTCTAACTAGAGAGGGGTAAGCACAGTGGAAAAAAGAATTCATGAAGGTGATGCCATTCAGTTCTACAAATAATTTTTGCATAATCATGAAAACACCAGACACTGGGGACTTCTGGAGAAGAATCTGAAGATGAAGAAGATGCAGCCTTTGCATCAGGAAATGTTCACATTTTAGTAAGGGAGCCAGGCTGCTCTAGTTACCAGACAAAGCGCAGACTAAAGGAGTGCTTAGTTCCCGCCATAGAATCGCGGTATTCAAGGATTTGACTCAGAAATATAAACTCCCTCGGGACCTTGAATGCCCATGGTGTGTGGCATTTGTCAATTACTGAGGTGTGAATTTGTACCACTTGTGAATCAACACATTATCTAGTACTTTCTCATCTTTCAAAACGATGAAAAATAAAGTCTTGTTTCTTTGTGAAAATGGCCTTCCGCGGAAAGCCAAACACTAGTATATGACAGAAGTGCAGAGGAAGTGGAGAGGCCTAAGAAAGCAATGTTTCTTACACACACACAAAAAGGAATTTTGAACAAATAAAGAGAGGAATGTGGAATTCAGCAGTGGACTAGAGTTAGTCTGTCATTCAGTTAAAAGAAATTAAGAAAAGGTGATTCACAAAACACTTGGAGCAACTGCTCCGGACAACATTTACAAATAACTTTGTATCTTTAAAAACAGCTATGCCTTGTTTCTGCAATCATTTTATAGTATCCAATTTGGAGATTTGACTAGATCTCTGGACATCTCTTTCACATTTGTCAAAGGGCTACAGTGCTTGAAATCAAGAAGCTTAAATGTGTACTCAGAAATAATCTCAATTATTTGTATGGCACGTGATAGTTTTTAAAGTGCTTCCACAGACACGATCTCTTTGACCTCTTCCACGCTGCTGGGAGAGAGGCAAGGCAGAGATTATTGGAATAGAAGACTCTAGGTCCCAAGAAGCTAATGTCACTTGTCAGGGGAAGTATGGTTATTAAATTGCAGAAACTGGACTGGGAATCTGACCCAGTGTATTCTCCATGCAGGGTATGGAGATAGTGAAGGCATGAGAACTTTGAAGCTTGCCTCCCTCCCCTATTAGCTGTGTGACCTTGAATGAGTCACTTAACCTCTCTGAGACTTAATTTCCTTATCTGTAAAATCAGGATAAAAATAGGGCTGTGAAATAAGTGTTAAATAAGTTAACACATATAACGGCCTAGCACATCATGGACATTCAGTAATTTCTAACATTTTTATTATCATCATCATGGAGCTTTGGGAATCAGGTACTGCAAATTTAGAATAATAATAATAATGGCGTGATGATGAAGATTCATAAGGACTGTACACTGTATGATACTAAAAATCAAAATCTGGGAAAAGCTCAGGTTAAATAAATTAACGCACAGCCATATAAATGCAATAACATACGGTTCCTAAAAAGAATAAGCAAGACCAAAATTTGCAAACAGATGGCCACTGTGTGTTTAAAAATTGGCAGAGGGGGTGGGAAGGGTGGCCTGAAAGTTCCTCCCAGCTTGTATTCAACGCCACCTCCTGAGCTAAGGGGCAGCCAGAAGGGAGTGTCCGCTGGCAGGGCCTGGAGCATATATGTGGAAAAGAGAGCTCTTCCAGAGTCTCTAGAAAAGGGAACAGCCACCGACTCTTTCACCCTTCAGCTAGGTGGGATTGAGGGGATCATAACTCAGAAGCCTAGGATAAGGCCCAAGATTCTGGGGTTCCTAAAAGGAAGAGGGTCCCCTTGGGTCCCACTGTAGTCTCCTGCGAGCTTGCAGGGCTACTCTGGCCTGGGGAGGATGTGGGAGAGCCGCACGGGCGAGGGGCCTGGGAGCTTGTGAACACGCTGCAGCTGCTGACAACTGGGAGCTTCCTCTCAGTGCTTGTCAGGGTAGCAACAGCGGGCTTGTTACCTCGGCTTTCATCACCGCAAAAGAGACCCTAAAAGCTTTCACTGAAGGCCAAAGAGCTCTGAGCAAGAAAAAGAAAATTTAAATAGGTCTAAGGGCACCCAGGTGCCAGAGAGAAGAAGACAAAACAGAACATCTCAACTAGTGGTAAATAAGTGAAAATTTACATCACCATCATCACCATCACCTTCGCTATCACTATCATCACCATCACCACCACCACCATCACAATCATCATCACTATCATCACCACCACCATCATCTCCACTGTCATCACCATCATCATCATTACCACTGTCATCAGTATCACTGTCACCATCATCACCCCACCTTAGGAGAATTGTTCATGGCATAAAAAGACATTATACAACAACAACGAATGATGATTTTTTTTTTCCCATAGAAGATAGAACGGTAACCATTGAGAAGGGTTGAGAACAAAATGAGAGAACTGGAAGATAAAGTGAAGGAAATACCTCAAAACCCAGAGGAAAAGTATAAAGAGATGGAAATCTTGAGAGGAAGGATCAGAGAGTTACATGTGAATGGTAAGAGTTCCAGCAGGGGGGGAAGAGATGGAGGAGAGAAATAATAAATAGACTTCCTTTTCTGGCAGTGTGGTAGACCAAAATACTACAACCCTCCTCCAGCAACAATTAAAAATGCTGTATAAACTATTAAAACTTTTTAAAAGAGTCACCAAGCTGAGTAAGGAAGTCTCAGAGGGCAAAATCAAAGTAGAAGCAGAAATTCAGAGTTAAACTGGTTAGTGGTGGTCTCCAGCTGCCCTGAGGACATCTGCTGAACCCTTGTAAACCTGACCTTCTATTTTCGTGGCTGCAGGTGAGGGACAGGAGATAAAACCTAGAGATCATTGAAGGTAGTGAGTCTGATAGGAGACGACTGCATAAACCCAGGACCACAAAGGACTATACATTCAGTGAAAGGGTAAACTAGTAAAATCAGCTGTATGGATATCAATCACTTCTCAAGAAACTGAACACCAAGGAGAGTAAGTTTACATTAAAAAAAAAAAATCACTGGGACTTCCCTGGTGGCGCAGTGGATGGAACTCTGAGCTCCCAATGCAGGCACCCGGGTTCGTTCCCTGGTCAGGGAGCTGGATCCCACAAGAATGCCACAACTAGGAGTTCGCATGCCACAACTGGGGAGCCTGTGAGCTGCAACTAAGGAGCCTGCCTGCTGCAACTAAGACCCGGCGCAACCAAATAAATAAAAATAAATAAATATTTAAAAAATAAAAATAAAAATAAATCACTAAACACACAAGAAAATAAAGCATCATGAGTAAAAGTCCGCCCAAACTACATTCAGCAGAATTGCACTTACAAGGAATTGAGATGCTGGAACTATCAAACACAGGTCATAGAATAAATATATTTAATATCTCTAAAGAAGAAAAATAGGGTATTGTAAGTATAAATATAAGAGAATATTAAAAATGTCTGGGCAGATGTGAAAAAGAACCAAATAATACATCCAAAAATAAAAAATATAATAACTGGGGCTTCCCTGGTGGCGCAGTGGTTGAGAATCTGCCTGCCAATGCAGGGGACACGGGTTCGAGCCCTGGTCTGGGAGGATCCCACATGCCGCGGAGCAACTGGGCCCGTGAGCCACAGCTACTGAGCCTGCGCGTCTGGAGCCTGTGCTCCGCAAGAAGAGAGGCCGCGATAGTGAGAGGCCCGCGCACCGCGATGAAGAGTGGCCCCCGCTTGCCGCAACTAGAGAAAGCCCTCGCACAGAAACGAAGACCCAACACAGCCATAAATAAATAAATTAATTAATTAATTAATTTTAAAAATATATATATAATAACTGAAATAGGTACTTAGTAGGTAAATTGCAGATTAAGACACAGATGAAGAGAATAAACTGGAATATAGATCTGAAAAAATAACCTTGAATCCAACACAGATAAAGATATGGAGGATAAGAAAGAAACAGGAAAGACAGAGGAAGAATATCGGAGTCCCAGAAGGGGACGGAGAGAATGAGGAAGAGGAAATATTTGAAGTGATAATGGCTGAGAGTTTTAAATTGACAAATGACATGAAATGCTTAGCTTGATAAAAAGAAATCCAGGCCAAGATATACCATCATGAAATTCAAGGACATCAAAGACAAAGAGAAGATCTTAAAAGCATCCAGAGAGAAAATAATAATAGCAATTTGTGTGTTTTTTTTGTCTGCTCTGCTTTGCAGGATCTTAGTTCCCTGACCAGGGATTGAAACTGGGCCCTTAGCAGTGAAAGCGCCGAGTCTTAGTCACTGGACCACCAGGGAATTCAGGGAATCCCCAATGGCTACTATTTATATAATAGTTACTAAGCGCCAGACACCATTCTAAGCACTTTGCATGTACTGACTCATGTCATCTTCAAAGGAACAGCATAAATGGAGAGTTGATATCTCATCGACAAAAGTAGAAGCCAGGTGGCAAATAATACCTTAAAAACATTGAGAGGCTTCCCTGGTGGTCCAGTAGTTAAGACTCCATGCTTCCACTGCAGGGGGCGTGGGTTCAATCCCTGGTCGGGGAAGTAAGATCCCTCATGCCTTGCGGCACAGCCAAAAAAAAAAAAAAAAAAAATTGAGAAAAAAATAACCATTAACCTAGAATTGTAAACCCAGTAAAATATCTTTCAAGAAAGTGGAGACAATGAGAGCATTTCAAACAAATAAAAATAGAAGATTATTTAATACTAATAATGTATGTTATGGGCTGAATTGTGTCTCCTTCCCAAAATACATATGTTGAAGTCCTAAACCCCAGTACCCCAGCAAGTGGCTGTATTTGGAGATAGCGTCTTAAAGAGTGATTACGTTACAGTGAGGTCACTGGGTGGGCCTTGACCCAATATGGCGGATGTGCTTATAAGAAAAGGAAATGTACAGAGGCAGACCATGTGAAGACACAGGGAGAAGACGGCCATTTACAAGCCAAGGAGAAAGGCCTCAGAAGAAACCAACCCTGCCAACACCTTGATTTCAGACTTCTAGCCTCCAGAATTTTGAGAAAATAAATTTCTGTTGTTAAGCCCCCTAGTCTGTGGTACTTTATTATGGCAGCCCTGGTGATCTAATGCAATGTGCTTCAGGAAGAAGGAAAAATAATCGCCAAAGGAAGGTGTGCCACACAAAAGGGAATGCTGGCTGTTTTGTGAACATATAGGTAATCCTCATTAGAGAATGTATTAAACAACAATAATAATTCTAACTTGCAGAGTGAAGAAAATAATACTGGACACTAAAGGTGTATATGTAGGGAGGGGACAGTCATAATTAAAGTGTTCTAAGGTCTTTGAACTGTTTGAGAGGAGAATAAATATTTTGATTAATGTTAAACTTTGTCAAGTTAAAAATTCATGTTAAAATTTTTAGGGTAAACACAACAAGTAGAGAAATAGAGTGTATAAATTCCACACTAGCAGAGGGGAAAAATGGAATGGGAAAACAAAAATCAATCAATACAAAAGAATGTGAAAAATGAAGAAAAAAGTAACATAATAATAAACGCAGGACAAATAGGGAAAAATAAGAAAGTGGAAATAAATCCAAATATATGACTCATCAGAATAAACGTACATAGACTAAAATAGTTAAAAGACAATATTGTCAGACTGGATAAAATAAAAACAAGGTCCAGCTACATGCTTGTAAAGGACATACCTAACAACCCAGAAAAGAGCAAAGTAAAAGAATGGAGAGATTTACCAGGCAAATACCAACAAAAATAAGTCTGACATATTTACGTACATAGGAAACAAAATAGATTTTAAGTCCAAAAGCATTACTAGTGATAAAGAGTCACTTTGTACAATAAAAGGTTTAATTCACTGGTAAGATGTATTGATAACAATTCTAAACTTGTATGCCCTTAATAACATAGCCTCCAATACGTAAGGGAAAAAATTGACCAAATCTCAAGGAGAAACTGAGGAATCCACCATCATTGCTGGGATGAGGGTGTGGGTTAAATATGCCTCTTTTAGTAATTAATAGTTGAATTAGTTGAAACATACAATTGTAGTAGTCTATTGCGTTATGAACCACTAAACCACTAAACCTAAATGAACCACTTCTCCTGGTTCTTCTTCCACTTGAATCTGGATCGAACCTGGGGCTCATTTTGACAAATATCAGTAGAATGTGGCAGAGGTGACCAGTTCCAGGCTTAAGCCTTAAGAAAGCCTGATGGCTTCTGTTTTTGCGCTTTTGGAGTCCTGAGCTGCCATTTAAGAAGTCCAGCTACTCTGCTGGAGAGACCACGGGAAAAGGTAAAGGCCATGAGACTACTTGGAAAGACCCCCTGCCACCCCAGTGTCCCAGCTGAGCCAAGCCCTCAGTCAATCTGCAACTGAATACGGCCACTGGAAGGATGAGTAGAACCGCCCATCTGAGCCCTGCCCAGTTTGCAGAATCACAACCAAAGAAAATGTGTTAATCCTCTAAGTTGTGGAGTGGCTTGTTATGTACCATTAGATCACTGAAGCAATGATTAACAAGTTTGACCTAAAAAAAAGTATATATACATATAGCTCTATATATGTCTCTTTATCTACCTATCTATCTATCCATCCACCCGGTAATTAGAGAATGTTATATTCAAATACAAGGAAAACTTTCAAAAATTGAGTGCATAATTGGCCATAAAACAAGTTTCAGCACATTTTAAAGGGTTGGTGTCATACTGACCACATGCTCTGATCATGGTGCAATGAAATTTGATATCACTAACATAAATACATCTTCTAAAAACTCCAAAGTTATAGAAATGAAAAGTATACCTTCTAAATGAACTCGGCCCAGTGTGTTCAATTTGTTTGTTACTGCATCATAGTAAAAAAAGTTTCTGGGGTTGTTTGTTACTGCCTCATAACCTAACATATCCTTACTGATACAACTTGCACGTGGCAATGTAGTCTAATAGTTAAGAGCGTGGACAGTGGGGCCCATGGGTCTGCATTCGAATCTCCATGCTCTACTAGTTGTGTGACCTTGAGAAGATTTCTCAGTCTCACTGTGCATCACTTTTCCTAATCTGTAAAGTGGGAATAATAATGGTACTACAATAGTACAAGGTTGAAATCATTGTTGATTGAATAACGTATTCTTCTTAGGACTTTTCCTAAGAAGAATGACTGGCACCAAGTAAGATCTCACTAAATGTTAATCATTGTTACTATTACTATCTCCATATTATATGCAATAAAACTGACACTTAGCAATGTAAAGTCTCTTGTCCCAAATCATGCACTGAGGAAGTGGCAAAACCAGCATTTGAATGCCAGTCTTTTGGCCTCATCTGGAGCCCCATGCTCCCTTTACAGCATCACGGGTCTCCCCCAGCACAGCCCCACCACGTGACTAAGAAGAGGGTCTCTACTGCTTCCTCCTCCTGCCTCCCCACAGGCCCATCCACTCTGAAGAGTTCGGCAACCCTGGCTGACATTCTGGGAAAGACTGCTCTTGCCTCAGGGCCTTGGCTCCTGGTATTTCTTTCCCACCCTCAGTTCTCTCCCAGGCTTTCCTCCTTTAGAGCTGAGCTCAAACAGTACTTTCTCAGGAGGCCTTTTCTGACCCGAGATTTCCCCACCACACCCACCAAACCAGGCCCAGTTCCCATTATCTTTCCTCCTAGTGTCCCATACTTTTCATTCCCTAGCATTTATCACATTTAAAATTATTTCTGCAATTATATGTTGCATGTCTGTCTCCGCAACTACGTCCATGAGGCAGGGTCTGTGTCTATCAGTGTAGAGCTGGAGGCCCTGCGCTTGCACCTAGTAGAAACTCAAATCACTGTTTGTTGGGTAGATGAGTGGAAGGAAGGAAGGAAGGAAGGGAGGAAGGAAAGATGGGAGGACAGATGGATGGGTGAGTTGATGGCTGGTTGGATGGTTGGATGAGTGGATGGTTGGATGGATGGATGGAAGGAGGGATGAGTAGATAGATGGATAGATGAGTGGACGGATGGATGAGTAGATGGATGGATGGATGGTTGGATGAGTGGATGGATGAGTGGATGGATAAGTGGATGAATAGATGGATGGACGAATGAGTAGATGGATGGATGGCAGGCAGGCATGGTCTTCAAGGGTCTTGAGAGCATCACAGAGGGCCCTCTCTTTAGGATAGGCCTCGTCACTTCTCTTGGAAGTGGACAAGGGGATTCTCCAGGGTGCTGCCAGCCATGGTTTGGAAGAGAGAATTAGTTGTCTTGCTGGATGATTATCTCAGCCAAAGTCAACATGTTTTAAAGGAAGAGTTAGTTGTGGGACCCAGGTCTCATGTGCTGAGGCACTTCCCTGTTTGAACCTAGGATCTACTTATTTGTCCTCCAAACCACAGAAGGAGAACATTTATGGGAACAAACAGTCAGCAATTTTAGGAACTAGGTCAGCAGGCTAGACAGCTGGGTGACTTTCTATTTTGGCGCTGGCCAAGGTTCAAACATCACAGGTTGGTGTGTGTTATTTCATCCTTGGTAGCAACCGTGGAGCCTTTCATAACACCACCTATGAGGGGAGGCTAGGATGTGGGGATGCCTCTGGGGGATGCTCAAGAAACAGCAAGCCAGTTCACGAGGGTTGCATGAATGCAAGGTGAAGCAGAGGGACCCAATTTATTTAGACCTGGTTTAGCTTCACAAACTTCTCCCAAATCTAAGAGTTTTTTTTCTGGCTCCGCTTCAATCACATCAAGGTTGTATGGGAAACCTCTTTCATGTCACCTCAGTCCAGGACCCAGGCTGACCTGGCAGCCCCCATCTTGAACATTGCTTGTCACTGAGCAGAGCAAAAGAAGGCACTTTGGAGGGCTTCACACTGACAATTAAATGCACAACCTGCAAGTGACAAGCAAGTTCTGCACGGGGCTTACTGGTCAGAACTGGTGATGGTTAGTTTTATGTGTCAATTTGGCTGGGCCATCGTACCCAGTGATTTAATCAAACACTAATCTAGATGCTGCTGTGAAAATGCTCTGCAGGTGTGTTGACTTTAAGTAAAGGACATCACCCTCTATAATGTGGCTGGGACTCATCCAATCAGTTGAAAGGCCTTACGAGCAAACACTGAGGTTTCCCAGAGAAGAAACTCTGTCACAAGCCCTCAGCATCAATGTCTGTCTGAGTTTCCAGCCTGCTGGGGTGCCCTACAAATTTAGGACTTGCCAGCTCCACAACTGTGTGAGCCAACTTCTTAAAATAAATCTTTGGACACGTATAACTACATTATGTCTAATTATTACATAATCATTGTATATATAATATATATTATATGTAACATTATATGTATATAATCTCCTGCTGGTTCTATTTCTCTGGAGAACCCCCAAACTAATGCAGATCTCGTTGAGTTCACCCCAACAAAGGGGCCAGAAAGTACCATCTTACCACATACCATGAAGACATCTGAAATCCTTGGTTAGCATTAATCACCACTGTGGAGTTATTGCAACGGTTAGAGATAACACATGGAAAACACCCAGGGCACAAAGTATACCCTGGGGACACCGGGGCTCTGCCACTCACTAGCTACGATGACTCTTGGATAAGTTACTTACCTCTCTGTGCCTCATTTCCTATTCTGTAAAATAGAGATGAAATAGTCAAGCCGGCA
This sequence comes from Eubalaena glacialis, assembly GCF_028564815.1. Taxonomy (NCBI): domain Eukaryota; kingdom Metazoa; phylum Chordata; class Mammalia; order Artiodactyla; family Balaenidae; genus Eubalaena; species Eubalaena glacialis. The sequence goes on along the minus strand of NC_083728.1, from coordinate 92,882,690 downwards.
TGCTTGTGAAGATTAAGCCGGTTAACACACTGACCCCAGTAATGTAGGGAACTCAGCACAGAGCCTGGCGCCCGGGAAGTGCTAAGTCTTCGCACTTACTTGATTCCTATTGTGGGACTGTCTCCCTTCTTGCCCTTGGCCTTCTCATTCCATTGCAGCTTCTGGAAATTCTGTGTAACTTCCTGTAGGTTTCTGTGCCCTAGAGGACCTATAGCGCTGCCCACCCCACGCCTCCCCCCCAAGACGGGCAAGAGCTGTGTCCGATGGTGACCCGCTCCTGCTGGCTGGGGCCCCTCTTCTGGTGGTGTGTGCAGGCCAAGGCTCTCAGAGAAGAGAGGCAAAGTGGGTGGTGGGCTCAGAGCTTTCCTTCTGGGGAAGGAGGAAGGTAGGGAGCCTGCTTGGGCTCAGAGACCCCCCCAGAAGGTGCCGTGGGGAGCAGTTTGCACAGGAGCCCTGGGGCCTGAGGAGTGGGTTCCATTCGCTGGCTGTGACCTCGGGAAGAAAGTAACCATCCCAGGACCAGCTGAATAATTTTCAGGGTCCAGTGCAAAAGGAAAATGTGGGGTCCCTTGTTCGCAAAGGTCTTAAGAGTTTCAAGACGCGGACAGCAGAGCATCAAACCAAGCAGGGCATTTCTGTGCACAGGCTCTGAGTCTGCTGAGAGCATGGCCTCTGGGGGGCAGGGGGCGTCCAGGGCCAAGACCCACATGGGAGCACGTCTGGGGCATGGAACTCCCTGGTGGAGGGAGTGACCCGTCCTCCAGGGAGGCTGGGTCGGCCACCAGCTTGCTCCAGGCGCTGGGAGACCAGCTGAGCTGCTGGCCTGTTGGGAACGCAAAGGAAATAATTTGATTTTTTTCCCCACTAGTGATTCGTTCTTTCCGATCTCTGCTTCCTGTTCCTTCGCTAGGGCTCGGGCAGACTCCGTCATTTCCCGGGGAGTTTTGAGCAATAAAATCGCCGGTTTGGTTGAATCTAAAACTTCCTTCTCAAATCCAAGTTCACCCCCATCCTGTTCCCTTCCACAGAGCAGCCAGGCCTTGCCCTGCTCTCCAGGAGGGAGAGAGGGAACCGCCTGCTTTTCCTTCCTCTTCCTCCCTCTCTGCTGGGCCGTGGGTGTTGGGGGGGAGAGGAGGAGGGGGAGGGAAAAACCCAAGTCTCTTGCTTAACTCCCTTCCCAGCCCTCCCCCCCGCCCCCACCGTGGCCCTGGCCTAGGACTCCTGATGGTCCCTCTGCCTCTTCCACAGTCTCCTGCTTATGTGCCTGGGGGTGGAAGGATTCGGGGGTGGGGGGAGGGCAGGGCAGCATTTTGGCCACCTCTTCAGCCCTGAGAAGCCTTCTTACCCCCTTTGCTGCTGGCTGGGGTTACCTGATATCCCTCTGCTGCCAGCTTGGAGTCCCAGACCACAATTCAGAGGCAACAGGAAAAGCCCCCTCCATGAGACAAAACACAACACAATAAGACTCTCAGAGTCTCTCGGGGAAGCCAGACAACAAACAGCTGCTTGTCTGGCCTCAGGATACAATTACAATATCAATACCAATACCAATACCAATAGCAAGATCAATACCAGCTGCAGCTAACATTTACCTAATGTGTTTTCTGGGTGCCAGGAGATATGCTGAGCACTTTACTGACATTAAAGCATTAAATGTTCATAACTAGGAGATGTGCTCTATTATAAGTCCCACTTTTCACTGGCAAGGAAACTGAGGCTAAGAAAGGTGCCCAAGGTGACAAAATTAGGAAGTGACATTCAGGGCTGGACATGAGGTCTCCCCAGCTCCAAGTCCAGTGTTCATGGTCACCCCACTCTCTTACCTTCTGGAAGAGTCCACACAAGGTGCAGGGATAATATGGTAGGGGGCAAGAGGGCTGATTCTGCCCGTGGACTACCAGGGTAGGCTTCATGGAAGAGGTGACCCTTGTGTTTAGCTGTAAAGGGCAAGTGGGATTTGTTGGGGGATGAGGTGGGAAGGCCTCTGCAGCTAGAGGGAACAGCATGTGCAAAGGCCCTGAGGCCTGGACGGCACCGTAGATCAGGACTTGCAGGGCGCTCCATGAGGGTGGGGCTCGGCCTGAGTCAGCATGAGTGTTGGGAGATGAAGCTGAGAGGAGGCCCACAGGAGGCCCTGAGAAAGATTCTGGACTCTATTCTTTCTCTTTTTTAAATAAATTTATTTATTTATTTTTGGCTGTGTTGGGTCTTCGTTGCTGTGCGGGGGCTTTCTCTAGTTGGCGAGCAGGGGCTACTCTTCATTGCGGTGCACATGCTTCTCATTGCGGTGGCTTCTCTTGTTGCGGAGCATGGGCTGTATGTGCGCGGGCTTCGGTAGTTGTGGCTCGTGGGCTCTGGAGCGCAGGCTCAGTAGTTGTGGCTTGCGGGCTCTAGGGCACGGGCTCAGTAGTTATGGTGCAAGGGCTTAGTTGCTCCGCGGCATGTGGGATCCTCCCGGACCAGGGCTCGAACCCGTGTCCCCTGCCTTGGCAGGTGGAGCCTTAACCACTGCGCCACCAGGGAAGCCTGGACTCTATTCTTGAACATTGTAAGTTCTCATGGCGCTTAACCCAGCGTGACATTGTCTCATGACTTATATGCTTGCCCTCTGCCTCCCCCATTTTGGCATGAGTTCCGTGAAGCCAGGCACCTCTCTCTCTCCCAAATGCCCTGCATGCAGGGGGCACTCAGTAGCGTTGGGGGAGGGAAAGAATGAACACCGCCTGACTGGGAAGTGCGGTCCCTGTAGCTCTACGTTGCTGCCTCTGTGCGAAGTCCTCAGGCAGTGCTCAGTGATGGTCCTGCCTTTGCCCGCAGAGGGTGGGGTCCAGCCTGGGGTGAGGGGGGGGGTCCCTGGCATCCTGGAGAACATGACTTGCAGTTCCCGCTTGCAACCACCAGGTGTCGCTCACACCACACCAGGACACCTAGCGTGGGGCTCCAGAATCGAGGGCGCAGAGGGCGCGGGAAATCTCATCTGTGGGCCAGGCTGCCATTTGTCCTCACGAGCGCCCAGAGTCCCCCCTCCAGGACCAGACAGGTGTGACCAGCGCTGTGGGCTGAGGGGGTCCCCCTCCCCAGCTATGGGCAGCTGTAGGTGAGGAAGCAGGATGGCCTTGGGGAGGGGTCACTGGGGCCAGAACTGGGAGGCCTGTGACCATCGCTTCCATTCATCCAGCAGCCCTGCCACTGACCACTACTCCTGCCCAGCAGCCTTGGCCTTGGCCGTTCAGGGAAGGCTGGTTGTGCGAGGCCATTTATCAGCCGCCCAACACTCCCCAGCCCAGGCTGCCCTATCTGGACGCTCAGCCGGCCCGAAGGAGCGAGGTCAGCCTCCTGACACAGCTCCAACGGAGCTGGCCCTGTTCCCTTTGCAGGGTCTTAGCTCGGGGTGCGTGCTTCAAGCCCCAGGGGTCCGGCCATTCCTGCCTTTAGCCACACAGCCAAGATCCGGAAGCTTCCTGGCTGCGTGAGAAGGAAGTGGTCACTCGGGCAGTGGGGATGCATTTCTCACTGCACGGACTCAGGCGAAGCAAAACCCGGCCTGTGTGTTTCTGTAACTCAACCCAACGGCTACCGGGCCCCTATTCTGCCTGACGGCGGATAAAGTCATCTTGGCCAACTCCAGGTAAACGTGATCGTTTGAACTCAGACAGTTTGGGGGTGGCCCTTTGCCCTTCCTTTGGCCTGGAGTGGCAGCTACGTTCTAGGGTGTTATGGGGACTTGTGGCATTGGGGTACGCCTGGTTTTCCGTCAGCCCCCCCAGCGCTGGCGTCCCCTGAAGGGACACTGTCACGTCTGATCCCCCCGCTCTAGGCGTCCTCCAGGTGCCCGGTCCTCCACGGAGAGTGTTTCCTCTGTGTCGGCCTGTTCTCGCTGGCCCGTGCTAACCTCTGGGCCCTCGTCCTCCCTGCCTCCCTGCGTGTGCCTCCACTTACCAGTTCCCTGGGTTCCATCTGTCCTCAGGTGTCCGGCCTCTGGGGGATTCTTGGGCCCCAACTGCCTGAGGGTCAGAACCCCTTCTCAGAGCCCCTGGTAGCATCCGACCCACTTGCTTCCCCTGGGCCTCTCCTCATCCCCCCACTGGAGGGATCTCCATCTCGTTTGGGAGCGGGCAGAACCCAGATGTTCTCAGGATCTTATTTTCTTCCCAACTCTTCCTAGAACCACATTTTTAAAAAAACATAATGGTCAAGGTTTTGCATTAAGTTCTCTGCTCTGAGGGGATGGCTGCCCACCCAGCAGGGAGGGTCGGAAAGGAGTGTGTGCACGTGCGTGCATGCCTGTGTGCATGTGCTTCACGTGTGTTAACGCTGCACGTCCTTCCACCCGGTCCCTCTGAACCACTCCTGTTCCACGTGACAGGGGTGTGGCCTCGTTCCTAAGATCTGGATGCCGTGGGCTGGGGCAGGTGTGTGCCAGGCTGTGAACGCGGGCTACCAGCGCGCTGGGCTTCTGCCCCCGCTCTTAGAGCAGCTCTGACCTTACAAACAGAATGCAGGCCCCAAACACAACCCATGTAGGTAACCTAAAACTGTCTCCTAGTCTCATTAAGAAACAGGTGGAATGAATTTTAAGAATATATTTCGTTTAACCCGATAGGTGCCAAATGTCATCATTTCAACATGGAATCAATATAAAAGTTGTTGGTGACATAGCTTAAGTTATTCCGTTTGCATGAAGTCTCTGAAATCTGGCGTGTGTTTTACAACACATCTCAACTCGGACGCTACGTTTTAACCAGCAATATTTGACCTGTATTTAGATTTCACAAAACTAACAGTCAGAAAAGTAGGTTAGCATACACGAGTTGACCAAACATACTTAAAAGTTTCCCAATAATTGAATCTGATATCAGTTTTGTTTTTTTTTAATTGAAATATAGTTGATTTACAATGTTGTGTTGGTTTCTGCTGTACAGCAGTGACTCAGTTATACGTATATCTACATTCTTTTTGATATTCTTTTCCATTATGATTTATCCCAGAACATTGACTATAGTTCCCTGTGCTATGCAGTAGGACCTTGTTGTTCATCCATTGATAACAGTTTTTAAATTAAAATTAAATAAAATTAAAAATGTGGTTCCTTTGTCTCACAAGCCACATGTCAAGAGCTCAGGAGCTGCCTGGGTCCAGTGGCTACCATACCGGACAGAGCTGGTCTGGAATGCTCTCTCCTTCTCCCAGTGCACTCTCTCCTCTTCCTTTACCAGACTAACCCATCGGCTCTGCCCATGTGCCCAGGATGGCCCCCCGCTGGCTCCTCCAGATGACCCAGCCCTGGCCTTAGGGCTCTGACCACACCACTGAATGGTCACCGGGGCAGATTTGTTTTAAAATAAATGACTGTGACTTAGAGGTACACGGAGACACAACCTTGGGGTCTGGGCCTTGGTCTTAAAATGAGGCTGCAGCAAAACATGTAACTAACAAAGGACTTGTATCCAGAATATACAAAGAGTTCTCAACACTCATGAACAAGAAAACAAACAACCTCATAAAAAGCAGGCAGAAGATCTGAACAGACACTTTGCTAAAAACAATATTTGGATGGCGCATTGGGATGTGAGAAGGCATTCAACATCATTAGCCATCAGTGAAAGGCAGATGAAGACCAGTAGGAGAGACACACCTGTTAGAACGGTAACCACGAGACAACACGGGTGATGCCAAGAATGCGGAGCCCCTGGACTCACATGGTGCTGGCGGGGATGCACAGGGGCACAGTCCCTTGGGAAAGTGGTTTGGCAGTTTTTTATAAAGTTATTCCTGCGATCCCATTCCTAGATACTTGCCCAAGAGAAATGGACACGTGGGTTCACACAAAAACCTGTGTGAGAATGTTTATGGAGGCTTAATGCATGAGAACCAAACAGTGGAGACCACTGAAACACCTTTCCACTGGTCAGTGGATAAGCATCCATACGGCGGAACACTCAACACAACGGGAATGCACGACAGATGCATATAATGGCGTGGACGGGGCCAGAGTCACAAGGCAACACGCTGCGTGATTCCATCTGTACGCGATTCTGGAAAAGGCAAAACTACAGGGACAGAGAGCCGATCAGTGGTTGCCAAGGCGGGGGGTGGGGGAAGGGTGGACTCCACAGGGCAGGGAGCTTTTGCGGGGGATACGACTGTCCAGTATTCTGATGGTGGTGGTCATTACACGGCTGTATCCATTCATACACACAACTGTACGCCCCAAAGAGTGAATCTTAGTGTTTGTAGATTAGACCACAATTAAAAATAAAAAGCAAAGAAGCAAGCAACCAAGATGTCCTTCAGTAGGTGAATGGAGAAATAAATTGTGGTCCACCCAGACAAGGGAATATTATTCAACACTGAAAGGAAATGAGCCATCAAGGCACGAAAAGACATGGAAGAACCTTAAATGCACGTTACTAAGTGAAAGAAGCCAATCTGAAAAGGCTACACACTGTATGACTCCGACTAGATGACCTTCTGGAAATGGCAAAACTATGGAGACAGTAAAAAGATCAGTGGTTGTCAGGGGTTTGAGGGAGGGATGAACAGGTGCAGCATAGAGCATTTTTAGGGCAGTGAAGCTACGCTGTATGATACTATAATGGTAGATACATGTCATTATACATTTGTCCAAACCCATAGAATATACAACGGCGAGTGAACCCTAATGTAAACTATGGGTTTAGGGTGACAGTGACGTGTCAATGCAGGTTCATCAGTTGTAGCAGATGCACCCTCTGGTGGGGTGCTGATAGTGGGGGGCTGTACCTGTGAGGGGGGGGTGTACGGAAAATCTCTGTACCCTCCTCGCAGTTTTGCTGTGAACCTAAACTGCTCTAAAGAAACGAAGTCTGAAAAAGAAAACAATAACAAAGAAGCTGTGTGCCCAGCCCAGTTAATATTTATAACACCTTACCAGTCTTGGACATTCACCATGTGTTAAATACTTTACACACATTTATTGAATTTTTACAACAACTTTGCAAGGTGAGTATTGTGATCATCCCCATTTTACAGGTGAAGAGACTGAGGCTCAGTGTGTTTAAAACTTGCCCGAGATCATCCGCCTTATGAGGAGTGGAGTCCCAGGTCCCTCCAAAGCCTGTGAGGTCCACGCCCCACTGCCCTCAAACGTCTTCATTAACTTGCTCATTCATGCGGCGGGTAATTCTTGAGCTCATAGGGCCTGTGGAACTCTACACTGGATGCCGGGGTTTCAGTGATGCACCAGAAAGATGCAGTCCTGCCCTCATGGAGCTTGCAGTCCATCGAGGGGGGACAGATTTCAGGGAACTCATTACAGATGTAATTGTTTGGTTACACATGTCAGTTTGGGTTGTTTGGGAAGCAGAGGCCAAGGCAGAGGTGGATGAGGAAGAGATTTATTGGAGGTGATGTCAGTGCAAGATAAAGGGGAGAGGGTGTGAGGACAGGTAGGGAACACCTTCGGACCTTGATGCGGGTGTGATGCCTGTGAACGACAGAGGGGAGGAAGGAGGTTGGGTAGGAAGAGCCTCGGGCTGCAGCCAGCTCTGGCAGTGTCTGGGCCTGGCCCCAGGGGGCTCTGTGAGGTCCCGGGTGGGTGGGAATGGCCCCCTCACGCCCCAGGTGCTGTCCCCAGGCCGTCAGCTCGCTGTGCTCTCTTGGCGGTTGCATCCTGGAAGGAGAGCTGAATGGTGCACGCCCGGGGCCACCACAGCACTGCAGCGTTACTGCTATGGGGAGGGAGACAGGCTCACGCGTCAGGCTCTCGACCGAGGGCAGAGGGCGGGGAGATGACCGACAGCCAACATATTTTTTTTTTAGCATCTTTATTGGAGTATAATTGCTTTACAATGGTGTGTTAGTTTCTGCTGTATAACACAGTGAATCAGCTATACGTATACATGTATCCCCACATCTCCTCCGCCTTGTGTCTCCCTCCCACCCTCCCTATCCCACCCCTCTAGGTGGTCACAAAGCACCGAGCTGATCAGGAGTGTCAGAGGGCAGGGATCAGAACATCTCTGAGGGACTGGACCAAAGAGCATCCCGGGAGCAAACTGAGGGCCGGAATCACGGTTTGAGGCGAGGCTGTGACAGTGGCAAGGGCCAGTCTTGAAGAGCCTGAGGGCCACGTTTGGGGGTTTGGTGCTGTCCTCTGATTTGTTTGATTCCAACAGCCGGTCCACCTCAGACCAAGCCTCCCCTGCTGACTTGGCGTGGGTCCTGGTCCCAGACCCCCCAACCAGCCTTGGGAATGCCTCCCGAGCGCTCTCTGGCATTCCAAGCCCTCCGGCCCATATGGCTGGCCTGATGCTCTAGGATGAGGTCTAAGAACCTTCTCTTCTGGGTGGTTGTCATCATGAAGTAGAGCTCAGAGGCTCATTCTTCTGGAAAAGAAATCCATCCATCTGTTTGCAGTCAGAGTAGGGTGTTCATGCAGTGCCAGATGCCGTTTTGGGTGCCATGGTAACGGCATGCTTTGGTCAAGACTGTCCTGCCCTGCAGACAATTTCTGAAACAAACTAAAAAGTTGCCATGAAAGTGACTGGCACTTCTGGCTTTGTTCCTGCTTTCCCAGGAAGATGCCCTGCCGTCCCCACCACTTCTGTCTGTCAGGCTCCTACTCACCCTTTCATACCCAGCCCAAATGTCTCCTCCTTCCCACTTGAGCCATTGAATATGTCTTTACATGTCCTTCTCCTCTCTGTGTGCCTCAGTTTCCCTCTTCTTATAAAGACACAGGTCGTTGGATTGGAGCCCTCCCCACTGCAGTGTGACCTCATCTTAACTAATTACATCTGCAAACACCTTCTTTCCAAATAAGATCATGTGCACAGGTTCCAAGAATTAGTACATCAACCTATCTTTTTTGGGGGGACATAATTCAACCCACAACAGAGGGGGTTATAGCTGTGGGCTGCTGGGGTTCAGTCTTGCTGGTGATCCTTCATGAGGCTGGTGGAACATGCCTCAGAACTGTACCCCCGGAGGCGAGGGGCTGAGGTGTTCCCCCACCCGCTCCCACCCTGTGGAGCCGACTCAGACCAGCCTTGAAGACTTGGTGGGCATCTCTTCTCAACTTTGCATTCATCAGCAGCATGGTGCTAGCTTGACCGTGGCCACGGGGAGGAGTATTTACACCACAGAAACTGGGGAACCTTACCAATCAGGGTTTTTATTTTTTCCTTCGATTACCAACTCACCACACTGCTCCCACCCCTCCTTGGTTGGGGGTCTGAGCTAACTCTAGCCCTCTGGCCTGCCCTGGAGTTAGCTGGGCGTGCTCTCCGGCAGAGGGCTCCAGAAGGCATGTGCCTCCAGGTGATCTGGGCGTGGCTTTGGGGGCCAGACTTGGGGGACACCTGGCTTCCCAGGGGATTAGCCAGCCCAGGCCTCTCGGAGGCCTTATTTGCCCTCGGGCGTGAGCAATCAGCTGTTGCTTTTGGAGTCGTGCTGACAGATGTGGCCAAAGGGCAGAGGGTGTTATTAGGAAAGAGACACTGTGTGATTTACAGCAGTGGTGGCCCGGGACGGCCGGGCCTGTGGACAGTGGGGAGACGGAAGAGAGCCGCCAGGATGCGACCGGGAAGAGGGATCTGCATTGCATTGAGACGGTGTGCTGGAGTCCGCGCTGGCTGAGATTAAATAGCCCGTGCCCTGCATGCAGAAAGGCAGAAATAAATGAGGCTTTCCTGCAAGCAGGGTGGCAGCGAGTTAATTAGGAACGGGAAAAATACATTTCAAGTCACAAAGAAGCCCAGTGAGCAAGCAAGGAGCATCTCGGTCCCACCAGGAGTTGTGCCTCTTGCGGAGAGGCTGCGGTCCGCCCCTCGCACTGAAGGATGCGCAGGACCCGGGAGGACGTCAGAGAGGAGAGGAGGGCAGAGGGAGCTGGCGTAGGCAGGGGACCCTTGCTGTGTCCAGCGGTAGGTGACGGTGGCCTGGGCTCGGGGTGGAGGCCGCGATGGAAAGAGAAGGACTGTGCGTGGCACCCCTGCCCCGTGGCCCTCGTGGCTGGGCCGCTGCCCAGGCTGGCATGGCCTCACCCTGGGTCCCCGTCTGACTCTCCATGCACTTTGTTCTGCTGTTCTTCCGAGCCGTGAATCCCTGGAGGGCAGGGATCCTGTCTGGGAATTGCAGCACTCAGGGATGCGAAAGAGGCTTTCCTAAACACTAGTTCTCAAAACAGAAAAATGTGAACTGGGGAGAGAATCACCTTCTACTGACCCCCAGAGTGGAGCATGCAATTCTCTGGGAACTTACTGGTGCTGTAGGAATCATCAGCCTGTTTCACAGAGGCTGTGGGCAGAAGCGGAGGCCCGGGCGGGCCCGGTGGAGCAGAAATGATGACTCAGAACCCACAGCATCTCCTAAAGAGATGTTGCCTCAGGGCCACACTTCTTGTTTCCTCCCTGCCTGGGGCTTCCAGCTCTGGCCATCCCAATGTCTCCCCTGAGACTCTGCAGCGCCTGAGTCAGCATTCCCCTCCCCCAAGGAGGAGGTCAGAGGACAGGGAGACTGGCTGGGCGTCCCAGTCCTTGTGGGAGGTGCCCAGGGGGTCCCAGCGGGGTGGGCGTGGGGGGCATGAACTGCTGAGCCCTCCTCCTATGGACCCACTTGAACACCTGACGCCCAGATGGGGGTGTGGAAACTTCCAGATGCAGCCAGATGCTCTGTGAGTGGGAATGTGGATCTTGAGAAACGCTTTATGGTGTTTACCTTTACAGAAGTGTTACGCGCTCTTGCAACATTCAGATCCTTACAAGGCGGAAAGCGAGCACCGCCCACCTCCCTCCAGTCCCTAAACCCAGAGGTGAGCCCTGCTGACGTGTGGCATCTCCATCCCCAGACCTGTCTGTGCACATGCAAGCCTGCACACTTAGACACATACATGCTTTGGGCACATATAACACATAGTTTCAGAGTTTGCTTCTTCCACATGCCAGTGTATCTTGGACATCTTTGCATGTCAGGACACATGGGGCTCCCTCGCTTACTTCATGAACCTAGAATTCTGTGGGTCCCGTTATTTGTTGCTCTGTGGCCTACTGAATTCTTCTTTTTTGGGCAATTACAAGCAAGGCTGCCTCGGGCACCCGTGGACACAATTGGTGTGCACTTGGGCTAGTGTTTTGGCAGCGCCGAGGCTGAGTCGGCTCTCTGGGCTTCGACTCAACAGTGAGCTCTGCTGTTAGCCAGCCCTGGGGTTGAGGCCCAGATCTCCTGGGCAGGTCACGTAACTCTGTGCCTCGGTTTGCTGATCTGAGAAATGGGATTCCACGCCCTCCTTTACAGGATGAAATGGGCGACTGTTCAGCGGGTGTTACCACCCACGTGGGCTGAGCTCTCTGATTTCGGGTCTCTGCCTGGGCGTGGGTGGCTCGGGCCCGGGCCCAGGATTCGGGCCCAGGATCCGGGCCTCCACCAGCGCCTGGCCAGCAGGAGAACAATGCCCGGCTCCAGGAGAGCAGCAGGCCCTTCCCTGGCTGTCAGGGCGTGAAGATTAGCTGCAGAATAACGCAGCCCCCCATCAAAACTGCAGCTGTAACTCAGGCCTCAGACTCTGCCAGTGCCATAAATTTGGGCGGAAAGTGCAGCTCTAGCAGTTTGCAAACAAGAGCGGAGGAGGCCAAGTGAATTACGGCGGAAGCGAGGCCCCCTGCCCGGCATTGTTAGCCAGAGCCAGGGATTGATTGCTCACTGGCTTAATGAAATTGAATTTTAATTTATACCCAGCCCACGGTGGCGGTGGGGAGCGCCTGGGCAGAAGTGGGCTCAGCCCCGGGATGGGGGCTCCTTTACTGGGTGGGGGCCCCAGCAGCCAAACCCTACAGGAGGGAGTGATGGGCAACCCAGGGTGGCATCTGCTCCCCAAAATTTCAAAGTCCTGCCAGCGGGGGGCTTCGGGCAAGTTGTGGGACCTCCCTGAGCTTCATCGCCCCGTCTGGTCGTAGCTGCCTGGCTCAGGTGCAAACCTCCCGTGGGCTCAGTGAAGGGAGGGTCCCTATCCCGCCCCTTCGCGGGCACTGGAAGCCCCACGAGGTGCTAGGACCAGGTGGGGATGAGATGTTGGGGGAGGGGAGGGTGAATGATTCAGGGGGCTCTTCGGGGGTCCCCAACTCACCTGTCCCAGGTGTCCAAAGATGACACTTTCAAACCTGCTGCTGCTGGTTGCCACATTAATGCAGTATTTTCCAAAGCCTGACAAGCGTGGGGCGCCCTGGGTGGCGTTGACCTCCCTGCCGAGTGCACACATCGCGCACGTGCTCTCAGGGCCACGTGACAGAGCCCACACTGCCGGGTGAGACTGGCCTGCCTGCAAATCCCAGCTGCATGTTTCCTGCCCTGGGAAAGCACCACCCGCTCTCCCCCTTCCTCGGCTGCAGGTGAGGAGAGCTTCTCCATCCCAGGTGTTTCGAGGGTTCGGCAGGTCGTGTTCCTAAGTGCCTGGCCCACAGTGGAGGCCACGTTCTCAATGGAGCTTCCCCAGATGCGGCTCAGGTCTCAGCAGATGACACGGTGGGGCTGGCGGGGTGAGTGCCACCAGCACCCACCACTGTGGCCAAGGTAGAATGAGGGTCTTTTTTTGGGCCCAGTGAGAAGGGGCTTCACAGAGCAGCGAGGGCACTTGGGCATCCCAGGAGCAAGGGTTATCCCTGCCAGGGGCAGGGCCAGAGGGCCAGGGCCTTCCCTGAAGCTGGACCGAGGGGCAGAGTGGAGGGGCGAGGAGGGGCTGAGGCCTCCCCCCACTGGCCTGGGAGGCCGGGAGCGACACCTGGAATTTCCTCTGCCCCTCCCACCGTGAGGCCCCGCCAGGCACCTGGATGTCCATCTGGGCCCTGCCAGTGGCTTCTGGTGTGACCCCGGGCAAGCTGCCTCAGCTGCAGGCCACAGGCCTCCTGTTAGTAAGGCAGGCGCGTGGCCTGGCTCCTGAGGGTCTGCGGACTCTTTCCTACCCTGTGCCCTGACTGTCGTCCATCCAGGCACCCACGGGACCTCTGGGCCGGTCCTGCTCCCAGCCCCGCCGGCAGGTACCAGGGGCCAGTGGAGGGGCCAGGAGGCAATGCTGCCTCCATCACTAAGCTGGGACGAGCTGATTAGGCTGATGAGCCACATGTAAATCACTGGCTTCAGGTGGAAACTCTTTTCTGCTGGCTGGATCTGTCATGTCAAGTAAAGCCATCGGTTTAGACACAGGGTGTGTGCATGGCAGAGGAGTGGGGGAGAAGTGGGAATCCCAGACTGTCTGTGTTGAGGCACCTTTAGAAGATGTGGTACATATATACAATGGAATATTACTCAGCCATAAAGAGGAATGAAATTGTGCCATTTGCAGAGACGTGGATGGACCTAGAGTCTGTCATACAGAGTGAAGTAAGTCAGAAAGAGAAAAACAAATACCGTATGCTAACACATATATGGGGAATCTAGAAAAATGGTAGAGGTGAACCTATCTGCAGGGCAGGAATAGAGACACAGATGTAGAGAACGGACATGTGGACATGACGGGGAAAGGGGAGGGTGGGATGAATTGGGAGATTAGGATTGACATATATACACTACCATGTGTAAACTAGATAGCTAGTGGGAACCTGCGGTATAGCCCAGGGAGCTCAGCTCGGGGCTCTGCGATGACCTAGATGGGTGGGATGGAGGGGGTGGGAGGGAGGTCCAAGAGGGAGGGGATATATGTATGCATATAGCTGATTCACTTCGTCATACAGCAGAAACTAACACAACATTGTAAAGCAACTATACTCCAATAAACAAACAAACAAACATTAGAAACCAGCTCCCAACTTTGATTTTACAGATGGAGACACACAGGCCCAGAGAGGGACAGGTGCTTGCCTAAGGTCACACAGCAAGTGAGCGGGAGAGTTGGGACCAGCCTGGGCCACCTTGGCATGGACCCGGGTGTGGCATCATCAGGCCTGTGGGCCCCATGGAATGAGGGGGATGGAAAAAAGGCAGGTTGTTCCTGTGTCACCGGGCAGAAAGGAGGCCGAGTGTCCTGACATCCCTTTCTGGTCCAGAGTTCAAATTCCACCCCTGCAATTTTTGGTGCCTGGACAGTTCCTTCAGATACAGAAAAAGATGCCCATCCTCTGGGCGGCCACAGCCAGTGTGGCCTGGTGAGTGGGCACAGGCAGACAGTCAGCCCCACTCGGACCCCGGCTGGGTGCAAAAGGCCTTGCTCCGCACCGATGTACCATCCTGACCCCAGCTGCGTCTTTCTTTAAGTCAAGTCACCTTTTTTTCAATATACACAAACTGATGATAAAAGAAAACTATACATTGCCATGATTTATGGGAAACCAGCATTGTTTGCCCAAATAGACAATAACATAAAAATAAGTGTCTTCAACACATCTTATAGTATTACATTATAATGTAAATCACATATATAATATATGTATATGTGTATATGTTATTTCTATATATCACATATATATCATTATACTATATTTTATCTTATTAAAAAAGCCCACATACCTCTCAGATCACTTGTGTGTTGCACGTTGGAAACACTCCCTTTTCTGAGCCGGTGGCTGAGTGCTTTCGGGTGAAGGTCTTACTGCTGTGCCAGGTGTTGCTAAAACGTGCACAGCTTGAGCACGAGTGAACCCACTCACGAGGATGCGCTGGCCGGGCTGGGTCTGCTGGGGTCGGGGAGGAACATTGTGGCCCAGGTCCTGGCTGGCCGGGAGGTGGGGTGCTGGCCGCCGGGGGTGGGGACGGAGTGGGCTGGGTGTCGGGTGAGCACTTGGCACTGGGCTAGGTGCCTTGCATCCATCCTCCCAGCAGCTCTCGGAGGGGTTTTAATATCCCCACTTCATTTTGCTATCTTTTCGTGGAGTAATTCAAACATGCAGAAGGCCGCAGAAAGCAGCAGCATGAGGCTGTCGTGGGCCCCCCGCCTTCCAGCTCCACTGAGTTCCAATGTTTCCTGTACAGGTGCTTTCCCGGGATTTTATGAAAGAAATAGACGATGACAGGTGTGCTGAAGCCCCTCTCGCCATGTCCCTTACCCCGATCCTTTCCCTTCTCTCCCCTGAGAAAGAGCCACATTCCCCACTGGTTATTTACTTCTCCATTGCATGAATGTGTATTGTTATTGCATATTGTATGTAACCTTATATGATATATGCGGTGTTGCTTTCCAATGTCATACAGATCCATGCCCATTTTACAGTTGGAAATACGGAGACAGCTGTTCAACTTCACACAGTCGTGAGGGGCCAGCCAGGCTCAAATCCTCTTCCTGGGGCCTTCAGTAATCACGGGGGGGCCCGGAGAGAAGCTTCCCCTCCAGCCGGGCCACCCTGGGCCAGCGGTGGAGGGCACGGGATTTATCGGGACGACTTTCAGGGTCTGGGGACCTCCTGGGCAGTGCTGGGTCTCAGAGGAGGGCAGGATAGCCTGCCCGTTCTGCTCCGTGTTGTTTTCCAGAAGGTGAGCCACCGATTCCTGCTCCAGGAGCCGGTGCGGGGCGTCTGCGGCCCTGGGGGTGACCAGGTGAGGCCCCTTCTCCGCAGATCCGGGGAAAGCGTCATCCTGGGAGATTTATGTCACCAAGGACTGCAGAACTCTGGGTTGGGGGAACGGGACCCCAGCCACCCCTCCCTGTCGCTCTGATGGAAAGGTGGGCCATGGGCCTGAGGGAGAGGGTCTGCAGGAGGCTGGGTTTGCCAAGCTGGCAGCAGCCTGTTTGGGAGAATTTGAAGAGGGTGGGGCGCACGGGGGGGCAGGTGGCAGGCACAGCCTGGAGGGAACTGGGCCACCAGTGGGGCTGGGGTCCTCACGCACGTGTGTGACCTATGACCGGGGACCCAGCACCCAAGTGTGCACCACCACAGACCTGACACCCCACACCCCAGCATGAGCAGACGTGTGTGCACACACACCCAAACACACGTGCATGCCTGTACGTGAGCACACAATCACACAGAGATCACATGCACACCCCACACACACACACACGTCTGTGCATACCCAAACACGTGTACATAAACGTGTACACACACTCCCAAACACACACATGTGTACACACCTACACAGCATAGTGAAGCCCTTCTCACCACTAGAGGGTACTAGACGTCTTCCCAGCCTAGAAACTCATTTGCTGAAATTGACGCACACACGTGTAGGTGCACACACACACACACACACACACACACACATGCACAGAGTCAAAAAAGAAAAAAAAAGAAAGAAGGGAGGACAGAAAGAAAAAGAAAAGAAAATCCTTAGAAAAATATAGCAGTTGATGGTAATTCAAGCTGACGATGGCTATAAATCCTGGAGGCTGATCATAATAAAGTCTGAATGGGGCTGTGCCACATTAACAGAGATATTTAATGCTTTCCCTCCGAGATCAATCGGCTGCTCTGAGATTTCTCCCGACACGTACACCCACTGCCTTGGCCCCTCCTCCAGATGTGGGGCACCCGGGCACCTCCTTCCCTACCCGCCTCCTAACTTCTTTCTGCACCGCTAAGAGCTTGGGGGGCGGTGAGAAATTGCATTTCAGATGGCAATGTCTCTGGCTCTTAGCTGGCCATCCTGCTTCCCACTTGCGACCTGAAATGGGTCCAGCAGATGTTGCCGTGTCTGGATTCCCCTGCCTGGGTGGATGCTGCCCAGGTCCCACCCCCAGCTCGCCATCTCTCCGGGAGAACCAGGACCAGCACGAGCTGTTCTTACTTGACCCGGGCTTGCAGCATAACTTTCCTCCCTCCCATCTGGTGCACAGGGCAACGGTGAGTATCTGGGTAGTTGTTTATTTTAAGCTGTCAGGGCTCCAGGGACAGGGAAGGATGGTCTTTCTCAAGGTGAGCTCTGGGCCAGGCCTCCCAGGCTCAAGCTCTGTCTGAAGGTCTGCCTTCCTTCCTGCTTAGGGGCCCCTAGCCATGCTCAAGGTCGGACACACCCTCAGGGCCCCTTGTAAGGAGGCTGGAGGGGCCTCTGCCGTGGGACCCGGGCCCTCTCTCGCCAGGGCTCGGGGACCGAGCGTGCACTCGATGGGCCCTGGTTCCGTCCTCGGCTCTGCCCCGCACACCAGACCTCGTCTCTCTTCCCTGTACCGTGGGTACAAGACTGGTTCCCTGCCCCCATCTTGCCACCACTTCGTGGTTCCAGGCTTTGCTAGGTTTGGGGAACAGAAGGATGAAAGTGACTCAGGAGGGGGTCCCAGGGGTGTGGGGAGCGGCAGAGCCAACCCCGACTGCAAACCTGGCCCGGGTCCCGGGGGTGGTCAGCACTGAGATCCGGTGCCTGTGTCTCTGAGGACAAAAATACCGCCCCTGCCGGGACGGAGGTTTACATCTCCGGAAACGAATTCACCCTTTCCGAACACTTCGTGAGCACCGACTGTGTGCCAGGCATGTGACTTAGTGACCGAGAAGGCAGCCCAGGCTCTGCTGGAGTTGACATTCTGTGTCTGTTCCTTGTGGCCGCCGCAACAAATTACCACAAACCATGGGCTTAAAACAGCAGAAATGTATTCTCTGGATGCCACCAGTCTGAAATCAAGGCGTCTGCAGGGCTGTTCTCTCTCCAAGGCTCCAGGGGAGGATCCTTCCTGCCTCTTCCCGCTCTGGGGGCCCCCGGGCGTTCCTTGGCTTGTGGCTGCATCACCCCAATCCCTGCCTCTGTCCTCACAGGGCCGTCTTCCTTCTGTGTCCCTGTATCCAAATCTCCCTCTCGTTTCTCTTATGAGGACTCCAGTCATTGGATTAGGGCCCACCCTCAATCCGATATGACCTCCTCTTTCCTTTGTTGCATTCAGAGAAGTTCTTTGACGTATAAAAATTGTGTACCTCAAAGTGGTACAACTTGATGTCTTGATAGATGCATTCATTGTCAAAAGATTGCCATAATCAAGTTAAATAACTAATCCATCACCTTGCATGGTTGCCAGTCTGTGTGTGTTGTGAGAACTCTTAATTTAAGATGTATCCTCTTAGCAAACTCCCGTATACAATGCAGTATTTTTACCCATTCTCACTGAGCTATACATTCCCAGAACTCATGCATCTTGTACAACTGAAACTGTGTACCTCATCTTAACCTGATTACATCTGCAAAGATGCTATTTCCAAATAAGGGCATCTCCATGGGTATTGGGGTCTAGCTCCTCAACCTATCTGGGGGGACATGGAGGGTTAAAGAGGGCTGAGGGGGTGCATCCCTGGCAGAGGGAGCACGACCAGTGTGGCTGGATGTGGAAAGCAGGAGGAAGAAGGTTCCGGAAGGAGGTGGATGGGGCCGGCTGCTGGGCCAGGGTCGGTCACTCTCATCCAACCCCAGCACCTCCCAGGGGGAAGGTCTAAAGCAGGGGAATGATGTGACCCAGTTGTGTTCCAGGAAGACCCCTCCGACAGGGGTTCTGCACTTGGGTCCGTGCACAGGATTTGGGCGGAGGGGGGGTCTGTGAGTTTTGACTGGAAAAATTACAACTTCGTTTTCCCTAACCCCTAACTGAAAGTTAGTGTTTCCTTTCACTGTGAACGGACGTGATGACCACAGGGCTGTGGGCGCAGCTCTGGGACTTGCTCACTGACAGAAACCCGGCATCTTTGTGTCTCCTGTGGCTGTCACAGGTGACCTGAAATACCGCCATGCTCAGCACAACTTTGGGATAATGACAGTGGTCCGCCCCATCACTGGATCTTCTTGTTGAATATTGTTACTTAACACATTTACAACAAAGGCATAAATTACCAGATTATGGGTTTGCTCTTTAAATATTTTGATAACTGTATTTCAACAAAGACAGTTTCCTTTGCAAGCCTGTGCATTTTATTTTATGCATTAAAAAATGTTATTTTGAAGCTGGAGAGGGTGTGGAGAAAAGGGAACCCTCCTATACTGTTGGTGGGAATGTATATTGGTGCAGCCACTACAGAAAGCAGTGTGGAGGTTCCTTAAAAAACTAAAAATAGAGTTACCATATGATCCAGCAATCCCACTCCTGGGCATATACCTGGAAAAGACAAAAACTCCCATTCGAAAAGATACATGCACCCCAATGTTTATAGCAGCACTACTTATAATAGCCAAGACATGGAAGCAACCTAAGTGTCCATCAAAAAATGTATGGATAAAGAAGATGTGTGTGTGTGTATACACACACACACACGCACACACACACACACATATATATACACACACACATACACACACAATGGAATATTACTCAGCCATAAAAAAGAATAAAATATTGCCATTTGCAGCAACATGGATGGACCTAGAGATTATCATACTGAGTGAAGTCAGACAAAGACAAATATTATATCATATCACTTATATGTGGAATCTAAAAAATAATACAAATGAACTTATTTACAAACAGAAACAGACTCACAGACATAGAAAACAAACTTATGGTTACCAAAGGGGAAAAGGGGGGGAGGGATAAATTAGGAGTTTGGGATTAACAAATATGCACAACTATATATAAATAGACAAACAATAAGGATATACTGTATAGCACAGGGCACTCTATTATTCAATGTCTTATAATAACCTATCATGGAAAGAAAAAAAATATAACTGAATCACTTTGCTGTACACCTGAAACTAACACAATATGGTAAATCAACTATACTTCAATTTTTAAAAATGTTATTTTGAGAGAGTCTCTGGGTTTTCAGATGCCCAAGGGTTCATGGCACAAAAATGGGTTAGAACTGCTGCTGGCCGACCAGTCAGAGAGTGATCCAGTCAGGAGGGCTGGCCGGGGGTGGGGGCTGGAGAGAAGCAGGTTAAGCTGTGAATTGAGGCTGAGTGTTAGCCTTCCAGCTTGAGCGACTGGTGAGAGGGTGATGCCATATACGGAGCCGGAAGAGGAATAGGTTGGGGAGGGAAATGGCACATTTGTTTGGCTTTGAACATCTAATTTGGGCAAATGCCACTGGAGAAGCCAAGGGGCCCTGGCCTCACTAGACCTGCAGTTAGCAACAGCTGAGCCAGAGATGCCAAGTGGAGGGCTCCCTGTGTGAGCTTGCTTGGTCCTCACAGTGACTCCATGTGGTACATCACCCAGGTTTTATAGTCTCACTTTACAGATGACCTTCGCTGGGGTGGGTCATAGAAAGTTATCTTAGAACACAGAAGTCTCCATTCCATCCCTGGGATGCTGCATCTCCGGCCCACAGATACCCAAGGACCCCTCACTGTGCAGCCACACCTGAGCACACCTGTCACCGAGATGCCTGCTGTCCCTGTGCCAGGTCTGGGGCTGGGGGCACAGAAGGGGAAGAGCGGGCCTTGCTCTGGAGGAGATGAGGGTCTTTCAGTCTTGAGCTCTGTCCCTCTGTGTGTCTGTCTCTTTCTGTTTCTCTGCTCCTCTCCATCTCTCCCCACCTCCACCCCGACGCAAACACAATTTCACAGCCTCACACCCACATTCACGTTCAGTCAGAGACACAAATGCTGGAGGAGACACGCAGCATCGGTCAAAACAAGATCAGAACCGAACATGACATGTGATAGGAAAGAAAGAAATTCCTGTATTAGAGATTCATTTCCAGTCACCCCGACTGGCTCGGAAACTTTCAATACAATTTTTAGCCAAGCACCTGGGGTTTCGAAGCAGCCTGGGCTCAGAGGACAGTGTGAGCCCTCGGCCCCCTCATTCATCAATGGCTAATTTTAGTATCCAAACAAACCAGAAAGCCCCAAACCTCCTCTCCTCTTTCTCCTCCACGCCCCCTCCCTGCCCACCCCCTTCACAGGCAGCTGCGGCTCTGCCCACGCCCGGGAGCCCCAGACTTCCTGCCGCCTCGCCGTGGCCCTGCCTCGGAGGGCAAGCCCAGGGGCCCAGGGACCCAGCCCGAGTGCTCTTGGAGACAGAGGGCTTTGTTGGAGGCAGGGACAGTGCAGGGAGTGAGGGCGCTGGGTCAGCACGGATGAGTGGCCGGTGAGGGGACAGGACGGAAGGAGGCAAACCCACCTGCATCTCGGTACCTGTGGCCTCTCCCACAGGCCCCCTCAGCACAGGGTCGGGGGCATCCCTCTCTCTCTTCAGCGCTCCCTCCTGAGCACTCCAGCCTCCCTGACTTTTGTCTGACCTTGACCCCTGCCCCTAAACTGGAGCCTGATATGAGCTCCAGGCGATCCTCACCAGGGAAGCCTCAGGCAGCTGTGACGAGCGTCCTGAGGTTTCCCTCTTCAAGTCTCAGCTCTGCCCCTTCCTGGTGGCGAGGCCCCTCCGAGCCTCAGTTTCCCCATCTATTAAATGGGGTGATATTTGCCACCGGCACAGATGGGCGCCAGGCTTGGAAATGACATTCGTGAATGTGTCTGGCACACAGTAGGCGCACTGGTCCGCTGGAGGGGGCGGCACTCTTCGGCTAGTTTGGAGGGTCTTTTTTTGAGGTCAGAGGTCTAAGGCCCCCAAACCAAAGGGAGAAGCAATCCCGCAGGGCTCACCCGAAGTGGTGCTCAGAGGCAGGCGCGCACAAATGATTAATGGGAGGTGATGGGGAATCGATGTGGGTGTGGGAAGGCGGCCTGCGTGGGCCACGGCGTCCCCGCCCCGGGGCTGCTGCTTCATCCATCAGCAGAGCTCTGCTAACAAGAGGCCGGGGAGCTGCCTGGCACAGGGCGGCGGCTGCTGGGCCGGCCAACTGCATACCCGACCCGGCCTGCGAGGGGCGGGACTTGGCCCCTTAGGAGGAGCCCAGCCGGGCCCAGCTCCCCGGAGACCCCCATGAGCCCTGTGAACAAAAGTGACCTCCACCTTCAGTTTACATTTAAAAAAATGCATAAAAATTCAACAACACAACTGGGCCCAGAGAAAAGTTAGCTGTGAGTGAGCCCAGGAAAGGTCACGGAGTGGGTGCGGCCATGTGCTGCCTTTTTTCTCTCTGAGCTGCATCTCTGGGCCGCCCACATGGAAAATTATCCCTCTGGTGTCTTGCTTGGATTTTTTCTCCTCTGAAGGCTAAGGCCACAAGGGAAAGCCAGAATCACAGAGTGCGGAGCGTCTTTGGGGCTTGTGAGAGTGCCTTGGGGGCCTCCACTTATGACTCCTTTTCTGCAAATGGCAAGTCCCCCAACCCCAGCCTGCTGGTGCCCACAGCTGGTCACACCAAGGGTGGATGCCTGACGCAGCCTGGTCCAAACTCTGTAGAAACATTGGGGAACGCCTCTGTTGAATAATCAGAAGATCTGGCAAGACAGGGTCTTGCTTCTTACACGCAACCAAGCAACTGGGGGTGAGTTCCAGCTGCCCCTTTTAGATGGATTATGTGTTTGCCAGTTTGCCATGGTCCCCATCTGTCCCTATTGCCTTATTCTGGCCCGCATCACTCTTGAACATCCTTGCTGGACCCTGGGAAATTCCAATGGCAATGCAATGACTTGCTTAATTGTGTGTCCATCCCAGCAGGCCGCCAGCACCCAGGCACTGGAGGCGAGGGGTGAACGAAACAGGCATGCTCTCCACCTTTGTGACGCTCACAGTTAAGACAGACAATCAACAGTCATTCCAACACGGGAAGATGAGGGTTGTGACAGCGTGTGGACCTCAGCTCAGGCCAGGGAGGGAGCCTCTCCACCTCCCAGAGGTGATGGTTCAGCTGACACCTGAAGGGTGAGTGGCGGTTAATCAGGCAGAGTGAAGGGAACGGTGTTTCAGAGAAGAGGAACAGTGTGTGTGAGGCCCCAGCGTCCAGAGGAAAAGCAAGAGGGCTGATGTGGTTGGGTGTGGTAAGTGTGGTATGGGAGGGTCTCCTGGCTGTCCTGTGAGAGACAAGGACCATCTGGACCAGGGTGGTGGCCGGGGGACAGGGGAGAGGTAAGCCGATGCAGTAGGGAGTAAAGGGTTTAATCAGTGAGATGAGGTGACAGAGAATGCGGTGATGTGAGAGTGTGTGTGTATGTGTGTGTGTGTGAGAGAGAGAGAGAGAGAGAGAGAGAAACGGAGACAGAAACAGAGACAGAAAGACAGAGAGAGGCAAGAGAAAGAGAGAATGAAAACCAGGTTTCTGGCTGAGTGACCGAGTCAGGGGCGGGTGGGGTGAAGGCGTGAATTCAGTTTTAGGCCTGTGTGGACGAGTGTCTCTGAGAGGATGGGGGAGGGGTCAGCCTGTACCTCGTGGAGGTGGACTGGGGTCCCAGCACCAAACTCCCCCCCCACCCCCCGAGGCCCTGGGAGGGACCACAGTTCACAAACCACACACACCATTTGGCAGCAAAGAACAGCGCCAGATGTCACGGTCTTGGAACCGCCAAGTGTAACCGAGGCACGAAGGTGGTGGCGAGTCGGCCGTCCAGAAGCCAGCAGCCCCTGCAGGTCGGATGGGCCCGAACGGAAGCGTCCCAGAGCGGGGCACCAGGCCATCAGCAGCAGAAGCCCCAGGCCGCGAGGACCCGCACCGCCCTGCAGAGGGCAGTGTGGACCAGGCAAGGGAACCCGCCACTGCCAACCCCTCTCAGGGGAGCATGTCCTGCAGGGCCTCCAGGTAAAGGGATGCAGAGGCACAGCTGTTCCCTGGGTCATCAACGCGGGCGGCCGAGGAAATGACGGGATCCAGACAGGGGACACTAGACAGCTGTGAGAAGGAATAAGCAAAGAGCCCCCAGAAATATGCTTCAGTAAAAAAAATAAAATAAATAAAGGCAAGCAGAGAACAGTGTGAATAATGTGTTTTCGGTCGTGCAGCAGAGGGGGAAAAGGAGTGGGTATCGCTTGCCTGTGCATGAAAACTGTGAAAGGCACACAGACCTAAGAAAGGTGGTTTCCTGTGTGTATGGGGGGGGATGGGGACGGGCAGAGGTGAGAATTTTAAATGGATGGCCTTTTAGAACGTGTGGCTTTTGAACTCTGGATGTTGTATTAAAAATAGATACAAAAATTCCAGATTAAAAACGATGGTGAACCACGTTTCCTCGACGCCTCTCCCCTCTCTGAGGTTCCCGGTACCGTGCAGGTGACGGGTGGATGCCCTCATGTCCCCGTGTCCCACGACCGCCTGGGGACGGCCCGGCAGGTGCTCTGCACTTGCTGCTTCTTTCAAGCTGGTCACAGCCCCTTGAGGATGGAGCTGCTCCCGGGGGCTCTCTTCTTTTCCCCAGCTACCCACAGCCCGGTGACCCCAGAAGGATGGGGGTCTCTGGGGCAGCAAGCTGGCCTGAGTGGGTGGGAGGGTGGGAGCCAGAACAGGGCGGGGTGGGGAACACTTCCTGCTGCTTTCGGTTTGGGTTCCTGGGGTTTGAAATTGAAACTAAAAGCCAAGGTTCAGCCTCAGCCCCCTTCCCTTCTGGAGTTTGCATTTCTCCCCTTCTGGTGCCAGGCCCTCAGAGCACAGAGGCAAGGCTTTCTGGAAGTTGTTGGAACCCCTGCAGAACACTCTGGATAATAAAATGGGCTGGAGCAGGGCACTGGGAGCCGGGCCTCCCCATCAAGCGGCCATAGCATCCTGGCTGACCTTGACGGGACTGCCAAAGACAAACCTCGGAGAGGGAGCGAAACAGGGCTGGGAGGGGGACACCAACCCAGACGGACACACTTACAGGAGAACAAGGCCCTCGGATGCAATGGCCTTTGAGAGCAGCATGACAGCACAGCACTGGAGCTCAAAGACATTCCTTTCCTGCATTCCCACCCACCTCGCCCCCAGACTGTGGCCTGATTAGGTAGAAACCCAGGGCCTGCCCAGGTGGTATTGCTGGGCAGGAGAAGGCTGCCTCGGTCCAAGAGAGGAAATCCACATCCTCTTGATGTGATCCCTGAGTGACCTGGCCCCAAACCAGACACTGCCCTGGACACCAACCACTTCCCCAGTCACTGGAAGAGCAGAGGAGAGGCACACAGATGTCACCAGGGCCCCAAACAGCACCTCTGAATTGGAAGATCCAGTTGAGAGCCTGCAGGTAGCCAATCAGCCAGGCCTGGGTGGAGTTCCAGCTATCAGCTGTGTGACCTTGGTCAAGTTATTTAACCTCTCTGAGCCCCAATTTTCTCCCGTATAACATGGAGAAGAGTTTTGGGATCAGTAAGTAGAAGACCATTTAGGAAGTGCTTGGCACAGAGCAGGAGCTCAAAAACTTGTTAATATTTGCCCAACCAAAGAGCAATTGTCCTTAATCTTTTGGGGATTACAGGACCCCTTAGGAATCTGAGAAAGCCTGGACTTTCTCCCGAGAAAAATGTAGGTCTACACATACAACATGCTTTCTGGGGCTCTGAGCTGCGTGGCTGATGCCCTTGGAGGTGGACCAAGCGTTTGTCAGTGGTGTTATCTGCCTGGCACAGCCCCACTGTGTGGCTCAGGGCAGCCTCCCGGAGTCCTGGGCTGGCTCCAAAGGAAACACTGAGCTTGCAGGCCCTGGTGTGGTAATTCCAGCTGCAGCCAGACTTTGCAGAGAGCTCCGCGCGCGCCCTCACCACCCAGCCCCGCAGGCCCCTTTCCTTCCCAGGCCAGTCGGGAGCCCGGAGCTTGAGCAGATGTTGTCACGGGTCTTGAGCAGATGCTGTCACGGGTCTCCTTTGAAATCCTCACGTGGCCTGACTCCCCGGGGTACCAAACCCCAGCCTCCCACCACCTTCTCCCGACTTTCTTTCGTGCAGGGAGTGACCCAGGGCACGGAACTCATCCCTCACTTCTCTCCTCCCACCCCAGCTGATTAACATATATACAACCCTGCAGCCCTGTGTCCTGGAGCCGGGCTGAAATTACTTGGGAAAAAACCCCACCACACATTCTTTTAAGGTATTTTCTCCAAGCATGGCCTGTCTTCACCCCTTCTTGTCCGCCCCCGCCCCCCAATTACACACGAGCTGCGGGTTTGGTTATTCTGCACAAGCCTGAGAATTCTGAAGTTAAATAAATAAATATAAATAAATCAGCAGGCCTTTTACTCCAGGACTCCTTTCCAGTCACGTCTGTCCCCTTGGCTCTAAGTACTTACAAGGAAGCACGGTTTCTAAGTGGAAACACGATTGCCCAGGCTTGGGGAAAATTTACTGTTTGACTTAGAGCTCTAACAAGATGGAAGTAGAAGACCTTCCAGCTCCTGCATCTCCTCGTGTGGCAGTTTAACTGGCCCTCAATAATCATGGCTGGACCTCTGGAATCATGGCCTCTCCAGACCCAGCACATCCAGCTTGTTTCTGGGGGCCGTTATGGAGAAAGAAGCATCGCTTACTGGCTCTTGGAGGAATTTTTTTTTTTTTTTTTTTAAGGCATCATACTCCCAGGCAAACTGAGACCCTGTGCTGTAGAGATGGATCATCACAGGGAGGAGAGGACCCCGCCCCCTCCTAGGAGCCCCCACCCCCAACTCACACCTCCCAGGGCTCTGTGGTGCTGATGAGATTTCTAAGAGCTGAAATGCTAGAAACTGCTACAGGACACACGCTATTGTTTTAAGATGAGGTATTTGTTAAGAGTTCTTTTATTAATAATTCATATCTTCAATATGTGGCAAAAACCTACCAGAGGGTCATCAACTCATGTCCATGGTATCTGAAACCATAAAGCAATTCAAAACTGTGTCTGTTACGAATTGCTCGAGGCTGCAAGTAACTGAGAACCAAAATAACAGCCATTTAATACAAGATAAAAATTTATTTCAGTCTCACGTAAAAGAAACCCAAGCAGCAGTCCTGGGCTCCAAAGTGTCATCAGTGACTCTGGCTTTCTGTTCCACCATCCTCTGTGCAGGGTTTCCCTCTTCAAGGGCACCTCAAGATCCAAAATGACTGCGGGAGATCCAGCCATCACGTCTGTATTTTAGGCAGGAAACGGGAGGAAGGGCTGTTTGTCTGTTTTGTCTCTACCCTAAACCTTACCTTACATTTCCTTGATTACTCTAGCTGCCACAGAGGCTGGGGACTATGGTCTTTTAGCTCTGCACATGGTTTCCCAGGATACAATCAGGATTCGGTTGGTGAGAAAGGCAGTGTAGATGTGGATTGTCAACGAGCAGGTGCTCCCACAACTCCCATGAACACACAGACCTAGGTCTGAACCCCAGCCTGCTACCTACCAGCTGCTGAATGAATACTCGCCATGGTGCCAGGCTGGAGCTGGCCTGGTTTGGCTGTGCCTGTTGGGTCTGTACTCAGGACGTCTGCATTGCGAGGGTCAAGGAGAAGAATGGTTCTAGAGCCCATAAAGCCTTTGCTGTCTGCTGTGGAGGGAGTGTGGCTCCTGGGCTGTGGGCAGTAAGCCCATCAGAGGGCCTTAGCCCCCGTGCTGCTTCCTGAACTGAAAGATGGAGCGAGGCTGCATCACGTAGGATGCTACCTGCACAGAGAGCCAGAGCACACATGCTGGGGAGCTGAGTCAGGAGGGCCTAGCCTGAGGCTGCAGCCGGGGAACGCAGGGGTGTAGACAGTGAGACCTTCCCGGCAGCCTATGAAAGGGGGGGCCCTTCCCAGGGTGATGATACAATTTATCGTCAAATCAGGACGCATCTTAGTCAGAGGGGTGCTGTTAGTAATCAGCCCCAAACCCAGGTGTACATCAGGCCTGTCCTGGGAAAACTGGGATGTACGGTCACCCTACCTTCACCCTGCATATGACATGGGGCCTGAACTGAGCTCGCTGGGGGTGGTTTGTAGGTGAGGAAGGGTGCAAGAGCCGAAAGCCTCTGCAAACTATTAAACAATTGGTTGAAAACAAGGAATTGGAGAAATTTTAATGCGAGAAAAATAACAGCACGGCACATCTCCCCTTCCGCCTGGGAATGTGCATATCCTGTGTCCTGAGGGCTGGGGGATGCCTGGCTTTCAGGTCCCCTCCCTACGGGCAGCACACCTATTCCACGCGTGACATTCAACTGCTGTTCCGGCTTCCAGGGGCCGCTGGCCTCCCACCTGGCTCTGTGTCCTTCGTGGGGTCCTGTCTCCCGACTCACGCCCGCAGGGCTGGCCGTCTCAGCGGGTCAGCCCTGGGTGGAGTGGACCGCTCCCTGCTCCCTCCCGACCAGCATCTGCCCCCGGGGGGCTCCCTGGAGGGCCTCCCTCAACGGGAGGACGGAGCCCCCAGGCCGTCTAGGCAGCAGGACGCCCCTCGCCCCTCGGCGCGGCCCCGCGGGATCCGGACCCCCTCCCGAGCCCCGCTGGGACTCAGCGGCGCCCCCGCCTCACAGCTGGTCCTCGTCCACCCAGACGGTCTTGCGCTGTTCGTCCCCGATCTTGTCCTTAATGACGCGGAGCAGGTCCTCCACGCTGCCCCACATGTCCGCCTCCACGCTGGCGTAGAGGCACGGAAGGGCCTCCAGCTCCTTCTCCTTCAGCCGGCACAGGCGCAGGAACTCCTCCTCCGTCTCGGGCCGGGCCAGCATCTTCCTGCGGGCGGGCGGAGGGCGAGGGAGACGCACAGGGGCGTGGTTTGGCTGGGCGGACCCACGCTGCGGGACCCCCCCACCCCCCACCCCGTGCTGCCGCCCACCCCCCTGGCCACCCCACCGACGCTGCCTTCCCTGCTTTGTTTCTCCATCGCGTCTACCACTTAGCACCTTACGCACTGTCCCCTTTTATTCTGTTCATTAGGGAATCTTAAGAGGTGGGGACGTTAAAAAAAAAAAAAAAAGTCTTTTTAATTGTGGTAAAATACACGTAAAATAAAATTTCCCATCTTGACCACTTGTAAGTGTGCAGTTCGGCAGCGGTAAGTTATTCGCAGCGATGTGCATCCATCTCCATAACTTTCTCGTCTTGCAAAACTGAAACTCTACCCATTAAACAATCACTTCCCCCTCCCTCTCAACCCCTGGCACCCACCCCTCTACTTTCTGTCTCTGTGCATCTGACTTCCCCAGGGACCTCGTAGAAGTGCAAGTGCACAGTGTCTCTCCTTCTGTGTCTGGCTTGTTTCACTGAGCATCATGTCCTCAAGGTCCAGCCATGTTTCACCATGTGTCAGTTTCCTTCCTTTTTAAGGCAGAATCATATTCTCTCGCAGGCATGGACCACGTTTTGTTTATCCACTTGTCTGTCAGTGGACATTTGGGTCGCTTCTGCCTTTCGGCTACTGTGAATAATGCCGCTGTGAACACGGGTGTGCAAATACCTCTTGAAGACCCTGCTTTTAATTCTTTTGAGTGTAGACCGAGAAGTGTGATTTCTGGATCACGTGGTAGTTCTACTTTAATTTTTGAGGAAACGCCTTACTGTTTTCCGCAGCAGCTGCACCCTTTTACGTTCCCCACCAGCAGTGCGCAAGGGCTCCAATTTCTCCCCATCTGGGCCAACACGTGTGAGTTTCTGCTTTTTGGACAGCAGCCGTCCTAACGTGTGGGAGGTGGTGAGGGGGGGACTCTGCGCTCTTTTGCTCACTCATGGGGTCCCGGGCCTGGCACTTAATAGGTGCTTGGTAAACATTTGGGGAGAGAATGGAGTGGCCTGACCTCTCTCAGTGTCAGCTGCAGTTGTGTTGCAAGGAAGGGTGGGGATCAGAGATGGTGCCACGTGACAGGCAGGCCACACCCCTCCCCCCACCTCAGCATCACCCTGATTTCCTCTTCCTATCAAATTTCACCGCTAACCCTTCAACAATCACACAGGCCCGACCTTGAACACGGACCCAGAATCGGACCTTTCCTCATCGCCCACCAGGCAGGATGTGGTCCCAGCATCGCTACCCCTCGTGTGGGTTGTCACGATGCCTATGTCTCAACGCAGCAGCCAGCGGGGCCTTTACATCCCGTATTAGATTAAGTCACTCCTCAAAACCGTCAGTAGCTCCCGTCTCACTCCGAAGGAGACGTCACATCCTTCCGTGGCCGACACGGCCCGGTGTGGTCTGGACCCCCTTCGGCCCCAGGCACCTCTCACCGCTCTGCCCGGCACACTGGCTTCCTCTGGGCCATCCCCACCTGGGGGTCTGGGCGCCAGCTGTGCCCTCTGCACCTGCCCCGCCTGGCCTCGCTGTGGTGGGTCCTGCTCCAATGCTGGCTTCCCGGGCCACCTGGGTCCCAGGGCGCCCCCATCCCTCCCGGCACCCGTCCTCCTGGACGTGTTTTACGTGTGTGTGTGTGTGTGTTACTGTCTCCATTGCTGGAGGGGTCAGGGCCATCTCCCCCTGGACTGGGGACTGACCCTCGATAAGGATTCACTAAAGGGATGCTCGGGGGAGGGGGTGGGCCCAACACAGCCAGCTGTTCTTGGCGGGAACCCCAGAGGCTTGGTGAGGTCGGGGGAGAGGAGGGCTGCTTTAGGGCCCCTGCGGGGAGGTCCCGGAGCCCTACCTGAACTTCTTGATGTTCTTCTCCGACACCCGGACGAAGAGCACGATGGGGTAGATGCGGGACTTGATCAGGTCCCTGGTGCAGCTGATCCCGGCCTCCAGGAGACAGTGCTTGTTCTGCGGACACAGTGGCCGGCGGTCGGTGGGGGCCCATTGCCTCCTCGGCCTGTGTGGGTGCCTGGGGCGGGTCCCCCGGGCAGGGTCTGGCTCCACGGGACAGATCCGGGGGCGAGACAGCCCCGCGTGCCCCCCGCTGAACCAGAGAACGACCCAGGCAGAACCCAGCCTCTGAGAGACAAGGCCCCCCATCTGGACACTTGGCTCCCCCTGCACAGGGATGGGTGCTGGCAGAGCCCCGGCACCCAGCCCGGGGTGAATCAGGCAGCGTGCGTGAGTCTTAATAAAAACCCAAGTCAGTGCAGAGAACACCTGCTACTCTATTCTGCCTGCGGAGGCGCTCCTGGTACTAGGACGGGGGTGGAAAACACAGGGAAGGTGAGGCGGCTGGATGGTCCCGGGAGGATGTAAGGGTTCTCAAGCACGACTCCCTGAGGCCCGAGAGCGCATCGTTTCTGAAGAAGGACGATCCCTGTTTTGTTGAAGGTGCCACTTAAACCTCTGCACTGAAACAGAACTTGAATATAGGAAAGTGCACGTGCTCCTAAGCCTGCAGCTCAGTGGATTTTCACAAAGTGAACGTGCCGGTGGAACCAGCACCCAGGTCCAGTGGCAGAGATGGCCAGCCCCAGGCCCCTGTGCCCCCGGTCACTGCTCCTCTGTCTCGCCAGCATAGCCACTGCTGGATTTCTAACAGCACAGATTCTTGGCTGGTAACCCCTTCGCAGCTAAAATGTTCTCAGCTCCAGCCCTGCCCACTCACTGTCTATCCGGTCCGGCTGTCACAATTCCCTAAGCTTTAATACCCAACAAACTCTTCAAGGCTGGCTGACAGCTCTGCCCGTGCCTTGATCCGTGTGACAACGCAGGAGGGTGCGGGAGTGACCGTCAGCTGGGCGGCAAATTCAGAATTTCCGGCTGGACTCCTGCCCAGGTCACCGTCCCACACTCCGGGGCCATGACCATCCTCGTGGGCCGAGAGCCTCGCCTTCATCCAGCCCTGGAGCGAGGAAGAACTCCACGCTCAGGGCCGGCCAGGGTCTCAAAGCCTGGCTCCAGACGACTCCAAACTGCGTGCAGACGCCTTTTCTGCATCACTGCCAAGAACCCTTCTGATGGCCCACTTCCCCCATTTGGTGAACACGGTGCCTGTTGCCCGCTTGCTCGCTATCTCTGGCCCCTGTTATCACAGCCAGGCGGGCACACATCCCTGAACAACGCAGACCAGAGGACCGGCACCAGGAAGCCATCAGAAATACAGGAGGTTCCAAATATAAATGCACGGCAGAGCCGCAGGACAGGGCTCGGAGGTGTTAGCACATGGTAGAGGGAGAGAGAAAGAAGGTTCACCGTGGGGAGGTGAGAGCATCGCCCTCTCCATGGCACACGTGGCTGTCAGCCCTGTCAGCCTCCAGCCGGCCTCACCTTGGCCGCCACAGCCTCGATGTGGGCGGGAACGACACATTCAAAGGAGTTGGGGTTCTTCTCTCGGGAGTAGATGATGGTCTCTGTCTTCTGCTTTCTGAGGAACTCGTCTCTCGTGACAACATCTGCGGGGAGAGGGGCCAGTCCTGAGGGCAGCAACGGTGGTCTTGGGCCGACTGTCCCGTCCAGGCTCCGCCCTGCTTCCTGGGCTCGCCAGAGCTGCGTGTCTGACCCCTTTCTGGCCACGTTTAAGTGAATCTCGTCTCCTCCACTAGACCCCGAGGCTTCTCAATTGAGGGCAAGGTCAGGGTCACACTTTACAGTCCCCACGGCAGCCAGCCATCCCTTCCATCCGCTCCTGAGCCCTTGATGCAGGAGGAGGGGGAGGAGGAGGAACAGGCAGAGGAGGGGAGGGGGAAAGGGAGAACGAGGAGGGGGAAGAGGGCAGCCTGCAGCGGGGCGCTCACCTGGCTTGCACATGGTGAACTCCATCGCGCCCCCTGAGTTGAGCAGCTTCTGGACCAGCGCCTTGGCCAGCATGGTGGGCGTGAAGAGGACGGGCCGGCGGCGCTCACAGTAGAAGGCGCGCACCAGGCTGTAGGGGATCAGGCTGAGGTTCCTGCCGAGCTCGCTCTCGGGGTCCAGCTCTGCGAGGGGACAGGGAAGGGCTGGCACCGACTGGGGCAGGGGCAGCCCGGGTGCCCTCTCGGCGCCATGGAGCCTTGAAAACCATTTGGGAGTGGGGACGGGACACCGGGGGCTAGTTCTCAAAAACCGCTGTACAAATCGACGCAAGCCAGCGGCCCAGGACGCCCTTCCGCCATCCAGCCAAGTTTACGGAGTGACCTGTGGACCGGGCTGTTTCGGGAGCTGGGCCAACAGCGCTGAGCCAGGGAGACGGCCCTGCTCACGGGCCGGGAGGCGCCGGCAGGAAGTGCGTAACGCACTCCAGGTGCTAAGCTGTCCAGGGAGGGCCTGGGCTGAGGCTGGGGTGGAGAGGCGCCCCTGGCCCTCGTCACCGTCAGCGCCGGGGCCAGCGTGGCCCTGGGAGGGCTGGCTCGCCGCCGGCAGGGCCTTCCACAGGGGACCGCGCACCGGGAGGCCCCTCGCTGGCGTCACGATAAACGGCAGTCGGTGCTCAGCGGGGAGAGAATCAGTAAGTAAACGCTCCACGGCAAACAGCTCCAAATAACACGGGCGTCTGGGCTCAAACCAAGTACGGCGGGCGTCGGTCGGGGGAACTTGGCAGGATGCGCCCGGGCGGCTGTCAGGCCTCCTGGCCAAGGCCGGGCAGCTCCTCCCCAGGCGGTACCCTTGCTTTGGAGAGAGCAGACGTCCCAGCCCCACTCTCGGGGGCCTCCGCGGCCCGCCCAGACCCCTGAGGCCGCCGGGCGTGCGTGGGGCGGGGAGGGGCTGGGCGGTCGGCACCACACCTTCCTGCTTCTCGGTCAGGAGCTTCGTGGCGTCCAGCGAGGACCGGGCCAGGCTCCCCCGCGGGCTCCCCGAGACGATGCGCACGCGCTCGTGGCTGTTCATCCGCTTGTACTTGTTCTCGGACCTGCTGACGAACTGCGGACAGAGGGGAGCGGGTGGAGGATGGCGGAACCCGGGCTCGGGAGACCTCCGTTCAGATCTGGGCTCTGCCCCGGGCGCCTGGGTCAGTCACGCCCCCTCTCAACACAGGGGACACCTAGCAGGTGGCGCAAGTTCTTTAGCTGTCTGGGACGCCGTCAGCAGGCAAGTAAGCGAACAAATGCTCACACCCTCTTCCCCGGCTGGGTGTAACCTGCCAGGGGGCTGGTCCCAAGCAGGCCCTCAATGGAGCCCCCCTGCAATCCCACCCACATCTAGGGGATCCACGGGCACTGTGGGGCCTGGAGCGCTCTGGCTGTGGAAGACCCCTGGCCGCCCCCAAACGGCCCACCCGGCAGGGGGTGCAGGTGACTTCATCCCCTGCCTCGGCATCCCCGAGTCTTCCGGGGGAGTGCCTGCGCCCTTCTACCATTCAGAGTTGAGTCCTGGAGGGAGGAAAGGGATGCCCAGCGGTGGACACCATACTCCCTGGGATACTTTGAGACTCTCCACGCCCTCCCTCTGCAGGGAGGAAAGTCCAGGGAGCTGGGATGTCAGCCCTGCTCTGTTGTTAACCGGCCTTCGAGCAAGTCACCCAAAAACTCAGGGTTTTGGACTCATGCATGACGTGTGGGCACAAAAACGTGTGGTCTCACGTGGTCCTGCCTTCAGGGGTGCCTCGGACTTCACCAGGGTTCCCTTCCACCTCTGTAAGTGTCTTTCTGCTACCTGTTTGCCTCTGCCTGGGTTTTAGGGTCACACCGTGAACCCTTTCTCTGGGTTTCCTATGTTCCAACATTAGGATGGAGCAGTGGAGTGACACACTAGCTCTGCTGGGGCCTGATTAGCACAGTGTCAACATAGGAACATCCTCGCGGGGCTACATCTCAATAGTACTCTCAGCTTTTGTCAACTGGTAATAGAGAAAAAGGCTGCACGGAATGCTTCTGCGTTTATGTGAAATCACTTCTGAACACATCACCCATGAGGCTGTTCAATGTTCCTCGTATAATGATCCATGCCAAAAAAAAAGAAAAAAAACCTCTTAGAATCAAGTACAAGGGAAAATTTTTTCCTGGTCCCAAAAAGCTAAAACGTTTTGGCACCAGATAAGATTTAAAGACTCTGCTGGGTTTCCCTTTCTTCCCTGGCTGCT
This sequence comes from Eubalaena glacialis, assembly GCF_028564815.1. Lineage (NCBI taxonomy): Eukaryota > Metazoa > Chordata > Mammalia > Artiodactyla > Balaenidae > Eubalaena > Eubalaena glacialis. The sequence continues at coordinate 92,848,232 of NC_083728.1, read as the reverse complement.
AGGATGCTCAGAGATAAATTTAATGGTCAATCTGAGGACCTGGATATCTGGAACGTTTGTTTTCCTCTCCTCACTTTTCCATTAATATTTGAGCAGCTAAGATGTTTAACCTTCTTTTAGCCCTAAGTTTGCTCAAATCTTTTATGAAAGCGAGGTTTGCTTCCAACAGGTGCAGACTGTCTACCGACCCGTCACCGTGAGGATAAAATGGGACGGAAGATGTAAGGTGCCGTGAAAAGCTGCAAGTGGGGGGCAAACACAGAGCACTGCTGTTCTGATACAGCCTTCTCTTCTCGGTAGGGAGAGAGCAGGGCTGCGGCAAAACGTGGCTGAAGGTCAGCAGGCGCTCCGAGAGCTTTACCTGAAGGAGCTGGCCGAAAAGGAAACTCGCTCGTGAGAGGCGGGGGCTGACCCGGGGGTCCGCAGTGGGAAGTGGTTCTTCGGGCTGCAGGGTGTTCTGAAATCAGTTTATCAACCGGTCAGACCCGCTGGCATACTGATGCCGCTGAGAACGGGAGACGGCTCCCAGCCCCGCTCCGTGCTCACGGGGGGAGAACACCCGTCGTGCATCAAAGCACTCCTGACAGGGAAGCAAGCTCAGGGGGTGAGAGGGGCCTCGGGACTTGTTCCAGCAACGAGCAGAGCTGGCCGAGGGGAGCGTGCCCCGCAGCTGGGGAGGGTGCAGAGGTGGGGCTCCTTCTGGAGGGGGCGGCCCCTCCCTGAGGAGCCCGGTTCCCTGCAATCCACCATCCCACGGAGACGGATGGCTCCCACTCGGGATCCCCTCCAAAAAGGGCCCGGGAGGTGGTGCGAAGCCGGCGGGGTGCTGGGTGACCTACCCGGAGGGCCCTCAGGGTGTGGTGGGCCGTGTCCACTTCCTCCCGGCTGCCCCGGTGCATCAGGCGCTGCAGCTTGACCAGGAGGAGCTGCTGGGCTCTGGGGAGGGGGGAGGGGAGAGGGGAGGGCGGAGCCTCAGGGGCTGGAGAGACCCCAGGGCCGAGGCTGGGGAAGCCGGCGGGGGCCTGGCCCGGGCAGGGGGCTCTATGCAGGGTGTGAGCTCTGAGCCCCAGGGATACACCAGGGAGGACTGGGCACTGAGCATCGGGGCTTGAATCCTGCCTCTGGCGCTGACTCATCGTGGTACTGGGGCAAAGTCGCTTAACTTCTCTGAGCCTCGGTTTCCTCATCTGTAAATCGGGTCTACTGACGCTGGCCTTGCAGGGCTGGCCTGGGCAGCAGAGTCAGAGTCTGTGGATGCTTTATAGACGCCCGGGGCGTCTAACCAGGGGTAGGCTGATGCTCAGCCCTTGGCGGCTACTGCTATATAATTATAGAACAATGCTGGAGAGATGGGCTACGGAAAAGATGACTGTCGAACACAGGCAGCATAAACTCAGGCTCTAAGCTGTCCAGTAATGATGGAAAGACGGCGCTCTGGGATTTAGTGAAGCAACGGGATTTAAGAGAGCAACATTCCTGGGGGGCTTCAAAGAGGAGGAGGGAATGGGGGGCGGTCACTGGTCGGCAGGCAAAGGCTCCCCGCCGTGAGCCCCTCTGCTGAGCTGCACAGCCCCCTCGGCCTCACCGGCTGTAGCTGGGGATGGTGCCCATGTCCAGGTCGTGGTCCGTGAAGGGGTCGACCCGCGCACACAGCCACTCGTGCTTGTCCTGGTACATGGTGTCGCGGACGTGCACGACGTCATCGCACTTCAGGGACATGGAGCAGGCGTCCAGCTGGCTGGAGATGTTCAGGTTGAGCCGGATGTAGAAGGAGTCCCCCGACGTGATCAGGCCCTCCTCCATGTCCTTCAGCAGCTTCCGGTACCCTGTGGAAGGAGAAGACGCAAAAGCCATCGGTGAAGGGCCTCCCACTGCTGGGCTCCCCACGGATGACACCCCCGTGATGCGGTCCTCCCATCACGGGGGTGTGGTTAGGGAAACGGCTGTCCTCCCCGATGAGTGAGCAGCTGAGTTACTGATGGCTTTCTCTCTTTGTCTTGGCTGCCAAGAAGCTCAGAGAGAAATTTTGTGCCAAGTTGCAGCAAATCTAGGACCTCTGCTGCGATCTCCATGTCCCTCCCTACCGATACACAGTGCTTGTGTTTTATCATTTTTTTCTTTAATTGATAGGTAACTGACATGCAGTAAACCCCATCATCCTTAAGCATTCCGCATGACGGATTTTCACAAACGTCTAGACCTGGGTAACCACCACTCAGAGCCTTCCCTCATGCCCATGTCAGAACCCTGCAGGGGTAACCTCTATGCTGACTGCCAGCAGCACAGGTAAGCTCTGCCTCGCTTCATATAAGTGGAAGCAGACGGTACGTGCTCTTCTGCCAGAATGTGTCTGGCATTCACTGCACGTCACGCCTGTGAGATTCAACTGTGATGCTGCAACGTAGCATCGTGTGTCCTTTTTTTTTTTTTGATGTGGACCGTTTTCAAAGCCCCCATTGAATATTGCCTCTGTTTCATGTTTCGGCTCCTTGGCCACGAGGCATGTGGGATCCCAGCTCCCCAACCAGGGATCGAACTCACACTCCGCCACATTGGAAGGAGAAGTCCCAACCACTGGAAAGTCCCATGTGTTCTTTTTCATTGCTGTAGAGTATTCCACGTGGTGCTGATTTATCCTTTCCATGGTGTGCACATTTATCCCGTTTCCAGTTTTCGGCTACTATGGATATCTCTGCTATGAACACTCTTATTCCTTTGTGGACGTATGTACTCATTTCTCTTGGATGTATTCACAGAAGTGGAATTACTAGGTCACTGATTGTGTATACATTCAGCTTTAGTAGATACTGCCAAATGGTTTTCTAAAGCGGTAGGACCATGGCACATGTTTTAACCTTAGTTAACACCATTGCCCTTTAGTGTGAAATTTTATGACTCCTTTTGGAAAGAAGCAGGGCATAAAACTATGAATACAATAAATGCAGTAACTTTCAGCAAACGTCCAAGACATAAATCCATAATATAAATCCTGAAATCAGCCCCACATGCAGACAGCCATAACACAGTGGAAACTAAAGCAGTCCTAATCGCCAGGCCCAGAAACAGTTCCTCAAATGCTATTTCTCACAGGCCACACCTCACATGCCAGGGAGACTTGAGCCAGCAGGCCTGTCTGATCACCTTTCCTGGAGAGACGGGGATTCCCGGTTGGGCCCTTCCCACCCACCTGGGCGGAGTTAACACCAATCACCATCTGAGCGCTCCACCACCTGGGAGGAAAGGCCCTACAAACAGGATCCTGCCAGAGGGAACCCTTCTTCCACTGAATTCCAGACGCAGGGCTGCTGCTACACAAAGCCAGGGGGCGCCGCTCATACTGGGTTCTGTGGCACTGGCACTGCTGGGCAGGGCAGTGCCCGGAGACTTACTGCCAGCCTGGCAGAGGGGAGGAGCCCGCCTGCAGGAGGAGAAGGCTGGGCCCTGTGTTTGGGGACAGAGCATCATTATTATCTTCCGCACTGACCGGGCACTGCTGGGAAGGAGCACGGGCAAGCAGGCGGCAGTGGGGAACGGCTGGAGAGAGAGTGGCTATTTATGCTCTGTTGAAACATTCATGAACCCCTGGTGGTTAAAAATAAGATCCAGCTGCAGAGATAATCATGCAGGAAAAAACCCAGAGGTGAGAAGGAGAACTCAGGGTTTGGGAGAAGGAAGACGCTGCCGAGGAGTCTGGGCCGAGAAAGAGGAGACACCGTGAAAAAGCTGCCGGGGGGCCAGATGAGAAGGGGGTGAGCCCCGGCTGTCCCACAGCAGATGGCCTGGCCGCGGTGTGGCTCAGTGGGCCTGCGGGTGCCGGAGCGGCCACCCCAGAGTCACTGCCTACGTCAGGGCCGGGAAGCCCGAGAGAGAAAACCAACCTCAGCCTTGCAGAGAGAGGGGGGAGCTGGCCAGGCAGGGACGCGGCCATTGGCCAGCAGTCTGCTTGTGGCTGGACGTGCCGTCTCCACCGTGAGCGGGGCAGAGGCCCGAGGCATGCCGGGGCAGGTGTGTGCCCACGTGTGTCCCCGCGTCTGCCCTTCCCGCCCCACACCTGCCCCCTCAGTCCTCCTGGCGGGGCCGGGACTGCTCTCCTCCTGCTGAGCAGATGAGCGAGGGGAGGGACCTCCCGCCCCGTCTGGGGTCTTCACCTTCCTGGTTGACCTTGTAGTGCAGTGTGACGGGACCACTGCACCTCTGGATGGTCCAGTGCGCCTCCTCCTTCGTGCACGTCTCCAAGGGGACGCTCTGCTTCTCGCCTTTGATGCAGCCTTCTAGCTAGATATCAAAGACACATTGTCCTGCTTGGGCTCCATGGCGAGGCGAGCGGAGCCGCAGGGGTGAGACTGCCCCGCCAGGGAATAAAAGCACCTCTCAACAAAGACCAGCTGAGGGAAGAAAGCATCGCACTGAAATGGGGTTCACGTGCCTCCCGTCCGCCGCCCGGAGCACGTGTGCGCGCGCATAGGCTCTAGAAACACGAGCAAAGAGTCGCGGAGAGAAGGGCCCGGGGAGGGGCTTCCAGAGAGGAGCTGACGGCCCGCCCCCCGGCAGCCCCTCCTCCGGGCCGGGAATCCGCAGCTTAACGCGGGCGTGCGGGTGGGGGTCCCTGCGCTGTCAGCCGCAGACGCGCGGAGGAATCAGAGCTGCCGCCTCCCGCGGTCCCAGCCCCTCACCAGCAGCAGCTGGAGGCCCTCGCGGAGGCCGGCCTTCTCGGCCAGGGAGCCCGGCTTGACCGAGTGGACGAAGCTCCCGCTGGCGTTGCCCCCGAGCAGGGTGAGCTGGGACGTGAGGCTGTCGCCGCTCAGCGCGGTGTGCTGCACCGAGGGCCCGGGGCCCCGCACGTGCCCCACGGACGTGACAGACGGCCGGAAGGGTCTGGGTCGGGAGATAAGGCAGGGTTACGCAGCTGTCGTTAGGACTCCCGGCCGGGACACCCGGAGAGCGGGGCCTGGGCTGCGGCGTCCCCGGGGAGTCACAGCAGCAGCCACCTTAGGAGAGAGCTGGCGACCGGCTCCTGCGGTCACAGCACAGACCAGAAGCAGGGGCCCCGGGAGACACTGCCACCGGGAGACTGAGGTCACACGCACCCCGGCTGCTCACCGGGAAGGCCGCGTGGGCACAGCCCACCGGGCTTCGGGGAGTCACCGGTGGGGCCCGGGGCCAGTCCGACATCAGAGTCCCGTTCTTTGCCTCTACCAGGCTGTGTGGCCCTGGGCAAGCCCCTTCCTACATGGGCCTGACTGGGGGTCGGGGTGGTGATTTCTGACTTTGGGACACTATGATTCCCAGACTCTGATTCTAGAACACGGGTGATGTGGACGATCCCCTTTGCAGGGGATCGAGGGGTGAGCAGCCTTCCCCTCATCCCTGCCCCTCTCCCCAGCCTCCCCTTTCCCGTGACCTCGGTACCTTTCTAGAGAGAACTTCCTAAACATGAGGTTGACCTGCTCCAGGTCATAGGCGTCCAGGCCCTCAGACTGGTGGGAGGAGGAGGAGGAGTGGATGGAAGGGGGTCCAAAGGAGTACCGCTCGTGACTGTCATCTGCAAAGGAGCAACGGACCTTTCAGGCCCCCGAGTGGTCGATGGAGGAGGGAGGGCGGCCCATGGACTTCCTGAGATGGCCGAGGGGGGTCAGGGCCGGCCCTCCAGCCCCTGCTCCTCCCTCTCTGCCTCCTGGGAAATCCTCCCCACCCCCCGGATGAGGGAGCAGCCTCAGTCAGCTGGGTCCCGGAGACCCTGGGGGGTATAGGGTCCAGTCCTGGCATCCTCTCCATCAGAGTCATTCCCCCGCCTCCAGGGGGGAATCTGGAAAGGGGTCGCCATTAGCAGGCACTTGTTCTGCTTTGGAATCGGGGTCCAAATTTTCATTTGGGGACCTCAGGTCTAACCACCATCTACCGGCCTCTATGGGTCTGGGGCGGGGCTGCAGGAGCAGCGTCTGGACGGAGTAAGGAAGCCCCCTCACCTCCCAACTCAGCGGAACCCCGAGCCCCCCAGGGAAAGACGCCCACCCCGCACAGCTCAGGCCGCTGGGACGGGAGATCTGCAAGCCCTGCTCTGGGCTGATAACAAAGGCTTCTCTGCAGAGAGAATTTGTCCCGACACTGCAAAACGCTTTGGACAGCTGCCCAGAATTCTCTTCCCAGCTCTCTCCTTTCCAAACTCCTTGAGTTCTTCCCATTACCCAGCCTCGATTAGGTGCCAACCTCTCTTTAACACTTGAAAGCTTCTGATGGTCCCCAATTAAGGAGAGCCACTAATCTTTCATTTTATCTGCTGGCAGCCTGAGCTGGCGAGGGGTGGAGGCAGGCTGGCGGGGGCCCTGGAACCGAGGGGGCTGGCAGGCCACACCCGGAAGATTCTGAGCCGGTCTCCATGCTGCCAGCTCCACGGGGCCCGAGGACGCTGCCACCATCCCAAGGCGCCGAGCCATCTCCCGAGAAGCCGGAACCCTTCCTGTTCTTCTCTCTCCCGTCCATCCAGTCAGAAGCTCAGGTCTGGGGACTTCCCCGGTGGACCAGTGGGTAAGACCCTACTCTCCCAATGCAGGGGGCCCAGGTTTGATCCCTGGTCTGGGAACTACATCCCACATGCTGCAGCTAAGAGTCTGCACGCCGCAACTAATAGATCCCACGTGCCGCGACTAAGACCCAGTGGGGCCAAAATAAATAAATGATAAAATAAATAAATATTAAAAAAAAAAAGGCAGCAGCTCAGGTCTGCAAATCTGCATTGGTCTCCCCACTGGTTCTCAACTATGCCACCACAGTCTCTGCCACAGCAAGAACTCAGGGACACAGGTTTCTGTGTCCCATGCAGCTGTAACAGGGCCTGGTGAGGTGCAGGAACTCAACGTGTGCTGGGCCTCGCGGCTGTGAGGGGCGGTGGCTGGCGGGCGCTGCGTGCATGCTTACTCCCCGGAGACGGAGCCTTCGTTTCCGGCTCTGCGTGGCAACATGCTGGGCCAAGGGAATATCCCCTCCATCACACCAGCTCTGCCCGTGGGGCGGGTTCAGGGCGACCACTCCCCCTCCAGTCTCCCCAGTGTCTGCCTGCCCCACACCTACAATTTCAGGGGATGAAAACCAACCTTAACTGCCGCCCCATCTCCATCCCAGGGCCCTGGCCCCAGGCCTGCCACTCGTCTCGCTGAGGTTGGTTAACAGCTTAATTAACACCTGGCTTGCTGAGAGGTCTCCCTGCTTCCGGTCCCTCCTCCACCACACTCCTCCTTAGTCTCCCTAAGACTCTGTTTCTTCATCTGCAAAACGAGGACAACTATAGCATCTCTGAAAACAGCTGCTGAGAGTCACTGGAACTGAATCACAGTGCTTGGCTACAATCATGAGAGTTATGCTTTCTTAAAAACCCGGACCTAACTCTGCTTCTACACTCAGCATCGGGATGGTTCCTGCTGTCTGCACACCAAAGGATAGGCTCCTCAGGCGCTTCCCGGCCCAAGCCGCTCAGCGGGCGGAGGCCTGGCTTCCTTGTGCACAGACAGCCCTCTCGGAATCCACTCTGCACACGTTTCCTGAGGACCTACTGTGCGCAAGGCTTCGCCCCAGGCAGGCCCTGCTGGAGGATCAGGACGTGGCCGACGTGGCTGCCACACCTGTGACGCCTCTCAGATCTGCTGGGTACCTACCGTCAAGGTCTAAGGCATCGAAGCCACCGCTGTCATTGTCTTCTTCAACTGTGCTGCAAGACATAAGGGGGGGACAGGAGAGCTCTCCTGTGTGTGCAGGTGGGCAAGGGAGAGCGAAGCTTCCGGAACGTTCCGGCTGTCCGAGAGGCTTTGGTTCTGAGAGGGCAGGATGGGCGGGAGAGGAAGGTCAGCAGGTGGGTGGAGGGCTGTGGGTCATGGGAGGGCTGCACGAGGCTGGGTGCTTTGCTGGGAGGGCAGGGCGGCCCCGGAGCCTGCAGAGGCCACATTAGCTGGTGTGAGGACGGACACGAAGACCTGGTGAGCAGAGCCCCCGACAGCCCCACCTGCTCCTTCCTACTCATTCCTCTCCCTGGACACAGAGTGCTTAATAGCGTTTATACTCGGACGGGCTGCACCGTGTGACGGGCCCAAAGAGCTGAGCCTCCCTCGGGCAGGACTGGACGGGGGTGAGATGTGTGTTCCAAGAGTTCTAAGCTGTCCCTGTGTGGTTCCTGCGACGCAGTAATGAGGCCCCAGCCAGGTGGCTGGCAGGACCCAAGATGGAGACCCAGCCCCGCCGGCCACTCCTTGGTCTGGCCCTTCTAGGAACCACCACCAACCTCTGACTCCGAACGTAAGATGCGAAATATCTGGCTGATTGGAAACATCTGGATGCCCAGGCCTATCTCTACTGTGGTTTCCACACTGGCGACACTGATGGTCTCCAAGCGGTGAGGAAAGGGGAGAGGGAGTAGGAATGAGGGGGACATTCGCAGGGTCCCTCACTCTTTGGCAGAAAAAGTCAAGCTCTGGAACCATGGGATGGAGAAACCTGATATCTCGGTAGCAGGGGGCAAAGTGATGTTGGTTTCATCATTTGCTAGCTAGCTGGGCGGCCCTGGGAAAGCCATGTCCCTTCTTTGAGCCTCAGCCTCCTCATCTGTAAAATGGGCACCATCCTGCCTATATTTCAAGCTTCCCTTAAGGACTGCCGAGTTAGTTAAGCGTCGAGCGGCACAGCAGGCACCAGGAAAATGTCCCACCTCCTCCTTCCACCTGTCACCCACCTCCGATGAGGCGCATCTTCCTTATAGCGTCTGACGATGGAGTCGTTTCCTGGGGGCTCGGCCATGATTGACATGATGCTGGAACGGCTTCGATGGGGCTGCTTCAAACACACACACAGATGTGTTACGGGGAGCTGGATATTTATACGCTGCGCCTCTGCGGGCATAAATATTATATACACACGGACTAAATTTAACTCAGATGCATCCCCGCCTGCTACACAGGCAGTGTGGGCCCGCAAGCCGGTTCTCAGCGGTGACCTTGGCCAGAGAAGGCTCGTGCTCGGCCTGGGGCGGCCGGAGCCACCAAGCCTGGTGCACATCTGCTCGCCCCGGGAACAGGAAGCGGGGAGGCGGGTGGGAACCCAAGAGGTGGTCCCCAGCACAGGCTGAGCTCTGTCCCCAGAGCTGCCCAGCCTTGGGCACCTGCTCTGGACGAGAGGAAGACCTTAGGGGCTGGCGGATGCCCCCGCAGACAGCTTGGCTGCTGGAGGGTGGCCCTCTGAGATGAGGCCCGCTGGCTCCCGGCAAGGAGCCTGAAATGAGAGCCTGGGATTTCCCCTCCCAGAGCTGGGCTCAGACAGGAGTCATTCCTTATCACATCTCTCTCCTCCAGGGCCTGATGTTGGGAGCTGAGCTGACCAGCTTCCCAGGGCTTCCCCTCGGGGTTAGAATTTCTAATCCCACGCCTCCTACTGCCTGGCGGGGGGTAGTGACACCGCAGTGGCGGCGGCAGCGACCCTGCCCGGCTCCGCCCAGCTGGGCTGGAGGGAGGCGCGTGGGTGCCACGCAGGCCTTGCTCTGCCGCTCCAGCCCCCGCCGGCTACCCCCCTCCAGCGGCCGCTGCCCCCCTCCAGCGGCCGGAGTCGCCAGGGGCTGAGAAGCGGCAGCAGGGTCGTCAGCCGCCTGTGCAACTCGCCACAGCCCCGCGGAGGCCCGTCTCTTCCGCCCACCGAGTGTTAAATTGGGAAAGGAAGCGGCAAGAAGGTGTAAGTACATCGTGAGGCCAAGAGACATCGAGCAGGGCCTGGGCTGCAGCCCCGGGAGAGGAAAGCAAGCGGGCCGGCCGGGCCCGCGGGGCGGGCGAGGCCGGGGTGGGGGGCCTGGCCCAAGCTCCAAGCCGGAACGGGGAGCGGCGGTGAAGGCCCTCCTTGCTCACCATCTTGGAGAAGGAGGTGGTGATGGGTAGCGACCTGGAGGAGCTGGGGCTGGCGTCCATGACATCTTCTTCGTGTCCCCTCCCTGTCCTCGGCGAACCGGGCAGGAGGCGCAGACGGAAGGGGCGGGGGAGAATGGGGAGGGAAGGGTCAGTGAGAGCCCCTGACGCACTGCGCCCCTGGGGGCCGTCCTGTCCGGGGGGGCGGCCTCCTCTCCCCTCTGCTTGAGGAAGAGCCGGGTCTTTTCACCACCACGTCCCTCCCCCCACGCGGGCGCAGAGCGGCCTCGTCAAGGCTGGACGATGCCCTCTGTCCTGAGGACCGAGGTGGGCATCCCGGCTGGCACTCCATGTGGAACAGCGGGAACTGGGGCTGGAACGTCCCCACTAAACAGGCCGACTGGGGACCAGGGCCGATGGGCTGGGTGTGCTGCCTCCCGCACAGCCCCTGGCGCCCCTGTGCTCCTTTGAGGCTGCCTGGGGGCTTCTGCACACTCCTTTCGGCCCTCGTCTTGCTGCAGGGGAGCGGTCAGCTTCCCCATCCACAGCCCCACGCCCTGGTGTGTGTGCGTGCGTGTGTGTGTACGTGCACAGTCGGCTGCACACGTGCACCCCGGTCTGTGGCGCCCTCAAGGGGACGAACCACAGTTCCCTCCCTGGCCCAGCGCCCCATGTCAGGCAGCCGGCAAGGCTCCGTCTCCGCTTCACCCCTTTCCCTCTCCTCGGCACAAACGCCCTCTCCACTTCTGCAGGCCCCAGGCCCTTGACACCTCCCTTCTGTACAAGGTCCCTAAAACACCTGGTGTGGCCACCAGGGAAGTGGCTCGGCCCCCACCTTAGGGCTCCCCTTCCCCCAGTGTCCCCACCAGGCGCAGCCCAGATCTGGACCCCTGGCTGCCCTGCTCTCCTCGGAGGGATGAAGTCCGTGAACTCGGGCCTGGCCGTCAACCTCTGCGGGCTCTTTCCCGGCGCCGTCCTGCTCTGACCCCAGGAGGCAGCACAGCTTTCTGTATCACACGCTTTCCAGGCTGCACGTCCGTGTCTCTGCTTCCTGCTCCGCCCCGGGGGGCCCTTCCGGAGGCCGTGCCCAGTGGCCTCAATTCTCCCTTTTCTAGGCCCCGTCTACACGTGCCCTTCTTGACAGATCCTTCTCCAGCCTTCTTCCAACCGCTCTCTTGGGTGTCCAGAGCCACATTCCACCTCCTCACCGATGGCCCTGCCCGAGTATATGGGCTCTGGAAGCATCTACGTGCACCTGCCAGTACCTGGCACACAGTAGGTGCCCGGTTCACCCAGGCAAACCCTCGCTAGCCAGCTGTCGCTCCAGAGTGGCGCTGAGGATGAGTGAGAGGAATTCTGAGGACAGTGTGTCTCGGAGAACCCGGGGCTTAGGGGTGAACTGGTCTCTCACGCCGGGGACTGTCTGGCCGGAAGTCTGGGAGGGAGGCCAAGTATCGGGGCTCCGGACGGACCCACGGGGAGAGGACCTCAGATGTGACGTTTCCGTGGTCAGGGCTCCCGCCCTCTCCGATGACAGCGAACCGTAATCACCATCTGGACACCCTGCCGCCCCGGGGCCCCCGAGACCCCTCCCGGGTTAACCTTGCAGGATCGGTGCCTACGATGGGAGAAACAGATGGCCCGAGAGTCAGAGTGACAGACAGGAGACGGATCCGGGCGCCTCGCTAACCTTGAAAATCCGATGTTCGCTTCAGGCTGATGGGGGATTTGGCTCTCTGCAGCTGAAAGGGAGGGGAGGGGAAGAAAGGAGACAGAGGACACGAATCAAACAAGGCCTGAGACACACGTCACCGGCGCTAAGGAAAGAAAGAAACTGAGGCGAGCCCACGCCGCCCTCGTCACGTGGCTGCAGGAACCACGGAGGACGCAGGATGCCCACGGATGCTCCACGGCCGCGGCTGCCCCGGCCCAGCGCAGGCTGCTGCTGGCACAGACACGCTCGCCCCACGGGAGGCGGTGCCACGTGGCTCGGATGGTACAAGGGCCGAGAGTGGAGGTGGCGTGGTGAAGCTGAGCAGAACTGGCTGCACGGCACGGGGGGATTTTCAGGAAAGGACGAGGCTTCTGGGCAGCGGCCCCGGCCACCCCTGGCATTAGGTGCTGGCGGTTCCAGGCTGGCCTCCGAGGTGCTGCCCTAGGCCTTCCCGCTCCCTGTGCGCGAGGGCGGGGACAGCAGAGGCACTGCCAGGCGCCGCGAGTGAGACCGTCTCATTCACTCACTCACATTCATTCATTCCTCGGCTGATGGAGTGCACTAGAGACAGCAAAGCAGATAGGATGAGTGCTGTAACTCCAGCTCCATCGCAAGCCACTGACGTCAGTAAACACGCGATAGGCACTCAATACCTATTCGTTGAATAAACAAATGAATTTGGAGATAATGCTTATTTCATTCTCTCTCCTCTCTCTTAACTTGTACTACATTCGTAAGAGATGAAACAATTAGCCAAAACAAACAAGCAAAAAGCACAAGCTGGCAGCGCTTCCGTTCAGAGGGCTGACGGCGGTCAAGTCGCATCAGGGGTCTGAGACCCGCCCCAGGACCACGTGAGGCCCTGCTGCCTCCTCGCCCGCCTGCAGGGGGCCCCCAGCTCCCCGGTCCCCGCCCCCGCCCCAGGATGGCCCGACAAGGGCCCTGGCGCCTCCCCGGCTGCGTGCAAGCACCTGAATGCCCTTCAGGTTCATCCTGCGCTTGGGCGGGTGGTAGGGCAGGAAGTAGCGGCTGTCCTCCGGCGAATCCTCTGAGGTTGAAGAATCGTCAGCCTCCTGACCGTTGGTCCTGGGGCTGGTGTCCCCAAAGTTCTGAGAGATGATGGTCACTGGTAGGTTCCTGGGCAAACTCTGGAGACAAGGAGAGGCCGTGTCTGTGATGGAGCGCGGAGGAGCAGCCGCCACACGCAGAAACAAGCTCTGATGGCGCCATCACTCCCTCGGGCACCCAAGCTTGAAGCTCAGGATGGCCTCCTCCTCTTTCCTGACCCCCGCGTCCACTTCGATGCCAAGACCTATCATTCTAGCTCCACTCTCCTCCTCACAAGACCCCCGCCCTCATCTCCCTCCCGCCGGGGCCCTGGCGCAGACCCTCGTACTGTGTTCTTTACAGTAGTAGAGGGACTGCCTCCCAGATGGTCTTGGCTCCTTATCTGATACACCACCATCAGATCCACAATTTCTAGCCCTATGCCTAAGCTACAAATGTAAGAAATGTTGCTGAATGACTGGATAATGATAAACACAGTGCCAGGTACTGTCCTAAGTGATTTATAGCCATTATCTGAAGCTGAGGTGCACGAGTATTCAGTAACTTCTGGTTGATCCCCTCAAAGCCACGTAACACCCTCATGCTACGTTGCCTCCAAACCCAAAGCTTTTGGCCTTACTTCCCCGCACAAAATCCTTCACGTCCAAGAATAACTCACGACCAAGCTCCTTAGCCGACAGGCCCACTCTGCTCCCTCCTGCTACCCCCTCCAGCCCACCTCCTGCCGGCCCCGCCTCCCACTCCATGGATGACGGACCTGCCAACCGCGGCCTGCCGACGGCATGCCATGGGTGTCACACCTCCAGGCCTTTGCTCGTGGTGTCCCCGTGGGCTGGAATACAGCCCCATCTTTCCTCACCTAGCCAGGCGCCGTCACAGCTTTCGTTCATAAATTCAGCAGATATTCCCCGAGGGTCCACTCTGCGCCTGGCACGATGCTACGTGTTGGACAAACAGAGGGGCCTACACGGAGCTTCTGCGTAATTACAAACTGTGGGAAATGCTCCAAAGTTGAGGGCATGACACAGAGGCTCCTGGTTTCCATTAGGAACCAGTGAAGGCCTAGCTGAGGAAGTTGACACTTCAGCCAACCCCAGAAGGGGGGTCAGAACTTGGCCAGGTGAAGTCCGGGGACAGCATTCCAAATGGAGGTCCCGAGGCTGGCTTCTCCTGCAGGGAGTCTTTCCCGGAACCCTGACAGAATGGAGGCCTCCTCCCCTGGGCGCCTACAGCACCCCTTCGACGCGTAATTTACAACATTTGCGTTGAAATGTCATGCTCCTCCGTCTGCGTCCAGCACTAGATCTGAGTCCTCTGGGCGAGGGGCTGGGAGGGTGGGTCTTATCCTGGTTTCCCCAGGTCACTGACTAGCGATGCCCTCGGGCAAGTTACTCAGCTGCTTGTGTCTGGATTCTACCCTTGGCAAAGGAAGACAGCGATCTTACTGTCCTGGCGGGCAGTCCTGTGGCACAGAAGGCACTTAGCACAGTACCTGCAGACAACGGCACCCAAGCCCACAGCTACGAGAGTGATAATATCATCTGCCTTCATCATGGCCTCGTTCACTTTGGAGCGCCTGGGGCCCTGCTGTGACACGTGCTTGAACTTCATATCGAGATAAATGACGGTTTCCTTATTGACCCTACTGACTTTAATGGGAGCAGGGCATCTTACACCCAATGACCGTCCAGAGAGGTTTAAGGAAACCCAGCGGCAGGCTAACGGCCACGGAAGTGACTTGCCCGAGATCACCCGGCCAGCAAGCGGCCAGGCCAGGGTTTTGTCCCGCCTCTCCTAGCTTCAAAATGAACGGCTTCTACTCATCACGACCCAGACACACGACCGTTCAGGGGCACGGCTGTGCTGGGCGTGGGAGGGAAGGGTGCGCTTCCTCGCGGGGGCGCACGCGCCCGGCCAGCCCCACCTGCTCGAGGCTGCCACTGTCCTTGGAGAGGCGCCGGAGCTTGCTCTCCAGGTTCACGATGCAGGCTTCCCGCCGGACCATCTCGATCCTCATCTCGTCGTTCTTCTCCTCCAGCTCGCGGATCTGTTTCCTGTACTTGTCCTTTTCGATTAAGCACTGGGAGTACTGGGTCTGCGCTTCGTCCCGGGAATGGAAGGCCTGCCCGGGAGGAGGCGGAGGAGAAGGCCGCTTGGCTCTTCGCCCCGACACTCCCAAGTCAGACCCAGACGCCCGCTCCCCAGCCCACGGGTCAGCCACACGGTCTCTGGCCCTTTTCTGGACCCTGACCCTTGGGCGTTTCAGCCGATACCATCCTTAACAACATCCACAGCCCCCGTCTGTCCAGCCCCGGCTGTGTCTCTTGGAGCCCACCCTCCGCCCTACCGAGCAGCGCTACTATTATTATCATTATTCCCATTTCACAGACGAGGCTTCCAGGGGGTGGCAGCTTGCCCGCAGCCACGCATCTGAAGAGTGACAGGGTCTGGACCTGGCCATCTTACTCTAAAGCCCAGGCCACTGGGGTCCAGCTCAGGCCCCCAGGCTATTCAAATGAACTGGGATAGAATTCATTTTGGGAACGGAAGCAGGAAAGATGGATCCACGCGTGATTCCGGCGGAGTTAAGGACACTGCCCTGGACACAACATCCTGCTGGACCCCACGGCTCAGAGCCCGCAGGCCTGCGGCGCAGCCGCCCCGGGGCAGGCCCGTACCTGGTCCCGCTCCCGCTCCACCTCCTCCAGCTGCAGCATGACGGTGTTCATGCGGTGCTTGTACATCTCGCAGTCCTTCCCCAGGGTCGAGCACTTCAGCTCCAGGTCCTCCCTCTCCTCCAGGTACTGCGAGCACAGGGAGAAATCAACACACGCGTCAGGCCATCAGCACATCGGGGCCGAGAGCCATTTTCCAGGTGCGTCTTCCCAGAGCCGGCCGGCCCCTCCCCACAGGGCCTGACCTTCTGAGAGTCAGCTCTCTGCCCAGAAGGGACCGAGGTAAAAGACCAGTCCATCAACGGAGATTTGCTGAGGACCTGCTATGTGCCAGGGAATGAGCGGGAGACAGGGCGGACGCCACGTGTGCCCTCCTGTGGCTTTCAGCCAGGGGGAAGACAGGTGCCGTGCTGACGCTTAGTAATTCACAAGTAACTGCAGGTGCTGACGCACCGGGAATTTACACCAGGGGTCAGACCTGGTCCCTGGAAGAGAGCGTGGGCTCTGCAGGTTCCACTAACACACATCAGTGCACAGGGGCTCCCGGCCCGAGGCTGCCAGCTGGGTGGGTGCTGCCCCGACCGCCCATGGGGGTCCCACCTTGTCCCTCAGCTCCTCCGCCTGGCGGACCTCCTCCTGCAGGTTGTAGATCTTGTTGACGAGCTCCTGTCGGTCCTCCAGGGCCTCCTTGCGGTCATGCTCCAGGATGTCCAGGATGGCCTTGTCCGAGTCTGGCAGGCTGCGCTTCCCGGCCTGGGCGGGTGGCGGGTGCGGAAGGGGGGAACGTTTAACGGTGCTGGGGGCAGGGGAAGGGCAGGGAGCATGGGGCCCGGGAAGGCGGCAGACAAAAGCGCCAGTGACACACTGAGCAAGCAGACGGTTTTGTGCCAGGGAAGCAGAGAGCGGCAAGAGTCGCTGTCTCTTGGGGTCCTTAAGCAGCTTATTATTTATGAATTTTATCACCTGGAAAGAAGCATAAAACCCACTTCTGCTCAGAACTATCCCGATGCCTATTGTTCTGCCCTAGCTCTTATCAGAGCTCAGAGGAACAGTTGCTGCTGTTCCACACAC
Source organism: Eubalaena glacialis (assembly GCF_028564815.1). Taxonomy (NCBI): domain Eukaryota; kingdom Metazoa; phylum Chordata; class Mammalia; order Artiodactyla; family Balaenidae; genus Eubalaena; species Eubalaena glacialis. Next base: position 92,831,832 of record NC_083728.1, on the reverse strand, counting down.
TTCACAGGTGACGACAAAAAGAGGGCTGATCTACCTTCTGGATGCCTCCCCTGAAATATCAATTAATCTCTCCGACTAAACCGGGACTCGTCCTCTGCTCTGAACCACAGCCTTCCATGCCAGGCAGCCAATCCTGGGGGCCGGGGGGAATCATTCTGCAGGAAGGGGCGGGTGCCTTTTTTCTTTCCCTGCAGGTGTATTTTGGGATATCACTCCTCTGTACCCACAGATGATTCTGGGATGGCAAAGGTGGGGAGGCTCTTGAAGATTTAACAAATCACACAGAGCTGAGAGTTGAGTTTCTTGGAATCTTTAAGGCAAGAAGATTTCTCGGATGTACTTTTCTCACAGCACCCAGGGCAGTGATTTTGTGTGAGTGGTGATTTTCATGGAGTGATTCAGCCAAGGGAACATCGTCACAAGTTTTATCTCACATAATGTCGTGTCTCTGAGAAGTGGGTGGTGTGGTCACCCCCGCTGACAGAGGAGAGACTAAGGTGCCCAAGGACGACATGAATTCTCTGTGGTCCTGCGGTCAGCAAGTGGTGGCTTTGGGACTCACAGCCAGGCAGGCATGTCCATCCCCGGCCCTCGTCCTCCCTCCCGCCCACTGTGCCCGCGCTGGCCCTCACCTGGATGATGGACTGCAGCTCCTGGATCTTGGTCTTCAGCATCTCATTCTCCCGCTCCAGCTCCAGAACTTGCTCCCTCTTGGGCCGGTTCTCGATGTCGTTCTTTAGTTTCAGCGACTGGTTCCTCTCCAGCTTGCATTCCTCCTCCATCTTATTCAATCGATGCTTGAGCTGGTCGATCTGAAACACCCACAGGGTGCCGAGGGAGAACGCAGTTGGCAGGAAACGTTCAGAAAAGGCAGTGCCTCCCAGATCCTACTGGACTTCCAGCATGACCTGTGCTCTGCCCCCCTCTCTCCTTCCTCCAGTTGGTGACAGAGAAGGCCTCAAAGAAAGCTTTTCCAGTGAAACAAACCACCCCCTCCTTGTTGAGGAAGAGGTCCTGATCCATTAATTTAGAATAGTTCTAAAGCAGTTATGTCCCCTGGAAGACTCCCTCAGGTAATTTTTGTGGGGTGGAACAGATTGCAGACTAGGATAAAAGGTACCCAACCTGGTGTTTCCCTGAGGTATGTTATCCATTTTAAAGGTTTTTTAGGATGGGTTTCAAACTCTGAGCCTCAGAAGTCAAGATTCCCTGAAGAACCCTCGGGTTATCGAAGGGAGCAAAGAGATGGGGAGGGGGGAGATCCGGTCCCCACCCCGACTTCACACCCCAGAGTAGCTCTGCATGCACATGTTTTGGCCTCTTGTGTTTCACACAAGATTTTAGTTGAACAAATGGCATTGCTGCCATTGACAGGATCTCTGGCCTAAAGGACCTGCCCAGACTTAGTGTGTAAGAAAGAGCGGCTTCCTGGAGGAGAAGGCAGTTACTACCCCTGGAAATGGGACAACTTCTCCAGTTGTGCTGAGCTTCACCCAGGAAGCAGCTTCTTAAACCTCTGTGACTTAGCCTGTCTGCTTTCCCAAACTGATCAGCCTTGGCAAAACACCTAGAATAAGATTGTTTTCAAGGTCTGCAAAGAAGAGGGCACCAAATGGGTGAGTGTCCTTTATCAATTCTAGGCTTATGGGGGGAACATCTCAAGAAATCTGGCAGGTAGAGGGTGGTGGCTTTAGCAAGGAAGGGACCTCGGCTGGACGCCTGTGGTCTGAGGGAAGGAACAAAGAGGAATGCAGGGAAGCAGCCTGGGCCTGAGAAATGGCCTAGGACTCAGCTGGCCAGACGTTCTTTCAAGTTCTAGATATGGTTTCTCACTGTTACTATATGGCCAGAAAAACATAAAACAGGAGAAAGTTCTAGAAGAGAAAGTTTTAAAGCTCCGCCACAGGTTAGCACCTCCAAATCTTAGATGAGACAGCACAGAAACCTTGCTTCCTGGTCACGCAAAAAAAAAAAAAAAAAAAATCCTCCTCAGAGTCTTGGAAGATGAACCCAAGTGACCTGTTCTGGGTCTAGATCCCCAGTCCCATACAAGTGGACACAAAGTGGGTGCTTACTAGGTCAGCCATCTTGCCAAAGACATATTTCAGTATCTCAGCAATCCTAGGGCGTAGTATTATTTTCATTTCCATGTAATTGGCATTTACAAATGAGGAAACTGAGGCCAAGAACCAACTAAGTGGTAAAGCCAGAAGCCAGAAGTCAGATCTGAACTCAAATCCAAAGAATTTAAAAGCTTCTGTTCTTTGCCTGCTATGCCACTGACTCAATTCACCTGAATTCTAGTGGACTGTTTACTGATCTGTCTGGTTCAACTAAATTGTAAGTGATCTGAGCACAAATCAGGTTATTTATGCCTATGTCCCCCACAGTGCTTAGCACCGTGCCTTACACATGGCAGGTGCTTAATAAATATTCTGAGAGTCTATTTTCCACCCAGCAGCCAGAGTGATCCTTCTAGGTATAAATCAGTTGTCACTCACAGCTCTCAATCCCTCAGTGGCTTCCATCACTACTGGAATAAATTCCAAACTTCTTACCAAGCCCCCAGGATCTGGACCCTGGCCATCTCCCGCTTGCTCATGTGGCTCCAGCCCCACTGGCTCTCCTGCTGTTTCTCAGAAACACCAGGCATGGCCCCTACCTGGGGCCTTTGCACTCGCTCTTTGCTCTTCCCCTGAGACTTGCATGGCTGGCTCCTCCCTTTGCTCAGATCTCTGCCCCTGTGTCTCCTTCTCAGGAACGCTTCCTGACCATCCTATTTAAAACAGCACCCCTCACTCACTATCCCTACACTCTTTTCTCCCTCTTCTTAATAGTACTTATTACTACCAGCTATTGATGCACTTTTTTTCTGATTAGAATGTGAGCTCCATGACAGCAGGGCTTTGGTTTTGAGTTACGTATCCCTGGAAAAGAGCCTGGTGCGAGGCGGGGCACAATAAAAGGAATGAATGAGTTAAGCCAATTCCCTTCTCCATCTCCCTTTTGGAGGTAAACTCATTAATGACGTCTATCACTTGGCTACTGGACTGTTCATTGATAAGTGACTATTCCACTGTGTCATGTTGAGCTTTGTGGATACAGCTGTGAAGGGCAGAGTCCTGGCCTCAAGGATCTCATGAATCCACGGGCCAGGTGCTGTGCCCACCTCCTCGCTGATTTTCCCGAGGGCCATAGAGCTGGGCAGGCCCCTGAATCCTCCATCTTCCCCCTCACCCAGCACGGGTGCAGGGCCCATGTGCTCGGCCCACGTGCGCATCTCTGGTTCACGTGCCTGGTGGGTCCCCATTCCGGAGCAAGAGGGAAGATCCACCGGGTCCAGGTGCGCAAGTCTGCACATGCGCACAATGGCCCAGAGGGCTCCTGAGCAGGACGTCAAGCCCGCTGGGTCTCTGTGCGCATGTGCACACATGCGCAGTGGCTCTGGGCGCTAAACTGCGGCGCCGAGCCGCACTGGGTTGGCATGCGCACGCGCACAGTGGATCTAAGCCCCCCAGAACGCCTGTGTCCTCCTTTCTCCCTCACCTGGCCAGGTGTTAAACCCTGCCCTTGCCTGCCTGGTGGTCTCTGCCCCAGTGGCCTTCGCGTCCCCCTCACTCACTTTGGCCCAGCAGCTCCCGCCACGTGGCCCTCACCTCGAGTTGGAGGTCTCGGCTCCGCATGACCGCCATGTTCTTCTCTTCGCTGAGCTGGGCGTAGCGCATGGCCAAGCTGTAGTTGTCATCCTTCACCTTGACCAGCTCGTCGTTGTAGCTGTCCCGCTCCTCCTTCATCTTGTAGTACCGGTCCTGGAAGGTCAGCAGCTCTACCTGTGTCAGCGTCAGCTGCTTCTTCTCGTCCTCCAGCTGTCGCGACTTGGCCAGCAGCTCACACCGCTGCAGGTCTTTGGCCTTCATCTGCTGCTGCAGCTTGATGACCTCGTTCATCAGGAAGTGCGTGAGGCCCTCGTGGCCCTCCTCCACTGTGGAGAGGGGGCACCCAGTCAGGCCTGAGGACTGGGGAGGGGAAGAAGGGGGTTCCAGAGGTGGGGCAGGTGTCATTCGTTCACTCATTCAGTCAGCAACATTTTACTGAGCTCTTACTACCCATTAGGCACCGGGGATTCAGGGTGCGCAAGACAGCCTTGGTCCCGGTAGAGCTTATGTCTGGTAAGGGAGACAGACATTAAAAAAAAAAGCAAGTGATCACACGCAAATATAACTACAGATTGAGAAGACTGCACAAAGTAAAGGTATAGGGGACTATGAGAGTGTGTAATGGGGTGGGGGGGACCAGATCCAGCTGAGTGGACAGAGGCATTAGAGAAGGCTCCTGATGGATGAGCTCAAGTATTGAGGAGAGAAAACACATTCTAGGAAGGTGGAACAACATTGCCAAGGTCCTATGGGAAGGGAAGAGGAACCTGGCACATTTCAGAAACTGAAGGAAGACCAAAGTGGCTGGAGCTTAGAGAGAGGGAGAGGCAGAAAGGTGAGGCTGGGAGTATCATCAGGGGCTGGACTATGTAGGGTCCTTGTGGGCTGCACTGGGGTCTTTAGAAGGAAACAATGGAAAGCCACTGAAAGGTCTTAAGTAGCGGAGGGTAACATGAGGAGTAGAGAACTCATTGGATCAGAGCAGGAATGGATATAAAGAGCTGATAGGGTTGTATGGGTCTTGACTAGGATAGTGGTGTATATGGAGAAAAGACTGATTTAAGAATATTTAGGAAGGAAAATTAAGATGACGAGATGACCATGGGCTCTGGTTCATGGGATACTGGCAGGAGGGTAGGCAGGGCAAGGACAAGATCCAGAGGGTAGGGGGAGTTCCACCCCACCAACATTCATGGGGGATGTTCAGTAAACACCCACTTCTCTTGGCTGTTGATTCAGTTTGTTCCTCTGTCACCTACGTTTCATCATCAGGCAGAAATAAGTGGTTGACAGTTCATAAGTGCCACTGGGGCACTGTCCTGATGTCACAGATCCACAACCTTAGAACTGTCCCACCACTGGACGCACACACACACACCCTCCCATCACAGTCCGAACGCTGATGGTAAAGCCACTTACCCACAATGGTGGAGAATCTACGAGTGGGTTCCTTTCCAGTCACCAGTTTGTACAGTTCTGGGTAGTAAAATTCCAGACTCTCCAAGAAGACCACATAGCCCCTTTGCCCCTTCGTATGTAGAATGTCCAGCAGTCGGCCTAGAGGAAAGGCCAAATCACTCAGTGGGCAGAAGCGTACATGTCTGATTGGATGCAAGTCTCCAAATCCAGTCTTATGCTGGGCTCACATCCGTCAGGACACTCTTAAGAAGATAGTCTCACCACATCCTGTCACTCCTGAGTTATATCTTACAGTCCAGATAATGTAAATCAAAGTGCCAGGCCCTCAGCAGGGATTGTGAGTGTTAGTTTCCTTTCTCCAAAAGACCGGTAGAACCAGAGCAGCCATAGGAAACCAACAGTCTTAAAGAGCTTCCCAATTGACCAGGGCTAAAATTAACCATACAGGCATCAGCGCATCTGTGATTGAAGGAGGATGGATGTACAGCAGTGGTTACAGAATAATATATGGTTCTCTGGGATTCAGACCAGGAAGATAAGTATTTGGGTGGGGAGCTAGGAAGTCACAGGAAGCAGGAATAGCTCCATGTTCTTCGATGGGATTATCACATAGTCTGGAAACATTTTTAATCTAAGTGTAATTTCCTTGGCAGTTTTCAATTTTTATCCTACTGGTTCCACTTATTGTTTACATTTCTTGCCCCTTCCTTAAACATTTTATTTTCAGCTGTTTCTTCCCTTGAGGTCCTAAAACTCAATCCTTCCCCTAGGGTAGACATAATAAATAAATTTCATCTTGTGTCAACTGACTGACTGTCAAAGCTGCCTGGAGCACTGTGTTGAGAGGGATTCTAAAGTTACATCCAAGCTCAGTAGGAAAACATGCTGTGATTAGTGATGTTTGTCATGTATGCAAAAGGGAGTCATAGCATATGAGCTACTTATCACCAGTCATACTGTGGGCAAGTGAGTTTCAAACCTCTTAAAACTGTGAACCACAGAAAGAAATGTATTTACATTGTGACCGCATGCTTACACACAAAGACATATTTTGCTACAAACATATGTGTGAATACACACACAGATGTATATAAAACCAAAACAATGTTCACAAACCACACTTACTACCTTCCTTTAATGAATGTGATAAAGTGTCATGGACCCCTAGGCAGTCTGGAAAAGCCTATGGACCCTTTATCAGAGTAACATTTTCAAACAGATAAAATGCATTGGATTACAAAGGGAATCAATTACAATAAGATACAGTTAACAAATATTAAATTTGTGACTCAGTAATAAATGTGCTTCTTTATTAATGCATTAAATAACCCAATCTCTTGGCAGGTCTAATTACTATAATTTCAAGGGGGAGATGAGTGTAAATGATATTTTGGAAATCTGTAATAGCTATAATGTGATAAGAAGATACTGTAATGTTTACTGTTGACAAAGACACAAGTATTGCTAATCATTGTGATTTGTTGCCTACCTGCATCCATAATTGAAGGGAATGCTAAGTCTTAGGTTGGTAAAATAAAGATGTAATTTCCCCCTGTCCAAGTTAATAGACCCTCTCTACCCCATGGACAGTTTGGTGGGGGACCACGGGTGGGTAGAGGGGTCTATGGACTCTAGTTAAACATCCCTGACTGAGAGAAACTTCACTTTGCTACAGCTAACTGTAAGTTATTTCCCGAGGTTACCTGCCCGGTTGATCTTGGACGGCAGCATGGGAGCATTAAGCACTTCATCTTCATCTTGTTCATCAATGACCTTGCACTGGCGCAGGTAGGGGGTGAGCTTGGCTGGGTTGATATAGCGACTCAGCATGTGCCGGTTGCACTCCACGTTCTCCCACAAGGCATCCTCCTCATCCTTCAGTGTCTCCACATAGTCATCCATCTCTGGCGCTCCTCCTTTTAGACATAAACCCCAACAAGGTTAATAAAAGAGCCTCACTGGAATAGCTCTATAAACTCTGGAGAGATCTCCAGTATCCACTGTTAAGTGAGAAAGAAGTAGAGAAAAGCATATATATTCTACCTTTTATATGAGAAAGGAAGGGATATGAATAGACATATATTTCTTTATGTACTGAACACAAACGATGGATAAGCCATAAAATTAAAAAAAAAATTATAGGGAGAGAGGGAGAATTTTGTAGTTGGAGTATATCCTTTCCTTCCAAGTTTTTATATCTTACTAAGAATTTATATTTCCAAAAACAATATATGCTACACTTTTTGTTTTACAGTTTCACATAAATGGCATCACACTATATGCTTTCCTGTTTCCTTTTTCAACTTGCTTTTTTCTCTCTGCATTTACTGAGATTTATCCAGGTTGATACATACAGACCTAATTCATTCATTTTTAAAAACAGCTTTGTTGAGATATAATTCATGTACCATACAATTCACCTTTTAAAAGTGTACAATTCAATGCTTTTTAGTATATTCACAGAGTTGTACAACCATCAGCACAATTAATTTTAGAACATTTTCATCACCCCCCAAAGAAACTTCATACCCTTTAGTAGTCACTCCCCATTTCCCTCCAATACCTGCTCCTCCAACCTTAGGCAACCACTAGTCTATTTTCTGTCTCTATAGACTTGCCTGTTCTGGACATTTCACTTAAATGGGATTGTAAAACATGTGGTCTTTTGTGACTGGCTTCTTTTCAAGGTTCATCCATGTTGTATGTAGCACGTTTCAGTACTTCTTTTTATTGAGTAATACTTTTTCATTGTATGGATATATCACATCTTGTTTATTCATCCATTGATGACTTTGGGTTGTTTGGTTATTATGAATTATGCTACTATGAAGATTCATGTACACATTTTTTTGTCAACACATGTTTTTATTTCCCTTGAGCAGATATGCAGAAATGGAACGGATGAGCCATATGGTAACTCTATGTTTAACATTTTGAGGAACTGCTAAACTGTTTCCCAAAGTGGCTGCACCATTTTACATTCCTGCTAGCAATGTATGAGGTTCTAATTGTCAACAATTATTCTTGTCCATCTTTTTTAGTACAGCCATCTGAATGGGTGGGAAGTGGTATTTCATTGTGGTTTTGATTTGTATTTCCCTACTGACTAATGATGTTGAGCATCTTTTCATGTGCACATTGGCCATTTGTGCATTGAGAAATGCCTATTCAAATCCTTTGCCCAGTTTTAAATTGGATCTTTGTCTTTAATATGGAATTTTTATGTGTTCTGGATACAAGTCAGATATATGATTTGCACATATTTTCTCCTATTCTGTTGGTTACCCTTTCACTTTCTTAAAGGTATTATTTGTAGCACAAAAGTTTTTAATTTTGATGTAGTCCAATTTCTTTTTTCACTTGTGCTTTTGGTGTGTATCTAAGAAACCATTACTTAATTCAAGGTTATAAAAATTTACTACTATTTATTTTTCTAAGAGTTTTATACTTTTAGCTCTCACATTTAGGCCTATGATGCATTTTGAATTAATTTTTGAGTATGGTGTGAGGTAAGGGTCCAACTGTTTTTACATGTGGATATTCAGTTGTTCCAGCACAATTTGTTGAAAAGATTCTTCTTTCCCTATTGAATGGTCTTGGCACCTTTGTCAAAAATCAATTTACCATAAATGTGAGTGTTCATTTCTGGACTCTCAATTCTATTCCATTGACCTACATGTCTATCCTTATGCCAGTACCACACTGTCTTCATTACTGTAAATGTGCAGTAAGTTTTGAAATTGGGAAGTATGAGTCTTCCAACCTTGTTCTTCCCATTTCAGACTGTTTTGGCTATTCAGGTCCCCTTGCAATTCCATATGAATTTTAGGGATCAACTAGTCAATACTTGCAAAAAAAAGTAGTTGGGATTTTGATAGTGAATCTGTTGAATATGTAGATCAATTTGAACAGTATTACTACCTAACAATTAAGTGTCATGCTCCAAGAATATGGGATGTGTTTCTATTAATTTAGATCTTCTTTAATTTCTTTCAGCAATGTGTTGTAGTTTTCAGTGTACACTTCTTTTGCTAAATTCATTCCTAAGTATTTTATTCTTTTTGATGGCATTGTAAATGTGAACTGTATTCTTAATTTTATTTGTTGAATAAAATTCATTGTTAACATATGGATATGCAATAAATGACTTTTGTATATTGCTCTTCCATCCAGCAAACTTACTGAAATCATTTATTAGTTCTAATAGTTTGTTAGTGGATTCCTTATGATAGGATTTTTTCTATATGATTTTCCTATATGTAAGATAATGTCATCTGCAATTACATTGTTTTACTTTTGTCTTTTCAATCTGGATGCCTTTTCTTTTCTTTCCTTCTCTCTTTTTTTCCCCTCTAATTTCCCAGGCTAGAACTTCTAACACAATGTTACATAGAAGGGGCAAGAATGGACATCCTTTTCTTGATCACAGGGGAAAAACATTCAGTTTTCACTGTTAAGTATGATGTTACCTGGTTAAGTGTGTGTGTGTTTCAGACGTTCTTTATCAGGCTGAGGAAATTCCCTGAGTATTTTTGTCACAAAAGGATGTCTGATTTTGTCAGATGCTTTTTCTGCATCCAACTACCATATAGTTTTTAGTTTTGATTCTATTAATATATTACATTAATTAATTTTCAGGTATTAAACAAACCTTGCATTCTTGCTATGACTCCCAGTTAATTATGGACTTGTTGGATTTGGTTTGCTAGTATATTTTTGAGCATTTTGGCATCCATACCTTATGAGAGATGTTAGTCAGTAGTTTTCTTTCCTCGTGATGTCTGACTGGTTTTGACATCAGGGTAAATTTTGCCCCGTAGAATAAATTGGGAAGTATTTCTTCCTCTTCTATTTTTTTTGGAGAGTTTATGAAGAATTGGCATGCTTTTGTCTTTTGTTTGGTAGAGGTCACCAAGGAAGGCTTTTCCTGGTAGTTAGGTTTTTGATTACTAATTCTTTACTTGTTGTAGGTTCCTGTTTTTCTTGAGTAAGTTTCAGTAATTTGTGTCTTTCTAGGAATTTGTCCATTTCATGTAAGTTACCTAATTTATTGGCAACAACTGTTCATATTATTCCTTTATTTTTATTTTGCCTTTTATTTCTGTAAGGTTGGTAGTAATGTCCCTTCTTTTATTTCTGATTCTAGTCATTTGGATCATCTCTCTTTTTCTCTTGGTCAGTCTAGCTAAGGGTTTGTCAATTTTGTTGAAATTTCAAAGAACCAACTTTTGGTTTCATTGATTTTCTCTATTGCTCTTCTCTTCTCTAACTCAGTTATTTTTGTCCTAATAGTATTACTTCCTTCCTTATGCTTGCTTCAGTTTTAGTTTGCTCTTCTTTTTCTAGTTTCAAAGTGGAAGGTTAGGTTACCGATTTGAGATCTTTTAAAGATATTAACATTTATAGCTATAAATTCCCTTCTGAGCACGGCTTTAGTGACACCACTTAAGTTTCAGTATGTTGCATTTTCATTTCCGTTTGTCTCAAAGTAAATATTCTATTTTCTTGTGTGATTTCTTTGACCTATTGGTTATTTAGAAGTGCGATGTTTAATTTCCCATATTTGTTAACTTCCCAAATTACTTTCTGTTATTGATTTTTAATTTAATTCCATTGTGGTTGGAAAACATACTTTGGATCACTTCAATCCTTTTAAACTTACTGAAGTTTGTTTTATGGACCAGCATATGGAGATCATTCCAGGTGGGTGCTTCAGAAGAGTACGTACTCTGCTGTTAGGTGGCATGTACTATAGACAAGTCCAAGTCCAAGTCTCCTATTTCCTTGTTGATCTTCTGTCTATTGTTCTATCCATTATTGAAAGTAGAGTATTAAATATCTCCATCCATCTATTATTGTTGAATTTTACATTTCTCCCTTCAATTCTGTCAGTTTTTGCTTCATGTATTTTGAGGCTCTGTTGTTTGGGTTAGGTTATACTTATAACTGTTATAACTTCCTGGTGGTTGACACTTTTATCATTATGAAATCTCTTCTTTATTTCTAGTAACACTTTTGTTTTAATGTCTATTTTGTCTGATATAAGCCACTCTAGCTCTTTTATGATTCTTCTTAGCATAGTCTACATTTCCATCCTTTTACTTTCAACCTCTTTGTACCTTTAGATGTAAGGTTTTTCTCCTGTAGATAGTATACATGTGATCTCGTTTCAATCTAATCTGGCAATCTCTTAATTTCTATTGGTTTATTCATTTTTAACTCTTGGATGTATTATTCCATTGCAAGAATATACCATAATTTATTTCTTCATTTCCCTATAATGGATATTTAATTTCCCCCCAGTTTTTTACTTGAAAATTTAGCACTATTTATAATAGGAAAAAAATGTAGACAATCCAAACATTCTTCAGCAGATACTCCATGATCCTTTTGCACTATAGAATAACATTTTGAAAGGATGTGGTGACATAAAAAGATCCCAAGACATCGTTTATTTAAAAAAGGGAGGGAGGGAGACGCAAGAGGGAAGAGATATGGGGATATATGTATATGTATAGCTGATTCACTTTGTTATAAAGCAGAAACTAACGCACCATTGTAAAGCAATTATACTCCAATAAAGATGTTAAAAAAATAAAAATAAAAAAGTAAATACGTACACACATACATGTGGTATAATTAAAAAATATATTTGGTCTTTGCCCCGGGTTCCCAGCACGGAGTGTAATCTCCAGAGTGACAAGAGTGTGAACGCTTTTTGTATGGTAACAAGATAACTCTTGGGTAAGCGGCCCCTAGTAGCTTTAGGATGGGAACTGAATGCCAGAAGAACCATGCAAATGATTAGAAGGTTGTAACTTTCAGCCCCACATTCCTGCCTCAGGGGAGGTGAGTGAGGCTAGAGATTGAACTCAATCACCAACAGAGAATGATTTAATCAATCACACAGGTAATAGCACCTTGATGAAAATCCCTCAACGATGGGGGGCGAAGAGCTTCCAAGTTTCTGAATTCAAGCACATGCTGGGTGAGTGGCTCATCTCAGCTCCATGGGGACAGAGGCTCCTGTGCTCGGGACCCTTCCGGACCTCCTCATATGTGTTTTCATTTGTATCCTTTAAAATCGACTGTTATAATAAGTATAGTGTTTTCCTGAGTTCTGTGAGCCATTCCAGCAAATTATTGCACCTGGCGAGGAGGCTGTGGGAGACCCTGATTTAGAGCCGCTCAGGCAGAGGGCAGGTGGCCCTGGCTTTGGGGCCGGCATCCGAGGCGGGGGCAGGCTTGTGGGATTGAGCCCTCAGCCTGTGGCATCTTTGCTGCCTCTGGACAGTTAGTGTCAGAAGTGAACTGGATTGCTGGACACCCAGTTGGTGTCAGAGAACTGGTGGATGTGTGAAAAAATGACACGTATTTGGTGTCAAGAAAACACTATACATTTGGTGTCAGAAAAAATATCACAACACAGTATAAAATCATTCATGTAATGCAACGCCTGTAATTATATAGGTAGGGGTGTGTGTGTGTGTGTGTGTGTGTGAGAAAGAGAGAGAAGGGGAGAGAGAAATAGGGAGAGGGGAGGGGAGGGAAAGAAGGAGGGAGGAGAAAAGTTTGAGAGGATCTGATTATACTGATTCTATCTAAGAAGAGGGAGGAATTCTGAGGTTACTGGCCAGGAGGACTTGGACGTTACCTATACTGTTTTAGTGTTTACAACACACACACGTGTCAACGTATTATGTGTATAGTTTGAAAAAGGAGAAAAAGAAAAATGAACAAAGATGACAGCCAAGTCTAGGGAAATAGATACGCCAATATCTAATATCTGCCTTCCTGTTCACGTCCTCAGATGGCCACAGCCCTGATACCCTGTTTGTACCAAATAAACCCTCCAGCCACAGCCGACTGACCTGCTCCAAAGAGGACCAATCCCGAGGCTGGTTGCACTAGCCCAATCCCTTGACCTGGGAATTTCCTATGGGCCAAAGAGACAGTGGGGCGGGTGAATGTGCTGTGGGGAATTAGCTAGGAGGTGGCATCAGGGTGGCCACAGTGGAGGCTAGAACTTGGCCACAGTAAAGCAGAGCCCCAGGCAGGTCGAGGCTATGGAGGCGGAGGGAGCTGGTCTGCCAGGCGGAGCTGCAGTGAGACCCCCGAGGGCCCCTGAGAAGTGGCAAGAGCCCTCTCTCTGGGCATATGACTCTACTTCCCAGCCCTGTAAGCCTTGGCCACGTGTGATGTCTGGTCCTTGCTACAGACCTTCAAGAACCTCCCCATTAATTTGAGCTGGAGACTCGTGCATGAATATTCAACAGAGGCATCGTGTATCCAAAAAACCTGGATGCCATACAGACGTCCCGACACAAGTAGAGGGGGTAAATATTGTGCGTATTCAACGATGGCGTACCCTACAGCAGGGCAGGGGAAAAGAACTACGGCTTCATGCGTCAACACGGACGGACCTCGGGGAGGTGACGCTGAGTGTAAAAGCAAGTCGCGAAAGATTACGTGCGATAGGGGAGCGCCCACGAAATTTCCCAAACATACGCAACTCAGCTATATGGTTGAGGATATACTGCAAAGCTGTACTGAAGAGCAAGGGTCTGATAAACGTCAGAAGGGTGAGGGCAGCAGGACGGCTGTGACGTGGAGGGACACATAGGTGACCTGGGTGATCCTGGAAATACTGCTTCAGCTGGGGACACGCGTGTCCATTTTACTGTTCTTTGTTTCATAGATACCCGTATACATTTTTATGTGTGTGTGTGTATAAATACGTATGAAATACTTCATGGGCAGGAACTCTGGATAGTGTAGCTAGGCTCAAAAGAAAAAAAAACCACCTTGACCACAATTTCAAATGTATTCCTGTAACTCAGCCTGACTCGGCCCCATCACCTGGAGGAACCTGGATGAAACATCTGCTCGGAAACACACTCTTAGACACCGAGGCCCTGAGCTTTAACAGCCTATCAGGCTGGACAGTCCTCCCTCCCCTCAACTGTAGCCAGAGCTGATGGCAACTCGGACAGTACCCTCAACAGGGTCTGGCTTGGTCTTGAGGCAAACCCTAGACCACATCTGTCTTTCTACACACAGCCAGAAAAAGCAGGTTCAAGGCTCCTGGGCCACATTCTACAGGAAGGGCTATTTTGCTCAAGTTTTTACAGGCCAAGGAGGCTACCTGCCCGTGGACAAACTCCATGGCAGCTGCTGGTCTCACGTCCCTCCGCCATTCATTGGAAACATGGACCGTGTGGCCCCTGCTGCTGCTATGATACAGTTCAGCATCTCCGTCTTGACCTCCGAGCTGACCCCCACGCCAGCCCCCACGGTCGCATCTCGCCTGACGGTCTCTGATTCTCCACCAGGTGCCCGCTTGCTCAGAACCTGCTTCCTGCACCTCCCTCTGCCTGGAACCCTCCCCTCCCCGCTCCCCTGGCAAGTCTCAGGTAACCTCGCTTTCTATTTATTTTACATAAAGGAGACACACGTGAAGTACCTGGCATAGAGTCGGCACTCAATAGACAGGAGGTGACTTTTATTCCTTTTACTCCTTCTGGCTGGGGCTGGTCCTTCCCTGAGCCAGTTTCCTTCTGGATGTGGAGGTGTGATGGGCAGGATCTGTAAGAGGAAAGATAATATGACTTGAAACAAGGCCACAGGTTGGAGAGAGAGACCATTCAAGCAGCGAAGGGGCCCGCTGCTTTGGAAGCAAAGGCCACACGATCCCAGGGCCCGCATCTCTTCAGGTGACGGGGACGCAGTGGACCACGGCCTGGAGCTGCTGGGGGAGAAGGGCTTTTGTTCCCACCGATGGACAGCGGGAAGGCCACTGGCCCCAGGTCCCAAGACTCTGGGAGTGGAGAGAAGGCCCCATGGTAACTGTGGGGCTGCTCGTGGCCGGGTGGAAGCTCGTTAGAAGTCTTTGATAGAAGCATCTGCAGAGTGGAGAGATTCTAATCAGCTACTAATTCATCAGGTCAAAAGCAGCAAACCACACTCCTGAGTCCAGAAGCGTTCCCTTCACCGTGAATGACGTCTCAGCGCTGCTCGCCGTGGCTTTGGGCAGGAACGCGCCGTCACTTGCCCAGGGCGGTGTTCCTTATGGTGACCGACAAGGCCGTCATGCCCAGCCAGTCGCTCCAGGAGCCCGGCTGGGGCTGCGGTTTTGAGGGAAAGGGCCGGCTCTCCTTCTGGAGAAAGGGCGGTAGAGGAGGGGGCAGGGGGAGGGGGAGGCGCAGATCCTGAGAAGGTGAGGAGGGGCCAACACCGGTCTTCTTTTTTTAAAACTTTTTTTTTTTTTAGTGGTTTGAGAGATGGCAATTTTATTTATTTATTTATTTATTATTTTTGGCTGCGTTGGGTCTTCGCTGCTGCGGGCTTTCTCTAGTTGCGGCGAGCGGGGGCTACTCTTCGTTGCGGTGCACGGGCTTCTCATTGTGGTGGCTTCTCTTGTTGCAGAGCACAGGCTCTAGGTGTGTGGGATTCAGTAGTCGTGGCTCACGGGCTCAGTAGTTGCGGCTCGCGGGCCCTAGAGCGCAGGCTCAGTAGCTGTGGGGCACGTGCTTAGTTGCTCCGCGGCATGTGGGATCTTCCCAGACCAGGGCTCGAACCCGTGTGCCCTGCATTGGCAGGCGGATTCTTAACCACTGCACCACCAGGGAAGTCCCCGACACCTGTCTTGGCAGCTGCCAGGGTCCCTTGGTGGGGGCTCCAGACAGCTGCTCCAAACCCACAGCTCCACTCGGGGTGACGGGGACCCTGGGACGCCATCGTTTAATCAGAAACTTGTTGGGTTTTGGCTTCGAGGATTAATCATAGATGACACCAGATCTCCCAGGGCTGACAGCAGCTCTTCTTGTTGGGTGTCAGCTTGGATCGGAGTCAGCTGTCTCAGACCCTCAGCCCTGCGGAGGTGGCGGCGACATGCTTCCCTGGAGGACACTGTCTCCTTGGTCTCCTCGGCTGTGGGGCCCCGGGGGAGGGCTGGGGGAGCAGGAAATCTACGGGCAGGCCAGGTGCCCTAGCCAAGATCGGCAGGGCCGTCCTCAGCCCAACAAACCAAGGCCCAGGGAGGCCCAGGGAAATGATACTTCTCTGTATTTGCATTAAACAAAGAAGAATGCATTTGCATTTTTCCTCTTTTATAATCAGAAGAAAAAGCTTTAAGAAAATTCATAGTAGGAGAGGTTTTAATTGCAGGAAAGGGAAAGCAGGTTTGTACTATCCGATGATGTGTCAATGTAGTTTGGGGAAACTGAGGCACAAGACACCCAGTAATGAGGCTGAACTTTCTATTTCTGCCCTTTGAATTTTGAGTTCACCCTCGAAAACCTGGTCCTAAGGTCGGGGAAAATGTATCGGCTAAGTCTCCTGAGCGATTGACTCATAGGTACGACATTCAACTGGTGGAAACATCATCCCTGTGTTTATAGACGACTTAGTCTGCCAGGCACTTGGCTAAGCCTAACTGCTCAAGAACTCTTTGAGACAGGTGGTTTTATCACCACCACCACCATCATCATCACTGTCATCACCATCATCATCACAGTATAGCCAAGAAAATCAAACCCGGGAGAGCTTCAAAGTCATATGATTAGCATGGAAGGCTGGATTTGGACTTAATCACTACCACACAGCCCCTAGAATTGCCTTTTTGTTAAAGAGTTTACCTTTTAAATGACTCTAACCAGAAAGTGGATGTACAAAATCTCCCTGAAATATCACTTTAACACACAAACTTAAGACAGAACTAAAACCAAGTTCTAAGATGGCAGATATTGGCTCAGGGTTCAAAAGAATAACTCCTGCTTCTCAAGAGGAGTCAATTGCTTGGTGAGTTATGAGCTCCCCGTCATTGGTGTTATTCAAGCACAGTCAGCCAGTGATTAGTCACGCTCCAGGGAAGCCCATTATGCAAGCAGAACTTGCATGCACAGTTTTTGTTCCCTCCCACATAAGAATAAACAGAGAGGCAAGGGGCACTTAATGTTTAAGCAAAGTCTCCACATGAAAGGAAGAGATCGAAAGAGAAAAACTGATACAGGGAAACGGCAGGAAGCAGACAGTGCACAGAATAAGAGAAAACGGAAAAAACACAATCCAATAATTAAAATCCATTAAGAAATTAGATAAGATATTGCAGTCATAAGACAAGAGTAGGGTGCTTTGACAAGGGAGCAAAGGACAAGAAAGAGTTCTTCATGATTAAAATAAAGTAGCTGAAGTTTATAATTGATAGAAAGTTTGGAAGATAAAGTTGAGGAAATCGCCCTGAAAGTTAACAAAAAGTTAAGAGACGGAAAATAAGAAAGGAGGGAAATGAAGTCAATTCAGAAGGTCTAATATCCAATAAATAGAAATCATGCAGAAGTTATGCTTCCTTTCCTGTATATCTTGTGGGGATACAATATCAATTATAGGATGAAATTATCAGAGAAAATAGTATTAGAGGGTTCTCCAAATGTAAAAACATGAGTCTTCAGTTTTATTTATTTTTTATTTATTATTATTATTTTTAAAAATATTTATTTAGTTGCATCAGGTCTTAGTTGTGGCAGGCGGGCTCCTTAGTTGCAGCACGTGGGCTCCTTAGTTGAGGCTCCAGGGCTCCTTAGTTGTGGCATGTGAACTCTTAGTTGTGGCATGCATGTGGGATCTAGTTCCCTGACCAGGGATCGAAACAGGGCCCCCTGCATTGGGAGCGCGGAGTCTTATCCACTGCGCCACCAGGAAAAGTCCCGAGTGTTCAGTTTTAAAGGGTCCTTTGAGTGCTCAGCACACTCAGTGGAAAATAACCTTCTCAGAATATCATTCTGAAATTTCAGGGCACCAAGGAATAAGAGAAGACCCTAAAATCCTCCTGGGAGAAAGTATCAGGTCATGTGCAAAGGACGAGAAGTAAGTTTGGCATCAGATCTTTCAATAGTAATGCTGGAAGCTGGGTGATGCCTTCACATTTCCAATGGAAGATACTTCTAAACCTAGGATCCTATACCTACCCAAACTATTACGTGTGAAAAGAGAATGATGCTATTTTCAGAAAGGTGAGGACTCTAAACATTTCGATCCCACGCACCCTTTCTTAGGAAGCTACTGCAGGCTATGCTCCAGTAAAATGAGGGAATAAAACAAGAAAGAAGAAGGTATGAAGGCCAGGAAACAGAGCAGCAAGGAAAGTTGCAGGATGAGAGGGATGCAGTAAGAAGTAGCTGGCCAAGATTCTGGCAGGATCATGGAGGGCCCACTAGATGCAGACTGCCAGGGGGAAAATAACGAACCATTATCTGATATATTTCATAATTTAGGAAATATTATTATTAGGCAAATGACACGTCTAAGAGTCAGAAAGAAAAAAATTGAGGATAGGTACATTAAAAAAAAACCTCAGCAAGTGAAAAAAAAAGAGAGGCAATATTAACTTTGGAAAAAACAAAAAGATAGGAAAGGAAACATAATCTCGGCATACAACTTGTCTCAACACGAGCAATATTTACCTGGTCACGATAATGTAACAGGTAAAACTGATCTAAATGTACCGAGATGATGGCGGGGGGGGGGGGCGAAGTGCATGGAGTGGGGAACTAGGAAAAGGGAGCTAAATTATCATCCACCTAAAGGCGTGTCAATAAATAATGTCTTAAAACCGACATATCGATAAATAGCAACGTTAGCATATTATTTAGAAATAAGGAGGTAAATAACAGAAGAAAACGACATGGAGAAAAAGAGAAGTAGCTGCCTCTGGGGATCAGGGCTGGGGATGGATGTTTTTCGTGACAAGCCTACTTTACTTTTTATCTCTGCATGACGTATGTATTATCATGGTAAAAAAAAAAATTACCTATGTCAAGAGTTGGAACCATTTAAGGCATTTCAGTATAAAGAATCAATCAGTTACCTCCATTCTCTGAACACGTACTATATTCTACTTTTTGTAAAACTTGTCAGACAGCTCACCCCTTCCTAAACCAGAAGCGCTGACTATGTGCTGGGCACGTCACAGATGCTGCCTCGCTTAACACTCACAGGAGCCTGACAAGGTCGGTTTTAGGATTCCCATTTTATGACGAGGAGGTCAGATCAGAGAGTTAAATAACAGGGTGAGATCCCACAGCCACTAAGTGGCAGAGCAGAGATTCCAAGTCAACCCTCACTGACTCAGCATCACCTGGTCTAAAACTCGCCATCATCACAGCTAACACTGACGAAGCATAGCATCTAATCTAACTAATCAGATTCCTTGCTTCCTGGGCTCCATATCTTTCTCTTTTTTTGCTTTATTCCCTCATTTTGCTGGAGCATATCCTCTAATAGCTGTCTAGGAAAAGGGACATGGTAGCTGCTATAAGCAGACACTGGGCTAAATGCTCCATGTGGATTATCTCGTTTACTACAACAACCCTATGAGGTAGATACCACTACTATCCCCAATTTATGGAAGAGGAAATGGGTTCAGAGGGGTTCAGCTGCCTGTCACGTGTCTGCTTCATCTTTGCATCCCCCCCTCACTCCCACCTCCCGGGTAAAATTCAGCACGGGGTCTGACTCTTAGGAGGTGCTCAATATATATTTGTTGGGTGAATAAATAAAAGTCAAAACCTGAATAAAATAAACAAGGAGGCTGCAATGACTTCAGATCCAGGGAGTGCCAAGCCCTTTGGAAATGAGCTGTCTCTATGGGACAGACATCTCTCCTCTCCGCGGGCTGCCCCAGCGCAAAAGCTCTGGAATGAGAAGGGGGTCAACCATCAGTTAGATAAATGCGTCTCTGGTTAATTGATCTGTCTGGATGATTGGAGTGAGAGGCTTGAGATGGAGGGTTTAATTATTCCAATGAAACCTCCACTTAATTGAAAGGACTTCTGGCATAAAAACGGGTGAAAAATTATTGAGAAGGATGATCTACTGCCTGTGAGAACAGGCTGGAGACGCTGGTACACACCAGCAATGTCTACTGTGTTTACAGCTCTGAAATGAAAGCTTAGTGGGAAAGAACCAGATGCAGCCCTTCCTGTGTGTCTCCTGCCCTACAATCCGTTTCATTCCTACAAAAAGGGCACTTAGAGAAGCAGCTAGAAAATTCCTCCTGCAAAATTCTTCTCTGGAACTCGTTAACTTTTTAACCTCTGTCTATCTCAGCTCATTCAACTGAAATATTGAGATGATAATATTTTCCATGAATTAACATGTGTATAGTAATCAGGAGAGCTTCGCTGATACATATTTTGAAAGCAGCAATTATCATTTTAAATTCACAGTGTAGTGGCAGACACTGCCAGCTGCCGACCCAATATCCATTCTCTCTTACTTATCAACAGAGCCCCAATTTTGTTTGGAGCATTACTGTACCCACCTTAAAAAAAAAAAACAAAACTGTATTTCTAGCCTCCCTTGCAGCTAGAATTGTGGGTGTGTGACACAATTCTGGCCAATGAGATGTAAGTGAAAGTTTCTGGGTGAGACATCTAGGAAGGGTCTGTAGAGGAGGAGGAATCAGGTGAGAAGCACCTTTTGTTTCTCCCTGTCTTCCAACATGGAATGTGGATGCAATGCTTGGAAGAAGAGCAGCAATCTTGTGAGCATGAAGACAAAGTCCACACTCTAAGTATGGCTGCATAGGATGCTTCACGGACTTTGGGACCAAGCTAACCTTTGAGTTCTTGGTTCAGGAGAAGAATAAAATCCCTAGTATGTATAAAACTGTGATTTTGTTTCTATAACTTGCAGCCAAAAATCATCCCAGCAGATACACATTACAAACAAGATCTAAGCCTTTTGAGAAAATCACATTGGTCCCAGCCACACACTCGTAAGCCCTACAATCTGAGCAACTTCCTTATCTATTTGTTCCTGTTCCTTTTTTTCTAGACACAAAACCAGAGTAAGCAATCCATAAGGACTAAGTACTGCCCATGTACAAAGGCCTGCAGGGGACAGAAACAAACAGCGTGACTCCGAGGGAGATGGGGCACTGCCCAGGAAGTGATAACTAACACCACACCATTGTCCAACGCATACGCCGGATGATTTATCCTGCCCGCTGGGTCCTGCCTCAAATCCGGAGCCGTGCCCCTCACTTTTCAGCCAATCTCTGGTCACGTCTCCAGCCTCCATCACATCCACTGGAATCCACCTCTTCTCTTTACTCCTCTTTATTCCACATGCACCACCCCCCCCACCAACTCGAGTTACAGCCAAACTTCTCAGCCATCATCCGAGGCATGTCCTGCCCCTCAGCCTAGGGCACTGCCCACCACATCTCCTTGGGCACCAGGCCACCAGGTAATATTTCCACCTGACACTCCTCAAGGTGCTCCACCCATCCACTTCCAGGGGACCCGGGCAAAGGGCCAATGGCTTCTGTGGCATGAAAATGTCACAACTTGATAGCTTTTGGGAAAAGAGGAAGCATCTATGGGTAGTCAGGATTTGGGGGTGGTTGGGGGACATGGCAAACACCAGCCCTCCCCCTCCCCAGGCCCTGCCACATATCCAGACATGTCCTGTAGTGGCTTCTGACTTGCACCCATCAGGGCAGAGAAGTTTGGAAGGGCGTACACCTCGTGCACGACCAAAGGATATTGCTCCCCCCTCTCCCCCCCTCCAGCTCTCATTTTTCTACCACTACTGCAGAGAAGCTTTTGTGAAAAGCAGAATTAGGAATGACAGACTTAAATTGTTCTGAAATGTGTATCAGTTTATCACATTGGCTCTTTACAAGCATTCGCTCCGTCTAGATTCCAGAGCTGCGCACACAGCAAACTGACAGCTCTGATGGTCTCCGTGAGCCGTGGCTGGACACCCCCTGGCCAAACTCAAAGCCCAGCGTGAGGTCACCCTCTTTCACTCCCGGAAGGGCAGCTTTGCTCCGGGCCAGCCCTGATGGTAATGAAACACTGTTTTCTCCTGCGGGTGCCTTCCAGGCCTGGTCAGCAAGCCCGCCTTGGCCATGGGGGCTGTCAAGTCACCGAGACCACCAGTTGGTTCCAATTCTGGAGCCCTCTGTGCTTTCAAAGAGAGACCGCTGGCTTCATCTAAGCTAAATTCTAGCACAGGAGAGGTGGGTGGAAACCATGAGTTCCTTTCTGGGTTGGGGTCTGGGTGGGGCAGTTTGGAAGGGACAAAACTGGACATGGGGCAGGCACAGCCCTAAACGTGGGCACTGACACAAAGTCCTGCTCCTGGGAGTTTGGGGGCTGGCACGTGAGTGTGGGGTGAGCCCAGCGGCCCCGAGAATCTTCTAAATGAAAAGGTTGGGTCCTTGCATTTCGTAGGAAAGGTCACCAGCATCATCAAATAAGAAGCCCACTCCTAGAGCAGCCAAGAATGAGAGTTGGAAGTTTCTGTGGGAGCCACGTGCAGACTTAAACCTCCCTCTTTATCTCCTGCTTGTCTCGCTTGGCTGCACAGGAATCCCATGGGAGCCTGGGACAGGGGTAAAAAAGGAAACCAGGCGGGGGCCCAAGGCCGTTGGACGTCTATGGGGGCATGTCTGCAGAGTCTGGTAACGAGGACACGTCAGAGTAGACTTGAAGCAGGAGAGTGGGAGCCTCACTCATTCAGCCATCCATCCACCCATCCACCCACTCATCCATCCATCCATCCACCCATCCACCCACTCATCCATCCACCCACCCACCCACCCATCCACCCACCTACCCATCCATCCACCCACCCATCCATCCATCCATCCACACACCCATCCACCCATCCACCCACCCATCCATCCATCCATCCACACACCCATCCACCCATCCACCCACACACCCATCCATCCATCCACCCACCCACCCATCCATCCATCCATCCACCCACCCATCCATCCATCCATCCACACACCCATCCACCCATCCATCCACTGGCTTCAACAAGCATTACTAGCAGAGAACGACAGAAGTGTAAGAAAAAGAAAGAGACTATGAGAAGGTTCAGGAGAAAAGAAAATAAGGACAAGTGAGGATAAGACACAAGTGACACATTTAGGGATGTTCAGAGCAGAGCAAAGGAGGCAGAGAAAGAAACTTGAAGGAACAAAGGTAAGAAAGCCTCTCAGATTCATCGGAAGAAGAGGTGACAGAAAGATGGGAGCAGTGATTGGTGAAGAAGGGAAAGAAGGATGAGGAGCCTGGACCACAGCCGGGCCTGGCCCTTATTTTAAAGGTGAGCATTAGCTCTGAGAATGCAAATCAGAGGCACAGTGCAGCGCGCTGGGGGAGGGCTGGGGAATGCAGGTCGGTCGAGTTACCCCCTGCAGCTCAGACGGAGTTATCTCCAGGGCCCAGAGCTGCATCCTTTGAGGCCTCGGGGCGAGCAGGCTGCACACAGAACAAGCTCTCTCCCTTCTGCGTTTATAAGACACACTGAAAATCTACTTAGGATCGATATGGCGATCAATTTAAAACGCATTTCTAGTCGTGGGGCCGTCTATTTTTTGAAATGTCACGGGGACAGGTAAACACAGTAATACTCCTAAACACATTGCCATGTGTTTGAACACAATGCTGCCGATGACTTCAGTCAACTAGGCTAGTATCTAGAAAAAGGCACATTCCAGGTTTTCTTATGTGGGCACAGCGTGGTCGTGTTGGAGGGTGGGGTGTTTCTGATTCTCCCATCACCATCCGGGGAGAATACCAACTGCTGAAATCAGGGAGGTCACCCCGGCCGCAGCAGGGAAGCCAAGGAGGAGGCCTGAGGCTCTGGCTGTCCCTGGCTGCACGGGGCTGCCAGAGCCTCTTTCTAGAAAAGCCTTTGGGGCCGGTCAAAACGCCGGTGCAGGAAGCAGCAGACCAGGCTTTTATGTAGATCTCAGACTTCCGCGAACACCCCGAGGTGTGCAAGGCTTGAGGTCAGAACTGTACTTTCTCAGACCTCAGTCCCCTGGGCAGATTTCCGGGCAGCAGAAGAAAGCAAAGCAGGAGGTGGTGAAGGCTGGGGGAGAGTGATTCTGTGAAGACTCCTTCCGCTGTCGGCTTAGAGAGTTGGGGGACTGAGGTTCCAAGTGAAGCACCCCCCCACACCCCCCACCAACAAGATGTAACTCCTGCCCTCCAGAGGTTAAAATACATTGTGTTTGTGGGTGGGAAGTGACATGGATTTCCCCACTCCCCCGTGAAAAAAAAAGATGGGGGCTGTGGGAGAAGGACTGCAGGAATTCTACTCTAATCAAACAAAAAGAATCAAACCAAAAAATCTTTGCATCAAGAGAGAAAACCAGCAGCTTCTGCTACCCTGTCTTCTAGAGGAAAGGATATGGTCCTGGATCCTGTCATTTTTCAGCTGTGTGGCCTCGAGCACATTGCTTAACCTCTCTGAGCCCCCATTTATTGTTCTGTAAAATTGGACACGGAGCACCTACATCTTAGGGTTGCTGCAGTGCACACAGGGAGGCACTTAATCAATTATCACTTAGTCCACCCTTTCGGAAGCCCATGGCAAACTCAAGATGGAGAGAAGTCTCTGCCTTGGCGTTCTGTATAATTACCTCCACACCAAACAGATTTTAGAGAAAAACTTTATAAAGGTCTGTCCTCAACCCTTCTGTCTGGGCTTCTGATTTGCAACTCTCCCACCTGGTGTTGTGAGCATCTGTCTACCATGTTGCTTAAGATCCTCCGGGCGGGACCATCTCCTGCTTCCTTGTACGCCCCGTGGTCTAGCAAGTATCTTTCACATATAGGCGTTTAATATTTATAAAGTGATTGATTTCCAATGGATAAGTGCTGGCTCTCTTGTTATAGTTTCCTCTCTTCAGTGGATGAGACCTTTCTCTCGGCCGCTGTGGGGAGGGTTTTCACATGACAGCTGGCTGACAGGATCGTATGCCCTTCAGTCATACCCAACTGGTTTTGCTGTGCCTGCAATTCAGATCTAAGCGCCAATCTGTCTTGTAGTCTCAGTCAGTCGTGGGTTGGAAGTCTAGAATACCCATCCCTCAGACAGAGAAAGACAAATACCATATGATATCGCTTACATGGGGAATCTAAAAAAAAGGGTACAAATGAACTTATCTACAAAACAGAAATAGAGTTACAGATGTAGAAAACAAACTCATGGTTACCAGGGGGTGGGAGGGGAGGGATAAACTGGGAGACTGGGTTTGACATATACACACTACTACATATAAAACAGATAACTAATAAGGACCTACTGGAGAGCACAGGAAACTCTACTCAATACCCTGTAATGGCCTGTACGGGAAAAGAACCTAAAAAAGAGTGGATACACGTATGTGTATGACTGATTCACTCTGCTGTACGCCTGAAACTAACACAACTAACACATTGTAAAGCAACCACACTCCAGTAAAATAATAAGTAAATAAAATAGAACACCCATCCCTCCAGCCTCTAACCGGCAGGGACAGAGCCATCTTGTCATGAACCATCTCTACCGGGTGAAACGCAGAAACGCCCGCGCGGGTCCTCCATTCTGTTGGGGAGAACCCTCCACCTGCCTTCACTCTCCCCAACACATCGCGTCAGCGTTATGGCAACCACTGGTTTTTTGCAATGTGCTTCTTCCGTGGGGCACTTCTGGAGTCTGAAGCACCTGCTGCATTTTCAAGGAGACCCAGTTCTAGCCACTGGGGCGCTGGGGTTCCGTTTGTGGAATCCTAATTCTTTGAAAATGGATAACCCGACACCAGCCGGCATTTTGGGGAGTCGGCCTCACGCGTCACCCCTCACTGTGGGAGGTGACAGGAAGTTTACAGAAACCGCGTCCCCAGCGGACCTTCAGAAGAAACACTGCTGGACCTCAGGCACAGGCCTGCTGTGCCATGGCTGCCTGACACCCAGTGGGCACTGGCTCCAGACCTGAGGAGGGCACAGAGTGACTCAGGAACAAAACCCCCGGCGGACGGAGCAGGCAGATCTAAGACGAGGCTGCTGGGGGGCGAAGAGCTGGCGGGCCTGCCCTCCACGAGATCGCGGGGTGCGCTGGCACCTCAGCTAGGACGACTCCAGACCGCGCGGCCCTGCTTCCCGGCAGGGAACGGACAATCAAGACGCTGGTGATGGAAAACTGCAGGACACAGCAGCGAGTTTTAGTTTTTAACTGGGCAGGAAAACAAGAGAGGCGCCTCACTACCCAGCACACCCGCGGGTTCGGAAAAGGACTCACAGGGAAGATGCGAATAGCGACAACGACCGTCTCCCAATCCTTCTGGGACCCATGGCCCAGCCTGGGGCGGCTCCAGACGCCCGATTTTTTCTATTTCCCCTTCGTCTCTGCGTCTTGCGGCAACATCCTCACTTACTGGAGGCATTTTTAGAAGAATACAGTGATCTCTTTGCCACTGCTATTACAACAACAAGCGTTTCCCTGCGAGGGAAGTGAAATCCAAACCAGATTTTCTATCCTGAGATGCTCTGCCAAAGAGATGGCAAGGGAGTAGGCTAGTTCTAACGAACTCGTGGAGCATCCGCTACGTTGGGAGCGAAACAGGCTTGCGCGTTCGATTAAGCGGCAGGCTTGGGAGAGGGAGGAGAGGGAGAGGGAGAGGGAGGAGGTGGAAGAGAGACTCAGAAAGGGTCTCCCTACTCAAAATTAACTCTGAAACACACGGCTCTCTCACGGAACGGGGCCCCCTCCCTTGCTTCCACCCCTGCGGCCCCACATTTCAATGGGCTGCCCCTTCGGATAATCAAGGGCTGGCTGTAATTAACCGTTACAATGTCCTCAGGAGCAGAGCCGAACCGCAGCTCGGGAAGGCTGGCCAGAGCTGCACCTTCCTCCCCTGTGCCCCTCAAGGGGGCGGCTCGGAGCTGTCACGGCCACGGGACGGAACCGCCCTGGGGGTGGGCGGGGGCCACGGGCCAAGTTCCCGCTTCTCCCACGTCCCTCTGCCCAGCCCCCATGCCAGTCCTGCCAGCCGCGAACCCTCGGCACCAGAGACCGTAAACACAAAGACATATTCTACACACAGTGGAATACTATTAGGCCGTAAAAAAGGAACGAAGTACTGACCCACGCTGCAACACGGAAGAAAACATCGAAAGCATTATGCTGAGCGAGAGAAGCCAGACTCCAAAGGCCATGTATTGTAGGATTCCGTTGATACGACATGTGCCGAACAAGGAAATCCACGCAGACACAAATCCACCGACTGGCGGTGGCCAGGGCCTGCGGTGGAGGAACGGAGGGGGTGACCGCTGACGGGTATGGGGTTTTATTTGGGGGTGACGAGAATGGTTTGGAACTAGACAGAAGTGGCAGCTGCACGACACTGAATGTGCCAAATACCAAGGAACTGTTCACTTTAAAACGGTGAATTTTGTTATGCAAATGTCACCTCAAATCAAATCACATCGCGTCAATAAAAACAGCTACGATGGGTCGCCAACCAAGACTAACCCGAACCCTTCAAACCATCAATTCTGATGAATAAGTCAGGAAATCGCGGCCGGGGGGAGGGGACACCCCGGCGGGGAGGGGAGTCGGGGAGTCACGTGCTCGTCGCGTCTTTCTCCGCCGGCGGTTCCGGAAGACTGGGAATCCGGCGAGAGGCTCCTGAGGGCCTCGGTGTCCAGGAAACGGCGAGAGAGAAGAGGGGGCAGCAGAGGGAGGTGGGGCGAGGCTTAGAGGTTGGGGACAGAGAAAAGGGAACCGGAACTCAGACCTTTATTTAGTACCCGCAGGTGCGGGGCCGAGAACAGGGCAGAGAAATGAAGCAAGACGCCGCAGTGAAGGGAGGAGTGTTGGGGGCCGGGCGCCGGGAGGGCTGGGGAAAGGGGAAGCCAGGAAGGACTGCCCCTGTCTCTGCATCCGTGTCAGTCACAGCCCTCCTCTGGAAGCTCCCCAGCGCCGCCCACGTGAACCTGAGCAATTTCCTGTAATCCGGCTCACCTGTTTTGAAGACACACGCGAGCTCGAAACCTACAAATACCAAGACTCACATTTTCCACGTAGCTGTGCGAGATCAGGGGAGTCAGGAAGAGAAGACAACGTCGCAAAACGTCTCCAAACACACGGACTTTCCTTCTGAGGAGGGCTGGTGTCCACTGCCTCTCTTTGGATGGTCTGCTGTGACAAGGTGTCTTTGATTGTACTTGTCGGGGTTGGAGGCTGGTGGGCGTTTCTTTGTCACTTTCTCTGCCACCAGGCACCAGCAAATATGAGCCCATGTTTTTCTGATGTTGTATCCTTCCCACACAGTTGGGATGGAAATAACTTGACCCAGTCTCTGAAAGTAACAGTGATGGGAATGCGGGAATCTTTACGCTCAGAGATCACCTCTAGCTTCTTGCCATGTAAACGAAAGCTTATGAATCAAGGTGCAAACTGGAAAGACTTTTTTTTTGGCATGTGCCAAATGACACAGTCACCAGTAATTAAGGCACCCATCAAAACGGCACCCAGACACTGTAGCCGGTTACTGACTTGAGGCCGTAAGGGATGTTGCGTAGCAAGGGAGTCGGGGGACCCCGCTGCTTTTGTGATCGTTGAACGAGTCCACGCAGGAAGCCAGGCTTGTGAGCCGGCCCAGGCTTCACCGGCAGGCGGTGACATGTCTGCACAGGACGCCTCCACGACCCAGCTGACTTCTTCAAACCAGTGACGTCAGTTTGATTCCCCCCTGCACTCCCCCCCGCCCGAAAACTAGACTCCGGTCTCTGATAAGCAAAAGACCCCCAGGGGCTGCTGCAAAAGTTTCTTCAGCCTCCCAGAACTCACTGGATTCCTGAAGCATGTCGTTAGGAAATGAGGAACCTTCTCAGATGCCTCCAAGAGGTACTGCAGGGGCGACGTCCCCCTGGGAGCCTGGTCCTTCTGCCTGCTTGGTAAGCCGTTCGCCCCACACTGCGCCCTTCCTCCCCGGATTCTGGATCAAACGTCTCCTGCCTGGCCTGGCTCGGCAGTCTCTCTCTCTCTCATGCCATTTTGCTTGCGGGCAGGGCCTGGGCCTGCGCTAGCTGTTGGACAACATTTAGCAACAGGCTCGTTTCTCTGCGTACGGAACCTCAATAAACCTCGGAGGAACTGATTGAAAGGTGCTCCCCGGGGAGGGCAGGAACCCCAGAGAGGGCAAGGCTGTGGGGCTGCGAGCTGCCGATAAAGGCAAGGGCCCCAGCTTCTGGGAACAGATGCACACACACTTCCCCTCCACCCAGCTGGGCTGCGGGCATCTCACTCCTTCAACAGGAACACACGCTGGGCACCTGCCCCCACTCCTGGGCCCTCTGCACCGTCCTCCCTCAGAAGAAAGTTAGTTAAAAAAAACCAGCACGTAAAAATGAGAGCTTCTGGTCCAAATCGGTCATCAGGCATTTATTGAAAGGCTTCTCTGGGCTCAAGTCCACGCTCTGTGCAATCAAAGCTACAGCATAAAATAGCTGCCCCAGCACCCGCTGTCAGGTCTCCCGTGTTGCTTAGGAAATTAAGATGGAAAAAGAACACGCGTGGAGCCAAGAGAGCTCAGGCTTCAGACGAGAGCACGACCGATCGGCGAGGGGGGTGGGGGGCTCCACGGCAGCCCCCAGACCTGCCACAGAAGACGCTCCCTGACCGAGGACGTGGATTCACCAGCTGGGCGCACATGTGTCAGAGTAAAGAGGACCGGCCGGTTAGAAAGTATACTCACGTGTTTGCAAACTAGCTCGGCCCCAGGTCTGGCTAGGGGGGTCTCTCCGTGGTCCTCTCAAATTCCCTCTCCTCCAGCACAGTGGCTGCCAGGCCCCCAGAAAGCGCTGATGCTACAGGGAGCAGCGGCCCCCTCCGGAAGCTGGCGCAACACCCCACTCACAGGCTGCCTCTGTTTTTAGCAGGGGCAGAGATGTGGGCCGGGGTGGGCTGCCATACTTCCCTTTTTATTTTTGTTCTGAGCAGAGGCTGTGGGTGACTTTCTGCAGAGGGGGAGGCTGGGAGAAGAGGAGGAAACTGTGGTCTCTCCGGCAGGGGGCGCGCTGCAGAGAGCGGGAGCCGTGTCTGCCATGGGGGAAGGTGAGGATGGGAGGGCAGGAGCTCAGCCCCGCCCATCCTGCTGCCCCGCAGCTCTGCCGGCCCTCACCCCGGAGACCACGGTCCTGACTTTGAACTGCACCGAAGAGGAAGGCCAGCTGATGGAAGTGCGGGGCCTAGAACATTCTGGGGAGGATGCTCCAGTGGGCCTCACGTGGGGCATCCCAGAGCCAAATACACCATCACCCTCTTTTCTCCTCCAACATCTCGTACTCCCCTGCCCACACCCGCCTTGGCCACTGACCCAGCTCCTCTGACAACCGTGTCTTCCCTCTGCCCAATCCAGCTGGACCTCCACCGCGAGCTGCAGCAGGGCTGGGACCACCCCACCCCCGCGGGCAGGCCCTGCAGTATAGATGCCTGGAAGAGCACGGGTCGGCAAACTCTCAGCGAGAGCGCAAGTTAGACTGAGGTGACGGGTGACGGTCGCCTGCCTGCCTGGCCTGTCCGAGCATCCTGCACAAGTAGGTGATCCCTAAAGGTTGGCCCTTCCCCTTTCCTAGAAGCCCGCGAGGCCCCTCTGGTCCCACACAGCTAGACAGGAGCTTCTCACGCTGTTCTCCGCGGCCCTACACAACACAGCCCAGACCTACCAGCTCTGCCTAATTCCTCTATTTCCCAGTCTGTAGCCTTTCTGTTCCCTTTCCTTTTCTTAAAAATTGCACTATGACCAGTAAGCGGCATGCATCTTAAATTTAATGAGTTTTGCAAAGAAGACACCCCGTCACCAAGACCCCGATCAAGAAACAGGGCACGGCCACCACGCGAGCAAGTGCCTTCACGGCCCTTTTCATCCTATTCCCCACGCCCACCCCAGAGGCGACCACGACTGTGCTTTCTCAGTTTTACCTTTTTCTGGACCTCAGGAAAATGGATCAGCACGGCCAGCTCTCTCTAGGGTCTGGCTTGTCCCTTTCTGTCCACTGATGTGTGGACCACGGTGTATCCATTTATCTGCTGACGGACATTTAGGTTGTTGGCCCGATTTGTCTATTGGGACATTCCTGTACGCATCTTCGCGGGGGCACATGTTGTCATGTCTTCTGCTGGGTCTTCTGGGAGGTGCACGCTGAACTCTGTAAGAAGCCCCCACTCTGTTTCCCGAAGAAGTGGCCCTGTCACCCTGCCTTCCCACCACCGGTTGCTGGCAGGTGGGTGTCTGGTGAGAGACCCCTTCCTGGTTCACAGGCGGCCGCCTTCTCGCTCTGTCCTCACGTTTCCTGAGCTCGTGGAGGGCGGGGGAGCTCTGCTGTCTCTTCTTCTTCTAAGAGCACTAATCCCATCACGAGGGTCCCCCCCAGACCTCAAATAACCCTCATCCCTCCCGAAGGCCCCACCCCCAAGTACCATCCCGTTGTGGGTTTGGGCTTCAACATGCGAACTCGGGGGCCCAGCGTTCAGCCCACAGCCCATGAGAAGCGGCGGGAAGTGCTGCTGGTTTGGCTCCGCACGGGACGCGGGGGGACTCGCTGTACCTCCCGTGGGCTCAGGGCCCCCTCGTTACCTGCTGTGCTGTAGGCATCACCGGGACTTTGTCAACGGAGTGACGCCTCCCTGAGCCAGTCAATGGGAGGGAAGCACAGCGTGAAGATTCAATCTTACATGGTCCGAGCCCACACTAATGGAGTTGCAGAGCTGGTAGGGTTCTCGGGGGCCGTTTCAGCCACCAGCACCGCCTCGCACACGCTAGGGAGCGGAAGGGGCCAAGGTGACACGAAGGAGTGGCCGAATTACAACCCTGCGAGAACAGCTCCGCGCCTGCTGGGCCCTCCGTCGTGTTCTCTCCTGCCGCGCCCCAGTGGGACAGCGCCCTCTGCCCTCCGTGTTGCAAAAGACGGGCCGCAGGTGGAGGCGTCGAACGCCGGGCCTGGGACCCCCAAAGGGGTGCGGGGAGGAGCAGGGACTGACGGTGGTCTTCACAGCCCGGCACACCGACCTTCCATCACCACCCCCCCACCACCCTCCTCTTCTCCCCGCGGAGAAAGCTGATCCTTCCAAGCTCGGGCAGGACAGGCAGCAAGGATGATATCGCCAAAGGCAAGCGGAGGGAAGCTGCCCAGTCTTGGGGGAGATTTCAGGGCAAAGGACGTGCAGCCATGTTCCCGCGGGTGGGCCAGATGCCCTCGAAGTCCCTTCCAACTCTGGGATTCTGAAACAC
The DNA here is from genome assembly GCF_028564815.1 of Eubalaena glacialis. NCBI lineage: Eukaryota > Metazoa > Chordata > Mammalia > Artiodactyla > Balaenidae > Eubalaena > Eubalaena glacialis. The sequence continues at coordinate 92,799,672 of NC_083728.1, read as the reverse complement.
GCCCCGTCGGAGAGACCAAACGTAGATGGCAGAATTTTTCCACGACTGGGTGAGGAGATTCCCACTGGGCTCGTCAAGGGCCCACAAAAGGGATGAAGCCAACATCCAAGGGCCCAAGGAGCTGAATTCTTCCAGGAAAAGGGGTTACTCGAGGCCACAGGGTGCCCGGAGACCCCTCGGAAAAGCAGCAGTAACCAAGTCACACGTGAAAGGAAGTGGCATTGAGAGTTTCCTGCACACACACCTGGGGAGGTTCGAGTCTGAGCTTGTGGGTGATGATTTTTCTAGTATGGCGAGAACAGAAAAGAACAAAAGCAGCTGGCTCTGCAGCAGAAAACCGCCTCACGGGAGCTTGGTGACCCCGGAGACGGAACATAGCCGACGTGGACCGACGGCTTCGTTTTAGGAACCTCGTCCCAGAGCCCCGTCTTTCCCGCTGGCAGTCCCGCCGAGGCCCAGTTCTGCCCAAGGACGCGGGTTCAGCCTCCTCCCCGCGCTGTTTGCTTATTTATCTCCGCCTTGAAACCGCGGTCCTGAACAGCACAGGCCCTTCACTGCTGACTCAGTTGCTGGAGCCAAAACTCATAAAATCCTATTTCGGAAAAGTCCAATGATTTTATTTTCTGATCATAAATATGAACTTTAATTAGCAGCTTGCTAATTAGCAGTTGCCGTGGAAACAGAGACGGGAAGAGAGCATATCCCGTGTAAAACAGAGCCGGCCTCCCGTTAACTCTCGCCTCTCCCTCTGCCCCTCACCCCCTGCAAGGCCTGGAGAGCAGAGAGGCCGTCTTGGCCAGAAAGGACGGGGGCCAGGAGCTCACTCAGGCAGAGAACTGGATGTTGCCGTGGGCTCAGATGTCTCCTCCTTGGGTTGGTGAGAAGTTCCCGGGCACGCTGGCCAGGTCAGAGGCCCGGCTCTGTCTGCCCGGCAGAAGGAAGGGGCTGGGAAGAAAGTGGAGTCTTTGCCAAGAAGCTGAAGGAAAAGCCACTAGAGCTTTGAAAGAGCTCAGTGACTCTCCTTGATGCTGAACACTGGTGGGTGAGTGACTTCATGGTGCCCACACTTCATAAAACACGCCAGACCCGACACCCACCCCGTTCCTCCAACTGCCCCTCCTCGGTTCCTCTATAAATAGGAACCCATAAATAATGTATAAACAGTTTATCTATAAAACGGGACTAATAATGCCCACAGCTGGCAGAATTTTAGTGATGACTAAACATGTTTCTAAAGCACCTGCCTGGAATATAGTAGATGCTCAATTAATGGGAGCTTTCATCATTATCATCCATGTACGAGTTCATTAGTTAAACCCAAAGTCGAGAACTTACTAACATCTGACGTCCTATTAAGAAGAAATGGACTATTGCAAGTATTATCCAAGAAGCTGAGGTTAAAACGTGATTGTTAATTTCCTAAACATGATGGGGAAAAAAACCCAGTCCGTATGGTTGGTGGTGAAATGATGCTAACATCAACAAAAGTGTGTTCTGCATTACAGTGTCTAAAATCCAAGCATGTGTGGATGGTGTGACATGTGTCCTTTACAGGACACGGGAGCAGGTGCACAGACTCCCAAACACGAATACCTGTTAGATGTGAGAAAGGGCCACACCCTCTCCTGATGGAGTCTGCAGCATCAAACTTTAGACCTCGTCTGTACTCAAGGCACATGAGATTACACTCTAGAAAAAAGTTTATGGCAGGAGGTAAGAGAGTTTGAGGGTTGTTTTCTTGCTTACTTTTTTCTTTCTTTTTTTTAAAAATGGAAGATTATTGCCATTCTGCTGGCATTTGGGCTCCTGAACAAGTAAGAAGAGCATGTGTTTTGGCTCCTTGTGGCTCTATGGGGAATTCTCCTAGGGTCACGGCTGAGATTTCTGGGATGCCTGATGCCCCTCCCGTATAACTGTCAGCCCCAACAGGTACAGGCAACTTCAAGGGTGAAATGTTACAGATAAACTAAGTTTGTGTAAATCCAACCCTCCTCTCTCCACTGACTGGGTTTAGCACCGGGGTCTCCCCTGTGCCACAAGCATCAGCTGATTCCTCAGGGAGGAGCTTCCCTGGGTGAGCCCTGGCTCACAGATTCAAAGTCCTCACTAACGGGAGTGTTGTCTGTGGGCCCACAGCCTCAGCGCCACCTGGAGCTTGCTGGACCTGCAGTATTCCAGGCCTCACCTTGGACCTGCTCAGTCAGAGCTTGCATTTTAACAAGCTCTCCCGGCGGTTGACAGAAGCACTGCTCTCATTGCTCTCATTCCTCACTGTGGGCAGAGACATCGGTTGTTGACTTAGCTGCTCACCCCCTTCTAAGCTCCTAGAACCTTCTAGACACATGCTGGTCTCTCCTGGCTCACACCCTGCCTGGTCTTTGATGGTATTTCCCATTTTGGCTCTACACACTCAAGATCCTTGGGGGTAACCAAGCCCCAAGTTGGACCAGGTCTTCATACTTCATCCCGCAGTGCCCCTCACTTTGTTTTGGCCTTACTAGTGGGCCCCAGATCCCTGGACACGCTGACACTTCAATGGTACGTTAACTCCACTCCTGACTGACAGCTCCACCTGGAAGCAACTTCCAGGACAGGCTTGAGGGCTCTGCTGCCCATCACCTAGCTCTGCTTTCAACAGTCATTTTCCAATCTCTTAAATGGGTTAAGGAAGAACACTGTTTACTTGCAGCTAGCCCTTTTGTAAAGTGAAGGCTTCTGCAAAGTAAGAATTACGCCTCACAATTATTTCTTATAAAAATCTAATATTTCATACAATGAGACCTACTTCATTGCCAATCTTTTATGATAGCCTCTTATCTGGCCTGGTGAATTCAGATCAGTTGTGAGGTTTGTGGAAAGTAACATGTTATGAACAACAGTTAAAACACTGAACAATTATAAAATGGAACAACATATTTGATACAACTGTTTGTAGACACTGAACAACAGGGGGCTCAGGATGACCCTGATGGAAGGTAATTTGATGAGGTAAGCCTCGTGATCACTGGCTTTTTGCCTGGATGCACTTTACATACCATGGGGCAGAGGAGTGGAGCCCAAACTGAGGTGACAGTCCAGAGTACAGGGCTGCTGAGGTCTGCAATTTGGGAGGAGGGGTACCAAGAGGAGGGAAGTACACGGAGAAATAGTGTTTGGCTAAATACTAAACTGCACATGTGCAAGTAAGGCTCCATGAGCTGAGCAGAGAACAAGTACCAAGAGGCTGTGAACCGAGAGATTTCATATGACACAAGACAGACAAATGCTGGGGTTCCAATTGGCCAGACTTGGAAGACCTCACTGGGTCACCTGAGAATTCAGAGACCTAGAAAGTCCATGCCTGAAGAGCAGGGCTACTCTAACTCCAGAATACGGACCACTCTAGATGTAACCAACAAAGTTTAAAAGTAAGTTCCAAAAGAATCAAGCCTATTCACACATAACTATTTGCCAGATCAAAATTTATCACAACTTATGGGCAACAAAATCCAAAAACTTGGCATCCACAATGACCAGAATTCAATAAAAAATTTTTGCTATACATGTGCATAAGCCAACAAATTACAAGGAGAAAAACCAGTCAATAGAAATGGACCCAGAAATTACAGAAATGTTGAACTTTGCATACAAAGACCTTAAAACAGCTATTATAAGTATGTCAAAGATTTAAAGGAAATATGAACGGAATAAGGAAAAGGATGTGAAACAAGAAATAACCAAATGGAAATTCTAAACCTAAAAGTTAGAATATATGAATTACAAATTCAATAGATGGGCTTAACAACCTTTTGGACCTTGCAGAGAAAAAAATCAGTGAAATTGAAAAAAGGGCAATAGAAACTACACACATAAGGCATGGAGGGGGAAAAAAGACTAAAAAGGATGAGCAGAAAATCAGTGAATTGAGGAATAATATCAAGTGGTCTAACATTCATGTAGTTAAGAGTCCTAGAAGGAGAGGAAAAAGAGAAATCGTGGAAGAAAAATCACTTTAATTTTTTCCCCAAATTTAATGAAAAATATCAACCCACAGATCCAAGAAATTCAATGAACTCTAAGCAAAATAAACATGAAATCATACATAAGCATATCATAAACTGGTGAAAATTAAATATAAAAATAAAATCTTAAAAGCAGACAGAGAAAAAAAGATACATTACATACAGTGAAATAGGGATAAAAATACTGGTCACTCCTCATAATAAACAATGTCAGAAAGAAGACAATGGAACCACATCTTTAAACTGCTGAAACAAAAGGCCAACTTGGAATTCTTTATCCAGAGAAATACCTTGCAAAAATAAGATGACATAAAGGCTCTTTGTTTGATAAATCAGAAGCTGAAAAAAATCCATCATCAGTAGACCTGCAGTATAAGGAATGTTAAATGATATTTTTCAGACTGAAGAAATATGAAGCCAGATGGAAACTTGGATCTGCACAAAGGACTGAAGAGTGCCAAAATGGTGAGTAAAGATAAAATTTCTTCCATTTGCAATTTCTTAAAAACATAATTAATGGCTTAAAGCAAAACTAACAACAATCTATTGTGTAGTTTATAGCATATGTAGAAATAAAATACATGACAATAATCACACACGGGATGAGAGAGGGTTAAGTGAACATATACTGCCGTAAGTCTTGACACTATATGCGAAGTGATGTAATATTAATACAAGTTAGGCAGTGGTAAGTTAAAGGTGCATTGTATAAACCATAAAGCAACTGCACACGTACACAAATAAAACAAAGAAATAGGCTAACAAGTCAACAGAGGAGATAAAATGAAATATCAAAAAAGACCTTGATTCATCCAAAGGAAGGCAGAAAAGGAGGAACAAATAAAACAAAGAATGGACGCATCAAAAAGAAAACACTTAGATGGTAAATGTAAATGGATTAAACACTTCAATTAAAAGGCAGAGATTATCAGAGTGGATTAAAACATTATTCAACTATATGCTGTTTATAAGAGACTCACTTTAAATATAAAGACACAGATAAAGTAAAATATGGAAGTACTATTCATAAAAACTGGAATGGATACATTAATACCAGAAAAGCAGACTTCAGGAAAAAGAGTATTATCAGAGATAAAGAGGGACATTTTATAATGATAATGGAGTCAATTCACCAAGAAAATATAACAATGCTGAATGCACCTAATTACAGAGCTTCAAAACACATAAGGCAAAAATGGATAAAACGGAAAGAATTAGATAAATCCACAATTACAGTTGTAGATTTCAACATTCTTCTCTCAGTAATTGTTAGGACAGGTAGATAAAAATTAAGAATATAGAAGATTTGAACAACACTAGCAACCAACTTGAACTAACTGACAGTTATAAAACACTCCAGCTAACAACTGCAGGATACTGGCAGAATATATATGCTTTTCAAGTGAATATGGGACAGTCACCAAGACTTTTGGTTGGGCCATAAAATGAGTTTCAATAACTTTAAAAGGATAAAAATTGTATAAAATATGTTCTCTGACAAAAGGGAATTAAATCAGAAATTGATAATTAAATGTCAGTATCTGGAAAATCCCTAGCTATCTGGAGATTAAATGATACAGTCCTAAATAACCCATTGATCAAAGAAACCAAAAGGAAAATTTGAATATGTTTTGAACTGAATACAAATAAAAACAAAATATCAAACTTTCTAGCATGCAGCTAAAGCAATGCTTTTAGGGAAATTTATAATTTTATATGCTAATATTAGAAAAGAAAAATGATTTAAAATGAATCATCTAAGTTTCTACATTAAGAGGCCTGAAAAACCAAAGTAAGTAGAGAAAAGAGATAATAAAGATAAGAGTGGAAAACAATAAAATAGAAAATATAAGAGCAATGTGGAAAAACCAGTGAAATCAAAAGCTTTGAAAAGATCAACAGAACTGATAAACCTCTAGCTAGACTGATTAAAAAACAGAAAACAAAATCACTAATATCAGAAATGAGAGACGAGCTATAACTACAGATCCACCTGGGATTGAGAGGATATTATGGAAATATCATGAAAAACCTTATGACCATAAATTCTACAACACTGATGATAAGCACAGAAATTACTCAAAAGACACAAATTCTCAAAATTGACCTAAGAAGAAATAGAAAAATCTGAGTTAGCCCTTTTTCTGTTAAAGAATTTGAAGTTATTATCAGAAACCCTTCCACAAAGAAAGCTCTAGACTCATATGGCTTCATTGGTGAATTCTATCAAACATTTAAGGAAAAAATAACACCAATTTTACATGAACTCTTACATAAAATAGAGGGAGAAGAAATACTTCCCATCTCATTTTATGTGGCCAACATTATGCTGATTCCAAAACCAAACAAAGGCATTACAGGAAAAGAGAAGTACGACCAGTACCCCTCATAAAGATAGATGCAAAAAAATCCTTAACATAATTTCAGCACAAAATTTCAGAAGTATAGAGAAAAGATTATACATCATGACCAAGTGGGACTGATTCCAGGAATGCAAGACTGGTTCAACATTCGAAAATCAACCAATATAATTCATCATATTAAGAGGATAAAGAAGAAAACAACATGATTATTTCAATAGATGCAGAAATCATTTGGCAAAATTCAACATCTATTCATATTTAAAAACTCTCAGCAAAATGGAATAGATGGCCCTCAACCTGAACAACTATCCTCATACTTTGTGATGAAAGGCTAAATGCTTTCCCTCTAAGATTCGGAATGAAGCAAGGATATTCATGCTAAGCACTTATACTCAACACTATACTAGGGTTTCTAGATAGTGCAATAAGGCAAGAAAAAGAATTAAAGGGAACAAAGATTGGAAAGCAAGATGTAAAACTGTCATTATTTGTAGACAACATGATTGTGTATAGAAAAGTAATCCAAAGTAATCTATAAAAAAGAAACCTACTATCAGAATCAGTAATAATCAATAACTACTAATTATCATACACTAATTTAGCAAGGACACAGGATACAAGGTCAATATACAAAAATTTTTAAAAACATAATATCAAAAAAAATACTTAGGATTTAAATATAATGAAAGGTGTAAAATATCTACCTTGAAAACTACAAAGAATTGCTTAAAAAAGTTAAAGAAGCCCTAAATCAAACGGAGGGATATATCATGTTCATGGATTGGAAGACTCCTCAATACTACTGCCAGTTAGGTCCAAATTGACCTAGAACTTCAATAAATTCCAATCAAATATCAACAAGATTTTTTGGTATAGTATAAACAAATTCCAATATTTATATAGAAAAGAAAGAGACTTTGATAGCTAGAACAATTTTGAAAAAAAAATTGGAGGAATACATGTTAATATATGTATTAATTATACATATTTACATATTATATATTATATTATCATTTATATATTATAAATATTTTATATATAAATATAAGTACCCAATTTCAAGGTTTACTATAAAACTACAGTCATCAAGACAGTGTGGTTTTTGTGTAAAGATAAGTAATAAATCAATGAAACAGAAGAGTGAGTCCAGAAATAGATCTACAGCTATATAGTTAATTAATTTTTGACAAAGTCACCAAAACAATTCAAAGGTGCCAGGAAAGTCTTTTCAATAGTTGGTGCTGTAACAACTGGATATCCATTTCATGGGAAAAAATAAACCTCAACTCCTATGTCACACGGGACACTAACATTAATTCAAAGTAGATCACAGATTTAAACATAAAATCCAAAATTACAATGTTTCTAGAAGAAAAAAGAAGACCACCTTTACAACCTTGAGGTAGGCAAAGATTTCCTAGACAACAGCCAGAAAGTACTAAATACAAAACTGAAAAAAAAAAATAAATTGGACTTCATCAAAACAAAAAAACTTAAAAAATGAAAAACTGCTCATCAAAAACACTAGTAAGGGGCTTCCCTGGTGGCACAGTGGTTGAGAATCTGCCTGCCAATGCAGGGGACACGGGTTCGAGCCCTGGTCTGGGAAGATCCCACATGCCGCGGAGCAACTGGGCCCGTGAGTCACAACTACTGAGCCTGCGCGTCTGGAGCCTGTGCTCCGCAACAAGAGAGGCCGCGATAGTGAGAGGCCCGTGCACCGCAATTAAGAGTGGCCCCCGCTCGCCGCAACTAGAGAAAGCCCTCGCACAGAAACAAAGACCCAACACAGCTATAAATAAATAAATAAATTAATTAATTAAAAAAAAATCTAAACTCCCAATTATTAAAAAAAAAAAAAAACACTAGTAAGAAAATGAACAGGTCAGTCAGAGAAGAAATATTCACAATATAAATATTTGATAAAGGACTTGTACCCACAACATATAAAGAATATCTCAAAAACTAAAAGCAACAAGTTAATAAAAAGAGGACAAAAGACTTGAATGAGCATTTCAGAAGGGAAGAAATACAAATGGCTAATAAGCACATGAAGACGAGCTCAAGATCATTAGTCATCAGGGAAGTGCAAATTAGAATGAGATACCCCCAAACAACCAGCGGAATGGCTAAAATTTTTAAACTGATGACATCAAACGTGGTGAGGACGCGGAGCAACTGGAACTCTCAAACACAGCTGGTGGGGCTGTAAAATAGTACAGCCACTTTAGAACATAATTTGGCAGTTCTCATAAAATCAAACATACATCTGTTAAGTCTGCAGGAAAGAGGAGTGGGCTGTGCCGGGGAGAAGCTCTCATCCACAGAGAGAGCCAAAGGCTGGGCCTTTTGCTCTGGTCAGAGTTGCCTTTACCTTTTCTCTTTGAAGGAGTTAAGGCCATTTGCTTTCGCCATAGAGGAATTAACCTTTGCAGGGTGAATAATTGATCCTCAGCTGGGGAACCTCCTGCAGGTTTGGCTGCAGAGCTGGTTCTCAGTAAACCTGCCCTGACACACCCCAACACCCCACCCCTCTTCCTTCTCCAGGCAGGAGGGCCCCCGTTCTATCCACCAAGTACTCAAGAGTCCTTATGTCTCTTTAATCTTGTCCCATCAAGACCCTCTCTCAGGAAAGGCATGGAGAGGGGAGACTCAGAGCTACCAGTTGCCTTCTCCAGGTGGAACGGGCTCACACACCCCCAGGATGCAGATATTCTTGTGCACATTAATTCACATGGATTCCCTGCCCAAGTAACATAGTGGGCACTGGCCAGGCCCCATCCCTGCTCAGGTACGTCTGGCTCAGCAGCTGGTCACCTCTTCTATGAACACCTGTTCCGGAACCATGAAAATAGCTATGCCTGACTGAGGGTTTTCAAACATCAGGGATCTGAGTGTGTGTGTTGGTGGGGGAGAGGCAGAACTGTCCCAGAAAAGGAGGGGCCTCAAAAACATAACACTGTTTACACGCGAGAAAACGTATGTGTAAAGGGTTGAGCTGCAATGGTGTCCACACATGCATGCCAGACAGAGCTCAGAAGTCTGCAAGAATGTTTAAAGATGCCCCCCTTAAACACGCTGAGTTCTCTGTTGGTAACTGTATTGGTCAGCTCACCCTGGACTGGGCAGCTTAGACAACAGATACTGATTTTCTTACAGTTCCGGAGGCTGGAAGTCCAAGGTCAAGGTGCCAGCAGGGTTCTTTTCTGGGGAGGCCTCTCTTAGCTTGCAGACGGCTGTTCCCACTGTGTCCTCACACGGCCTTTACTCTGGGTGCATTTACCCCTGGTGTCTTTTCCTCTTCTCATAAGGATGCCAGCCCTGCTGGATCAGGGTCCCACCATTATGACCTCATTTAACCCTAACTGCTTCCTCAAAGGCCCCGTCTCCACATACAGTCACGTTGGAGCTTAGGGCATGAATGTATGAATTTAGGGAGGGACACAATTCAGTCCCTAAGCAGTAACTAAACATCCCTCCTCTTCCCCCAACATGACGGGATGTATGAACCAAAATAGACTTTTTTAAACAAAGGAGACTTCACTGATGACACCCAAATGAACACAGTCCTTTAAGACAGTCTTTCCAACAACGCTGCAACTGCTCAACAAATTTGATGGAAACTCCTTTGAAATGCTCTCAGTGAGTTTACAAGCTACAGTCCCAAAGCTTGAAAAACAAATGCAAAAGGAGAGGACTCCAATCATTTTGTGTGTGTGACATCATCCCTGGAAAAGGTACAGAGCCCACACAGCAGCTGTGCCAAAGTATTTTAGACATGCCTCTGCTGTTGTGTCCACTTGGCAGACTCTTACACACCCATCAGGGCCCAGAGCCACCACTGCCTGAACACCCCCAGCAGCAGTGTGGCTCCCTCCCTCGTGTCTCCCAAAACCCAACTTTCAGAACAGCGTTTGTCACATCAGGTTGTACTCTGCCCACATGCCTTCTCCATTCAAGGATCTGCCCTTGAGGCAGGAGACCCTTCTTTTCACCAGTGGAACCAAGGCCTTCATCGATCAGCTGCCTTCCCTTCCCTGTCCCACTTCCCTGCTCTGTGATCCCAGTTCAAATCCTTGTCTCATAGACCACTTTGAAGAAACCCAGATGACGTCACGGTCTGGTACGGTAGACAGAGCTGTGGGCAGGTGAAGCTGAGCTCAAATCCCAGCTCCAACAAAGGCTCATTGGATGCAAACCAAACAACACACACAAAGCCCCACCCCCAAACCTTAAACCAGGCAGATGGACACGCACCCTTTCTCAGGGAGAACAAAGTTGGGAAGCCCAGAAGCTCCCTGCAGCCCAACCCGCGTGGGAGGGAGGAGCAAAGCCCTGGGCCGGTGCAGGTGGGCGGAACTAGCCCAAGTTTGATGTCACGTCTTACTGGGGGCTTGTGTTAACTCAGTCAGTCCTGAGACCAGCAGGCCCCTGGCAGGGAAGGCAGCTGCCGCCGCCTCCCTGTGCCGTGAAAAACAAGCTTCCCAGAGCGGAGACATCCCCCATGGCCGCACCTGGGGGCTCTGTCTAGGAACAGGATGATGGTCTAGGCCCTGGGCTCTCAGCTCACACTGTAAAGTGAAAAGATGGAGTTATTTTTGTTCCCATGCAAAATCAAGCTGACAGGGTCTACTTTTCCCCAAGGAAAGATCAGGAGGGAAGTTTGAACTTGGAACTGTAGAAAGAGCTCCGTGCTGGATCCCAGTTCTATTAACGGCTACTTGTGGCAGTTTTAAAATATGACCCCCAATTCTCTGCCATTCTTCCCATCAACAGGTGGGGCCTATGTCTCCTCCCTTGGATCTGGGTTCTGCAACTCCATGATCCACACAAAAAAGTGGAGGGATGCACAGCCAGGCAGTAAGAAACTGGCGGCTCCCACGGCCTGTGTCTTGGGACACTCAACTCTGAACAGCCAGCCACCATGCTGTGAGGGGGCTGAAGCAGCCGGGGAGAGGCCCCCCTGGAGAGGAAGGGAGGTTCCCAGCCCTCAGACCCAGCTCCCAGCCCGTGGCCATGGAGCCTGCTATCTTGGTTCCCCAAACTTCTGGCACGTGGAGCAGACACGCTTTTCCAGCCAAGCTCAGCCCACGATGCAGATTCGTGAGCGAAATAAATTATCACTGTGGTTTCAAGTCATTCAGTTTTGGAGTGGTTTTTATGCAACAGCACTTAACCAGAACACCAACTCTGTGGCCTCGGACAGATGCTTCACTTCGCCAGACCTCAGCGTCCTCAACGGTAAAGACAGCAGGATTCAAAGCCTTCCAGCGTACCTTTCAGCTCCAATAGTCAATGCATTCTTTGAACGTGAATAATCTTTTTCCTGGTTTTATCATAAAACAGAACACCCTTTCTCCAGTTCACTAAAAAATTCCTTATATGTACAAGAACACTTGTGTCAGGGCTTCTCAAACGTTAAGGTCTAATTGTCTCGCCCAGGGATCTTGTCGGATGCAGACTCTAATACAGGAGGCCAGAGGTGGGGCCTGGGAATCTGCATTTTAATGCAACGCTGGACCACTGATAGCATTTTGAGTTGGCAAGGCCTTTGTCCCTTTGTCACCAACAGCAGTCATTAGACACGGGACTAAACACATAAAGGCAGGATCTCATTTAATCCCTATGACAGTGCTATGAGGAAGGTTTTACAATCATTTGCACTTGACAGACTGGAGACCCAACGTCTGGAGAGGTCAGGTGACTTGTCCGAGGTCACAGTTAGTGAGCAGTGTGGCCACGGTCTGAATCTAGGTCAGCTCACAGACGCACATTCCCCCGGCCGCCCTCTTTTAAACACCAGGTGACATGAGATTAACCATTTTTTTGGGTTTAATCTCCCCTCTTCGTGCCTGCAGCTAGCCAGCTGGGATGAAAATCTATCACGGAAGGACAGAAGTGGGGACGTGGGAACACATCAAGAATAACAAAACAGAGTTAACAAAGATAGAGGTGACTTTTTCAGGTTTCCTATCCCCAGCTGTGATTAATTTACAGCTTTTTACATGCTAATGTTTCCTGCCTTCTGCCAGTAATAAATAACCAATATGCTTTAATACCTAGTTATTATTCATCCCTTTCAGATATTTGGATTTTGATTCTTCGCTGCAGTTCAATCACATTGAATTTCTTTAACCAGGACAGCTCCATTAAGAGTCCCCTCCAAGGACATCCTGGCAGGGCGGTGGCAGTAATGGATAATGGTGACAAGGGAGAGTGGGGAGCCGAGACAGGAAATGTTAGTGGCCATGAGGAAAAAAAGGGGAAACCGTACTAAAAAACACCAGCAAATTACATTTAAGTAACGTTAAGGTTATGATACAGACCAATAAAACCAAGAAACTCAAGAGTTATGGCTGACGCGCCATTCATAATGCGCCTTCCTTGCCTTTGCTGTTCCTGCAGCAGAAACGTGGGACCACTTCATCACCGTCCTGAAGTGGAGGCTCCCCTCTTACACTGGAATGAGTGGACAAGGGCTCGCCAACCCTGACTGTGTATTTCAGGAAGTTCCTTGGAGCTTTCTCCATCTACACTTCCTCAAAGTGTTTTTCAAGCAACAAAGGCCAAACCCTACAACCCAAGGCTGGTTAGAAGAATAATTTCCTTCTGAAGAAGTTGTCCTTTGCCCGAGGACCCCAGAACTCTCTGGCCATCTTGTCCTTTGTCAACACACAACTCACATTCTTTGGGGCCCACTGAGGACCAGACGTGACAAGCTCCATTCTGCCCTGCGGCCACTTTTAGAATGAGAGCATCACTCCTCTGGGCCCCGGTGTGGCCACCTGGGCCCTCATTTGTCAGTCCTCTGCCTTTTCAGGCCTGCCTCCTCCCTTCATTACAGAACAAGGAGCCTGTCCCTGAGGGGCAGCGCTTCTTAACTTTCTGAAATCCATTTGGTATCTGGAACCACTTCCAGAATAATGTTTTTAAATACATGAAAGAACATACAGAGGATTACAAATTAGTATACTGAAACAGAGTTATCAAATACTTTAATAATTGTGAATTTTTAATATGTGTGTCTCCTTATTAAGGCATGAAATAATATCTAGCACTGAGGCCTAACAACTGCCCCGATTTTGAAATAGGGGTAGACAAACAATATCCTGAGGTATCTGCAAAAACCGTAATGGGATATGAAAGAAAATATTTGTGATTTCTGTGGGCGACAAAGTTAGAAGTGCCTCTGATACTACTATGGCTTGTCACCTGAATTCATAATTGAAGGAAATGGCATATTTTCATTAGAGTTAGCGAAAATAAAGATGTAATTTCTTCCATCCAAGTTCACGGGCCTCCTGAATTCTATCCGTGGATCCCTAGGGGGGCCTTTGAGCTCCAGGTTAAGAAACCCTGCCCCAGGGGTCCCACTCCTCCCATTCCCTTGTAAGCACTCATAGAACCACCTGTCTTCCCTGCAGGAGCCCAAAGGTCAGGAACCCCATCTGTCTTATCCAAAGCGGGCACATGATGCCTGGCAAAGTGCCCGGCATCTTTGCAGATGCAGGAGAAATACCGATGAGTAATGACTCGGGTACAACTTTTCTTTGCATCTGTGCAGCTTCCTGGTGGCTCCATGAGAAAGGTGATGAACCCTGGGTCTTCCCATTTGCCTCTGTGAGGATTCATCCAATCAACACACGATTCATATGTTTGTTTATTTTAATTGAGCTCTAATTCACATGTCATAATTCACCGTTTCAAGTGTATGATTCAGTGCGTTTTAATGTATTCACAAGGCTGTGCGACCAGCACTACCATCTGATTCCAGAACACTGTCAGCACCCCCAAAGGAAACCCCACACCCATCAGCAGTCACTCCCCACTCCTTCTCTCCTCCAGCCCCTGGCAGCTACTAATCTGCTTTCTGTCTCTATGGATTCCCTCTGTGGACATATCACATCAGTGCAATCCTACAACTCGTGGCCTTTGGTGTCTGGCTTCTTGTACTCAGTGTAATGTTTTCCAAGTCCATCCATACTGTAGCACACATCAGCACCGCATCCTTGTTATGGCTGAATAGTATTCCATTGTGTGAATGGACCACAGTGTGCTTGTCCATCCATCTGTTGATGGACATTTGGATTGTTAACAAACACTTATTTTGCACAACATGTACCAAATGGGAACTCAAGGCAGGCGGGGTCCCTGCCCTCGCTGGGTCAGAATAGCAGGCTCTGAGGCCAGACCCCTGGGTGGGGATCCCTCAGTTTCCCCATCTGTAAAATGGGTGGTGGTGAGGCTTTAGAAAGTGAATACCTGCGAAAAAAGACTTAGAACAGTGCTTGGCACATCGTGTGTTTGGGGAACAGGCACAATAAATTGCAACAGTTAGTGTGATTAGTGCCAGGAAAGAAACAAACAGGTGCTGACAGAGGTGCAGGCACTTAGATGAGGTCAGGGAGGCCTGTGTCAGTCTTAATTCAAGACCCAAATGGTGAGGAGGAACCAACTAAACGAAACATCAGGGGGCCAGAGATCCTGGCACAAAGATACAGAATAAAAGGGCCTGCAGTGGTCCAGGACAGCGGCGTCCAATAGGAAGACGTCGGCCAGGAATGCAAGCCACAGATGTCATCTTAAATTTTCTTATCAGCCACGTTTAAGAAAGTAAAAAAAAAATAGGTAAAATTAATTTTAAACAACATATTGTATTTTACCTAATATAACCAAAATATGATCATTTGGACATGTGATCAGTATAAAAAACATTGATGAAATCTTCTGCATCCTTTTTCTTTTTCATCCTAAGACTTTGAAACCCGGAGTGTATTCACACGTACAGCACATCTCGGTTTGGACAGAACATATTCAAGTGCCCAACAGCCTCGCTGGGGAGCAGCCCCCGTGCTGGACGGCACAGAGGGAGGACCTGTTGGAGGGTGAGTGGGGCTGGAGTGCTGGGACCACACGGAGAGGAGGCGTGATGTGTCATCAAAATGGGCGGCAGGGCCAGGTCAGGGGGGCCCTGAGGGTCTTGGGAAGGACCCTGGAGAAGCTACTGGAGGGTTTTGGGTCTGAGAGTGACAGGATGTGGCCTGCATTTGAAACAGCTTGAAGAGGCTCAGATGGGGAACAGACTCTGGGGAGACAAGAATGGAGGAGGGGGGACAGCCTGGGAGGCAGAGGATGATAGTTACCTTGGACGTCGGATGTTGGCAGTGGAAATGGAAGGGCTGACCGTTTCCATGGAGGAGAAGGACCTTATTAAGGTACCGGATGGTGTGCGCACACAAAAGGTTACTGCTGTTGCCGCCCCGAAGGTTTCCTGATACTGGAGACCACGTCCGTTTCACTCACCTCTGTCTCCCTAGTGCCTGGCCCAGACCTCATTAAAGAGTCACCGAGTGCTGGCAGAGTCCTACCTGCTTCTGAGCCCCCAGTCATATGGAGGCCGTATGCACTGAAGCAGATTGCACGAGCTTCCCCAGGTGGTCTGCTGTTCTCCTGCCTAACTAATCATCACAGCCTGGCCTATTAATAATGAATCTTTGCCTGAAGGGCCTCTCACTAGCCGTAATCCAGTGTCACATCAGCTCCATGATGTGTTTTTGGTAAGAACGCAAAGTCAGGAAGGGAACAGGAAAGGATGCCTCCAGGATGCCTCCAATCTGCCCCAGAAGGCACTGGGACCTCCTCTTCCCCACTCCCCAAATCACTTCTTCTCCAACTGGGGTCCCTATGGGGAGAGGCCACATCCAAGGACTCCAGGTCCCAGGCCATCACGAGCTTTCTGCAGGCTACTATGGAGATGGGATGTCTGGTTCCCCACGGGGACAGGACATTCACAGAGTTCCCGGGTGAATGAGTGTTATGGGTTAAGGGGCTGCGAGACCTGGGACCAGCTGGAGTGGAGATGTCAAAGCTCCAAATGCTCTGGGAAAGAAACTGCAAGAGAGGCCAAAAGAGGAGAAACAGGTGAGATCACCTGCTGGGAGCACACACAGCCGAGGGCAGCATCCTTGGGCGTTTTGAGGATAACCGACGGCCAAACTCCAGCCAGCTAAAGAAATCAGACGCTGACTGTAAAGCACAAGTAGGGGCTGGGAGAGAGGTGAGCAGCTCCCTCGAAGCCCCAGCCTGCCATGAGGACCCCACAGGCCTTCCCACATAAGGACTCATGCCGGCTAATCTCAGCTGCTGCTCCTGCAACTGTTTACGGTGTGTGTTAACATGCCTAGTGCCACGCTAGGTCTCTTTTGGCAGGAAAATTTGACCACAGGGAGGAAAGTGAAATCTCCAGAAAGAGACCAGGAAGCTGGTGATGCTTTCGTGGGGTCACCTTCCCCTTGGGGTGTAGGGCTCAGTTTTGAGGAATTTAATACTTTCCCCTTTGTTCTGGGTCATCTGGACCACTGGACTCTTATGGGGCCGACTCATAAACACTAATTTATTTTTGTTATCATTATACGTGGTCATTTTCCCCTAGGGGAGCACAACACAGCAGACTTTGGAGTGAGGCAGGCCTGGGTCTGAACCTGGCTCTGCTGCTTGTTAGCTGAGTGAGTGGGGAAAAGGGCTTCAACTCCCCGAGCCTCGAAGGTGCTGCCTGTAAAATGGGAGCGAGGACAGTGTATAAGCTTCACAGGATGGCTGCAAGGAGTAAACGGATGACGTGTAGGAAGAGCTTAGCTCAGGTCCTGCCACGTGGAAACTCAGCAACACGTTTATTCTGTCAACACATCCTTCTGAGGACCTACTATGTGCCAGCACTTTGCTTGGCACTAAGTTTACAGTGGTGAGTAAAATAGTGTGATTCGTGCCTTCATGGCGCTTATGGTCCAGTGGTGGTGCACTAGCATGAAAGAAATAAGCCCATCTTAAGAAACTGTGATAAGAGATCAGAAGCAAGTAAACTGAATGTTATGCCAGAGAGAGGATAAAGGAGGGGGGTACCTGCCCAATGGACAAGTTCAAATGAGAGCAAAGAAAGGAAGGTTTCAGGGTCAGGACGTCCCTCAAAGTGTGTTTAGCCAAAAAAAAAAAAAAAAAAGGGCGAGGAGTCCAGTATGTGATACGGTCAAACTGATTGGAAACCTGGGTTACTGCAGGACTTTTCAAAGCCTTTGCGTGTGAATCTCCCTGAGGGAGGCGCAGCATTCAGCCTTCCCCAAGCTGTCTGACCGTGGAATCTCTGTTTCATGAGACAACTCACAGGGCTAGTCTTGTGCGGCACACACTTTGTGAAACACCATCTCGGGACACGCATCGATCAACCTGGAGAAGCCTGATGAACTCAGGTCCTCCCCAGGCCTTTCTGCGTCTGTTTGGGAAGTGGGAACTTGTCAGTAGCCTCATGGCCATGAGCCTCCCCAGGGCAGCTCAGGTACAAAGCACGTGGCCCATTCTTACCCTTAGGTAAGAGTGCCCCACTTTTGTTATGGCGCCATACTGATAACGGACAGGCTCAGTGAATGACATCACCTTGCATTCAGTTACAGCTTGGCTTGGTGCTTGTTGGGGAGGTGGGGGAAGGAGCCAGTCACTCCAGCAAGCCAGCTCAATTGACCTTTTAGGTGGGCGACCCCCGCTGGGGATCACCTCGTTCATTTTACCTCAATTCCTGTCAGGTGGAATTTCCGAGGATGGCATTTTCTGAACCTCTTCCCAAATCGTGAGGAAGCATGTGCAACGCAGAGGCCTGGGCTTGGAGACAGACAGTCCAACAAACTCCCCTATAACCAGCTGGGTAACTTATGCAAGGTACTTCCCCATCTATAAAATCGAAATCATAGCATCTCCAGGACCGTGGTGTGGTGAATTAAATAATTAATTAATACTAATACTAATATTAATACTAATACTCAGAAAGTGTTGGCTGCCATGGCTTCCATGTCAGAATGAGTGTGTGTGCATAACTATACATCCCCCCCCACCGCAGGAAATGACATCAATACCCTTCTCCACGAAACCCATTCTCCATCTGGGAAGGCAAACCAATACACCAGAGCAACCGGGAAAAAGCAAGACAATTACATGCTAATCTGCTAGGATTAACAACCAGTACAGTCCGATGGTAGCTTCTGACTAATTTTTCATGATAACCTTGAGGGTAAGATAATAGAATTTGGATCGACTGTTTTTCCTGATAGGTGAACTCACAAGCTGTTGAACAGCATTACCTAAAGGGTACTGACAACAGCTCTGTCTTTATAAATGTTTGTTGAATAAATAAATAAACCTTGGGCAAGGTCTCAAGCGGTGACACCAAAGAGCTCATTTCTAGCCCCACTGTGTTCAACATTTTTGGCAACGATGGGAGTGGAGACATAAAGGAGAATCTTATCATTTCTGCAGGTCACACAGAGTTGGAAGAGATAGTTAATATGATAAATGCTCTCATCAATATTCAAAGAGATTTGACAGGCAAGACTATAAGGCCCAAACCACAAGATGGAATTCAACAGAAATAGATGTACAGTGCTGAACTTTGCCCTGAAAAAGTGTACAAGGCCAGGATAAGGGAGATTTGGCATGGCAGAGACTTGTGAAAAAAAAAGAAACAAAAAACATCCTGGGCTCTTTGGATTAACTTAACGTTCAAAGTGACACAATAATGTAAAATGGGTACTTAAAAAATAATGTAAGATTGTATGAAGAAGGAAAATTCTGTACATGATGGAATTTCTCCCTTTCCTCCCATCCCTAACCCAGTGGATGAGAAATTATGAAGAATCTCTTGATAACTAGAAGACTGAACAAGAAAACATAAGTCTAAATGGCAGCAGAAAAGGTCACTTCCAAGCTTGAAAGTGCCAGATACAGCAGTGGCCCTAGGGTGATGAGTTAGAACCCAGCCCAGGGCAGGAGCAGCCATGCTGGCTGACCCCCTGCAAACCCCTCCACCTCCCATGGCCAGGCAGCAAACCTTGGGGCCATCTTCTTGCAGGTGAGAGCTGTGACTATGGGCTTGGGGGTCAGAGAGGCAAGGCAGTATCTGGGGTAAGGGATAGAGTGTGCAGGTAAAACCCAGGAGGAACAGGCGGCCTCAGAGCCAAGAAACGGGGCTTTTGAAGCATCTCTCCCCACAACACACCTGGGATCATGTCTCACACAAAGGCTGCAGTGAACAGATGCAGCCATGGCAGACAGCTTATAGAGAACAAATGTCCAATGTAAATATAGTCCCCTCACCAAGAAACACCAGACATTCAAGGCAAGTCAACACCACGACAGAGGAACAACCACGTGCAACAAACAGCCTGCACCAGGGAAGTGGTTCACAGAGCCAGTACAACGAATCACTAGACCACGCACACTTAACGTCCCCAGAAAGATGCAAGCAATATGGGCTCAGCCAATGCAGACTGGATGGAGAAAGAACACTGGAACAAAAGCCAGCAGGTGGACTGAATTTGCAGAATGGATACAGCCCATAACCGACTTGCTGAGCTGGAAGACTGAACTGAGGAACTCTCCCAGGATCCAGGAAAAAAAAAAAAAAAAAAAAGGCTGGACAGAATGAAAGAAAAGTCAAGAGAATGGAATCCCAGACGTTCCAACATTTCTGCTATAGGTGATTCAGAAGGGGAAAATGAAAAGAATGGAGAAGATAAACTCAAAGACATTCTAAGAAAAAAAATTGCCAGAATTGAAAAAAGACAGAATTGAAAAAAGCTTAAAAGGACACACAAAAGTACAGGGAAGATGCTGAGAGAGAAGACCACGTCTATTCACATTGTGATGAAGTTTCAGAACACAAGGCTCACAAGGAAAAGTCCTAAAAGCTGGAAGAGATATACTGCCTACAAAGAAATAGAATAAGATCGACTAATTGGCAATACCAGATACAAGAAGATAATGGGGGCATTATCCTTAAAGTTCCAAGGAAAAAGGATTTTAAAACTAGAATCTATATTCAGCTAAACAATGACTCAAGTATAAAATAGGGAAAAAACATATTTTTCACATATCCAAGGACTCAAAATATTTACCATCCACATACCTTTAATTAAACAATCACCAAATGATGCACATTAGTAAGGAGGAAAGAAATTCCAAGGGGAAAAAATAGGATATAAGAAACAATGGTACCTGCCCGATATGATGTGAATTGTGTCCCCCAAATTTACATGCTGACAGCCAAACCCCCTGTACCTCAGGATGTAAGTGTATTTGAAGATAAGGTCTTCAAAGAGGTGACTAAGTTAAAATGAGGCCATTAGGATGGGGTCCTAATAAGGATGGCAAAAGATATTCCATCCAAATAGTAACCAAAGAGAGCTGGGGTGACTATACTAATATCAAACAAAATAGATTCTAAGTTAAAAACGTTACAAGAGACAAAGAAGGATTTTATATATTGATAAATGGGTCAATCAATTGATTAAATATGTTATAAACACATAAGCATCTAACAACAGAGCCCCCAAAATATATGAAGCAAAAATTGACAGAATTAAGGGGAGAAATATAAGCTCTACAGTAATAGATGGAGACCTCAGTAACCCACTTTTAATAATGAATAGAACAACTAGACAGATGATCAATAAGAAACAATGATGAGCAAACAGTTACAGGAAAAAGTAGAACAAAGAGAACTTGATTTATTCTGCAAAAGGGAAGAAGCTTAAAAAAAACCTTTGAGAAAAAAAAAATCACAAGATAAGGTATTAAGACTAAGTCCAATGCATCATAAATTACAACAAATATAAAAGGGTTAACAAGAAAATTGAGAGGGAAAACATTAAAAGGGACAAAGGAGATTTTGTTACCAAGAGGAACTATCAACTATCATGAATGTTTATGTGCCTCACAACATGGCTTTGAAGTACATAAAGCAAAACTGAGAGAAATACAAAAGAAATTGGCAAAGACACTGTCACAGTAAGAGACTTCATAAAGCCCCTAAGAAGGGGACCAATAAGCATGGTTATAGAGGATTCAAAATAATTAACATGTTTGCTCCTAACGGATCTACAGAACTCTGTACCCAACAAACAGGGAAGACAAATTCTTCTCAAATACATGTGGAGATTTTACAAAAATTCACCATGTATTAGCCACAAAAAATTCAAGCAATAACGAAAAGCAGAAATAACATGTGGCATATTTGCTGATGAAAATATAACATTTTTTAAAAATTGCAGAATACCATCTCCAATCTATACACCAAAGAAATATAAAAACATAAATTAAAAGTTATTTTTAAAGGAACAATAAGGAGATCATAAACTGCTAGAATATAAGAGTTCAGTAAGGTGGCTAAATACAAGTTAACTTATCTCTCTCCAGATATTAAAACATATTGAGAAACAATAGGCTATAGTGGTACAGAAACAGATAATTAGATCGATGAACAAAAGCCTGGTAAACAACTCACCTATGTGTAGAAATTTAATGCATGATTAGGGTAACGTTTTAAATCAACACAGAGGTAAAAGGAGTATTCAATAACTGTTGGGATAATCTGTTAACAATTTGGAGAAAATTAAATTCCTACTTTGACCCTTTGCAGGAATAATTTGCAGATAGATTAATGACTTAAAAATTAAATAATGAATTCCAAAAGTTTTATAGGAAACAAAATTTAAAATATGCTTATAACCTTGGGATAAGAAAGGCCTTCCTAAACAAGGCATAATATGCTAATGTCATTTGGGAAAAGATTGATGAACGTGAGTACATCATAATTTAAAACTTCTGTGTGATGGAAAATAGTGCAACAAAGTTAATGCATAAGCTGTGTTCTAGGAAAACATCTGTAATATGTGAAATAAAGATTAATGTGCAGAACGACAATAAGAAAAAGACAAGGAATATGGTAGAAAAGGAAATTAGGAAAATGAACCAGCAAGTTATAGAGTTTTATGTGATCGATAAACATGAAGCAATACTTTGGCTCAGGAATAATAGAGGAAAAATTTGAAACAATAAGATTTCATTCTGCACCTGAGTTTTGTCAGCTATAAAACAGGAACAGTAAAAGACCCCACCTCAAAAGATTGTTATGGGATTAAGTGAGTCAATATATACAAGCAAAGCTCTTGGGGCAGTGCCTGGAACATAATCAACAATCTATAGGCATTAGCTATGATTACCTTTAGCACACTGCAGCAATCTGGGCAGCAAAAAATTTCAATTTTGGTAAAATAAAGTTCTGGCAAGAGTGTGAGGAGAAAATACTCTCACACTGTCTTGGTGAGACTATAAGTTGGTCCAGCCAATTTTTGTGGGCAATTTGGCAACATCCATTAAGACACACAATACATGTACCCTATACCTGGCAATTCCATGTTGGCACCTAAGCTAGAAAAACATTCACCTCTCTGCACAGGAGGCATGTGCAGACAAGGAAGAGCAAAGACTGGAAAAATTCCTAAATGCCCATCAATAGAGGGCTGATTACATTAAACATAATGCTTTTATGCTGCAGAAGACCTTGCAGGTGTCAATAAGAATGAGGTGGCACTTACACTAGCATGGAAAGATCTATAAGACGTATTTTTAAGTGAAGAAAACAAGTTGCAGAACAATAAGTATTGTATGACGCTACTTCGCAAAACAAAAATCACAAAACTAAAACATGTATTTCTGTAGCTACATACACATGCCTAGAGAGAGGTCTGGAAGGTGCCACGCCAGACTGACAGCCCTCCTCAGGCTGTGTACCAGCACTGATGATATGCTTGTAAAGGAAAACCTAAGAGCTTTGTCTACATTACTTGAAAAATTTAAAAGAATGTTTTCATGTATGAGTTTTTAGAAAAATATATATATATATAAAACCCAAACAACAATGCAACCTTGGCTACTTCATAACAGTGGGAGTAGAGTGCCCAGGTCCTAAGAGATAACAGCCCCACTGTGTGTTGGGAGGTCAGAAAACATCTGGAGTTCTGTGTCCAGTCTGAGCATCATGCTCTATCAGAATACTTCCCAATTTGCCCAGGATGACACTGGTTTATGCCTATTGCCCTGGTGTAATTATTAATAGTGCCTCTTCTTAGTCTTAAGAGTAAGTTTGATTTAAAGGAGCTCCAAAAAAAAACAAAAAACAAAAACAAAAAACCCAAAACAACAACAAAACACAACCAAAACCCAAAATAAAAAACTTAGGTAAAAGTCTCCCCAAACAGGAACAGGATCTATTTACTGAACAAACACTGATGAAAGAAATCAAAGACGGCCTTAATAAAGGGGGAGATATACCATGTTCATGGATTTAAAAACTTGACATGGACAAGATGTAAATTCTTGCCGAACTGATCTACAGATTTAACCCAATTTCAATAAAAATCACAGCAGGACTTTTCGTAGATAAAGACAAGCTGATTTTAAAAACTTATATGGAAAGGCAAAGAAACTAGAATAATCAAAAAGATTTTGAAAACCTGATTTTGAAACTACTATAAAGTTACAGTCATCAACAGAGTATTGGTGAAAGTATAGACACATAGATCAAAAGAACAGAAGAGAGTTCAGAAATTAAACCCACAGAAATATGCCCAAATGATTTTTGACAAAAGTTCAAAAGCTACTCAATAGAGGAAAGACAGTCTTTTCAATAAATGGTGATGGAATAACTGACAGCCCTATGCAAAACAATTAACTTCAACAGATACCTTACCCCTTATATAAAAATTAACTCAAAACTGATCACGTTTAAATATAAAACATCCAACTATAAAACTTTTAGAAGAAAACAAAAAATATTTGTGACAATGGGTTAGACAAGGAATTCTTAGACAAGACACCAAAAGCACAGTACATGGAAGGAAAAATCGACAAATTGGACTTCTTGAAAATTAAAAAGTTTGCTCTGCAAAAGACACTATTAAAAGAATGAAAATACAAGCTACAGATTGGGAGAAAATTTTTGCATATCACCTTTCAGACAAAGGACTTGATCCAGAACACAAAAGGAACTCTCAGAAGTTACCACTGAGAAAACAACACAGTTTTAAAATGGTCAAAAGACTTAGACATTTTATCGAAAAGGATATATGAATGCCAAATAAGCACATGATAAGACATCAGTATTGTTAGCCATTAGGGAAATGCAAGTTAAAACCATGATGAGATATTGATACCATGACACCCCTCTTTGCATCCTTAAAATAAAAATCACTGACAGTACCAAGTACCTGTGAAGACGTGAAGCAAATCGAACTCTCACACGTTGCTAATGGGACTGAAAACTGGCACATACAAGCCACTTTGGAAAACTGTTTAGGCAGTTTCTTATAAAGTTAAATATAAACTTACCCAGCAATCCCACTCTTCGATATTTCACCCTAGAAAAATGAAGACTTATGTTCCCACAAAATCCTGTACACGGATGTTTATAATAGCTCTCTATAATTACCAAAATGGAAGCTACCCCAGTATCCACCAATGAGTGAACAAACATGGTACATCCATACCATGGATACTACTTAGCAATAAAAAGGAACAAATTATTGATACACACGATAACATGGATGAATCTCAAAGGCATTACGCTGAATGAATGAAGCTAGTCTCAAAAGGCTACATACCGAGTGATTCCATTTATACAATACTCTTAAAAAAGAGAAAACTATAGTGTCAGAACCCATCAGTGGTTGCCAGGGTTGCGATGAGGGAAGAGTGGACTGCAAAGGAGCAGCTTCAGGGAGTTATTTGGGGTGATGGAGCTGTTCTGAGTCTGAATTGTGGTGGTGGTCACTTGAATCCATATATGGGCCAAAATTCATAGAAGTACACACTAAAGGGAGTCAATCCTCTATATGTTAGTTAAGACGAAAAGTGTCCTGGTTTGGACAGTAAGTTATAAGGTCAC
The DNA here is from genome assembly GCF_028564815.1 of Eubalaena glacialis. NCBI lineage: Eukaryota > Metazoa > Chordata > Mammalia > Artiodactyla > Balaenidae > Eubalaena > Eubalaena glacialis. The sequence goes on along the minus strand of NC_083728.1, from coordinate 92,774,542 downwards.
CCTGACTACCCAGGAGAAGATGGAGTTGGTGATTAACATGAAAACCCAAACAAGGACAGTGGAGGGACTTGGGATCACAAATACCAACAACGACTAACCTTGTTCTCGGGTGCTTTGTGCCAGGCGTGGCCCTGAGCCCCACAGAGCTGACGTCTTACTTAAATGTATCTGATAGATCCCGATGACACCCCCATTTCACAGAAGAGGAAACAGAGCTAAGAGAAGTTGGGAATTTGCCCACTGTCACAGAGCTCCTATTGGCAGAGGCCAGATTTAAACCGAACCTGTCCAGCCCCAAAGTTGAAAAAACATAGCCACTGAATCATGCTGCTTCTCCGCCTGCCGTTGCTGGGAAACCAAAGGCTAAAATAAGAACTGGTAATGTTCCACACGACTGTTGAACAGGGGAGGGAAGGAGGGAAAGGAGGAGAGGGCCACCTTCCCACACCTGAATGCTTGTCACCTGCCTGGGCCCCCTCTCCTCATCAGGTGTCACCTCTCATACATCACGGGTCACTAGGTAGGGAGACTGTCGGGGACACCCTACAGTGTCTTCCTGCATCCCCTACAAGGTTGGAGTGGATCAAAGTTCCTTCCAGCTCTAAGAATCCACGGTTTCTTCCTTCTTATGGAGGTGAAATTCACACAACATAAAATTAACCATTTTCAGTGTACAATTTAGTGGCATTTCATAAATTCACAATGCTGTGCAACCATTATTTTTACCTAATTCCAAACATTTCATCACCCCTAAAGGAGACCCCAAACCCATTCAGCAGTCAGGTCCTCCCCCCAGCCCTTGCCAGCCACTAATCTGCTTTCTGTCTCTTTGGAGTTGTCAATTCTGGACATTTCATATAAGTGGGATCCTACAATAAGTGGTCTTTTGTGTCTGGCTTCTTTCACTGAGCGTAAGGGTTTCTCCTCATTGTAGCTTGTGTCATTGCAACATCCCTTTGTATGGCTGAATAACAGCTTTACCACACTTTGTTTATCCATTCATCTGCTAATGTGTATTTAGGTTATTTCCACCTTTTGGCTTCTCCACTATTTTATGAATAGTGTTGCTATGAACATCCGTGTGCAGGATTTGTTTGAAAACCTGTTTTCGTTTCTTTTGGGTACCTACCTAGGAGTGGAATTGCTGGGTCACATCGTAATTCTGTGTTTAACCTTTTGAGGAACTGCCAGACTTTTTCACAGCGCCTGCACCATTTTACGTTCCCACCATGATTTCTTTTTTAATCACAAAATGCAATGGAAATTCAGAGAAGGCAGGCAGCAGTGCTGAGGAAAAGCCAGAACAGGTTTCATGGGGCTTAAGTGAGGCACACGACAGGTGGGCTCTGCACCGGCTGATGGCAGAGCAGGTGGTACGGGCAGGGAGCACCCTGGGGCAGAGCTGCAGGTGGGAGCAGGTGGGGCCTGCGTCTGGGTGACTAGCTGGGCTGAGTGCATACACTGAGTCTAGAAAGCTTACTTGACTGGTGGTTTGAGGGCCCTCTAGCAGAGGTGGCCTCGGGCATGTGTCACCAGTGCCCCTTTGCCACTGAGTATATAATGGGAAGTCTGCAATAAGAGGCAGACAGGCCTGGAGGGAGGGCGGTGGGCCTCGTAACGAGGTCATTCTTTTGTCCTGACCCCTCAGTGCAGAGGCAGGGCACCCAGAGCTGTCATCTGCTTCCAAATGTCATAAAAGAGACGCGTCACTTGGGGACGATACCAAACTAGATCTCGCGTGCGACTGAACCAGGGAATTAGCCAGCTCCCGCTTCTTCTCTCTCTGACTTTAAAATGAACTCCCAGAAGCTCCCACAGAGGGTCGGGCGAGCCAATTTTTAAAAAATTAGCTCAGCACGATGCCCACCGAGGTGCTCCATAATACTGGGAATGGCAGCAGGGGCTGAAGGGACGGCCTGAACCTTAAATGCTTCTCCTGCAGCCAACCCTCCCGCTCTGCTCTGGGGACCCGAGGGCTGTAGATACGTGAGAAAGATCTCCGCTGAGCCCAGGGGCTGCACTGCGGCCAGCTGCGGTATTTAACGTTGCACCATGATTTCTGGCGCCCAGGGCGGGTGTCTGTGTCCTGACCTCCTCTTTTTATAAGGACACCAGTCCTATTGGATTAGGACCCACCCTAGTGACCTCATTTTACATTAATCACCTCTGTAAAGACCCATCTCCATCTACAGTCAGAGGTACTCACCGTTAGAACTTTAACATGAATTTGGGGAGGGGACACAATTCAGCCCATAGCACTCCCCCTGCTCAGGGGCCTTTGGCATGGAGTGGCTCCCAGGCCAGCCCCCTCCTCACCTGGCTGAGTCAGGTGACTCTGCGCGGGCAGCAGGTTCCACACTCTGATTCCACAGCCCGCCCAGGGAAGTAATTAAGGGCATTGAGACTCTGTTACTTAAAATACCAACATTAGGCACTGACTCACCGCAGGCTGCATGCAGGAATCTCAAACCACTCTCATAGCACCATTAGTTAAAACTCACAGAATCTCGGTGGAACTTGAGGTGACTCATCCACCTGGCAGACGAGAAAGCAATGGTCCTGGAGAACGGAACTCTGAGAGTGCCCGTCTTCCACTTAGTAACGTTAGGGCACGTTAAGGCCTGGTTCTTAGAAACAGGTAAAGCTAGGATGCGGCGTTAGAAGGATATGGAATGTCAGGCGGCCAGAGTCTTGTTTTACCTGAGGGGCCGGGGTGACCCAACTCACATCACCCGAGATGCCCCTCCACCTTTGAGATCAAACAAGGCCACCGAGGGCAAGGCCAGTGTGTCTGGGGAGAAGGACCATGAGGGAATGGAGTTCGACGGCACCTGGTCTCGTGTTTCTTCCCATCCGTCCTGGGTCCCCCTGCGGCTCCTGGATCAAGGGATGGAGTTCAGTGGGATGACATTATCACCTGAGGCCTGAGCTTGGCCAGCAAAACACTGGGAGCTTCAACTGAACCCAAGATCCCAGGAAAACAAAGTTCTGGGGCTTTTATGACAAGTCCAGGCGTCTGACTCCAAAACAATAAAGTGCTAGTGTAACAACGTGTAATTTACATTAAATGTGCAGGAATCTACTCTTTGCCCTCCATGGCTGTTTCTGATTTTCCAGAATGTTCTCCCAGATCCAGGCTGAGAACGTCTTAAGGTCAAGGGCTGTTTCTCACCATCTCTGCCTCTCCTGGGTACACCTTAGTATCTCCTGTGAAGCTTTTACAGTACCAAGTTCAGAGCCCAGTCCCAAATAAGGACGTGACTAGCCCTGGTGTTGCCCAGGCAGGGTCAGCTTGGGAAGCTGCTTCAAACTTCCAGGCGGAGAACGTCTGCACCTAAGCTCCCGGCTTTCTCAGGGACCCAAGGTGGAGAAGGGCAGGGAGCCAGGACGGGAGGAGGAGCAGGAAGAGGGAGGGGCCCAGGTGAGACCCTCGGTGCCAACCAGTGTCTCTCAAAGTTCACTGCACGGAGGAATCACCTGGGGCTCTTTTTTTTAAAATTTATTTTATTGAAGTATAGCTGACGTGCAATGTTGTGTTAACTTCTACTGTACAGCAAAGTGCTTCAGTTATACATATATACATTTTTTTTCATATTCTTTTCCATTATGGTTTATCCCAGGAAATTGAATATAGTTCCCTCTACTATACAGTAGGACCTTGTTGTTTATCCATTCTATATATAATAGTTTTTTTTTAATTTGCCTTCTCAGTTATTGTTTTCTTTCTTTCATTTTTTTTTTTTTGACCGCACCATGCAGCATGTAGGACCTTAGTTCCCCGACCAGGGATCAAACATGCGCCCCCTGCATTGGAAGCACGGGGTCTTAACCACTGGACCGCCAGGGAAGTCCCTCACCTGGGGCTCTTGAAATGATACAGAAAGTCTGGGGTGGGGTCTAGGAGCCTGGATTTCTAACGAGAATCCAAGAGACATCAGAGCTGCTGGTCTAATGACCACACTTTTGAGAAGAGAAAGGAGCACCAGAGAAGAGCTGTCAGTAAATACAGAGAAAAACATTACTTAAAATGCTTTTAGGACCTCCCTGGTGTCCAGTGGGTAAGACGCTGCGCTTCCACTGCAGGGGGTGCGGGTTCCATCCCTGGTTGGGGAACTAAGATCTCGCACGTTTCACGGCACGGCCAAAAAAAATGAAAAATGCTTTCAGCTGAATTTCCAGTTAAATGCATACACATTTCTCTCTGCTCTCTCCTGAAATTGCACCAGTTCAACAGTAAAGGAATGTGTGTGGGGGTGTGTGTGTGTATCTTCACATGGTCGTAGAGAATGGAGAAGACCACAGCAGATGAGAGGTGTCAGCAAAATTTTGGAAAATGGAAAGCAGAAAGGGACCACTATTTTGGGGAAGATTATGTGGTCTAAAAGCACTTCCACCAGAATGTATCTAAAATGCCAGATAAAATACTTTAAAATATTTATTAAAGTGCATAACTGACCTGGCAAGACACTAAGAGAAGTCCTCAGGGGCCGAAAGTGCATCGGCTGCACAAGTCCGGAGAAGTTAGGGAGGGAACAGGCGCTCAGGCTGCCCCGAAGGCCTCTCCTAAGCCCAGGTGAACCGATCAGGGCCAGATCGCAATGGGGAGTCAGACCAGAGACCCTGGCCTACAGCATGGGACCCCTCAAGGGCTGCATTCCTAGAGAAGTGATGAATTACACAACCCACAGACGGACACAGTGAGGAAACCCATCTGTCTCAGCCTTAGCTGAGTGGAGGGGAAAGTCTTCTCTCTGAATTTGCAGCCACCGCTTTCATGTGGCTTGAGGATCTTAATTCACCCGACTTCATGGACCAAAAAGCACCAAGCTGAGGATTTAATTTAAATCACCCCATACTCTTGTGCTGCTGGTGGAAATATAAGTTAGTACGACCATTTTGGAAAACTGTGAGTATTAAAGCAGAGGTATCCTGTGGATGCCCACCACCCTTAGTTCCATTCCTACGTATGAATCTGAAAGGAAGGCATGGTATGTTCCCACAACACGTGCACAAGAAGTCTGTAGAAGCACTGCCATCATCCCCCAAGTGGGAACCACTCACGTGCTCACCAGCCATAGAAGAGATAACCAAAATGGGATATTATACAACAAAGCAAAATGAGCCCTGCCGCTCACGCGTCTACCTGGATGAACCTCACAGACATATGCTAAGTGAAAGAGGCCAGGTACGAAAAAAGAGCACAGACTGGATGATTCTATTTACATGAAAACAGGCAAAACTATGCTCAGGACAGTGGTGACCTTTGAAGGGAAGAAGTAACTTGAAGGAGCAAGAGGGAATTCTGTAGTTCTGATCACTTTCTGTTTCTTGGTCACAAAAGCTGTTCACTAATGATTTGTATTTTTTTGTACGTATGTTATAGTTCAATAAAGTGTTCACATTAAACAAACAGTGATCCCTTCATACTACACCTAGTCATCGGCAGAACAAACCCACGTCATCTTTGGGGGGAGCAAACCCTCAATCGGACTTCCAAATTTTCCTGTAGATAAAGTTTCAAAGAACATGAGCTCACGATTTTAAAGAAATCATAAAATGAAACAAAGCCCAATAACCAATAGTTAGCAGGACAGCAAATGCAGCATCAGATACACAAGGAATTCAGATATTAGAAGCTGATCAAATACAGAATATAGAATTATGATATTTAGTATGTTTAAATAAATAAAAAAGAGAAGCAAAACATAAAAAGTAAATAACCACTCAAGATAAACAGGCAGACTTCTAAAATAACCAAACAGAATTAGAAATGAAAAACTATAATCACTGAAATTAAAAATTTTATGACTAAAATGGTTAGAGATGAAATCATGTGGAATTTGGGATTTGCTTTAAAGCAATCCTGTGAGGGGAGAAGTGGTGGGGTGTAAAGATATACAGGAAGGGACTTCCCTAGTGGCGCAGTGGATAAGACTCTGCGCTCCCAATGTAGCAGGCCTGGGTTCGGTCCCTGGTTGGGGAACTAGATCCCTCAGGCATGCTGCAAGAGTTCGCATGCCACAACCAAGGAGCCCTGGAGCTGCAACTAAGGAGCCCGCCTGCCACAACTAAGACCTGGTGCAACCAAATAAATAAATAAATATTAAAAAAAAAAGATATACAGGAAGAAGGGCCATGTGTGGATAATTACTGAACTTGGACAATGGGAAAAGGGAGGGGGTTCCTTATTTGAATCTCTCTATTTTGTATGTTTGAAATTGTCCTTAGTCATGTGGTTTTTAAAGCCCTCAAAGGATGGTTAAACAGTAGAATAGATACACCTGAGGTGAGAATTAGTCAACAAAAAAATAGATGTGGAAATATTACTTGGCCACTAAAGAAATGAAATATTGCCATTTGCAGCAACATGGATGAACATAGAGAATATTATACTTAGTGAAGTCAGACAGAGAAAGACAAATACTATATGATATCACTTATATGTGAAATCTAAAAAATAACACAAATGAATCTATACACAAAACAGAAACAAACTCACAGACATGGAAAACAAACTTACAGTTACCAAAGGGGAGAGGGAGGAGGGGAGGGACAAATTAGGAGTATGGGATTAACAGATACAAACTACTATCCAAAAATAGATAAGCAACAAGGATTTACTTTTATATGCACTGGGAAACGAAAAACTCATATGACTTGCTTTACTGAGGTGGTCTGGAAGCGAACCCGCAGTATCTCCAAGGTGTGCCTGTGTAGTTGCTTCAGTAAAACAAAAACACAGGTGTAGAGAAAGCACTTGATAAAATTTGACATGCATTCCTGATAAAATATATTGGCGAACTACGAATGGAAAGGAAAGAAACATTCTTACCTAATTAAATATATCCACAAAAATCCTCTAGCAAACACAATAGTTAAAGGTGAAGCTTTGAAAGCTTTTCCCTCAAGATTGAGGCCAAAGCATAGATGCTCACAATTACTGCTATTATTCAATGCTTTACTGGGGATGCCAACCAGCACAGTAAAAAAATAAATGAACAAAAGAAAAAGAAACAAAGGATCTAAGAAATGGAAAAAAAGAAAAAACTGTCATAATTCACAAATGATATTTTCTACATAGAAAAATGAAAAAAATCTAGAGATTAATTATCAGAATGTTAAAAAGAGTTTAGTATAGTTATGAATCCAAGGTTAAATATGAAAAAGATCAACTGTGTTTCTCTACATTAGTAACAACATAAATGCAAAGTTTTAAAAGATATTCTTTATAATAGCAGTAAAAAAACAAAAGATATTAGGAATAAGTTGAACAAAAACTAAGCAAGACCTTTATAGAGAAAATTTTAAAGCTTTATTGGAAGACATTATAGAGGACCTTTAAAAATGGGAAGACAAACCAAGTTCACAGATGAAAAAACTTATTATCATAAAGATGCCAGTCCCCTCTAAATTGATCTACAAATTTAATACAATTGAAATCCCAACAGAGTGTTTAATAGAACACGAGAAGCTGCATCTCAAGTATGTAAGGAGAAGCAAAGGACCAAAAGAGTCGAGACACATCTGACAAAGAACGTGGTCAAGTAGACTGGTAAAGCTAATGTAAAGCAGTAAGTGGCGAGGATGGTAGCTGTTCCTGAAATTCCATTCTCTTTTTCTCTGGGTGCATGGACTGAGTTCTTCTCAATGCAATGTGAACAAAAGTACTGTGCTTTGCTTCTGGGCCAGGTCCATACTAAACCTCCCATATGTACACCTTTCTGCCCTATTCTTTCTGCTGCCTGGATGCAAACAACACTGTAGCCTAGGCATGGTGAGGCACATGATGGAAAGAGCCTGGGTGCCTGAAGCACTGCATGGAGAAGAGCTATCCTGCTGACCTGAAAGCCACCCTGATTTTACATAAGGAAAAATATATACACCTCTTGCTCTTTAAGACCTTGATATCTGGGGGTCTATCTGTTACACAGTGTAGCCGACCCTAACTAATATCTTACAGTAATGAAGACAGCTTGGTATTGACCTCTGGTTTCAGCTACAACATGTAAAGAGCTTGGAAGTTATCATTTCCATCCTTACAAGAAAAAGCTGGACAAACTGAAAATCAACAATTTTCTTGGACCCATCAGAGAACTAAGGTCACAGGACAAATGGCCACCCTGAAAGCCCGAGAGATGGGGACATCTAGAAGAATACAGCAAATGAGACCTACTTATAGGGAGAAGAATTTGCTGGAGCCATAAACAGGAAGGAACACTTAAATGGTGATTTTGATGAATTGCTGGAGGCTGAGTGAGGACTAGCGTGAAAGTGAAAAACTGGAGGGGACACAGGCTTAGGAGGCCACCACACTTTTTTGGGTTTACCCCCAGGAACCCCTCCAGGTTTTCATGGTGAGGATCCCAGAAAGACCCCCTGGTGTCTCTGGCAGAGGGAGGGGAAGACGAACCACTGTGAAGTAGACCCAGAGCCTTAGTCATAACAAAGGCCTCTTCTCCAGGGGAGAGGACTTGGCCAGATGCAATTCAGAAGCCTTATCCCACCCAGGGGAAGAAGTTCCTCCCTTCTCTGGATCCCTCCAGCCTTCCTGTCTCACCAAAGCGGGAGGGGAGACCATAGTCAACAGAATCAGGCTTCAAGGAGACAGACTGGGAATGCTGCACCTGGGGAGGGAGTGGCGGGCAGGGGCAGAGGGAAAAACTACATCACCAGAGAATCCCTCGTGAACGCCTCAGCCCCGAAACACAGCCCACGAAAAGACTGAAATTTCGTCGTCGATTATAGACCATTCCCCTCCCCCCACAGCAACAGGGCTCCAGTACCACGGTGGTTACAGCCACAAAAGCTGAAAAAACCAGACTCTCTTTAAGGAGGAGAACAGAGGGAAGCCCAGGGTCAAGAAGGGAGACACAAGCAGGGGTACTCGAGGAGCTGAAGCTTCTGGCACCTACAGCTGCAAAAAATACCGAATGGAGCCCAAAGCCTGGCCAGATTAATAGGTACCCTCACACTTAAAGCCCTAACGCCCTCTTTGCCTCAGTTCCTATTACCCAACACAGCATGTATGTCTCTCAATAAGAAAGCACAAGGTATGCCAAAAGGCAAGAGAAAATACATTTTGAAGTGACTACCAAGAAAAAACACATTTTGAAGTAACAAAGCAATGATCAGAACCAGACTCAGATATGACACAAATACTGGAATTACTCTAGACAGAGAACTTAAAATAACTATGATTAATAGGTTGAGGGTGCTAATGGAAAAACTGGACACCATGCAGAAGGGTAACGTAAGCAGAGAGAAGGAAGCTCTTAGGGAGAATCAAAAACACAGTGTCAGAAATAAAGTGTCTTTGACAGGCTCATTAGTAGACTGGATGTGGCCAAGGAAAAAAGTCAGCGAGCTTGAGTATAGGTCAATACAACTTCCAAACTGAAATGTAAAGAGAAAAAAGAATGAAAAGAAAACAGGGCAGAATAAGCAAGAGTTATCGGATGATATCAAAAGTGTAGTATAATGTGATGAGCAGAGGGAGAAGCAAAAGAGAAGAAAGCAAAACAAACAGTTGAATTAATAATGGCCAAGGGGCTTCGCTGGTGGCGCAGTGGTTGAGAGTCCGCCTGCCAATGCAGGGGACACGGGTTCGAGCCCCGGTCTGGGAGGCTCCCACATGCCGTGGAGCAGCTAGGCCCGTGAGCCACAACTACTGAGCCTGTGCGTCTGGAGCCTGTGCTCCGCAACAAGAGAGGCCACAATAGTGAGAGGCCTGCGCGCCGTGATGAAGAGTGGCCCCCACTTGCCACAACTGGAGAAAGCCCTCGCACAGAAACGAAGACCCAACACAGCCAAAAGTAAAAATAATAAATAAAAAAAATTAAAAAAAAATAATGGCCAAGAACATTACTAATAGTTGAATTAATAATGGATCTGTAACCAAACCACACAGATCCAGGAAGTTCAGAGAATACCAAGCAGGGTAAATAACAAGAAAAACACACCTGGGCACATTAGATCCAAATTGCAGAAATCCAAAGATGAACAGAAAATCCTGAAAGAAGCCAGAGAGGGGGAAAACACCTTTCCTATGAAGAGATGATGATAAGAATCACAGTGGCCTCCTTACCAGAAACCATGCAAGCAAGAAGGGAGTGGAGTGAAATACTGCAAATATTAAGAGAGAAAAGACGACCAGCTCAGAAGTCAATTTCCAGCGAAATCGTCCTCAAACGTGAAGGAGAAATGAAGACTTTCTCAGATAAACAAAAATGGAAGAAATTTATGGCCAACAGGCTTGCCCTGCAAGACGTGTTAGAAGAGGATCTTCGGGCAGAAGAAAAACAACATAAAGAAAGGAAGGGCATTGGCGCAGGAATAAATAAAAGTCAAATAAGATCTTTTCTTTTCTTTTTTTGGTCCCGCCCATTGGCTTGCGGGATCTTAGTTCCCTGACCAGGGATGGAACCCTGGCCACCACGGCAGTGAAAGCATCGAGTCCTAACCACTGGACCGCCAGGGATTTCCTTATTTTTCTTATTCTTAATTGATCTACAAGATTACTGTTTTTTAAAGTAATCATCGTAACAACATATCTCATAACTGATAGTGGATGGTGAGTGAAATGACAGACGACAATCTCAGAGGGTCGGGAGGCAGGAACTGGGAACACTGGGTTATAAGGTGCCTGCTCTACATGTGAAACCATCCAGTGTCATTTCAAGGGGGACGTGGATTAGTCAAAAATGTATTTTCTTAACTACAGGGCAACCACTAACAACAACTTAACAAGAAGTACAATTGATATGCTGAGAGAGGTAAAATGGGATCATGAAATGCTCATTTAAAACCTGAGAAGGCAGAAAACAAAGGGGGAAAAAGATAGCCTGGTATTTTTTTTTTTTTTTTTTTTTTTTGGCAAAAGACAAATAGATCTAAGGAACAGAAATGTGAGCTCAGATTTAGAGCCAGGGATATAATGCAGGAGAAACTCGCCACCACAGGTCAGAGGGGAAGGGATGGGGCTGGGATAGCCCTTTGGAAATTAATTTAATTTAACTTAACACATTTAATTGGATTTCAAACCACTCACAAAAATAAATTCCACAGACTGAAATATGAAGCCTTTTTGTTAGTATTCTTTATAATATATGTATATATTCTTTTGTTTGATTTTTTTAAAAAAGAAATTTAATTTATAATGTAAAAATGTCTAATGTGAGTAGAGAAGGAGAAAACCTAAGTGCTTAATGGTAGAAGAGCTGGAAGGAACAAAAGCCAATTTGCTCTGCAGAATCCCAGAAAAGGCCAGAAAATAGAGGTACCTTGGACCACAGAAGGCGGACAACCAGGGTGGGATTACCACCAGGAGGATGGGCTGAAGATATGTAAAAGGGGCAGTTAAACCCCCAGACTCTCTCCCCAGCTCTGGCAGAAGGAACGTTTACTCACTGGAAAACCGGACTCCGGTGTGAGGGATAAAGGGTCATCCAAAAAGTAGGTGATTAAAATGTCGGAGGAGTGGGGAGGGGTGGGCTGGAGAACTGCTATTTTTTATTATAAGCCATGTGGAAGTATTTGATATTTTAAAGCAATACATATATTAGGTAAAGATAAAAATTAAACTTAAAAAAAAAAAACAACAAACCAAAAATTATGGTCTCTCTGGACTTAGTCGTTAGGATGGCTTTCTCCATGCTGGTCCAGGGCACAGACCAGGAAGCACTGCCCCAGGAGCCCAAGCCTCCCCAAAGGCAAATCTTGTCCCTCAGCTTTGCAGGACATCAGCGGGGCCAGGTCTCCAGGAGAGGCAGTGGTCCAGGGAGTAAAGGATGCTCCTGTAATGACTTCAAAATTTCTTCCCAACTTTGTCTTTCTCTTCTCTTTCATTTTTTCCCCAAACTCAATAATCTATCATTTACCTAGCCTTGCTTCAGGCGATGTCATTAATAACAATAGAAAAAGCATTTTTCGCTTGTCACCTTTCTCCAAAGGAACTCAGATTGTCTCTAAACATTAAAGTGCATACAAAGTACCTAGGAATTTTGTTAAAATGCAGATTCTAATTCAGCCGGCCTGGGGTGGGGCCCGAGAGTCTGCATTTCTAACCAGCTCTCAGGTGAGGCCAATGCTGCTCGCCCATGGACCACACTCTGAGAAGCAAAAGGACATAAAGCAACTTTATGGGGTGACGGAAATCTTTTACGTCTTGCCTGTGGTTGTGCTTTCATGGGTATATACTTTTATCAAAATTCCCTGGACTGTGTACTTAAAATGGGTGTGTTTTATTGTACGTACGTTATCCTTTATTAAAGGAAAAATCCATTCTAGATGGGTTATAGATCTAAATGTGAAAGATGAAACAATAAAGCTTTTAGGAGGAAACACACACTTTGGGGTAGGCATATCTTTCTTTCTTTTTTGTTTTTTTGAACCACACATATAATTTTAATTTTTAAGTAGCCACATTAAAAAATGTAATGAAACTAGATGAACTAATAAGGCGTATCTTTCTTAAACAGGACTCAAAAAAGAGTGAACCATGATGGAAAAACCCACATGAGCTGGACTACATTAAAATTAAAAACTTCTGTTCATCAGCAGACTCTAATAAGAGAGCGAAAGAGCAAGCTATAAACTGGAGGAAGATATCTGCAATACGTTTATCTGACAAAGGACTCCTCATATATAAAGAAGTACTCCAATTCAATAAGAAAAAGACACGACAACAGAAAAGTGGGCAAAACTCTAACAGACACTTCACAGAGGAGGACAGCCAAAATGGCCGATCAATACATGAAAAGGCACTCGGCCCAGCCACAAGTGAAACGCAAATTAAAACTGCACAATGCTTTGTTTTGACTGCACACCCACTGAAATAGCTAAATGAAGAGACAGACAATGCTGTGTGAGAAAAGATGTGGAGCAACTGGAACGCTCTTCCACTACTGATGGGGTGTAGTTTGCAACAACGTTCTTGGAAAACTATTTGGTAGTATTTATTAGAGCTGAATATAAACATAGTCTAAGATCCAGCAAATCCACTCTTGGGTGGAAATACAAGCCCGTGTCTCCAAAAGGTAAGTGTAAGAGTGCTCAGAGCAGCCTCATTCATAATGTCCTCAAATTGGAAACAACTCAGTGATCCGTCAGTGGTAGTCTCGATAAAATGTGCAACAGTCATAAAATAGACTCTTGCTGGCAATAAAAACATGGAAGAACTACTGCCACCTGCAACAATGTGGATGCATCCAGGGTTATCAGAAAAAATACAGGGCGCCCAGTTAGATTCGTATCTTGAATAACCAATCATTTTGAAGAAAGTGAATGTCCCGTGCAGTATTTGGGACAGACTTATACTAAAAATTACTATGCTATGAAAAGCCATTATTGTTTTTCATTAAAATATTATTTTTCAGGGCTTCCCTGGTGGCGCAGTGGTTGAGAATCTGCCTGCCAATGCAGGGGACACGGGTTCGAGCCCTGGTCTGGGAAGATCCCACATGCCGCGGAGCAACTGGGCCCGTGAGCCGCAATTACTGAGCCTGCGCGTCTGGAGCCTGTGCTCCCAACAAGAGAGGCCGCGATAGTGAGAGGCCCGCGCACCGCGATGAAGAGTGGCCCCCGCTTGCCACAACTAGAGGAAGCCCTCGCACAGAAACGAAGACCCAACACAGCCATAAATAAATAAAAATAAATTTTAAAAAAATTATTAAAAAAAATATATTATTTTTCATCTGGTCACGTTCTGTTTCTTGATCTGGGTGCTGGGGACACCGTGCGTTCACTTTGCGAAAATCCGTCGTGCTGCACACTTAGGATGTGTGCACGCCTCCTGCATGAATGTTATGCATCCATAAAGTTTACTTAAAGACACAGCTCATCCTGGCCCACGTCCCATCAGAGGGGGCCCTCCGTGCCTCTTGCCCCCAGTCTCCCATCTGTTCTCCACACCGCTGTGTGTGATCTTTCGAACCTGCACATCCATCCTGGCTCCCAGTCATGGCTCAGTCACCCCAGTGTCTGGCGCTCGCCCACAGGACAGCATCTGCCCCCTCGGCAAGGCATCTGGGGGCTCTCGGTGGCCCCTCCTCCCCCGTCCCCACATCTTCCCGTCTTTTTGCCAACACTGACACTCATCACACCTCCACGGCTGGGCACGTGCGGTTTCTCTCCTTAGAGGGCCCTTCCCACGTCTCTGCCTGGCAAAAGCCTCATTATTTTCCAAGTCTCATTTCAGCTTCTATCGGCCCTGGGGGTCTCTGTCTCCCTGGGCAGACCCGGGTGGCCCTCTCTCTCACACCCGTCTTCAATGCGTGCCTCCTTTATCTTGCAACTGACTGTCTCCTCACCTGAGTACAGGCTTATTGGGGTGAGGACCCCGCCCTTACATCTGTTTATCCCTGGCACCTAGCGGACTGCCCGGGAGTGGCAGGCACTGGGTACTCGTTAAGGGATGAATAAAAGGATAAGGGTAGTAATGGATGTTAACGAACGGGGATCAGGCAAGGGATGTAAGCAAATGGCTCATGCTAGATTATAGGTTTGTCAGGGGCCCTTCTGAACTTTCTCCAGGGCATCCTGCTAACGAGCATGGCACACCTGTATCACGAGTGCGCACCTGTCCCAACCATGCCTCCCTGGATGTCTTGCCTGCCTCATGGCACTTGGGAGGTGGTATCTCATCTAACTTCCTGTGGGAAGGGAAGTCTTATCCCCACTTCACCAATGACTTCAACGACTTGTCCAAGGTCGCCTGCTGGGAGAGGGAGAGCTCACGCGCACTGCACCCATTAGTCTGTGGATAACACCAGGCACTGAATCACTGAAATGCCTCACGGAGCAGAAAAGGCAAGGCAGGAAGTGTCAGTGCCCACTCTGCCTTAAGCAGCTCTGTGACTCAGGTAGCCTTTCTGGTCCCTCTCAAATCAGTCTCTGTGGGTGGCCAGCCCCTCTCCCGTGGAATGGCCCGTGGGGAAGGGACATCACCCTAAACCCCCAAACACAGCACTCAGCCCTGTCCAGAGACTCTCAACTGCTGCCTGAGATTTTCAGGTTTTAAGCAAAACAAAAAATCTGATTCACTGTTTCCAGTCCTACAGGAAACTCAAGTCCTTTATTTTTCTGCCACTTAAAAAAAAAAAAAGAAAAAAGAAATCAAACCTTTATGTCTTAGAAGAGTTCTGAATGCTTCTCATTTCACACTGTGCCGAACACTGTTCATGACAAAGGCTGCAGGAGGGAAGAAGGAAATGAGACGCACTCGCCAATAAATAAGAGCCTGAGCAAAGAAACCAGCTCAGAACACACCACTGGCAAGAAGAAATGCCCCAAAGCTTTGCTTACACCAAATAATGTAAGAACAGATGGCTCCCCTGGGTCTCTGGGACAAGTTAATGCACACGGGAAGCTGCAAACAGACTCTCTTTGGGATTTTGGCAGAAAACACGGGGCATTAACAACATTCAAGGTGAAAGAGGGGAGAATTGTAGATTGGGGGAAGGGATGCTTTTTTCATCAGGTAACAAAAATAGCTATATCTGGATATCTCCCCTGGATTCCCACAGGCTGCAGGGCAGGTGCCTGCTCCAGAAATTAACCGGAGCTGTGCTCAGCAGCGCTCCGGGGAGACCCACCGCTCCCAACTGCCCAACCGGAGAATTAATTTAATTCCAGACATTTGGATAATACAGATGAACCCTTGAGGGAGACAAAAATTTACTTTGGGAAGATTTTTCCCCACCTGTTGTGCAGAAGTGTCACAAAGTGGTGGGGTGATGGTGGGAGGGTAAGACGGTGCTGAGTAGCTGAAAGGCTCTGGAGAAGGCTTCCTGGTTTCACCTGCCCCGGGGGCTGTGAAAGATGCTGAGATCTTCCAAGCACAGAAAGATCACCCCCACACCCAACATCCATATTAATCCCCTTTCTCATCATCACTAGGGAAATCCAAATGGCACTGTCTTGCCCGAGGTGGGGGGCAGGGGCAAAAATGAAAGCAAAGGCTTCTTGCCCAGCCCTAGAAGACGGTTCAGAGGAAGGCATGACTAACACAAATCATGACCAGGGAGGTCCGTTAATAACAATGAAACCTTGCATTTATATAACGTTCTGTTATTTTCCAAGCAATTTTTCACCCACTATCTCATACGCTCCTCAGAGCAATTTTGTGTGGTAGGAAGGCAGGGATTATTTATCTCCACCTCGCTTGCGAAGAAACAAAATCTTGGGACAGTGAAGTGATTTGCTCAAGGTCAGGGCGCGATCACAGATTTTTAAAGCTGGAAGGGTTCTTGGTGGTGAGGAGCCAGGGCAGGGATGACTAATGGGGGGCACCCGGGCTCCAATTGTCAGTTTCACACCCACAGCAGACATGGGCAATCGATCACAGAACTCTCTTCCGCGGAGCTGGCCCTCAAGGTGAAACCCATTTGCCATCCCCGGCCCCGTCTCCTGTCTCACTTCACTTATGAGGAAACTGAGCCCAGAGCAGAGAAGGGACTTGGCCAAGACGGCCCAATGGGTTAGTGGCCCAGCACCCGAATCTCACCCCTGCCTTCTGAGCCCCGGGTTCTCTCCAGCACATCATCTCCAGCTGTGCCCCATCTGTTAGGGGTACAAGTCGCCTGAAAGATGCACCAACAAGGCATGGGAATGACATTCTTTGTGACCGAGCCAGAACACTTGGGTTTTCTGTGCTGAGCGAGTGGACACATTCCTATTTCTAAGAGAGGAATCAAAGACCACCCCAAGGTTTCAAAGCTGAGCACTTGGCAGGATGGGAGAGAGGACTTAGGGATGGGAAAATCGGAAGTTTGGTTTTGGATCAACTCCATGTCCGGGTTAGTCAAGACCACTGGCTACTGAAGTGCACAGTTCAGGAGGGGAGGCCTGGCAGGAGGTATAAACTTGGGAGTCATGAACACAGAGGTGGCTTTGAAGCCATGAGACTAGATGAGACCATCCAGGAAGGAGTGCAGAGGGAGAAGAGGCCGAGGCCCTTTGACCTTAGAGGTCAGGGGACACAGAAGAATCAGAAAAGAGAGACTAGGAAGGAGTGGCCGGGAAGGCGGGAGAAACCAAGAGAGGGAACCCACGCCACACTCCGAGGAGGAGAGGTAGACAGACTGAGCTAATGCCCCCGAGGACTAAGAGTGGACCTGGACCTGGGGACTCTGGGGGCAGAAGTCTGACTGAAGTGGGTCCAGGACAGAATGCGGGGACAGGAAATGAGGACAGACAGTGTAGACAACACTTTCAAAGAGACCGTCTGTAAAGGTGTGATGGCTGAGTTGCATCCCCCCAAATTCATATGCTGAAGCCCTAGCCCCACTACCTGTAGTTGGAGATAAAGCCTTTAAGGAGTGACTGAGTTAACGTGAGACCGTTAGGGTGAGCCCTAATCCAGTGGGGCTGGTGTCCTCGTAAGAAGAGGAGGTTGGACACACAGAGAGACACCAGGGGTGCATGCACACAGAGGGCTGACCACGTGAGGACACAGCTAGAAGGCGGCCACCTACAAGTCAAGGAGAGAAGCCTCAGGAGACACCAGCCCTGCCCACACCTTGATCTCGGACTTCCAGCCTCCAGAACTAGGAGAATAAACTTCAATTGTTTAACCCCCCTTCCCCCGCGCCACTCCCCGGTCGGCAGTACTCTGTTACAGCAGCCCCGACAGACTAACAGAAAAGGGGTACAGAGCAAGGCAGTGACAGCTACAAGGGAATATGAAATCAAAGCAGGTTTGGGTTTTTTTCTTTAAAGATGGGGGGAACTGCAGCATATTTGTACTCTGGTCGGAATGATCCTTGGAGAGAAGGAAAAAAGTTGATGATACTGGAGAAAAAGGAGACAACCGCCATAGAAGCATCTCTGCATGTACAAGGTGGCTCTGGCGCCTGCGTGGAGGCAGAACCAGGCGGGTGGAGGAGGAGGCCGGGGGCCCGGAGAGGCCGGGGGCCAGGGGAGGCCGGGGGCGGCTGGTGGGTCGAAGGAGGAAGGATGGTCATCAGCTTAGGGCACGGGAGCCTCTTGGGCCCAGGTAGTCTGACATAAATGGTTGGGTTTCAAAAGCATATTTTTAAATCAGTTAAGAAAGATACAACATTATACAGAATTGCTATACAAAACTGAGGGGGAAGGAGATTGACCCATTCCTTGGGGACAGCCCTCTGCTCTGCTGTAGTCGGGTGGTCTCCCCTACTCGGAGCAGTTATAGGAAACCACCCTCTCCTTCCTAGGGCCACTTTCCTTTACAGCCTAAAACCTCCCCAAACTCAGAACGCCTGCGTCTCCAGGGCCCCGTGACAGAACCTCCTCTAGGAGTACAGAAGACACGATTTTTGAGGATGGAGAACTCCCACAAGGAATTGGGAATCGCCATGCGTCTCTGCCTCCCACCCGCAAACCGGCATGGCTGTGGCCTCAGCTCCCCAGGTGCCACGGAGCTTCACAAGTTGATTTTGAAAAGCATCTGAGAACTGAAGCCAGGAGACTCGGAGAGAAGTGCAAGGTATCATTATTATTCAACCGCACACTCCCCCACACCCCCCCGAACCAGCCACACTTGAATCCCTTTTTAAAAAGGCCATTTCTTCTTAGAAAAGTTCAGTGAATGACCGAATCCTTACTCAGAGGCAGGGAACGAAGCACTAATGTCAATAAAACGCAGTTTTACTTCGTATCAGCATTCATCCACTGAAATAACAATTGGCTAAACCTCCAGTAATGCTGGCACAAGGTTTCTGTTCGCCCTCAGATTAAAAAAAAGTGGGTCATCACCACCAAGACTTCTGCAAGAGTGTTCACAGCAGCTCTCACAATAGCCCCAAACTGCACACGACGCTCATGTTCCTCAGCGGTAGGATGGATACATAAATTGTGGTAAACGCTCACAGTGCAACACTATACGGCAAGGAAAAAACCCCAATGACTGCTACACACATGGATGAATCAAGTCGGAGACACAAGAGCACACTCTGTGTGATGCCATTTACGTGACATTCAAGGACAGGCAAAAAGGGTGGGGGGCTTAGCAACCGGGAAGGAGCATGAGACCCCTACCCCCTGGAGGCCTGGAAAGGACCCATGTCTCGATCTGGATGATCGGCTACGTGGGTGGGTGTGAAACCTCCCCCATAGTGCACTTCAGATTTGGGATGTGTACTGTGTGTGTGCTCTGCCTTAATTTAAAACAAATCCCTTTTTTTTTTTTTTTTTTTTTAAACCAATCAATTTTGCCTTTCCACAGGAGCGCGGAGGCCCTGTGATTTCTCTTACTGGGACACAGCTGAAATCAGAAGTCACTGCGAGAGGAACTCTCTTCCTGCAACCCAGCAGGTTGGGAATCAGGACAGCTAAGACTAAGCGGGACAGCAGTTCATGGGGACCACCCTTGCTGTTCTCTTCTGAACCTGACTTCTCCTTCTTGTTTTCTTAATCAAAATGATAACAGTTGCTCAGGGTTAAAAAACAAACAAAAGAAAAGGACACAAAATGAATACTAGAGGAGAAGACTCAAATCAATAGAATTAGAAATGAAAAAGGAGAAGTAACAACTGACACTGCAGAAATACAAAGGATCATGAGAGATTACTAGAAGCAACTATATGCCAATAAAATGGACAACCTGGAAGAAATGGACAAATTCTTAGAAATGCACAACCTTCTGAAACTGAACCAGGAAGAAATAGAAACTATGAACAGACCAATCACAAGCACTGAAATTGAAACTGTGATTAAAAATCTTCCAACAAACAAAAGCCCAGGACCAGATGGCTTTACAGGTGAATTCTATCAAACATTTAGAGAAGAGCTAACACCTATCCTTCTCAAACTCTTCCAAAATATAGCAGAGGGAGGAACACTCCCAAACTCATTCTAAGAGGCCAACATTGCTCTGATACCAAAACCAGACAAAGATGTCACAAAGAAAGAAAACTACAGGCCAATATCACTGATGAACATAGATGTAAAAATCCTCAACAAAATACTAGCAAACAGAATCCAACAGCACATTAAAAGGATCATACACTATGATCAAGTGGGGTTTATCCCAGGAATGCAAGGTTTCTTCAATATATGCAAATCAATCAACGTGATACACCATATTAACAAATTGAAGGAGAAAAACCATACGATCATCTCAATAGATGCAGAGAAAGCTTTCGACAAAATTCAACACCCATTTATGATAAAAATCCTCCAGAAAGTAGGCATAGAGGGAACTTTCCTCAACATAATAAAGATCATATATGACAAACCCACAGCCAACATTGTCCTCAATGGTGAAAAACTGAAACCATTTCCACTAAGATCAGGAACAAAACAAGGTTGCCCACTCTCACCACTATTATTCAACATAGTTTTGGAAGTTTTAGCCACAGCAATCAGAGAAGAAAAAGAAATAAAAGGAATCCAAATTGGGAAAGAAAAAGTAAAGCTGTCACTGTTTGCAGATGACATGATACTATACATAGAGAATCCTAAAGATGCTACCAGAAAACTGCTAGAGCTAATCAATGAATTTGGTAAAGTAGCACACAAAATTAATGCACAGAAATCTCTTGCATTCCTATACACTAATGATGAAAAATCTGAAAGTGAAATTAAGAAAACACTCCCATTTACCATTGCAACAAAAAGAATAAAATATCTAGGAATAAACCTACCTAAGGAGACAAAAGACCTGTATGCAGAAAATTATAAGACACTGGTGAAAGAAATTAAAGATGATACAAATAGATGGAGAGATATACTATGTTCTTGGATTGGAAGAATCGACATTGTGAAAATGACTCTACTACCCAAAGCAATCTACAGATTCAATGCAATCCCTATCAAACTACCAATGGCATTTTTCACAGAACTAGAACAAAAAATTTCACAATTTGTATGGAAACACAAAAGACCCCGAATAGCCAAAGCAATCTTGAGAAAGAAAAACGGAGCTGGAGGAATCAGGCTCCTGGACTTCAGACTATACTACAAAGCTACAGTAATCAAGACAGTATGGTACTGGCACAGAAACAGAAATATAGGTCAATGGAACAGGATAGAAAGCCCAGAGATAAACCTACCCACATATGGTCACCTTATCTTTGATAAAGGAGGCAAGAATATACAGTGGAGAAAAGATAGCCTCTTCAATAAGTGGTGCTGGGAAAACTGAACAGCTACATTCAGTAAAAGAATGAAATTAGAACACTCCCTAAGACCATACACAAAAATAAACTCAAAATGGATTAAAGACCTAAATGTAAGGCCAGACACTATCAAACTCTTAGAGGAAAACACAGGCAGAACACTCTATGACATAAATCACAGCAAGATCCTTTTTGACCCACCTCCTAGAGAAATGGAAATAAAAACAAAAATAAACCAATGGGACCTAATGAAACTTAAAAGCTTTTGCACAGCAAAGGAAACCATAAACAAGACGAAAAGACAATCCTCAGAATGGTAGAAAATAGTTGCAAATGAAGCAACTGACAAAGGATTAATCTCCAAAATTTACAAGCTGCTCATGCAGCTCAATATTAAAAAAACAAACAACCCAATCCAGAAATGGGCAGAAGACCTAAACAGACATTTCTCCAAAGAAGATATACAGATTGCCAACAGACACATGAAAGAATGCTCAACATCATTAATCATTAGAGAAATGCAAATCAAAACTACAATGAGATATAATCTCACACCGGTCAGAATGGCCATCATCAAAAAATCTACAAACAATAAATGCCGGAGAGGGTGTGGAGAAAAGGGAACCCTCTTGCACTGTTGGTGGGAATGTAAGTTGATACAGCCACTATGAAGAACAGTATGGACGTTCCTTAAAAAACTAAAAATAGAACTACCATATGACCCAGCAATCCCACTACTGGGCATATACCCTGAGAAAACCATAATTCAAAAAGAGTCATGTACCAAAATGTTCATTGCAGCTCTATTTACAATAGCCAGGACATGGAAGCAACCGAAGTGTCCATCAACAGATGAATGGATAAAGAAGATGTGGCACATATATACAATGGAATATTACTCAGCCATAAAAAGGAATGAAACTGAGTTATTTGCAGTGAGGTAGATGGACCTAGAGACTGTCATACAGAGTAAGTCAGAAAGAGAAAAACAAATACCGTATGCTGACACATATATATGGAATCTAAACAAACAAACAAACAAAAAATGGTCATGAAGAACCTAGGCGCAAGACAAGAATAAAGACGCAGACCTCCTAGAGAATGGACTTGAGGACACAGGGAGGGGGAAGGGTAAGCTGGGACAAAGTGAGAGAGTGGCATGGACATATACACTACCAAATGTAAAACTGAGGGCCAGTGGGAAGCAGCCGCATAGCACAGGGAGATCAGCTTGGTGCTCTGTGACCACCTAGTGGGGTGGGATAGGGAGGGTGGGAGGGAGGGAGATGCAAGAGGGAAGAGATATGGGGACATATGTATATGTATAACTGATTCACTTTGTTATAAAGCGGAAACTAACACACTATTGTAAAGCAATTATACTCCAATAAAGATGTTAAAAAAAAAAAAAAACTAGAATTTTCCCCTTCGTCCACCCAGCCACCATTCCCCAGACGTCCTACTAGAGCAGTTTCTTATAGGTGCTAGTGCTTTCTTCCAGAAACTCCCTCTATGCCCCTGTCTCATTAATGGCCTCACAGAATTCCACTGGATGGATGGATCTTGCTTTTGAGGAGCATTTGTGTGGTTTCAAGTTTTTTCCCATTAAAAACAATGCTACAATTAACATCAGCGTGCACAGAAAGATGGACAAGTCTATCTGTGAGATAATTCTTAGAAGTGGAATTCTTGGGTTGATTCACTTATCATGCTGGTACATATTGTCAAATCCACAGCGTATTAGACTACCTGCTTCTCGTTTCTCTTGCCAATATAACGTTTTATCAAATGTTTTGATCTTTGCCAGTCGGACAGTGAAAAAAAGGCATCTCTCTGTTGTATTACTTCGCATTTATTCATTGTAAATTGACTGGGCTGTTCATATTCTGTTTGTTCACATCCTTTAAGCATTTTTCCCTTGGGTCGAGTTCCCTAATTCTGGAGTCAGCAAACTGCAGTGGAGGGCCCACCCCTGCACTGCCCATCCTGCCCCACTGGCCAAATCCGGCCACATGGCAAGGACAGAGCAGAGCCGTTTCCACAGGGACCTTCTGGCTCTCAGAGCCTCAGGTATTTACTATCTGGACGTTTACAGAAGAAGTGTGCCGATTCCTGCATCTCACCGATTTCTTTTGAGAGTTCGCTGTAAATTAAGGAAATAGCTCTCTCAGATAAATTCAGTTTTGCATCAAATTCATCACTCTATTCTACCTCCTACCCCCAACTCTGTCAAAAATAACCAAGTCAGAAGTACACCTTTAAAAGCAGAGCACTCTTAGTTGGAAACACTTTGGTCTATGTTAATTTAGGGGTGGTACTTTCATTTTACACACGTGGCCATTGAGGCTCAGAGCCACCGGTGACTTTCCCGAGGTCACATAGCTAGTACGTGGCAGAGCCGGGGCAGACGCCCTTTCTGCCTGGCTCCAAAAGTCCGTAGATCTTTCCACCTGGAGGAACCTGCCTCTCAGTGGACGGGTCCAGCACCGGGGGATGGCGCTGACTGTACAAAGCAGAGTCTGACAGGTGTTGCTGTGGTACCTGCAGGATTTGTGAGGTATGTGGACAGAGCCTGGGGCCCCGCTTTGTCACCGCCACACTCGAGTATGAGGACATACATTCCAGAGTTGGATTTGGGGTAAGAAGGAAGGTTACACCCTGACACAGAAACCACGCGGGGAGGATGGAGCCCTTGCTCTGGCTCACCCACTTGTGAGGAGCTCGAGGACCAGAGGACCGTGACGTAAGAGATGAGCCTGGGGAGCTTGACTGCGGGACTGGACCAGCGAAGACAGAGCGCTTTTGCCAGAGGCGGGAGCAGGGACCCTTCATTACCCCGCGGCACTGGCCCATTACACCAATCTGACAGCGACCGTTACAATCTCAGAGCCCTGAACAAATCACAACCAAAAAGGTTACCCCCTGGAAATAGTCACCCTATTAAAACCATTGACCCACAAGCAGGAGCTGCTCAAGGAGACTTTGGGGGAAGGTGTACAGGGCGTGTTCCTTGAGTGTGAAGTGCACAAGCCGTGTTCTTCCCATGCGCCGTGGCACGGGTGAGGAGGCTGGCACCTGGGAATCTGCCAATCTAATTTTTCTTTAGCAGAAAAGCGGTTTTAAGGGGCTTCCTTGATAGTCGTCTTTTCCTTTTCTTTGTGTTCCCATATTTAAATCAATTCAAAATGCTCTAGACCTCCTGGATAATGCAGTACATCTACAGGGTAGATTTCCTTCAATCCTCTCGGCTGCCCTGGAAGATTAGGACTGCAGAGCAGAAGACTAAGAAAGGAAGTCCACCCGGCGCGGGGTGGGGAAAGCCGCACTCCAGCCCCAGGTCCGGACCTAAGCGTCCATCCACTTATCCTCCCCGGATCTCAGGAATAACAGCAACGGGAAGAGTATGGCACGTCTCGAGTTTTCTCATTTTATGCTTGGTGTAACTGACAAGACTGAAAATAATCAGTATTAATATCCTGATTTCACTGGGGAGAGATGACTCCCAGAGAGCTGAAGGGATGACAGGCCGGCCCAGGTGGGCAGTCACGACTGGAAGCCGCGTCTGGGCCATAGCCCGAGGCTCCTTCCCACCCCCCACCTCGGCCTCCAACCCAGAAGGCGGACCGTGGACCTCCTGAGGCCTTTCCCCCTTGATCTGACCTCTTTTTACCCCAAGTTTCACAGATCTGGTCACGCTCTGTGTCGGGGTGGTCATCTGGGCATTCTGGCCCTCGCGGGACTTCACCATCGTCCCGATTACCAGGAGGCACTCACTGTCTTCAAGGCCAAGTGTGGGGACAAAGCAAGAGAGGACGGAAGGCAGTTTTAAACTGATGGGAGGAGCTCTGTTTATCAGCATCTGGTGTCCCTTTTCACCATAATCACCTGCACACTGGGACTCGATTTGGCCCTTCTCGCATGAAGTGCTATAATCAGCAATGCAGGCAGGCACCGCAAGGTTTCCATCGGAAAGGTGGAGAAACGCATGTCGGAAAGTGGAGAAGTTAGCTGGGATGTTGCCCCACCAGCACAGTCTCAGCCTGGAACCTTCCACTGACTGCTGGGCTCTCTGAGTCCCACCATCGCCCACACTCGCCTCCCGCCATCCTTCCTTCCCTCAATCCTTTCCTCTAGTTTGAGCCTCTGCCACCCTCTGGTCATGGCAACACGACTGTAGGGCCTGAACTATTTAGGGGAGGATGTCTGGGTCTCTCGTTCCTTCTGTGTGTCCCCGACGGTAGCTGGTACCATCACCCAGACAGTGTCACCCAGACAGTGCCCACTGAGTGATTCAAACAAGGGCCACCACCTTTAGAAGAAGAGTTAGGTTTACAAGTCATTTTAAAAGATCACATAGGGACTTCCCTGGTGGCGCAGTGGATAAGAATCCGCCTGCCAATGCAGGGACACGGGTTCGATCCCTGGTCCGGGAGGATCCCACATGCCACAGAGCAACTAAGGCCGTGCGCCACAACTACTGAGCCTGCGCGCTTAGAGTCCGGGCTCCGCAACAAGAGAAGCCACCACAAGGAGAAGCCTGCGCACTGCAACGAAAACCCAACAAGCCAAATATAAATAAAATTAAATCTTTAAAAAAATAAAAAATAAATAAAAGATCACATAAAGGATTAATGGATAAACAAACTGTGGTCCATCCACACAATGGAATATTATTCAGCCTTAAAAAGGAAGGAAATTCTGACAACTGCTACAACATGGGTGAACCTTGAGGACATGATGCTCAGTGAAATAAGCCAGACACAAAAGAACAAATACTGCAGGATTCCACTTACATGGGGTCCCTAGAGGAGTCAAATTCATAGAGACAGAAAGTAGAAGGGTGGTTTCCAGGGGCTGGAGAAGGGGATGGGGAGTTGTTTAATGGCGACAGAGTTTCAGTTTGGGAGGATGGAAAGTTCTGGAGATGGATGGTGGTGATGGTTGTACAACAATGTGAATGTACTTAATACCCCTGAACTATACCCTTAAAAGTGGTTAAGATAGTAAATTTTATGTCATGTGTATTTTACCACAATTTAAAAAAAAAATCACACAAAGGAACATTTGTACACAGAGTCAGGACTGTAGGGGCTGGTGGGGCTAACAGACTTCCTTTTTGATATGGGTGCTAATAAAATGCACAGACATCCAAACCATTTTGCTGGGATGTGATGAGGCTGAGTCAGTCCCAGGCTCCCTTTGCCCTCTGATCAGCCCCGGCCCACAGCGGGGACCATCATTTCTTTACAGCTGGCTGGGGGTTAGAGAGAAGTGGAGACTCAGGGCAAGGACAGAAGTGGAACACTGTAGCTAAATTCCTGTCCTCGCATTAACCTACGGCTCGGGACTTCTGGCACCCAATAACCACAGAGGCGGCACCCAATAATCGTCCAGTGATGGACCAACGTTTCTTTCCTTCCTTGGGAGGCTGGTAGCCTTACACTTTCAGGAGAGGTGGTAAATGTCAGGAGAAATTTTTTCCTACCACAAATCAAAGGTTTGGGGGCAGGCTGGGCAGAGATGGGTTTGGTCCACAGACCAGGTTTGTGGGGATGGTCCTCTGCTGACACTCTCCAGACCAGGTGCCAGGAAGCTGGGAGCTCAGACGCACGTACCCGTCAAGCTGGCCCTGCTCCCTGCACCAGAACTGTCTCCCTGGGGGCCCTCCAACTGTGCTCTGAACTCTGAAGGGACAGAGAAGCCCTCTCCTTTCCCTGTGCCGAGAGAGTTCAGGAGACCACGGGGGCCCCTTCCAGCCTGGGCAGTGTCCTGGGGTGGGGGAGGTCAGTGTCACGGGGGTGGGGACTTAAGGCACGAGGCCACTAGGACCTCATCCTGGCTTTGCGGGGAGCCTGGGCCCCTCCTGGTTCCACACTCTCCCCATGGGAGGGGCTGTCCTTCCCCCCCGCCCTCCCCTCCCCTCCCCTCCCCTCCCCTCCCAGGGGCTCCACCTTCTAGGGAGCCTCCGAGTCAGGCCCGGCTGTGGTCTGGAAACTTCCTGTCCTTTCACGTCTTAGAAAAGTTCTTTTCCTCCTTCTGGGGCAGGGGCACCGAGGGGCGCCCTGCCGGGCCGGCCCCCCCCTTTCATCCCTTTCTTCTCTGAGGGGCTGGGGACTTTGCCAGGCGGGGCCACCCAGAGACAGACGGTCCGAGAGGAACTCGGAGGCGGGATACAGGGAGATGGAAAGTGGAGATAAAGTTTTCCAAAGGCAGGCGGGGAGAGGGAGATAGCGATGGAGCCAGAGGGGAAAGGGGGAAAGAGATGGTGAGAGAGGGATGGCGGTCCGGCAGCGCGGGACCAGCAAAGCGAGCCCCTCCAGACCCCCGCACGGCGCCCCGACTCCGCGCCGCCCGCCGAGGACCCCGGGCCCCCCGCGTCCCCCCTCCCCACGACCGCGCCGCCCCCGCCGTCCCCCGTGTCCCCACCCCCGCGTCCGCCGCGCCTACCTGGGCCGCTCATGCTCCGCGCAGGCCGCCGTCTTCCCCCCGGGGCCCCGGCCCTCGGTCCCCGCCGCCCGGACCGTGCGAGGGGCGCAGCCGGCCCAGGGGCTGCAGGGCCGGTAGGGGGCCGCGCGCCACCCGGGCAGCAGTCCGGAGGCCAAAGGAGGCAAAAGAGAGAAAAAAGGAGAGAAAGTGTGTCACAGGCTGGAAGGGGGAGGGAAATGCAAAACCCGACAGGAAATGAGACTAAAAAAAATGCAAAAGGTTAGAAAAAGAGATAAGGAAGAGGGGGAGGGGGAGGGGCGGGGCCTGCGTCCCGGCCGCGGGGCGGGCGGCGAGCTGATGGGGCGGGAGCGCTGGGCCCGGGGCCGCGAGGCCCCGCCCCGGGTCGCGTGAGGCTGGACCCCCGCCTGCCGCCTGGGCCGCAGTCCGCAGCCGGCTCCGACACCGAGGCCACCGAGCCCGGCCCAGAGCCCGGAGCGGCCGTGGGAAGGGACACCCCCTTGAAGGCGCGCCAGGCCCTGCGTGGGAGGGACGTTGGAGCAGCTGCCCTCTCGGAGGAATTGGCCCCGTTTTGAAGAACTCCCAGAGGCGTCACTGCGATCTGCGATCTGCGGGGGAGGCTTTTCCCACAGAGAAGTGGGAAGCAAGGGATCCTGCGGCCTTGGGCATCCCCAGGGCTCTTCTCTCCCTCAGCCTCTGTTCTGGAAGCTTCCTGGGGCTTGCCTGGCGGTCAGCACACCTCGGAGGGCCGCACACACCCCTCCTGGACCCTTGATGGTGACAGAGTCTGTCACCCCACTGCCTGTGGCCCTCCGCACCCACCCTCCCCCGCCCAGCGCTCTCAGACTCAGTACCTGTAGGGGAAATTGTGACTTCTGGATGTCATCCGTTTAATAATTTGGCCCCAAAGCTGCGGCCCAGGCCCCTGGGTGCCTTACTCTCTCACAGGGCTGTAAGGGGGGGAAGGTCCCAAGGGTTTTTCTGAATCATGAACTTAAAAATCTGGGCCAACCGGGCACATCCAGAGAACTTTGGGTTCTGCTCATGTACCTGTTTCCCCAGCCCCTGCACCTCTCCTTCTACTCTGTTTCAGTGACCCCTGACTTCTGTCCCTCCCGCACCCCCCAATTACAGCTGGAGAACATTCCCTCCTGTTTCGTGTTGTAAGTTCTTTGAAGAAAGTTCCTTGAGCTCCTGGAGGGAAAGGCGTTCAATAAATTAAGCACCTAAGCACGAAGATCAATAAATGATGGTGCTGTGGTCCAAGCACAGGAGACTAAAATCTTGGCGGTTTCGAGGAGTGCAGTTGACGGATGCACATGGGCCAGGAACTAAAGGAGACATGAGTTTGCTTTCTGCACAGCATGTTCAAAAACTTAATCAGGAACCACAGAGAGAGAAAGTTCCTAAAATAAATGCCAAGGCCCACAGCATCCGGGTCCTTCATCCCCAGTGACTCGCTGGGGACCAGGGTGGAATCTCTCTTGCACTTGGTGAATCTTTAAATCAGCCCGTGTAGTTTTGAAGGGGAACTCTGGTTTTCCTCATGCAGGGTACGAAAGGCAGGCAGGCCTTAAATCAACAAAAACTGATAGAAATTCTGCAAAAAAGCTTGATGAATTTTCATGAAGTGAACATGCCCAAGTTACCAAAACAGAGAATTTTGCACCCCAGAACTCCCCCTTATGCACCCCTACTTGGCAGCCTCTCCCCCCCACCAAGGACAAACCACTTTCTGACCTCCAACAGCATGGGTTAGTTTCGCCAGATGTCTTGTCTCTAAAGTTCAGAAACTTTATATAAATGGAGCCATCCATAGATTCCCTTCTGGGTCTAGCTTCTTTCGTTCAATATTATGTTTTTCAGATTTAGCCATGGGATTACATGCAGGTATGGTTTGTTGAAGACATATTGTCTCTTTTCCTCCCCAACACCTTATTAGACTTTTTAAACATTCGGAAGAGTTAGAAGGATTGTATAGTGAATACCCATATATCCCACCACCTAATTCTACAATGAACATTTTGCTATATTTGCTTTATCACATGCGTACCCATCTGTCCCCTCTAGCCATCGATCCTTCTTTTTTGTTTTTTTGTTTTTTTATGCATTTCAAAGTTGATGACATCAACATACTTCACCTTTAAATACTTCATCATGCATATCATTAACTAGAGAGATTTTTTTAGGTGAAATTTATCTACAGATTTTAATGATATCATGAAATGAGTTTTGACAAATGTATACACCATGTAACCCCAATCCCTGTGAAGATATAGAACTGTGTGGTCCAGTATGGCAGCCACTACCCACACTGTTGGCTGTTGAACATGTGGCTAGTGTGAATAAGGAACCATATTTAAAATTCCATTTAATTTTAATTAAAATCTAAAAACTGTTACTCAATTCTGTTATTGGAAAACTTTTAAGTATGTTGGGAGCATCTTGAGTATATTAATCTGCTTTTTCAACTGTAAATTTTATGAAAGCTAAATACAGGTGAAGTATTTTCAAGGAAAATTGAGGTGCTATAAGTGTAAAAACTGCACCAGGCTTTGAAGACATGGTATGTAGAAAGGAATGCAGAACATCTCACTCATAATTTTGATATTGATTGCATGTTGAAATAATAATATTCTGGATATGCTGGGTTCAATAAATATATTATTAAAATGAATTTCAAAAAAAAAATCCCACAAGGACTCAGAGGCAAAGAATATACAAATCAATTTTCACTGCAAAGTAAAGGAGCTGTTACAGTGGAGGATTACTGGACTGAATGTCAATATTATGACATAGTATGAGTGTGTTTCGTGTTTGGTAATTGCAATCATTGTTGCTTTTGTTGTGGTCATCCATTTACAATGCTTGGGGTCAGTCTATTTATCTCTTGTAAAAATAAAATACAGTGTGTGTGTGTGAAAAAAAAAATGAATTTCATGTTTCTTTTTTAATGTTGCCACTAGAAAATTTTAAATTTTCCATGATATTTTTATGGGACAGTATGGATATAATGTAGAACACTACCATCACCCAGAAAGTTCCCTCGTGCCCAGGCATGCCCTTTTAAAACTTGATTCTGCTGTGACCCCAGGGGGAAGGTGATTCGAACGTCTTTGAAGGACGCTGGTTCGAGACTACAAACTAAACGCAAACATTCACTTCCTCTTTTGGAAACCTGCTGGAATGACAGCAAAGAACAGTGGGTGATGAGTTAATCCAGGTGCCAGGAAAGTAAGCGAGTGGACAGGTGAATAGAAGGCAGGTGAACAGAAGCCCCAGCTCAGAGCGGGCAGGGGAGAAGGCGGGAGCAAAGATGGGAGTGGTTCTCTCACTGGGAACCCCACAGATCTGTCGGGTTTGAGGGTAGGGCAGGGTGGAATGAGGGGCAGACACTGAATGTTGCATGGATGGAATTGCTGAGTGTAGAGTTCCCTGGGCACTCCCCGCCTCTGACCTTCCACTGTGCGCCTTAAGCTTCTCCCCCAGGCGAAGCCAGAGAAGTATTATTTCTAAGGAAACCTGCTCTGAGGGAGGGTCAAGGGCTCTTGGAATGAGGGCAGTGGCCCAGGGAGACCCCTCCCCATGTGACATTTAGCAGAAGGGCAGCCTGCCTAGACCTCTCTCTGCCCGGGCCCCCTAGGGCAGTGCTTTCTGAACTGTCTGTAGTGAAAGACATCCTCCATCCCCCAGCCTTAAAAAAAATTCTGATCTGTTACAGACTGATACTTTTGTAAAATATAATAAAAACGAATTTAGAAAATCGATTTAAAAACCAGATGCTCAAGGTACAGGCCCGCTGATCACGCTTGGTTATCGTGGCAATGTCAAAATGCCGTAAAGCTTTCTGAGTGCTCAGTCTTGATTTCTGTTCTCATCGCACTCGTCGAGGACTAGCGCGCAGGAGGACACGGGTCCACGGGCCAGATTTTGCGTGGTGCGGCCCTGGAGGGAAGGCAGCCTGCTGGGGCACCGCATCTGCCCTGAGAGCCCAGCCGGCCTCTCGACGAGGAGATCGGGAAACATCAGTGACCCTGGGCCTTCGCAGAGACGGGCAGAAACCAGCAGCTTGAAAGCGAGGGATCTAGATGAACAAATAGGACAACTGTCTCCCAAGGGTGGAGAGGAAATGGGAAGGGAACAGAGTATAATGATCCAAAAAACCCTCTAATGAGTGTCCTCGGAGAGAAGCAAGCAGAAATCACATCCACAAAATAGGAACAGATTGCTATGAAACGGGCTGCCTGAAGAAAGGACAGTTCACGGAAATTAAAAATACAATTGCCAAAATCATAGGAAAAATAAATAAAATTTAATAGAAGGGCTGGAAGAAAATGTCTGTCGAGTGTGTCTCCTAGGCTGGAAGCCAAAACAAATGAAACCCACCAAGACGGGAGAAGTGCGAGAGAAAAGTTGAGACATAAATCATCAACACGAAAAGTTCCTTGTCCGCTTAGAAAGCGTTCCAGGCAGGAAAAGAGAAACTAGAGGGAGGAGTTAATCATGAAATGATAATAATATTTGCCAGAGCTGCAGAGTGACGTGATTCTCCACAATGAGAGGGTCCAGTGAGAAGCAATGTGATAAATAAAATAAGATCTGCCTCTAGATACATTCTCATGAAATTTCAGGAAAGAAAAGGAAAAGATGGATAATGAGAAGATTCTGAGACCTTGTGGGGGGGGGGGGGGGGGAAGCACACTGATGCCGAGTCTCAAATGGGGCTCAGAGTTCTCATCAGCAGCCGTGGATTATCTTCCAGCGACGAGATAATGAAGTAATGCTTCAACGTTCTCACGAAAACTTACTTTAAATGTAGAGTCCTGTATTCAACCAAATTTTTGATCAAGTGTGAGAGCAAAATAAACACATTCTTAGACATGCAGGGGCTTCGGAAATTTATCCCCCAAGCACTTCTCCAGAAACACAATTACTTTTCTTTTTTTTTTTTAACTTTTAAAAAAGTGTTTGTTATGGGAAGTTTCAAAAATAAACAAAACTAGAGAACATAACATAATGAAGCCTCATGTACCCCTAAGTCAGTTTCAACAATTATCAACTCATTACCAATCTTGTCTATGCTCCAACACACTTCCCTCCATTTCCAGATTATTTTGAGTCACATCCCAAATATCATATAATTTCATCTGTAAATATATAGGCATATATATGAAAAGAAAAGGATACTTGAAAAACAAAACACTGACTTCCCTCGTGGTCCAGTGGTAAAGAATCTGCCTTACAATGCAGGGGACGCGGGTTCGATCCCTGGTCGGGGAACTAAGATGCCACATGCCGCAGGGCAACTAAGCCCGCGTGCCACAACTACTGAGCTCACACGCCTCAACTAGAGTGCCCGCGTGCTGAAAACTACAGAGCCCACGGACTCTGGAGCCCGTGCCACAACCTGAGAAGAGAAAACGCCATAACTAGGGAGAAGTCTGCGTGCCACAATGAAAGATCCCACATGCCACAACAAAGATCCCATGTGCCACAACAAAGACCAAAATAAAATAAATGAATATCTAAAAAATAAAAATAAAAAAGGTTTAAAAAAAAACACCCGTGGAATGTATACTACCCACAGAATGTAACAGTAATGTATACTGTGGACTCTGGGTGACTATGATTTGTTGATGCAGGTTCATGTACCGGTCTGCTGGGGAATGCTGATAAAGTGGGAGGCTGTGCATGTTGCAGGCGGCAGGGGCAGGGGAGAAGAACAATTACTTGAGAAGGTACTACAATGAAATGAAAAAGAAATGTAGGGAAGAGGAAGACATGGGATCCAGGAAAGAGTAAAATAAATCCATGAAAATAATAAAAAGGAATAGCAACTATGCAGGAGGCCTAAAAAAAAAGTCAGGATGTATCTGAGCTTTCAGTCAGATCCTCGCCACCCGAAGAACTGGAAAGCACTGTGAAGTTACTGGATTGGACAAAGTATGATGTCAGATGGATCTGAAAGGCGTATTTGGTGAAAAATGGTCATTTCTAAGGGATTGAACTAGGAAGGAGCGAGGAGGGTCAAAGGGTCTTCACTGGATGTCCTTCTATACCAGAAACCGTGTATTTCCATACTGTGTAATTCTTTTATAATCAAAGTAAATCATGTCTACAAGAAACAGGGGTGGGAGAAACCAGGAGGGAACCCATCAGTTTAGTTCCCATGTCTCCCTGCGTTCAAGTTATCATGATCTGAGCCCCTGCTGGGGTCGCAGGGTCGCTCACACCACCGGATGTATGTTCAGAGAAAACCTCTATTGTATCTGGAAGTTATCTTGTCTTCCTTCTGGGGCCCCCTCCACGTCAGTAGGAGAAATGAAACTTGTAGCTCTATCTGCCTTAAAATATAGCCCAATCCAGTAACTTAACAGTCCTTTTAGGTTTTCTGGAATAAAAATGTTTAGTCTCTCTTACGGCTGCCCCTCCCTCTGTGTTCCCCACAAGATGCACCCGAGTGTGAGGGAGGAAAGTGGCTTGGAGGACCTGAGGACCACGAGGAAGACGTCTCTTTCTGGCCTGGTTGCACCTCACCCTGCGGGAATTCAGGGCTGACCTCCAGCTCCAGCAGGGTCCTGGTCTGCTTCCCTCTTGACTTGGGTGAGCATCTGCCATGGTCTTACCCAGCCCGAAGGCCCCCTGCAGCCTCTGCTCTGGGGTCTCCTCGAGTGCTGTAGCAGGCTCTCACTCACCATCCGTGTCACCTGTCACCAGGGAGCTTGGGACGAGCTTGGGAAAGCCCAGGCTTCAGGTGTCTCTCTGCAGGACAGGCTGCGGCAATCAGGTTGCGCGAGGGGCAGACCCACACCCACGCCTGAGAGAGGTCCTTTCAGTATCCTCTCTCTGTCCCCTTTGTGCAACTATCGGGAGAGCTCCAGGAGACCTCACTTTCCCAAACGGGGGGCAGGGGTGCTGAAGGGGAAGGTGATCCCAGCTGGAGTCTAGCCTGATCCCTCCGGAAGCACTGGAGCTCAGGGTTGGTTAACCATTGCCTGAGGGCTGCCAGGGGGAGGTGTATATAACAGGGCTTTCCTCAAGAGGGGGTCACCTTGAACCAGCCTCTCAGAAACGGAAAGGACAGAACAGCAGGGAGCCGTGTCACAGCTGCATAATTGGAGGCAGGTCATGAAATTAGTTCTGTTCCTGGAATTGTCAGCTCTGTTTGCTGTGTCCCCCTTTCTCACTCTTGGTCCCCTGTAGGTCTCAATATGTCTGCCAAACGCTCCCCATCTTCAGTTTTCCTCCCCGCTGAAAAATTTTAGCTGTACACCGCAGCTTCAGAGTTCTCTGAGCCCCAACAGGAGATCAGAAACGGGAAAGATGAGAGATGGGTTTTACCCGGAGCCAAATCTTAGCTCGGGTCACAATGTTGTGTTTTGAGATGTTTCTGTGTTGCATTGAAAGCAAAATGGAATGAGACCAGGAACCCAGGGCAGGACGTGGTTCTGTCCTCCCCTCTCTTAAATGACCCCTCCTTTGCTGGCACTCCCCCTCCGGCCACCCCTCCCCTCCAGAGAGCGCTCTCTTCCTGTGAAGGCTGCCTTCGCCGCCCAGAAAATCCTTCCTTATCGGGGGAACAGTCACACGCTTGGGACAGCAAAAACGTATTTCACAAACTATTGATCCGCGAATATATTGCTTTTTTCCCCATGCCACCCCTTACTGCCATTCTATGTATTAATACCACACCCCCCCAACCCACCCCTACCGCAAAGTAGCATCGAGAGCAAAGCAGAACCTACCAGGCCTTTAATTATGTTTTACATACTTTATACTTTTATGTTCTTATTGTTTTTGCTGCCCCTTCAAGCTCATTCCTCTTAGTTTCAGATTTTTTTAATGCCATCTCCCTGCAGAGAGCTGACTCCAGAAAGGCATCAGTGTATCCATTATCCCACACAAATAAAAGACAACTCACCGAAAGGTCCACCTTTTGGTGAACACCTTAAATGACCCTTGACTTTTTTTTAATTCTTTTTTTGTTGGGTGTCCCTCTTCATGTGAGTTTTATTTTTTAAGAACAAAAGAGCAACAAATATAAATAACTGCTAACAGCAAAGATCATAGTTCTTTCTAAAATGAGGATCATATTTATTTACTTTTCTTCTTTTAAGCATGGCTTAAATTCAGGAGGAAAATGTCCCCCATCTGTAGGCTGGTAATGTAGTTTTCAATTGCTTGAGTTATGAAATATGATGAAAGCCATCTAAATATCTCATGGGGGAAAGACACCTTGAATTTCACTCTAAAAACAGTACTGGTGGGGAGACATTTCTGCATGAAATGTGCAAAATGATGGTGGGCCCATTGTTGCAATGAGCTTAGGGCTTTTAGGTCTAAGCCCAGGAGGGCGGGTTCAGGATGGGCCCTGGAGGCGCCATCTTGTACAGGAGGCAGATGTTGAGAAAATGTAGAATCATCCCCGGTCTCTGTGCACTCCTGCATCCTGTCCGTTTTTCCTCTCCAAGGGGATGGATGACAGTCTCTGAAACTTGACCACCATTTTTTTTCTCAGTTAGTCAGCGTTAGGGTAATTGGCATGTTACATCCATTTTACAGTGTGGTGTATGTGCTGGCGGCACTATATAAATAATGAATAATCTCAGTAATGACCAGAAATGTGTGTGAGCGATTGCATCGAGCACATAATGGATGCTTTGTTTGTCTTCACGGACTGTATTACCAGCATGTAACTTTGAAACGCTCTCGGTCACCTGAGGCCTGAAAGGTGCTCCATCAAGCAGGAGTCCATTCCTCTCTGCACGGACCTTAAGAGTGGCCCAATATTTGCTTTAGGTCCCCCTGTTTGAAAATGGAAAGTATTTAGCTCTGCTCATCCATCACCATGCCTGCCAATTGCTTTTTTTCCCTCCCCCTTGCTTTTAGAGAAAGCAACTAGAAACACCTAAACAATATAAATGGCTCTGAGCAACTAGAAACACCCAAGCACACAACGTGTGAGCAGGAAATTCAGGGCTCATTAAAAATACGAATGTTGTAACTTATAGAATTGGCTGCTTTAAACACAGTCGTCTACACACCAGTGGTTCTCCAACTGTTTTATAGTAGTCGGGGTGTTTATGAGGCATCTCTCAATATCTATCTGCATATCACACTTCAGTATATTTCCCCAAGGTCCAGCTGGGCACGGCATTCACAAGACCACTCCAGCCAATGAGGAAGTCAGCCGCCCATGACTGATGTGAAAAGCACCTGTCACTTTATCAATTTCGACACCAACGTGTGACAATTGTGTTACGACTATTTGGAAGAATTATATGCATTTCTGCCCATGCATATATGCTATCCTTTTAGCTTAAGCCTTTGAATTGTTTACATTCTATAAAATTAAGTGCATTGTTATCTACTTGGAACTTAACTGTGCGTAGAGTGTTTGGAAGATTTGTTTCTCTGATCTTTGATTTTTTTAATCAAAGAATTGTGTCCATTGGAAATGTTTGTACAGAAATGGCTGAGTTCATTGTGTAAGAACATGGAAAAACTGCACCACTGCTAATAAAAGGTTAGTTGAGAGAGCAAATAGGAGGGGAGGAAATGTTCCAAGGAGGAAGAAAGAAATTTTCTTTCTTTGAAGAAAGGAAAGAATGACTGGAAGTGAGAGCAAGCATGAACCACTCTAGGGTTGATCATACAGAAGCAAATGTTGGGAAGAACCAATAAGGTTCAAAACTATTCAGCCTAAAGGACCGAGGCCACGAGATAAACACACCAAATAAATACACTAACCACTGCCGAGGTGGAAGGGCTTCGTCTGGCATACTGTGTGAGCCGCCCATCCTGAGAGCTGTAAGATGGGAAACGCGCAGAGCAAAATCAAAACCAAACCAAACGAGAACAACCAACAACCACACACGCACACCCATGTGCCAGTTATGTATTCCATACATACACATTTTTTTTTTTTTTTTTAGCATTGGCTTTTGTACTTGGGGATGCTAAGATTAAATTATGAAATGGTCCATAATGTTAAAGTACGTGTTAAAGTACATGACTAGATACATGAAATATATCAATATCTTATTGATAACTATTAAGATCCATTGGGCCTGCATATATTACTCTGGGTACAGCTAGTTTCTTTAAAGTGTGTCCTTTCAACCATTTATGACATGTACAACTCCCAGTAGCACCAGCTTATCTGACACATGGAGCAGATCATTTTTAACAATCTCCTCTATATTTCAGAATTATTCTCAGTAATAATTATACTAGAATCAGTAACAATCATTATTTGTTTGTGTTTTGGTTTTAAAACAATTGTCAGTTATAAAAAGGATGAATTTAAATATTAAAGATAGTGTTCAAATTCAGGAAAATATTTCATATATGAACCAAAATTTGTACTTACCCCCCCCAAAAAAATTATAGCTTATGATCATGTGGACTTTCATATCTGGCTTCTTTCACTTAGCAAATTGTTTTCAAGGTTCACCATGTCGTAGCATGTATCAGTATGCCATTCCTTTTATTCCCAAATATTATTCCCTTCTATAAGTACCCCACATTTTGTTTATCTGTTTATCAGTCGACGGACATTTGGGTTGTTTCCACTTTTTGGCTATTACGAATAATGCTATGAACACTTATGTACAAGTTTTTGTGTTGACATATGTTTTCATTTATCTTGGGTAGATACCTAAGAGTGGAATTGCTGGGTCATATGGTAGTTCCATGTTTAACATTTTGAGGAACTATCAAATTCTTTTCCAAAGCAGCTGTACCATTTTGCATTCCCACCAACAGTGTGTGAGGCTTCCAATTTCTCCATTTCTTTGCCAGCACTTGTTACTGTCTGTCTTTTTTAGTACAGCCATTCTAATGGGTGTGAAGTAGTATCTCATTGTGGTTTTGATTTGCATTTCCTTAATGACTAATGATGTTGAGCATCTTTTTATGTGTTTGTATACCTTCTTTGGAGAAATGTCTATTCAAATCATTTACCCATTTAAAAAGTGGGGCTGTCTTTTTATTATTGATTTGTAAGAGTTCTTTATATATTCTGATCCAAGTCCTTTATCAGATTTATGATTTGTAAATATTTTCTCCTATTCTGTGGGTTGTCATTTCACTTTCCTGATGGTATTGTTTGCAGCACAAAAATTTTAATTTTGATGTCGTCCAATTTATTTTTTTCTTTTGTTACTTGTGTATTTCATGAAATATCTAAGAAATCATCGACTAACCCAAGATCACAAATATTTACTCCCATGTTTTCTTCTAACAGTGTCATACTTCTAGCTCTTCCATTTAGGTCTGTGATCCATTTTGATGTAATATTTGTATATGGTGTGAGGTAGGGGTTCAAATTTATTCTCTTTCACCTGGATATCTTTTTGTCCCAACACCATAATTAAAAAGACAATTCTTTCCTCATTGAATTGTCTTGACTCCTTTTGCCAAAAATCAATTGACCATAAATTAGGGTTTATTTTTGGACTCTCAATTTTATTTCATTATCCATATGTCTATCCTTATGCTAGTACCACCACTTCTTGGTTATAGTAGCTTTGTGGTAAGTTTTGAAACTGGGAGGTGTGAGTTTTTCTACTTTGTTTTTCATTTTCAAGAATATTGAAATATTCTTGGATACCCTGGGCCCCTTGGATTTCCATGCGAGTTTTAGGGTCAGCTTGTCAATTTCTGCAAAAAAAAGGAGGAGATTTTGTTAGGAATTGTGTTGAATCTATACATCAGTTTGAGAAGTGAGAACATGGGATGTCTTTCCATTTATTTAGATCTTGTTTAATTTCTTTCAATGATGTTTTTATAGTGTTCAGGGTATAAGTTTTCACTTTTTTGTTAAATTCATCCTTAAGTATTTTATTCCTGTTGATGCTATTGTAAATGAATTGTTTTCTTAATTTTGTTTTCAAATTGTTTATTGCTAGTGCATAGAATTACAATTGGTTTTTATATTGATCCTGTATCTCTCAATCTTGCTGAACTTGATTATTACTTCTAATGTTTTTTTAGTGGATTCCTTGGGATTTTCTACGTACGAGAGCACGTCATCTGCGAATAGAGATAGGTTTACTCTTTTTTTTCCCAATCTGGATGCCTTTCTTTTCTTTATTTCTATTTCTTTTTCTTTTTGCCTAATTGCCTTGGCCAGTCCCTCTGATAGAAGTACCCAAGACAAGTATCCTTGTCTTGTTCCACAGGAACTTACTTTTAAAATGAGCATGTTGTGTAGCTGGGTTGGTGTATATTGGGGGCAGACTGCAGAACTAAATTAACTCCCTAGGAGAGTACAATATTTGTTAAAGTTCAAGTAATAAAAATGTGCTAATCTGAAGCTCACATATATATTATTAAAACCCAACATGGGAATGTAAATTGGTGCAGCCAATTTAAGGAGTTTCCTTAAA
Organism: Eubalaena glacialis; assembly: GCF_028564815.1. Classification (NCBI taxonomy): domain Eukaryota; kingdom Metazoa; phylum Chordata; class Mammalia; order Artiodactyla; family Balaenidae; genus Eubalaena; species Eubalaena glacialis. Next base: position 92,734,611 of record NC_083728.1, on the reverse strand, counting down.
AAACTAAAAATAGAGCTACCGTATGATCCAGCAATCCCACTCCTGGGCATATATTCCAGAGAAACACATAATTCAAAAAGGTACATGCACCCCAATGTTCATTGTAGCACCATTTACAACAGCCAAGACATGGAAGCAACCTAAATGTCTATTGACAGATGAATGGATAAAGAAGATGTGGTACATACATACAATGAAATACTACTCAGCCCTAAAAAGGAATGAAATAATGCCATTTGCAGCAACATGGTTGGACCTAGAGATTATCATACTAAGTGAAATAAGTCAGATAAAGAAAGACAAATATCATATGATATTGCTTATATGTGAGATCTAAAAAAAATGAAAACAAAAACACACAAATGAACTTATTTCTAAAATAGAAAGAGACTCACAGATGCAGAAAACAAACTTATGGTTACCAAAGGGGAAAGAGGGGTGGAGGGATAACTTAGGAGGCTGGGATTAACATACACACTACTATGTATAAAATAGATAACCAAAAAGGACCTACCGTATAGCACAGGGAACTATACTCAATATTATATAATAACCTATAAGGGAAAAGAATCTGTGCTGCACACCTGAAACTTACATGATATTGTAAATCAATTATACTTCAATAAAAATATCAAAAAAAAACCCCCCAAACACCAACAGTAACCGCAGTCATTGTTTAGAACTCAGACCAACCAAAGATACTTTTCAGGGGAGAGCAGTTTATCACTGGTATTGTGTAGAATTATACACAATATAATTGTGGCATTATGTTGTGCTGGTGGCACCTTGATAATAGAAACAGACCGACTTTCAGTTGGCTTTCTGTTACTTTACAATTCTCCATGGAGAACATGCCCCCTACTGCCTGCACCCAGGGCGGACGGCGCCCACTGCCCCACCACTGGTGCACCAGTGCCCGCCCCACTTAGCGGCAGTCTCTGAACCCTCCTTTGACACAGTTCTGTCTCTGATGTGCACGGCAGATCACACAGAGGCACGGCTGTGTCTTATCCATTTGTGTCTCCCTCCCCTCCCTGTGCACAGAAGACCCTTCTCACTTGCTTGTTGAGTCGATTGAGATGGTCTGGGGACTGGCTGAGTGGCAGTCTCTGTTCTCTCTCAACACTGCTCGCGGGGGCCTGTGGGCAGAGGGCACGGGATGACAGTGCTGTAGGGGCTGCAGGGTTGTGTCCGCACCCCCTTGGGGGGAGCAAGGGCACGTGAGAATGACGTGGTTCCGCTGTTACTCACCGTGTGACCCTGGGCCCACGGCTGCAGCTCTTTTGGTTTTTCTTCTGTGAAATGGGGATCAAAGTGCAATCTTGACCTGCTGCCACCACCTTGGCCCCCTTCCCCTTTCGCTGCCCACCTTGGAAGGGAAAGACTGTCAGTGTGGCTAGGTTACTGAGCCTTTTGAAGGAATGAGGCCTTGTGAATAAAAAGGGGGAGAAACAACCTGCTTTTATCATTCCTGCCCTCTAGGGGCTCACAGCTTTGAGCTTGTCAAAATATATTTTAAAACGTGTTTCATTTTTTTGCACAGATTAGGGGGAAATGAGGAGGGTATCGTTTCCTTACAGGAGGGCACTATTTCTAGGGAGAAAAAGAATTCTTCTGCAAAGAAAGTGCGTGCTCCTGAAGATGCTGTAAAGGAGGGGATGCTAGCAGGGCCCCACTCAAGTCCCCTGGCACTTCGCCACTCCAGGTACAAAGGCCCTGCCGTTGTCAGCTGCAAATGCTGGGGAGTCTCACTGACTTACAGGAGCAGCCCCTGGAGCAGCGCTCAGCTAATAACTGGTGGGGCTGGAGGATAGCTACCCCGAGGCACTCCCTGGCTAGTAGGGTAACTCCAAGGTGTGTTCTGTCTCCGGAGGTCCCAGCAGGACCAGCTCCAGCCGCCCACCGTGCATACCGGATCAATGGCAGACCGTGTACTCCTTGCCTTCCCTTTCCCATATCATTTCCTCACTGCCCTACTGGGGAGTTTGGGGACCACCTTCCATATAAATGACCTGCCCTCGAATCTTTGTTTCAGGGTCCCATTTTGGGGTCCCCAACCCAAGACAGAATGAAAGGCAAAATGAAGAGGGCTGATTGAGGGGTTCTCGGGAACCAGGAGAGGCCAGAGCCACTTCCATTTTTTTCTTGATGATTCATCATCTGCCAGAGTAGGGGGTCAGCAAACACCAGCCCATGGACCAAATCTGCCCTGCAGTCTGTTTTTGTAAAGTCTGTGAACTAAGAGTTGTCTTTACTTGTTTTGTTATGATCTCATGATAGAAGGATGTTTACTCTTAGAGAATCTCACTTAAGTTCTTTTCCCTCGAGTTTTATTGAGATATAATTGACCCATAACATGGTATTAGTTTCAGGTGTACAATGTACTGATTTGATATGTGAATATATAGCAAAGGGTCACCACAATAAGCTTAGTTAACATTCATCACCTCACATAGTTAGAAAAAAATTTTTTTCTTGTGATGAGAACTCTAATTGCGCTTCTTCCAAGTTGATTAGGGGATTTATTTTAAAAAGACATTGATTCGTTCTGCAGGGTGGTGTGTGGGTTGTTTTATAGATGAATGAAGAATGTTGTCTTCTTTCTAACATGTCGGTGGACTTCATCTGGAGATCGCACAGGTCTGTGTGAGAGGCCCTTTGGGAATGTGTGGTCTGGGTCACGTGTCCTTACATTGAGAAGCCAGTAAATTTGCTTTTGGGAAGCTCTTTTCTGTATCTGTGGAAAGGGGATCATAACTCCTGCCTCACTGGTCTGTTGTGAGAAGTCGGTGGGGGTGGTGAGTAAGCCTGTGATGCGTTTCCTTCCCCACCCCAATGCTGGCCTTTGACATGAGGGTGGAGTCAAGCCCAGCTTTGTGTGGCTTCTTTAAAGTTTCAGAGCCTTTGGTGAGTGTCAGACAAGTGTCAGATGAAAGGCAGTTTATAAATATAACATGTTGCTCTGAGGCTAATTAAGCTTTATGCCCAAAGTGATATAAATAACAATAATAATTTAAAAAAAAAGAAAAAAGTGTAGTCTAGGTGAAGGAGTCCACCTTTCCTACCTGAACCGTGGACGTGGGGACAATGATAGAGCCACCTTTCCACCGGAAGGACAGAGCTACACAGAACCTGGGGAGCAGGGGCACAGACTCCGGGAAATTAAGTTCATTCCTGCTGAGAATGAGAACTGGAGGAGTATAAAGCTCTCTGTTCCGGGGGCGGGTGATGTTGGCCAACCCTTCTGCTCTTCTGGCGCCTCTTTCTCCTACCCCTAGGTGGCGCTCTTTCTCCTGCCTCGGCACCACCCTTTGGTGACTTTGTCCACCACCTCCTTTCCACCTGGATCACCTCCAATGCTCTCCATGGCCGATCTCCCCTCCAAATCCCACCCATCCAAAGGTTACGATTGCACCTGATATTTACCGCACCTTCCTATGTGTCAGCACTGTGCGAGCTCTTTATATAGAAGCTCAGGTAATCCTCATGATAACTTTGCCTCTTGGTTTGGGCTTCCCCAGAAGCTGACACTGAGATGAGGATTTCTGTGCAAGTGGTTTACTGGGGAGGTGATCCCAGGAAACACTGGTAGGGGTGAGGGAAAACGAGGCCAGGAAGGGAAGGTGGTGAACACAGGGTATCTGATGAGCAAGTCACCACTGGGAACAAGAGGACCTTGACCCCATGGGGGATGACTTACAATGGCATCAGGATAATCTCACCTGGGGACAAAGGAGCTGTTCTTGATATTTTTATTTTTATTTTTTGTTATTTTTGGCTGCACCACATGGCTTGTGGGATCTTAGTTCCCCAACCAGGGATTGAACCCGCACTGTTGGCAATGAAAGCGCAGAGTCTTAACCACTGGACCGCTGGGGAATTCCCACTGTTCTTTATATAACAGCTCTTGGAGTGTCTGGAAGACATCCCTTGGGCACAGAGATGCAGGTATAGCTAAGGGGAGCCTGTAGGTGCTCATTAAAATAGTCAGGTCCCAGGGGAGGATGCTGGCTGTATCTACCTGATTCTCAGAGTGAGTCAGTCCCCATTTGGCAGATCAGGAAGTGAGTGCTGACTGAAAGAAGCTCAGTCATTAGCCCATCGCCACTGACTCGTAGTAGAACTGGACATTCCCACTGTCCCTCCCACTCCGTGCCCCGTGCCCAGCACCAGGAGGAAGTGAGTCATATAGGAAAAAGCACAGATAACATCCATAACCAAACTGCCGGCCCCTAGGCCCAGGGCCTTGTCTTTTCATCTTTGGGCTCCCACTCGGCCTAGCTCACACCTTTCCTGCTTGTACTTGAAGGTCGAAGCACAGGCTGAATTTGAACTGGCTCCATTTGTGAGGATGGCATGTGAAAGAGGAAAAGTTCACCATCAGAAGGAGAAGATCTATATATGCATAAAATCATGAGTCATCCCAGGGGGATGAGCCTCGCAGCTCGATCTTTGCAGAGAGAAGACATTTAAAAGCACGGGTCCACAGTCAAAAGAAATCCAAATGAATTTCATTCCTACGTCATGTTTCTCCAAACATATTACAGGGATTCCAACCTAAAACCATCACGAGCACTCCTTAAAGCCCCTCCCACTGCCCCCAATCCCCAGCTGCTCCCACTATCCATTCATCCTCCCCCCAACAACTTTTTCCCAAGCCCTGGCTCTTGGGCCCCTTTTCCACCCTTCCCAGGCTGTCCTGTAGATCAGATTCCAGCAAGCAAGAATCCTTTCTCTTTAGATGATGCAAAACGGACCCAGAGACAACAGATTTTTATCAGCTCAAGAGGAGAGAGAATACTTTCTTAATTTGGGGCCCACCAATTGTACTGTGTTGTGTAAGAACAAGTTTGGTTGTCTCCAGTTCCTGGGAGGGGGCTTCTAAACCCTTGGAATCTCCCAAGTGACAGGAGTGTCTGTTGTTCATGGTGGGCCCCTCAGACCACACCTGAGTTTATGCTAGAATGATGATGCAGGATGGGGGACCCGCCACACCAGAAGACCAACCGTGTGATTAGAGGGTTGGGGCACTGAGCCAGGTGACATCAGCCTGACCTCTGGGGGAGGTCAGGGGCTGGAAATTGAGTTAAATCATGTAACCAATGAATCAAACAATAATGCCTGTGTAGTGAAACTCCAGTAAAAGCTCTGGACACTGAAGCTCATTGCCCTATTGGTTGGTAATCAGACATCTCTGTTTGGGGAGTGTGAAGTGTCTGAGGACATAGAATCTTGCCTTTGGGGTTTTCCCAGTCATCACCCTATGGGTCTCTTCTTTTGGTTGGTCCTAATTTGAGTCCTTTATAAAAAAATAGTAATAGTTGGTACAGCACTTTCCTGAGTTCTTGGAGTCATTGTAGTGAATTACCAAACCCGAGGGAACAGTGGGGGCCCTGAATCTGTAGCCAGATGGTCAGAAGTGCAGGTGGCCTGGGGACTCCTGAGCTTGCAGTGTCTACAGCGAGGACAGTCTTAACCTGTAAAATTTGACCCAACTCCCCATAGTTTGTGTCAGAATTGCATTGTAATGTGTTTCCTCCTTGTACCGTGGCTAAGAGGATAGAATCTAGATGAGAACTTGCCATTTTTGGGTGGAGAAATCACTTTTTAGGGTGCGACTAATTCATTACTCAGGGTCCCAGCTTTTCCCCTTAGAAAATCTTCTGCCCTTCTGTTTTGTTTTCTGTTTTTGATCACAGTGAGGATAAGGGTGGAAAATGATTGTCTGGGGATTGAAAACCAGGCTATAATGAACTGGCGGCCCCAGAGCTGAAAGTCCTGACTGTGTTTCCCTTTTAAGAGAAGACGGGCAGTGAGGGTCAGAGGCCAGACTCATAAAGAATCCTAACCTCCCTCCACAGTTTGTGCTACTTAATGGCTCTGCATAAATACTTCCACAAGAGCCCAAAAATTAATGGCTCATACGATCTTTAAAGCCCTGTAAGCAGCAAAGAAATGAGAAAGAAGACCCAATTTGTTTGGTTCAGAGTTATTGGAATCAAGCTGGGTTTGGTTTCTTTTGTTTACTCGTTGGTTTCCAAAACTAAATTTCGGGAGGACAGATCGTTAAGGATAAAAGATGCTCCAGTGTACTTGAAACTGTTTGAGAACCAGGTAAAAAGGCAATAAAATACAAAATTGATTGTGGCGGAGGGTTTTTCTAATGCCAAGGACAACAGCAGTAGACCGAAGCACGAACTATGGACCACTGATCTTGGCCAGATCATGCCCCCGACTCCCGCAACCAGTTTTCCTGGGCAAAAGTCGCCATCGGGTAGACATGAAAGAGAAATGCACTATTTGTGTTTAGAACCTGGAATTTGGGGTCCTTTTGGAATATTCATTTCAGTTATGCAACGAATATTGATTGAGCCTGAATTGTGCCTGGTCCGCCTCTGGCCAATCTTGCTGGGAACGTTTTCTTAGAGCTTCCCATAGCTCCGCAGCCTCCACGTAGAAGATCCAGTGAGACTTCAAGCACTTGGATGTCCTAAAAACCTGTGCTGAAATCATCCGTCTTCCACACACAAACTCTGTGATCTTAGGCAAACTCAATTCCCTCGTTTGTAAAAATGCCAATGCTACAACTACTTATAGTGGGTTAAATGGTGTCCCCCCTAAATTCATGTCCACTGGAACCTCAGAATGTGGCCTTATTTGGAAATAGGGTCTTTGCGGATGTAGTTAGTTAAGGATCTTGAGATGAGATCATCTGCGTTTGGGGTGGACCCTAAATCCAAGGATGAATGTCCCTATAAGAAGAGGAGAGGATACAGAGAGGCATACCCTGGCACCCTGGGGAAGGCCACGTGAAGATGGAAGCAGAGACTGGAGTGATGTGTCTACAAGCTAAAGAATACCAAGGATCGCCGGTGACCACCAGGAGCTAGGGTAGAGGGGCATGGAGTGGATTCTCCCTCAGAGCCTCCAGAAGGAACCAGCCTTGCCAATGCCTTGATCTCAGACTTCTGGTCTCCAGAACTGGGAGACAATATTCTACCCAGTTTGTGGTAATTTGTTACAGCAGCCTTAGGAAACTGACCTAGTACTCTATACAGAATTATGGCACAGTAAGTGGAAAGATGGACACAAGTGTTTGATCAAGGCAAACTCTCAACCAGTGCTAGTTCTTCTTGCTATTCCAGGCTGTTTTAATAGGTAACATTGGAGCTATGGGTTGGTATTCAGCTTCATCTATCAGCGTCCCAATGTATTCACTGAAAAGGTCTTAGTGCATGTCCAACATTGTGCCCTCGCTTGGGCTTTCACTTTTGAGTTTTTTGTTTATTTTCGTACATGTAGTAGACATTGTCGGTGCCTTACCCACATGCCCTTGACAGTCCTCATTTCTACACACACTGACCCACCACTGGCTTGTAACTGCAGCAGCTATAGCTCTTTCTGAGAGCTCTCTCTGGCTGCTGGCACCTGCTTGGTTTGCACGTGGGACAGAGAGTGGAGTCTCCCAGGAATGCCTTTCAACCAATGACTGATGAGACTGAATCAATTACCCAGTTCCTCATCCCCCAGCTGGGGTGGCTCTGAGGTGGGATCCACAGAGTGGCCCTGCAGGACTGAGCCCCAGTTGCCCACAGAAGTAAGCTGCTTGGTGACATGCATAGTATTGGTTTTCTTCCTATATTGGTTTCCTGTGGTTTCCATACCAGATGGCCACAGACTTGATTACTTAAAAACAACAGACACTGTTTTCTCACAGTTCTGGGGGCCAGACGACTGAAATCAGTATCTTTGTTTTGAAACCAAGTGTTGGTGGGGCTATGCTCCCTCCAGGGTCTCTAGGAGACACTCAGTTCCTTGCCTCTTCCAGTTTCTGGTGGCTGTCAGCATCCTCGGCATTCCTTGACTTACGGCCACATCACTCCAATCTCTGCCTCTGTCTCCACAAGGCCTTCTCTTCCGTAGTCAGATCTCTACCTCCCTCCTATAAGTGTAATAGAGTGCTGCAGTGCGCGGTCCTCAGCCCTCGGCCATTGCTATGCACCCTTACCACCGCCCCCCACCTCACCCCGTTACCAGGCAACGGTTACCCGGAGACCATTAATGCCTGATGCTTAGAGGGTGTTAAAGGTCCTGCTCAGCCGACCCACACGGTCAGAGATGAGGTCCTCACCCTGAGATGAGGAGGTGAGACTCGTTTCCTGGGACGCTGGGACCAGGACCAATGGGTCGGCACTGCAGTGGGCCCCGCCCCCTAGTGAGCAACTGTCAAGGAGCCACTGTCACAGGGGCACTGAGCCAAAGGTCGGTGGAGTGGTGGTCGTCAGCTGGGAAGTAGAGGTAAGAGGCAGATCCTGGTCTTCTACCCGGGGCCCTCCAGCTCCCTGGCCTCGGGCTGGCAGGTGAGCTGGGGGGCCCAGGGAACAGGCTGGGGGTGTGTCCTGCAGAGCTCCAGAGCCCTGGCCAGGACCACCCACTGGCCCGGCCCGGGCCCTGAGGCAGCGGTGACCCTCTCCCCCATCCCTGCCTCTGTGACCTAATGGCAGAGGCAGTCTGCATGGGACACAATCTGGGGGACCTGGCCCCCACCGTTTAGGCGGGCTGAGGAGCCTGAGGGCCAGCTGGGTCCTGGGCGCCTGGCTCCCTCCGTGAGGACAGCTGGGCAGGGTCTGGGGACCTGGCCCTGAAGGGAGCCACCAACTGAGATCTGCCTCTTCAGCCGGGCCTGGGCGCTGGTGGGAGGAGCCAGCCTGGGTGCCGGACAAGCGCTCTGGGGCATGGTAACCCTCCCCCCCCGGCCCCCCCCCCCCCGCCCCGCCGCAGGGACCCCCTTCTCTCAGCCAGGCCTGGACCTCAAAGGGTGAAAGTTGTGCCTTGGGACCTACCCTTTTCTTGTCAGAACAGAGAGTAACATTTATTTTGGTGGAGGGTTACAGGAACATGGTGACCTGACCTCAAGAACAGAGGACCTGACACCAAGAAGTTTGCACCAACGAACCACGCCCCTCCCTCACCGCTCCTATAAAAGGGCTTTGCTGAAAGCTTTCAGGGAGTTTGGGGTTTTTAAGGCATGAGCCACCCATCTCCTTCATGGCCCTGCAGTAAACCTTTCTGTGCTCCAAACTCTGGCGTTTTGGTGGTGTTTGGCCTCGCTGTGCGTCCGGTACCGTAAGGACACATGTGGTTGTATAAGGGCCCACCCACGTGACCCAGGACAATCTCCTTGCCTCAAGAGCCTTAACCACATCTTCAAAGTCCCCTTTGGCTGTACCGGTCACAGGGGTTAGGACTTGGGTGTCTTGTCGGGGCCGTGGACCACACCTCCCTTCCGCAATGCTTCCTGGAATCAGCGTCCCAGGAAACGAGTCTCACCTCCTCATCTCAGGGTGAGGACCTCATCTCTGACCGTGTCTTTACCAGGGAACGAGATTCACTCTTTCAGGGAACCATTTACCGATGTTGTTCTCACATTTCATTAACAATTACACTTGCTTGAGTCTGGACAAAGTTGTTACGTTCTTTGACGGTTGTCTGTTAACTCACAACCATCATTCCAAGGTGGAAGGAGTGATTGGCTTGAATAGGTTTTTGGATAGTAATAATCCAAGAAAAAGAAATCAGGGAGAAGTCTAATGGGGACTCTCACTGCCACTTGAAACACTTCTCAGCTTCACTCTCTGTGGTTTAAATTTATAATTTGATATTTCCAGTGGGACAGAAGTTTGGGTGGGAGGGTCACGGGCCAGAGAGAGCCCAAACTCTCATAGCTGTGGATTTTCACTTGCCGTGGGCTGTGGGGATAAGAAGTGAGAGAGGTGAGTGCTTCCTGGCAGGCCCCTCTGGGCGGGCAAGGGTGAGAACACCCCTAGTTCCCCGCGGGTGTTTCCTCGGCACCAAGGCTGAGATCATGAACCCGTGGTTGACACTGCAACTTTCATTGGAGGGGTTGGAGTTACCATACTGTGTTTGGATATGTTTGTTTGTTCCCTTACTTGCTCATTCATTCTTTTTTTTCAAATTGAAAGATTCTTTAACTTCTATAGAGCTTCACAGTTTTCTAAAGTTTCACACACTATTTCACATAATCCCATAATAACCCTTTTTTTCCCCTACCCCCTTCCCTCTTCCCCGGTAACCCCTATTTTGTTCTCTATGTCTGTGAATCTGCTTCTTTTTTGTTTTATTCACTAGTTTTGTATTTTTTAGCTTCCACATATAAGCGATATCATACAGTATTTGTCTTTCTCTGTCTGACTTATTTCACTTAGCATAATGCCCTCCAAGTCCACCCCTGTTGCTGTAAATGGCAAAATTTCATTCTTTTTTATGGCTGAGTAGTATTCCATTGTATATATGTACCACATCTTCTTTATCCATTCATCTGTCGATAGACATTTAGGTTGCTTCCATGTCTTGGCTATTGTAAACAGTGCTGCTATGAACATTGGGGGTGCATGTATCTTTTCAAATTAGAGTGTTGGTTTTTTTCGGATATATGCCCAGGAGTGGAAATGCTGGGTCATATGTTAGTTATTCATTTTTTCTTCTGTTGAGCAGTCTCTATGGAGTGCCTGTCCCATGCCAGGCAGTGGAAGGGCTTCTTTCAATCAGGAGGAGGGAGGTTCGGAGGGCTTTCCTGCAGAAGTGATATTTAAATGGAGACTCCAAGGGTGAGTAGGAGTGAGCTCATTAGATGACAAGCAGAGACAAGTGTCTCCTGGCAGAAGGAACAGTACCTGCAAATCCCTGAGGCAAAGAAGAAAAGGCCCAGGAGCTCAAGGGGAAGACACAGAGTACAGGTGTCCTGAGTACAGTGACTGGAGATCAGAGCTGGAGAATGAGGCAGGGGCTGCTCTGGGACCCTGCTGGAGAGCCTGTATTTATTCAAAACACAATGGAAAGCCACCAAAGGCCTGGGGGAACGTCATGATCTGATAGATGTTTTAAGAACATCCCTCACTCTGGCTACTGTGTGCAGAAAGCACTAGGAATGGGGGAGGGTGGGAGCAGGGAGGCCAGGTTCAGCTCTTGGGCATCTGGTGAGACAAGCTGGTGGCTGGCCGGAGGGTCACTGGGGCTTTACGCTCCATTATGGTCTGAACTGTGTCCCCCATGAATTCATGTGTTGAAGACCTGACCCCAGGACCTTGGAACATGACTGTGTTTGGAGAATGGGGTCTCTAAAGAGGTAATTAAGGTAAAATGAGATTGTAAGGATGGACCCTAATCTAATCTGACTGTGTCCTTATAGGAAGAGGAGATTAGGACCTAGATGCACACGGAGGGCCAACCACATAAAGATGGAGGGGGTGGGGCGGGGAGACAGTTGTCTATAAGCCAAGGAATGGTGCTTCAGGAGAAACCAACCTGGCAGACAGTGCAGTCTTGGACTTCCAGTCTCCAGAATTGTGAGAAAATGAATTTCTGTTGTTTAAGCTGCTCAGACTGTGGTACTTTGTTAAGGCAGCCCCGCCCCCCCCCCACCCCGCTCCCTGCAAACTAATACACACGGTGTTAGCTAAAACCAGGCCAGCCCACTGGTCCAGGCCCCACCCCTTCCCCTTCTGCTTCCTCCACAGCCTTGCCTTCTCTCTGTCCACAGCTGTCTCTCGGGTAGAAGGGCTATATTTCCCATGGACTCACCTGCTCGCCAGCCGACAAATGCCATCCTCTGGAAAGCCAAGTGGCCTCCTGTCCTCTGCAGCCTGTGTCCCAGAATTCTTTTGCACAGTCTATTTCCAGAGAACTCACTCAAAAATTCTGAGCTGCCCCATCCATTGCCCCAAGTCTCCTACACACTTACAGCCTTTCCCCAACAAATGAATGTCACTTCTACATTATAGAGACAGACCAGATTAGCATTTAGCACAGAAAGGGGCTGCTTCTTCCTATTTTTTTTTTTTTTTCCAAATCATATCACTCTAAATTACCTTCAGTTTCCTAAATGGAATTTGGCTGGAGAGTCACTCTGGTATGGAGTAGTCTGTAGTGAGATTATATTATGTTTGGGGAAAACATTCAAATGACCAAGATAATTAATTTTGCATAACAACCAACATATAGCAAGATCCAAAGCCATAACTCAAAGCCTGCAACCTGCCAGGCCCCCTGGGGCTGATAATGTTTCTTTCAAAATACAGCAGCAAAGACATTTCCAGTGACCTGTGAAATGCACAGGTTTTAAAGCTGGAAATGTTGGGTTCTTTCTGTTCTGGCGACAATGGTCATCTTTTCTCAGTAGCTGTCATTTACCGTAGGATCTCTCCTGGGTTTGGGAAGATGAAAGAAATGCCAGACCCAGAGGAGCATCCTGAATGGGTTTTGCTGGGAGGAATCTTTTGAGAATCGATTCCAAGTATTTAAAATATTTGGTGCTGTTTCAAGAGCTCAGCTTATGATAGGACGGAGCGTGTGTGTGTGAGATTGTGTGTGCGTGTGTGCTTGCGTGCATGTGCTTATCTTTTAAAGGAAAGAATAAGATCAAACCCTCTTTGGTTCTTTGAATCCTCTTCTCCAGGTGGCTTGATCTGTATGATATTAGACTCGTCTGAACATCTGGGAAGGGTCCGACTCGGCAGCAATTTTCTGGTTCTGATTCATTGTTAAAATCACCTCGGAAATAGCCAGGACCTGGCTGCCTGCCCACCTTCATCCTTGTATCTCTTGGCTGTGTCTAAGTCTAACACAGTCCAAGAATATACGTTAGGTTGGGAGCCAGGGAACCTACATGTTTTAAGATCTGCTTCTCTCTGCCTGCATGGTCTCAAAAATAAACTCCTGTACTTACACACTTGTTTGTGAATGTTCACGGCAGCGCTGTTCACAAGAGCCAAGAAATGGGAACAACCCAAATGTCCGTCAGTGGATGAGTGGATAAGAAAATTGTGGTATATCTATACAACGGAATACTACTCATACTTCCATAAAAAGGAAGGAGGTATTGAAAACATGATGTGAAGTGAGAGAAGCCAGACAAAAGTAGTCACAGGTTTTATGATTCCTTTTATATGAAATGTTCAGGGTAGGCAAATCCATGGAGACAGAAAGCAGATTGGTGGGTGCCAGGGGCTAGGGAGAGAAAGGAATGGGGAGTGACAGCGTAATGGGTACAGGGTTCCTTTTGAGGTGATGGAAATGTTTCGGAACTAGACAGAGGTGATGGTTGCACGACACTGTGAATGTATTAAATGCCAATGAACTGTTCACTTTAAAATGATTAATCTTACGAGAATTTCACCTCAATTTTAAAAAAGTTCCTCCCATCCCTATCCCCCACCAGATCTTGGGGTCTTCCTCTGGGAAAATTAGGTGTTGGACCAGAGATTTCAAACTTGCAGGCTATAGACCAAATCTGGTCAGCTGATGATTAATTGGGCCTTGATAATGGTTTGAAAAATTCTAAATATGAGTTTTCAATAGTTGGTTTCCAAAGATGAGCCTCCCTCCTCCCTGCAGTGAGCCATGCCTCCTGGTCTTCATGTCCTGTGTAGAGCCTCTCACACTGAATCTGGGCTGACCTGTGATTGGCTCTGACCAACAGGTGCAGCAGAAGGGACACTACGTAACTCCAAGGCTGGACCTTGAACCATCTGCAGTTCCCATATATGGAACGCTCCCTCTCAGAACCCAGATGCCACGTTGTGAGGAAGCCCAAGCTGCATGAGGAGACACAAGGAGGAGCCCCAGGCAGCGGTCAGCACCAACTGCCAGCTGGTGAGTGAACGATCTTGATGTTCCAGCCCGGTCAAGCCTTTAGGTGACACAGCCCTAGCTAACCTCCCCCATGGAGATTGTGTGTAGATGTGGCTCTAGCTATAGCTATAGATATACTGTTTATATACATACCTATATGTGTCTATATCTGAATCTGTATCTATCTAGATATAGATACATGTAGATATAGTCATATACATCTATCTATCTATCTATCTATCTATCTATCTATCTATCTATCTATCTATCTATCTATCTATCTATAATTGGCTCACACAATTATGGAGGCTGACAAGTCCAAAATCTGCAGGGCATGTCATCAGGCTTGACTCTCAGGAAGGGCTGACGTTGTCCTGAGGCAGTTGACCGGCAGAGTTTCTTCCTCTTTTGGGGATGTCAGTCTTTTTTTTTTTTTTTTTTCTTATAGCCTTCAACTGACTGGATGAGGCTCACCCACATTATGGAGGATAATCTGCTTTATTTAAAGTCTACTAAGTATTTTTTTAAAAGATTTTTTTTGATGTGGACCATTTTTTAAAGTCTTTATTGAATTTGTTACAATATTGCTTCTGTTTTATGTTCTGGTTTCTTTGGCCACGAGGCATGTGGGATCTTTACTCCCCTACCAGGGATCGAACCCACAGCCCCTGCATTGGAAGGCAAAGTCTTTTTTTTTTTTTAATTGGAGTATAATTGCTTTAAAATGTTGTGTGAGTTTCTGCTGTACAACAAAGTGAATCAGCTATATGTATATATATATCCCCTCCCTCTTAAGCCTCCCTCCCACCCCTCTAGGTCATCACAGAGCACCGAGCTGAGTTCCCTGTGCTATGAGGCTGCTTCCCACCAGCTATCGGAAGGCGAAGTCTTAACCACTAGACCACCAGGGAAGTCCCCTGATTTAAGTATTAATCTTGTCTAAAAAATACCTTCACTGTCAACGTCTGGACTGGTGTTTGACCACATTTCTGGGTAACGTGGCCCAGCCAAGTTGACACAGAAAGTTAACCCTCACAGGGGGCAGTGAGCCGACTGTGAGGGACCCCCACCCAGCGTGCAATCGCCCAGATGACACTTCTGTCCATGACCCACCCAGACCCCCTTGGGCCCCTTTCCTGTTTCCGGGCAGCTGTCTCCCAGCTCCGATGTGCTGCTGCAGAGGCAGCCCTTGGAGAGAGGGCTGGAGCACCTGGGGGTTTCTGCTCCCGAGGGTGGCCCTTAACCCACGGCTGACCCAAGAGGGTAAGAGTGGGAAGCCCAGCCCCTCGCCTCCAGCTGAGACAACTCGGAGACCTGATCTCTCTCCCGCGTTCCTCGTGGGGTCGGGCAGAAGCCACGCTCCACGGTGCTTCCCCCCGACCCCTCAGCCTCGCTGAGGTTCCTTCACCTTTTCCCTGCGTGCTCCGCACTCAGCCCACTCACTCCCTCACCAGTTTCTCCTGCGAGCACAAAGGTCCTCATCTCAGGATCTGCTCCGGGGAAACCCAACCTAAGACAGACCCCATGTGAAGAGAGGAGCAGGGCGTGGTGTGGTGACATGCATTCTGAGAACAAACTTTCCCCGAGCGCCTGCTGGCTGCCAAGCCTTATTTCTAGGCACTGGAGACGGAGCAGTGACGCAAAGAGGCAGAACGCCTCCGCTTGTGGGGCTGACATCTTTCCCTTTGGCCTCACTAGGAGGCTTTCCTAGGCTGGGGTGGAACTTATGTGTCTGTTCCAGTCGTGCTGTCCCTGCTTCGTTACCGTCAGCCCAGCCTTATCCCCACGAGGTCTTGGTAGAGACTGGAGAAGGCGACCCTCAGTTTTGATTTGCTTTGTGCCTGGTGTATCTCCCCGTTGCCTCTGGTTTCTTGCTCTTACAGGCAGAAATCAAGCGCACGTTACACGCAGCTGCCAGCGCGAGGCGGGTCTCAACCTTTCCGTAGTGTAGCCAAGCCACAGATGCTATGCTCCTGGTACCACTGCGGAGGGCCCCAGTCTCGCCTCCCCGCTTGCCCACGGCTCTCCTCTCCTCCTCACACCTTCCTCCTGCTGTCCCCACCCCAATCGCGCTCATCAGACAGTGAATACACTCCCCGACGTGAGCCAGACCATTCCTCCCCAGGATCAGAGGTCCCGCGCATCCCAGAGCACCTGGCTGGGGTGATCGCCGACTTTATAGAAGCACGTGAAGGTGCGCTGGCGTTTGGTGACAGATATGGAAATTCAATAAAAGGCAAGTTAATTAAAACAGAACAAGCTGTTGCCTGGGGCAGCAAAATGTAACCGCTTATTATGTGACTGAACGTGAGGATACACGGGGCGTATAACGTTTTCTCTCTCTCCCGCTGTGTTTCTTGGAGTCTGTTTCGCAAAGGCAGAGCATGAGTCTGCCGGCCGGGGATGGATGGTTCCAGACTGGGATGTGTGTATGGACATGTATGTGGCTGGCCCTGGGCACGAGGTTGCAGACGAAGAAAACCCCCAGACTGTGAGCTGCTGGGCAGGGCACGAATCCTGTCTTGTGCTTGCGTATAACCCCAGTGCAAATGCAGGGCCTGGTCCTTACTGAGGGCACCTGTTATTAATTGCTGTAAAAATGCTGTGAAACAAAACATCCTGTAATGGGCTGAATTATGTTCCCCCAAATGTATAGGTTGGAGTCCTAGCCTCTAGGACCTCAGAATGCATTTGGTGACGGGGTCTTTAAAGAGGTGGTTAAGGGACTTCCCTGGCGGTCCAGTGGTTAATACTTCGCCTTCCAATGCAGGGGATGCAGGTTCAATCCCTGGTCGGGGAGTTAAGATCCCACGTGCCTCGCCAAAAAAACCAAAACATAAAATAGAAGCAATATTGTAACAAATTCAATAAAGACTTTAAAAATGGTCCACATCAAAAAAAACTCAAAAAAAAAAATAAAGAGGTGGTTAAGGTAAAATGAGGTCATACGTGGGACCCTAATTCAACATGACCAGTGTCTTTATAGGAAGATGAGATTAGGACACAATGCACACACAGGAAAGACCATGTGAGGACACAGGGAGAAGACGGCTGCCTGCCATCCAAGGAGAGAGGCCTCAGAAGAAACCAACCCTGCTGACAGCTTGATCTTGGACTCCCAGCCTCTGGAATTGTGAGAATATAAATTTCTGTTACCTAAGCCACCCAGTCTGACCACTTATGATTGCAGGTGGGCCGGTGGTTCTCCTGATTCCAGCTGAGCTCACCTGCATCAGGGGTTGGCTGTCGGCGGGTCCTCAGTGGCCCCATCTGGGAGAGCAGCTATGTGGCTGTGCCGCCCTGTGGTCTCTGATGCTCCAGCAGGGGGCCCGGACTTGTAGTCATGGCGACAGCAGGGGAGAGGGAGAGAGAAAGAGATGACGAGTGCACAGGGCCCTTGAGGCCTGGGCTCCCGACAAGCACTCCATCACTTCTGCTACATCCCACTGGCCAAAGCAAATCACGTGACCAGCCCTGCTTCAGGGGGTGGGGAGCTAGACCCCTGGGGGATGCTGCAGAGCTGAGAGGCAAAGGGGGTGGGTTTGGTGAGGGGTGGAGAAATGGGGTCATTTTTGCCATCAACTGAGAGGATTACTGAACATTTTATTTTGAGTGTAAAAAACTGAACTTCAAGTCTGAGTAATTTGGAGTGGTTAAGAGGGACAGGAATACTTAGAAATAAAGGGTTGGGGTCCCCGCCATGCAGCTATCAATCAGGGATGAAGATGAGCTCCCTGACTTAAGTCCAATGGAAAAATCAGAATCTATCCACAAAATTTCTAGGGACACCGTTTTCAAGTTTATGCTGCACCCCAGGAAACCTACACATGTTAAATGACAAAGCTGGCGGGAATCCCTGGTCTGAGTCCGACAGAAAAACTCCGATCTTGGCTGCAAGAGTCAGGATTTTTGGCCTTCACTGAAATGTCACGTCCTCAGAAAGCCCTCGTCTGGGTCCCCAGCCTGAAGGGGTGTCGCCGCTCTGGTTCCCTAGAGGCTCCTGGCTTCTCCCCACAGCGCTGGCTGCCGCGTGCGGCCCTGTGGGTTTCCTCATTTGCTAGGTTGCAAACAGCACGGGGGCAGGGACCTGCCTGGCTTGCTTTCCCAGCGCGCCGCAAGCCCAGCGAAAAGACTGGCTGGTTGACTTCCTGCCCCCGACCCTGGGCGCAGAGCTCTCCTGCTTTCCGGGAAGAAACAGAGAATCACCTTGTTGAGAAAGTACAAAGTCCTTCCGTGGCACCCCCATTCCTTTTGGGCGGCTTTGGAAAGAAGCAGAGATTTATTTACAAGGAAATAAAAAGGTTTGCATTTCTAATGGGCTAGGAACCATTAAATCGATGCCATCCCCAGCCTGCCTGCCAGGGACGGGAGTGAGACAGATGGTAAAACTGTGACCAGCTTTTGCAACTAAAACAAACGGCACCGCCAGCAGGCCTGTCGTGGCACCAACGGCCCCACTCTCCGGGGTGTCCTAAAGCTAACCATGGTTTGGTTTATGGCTGCGTTTGAACCCAGCTTAGTCCAGCAAGATGTTTCTCAACAGCTCAGAAATAGGTGAGCACGTTCTTTGAACACGTGCAATTTAGTTCCAATCGCCACTTGCTGGTGGAACACTGCAAATGAAAATAAACAAGGTGCATACTTATTTTCAAGCACGTTGTAATATGAGCGAAATTAACTTTGGTAAATAAGACCCTTCTGAAAAAGGATGGACTTGGTAGAAACTGCTCTGTCCCCTGAAAACTAATTCTGAGGCTGGAAAGACCCAGCAGTCAAGACAGGAATAGCAAGGCACGGGGCGGCTATGCAGCAGGAAACGGGCTGGTGCCAGGCACGCAGGGGCTGGCTCCGGGCACGCGGGGGCTGGCTCAGGAGTGACGTACAATATGATGCAATTTATTTCTCTTTAGTATCTTTCAAGTGGAAGTTTAACAAAACGCTCCACAGCTAATTACCGACTTTCTATGCAAATATGGGCAGAGTACATAGTGCACAATTAATCAAACGGATGGAATCAGAAGACATTGTAGGACAATTACAGACACGGGAAGCCCCCCTGGCCAAGCTTCGTTTGGGCCAAGGAGAGGCTTGATGGCACCATTAACTAGGAGCTGAAAGGCCACCAGTGGGGAAGATGTCAGGGCCAGAGGGGTCTGGGTATTCCTGGGAGGCTGGCACAGACAGCCAAGATGCCCTGGGAAGGACCGGGCACATAGGGGATTGCTCAGGAGGGAGGAAGCAATGCCAGTCCTGTTTGGGGATGTGTGGGACACAGGGGCAATTCAGGGGGCAGGGGTGATGTTTTGATTGAAATTCTGAGGTGGACGAGGAGCCATAAAGGTTTGTGGTGACAGTAGATGGAACACCCATGTGTCCAGCTGAAGATGGAGAGGTGGATGGGCTGGGATGGGGGGCCAGCAGTGGAGACATTCCAGGGAGAGATGACCAAGGCAGGGCTGCACCAAAGAGGCCCCCTGGAAGTGGTAGAGGGTCAGGGTTAGAGGACCCAGCTTTGTGGGAGGCAAGAAAGTCACACCCAAACCTACTCTTCCTATTCTGGGGGTCAGAAGAAGAGGAAGATCGAGGTGGGGGAGTCTTAGTTGACAATATTTGAAGGACATATAAGGGGTGACATTGACTGGATCCTGAAGTCGCCAAGTGCTAGGTGAGGACGACAAATGGAGCTTCACTGTGTAGGAAGGATTTTGAGTCCCTGGGAAGCAGACACATTGGGGCTCAGGATGGGGGAGACTTGTTGCAAAGACAATTACAAAGCTGCCCTGGGAATCCAGGTCCCCGATTCTAAAGCCAGGGTTCTCAAGCTGAAAACTACTTCCAGCATAAGCCTGGTACATGGGTCTAAAATGAACTCCCTGAAAGCAAAAATAGAAATTAACCTATAACGCCTCAGTGCATCCAGAGCATCCTGGAAATAATAGAGGACATCAGGCAAAATCAGCTGTCAGCATCATAGAGAACAAAAATTAAAAAAAAAAAAAAAAAGAAAGAGAACAAACCAAATCAGAAGCCCAATGAGATGAATTTTTTTTTTTTTTTGTGCCTTATATTTTGGTGTTATTTTGTTTTAGAGTCTGTCATCCGGCCCACATAGTTTGGACTCCTGTAAGTTTAGCCTGTTTTCATTTCAGAAAATGTGAAGAGGCTCAGAGATTCACAGATGCAAGCCCAGGGGTACCGTCTGCTGACCCGCAGGCTAGCAGAGGGAGGATGTAGGTTTGCAACGGCTGGAAGGCCGGCAGAACCAAAAACACTCCAGACTCCAGGTCAGACTTGGATAATGTCCTCGGGGTGACGCTTCTCACCTTCATAAAGAGAAGAATTACGACGCTGTTTCCGCCCCCCCCCCCCCCGCGTCCTCAGCTGATGGCCAGAGAAGAGAGGTCATATTTACTATTTTGTCCTTACAGAACACAGATAGGGATGCCGGCTGTATATTTGAAAAGCAGGGACTTAGTACTTTGAGATGGGGTGTCAGGCCAGGAAAAGTGGACGATGTCATCTTATTTATTTATTTAATGGTGACAGTGGAATCTTCTCCCAAGGAACTCACTGCCACACCTGCAAGATGCCCAGGCAGGAAACAAGCCATCGTTAACTCTGGAGGGGGCGGGGTGTGTGGGGGGGATTACTTTGGATGTGTTAACAAGGCAAAATCAGGAGAGCTGGGAGCCAATGATAAGCCATCAGCATTAGTTCCTCCTTGGCTGAGTTTAGTCCAAAATGACAGCTTTGCCTGGAGGCTACAAAGCAAGCATTCAGAGAAATTCAGGAGTGGTCTTTCTTTTCTATTTTGCTGAGCCGAAGAGTGCCATTTTTCACTTGGTGTTTTAGATGCTCTCCAGTGCACTTTCTCATTAGCTGTGGCTGCTGCCTCTCATCTAAGATGAGGCGTCTTAGATTCCGGGGAGAAGAACTGCTTTCCAAACCCAGGGGGAGGTGGCCATCCGGCTCCTGGGGTGGTACCCAACGGGGCTGCAGGAGATGTTGGTTCCACTCGGGGACCCACGTACCCCCCAAGTAAGCGGCTTTTCCTTATAACAGAGAGCTTGACCTTAAGCCTAATAAGATGGCATCAAAGTCCCCAAAGAACCAGGAGCCATGTCCAGCTCTCGCCACCGCAGGTCACCCCCCCCCCACCGGGGTACTAAAGACCCTTCTCTTTTCACCTGGAGGAGGAGCAGCTCGGACTCGGAGCTCTCCTCCGTGGAATTCTCTCCACGATGCTGTCATCCTCCTGCCCTGGCAGACCCACCCTGAAACAGGTGTGTGCTTTTAGCTGCAGCGCCTTGCCAGGAGCTCAGGAACCTGTATCCCACTTCCTGGCATTGATGGATGATCCTGTCAGTGGGGGGAAAATGCTCCGGTCATGCACTGCTGATGTGTTAGGAAAGAATTTACTGCATAACATTTACTTTCCAGCCCAGGGCTGGGAACAGAAGGCCATGGGAGGCTAGGGGCGCTGCTTCTCCTTGACAGGTAGCCCCTTGGTTGATCTGCCATTTAGGGCTTGGATGCCAGGAAGACGCTCCGGGGTCCAGAGGCATTTCTCTGTGTCCGCAGCTATGCCGGGGCCAAGAAAGAACAGCAGCGAGGCGGTTGTCTGGGGCTGGTTTCACGGTTTCCCAGGCCCCGGGGTGGGACCCACTTCCTCCAAAGGGCTGGTGCGGCAACAACAAAGAATGAAAACAAGGGGATTAGGGGGTGCAGTTGAACTGCCAGAGGTTTCTGGCAGAGGCAGCGAGCCTCGGGCCGGATCACCAAAGACTCAGCATCTCACGTCTTAGGCCTTTCCATCCTCCGGGCCCTGCAGAAAGACAAGCATCCCTTCGCCCCAGTCGCAGGCCTGGGAAAGCACGATGGTTGCCGAGGGCAGACGTTGACCACCAATGACCCACCTGTCTCTGCTGTTCTTTAGACCCCCTCCCGGGACCCTCTCCTTCCCGCCAGCTCCCTGCACTTGGCACTTTCCTGTGGACCTTGCAAGGAGCCCGTGGGCTGGGGTAGATCTCAAGCTCTGGCAGATGGCTTAACCTCAGCTTCCCCTTCTGTACAATGGGAACCTCACCAGGTTGCTGCCAACAAGCTGATGCATTCGGGAGCTCAGTGCCGGCGCGCCGGGGGCTGCTGGTTTAGAGGAAGACGTGGGGACCCCAGGAAGCAGGAACGATGGGATGTGACAGAAAGGGAAGGATGCTGATGAAAGGGGGTCAAACTGAAACAGAGCAGGACCCTATGGTCCTTCCCACCCCCCCATGTCCTCAGCCTGCCTTTTGTCTGTGGAAAAAATTTAGCCAAAGAATAAGTTTAATCAGAGAACTGAGAAAATGCAGAAACAGAGGAACACAGTCAAAGGAGACCAAATAATAATAGTTTAGTCATTAAGCAAAGTCAAGGACCTTTAGTTCTTCCTTAGGGGCTATAGGTAATATTCTGAGCCGTATCCTGTGAGCTGTCTTATAGATACTGAAACCCCACCAGGTGGAAGAAGTTAACTACATGATGACCAGGCTGTAGCCATGACATAAGCTGTCACAATTCCGAGAACTGGCCTCAAGGAAATGGAAACAAACCGACCCTGGAACTGAAGATTAACTGTACCTAAAATAATTGAGATGACGCTGGTCAGACGACTGATGGCCAATTTCAGGATGACTGTCAGAGCTGACTGTGCTGTTCCTGCATGTAGCCCCCTCCCTCTGTCTGTAAAAGCTCTTGCCCCCTGATTGTCGGGGGCGTGGAGTCGGCCTTTGGGCAGGCGTCCGCCCTCCCCCCGCCCCGTTGCTAGCCTCTGAAATAAAGCAACGTTTCCTTTCCTACCAACACTTGTCTCTTGAGAACTGGCTTTCGAGCGGCGAGCAGCCGGACCTGGGTTCGGTAACAGAACCAGAACCAGAGGGCAGCTTCTGGACCGCTTGACCGGGTCGTGTCCAACTCCAGTCGCGATACACAAATGGGACTCCGTGTGGATCATTCAAGGTGCAAATATTCCAAGGCCTGTGTGCCACCCTAGTTCCTGTCCTCGCTCCCTCTGGCTCTTGATATATAATCCTAGCCCAGGACCTACATGGCTAGGATTGTAAACCTGTTGGAAAAGAATTCTAGGCAGACAGCCACATACACCCTCCCCGCCTCCATCAGGGGACCCGCGGAGGGGGTGGGTCAGGCCCAACTTGGGCAAGCGAATTCGTGTTCAGTCCACCAGGGGGCCATTTACTAAATCCCCACAGCAGATGAATCGTGTCCTTGTCTGGAAAAACGGCTCCCTTGTGTCTTCCGGGGCCCACTGCTGTTTATTAACCTGTTGGAGAGCCAATCTTTCACCGCCTTCAGGGACCCAAACACGGCCAGTTCTTGCTTTTCTTTGTTTTTGCTTTTTGGCAGCGAACATGAATGCCTCCCAGGTTTCCTGTGAAATCCTCCATTGTGGGGAGTTAGGCATTGATGAGTGGACATATATAGTCCTTAATTCATTCATGAATGTTACGAGTACCTACTATGTGCCAGGCTCATGCTAGGCTCTGGGAAAACAATGGTGAAAAAAAAAACCAGACTTGGTCCCTATCCTCAAGGCACTTACAATCCAGTCCGAAGCGAGATGATAACCAAATAATCACATAAATGAATGTAAAATTGCAAATTGTGTTCTAGGGAAGTTGCACGGTGCTCTAACAGCCTACAGTAAGAGGATTTGACTTGGTCATGGAGCTGGTGGAGGGCTTTTGGAAGAAGCAACCCTTGAAGGACGAGATGGAGTCAGTTAGGTAGGTGGAAAAGGGAAGAGTGATCGGGTCGAGGGGATAGCCTTTGCAAAGGCCCTGTGGCAGGAGGGCATATGGCAGCAATGAGGTCAGGGTCGAGAGGGATGGGTACACAGTGCTGGATAAGGCTGTGGAGGTGGGCAAGAGCCAAGCTGAGCAGTTCTGATCTTTATCCCAAGAGCAGGGGACCCACTGAAGGATATAAAGAGGAAACATGGGCTTCCCTGGTGGCGCAGTGGTTGAGAATCTGCCTGCCAATGCAGGGGACACGGGTTCGAGCCCTGGTCTGGGAGGATCCCACATGCCGCGGAGCAACTGGGCCCGTGAGCCACAACTACTGAGCCTGCGCGTCTGGAGCCTGTGCTCCGCAACAAGAGAGGCCGCGATAGTGAGAGGCCCGCGCACCGCGATGAAGAGTGGCCCCCGCTCGCCGCAACTAGAGAAAGCCCTCGCACAGAAACGAAGACCCAACACAGCCAAAAATAAAAATAAATAAATAAATAAATAATAAAAATAAAGGAATTCCTTTTTTAAAAAAAAAAGCGTATGTCACTTTATAAAAAAAAAAGAGGAAACATGGTCAAATTTGCTCGTAAGAAGATCACTCGGGCTCCCTGAGGTGGGCTCTGCAATGAGCCATCAGATAGCTCTGCAGAAATAACGGCCTGTCCCGCAGATGCCGGGAGGGCTGCTGGCAGAAAGCCCTCGGCATCTGACCCCTTCAGGATGGCTTCTGCTGGAGAGGGTGTTGGCCCAAGTCACACCCCTTTGCAGGAGAGCCAGCATCTGGTGGTACCTGATCAACCCCAGGACAGCCCGAGGGGTCATCCCATCTCCAGAATTCCCTGTGGGGTCGTTGGAGGCCTTCCTTGAGGCTGGATTGAAGTTGGATAATGTCCTCTGCCTACGCCTGCATCCCACCCTCCCCTTGCACAGGGGATATTCCTAAGACCACTCCCTGACAAAGCTCTTGCACATTCATCTCCCTGAGTCTGCTTCCTGGGACACCCAGCCTGAGGCCCTGCAGTAGGAGAAGGGGCCAGAGAGGGTGCAGGGTGAGGAGATGAGTTCCCTGCGTCAGGCCAGGGGAGCTGGTGGTCTGCATTGGGGTGGCGAGGGCAGGGAGGTGGGGACTAGTTATGGGTTGAGTCGTGTCCCCCATAAAAGATGTTGCCATCCTAACCCCAGTAACCGTGAAGGTGCCCTTATTTGGAAATAGGGTCTTTGCAGAGGATCCAGTTAAGACGAGGTCACTAGGGTGGGCCCTAATCCAATAGGACTGGGGTCCTTACATAAAGGGGGAATTTGGACACAGAGACTCACACACAGGGAGAACATCATGTGAAGATGAAGGCAGACGTTGGGGTGATGCCCGTACAAGCTAAGGATGCCAGCAAACCCCAGAAGCTCGGGGAGGGTCCTGGGATAGACCCTCCCTCACAGCCTCAGAAGGACCCAACCCTGCCCACACCTTGACCTCGGACTTCTGGCCTCCAGAACTGGGAGACAGTACATTTCCACTGTGCGTGGTGATTTGTCACGGTGATTGGGTAAACGGTGTGCTTCTCACCATTACTCAGCTCAAATGACGAACTCACGTGTTCACAGAGAAGCCCCAAACTTTAAACACTGGTAAGTATGAAAAAAAAGTGATGCTTAAAAAAAAAAAATCTGTTGCTGTGAAAGGAAGAAGGGTAGGCTCCCCACCTCCCCCCCAGGCTGAAGGAGTGAGGCCCCGGGATGCGGCGGCAGGGCTGACTTCCTGCACTGCCTGGGGGTTCTGGGCGTACCTTCCGTGCACACAGCTCAGGAGTTGGCTCACCCGCGGGAGGCCAGCCGGGGAGCAGGGGCTGCGGCAGTGCCCGCCCTTCTGCTGTTCATCTTTGCTCCCCGACTCTGCCTCAGGCCCACGTCCAGGAGGCAGAGCCCCCAGAAGAGGGGCGGAGGGGGCGGCCGGACCCTGTGTGCTGCTCTCCTTTCCCAGGCATGCCTCAAGCCACATGCAGAGGAGAGAGATGATCGCAAATGAAACATGAAAAGAGAAAAGCCTTTTTAAGCTGGGTGTTGAAGCAGATTTTTCAGTCCCCCCAACTCCAGGATGGATTCTTGTGTGTGTTGTTTGTAACCGTTACTAAAGGTACAAGCTCTACCTGTTGGAAGTATTCAGAATGCCACCAGAACATTCTGAAGATAAAGGCCAAAAAAAACCCCAAAACCTTCAACCCCAAAACAACCCACAACCAACTCTTATGTTTGGAACAGAAGAAGATTAAAAAAAGATGAAAATAATCACAAAGGTACGATTTAATCCTTACAAGGTTATAAATATTAATATGAAACCTCTTTACACTGGGAAACGTTACCATACAGCACAATGTTAACTTTATGAAAATCGATTCATTTAGCGCTCATACATTTTTTACTTCTCTCTCTGGCTTTTGCTGATGATTTAAGAATTGCAGTCTGGGTGAATGTTTCTTACTTCGACAGCTACTGTCTGGCACCAGGGCATAGCACACGGTTCTGACAACACAATTATTTCTCTGACAATGCGCTGTGATTTCCCCGCAGGTGAGAGCCGGGTGCAGCTAAGGCGGGTTGAGTAGCTGAGCTGCAAGCTGGATGTTTTTCATTCTAACTGTGATTTGACTGACATCACAGCCTTCGGATACACAAAGACCTCAGACACCAGACCGAAGGGGAAAATACCGAAAGTGTGAAGGGCCGGGAGGTTAGCAGGGATGGAGGCTTGTCGGTGCCCACCCTGGCCAGGCACAGTGTTTTTATCTCCTTTAAGCCCCCCAACAGCCCTGGAAGGGACGTTTGTGATTATCCCCATTTTACAGATGAAGAGACTGAAGCTCGAGATAGCTAGAAACTCACCTGAGGGTGTGTCACTAGAAAATGACTGGCGTGAGCTGGAAACCCAGGTCCGCTCAGCTCCATGGCCCAGCTCCATGTGGACCAAGACATCGTTACTACCTTGGGCTAAAACTAGAAATTTCAGGGTGTTCCCCGCCGGGTCCCCTCACTGCATCAGGATCGATCCCAGCGATGCCCTTCAGTGAAGAGTCACAAATCCTGACCAAATGAATTAGATGCATAATGTCGGTGGCCAGAAATGTGTTTAGACGGAATCCAGAGGATCAATTTTTTGAAAGCTCCATTCACTATACAAGATGTCAACACCCTATTGCAATTTCCATGAGATGGGTAACCAGGTGAAGTTCTAAAAAAAAAAAAAAAAAAATGGAGCACCGTGACAGCACTGATGGAAAGGGGGGAAAATATCCAACATGAAGTTACATTTGGAACCAATTTCAGCTCACGGAGAAAGATCCGGAAGCCTGGCGGTGGGACCATTACAGCAATCAGCGAGAGAGCATGGGGACCGAGCTGCTGGGACCACTGCCCTTCTTCTAATTTGGGAACTAAATGCCAATCATGCAGTATTGTTAAGGAGTGAATATGGGATGAAAACGGGACATGCTGGCATCAAGAGTGACACGCCAGCTCCTTAGCGAAGGTCTAAAATCAAGTTGAATTAATTTCTAAGAGACCCTGTGACAGATTCTTGATTATGATCCCCAATTAGGGAAACCTCGGTTTCGTTTTTGTTTAATGTCAGGAAGTTAAGAGGCTGCGGGCCGATGGCTAAGAAAGACGAGGAGGTGGAAGCCTCGTCTCCTTTGAAACGTAAGCAGCCGCGCTGCAGATCCTTTCATGCTCCCTCCACCAAGGAAGCCGTGAAATCCGTGCGTCTCAATCGATGCCCAACGAGGGAAATGCGGTCATGACAAGAATAAGGGCTTCTCCTCATCTCTGGAGCCCACAGAGGCTAAAAACATCAGACAAGCTTGTTCTGTGAAAAAAGGGAAATGAAAGATTCCATCTTGGACTAGAGAAACATCCCCGGGTGAAAATGGGCCACAGAACCAGAAACTCCAGAGAGAAATCTTCTGTTGGGCTTTTCCCAAATCGACAGATGTCTCTGGTTGATGGGACCTAGGATGGCACTACCTGGAGGGAAGAGGAGGCCTGCTTAGTTATTCTATAGGTTGAAGGAAAGGGGACGAGATGGAAGGGGAGGGCTGGGACCTGGAGGGATGCCCATGTGCATGGGGTCAGGGGACAAATCCAGCCGCAGGTGCAGGTGCTGGGGAGACAGAACCCAGGTTCCAAAAGGTAGGAGCACAAGACAGGATGGGCTAGGGAGACTGACACGGAGCAAGGAGGGCAGGAAATGGGTGAGGAAGCCCAACTTGGGTGTGCAGGCCGGCAGCACACGGCACACCGTCTAATGGGGGGCGGGGGCAGTGTCCCAGCCAGCATGCCATAGTCAGGGCATAGTCAACAAGACTCTCCTCACTTCTGACACCAAGACCACTCTCAGTTTTGATAATTGGCCACAGAATTCACTGAGAGCTGTCATACTCACAGTTATAGTTTATTACAGTGAAGGATACAGATTAAAATCAGCCAAGGGCACAGAGTCCAGGAGGGTTCCCCGTATGGCACTCCCAGTTGTCCCCCCCTGCCCCGCAGTGGAGGTGTGCACAGAGCTGAACCCACCCAGCAGTGTTGTGTGACAACGTGCATGGAACATCGGCCATCGGGGAGGTCCCTGAGCCTTGGTGTCCAGAGTCTGCATTGGGCTCCATCGCATGGTCACAGCTGACTCCCCATGGGGCTGACCTCAGGCTCCAGCCCTTCCTGAGGCTGAGCTGATAAATCACATGGTTAGTCTACCTGGCACGGCTGAAAGGACCCCAGTCAACAAATGTTCTATCAGCCAGGACATTCCAAAGGCCCAGAGATCACTTCCCAGGAGGTTACTGGGACAGAGATGCAGCCTCAGAGCAAAGGATGGAGACTTGGAGCTTTTACACAGGGCGCGGGGAGGAGACCGTGTCCCCCAATAAGGCTACGGCTGGGGATCAGAGCTGCGGTGCCAGGTCCGACCTCGAACCGGCTCCAGGGTACCAGGCAAAGGCACCTGAATCCTCCCCTTTCAGGTGAGGATGGGAGTGCAGGAGTGAATGGGTGGGAAGGGGGAAGGGGGTCCCGAAGCAGACACCCGAAAGCAAGGCAGATTGATCTGGGTCACCGTGCAGGCTGGGGGTGCAGAGCAGGGCCTCACAGGCCCCCAGGGAATGCAAAACCCCTTCCTCAAAGAGGAAGGACTGTTTCCCAGAGAAGGGATAAAATGTGAGCCGGTGAGAGCCACATAAGCCCCTGTACTATCAAAGTAATTTGAGATTAGTATTAAAAATTCAGATTGCTTATAGCCCCACCCCAGGCCCAGGAAATGAGAGTCTTTGGGGCTGGACCCAGGAATCTGTGTTTTTAAAAACATCTAGCATTAGGCTTAGCAGCGGGGTTTCAGGAGTGTGGGCTGGAACAATCTGGGCGGGAGAATCAGCCTCTTAGGCGGTTGTGTCTCAGCTTCTTCAGCTGTAAAGCGGGAGTTTTAAAAAATTTTATTGACGTATAGTTGATTTACGATGTTGTGTTAATTTCTGCTGTACAGCAAAGTGACTCAGTTATACATACACATATTCTCTTTCATATTCCTTTCCATTATGGTTTATCACAGGATATTGAATAGAGTTCCCTGTGCTAGGCAGTAGGACCTTGTTCTTTATGCAGTCCATAGTAAAGTGGGAATTTTAATACACACCTGAAGGGCTGTTGGGGGGATGAAATGAGACATCCAGTGGGCACTCAACACATATTGCTTTAAAATCCAAGGTGCAGGTATCCTTTTGGGATGAGAAAAAAGTTTTGAAACTAGAGAGAGTTGGTGGTTAACAACATTGCGATTGTACTAAATGCCACCGAATTATACGCTTTAAAGTGGTGAATTGTATGCTATGTGATTTTCATTTCGATAATTAATAATAATAAATAATAATAGTAAATCCAGGGTGCAGAAGGCTCCTCCAGTATACGGCTACCTTTCCAGATAAAGATCCAGGATCTCTTGCGTGTTTTGTACTAAGACATCCTGGCTTCCTCACCTGCCCCCTAGGTCTGCACCTCCCCCCCACCCTAATGTCTCAAGTTTGTAGGACTTCCCTGAACTCCAAAGCCTGCCACGTAATAGTCCCTTTTCCCTTTGGGAAGAAAGATACTTATAAATGTGTGATATTGTTCCCAAGCAAGGTATGCCAAAAGGTTACCTCATTCTCTTCTGTAAAATTTGCAAAGGAGGCAGAGCCCAGGCCTTTGTATAGTAGCCGTCCTGGATGCCCTCACCCGCCCCCGACTTAGCATGTTTAGAGGACTTTCGTTGAGGTCTGTTAAGGCTGCCTGGGCACAGAACTGTGCCCGGCGAGGTCTAATGGGATTGCACCGCAGAAAGGCGTAAGGGACTCTTATCAGGAAGACAGCACCTCTTCCCACCCGAGTTATAAACCAGGGTCATGGATCAGAAAGGCCTGAATAGTCCCAGCAGAGGCTGGACTGTAGGTGCAGGGTGGTGACCCTAGACCAGGGCCTGGGACCCTTGAACACAAGAAGCTCCCCACCCCACCTCCAAACAGGGGCAGATGGAGGCGCAGTACGACCAGCTTTTTGGGGGCGTTGCATCCCAAGGCGATCAAAAAATAGCAGGGAAGAGAGTTTAACCATTTTCAGTCTCTTGGTGTCTCACTGCAATGAAATAATCAAAGTATAGCCGGGTGTAGACAGGGCATCACCGCACTTTGGGGCAGATCAGAAAATAAAGTCCAAAACGTGGGTGTCCCTGTGAAAGGCCTGGTTGGGTGAGCAGATCTCCTTGTCAGAGCACAACCCCGCGACAGTACAAAGTCACATCACTGTGAAACGCCGATCCTTGAAAGATCTGCCCTCCTCGCTCCCCGCCAAAGAGATGTTGCCTGGAAAAGAGTCTTCAAGTGTGTGGTGAAAAAAGAACAAATTATCTTCTCATCAAGGTGTTAAAGTTTTACAGAAGAGAAAAGTGAATTACTCTCTACCCAGGAGAAAGGCTTCTCACCACGGAGCAGCGGCGCTTCCGAATGCCACAAGGCTGGTCTCTGCTTTCCTGAATCCGAGACAATCTTCTCACCAGAAGCAGTCTCTCCTGATTATTTTCAAGTCTCTCACCTGAAGCTTCCTCCCTGCTCCACACCCAGTTTGGGGGTACCCTCCAGAATGGGGTTACAGCCTGGAAAGAGCTGGGAAACTGCCTGAGTTTCCCCCAAGAGTAGCCTAGGGGGTCTTGGTTGCTGAGAACCTCAATCTGTCTTTTGTCTCAAAAGATCTCAACAAAGAAGGAGGAGGAATACGATTATTTCCGTTCAGCCACAGGACACATGAGGAACTCTGGAAAACTCATGGATGGTTTAAAGCCAGGATTCTCAGGCCCAAGTTCCAGCCAAAAGGACCTTCAGAACTTGGAATCCATAAACACCTTCCAGCAGACTTTGTGACAACTATATTTGCAAATGCTTATTCGTTTGTGATGTGAAATGATTTGCCTATAAATTAATACACATCTGAACATTGCTTTTTGTGTGTTATTACAACCAAAACATTTTTTCTAGACGAACACGAAAATGACAGAGAATGGAGTAGGGGGGCTGTGAAGTCCTTCGACAACAAAAAGGTCCGCTAAAGAAGTCTGAGAACCACTGCCCCGGACCAGTGTCTCTCAGAGCAAGTGCTGAGTCCGAGCTCTGTCTGTGGAGAAGCTTGCAGGCAGGTTAGTTTCGGAGAGCCATGCTCTTGACCTTGGAATTTCCCATCACCGCCCAGGCCACAACTGTAATTGAATACATAGGTCGTCTCCCCTGATAAACGCAAGATCTCTGAGGGTAAGGACTGTGTCCATTTCATTCATTTTCGTGATCCCAGCATCCATCGTGGTGGCCGGCATGAAGCAGGTCATACAGTCAATGTTTATGGTTTGAAAGTTGGAGGTCGGTTTGGGACTGGATAAGGAGCTTTCCCCTTTGAGATGCACAAAGCAGCACTGATGAGACACAGATAAAGAAGCATAATGTTTTGACTTTTTATGTTCACCGCAGGACGTCTCAGAACCTTTAATATGCTGGTGTTCTTTGTGAACCTCCAAGGCGGGTCTCCATTGTGCCGTGCTTCTCAATATACCATGTCCTCCAAAGTCGCCTGATTGTGTAACCACTTTCTGAGATGCCTGTTAACATTCCGATGGACCAACATTCTACGAGATGCACATTGCACTGGGCAAGAGATGGTAATCAGAAGGACGACGAGTCGATTCTGAGAAGGGGAACTTAGAGGAGCTGGTAGCAGTGCCTGGAGAAAGCTGTCCGAGTGACCACTGACTTACAAGTGATGGCTGAGTCAGCCCCAGACAGGGCAGGCTGCTTGGGGGGCGGACACCAGACCCAGGGGATCCCCACTGGCAGCCCAGGAAAGCGACCAGCCCTTCACGCAATCAACAGATGTTTCTATTTCTTTTTAAACAGACTCAGTTCGTTTCCCGATCACAAAAATAACAAGTGTATATGGAAGTTCCAGAGAAGGAGAGACCCACGCCTGTCTTGTTAGGCATCGTACCCTCAGTTCAACAAATACTTGTTGAGTGAATGAGTATGTAGTCATTTAAATGATAAAGTAGTTTTACAAAGACATTACGTTTCACTGCTAAATCACCTCTGAGAGCGCTCTTCTGAGACTCAGTATGAATAAAAATCCCTTGGGGGAACGTGTTAAAAATACATATAGGTTCTAGATTCCCAGGCCTCGCTGGAGAGCTACAGAATCGGTACCTGCCTTTTAGCAGCCTCCCCAGGTGATGGAGCTGCAGGAGTCCCTGGTCTGAGAGCCACAGAGATCTGAGTTCAAAACTGAGCTCTTGCATTTATTAGGGGTTGGGGTTGGAGTAGGGAGGTATTGGACGGGATGGGCTGGTTATCAGGAGAGGCTTCCTGGAGGGCACAGCTGAGCTGACATCTGCAGGGGAGGAAGCAGTCAGCCAGGGGACAGCTGGGGCACCCTAGTAAGAGTCCCCTAGAAGCAGACCATGAGACAGAGATTAAAGTACAAGAAGTTTATTTTTGGAGGTGACTCCGGGAAAGACCACAGAGGGTTGGGGAAGTGAGACAGGGAAGAGAAGCAGCCAATACAGGGAGCGTGTAGAAAGTGCATCCAGACTTATCCCATTCAAGGACCAGGGAGTTGGGCTGCTGACCCACCAACCCCTGCTCATCTTTGTTAAGAGTAGGGTTGGGGATGGTGCCTCAATTCCTGGCGCTCTGCGGTCTACACTGCCAGCCCGTGGTGACCAGAGCACATCCTTGGGATCAATGTGTCCTGGAAGTTTGAAGTTGGGAGGCTTGTGCACTGATGGAGGAAGGGAAGGCGGTATAAGTATGGAAGCCATGGCATTTGCCACGAGGGGCAAGAGCTTTCGATGCCAGGGGGGCTGAAGATGCAAAAGCTCTGAAGGAAAGAGCGCGAGGTTTTCCAGAAGGTTAGTGCAGCCAGAACACTGTGAAGGACGCAGAGAATGGGAGGCGGGAAGGCAGTGGTGGGCTGGTCAATATTTTCAGCCGGCTCTTAAATAAAAACCCAACCCTCCCCCTCAAAACCCCCAGAGCCCCAATTTTTAGTGTTTGCCAATTTCCACGGTGCAAATATTCACAACCTAGCTGATGTCATCTACCAAGGAGAACCCTGAATGCAGAATTGGAAAGAGATGCGAGTTTGGCTCTCGAGAGTGGGTACCAGCCGGCTCTAGCACACATAATAAGGAGCAGCGGTAAGGAGTTCGGAAAAGAAGATGAAAACCATTAGAAGGGTTTTGGGCAGAGGACAGAAGAGATGATCTAATTTATGTCTGTCAATGAGCCCTGAGGCTAGAAAAAAATGGGATGAACTGCAGCGTTTAGAAGTAGGCCTAGGACCTACCCACTTTAGAACCTTGGCGGGGGGCACCCACACACAGCCTGGTTCTGACACGCACAGTTTCAGAGACAAGAGAGAAAACTCCATCGTTGGACCTTCCCATGCTGTGCCGAGACCCCCTCTTCCATTGAGAGAGCCTTAAACTTCTTTCATAAATTAACAAAACATGAGGGGTCGCAAATAAAAACAGCTGCACCCCATCGTCATGGGCAGCGTGCAATTTTCCCCGTGGTTCCCCTTTGCCTGAGTAAGTTAAAGCCTCAACACAAGCTTTGGTGACTTTTGGCAGTT
Organism: Eubalaena glacialis; assembly: GCF_028564815.1. Lineage (NCBI taxonomy): Eukaryota > Metazoa > Chordata > Mammalia > Artiodactyla > Balaenidae > Eubalaena > Eubalaena glacialis. The sequence goes on along the minus strand of NC_083728.1, from coordinate 92,700,994 downwards.
TAAGTTAGACCTTTAATACTCCTTAAACGTATTTTCCTGTAAGTGATAGAATCATGGAGGAGAAATGAAGCTATCTGTCATGTAAACACCAACGTGGAAGAAGCAGGAGTGTAACAATGGGGTGGGAGGGTGCCAGGTGACCAGAATACCTGCGCAAATGAAAATTGATTTTCTGGAGAATTCCTCGCCTGGTGAAATAAATTAAATCTACATTTACTTCTATTTGTTTAAAAACCTCTTTGTTAAAATAAGTACAGCAGTGTATAGACATAATCTAATAAATTAGCAGAGGATAAATTATACCTAATAACATTCTGCATGGAGAATATACACAGAGGGAACCCACAGGAGGTATGCTCGTGGAAGCCACTTAAAGGTTTGGACTAATTCTATTTGTAATGGTAAAACTGACAGACAGATATGTTTAGGCCTCTTCAATCTTGTTTAATTTTATCTTTTTCCAAATCAGTTTTATTATTATTTTAATTGGGAAAAAATAATCTACCGAGTTTCCACTTAGCCTGAAGAAATACAAGTTTAACTAGGTCTTAAAATTTAACGCAGCTTGAATGGTGCACTTTTAGGAAAAAACCATCTTTAATGAGAGGAAACTGCATTACCAGCCTTACATGAAAACGTGTTAAATGAAGCCTCATCCTCCACCCTGAGCATATCCTGCCTCTCAGATTTTCCCTCCCAACAAAAGGGAAATTTAAAAAGCAGCAATTGAGTGTCTAGGAAACACCTAGCACCTGCTTTTGAGTGCATCCCGAGGTGGTGCTGGGGTGGGTGAGGCAGGGGTTATTGCTTACTGGCTGCATTTAGGAATGCACTAGTGTCCCACGACAGGGTTATTGGTTGGTCTGCAGAAAAATGAAGTTGTTGCCACTGTAGCTGCTCTAAGCCCATTGGGGAATATAAAAAGAACACATGGCACAGGGAACTGTATTCAGTATCCTGTGATAAACCATAATGAAAAAAATATAAAAAAAGAATGTATATAGGTGTATAACTGAGTCACTCTGCGGTACAGCAGAGACTGGCACAACATTGTAAGTCAACTATAGTTCAGTCATAAGCACATGAAAGGCGGCTAATTCCACATTCAACTTTTTTTCTTAATGTAGGTGTTTATGGCTGTGAACTTCCCTCTTAGAACTGCTTTTGCTGCATCTCGTATGTTGTGGTAAGTTGTATTTCCATTTTCATTTGTGTCAAGATATTTTTTGATTTCTCTTTTGATTTCTTCTTTGACCCATTAGTTATTCAGGAGCATGTTGTTTAATCTCCACATGTTGGTGAATTTTCCAATTTTCTTCTTGTGCTTGATTTCTAGTTTAATACCACTGTGGTGAGAAAAGATGTTTATGTTTGGGGTGGTTTTTATACAACAATAGATAACTGGAACAATTGGCTACCAAAACCCATTGCCTGTTCCCTCTCCCTTGGTAAAAGAATTCTGGTTTTGTTTGGATTGGTTATGTGCCTAACTAAATACTGGCTCTTCCAGCCCACCTTGCAGCTGGGGTGGTCATGTGGTACAGTTGAGGACCCTGAGAAAGCTTTTGCTTTCCTGTTAAAAGGGAACAGTGAAGTTTGCACTCGCATTGTCACCCTTTTCTGCTTAGAATGAGAACATGATGGCTGGAGCTGCAGCAGTCATCTTGTGATCCTGAGGGAAAGGCCAAGAAACTTGCCAAGATGTGGACTTTGACACTGTTGAGTGGCTGAACCAACACCTACAGCCACCTACCTGGACCTTCTTGTTATGTGGAAAAAATACCTCCTTTTGGTTTGAGCCTCTCTAGCTAGGATTTTGCTCTTTGCAGTGGATGCATTGCTGACTGGTCCCCGTGCTCCTCATCTGTGTTAAGTCGCTTCTACCCTTGGAGCTTGTCTTCCCATCAGACACAAGCTCTGTAAGGGCGGGGACCCCATCTGTCTCTTTCACCATCATATCACTGACTCTGGCATGTTGGAGGTGCTCAAATATTTGTTAAATGTTGTTGAATAAGTGAAAGACATTGACGGATTTCCAAGAGGTTAGAGCAGGGTCTCAGAAACATTTCCAGCCTGATGATTTCATGGGCTGGGCAGGGTCTCTGACTAGCATTCCAGCACCCCCCATTCCCAAGGTCGCAGGGAGCCGCAATCCTCTTTGTAGCTGGGGTGGGGTGAGATGGAGGAAACGTCCCTCACCACAGACCTGTGTTGGAAGCTTCCTCTGCTGTGTTTCTTTCCTCTGGTGTTAACAAATGTTAATTTGCCACAATGATCATTGGGCTTTTGAGTGCCCTTTGTACTACTATAATTTTGTTACTTCACTAAAAAAAACAGCCTTGTAATTTTACTTGCCCTTACAGAAAAATCCTTGGAGGATTGTGTTCTAGGGCAGGGAAAAGTCCAGGTAAAATTTTCAATGGTGGGGTTCATTCTGCTTTGCATACAGCTTTAGGCCATGTATGTGAAAACATGAACTTATTTTAATGTGAAATAGATGTGCCACTGGTTTTTAGAGCTGTCTCGCTCCACTGCGTTTCTTTCTGAAGCTCTTTGGTCACAAATGGCCAGATATGTATTTGGCCACACACTTTCAGGCTAGGTGCCCTTTAGTTTTGATTTCAAAACACCCAGTAAAAATCTGCTTTAAAATTTTCCTTTGAGTCATAGAGAAATCCTTTGACAATGTGGCCAAGCTGATGGGACATGTGTATCCCTCAGGTACAGGCTTTCTCCAGCTCTGGGTGCTGATGCATGCCCCCAGGTGTGTCTCACCTGTGCCTCTTTCCCAGGGGGACGAATCATTACCAGACGGCATCATCTATCATGTCAGATGAAACAGACCCCAGCGTGGTCTTTGGTGCTCCCCTGCCTGGATTTGGATTCCGGCTTTGCCTCTCACTAGCTTTGTGACCCTGGGCAATTTCTCGAACCTTTCCGGTGCCTCATCTTCCCCTTCTGAAACATGGGCATATACGTTGCAGTGAGGATTAATTTTGCTAGAACATGAAAGGCACTGAGGGCGGAGCCTGACACGCTACTTGAGAACAGTAGGTGGCAGATATCGTCCTGATCCATCGGAGCTGAAGGACAGGTCTGGAGCAAGCCCTGGAGGTAGGAGCAGTCAGGGACATGAAATGTCACACGTGTCTTGGGGCCTCAGTTTCTCTCCTTGGAAGGGACGTGACAGAGTAGCTTGTGAAACCCTTTGCAACTGTAGATGAAACCTGGGACGGGGATGCAGAGTGTTATTGTAACTACGTGATTGCAATCTCTGCGGCGTGGGACGGTGGAGGCTGGCAGGGCGCCTGCTGCCTTAGAGTCACACCTAAGGAGTGTGTGTGTGTGTGTGTGGTGTGTGTGTGGTTTCTATTGAAAACAGGCTTCACAAAGGCAAAATAACCGCCAGTCCTGGCCTCGCATAAAAGATAACAAGAAGAAGACAGAGCACAGAATACAAGAGAGGCAATGCAAACAAAGTCGGTTAATAAATCCATCCGAAGCCCTTCCCTAAACGCTGAAGTTAAATTTCATCTCCAAATGCTTTACATAACAAACACTTTAAGGTAAGGCGGCCCCTGAGAGCTATAGAACTCTTCAAGGACAGGCAAATATTTCTGTTTGGTTGTTAGGAGGGGTGACTCTTTGAACTCCATTCTCAGAGCCGACAATTTGGAGGAGCTATAAACAGATACGAACTAATTATTTGCTTTTGCAAGGCTTCCACTGCGTTTTCCTGTGGTTACCGAGTGGCAGGAGATAGCTCTGCGTGATAAAGGGCTAGAAAAGTGGGAGCTGACGGATGGATACGCAGGACCTGAGCTGCTGTGGAGACTATTGGCTCTGATGAGAGAGCCCTTGTAAGGCCGTGATCCCTATCTGGAGAGGAACGCTGGCACCGGGAATGAACCGTGGGCCGGCATGAATAGAAGACTGCAGTTTTAATATAAAAAACCCGGACTTGAAGTGGTTTGTGTAATCTGGGGAAACCCACAAGAGTTGAAAACCACACCAGTTCTAAGTCAGCTTCTTTGGTCCTCGAGAGGCCCAGAGGACATCCTCTCCTCCAGTTCTCAGCCCGGACACCAGGACCTGGGAAGCGGGGGCCACACAGCCTCTTTCCAGAGGGACAGAAGGAGGGGCTTTTTGCCAGGAACTCGGGCTGTGTCCTTAAGTCTCGCAATCAGCCACATAATTCAAACGATCATTTAAAGAAATCTGTTTGAATGAAACTTGACCTCTGTCTCGCTCCAAACACAAAACTTCATTCAAGATGGATCATAGACCCAAACACAAAACCCAGAACCACAGAAACTTCTAGAACAGGGGTGGGCAAACTTTTTCTATAAGGAGCTAGATATGAACTATTTTAGGTTTTGAGGACCATCCAATCTCTGTTGCAGTTACTCAGCTGTGCCTCCGTGGTGTAAAAGCAGCCACACACAGCACGTAAAAATGCATGAGGCCGTATTCCAGTAAAACTTTACGCATGTTGAAATTTGAATCGCATGTAGAGTTTTTGCATGTAACAAAATGTTATTCTTCTTTTGATTTTTTTTCTCAGCTATTTCAAAAATGTAAAATCATTCTTAGTCCATAAGCCACACAAGCACAGGTGGCAGGCTGGATCTGGCCTGAGAGCTATCAAAGCATAGGAGAAAATCTGATGACCTTGACAAAGATTTTCTTGTTGGAACACAAAAAGCGCTAACCACAAAATTAAAAATTGGATAACTTAGACATCATTAAAATGAAAAGTTTCCGCTCATCACAAGACAGTGGTAAGAAAATGCTCATCAAAAGACATCATTAAGATAGGCATAGACTGGATAAAATACTGACAGCAAATATATCTGACAAACGATTTGTATCCAGAACATGCAGAGAACTCCTATAAATTAACAATAAAGGGATAACAACCCAATTTTAAAAATGAACAAAAGACTTGATCAGGCCCCTTACAAAAGATCTAAGAATGGTCAATACATATATATCAAAGGTTCTCCACATCTTAGTCACCAAGGAAATGCAAAGTATAACCACAGTAGATACAAGAGCTAAAATAAAAAGATTAACAGTAGCAAATGTTGGCAAAGATGTGGAGAAAATGGAACTCTCAAATGTTGCTGATGGAAATGTGAAATGGTACAATCCCTTTGGAAAACTTTTTATTATAAAGTTAAATATGTACCTACCATATGACTCGGCAGTTCCTCTTTGGTGTTCATCCAAGAGAAGTGAAAACATATGGTCGTATAATGACTCATATGAGAATGTGTATAGCAACCTTATCATAATAGTCCCAAACTGAAAACAGCCAAAATGGGCATCAGTAGAAGAATAAATAGTGGTATATTTAGGCAATGGAATGCTGCTCAGCGATAAAAAAGAACAAAATACAGGCATCCCTCATTTTATTGCACTTCACATTATTGTAATTTGCAGATGCTGCGTTTTTTACAAATTGAAGGTTTGTGGCAACCCTGCATCAAGCACGTTTATGGGCGCCACATTTCCAACAGCATTTGCTCAGCTCATGTCTCTCTGTCACATTTTGGTAATTCTCACAATATTTCAAACTTTTTCATTATTATTATATTGTTATGATGATCTGTGATCAGTGATCTTTGATGTTACTATTGCAAAAAGATTATGGCTCACTGAAGGCACAGATGATGGTTAGAATTTTTTAGGAAGCAAGTATTTTTAATTAAGGTATGTATATTGTTTTTTAAACATCATGCTATTGCATTATGTAGACTTTATAGACTCCAGTAAAGTGTAAATGTAACTTTTATGTGCACTGGGAAACTGAAAAATTCATGTGACTCACTTCATTGCAATATCTGTTTTATCATGGTGGCCTGGAACCAAACTCACACTGACTCTGAGGTACGCCTGTTCTGATACATGCAACGAAATGGATGATTATTATTTTTTACTAAAGACTAATTTTTTAGAGGCGTTTTAGGTTTACAGTAAAAATAAGAGGAAGGTATAGAGATTTCCTATATACTCTCTACACCTATGTATGCATAGCTTCCCCATTATCAACATCACTCACCAGAATTGTACATTTTTTTTTTTTACTAAGGATGAACCTACATCAAAATCACTGAAGTCTGTAGTTTGTATTGGGGTTCCCTCTTGGTGGTGTATATTCTATGGGTTTGGACATATGTATGATGACCTGCGTCCATTATCATAGTATCATACAGAATGTTTTCTACCCTAAGAATCCTCTGTGCTCTGCCTATTCTCCTCTTGCCTCTTCCCGCCTGCCTGACCCCTGTCAACCACTGATCTCTTTACTGTCCCCATAGTTTTGCCTTTTCTAGACTGTCATACAGTAGGCATCATATAGTATATGGCCTTCTCACACTGGCTTCTTTCACTTCATTATATGCATTTAAGGTTCCTCCATGTCTTTTCATGACTTGATAGCTCATTTCTTTTTATTGTGGAATTATACTCCACTGTCTGAATGGATCACAGTGTATTTATTCATTCACCTACTGAAGGACAACTTGTTTGCTTCTAAGTTTTGGCAACGATGAATAGAGCTGCTGTAAACGTTAGTGTGCAGGTTTTTGTGAGGATGTAAGTTTTCAACGCTTTTGGGTAAATACCAAGGAGTGCAATTGCTGGATCATATGGTAAGAGTATGTTTAGTTTTGTAAGAAACGCCAAACAGTCTTCCAAAGTGGCTGCATCATTTTGCAGCCCCGCCAGGAATGTATGAGAGTTCCTGTTGCTCCACATCCTCACATTTGATGCTGTCAGTGGTCTGGATTTTGGCCACTCTAATAGGTGTGTAGTGGTATCTCATTGTTTTAATTTGGATGATTCTTAAAAACAATTATACGGAGCAAAATAAGCAGGACATAAAACAGTACATTCTGTATAATGCCGTTTATATGAAACCCAAGAACAAATGAAGTAATTTATGATGATAGAAATCAGAAAGTGTTTGCCTGGGTGTGGAGGAAGGAAGTTGACTGACAAGGGGGAAGAGAGAATGTTCTGGGGTGATGGAAATATTCTAATCTTCACTGTCCAGGACAGAGGCCACGAGCCACACGAAATGTGACTTGAATTGTGGCTAGTGCAAGTGACGAAATGAAGTTTAAATTTTATTTAACTTTTAAATTTAAAAGTTAAAACTGAAGCGGTGCAAAATATTATAACTCTTGCTTTGGTAGGACGTCATTTCGCATTAACGGTTAAAAAGTTAGCATCTGAATTGAGATGTGCCATAAGTATAAAATAGACACTAAGTTACAAAGACTTGTTGCCAAAAAAAGTAAAACTTCTTATTATAATTTTAATCTTCATTATGTGTTGACATGATAATGTTTTTAATGCACTGATCTAAAAATATGGTATTAAAATTAATTTCACTTGTTTCCCTTTACTTTTCCTACTGCGGCTACTGGAAAATTTTAAATGACACGTGTGGCTCTCATTACACTGCTACTGAGCAGCGCTGGGCTGTATCTTGTTTTGGGTGGTGGTGCCTGAGGGTACGCAATTGTCAAAACTCATCAAACCACACTCCTGAGATCTGTGCATTTTATTGAGTGTTAATTATAGTTCAATTAAAAAATGACACTCCCATGACCTCTGCTTGACTAATTTATGGTATTAGAAATCAGGCGAGGGCAGAGCCAGTGACTCAAAGGAAAGAGAGGAGATTTCTGGGGAGCTGGGATGTTCCTGATCTTGGCGTGGATGCCGATTATACAAGTGAGTTCAGTTGGTGAACAGTCACTGAACTTCATGTTTGAAGTTCAACATATATTGATATAGGTAAGATATATAGATGGTATGTATATACATATATGCATATCATCTATATGTAAATCTTTAATCTCTATAAGATATATAAAATATGATATATGTGTATCTTTAATATATACGTATATATACCTATGTATATCTTTAATATACACGTATATATACATATGTATATCTTTAATATATACGTATGTATACCTATGTATATCTTTCATTAATACAAAGTTTAAAAAAACCTGTTTGATACTCTCTATGCATCTTTCTTTAAAATTGAACTTTTCTTTACGGTATGTCCAAGGAGTTTGATCTTTTGAATTTAAAAGGCAAATTTATGCTAATTAGTTAGGCGCTGCCCCCAGAGCCCTTGTGTTTTACAAGCAAGAAGTTGCCACAGCCCCGGACTGGTCTCCCTAAACCGCAGTCTATCCAGCGGGGAGGACTTGCCTTATTTGAAAGAGCCACGATCATGTCCGTCCCCCCCCACCTCCCTCAGCCCACTTCCTCCTAAAGGAGCCACTGCAGTGCCTTCTGCCCAGTCTCCCATCAGTCCTTGTCCTCGAAGAAACCCCAGCACCAGTGTGCTTAGGCTCCAGCACAATTTTCAGGCGAGGCAAAATGTTTTGACCGAGAAGAAGCCATTTCATCTGCTGCAGCCAAGCCTGTGCCTGGTGACACAAGGGATATACACTCTCTGAACCGAAGGTAGTGGGGCTGAGGGGGTGACGGGGCAGGGGGGAGGGTTCATCACTCAGATCCGTGTCCTGATCAGAGTGACCACAGCTCTGGGCTGGTTCAGGCGCGAAGACCAGACGCATGCTGCGGCTTTCCACCATGGTGTGGAGGGACAGGAAGTGAGCCCTGGGCCAGCGGGGGGGTGGGCCCAGAATACATGACGGGGTGGCCAGCAGCCCGAGGTGACGTGGTCAGCCTCAGCTCCATCCCCATCTTTGGGAGGGTCAGACCTGCAGAACTGGCATGACAGCAGGTGGAGAGAATGATGGAAGCACAGCCATGATGGAGGTGGACGTGAGCTTCACACTCTGTGGACGTGGGCTGAGCACGGTCCGTGATGCTCGCAATGCAAACTTGCTCAAGTTACTTTTTTAATCTAAATCTCTTTTCCTCTCCTGGAAAAGGAGGCAATGATAGCAGATTGTTTGAGAGTTACATTAAATGGGTTGCTGTATGCCGAGTGCTTGGTTAAAGGTATTGCCGGTTCTAGGGGGCAGTTCCATCAGCAGGACCCCAGCCAGTGACCGGACAAAAGACAAAGGAGAGAATCAAGCCTCCTAAGAGCTGGTCAAGGCCACAGTCAAGGAGAGCGTGGCTCACAGAAGGGCTTCGATGCCAGCAGAGAGCCAGGGGCTGGGCAGAAAATGGAGCAGAGCTGGCCGTTGACGGTGCGTGTCTTAGGCTGGGTTCTCTAGAAGCTGAACCTTGGGGAAGATTCATGTGAAAGTGAAAACCCTCTGATACTAAGTATTCCCAGGAAAAACAGATGGGAAAGTAGGGACGTGGGACCAGGAAGGGAGGAGGCCAAGTGAGGGTGCGAAGACAAACACGGTGTCAGGGTGGCACTGCGGTAGCCAAGGATCCACCCCTCCTGGTATTTATGCCCTTGTGTGGCCCCCTGCCACTTTGAATAGGGCAGACCTGTTTAACAATAGGATATTGTGGAAAAGACCCAATGTGACTCCTGAGGTTGGGTCATAAGAGACGTTGCAGCTACCCCCTTGCTCTCTTGGATCACTGGCTCTGGGGGAGGCCAGCCACCACATTGCGAGGACATTCAAGCCGCCAGCCAGCACCAACTTGCCAGCCATGAGGGGAGCCGTCTTAGAAGCAGGGCCTCCAGCTACGGTGCAGCCCTCAGATGGGGCGGACCTGGCTGATACCTTTACTGCGAACTCACAAAAGACCCGGAGCGGGCTTCCCTGGTGGCGCAGTGGTTGAGAATCCACCTGCCAATGCAGGGGACACGGGTTCGAGCCCTGGTCTGGGAAGATCCCACATGCCGCGGAGCAACTAGGCCCGTGAGCCACAACTACTGAGCCTGCGTGTCTGGAGCCTGTGCTCCGCAACAAGAGAGGCCGCGATAGTGAGAGGCCCGCTCACCGCGATGAAGAGTGGCCCCCGCTTGCTGCAACGAGAGAAAGCCTTCGCACAGAAACGAAGACCCAACACAGCCAAAAAATAAAATAAATAAATAAATTTAAAAAAAAGACCCAGAGCCCCGAGCACTCAGCCAAGCCACACCCAAATTCCTCACTCACTGAACCTGGGAGATGATAAATGTGTGTTATTATTTAAGCTACAAACTTTGGGGTTCATTTGTCTACTTCATGGCAATAGAGAACTGATAAAGGCATTTTGACTCAATTGCACAAGGGGGGGGGTCTCTGGTGACAGTGCAGGTGACACCTCACAGTGTCCCAACCAGTGGGCACTGGAGAATGTATATCTGCAGACCCATCGGTTCTTGTGTTAGGAGCTTCTGGGGACGGGGTGGGGACAAAACCCCCAGGCGCTGCTGGCTCTCCACGCAGACAGGGAAGTGAGCTCCAGCAGCTGGAAGACAGCACCCCGCAAAGAGACCCAGAGTCTGGCTGCTGGGATCCAGAGCACAATGGGGGCTGCGCGCACCTCCCGGCAAAGGGATCTGAGGGAGCGGGATGGGGGCGGAGCCTCAACAACTGCTGCCACGGGGCGAACGTGGCAGCTCCGTGGGCGTGGGGAGGTGGGGAGGGCGCCCACCGTGAGGACTCAGATCTCCCTCACCTGTGGGGACGTGGCCGCCAAGCACGGTGGTTAGGAGCACGAAGGTGGCTTCAGGAAGGCTGGATGTGGATCCAAGCCTGTTGGTCTCTCTGAGTCTCAAGTGCCTCATCTATAAAATGGGGCAGTAACGGGTCCTAGTTCACAGAGCTGCTGTGAAACGTCAGTGAGATCTCTCGGGCTGGTTGTTAGCCCACGGTAAGCACTGGGGATGTTAGCTGTTATTTGGTATTGTTACCGCTACTGTGAATGGGAACGGGTGGGCCAGCATGAGGTATGGGTGGCACCACTGGGCCAGCAATTTGGAGCAGAGCCGGGACAGCTGTACCTTCAGAAAGCAACACCTTCATCCAGTTCTCTGACGCGTGGGGATGAGACGCAGCTTTGCCTGCCTCTCTGTTCATCAGCCACAAGGAAAGACCTCCTCCCCCACCTCTCCTGGGAATAAGGCAGGGCTGTGACAGCAAATGAGGAAGGGAAAACGGAGGTGAGCCTGCCCAGCTGGTGTTTAGTTACCCTGCCAGGTACCTGGGAAGCCTGCTTGGAAAGCCGCCTGCCCTTAGACCCTCAGATGTGCCACAGCCCCTGCTTTTTCTTGCATTTGGGGGTCCAAAGAGTCACTCCCAGCCCGCTGGTTCAGAGGGGGTGTGCGGGACTGTGTGATGGGCACCGCTCAACAGCCTGGAGATGAGGATTCACGCAGACATCTGCCCACTGGGGACCCAGAACCAGGGCTGCCCACGTGCTCCACTCCGGGGGCACCACTGACACTGCGTCCCGCCCTGGTTGCCCTCTTAGCAGCACTAACTTCCAATGTCTATGCATACATTTCCAGGGTCCAGCATGGCCTCACAGAGCTGGTGCTCGGGAACTGGACCGGACTTGGGAGTTGAGAGGTAACACGTCGCCGCATATCACAGACCTGCATCTTCCTTCATGGGACGTGCTCTATTGATTCCTATTTAATAATGACTGATGTAGCTCTTGGGCCCTTTCTCTGATGAATCCAAGCTGTCTGTCAAATGGGAGAGACGGGGCAGGAGAGAAGCATTATTATTCCAAAGCACAGTCATTAGATTAATAGAAGCTCCAGCAACACCATTAATGTGGAGAGAATCAATGAAGTAACAGAGGTGAGGCTGTCTCTAGATGAGATAGCTGCCTCTCAAGCATGTGTCCTATTTATCGATCATACGTGTTCATTCTACCCGCGTAGCCTTCTTCCCTTGAGCTCTCCCAGGCCAGCTGATTTTCATCTTTAAGATGAAATGTGTCAAGAACATAAACCACCATCCCCATCACTCTTTATCTGAGCCCCATCTTCTTCACCGTGCCCACCAGGAAAATTAGACAAAACTCTGTTGCTTCGTGTCGGAGCAAAGACATTTTTCACGACTTTTCCAAAAGAAATTTTTATCTCACCACGATTGACCTTTTCCTGTAACTTGAGAAAATAAAAACTTTAAGGCCATAAGTAGACAGCAAACTTTAGAAATAATTTCCCCAAATGGATTTCCCCTGTGCCCTTCTATCCATAAACATGTAGTTTTCCCAAGTCATAGCTTGCCAACAAGTGAATTTATTTTGATGGCTTTAATTTTTATCTTCTAGATTTATTATTCAGAATGGATAGAGGTGGAAAGGAAGGGAGCATTTCTCTAGAGGATAGTCCTTTCTTTTTTTTTAAATTAATTTTTATTGGAGTATAGTTGATTTACAATGTTGTGTCTGTACAACAAAGTGAATCAGTTATACATATACATATATCTGCTCTTTTTTAGGTCATTACAGAGTATTGAGTATTGAGACCTAGAGGGTATTCCTTTCTCAATGTAAGGAAAAGATTCTCTAGTTCTATATTAGAGAGAGTTGAGGGAGACTTAAGGTGGTGGTGTTAGGAATGTGAGCAGGGCAGTAGCTGACAGCTGTTTGAGGATGTAAGTGTGGTATGAAATTGCGAATGGACAAAGAAAGGAAATTGATGGATGAAATGTCCAGAATCAAAGTGCAATATGACAGGTGGCCAGCCTTGCAGATTCCTTTTAGCCATCACACTCACCCCTGCATCTTGGACAACACCCTCTCCAATGAAAAGGAACTTCAGCTTTCTCTCCGTGTTCACAGACGACTTGTTCTGAACCACATGCTTCGCCTAGCTCGGCATCCTGCCCGCCATCTTGTTTTGAATTCTCCCAGCCTCTGAGCTCATTGATCATCCATGGGTCGTGTTTCTGTTTCTAGCCTCACCTTGCCCTTTGGACTTGATGCTTTGATAGAACTCCAGTTTTTGTCTTGGGCTATTATTGACTCAGATCAACTTCCCTCCTGGAAGCCACAGCACACTCCCTCTCTCCTCAGTGCCACCCACCCACCCAGCCAGGTGGGATTCTCTCGCCTTTCCATATATCATGAAAGGGACTTAGATGGAGGAACCCTGGGCAGAGTCAGAATAGATTATTGCCACTTTGGCCCAGCAGGCATCTCTTTTCCTAGGATGTGATCTCTCTGTGGTTGTCCCTTGATAACTTCATGTTTGCAAATGTAGCGCTTACTAGTTTTCTCCCACACCCCGATTTTGTATTGGCAACGGTTCCTGTTCAGGTGGTATCTGCCCTGCCCCGCCATGTTTTTAAAGTTCCAGATTAGAACTCTGGACTTGCCGTTAATAGCCTATTAAAGTGTATCTTTTCATGTAAGCTGGGCAGTTCATCACCAAACACACCAAGTCAGGATGTTACATAAGACGTGGGTACAGAGCTCATAAATTCATAGCTATTAAGACTCCATTCTTCCTTCTCTTTAAGATGTTAAGATGAAAGCCCTTATAAAACTGGACACAATCTAGATGCTCAACAATGGGGGATGGGTAAAGATATGCCCCAGTCCTACTAGACAACAATTGCATTTACAAAGACTATTTTGTGACTCATGGAAATGACTCCGAATGAAACAGGAGGGGTGAAGACACATCTTCTGTGTGAACCCAGTCCCAGTGTGCCCTGCAGCCTTTGCTGGGACACTGGCTCACAAGGCTGGGAACCATCTCTATCCTCCTCCAAGTCCTGCTGGGCAGAGTATCTAAAGCTAGTTGTGGGAGCACAGCCCTGGGTGGATGGGCTCAGGGGCCAGGCTGGTTAGCAGGAAATCAGCTGAGTGATAGAGATCAGCTGAGGAAGAGCTGCTGCTTCAAGCCAGGGGCTTAAGGTGGAAAAAAGCGTGTGTGTGCAGGGGTTGGGGAGGGGCTTGGAGGACAGAGCAGTGGTGAGGGGCGGGAGTCTACTCGCTGTAATGTGCTCCAACAGTGGTCAGTTTCTTTAGGTGATGGTGTCCAGGCTTATCTTTATTCTTTGGTACCTGTCTTGATTTTTTTTAAATGTGATTTATACTGAGGCACAGAGTAAATAGAATCATGCCACGCTTACAATTTACAAGGCCGATTTCACGCACTGTTCAGTTTCATATTCTCTCATGTTCCAAGTTCACGCTCGTGCACACACACACACACACACAGTTACCGATATAGAGATTTGAGGGCTAACACTGGAACTTGAGGGGGTGTGTTGGTGCTGTCATGAAGAAGATGGGAGCAGGCTATGGTCTCGGTCACCAGATTAAATCTGGATTTCAGACAAACAAATTCCTCCTTAGTATAAATATTTTTATTTGCCCTATCTGGCAACCCTTCCTGGACCCCGAAGTATGAGAAGAAAAGCTTAGATGAGAATTTACTGCTTGCCTGGAAAGAGAGAGAAAGAGAGAGAGAGAGAGAGAGAGAGAGAGAGAGAGAGAGAGAGATGATTGTTTCCTTATGCATCTCTCCCCTGAGCACAAAGCCCTGTTGGGACTGACTTTCTGCAATCAAAGTTTCTCTGCCAATTTGCTTTCCCATCTCTCCCGAAATTTTCCGTTTTTGAGAGAACTCACTCTCACTGTCTCTTACATGCCTGGAATTTACATATAATGAACCGCCTCGCTGTCTCCATAGCAACGGGGGCCTCGCCAGCAACTTTCTCAGCCTCAGACAGAAACCGTGCAGAACACTCTATTCCAGAAGCGGCTGGCATCATTTCCCGCCAAACGTTTTTTAAACGGTATTTAAACAAGATTTGGAAACTAGTTCATCACATATTAACTTCCTCCTTTTCATTTTTGGGGAAAAGGCCCACAGACGTTTTTCTAATTTTCAGCTCTGCGTCTCGGGGTGACCTGGTGTGGAGAGAAGTTTCCAGATCTTGTTGAATAGTCACACAAGCCTGGCGCTAAGGACGCAGGGATCTGGGGGTGACGATGTCCACACTGAGGAACAGGGAGACAATGGCCCCCTTTGTTGTGTGCCTCATACACCTTGTACTTCGAATGATTTTGTTTACTAAGTTGCATTTATTAAGAAACAATGAATTCATTAAAAAATTATTATTATTAATCAAAGACATACAACAGGCAATCAGCACTTGTACTGATCCTGAGCTAAGCAGCGTTTCCCATGGAGTGGATATGATTCTATACAAAGGCAAAGATGCTCTGTATTTTAACCAGCCTGAATTCTGTCATGCTCTGTACACATACAGGGTCTTTCCATTAAGCTTTTGGAAATCCAGGAGCAAGATGAAGACGCCCTTACTGCCTGCGTGAACGCTGACCTTGGCATGGAAGAAGTCAGTCATCGGGGCGGTGCGGTGGGGGGGCGCTCAGGAAGAAAGATGGAAATGCCAGGGTTATTTGTGGGGCGGGGGGGGGGAGATTGAAACCTCTACCAATAAGCACTCTACGCAGGTACAACAGAGTGATTATGTTCTAAGGTTTGACATCCAGCCACCTGGGTTCAGATCTCAGCTCTGCCACTTAGTTGTGTAGCGCTGACCTTGCTGAGCCTCAGTGTTCCCATCAGTAAAATGGGGCTGAAAATGGTAACAACCTGCAACAACTTGCAGTGGTAACAACTGAGATGGTACCTTGTTTATTTCCATTTCTGGGCAGTGTCAGCTTCATCATAATCGTAATATGACTGCCAACCAATCCTGGAGCTAGAAATGTGCCCATGGAAAGAGGGCAAGTGTCACAGGAGACTGAAAAAGCTTCTTTCATGGAGCCCTCATTAAAACTCTCCCCGGGGTTCATGGAATTATTTGGATGGTGTGACCATATCTGAACCAATCAGGGTCCTGGGCACGAGATTACATTGGTCAGATCAGGCCTGAGGTCCCTACCC
This sequence comes from Eubalaena glacialis, assembly GCF_028564815.1. Lineage (NCBI taxonomy): Eukaryota > Metazoa > Chordata > Mammalia > Artiodactyla > Balaenidae > Eubalaena > Eubalaena glacialis. The sequence goes on along the minus strand of NC_083728.1, from coordinate 92,685,213 downwards.
CTTCTCTAGAGCAGAAGTGGAGTAATCCCCAAAGAACACCCCTGAATGAAGATCAGGATGCTCGTGGGAGAGTCACGAGGATTCAGGAGGATAATACCGGCAAAGTGCCAGGTACACAGTGAGTGCTCAATAATTGTTAACTGTTTACTGGATGCTATTGTTTTCCCAATGAAATCCACTTACCCGGCAGTCTTACGAAAAAGTTTATTCCACTGAAAATGTTTCTACCCATATCTAGTCATCATCACCACCATCATAATTTTCACCATCATCATCATCAACGTCATCACCATCACGATCACCATTATCATCATCATCACTATCGCCACCAATGCCATCATCATCATCGTCATCATCACCACCATCATCACCATCACCACCATCATCACCATCATCATCAACGTCATCACCATCACCACCACCATCATCATCACCACCATCATCACCATTACCGACACCATCATTGGCTGAGTGCCTCCTGTGTGCCGGCACTATTTCAGATGCTCCCTACATCAATATCTAACCCCCAGAACAACTTGTGAAGTGGTGTAGCACTAATAATCTACCTCAAATGCATTCTCCGCGCCCCCCACCCCTTCCTTACTATGCAGAACCGTGATTTTGTTTAGTGTGGCAAGCCACTCAAATTTTAAAAACCTGCATTAATAAAAACAAACAAAATCCACTTTTCCTTCTAGGTGTGATAATCTAAAACAGTGAGACTGTTGGAAAAAGAAGTAAAATGTCCTATGAAATGAGATACGGTGCTACCTAGTTCATTGTTTGTATGAGATAGACAAACAATGGAATAGGTAGCTCCCCTTACCTGCCCAACCTCCTTTGCAGCTAAACGTGGTCATGTGACACATCTGGCCAATGAGATGGAGGAAGTCTTGGGCAGGCTTTTTGGTAAAATTTTGCACTCTTGATACAGGCACCACCCATTCCTCTCCGTTGCTGGGTTCCCCTTCTTTCTGCCCATAACATGGACAGGGGGCTGTGGAAGAGTGACCCTCTCATGATTACAAAGATGAAAGTCACGCACTAAGAATGACGGAGCAAAAAGAAGGCATTTAGGACGTTGAGGATATCGTAGAACAAGTTACCCTGGGCAGCCTCCTCCTGATATCTTGTTACATGTTGAGGTGGAGAGAAAGGCACATTCTTTGCTGGAGCCACTGAAGTGGGGTTTCTGCGACATACAAGTGAACATAACCCCTCACTGGCTGTTGCTACACATTACGACCCACTTTACAGATGAGGAAACTGAGGCCTAGAGAGGTGAGCACTTATCTCAAGTCTAGGATTCAAACAGGCTCCAAAACAATGCTCTCATCTTAAAAAGGAAGGAGATTCTGACACAGACAACAACATGGATGGACCTTGAACACATTATGCTCAGTGAGATACACCAGAAACGAAAGGACAAACACTGTGTGATTCCACTTCTATGAGGTCCCTGAAGGAGTCAAATTCATAGAGACAGAAAGTAGAGGGTGGGTGCCAGAGGCTGGGGGAGGGGGAAGGGGCATCAGTAATGGGGACAGAGTCTCAGTTGGAGAAGGTGAGAAGGTTCTGCAGATGACAGAGGTGATAGCCGCACAGCAATGGGAATGTGCATAGTGCCACTGAGCTGGACACTTCGGAATGGTTAAAATGGTACAGTTTATGCCAAGTCTATTCTACCACAATGGAAAAACATTCAACGTGGGAGAATTTTACTAAAAAATAAAAAATAAACAACAACTTTTAAAATGCTCCCTCCAATACCTGCCTCCTAAAAGACATGAATGTTTTGTGCTGCTTGTTGAAGGGATTCCTACATCTCATTTCTGTCCCTGCCCTCTCTCCTAGTTTTTCCAGGTTCTGGTCAACATGGGAGTGATGGCTGAGTGTAGCTGAAGTGGCTTCTGCCCTCGGGGCTGATGCCTCTCTGCCTTCGGCAAGGACCAGGAACGGGCTTGTCCTTCTCCTCACAGCTCTGAAGACAGAAGCTGAATTTCTAGTGTCTCGAGAGATAGAGCGACAGGCCCAAGTTGGAACCTCAGAAGTGGAGACAAAGGGGCAACTCTAAACCAAGAGGGCCAGGGATAACATTTCTCCAGGAACGAGACATTTCCAGCGTGCATACATTAACATTCAAGCCTCCCTGAAAAGATTCAGGGTGTCACCGAGGTCCTGATTTGGGGAGGTGCTCTCCTTTTCCCTAAGTGAAATGTCACTGCCCTGCTTCCTGAATGGAGTTCATGGCCCACACCTCCCCTGCCCCAGGACCACCGAGGCATCTTAATTAGGTTAAAGGGTTTACACAGCTTTCCTTCTCAACTTGCATTTGTTACCTCTGTTGATATTTCAGTGTGTGAGGGTTCAAGCTGTGAGTCACTTATTTCCTTTCTGTGTGTGTGTGTGTGTGTGTGTGTGTGGGTACTTCTAGAAGGGTCAAAAAAAAAAAAAAAACTCAATTTCACCCTCTGGTGTTTAAAGCAAATCTCTCTTGGACGTGTAGGGAAAGAGACCAAGGTTCTTTTAGGACAGTGGATCCCATGCCCCTTGTCCCTGAGGACACCTTGACAAATGCAGGTGCCCCAGCCACACCCCAGACCAACTAAAGAGACCCTCTCGCGGTGGAATCAGACATCAGCAGTTTTTTAAGTTCCCCCAGGTGATTCCAATGTGCAGCCAGATATGAAAACCAGGGCTTTGGAATCCTTGCTACTCAATGTGTGGTCTGCGGCCCAGCAGCATCACCTGGGAACCGGCTAGAAAAACAACCTCAGGTCCCAGGCCGCGCCTCCCAAACCACCAGGACCACCTGAGTCAGAATCTACACGTTAACAAGATTCTCAGGTGATCCTTGTGCATGTAGCAGTTCGGGGAGCATTAGATGCGCTCGCCATTGAGAGGAATCTTGATTATTGCTGACAACTCCAAGCCTCCTTGCCCTCAGCTCTAGCTAATTGCTCTCCAACTTCTCCCACCTCTAGGGAGACATGGACCCGTGATACTGGCCATCCCAGGGGGACCCAGGAGTCAACTCAGACATCTTCACCAGGGCATGACACAGAAGGGTTGATCATATACCGAGTTCTGCAACCATTCTAGTACCAAATATGACCTCTTGGGCCACTAATGCCAAGATAATAATGATTAGTAACAATAGTTACATTTATTGAAAACCTACTATGTGACAGGTACTCGGCATCCAGTGCCTCATTTCATCCTTCTGGCAAACATGTAAGTCAATGTCATTGTTCCCGATTTATGGACAGGGTAACAGAGGCTCAGAGAAGCAAGTCACTTGTCCAACAAGTTTACCGTAGCTGATAAGCAGTGGGTAGTAAGTGGCTGGTTCCCCTTCACCTGGCTGTACTTAGAAGCCTAATGGTAGGAGGTGAGAATGAACGAGGGAGGAGAAATGGAAAGGATGTGAGGGAAGATGAAGCAGGAGGGAGAGTGCAGAGCAGTGAACCCAGATGAAGTAGAGTTAGGACCGTGTGTGACAAGTGACAGAAACCTTACAGACTCGGATGCAATCACAAAGAGGAATTCGATGACTCAGCTGAAATGTCTAAGAGTGGCTGGACCTCAAGACATCGTGTCTTTTTCTCCTTTCCTCCATCTCGCAGCTCTGCTTTCCTCTGTGATGACCTCTTTGATGGTGGGAAAATTGTCTTCCAGCAGCGGCAATCTTTTACGTTATCTGCTTAGCAACCAGCAGCAATAGCTTCCCAGTAACTCTGCTAAAACCCTTAGGACTGGCATTGGTTGGCTGGGCCCTGGTCATCTTCTCCCTGCAGGCAGGCGTGAGAAATCACACACCCTGGCAGAGCTGGAGGAGCAGTTTTCCCAAGGAAGACTGTAGTGCCGTTACTAAAAGTGGGGGAAAGATGCAGGGCATGCAGAAATCATCTGTGGACTGCGTATTCTATGTTTGCCTCTCCAGATCTGTGCTCCACCCTCTCCGCCAACCCCTCCGCTCCAAGACTGATTTCTAGGAACTGCATCACCAGCCTCCCTTCTCCTCTGGCTCTTCTTTTCTCTTCTTCTTCTTCTTCTTTTTTTTTTTTTACAGCTTTATTAAGGCATAATTTGCATACCGTAAAGTTCATTCTAAGTGTACAATTCAGTGATTCTCAGTAATCTGATCACCACAATCCTGTTCAGTACATTTCCATTACCCCCTATAATTCACTCCAGTCTGTTTGCTGTAGCTCTATGCAATATCCAGAATTTGCCTTTTCTGGACATTTCGTATAAATGGAATCATACAATGTGTAGTCCCCTATGTCCATCTTCTTTCACTCAGCAGAACGTTTTTGAGGTGCATCCATGTTGTAGCGTGTGTCAGTATTTTGTTCCTTTTCATTCTGCATGGTGTTTCATGGTACAGATACACCACATGTGGTTTATCTATTCACCCGTTGATGGACATTTGTGTTGTTTACAGGTTTGGGCTATTATTAATAAAGCTGTGTTTTCATTTCTCTTGGGTAGATTCTGAGGTGTGGAATTTGCTGGATCACATGGTAAGTCTATGTTTAACTTTTAAAGAAACTGTCAAACTATTTTCCAAAGCTACTATATCATTTTACATTTTTACCAGGAATGAATGAGGGTTCCAATTTCTGCACATTCTCACCTATACTTGGTATTGTTTGATTTTTAACAATTATAGCCATTTATCAGTATTAGGTGTGTCATGGTATCTTATGGTTTAAATTTGCCTTTCCCTAGTAACTAATAATGTTGAGTGTCTTTTCATGTGCTTAGTAGGCATTTGTAATGTCATCTTTAGTAAAATGTCCATCAAGTCTTTTGTTCACTTTTAGTTTGGTTAGATCGTCTTCTTATTGAGTTGCAGGAACTCTTTGTATATTCTGGACACAAGTTCTTATCAGATATGTGATGGGCAAATATTTTCTCCCAGACTGTGGCTTGTGTTTTCATTTTCTTAATGGTGTCTTTCGAAGTGCAAAAGTTTTAAATTTTAATGATGTCCAGTTTAACAATTGGCTCATGCTTTTGGTATCATATCTAAGAAATCTTTTGCCTAACCCAAAGTCTGGAAGATTTTGTCCTGTGGTTTCTCCTGGAAGTTTTATAATTGCAGTTCTTACATTTAGGTCTATAATTCACCTTGAGTTCATTTTTATATATGGTATGAGGTAAGGGCCTAAGTTAATTTTTTAATATATGAATATCCAACTGTTATAACACCAGCTTTGTAAAGACCATCCTTTCCCCTATTGAATTGCCTTGGAATCTTTGTCAAAAATTAATTGACCTCATCTCAGCTTAGCATTGACATATATACACTACCAAATGTAAAACAGATAGCTAGTGGGAAGCAGCTGCATAGAACAGGGAGATCAGCTTAGGCCTTTGTGACCACCTAGAGGGGTGGAATAGGGAGGGTGGGAGGGAGATGCAAGAGGGAGAGGATTTGGGGATATATGTATACATACAGCTGATTCACTTGGTTATACAGCAGAAACTAATACAACATTATAAAGCAAATATACTCAAATAAAGATGTTAAAAAAATTAATTGGCCATAAATGTAAAGGTTTATTTCTGGAGTCTCACTTCTGTTCCATTGGTCAGTATTCTGATCCTGACTGCAAAATCACATAGCCTTGATTACTGTAGCTTTATAGTAAGTTTTGAAATCGGGTAGTATAAGTATTCCAACTTTGTTTTTCCTTTTCAAAATTGTTTTGGCAATTCTAGGTCTTTTGCATTTTCACATACATCATTTTAGGACCACCTTGTCAGTTTCTTCAAAAAATCCTGCTGGAATTTGAATTGGTGTTGCATTGAATCTATAGATCAATTTGAGGAGATTAACATCTTAACAATATTAAATCTTCCAATCCATGATCTTGGAATATGTCTCCCTTTAGTTACATCTTCTTTAATTTTTCTCAGTAATGTTTTATAGTTTTCAGTGTATAGATCTTACACATTTTTTTGTTAAATTCAAAGTGTTTTATTCTTTTTGATACTATTGCAAATGAACTTTTAAAAAATTTAATGCTCAAATTGTTCGTTACTAATATAGAAAAATACAATTTATTTTTGTGTATTGATCTTTTATCCTGAAAACTTGCTAAATTTACTCGTTTTAGGAGGGGTGTGTGTGTGTGTGTGTGTGTGTATGTATGTGTGTATTCATTAGGATTTTCTGCATATAGAATGATGCCATCTGTGAATAAAAAGTTTTACTTCTTTCTTTGCAATCTGGATGCCTTTAATTTTGGGGGGCGTTATTTCACTGTTTAGAATCTTCGGCACAATACTGAATACAAGTGGTGAGAAGGGACATCTTTGCCTCACTTCCAATCTTTGGGGAAAGCACTCAGTCTTTCACCATTAAGTACGATGTTATCTGTGGACTTTTTGTAGATGTACTTCATCAGGTAGAGGAAATTCCCTTACATTCCTAGTTTGTTGATGGTTTTTTTTTCATGAATGGGTGCTGTATTTTGTCAATTGCTTTTTCTGTGTCTTTGAGATGTTTCACTATCTGAGTGTACCCTCTGTTTCCTGTTAGGACGCTGATTAAAAAATGCTCACTGCAAAATGAAATGTGTAGGATGGAGTTGGGTTCCCTATTCCCTGCTCGTTGAATAAGTAAACTTATTTGATGCCTCTTCTCTAGCTTTTTGACTTAAAGAGACTTGGTTTTAACATATGTCCACAAATTATTTGATACTCCTCCCTTCAAAGATGAAGCCTAATGCTCCTCCCTTTGAGTGTGGACTCGACTTACTGACTCACTTCTGATGAACAGAATATGGCAGAAATGGTGGTGTGTGATTTCTGAGACTAGGTCAGAAAAGGCATTGTGACTTCTGCCTGGCTCTCTCCCTTGGACCACCCACTCTGCAGGGAGCCAGCTGCCATGTTATGAGGTCACTCAAGCAGCCCTGCAGAGTGAGCCCCTGTGCGTGAGCCATTGTGGAAGGGGAGCCTCAAGCCTTCAGGTCACCAGAGCCCCAGCCAACATCTGATTTGCAAACCCATGAGACACCCTGTGCCAAAACCATCCAGCTAAGCCGCTCCCAAATTCCTTACCCCCAGAAACTGCAAGGTAATAAATGATTATTATTTTAAGCCATGATGTATTGGAGTGGTTGGCTATGCACCAATTGAAAATACAAGAGACATTGCCACTTTTTCTCAGGATATGTTAAACTCTAAAAATGGTGAAGGTGCGTCTGATGGAACAAGGATTTCTGAACCCCAGAGGTTTGTTTAGAAGTTAGGTCCCGTAAAGATTGGGAATTGCTCTAAGAAGAAGGCTTGGTGAGCAATCTATGTGAAAACATTTTGTAGGTGATAAATACCTCGTAGATGATTATTCCTAGGAGTGTTATTGTGGGATCCAAAATTACACTCAAGGCCATATTGTCTAGTACCCCTCTTTCCGTTCCAACGTGTCAGGTCTTTGGTAATTTGTGTTCTTCTAAGAAAGCAACCCAGTGTCATGACCTCTCAGGACTGACCTGCTGACCAGATACCTGATGCTGACACATGAGGCCGCCCCGTTTGGCTTCCATCAGTTGCTCTTTCCAGAACCAGTTGCCAGGAGGGACCCACACACTCTGAATTCTGATCACCTGTGGGAGGGTGACCTTCTTTCTAATTAGACTTCTCTGCCCAGGCACTTCTGCTGAAAGTTTCACCCAGGAGGAAAGATCTGAAATGACTGTGTCAAAGGTTATAGAAGCATTTACATGGCAAGTGAAGTCTTGCTTAATAATCAGCAACAAAAAAAAAAAAAAAGAGGGAGAAGAAGAAGAAGGAAATATTTGCCTCAGGCTGCCATCCTGCAATGCACCATTTGTATAAAGTGGAAAATTTCTGTTTTCTAAAAAGAGGACAAGTTGCTGCTGGTGAGCAAGAGGTCACCACCATCCATCTCCATCTGCATACAAATTAAGAACTTTTTCATCTTTTTTTTTTTTGCAAGTGGGAAGAAAAGTTGGTTTACTATTCTAAGAAGCAGGAAAGCTCTTCTCAAGTAGCCGTGTGTTTGTCAGAACGTTTTGAATGCAAGTGACAGAAACCCAACCGAAACCTAAGTAGCTTAAGCAAAACAGTAGCTTTGTCTAATGGAACCATAAAAGCAGATAACAATTTAGCTAGATAAAAAGGGATTCAAATGCCATCTTCTATCTTATTTCCTCTTTTCTCTAAATTAATATCTTTCTTTCCCTAAGGCTAAACCCATGGCCAAATAGGTATCCCCAAACCTGAACTCCTGCTTCGTATACTCAGCCCTCTGCTTGATGTCACCGTTTGGATGTCTGGCAGGGCTGTCAAGCTAAGCAGGTTAAAACTCAGTTCCTGGTCCTGCTCCTGGAACTTGTTCCTCCTGCAACGTTTCCCTCTCAGAGTAGAGTCGATGGCACCACCACCACCTCCGCAGTCAGATGCACGAGCCAGAAGCCTCAGCATCATCTCTGAAGTCTCCCTCTCATCCCCTCAGAGTCGATCAGTAAATGCCTTTCCACCCCAGGCCCACCCCAGCCGAGCCCTCATCCCTGCGGTGTGGGTTACAGTAATTATCTTCTAATGGGTCCATCTCTCATCATTCCTGACTCCATCTGACTCAGTCTTCACTTGGTCACCATCAAGATCCTTAAAAATAACAGATGGGTCCTGTCAGTACTCTGATGCACACCCTGCTCTTACTATTAGGATAAAACCCCACATCCTTACGAGGGCATGAGCCTCCTCTTCCTCAGCTAGAGCCGTTTTCCTCTTTGCTCTCCAACCACTCTGCTCCTTCCACCCCATGGCCTTTGCACACGTTTTTTCCCCTCTGCCCGGAACGTTCCTTCCTCTTTCTTTCCCTAATTAGTTCCCATTCTCACTTCAGAGTTGGTGTGTGGGTTCTAGAATAAGTCTACAAATCCTTTGATGTTCTTCCCTCCAAAACGGAGCCTCATTCCCTCCCTTTGAGAGTGGACTGGACTTGGCAACTCACTTCTGATGAACAGAATATGGCAGAAGTGGTGACGTGTGACTTCTGAGACCAGGTCATAAAAGGCACTGTGACTTCCTCCTGGTTTCCTCTCTTGGGTGGCCTGCTCTGGGAGAAGCCAGCCACCACAGCGTGAGGACACTCCAGCAGCCCTCCGCGTGGGTCTACACGATAAGGGAGAGCCAGTGAGTGAGTTGGGAAGTGGATCCTGACGCCCGAGTCGAGCCTTCAGATGATGGAGCGCCAGCCAGCGTCTTGTCTGCAACCTCATGCAAGACGCAGCCAGACCCACCCAGCTGAGCCACAGAAACGGAGATAACAAATGCTCATTCATTTGAGGCACAAAGTTTTGTGGAAACTTGTTACACAGCAATAGACAATCGATATGGTCATTTCCAACATTATCCTCTTTCATAGCACTTGTGACTTTTATACTTAATGAACTATGGAATTCACTGTTTAGAAATGTCTGTTGCGGTCTCTGCTATAGCACCCAGGGTACGTGCTTACAGGACCCAACTTGACAGCACACACCCCACTGGTGGTGGTTCAAGTGTGCTGGGGACAGTAGTATGTGGTGCATGGGCTTAGTTGCTCTGCAGCATGTGGGATGTTCCCGGACCAGGGCTCGAACCTGTATCCCCTGCATCGGCAGGCGGGTTCTTAACCACTGCGCCACCAGGGAAGCCCCTATTGTTTATTTTGAATCAACTGTTTAAACACAGGAATAGGTAGCATCACGAGGGTCGGGGACCTGAACTGCACCCCAAACGAGTCCCCAAAATTCCGAACCCTGGCGAACTTCCTCTTAAAATGGGCACATGCAGCCGAGTTCCTGAGTGTTGGGGGCAAACTGTATAACCCTCCGTGTCGAATATAATGTTTATCAGAGGATGAGTCAGACAACTGTGCCGATCTGAAGCTATACCGTTGAAACCCAATGGTAATTGTGTAGAAGTGAAACCAATGAAAGGACTTTGGGGAGGAAGCATGTGTTATCACAGGCACTGTGTAGAACCGTCAGTGTCTGGCGATAATAAAAAAGCAGATTGACTCTGAATTGGTTTTATTATTGTTTCAAAATTCTCTATAGGTGAGGCGCCCCTCATTGCGGCCCCTGGGGAGGATGGCTCCCTCACCCCTATACCACTCCCTGGACGACCAAGGAATGATTCATCCAGTTATGAGCTATGAGCAGGACACTGTGGGGTCACATTTTTTGAATGAGCAGGGCTGGCGTCAGCCGTCTAGCAATTTGCAGGCATTCGTGCAGGCCGCTCTTTGGGGATCCTTGCTGTCCCTGCTCCAAGGACGGTGCTCTGGGTGGTGGTCCCCCAGGATAACTCTGGGCGCCCCAGGGACACCCCAGTCGTGGGTGTTGGTCCATCCGTGTCTTCAGCTGCAGGTTCTCATGCAACTCATGCACAGCACTGATGGGGCTTGGGCACTGTCCGCAAAGGCCCTCCCAGAGAGAGCACGGCTTGTGAAAGGCACTCTGGATGTTGTCATGTTATAGCTCCATTTCCGAAGCAGAGTCTTTAAAACACTTTTACATACTTCAAATCGTCTCTAAATTTTTTAGAATTCATAAATTTGGAACAGTAACGAGATCATAAAAGAAAAAGCCTGTTCCTGACCACCAGGAGACACAACTGACTTATTTATAGGTTTATCGTTTAGTTCCACTTCCCACCTGGAGAGTCCCTGGAGATTTGATTTCTCGTTTCCTGGAGAATCTAAAGACAGAAAGCAGAAGCGGTGTTCAATAATCTTTACACCTGTTCAAACTACCTGCAAGACGCTGGTCATTTGTCCTTATGCACAAACATCAATCCAGGGAACATGAAATTTTAACTGTCAATAAATATTCCAACATCTGCACACACGGAGTATCTAATTCCAGCATCAAAATGCAGATAGGCGTGAATAGATATTTGGATTTATGACAAAAGGAATCTCGTCGGGAAGCCCCTCCCAGGAAGGTCTGGGGGCTGGGTGTCAAATATTTGGGATGATGCCTGCTTCCCTCAGCCTGTTTCTACCAAGTGGGTCCTGTAATCCTGCTTAATTAATAATAAACATTGCAGGGTTTTCCCCCTGCATTTAAATTATGTTTGAAATGAGACGGCTGGATGCTTCTTATAAAAATGCCTTGAAAAATAAACCATGTCAGAAATGAGTGATTTATTATCACTCAGAGTGCTGGCAGGGGACATCTCGGAAGAGAAGAGAATTGATGTTGCTTCCTGCTGTCATTTCCACTAGCTGGCAGGTCCGATGTGCTTTCCTCCTGGGCCCGTGCGTGAGGCAGCTCTCCCACGAGGGACTCCCCCTTGTCATCTGATACTCCCTCTCTTCCCTCCACCCAAAACCTGACCAGGCCTTCGGACGCCAGACCTGCTGTTATGCCACAGAACCAGGCAGGGGTGGAAGGACCACTGGGTCCCTGGGGTGCTTTCCACTGGGCACACCAGCCCTCATCCTGTTGCCAAAGTCAATGGGAAGGAAAACAGAGCTCTCGTAGCCCGGAAGACATTGAATGAGCTGCATGGCACTGTGAAATCTTCATAGTCTGGTGACCTTCCAGGCCAAGGTTCCTGAACAGATTCCGCCCAAATCACAGGGTAGTTCCGCTTTTGATAATCTGCTCTGTTAGGAATAGGAGCAATGATTTATTGAGCACTTACTATGGACCATGCACTAAGCCTTTTACGTGAATGATCTCTCTTGATCTTCACGATTGGTATGAATAGCATCCCCAGTCTACAGGTGAGAAAACCAAGGCACACAGCAAGCGAGCAGCCAAGCCAGGAAAGAAACCCAGACAGTGAGTGCCTCCAGAGTCCAGACCCAACCCTTTCAATATACTATTGATTATTAACAATAATAGCTGACCTTTTCTGGACACCAGAGGCCAAGTGATGTGTAAAGTCCTCTGCAAATATTGTCTCTTTTTGTCCTTGCAGGACCTACGGGATAAGAATTATTGTCCACTTTTGACCGTTGATAAAACTGACGTTCAGAGAGTGAAGTCAGTTGTCCAAAGAAAGTTTGAAGGACCTACTGTAGAGCACAGGGAACTCTGCTCAATATTCTGTAATAACCGAAACAGGAAAAGAATTTGAAAAAGAATAGATACATGTATAGGTATAACTGAATCACTTTGCTGTACACCTGAAACTAACACACAACATTGTTAATCAACTGGACTCCAATATGAAATAAAATTAAAAATAAATAAATAACCAAGGAAAGTCTTAGAGCCAACAGGTGGACCCAGATCTTGCCAACACCATCCCTCATTCTCAAGATACTTAGATTGTGTTACTCTGCTTTACTGAAATGGCAGATGGGATGGTGGGGACGGCAGTCCTGGTGGTGAGGTCTCTGGAGAGCTGGAACCGGGGAGACCCTCCAGCTTCAGGTCTCTTAAATCTGGTCCCTGCCCTGGTTTTTGTTCTCTGTGCTGCCTTTTCATACCTCCAACAGAGACGGCCAAAGAATGACACTATGAAAGCAATCTTGAGGGCCCTCTCCCCTCCCAACCTGTCAGAGTGTTTAAAATAAGGAAGTTGGACACTATTAAACGTCGGGGAGAATGTGTGGGAAAAGCAACTCTCGTGCCCTGTTGATTGAGTGGCAATCCATCCAGCCTTTCTGGAGAGCAGCTTGGCCGCACCCAGTAAAGCTGAATACGCATGTGGTCAGGAGTCAGAAATCTCACATGTGCGTGTACACCGGGGACATAAAAAGAGAAACTCTATCAAAGAGAAGCAGCTTAAATGTCCATCCACAGGGGAAAGATGAATAAACCAGGGTGTATTCATACCATAGACTTCTATACGCAAGGGTCATCAATAAACAAGACGTAATAGATCAACATGGGTAATTATCACAAACATAATGTCGAGTGGCAGAAAGCAAGTTCTAGGAAACAGAAAACAGCCCAAACGGCAATATTACAGATTGTTCAGGGATACACGGAGAGGAGGGCAGAAGCCCTCACGACGGCCTGGAGACCCCCATACCAGTCGAGAGGCGAGAGGGAAGGCCCCGCCAGCGTGGTTGAAAGGGACGGAGCCGGAGCTGTAATCTTTTGTTCATTTCATATTTTGAAAACGCCCCAAAGACAGAAAATGGCATTTGTTATCAATAATTTGGGGTGGTGGGGACCTGGAAGTTTGTTCTATGATCTCTGCACTCTTCTACGTTTTAAACGTTTCAAAAAAATTTAAACCAATGAGAAACTACATACTGAATTTATCTGACCCTCTTCTTCAATCCATAGTGAGTTGTTTTGTAGCAGGTCTGATGGCAGAAGGAGAAGGGACACTCCTAAAATGAGAGCATTTCTTGCTGACACGCCCTCCCCGGCAGCAGTGAGGGGGCTGGCTGTCTTTATAGTTGCATCCAGAAGACCTTTAAAAAAAAAAAATCTGGACGTTGTAGGCAATATTGATTCACATATACCCAGAGACACAGATGCGGATGAGAGGGTACAAAGCAAATCAATAAATAAATGCATTTCTTCTGTTCCTGACCTTAGGTCATATGTGCTGATTGAGGGCCCTGCCATTTATTCTTAAAAGCAGTGTTAAATATTAATTATTAGTCATATGGCTTGGCCCCAAGTGAGGGCCACCCTCCCCCATCCTCAGGGTTCTCCAGGGGCTCCCATGATGTCCCCAGCCCCACTCAGCCACCTGGAAACACGGGCAGCTTTAGATTAGAAATCACCACGGCTCTTGCTCTCTCCACCAGCATAACCGTGGACAGGACAACTATGGATACAAAATGCATTGTTCAAACAGGCTGAGCTCGTAATATTAGTGTGGATTTAAAACAAGCATTTCTTGGCCAGGAGTTAAAAATAGCTCGTTCTCTCCGCTCCCAACCCCCCACCTCTCTCTTTCTCTCTCTTGCCAGACTTAGAATCTGAGAAACCTTGATCGGTCACCCTCTAGTCAGTATTCCTGTAGCACCTCCTATTTGCAACATGCTTGAGAATTGTTTCCTTTAAATACCAGTTCTTTGCAATATTCCTGCGCAGGAGTTCCAAGTTATTAGCTTAGTTTGAAAAGCAAGGAGATGGAAGCAGAGACGCAAGGGACCTACCCAGAGGTCCTAAGGGACTGACTTGGCGATTCCACTGAAACTCGGGACTTTGCCCCCAAATTTGAGAGGAATTTCAGCTCCTTCTCCTCGTTGGTCCCCTTGCAACTGTCCTTGGTGGGTTCTCTGCCACCATAGAATTAAAGAAAGGAATTCTATCCAGGCCTTTTTTTATAGACGTGGAAACCGAGGCCCAGGGAGGGTGCCCAGCCAGGAGAACTCAGGTGCCCAATGCCCGTCTGGGGCTCTTGCCCCACTATCTATCAGCTGCCTTCCTTTCTGTATGGGTTGAAAAGTGTCCCCTCCAAAGTTCATGTCCACCCAGAACCTCAGAAATAACGTCTTTGCAGATGTAATCGTTTAAGTTGGGATGAGTCACACCGGATTAGTGTGGGCCCTAAATCTAATATCGGGTATCTGACAGGAAAGTCACACGAACAAAGAAGGAAGGCCTTGTGAAGACGAAGGCAGAGATTGGATGGACAAAGACGCCAAGGATTCCTGGGAGCCACCAGATGCTGGAAGAGGCAGGAAGGATCCTCCCCTCGAGCCTTCAGAGGGAGCCTCGCCCTGCCGACACCTTGATTTCAGACTCCTAGCCTCCGGAACTGTGAGAGAGTACATTTCTGTTGGTTTGTGGTATTTTGTTACAGGAGCCACAGGACACCAACGCACCCTGGGATCTGACTGTCACCTTCCATAAGCACTTTTGTCTCCCAGGTGACACCTGTTCTTGGCTTCTAGCATAGGCACAGGTCCAGAGTAATGATGGGGAGCAAGCCGACATCCTTCTTCCCAGTTAGAAAAGCAGATTTACAAAGTCCACGACTTGGGACTACCTGCCACCAAATCAGTATTTTAAAAAATAAAAATTCTTGTAAACAAATTATGCTTTCCAACCAGAGACCAGGGTTGGAATGCTTCCCCAAAATAAAAAGCAATTCTTACTTCGATTTTTTTCTTTCTACCTTCCTTCCTTCCTTTTCTTCTTTCTTTCCTTCTTTCTTGCTTTTTCTCCCCCTCCACCTCCTTTCACTACCTCTAATACCAAATTGTGTGAGTAGGCGTTACATGATTTGGAAATCTAAGCTGACCAGATGTGACAGAGAAAGCCACCTGAGCACTTCTTTCAGGTTCATATACACTGCCTGAAAAAATAATTGCTGAAATCCTACTGATTCAAAACCACGGAGTAACACAATTACAGGCAGACCTCAGAGATATCTGGTTTGGTTCCAGACCACCACAAGAAAGCGAACATGGAAATAAAGCAAGTCACGCAAACTTTTGGTTTCCCTGTGCCTAGAAAAGTGATGTTTACATTTTACTGTAGTCTCTGAAGTGTGCAATAGCAGTATAACTAAAATAACGACGAACATACCTTAATTAAAAAATATATTCTTGCTGAAAACTGCTAACCACCATCTGAGCCTTCAGCAAGTCATAGCAGTAACTCAAATAGCACTGATCACCATAACGAATATAGTAATAATGAGAAAGTTTGAAACATGGTGACAATTATCAGAACGTGGCACAGAGACATGAAGTGAACAAATGCTGTTGGAAAAATAGCGCCGATAAGACCTTCTGGACGCAGGGTTGCCACAAACCTTGAGTTTGTGGGAAATGCAATGTCTGCAAAATGCAATAAACGAGGTGTGCCTGTACACTTAACTGAAATGTTCCTGAATGTTCAGGGGAGCCCCTGACCTCCTCCTGGGGCCTTGCTGCTTCGACACCCTGAAAACTAGCCAAGACCTAATGGCCCTGGGTCTCCATTTGCACAAGAGCTCCTGCATCTCTCTGGGCTTTACTTTCAAGAAGCTCTTCCCTAAACCAGTGCTTCTCAAGCTTCAGCATCCCTACGGGTCACCTGTGAGAGTCTTGGTAAATCGCCACAGGTGTGGTTTCTGACACCTGGCTGGTGGTCTCGGGACCACACTTTGAGTGGTCAGGGTCTCTGTCACCTGTCACCTGTCATCTCTGGCCCATGAATGACTTCCTGGCTCCCCGGCTCACCTCTCTAAAGCCCAGGTCACTGACACCACCTTATGGATGGCCTGGGAGCAAACTACATATTGATGGCATGTGAGGGAGGAAACAAGGCTTGGACAGAGAGGCAGAGCATTTGATTGTTACGCCTTTTGATTCCCTCTGACTTTGGGAGCTGTGGAACTGCATCAGTGATGCGGAGGAAAGTGTGTGCCAGAAGAACTCTTTGGTGCCCCCTCAGACCTTTTGATAAACAAGCATTTTGACGTAATCATAAGGGTACCACCGTAAAGAATCATATTATGATTAGAGGTGATGTGAGCTGCCCCGAACCTTGACAATCACCTGCCTTTGGAAGCTTTTGCTACATGAATAGGTTGGCATCTTTCTTCCAGGGCAGTGCTCACCCTGATTAGACAATGAGTGCTGTTGCTTTATTCCTATAAGATGTTTATATAAGTCTGTGCGATTTCACCACTGTCATTCTTTCCTCATTCAGCATGGCTATTGGGGTGCGATGGAAATCTTTACGTTCAAGGGCTGGGGCCACAAAATTAGAAGCAATCATAAATTCAGAAATTAAAAGAGGAAATAATAATTACAATAGGGCAGAAATGTCACACTCGTCTATGTTAATGCACTTAACCGTCAAACAAAGGTCTTTAAGATGCTTGAGCTCGCACCGCATGGGAGAAAAAGACTGAGAAGGCAAAATGCCCCTGCGATTTATTCTGAGTGATTCTCATAGAAGGGGGCACATTCTGCTTCATAATCATTTACTAAGAAAGTCGTTGCAAATTGCAGAGGAAGGATTCAGGTTATGGAAATCAGCGTGAGGCCGGGGGGCACGGGGCGGGGGTGGTTTTCGGGAGCCCTAGGTCACATCCACTGCGGGGCAGAGAGTCAGGGGACAAGGAAGACAGAGGCAACAGGGAGGTGCCCCGCTCCGGCGAGGGCTATTTCATACCTCCAAGGTCAAAAATAAGAGCTGCTTCGAGAAGGAAAAGAATGATTACGCTCACAGGGTGATTTCACTGGGGCCTCACTGCATGCTATGGGGTAGCTTCTGCTGTATTTTAGAGCCCAGGAAACAGAACTGGGGAGGGTAAACGATCTTCAGAGGCCATTCAGCTCATATCGGCAGACTTGTATGTGTTCTCTACTCACCATCTCACCCTAGTTTCAGATTAAGTGGGTACAGCTTTCTGAATAATTAAGGCAAAACTAGGTATTGCTAATGAATTTTATGTCACATAGAATCATTGCCAGGTTTCCCTTAATGCCATGTGTAGGCTGCCCAATACCCTGATGCTAAAAATGTATTTTAGGGAGGAGGGAAGGGAGACAGAAAAGGAGGGGAGGATAGAAGACTGGAGGGAGGAGGGGCAGCCAGCTGTGAGGCTGACCCGCATTGATGAGCATCTGAGGAAATGATTTCAGATTTTCACCACTGAGTATGATGTTAGCTGTCAGATTGTCATACATGGCCTTTATTATGTTGAGGTATGTTTCCTCTTATGTCCACCTTCTGGGGAGTTTTTATCATAAATGGATGCTGAATTTTATCAAAAGCTTTTTCTGTATCTATTGAGATGATCATATGGCTTTTATTCTTCAGTTTGTTAATGTGGTGTATCACATTGATTGATTCGCGTATATTGAAAAATCCTTGCATCCCTAGGATAAATCCCACTTGATCGTGGTGTCTGATCCTTTTAATGTATTGGATTTGTTTGTTAGTATTTTGTTGAGGATTTTTGCCTCTATGTTCATCAGTGTTATTGGCCTGTAGCTCCCAGCAAACAGAAGGCCAGGACCAGATGGCTTCACAGGTGAATTCTACTACACATTTAGAGAAGAGTTAACACCTATCCTTCTGAAACTATTCCCAAAAATTGCAGAGGAAGGAACACTTCCGAACTCATTCTCTGAGGCCAGCATCACCCTGATACCAAGACCAGACAAAGATATCACAAAAAAAGAAAATTACAGTGCAGTGCTTTGAAACAAACGTCTCCTCGACTCCGTTCAGGATGCCTTTCTCGCACGTGTTGGTAACTACTCCCCAGCTCAATGCTGTCCTTGAGTTCTATTCCAGTTAAGTACCTGACACTCACCCAGCTGCAAGGGAAACCAGGGAGCTCCCTGCTGGCCTCCCTCTGCCCACTGCCCACCCAACATGCGTGCATTTCCATCAGTTGCCAAGTCCTCGTGCCGCGTCCCAAATCTCTCCAGACTTTGTCCGCTTCCCCTTGCCCCCGCCTGCAACGACTTCAGACCGCACCCATCAATTCGGTCACAAAAACTGAGTCAGGCGTGGATGCCCCGCAATCCACCCTGGACAGCAGATCAGGTTCACCCGAAACTGGCACCAGCTCTGCTGAATCCTCTTCAGCAGCTCCCTTTGCCCAGCGGGCATCATTCAAACTGCCCAGCACGTCCCAAGAGGACCTGCACACCAAGGCCCAGCTGACCCTAAGGGCCCTTCGCCTCTAACTCCCCAGCCCCGCACGTGCCCTGGCCTTCCAGCCTCCAGCCTCCCTCTGAGTCCTGCTCTTCCTCTGCAAGTGCCCCCCGCCCCAGCAAGATGCCTCCTCTGCAAGGCCCTCACCTCTCTGTGACCTGCAGCTGTCAGGGCTCCTGATGCATCCGCAGAGGCCCGGCTGGCATGGCGACCCTGGCCGCGGATGAGGCCGCATCTCGGCGATTTCCCCCTGCCCACTCCCGCTCCCTCCCCTCCCCTCCCCTCCGTAGTGTGAGCCCCCTCCTCGGTGAATGTCCTGCATGCAGCCGGCTCTATCAGGGAATCCTACCTGGCCGGAGGCTGAGGTCACGGGCACAGCTGGGTGCTGGGGGAGGGGCAGCAGGTGTGAACCAGAAGGGAGGCCGTAGTCCAGTCACCCTGGGACACCAGTGCGCAGGGTTCCCTGCCCTGCGCAGAGAAGAGGCCGCGAGCCTTCCTCCGAGGCTGTAGGTGGAGCAATGGGAGGGGAAATTAGGATGTGCATCTGTCTTCCTGCGATTACGCAGCCCCTGCCCACAGGGCGCCCTGTCCTCACCTTTGCGCGTTCACCTTACAGGTGTATTCACTTATCTTGTATTGTCTGTGTTCTGAGGTTTTCACATCCGGGGCCTGGCTGACCCAGCTGGGACTGCCCCCCCACCCAGGGCAGCCGGGTCCTAGAGATAATAACTCACCTGTGAGCACACCTTTCCAATGCAAACCAACCAACCCAGAGCCCAGCCCCCCGCCGGCTCCTCCATGGGGCTCCCTCACTCCGGGCCACTGTCCCCCTGCCCTCATCGCCCAGGGCAGGTACCAGACAACCAGGGACAGACCCTGTGCCCCAGAGCCCGCTGGAATGATCCAGACCAGCCTATCCTAAGCCTGCTCACCCTGGTCAACCCTGAGGGGCGAGCAGATGTCTGACTGTGCCCGTTAGACCAGCAAGCCAAGGACCCACATGGGGCAGCTGTCCCAGAGGGCCACGTGGCCTTGGGAGACACAGTTCCTGAAGGGCTCACAGAGAAAGGCTATCTGCCCGCAGCACTGCCGGCGGCTGGAGAGACAAGTTCCTCCCTGAAGGGGCGTCTGGGTGGCCCACAGCCCCCGTCACGGCCCCATTCCCCCTCCTCTCAGACGACTCTTCCATCAGTAACCCTCCATTGTTAAAACGTCCCCTTGTTCATTTTATTTTGCTAAATCTTATCTGCATTCACTGCGTACCTTTAACATATTATTTTGCCATTTGCTGCTATCACAGGGTACGGTAATTGCAATAAAGGAGAACAGTACCGTTGAGTGTGCACACATGGCCCCTTGAATGAGTGCGCAGAGTTAAATAATTAGGCTACTGATGGTTTTTTTTTCCGTGTTCACCTTTTATTTATTTTTTTAACATCTTTATTGGAGTATAATTGCTTTACAATGGTCTGTTAGTTTCTGCTGTATAACAAAGTGAATCAGCTGTATGAATACATATATCCCCATATCCCCTCCCTCTTGCGTCTCCCTCCCTCCCTCCCTCCCTATCCCACCCCTCTAGGTGGTCACAAAGCATCAAGCTGATCTCCCTGTGCTATGCGGCTGCTTCCCACTAGCTATTTTACATTTGGTAGTGTATGTATGTCAATGCTACTCTCTCACTTCATCCCAGCTTACCCTTTCTCCTCCCCGTGTCCTCAAGTCCATTCTCTACATCTGTGTCTTTATTCCTGTCCTGCCCCTAGGTTCATCAGAACCTTTTTTTTTTTTTAAGATTCCAAATATATGTGTTAGCATACGGTATTTGTTTTTCTCTTTCTGACTTACTTCACTCTGTATGACAGACTCTAGGTCCATCCACCTCACTACAAATAACTCAATTTCGTTTCTTTTTATGGCTGAGTAATATTCCATTGTGTATGTGTGTCACATCTTCCTTATATTGATGGTTTAAATGCCTGATATTATAAATACTCAGTGGATTATTTCATGATTGTTGGAGAGAGTTTTAGTAATTTGGGGGACCTTGGGCTTTTCGAATGGGCTGGGGATGCATTATGATATTACACCACTTAAAATAATGGAATATAGTTTCCTATTAGCTAAAATGTTGCTCTCTGACCCATTTTAAGGAGCAGCTTACGTTGGTTTCTCACTCAGCAATCCAGCATGTAGAGCTGTAATTTGTTCTTTAAACTGTTGCATGATATTCTGTAATAAGGATTATAAAACTTATTCAGCTCCTCTCTATTGATGAAAATTTAGTTTGTATCCATTTCCCCCCATTAAAAACAATCCTTTAACATCCTTGAATTGTTTCCCTTTTTTCTCCATTACAATGTTGTCGGAATCCTTCATTTTCCCTGCCTTGAACAATGCTGCCACAAACAGCCTTGGACACAACTTTCACACACTGCTGATCTGACTTGTGTACGATAGATTCCCCAAAGTGAGGTTGCTTGTTCAAAGGACAAGCATTTTAAATTTTAATAGCTATTGTAAGGTTAATTCCTGTAAAGGTTGCAGCAATTGAACTGTTTCACATGGTACGTAAACACCTGCTTTCCCACAGTCCGCCAGCATTGGAGGTTATTGCCCTCTTAATCACCTGTTGATCTAATTGATGAAGAACGGTATCTCATGATCAATTTAATTTGCCTTTCTTTGGCGGCTTGTGAGTCTGAGCAGCTTTTCCTAAGCTCGATCGGCAATTTTGATTTCCTCCTCTGTGAATTGTCTGTTTCTGTGTTTTTGGACTACTTTTCCCTAAAGTCTCGGTTTCCTCATCCATAAAATGGGGGAGTGATAGTACCTACCTCTTGGGAGCCGTGGAGATTTACTGAGTCAATGCACATGAGGAGCTTGGTGAGGCCCCTTGCAACAGAGGAAGTGCTCTTATTATTACTGCATGGTGGGCACCACGCCTGGGTGGCTGTTTCATCGCTGTTCTGCTCTCCACCTGGTGGGTGGGGCCAGGTTAGGACGAAAGTACGTTCGTGGACCGGTGGAAGGCAGGAGCCCGCAGCGCTGGGACCTAGAATAGGAGCCCAGCCTGGAGAACTGAAATGGGGAGCAGCATTGGCGGGAAGTTTTGGGGTCAAGAAAAATGGGGGGGCTGATCCTGAGCAGTAGCCATGGGGAAGAGTGTGCATGGAGCACCTACCGCAGTCCAAGGACTTTGCCTCAACAGCATCCCAGTGAGATGGGACCAACTGTTTATCCCCATCCTGAGGCTCAGAGGCGCTAAGTGATTTGCCCAAGGTCACACAGCATATGAACGGCAGGGCAGCAACCTGAACCCAAGATTGTCTGGCCCCTGACCCCTGAACTCTCCGGTGTCCCGGCTTAAGAGATTGAACTGACTGGTTTCCAAGCGACCCTGCTCTTAGGGGAGGGACCCCGACCACCTGGGTCTGGCCATAACACCCCTATGGTTGCCTTTTCTTGCTTTCTTGGCTAGAATTTTAGGAAGAAAATCGAAAGCTCCCAAAATCGTTGTGCAGCTTCTGCATTTCTATATCAAGCAGGCGATGCGTTTGTTACCACACTAATTGGAGCAGAAATTAACCGAAATGCTGAGTTTTAGGAGTGATTCTGCTGCAGGTGTCAGTGATTAGCGAAGAATGAGTCATTTGATGTTTGTAGACACAGCCTTCGCAACTTTCTGTTCAAAAATAAACTTTGTGGGCATATTGTGCTGAACGGCTCCTGCTAATGTGTGTGTCTATCTGATGCTGTAATTCAGTATAAATATTTTAAATAAATCAATAATGTTGTTCTCCAGTGGCAGTACACAAATGAAAATTTCAGAAATGAAGGGAGAATGAAATATTTTTCAGTGAGAAAAGCAACACCTGCAAGACAGCAGTACAGAAATTACCGTTTTCTTGCTCTTTCTTATTTCCTCTCTCTCTTTCTTTTGGTTTCTTGGGGGTATAAATAATTCATCTCCAATATCCTGTCCTGAGCGGGGGCTGAGCAAATAAAATAAAGAGAATGCCAGTGGAGATCTGCAGACTTTGGAAATGGCAGAAGAAATTCCACTTAGAGTAGACATTCACTGGGAAGTCCAGGATGTCACTGATTGGCACAGCCCGAGTTCTGAGATGGGAGGAGAAGAAAAAGAAACATAGACATTGAGGTGCCTTAAAAAGAGAATCTGCCCCTTTATCAAACCAAGTGAGTTGGCCAACTCTGAGATATGAGAGCATCTGTGTTTTCAGCAGGTGGAAGCGGAGCCTGGAAAGGATTTCCCTCATGAGCAGTAGTCCTGTGCATTTGCTAGGGTGATGTGTGTGCATGTGTGCGTGCAGGTGTGGTGTGTGCATTTGCAGGCTTAGAATCAGTGTCTTCATCAAACATAACCCAACAAGGCACACCCCTCACCATGGGCATCTGGGTCCAGGTTTCTCACTCTTGACCATGAATGGTGCCTGGCCCTTCCTACCACCTGGCTGGGTTCTAGAACATTCTCTGCTTATAGCTGTTCTGTGAACCATGCATCTGCACATGGGCAGACCGTGGATTGACCAGGTGGGATGCTACAGCCTGTGGCAAGATGAGGGGATCCCATCCTTCCCCAACCCTGTCAACCCTGATGGCTCTTGTGCTAGAAGCTGCCAAAAGCGTAGGGGGAGTTGGTCCAACGGATCCCCTTCAACAATTCAGCATCCTTAAGGATAACTAGCACAATGGATTAAAACACATGGAATATGTTTAAATCCATGATTCCTAAAGAAAAAAATCCCCCACTGACCACCTTTGGAGGATGCTGGTGTACCAACTCATTATTTTTAAAATTGACCAGTGAAGCGGGACAAAAATCAAGCATTTATCCTGCCTTTCCTTTGCAGCTATACCTCAGGCCAGGTGGTCAAATGGTGGATGAGAGGAGGGTCCTCACTACAGAAGTATTCCAGCAAATTAATGAAGAGGAAGGTAGAATTCAGATATGACCATTTTGCGGCCTCAAATGAATTAATGGATCTAAGCAATAAGTCCATGAACACTCCCCCACGCCCCCAAAAGAGACACAAACCAAGGATTCTGTGCCCCAATGGAAGAGCATGGCACTACATAATGAAATATTCTTGCCCCAAACCAAAACCCGAATCTCATTAACCCTCTAGACCCAGCTACCAATTTACATAAAAAACAGAGGACAGAGGAACTCCTTAAATGACACCATGGAGATGCAGTCATCAAAATCTAGACTATGGCAAAGTCTGTAGGACAGATGACTCATTTTCATTAAATAAATTAAATAATTATTTAACTAAATAATTGCATGGAAAAGGAGAGGCATATATTGGAAGAGACATAGCAGAAAGATCAACCAATCACAATGGATGGGCCTTATTTAGATACTAATTTACATTTAAAAACAATAAAAGAAAAAGTATCTCAGACAATTAGAGGACTTTGATGATTGGCGGGATTTTTGAGGATATTAAGGAATTATTGTGAGTATTTTTTGCTGTGATAATAGTATTGTGTTTACATTTTTTAAAGATGCATACTGAAATATTTACCGATTAAATGACAGAATGCCTGGGACTGGCCTCAAAAGAATTCAGGGCCCACCGGGAATGGGTTGAAGAGTGGGTGGAACAGGATAAACCATGAGCTGGAAATTGTTGAAACTGGGTGAGGGGGTCACAGGGGTTCAGCGAGTGTTCTCTGTACCTTTGTGGATGTTTCACATTTTCCATAATGAAAAGTCTGTCTCTCTGGAAGGTAGTCATTGCTATCATCCAGGACTCCCCCAGGAGGCAGTAATGCACAGTGGTTGGAACATAGGTCTTGGCTTCAGAAAGACTGAAGTGTACCCATCTATAAAATGGGTTGGTAACAGACCCTCTCTCACGTAACTGTCGGGAAGATTCTGCAAGATAATGTCGGTCTGTGCTTGGCATAGGGATCAATACATGATTGCTGTATGATCTCTGGATTATTTCACTCCAAAGAGTCCTGTGAAGTTGATCTATTAGGACAGATGTGATGTCTTCCAGCAGCTAGAACAGGCGAGGGGGTGGGTGGAGACAGAGCAGGAAGAAAGCTGCTAAGACGGAACAGAAGGAAGAAAAAAAACATCCTGTTAGTAAAAGAACTACACTTCTTTTCTGGAAACACACACAGGCAGGTGTGTTCAATGGATCCCACTAACCGGGAGAAGAGAGAGGAGGGATTTCTGCGGTTTGAGATCATTCTGGGCCTCTGGATGATACTTAGCAGCCCTGAGTGGAACTAGAGATTCAGTGTCCTCTAAAGCAGGGATAGGCAAAGTTTTCTGGTAAAGGACCAGACATTTAAGGATTTGTGAGCCATAAGGTCTCCGTGACAACTACTCGAGGCTATGCTTGGGGCATGAAAGCAGCCCTAGGCCATGAATAAAGGAATGGGTGTGGCCGTGTTCTGACAAAACACCGTTCACAGAAAACAGTCAGGGACTGCATTTGATTTGAGGGCTGTGGTTTGACCAGCCCTGTTCTCCTGTCCTATTGCTGTCCAGCAGGACTTTGTGACCATGAAGTGTTCTTTCTGTTCTGTCCAATATGGTAACCAATCCTTGGAGATGGAGATCCGGACTCTGGTCCTAACCACACTTCTCAGGCTGTGGGACTTTGGGAAAGCCACTGGACCTTATTTGTGTCTTGTTTCTCTATTGGTACAATGGGGCCCTTCACCTTAAGCTCCTGTTACCGGCCTCTCCCATTTGCCCCTAGGGTTGCCCAGAAATTCGCAGGAGACAAGGTAAGTAAAGGCCCTTTGAAAACTTCAAAGCTCCCAGGAATCTAAGGATGTTTTGCATCCATTTATCTCACCCAAGGTAGAAAAGGGAAACGTTGGATATGAAAGGCTGGAGAGGAGCTGGGTGATTCATCACCTCATTGAAACCCTCCCAGGTTAAATCTCTTTTTCAGAGAATTTCCTGGGGAGAATTCAGGGCTGTGTTCCAGCTAACAAATTCATTCCTTTGCTTTGACTCTGAACCAGATTCTGGGACAGCATCAAAGCCAGCCTCCCAGGAGCCAGCCTGGGAACCATCTGGGCCCCTTGCCCTCCAAGCCGTCCCCAACTTCAGCTCTGCAGATGGTGCAGTTTCCCCCCTCCCCCCGGCAGACCCCCCTGTACCCCGCTGTGCTCCCCGCAGCTGAGCCTGGCTCGGCTAGGGTGGAAGTCTTGCTCATTAAATCGGGGAAGGGATGCAAGTCCCTTGCCTCACTCTTTAGCCTGGAGGAGGGTGTAGGGGATGGGGGGTGGAAGGGGCAGAGCAGGGAGGCTGTACCTCCTGTCCTGAATTGGGTCCCCTTTAGAAAGAAGAGAGTCAGAGGGAGGAGGAGATGAACTGGGAGTGGTGAAAACATCCCTAAACTAAACAGGACAGTAAAACCTCAGCAAGCCCCTCAGGCTGACTCTCCCAGTCAACGGTCAGGCCTGAGGAGTAATCTTAAGAAGCAGGCTTTTATTTCCATTTCTCTAGGAGAAAAGGATCTTGCAGTGATTTATGTCATAGAGTGTTCTGCCTATGTTTTCCTCTAAGAGTTTGATAATGTCTGGGCTTACATTTAGGTCTTTAAACCATTTTGAGTTTATTTTTGTGTATGGTGTTAGGGAGTGTTCTCATTTCATTCTTTTACATGTAGCTGTCCAGTTTTCCCAGCACCACTTATTGAAGAGGCTGTCTTTTCTCCATTGTATATTCTTGCCTCCTTTAGCAAAGATAAGGTGACCATATGTGCATGGGTTTATCTCTGGGCTTTCTATCCTGTTCCATTGATCTATATTTCTGTTTTTGTGCCAGTACCATATTGTCTTGATTACTGTAGCTTTGTAGTATAGTCTGAAGTGCAGGAGCCTGATTCCTCCAGCTCTGTTTTTCTTTCTCAAGATTGCTTTGGCTATTCGGGGTCTTTTGTATTTCCATGGAAGCAACCTAAGTGTCCATTGACAGATGAATGGATAAAGAAGATGTGGCACATAATACAATGGAATATTACTCAGCCATAAAAAGGAATGAAATTGAGTTATTTGTAATGAGGTGGATGGACCTAGAGTCTGTCATACAGAGAGAAGTAAGTCAGAAAGAGAAAAACAAATACTGTATGCTAACACATATATATGGAATCTAAAAAAAAAAAAAAAGGTCATGAAGAACCTAGGGGCAAGACGGGAATAAAGACGCAGACCTACTAGAGAATGGACTTGAGGACACGGGGAGGGGGAAGGGTAAGCTGGGACAAAGTGAGAGAGTGGTAGTGTATATATGGACATATATACACTACCAAATGTAAAATAGATAGCTAGTGGGAAACAGTCACATAGCACAGGGAGATCAGCTCGGTGTTTTGTGACCAGCTAGAAGGGTGGGATAGGGAGGGTGGGAGGGAGGGAGATGCAAGAGGGAAGACATATGGGGATATATGTATATGTATAACTGATTCACTTTGTTATAAAGCAGAAACTAACACACCATTGTAAAGCAATTATACTCCAATAAAAACGTTAAAAAAAAAAAAAAGAAGCAGGTTGCTTCCCACTAGCTATCTATTTTACATTTGCTAGTGGGAAGCTGCTGCATAGCACAGGGAGATCAACTCAGTGCTTTGTGACCACCTAGAGGGGTGGGATAGGGAGGGAGGGAGGGAGGGAGGGAGACGAAAGAGGGAGAGGATATGGAAATATATGTATACATATAGCTGATTCACTTTGTTATACAGCAGAAACTAACACAACATTGTAAAGCAATTATACTCCAATAAAGATATTAAAAAAAAAGAAGAAGAAGCAGGCTGTGATTCTTCTTTCGAGATGAGGCTGGTTCTGAGGGGAAAGGGGACTTATTAAATGGAAGTAGCTAACCCCATGGGGACCAACCTGTGCCGTTTATACTCGGTCAAGTTCAGTGCTGGGGATATTTCATTTTTTAAAAGGAAGGAAGCTCTGCATTCCATCAGGCTGCTCCGCCCCCTGATGTCATTAAACGAGAAAGAATTGGGACTCTTAAAGGGGTCGAATGAGGGCCGTGGTCACAGATGCTGGTCTGGAAATGCTTGGCTAGAAGCCAAGAACCTAATTCAGGTCTAGGCTAGCTTCTAGAGATGATTTGATTAACAAGAGGGGATTAAACTCACCCTGTGGGCAAAGGAATTCTGTCGGATCCCCTGCAGGGAGAGTACTTGGAAATAATGTTGGAGGGATGGGGGGAGCCTCCTGCAAGGGTTTGGGGCTTCTGCGCGAGGACCTTTCTGGATTTTTCCTTCCCTCCTTGCCAACAGGAAGCGGGCATCACCCAGGGGACGGGTCCAGCTCTGACCTCCTTCTTGGGAGCTGCCAGTTTGGGGGGTCGCTGGTGGGCATCCATGAGACTGGGCCCATCTCCATAGCCGGCTGCCTGGCTTCCTGCCTCAGAAGCCGAACCCGCCACCTTTGACTCCAAGACATAGCTGTGGCCAGTGGGCTGTAACAACAGCTCAGACAGGAGAGCAGCCTGGCTTAGAAACGCACCGTGAGCAGGCCACCTGCCACCCGGAGAGGCAGTGGGTGGCCACGGGGCTTCCCGGGTCAGGTGCCAGCGGGAACGGCTCCACGTCCTACTTTCTAGAACTTTCCTGAAGCAGCTGGGGTGGCTACTGTTATTGCCACCAGCCTCTTTTTCATTTGAGGTTCATTTATTTCCAGAAGAGTAAGAATGCTTGTGAGTCACGTTTCTCATTTCACAAAGGTTTTTGGTTTTGTTTTTGTTTTTTTGTGGCCACACCGTGCAGCTTGCAGGATTAGTTCTCGGACCAGGGATGGAACCCGGGCCCTTGGGAGTGAAAGGGTGGAGTCCTAACCACTGGACTGCCAGGGAATTCCCCACAAAGTTTATTTTTTTAAATTATTTTTAGATATCACAATAAACTGCATTTATACTTCGCCATGTCTATTTCCTTGAAGTAAAACACTAAAGGATTTTAGTTTAGTTTATTTTTTTAATGAAAAAAAATTTTTTTTTATTCAAGTGTAGTTGATTTACGATGCTGTGCCAGTCTCTGCTGTGCAGCAAAGTGACTCAGTTACACTCCTAGAGACGTTTTTTTCAGATTCTTTTCCGTTAGGGTTTATCCCAGGATATTGAATATAGTTCCCTGTGCTCTACAGTTAGTTTAATTTAAATTGGCTAATTAAAAAAAGAAAAATACTTAACCCACTGCCTGATGTCCCTAGAGTAGTGAAAGTCATGGCCACAGAAAGTAGAAAATACATCCCCAGGGGCTGGAGGAGGGGGTGGGGAGTTTGCGTTACATGGGTGCAGAGTTTCGGCTTGGGAAGATGACAAAGCTCCGAAGATGATGTTGGTGATGGTTGTACAACAACGTGTATTAATGCCACTGAACTGTACCCTCAAAATGGTTAAAATGGTAAAGTCTATGCCCCGTGTTTTGAGTTTTACTGCAAGTAAATAGGCACGGTGAACCACAAATGCACGTATTACAATCTTTAAGAGATAATAAAAGTCTCACGGGGGGTTGTGAGAATTCAATGGGTGAGTATATAAAGACCTAGAATAGTGCCCAGGACTGAGCTGTCCTCAGGAAATGTTGGCTATCATTATCCTGTCTTTGTTATTGAAATAATTAAGGGGTCTGATGGTTGGCCTAAGACAGCTCCCAGTTGCATTTCTCATAGAGCCCAGCAGAGGGCGAGAGCTCAAGCTCGTCACAGGCTGGGGCAGGGGTAGTGGTATCCATACGTGATCAAGGGAGCATTTGGTTTCGTCTTGTGTTCTCAGGGCTCTTGGTTTCTCTGCTGGGGTCACCATCTCCTCCCAGAGCTGTGGGGTACACCCTGCAAGAAGCCCAGCTCAAAACGCAGCTCTTTCTTTTCCATGTGCAAGGGAGGCTGTCTCAGTCCGTTCAAGCTGCTGTAACAAAACACCTTGGACTGGGAGCTTAGAAAGAGCAGACATTTACTTCTCATAGTTCTGGAGGCTGGGAAGCCTGAGATCAAGGGCCCAGCGGATTCAGTGTCTGGTGAGGGCCCTCGTCCTGGTTCATCTTCTCTGTGTCCTCACGTGGTGGAAGGGGCGAGGGAGCGCTCCGGAATCCCTTTTATAAGGGCACGGATCCCATTATGGGGCTCCACCCTCCCGACCTAATGCCCTCCCCAAAGGCTCCACCTCCCAACACCATCGCACGTGAATTGCGGGGGGAAACAGACATATCTGATCCATACAGAGGCCATGTCCATGATCGGGTCCTTGCTTTCTGGACTGTTCCTTCAGACGCCATAGACCTGGAGGTTTCTTCCCTCCTGCCGTCCTGCAGGGGGGCCACGGGTGCCGTCCAGGTTGGAGCGCCTCAGAGAAGTGCTTCTCAAGCTGTGCCCACAGGGGGGCTGAAGACCTGGGTAAACTGACTGACTTAGTGGGCGTGGGTTTCTTCTGGGCCTTGGAACACCCCTCCAAGTAGCAAGTTCAAGGCTCTGTCAATGCCGTTGGCAACGGCCCCAGGGAATCGAGTGGCCTGGTGGAGAAAAGACTAAAGCGGGATCTCCCTCCAGACACTATCCACAGGGCTGGTGGGGACATGTCCAGCCTTGCTACAGCTCTGGTCAGCAGAGAGACCTCACTGGCCATGGCAGCCGCATGGCTCTTTTTATGGAGAGAGTGGAACTGGTGACCAAGGAGGATGGGGTTTAGCTGTCAGTAGTTGGGGAGCAATTAGGAGCTCGCCTCAGATCCCACTGGACTTCATTGCCTGGGGCATCAATAAAGCCCCAGGGAGCACCCGGGGGCAGTAGAAAGTTCCAGATGCACCTCCCAAAGACCCTTCTGCCTCTCCTTCCATGGAATGTTTTCCCTCCTAACAAGGAAGAGATAACGACTTGCCCTGTCCCTGCCCAGCCCAAGAATCTAACCAGAACTTTCTTAGGCACACCCCCAGGGGGAGCAGGGCGAGTGCTTATTTTCTGTGGGGAGGGGGAGGTCTGTGTGCTCAAGCCGAGCTCTGCGTGGCCCACACCCCCAGTCCTGTCTCTCAGCCTGTCCCTCCCTGGCCAGAGCGAAATGGTGGATTCACTATGGCAGGTGATCACCACGATGGAGGGTTTGTCTCCCTACCCTTCCTGCACCTCTCAGCATACTCTCCATTGGCTCTTCTAAGAAATCTCTGGAATTCACTGAGACCAGTCTGGTCACCGGCTCTGTCTGCCCCAGAGCAGAAATCCTGCTTCCCTAACATGCAGGGGAGCTGGCTGGAAAGCTGCCGTGGTGCAGTCAGATATTCCACCCCTGCCCAGAATGAAGGGTTAAACTCCCCAGGTAGTGAGCGAAATCAAAGACCTGCACGCTCTCATTATCTCCTAAGGCACAGAGCCGGGTCACAGCTGTCACCGCCGCTTTACATGCAGTCCTGTATCATTGTGTTTCCTGAACGCTGGCATCGGTGTGCTTTTCTTCCCCCGTATCTGTAACTTGACAGTATAATAGCTGTTTGGTACCAGAAGTTTCCTTAAATGTTTTGCATACTCTCTCCTGTGTGCTGCCTCAAAAGACCTTAATAATTACTGTGTTTAATGGGAAATTCTTCCCCTCTTTTAATCCCCTCCTGCAGAAAACTTGGTGGAGGCGCCAGCATGCCTGGGGCTTGTCTGCATCTTGGCAAGGCAGCCCCTTGACTTGTTTATTTACGACAGGAATGAGCGTGGAGCCACCCGAAGAGAGAATCCATGTGACCTGAGTGGGCAGGGCACATGGGTGGGTTCCTGGCTCTCCGAGACCACCCCTCCCTCTGCCTTCTCCAGCCTCCTCTCTCTGGTTGGCACCGGGAGCTCCACCCTGCGCAGGATGGGCTGGGGTGACAGAGAAAGCCATGGGAGGGTAGGGACTGACCATGGGGGCCCCAAGAAGGCACATCAGGCCCCCTCTTCTGGAAAAACCCTGAGTGATACCAGGGCGCCTGGGCTGGCGCTCCGGGGCTCAGGACACCAGGAGGGTCTGAGAAGCCTCTGATCCCGACGTCCTCAGGCCACAGCCGGGGGAGCATCCCTTTGGCCTCACTTTGTTCTGCTGGCTGCCGCGGGGCCAGGGGTGAGCAGGGCAGCTGGGGGATCTGGAGGGAGGGGCTGGCTGTGCCAGGAAGAATCGCCCTGAAAACCTGCCCCTGGAGATTTGTTCAAACGTGCAGTGAGCCCTGAAATCCCACAAAACACCAGTGACACACGGAGACGGCAGCCTCCAGGAGAGAAGCGCTGAGGCTTGCTGTAGGCTCCGGCTATGCGTGGCCTGCCCCGCCTGCCCCGCCCCGGCTGGCCCCAGGACTGGACACTCCTGGAGTCAGAAGCCCCTGCATGTAAGACCTGGAATCTCCCCAAACAGCACTGCAGTTAGCCGCCTGGCACCGAGGTCGGGTCTGGGTTGTAAATCCAGCTGTCACACTTAGCAGCTGTGTGACCTTGCATAAGCTTCGAAATCTCTCCCAGGCCTGGTGATGGTTCAACTCGTGTCCCCAACAA
This sequence comes from Eubalaena glacialis, assembly GCF_028564815.1. Taxonomy (NCBI): domain Eukaryota; kingdom Metazoa; phylum Chordata; class Mammalia; order Artiodactyla; family Balaenidae; genus Eubalaena; species Eubalaena glacialis. The sequence continues at coordinate 92,653,135 of NC_083728.1, read as the reverse complement.
GAGATGCTGAGGTCCTCATCCCGGTCCCTGTGACTGTGACCTTATCGGGAGGTGAGGTCTTCGCAGAGGTCGTCAGGTTGAGATGAGGTCATCAGGGCGGGCCCTGATCCAGTAGGACGGGTGTCCTCGTAAGAGGGGAAATCTGGACTCAGAGACACACAAAGAGGGAAGAGGATGTGAAGACGGATGTGGGGGACACAGTGTGAAGATTGGCCTGAGGCCACCACAAACCAAAGGACATCTGGGGCTTCCTGAAGCCGGAAGGGGCAAGGAAGGGGTTCTCTGCAGGTTTCGGGGCGAGCAGGGCCCTGCAGACCCCTGGACTTCGGCCTTCTGGTCTCCAGAGCTGTGAGGACATCAGCGTTGTTCTAAGCCACCGAGACTGCGGTACCTTGTGACAGCGGCCAGAGGACTGGATCCGTCACGGCTAAGGAGGTGATGATACCGACTCCGGGGTTGTCGTGGGATCGTGTGAGACTCTGGAAGACACTTGGCAAGCTGCTGGCCAGGGGGAGGGCTCAGAACTGGCAGCGTCTGTTCCCTGGGGACCCAGGGGCCTTTTTCCCAACCTGCTGAATGTGAGCTTGACCTTGGAGTTGCACTACTTCAATTTTATTTCATGATCTTTCATTTTGCCGGCTGGGAGTGAGGGAAGGGCAGGCACCTCAGAGACCCTGAATGTAAATGTCCGTAAACTTCGAAATGCAGCTTAGGCTGTTGAGCCAAGAGCCCTGGACCTCTCGCTCCATCTTGCTCTCTCTCCGTCTCCGTCTGTCTGTCTGTCTCTACATGTGCACACACAGGCAGGCGCACACACAGGGATGTCTCTCTGGGCGAGAACCTGACTGCCCGCCAGAGCTCCTGAGAAAAGGCAGAGGGGCAGGACCGGGCACGTGGGTCTGGCTCCTTTTCTGCCTCTTACCAGGGCAGGAGAGGCTTGCAGATGCCTTTGTAAATGCACGGTCCACTCTCTTTCTGTCCCTTTCCCCGCGTCCCTCTTCCTTCCCTCACCCCATCCACCTTTCCTTCCTAACAGTCCGGACTCCCGTGTACCTCCTGCAGCCTACTAATTAAATATTTCAAAGGGTTCTTATCCATAGTTAAGTGAAGATAAAATTTTAATGGTTTAATTAGCAAGCTCAAGGAAGAAAAAAAATCATAATGAAGAAAGGCGTTTGCAACTGTCCTGGGCTTTGAGCGTTTCTTACGATGCTGCATTTGAGTTGCAGGGGGCTGCGGCCTGAAACGTTCCCGGCCACCCTGCCCTGACGCAGAGAACCCTGCTCGTCCCCCTGACAAAGACGGCTGTTGGGAGCGGGGCTGGCTCTCATCTGTGTCAAAGGGGCCGCCCCCAGGAGTGCTGGGGAGAGGGCGCCCTGGAGAGCAGAGACAAGCAGCCTCGTTGGGCCCATTAACGTGGAAACCACTGGAAGCACCTGATGCTGTTTTCCAAAGGACACTCTGGAAACCAGTGCATTTTCTCGTGCCCTTATGACTTTTTTCCATTTTCCTTTCGGTGTACTGCTCTGTTATTTTCACCAAGGGACTGATTGACTTCCAGCCACGTTAATGTTCCAAGTTCGCTGAAAGACACCTCTCGTAGTTTGGGGATGGGGATTGAACAGGAAAACTAATTGCCTTGTTTGAAAATGTTTGATGTCTCCTCTCTGGAGGCTCCCATATTTTAATGTGGAATATTTTTTTTAATGCAAAGAAGCCAGCAACGAGAGCCCGCCTCCTAGAAGGATCTTCCTCCAGGAGGTGCTACCCTGTCCCGCCCACCCCGATGTCCCCCAGGGCACCCTTTATGCCCGCTTTCCCACCTCCCATGCAGACTCCACCAATTCCCCGAATGGCCTTGTAGTGGCCATTCAGCAGAAAACATCGTGTCCTGAAAAGCCAGCGGATGTGCCTCCCTGGCCTCCTCTGGCAGAGGGAATGGCGGTGTGTGTGCTCAGCCGCTTTGAGAATTGGCTCTGGAAGTGGACCCCCGCTGCCCACTCCCGGCACTGACTAGCTGTAGGACCACAGGCGTCCTCCCTGGAGCGGACGATGCCTGCAGGCACGGGGGCTCACGTTCCACCTGCTCTGAGCTGACGTCCCCGAGTCCACATCATACGCGTGATGGTGGCAGGTACCCAGTGCTTCCTGGAATTCTTCTGCGTTTAGCACAGGTCTTTATACCCAGGAGGTTCCCCTAAAAAGTCGCTGTCAGTACACGCTCCCCTTCTGAACCTCTATTCTTCTTCTCTGGTCTCACCATTTATATTAATCATTTCTTTTATTTTCTGTTCTGATGCTTTGACATCTTGGGGTCTTGCTGACTCCGGAGGGACTGTCCCTCCAGGGCTGTCTAATTCCTAAAGATAACAAACAACTTCCCTGTGAGCGTGCCTTTCATGTGCAAACTAGCCAAACCAGAGCCCACACCCAACCCCCTCCTCCATGGGGCTCCCACACTCTGGGCCCCTGTCCCCCTGCCCTCATCACCCAGGGCAGGTACCAGACAACCAGGGATGGGCCCTGTGGCCCGGAGCCCGCTGGAATGATCCAGACCAGCCAGCCCTCAGCCTGCCCACCCTGCCTTGTCCACTCCTTCCGCAGAAACCACAGTGAAGTCTCTGGTCCACACTGCCCCTCCCTCTGCCTCCTGGCCCACCCTGGTGCTTCCCTGCGTGGCCCTGCCTGGCATAAGCCTCCTCTTTCTGGGGATATGTGAGTATAAAATCTTCCCCTTTCATGACAGTCATTTCCATGTCTGCATGTTTCAAGTGCCTTTGAATCCTTCTTAGGATCCTTTGTACATAAGTACAAAGGATTAAGGATTCCATTGTACATAAGTACCACAACTTCTTTATCCATTTTTCTCTTTCCTGGGATATTTAAGGTGTAACCAAGTCGAGGTTATTGTAAACAGAGCAGCGCTAAACTTTGGGGTGCCTGTGTCCTGTCGATTTTTGGTTTTCCCAAGATATACGCCCATGAGTGAAAGTGCCGTATGCTCTGTAGCTCTGTTTTTTAGATGTTTGAGGAAACACCATACACTTCTCCATACTTTGTGGAGAAATCCTTCTCATACTTTGTGGAGCCCAGCCCTGACTAGCAGTCCTGGGGTTTGCAGAAGAGCTACAAGTACCCAGATCCACTCTCCACTCTTCTTCCCGTCACTCTCAGCCCAGGAGGCTGATCGGTGCAGATGATGTCAATGGACTAACCTGTCCTTGGCTTCCCGTTGGGAGTTCCGAGGGACAGAAGAGGGTAAGGCTGGTGTGTCAATCTCCCCAGTTCCCTCCTGTGTGGTTGCCTTGGGCCAGTTGGGCTCCTCAACTGAAGTTATAAGTCACCTCGAGGTGGCTCTGTACGTGACTCTCTCCTCCTTGGTCCTTGTCGTCAGCTCCTCTCTGCCCCTTTGGGCCTGGACGTGGCGGCAACTCCAGTGTTACTAGCCCTGGGATGCTTCATTTCCCCTGTGGTTTCCGAGGAGACTTCTCATCTCTTTCCTTAAGCCTGCCTTGAGTCATCTTAATTGAGTGTGCCATCTTTGCTGTGAGGGTCCTGTTGGAGTCATTCCTTTTCCTTGAGTTACCCTGTGTGAGTCCCTGTTCCTTGCACCCAAATTGTGTGACTTTGGGGTTCAACAGACAGATGTGTGTCTGCCTCTGAGACCTCACACTCCGAAACAACATTGGCGAAATCCGGGATCTTTCCAGGGGGCATTGGTTCTGTCGTGTCTGCTTCACCTCCCCACACAGCCCCATTCCTTCCTTTCAGAGAGGAGGACCCAGGGAGGAGCTCTTTCTGCCAAAAGCCTTTTCCCGTCATTAATATGTTAACAAATGCTGTCAAATAACAGTTGCAGCCGACGGAATTTGCTGTTGGCAGAGATTGCCTGCTGCCAGACAAGGCTGCGTCTGTTCCACAAGAGCCCGGCTTCTGCCAGGAGATCTGGCACCGGAGGTCACCGAGTCCGCTGTGGGGCTTACCTACCCCATCAGCGGCGACAATATCGCGTGTATGAATAATGCCTGCACAGATTGTTTCTAAACACCTTCCTGCAAAGAGGGCAGCAGAGATTCCAGGGAGAAGGTGAGCACCTGCCCCGTGCTAGGAGGCCGGGAGAGATGGGGAGAGCAAGAGGGAAGGGCAGGAATGGAAACCAAGTGCAGGGAGAGGAGGGGACCAGGGCAGGACCAGCCAACGCCGTGTGCCACAGGTGCTGCAGACCTGAGAAAGATTCAAACATGGAAACATCAATACATGGGAAACAGGTAGACTGGAAAATCAGTGGTGGCGCCAAAGGGTCTTAGGGAGTCGATATTAGCACACAAGATGCAGGGCAGCAACTGGTGTGGGAGGTGTGAAGCTGCAGATGGGCTAAAATGTGCGGAATGCGGAGAACCGAGCAGTTCATGGAAGGGAGTGGGTCAATTAGCTATTGATATAAAATCGTGGCATAACAAAAACGCCCCCAAGCTCAGTGGCCTAAAACCATCATTATTCATGCTCACGGGGCTGAGGGTCAGCTGAGGATCGGATGACCCAGACAGGGCTTGGCCAGGCTGGCTCTAATCCACAGGTCTCTCATTTTCCTCTGGAGACAGCAGGCTAGCCAGGCCTGTCCTCTCATGACGCTGGCAGAAGGATAAAAGGACAAACGCAAACGTGCAAACACTCGAGGCCCAGGCTGGGAGCTGGCTGGGAAGGAAGCCTCATACATTCCTCGTTCTATTGGGCAAAGCAGGTCCCACGGGTGAACCCATGGACAGGATGTGGGGAAATATTCTCCCCCGCTTTGAGGCCAGGAACTTCAGAGTCCCACAGTGAGGGGCAGGGATACAGTGAGGGGCCAGTGGTGGGTGAGTGGCAGAGAGGCAGACATGAAATAGGACTTGGGGGCTCCCCACCAGAGCGTGGATCTGCCTGGTCAGCTCCGTCCCTTCCTTCCTCACCCTCTCTTTCTTTTTCCAGTCACCGGATTGCCAATTCTCTGAGAGCAGGACTCAGTGATTTCCTCCATCTGGCCGGTTCTGCACTGGGCCGCCACCAGCCAGCAGTTCAGGTGGTCTGCAGATATTTATTATGAACCTCCTAGTGTCAGGTCCTGTGGAATGAGAAGACAATTCCTCATTCCTTTATTCACTCAAACATTTGGAATTCCATAAGTTTATAACTGGTCGAAGGAAGAGATGCCTGGAAGACAATTTTTAAATTATTTTAAAATTTGAAGAGCAATTTTTAGATAATCTGATGATGAACTTTCCTCAGTGTCTGAAAAGGACTCTGATTTTAAAAACAAAACAAAAACACTCTCAGTGTCTTTGGACATTAGGAGGCAGAGGATGTGAATCCAATTTCAAATTTAAACCTTCAGAGTTTCCCAGAAGAGGTTTTTAAAGCTTCTGCAATTTCAGTGAACTCACCTATTACTCTCAGGTTCTCCACGTGAAATATCTTGCCCCCAACGTGCATTTTCCCAGAAAGCATGGTTTCTTTTTTAGGGTCCTCTCTGTAATGCCTCTCTGAATTTGCAGTTGTATTCCAAGAACCAGAATGGCTCGAATCAGATGGGCCTTTAATTCCAGACCTCACAAGTCCAGAAGCCAGGAGGTGAAAACACTCTCTTTGCCCAGGTCCACACTGCGTACAACACATTTTTACCAGAATCCCGATGTGACCCGCAAAATGTAACTCAAGTAACCCGCCATGCCCCACAAGGCTCTGTTCAGTATAGGGTCATGTTGGCAGAAACAAGGCATCAAATAACACTAATTACAAATAATTCCAATATTGGATCACGTTTCTCTTGAAATATTAAAGGAAATAAAATTGTAAGCAGTAATAGCCTTCTTTAAAAAAAAAAAAAACCCTTAAGAAAATCAATAAACAACTTCCCTGATGGGAAACTCTGGCAAATCAAATTCCTCACCTTGGTACATTTATCAGGCACTGGTTGTGAGCCTTGATTGCATTTGGTGTTTGGGAGGAACCTTGAACCCACAGCGATACATTCTGTGGTGGGAGGACTTTTCTCTCTGGTCGTCTCTCTGGAGCAGGCAATGTGTTCAGGGGGTGACCCCCTGTTTTCTGAGCAGCGTTTGGAAGATTTTCACACGGCTTCCAGCCCCATGCCGTTCCGGGTGGGAGACTGCCTGGGAGAAGTAAGTCAATAAATCAAGAAATGTGCACAACGTTTGCATTTGCTCCATGTAAGCTGACGTGCGCTGGGGAGCCCACCCCGCTCCTCCATCACAAAGGCGCGTCTTTAGATATCATTTAAATGGAGTCACACACTTAGGATCCTCGTTAGGAGACAGGATAATCGGATGGAGAGGACGGGGGATTTTCCCAAAGCAAATTCCCTCAGTCGATTACCTATTTCTTCGATAGGACGCGGGGTTCTCTACGTCTCTGTCAGAGCCCCAGGGAGGCTCTCATTTTTCCTGCCTTTATACTCCCCAAGTCACAGCCATCTTCCTGGATTAGCAAGCAGGGTGGGATGGGGGAGGATTCCCACAACCCTGGCCCTCACTTTCCCTCGACGTGAAGGTGCCGGCAAGGCTGAGGGACACAGGCTAATCACCAGGGCGCTGGCCCCAGAGAAAATGGAAAGAGGGCTAGCAGGACTGCCGAGAGGGTCAGAGGCACCCTCTGTGCCCCTGGGGGTCACCAGTCCTCTTCCGGAACATTCATCTTGCTGACAGACTGCAAATGGGGATCCCCTGTTGGCTGAGCCTGTGCTCCAGGCACTAAGTGCTTTCAGATTTTTTCCCTTCAAAGCTCAGCTGAAGGGAAGAGGGAGACTGAATAGTGCACTTCCTCTCCGGAGGCAGAGTTCAAGGCCTTCCCTGGATGGGAGCATCCTTCCCTGAGGACAGAGAAGAAGCATCCCATCACCCCGTCATGCATAATGGGGTGACACAAGAGGGGCTCCCAGCTAGACCTTGGCCTCCGTGGACCATTCTGCATTGCCAAACGCAAAGACAAGCAAAAGTTGGGTAGTGGCTTTTGAACATCTAAGGGGCCTTTCCAAGCATAACTTTGACTACATGTCATTTTTTACTTTGCAGAACTTTAGAATTTAAGCTCCCATTAAATGTGACTCCACTGGACCAGGCATCAGTATTGGCGAACCTCCCCAAGCGGTCCCAGGTTTGGGAGATGTGTGGGAACATCGTAGGACAGCACTCCCCATCCCCCCACCCCTCCCACCTCTCTACCCCACCCCACCCATGAACGAGCTTCGGGAGGCCTCTGCTAAAGGCAGACAGAGGACTTCAGGTGTCAATGGCGCTGAAGAGGCAGCCAGTAGGGTTAGGTGGAGCTGCTGACTTGTTGGGATTTCCACCACTGACTTGACTCTTTGCTGTAAAAATTGCTGGGGGTCTCTCGCAGTGTCCAAGATGGAAACATTCCATCATAACTCTGTTGCAGATTGTCCTCCCAAAAGGTACGTTGAAGTCTTAACCCCTGGTACCTGTGGATGAGACCTTATTTGGAAATAGGGCCTTTGCAGATGTAATCAGTTTATGACACGGTCATACTGGATTAGAGTGGGCTTTAATCCATCAGCTGGTGTTCGTAGAAGACAAGGGAAATTTGGACACGTGACCCATAGGAGAGAGAGGTCATGTGAAGACAGAAGCAGAGATTGGGGCGATGCATCTACAAGCTACGGCATGTTAGAAACGCCAGCAGCCACCAGAAACTAGGAAAGAGATATGGAACAATTCTCCCTGGGCTTCCAGAAGGAACCAATCCTGCAGACACGTTGAATCTGGACTTCTGGCCCCCAGAACTGTGAGAGAATACATTTCTATGGTTTTAAGCCACAGCTTACAGTCATTTTTTTTCAGCAGCCCCAGGGAACGGATACAACTTCCATTTGGGGAATGATGGCTCTCATACCCTCGGAGTCGTGGCATAGATACAAGCTCTTGGGAAGGCGATTTGGGGAGACGTATCCAAATGCCTAAAGCCCTTACTTCCTGACCCAGCTTTTCCTCTCCTAGGAATTTATCCCACAAATGTATTCATGTAGGTACCAGAGCATTTGTACAGCATATTCTTTCCAACATTGTAGAAATTAGCCAAAAATGGAAAACAACCCAAGTCAATAGGAGTCTGCTTGACTAAATTATGGTACTTTCACTCTATGAAAAAGAATGTGCAAAACGAAATGAAAAAGAATGAGGACGTTCTTTTTTTTTTTTAATAAATTAATTAATTTATTTATTCATTTTTGGCTGCACTGCGTCTTTGTTGCTGCGCACGGGCTTTCTCTAGTTGCGGCGAGCGGGGGCTACTCTTCGCTGCAGTGCGTGGACTTCTCATTGCGGTGGCTTCTCTTGTTGTGGAGCATGGGCTCTAGGTGCATGGGCTTCAGTAGTTGTGGCATGCAGGCTTCAGCAGTTGTGGCTTGCGGGCTCTAGATCGCAGGCTCAGTAGTTGTGGCGCATGGCCTTAGTTGCTCTGCGGCATGTGAGATCTTCCTGGACCAGGGCTTGAACCCGTGTCCCCTGCGTTTTGGCAGGCCGATTCTTAACCACTGCGCCATCAGGGAAGCCCATGAATGAGGAAGTTCTTTAAGTGCCAAATTGAAACAGTATCCAAGTCGTATTGTTAAGTGAAAAAAATCAAGGTGCCAAAGGAAGTATGATTCACTGTCGATTTTGGAATTAAAGGGATTACATATATGCATGTGTGTATAAAAAGCATTTCAAGGCAGAGTTACAGGTATGGCTCTCTCTTCTGGAAGGACACGTGAGCATTGGTAACAGCCTCTGCCTCTGGGGAGGAGGAATGGGTATCAGGAAGGGTGATGACTGACCTCTCCCTGAACCGCGCCCCCCTGCCTTGTACTGATGAAATCTTTCCTTTCTGTGAGTAGTACCTAATTTTTTTAAACTAACTTTTTTTTTTTTAAGTTCTTGCACTCTCTGGTTGGTAATATTATTCTTGGTTCATGAGCTGATTTTCAATTTGCACAATTTGAAGATGAATTTGGTGATTGTTAAGTGAAAAAGAAAAAACTATTTCTTGCAAGTTGCTAGCCGCAGGGGTTGGGGGGAGGGTTTAGGGTGCTTTAGGGGGACAGTCCACAGAGAGAACACCACGCAAGTCATCCTACTTGTGAGACCTTCCCTGTTTAGCTTGACAACTCTCCTTGCAGCTCAACTCATGTTCCAGACACAGCCTCATGCGGGGTTACTTCAGATGCTCTGACACCACACCCTGTCTTGGCTAGAGCAAGGAAACATAAGGGCAAGGAGTGTTGGTTTCACTCCTGCCCCCCCCGCCCCACCCCCACCAAGAGCTGAAGAGCATCTTTACTTTCACAGCTTTGCATGTCTGCATTTCTGTAATCTCAGCTCATGCTGGTTACTAGTGAGGTGGGGAGGGCTGCCAGACTGTCCCCATTTGACAGATGGGGAAACTGAGGCAGGGCAATTTAAGTGGCGTGTCCACATCACAGAGTGAGGGCTTCTACCCGGGTCCCCTGACTATGACTTTGTGCTTTCTCTACGGGGTCCAAAATGGAATTGGAAAATCAAAGACTGATTTTCCAGCAAGAACTCACTGAGTTCGAAATTTTTTTTTAAATGTTGCTTTACCCTGTTACAGAATATTCTCCACATGGCAGGCACCGAGGAGGTCAGGTCATGTTGCTGCTTTGCTCTGAACCCCCTCCCCCAAAGGTTCCTCGTCGCCAGGACTGAAAGCCAAGTCCTCCCATGCTCTGCAGGCACACACGACTTGTCCCCCATAGTTGGTCTGACCTCATCTGTCTTCTCTGAACTTGACTTGCCCGTGTGTCCACCCCTCCTGCCAACTGGCCTCCCTGCCGCTCCTTGACACGCACCTGTGCTCTGCACCTGCGCTCCTGGTCTCTGCAAGGCTGAGTGGCTTGTTCCATTTAGGTGTCGCTTCTCAGCCAGGCCCATATGACCACTTTCATTAAATTTGCAAACCCACCCTGCCCTCCCCGCTCCCCTCCCCTGCTTCCTTTTTCTTCATGGCAGTTTCCTTCTAATATTCGATGTAATGGACTTACTCTTTTGTGTGTTTCTCTTCCCCTGTTATGGACTAGGTTGTGTCCCCCCTAAAATTTATGTTGAAGCCCCAACCCCCAATGTGACTGTATCTGGAGATGGGGCCTTTCAGGGGGTAATTAAGGTTAAATGAGGTCGTAAGGGTGGGGCCCTGATCCAATAGGACTGGTGGCCTTATAAGAAGAGGAAGAGACGCCAAATCTCTCTCTCTTTCCTTGCCCAGAGGAAAGGGCACCCAGAGGACACAGCAAGAAGGTAGCCGTCTGCAAGCCAGGAAGAGAGGCTTCATCAGAAACCAACCCTGTTGCCACCTTGATCTTGCACTCCCAGCCTTGAGAACTGTGAGAAATAAATGTTTTTGTTTAAGCCGCCAGTCTGTGGTCTCTTGTTATGGCAGCCGGAGCCGACGAATACGTCACTAATAATGCCCATCATCCCGTAAGAATGTCAGCTCCGTGAAGACAGGAGTTTGGATCTCCTGTCTCCTTTGTATGAATGACTCCTACATGGGTGCTTAATAAATATTTCTCTTTGAGGGCATAAGTGAGTTTGTTTCTGGCTCTTACGGGGAAAGTAGGGACGGGTCTTGGGGCTTCTGAGTGTGTCTGGGCACCATGGGGACAGTGAGTCCACACCTGGTTGGTGACAATCACTGCTTTTCCCAATTCCTTCCTGAGCAGTGTTCGATGTCTGGCCTGTGACCCCACATCTGTCGCCATGAATCTGTCTCCCTGCTTCCACCCGTGGGCAGTGGCTGAGTCTCTGGCTAATTCAGATACTCTAGCTCTGTGTCACCAGAGGCACCAGTTACCTTTTTAGCGTTTCGAAGGTGAAAACTGCTGAGAGCTGCCAGTTACGGAACTGCTGGGTGCCCATTCCCCGGTCTGATTCCAGTGGCCCCACTGTGGGCTCCAGTACGTTCAGATGCAAACCCTGGGGACGCCCCCTCTGAGCTGGGAACCCGCCACGTCACATGAAGTTGAGACAGCAAAGATGCGCAGGTCACCCCCTGCCTGACCCTGGACTGCACACAGCGTTTATTTTCTCTGTCTGGTGCCAAAACCTGAGACACCCGCCATACGTCCACTAATTTCCGAAGACTCTAGGATTCTAGACACCTGGGCGTAGGGAGGTGTGATCATCGCCGACACATGGAGCCTGTGGGCCAGGAGGCTCCACGATCCTTCGCGGCCACTTCAAACAGACACATATGGTATTGGAGGTGTCATCATTCTAGACACATAGCATATGTCCTTGGAGCAGACAAGGCGCTGAATTAATTCTAAACACCGCTTGTAAGTTTCTGGCTGAAACGCTCCCTCACTGTATAAATAGCTTTCGCCTTCCACATTTCCTACCGCGGGCTCTCCGGAAGCCCAGATATGCAATTCTGGCTTTATTTTTATAGCGCTGAGCATTCTTCAAAATAGCCCCATCTCCGTAAAGGGAAATTGGAAAAAAAGAGATTAAACGCTAAGCAAAGGGGCATTTGCTGTATCTAACTTGGAGTCCTTGCCTCCTGCTTCAGCACCTCGGCCCCTGAAGGATGCTCTTCCAAACCTTCTAAGGAGGGACATCTATGTCCTGATTCTTTCCTTCTCTTCTCCAGGAGAGGCTGCGTCCTCACTGCAGCCTGGAGTCTGGCCCAAGTCCTGCCTCCTGCTTCTCTTCTGAGTTGAAGGTTTGCTCCATGTTCATGTTGACCCATTGGTGACATCAGGACCTCCTCCATGAACTTGAGGTGCACCGGATTTGGGACCAGAACAAAACTAGAATCCTGGCCAGAGGATGCCAAAATAAGATGGAAAATGACTTTCTGGGTGTGTGTGTTTGGGGAAGGGTCGGGGGCTGATGGCAGAGGAGCACGGCCCCTGGTCTCAGCCTGGGTCTCCCCTCACCTCCCGTTCCAGCCTCTAGTTCTCCTGCGCACCTTTCCCAGGACCCCGGCCGGTCCACATGGTTATCTTATGGGTATTAAGAAAGTGTACCCCTCTGGGTGCACACAACTCTGTGGGTGCTCACCTTAGCAAGTGGACAATGCCCTTGGAAAAGGAAAAGTCTGCCCTTCCCCTGAGCAGATGCAGCTTCGTGCATGAACACAGAGCTCACTGAATGGAGGACCGCATGGATTTCAGCTCCCACTTGCCCTCTCAGTTGGGCGCCTTTGTACAGTGCACAACCTGCACGACAGTCCCAGTTGACCCAGGAAACATGTTCCTGGAAACATGTTCCCTTCCCCTTAGTCTAGAGGATACACTTCCTGTTTGCTCTGGCCTTTGTGACAGATTCTATTCCCCCCCAAAATGGCAGCAATGATATCTCCCATTTCACATGATCTTACAATGACAGTTCTTTCATCAAGAGGTGGAGTCTATGTTCCATGCCCTTGAACCTGGGAGAGTGTATGACCACGGCAGAGGTGACGCTACGTGACTTCTGGGGCTAGGTTGACAAAGGTGATAAAGCTCCCTCTTGGGAGGCTCTCTCTTGGGACCCAGCTGCCATGCTATGAGGAAGGCCAACTAGCCCATGTAGAGAGACCACAGAGAGGTCCTGGGTCAGTGTTCCAGCTGACAGGACAGCAAGGTCCCAGCCGACAGCCAGCACCGACTGCCAGACATGTGAGTGAAGACACCTCCAGATGATCCCGATCCCAGCCGTAGAGCCCAGCCTTCACGTATCCCCAGGTGAGGTCCCAGACACCGTGGAGCGGAGATGACCCACGGATCTGTGAACACAATGAAATGATTCTTTTCTGCCACTAAGTTGGGGTGTTTTTTTAATTACACAGCAGTGGTAACTGGACAGCCTTCAAAACTCAACTCCCTGCTCCCTCCCTCAAGAAGCCCTCCAGGATGCCTAGGCTGGGTCAAATCATCCTTCTTCTGTGCCCCCTCCCCCTTGCCCCAGGCTCCTTGATCACAGCCCTTACACTGTGCATTAATCCTCACAGCGACTCCTCACAGCCAGGTCTCACTAGCCCCATTTTACAGATGAGGAAGCTGAGGCTTGGAAGGTTAGGGGACATTGTCCAGGTCCACAGCTGCTAAACGGCAGGGCCGGGTCTTACAGCTGGAGGGGCTGTGAAAAATGTGGAAATACATAAAATAAAATACAGGAGATTACCCGGTACCAGGTTCTGGACCTTCTGACTTGTACCTGTGGAACTCTTGGTTAAGGACCCCGGACAGAAGTGAATGAAGCCCACAGCACCCCCTGAATTCAGCACCCCTCCCACAAGTTAAGATGCCCCCCAGAGCTGTCAGGGGCCTCCAAAAGCAAACCTGACAGTGAGAAGGTGGATTTCCAGCCACGAGGCAGCCAACCAGGAACGTGGCTCAGACACGTGGCTGAGGCGGCTGCAGCCTTTGGATCTGGGGCAGCTGGCTCCAGGCTGAGGCCAGAGCTCCATGGGAGACACCAGGTAGGAAGAAATGGGAGGTGGGGGAGCGACTGACGTTTGCTCAGGTGGAGGCCTGGGGGCTGCAGACAACAACTCTGTTTTCAGGCTCCTTGGGGACCCAGGCTGAGAAATTGGAGGCACTGGCCTTGCTTTGGTGGCCTCGGAGCTGCTGCAGTTTCCTCACTGGCAGGGAGACGCCCGCATCTGTGAAATGGGGTCAGGCGTCGGAGGAGTAGGGGGCAGGCAGAACCACCCCTCTTACAATGAAACCCTTTCTTTCCATAACACAACCCTTTTATATATTGATTTTGAACATCATGAGTGTCTTGCATTTTAAAGAAATCACACAATGCAGCAATACACTGTAATAAATGTTTTTCAAACAGAACATAGAATGAGAAGTTAAAGTTTCTTCTCATTCCCAGCTCTCCACGTTCCCTCTACAGAGGAACCATTGTTAACCCTGCAGTCTATTCCTTTATAGCCTTTTCTCTATGAATTTGTGTATGTATACACACACATACGTATACACGTTCAGCTACAAGGTTTGACCTAAATGCAACTATATTATTTGCATTATTCTGTGACTTGATTTTCACTGGACTTTTAAAATTGATTGTCTTGGAGATTTTTCCATGCTTGCACAGTTCATGGCGAAACTCATTCTTTCTACAGCTGCATAGTTTTCCACAGTGTGACTGTGTCATGATTTATTTAACCAAGTTCTTGGAAGCCATCGGATGGTTTCATGTTTTTTTTCCTATTACCGTTGCTCCAGACCATCTGCTTGTTTCTCCTTACTTCTTTGTGCAGTTGTGCTAGCGTTCCTATAAAACAGGTTGGCTTGGCATCGTGAGATTAAAGCGTAGGTGCATGTAAATTTTTAGTGATACTGAGTACAGGGAACTCTTCTCAATACTCTGTAATGACCTAGATGGGAAACGAATCTAAAAAAAAAGAGTGGATATATGTTTATGTATAACTGATTGACTTTGCTGTACACCTGAAACTAACACAACATTGTAAATCAGTTACACTCCAATAAAATTTTTTTAACATCTTTATTGGAGTGTAATTGCTTTACAATGTTGTGTTAGTTTCTGCTGTATAACAAAGTGAATCAGCTATACATATATCCCCATATCTCCTCCCTCTTGCGTCTCCCTCCCACCCTCCCTATCCCACCCCTCTAGGTGGACACAAAGCACCGAGCTGATCTCCCTGTGCTATGCGGCTGCTTCCCACTAGCTATCTATTCAATAAAATTTTTTAAAAAAGATTTTAGTGACACTGAATTGCCCTCCCCAAACGCTGTTCTAGGGGCCACTTCCTCCACTCGTGTATAAGAGCTCCTACACTACAGCAACACCGACGTTACCAATTATCAATCTTTTTACTCTTTACCAATCTGAAGGGCACAAACTATCGATATATCAGTTATTGCAATTTTCATTTCCTGATGTAACTACTTAGGCCGAGCATATTTTCGTATGTTTATTGGCCAATCATACCTCATCTATAAAAGTGCCTGTTTCTATCTGTAGAAATCAGGGTGCTTTGGGGAGCAAGGAACAGAAAACCATGACTCAACTGGCTTGGATGATAAGGAATTTATCTTCTCATATTAAAAGAGCTTGAGATGAGAGAATGTAAAATGGTGCAGCTGCTTTGGAAAGCAGTATGTCTGTTCCTCAAAAAAATAAACAGAGAATCACTATATGACACAGCAACTCCATTTCTGGGTTTATACCCAGAGGAACTGAAGCAAGGATTTAAAGAGATCTTCGTTCACCCACGTTCAGAACAGCATTATTCCCCGCGGCCAAAAGGTGGAAACAACTCACGTGTCCATCGATGGATGAATGGGTAAACACAATGGGGTCCATCCATACAATGGGATGTTATTCAACCTTAAAAAGGAAGGGAGGGACTTCCCTGGTGGTCCAGTGGTAAAGAATCCACCTTGCAATGCAGTGGACGTGGGTTCGATCCCTGGTCAGGGAACTAAGATCCTGCACGCTGTGGGGCAACTAAGCCCGTGCACCACAACTACAGACCCCACGCACCCTGGAGCCTGTGCACCACAACTAGAGAAGAGAAAACCCGCACGCCACAACTAGAGAGAAGCCGGCGCGCCGCAACAAAAGACGCCACGTGCTGCAACTAAGACCTGAAGCAGCCAAATAAATAAATAAATAAGTACATAAAACAAATAATTTACAAAAAAAGGAAGGGAATTCTGACACGTGATACAACATGGATGAACCTGGAAGGCATTGTGTTAAGTGACATATGCCAGTTGTAAAGGGACGAATACTGTATGATGTCACTTACACGAGGTCCTTGGAGGGGTCAGATTCATAGAGACAGGCAGTTGGGGAGGGGGAGGGGTGGGGTGGGGTGGGGGGTGGTTAGTGTGTGATGGGGGCAGAGTTTCCGTCTGGGGAGATGAACAAGTGCTGGAGATGATGGTGAGTGATGACTGCACAACAATGTGGATGTGTTTATCGCCACTGAACTAAACACGTAAAAACGATACACTTAATTACTACAGTACATGTTATGTTACATGCATTTACCACAGTTAAAATTAATTTTTTAAGTAAAAAAAAGTGCAGACTAAAAGTAGCTCCCAGATTGGTGACCTCAGCAGTCCAGTGATATCAGGGTTCTTTCCCTTTTTCTGCTCTGACATCCTCAGAGAAATCCTCGCCTTTAGCCACTTCCTCTCCGAGTCCAAGACCTCTGCAACCTCTTCAGGATTTACATCTTCACGACGGTGACTGCAAGCAGGAAAGGGGGCCTCTCTTTCAGCATCTCTTTTCAAGGTTGAGGAAGACCTTTCCTGGAAGCCCCCTTCCCGTCCTCCCCACGGCACCCAGCAGATGCGACAGGTGACATCAACTGCCCTTTGCTCCTGTCTGTGGGTCACAGGCAAGGAGCCTAGCCCAATGCGACTGGCCATGATGAACCCAGATTCCAGGGCACTGGGGATGGGCCCTGCCCCAAGCACATGTCCACGTGCAGGTGGTGACCTGAGCAGACCTGGGGCCCTGGGACGGGGACACAGGGGTGGCTGTCCCAGCAGGCGACCAGCACGGCTTGCAACAATGCTGTCCATTTTTCTACTGGGTCATTTGTCTTTTTTGTTTTTGATTGGTAGGAGCTCTTTATATATTATCAAAAGTAATCCTTTTTGTGTGATGGGTGTTAACAATATTTTTCCTAGTCTGTTGCTTTTCTTTGAGTGGATTGTATATATGTAAGGCCAGAACTCAGCTGGAAGTATTATATGTTTTTTTTCTCCCCATATCTTGACTTCATTAATGATACAGATGCTTTTCTCTTGCTGAAAATCAAAGTTGAGGTAGCTGAGGTCGTGAGGGCCTCGTTATTGGCTTTGAGGCTTTAGATGTTTCCCACCAGAGCTGAGCTGAGTCATCTGGGGGCTGCAGGTAGCCTGGCACTCCTGTGTCACCTGCTGATGCAGGAGGACAGCGTGGTGACAGAGCCATTGCAGCCACACGAGGGGGGCAACACTGGAGAAGAAACGGCCCTGTCGGCCACTGTCTTCATCCCAGGGGTTCTCCTAGAAGTGAGGGGCCTTTTCCTTGCATCCTGGGGGCACAGGTGGCTGAACCCTGTCCTGCACCTGCCCCAGGTCAGTGTCTCCTGCCTGAGCCCGAACACAGGACCTGGTGGGGGAGTGCGCCCTTGGCCCCTCCTTGTGTTGCCAGTTTATTGGCCACAAACAAACCAATTACATGGAGACTATTAAAGAACTTTAATTGAAAAAGAGAAAAACCAGGTGCAGCTGAGATTGTGTTGCTATATGGGGTCCACGTGGAAGGTTCCGCTGATGAGGTTCACTAGAGGGCAAAGCCAACTCCCAGGGGGTTGGCCACAAATATACAGACACATCTCAGACCACGGGCACGACCAGGAGCCACGCAGACCTGTGGCTGGCACGATGGCACGGAGAGCAGTGCCTGACCATGGCCGGGAGAACTGCCCTTCCCCCATCCCGGCCTCCGCACGCCCCGGGGAGGTGGAGGGGCGCACTTTAAGTGCATGAAGAATGAAGGGGATGCTTTGCCCTCTCACTGGTCTCACTCGACTTGTTTAGAGCCCAGGGGAAGGAGGGGCTGTTATTTAACAGGTATTCCCTTGCAACCCCAGGACCCTGTCACCTGGTCTCTGTGGACACAGGGGCTGGAGTGACAACAACTCCCGCGTATGTTGTGAGTTCTGTGCTCCAGGTGCTGTTCTCCATGCTTTGCAGGTTAATGACCTTCTGAGGGTAGAATTACCATTGCCCCCATTTTACAGATGGGGAAACCGAGGCACGGGAGGCCAAGTAATCACAAGCAATGCCGCTGCTTTCTCCCCAAGCCCCAGCTCTCTCTTCCTATTCGTGGAAGGCAGAAGGCCTTTTGCCAAAACCCAAGTGGGGTCTTCCACGTCCTGGCCCCTCTGTAGCTGGCGGCTCATCCTTACCAGTTTTCTGAATCAAGGATGTCGACAACCAAGTTGTAGAACGGAAGGTCATGAGAGAGGGTCTGTGGGAAGAGAAGAGAAGCGGTCGTATGATACCGAGGAGGAAAGGTCCTCTCCCGAGGCAGGGGGGTGACGCACAGCCTCGGCCCACAGGGGTTCACCGAGCAAAGGTGAGGATAGGTCTAACATGGGGTGGGGAGGGGGCACACCTGGAGGTGGGGGAGCAAGCACATGAAACAAACACGTGACTCTCCGATTCCTTGTCCGGGGTCCCCTGTCCTTCGGTCACACCGCTCACAGTGGTCTATCAGCTCTCGAACCACAGGTGTGTCAACATATTACCTTGAAGGTGTTTGCAGTATACCAGGCTGGGGAGAAAGTGCTTCACCTGCAGCCCACCAGCTATACTTCCATCCGGGACACGCACAAACACCCTGAAATTGTGGGCGGAACCACGGTGCATGTGCCTGCCTGCGGGTATGTGCATTTTTCTGCAGAAAGAATGTGCAGCTTTCACCAGCCTCCGGAATGCATCCTGCATGAGGTTAAAGCCATTGTTCTCCGTTAATGGCCATCTCGAAAGTGGGCGATGGGTCTGGAGTGAGATGCCTTAATCTCAAGATCCCAGAGCTGCAGGCTGGGCCTGTCTGTGTAGGACTGCGGCAGGAGAAGGGGCCCTGGCTCAAAATCACCCACCCAAATCCTGTGTGATTCCAGGCTGGTTCCCTACCCCTTCTGAATCTTGCATCCTTATTTGTAAAAATGAGAACCTCCTTCCATTTGTGAAGACTAAATACAATTATGCACTTAGAGCCTCTGCCCGGGTCTGAACCGCACGTCCGGTTCCTCTCCTGCCTCCAGAAAGGCTCTCTCTTCTCGTCAGCCTCCTCCTCCACCTGGTGTATCACCTCTGTGTCTCCCAGGGCAGGAGAAGGGAGGGGTGAAACCTTCATCATTTTACAACCTCTGGGCAGCTGTAGTTAATATTTGGGAGAGAAAGAAGCTGGAATTATCATCTTGTGCAGATCTGTGCTTTCAAGTATTCCCAATGCCTCTCTCCTCTGCTGACCCCTCCCCGGTCATGAATGTTCGAGAGCCTGACCATGGTCAAGTTGCTTAATGCAACCACTTAAAGCAAACATCTGGGGGAAACTAGCTTATGGGTCCCAGAGACACCACATCCGGAGGATGTTAACAAGACAGGGTGGTAACAGACACACATTTCCTCTTTGCCACATCCCAGCCTAAGCCAACCGTCCCCAAACGGCCCCCATCTGCTTCTGGCCCACGGAGGTGAGAGTGGGTGAGCTCTCGGGGCCTCGGCCCGTTAATCTCACTCACGGCCCTAATGCCGGAGCACATTTATGGCCCAATCAGTCCTTTGCCCCATCTCCTTGCAGTCTCTGCTTTTTTAACGTTCAGCTTCCATATTTTCTGGTGACAAACTAGGTCATATCCATGGCAAAGGGTACTCTACAATCACATCATGTCATCGTCATTAAACGAAATACATACGGACCTCAGATTGCTGATTCATTCTTAATTTGGAGGGGAAGATCAAGACCAGAAGTGCAGAGAGTAACACCCCCCCACCCCCAGGTTTCCCAGCCACACCCCCTGTGCCCAAGTGGCACCATGTGTGTGACTGGCTCTGGCCAATGGGTGGTGAGCAGAGGTGGCCTGTGCCACTTCCGGCAGGAGTAGTTAAGAGCTGGCGTGCAATGTTCCTGCTCTCTTTTCCTTGCCACAGAATGTGGGGGCCCTGTGACGTGGTGAAGCGGTGGAGCTGTATTGGGAGCACCCCAGAAGGCTGAGTCACTGAATGGAAGACTAAAATGTCGTGCATTGATAGAAAATTCGAGGTACAAGAAGGTCAGCAGATCAGGAGATGACTGCCTTGGAAAGATCGTTTGTTACTCACAGATCCCAAGAGGAGGGAGCACGAGATGCCGGGCAGGACCACATGGGGAAGCACCAGGGTGGGTCAGGGGTCAGAGGGAGGGGCAGTGTGGACCAGAGACCTCACTGTGGTTTCTGTGGAAGGAGTAGACAAGGCAGGGTGGTCAGGCTGAGGACTGGCTAGTCTGGATCATTCCAGCGGGCTCTGGGGCACAGGGTCTGTCCCTGGTTGTCTGGTACCTGCCCTGGGTGAGGAGGTCAGGTGGACAGTGGCCCGGAGTGTGGGAGCCCCATGGAGGAGCCGGGGGGGGGGTGGGCTCTGGGATGGCTGGTTTGCGTTGGAAAGGTGTGCTCACGGGTGAGTTGTTTACTATTTCCAGGAACTAGATAACCGTGGGAGGGACAGTCCCTCGAGAGTCAGCAAGGCCCCAGATGTGACAGCATCAGAACAGAAAATAAAGGACACGGTTAATACAAAGACAACTCACATTGGGCTTTGTGGGAGGGAATTAACCTGCATTATGTTAAGCCATGGAGATCTGAGGTTGATTTACCACGTCAGCGTGCTGCTGTAGGAACGCAAGGAGAAGCATGGGAACGTGGTTGTGGAGCTGAGTCTCAGCGCCAGTATGACATCTGTGAAGTTTGTTCATTCACTCACTAACTCATTCATATATTTAACCAACGGTCATTGCACACCAGCTGTGTGTCAGGTCCAGTGCTGGGTCTGGACTGACAGAAGTCAAACTGTAACCCTGCCCTCAGTGGAACTCTCAGCCTTATGAAAAAGTGAGACACATTGAAGGATAGGGTGATAGAGGGTGAAGACTGCCAGGCAGAGGCTGGGTCCACAGTGAGTAAACAGAGGAGGGAGTGATGACTCAGGTGGAGGAATCAGGGAGGGCTTCTCAGAGGAAGTGATGTTTGCGTCGGGTCTTGATGGAGTTATGTAAGAGTTCCCCTGCAGAGACAATGGGCAAGGATGTTCTAAGTGGTCTAGGAAAAGCATAGATAAAGGCACATCCAGGCTTTGCAAAGAGTTCAGTGGTGCAAAAAAAAAACACCCCAGTTTAAAAATGGGCAAAGAACCTGAATAGATATTTTTCCAAAGAGACCTACACATGACCAAGAGGTATGTGAAAAGATGCTCAGCATCACTAATCATTAGGGAAATGCAAATCAAAACCACAATGAGATATCACGTCACACCTGTTAGGATGACTATTATCAAAAAGACAAGAAATAACAGGGTTGGCAAGGATGTGGCAAAAAGGGAACCCTTGTATTCTGTTGATAAGAATGTAAATTGGTACAGTCATTATGGAAAACAGTATGGAGGTTCCTCAAAAAATTCAAAATAGAACTACCCTATGATCCAGCAATCCCACTTCCGGGTATACACACCAAAAGGAAATGAAATTAGTATCTTGAAGAGATATCTGCACTCTCATGTTCGCTGCAGCATTATTCACACCATGGCCAAGATATGGAAATACCCTAAGTGTCCACTGACAGATAAATGTATAAAGAAAGTGTGGACTACCATTTAGCCTTTAAAAAGAAGGAAATCCTGCCATTTGCAACAACATGGAGGAAGCTGGAGGACACTGTGCTGAGTGAAATAAGCCAGACAGAGAAAGACAATTACTGTAGGGTCTCACTTACTTATATGTAGAATCTAAAAAAGTCAAACTCACAGAACCAGAGGGTAGAACAGTGGTTACCACGGGGAATGGGAGAAGTTGGTCAAAGGGTACAAACTTCCAGTTATAAGATGAGTAGTTTCTGGGGCTCTAATGTACCGCATGGTGAGTATAGTTAATAATACTTGAAAGTTGCTAAGAGAATAGATTTTAAGTGTTCTCACCACACCACACACAAAATGGTAACTATGTAAGGTGATGGATGCATTAACTTGATTGTGGTAATCAGTTCACATTGTATATACATAACAAATCATTGCATTATACACCTTTTAACAATCACATTGTACAGCCTAAATATTTAACAGTTTTGGGTGTGTGTGTCATAATACGTTGAAAAGCTCGGAAAAAAAGAGTTCCATGAGGTTGGAACAGAAAAGCACCAGGAGTATGGTCAAACACATGGCTGGAAGGTCAGGTGGGTTGACATCTGAGACGGCTCTGAGAGCAGGGACAGGGCTTTGGGCTTCGAGCCGCAGGTTCTGAGAGCCTGGGGCCATGGACAGACCAGGAGGTGACATGATGAGATTAGCAGTCTCAGCCCTTTCTTCTTACATCCCTCCTCCAGGCCCCCACCCCCACCCCCCCGACCCCGCCATCAGATTTTCAGTGTTTGTCCAGCCCCTCCTGTTACAGCAGGGGAAAAAAATCCCTTAAGCTCCTCTGCCCTAAGGCAGGGAAAATAAATACTCTCCTCCCTTCTTGCACCCATGGCAGACATAACTAATCAATCGACATTCTTTGCATCAGAGGCCAGATAGAGCCTCAGAGGCTTTCTCAACACAATGCTTCAGGCAACTACTACCCATGGGTGGTAGATTGGCCTGACAGATTGGCATGCATGTCAAATTATGTGTCATTTAAGAGATTAAGGGCATGGTATCCTCTTTCTGCAAGTATTTTCATTCGGGGGAAAAAAAGAAGAACTGGCCTAGGGAGGGCAACGTTTAATCAGAGGAATAAATCTCTAATGGTAGAATTTTAGTCAGCAGAAGTTTGGGGAAGAGAAGGGATGTCTACACGATACCGTCAAATCAGACTTGCCTCTCCCACTCAGAACTTTGTCCTGTGTGGAAACCGAGGATGTCCTTTTTGTTTTCTCACTTTCCTGCCTCCATTGTCACCAAAAAGATTCCTTTTGTTTGTTTTCCTGGCCATGGTGAACACCACAGAGCAGACAGGACACGTTTCCATGGTAAGCTCCTCCCACGTTGTCTCCCTTTGTGTCTCCACAATGCCCATGATCTGCAAGCAAACAATAGACTCTCAACAAACATTTATTGATTGGATCTAAATTGCAGTTTTGTCTACTGCCCTCAGGGAAGCCGAGTGGAAACAAAATTCACCCCCATACCGTGCTGAGATGCATTGATTACCAAGAAACCAACGTATGACAGCCCAGACTGCAAGATCATGGTTTTCAAAAGCCACATGACTCAGGACTCATGAGGCCCCTCGGTCACTCAGGGATTCACACACTCGTTCATCTGTTCCCCAGCGTGAGCCCCGAGAGCAGTAACGGGTCATTTTCCCTGCTCAGCGTCCCGTGACCTGACCCAACACAGAGAACGCTCTCAATCAACACTTGTGAATGAATGAGTGAGACAGTTACCAGCACAGCGAGGAATGAGGTGGGGTTCCCACCTCCCACCCTCCTTCCCAGTCAGCAGGCGAGGCAGGGACAGTGCATCAGGGAGCGGGGGGCGGGGGGGCACCTGGAAGGGCAGGGGGGAGGGGTGGTGGGGAGAGGGGGACCTGATGAGTTCAGATCTGAGCTCCGTGAACTTGACTCGTGGGACCTACTTGGGGAGCTCAGGGTTTGAGGGAACAGACATCGCTATCCTGGGAGCAATAGGGGACCCCCAGAGGTGGAGACTAGCCGGGGAAAGAGCGTAAGGAGAGAGAAGGGAGGAAGCCCTGTCTGTTTCTGCGGCAGAGGAGGAAGCAAAGCTGGGGGGAGAGTGGGGGAAGGGACCGCTGGAGGGGAGGAGAACAGGGAGAGGAAAGCAAGGCTTCCAAGGGTGCCTTCATCATAGAGCAGCGAGGAGGAGAGATGCCCACAGGGTGTGGATGCCAAGTGTGGACGGTGTGGCCTCTTCACCTGGACCCCGTCCAGCCGGTCCTCCCAGGCCAGCCTTTGCAGAGCTGGGCTTCGCACAGTTAAAATTGCTGAATTTCCACAGAGAGCAAGTGCCCGGAGAACCGAAGACTTTCTTCCACTGACGACCTCTTTCTTGGGGTTGTCCAAGGACCACCCCCTTCCACGTCCCAACCCCCAGCCCTGGGTCAAATCCTCGTGGTGTAATTTTATCAGAGGCTCTGGCGCCATCACAAACCCAGGCCAGCATGTGTGATTTCGGCTCATGCCTTCTCTCCACCCTGCGAGACCAGGTCAGAGGCCCCGCATGTTTTCACCGACCCAGGGTGGGGAGGTGGATCCTGGACATATCAACTCACAGGCACCAGCCCAGCTGTAGCTGATCCGACAGGCTGGATGGCGGTGCTTCCGGGCGATGGGATTGGGGGCAGAGAAGGAGCCCAGGACTCTTCAGCGTGTAGAGACGTGGCTGAGGGCACGGGAGCCTTGACACTGGACGTCTTGGGCCAAAAGCTGCTGAATGTTTCCATCCTTTGTGCTGAGAGCAGGCAAGCAGCCTTCTGCTGGGGGCCTGCTTCTCATGCTATCAACGTGGATGGGAACCCGCTCATGGGGGGTTCTGTCCTCCTAGCCCTGCAGGGAGATCTGGGAAATGACGCACAGCACCTGCCTCAGATGGTCCTGGGCGTGGAGTGAGGGGCTGGAGTACTTGTACCCTGACGTGGACGTAAAGGCTGCCCCTGGGGGGATATTGATTCCCAGGTAATCCTGGGAATTCGCTGCCATTTTCCAACCACTATCCAACAGCGGTGAGGTTCTGGCCTTTGGAAATCAGGCTGCTGTGCTTGGGACAGATGAGGGTGGTCCAGGGGCTGCTGGAGGTCAGAAAGCGACCCCAAAGCATTGCAAGGGGTCCAGGACAGCTGGGGGTTGAGAGTGGGAAGATTCTGGTAGGAGGCGGGAGAGGCCGGCAAGGGCCGGACCGTGGTGTTGGTTGCAGGCTGGGTGCAGAGCTTTGTCCTGTCTGCCTGGGGAGCCACGGAGGGTGCAAAGGTGGCCTATTTGAAAGCTCATTTCAGGCCGTGGTGGGGAAGGTATGAAGGGAGTGTGGAGAGTTTGCAGTTTCCTGGCGGAACTCTGTAGCCCCTTCCCACCCACCCCACCCGCTGGACTCTGGGCTCCAGTTCTGAGCCTGCTGTTACGTTGTGTGACATCCACCTTCTGACCCCGGGGGTGGGGGGATTTTGATTGTTTGCAAAACTGTATACACCCTTCTTTGCAATGTGACTTCCAGGCTCTTCCCATCCACGGGGGGAATCCATTTCCCCACCCCCTGAATCCTCCGGGACTTGCGTTGGCCAATAGAATTTGGTGGAAGTGACACGTGCTGACTCTAAACCTGGGCCCGTGAGGTCTTGCATGCTTCTGCTCTCAGGGCTCCGCAGCCTCCGTGTGAACAGGCCAGGGCTAGCCCGCTGGATGATGAGAGACGTCACCACCTGTATTCGTTATCGCGTGCTGCATGACAAATGGCCCCCAAACTAAGCAGGACAACACGCATTTATGATCTTGCAGTTTCTGTGGATGGGGGATCAAGGCTCGGCTGAGCTGGGTCCTTTGGCTTGGAGTCTTGTACAGCTGCACTCAAGGAGTCAGGGAAGCCAAAGTCATCACGAAGTTCACCTGGGGCAGAAGCCGCTGCCGGCTCAGTTAACAGTTAATGGTAGATTCAGTTCCTCTCGGGCTGTTGGCCAGAGCCAGGCCCCAGGTTCTGGCCACGTAACTTTGCCATAGGGTGGTTTCACAGCATGGCAGCTGGCTTTGTCAGAAGGAGAAAGTGAGAGAAAGTGAGAAAAAGAGAGAGAGGTCAAGATGGCAGTCAGACTTTTGTAACCTCATCTCAGAAGTGACATCCATCACTTTTGCTGTAATCCAGTCATTAGAAGTGAGTCAGTGGGTCAAGCCCATTCTTACACTTGTTGAGAACTGCCTCTTCCATGAAGCTTCCTTGGACCTCCTGCCTTGGGGACCTCCCTTTGTCTGACCCCATTGCATTTGGAGCCTGTGCTACCACTTGGCATCTCTCACGTCCCTCCGGGAAGAGCTGATCTTGTGTTTGGCATGGCCCGGTCTTGGTGGCTCCCTCTGTTTCCCATGAGATCTTCCTCACCGACCAGGCCAGCTCCTCCTTCCCTGTGAAAGACGCTGGAACACAAGTTCTGGGTGTTGATCCAACTCTGTGTCCGCTGGCTCACCCAGAATCATATCTTCCATTTCGCAAGAACATCAAGAATGATGTAACTTTGGGTTCCCTCTGTGTATTACGCAGGTGTGACCTTCTAAAAAAACTTTATTTTGAGGTCATAGTAAATATGCAGATCGTTGTAAGAAACAAGCAAAAGGATCCTGTATACCCTTCACTTACTTTCCCCTAATGATACCAACTTGCGGGACTATATTACAATATCCCAACAGGAAACTGACGTTGGTATGATCCACCAACATTGTTCGGCTTTGCCAGTTTCACAGGCTCTCATTTGGGTGTGTATATGTGTGTATTCAGCTCCATGTGATTTTATAACGTGTGGATTGTGTGACCACTACCAGCCACAGTAGACACAGTTCCATCAAAAGGATCTCTCATGGGACTTCCCTGGCGGTTCAGTGGTTAGGACTCTGCGTTCTCACTCCTGAGGGCCCAGGTTCAATCCCTGGTCAGGGAACTTAAGACGTCACAAGCCACACAGTACAGCCAAAAAAAAAAAAACCTCTTGTGCTGCCTTTTTACAGCCAGAGCTACCTCTCCTTCCCCCCCCTCCCCTGGAAGTCCCTGGCAACCACTAATCTGTTCTCCACCTCTAATTTTATCATTTCAAGCGGGTTATAAAAATGGAATCGTAAACTATGTAATCTCTTGAGATTTGGCTTTTATCACTCAGCACGATTCTCTTGAGATCCATCCAAGTTATCATATGTATCAATAGATTGTTCTTTTTTTTAAATTGCTGAGTTGTATTTCATGGTATAGAGGTATTGCTATTTGTTTAATCATCCACCCTTTGAAGGGCACTGGGGTTTTTTCCAATTTGGGGCTATTATGAATAAGCCGCTACGACCATTCCTGGATAGATTTTAGTGTGAACATAAGTTTTAATTTCTCTGGGATAAATGCCCAGGAGTACAATAGCTGGGTCGAATGATAAGCACGTGTTTAGTTTTATAAGAAACTGCCATACTCTTTTCCAGAATGGTCGTACTGTTTTACATTCCCACTGGCATCGTGTGAGTGCTTCATCTTCTCCACATCCTCACCAGCACTTCATCTTATCACTACTTTTCATTCGAGCCATCTGATAGGCATGTAGTGATAGGTCTTTGTGGCTTTAATTGCATTTCCCTACTGGCTAATCCTGGTGAGCATTTTTTCTGTTCTTATCTGCCTTCTGTGTATCCTCTTTGGTGAAATGTTTGTCCATGCCTTTTGCCAATTTTCTGATTGGATTGTTTATTTCCTGTGAAGTTTGAGAGATGTTTTTATACTCTAGATATGAGTCCTTTGTCAGATACGTGATTTGTAAATATCCACCCCCCCCCCACCATCCAGAGCTTGCCTTTTCACCCTCTTAATAGGGTCTTTCACAGAACAAAGTTTTTAATTTTGATGAACTCCAATGAACCAATTTTTCCTTCTATTAAATGTGTTTCCGGGGCTTCCCTGGTGGCGCAGTGGTTAAGAATCCGCCTGCCAATGCAGGGGACACGGGTTCGATCCCTGGTCCGGGAAGATCCCACATGCCGTGGAGCAACTAAGCCTGTGCGCCACAACTACTGAGCCCACGTGCCACAACTGCTGAGCCCACGCGCCTAGAGCCCGTGCTCCACAACAAGAGAAGCCACCACAGTGAGAAGCCCACGCACTGCCACGAAGAGTAGCCCCCGCTGGCCGCAACTAGAGAAAGCCTGCACACAGCAACAAAGACCCAATGTAGCCAAAAATAAATAAAAATTACACACAAAAAAGAAGCTTTAAAAAAAAATGTGTTTCCAATAAACTCGTTATCTA
Source organism: Eubalaena glacialis (assembly GCF_028564815.1). Taxonomy (NCBI): domain Eukaryota; kingdom Metazoa; phylum Chordata; class Mammalia; order Artiodactyla; family Balaenidae; genus Eubalaena; species Eubalaena glacialis. The sequence continues at coordinate 92,625,423 of NC_083728.1, read as the reverse complement.
GCCCTGCATCGCAAAGATTTTCTCCTATTTCTTTTCCTAAGAATTGTATACAGTTGACCCTTGGATAACACAGGTTTGAACTGCGTGGGTCCACTTACAAGCAGATTTTTTTCAATGGTAAAAACTACAGGACTACACATCCTCAGTTGGTTGACTCCTCGGATGACAAAACCACAGATGGGGAGGAAACTCCTATACAAAGGGCTGTCTGTAAGTGGATATTCTATACATGGATTTTTAAATACATGGAGGGCTGGTGCCCCTAACTCCCCACATTGTTCAAGGGTCAACTGTAATTGTATTTTTACATTTAAGTCTGTGGCCCATTTTGAGTTAATTTTTGTATAAAGTGTGAGGCTTTATACAAGGTTCATTTTGTTGTTGTTATTTATGGGTGTCCAGTTGCTCCAGTACTGTTTGCTGACTGAACTGTCTTTTCTTCCATTGGATTGCTTTTCCTCTTTTTTCTAAAATCAGTTGGGCATTTGTGTGAGTCTATTTCTGGGTTCTCTATTCTGCTCCACTGACATATGAGTCTAATCCTTCTGGCAAAACTACACTGTTTTGATTACTATAACTATATAGTAAGCCTCAATATTAGAGAAATTTCTCCCAATTTAATCTTTTTCAAGAACATTTTTAACTATTGATATTTGAAGTCCTGTGCTTTTCCATAGCAAGTTTAGAATAAGCTTATCTATAAAAGAAAATCTTTCTGGGACATTAATAGTACTTGCATTAAACCTTTAGATCAGTTTGGGAAGAATTGACATCTTTACTATGTGGAATCTTCCAATACATGGATGTGGTATATTTCTCCATTTATTTAGGTATTTTTCTATTTATTTTATTAGTATTTTGTAACGGTCAAGATACAGATCCTGTACATGTTTTGTTAGTTTATACCTAAGTATTTCATTTTCTTTGAAGCAATTGTAAATGTTTTCAGTTTCACTTTTCGCAGGTTCATTGTTAGTACGTTGAAATGTGATCGATTTTTGTGAATTGATCTTTCATTGTGCGACATTGCTGAACTTCCTTATTAGTTCTGTGAGTTTTTTGATAGACTCCTTAGAATTTTCTATAAAGGCAATCATGCCTTTTGTAAATGGTGACAGTTTTATTTCTTCTCTTCCAAGCTATATATCTATTTCCTTTTCTTGCCTTATTGTACTGGCTAGAACTTCCAGTACTAAGTTGAATAAGTGGTGAGAGAAGATATCCTTCTTTTGTTGCCAACCTCAGGGGGAAAGCACTGAGTGTTTCAGCATTGAATATGATGTTAGTTGAAAGCTTTTGGTGGATGCTGTTTATCAAGTTGCGGAAGTTCCCTCCAGTCCTAGTTTTCCAAGAGCTTTTATAATGAATGAGTGTTGGATTTTGCCAAATGTGGTGGGTTTTTTTTGCATAAATTGTTAAGATCATACGATCTTTCTTCCTTAGCTTGTCAATATGGTAGATTACATTGATTTTTGAATATATTGAACCAGGCTTGCATCCCTAGAATAAAATTCCATTTCATTATGGTGTAAAATTCTTTTTTCTGTATTATTGAATTCAATTTGCTAAAATTTTTGTTGAGGAGTTTTGAATCTAAATTCATGAGAGATACAGGCTTGTGTTTTTCTTTCTTTTAACTATCTTTATCTGGTTTTGGTGTCAGGGTACTATTAGCCTCATAAAATGAGCTGAAAGCATTACTTTCTCTTCTATTTTCTGGGAGAGATTGTGTAAAATTATTGGTTGCTGTAGGGATTACACTATATATAAATAACTTTTTGCAGTCTAGTAGTATTGATGCTTTACCACTAGAGTAAAATGTAACCTTACTTCCAATTAGGTCCCTTTAACCTCCTCATTAAAAAAAAAAAAAAAAATATATATATATATATGTATAATATGTGTATATACATATACTCATATATATATAATTGCCTTAAGTATATTCTCTGCATACATGAATATCACTTTAGATGTTATAATTATGCTTCAATTATCAAATACAATTTAAGATACTCATGAGAAGTATAGTCATTATATTTATCCCTATTTCTATACATTCCAAAGTTCTTTTTTTTATCCTTTCTGAAGTTCCAAGCTTTCTTGAAACAAATGAAAAAAATAGAAATTCTCAGTAAAGAAACAGAAGTTATATTTTAAAAAGCTTCTGTTTAGACCACTTCTTTTACCCAATCTTTAAGGATATGTTTGCCAACAATAAATTCTCTTGGTTTGCCTTCATTTGAGAATGTCTCTCTTTCCCTTCATTTCTGAAGGATATTTTTATCAAATATAGAATTTGCAGTTGATAGTTCTTTTCACAGCACTTGGAAAATGTTGAACCACTTCTTTTTGGCCTCCATAGTTTCAGATGAGAAATCTGCTATCATTCCCATATGATGTTTCCCAAATAAGTAGTGTGTTGTTTCTGAATGCTTTCAATATTTTTGCTTTGTCTTAATTGGGACCCAGAAGATATAAACGTTAATTCTTTTCTTTCAGTCTCAAGGTCCCTGAAAATATTTTCTTTTTTCTTTTTTTTCCAGCTTATTTTTCTGTCTGTTATTGAGATTGGGAAATTCTATTGCTCTATCCTCAAGTTTGCTAATTCTATCCTTTGTCATTGCCACTCTACTGAGCCCATCCTGTGAGGTTTTGGGGTTTTTTCCTGGTTATTGTATTTTTCAGTTTTTAAATTTCCATTTGGTTCTTTTTAATAACTTCTATTTCTTTACTGAGAGTTTCTATTTTGTTTGTTACAAAAGAATTCATAATTGCTTGTTGAAGCATTTTTACCACGGCTGCTTTTAAATCCTTGACCATTCCAAGCTCTGATTCATCTCTGTATGATGCCTGTCGACTGTCTTTTTTCATCCAAGTTGTGATTTTCCTGGTTCTTGATGTGAGGGGTGATTTTTCCATCCTATCCTGGACATTGGGAGTGTTATATTACGAGACCCTGGATCCTATTCCAGTTTTCTTTTTGAGCAGGCAGTCTCCTTGTTGAGATGTACTGGGTTGGCCAAAAAGTTCATTCGGGTTTTTCCATAAGATGTTATGGATGAGGGCTGGACGGGTTGCATGATCACTTCCCACTGAGCTCCTGACACCATCCTAGCGGAAGTGAGTGCCGACTCTACCTCATTGCAGCTGCGTAGGCAGCAGTTAGCTTTCCCCTCGGCTCTGCTGACACCTTTCCAGTGAAAGTGGAGAACCACCTTGCAGCATCTTACTGTCTCTGAGTCCCCTGGCTAGGCTCCCCTGACACAGGGACGGGAGAGGTGGAGCTCTGAATCCCACTGCTTTGTTGTTGCAGGGTAGGGGGCAGAAGCCCTGCTGACACCAGGGAAGGGCAGAGGGGAACTCCTGTCTTCTGCTTCTTCGTTCTGTCATGTCTAGGGATTTTCAGTTGTAAGGAGGAGGACCTCGGAGGAATGGGGATATGCCATCTCATCCAGAGCTGGAAGTTCGGGTGTGACATGACCCTTCTATTCTGTTTCTTTATGTGTAAAATGGGTGTAATAATACCTACTCTGCCTGCACTGTGGAACTGTTTTGAGAATTAACGAAGATGTTCAAGTGTATGCAAGGACACTGGTGAATCTGATGCTAGCAGAGAATGTTATTATAATGATTGTTATTTCTGAATCTAGGTTCTGGTAAGATGTAGCTTGAGAAGAGACAGGTTACACAGTAGGGCTTCCTCCATCTCCATCTTTCAATTTAATGTTGGTGAGAGCAAACTTGACAGCCAGAAGTCAGCCTTCTCTTGCCTATTTCCCTGTTCCTTTTGAGTCTGCGACGACCTTTGTCTTGACGATCAATAACCCTGGAGGAAGCTAGAGGAAAAGTGAAGATTAGGGGTGTGGCAAGGAGAGAGCAGCAAAGTAGCTTAAAGAGCCTAATAAACCAGGGTAGCTGCACGTAGTAAGGACCGTGGCTGGGACAAGGGCCGTGTCTGCAGCACCGTTACCAGGAAAACAGTCACAAAAGGGAAATAACGCCGAACCTGGGAGGGAAGAAACAAGTCATAAAGGGGACCCAGAGTGGGTAGGGATAGCCATTCAGGATGGCCAGGAATGGCCCTGCCTCACTTAGGGACATGGGACAGGGGTGGGAGTGGCCGCAATATTATCAACCAGGATGACCTGGGTCTCGTGTGTCCTTGGTCCCCGTTCCAGGCAGGTGAAGAGTTGTGGACCTTCTGTGTTTGAGTCTCAGCTCTGCCACCTTGTGTCTGTGTGATTTGGGGTAAGTTCCTCAGCCTTTCTGAGCCTCAGTTTCTCCTTCCATCAGTTGAAGTTGGCAAAGGTGCCACAAATGTGAGGGAGATGATGAGTCATCCAACCTGCCCGTAGTAGGGAACCGACATATGAGGTAGTTCCCTTCCTGGCTCCAGGCCCAGGAGTTCCGGCCTCAGTCTAGGCTGGGCTCTAGCTCTTGGAGGTACCTCTTCAAGAGCTTATTTGCTCTGCCATTGTTTCTTCCATGGGTGGCCCAGATTTCAGAAGGGCAAGCCAAGGTCACCCTTCCCTAATCTCCTCTCCAAAATTCTCTTCGTTCCAGACTCCTGGTTCCTCTTCCTCCCCTCTCCTGGTGGGTCTCCACTGACCTCACTCTGTGGGGGCCTCTGGAGGCCCGGTCCCTGGGGCTGCACCTGGGGAAGGGGCTTTCCTAGGCCAGAGTGGGCGCCAGAGCAAACCGAGGGCCAATTTCATTTCCCACCCTCTGCCTTTAGTCTAAGGGAAGCTGGGTTTAATGAAGCTCAAGATCCCTCACTAAACTGTAAGCTCAGAAGATGGGGGCCACGTCTGCCCTGTGCGTGGTTAAAACCCCTACCCGGTGCTGCATTGGAGCCAGCTCCTACCAGCTTGGGAGAGCCAACTGTTACGTTTTGAGGAATATTGTAAGCTGACATTATTAAAAATTAGATTACAAAAACAAATTATGCTGCAAAGATAACGAACACTCAAAACTCATCGCTTTCTAACGATTGTACTATTACCTCCGCTCTTGAGGTCGTTCGCGTCTATTTATCTGTAGAGGGGACACACCGTGTAGTGGTGTGCTGTGTGACATCGTGTTGGCATGGTGGCCACGGTGGGGGTATTTACACTGCAGGAATCAGCAAACACCACGAATCAGAGCTTGATTTACTGTTTGGTTGATTGCCTAGATTAAGACAGGTGGACAAAAGGTTAATAATGTAGATTAAATTATGAATGTATGTATGTCATGTTAACTTGTAAATAGCACAAAGAATTAAAGAGATGTTCTTCCAGTATTTGGTAACTGTTATCGGACTCAGCAAAGAAGTCGCTCAGGTCATTGGTGAAGAAGTAAAGTTCTAGTATGTGCCTTTGTTGTCTTACTTTCATCTTAACACAAACGAAGATACTGACACCAATCATGATGGAATTCCTCCCCTAGAGCCAGTTGTTAAACATTAACCAGCGCAGCACTGTGCCCCATGCCTACAATAGTACCTCGCTGAAAGGGCACACTCAATAAATACTTTTTGGGTGACTGGAATCAATGAACACCAGCAGCGAAGGACGTGGGGGGCCGTCTCACCCATTCTGCAGTGGTGGCCCTGCACGTTTGGGATGCTGTGTCCCTCACCATCCTTGTTCTCTGCCTCCTTCGCTCGCGTTCAACTGTACTCTGTCCCAGGGTTTCTCCAGCTGTAATGTGCACACAAATCACCCAGGGGTCTTGTGAACGTGCAGGTTCTGACCCAATGGGCCTTTGGCAGGGACCAAGCTCTGCGTTTCGGACAAGCTCACAGGTGATGCCAATGCTGGTCACGACCTCTGCACCTTAAAAACTTCCCCAGCAACACTGCATTTATTACGTCATAATCCATCTGTTTTCCTATGTTTTATTTATCAAAGACCTCAGTAACTGTCAAGCAGAACTTCTTATCAGCAGGAACTGACAAATGGACAAGTGTTACCTCCCGGGCTGATTATAAATCGTGGGGAGCCGGGGAGCCCTGGAGTTTTAATTAGCTGGGACATTCTTATCAGCAGTCAATCCTGAACGTGGCATTTCCCATTGTTTGTGAACCCCTAATTGGGAATCTCTGATTTGGTCCCTCCAGGGCCACTCCTTCACACGGGCTCCTCCGCATTATTTCACTCTGGCGGCTGCCTTTATATTATTCAACAGACATACCACCGACACCATCAGAGTGAGTGGGACCTCCTCCACATCTGTGCACGGTGTAGCATCCTGAGCTGCTGAAACTAAAAAAAGAAAACAAGGGGTTTCTGTGTGCTGCTGCAGCACCAGCGAAAAAGAAAAACAGATTTTTTTTTTTTATGTGAAACAAATAATTACTCCAGACCAAGCAAACCAGTGGACAGATTTCCTCTTGTTTGGGCTCGTGGTGAAACTGCGGAATTTTGTAGCGGGCGTGGGGGGGGGTCTGTTCTGCGTGAAGTCACTTTCAGTTACTCTTAAGGCACCATGTAAAAGAGAAAAGGACGAAACAAGTGATATCCTGGGAAAGTGGAGAAATAAACAAATTAAGCAACTGGGGGTTGAGTTCATGCTCTCTTCCAAAGCATAGTCGGTTTTCAGTTGATAAGAGGCCTGTTGGCTTTCTTGAAGCCTCCTTGCGGAGCTGGAGTGGAAATATCCATCATCGCTGGCCCCGCCTGGGCCCCTTTGAAGAGAAACGCCTCCTGCTGCCTGGGGCATGGCTGTCTGAGCATCTGTGGTTTTCATCAGGTGACCTCACCTGGCTTAGCAGGTGGGACCAGAGGTGAGGACTTGACTGCAGGCAGCCAATCCAGAGGGTGACCAGCCATCTGCCAGGTCATGTAAGTTGATGACAGACCAGAGGGAAGCTGACAGCTGACGAGGGCTCCGTGCTGCAAGGCCGTGGGGCGTGTAGGCAGCCTGGCCACCAGGTTCTGGCTGAAGTTCTGGAACGGCTGGAGTAGAAGGAGGCAGAGTCGGCGTGAGGCGGGAGGAGAGGACGGAGGAGCCATGCGGGAAAGAGAGACGGGAAGAGCAGCTGCTCACGTCTCAGAAGGCTCCTCCGCGGGGACTTCTCTGGTGGCGCAGTGGCTAAGAATCCGCCTGCCAATGCAGGGGACATGGGTTCGAGCCCTGGTCTGGGAAGATCCCACATGCCGCGGAGCAACTAGGCCCGTGCGCCACAGCTACTGAGCTTGCACTCTAGAGCCCGCGAGCCACAACTACTGAGCCTGCGAGCCACAACTACTGAGCCTGCGTGCCACAACTACTGAAGCCCGCGCGCCTAGAGCCCGTGCTCCTCAACTAGATAAGCCACCGCAATGAGAGGCCCGCACACCGCAAGGAAGAGTAGCCCCCACTCGCTGCAACTAGCGAAAACCTGCTCGCTGCAACTAGAGAAAGCCCGCGCACAGCAACAAAGACCCAACACAGCCAAAAATAAATAAATAAATTTATTAAAGAAGAAGGCTCCTCCGTGGAGGCTGGGGGGGTGGGAGGGATCCTCTGTTTCTTAAAGATTGAGAAAGCCACCAGGAGCAGAGAAAGACCTAAGCCTTCTAGAAAACCACGGCTCGGGCGGTCCCACGCAAAGGTTTTTCCCTCTGTCCATAGGCGAGGCTTTATTTGTCAGGATTATTGTGAGCAGGAAGGTGGGGCTCAGGGACCCTTGCAGTTTGCGGAACGCTCTGACCATAGATCTGTGAGTGTTGAAAGGTTAGGCGCAGGGTTCTTCATTTATGGAAAAGCGTAAACAAGGCTAGGAAGAGTGGGTGTGGGGAAGTCGTCTGAATGGGAGTGGGAGGGAGAGGGTCGGGCAGCAGATCGGAGAACGTCTTACCCCAAGGCCAGCCTGTTCTCAGGAGGCGCTGTCCGCCCGCTCACCTGCGGGTGGGCCAGGGTTCAGGGACCTGAGGAAGGAGAGACGCTTAACCCGAGTTCTGTTAACAGGGGTTCGTTCTGGTTGATCAGTGGGACGAGCAATCCAGCAAATCATTTATGAAGCAAAAGATGGGAATTTGTGGGGGGAGGGTCTGAGTCTGGCCTTGTGTTTGGCAAATAAGGCAGCAGCATCCTTGAGTCTTATCCAGGTCATATTAGGGGAGGGTGTTTCTTTTCAGTAAGCTGTTTCCGGAACACAAGAGGGTGGGGAATTTCTTAATCATGCTGTTTTCCCAGAACACAGGGCTCAGATAAAATTCAACATTTCCACCCCCAGGGGTTACCTCAAACACTTCATGGCTTATGGATACTTTAGAATACTGTCACCTTTGCCTAAAGCCACATGATGGTCCTCTGGGCCTACCCCTTCTAGAACCTTCCCTTCTACCCTGTCCCACCAAACAAGCTGGTCCCTCAAATTGTGGAAGAGTTTGGCAGTAGGAAGCAAGGGCTGAGCAGAGAGGCTGCCCTGGAGTTTGAGGGAGGATCCTCCTGAAGTCCGTCCATCCCTAACCCCATCTCAGGCCCTGTTGTAAGGAGGGGACCCTCGGTCTCTACCCCTCTCCTAACCTCTTTCATCCTAATCTCCCACCAGCTCTTTCCCCAACAGCAGACTCTGACCCTCCCTGCCAGGTTCTGTTGCAAACCTGAAAGCCTCTAGATTGTGCAGATCTGCCTGTAAAAATATTGCCAGGAGCTGGGTGGCCACAGAATGGTGGAGAGTTCAATAAAACTAATATTCATTGTTATCATTATTATGACAAATAATATAACTCCTGAAAGTCCCATGGGCGTGACTACGTGCCAGGCGCTGCTGGAAGCACATTACACATGTGAATTGATTCATCAGATCCAAGCAACAGCCCTGCAGAGGTAGGGAGTCTTGTTATTCCCATTTTACAGAGCAGGAGACTGAGGCACAGGGAGGTTGTTACTGAGCTAGGGTTTCAACCCAGGCAGCCTGACCCCACGGTGGGCCTTTCACCACCACCCTCCACCATGCTCAGGGCTCCAAGGCAGCACCATCTGGTTTCCCATAAATGATTATTTTCCACTTCTTGGCAGCTGGAGCGAAAGGATTACCTGCTGTGAAGTTAGGGCCAGTGTTTGCTGCCGAAGCAAGTGGGCGGGTCTGTTCCCTAAAGCTGGCTGATGACAGAAGTGTTTGGTTACCCAATGCACTCTTTCTAGACCAGAGTTGGGAACCTGGGTGCTTTTCCTTTCAAGAGGCTCTCAGATAGAGTTAAATGAACTTGAGATTTCATTAGGATAGCTATTGTGTAAGGAAACCGGGCAGTCTGGCTGAACAGGATTTGGTTTTGTTTTGTTTTGTTTAAAAGAAGTACCTATTTTATTTTTTATTTTTTTAAACATCTTTATTGGAGTATAATTGCTTTACAATGGTGTGTTAGTTTCTGCTGTATGACAAAGTGAATCAGCTAGACGTATACATATATCCCCATATGCCCTTCCTCTTGCATCTCCCTCCCTCCCACCCCACCCTCCCTATCCCACCCGTCTAGGTGGTCACAAAGCACTGAGCTGATCTCCCTGTGCTATGCGGCTGCTTCCCACTAGCTATCTGTTTTACGTTTGGTAGTGTATATATGTCAATGCTACTCTCTCACTTCGTCCCAGCTTACCCTTCCCCCCTACCCGTGTCCTCAAGTCCATTCTCCACGTCTGCGTCTTTATTCCCATCCTGCCCCTAGGTTCTTCAGAACCATTTTTTTTTTAGATTTCATATATATGTGTTAGCATACTATTTTAAAATAAGATGAGTATCAGTCGGGTGACCCTCTCTCTGCAGGCGATTCACCTCTCCCCTAAACCTGGCTAGGAGGGGGTGTCACTGTGGCTGCTGCCTGCAGTGCCATGATTTGGGGTTCGCCCTGGAGATGAGTAGGACCAGCGTGAGGACAGCAATCATAATGGCAGTGTTACATATCGATGCTTGAGTCCTACTATGTGCTGGGCACTGGGTTGAGCCCTCAACATACATTGCATCTAATTTTTACAATAACCCTGGAGATGTATTATGATTAAAAGCCTTGCATTGGAGTCACCCCGAAATTGGTTTAAATCTCTGCTCTACCACTTAATAAGCTGTGGCCTTTGTAGGTTACAATACCCACTGTAAATTTCAGTTTCCTCATCTAAAGGTGGGCATCCTGATAGAATCTGCCTAGCAGGGCTCTTGTGAGAATTAATGAAATCATGCATATAAATAAATCATGCACATAAAGTAATGACTAAATAAATAAACATTATTTCTTAAGTGGGCAGAGCTACCCTCCCTGTGCACAGAGGACACCAAAGTTCAGAGAAGGGACATGACATGTCCCCACATCGCAAAGCTAGTCGGTGGTGGAGATGAAATGGGCAGATCTGGATCCGGATTCTGGCCGCAGTAAGCAATTCACAAGTGGCAGAGTATTGGTGGTAATGGTGAGTATTATTATTATGACAAGCTGGTGGCTTGGGGTCCCCGGAACCTGAGCTGACACCCCACTGTGACTAACGACCTGGGAGAGTGAGGCTTATGGCTGATGGTAACAACCACCATTGATGCGCTGATGCGGATGGGGCTTGCAAGGTGATTATTAAAAACAATTTCCCCTCACGCCTTGCTTTGTTCTCTTTATGTGCCAGTGAACCAGAGGGTAGGCTAAAGCTCCCCTGACCCCTCAGAGGTGACGATGCCCTCTCTGCCTGAAATTTAAAAACCCAGCACATGTACTCAGGGATACACGTCAGGAATCCATTAGATCTTCCAGAGGTGTTGTGGGACCACTTGTCTTGATAATAATAATAATAATAACAACAATGACAAAGAGGCAGTGTGTGCACTGGTTACAAGTATAGACTGGGAGAGTCAGCTCCAGTCCTGGGTTCAAAACCTGGCTCCATCATTGGCTAGCTGTGCAACTTTGAGCAAGTTCCCTAACCTCTCTGAGCCTCAGTTTCCCCATCCATAAATGGGGACAATAAAAAGTAACTATCACTCAGAGTTGGGGTGAGGATGGAATGACTTACTGCTTGTTAAGTGCCCAGTACATAACAAAGCCCACGATAAAGTTTAGCCATTATTTGGAAAGACAGGTCCTTCTCGGCTCCCAGGGAGGCTGAGGTCATATTTGTGTGGGGGGGTGGGCTGATTCTGAGGCACTGTGTTCGTGTTGTCTTATCTTCGGGCACAGCATGGTGGCAACTTTGGCCTCACGCCTGATCTCTCAGGGGGAAGTAAATAAACGAAGACCTGGCAGGTCCCACAGGCAACCAGCCAAATCCACCACCCCTGCCCTTGCTCTCCCCTGCTTACCTGCCCCCAACACACATTTGACCCCTCTCTTCGGTGTGTCTGAATTCTACTGCATCCCGGGGAGAAAGCCAAGTTCTTAGTTGTGACATTGGCCTCTTTTCCCTTTTGTTTAAAAAAAAATGGTGAGAAATCTTCCCTTCTTGCATTCCTGCACCGTCTCCTCTTTCTCGCCCTCAATTTCTTAGGAATGAAATCACCCAAGATATAAATAAAATAGTCTAAATAAATCTCTGCTCTACTGCAGCATAAGACATATCTGCGTATGTATGTGACTGTCAGCCAAGATAAATTAACCTCCGATAGAAGTCATTTTCACGTAATTAATTATTCCTATATCAGCTGAAAGAGACAGGTGCACCACTGGCCTGCTTTGCCTGGACTTCTCAATGAACTTTTTTTTTTTTTTTTAAAGAAATTCTTCATTTTTATTATTTATTTTATTCATTTATGGCTGCGCCGGGTCCTCGCCTCCGCGCGAGGGCTCTCTCCAGTCGCGGCAAGCGGGGGCCCCTCTTCATCGCGATGCGCGGGCCTCTCACTATCGCGGCCTTTCCTGTTGCGAGCACAGGCTCCAGACGCGCAGGCTCAGCAATTGTGGCTCACGGGCCCAGCTGCTCCGCGGCATGTGGGATCCTCCCTGACCAGGGCTCGAACCCGTGTTCCCTGCATTGGCAGGCGGATTCTCAACCACTGCGCCACCAGGGAAGCCCTCTCAATGAACTTTTAAAGAAGGTTACACTTAAACATGCTAAATGACTGGTATGGCTTTTGTTCTGATACTGTTTCTTGACTTGGAACCTTCACTTCTCAAATACTGCAAACGAAAGACAGAAGAACTGACATCAGAGGCATTTTAAAAAAAATAAATTTATTTATTTTATTTATTTATTTTTGGCTGCGTTGGGTCTTCGTTGCCGCACGCGTGCTTTCTCTAGTTGCGGTGAGCGGGGGCTACTCTTCGTTGTGGCACGCAGGCTTCTCATTGCGGTGGCTTCTCTTGTTGCAGAGCATGGGCTCTAGGCGTGCGGGCTTCAGTAGTTGTGGCACGCGGGCTCAGTAGTTGTGGCTCGCAGGCTCTAGAGCACAGGCTCAGTAGTTGTGGCTCATGGGCTTAGTTGCTCCGCGGCATGTGGGATCTTCCCGGGCCAGGGCTTGAACCCGTGTCCCCTGCATTGGCAGGAGGATTCTCAACCACTGCGCCACCAGGGAAACCCAAGAGGCACTTTTGAAGTACAGGATGTGCTAAATTAAGCAGCAGGAATGCAGTATCCTCCATCAGCTGATGTTTTCCTTCTCCACCTTAAGAAAGGGGTTTGAGTTGTTTGGGGTTTTACAGCAAAACACCTTGTGATGTGGTTAAGTCTGTTACTAGTGAAAGTTTTCTCAGTGTCTTGGTGGTCAAAGCCCTGGCATATTAAGATATCTGGATAAGCTGGGGAAATAGCAGGATGAATGAGAAAATGACCAGGTGACTTTGCAACTTCTAGAATGAAAGTGTCCAAATAAGGACTATTAGGGAGTTGGTATCTCTAGTGGAGTGCCTTAGGGCTTTTTTCTTAGCCTTTTTCTGAAACCATTCAAGGCTGATCAAAGAGGGACATGTTATGAAGCAGGACAGAATCGGACCAATCAACCCCAACAGACTGGAATGATAGGCCTATTGAACAAACTGTTGTTTTCCAAAATAAATAAAATTCTGTGCTGGGGGTAAGAAAAATAAAAGCAACTACAGGGTACAAAGAATTAACTTAACAGCCACCTTATGATCTTAACCTTTCTGAGTCATTTGGTTTTAAGTGTGCCTCTTGTTTATAAGCAGCATATAACCCTATTTTATATCCAATTTGATATTTAATATGTGAGTTTAACCCAATCACATTTATTGTGATTACTGATACATCAGGATTTAATTCTATCATCTTATTTTGTATTTTTTCTATTTGCCTTGTTTCTGCCCCTTCCTTTCCTTTCTGCTATGGATTGATAAGTTTTCTTTATTTTCTTTCGTTTCTTTCACTGTGATGGAAATGATAGCTTATATTTCTGTTCTTTCTAAGTTACTCACAAAAATTTCTAACACAGATACTTTGTGTATTTTTCTCAAAAGCTTAAAGGTATACAGTGTCTCTGTTCTTCCCTCAAGCAAGAAAAGGGCTTTAGCAAATTCAACCTCTTCCCTCCCATTTTCCATGTTACTGCTCTATAGAAGTTCATATCTATCTTTTGTAAACACAAAATATCTTTTCTTAGAGTCAATAGTTAACAAGACTTATCAAATTACTTAATGATGTTTTTGTTTGCTCTTGTTTCCTGTGTCCCACTCCTTCATCAGAATGTCATTTTCTTTCTTCTGAAGTACATCCTTTAGTAGCTTTCTTATGGGAGGGTGGGGCCATCTGTGGAAATAAACTCTTTTAATCATTTTGGTGTGTGAAAATATCTTTATTTTGCCCTCACGCTTGAATGATAGCTTATCAGGGTATATTATTCTGAATTGACATGTTTTTTCCTCAGCAGTTTTATGTTTCTTGGTATCTGATGTTGCTGATGAGATGTCTTCCTAACTGTGTTTGCTTTGTGGGCAATAAATATCTTCTCCCTGGCAGCTATGAATCTTTTTCTGTTTATCCTTAATACTCTGCAGTTTCACTAAAATTGTCTGTGTGAATTCATTTGTATTTATCCTACTCAGCGCAAGATGTGAAATTTCTAATTAAGGATCCAATATCTTTCTGCAAAAATAAACTTGAGCAAATGGAAAGACATTTCTTATTCTTGTACAGGATGGCTCAACATTATGAAGATGTCAATTCTTCATAAAAACACCAAGTATTGTTTTGTTTTCTGCAGCTAGACAAGTTGATTTGAATGTTCAAATAGAAAGATAAACATGCAAAAAATAGGAAAACCACAAAAAGGGCAATAAAGGCTAACTACTCTTCCAGATATTAAAACATTATACAGCCTCTATAACTAAGAATGTAGTGTTGGTGCATAAACAGGAAGAAAGATCAGTGGGAAATCTGGAAATAGACCCAAGAACATATGAATATTTATTATGTGATAAATGTGGTATCTCAGATCACTGGGGATAGGAAAGTCTTCTTTTTTTTTTTTTTTGAAGTATAGTTGCTGTACAATATTTTATAAGTTACAGGTGTACAATATAGTGATTCATAATTTTTAAAGGTTATACTCCACTTATAGTTATTATAAAATATTGGATATATTCCCTGTGTTATACAATATATCCTTGTAGCTTATTTTATACTTAAGCTTTATAGTTTGTACTTTTTATTCCCCTACCTTAATACTGTCCCTTCCCCTTTCCCTCTTCCAACTGGTAACCACTAATTTATTCTCTAGATCTATGAGTCTGCTTGTTTTTTGTTATATTCACTAGTTTGTTGTATTTTTTAGATTTCACATATAAGTGATATCATACAGTATTTGTCTTTCTCAAGACAGACTTTTAAATAAATGGTTTTGTGATAGGTATTTGGACATACAATCAAAATTTAATCCATTCCTCATACCATAAACTAGAATAAATTCAAAATGGATTAGAAGTCTAATGTAAATAATGAAACCACGCAAGTGTTTTTTTTTAAATTATGGATGAATTCCTTTACAACCTGGCTGTGGAGAAACCCTTTCTAACCATGAAGAAAAAATCTAGATGTAATAAATACAAAGACTGGTACATTTGATTGCATGAAAAATATACTTTCTTTGGTTAAAAAATCAATGTAAGCCAAGTAAAAAACAAACAACAAAGAGAAACCAGGGAACAGGAATATAACCTGTATAACAGATAAAGGGCTAATATTCCTAATATATAAAAAAGCTTTTTTAAAGGGAGGGGTGAAAGACCACAAACTTGACTGAAAAATGAGCAAAAGACATAACCACATACTTCATAAAAATCAATACACAATTAGCCCTTTTAGACATATGAAAATGTATTCAACTTTACCCTCAGTAAGAGAAACAGAGATTAAAACTACACTGAGAAATGGTACTGAGGTACCATTTCTTACCTTTCATTTTAACAAAAATTCAAGAACAACTGAACAACACTCTATGGGAAGATGCAGTGGGGTGCAAAATAACTAAACCCTCCAGAAAGGAATTGGACTATATTCAACCAAATACCAAGCATCTACTCTTTGACCCACCAATCCTACTTCTAGGAATTCACCCTGAAGACACATCTCCACAAATATGAAATGACATATGATTTAAAGCCAGTTATTGCAGCCTTGTTTCTAATATTGGGGTCAACCTAATTACCCATCCACAGGAGACTGATTGAATAAATTAGGATACATCCATGCAACAGATTATTAGGCAGCTGGAAAAAACAATGAGGAAAATCCCCAAGAACTGATAGAGTGATTTCCAGAATATGTTGTTATGTAAAAAAAAGCAAAGTGCGAAAGAGTGTTACAATATGCTTAGTTTTGTATGTATGTATGTATTTGATTTTTTTTTCCTGTAAAACAACACAGGAAATATAAACCAGAAATTCATGAAAGCAATTACTTAAAGGGTTTAGGGGACTGGGATAGGAACTGAGACTTCTCTGAGTATAACTTTTTACAGTTGGGTTATGTAGCTACTATATTTATAATTTGTCTTCTTTTCACAGCCCTTCTTCGTTCCCTCTTTCTTTTTTTTCTTTTTCTTTTCTTCTTCTTCTTTTTTTTTTGGTCTTTGTTTCTTTTTCTGCCTTCGCTGACTTGAATTAAGCATTTTATGTGATTCAATTTACTCTCCTCTATTAGTATGTCAATTATATTTCTTTTAAGAAATGTTTTAGTGGTTTCAATATATACTTACAACTAGTCCAAGTCCACTTTCAAATAACAGTACGTTGCTTCCTTATAACAAAGTATTCCCAATTTCTGTTATAACGTTGGTGACATATATGTCACTTATCTATTAGATATAATCACCCAGTACATTGTTGCTATTATTATCTTGAACAGTTACCTATCAGATCAATTAAGAATAAAAAAATAAAATATTTTAAAATTTTATCTTCATTTATTCCTTCTCTACTGTTCTTCCCTTCTTTATGCAGATCTGAGTTTCTGCTCTACATCATTTCCTTTCTCTCTGAAGAATTTCTTTTTAGCATTTTTTTTACAAGGCAGGTCTACTGGCAACAAGTTCCTCACTTTTTGTTTGAGAAAGTATTTCTTCTTAACCTTTGAAGGATAACTTTGCTAGATACAATTTCTAGGCTGGAAGTCTTTTTTATTTTTTCCTTTCAACACATTAAACATTCCACTCCACTCTCTTTTTGCTTGCATGGTTTGTGAAGAGAACTCTGATGTAAATTCTCATTCTTGCTCCTCTGTAGGTAAGGTGCTTTCTTCCTCTGTCATCCTTCAAGATTTTTCTCTTTGTCTTTGATTTTCTGCAATTTGAATGTGATTTGCTTAGGTGTAGACGTTTTGGTATTTATCCTCCTTGGTGTTCTCCTAATTGTAGTTTGGTGTATATCATTAATTTTGAAAAATTCTCAGTCATTATTACTTTAAATATTCCTTCTTTTTTTTTTTCTGTTTCTTTTTCTGTTATTCCCATTACACAAATGTTGTACCTTTTGTAATCGCTCCACAGCTCTTGGGTATTCTGTTCCTCATTTCCCCTCATTCTTCTTTCTCTTTGCATTTCAGTTTGGGAAGTGTCTATTGACATTTGTCAAGCTCAGTGGTTCTTTCCTCAACCATGTTCAGTCTCCTGATTTGCCCATCAAAAGCATCCTTCATTTCTGTTACAGTTTTTTTTTTATAGCATTTCCTTTTGATTCATTATTAGCATTTTCATCTCTCTGCTTACATTACCCATCTTTTATTACATGTTATCCACTTTTCCCATTAGATCCCTTAGCATATTAATCATAGTTATTTTAAATCCCCAGCCTGATAATTTCAACATCTGTGTCATACCTGAGTTTGATTCTGGCTCTTGTTTTGTCTCTTCAGACTGTGTTTTTTCCTTGCCTTTTTTCATGCCTATAATTTTTTGTTGAAATTCAGACATGGTGTATCAGGCCATAAGAACAGAAGTGAGTAGGCTTTTATTATGAGTTTTCTGTTTACTGGCTGGAGGTTAGGCTGTGTTAATGCTTGCTGCAGCTTCAGTGTCAGAGGCTTCAATGTCCTCTAGTGTCCTTGTTTTTTTCTCCGTGTTGTCTCTGGGTTTCCCTGGAAACTTCTTTTTAAATAGAGTCTGTGTCTTGCAGATTTCTCAGTTGTAATTCCCTATGATTATGCAGGAGCCCTATTGATGTGGTGGTGAGGTACGGGGGAGGGGAGACATTCTATCATCTTATATTAAATCTCAGGGCTTTTTCAGTTTGGGTTTTGGTTGTTTTTGTTTTTTAGTGGACCTGAGTCCCTGAGCTATGACCTTCTCAGAGTTTCTCAGCCTTTTTTCCCTCAACTTCTGTGAGATAGGGAGGCTAGAGTGGGATCCAGTTGTCTAACTGCCTTTCCTCTAGATCGGAGAAGGTTCTGGAAGTTTCCGTTGAGAGCAGGCCTGTGCTGCTGAGAACTGAATGTTCTCGGTGTATTTCAAAGTGGTTACTTTCTGCTTCCTCCTGAAGCATGGGGGCATTTTTCTCCTTTCTTCACTGGGAGAACCTGGTGAGTCTCTTGGAGATAAAACTGTGAAATTGGGGGCCTCCCAAAACTGGGCCCCCAGAAGTTTCAATTCTCCAGTGACTTCTGTTCTCCACAAGCTGTGATTCTCTGTATTCACCCATCTCTCCAAATTTCAAGGCAGAGGTTTGCCCTATGACCTCAGTTCTACGAGGGATCTAAGAAGAGTTGTTGATTTTCAGTTTGTTCCGCTTTTTCTCTTCTTGGGAGGATGGGAGCTGAAAGTTGGAAATCAGATTCCTATTTTCTTTTTCTTGCTTTCTTTTCACCATTTTTTTCTAATGCCATTTCTATTTATTTCCAGTGTCTTTGATGAATACATCTCTTTTATAGATTTGTTAGTTGTTGCTCTAGGTATTACATTAGGGTCTTTGCGAGACATTTAACAGTCTACTGGTGTCCATATTTTAGCAAACTGAGCAAAATGTAAAAACCCTATTTCTTTTTAATGTCCCTTTACCCTCCCCTATTTATAATATAATTACCATTGAGAATCACATCAGACGGTGTTATAATTTGTGCTTTAACCATCAAACATAATTTACAAATTTCAAGAGGAAAAGTCTATTGTGTTCTTTCTTCTTTCCTTGTGTTCCAAGATTCCTTCTTTTATCATTTCCTTTCTGTTTATAAAACTTCGGTTAGCTATTCTTTTAGCATATTTCTACCGGTGACAAATTCACTGAGCTTCTATTCATTCCAAAAAGTCTCGATTTTTCCTCCATTCCTGAAGGAATTTTCACTGTATATAGAATTCTGGACTGGCAGTTCTTTTATTTCGGCACTTGAAAAATGTTGTGTCACCTCCTTCAGGCCTCTGTGGTTTCTGATGGGAAACCCACTGTTGTATGAATTGTTTTTCCCCTTTAAATAAGGTCTCATTTCTCTCTGCTTTCAAGATTTTTTTCTTTTTCTATTTTCTTTTTCAACCAAAGGGTTTTCATAAATTTGATTGTGATATGGATTTCTTTTAGTGTATCCTGTTTAGGGTTTACTCAGCTTCTTGAATCTGTAAATTTGGGTCCTTTGCCAAACTTAGGAACTTTTTAGCCATTATTTCTTTGAAGACTTTTTCAGTCCCACCCATTTCCTCCTCTTCTTCTGGAACTCAGATAACATGAATATTAGATATTTTGTTATAGTGTTGCAGATTCCTGAGGCCCTGTTCTTTTTTTTTTGGGGGGGGTGTATTTTCTCTCTGTTGTTCAGACGGGGTCATCTTTATTATTCTTTCTTCACGTTCACTATTGTTCTTTTCTCTCCATTCTGCTGTTAAGCCCATCCATTGAAATTTTTATTTTGGTTGTTGTATTTTTCAGTTTTTAAATTTTTATTTTATTTTAAAAAATATTTTCTATTTCTGTGCTGAGACTTTCTATACTTTCATTTGTTTCAGGTGTGTTCGTAATTGTTCCCTGAAGCATTTTATGTTGAGTGCTTTAAAATCTTTGTCAGATAATTCTAACATCTGCGTCATCTCTGTGTTGGCATCTGTCTTAGCTTTCTAGGACTGCCATAACAAATTACCTTAAACTGGGTGACTTAAAGCAACAATACTTATTCTCTCCCAGTTCTGATGGCTAGAAGTCTCAGATCAAGATGTCAGCAGGGTTGGTTCCTTCTGGAGGTTTGAGGGAGAGTCTGCTCCAGGCCTCCCTCCCAGCTCCTGGTGGCTGCCAGCATGCTTGTCATTCCCTGGTTTGTCAATGCACCACTCCAATCTCAGCCTCTGGCTTTCTTTTGGTCTATCTATCTGTGTCATTGTTCCTATAAGAATAGGAGAGGAATCACCTAAATCCATGGTGATTTCATCTTTCCTCCTTAACTGATGACACCCGCAAAGACCCTATTTCCAGAAAAGGTCACATTCTGAGGTTCCAGGTGGGCATGGACTTTAGGGGGATGCCCTTCAACACAGTACAGCGTCTGCTGATTCACTTTCCTCATTCAAGCTGAGTTGTTGGTTCTTCATATGATTAGTAATATTTGATTGAAATGACGTTTTGAGTATTTGTTTTGAGGTTCTGGATTTTATTTAAACCTTCTGTTTTAACATTTTTTTCTACACTTCTTCAGCTGAAGGAGGGGATCCTCCCCTTGTTACTTCCAGGTGTCGGGGTTGGGGGAGGGGATGCAGGTTCCCCACTTGGTCTCCAGGGACATCAGAGAGAGCCATGTTCCTCGTTAGTGCTGAGTGGAGGGGTGGCTTCAGGCTCCCTACCAGCCACCACTGATACCACCCTGGCTGGTGGGCACATGGGTACTTCCTTACTCCTTTCTACATGGTGTCCACTGTCATCATGTGAAGGTTGCCTTGTTTCCACTGAACAATGCTGAGTGGTCTGATTCTCCACTTGGCTCTTCGGATGCACTCCAGCAAGGAGGTGGATGGGCATGTTATCCTACCAGGCATGGGTGGAAGTCTAGCCCCCCACCCCCCACTGCGGTCTCCACTGACACCGTTGGGTGAGGCCTCATACCCACTCAGTGGGGATGAAAGTTCTGACTTTCACTCAGCCTTTGCTGGTGGGAGTGTAGGTGGGGTCACAGTATTTTCTGTGATGTTTGCCTGCAGCAGAGCGGCTATTGTCTAAAAGTTTCATCTTTCTAGGCTGGCGCTTTCTTGGTTCATTAGTTAGAGAAAGCAGGCTTTCCTTGAGACTTTCTTTTTTGTCTGTGCCCCTTGGTATTTCCAAATTGCTAGCTTTTCTGATGGGATGTATGAGGGATAAATGAGGCAAAAGGAAACTAAAGAACTCAGTTCTGTCTCATTTCTTCTTTCCTAGGAACACTGCCATCTTCTCTGCACCTCTCAACATCTTTTTGTGTTTGTTTTATGTATGATCTCCAGAGTTTTTAGGAAAAAGTACATGAATTCCATCTTTCTGTGAGTGGAAGTTCTTATTTCCAGGATTTTTAATTTTTTAAAGTCTTGCTTTTTTGTTCATTCTTATCTGCTTTGTTTTTGTTTGTTATCTTGGTCTTGTTCAAGGGGTATTGTTCTTCCTTTTATCTTTGAGAATTGTAATCATACTTATTTCAAAACCATTTCGGATTACCCTAATGTTTTCATTTCCTTGGGATTGATGAATTTGTTGGTCATCTCATATAACAGTGGTCCCCAACTTTTTGGCACCAGGGACCTGTTTCGTAGAAAAAAATTTTTCCATGGACTTGGGGTGGGGATGGTTTTGGGATGATTCAAGTGCATTACATTTATTGTGCACTTTATTTCTATTATTATTACATTGCAATATATAGTGAAATAATTATACAATTCACAATAATGCTGACAGGAGGCAGAGCTCAGGCGGTAATGCGAGCAATGGGGAGCAGCTGTAGATACAGATGAAGCTTTGTCCTCTCACCGCTCACCTCCTGCTGTGCAGCCCAGTTCCTAACAGGCCACGGACTGGTACATGTCCAGACCCCAGGGTTGGGGAACCCTGTTGTAAAAGATGTGCTTTGAAATTTTAGTTTGAAAACTCATCTTGAATAGAAGTTCTGTGTGTATATGGGTACATTTCCCCACCCTGGGATCGCCCCACTGTGACCAGCAGTTTTGCAGGGGCCTCCACCAAGCCCACTGGGTTTCTGAGTAACAAGAGGGCTTATATTGGGGGCTGGGGGTTTTTGTCCCACAGGGACATTGACAAGGTGTGATTTGACATAAGTTCTGCAGGTGCCTCTGCTGATTCCTGCCACCTCAGGCAATCACGCTGGGCTACGGTTGCAATGTTTTAGCCTCCATTCATGGGTGGAAGAGTCCTCCCCAGACTGGACCCCATCCTGGGATAGGTGGAGACAATTTGCTGTTTTCTTTACCTTGCAGGATTTAGCTCCCAAAGAATCTATGTGTTTTTCCAAAGAAGTTAAGTCTTAAAACATATGTTTACACTTTATTCATTATTTCCGTCATTTTGGAGATGGAAGGCGGAAGCCTTGTGTGAACTCATGTTGCCATTTTTATGGGAGGTAACCTCCTCTCCCCACCTACAGCTTTGAAAAAGCAGCTCGGCTTCATGGAGCATGGATTGCCTTGATGTTTCAGTTGCTGTCTTAATTAGCTTGTAGTCAGGCGTTGGCTTGATAACTATATTAAGCCTGAATAATCATAACAATCCTTTTAAAAGATTATTGACTGATACTTTAGCTTTTTCAATCAAAAACCTTAAATTGCAAGATGACATATTTCAGGCATGTATTAACTTGGGTAACAGAAGTAAAGAGGCTACATAGAGTCTTTGAACACCACTGAAGTTCCTGCTCTGGTACACAGTTATAGTATTTTTGTAAAATTACAAAGAAAGTAAGAGGATGTGATATTTCTCTCTGAAAGGCACCTTCTTTTTCCGGCACATCCTCCGGCCTGTAATCCCCAAAACCGGGCAGGGTTTCTGCTCCCTGGTCGTCCTGTCTGTCCACCTTCAGTCCAGGTGGTCAGCCAAAATGCGTTTGAACAAAAATAGCAATTTTGCCCGCCCCCAATCCACTTTCTTTTCTGTCCCCCATCGCCACTCCAATTTGGCCATAATTGTACTGTTCCCATAACAACAGCCAAATCACTGGAGCTTTGTGGAGGGCTTATAACAGGGTTGTACACAAAGCTGCTGGCAATGCCGTGCAGACCCTGCATATCAGCAACTCACAAAAGAGACAGCCATCGGGGCGAACGCTTCTTGGCAGCTCCAAAGCCAACTTGCAGCTGACATTGCTGCTGCATTTCTGAACGGAGGCCCAGCACCCCGTCTTTCTCCTACATTCCTCACGTGCACAAAGCCTTCAGATCGCCATTCCCTTGTGGCCTGCCTGGGACAGTTAAAAATGCACACACAGAGAGAAACACACAACAAAAAGTCCTCTGTATATATTTCACCAAACTGCAGCAAAAATCCAAGAATCACATTCTCCATGAGGTCTCAGGGCTGCGCTTCAGATAATGTGGTAGCACGACACCAGTGCCCAGAATCAAAACACTTTTATGTGCCTCTCTCTACAGATAGATGGAGACACACACACACACACGCACACGCGCACGCACACACACACACATACAGAGGGAGCTTTCCTTTTTGCTGAGCCACTGTGTGATTTCAGGGAGCAAATTTGTCAATCAAGGTAGAAGAGCTGGCTGAATAGGAACTTTCTTGTCATGGCCTGCAGGTACATAAAGCTAGGTGAGATGTGTCTCTACCATCAGCTATCTCGCTCTCTCAGTAATAAACGAGACGACCACTGCTGGTAAACTGGGAGCAGAATCCCACATTGTCTGAACTTAGGGCTGGGACTTTGCAAATTGACAGCTCCCGTACCCTTGCTGGTGTGCTGCTGACACGTGAATTGGCTTCATCAAAATCTGGGGTGCAGGGGAGCAGCAAGAAGTTGTGAGTCCTGTTCATTTCAACTGCAGACTCTCAGGGTTTGGTTATAATGAGGATGGCACACCAGGAGCTGCAGGGGTAAAAGCCATTGGAGGGAAATTAAACAGACCCCGGGGTCTCCCTCCTACAGAACAAGATTGTGGCTGATGGCCTCTGGTGTCCCTGGGAGCTGGGGTGAGCAGGGCCGGGACAGAACCTGACACCTGGCAGCAAGGTGGGCTCTGAGAGCTTCAGGCCTCAGGTTGGACCCTTCAGAAGGGGGTTTCAAATGCATCACTTTAGATGAAAATGAAGTTTGTAACCTGCCCAGGGGCAATGCCAATATTTTCCATTGGCAGGAACTATCTAACTTTCTAAGCAAGTTCTTGTGTTTTGTTAATGATCCAATCGATCCCATGTGCATCGAAATATGCTCGGGTGTTTGATCACAGATCAGCAGCGTTGGCATCACCTGGAGCTTGTGAGAAATGCCGATGCCCTGGTACCACCCCAGCTGTCCTGACTCAGCACCTGCACTTTGACAAGGTGCCCAGGTGGTTCACTGCACATTATGGTTTGGGAAGCACTATTCTGGGTTCATCCTTGGCAAGCCCTTTCCGATGCTCTTGTATTTGCATTTCCTTGGGAGACATAAATTTGTTCATTGTCTTTTATAAAATGTATTTTGGAATTGCAGTTGAAAGCTTATCTTGAATAAGTGTGTGCACACACACGTGTGTGTATGTGCATGTCTGAGCATCCTATGTGCACGCATATGTGTGTGTTTCTTTTTCTCTTGAGGTCCTGGTGACCTCAGCTGAGAAGAACGCACGGTTCACAATCCACTCTGCTTGAGTGTGTGGCCCCTGAATGCAGAACTGAGAAGGTATGTGGCCCTGGACAAATGGCCTTATCTCTTGGAGCCTCAGTTTGCTTAGCTGTTCAGTGAGGAGGATGGTACCAAACTCACCCATTTGTTGTGAGGATGAAAATAATGTCTGTGAGGTCCCTATCCTAGTGCCTTACATGGTGAGAGTTTAATCAATGATCATTCATTGTTACTGTCTTCAGTTTTTACTGAGGTGGAGTGTGAGATAGTAAAGTGGACAAAGCTTCAGAGTAGAGCCCTGTGAATGTTTACACATGTTCACACCTATGTAACCACCACCCTGATCAAGTGTTGAATGTTGCCAGCCCACCAGAAAGCTCTCTTATGTCACTGTTTTTAAGAGAAATGAAAGATGCAGTCTTTGTCCTCAGGAAGCTTTAAAATTCCTCTGGGACAAGAAATCTGAAATACCTGAAATTGTTAGTGAGCAATCATTAGTGAATGTCTATGCAATACTGTTTTGGGCTGGTGTCTTAGTCCATTCGGGCTGCTAAAACAAAGTTACCATAGACTGGGCAACTTAAATAACAAATGTTTGTTTCTGTTGTGGAGACTGCAAAGTCCAAGGTCAAGGTGCCGGCAGATTCGGTGTCTGGTGAGGACTTAATTCCTATCCTATCTTGTATCCTGTCTGTCTTCTCCCTGTGTCCTCACATGGTGGAAGGGGTGAGGGAGCTCTGGGGTCTTTTTTATAAGGGCACTGATCCCATTCATGAGGGCTCCACCCTCATGACCTCATCACCTCCCAAATTCTCCACCTTTTTACACCATTGCCTTGGGAGGTGGGATTTCAACATATGAACTTTGGAGTGACATAAACATTCAGTTCATTGCAACTGGGGTTTTTTAATGATGGAAATGGGCGTTATGAGAAGCTAGAATTCAGGAAGCTTCGAGGAAGGCTATATGGGGTGAGAAGCTGAATTCTCTCCCTGTCAAGGTGAGGCAGGAATTCTTCCCCTTCTCAGATGAAGGCCCTGAGTGTTAAGTTAGGAAAAGAGGTGAGATTAGATTTTTTCATCTTTCAGTCCTTGTGCATCCTTCTCTGATTTAGGACTAGATAGTCATTAAGCATGGAGGATGGCTCAGAATTTCATGCTTGCTTGTCAGAAGTCCTTTGTAGGATCATCATGAATTTGAGAGGTAGGTAGTTTCACAAATGAGTTCAGGGAAGGCTTCCTGGAGGGGGTGACACTGACTTGCTTCTTGAAGGATGAGATAGCAAAAGGAGACATGGGAAAAGAAACAGTCTTTGTTCCTACAGAGCAGATCCATCATGCCCAACCCTGGTGAAAACCTTGATTTTGATCTCTATGTGTTTACGAGCTATGGGATGCAATACATTTAAACAGTCTGAAACCCTGGATCGCCCTTAGATGGGCGTTGAGTATTGTGGGTTTGGTAAGCCCTCAGCGCTGTGTGCTGAGAAGACAACGTGCCAGCCCGCTCCGCACTGCCAACTCCTGACAAAGAGATGATGGCTCTGCTGATGGAACAGTTAGTCCAACTCACTCATGCCTCTGGCAGTGTCACTGATCCTGAGTTGGACCAGCCAGACGTACACACTAAGAACAGGGACATCTGTTTGAAGGCAAGAGAGGAACTGCCTCTTCCCTCAAGCTTCTCCAAGCCAACCAAGACTGCTGGTTTACTGACAGGGCGCAGACTGAGGAAATGGAGGCCCATTATTTAATGAATGAAATGCCACCAATGCAGACCTGTTCGATTCCATTCCACAAGTACTTGGTGAGGGTCTACCTTGTGTTGGGCGGTGTGTCAGGCGGGAATGTCAAAGAGAAGATCTCTGCCCTCACGGACCCTACAGATTTTTCCAATGTTCTTGCTGTAAGAGGCTACCTTGCCAGTGGTTCAGTCATCCTCTGGCTTGTAACACCAGTATCTATTGAGCACCAGCTGTGTTCCAGGCATTGCACTGGAGTCTACTGCCAAAGCAAAGAGAGGCTGGGTGACTTATTTAAAGGAGTGTGAGATGCGAAGCCCAAATCTCCCAGAACTTTAAAAAATTAAATTAATTAATTAATTAATTTTTGGCTGCGTTGTGTCTTCGTTGCTGCGCGCGGGCTCTCTCTAGTTGCGGCGAGCGGGGGCTACTCTTCATTGCGGTGTGCGGGCTTCTCATTGCGGTGGCTTCTCTTGTCGTGGAGCATGGGCTCTAGGCGCGTGGGCTTCAGTAGTTGTGGCACGTGGGTTCAGTATTTGTGGCACACTGGCTTCAGTAGTTGTGGCTCGTGGACTCTAGAGTGTAGGCTCAGTAATTGTGGCACACGGGCTTAGTTGCCCCACGGCACGTGGAATCTTCCTGGACCAAGGCTCGAACCCATGTCCCCTACATTGGCAGGCAGATTCTTAACCACTGCGCCACCCGGGAAGTCCACCCCAGAACATTTTTTAAGGGCAAAGATAGTAAATGTTGTGGATTTTGCGACTACTCAACTGGGTTGTTTTGGCATGAAAGCCGCCACACACAGTATATAAATGAATGAGCATGGCTGTTTTCCAGTTAAACATTATTTACAAAAACAGGCATCAGGCTGCATTTTGCCTTCTGGCTATAGTTTGCCAACACCTGATTCAAAAAGATCATACCCGCAATACCTAGAACATACAGAATCAGAAGGAACCAGATAAGTCTTCAACTCCCTATAGTAATTGTCTCTGAGTTGCCATATGATCCAACAATCCCACTCCTGGGCATATATCTGGACAAAACTATAATTCAAAAAGATACATGCACCCCTATGTTCATAGCAGCACTGTTTACAATAGCCAAGACATGGAGACAATCTAAATGTCCATCAACAGATGAATGGATAAAGAAGATGTGGTGTATATGTGTATGCAATGGAATACTACTCGGCCATAAAAAAGAATGAAATAATGCCATTTGCCGCAACATGGATGGACCTAGAGAT
The DNA here is from genome assembly GCF_028564815.1 of Eubalaena glacialis. Lineage (NCBI taxonomy): Eukaryota > Metazoa > Chordata > Mammalia > Artiodactyla > Balaenidae > Eubalaena > Eubalaena glacialis. Next base: position 92,598,319 of record NC_083728.1, on the reverse strand, counting down.
TATCATACTATGTGAAGTATGTTAGAAAGAGAAAGACAAATATCATATGATATCACTTATGTGTGGAATCTAAAATGTAACACAAATGAACTTATCTACGAAATAGAAACAGACTCACGGACATAGAGAACAGATTTATGGTTGCCAAGGGGGAAGGAGGTGGGGGAAGGAGGGCTTGGGAGTTTGGGATTAGCAGATGCAAACTATTACGTATAGGATGGATAAACAACAAGGTCCTACTGTATAACACAAGGAACTATATTCAATATCCTGTAATAAACCATAATGGATTCAGTTATATATATATATACAGATATATATATATACACACATATATATATAGCAGAAATTAGCACAACATGGCAAATCAACTATACTTCAAAAAAATAAATTTTAAAAAATTGTCTCTAAGACATCTCTAAGGAGTAACTGGCCAGCTTCTACTCAGGCATGGGGAGTGTAGAGTGAATTCCATGTGAAGCAGCCCATCTCATGTTTGGACAGTTCTAGTCATTAGAAAGTCTCTACTGAGTATAATTTGTACCTGAATATAGAGAAACTCTAGTATCTCTGTTCCATGTCTATCCCAACAGAGTTTGCTTAATGAAAACTTGGAAGTAATCTAAATGACCATCAGTACAAGAATAGATAAATAAATTGTAGAATATGCATATAATGGAATATCATAAGCAGTTAATAAATAGATCCATGCTTATCAGAATGAATAGATCTCATAAAACAAATATTTCAGAATGATGTGAAATATATGATGCCATTTGAACAAAATTGTAAGATACACAAAGCAATACTTACATTATTTAATGATTGCACATATATGTAGAAAAATATAAAATCAAGAATTTAATGTATTTATACCAAATTTTTGATGGTGGCTGCCTCCAGAGAGGGGAAGGAAATAATGGAACCAGTAAAGGAGGTAAAGCTAACTTTATTTTCACTTGTAATGCTTTCTTTCTTTATTAAAATTTTGAAGAAAATGATAAAAATACAGCTAAGAATGGATTGCTGCTTAATCTCTGTGATCAGCTAAGTACACAGGGATTATAAAAATATTCAGATTCTCCTATTTAGTTGATAAAAATATTCTTTCCTCAAGGGTTGTTTTTAGGAGTGCATCACAATTTAAAGTAATTTTTTGCATGCTTGAAGTAGTTGAGTGTTAATATATATAACAAGTCTTTCAGTGGAGATATGAATACAGCAAGGGGACTGAGATATGAGTCTATGACTGTTTCGAGCCTGAAATGCAGTATATCATAGCCATTACTTTGTTCCAATTTTAAACCCTCCAACCAACTTCACAACCTGAAAGAGGTAAATGGGACAGTTCCTGGTGAACATAAGGTTCATTCCTTCCTTCATTCAAGAAATGTTTATTGAGCGGCTCCTCTGGGCTGCCCCTCCCCAGGCTCGGGGGCCCATGTTGGTGACATTCCCGTTACCACTATGGAGCTTACCTTTTAGGGTGGTGGATGCTTACTGACCAAACAGTCCCACCAGCAAATGTGAAAGTACACGCACGGCAAACAAAGTAAAAGAGCTGCTCTATGATTCTACCGTGGGAGCATGGAGCTTACCTAGAGCAACACGAACTGAGAGTTACCTGTTCAAAGAGAGGAGGAAAGGGCTTTTTGGCTGGAGGTCAGCATGTGGGTCGAGGAAAGATGGCAAGAACAAAAAACTGAAAAGATTGGTTTGGAGCAAAAGGAGAAGCTGATGAGAGATGAAGCTAGAGAGGTAGGCTGGGCCTTGTGCGCTGCGATAAATAACTTGGTTCTCATCTTGAGAGTGCCAGGAAGCCACTGGAGAGTTATAAGTGGGCTCTGGGACATGATCAGATTTTGAAATGATCACTCTGCAGTGGAACAGCTGAATTGGAAGGAGTCAGGGTGGGTGTGGCTAGAACAGTCAGAGGCTTCTGTGGGTAACATGAGGGTAGGTTGGACAAATGTGGTGGAGGTGATGGTGGTGGAGGTGGTGGTGGTGATGGAGGTGGTGGTGGTGGTGGAGGTGATGGTGGTGGAGGTGATGGTGGTGGAGGTGATGGTGGTGATGGTGGTGGAGGAGATGGAGGTGATGGTGGTGGAGGTGATGGTGGTGATGGAGGTGATGGTGGTGGATGGAGGTGGTGGTGGTGATGGTGGTGGAGGAGATGGAGGTGATGGTGGTGGAGGTGATGGTGGTGATGGAGGTGATGGTGGTGGTGGTGATGGAGGTGATGGTGGTGGAGGTGATGGTGGTGATGGAGGTGATGGTGGTGGAGGTGGTGGTGGTGATGGAGGTGATGGTGGTGGAGGTGGTGGTGGTGATGGAGGTGATGGTGGTGGTGGTGATGGAGGTGATGGTGGTGGAGGTGATGGTGGTGATGGAGGTGATGGTGGTGGAGGTGGTGGTGGTGATGGAGGTGATGGTGGTGGAGGTGGTGGTGGTGATGGAGGTGATGGTGGTGGAGGTGGTGGTGGTGATGGAGGTGATGGTGGTGGTGGTGATGGAGGTGATGGTGGTGGATGGAGGTGGTGGTGGTGATGGTGGTGGAGGAGATGGAGGTGATGGTGGTGGAGGTGATGGTGGTGGTGGTGGTGGTGGAGGTGGTGGAGGTGGTGGTGGTGATGGTGATGGAGGTGATGGTGGTGGAGCTGGGGGAGGTGATGGTGATGGTGGTGGTGGAGGTGGTGGAGGTGATGGTGGTGGTGATCGTGGTGGTGGAGGTGATGGTGGTGGAGCTGGTGGAGGTGGTGGTGGTGGTGGTGGTGGTGGTGGTGGAGGTGGTGGAGGTGATGGTGGTGGTGATGGTGGTGGTGGAGGTGGTGGAGGTGGTGGTTTTGATGGTGACGGTGGTGGATGGTGACAGTGTTTGTGCTGGTGGAGGTGGAGAGACATGGAAATGTGCACAATATTTAGAAGGTAAAATGAACAAGATTTAGTGATTCTTGGAAATCACTTAGAAATGGAGAATGAGAAACACGAACAAATCAAATGTATTTTGTAAAAAGTCTGGTAATGACCTTAAGTTGCTCTTGGTTTAGTTGAACATGCGTCTTTGTTAACCTGCTTTTCATAGTGCAGTGTGACAATGTGCCTCAAACAGTAGCATTCAGTCTCCAAAAGAGCCACCACCTTGCACGTGTTCTTGATTGCCATGGGTGGTGAAAGATGGCTGCACATTCTTTGACAATCTTTTCATCGAGAGATGGGGTCTCTTTCCCTTCCCCTGAGATCCAGGCTGGCCTTTGACTGTTCTGACGAACAATTTACGGGAGAAGTGATGTGCATAACTTCCTCCTGAGGCATCTTGCCCCTGAAGAGGAGTCAAGACTCTGGTGATTGATGTTCCATCCAATGGCCTGGTCCCTGAGGGTGCCATGATGCCTTGTCTAGTCACTGAGCGTATGTAAATTACTCAACTTGAACAGTCCCCCCCATGGAAGAGATTAAATCCCAACGAACAGAAAGATACATGAGAAGCAAGGGGCAAGCATCTGTCAACAGTGCTGTTCCTCATCAACCCTCAGCTCATGAGAACGATGCCTCTTAAGTGACTGTTCAGATTGTGGAAGCATGTGCAATTTTAGGGCTGCACAAAATGGGTAAAATAAGTTGACGATTTCATGTGGTCACTCTTAAAAAGTCTGAAGAGTTCAGTTATGTCATTTTTGTTAACATTTTCATTGTAAAATGGCATTTCTTCCCAGGATAAAAGCTCATTGAAATGATCCCTTCCTAGGAGCATACGTGCAAAGTTTACACTCTGCTAATTTTATATCTCATTAAAACTTAAATGCATGAAGACATCCTTTGGAATAATTAAAGACACTTCAGTAGAGGCATAGAAATGGGTCCGACTACATCCGAAATCAGCGGAGATGGAGCCAGGGAAATCAGTATGGCATTATGTCATTTTACAGTAATTTAGAAGAAAGCAGAATTTGGCTTTCAAAGAATATACTTTTTCATTTGAGGTAAAATAAGGTGCACTCTCCATTCAGAATAAGTGCCCCATTCATATGTATGAAGTACAATTCATCTCCAGGTTGTTGAGAGAAAGCAATCATTTAAGGGGCACTGCTGTTCCCTGGGAAGGGAGCCTCCAAGACAGTTTTGATCCATTGATGAGTGCTGTCTAATACGCTCCCCGAGGTACAGTTTCCCTAAATCGATTAGACTTTTACAGTCTTCCAGGATGTGCAGTCTGGAGATGTTCCATCACGCTGTATTAACTTGACAATGTAATTTACTGCTCTCTTTTTATTTTCATAGGAAGTACTAGGTTTGACCTTGAAACTCTTAACCACACTTTATAATCCTCAGCCCACCCTGGCATAGAGGGCCCCCTAAGAAAGATGCCCTGGCAAGATTTGAGTCTGTAAAACTTTGGATTTGAAGGACTGAAATAGGGGAGGTATTGGAAAGTAGGGGTCCTGGTAGCTTTGTCTGGACGGACAGGGTCACGTGAAGTGGGGAATCGAGTCACAGGTAATCTAACAGCTACGGCTGACTGAGCTCTCACCTTGTGCCAGACACTCACTTCACAGGATTATCCTATTTACTCCTCATGAAGTTGACATTATTTTTGTTATATGGATGAGGAAACTGAGGCTCAGTTAAGTAACTTACCCAAGGACACCCAGCTACTACCTGGCAGAGCCTGGTTTCAAACTCAGGTCTTTTTTTTTTTTTTTCTCATGGAAAGACATTTTATTTTAAATATAGCAGTGTGTACATGTCAATCCCAAACTCCCAATCTATTCCTCCCCCCAACTCTTTCTCCCGATTAAGCTCATTCTCTAAATCTGTGAAACTCAGGTCTTTTTGACTCAAAAGCTGGAGATCGTAAGCATGATGTTGTAAAGGCTCATGCTGGAATAAAATCTCTGCTTTTGAGGAAAGTAAGGTGGCTTGGGCTGTGCTTGTCCACTGAGCGCCTTTGTATATCATCCCTTAATCTTTCCTTCACTTGTCCAAAGCCAATGGCTGAGCATTTCCTTCCTGGGTTCTTCCCTAGGAAGACCTGGGGGCTGAGGACAGTGTGCCAGGTTTCATTTCCTTCGCTGGGGATACCTATATGTCTCCAGAGCAAGAAATTAAAAGGGGCTGAAATGGTACCTCCATGCAAACCTCCCGGATGCTGAGCCCATTCAGGGCCGTCGTTTTGCTTCCCTGGACCAATCGGTCCAACTCAACCCCCAGGGGACCCCTGAAAGCGCCTGACTGCAGAGAGCAGTGCCTTTGGATGGCTGAACTGAGATCCCAGAGACCACGTCACAGGTGAACCGTCAGCAGCCCGTGGTGGATGCAGTCTTCGGCTGGCAGGAGTATTGCCCAGGCTCATGGTTGGTGCTGCCAAATTTGCTTCCTTCTGCAAGCCATAAAGGCTTTTAATTATTGAAGAGTGATTCCTGCGTCTGGCCAATGTATCAGCCTCCGGCAAGAATAAAGAGTCACCCAGCTATGAATCCTACCTGATCCCTAATAAGAACAACCTAAACGACCCCAGTGCTGAGGAATGTTCTTGGTTGGGCACCAGCCAATGCAGTTGTGGGTTGGATGACCCCAGGTGAAGACAGCTACTGCTTTCCCCGGTGGCGGCCCTACGTGGGCATGGAAGGCAGAGGCTCCCCAAAGGCGGATGTTCACAGGGCCATGCAGGGCTAGGAAGCAGACAAAGATGGTTTCCAGTGGGTCCCCAAGCGATCCCTCCCCATCTCAGGAGCAAGCTCACTCCCTCCAGGCAACCAGGGTAACCCTGAAGCCCTTATTCACCCCAAGGACCAGGCCCTGGCATTCTACAGGGGTCCACGGCAGGGACTTGGAGCCAGGATGCCTGGGCTCAAATCACATGATAAATAGCCCAAATGCCCAGCAATGGATGAATGGACAAACTAATTGTGGTATACCCACACAACAGAAAATTATCCTTCACAAAAAGGAATGAAGTTCTGGTACATGCTACCGCGTGGGTGAACCTCAAAAACTTTATGCTAAGTGAAAGATGCCAGATGCAAAAAGTCATGTATTGTATATGTCCATTTATATGAAATGTGTAGAATAGGGAAATCCATAGAGACAGAAAGCAGACTGGTGTTACCAGGGGCAGGGGGTGGGGGCAATCAGGAATAACTGCTTGGTGGGCATGGGGTTTCCTTTTGGGGTGACGAAAATGCTCTGGAACTAGATAGAAGTGAGGGTTGCACAACAGCGGTGATGTACTAAAGGCCGCTGAATTCCTCACTTTAAAATGGTTATTTTGTGTTATATGACTTTTAGTCCAAAAAAGAAAAAAGCAAAACAAATCAGATCATAACAATCCATTAAACAAGCTGGGGAAATGTTTTGTCTCCCAGCAATGGCCAGTAAGACACCTTGGTTCAGGTTCAAGACCGGGCTGGGTTCTAGGGAAGCCATTGCATCCCCGGTCAAAGTTCAGACAGCTGAGCTTACGTCTGCTCCCTATTTCTTCCTGCCTTGAACATGGCTGCACTGTCTAGAGTCACAGGAGCCATTATGCGGTGATGGGGCTTCAGCATGAGGGGAAGCCCAATAGGACCTCGGGGAGGCTGGCCCTGCCTCTGTGCTGCTGAATCAATGCTAGTAAGGACACCTCTTGTCTTTTTGGTGTTGAGAAGAATCAATTCTTATTTGTTTAAGGCACTCTTAAAAAACAACAGAAGCAATCATCTGGAGAGCGCTTGCTGTTGGGCCCTCGAGAAACTCGCAATATGGCGGGAGATGGATCTATAAATGAAAACAGGGGTCCCCCCCTTATCCGAGGGGGATATGTTCCAAGATCCCCAGTGATGCCTGAAAATGTGGATAGTACTGAACATTATATAGACTATGTTTTTTCCTATACATACATACCTATGATAAAGTGTAATTTATAAATTAGGCACAGTAAGAGAATATCCGAATTGCCAGCATTGCTACTCTTGCGTTTTGGGGCGATTATTAAATAAAATAAGGGTGACTTGAACACAAGCACCGTGATGCTGTGACGGTAGCTCTGATAACAGAGACGGCTACTAAGTGACTAACAGCAGGATAAGCTGGACAAACAGATGATTCACGTCCCAGGAGGAACTGAGCAGGACAGCGAGAGATTTCATCACGCTACAGAGAACAGGACGCAAATGAAAACTTAGGAATCGTTTATTTCTGGAATTTTCCATTTGATATTTTTGGATCGTAGTTGACCATGCAGTTGAAGCCAAGGAAAGCAAAACCAAGGAGAAGAGGGGACAGCTGGGTGGCAGTATCGCGTGGTAACCACTATACGTGAGTTATGGTCGGGGATGCTCAGGAGCCCAGAGAAGAGGCCCCTGAGCCTCTCGCCCAGGTGAAGGGGTGGGTCAATCAGGGAAGGCCTCCTCCCTGGGCCTGAGTGGGCAGTAGTGCTTGAGGAGGAGAGTCATGGGAGAAGTAGGCTGCTTGGGGCAGAGAGGATTGCGTGAGAAAAGACCTTAACTGGCGTGGCCTCTGCAGGGAAGTTATCAGCGGTTCGGCTTTGCTGGAAATGCAGTGTGAATGGGATAAAGAAAAAAACTGTCATCATCCGTGTTTGCAATCTTCAGACCTCCCTCCCCACTGACCTTGCCGTGCTAACCTGGCAAGGAGTAGAGAGGACAGGGTAGGACGCCAGGGCTGGCCACACTCTTCCCTGGAGAAAGGAGAGCAGGTGCATTGTAGGGAGAGGAGAATAAGGGGGTGACATTTGAGAATTAATGAGGGAGAAAAGGAAATGAGATGAGCAGCTCCCATAAGGATGAGGGCTTGTGGTGAGAGGAAGGGAAAGTGGGTTTTTAGGACATTCCTCCATGTGTTAAGACCGTCCATAAGATATTGCCAGTAAAGACTGTCATGAGAGTTCTGTGCTTCTGGGAGGTTGGATTTTCTGTTGGCTGTGCTGCTGGCTGTTGGAGCTTAGTCTCCCTTAAGGCAGGAAAAAGAAGGCTGGATTTGCCTTGAGTTACAGTGAGGTACAAGGTAGGGGATGGAGATGAGGTGGATGGATAGAGGGTCACACCATGACCCTCTTGGGTCATCTCTTGGGTCTTTATCCCGGTGGCAGAGGGGGACTTTTGGGTCTTGGACCAATTATTTATTTCCCCTAAAGCCGTTACTTCTTCTATAAAATGGAGGTCATAATGATACCTGTCCTAGAGTTTTGTTTTGGGTACTACACAAAACCACACATAAGAATAGACCTAACAAATTTCCTGGCACAGAGTAGGCTCTCAATTAATGCTTATTGAATCTGGACCTTTATCTGCCCTACGTCCTATTCATCTAAGACCAACCCTCTCTCTAGAGCTGATCCAAATCTTGGATCACGGTATCCACAGGGTGTGAGTAATGTGGTAATATCATGTTTCATAGCAGCCTTTGCTCCTTGATCCAAAGGAGGGAGCAAACTGGACATTTTCGCGGGCAGAGGAGAAATACACACACGGTCTATTTCATTCCAAGGCTCTGATCCTTGAGGTGGCTCTTTATGAGATCAAGGGCCTGAAATGAGGAACAAAAGGCCCAAGGGACAGAGATTAAATAAAAGAATAGCAAACATGTACTGCATGTTTACGTGTCTCTGCACAGTATCTCCCTTAATTTTTGCCATAGCCCTATGATGTAGATATTTGTTTCAGCTCCTCTTTACTGATAAAGAAGCAGCCCAGAGAGGTAAAGTAATTTGCCCAAGGTCACACAGCCAAGGAAGCAGCAGGTCCAAGACTTGCTGAGTCCAGACTGTTTGCCATCAGTCTGAGCTCCTGAATCATCTCTCTCAGGAAAGCCAGGAAGGCTCTTTGCAAACCCTGGTGGAGGAGTGAATATCCAAAAGTACATAAAGCACAGTCATAAACTGACCTTGAAGGGCCCGATGATGAGATTCTATAGCGTTACCATTAAAAAAAAAAGAGGTATTTATATGTTCATCCTCACCCTCATAAGCCATTCTGTTCAGATGAATTAACTGTGCTCAGCAATGCAGAGAGGCAGGGAGCAGCCCCATATCAGACGACTCTGCGCACACGCCATTTCTCTTGCAGGATCAGTCTTGGAGGGGTTTCTTGCAGCCAAATAACTTCGAGTGTGACCACTGCAAAGTGCAAACAGGATTAAAAGGAAAACATCTGTGTTTTGCAAGGCTGCTCTAACTCAAGACAAACAAGCTGTGTATATACCCAAATGCTCAGTGACTTTTGCTGAGGAGAGGGTTAATGACCGTCTGGGCGTTGATTAGAAGAGATGCAGATAATACTCTGGCATCCTCATGCCTGAGTCTTTTGGGTGGCCCAGGGCAGGAAGACATATGTTCAATTCCATAATGTCAGAGGAACTTGGAGACCATCTTTTTTTTTTTTTTTTTTTGGTTAAAGTCAGTGAGTCCTTATTACATTTCCCTCCTGGGATGAAGTCTTTGGGGTTGTAGAAATACTCCAAATATGTACTACTATTTTATTAACGAGCCTCGGATCCCATACAGGGCTCTGAACTTCAAACAAAACTAGCCAGGATTTGATCTTCAAAAGAGGAGAGAGGTCCCTATTAAGAGGCTTACATGCTTCAAGCTATGTGTTGGGTCCAAAAACGTCTAATTTTTGTGGGGGAAAAGAAAACTTAATTACCAGTGAATGAAGCAACTCTCAGAACATATGGTTTTCCGTTTTGCCAAGATTCAAAGCCAATTTGTCACTTTATTATTATCATTGTTGTTAATCTTTACTTGAAAGATGTGCTAAGCCACTCAGTAAGTCCCTTTCTCGAGGACGCCGAAGCTGGAGAGTCTCTGGAAGGCAAGGCCTAATGGCGGGCTGCAGATCAAAACAACATTTTTGTCATATATCAACATTAAAGGGTGACTGTCAAGTATGTCCCAGGATGGCTTTTTTCCCTCCTAACAAAGAAATAGCCACTTTCCTTTGTTTGGAAAACCTACTTTGATGCCTCAAAAACCAATTCGCTTTTCTGATTCTGATTTTGTTCTTTTCCTTTGGCAGCTGTGTCCTGCCTGCATCTGCACCACTATTTGGAAGGGGTGTTTTCCTCTGTTTATACTCCCATGTTTCAGAGAAGACGTCATGGCTGAAGGAGACGCAGTTTGAGAAAAGGCCTGTTCGGCGAGCCAAGGAAAACAAGTCTTTAAAATCTCGCTAACACATTAGCTTTGGCGTCTTTAAAACTCATTTTTCTCCTCTTTTTGTCTTTCTCCAACATGGCTGTCCGTGAACTGTGTGGTCTTAAGAGTGACCGGGGCAGAGATGTGCACTGGAGCCCTGTCACCCGCTGCTAGAGGGTGTCTGTTACAAGATTACTGCCCTCCGATCTAAAGGGGGTGGTTTGAGTTGGACGGGGGGCCGCCTGTGTCTATAGAAACCGCCTGCAGTTGGGACTCTACGTGTGTGAGACCGGACGTTTGAGAATTGTTAGCCTTGACCAGAGCGTGGTGAAACAGAGCAGCCTACTTGGGTGTGGTGAGCAGGGTTTTAGGGCCGATGAACGGACTAAAGGCTTTATGAATGACCCTCTTACACTGTTGACACACAGGTGATCCCTGCGTCCTCAAATGGTACAGACCAGGCATCTTTTCCGAGTCCTAATAGTTCCTTCTATTTTATAAATGGCCAAATCGAAGCGCATTAGTGCTCTCAGGGGGCTAAGTCTTTAAATGCCTCCTGTACCATGGCCTCAAAGGCCCCTACCTCCTTCCTAAATGGGCCTTTCTGCAAAATCCTAGTGCACTTGGCTGCACTGTCCTCACTGACACCACAGCAGCAGCTGCTGAATATTTTATTAGTTGCTGTGCGAGTCCGTGCAGTCTGCATCTGGATGTCATCTTTCCTGGTGTGACACCCTTTTCCTTTAAAGGAGCCACCACTGATGATGCATTGAAGTCCATTTAGATAAGAGGACTCAGCCGGGCTCCCAGCTAAGCTGCAGAACATTCTCCTTTCTGTGAATAGATCTTTGAAAGTTTGTGCAGATTTGGTAAAAGGGAACACTCCCTTTCGAAGGAGGGTTTCGCTTTCATGAAAACTCCTGTCTATCCCCAGTTCCCTTGCAGCTAACCCCAGAGAAGAAATTTCAAAAAGAAAATGTGAACCCAGGGGATTCCAAAGATTGCCTTTCAAAAGACACTGATTTCTAAGACTACTGTCCTTAGGCTCTTGTTTTAGAACTAAGGTGAATTCATTTATTCCTTCAACAAATGTTTATTTAGTTACTACTGTGTCAGGCACTAAGCAAGGCACTGGGACTCAGCCCTGAAGAAGAAGACACCCACCTTGCTGTCAGAGAACAGAGGGTCCAGTGAAGGATTCATTCATTCACTCATTCACTCATTGCACACTGTTTATTGAGTGCCTACTATGTGTCTGGCATTGCTCTAGAGACTAGGATACACAGTGGTGGACAAAACAAACAAAAATCATTCCGGTGGGAGATAGACATTTTTCAAATAATCACACAATGTGTATAATTATAAAATGTAATGAACACAATAAAGAAAATTTCTTGAAAATGCCTTCCCTGGGATTCTATACCCAGCTAAACTACTATCCAGCACTCAAGGCTAAACAGAGACATTTTCAGACATACAACAAATAAGAGAGTTTATTATCAGCAGATTCTCAATACCAGAGGAAGCAAACAAAGAAGAAAGGCATGAAAAATGAGAAACAGCACAAAAATTCATGAAATACATTGGAAAATGCAATGAACTATTGCTTTTTTAAAAGTGCTATTTTTTTTGTTTTAACAGAGAAAAATTAATAAATTTTTTAATGAAAGTAAGTGAAATAGAAAACTGGGATCAAGCAGGAAGTATTTTTTTTAAGCTGACTTTTTAATCAAACAAAATAGACAAGCCTCTAGCAAGATTTAAAAGTGGATCAAAAAGGCATAAATAAACAATAGGTATAGAAAGGGGTAAACAAACACAGATACAGTTGAGATTTTTTTTTAATCAGGAGGATACAATGAATAACTTATGCCAACAAATTTGAAAACTGAAATGAAGTGAATCATTTTCTAGGAAAATATAGACTACCAAAATTGATTCAAGAAGGTTTAAATACACCAAAACTATTAAAGAAATGGAATCGACAATCAAGAATACTCCCACAAACCATACCCCAGACACTGTACACAGGCAAAAGGCCTGGATTCTGTTTTACAGGTGAGTTCTAACAAAACTTCAAAGAAGAGAGAGCCCTCATCTCATAAAAGCTATTACAGAGACTAGGAAAAGAAGGTAAGCTACTGAAACAATTTTATAAACTTAGTGTAATCATGATAGGCAAAGCAGATACTCATGATGCCACAAGCAAAGAAGGTTCAAGCACTTTTGTTCTACCAGCCAGTGCCCTGTTTGTTATCCTATAAAAGGAGGTGTCAGTTACCTGGCGTGTAAAAAGAGTCAGGAAAAAAAAGGTGGGTTATCACTGGTTGCCGCTCACGCTAAACCATGTGTTAAAGTGAGAATTGTGTTTACTGTGGAAAGACCGGGATTTCTCAGACGAGATGTAGGCAAGACCATTGCAGAAGCTGGAATTACAAAGATGAGGTCTACCATGTCCATTCTGGTTCATGTAAATGCAATTGCTAATAATATCACATTAAAAATGAGAGACCTGGGACTAATGCTAAACCCGATGGGATCCCAGGACAACAGGTGTAAACCAGAAAACTTAGATCCCATACTAATAAGAGATCAGTAATGTTTGGGATATAAAATCAAAATGCAAAATCAATAGCATTTTTCTATAACAATAGAAACCAGCTAGAAAATGTCATAGAAGGAAAAGACACACAAAATGTAATAGAAGTGACTTCCCTGGTGGCGCAGTGCTTAAGAATCCGCCTGCCAATGCACAGGACACGGGTTTGAGCCCTGGCCCAGGAAAATCCCATATGCCCCGGAGCAACTAAGCGTGTGCGCCACAACTACTGAGCCCGCGTGCTGCAACTACTGAAGCCCGGGCGCCTAGAGCCCATGCTCTGCAACAAGAGAAGCCACCGCAATGAGAAGCCCAGGCACCACAACTAAGAGTAGCCTCCGTGCCGCAATTAGAGAAAGCCCACGTGCAGCAACGAAGACCCAATGCAGCCAAAATAAATTAATTAATTTTAAAAAAAGTAATAGAAGAAAAATACAACAGCAAACAAATGACTTACACCAACTGTGAATAGATAAATTTTACAAAAACTTTATGAAGAAAGTACAAAACATGACCAGAGGAAAATTTTTTTTTAAAGCATGGATAAATCATATAAAAGGCTGGGAATCTTTAATGTAATAAAGATATTAATTCTCCTCCAATTTAATTTATAAATTGAATTCAATCCAAACAGGAATTCTCAAGGAACTTTCCCAAACTTATTCAAAATGTCATGTGAAGGAGAAAAGGCCAAGAATAGTCTACAAATTTGTTGATGAAAGGAAATAAATAACATGGAACTTTCCCTACTAGGTATCAAACAGAGCTTTGGGGTTTAAAATAGTGCAATAGTAACACAAAAATAAACTGATAGGGCAACGGAATAGAAAGGAAGAATAGAGACAAATCAACATATGTGGAAACTAACTAATGTTCACATCAGTGGGGAAAGAATGCAGGCCAATTGATAATCCATATAAAAATTAGTTGCCTCTCCACAATGTATACAAAAATAAAATCCTGATGGACTAAAGACTGATATGTAAAAAACAATATTAGAAAACTCTTAATAGAAAATATAGAAAAATATTTTTATGGCCTCCATGTAGGAAAGGATTTCTTAAGCAAGACACAAAAAAGTATAAACTGTAAGGGAAAATATGGATGGATAAATTTGACTACAATAAAACAAAATCTCTGGACAACAAGAGACAAAGTGAAAATATAAGACACGGATGAGGAGAAGTGATAACTGATTAAGATGAAGTTTCCAGAATACATGAAAAATTCCTACAAGAAAACAAAAAACTCAATAGAAGGATGGACAAAGAAAATGAACAGATAATTCACTGACAAGGAAAACTGAATAGCAAATAAATATATGGGGAAATAAAAGGTCAGTCTCACTAGGAATCAGTCAAATGCAAATTAAAACAAGATACTAAAAAAATATATATAAGACAATGTTTCACACCCATTAGATAGGCAAAAATTTTAAAGTTTGACAATACTCAAGAGAGTCAAGAATGGAGAGAAACACAAACTCTCATATATGCTATGCAAATATAACTTGGCACAAGCTTTGAAAGAACATTTGGCGGTGTCTTATAAAACTGGATACGGGCATGCCCTACCTCCCTCCAGGTCTGCTTCCAGGTGTGTGCCTGAAATGTTTTCACCAAATGTGTGGTTATTTCCCTCACACCAATCAGTTCTCCAACTCTCTGATACCAACTGGGTGTCCTATAATTCAATTCAGTTCTGACACCAACTACCCAGCGTTAGTGCAGAACCCCACCGGTGAAGGGCTGAGTCCCTCAAGACGGCCCCCACCCACTTCAGATGCCAGTCACAAGTTCCAGGTTACCACCTGTACTTCTGACCCACTGTCTATAAACCGGGGGTTCCCGTGATCCCCTCCTCAGGTTCAATAATTCACCAGAATGATTCACAGAACTCAGATAACAGCTTTACTTACTGTAACTGTTTGTTATAAAGGATACAACTGAGAACAGCCAGATGGAAGCGATGTACAAGGCAGGGTATGGGGGAAGGGGAGCAGAGCTTCCATGTCCCCCTCTCTCGGTGCACTACCCTTCTCAATGTGCTCTCCGAAGCTCTCTGAACCCCATCATTTAGGGGTTTTATGGAGGTTTCATTACATAGTCATGACTGATTAAATCATGGCTATTGGTGATGTGACTCAATCTCTAGCCCCTCTTCCCTTCCGGGAGGTCCGTATGTAGGGGTGAAAACTCCAACCCTCTAATTACTTGATTGGTCCCTCTGGCAACCAGCCCCCATCCTGGAGTTATCGAGGGACCCACCCTGAGTCCCCTTATTAGTGTAAACTCAGGTATGGTTGAAAGGGGCTTGTTAGGAATACCAAAAGATGCTCCTATCATCCCTGTCACTCAGGAAATTCTAAGGATTTTAGAAGTTCTGCATCAAGAACCTGGAACGAAGACCAAATATGTATTTTTTACTGTATCACCATGCCTTACTGAAACTCTCACACAAGAGCACAGTAAGACAGGTCCAAGATCATTCACTGCATTATTGCTTATAATAACCCCCCAAATTCTACCAGTTAGTAACGACAATGAAATGTTCAGCTGGTAGCAATAGAGACCTATCTATGTAAGGGTTTATTTTCTCAGATTGAAAGAAAAGCTCAGGGTTGGGGTGAAGGCTACACAAAGTCACCAGCGACCCAGTTCTCTTGTGTCTTCCTGCTTTGTCAGACTTAGCAAGTGGCTTCCATCCTCACCATCACCACATGGTTTAAGGTGGCTGCTGGAGCTCCGGCTATTAAGTTCACATTCCAAGCAACAAGAAAAGGGAAGGGGAGGAAGAGCAAAAGGGCATGCCCCAGCTTGTCCCTCTTTAAAGGAGTCTTCTCTTAAGTACCACCCAGGAACCCCTGCTTATATTCTAGTGGCCAGACCTGGGAGCAAGAAACGTGGGGAAATCTATCCTTTTAACTGGGCACATTGCTACTCTGAATAAATGTGGGGTCTGTTACTAAGAAAGGAAGAAGGGGCGTTGGGAAGCAATCATCAGCCTTTGTCACTCAAATGTCTATCTTTAGGCGAATGGACAAATACATTGCAGTATATTTTCACAATGGAGTACTATATAGCGGTTAAAATGAAGGAAATAGAGCTACATGAATCCATATGGATAATCCCCCAAACAAAACCTCTTGCCTGAAAAAAAAAAGATTGCAAAATGATTCAAACTATATGATAACATTTATGTAAAGTTTAAAAGCCTACAGAACAATACAATGCATCTTTTATGGCTATACAAAATACTTATGTTGGGAAGATATAATGAATAACACTATAGGCAGGATGGTGCTTACCTCTGGAGAGGGAGGGAGACAGGGGGATTAGAAACAGACATATCAGAGACTTCATTTCTACCTGTAATTGCTTTATTTCTTCAAAAAAAAAAAAAGAAAAAGATTTGGAGGAACCAACAGAATATTAAGTCTTGTTAAAGTTAAATTGTGAACACACAGCATTTAAGCTATCGTT
Organism: Eubalaena glacialis; assembly: GCF_028564815.1. Classification (NCBI taxonomy): domain Eukaryota; kingdom Metazoa; phylum Chordata; class Mammalia; order Artiodactyla; family Balaenidae; genus Eubalaena; species Eubalaena glacialis. The sequence continues at coordinate 92,582,106 of NC_083728.1, read as the reverse complement.
CCTCATACAATTCTGTATGTGTGATGTTTTTCATTGTATATGAACTAGAAGGAGAGAGAAATTATATAAAGGCATAACTAATGAGGTGTAACTAACATACAGTGAATTAACCCATCTCAAGTTTACAGCTTGATAAATCTTTACAAGGTAAATACATCCAGAGCACAGTATAGAATCCAGCACTGCAGAAGGTCCTCCCAATGATAGATCACCTCAAAGAATAACCACTGTTGTCACTTCCATCACCATCAGTAAATTGTGTTTGATTTTTTACGTTTGTATCAAGGAATCATGCCGAATCCTACAGGATATTCTCTTTAACGGCTGACTTCATTTTCTCAGCGTTATCTGTGAGGTTCATCCTCAGGCGCTGTTTTCTAAAATTCCTCGGTGCTGATCCAATCAGAAGGCAGGGGTTCCGTGTTAACGTGAGGAAGAACGCCACTGTTCACTTCCTGGGCCCTGCAAAGCAGCGGGAGGTAGATCTAAGTTTGGGGTGGTTTTCAGAATCCTTCTGTACCTGTGGCTGTTTAGGGAGCTGGTGTCCCGCCAAAGGCTGTAGGTGGATTTGACCATGCTCCCAAACCCCCTCCCGGCCCTCCGTTTCCTGTTCCCCTTGCCTGATGTCTGCTTTAAATAAAGTAACAACCAAGTGTCAGGGACTGAGGGAGAGGCTTGGGAGAGCTTCCCATCTCAGCCTTCAGACAGCTCACCAGGGATGTAAAAATAATTAAAGCTGCAAAGGGAGATGTAGATGTTATTTTTAGACATATGTCCAAGGTTTGCCTCTCTTCAGTGCCCCAATCAGATCCCTCACTCGCAGCCAGAGTTTTTAAACGTTAACCCTTTGCGTCATTTTGGTCAAAAATGTTAACTTACACCACAGAACTCGGACGTATGTTATTTTAAAAGGGAGAGGCTTCAGATGCATGCTGGTGGGGTCTCGCAGCTGGCCTGGAAGGATGCAGCACTTTGACGTTTCCTGACACGTGATCTGTTTCCTGGTGTTGCACGTTGGCGGGCTGTGCTCCATCTACCTGCTTCCAGGTGTGCAAGGACCATCCAGATGCTGCCACTGACTGTTCAGTTCATTGGAATCTGTCATGGAAATTAATGGACTGATGGAAGTCTCTGCTTAAAACCAGAAAAATAATGGAGGTTGGTGTGAAACACACGTACACACACACACGCATATGCACACACTACACAGAGCCCAGCAGAATTCTACTTCTATTTTAAAGGAGTCATTTTTCACTTCCATATTATCACTTTGCTTTGTCTGCAGCAGTGAGGTTAATCAGAGTTATGTACACTCTGTGTGGTTTCCCTTGGAAGATGGATCGCCACGATGACAGTCTGAATTTGATCACCAGACCCGTTACCTACATGTTTAGACCCCATTCCTAACTCACCGAAAGAATCTATACCATGATGGTTTTGTTTTTGCACCAAACAAGAGCATGGCACTGATTATCTAGGTAAAACAGGGCATCTTCAAGCTCAGAAAACTCTCCCGGTGAGGACAGAATTAAGAGCCTCATCTGTGAGTGGGAAATGCCGAACTGTGATGTGGACCAGGAGGAAAAGGGCAACATTTGCTGCCTTGGTGAAGCCGATTTGCTATCTGTACAAGGGCGATATTGAGCTTATTTCAACAAAGCAAAAATGTGGTAGAGTTCATTCCCCATTTGGTTTAACCCAAACTGGATGGTGTCTATTGGCTTGTTATTCCTCTTCGACTCAAGGGACAGGAAAGAACCAGGACTCTGGAGGAAGGAAGGATGGAGGATCAGCGAGGCGCTGATGAGATGCCAGCTGAATTACAGAGAGTCTGTCCAGAAAAGCGGGGAGTTGGCGTGCTTGAGGATTCAGCCAAGGAGAACAGTGGAAACCAATAAATTATTTTGGCTGCTGAGAATAAAAATCTGTTGGTGGAAAAAGCACAAAGCAGAGTGACTGGGAAGGAAGGAAAAGTGTGTCGAGTTAGATTTCACTTTGGTGCCAACACCTCTAAAGTTGTAGGAGATAGCTGGCGCGGTGGCTGTGCACGAATCCTCGTTGGCGGTTCCCTGGGGCCACCCGATGCAGTCCAGCTTTTGTCTTTGCCACCTGGAGTTCAGAGAGAAAAGCTCCTTCTTAAAACTTGAGCCACTTGTACATTTATCACATCTCGGATCTTCTGGTTTGTGCCCACACCACGGATTAACAAGCAACAAAATGCCATTAAAAGCTAAAAAAAAAATTTCTTTTTAAACCCTCGGAGGGATGCAGGCACCTTTGCAGAGTTATCTCTGAAGGAAGTCCGTGGACTTCCAATCTTGTCAAAACCACTACTAATTAATACCGTCTCACTTCCAGCTGAAAGCAAAACAATTCACAATTAAGTCAGGCGGCCTAGGCATAATCACTCTAACACCTTCTATGTATGTTTTGAAACGTGCTCTCACATTTCATGATCCGTTTATTTTACAAGATGGGTAAACAGCAGACAATTATGGCGATAATATGGCTGAGGTGTTTGGTTTTTATCTCTTTGCAGTAAATTGTGGTTGTTCAAGCCTTCACAGTACTGGTTTCTAGGCCTCTCTCAATTTCTTCCTATCATCTGACAATAAATATGCATTAAAAAAAAGTTATTTTATTATAATCACATCATCTATTCAAATAGCAATACAATTAAAAAAATTTCTTGGTAGGCACGACTGAATTAAATTAATTATACTAACAAAGATATTCTATGGTATAGGCCTCTGAAAATAGAATATTAAGCATATTAACTCTGTCGTATATCCTGTTGTTCTGCATAGGCAGAAAGTGCTATCTGAACAACTGGGCAGGCAATTTTGTTTTTGAAAGATGCTATCAAAGGACACAAGGATTTAATTTCAGATATTTTATTAGAAGGCAGTTGTTCCACATGTGATTCTCGGCACAGGATCGGGACCGATAGGCTTCAGAGATTCCCAAGCAGTTGGAATGAACATTAAAAATCAAAGCCAGGGCAATGGGAAGAATTGGACCACGGAGAGCTTCCTAGCATCTTAGACCTTTATCTTTCTCTTTATTGCTCCTTCCCTCTGAAACGTCCTTAGTCTACCTTTGCCAGAGTCATTCTCAGACTTAAGAAAAAGGAGTCTGGTAGGGCTGTTTGCAGAGGTCCAAAAAGGATTAAGGTTTGAAGGTGAAAGCCCTGTTAGGATAACCTCCCTCAAAACTCTCTAAACAGTTGACAGTAATATCCTCAAACCTTTTGCCCGTCGGCTCTCTCCTGGGAGTGGTCTCAAAACGTTCTTGAAAAAAAGTGTTTCAAGAAAATAGGCAATCTGTTAGTGTGATTTAGAGATTACTTCCCAAATTCTCCCCTCCGTACAGCGCATCGGGAAACTGTGGTGATGTCACAGTGAGCCTTCCTCCACTGTGACACGAGTGGTCTCCCATTAATTAGGTTACAGAAATGCAGAACCAAACTGCCATTTGGGGAGAGTAAAACGAAATACTCCTTTTTTTCCTACGTCCTGTATTTTGAATGCATTGAGCATGGCCACAGCCAAAGCCATCCTTTAAGACCCTCTGACATTTGAAAGTAAGAAATCTGGGGTTTAACTTTATTCTGAAGCCTGTCTCCCTTGTCCACCAACAGTACTCTAAATTTTACAAAGTGTCTTTGTAAATATTAGCTCATTTGTTTGTGACCAAGATCCTTAGCAGTTGGCAGTGGTGGTGGAGGGTGGGTGGGAGGCATGCTGGGCTTGACTTATTTTTTTCCATTGTAACAGGAATTGAAGCAAAGGGAGATCTAATCATTTCGCTTTGTAGAACTGTCTCTGCCCATCTCTCGCCCTCTCCATGAACTTCAGATCTGTGTCCAGCTCCTCAGACCCTCATCATATTTTATTTGGGTGTTAGTCTTTATGGCTAATGAACTTTCCATAGCAGTTCTGAGGGCCCCCTCAGAATGCCAGGAGTTGACCCCTTCCTGCGGCTCTGGGGATCGCCCGTTCTGAAATGTGATCTCCAATCGTTAGCACGGATAGGGGAGCACATTCACGCTGCAGAGCTAGCACAGCTGTTTTGTGACTCATGGGAATATCATATTTAGCATGTTTTCCCCAGTGAAATGTATTTATTTAGATGACATGTAATACTGTTGAAAAGCCCAGCCTGCTTTGCTCTTACACTCAGCCTTATGGAAGAGAATGGAGAAGTGAAAAAGGCAGAAGGAGCTCATTTGGCAGAGCCAGCTGGCTGGAGAGTCCTCTCGGGCCATTCATGCAATGAGCTCACACTGGAGATCTAAACAACAGGGAACTCGACGCTGGGTACTGAACTCCAGGGCACAAGCTAGAGGAAGCAGCTTTGTAGCCAGCTCATCCAAAGCATTTGAGGCTCACAACTATTGCCACTGGGCCTGGGAGATCGCTGATCGCACACAAGCATCCTGGAGAGAAAAACACCGTCATCTACCACTTGAGTTGGTAGGGCATTTTGAGGAGTGATAGCAGCATTACGGCCTTTTCCTCTCTGTAGGTCATCCTCTGGAAGGTAACAAGGCTGTTAGCACTTGAACAAGCCAGATGGCCCACTCAGCAGATGGCAGACCCCCCCCTTGACCCAGTCCCCCAGTTCAGCTGTTCCCAGCCTTGGCATTACTGTGCTGGAGCTCAGAACGTCCCCCAAGCATAGGGAATGTGGGGGAAACATGGATATGAAATTAACGTGTAAGTGACGGGTGACCTTCCCATGCTGTTTTTAAGGTTCCTCTTGGTGATGTCTGAAGCATGGTGACTTTTCCAGAGCAGTCCAAGACCTCCCATTTTATTAAGAGTATCACCTTGAATGTGCTCACGTTCCATCTCGCCTCCTTCCTTCCTGCTCACCTGCACAGAGTCTTGAGATCTTCCTGTTTTCCTGCCATCAATTTCCAGCCCTTGTCCTTTTATCTGCTAACCCTGAGCTTTCTCTGCCGTACACCCTACCCACTTCCTGCAGGCCTTGCAAAAGAATATTAAACACAACTGGGGCTGGTGCTGATCTTTCAGGAGTCTTGCTGTTTACACCTCCCTGTGGAGAAAAGCCTCTGTCCCTTTATTATTGGCATATGTTCCCTACTCTCTATCATTCCCTGACTGTGTCAATATAGCCCCATCTCAACTGGTCAGTGGCTCAATTATTTCAAAAGGTCTTTAGTGAATAAAATTCCTTGAAGTCTTGAAAGTTTATGTAGGTGTTTTTCGAACCTTTGTAGCAGCAAAATCCTTAATTACCCTGCTGTTGTGCCACCACTGGACATCTAGAAGGGTGTGAGTGTATTTATCAAGACCAGAAAAGGCACTCAGTCAATGGGTAGCTGATTTTGAATAGTAACAAGGAGCCCAGGGAACGGTGCAACACAGAAAACAGCCCTTTCCTGCCTGGGTCACCTTTCAGTCTTTGCAGAATTGGCCTCAGATATAGGCTATAGGGGAGCTTATCTTTTTCATAGGTCACCCTCCATCTTCCCTTTTCAACCCACTCCCCTGTCCAGAGTCCTGATCTCCAGCTTCTGGCTCCCTGCACAGTCAAAGTCAGGGAATATCTGTTCTATCCTGTAGGGCAAAAGAAAGCATCACAGTTTTCTGTGGGTGTAGTGATGATGGTGGTGATAATGAGGAAGATGATGGTGATAATGAAGATCATGATGAAGATGGTGGTGATGGTGATGATGGTGGTGGTGACAGTGATGATGGAGATGATGATGCTTGTGATAATGAAGATAACAATGGTGATGATGATGATGATAATGACGGTGGTGGTGGTGGTGGAGATGATGTTGATGCTGATGATGATGTGATGATGGCATCAGTAGCTAAGAATGCAAGGCACTATTTTTAGCAGTTTGCATTTATTAACTCGTTCAATCCTCAGGACACCCGTATGAGCCAAGTATTTTTTATGATCGATTCCATTTTACAGGTGAGGAAATTGAGGCACAGAGTTGTTAGGTAACTTGCTTAAGGTGACAACAGCCAGTAAAGGCAGAGCTAGGATTTAGACCTAGGCAGTCTGCTCCAGAGCTCCTGCTTTCAGCCACTGCACTAAAGGTATAGACACTTCAGACTTTGGGGTGGTAAATCTAGAAGCAAATGAACTTGTATTAGTATTATGTCGAGCTATCATTAATTATGTTAAATGACCCCACAAGCAGTGAGGATGGGATGTGAGGAGAGGGGACAGAGAATCCCACCATGCCACACATTTTCTCAGAAAGAACCTTAGGTAGAAAATAAATACAAGCAGAGCTGTTTGGGAAGAACAGGTAAGGAGGCCTGGAGTCTTGTTAAAGACCTTCCCAAAGACCCTCCAGAGTGGCTCTGAAGTCTTTGCCCCCAGATATACTAGGCGCTGTAGAACTCAGATGAAAAAAAAAATCCCTTGGTTCCAGGTGTAGTCAATATACTGGCCACTGCTTATTACCTACCTGCTACCTGCCAGGTACTTTTTAAAATATGCAACGTGTCTTGTAGCACAAATTCAATTCTACGGAAGTTGCAGAAGTTGTCTTTGGATGTTAAAGGAATCAATTTAAATCCTCAACGCTGCTTTTGGAGTGAGGTGTGATTATCCTCATGTTATAGGTAAGGAAACTGAGGCTCAGTGCAACCAGCCCAAGTTCACCTGGTCTAAATTGGTGGCAGAGCTGGGGTCGGAGCCGGGACGGCGTGACTCAGAAAACGTACTCTCCCCCGGCTAAGCGGGCTGCTGGCTGTACATCACCGCATGGAAACGAGAGCCTTCAGCTCTCTTTGCGCATGCGCCAAGTCGCCCCCTCGGCCTCGGAGGTCTGCAGCACAGCCCTCAGGTGTGATTTCTCTGGGCAACACCTGGGTGGCTGCCCTTTCTCCCACACCCTGTTCATTCCTTCCCCTGTGGGTTATTTCCGAGTCCACAGGCTTCTCTTCTTTATTCCAGTCGCCACCAGCTTGGTCCAGATGGAGGCTGAGGGCTGACTCCTCTGTGCTGTAATTCCCCGGGCCCTGCCGTGCCGCTCTTACGGCCGGGGTCACATCTGTGAGCTGACATCCTCTCCAGCTCAGCGGTCCCACACTCCTGCCAACCAACCACCCCAATTTCATCCATGAGCTCCTGCAGCTCTCTCAGGTGGATGCCATCTGCTTGCAGTAATTCATCTGCCCTTACTTCTCTCCAATCTGGCTTAGAACTCCTGGTTCAATCCTGGTATTGACCACGGTTTGATCTAGTACCTGTCTGCTGTAGAAGCCATTCTAATAGCCTCTGTAGACCAAGGCTGGAAGTCCATTCAACCCGTTAGTTATTTTCTTTTCATCCTTTCCCCTGTCGAGAACATCTATTAGTCATTCCATCATTTTCAGAAACGAAGCGAGCAACGGGGTTGGTGGTTTGCACCGCCCTCCTAGCAGGGTGCTGTCCTTATCTGTGATCAGGAAGTTGTGTTGCCTAGTGACTGAGAGTATCAACTACGGAGTCATACTGACCGGGGCTGAAGCCCTGGTCCCATCACTTCCCATCTGGGGAGCTTGCCTGGCTAGTACCACTTCTCTCCCTTTAGGGAGCTACACCTCCACACTCCATCATGGTGGCTGTGCTGGGGTCACCAATCACAATACACAATCTCCTTGGCTGCAGTGATTGGTCCAGGGATGGGTCAACCAGAATCCTTCCCTGAAGTTTTCCAAGTAGAGCCTGCTGGGGAGGCCATTTCTACACATATAATCCAGAGCTGCTAAGGTCCTTCTCTCATTTCTCCTGTAGGGGTCTGTCTGAAGCAGGTAAGTGTGCTGCCGACAAGCTCAGAGAATGAGAATCAAGAGATGGGGAGGAACTGGGAAACAGGGAGTGAGTAGGAGAGTCTGGCCCCTCTAGAGCTCAGTTTCTGAGGTCTCCAGAGCCAGCAGCATTACCTGCCCTTCAGTTACATGAGTCAATGGATCCTTCTTTTCCTCTTGAGCTGGTATGTGTTGGGGTCCTGCTGATTGCAGCCAATGTGTCCAGACTAATCCAGCCCCCAAATGAGTTTCCTACTGAGTCTCTAGAAGTCTTTCCTCTTTAATATCATTAAAAGGCCACTTTTCATGGGATTGGTATGAGGGTCTATTGCAAACTACACAACAAAATCCTGGAGGCCCAACTGTGTCTGGCTATGCCTCAGTGGATTCTCTACTTCCACCTGGGCAAGCTTTTCTTTCTCTTTCTTCTTTTTCTTTCAGTGATCCAAACTACTTACAAAGCACTTTTGTACCTTATGCCTCCTTAAAGGCTGTCAGCCACTTTTTGAGATAGAAATCTACTCATTAGGTCAACAAACCTACTATGTCCAGTTGTTGTTCTTGGCACTGGGAATACACAGGTGGATAAGACAAAGCTCTCACCTTCATGAACTTCCATTCCAGTGGGAGAGAAAAACAAGTGAATAAATACACAATATGATTTCAGGTGGCAGTAAGTCCTATGAAGACAAAATAGATCAAGTCAGAGAGCAACTGGGGGCTTGGATGCCATTTTAGACAAGGTGTTCCTAGGTGATTGTAGAAGGCCTTTCTGAAGAGTTGACATTAAACCAAAGACACGAATGAACTCAGGGAGCAAGCCACTGGGAAGAGGATTCCAGGGCTGTGTACAGCATGTCCATCGACCCTGAAGCAGGAATGAGATTCCTAATAATCTAAGAAAGCAAGGCCAATGGTGTGAAAGTCGGGGGGCAAGTCTGGGCGTTTATTAGCCCATATAGTACCTCCATGTTAATTAGAAAAAGGCATCCTCTTCTGGGTAGCCTAACACCAGCCGTCATTGTGTAGGACACAACCTGGACAACTGTACCTGGCAGTCATGAAGGAAGTCTTAGGAGATAAGGTCACAGAGAAACAGGAACCAGATCATGTAGGATATCTCAATACATTGGATCTTACTCCAAATCAGCACTACTCAAGAGAAATAAAACATGAGCCAGCCACATATGTAATTCAAAACTTTCCCATAACCACATTAAAAAACAAAAAAGAAACAGGTGAAATCACTTTAATAACATTTTATTTAACCAATCATACAGAATATTAACCTTTCAACATGCAATCAATATAAAAAAATAATGAGCTATTTGAAGTTCTTTTTTCATACTATTTAAAAAAATCCAGTATACGTTTTACACTTATACTTGCACGTCTCAACTCAGGTGCTGAATTTTTATCATAAATACTTGATCAGTGTTTAGATTTCATATGCGTACAGTGAGAAAGTAGATGCACATACCCAGGTTGTCCCAAACACGCTGGAAAGGTTTTCTAATAACTGAATTGGGCATCAGTTTTTAAGCTTAAATTAATTAGATTAAATTAAAAATTGACTTTCTCAGTTGCATGAACCACACTTCACGTGCTCAACAGCCGCCTGTGGCTAGTGGCTGCCATACTGGACAAGGCAGGTCTAATGCTCTGGGAACCACTGTAGGCTGGACAACAGGCAGGGACATGAACTTCCTGACCTTTAAGAAGGATCTTTCTGGAAGCTATGTGAAGAACAGCCTTGTAAAGGGCCTAGAATGGAAACTGGGAGACCAGCTGTAACCGTCCAGGTGGCGGATGAGGGAGCCTTGCTCGAAGGTGGTAAGGCGGTGGTGAGAATGGGCAGGTTTGGAATATATTCCGAAGGTTGGGCTCATAGTCATCACAGGGGGAGATGGAGAATGACTGCAGGGCAGACTTTCTGGGATATTGATGAAGCTCAGCCTTCCGGAGCCCTCACTTGTGTGGGCTTCTCTCCAAGGCTCGGGTTTTGTGCTGTGTGTGGTATTTGTCAACTTTTTCAAATGTGCTAATTTGTGATGATTTTTTTTTCTCATTCTAAATAAATATTCACCTTTGTTCCTGATTTTATTAATAATCTTCTTTTTTTCTTATTCCAGATTGAATAAGCTTCAAATCCATTAAGACCTGGATCAGCCTCTACTCTAGGATGTACTAGCCCATTTTGAAGATGAGCAAACTGAGCCTTGAAGAGGTAAAAGTGACTTGACTAAAGCAAATTGATCAGCTCTGATTGCATGTTTTCCTGTAATGAGGCACTTTTCCTCCAGTAAGTTGACTTAAGACAATGCTCTGGATTTATAGAGTTATTCATTCTTTTCAATGTTCCCTTCATGTTTTCTGAAAGCCCACTTTTGACCGTATGATCTGTATCATCTTTCTGAAAGGAGCAGGTAAGTAGGCAAGCTAATTCTTGGGTATGTGCTCCCCCCACTTTCCCTCAGACAATGAATTTGTTCTATGATTAGGAAGTGGTCTAACCTGATGGCTAAAATGGGATTTGCAGTCAGGTGCCAGGTGTTTGAACCCTGACTCTACTGCTACCTCACTGTGTGACCCTGGGCAAATCACTGTCCCTCTCTGAGCCTCATGATGGTAAAACATGGATGGTGGCACCTACTGTACAGGGTAGTTATGAAGGTTAAATGAGATGCTCCATGTAAAACAGTAGCCATTTGCCTTACAGGCAGTGTACTCATTAGTTAAATTGCTGCTATTATTATTACTGTTTTTATTAGTCTATTTTTTGGTGCCTTTCCTCCATGGCTTCCTGGTCCAGTCACTGTAATCAAGGCCAGGATCCTAACCCATCTGTGCCAGAAAAGAGCCAGTCAGCCCGTCAGCCCTTATAAAAACTTGATCTTTGCACCCCCTTAACCAAGTGGTCAAACTTTGCGTCACCAGCGGTGGGAGAGCTTGATGTTGTGTGCCCTGATGAGATGCACTGAGACACCTATATCATCTGTGTTCTTGTCAGAGTGTTTAACCTGAATGTCATCATGAGGAAACAATCAGCAAATCCAGAAAGTTCTAAAGGACAACCGGCTTGAACTTTTCCAAACAGTTTCTGTCATGAGAAACAAACAAAAAGAGGTGGGGGACTATTCTAAATTGAAAGAGTCTGGAGACACAGAAGAACCACATACCATAGGCTAACCCTGATGGGTCCAGGTTCAGGTGAAACAAAACAGCTACAAGAAAACATTCAGGGAACAAACGGGGAAATGTACTAGGTAACTGAATTAATGTTAGTTCTTATAGGTGTGAGTTGGGATCAGGGCTATTACCAGTAAAACATGGACAGGAATACCTCCTGTACAGGGTGGTGGAGAGGATTAAATGAGATACTCCATGTAAAAAAAATAGGAGAATGTCTTTATTTTTAAGAGACGCATGATGAAGTAACTGGTGGAGGGCAGGGTGATAGGAATGGTTGCTCAAGGAGAGAGACAGAGATGAGATGGGGAGGGAGAGAGAGAGAGAGAGAAGGAGGGAGGGCAAGGGAGAGAGAGTTAACACAGATAAATCTAGCAGAAAGCTACATGTGTGTTCATTGTACTAGTTTTTCAACTTTGCTGTAAATTTGAATTTTTTTCCAAAAAAGTAAAGCCGCTGACCTTCAAAGCCATTGACCTTTACTTTCTGTTCAGTAAGATATTTGGCCTACCTATGCAGGGCAATGGAAGGTTTCCATCAATACCAGGTCTAAATTGGCTTCTTTGCTAATACTGTTAATGTTGCTCTCTAATCTTGGTCGTCCCCATCCAGGGCATGGCTGTGTGTGGGTGGGTGGTGAGTGTCCCAAAGCCTTATCACGTGAGATGGAGTTTCCACTCACTGGGATTCCCTAGCACACCCTTTTCCAGGTGAGTCCAGGGGCCCCACTGCTATCTGCGTCATCCTTCTTCAAGCAGCTTTTCTCCTCCCCTCTGCTGTCTCTCTCCTTCTTGTATCATTTTTGTCCTGGAAGCCCATCTCATCAATTGTTTCCCTGCCACTGGGTCTCCGAGATGCCAGCTACATTAAGATCTCCATTTTCTGCCAAGGATCCATATGAGCTGTCTTATTATGTAGGCTCCTGGCATTGGGATATATAATCTGGCTTTGTTTATTTGGCTGCCCTCTGCCTATATAATGTCTCATTCGATGGGTCAGCTTCTGTCTCTTCCATTTATTCTTTTTAAGAAGGTTACAAGGCTTTGCTCCTGGCCTCTATAACAGAAGCCTCGTCAATCTTTATCACTTTCTGGCTTCCTCCCATTTTATTTTCAGTTTGGAAAATCCAGTAAAGGAAATGGTGGACCTTTTAAAACTCCTGTAATAGAACCTTAGTTAGTTGAGCTGTGACAGCAGGAGAATCATTTGTATTATAATTAATTGTTTCTCTGTACATATCCTACTCTAAGCTATAAGTTCCTTGAGGGCAGGGGCTGTGTCTTATTCCCTAACCCCAACCCTCAAATTGTGTCTGGTACCTAGTAGGAACTCAACAAATGTCTGTTGAATAAAAGAAACATTCCTATAGCTATAATCATAACCCCTTGTTAACTGGACAATCATTCAGAAGGAACAAGCCATTTTCCCTTAGACATCAAAAGGCTAACAATTCAGAAAGACCTCTCTGCCTTTTAAATCTTCAACGCCATCGTTAAGCAAAGGGAGTGTTTGCAGGGGATTTTTCTGGGCTCAGGGCCTGGGAAAGAAGAGTGAAGGATTCAATACAACGTATATTTATTGACCTGCTACTGCCCAAGGCCTCTGCTTTCATTCAATAAACCCTATTGGGAGCCAGTGTTCCAGGAACTCTTGAGGACCAATGAAAAAAAGATGAAGAGCCATTGACTGCTCTTAAGGAGCTCCCAGTATCTTAGGGAAGGAGGACCGAAGTACACAAATGCTAATCAGACAAGACAAAGAGAAATAAGTGCCACGAGAAGAAAGATGAAACATGACCCAGAGTCCTGCTTCTGAAACGATTTCAAAAGCTCTCGGGATAAGAAATCGGCAAAACAGTAAGAACAACAATATTGGTGGTTGTTGTAATTACAGAGCATTTTGACAAGATGTAGATTCTCATCTACCATGAAGCATGAAACAATTCCTCATTTCGTAGAGGAGGAAACCAAGGCTCACGGAGGAACAGTGACCTGGTCCAGATCTCCCAGCCAGGGGGTGGCCAAGCTTGGACCTCTGCCACTGCTTTTCCTCATTTATCTCTGAGGAATTGGTGTGAGGTGCTGGTTCACAGTAGACTCACCTCTTTCTCCCAAAGTCTGACTCAGTTGGCCTGGGGTCACTGTGTTTCAAAAGCTCCCTGAGTGATACTAATGAGAACCATTGTGTATTAATCATATATTTTATTCTGTCTTTTTGATGCTTTGCTATCTTGGGAACTTGCAGACCCTGGAGGGACTGCTCTCCCAAGGTTAACCAATTCCTAGCGATGGTAAACAACTCCCCTGTGAGCGTGCCTTTCATGTGCAAACCAGCCAACCCAGAGCCTACACCCCACCCCCTCCTCCATGGGGCTCCCCCACTCCGGGCCACTGTCCCTCTGCCCTTATCACCCAGGGCAGGTACCAGACAACCAGGGATGGGCCCTGTGCCCCTGAACCCGCTGGAATGATCCAAACCAGCCGATCCTAAGCCTGCCCACCCTGCCTCACCTGTTTCTTTCCTAGACAATAACGATAAAGGCCTTTGCTACGTTTTCCCCTTCTCCCTCTGCCTCCTGAGCGGCTCTGGTGCTTCCCTGTGCTCCCCCATCCCCCCTTGGCATTGGCGTGCCCCTTCTCTTGGGAACTGTGAGTATAAAAAACTGTCTCTCCAATAGCAGTTGTCTCTGGATCTGTTAGCCTTGCCATACCTAAATAATAGAAACATCTTCTATATTTTAAGAACAGTGATATAAGGAATGGAAACAATAAGGGCTTTGCAGATCCCCAGGAGTTGGGGATCACCCCATTGAGAGGTCTCTTCTTCCTCTTCCCCCCAAACAGAGTGGCTTCCCTATTATCTAGTTTACAGAGTAACCTTTTCAAACATCATTCAGGTCATGGCTCTCTCTGGGTCAAAACAATGCCACGACTCCCCAGAGCCACAGTTGTTATGGCCCCCTCGCCCTGTGGACCAGCTGACCTCGCCCTGGCTCACTCTTTTCCACCAAACTGGCTTCTTTGCTGCTCCTGGAACCCTCCAGGCAGGCTCCCTCTTTATAGCAATTCCCTCTGCCTGGAACACTTTTCCCCAGATAATCCCCACAGCTAAGCCCTCCCTCCCTGTGGTCTTTGCTGAAATGCCATCTTCAGGGGGGATACCCTGTCTTCTCTGTTCTACCTTTTTTCCCCCATCACACTTATTACCGTTGAATATAAGATGTAATTTATTATGCTTACTGCTTTGTCTCTCCTCTCCTCCCCTCCCTATCCTTCTGCGTGTCAGCCCCGCAGACCAGAACTTTGCTGGCTTCCTTGATATATTCCAAGGACTCAGGAAAGGGCATGGCACAGAGAAGGCACTAAAATGATTATTTGTTGAATGAATACATTTCCACCTAAGATTTTGTTGCACAAACTTCCTTAATTAAAAGAGTTGGCAAATGACTTGCCTAGATCTCTTTGACCATCTTCAGACTGAGAACCCCCTGGATCTGCAGGGCAGGGGTAAAGGGTATTTGTTAAAATGTCAAGGTAGGGGGTGGTCTTCTAGCCAGGACTTTGAGGACGGCCAAGAGAATGTCACTTCTGCTCTGGGCAAGATGGTGTCTCAGTTATAAATAGTAATTATCTTCGAACACCAACCAAAGGAAATGAAAGATCTTGGGGGAAAAGCGTCATTATTCTGATGTAGGAAATCGAGCTGATGACATCTCTGTTAGGGAGTAAATGAGTAGAAGAGGGTACACATGGAAATAATATTTTAGATTTTCAAAGAGCCCTTGACAAGTTTCGGCACCAACATCTATTTTTAAATCTTCAGTTAGCGTAGGATGGGGTGGGCAGTGTGGGATGAGAAAGTGACTTAGAGACAGGGAGGAAAGAACAGTAATGAAGAGGCAGCTCTGGCAGGAACAGTGTCACCTGCTGGGACCCCAGCGAGGAGCCCTGGAAATGGTCCCTTGTGGTGTTTTTGCAAACGATCTGGAAGAAGACGTGCCCAGTGAAGTCAGCTCTTGGCAGGTGACCTTGGACCTTCCTGGGTGGTAGAATGTCAGGCCAATGGAGTTGAATGGCGGGAGGTCTTCAGGGCTGAGTGCGTGGGCAGGGAAGTGGCAAATGAGCTTCAGTGGGGCAAACCCTGGTCATGCATCCAGGGAAAAGTAACGTGGAGCTGTCAGCCAGGGCCCAGGGAAAGGTCCGGGCAGGCACTGTGCACTAGTTCTGGAACACATCAGGCAAGACACAAACAGAATACTGGATCTTCCCAGGAAGGGCATCAGGTCGTTGAAGGACATAGTTCGTTATCCCACTGCTTCGTGAAACCCCTCATTTCCCGCCGTTCTCCCCCCTGTGCCCTACCCACCTTTGCTGGGGGTTCCTTTTAACTTTCCTTGCTCCTCTTTCATAACTCCATGCTTTGGAACGTTGTGTTGCCCTCCGCAGAGAGTATAACACCATCTTGTGAGTTCCTAGTACCCCTGTAATCCTGACGCAGATGCCTTGAGACCTCCCCCGACTATGGGTCCCCCTGTCACTGCTCAGAGTTCATCTTGCCTTCTCTGTGTTCATTCCATTCTCTGCTCAGACCCCTGTTGAAAGTGTGTAAAGATGATTTGCTGAACGTTGGCCTCTTGCAAGGTGAGCTCCTTACAAGTGAGAAATGTTTTATATAGTAGGTGCTCAGTGACTATTTGTGGGGTGCACAAAAAGGAGAGCAGACCTATGCTGTGTATCTCAAGACAGACACATGGAGATGGGAGACGTCCCGAGTCAGCCACTCTGACCCTCGGGAGGGAGGGGCCGCGGTAGGGAGGCAGGTCTCTTCAGCCTGGAAAGATGACGGCAAAAGTGGACACCAGTAACACGTCGAAATCCTTGAAAAGTATAGAGAAGATCAACAGGGCCCTGCTCACCAGATCACAGAATATTGGAAAGGGGAGGCAACCCTTGATGTTTAAGAAAATCTTAAAAAAATTTTTTTCACATAAAAGAAAGCTGCCTTAAATCTTTCTGGCTAACGAAGCATCCTATTTTAAAAAAATCAACTTTGTTTTGGTAAAATTTGCATACAATTAAATACACCCATTGTGATGGCACAGTTCAGTGAGTTTTGACAAATGTATACAACCATGTAACCTATCTGCTTTCTATCACTGTAGACTAGCTTGCCTGTTCTAGAACCTCATATGTATATTTTAGTGTCTAGCTTCTTTCCCCCAGCTGTGTGTTTTTGGGATTCATCCCTGCTGTTGCCTGTATCAGTAGTTGCACCTTTTCCATCGCTGTATAGTATTTCATTGTGGGGCTACGGTACAGTTTGTTTATCCATTTAGGTATTGAGGACATTTGAGTTGCTTCTAGTTTGGGTCTATTTTGCACGAAACTGCCGTAAACATTTGTGTCCAAGTCTTTTTGTGGATAAGACACAGCGTTCATAAGTAAAATAAAAGAGACAGAATCCCACAGTTGGGAGGGAAAGTTGATAGGAATCTTAACTCTTGCTGGATCCAACCCTCTGCCTGCCGCTTTTCCTTCTCTCTCACATTCCTGAAATCCACCTGCTTGGTCTTCACTTGCTCCACTGACAGGGAACTCACTACCTCTCAAGGCAGCTTATTCAGTGTGGGGAGAGCTCCAATTGCTAGCAAGTCCTCCCTTAACTGAATTTCGACTCACCATTGGATAGGCCCCCCGCAACGGGTGCTGAAATTAAGTCCAATAACTTGTCCACACAGTCGGATATTTAAAAACAGCCACCAGATCCACGTCAAGTCCTCCCCATTTTAGTCTACATGTCCTTTGCCCTGCCAGCATTTTCACTTGAGATTTATGGCTCTAGCTTGCAGCCATCCCTCTTCAGCTGCATCACCAAGAAATGAACACATTGCTGCAGCCGTGGCCAGGCTGACCCAGCTCTGGCCAGCTCGTCCTGCTCTCTGCACACCACACTGACCCCACACTAGCCCAGGACCACCACCACATGTTGCCCACCTCCCCCATAATGCTCACAGGCACCCAGAGAGCAGCCTGCAGCCTTGTCTCACACGTGTTGCTGTTAAACCCGTCCTCCCCATCCTCTCCAGTGGGGAGCAGATTTATGGAAACGATACACTTGAAACTACAAATAGCTTTGAAAATGATTCGGACAACTTCATGGCTGAGAGACTCATAATGGCTTATTATGGCAAACTGGGATGTTCTGTTGCACATTTCATGCTTTTCCAGCTGACAACAGGATAAATAACTGTGTTGGGCTACATGGTTTCTGAGGCCCCTTCCAGCTCTCAAATTCTGTGATTCTTGGTCCTCCCACCAAACGTTCTTCGGTGCCACTGTTGGCCCCAGAATGAAGCCGACTGGGCCAGGAAGCTGACTCAGTTGTAATGGTTTTTGAAAGGAAAAGAAGGGAGAGGAAAGAGAAAAGATGCAGAGGTAGGAAAAAGCAGCATTACTAAAAATTCCAAACATCTCCCAGTGTGAGTTGGACAAATGCTGTCTGCCCCTCATGTGGGAGGAGAGAGCTGCGGGTACCATCTCCACATTAAAACACAACTTATTTTCGTTTACTTATTATTTATTATAAAGAGAAATGTATACAGTCTAGAATTCCTAGAAGTTTTAATGAAAAAGTCACTTATAATCCTATACAGGAATGACCACCATTAATATTTTGGGGCATTTTCTTCCAATCGTTTTTTTAGTATTTATCTGTCTTTACAGCCAGCCAGCCATCCGTCCAAAGTATACCCGTGTTTTCCACATTTAAAAAAAAAAAAAAAAAGAAAAACGACATAAACAATTTCCCCCACTTATCCTGACCATTTTCCCATGTCATTAAGTATTCTTTGAAAATATAGATCTAACAATTTCACAGTATCCCACGAAGTAGATAAGCCATAATGTATAATAATTTCTACTTTCAGACATTTAGGGTGCTTCTGATCTTTTTTCCTATTACAAACAATGCCAAGATAAGCATTCTTTGTGCATGAATCTTAGCATTTTCAATTATTTTAAAGATATATTTACTGGAATGTAATCTTGGGCCAAAGAATATGAACTCTCTCAAGGATTTTCATATACATGTATCACCAAAGTACTTTCCATAATCTCTATGCGACCCTGCAGTCATGCACCTCCTTCATTTAATAACTTTTCAGAATGATGGAGTTGATCAACTCTGAGCTTCACTTCCTAATTGAATAGAACACAGGAGAGTGAAAGGTAAAAACACATAATAAATGTCCCATTTGGGGCTGAGATGTCGAGGAGCACAGGTGGGCAATGATGTCCCTGAAGCAAGACTGTGCCTGTAACCATGATACCTAGTCATTCATTGTATCAGTTTGCTAGGACTGCCATAACAAAATACCAGGTTGGGTGGCTTAGACAACAGAATTTAATCTTCTCACAGTTCCGGAGGCCAGAAGTCCAAGATTGTGGTGTTGGCAGGCTCCTTCCGAAGTCTCTCTCCTTGGCTTGCAAACGGCTGCCCACTTGCTACATCTTCACATGGTCCTCCTTCTGTGTGTGCATCCCAGGTTTCTCTATTTTTTTTTTTTTAAATGACATTGGAGGAGGTCAGAAATGGAGTGACATCCTGCCGAAGTGTTTTTATTTATTTATTTATTTTATTTTATTTTTATTTTTATTTATTTATGGCTGTGTTGGGTCTTCATTTCTGTGCGAGGGCTTTCTCTAGTTGCGGCAAGCGGGGGCCACTCTTCATCGCGGTGCACGGGCCTCTCACTATCACGGCCTCTCTTGTTGCGGAGCACAGGCTCCAGACGCGCAGGCTCAGTAGTTGTGGCTCACGGGCCCAGCTGCTCCGTGGCACGTGGGATCTTCCCAGACCAGGGCTCGAACCCGTGTCCCCTGCATTGGCAGGCAGATTCTCAACCACTGCGCCACCAGGGAAGCCCCCAGGTTTCTCTTTGTGTGTCCAAATTTCCACTTCTTATAAGGACACCAGTCAGATTGGAATAGGGCCTGCCCTAATGACCTCATTTTAACTTAATTACCTCTTTAAAAGCCTTATTCTCAAGTATGGTCACATTCTAAGGTACTGGATGTTAGGGCTTCACGTATGAATTTTGGGGGGACACATAATGCCTAGTAGTAGAAGGAATGGTTGATGTGGAGGGCTGTGTATTTCTAATCTGAAGCACGGCTTTCTAAGGCAGGACTTCTGGCCCTGCAAAGTACCTGTTTTCCAGGTATCTCCCAGAGTCCTCAGGGATTATCTCTGGCAGACTGTATTGTCCAAAATGGCTACAACAGTATTTCCCATCTTGCCTGCTCTTCTGCAGTGTGACTTTGCCCCCCGCCACCGCCATCAAGAGGTAGCATCTAATTCCCCCTCCTCTTGAATCTGGACCAGGCTTAGTGAATCTCAGCCAACAGACTGCAAGGGAAGTGATGCTGCATGCCTTCCAAGGCTAGGTCATAAGAGGTCATGCAGCTTCCAGACACGTGCTCTCAGATGCTCCCTCTTGGAACCCAGCTGCCATGTTGTGAGGAAGCCCAAGTCCTACGGAGGAGCCACATGTATGCAGTCTGGTTAACAGTCCCAACCGAGCACGGCCTGCATGTAATCCCGACTCAGGTACCAGACATTGAGTGAAGAAGTTCCAGTTGTACCAGAAGTTCAGAAGTTCCAGAAGTTCCGGCTGTACCCTGATTAACTTCCTGACCCTCAGAACCTGTGAGCAAAGTGATTTTTTTATACCACATTTTGGGACAATGACACTGAAGCCAAAAGAGGGGCTGTGACATATTCGAAGTTATTCCACTGGTAAATGATGGAACTCGACTAAAATCCAGCCTTCACAATTTTCAGTCCAGAGCTGCTTCCACGATTTACTCTTTAACAAATGTTTATTGTTTACATGAACCACACACATCTTGGGGCACCAGGGAGAGAAAACAGTGACACTTGCATATAGCTCCTGGGTGCAGAACAAGGACCAGCAGATGGACATCACAGAAAGGCTGATTACAATTCAGTGCAAGTGAGACTAGTAACCAGAGCTTTCTCCAAATGGAATGATCTCGTGGGTTGACAGAGAGGCACTGAGTCCCTTGGGCAGACGACTGGACTTAATATGTGTTAAGGTCAGTTACAACTCTCCCATTCAGCTCTGAGATTCCATCACTTCCATGCCTTGTTCCCAGAGGGATTTAAGAGCTTTCTTTTATTTGACTTAAAACTTCCTCTTTTAAACAAGATGCCCTTTAAGGTCCCCTCTCATCAGGTTTCATGATGCTGTCTGTACAGTATTTGTCCTGCCTGCCCCCAAAGCAGGAGACAGCATCAGGACATAGGTTCAAATCCCAGATCTACCACTCATGGCTGGGTACCCCGGGCAAATGATTTAAGTTTACTTGGCCTCAGTAAAGTGCAGAAACACATTTCCTATCACGCAGGGATTGTTGTGAGGATTAAATATAGTGCTTATGTGAAAACCAGGTGGAAAGATGTCTATTGAATCTGTTGCTAAAGTCTCTCCCTTTCTCCAAAGTAAATATCTCAAAATTCCTACACTCTATACTCTCAAAGTCGGCCAATTCCCCTCCTCTTTCCATCCCTAAAATAACTAGGTCCCCTGTTGAAGAGAGTGATGAGAGAGAGAGAGAGAGAGAGAGAAAATAGCAACTGTATCTTCCTTAACTTTCTCCAACAGCTCACCAAGTAGGCTGTGCCCACTGCCCCTGTCCCCAGCCTCCCTTTACAGAGGACTGGATGTCCCTTCCCTGTATAAGATCAAGCCTTCACTTGCCACGACATTCCCAGGGGTCTTCAGGACCCTGAGCTATTGATTACCACTCTCTCCTCCTGGGTCTCCCTTTCTACAGAAAAGAAACTTCCCCCAAGCCCAAATCTTCTTGCCATCTCCTGCCCGCACCTTCACACTAAACCCGTTGAAAATGTCACCTCCATCTCCCACTCACTCCTCTGCCACCTGGGGCTGGCATGGGCTCCCAATGAAACTGCTGTCACAGGTCTGGGAGAACATCCTTGTCAGTAAATCCAGGGATCACTTTTCAGTCCTGAGCTTCTGGACACTCTGTCATCTTTGCCATTGTTGATTCCGTGAAGTCACCCGTCTCCCCATCACTCGGACACCACCATCTTCTCCTGCCTTTCCCCCTACCTCTGTTCCCTCCTTCTCAGTTTTACCCCCCAAATCCACATGTCTAGTGATCATATCTGCGTGAAGATGTCCCACAGACATCTCATATCTAACAGATTCAAAACTGAATCAGGTGTTCCTCCCACCTTCATCCCTGCAATTCTGTTCCTCTACCTGTGTTCGTCACTCTCTTAAGAAGCAAAAGGCTGTTTTTCTAGCTGCCCAAGCCAGAAAACAGGTGTCATCTTTGACACCTCCCTTTCTCAAGTACGGATCCTACCTTCTAAAAACTCCTTAATCTGCCTCCTCTCCCATCCCAACTGTCACCGTCACTTCCTATTTCAATTGCTGCAACTGTCTCCTTGCAGGTCTCCTGGCTTCCAATCTTGCCCCACTCCAATCCAACCCACCACCTGAATGATGTTTCTAAAAATGTGTCTGATTATGTAGTTGCCTGTTATAAACCTTCAGTAGATGTTCGTTGTTCTCATGCTAAAGTTCACACTCTGGGCTTCTGCATGTGGTACTCCCTCTGCCTGGAACGCCCTTCCTTCTTCTCCTGGTTGTTGATTCAATTCCCACTTATCCTTCAGGTCTGCATTTAGACTTGACTTCCTCTGGAAAATTTTCCCTGATTCTCCAAGGTGGTGAGATATTCTTTTCTCAGCTGTTCCCTTAAGTGCTTTCGCTTATATAATTACTGTAATTGTTTGTTTCTCTCTTGCCTAGCACTGGGGCTGGCACAAATCAGGAATTTAATAAATACTTGTTGAGAAGTAAGAATGGATGGAATTACTTTCCAATGGGTCTCCAACTTGAGCATGCACCAGAATCACCTGGAGAGCTTGTGAAAACACAGCCTGCTGGGCTCACCCCCAGAGATTCTGATTGGAGTTTGATCTTGTAGTCTGGGATGATGCCCCAGAATTTGCATTTCCAACCAGGTGATGATAATGATGCTGGTTTAGGACCACACATTAAGAACTTCTGCTTCATACAATTTAAAGCAGTCTGAAAGGTGAAGGACAATTACTCTTAAAGAAGGCTGGTAGAAGTTTTTGGAGGCTTGGTAAATTTCTGGTACCTCTCTTCTTTGCTGCTTTCTTAATAGGAGCATTTCATGAGAGAGTTTAGTCTCTGAACAGATTCTCAGGAAACTGGGTAGGCTCTAAGGTAACCAAAGCACATGCCCTGTAGGGATCAAAGGCAGCACCTGGTGGTTTGTTAATGGGTTGCTAGGCAACGGAACAAAGGTGAGGGTGAGGGTAGGATAAGCAGGTGGTGGAGATTTTCCAGTGATACTAAGACATTCAGAGGGTGTCTATCGGAAGACCATGGAAACCAGATGTAAGGAATCCCCTTGATCTTTGCCTTGATTTGCATGTGGATGGGCACGGTATCCCCATGCGGAGAAGTTCGTGCTGTATGTTACAGCCTCTAATAGGATCGGGGAATATTTTTCTCAGAAGAGCCACTGAGAACCCATGAGGGACATTTCTTAATGAATGATAGGAAAGAAATGACTTGGGCTCATCACCATCTGCTTTTAAAAAATAAGTTCTTTATTTATTATGAAATATATATTCACATTTGAAAAATTTTAAAGTAGAGAAAATCATATAATTCCATAACCCCTAAAGGAAACTTATTAAAGTTTGGCATTCATCCTTTCAGAAAAAAAATAAAATGAACATAAAAGGGATTATTCTATTTATACTTGTTTTATAACTTTATAAGAGAACACTTAACTGAATATTGTGGACATTTCTGTACGGATACTTTTCTTCATTTTTTTAACAGTCACGTGGGATTTTATTGTGTGGATGCACTGCATTGTACTTAACCTTCTTGGATGGGG
Source organism: Eubalaena glacialis (assembly GCF_028564815.1). Classification (NCBI taxonomy): domain Eukaryota; kingdom Metazoa; phylum Chordata; class Mammalia; order Artiodactyla; family Balaenidae; genus Eubalaena; species Eubalaena glacialis. The sequence continues at coordinate 92,559,140 of NC_083728.1, read as the reverse complement.
ATTAGGTTGCTTTCCAGTTTTGCTATTATTAGCAATGCTGCAATGGACAACCTTAAACACACATTTGTGCATTTGTGAGGTGGAATGTCTAGACTAAAGACAATTCTTATTTAAAGTTTAGCTACAGATTGCAGGTTTCTCTCCAGAAAGACTGTTTAATTTATATTTCCACCCATAACATGAGTACCCATTTTCACATACCTTCACCAACACTTGCCATTATCAGTCCTTTAACATTTTTATAAGCCCTATTACTTTAATTTTTCATTTCTTTGGGCACTCTTCAAACATTGATTTTCACTTTGTATTTCTCCCAGACTTGCCTGTTCATGTGCTTTGCCCGTCTTTATATTAGGAATTGTTCATCAATTTTTCATACTGACTTATAAAAGCCATTTGTATAGAGTCTGTTGCTTGTTTCCCTTGACTTTTTTTTTCACGGTGCCATGAGTGTTTTTTGGTTTTTAATTTGTATACAGTTGAGGCTATTAATGTTCTAGGAAGATGCATATTTTCCTTTTAAAATAAAAAGTAAAATTATAATTCCATCTTTAAAAAAGCTTCCCTTTTATTTCATGGCCCATTATGGGCAAAAGAAGAAGGAAGAGAAAGGACAGAGGAAGCAAAGAAGGAATATAGGGAGGAAGATAAAGAAAAGAGAGCTGTATTCATCATGTTTATTAAATTCCCAAGAGACAGGGAGTGATTCTCAAACTTTAATTTACATGTGAATCACCTGGAGATCTTGTAAAACTGTAGATTCTGATGCAGTAGGTCCAGGAAGGGACTGAGATTCTGCATTTCTCACCAGCTCCCAGGTGAGGCTGATGGACCATGGACCACACCTGGAGGAGCTTTTATTTATGACGAGTGGAAAACATCGGCCATCTCAGTGAACAGTCCTAACTCCACTTAAATTATCATTTGTTTTGAAAACCCCTTCTCTAAGCAAGCAGGGAAAACCCTAACTTCTTGTTCTGGAAAATAGTAAACCACCATAGCTCTTTTTTGAAAGAAAAATAACTCTGCTTTCATGGAGTAACATGCCTCCACTTCATGGTCCTTTAAAATACGTATACGGCTAAAGATTTTTAAACACGTATAAAATGCTCACTTCTTGAGACCTTCTCGTTGGGCTGGATAAAATTGAGAAATTAATTGGCCCTTTTGGGCAGAAATATTCCAGCTCTGCGCTGGCTACCTCCTCTCCCCAGCATTATAAAGGGGTTTCTCTGTATTATTTTTTTGAGAAAGAATACCTACAGTCTACACATACTCCCTAAGACAGTACCCTAATGGGTCATGTAAGAGGCAACGCCATCTGGTGTGGAAGAAGTCTTAGAATTGGACTCAGGAGAGCTGGATTCCTGCTCTGGCTTTTATCACAGCTACTTTGCATCTATTAAACTTCCCTGGCTTGGTTCCTTCAACTGTAAAATGAGACACCATTAGATCCTCACTTCCCAGGATGATATTGGAATAAAAAATTTCCCAGAGGTGTCTCCAGACCTTTTGGAGTAACGGTGATGTCAATGCTTCTGTGACAACCTACAGCATACTGGCTTGGCTTTCCAATTTCCAAGCAAGTTTCCATAAAGGTTTCTCTGAACTGCAAAATCAATCCCAGCAAAAGAGGCTCTGGGCATGTTTTGAGTGTCCTGATGTCAAGAAGTTGCCTGAGCCATATCCATGCCTATGCTGTAAGGGCATGTGGGCATGGGTTGCCATTTGCAAGGAAAGTAATGGGTATATGTTTCTAGATGAAAGGAAAAGGTTAAATGTGGACTGGACTCAACTGGTGGGCATAGCAAGGGTGGTTTGCTTCATAACAAGGTGGTATGAGGAGAGGGAAACTAGCATTTGAGTGTGAATTACCTCACTCCTTTGCAACTACCCTGTGAGATGGGAATTATTCCTAACTTTTTACAGGAACATAGAGCCAGCAATTTGCCCAGATTTCACAACTAGGAAGAGTGGAGCTAAGACGTCAAAACCCTCACCCGGCTCCACTGGTGCCTCACCCCCGTCTCTGACCAAAGCAGAGGTGCTCAGCAGTGAAGCCACTTCACCTCTTTTGTCCTGTTTCCCCCACTGCACCTGGGACAGCCCCTTTCACACAGCAGGGGTGGGGTGGGCATGAGTGCGATGCTACCGCACAGGGCTGGCCCACAGGAGGGTTCAACACACCGTAGGCATGGCTCATCTCCTCCTCTAGACTCTCATATAACCCTGCGAGCTAGAAGAGGCCAAGGGCTGCTGCCGTGGAAACTGCAAGAAGACCCCTCCCCCCACCCCCCTCGTCCACATGTCCTTAGGACACCACTGGCCCACAGGGCTCTGCTGTGCTGTTGGAGTTGGTGCAATACGGTCCCAGAAAACACGCTGGCTTTGGGTTGCATGTCACTTCCCGCCTTCCTGGCATGGTGCGGGAAGCAGGCAGAGGTCAGGCCCTGGGGTCAGATCCAGTTCAGAATCCACCTCCTCCAACTGGCTGCTGTCCTCGGTGCTCAGTTTCCCCATCTTTCCTCACCTTTCCTTCACAGGTTCATTGTTCAGACTTAGCAGAGGTTGGGTAGCGCACAGTAGGTGCTCTGGAAGCGGGAGCTGGCTCCCACTCAGGAACCTCGGGCCACAGTGACCCGCTGTCCACTCTCCCGCCTGGGGCAATAAACGGAGTAACAGCAAACCGGCACCCAGTGCTTCCTGGGGAGGCAGCACCGAGCGAGGCGCACGCCCTGACCCGCTGCCATCACCACTTAGTGATCTCACTCAATTATCACACGCCCCAAGGTCAGACTGTGTGTCACCTTCCAGGCCCTCCTCCCACAAAAATGCTGGCCTCCCAGCCTCCAGAGCGCTTAGTTCACCCCATAAACTCCGCTAATGCTTACCACATGCTGCTGAGCTCCGGCGACCGCGCCCACTGCCCTTCGCGGGGGCCCCAGGCCCTGCGCCAGGAGACTCTTCCCACCGGGAGATCCACCCCCTAGAAGACCCTCCCCCAGGGGACCCTCCCCCTAGGAGGCCCTCCCCCTTAGGGGACCCTTCCTCTAGAAGACCCTCCCCCTAGGGGACCCTTCTCCTAGGAAACCCTTCCCCTAGGGGACCCCCCCTCTAGGAGACCCTCCCTCTATGAGACCCTCCCCCTAGGGGACGCTTCCCCTAGTGGACCCATCCCCTAGGGGACCGGCCCCACCCCACAGTATGAAGCGGCCGGCGCTGTGCTCCCCGCAGGCCACCCATGACCTTGGACGCCCCTACAAAGCCTGCGTCCACTCCTCTCAACAGGCTGCAGGTCTGCACCCACAGGTGCCTTTCGTTGTTGGGAATTGAAAACCCGATCAGGCGTGTTTCTCGTTTGCAATCCCCGCAACTTGGCGCGTAACCACGCGAACACGGAGCCTGCCGGTGGGAGGGGCGGCTCCCGCGGGCGGCGGGGAGGGCGGGCCCAGGCGCCGGGAGGGGCTCGCCCAGTGGTCCCGGCCCGCAGCCTGCCTTCCGCCGGGCCCTCGGCCGCACGTGCGAGCCCACCTGCGCGCAGGCACTGCTGGGCGGGGCGACGCCGGAGCCGCCCCAGCGGGAGCAGCTAGGGGCTCGCGTGCCGAGCCGGCGCCGGCCTGCAGTGCCCGCCGTGCGTCCCTAGGGGGCGCAGCCGGCGCGGGAAGCCGCCCGAGTCGAGGCCGGGGCCCGGCGCGAAATTCCAGGCGGGCGGGCGCGGCGAGTTTGAAAACAGTCGAGGGAGTGGGGGCGGGACGTGGGGGGGGGGCCCGTCAGCCGCCTCCCCTCGGCCAATCAGCGGCGGCGGCGGGCGCGGGCGGGCGGCGCGTGCGGCCGGGCTGTGAATGGGGCGCGGCGGCGGCGGGCGAGCGGCGGCGCGCGGGCGGGAGGGCGCACTTTCTCCTCCGCGCGCGGCGGGGGCGGCGGCGTCTCCTCGGCGCCCGCCCGACCCTTCTTGAGACGCGGCGCGGCCAGGGCGCTCCGGCCGCGGGGGCGGCGTGACAGGTTGTCATCTCCCCGCTGACAACTTCTCCCCCGCCGCTCCCCTCAGCGCCCGGCGCCCCTCGTACCTGGCCGCCCGGCCGGGAGGCCACCGCCCGCCGTCCCGCTCACGGGGCCCGAGGCCGGGGCCGGGGGCGGCGGCTCCTCGGCATGGCCGGGGGCGTGCGGCTGGCGGCCGGCGGCGGCGCGGCGGGCCCGGGGCGGCCGTGGGGGTCCCTGCCTGGCCCCGAGCGGCGGCGGCGGCGGCCCCGGGGAGCCCGCGCGGCGCCTGGGAGCCTCGGCGAGGACGAGGGGGAGCGCGCCGGGAGGCCAGCGACAAAGTTGAGCGCGGGCCGGCGGCGCGGATGGTGGGCGCTCGCGGCGCTGCAGCTGCACTTGCTCCGGGCGCTGGCTCAAGGTAGGCGCGGGCCGGGGAGCGGGGCGGACCGGGGCCGGGAGCTGGGCGGACGCGGGCCGGGGAGCGGGGCGGACGGGGGCCGGGAGCGGGGCGGACGGGGGCCGGGAGCGGGGCGGACGCGGGCCGGGGAGCGGGGCGGACGGGGGCCGGGAGCGGGGCGGACGGGGCCCGGGAGCTGGGCGGACGCGGGCCGGGGAGCTGGGCGGACGCGGGGAGGCGCGCCCGAGTGCCGCTCGCTGGACCTGAGCGGAGCCGGGCGCCGAGCCTCCGAGCTGGGAGCCCGTCGCTCCTCTGCGGGCTCAGTGGCTGACTCTCGTCGGGTTCCAGGTGCCGGGCACCTGGAGCCGCTGTCCCAGACCCCGCATCTCTCCGGTCCGGTGCCTGACCCCAGGGGGAGCCCGGCAGTTGCTAGAGCAGAACTTTGGGTGCCCGCGGCCTCTCCCCTCGGCGTTGCCCCCCCGCCCCCCCGTGCTTTTTGTTGCGTCGGTGCTGGTCTCTGAGTAGATGCTGCCCCTCTACCGGTGCCAAATGGCCGTTTGAAAAGGGAGGTGGCATCTCTCCCGAGCCGAGCTGTCCCCGAAATCTGGGTTCTTTTAACGACCCGGCACGTACCCCCTGCCTCTGAGCATACTTCCTCGCTGAAGTTTGCTTGTCTGGAAAGAATAAAGGTGAAAGCAAGCAGCGAAAAGGTGGAAGTAGCTAGCTCCACGCGTCCTTTTGGTGCGGTCTTTTAAGATCCGTGTACCTGCGTGGGCAGCTTCAGGGGAATTGGCTTTGGTGGTCCTTAGCGTCGTGGGATATGGAAGGAGACAGGTGGACGGCAGATGGGAGCCCTAAACTTAAATTAGCCGTGTTCAGTGTCCGGGGAAGGTGATGTGTGTGTAGCGACGGATAATGATTTAAATGGAATCACATCTTAAAGGTCTGAGCTCAGAGCTGTCATCGATAGTTTAACATCCTTCTTTTGTTAGTGTTAACCTAATCGATGTGCACTGAGGTCCTCCCCGCCCTCTCCCAAAGGCTTTCCTAAGTGCCCGCTTTCATGTTTTGCTACATGGAAACAAATTGCCATATTTCTGGTTAATTTAACTCTCCTCCATTACTTGGAAAATTTTCGTTTCGCTTGTTTGTGCTTTTTTGCTTAATGACAGACTTTGGTAGAAAAGCATTAAGTCGTTTTGTAAAATGGGATCTGTAGATTGCCAGAGAAGCCAGGTTTGAATGAAGAAATCTAAATCACTTAGGGATGACCTTTAAGATAGAAAAGGGTGTTTATTAAGTTTTCCTTTTTTCTAAAACAGTGACTTGCACTTTGCAATAAGCCCTGTACATTTATACATTTGAAGATTAGTGCACAAATTCAAATGGTGGGGAAAAAATCTGGTTTTGTTTTGAAGTATGCAGATTTCAACTTTTTATCAGTTTGAAGGCTGTCTGGCGTGTTGCTTTTTACAATTGTGTTAATGAAAATTAATTTTAAAAAAGTACTAAGGCAACAAACTTTGTTAGGCAGGAGTATTTTATTCCTCGTTACCAGTATAAAACATGGGTACCTATTTTACATTTACATGGTTTATAGAGTGAACAGATCTTTTAGTGTAAAATTTCAAATAGGTTGTAACAAATTCTAAATTCATTGACAGGTTTCTGTTCTCTGTGCTCTGTGAAATGTGTAATATATCCATAATTTTTTATATTATATTGAAAATTCATATTACAGGGGAGATGTCACCATTTCACAAAAGCTCATGTATCTTGAAAATGAAAATTCTGGTGCTGCTATAGAGATTTCTCATGGGATGATGAGTTGGTCATATGCATGGGGAAGTATTCTCTTGAATCTTATCAGATAAAATGTAACATTCTAAATGGAATACCTACCACTTGGTTGGAACTGGTCATAAGTACTATATTACTATGTAGCTAGGTGAAGCAATTCCTAATTTCTCTTTGTTTCCTTCTAATGGCGTTTCATGTGGCTAGGCTTGGTCATGATATCTTGGGAGAAAATAAGTGCAATATTAACCAGTAAAAGTTACATAGAGTTACATAGCCCAAGTTATAAGCAGAGTGTGTAATTGACCATTATGTGAAACAGGTTCACATCTTCCCAATGTAACTTTAATAGTCCTGGGTTTCTTTCTACATGGTAATGGGAATTTGAATTATATACTCTGCTTATTAGTGTGTTTGTAACTTTTCTAGATTGCTTTCTAATTGTGAAAGGCAGGTGGCAATGCATGCTTTCGGTATGTTGTCCACTAGGAGCCAGACGTGAGTGTTGTAGAAGGGTGCCTTTTGAGGCGGAGGATGGCGGGATTGCAAGTGTCATGTGTGTGAGACCTGTGGTGCCTTAGCTTTACTGCTGGACTTTTACAGGTGTATTGATTCTGGTAATGTTCAGTACAGCCTCATGTTAAGTTGTATTCATCAGGTGCAGAGGGGTAGGAACGCTCTCAGTTACTGCTTGGGGTGGTTCATAGTTCTTAGTTTCTCCTTTGGAGTTATTTCTAGCCACTTGGAACCATGGTTCTCCAACTTTGGTGTGTATCAGAATTACCTGGGGAATTGGGGGAACCTGGAGAGGGCCAGCTCCTGTTCTTCAGTGAGCCACATGGAAGAAATGAGCTTGCTTCCAGGTGATTCTGACACACACCAGAGTTTGAGAACCACCAACTTGGATTGCCTGGATTTTCCTCATTCCCTTCACCTGCTGATTTCCTGGACCCTCTCTTTCCCAGTGTTTCTCAAACATATTTGCACATTCGAATCACCTGGGAGCAATACCGAAGCTTGGATCTCATTCCCAGAATTTGTTTTAATTGACTTGAGGTTTGACCTGGGCATCAGGAGATTTAAAAACTCCTCAGGTGGTTCCAGTGTTCAGCCAAGTTTGAGAACCATTGCTGTAATCCTTTTTACGTAAGATCACATGACTTGATTTTTCTTTTAACCTTGTTTCTGGCTGGTCTTGTGGTTCTATAGTGTGTGTACCTCCCCCTCCCCCCAATTCCAGTGAGCTTTCTGCACTTTGAGCTGATTTTCACTGGTTCCATGTTCATGATCTCAAACTTTGAAATTTCTTCCAGACTTAATTAGCTTTTCAGTCGCTCATTCTATTTATTCCCAGTGACATTGTTGAGCTCCTGCTTTGTGCTAGTCTGGGGTTTGCATCAGCATCACCAGTGCAATTTAAAAGTACACTCATCTGGGCTCTACCTCCAACCTGGAGGTCTTTGGAGGGAGAATTTGTGCATTTAAAAACTCCACATGTGATTCTTGTATCTTTGTGTTACAGTTTTATCCTTGTTGGCCAATCCCATAATCTCACCCAATTCTCTGTCATCCTTAGCCTGACTTGCCGTGACCTGGACTCCTACCTGGATCCTTCTTCTTGGGCCGATCTCAGCCTTGAGTAAGGTCTTCTAATTAGGCTTCTCTGCCACTGGTTTGCTGGAGAAATCTCAAAACAGTGCTAATTGGGTTCAGTACAGATCTAGCTTCCTTTTGGGCCCTGGTTGCTTCCCATTCTCCCTGCAGTGGTTTGTTTCCCCTGTTCCTCTTACCCCTAGACCCCCTTCTCCTCACATCTTTGTAATTTGAGTTTCAAGTGGAACTTGAGTTCCAGGCTGGCAGCTTCACTAGAGAGTCTTCATAGAGAGTACTACGCTAAGTAAGTGTTCAGGTACTTACTGATTAAATTTTATTAGACCGCTGCATGTTTAACAGATGGCAACTGGCTGCTTGGTTGGTAACCGTCTTGTAAATCTGACAGTAAGCGATTATCACCCTCTCTGCAGTCTTATGTATGGCCACCTGTACCTCACCTTTACTGAGCCCTTATTATGTGCCGCGCACTAAGTGCGTTACAGGTAGGCTCATTTACTCGTCACAGCAACCCCTGAGAGGCAAGTAGCATTTTGTACTCATTTTACCTGTGAGGAAACTGAGGTGCTGAACTGTTAACTAATTTGCTTAAGGCCTCAGGACTAGTGGTGGAAGCAGACTGGAAAGCAGGCTGCCGAATCCACAGTTTATGCTCATAACCGGTGGGCTGGAGTGTCTCCCGTGCAGCCTGTGGCTTTATGTGGGGAGGGAGAGCAATCTGGTCAATACCAGAGGGAAGATGGCAGCTGACGTTTTCCAAATGCTGTATTGAGTTACATGACCTCAAGGTTCGGGTTACCTAATTTACTGTTACCGTAAAACAATAAAAATTACGTTAAACAATTTGGAAAATACAGAAGAATATGCATAGCCCCCTGCATATAACTATCCCTCTCCCATAAGAAAATGACTTGCCATTTTGGTTTTTCTTTTTGAAGAATTTTTTTTTTCTCATAATGTAAATGTCAAATTCCAATTGAGAATGGGGTTGTGGCAGTCAGTTGGCAGATTTGAACTCCCCAGAATTGACCACTAGGAGCATACTAACCATTTCTTTGAAGAACACTTGGAAAATTCTTTTATCCTCACTCAAGTACATGCATAAGTCCTTTAAATGGAAATAGAGAGGTGGGGTTTGTAAGGTACTGATCTTTTGTTAACATGCATTTTATCTAACGAGAGTTAAGTTTAGCTATGTATTGGGATTATATCTAGCCAGGAAGTTTCCTTTGTCGTCAAATATTGGAGTAAAACAAAGTCATTCTGAAAAGTTAAGTGGGTGATGGAGTGGAATCAAACAAGACATTGTAGTTAAATTCTATCTCCCAGTTGCCTTTATGTTCTATCCTTTCTTAAGAGTCCTTGTATTGTTTTTGTTGGGAGACTCAGGACCTTCCTCCAGGTGTCCCTGAGGTCAGAGACCATAATGTCTGCTGACTAAATCTAGAGGATGGAACAGACACAGAGTGAAAACTCAGAAGCTGGATTTTGCCTAGGTCATGACTTAAATTTCTGTAAGAAGTAAGAAAAGCAGCAGTTTTAAGAGTACACCGTTTAAGTCCAAATCAATGAAAGTTGAGTAAAACTGAGGGTGGGGAATGAAAATCAGGTTGAAAGGTATAGTATAAAGAGGAGTTAAAGTAGAATTATCTTTAAAAAAAAAAAAAGTAAAGGTGTCGATGTAAGTTTTATGATCTGGTTAATACAGTAAGCGATGGTACATATTTACCTAATGTAACTGATCATTTTAATACGTGTAGTCTCTTTCATTCTAATTAGTAATTTGACTTCATCAGTTCTATAAGGCATTTTCTTAAAATTTCTCCTCAATTTGTAAATCTCTTTTAATAAAACAGATTATAAATATTTGTACCTATGATCCCAAGAGAGAATATATTTGGTCAGTTGGGACTACAGTGATGGCACCTCGTGTCATCCTTTTGTAGTAACGCATAGAAATTAGTCTTATGTTTTTTAATGATTCCCTGAACTACGAAAGTCTGTCATAGTTTGATAGATACCTACCTGCCAGTTATTGATCCCATACCTGAGACCTGTTCTGGAGAAATACATTATTATTAGTCTTACAGCTTCATTATTTTAACACTATTCTTACCATATCCAAATACAAAAATTAAAAATGTAGGGGAGCACTGCTTCAGGAAACTCTTGTTTCTCTGTTTGCTCTTCTGGTATTTAGGTGGTATGACTTCTGGCAGGCAGCTTCTAAAGCCAGAGATTCACTGCCTTAGCCTGGTTCCAGGCGTCCCATCCCCAGGGTCTCCTGTAGGTGTTGTGGGAATGAGAATGTTTACAAAGCTTTTCTAGAAACAGGGATGAGGTGAATGGAAGAAGCATTGGGACAGTTGTTACTAGACCTGGTTTCGATTTTATTCTGTAACTAACTTGCAATATAAGCAGGTCTGTTAGCTTCTGAGTTGATTTTTCTCACCTGTAAAAGTTGGGGGTTAGACTAGATCTTCAAAATCGTTCTGCTCTGATTCTTTGATCTGTATTTTGTCATATCCTTTCTGCCCTTCACCAAACTCTCTGTGTCTTCTATCTGGTGATTCTATAACTCCATATGTCTTGGCTCTTAGAACCTGATTCTCTTCATTTTACTTTTACCGTGATATTTACAATGTCGAAAACAACGAAGATGCAGTATAACATTTCTCCTTAGGGGCTGCCATCTTACACACGATGTATTTACTCTAGCCTGAAAGTGGTTCATGCTCAAAATGTTAGGTTCTGTAAAATGAATTAGTGCCGTAATTTATCAGTGTAAGCCTGAAGTTTGGGGGAATAAATTTCTTTAAAATGCGAGATGCTTATTTATTTAAACGGCTGGAAGGGAAAGGGCAAGGCCAATTGAAATCTAGGAGGTACTTAATGCAGTGAGAAATTTTAGAAGATATGAAATAGTGATATGAGAATGTTTGTGTTTACCGGACAGTGACCATCAGTAATCGAAGAGATTAGTAGGTGGTGTTCTCTTGATGTTTCCGGAGGCAACCTAATGTTATGTTGGTTAATTGTCTTCATTAGGGACTTTCAGTAAATCAGAAGGTCCTCAAAATTAACAAAATAATTACTTTTCACTTTAACAGGCTTAGCTGGCACTCTGTTGATATACAGACAATGTCTAGTGAAGGTAACAACTATCAATTAAATGATCCAATTTCTTGATAACAAATATGTCAGCCAGGTAAATCTATTAATTTACTGATCTTTGGAGATTAGCTTGTTGAACATGAGCTAAGACTGTAGTTTCTGCAGTGTTTTTGGGTTTGGTGTGTGTGTGCGCATGTGCGTGTTTAACTTTGGAGATGTGGACTTTAGAGAATTGGACTCCTGGGCCCATATCATTACATAGATAAATTTAGCCTTTGGTGCAATGTTTTGTTGCTTTTTCTCCCTTTCAGAACTCTACTCTGTATTCTAGACATGATTCTTTATTGTGAGAATTTTGGAAGCTCTCAAATATGTAAGCTTGATTTTTATGAAGATGAATGATCTCTCCAAGAAAAAGAATACAGGGAGGTAACTAAAGAATGACTATGGCAACTGGAAGGAGGAGTATGACTACTCAGAGTGCCGTTAGTTGCCTGTATTAAGAATTTTACCAAACCAAGCAGGCTAGTAAGGAAGAAGTTAGATTTGGGGTAAGGAGGGATATCATAGCTTATATCACATAGGTATAACCTATTCATATGTAGATAAGGATGATTATATCCACAGGTGTCTGTGGGTTTTTCTCTTTAGTGTGATCCTTAATTTTGTGTGTGTATTTATGGTTTCGTGAAAGAGGGACTATTTTCAAAGCGAAGGTCAGTTCTTTCTTGCCTTCCCCCTAGGTGTTAAACGTGATGCAAAAAGAATAGGAGGTTTTGATTTTGTGTACCGAGCCCTTCTGTACAATGAGTGTCAGTGTTGATTTAATACATGAACCACCAGATGGCAACAGAAAAAGTATTTATATAGGATGTAATCTCTAGTTTCCATAGCTATTTTTTTTCCCCTTCCATGGTACACTGCTTTTCAGCACTTCATGCAATATATAAAATTCTTGTCTATGAGCAAGGTGAGTTTGTAATACCTTACATTGGAAATCACAACCAGGAAATAGAGTAGTGGTAAAGTATTACTAGAAAAAGACATTTTATTGGGGCTTCCCTGGTGGCGCAGTGGTTGAGAATCTGCCTGCCAATGCAGGGGACACGGGTTCGAGCCCTGGTCTGGGAAGATCCCACATGCCGCGGAGCAACTGGGCCCGTGAGCCACAACTACTGAGCCTGCGCGTCTGGAGCCTGTGCTCCGCAACAAGAGAGGCCGCGATAGTGAGAGGCCCGCGCATCACGATGAAGAGTGGCCCCCACTTGCCGCAACTAGAGAAAGCCCTCGCACAGAAACGAAGACCCAACACAGGCAAAAATTAAAAAAAAAAAAAAAAAAAATCAGAGCTGAAAAAAAAAAAAAGACATTTTATTTACATGAGTGCATGTATAAACTGTTCCCAGAGGGAGTGGGTTTCCAAGGATGCAACTTTATGATTTATATTATAGTACAGTCATGCTTTTACTACTAATTTTTAATTCAGTATTTAGCTCTACAGTAAGCTGTGATGATTTGCAGAACATAAAAGAAAACATGGCTCTTACCCTCCAGCATTTTATGTAACACCTTTAAAAGGAGGAGATACATGAGTTTACAAACATTGAACATATTTATATATTTTCTGGCCAAAGGTATTTTTACTTTATGTGGAATTTGTTTTATTTTTGCCGTGTAGGTATGTCCCCTTTTTCTAAGTGTGTCTTCTTGGCTCTTCTAAGGTTTTTTTTTTTTTTTTTCCCCTTTGCTAAGACTCTCTTGGTTGCAAACTAGAAACTTAGTCTGAATGACGTTTAAAGAAAAAAAAAAGACTTTATTGGAGGCATCTTGGGGTATCAGTGTAACAAGAAGAATACTTTGAAACTTGGCAGATGTAGGATTCAGCTCCATCTCAGGGATAACTAGAGCCAAGTATTTGAAACCTCTCAGGTGCTGTCCTCTTTGTCATCATCTCTGCTTCTGTTCCTGTGTTGGGGTCCTTCTTTACTCTCACTGAAATTGCCTTTCTCTTTGTGACTAAAATGGGGCTATTGCCAGTCTTTACATTCCTGTTGCTTCAGATCCTGAAATAAAGATTGACTTAAAGCTTTGGTTGTGAAATTTGTGAAATGGTCAGGTTTGCATTTTAAAAGCATTACCTTGAGAAGAAAAGAGCACTTTGGGTGCAAAATTGAGAAGGGGTTGGGAGAAGCCAGAATGACTACAGACAAGTTAAACTGTGTCATCTGTTGAGAGAAAGTAGTAGCTTGAGCCAGGGTGGTAGGGTTGGAGGTGGAGAGAGGAGGGTGGATGGGTAGGGAGAGAGACAGGGGAAAAGATGGACAGGACTTGGCAGTAGGTTGGATATGGAGGGTGAGTGAGAATATGTCACGGGTGGTATCCAGGCTTCTGACTTGCATGACTGGTTGATTAGGGGAGTCATTCACTGAGGTTAGACCACCTCAGTTTGGGCAGCAAGATCATGATTTTGGTTTTGAATGTATTAATGTGAGGTACTTTTGAGGCATCCAGAGAGACCTGTCAAGAAGATGTTCGGATATATGCATTTTGCAATCTGGGCTTTTGGTATAAATACTTGTGGAGATAGTATAGCATGTTTAAGAGGATGGGCTTGGCATAAAATAAAACTGAGTCATAAAAGCTAGCTGTGCTTCCTTGGGTGGGCTACTTAATCTTCTTTAGGCATTATTTCTCATCCCTGAAGTATAATTGTCCAATTTTACCTTCTTAATAATTGTACCTATTTCATATAGCTATTCTGAGGATCAGTTGATACGATCACGGATAAGGTATGTAGCACCTTGCCATGTACATAGTATGTATCTAGTAAGTGTTAGGTGGTGGTATCGTTGTTTACACTTTTGTGAACAGGAATCATGCCTCATTCATTTCGTCTTTTCTCGTAGTACTAGGTATTAATAAGCCACTAGGACAGAATGGGGAGTGTGAACAGTTGATGTGTAGTCATGTTAATGTGGCAGTGACTTACTGGATAAATTGAAGGAGGAAGAGATTGGATTGATGAGAGTGAATTTGATATGAGGACCAAGGAAAGGCCATTGGATTTGTTGATAAGGTGGTAAATGTTGATCCTTTTTAGTATAATTTCACTAGAGTTGTAGGACTATAAAGCAGATTGAAGTTGATTAGAGAATGAATGGGCAGTGAGAAAATGGAGTCAACAGGCGTTTTTCTCATACTGTTAAAATTCTCAAGAAAAGAACTATGAAGGCATTTGAAGTGTGTAGTGACAAAATGATCTTGAAATACCTTGGGAATATTTATTTTTTCCAATTTAAAAACTGTTCTCGAGGCTGAAAAAAAATATGGGCTGTTGTCATCTGGCAAAATTGTGAGTAATCATCACGATTCTCTGAAGTGGTCATTTCACAGTTTCCTATTCTGCAACTCCTGGGGCCTTCTAGTGACACTGCTGCCAGAACTGTTAGAGAGGACTTCCACTCCCACCCTGCTGCAGACGCATCGAAACTGCGGACAGAATAGAACAAGGAAAAGCAAAAGCATTCCTGAGCCTGGTAAACCAGGGAATCCCAGGTGCCACAGGTGAAAAGAGAATTCAAAACGAGGCTGTAATTGGGAACTCAAGGCCTGTGGTGGTTTCAGATCTGAGTATAGGCCCCAAGGGCATGGACCTGAGGGTCTCATGAAGAAACAGGAAACGTGGTCTTAGGTCTGTGTAAAGAAGGAAGGTGGAGTTGGTGTCCTCCTGTACAAAATCTTGAAGCTGTCCCATCTGTGAAAAGAAGACTAGAAAAGCCTTGCCCACTGGTCTGAGAGAGTGCAAAGAAACGTGCTATCCTCCTGGGGCTGTGCATAATTAGGAATAAGAAAAGAGAAAAGCTGTACCTCACACTGGCGGTAGGTTAAAATTTAACACTTCTTGCAGTGCAACTAACCCTCAAGCTAAGAAGTTAGCACAAAATCTGGTCCAGAACTATGGGAGCCAGTGGAGCCCTCAGACGTAAGTGTACAACTGTCCTGCAGAGCAGATGAGTCTGGGGACTCTAATAGAAGAAACAGCTCATGCTGAGGGTGAACTTGCAATAAAACATCGCAGCCACACGAGGAAATGAATCACTATGGAGGAGCTTTGGCAGATGTTGTAAATAGGAGAAAGGTGCTCCTGGGACATAGGACAGAAATCACTTGGTTAAAATTACTAGAGAGAAAAGGGGTAAGACTGCAATGAAAAAACATCACAGGTTGTAAAAAGAACACACGGATTTGGAAAGGAACCAAATAGAATTTCTAGAAACCTCAAGTAACCTCAATGGACAGGTTAAACAGCTGAGTGGATATAAATGAAGAGAAAACTATTGATCTTTGAGGAGTTCCAAGGAAATTGCTTGTAATTCAGTACTGAGAGATAGAGGTGGAAAATGAGTGGATAAGACCCATGAACTTTAGCATGAGAAAGTTCACCATTACCGATTTCTGTGAGCTTCCTGAAAGAGGAAATAGAGTGGGAGAGAAACTCTCCAAAGATATAGTGGTTGACAGTTTTCCATAATAAATGCAAGGCTTGAGTTCTTAGGTCCACGAAGCATAGTGAACCCAAGCAGGATAAATAAAAACAAATCCACACCTAGACACATTGTACATGAAACATTAGAAACAAGACAGAAGCAACCCGAAGAAAGTCATTGTCTAAATATCTGGAAGACATTTTGTTGGTAGCAGCAGATGATGGAATAATATCTTCAAAATGCTTTGGGAGAGAAACAAACATCAGCCTGGCATTCTGTATCCATATGAAGTAATATTCAAGAGTAAAAGTGAAATGAAAGCTTTGTAGATAAAGACAAAGTTGATCACTTATAGACTTTTGCTGAAGGAACTACTAAAAGATGTATTTCAAGACGAAAGAAATTGAAAGTCGAAGGAAGGAGTGGAATACAAATAGTGAAGTGCTGACAGAGGGTTCAGAACCTAGGAGATCAGCTTAAACAGAATCCTAGTAGGGCTACAAGTAGGCAGGCCACGTTAGAGTCTGGGGATTCAGCTTAGCACTTGGGAACGCAAAGATGAAGGATTCAGGTAAAAGAAACTAAGCAATAGGAGTGAGGAATTCATTGTCTAGATAATAGCAAGATTCTTGCCAGACAGAACCAAATATCAAGACCTTCATGTTTAGCCAACACATTCCAAAATGACCTCCTTTACATTCCGAATTGGGGTCTTAGCTGTGGAAAAATAGGACTTGGATCTTAGCTATCAGAGATTCAGTGCACAAGGGTAAACTACGTTTAACAACATTTGAGGGAACATACATATTGAGAGAGGACAGTGGTTAAGACACGAAAAAGCTCAACGGATGAGGATAAATGGCAGATGAGAATGTAGATGTTCGCCGTTTTGTGTCAACTTGATGTGATTGGCTAGTTGTTTTTGACCAACTCCTGGACTTTGAAAATTACTTAAATCTAGTATCACAGTAGTATAGTTAGACAACAGTCATCTGCATCTCTAACTTTGCTGTTGTCTGTGGGATCAGAAGTGTGAAATGTAAGTTGTGGTATGCTTCTATTTAGATGGATACTTTGTAGCAATTTAAAATCTACAGTTTAGCATTTTATTATCTGAAAATGCAGCTTAAGAGGGTTTTTTAAAACTACAGTTCTTTGCGTTAAAACTTGCTCTTTCTTGGGTAAATAAACTGAATTTCATCATAGATACTATTGACAATAAAAAACATTAAAAAAAACAAACAAACAGACAAACCCCATTTGCCCTGTGACTTCTCCCAAATCAGCTATTGAGGAAACATTGGGAGTCTTAACCTGCTGTGACTCCCATTCCCCCCTTTTAGGGGGCAAGCTGGTTTGGTTGGAGTCCTCTGCCCTGTGTGTGAGTTAGCGGCAGGTGACGCTGACCAAAATGGTGAGGGTCTGAATTTTTCTGACATCTTTTCTAGTGGCTGATGTAGCACATGAGAAAACTACTGTACTATGCTGGTATTAAAACGATGTTGTAGAAGTGGATCTAATTGACATGGAAGGCTGTTCAGAATATATTAGGTGAAAAATGAGGTTATAGCATGGTTTGTACAGTGTAATAGTGTGTCTTTATTGAGTGCTTCTCATGCATCAGGCAATGTGCTAGGGTCTTGCTATGCGGTATCTTATAATCTTGTGACAACCCTATTTTATAGATGAGGAAATTGTGGTACAGAGAGTTTAAGGTCACCTACTTAGTAAGTGGCGCAGCTGGGCTTTCAATGCAGTGCTGGCTGACTCCAGAGCCCCTGCTCTTGGTCCTTACACTGTGCTGCCCATTGTGTGTGACATGAGCACATGTGGTGGGAAGTTTCTGACATAGGGTCATCCATACATATAGGTCAATAGAAAAGGGTCTGGGAGGCAATGCACCAGGATATTGATAGCAGCCGTTTCTTGGTGACTTTTTTTCCTTTTCCTTTTCTCTAACTTCTGATTTTCTGTAATGGGCTTAGATTGCTTTTGAAAAGTGTAATAGATTAAAAAAGTAATGGGGATATAATTTTAAGTCAGAAATGGATAAGAAATTACTGTTCTATAATATATGCAGCACGTATGGTTGAAGGAATAGACCAGCCTGCTTAAAGTGCTTATTATCTCTGTGTTACGGGAAATTTTTCTTTTTTTCTGAAAGCTCTAAGTTTCAAACAACAAGCATTTATAACTTTTAAAAAATTGTGAAAGCAATTGTTATTTACCATAATGAGATATTAGTGGATTTTAAGAGGAATATGGTATTAAAGTAGTTTAGTGGTTCAGGCTGAGATTGCAGTAATGGGGACTTGAGATTTTGGTGGTTTTTTTCTGTTTGAGGAAACTTAAGTTACTGTTTTGGGCCTTATTTTGTTCATCTACTTGAAAAAGGCATGCAGTATCTAAAATACAGGCTCATTGTAAGAACAAAAACTCCTTTGAAAGATGGGTTGATAAACACATTTGTACCATCGATTTTTAGTTAGTGCTGTTTAATCTTTGTTTTATGATTCTGGTGTCACATTCTCCCAATAACAACTCTGATATCAAATAAATTTAATAAGTTCAAGTTTTAATGATATTATGTACAAAAACTTTGAAGCATGTAGTTTATAAATGAAAATTAGTGATTTTAAATTTGTGTTTTACATAAATTATGAATTATTAATAAATTTATATTAAATATAATGTAAATGCAAATTAGGAGAGTATTATGTATGAATGAATGCAATAGTGTACAAAAGGTGCCATTTTCTGAGAATGACCCTGGTATACAGCAGGGGCCCCCATTGGCCATTTCTCTGCTGTGTCATCTCTTGACTCGTTTTCGTGGAATTCTACAAATCCTGCAGCCTCAGAGCTTCTCTGGTTCTTGCCGATCCCGAAATGTGGATGTTCAGCTTTTCCTCAAGTCTATTTTCCAGTATGTCTCCCTTTTGCTTAAGCTAGCCAGACTAGCTTTTTCTTCGAGCAAACGATATCCAAACCTTTTAAAATGGGAGGGCTTAATAAGCACTGCCAATAATTTTGAATTGTATTATAAATAAAAAAAAATTGTAGAAGTTACAAAAGTAAATATTTCAAGACAAGCAAAGAAACATATATTGATTCTGAATGGGAGTATTATTCTTTGAATTACAGCAAAGGGGATTGGTCTCTGCGTGTTTTGATCTTGTTTTCATCTTACCACTTTCCAGACTGATTGGGAAGTGAGAATGCCTTTCCCTTACCTTGCTTAAGGTGCTTATGTGCCTTTATCTTCTTTGCCCATTTCTATGGCTTGGCTTCGTTCTCTGGCTGTGCTTCCCTGGGCCCGTCAGGAGTGGGCTTGCCTCTGCCTATTCCTGTCTCTCTTGGCTTACTGTTTTTGAGTGGCTGTTGTTCTTCCCTTCCTCACGAAGGTTTCCTACCTGCAGTCTCTCCTCCCATGTTCACCAGCATTTCTTTCTATGGGTGGCAACATGTGTGGTCCACATTTAGGATGTGAGCAGTGTTAATAGGTACCCTTTGCTTGTGGAAACATCTAGAAAAGATGCTTTATTAAAATAGATGTGCCTTTGTGGTTCTTAAGCCTCTTTATTTTATTTAGCTTTGGTAAGCAGGGAGGCTTAAGGTATCCTTTCATGACAGGATTTTAGTCTACAGTTATATTTTATTATGTAGCACTTATTCTCTATGAAAAAATACATGAGTGGGTTAAAAAGTTGTATCATACCAAAATATATGTATGAAAAGGATCTACTTTCCTGATCCTCATTCCCCTGGTTCTTTCTACTTGAGGTCATCACTGTTCGCTGTTTTGAGTATTCTTTCAGTGATATGTGTAATGCAACCATATACGTATATCCTTTAGCTTTATACAGATGGTAGCATACTGTTACATACTTTGGAGACTGGCCTCAGCATAGTTGTTTTTTCACTTAACAATGTATCTTAGATATCATTTTGTATTGGCAAATACAGATATATCTCGTTTTTAAATACGTACATAGAAAATGTGCTTTTAAGCCATTGGCTGTGGTGTATTGGCATTATAACATGATGGTGTCTTGAGTCTTAGAGCTGGGTTCAAATCCTGGCTCTGCCATTTATAAGCTGTGTGACCTTGGGCAAGTTACAGAACCTGTCTGTTTCAGTTGCTTATTTATAAAATGAAAAGTTAATATCTCTTCACAAGGTTTTTGTAAGGATTAGAACACATAACGTATGTAAAGCATTTAGCACAGTGTCTTGCTTAATAAATCATAGCTGCTGTTAGATTCATGAATTTATCAGATCAAATGAACCCCTGATGTGTTTCTCCTTCCTCAGCTAAAATAAAATGCACAGAAGACATTACATGTTTCTTGACCTCATAACTTACCTTGGTTGTCCTTTTCTTCCAGTCTATTGTTTATAGTCTTTCCTCCTTCCCTCCTCACCCTCTCCCCAATAAATAATATTCTTTTACTTTTGAGGTTTCTTGGCTTGTTGATGACTTTACTGACCGATGATATCCTCCTGCCATTGCATTGGGTACCATCAGTTGTGGTTTAGTATAAACCTCAACAGTGAAAGAATATTTCTGTTGATGATACTCTGGAATGAATTGAATATTGGCAATCAAATTTGGTCACGTCACTAGACAGGATGATTCTTTTTGTGGTTGGGATTTCAGCTGGGATAGAAATGAGATTTGGATACAGATGGCAATTGTCAGAGAGTATTAAGTGTGGGCCCAAGATGCCACAGGAGCACTTCAACTGTGGGCCTGTCTGGAAGCGGCCCTAGGAGGCTGGTCCACGGGGCTAATTATGAGGGGGGCGTGTGTGTGCATGGGTGGGGGGTGTGCATTGACACATTGTTCATTAAAAACTGTCAGGATAAGTCAGAGGCGGTGGGTCCTCATGGGGAATAGTACGCAGAGTGTGGTGTGTTTAAAAAAAAATTAAAAAATTTGGTGTGCATAAACTAGATGAGGTATCTTCCTGAGCGGTTTTAATGTTCTGCTTCAGGGTACAAGCAGTCTAGTTGTGGGAAGCCCCACCCTTTCCCACAGGGGAGGCGTGAGTCTCACTTGATGCGGTCTGCCAAGCTGTGATGCTTGGAGGACTCAGGATTGGTGCACCCGGGAATTCTGGTGTAGGGCCTTTCCAGGGGGTTGAGCATCTCGAAGAGCATCTGGGGGCTTAGCTGGCTAGTTGAAGGTTCATGTCAGTGTGATTTCATCTATACCTACTGGCTGGTGTGGCCTAAGCAAGCTGGCTTACATTTGAGAGGTTTCTTTTATTCTCTCTTCAAGATTGTGTTTTCTGGCTTCTTGGCCTTGATAGGTTTTCACTACTTGGATGATACATATGTGTACTGTTTGATCACCTTAATGTTTTCGTCCCTACTGAGTTTCTGTCATATGCTGTGGTGACGAGTGAGGATCTGTTACCTTCTCCCAAGGTATCTGGTGATGGTCTGCATGTTCTTGGTCTGTGTATTGCCAAGTCAGCCTTTCTGCCGTAGAACTGTAAACACTGAAGGAAATATATAGAAATGTGGCACATGAGAATACGTTTGAGGTGTTCCGTTCAAGGAGTTCGTTTTTGTTACTGTTTCTTTATATTGAAAATCTGATTTCCTCCATTTGTCTAGATATCTCGCGTTCTTAGAAGTCCTTTTTTTCCTTTTCATTTACTTTTCTGAAAATTTGAACGTTTAGAGAGATGACGGCTCAACTCTGCACCAGCGTTTCCTGAGAAAGTGAGGAAATGAATCCCACCTCAGACTCGCTCAGAAGTGGTGGAGGGTGTGATGTGGCAGAGCCACAACTCTTCTGCCTTTTGAGGCAGTTCCTCCGGGTTCATTTTCCCTGCCGCCCCGTTCTGTTCTGAGGTGTGGGCTTAAGAAGTGCCAGAAGGTTCTGCTTCATACACAGTTTCCCCTCTCTCCCTGCTCACCCCTCATAGTTGCACGTGTACACTGGAAGAGTTAGGCGTTCTAGCTCCAGACTTCTTTGCCCTCCTTTGCAGTTGGAAGTTTTCTCCTATCCCACCTTCTTACTTTACACGCAGTACCTTGGACTCTATAGAGAAAGCTACAAGTAAAATCGAAAATAGGTATTTTTGGTACACAGAATAAGAACTCATGTTCCTGTAGGTTGCTGCTTAGCATTCAGTGTCAGAGTACCTTCTTTAAAAAAACTGGTCTTGTTTTTCTGGCCACGCGGTGCGGCATGAGGGATCTTAGCTTCCTGACCGGGGATCGACCTTATGCCCCCTGCATTGGGAGCATGGAGTCTTAACCACTGGACCACCAGGGAAGTCCCAAACTGGCCTTGTTCAATATTGATTTTTTTTTGGGGGGGGGGGTCTCGGTTGGTGTATGAACACCCTAAAGATAGAGGAAGCCTTTTGACTAATTTTTGTTCTTTACAAATAAGTCATCAGAAATCTAACTGAATCTGTGGTGCCAGTCTATGGTCTTTGTAGATTTTTGTCAAATAGTTTACATATTTTAAGCAATTTCTGTTTAAATAATTATTACAACCATCCCAGAATAAGTCCTTCTTGAGGTACAGAATTTCTTCAACTACTTATCTTTGTTAAGAGAGGAAATAAGACCTTTCATATATCTTTTGCTGCTTATAGAATAAGACCAAACTTTATATATAGTATTGAACTTGACAAAATATGTTTAAAATAATTTTGATCTCAGGAATTAGAAAAATGAGTACCTTGGTACTGAAGGAACGGTGTGGCTTAAAAATATCAGCCAAGGCTAAACAATCTTACTTTAAACCTTGTACTTGATAAAAATTGAATGTAGCCTATAGAATTTGACAGAGATCACAAAGTTCTTGAAGTTTCTGTATTTTTCTTCTGAAATGTAACTTTTGCTAATGTAACATAGGGTATAGGGATATCTTGCTGTGCTAAAATTTTCAGATATATCAGAGCATGTCTACTGAAGGCTCTTGAAAACTATTAAGTATTTATTGTACATAAAAAATCGTTTATGAAACTCAAAAATCTTAAAAAAAAAATCCAGAAGAAAGATGATACTACAGAATTTTTTGACAGATTGCTTAGAAGCCTCAAAATCAAAGTCAAAATGAATTAGAAAATCATCTTTGATTTTCCTGGGTCATTTAATTTGTGTTGATTTCTTTGTCACATGTAAGCTTTCTTAGAGTGCAGTTCTAATGATGGGGTCCTGGGTGGTTAGGCTGCAGGCAGTGAGCTTTGGCCTGTTCTGCTACCCCTGGCTCTGGAGGCTCAGCCCAGGAATGTGAATCGATCGGGTGAGGATATCAGAACCTGTTGTTAAGAAGAACTCAAAAAAGCCATTTTTTTTTTTAAGGTATTATAAAGATCTATGGTATCTGAAGAAGTTTATGCAAAGAAATACTCTTCATGTTGTGACAAAAGTTATTTTTTAAACCTTAGATTTAATAAAACGAATGTGGAGTTTTTGACTACTTTGTGAGCATATTTACAGCATTCAAAGGTCAAACCGTGTAGGAGTGTATATAGAGAGGTCTTGCTTATACTCTTGCCCTCCAGCCTGTTTGCCCCCTCCCCCTGTCACAGGAAACCATATTAGCTTTTTTCTTTTAAAGATAATTTTTAAAATTGAGGTAAAATTTACATAACATAAGATTAACCATTTAAAAGTGAACAATTCAGTGGCATTTAGTACATTCACAGTGTTGGGCAGTCACCACCTCTACCTAGTTCCAAAACATTTTCATCACCCCCAAAGGAAACCCATACCCATTAGCAGTAGCAAACCCCCGGGCCCCCCAGCTGTACCCTCCCCATTAATCCGCATTCTATCTGTATGCATTTACCTATTCTGGGTGTTTCATGTAAATGGAGTCATACAATATGAGAACTTTTACATATGGCTTATTTCTCTTAACAGTGTTTTCAGGGTACTCCATTTCTTTTTATGGCTAAATAGTAATCTGTGGTATGTATGTGCCATAATTTGTTTATCCATTCTTCCATTGATGGACATTTGCATTGTTTCCACCTTTTGGCTATTGTGAATAATGTAGCTATAAAAATGCATGTACATGTGTTTGAGTACTTAACTTTCATTTGTTTTGGGTATATTCCTAGGAGTGGACTTGTTGGATCATGTGATAATCCTATGTTTTACTTTTTGAATATTTGCCAAATTGTTTTCCAGAGTGGCTGAACCATTTTACATTCTCACCAGCAATGTATGAGTTTTCCCACATCCTTGCCAATCCTTACTATTCTTTCTTTTCTTTGTTCCTTTCCCTCTTTGAAGGGTCAACTAAGATGCATTCTCCTTGATGAAATCTTCCCTAATTTACCCAATTTAGAATAGTACCCCAACTTTCATAGCATTTTTGGCAACTTCCCTATAGTACCCATAAGTTCCATCCATCTAGTATTGTAGTTATTGTACACATAAATTCGTATTGTATTATGTAGACTCCTTGAGACTGGAGAGTGTATCTTTCAGAACTTTGAACTTACATCGTGCTGAATCAATTGTAGCTGAGCATTTTGAGTGAATTAATGTGTAAGGTTTTATGCTGTTGCCTCTCCTTCCTTCTTAACTGCATAAATGTAGATGTCCCCAGGGTTTCATCTTTGGCTTTTTCTTCCTTTTCATCTTATCTACTCTTTGTCAGCTGTCATTCCTAAACAAATGACTTCATCTGTATCTCCCCATTCCAGCCTCTGATCTGAGCTTTGGGTCTGATTCATCCCACCAGAACCTCAAATACAGTAATCCTTCAAGCCAGAGTTGACATCGCATTATCTAGCACCATATCTGACCTGTATATAGTAAGCATTTGTAGTTTTGGAATAAATGCATAAATGAACACATTTTTTTCATCTTTTCCTGACTTCCTTTTAAAAAATGTTACTTAGACCTTGCTTTGCCTATCTATAAACAAAATAAAAGTGAAAGAGAAATAACTGATACCACAGAGATACAAAAAATCATAAGAGAATACTATGAGCAGTTGTATGCCAACAAATTGGACAACCTAGAAGAAATGGACAAATTTCCGGACACATACAACCTTACAAGACTGAATCA
Organism: Eubalaena glacialis; assembly: GCF_028564815.1. Classification (NCBI taxonomy): domain Eukaryota; kingdom Metazoa; phylum Chordata; class Mammalia; order Artiodactyla; family Balaenidae; genus Eubalaena; species Eubalaena glacialis. The sequence goes on along the minus strand of NC_083728.1, from coordinate 92,534,699 downwards.
GGAAGAAATAGACAGTCTGAACAGACTGATTACTAGCAGTATTAATGAATTTGTAGTTTAAAAAAACTCCCAGCAAACAGAAGTCCAGGATTGGATAGCTTCACAAGGGAATTCTATCAGACATATGAAGAAGAGCTAATATCTGTCCTTCTCAAACTATTCCAAAAAATTGAAGAGGCTGGAACACTTGCAGATTCATCCTATGAGGCCACCATACCATGATACCAAAACCAGACAAAGACACTATGAAAAAGAAAATTATAGGCCAATATCTCTGAATATAGATACAAAAATCCTCAAAATGTTAGCAAACAGAATTCAACAATATAGAAAAAGGATCATACACCATGATCAAGTGGGATTTATTCCACAGTTGGAAGGATGGTTCAGTATTCACAAATCAATCAGTGTGATACATCACATTAACAAAAGGAAGGATAAAAATCACATGATCATCTTGATAGATGCAGAAAAGCATTTGACAAAATTCAACATCCATTTAAGATTAAAAACTCTCATTGAATTTGGTATTGAGGGAGCATATCTCAACATAATAAAGGCCAGTTATGACAAAACCACAGCTAACATCATTCACATTTTCAGTGCTGAAAAGCTGAAAATTTTTCCTCTAAAATCAGGAATAAGGCAAGGATGCCTACTCTTACCACTTCTGTATAACATAATATTGGAATTCATAGCCACAGCAATCAGACAAGAAAAAGAAATAAAAGGCATCCAAATTGGAAGGGAAGAGTGAAAATTGTTGCTCTTTGCAGGTGACATACTATATGTAAAAAACCCTAAAGTTTCCACCAAAAAGCTATTAGAACTAATTAGGTAAAGTTGCAGGATACAAAACTAATATACAGAAATCTGTTGCTTTTTATATACACTAATAATGAACTGTCAGAGGAAAGAAAACAATCCCATTTAAGATTGCATTAAAAAAGAATAAAATACCTAGGGATAAACTTAACCAAGGAGGTGAAAGACCTAAATTCTGAAAACTATAAAACATTGAAGGAAATTAAAGATGATAAAAAGAAATGGAAAGATGTTCTTGGATTGGAAGAATTAATATTTACACTACCCAAAGCAATCTACAGATTCAATGCAATCCCTATAAAATATCTATAACATTTTTCACAGAACTAGAACAAATAATCCTAAAATTTATGTGGACCCATAGAAGACCCCGAATAGCCAAAGCAGTCTCGAGAAAAACAACAAAGCTGGAGGTATCATGCTTCCTGACATCAAACTATACTGCAAAGCTACAGTAATCAAAACAGCATGGTACTGGCACAAAAACATGTAGATCAATGGAACAGAATAGAGAACCCAGAAATAAATCCATGCACTTATGGTCAATTAATCTATGACAGAGGAGGCAAGATTATACAATGGAGAAAAGACAGTCTCTTCAGTACGTGGTGCTGGGAAAACTGTACAACTACATGTAAAAGAATGAGATCGGAATGTTTCCTCACGCCATATACAAAAATAATACCACTGTTTCTACATGGAAATATTTCATATACGTCCCCTGTTTTTCTACTGCCTCAGCCTGAATGTGGACTCCACCTACTGTCTGGGCTATTATAATGACAAAGAATTTTTTCAGTGAATACCTTGGGGATTACTTTTTAGTCTTCGAAACTTTATTCGGCTCTCCAAAGCTGACCAAGTTGAGCCTAGCGTTAAAAGCTCTTCACCTGCCTCTAGGTGTCACTAAACACCTTTCCAGCCTGTTCTCTTATTCTTCTGTAACCTAGTCTATGTTTTAGCCAGTATTTTCTGTGTCTTGGTGTCACCATCATCCACTGAGTCACCTCAGCTAGAAACCTGAGACTCATCTTGAGTCTACCTCTTCCTTCCTGACCCTTCCCCTGCCATATCCAGTTAGTTTTGAAATCCTGAGGGTTTTACTTCTCTAATATTTCTAAAATCTTTCATCATTCTTACTGAATTTTCTGCCCAATTCTTTGTCAAATCCATCCTCCACATAGCTTCCAAAACATGAATCTCACCATGAGTCTCTGCTTACAGTGGCTCTTATTGAGGCATTTGGAGATCATAATCTGAGCCTTGTTTTCCTCTGCTGTGTAATCTCATCCTGGGTTTCATTTGGCACTCTCAGAGTGCTGAATTGCCAGTAGTTCCACTCCTTTGCTCCCTTCTCCCCAACACACTGTGTTGTTTTTACCTCCTTGCCTTTATTTTGCAAGTCCCTTTAGCCCTGAATGCTGTCCCCTAAGCCCCCTCTCTCATCCCACCTTTGGCCAGGCAAACTTCAGCTTATTCCTTGAGTCTCAGCTCAGGTATCACGGCCTCCTTGTAGTCTTTTGGATTTCTGTGTCCTCCACACAAAGAATCATCTTGATTTCCACAGTATCCTGTGCATCTCCCTATCTTCGTATCTTCCTCATTATAGTTTATTATGTCAGTCTCTTTCACCAGTCTGAGAACCTCAAAAGATATGATTGTTTTATTTTATTCATTGTTACATTCCTTGCACCTGGCATAGTGCCAAATGTATAATAGGAACCTGATAGATACCTGTTGAATGAATGAATACATTGTGTAATTTTTCCTTTATCACCATTTATGCCTGTGCTTATTGAATTTCCAGAGCTTGCTATAAAAGATAAGAAGAAAAAATATGGTTAACATGGGCCAGCGTTTGGGTGGCTCATAATATAGTTGGAGATTCTAGAGGAAAACCCACTTCCAAGTTCATTCATCTGTTGATCAGGTTCATGTCCTTGCATTTGTAGGACTGAGGTCCCTTTTCCATGTTGGCTGGGGCCACTCTGCTTCTAGAGGCCTGCCTTCTTACAGAGCCGCTCCATCTTCAAACCAGTAACAGCACCCCACATCCTTCTAATGCTCTGAAAATCTTTGACTACTGTTTTTAGCCAGAGAAACTCTCTGCTTTTAAGGGCTCATGTGCCCAGATCACTGCCTCCTTGCAGGGATAGTCTCCCTGTCTGAAGGTTTAAATGTGCCATATGTCACAGTATTCACAGGTTCCAGAGATTGGGGTGGGACATTTTTGGAATTCTGCCTCCAGCAATGCTCAAAGTTTTGTGATGTTTTGACAGATTGGGTAAAGGTTCTGCTTTAGCCAGTAAAATACGTCTTTCCCTGCCTTTTAACTTGAGGGTTTATATGACCTGTTTCCATTTCTTCAAGCCCTTGGTCTCATATTGCTGCATAAGGATTTTAATCATGTGATGTATCTCATAATGTGGAAATAAGCTCGAGAGAAGTGAGTTTAAATGGACTGTTGGTCCCCATAGTGAAATCTAGTATGTATTGTTCTGGGGGAAATGTGATTCATGTTTCTCTCCTTTCTCCAATTGCAGTTTTAGGTTCAGATTGTTTTTCTTGCCTTTCTTCTCCTCTTTTATCTTAGCATTTGAAATCATTGAGATTGTTTTGATTATAAGCATAATATTGACTATAAGCATAACACGGTTTTTCTAAAGTAAGCTTCTTATTGAAATAGACATATAGAAAGGTACACAGATAATAAATATATCACTTGATAAATTTTCACAAATGGAACACATGTAATTAATACCCAAATCAAAGCATTAGAACATGTATCAGTATTCCAATAAGCCTGACTATCCTATGGCCCCTTTGAAAGCAGTGTTTTATTTGCCTATTAATTTGATGAGCTTTTTGTCTATTTAATCCTTTAAAAAAAACTTATTAAAGAAGCAGGTACAAAAGATAATCCTTAAACTGTTTGGAGCGTGGAATATGAGTAGTTAGGAGGTAGCTCTTGTAAGTTTGTTTGCTATGGAGGATGAGACTTAGTGACCAAAGGTGATGTGGGGCTGGGTTCCTTATCTTCTCAGTAATAGGAAATACTCTGATTGTATAACTAACTTTTCGTTATAGAAATGGGCTTTGCACTCAAAGCAGTAGTAGGCTCTTTTGCTGTTAAAATAGAAACTGGAAAACTGTTCTTTAGGAAAGTCAACATAATGGGGTCAATTTGAAGTGGTGGTTGGTTTTATATTTTATTTTTAAGACCAGAGATTTTAGTTTTTCCCTTCTATAATTTTATTAAACCTGTGCCCAGAAAATAGTAAAGGGCAAGATTACAGAATTTATACGTTTGAAAGTTCTTAGGGGCCAGCGTTCAAAAGGAAGTCCTTTTTCCATTCTTAATTTTTCTATTTTAATATACGGCAAGTTTTCCATGCTGAACTTTTCTTTTTTAAGAGAACAAGCTTTAGGAAGCTGTATTTAAGCCCCATATGATGTGGTAGACTTTGCTAATGGGATACCTATTCGTTTGTGTCCTTAGACACCATTACCAAAAGAATTATCATCACCATTGTCAAAAGAATCCTGGACCCTTTGGGAAGGACAGCTTCTTAAACTTCTCTACCTATCCACAGTTGGGTGATGCTTGAGTCTTACGGGTCCATCTTAAAACACAGATTCTGATGTATTCTTATGTAGAAATTTGACAACTTAAAGCAGTAGACCATATCATAAATACTGGTACTCGAGGGTTCATTATCTGAGCATCAATAGCCTATTTTTCTAATTACATATGTTATAGCTTTCCCAATCTTATGTATAATATCCTAACCTTTGTATGTATCATCTTAACCTATTACTCTGTATTTCTCTAACCTCATGAATTATTGCATATATCTATACGTAAGTAACTTATTTTCATTAATATACAAAGAATACTAACTTTAAAAGGAGAAGAATATGGATACATTTTAAAATGTGAATTTCAACATTACACTTAAAACTCTTTATTAATATCTTACGAAGAAGCTCTTTTTATGTAATCCTGGTTCCCAGGGACCAAAATGATTTTTATTGTAGATGATAGAATGTGAAAGTAACTATTTCCATCACAAAACCATCTTAAGAGATGAAAAGTGCATATCAACAAACCAGCTTCTCATAAAATTATTAATATTGCTAAATAATATAGTTTTATATATCTTTGAAAGTGTACTAGAACCATTGCTGAGTAAAGTCTTACACATTTTTTTAAAAAAACTACACGAATAGTCTTCAGACTGCTTGAATTTCTGATGTTTTGTTCAACTCATTTTTCGTGAGCAGGAAGAGCTTAGAGATGGTGGTTATAATAAAAGTGGCAGGCTTTTAGAAATCATGACTAGATTGCATGAGTCAAGTATATCCCCTTTGAGAGACCTAGGAAAGGCCACCTCACTTGGTTGTATCCGTACACATTCTCATTGTGAGAGAGAGCCAACCAAAGAAAAAGTTACATACTTAGGCATTTATATATGTTGCTAAATGTCTCTTAATATAATTCCAATAAGGTGATTCGTTTTTCCCTCCCGGTGGCTTAGGATTTGTGAAAATGTTACTCGTTCATTAAAAAATGTAGAGTGTAGAAAACTATAAAGAAAGTAAAAACTAAACTGGGAAAGAAATGGGTGGTGATTGGTTCAAGATGGCGTAGAAGAAGGACGTGCGCTCACTCCCTCTTGCGAGAGCACCGGAATCACAACTAACTGCTGAACAGTCATTGACAGGAAGACACTGGAACTCACCAAAAAAGATACCCCACATCCAAAGACAAAGGAGAAGCCACAATGAGACGGTAGGAGGGGCACAATCACAATAAAATCAATTCCCATAACTGCTGGGTGGGTGACTCACAAACTGGAGAAGACTTATACCACAGAAGTCCACCCACTGGAGTGAAGGTTCTGAGCCCAACGTCAGGCTTCCCAACCTGGGGGTCCGGCAATGGGAGGAGGAATTCCTAGAGAATCAGACTTTGAAGGCTAGCAGCATTTGATTGCAGGACTTCGACAGGACGGAGGGAAACAGAGACTCCCCTCTTGGAGGGCACACACGAAGTGGTATGAGCATCAGGACCCAGGGGTAAGGAGCAGTGACCCCATAGGAGTCTGAACCAGACCTACCTGCTAGTGTTGGAGGGTCTCCTGCAGAGGCGGGGGACGGCTGTGGCTCACTGTGAGGACAAGGACACTGGCAGCAGAAGTTCTGGGAAGTACTCCTTGGCGTGAGCCCTCCCAGAGTCCACCATTAGCCCCACCAAAGAGCCGGGTAGGCTCCGTGTTGGGTCGCCTCAGGCCAAACAACCAACAGGGAGGGACCCCAGCCCCACCTATCAACAGAGAAGCGGATTAAAGTTTTACTGAGCTCTGCCCACCAGAGCAACAGCCAGCTCTACCCACCACCAGTCCCTCCCATCAGGAAACTTGCACAAGCCTCTTAGATAGCCTTATCCACCAGAGGTCAGACAGCAGAAGCAAGAAGAACTACAATCCTGCAGCCTGTGGAACAAAAAGCACATTCACAGAAAGACAAGATGAAAAGGGAGAGGGCTATGTACCAGATGATAAGGAACCAGATAAAACCCCAGAAAAGCAACTAAATGAAGTGGAGATAGGAAACCTTCCAGAAAAAGAATTCAGAATAATGATAGTAAAGATGATCCAGGACCTCAGAAAAAGAATGGAGGCAAAGATCGAGAAGATGCAAGAAATGTTTAACAAAGACCTAGAAGAATTAAAGAACAAACAAACAGAGATGAACAATACAATAACCGAAATGAAAACTACACTAGAAGGAATCAATAGCAGAATAACTGAGGCAGAAGAACGGATAAGTGACCTGGAAGACAGAATAGTGTAATTCACTGCTTTGGAACAGAATAAAGAAAAAAGAATGAAAAGAAATGAAGACAGCCTAAGAGACCTCTGGGACAACATGAAACGCAACAACGTTCGCATTATAGGGGTCCCAGAAGGAGAAGAGAGAGAGAAAGGACGTGAGAAAATATTTGAAGAGATTATAGTCAAAAACTTCCCTAACATGGGAAAGGAAATAGCCACCCAAGTCCAGGAAGCGCAGAGAGTCCCAGGCAAGAGAAACCCAAGGAGAAACACGCCGAGACACATAGTAATCAAATTGGCAAAAATTAAAGACAAAGAAATATTATTGAAAGCAGGAAGGGAAGAATGACAAATAACATATAAGGGAACTCCCATAAGGTTAAAAGCTGATTTCTCAGGAGAAACTCTACAAGCCAGAAGGGAGGGCATGACATATTTAAAGTGATGAAAGGGAAGAACCTACAGCCAAGATTACTCTACCCAGCAGGGATATCATTCAGATTTGACAGAGAAATCAAAAGCTTTACAGACAAGCAAAAGCTAAGAGAATTCAGCACCACCAAACCAGCTCTACAACAAATACTAAAGGAACTTCTCTAAGTGGGAAACACAAGAGAAGAAAAGGACCTACAAAAACAAACCCATAACAATTAAGAAAATGGTAGTAGGAACATATATATCGATAATTACCTTAAACATGAATGGATTAAATGCTCCAACCAAAAGACACAGGCTCGCTGAATGGATACAAAAACAAGACCCATATATATGCTCTCTACAGGAGACCCACTTCAGACCTAGGGACACATACAGGCTGAAAGTGAGGGGATGGAAAAACATATTCCATGCAAATGGAAGTCAAAAGAAAGCTGGAGTAGCAATACTCATATCAGATAAACTAGACTTTAAAGTAAAGAATGTTACAAGAGACAAGGAAGGACACTACATAATGATCAAGGGATCAATCCAAGAAGAAGATATAACAATTATAAATATATATGTACCCAACATAGGAGCACCGCAATACATAAGGCAACTGCTAACAGCTATAAAAGAGGAAATTGACAGTAACACAATAATAGTGGGGGACTTTAACACCTCACTTACACCAATGGACAGATCATCCAGACAGAAAATTAATAAGGAAACACAATCTTTAAATGACAGAATAGACCAGCTAGATTTAATTGATATTTATAGGACATTCCATCCAAAAACAGCAGATTACACTTTCTTCTCAAGTGCGCACGGAGCATTCTCCAGGATAGATCACATCTTGGGTCACAAATCACGCCTCAGTAAATTTAATAAAATTGAAATCATATCAAGCATCTTTTCTGACCACAATGCTATGAGATTAGAAATCGATTACAGGGGAAAAAAATGTAAAAAACACAAACACATGGAGGCTAAAGAGTATGTTACTAAATAACCAAGAGATGACTGAAGAAATCAAAGAGGAAATCAAAAAATACCTACAGACAAATTACAATGAAAACACAATGATCCAAAACCTATGGGATGCAGCAAAAGCAGTTCTAAGAGGGAAGTTTATAGCAATACAAGCCTACCTCAAGAAACGAGAAAAATCTCAAACAATCTAACCTTACACCTAAAGGAACTAGAGGAAGAAGAACAAACAAAACCCAAAGTTAGCAGAAGGAAAGAAATCATAAAGGTCAGAGCAAAAATAAATGAAATAGAAACAAAAGAAAACAATAGCAAAGATGCATAAAACTAAAAGCTGGTTCTTTGAGAAGATAAACAAATTGATAAACCATTAGCCAGACTCATCAAGAAAAAAAGGGAGAGGACTCAATTCAATAAAATTAGAAATGAAAAAGGAAAAGTTACAGCAGACACTGCAGAAATACAAAGCATCCTACTACAAGCAACTCTATGCCAATAAAATGGACAACCTGGAAGAAATGGACAAATTCTTAGAAAGGTATAACCTTCCAAGACTGAACCGGGAAGAAATAGAAAATATGAACAGACCAATCACAAGTAATGAAATTGAAACTGTGATTAAAAATCTTCCAACAAACAAAAGTCCAGGACCAGATGGCTTCACAGGTGAATTCTATCAAACATTTAGAGAAGAGCTAACACCCATCCTTCTCAAAGTTTTCCAAAAAATTGCACATGAAGGAACACTCCCAAACTCATTCTATGAGGCCACCATCACCCTGATACCAAAACCAGACAAAGACACTACAAAAAAAGAAAATTACAGACCAATATCACTGATGAATATAGATGTAAAAATTCTCAACAAAATACTAGCAAACAGAATCCAACAACACATGAAAAGGATCATACACCATGATCAAGTGGGATTTATCCCAAGGATGCAAGGATTCTTCAATATACGCAAATCAATCAGTGTGATACACCATATTAACAAATGGAAGATGAAAAACCATGTGATCATCTCAATAGATGCAGAAAAAGCTTTTGAGAAAATTCAACACCCATTTATGATAAAAACTCTCCAGAAAGTGGGCATAGAGGGAACCTACCTCAACATAATAAAGGCCATATATGACAAACCCACAGCAAACATCATTCTCAATGGTAAAAAACTGAAAGCATTTCCTCTAAGATCAGGAACAGGACAAGGAAGTCCACTCTCGCCACTATTATTCAACAAAGTTTTGGAAGTCCTAGCCACGGCAATCAGAGAAGAAAAAGAAATAAAAGGAATACAAATTGGAAAAGAAGAAATAAAACTGTCACTGTTTGCAGATGACATGATAGTATACATAGAGAATCCTAAAGATGCCACCAGAAAACCACTAGAGCTAATCAATGAATTTGGTAAAGTTTCAGGATACAAAATTAATGCACAGAAATCTCTTGCATTCCTATGCACTAATGATAAAAAATCTGAAAAAGAAATTAAGGAAACACTCCCATTTACCATTGCAACAACAAGAATAAAATACCTAGGAATAAACCTACCTAGGGAGACAAAAGACCTGTATGCAAGAAACTATAAGACACTGATGAAAGAAATTAAAGATGATAGAAACAGATGGAGAGATATACCATGTTCTTGGATTGGAAGAATCAACATTGTGAAAATGACTATACTACCCAAAGCAATCTACAGATTCAATGCAATCCCTATCAAACTACCACTGGAATTTTTTACAGAACTAGAACAAAAAGTCTTAAAATTTGTGTGGAAACACAAAAGACCCCAAATAGCCAAAGCAGTCTTGAGGGAAAACAGTGGAGCTGGAGGAATCAGACTCCCTGACTTCAGACTATACTACAAAGCTACAGTAATCAAGACAATAAGGTACTGGTACAAAAACAGAAATATAGATCAATGGAACAGGATAGAAAGCCCAGAGATAAACCCACGTACCTATGGTCAACTAATCTATGACAAAGGAGGCAAGGATATACAATGGAGAAAATACAGTCTCTTCAATAAGTGGTGCTGGGAAAACTGGACAGCTACATGTAAAAGAATGAAATTAGAACACTCCCTAACTCCAAACACAAAAATAAACTCAAAATGGATTAGAGACCTAAATGTAAGACCGGACACTATAAAACTCTTAGAGGAAAACATAGGAAGAACACTCTTTGATATAAATCACAGCAAGATCTTTTTTGATCCACCTCCTAGAGTAATGGAAATAAAAACAAAAATAAACAAATGGGACCTAATGAAACTTAAAAGCTTTTGCACAGCAAAGGAAACCATAAACGAGATGAAAAGACAACCCTCAGAATGGGAGAAAATATTTGCCAACGAATCAATGGACAAAGGATTAATTTCCGAAATATATAAACAGCTCATGCAGCTCAAGGTTAAAAAAACAAACAACCCAATCAAAAAATGGGTAGAAGACCTGAATAGACATTTCTCCAAAGAAGACATACAGGTGGCCAAGAAGCACATGAAAAGCTGCTCAACATCACTAATTATTAGAGAAATGCAAATCAAAACTACAGTGAGGTATCACCTCACACCAGTTAGAATGGGCATCATCAGAAAATCTACAAACAGCAAATGCTGGAGAGGGTGTGGAGAAAAGGGAACCCTCTTGTACTGTTGGTGGGAATGTAAATTGATAGAGCCACTATGGAGAGCAGTATGGAGGTTCCTTAAAAAACTAAAAATAGAATTACCATATGACCCAGCAATCCCACTACTGGGCATATACCCAGAGAAAACCATAATTCAAAAAGACACATGCGGGGCTTCCCTGGTGGCGCAGTGGTTGAGAATCTGCATGACAATGCAGGGGACATGGGTTCGAGCCCTGGTCTGGGAAGATCCCACATACCGCGGAGCGACTGGGCCCGTGAGCCACAACTACTGAGCCTGCGCGTCTGGAGCCTGTGCTCCGCAACAAGAGAGGCCGCGATAGTGAGAGGCCCGCGCACTGCGATGAAGAGTGGACCCCGCTTGCTGCAACTAGAGAGAAAGCCCTCACATAGAAAAAAAGTCCCAACACAGCCAAAAAAAAAAAAAAAAAAAGACATATGCACCCCAGTGTTCATTGCAGCACTATTTACAATAGCCAGGTCATGGAAGCAACCTAAATGCCCATTGACAGATGAATGGGTAAAGAAGATGTGGTACATATATACAATGGAATATTACTCAGCCATAAAAAGGAACGAAATTGGGTCATTTGTAGAGATGTGGATGGGTCTAGAGACTGTCATACAGAGTGAAGTAAGTCAGAAAGAGAAAAACAAATATTGTATATTAACGCATATATGTGGAACCTAGAAAATGGTACAGATGAACCGGTTTGCAGGGCAGAAATAGAGACACAGATGTAGAGAACAAATGTATGGACACCAAGGGGGGAAGTGGCGAGGGGGGGGTGGGATGAACTGGGAGATTGGGATTGACATGTATGCACTAATATGTATAAAATGGATAACTAATAAGAACCTGCTGTATAAAAAAATAAAATTCTAACATTCAAAAAAAAAATAAACTGGGAAAGAAATGAATGTAAACATCAACAGAAATCTTCCTCCGCACAGATAACCGTTGTTAGCATTTTGATGAACTGGTTTCTAGAAATCTCTCTGTACTTCCATTCATATGTAAAAGTATACATATCCCCAGTGAAGTGGGATCAAGTTGTGTCCTTTTTTGTTACCCTTCACCCATCAATCTATTTTCAAATCTGTAAATATAGACATGCAACCGTTACTTTCAGTGGATGGATGCATACTCTTCCAGCGTGAGTCAGATTTTCCTTAACTCTCTGATTAATAGACGTTGAAGTTGTTATAGTTCTTCATTTTAAATCATGATGTGATGAATATGGTTAGGTATACATCTCTTCCTACTCGTCTGTTAATCACCTTACTTAGGGTAAATACCTTGGAGTAGGTTTGCTGCGCCCCAGAGTATTTCCATTTTGTTCCCTATCACCTGGGTGCTCTTGAAAAAGGTAGTGTTAATTTATACATCACTAAGTGAAGTCCTCATTTCCACATCTTCTCACCAACACTGCTTTGTGGTCTTTTTTAATTATTACAAATCAGAAATAGGCAAACTGACGGCTTCTTCTTTTACACTTTTTCTTTCTTTTTTTATTGCTTTAACTTTTTATCATGAAAAATGTAAACGTGCAACATTAGAATATGCACCCATCACCCAGTTTTTTCACCTAGTGATTTCAGCTCATGGCTAATCTTGTTTCATCTACATCCCACCTGTTTCCCTTCTGTCCATTCATTTGAAGCAAGTTCCAGACATTATCATTTAATCTGTATCAAATTATTATATAGTACCTCATTTTTATTTACATCTCTCTATTACTGAGAATGAGTATCCTTTTATATACATATTGGGTACAAAGTGTTTATACATTTTAATTTAGTAGTGAATTAGTTGATCTTCTCTCTGATTTTATACCAATTGCATTAGTGTGATTTAGCACTTAGGTTTAATAATCTTAAGATGTTAGATGTAACGATAATACTCAGTTCCAGGAAAGTAACTAGATTTTGTGCTGGTCAGATAACACCAGCATTTGGTCCTGGGCGTGACATTTTCAGAAGGATATTGACAAATGAGTATATCCACAAGAGAGTGATCAGTGTGGGAAAATTAGGGAATAGTGTCACACAGAGGATGGTTGAAGGAGCCTGGTGGGGATCTTTAGTTTGGAGAAGGCAAAACTGAAGAAAGAGGGTGATGAATGGGGGCAAGATGTGTCATGCGGAAAGATTTCAGGGAGATAAAGAGGAAGAAGCTGCTAATTAAGTAGCAATAAATTATATCTCCTCTCTGGCTCTCATACTTGGATTTTACTGATTTTGTTTATATACAGCTGATGAAAGCAAGTGATTAGTTATGTGGCGCAAATGATGCTTTTGTGTTTCCCGGAAAACCTGAGATGATCTTTGTCAGGTTTTACTCCACACACCCATCTCTCCCAAAAAGGATTTAACTTTGAGATTTAAAGTGATTTTGCCATACAAGAAAATACACTTGAGTAGAAAAAAATAATTTTCCAGCTAGAAAACTGCCCAGTATAGGCCCAGAATTTAATATCTATCACTTCAGAATAAAAGTTCTAAAATGTTTTTTATAACTCATTGGAGGCAAAACTTGACCTGCACAGATGTGTCTTTACCCCACTTGGTGTGAATATTCATACATTTCTTTGCAGAAATAGTAATGTGTTAGAGTATATTGTGCTTTGCCATACCCTAGGGGGTGTTATGTAATGCTGTATTATTACTGTTCTAAAACCCAAAGAAGTCTGAATTCTCAAACACTTTTGGCCCAAAGAGTTTTTGTACCTATAATATAATGGTTATTTTTTTCATATATTGAATGATATACTGTGTATTTTGATACCTGATCACTATGCATATATAAAAAGAGGATAATAGTTTCCCCCATTTATCCCTTTGGAGGCTGTGAAAATAAGGTTAAGATGTAGATAGAACATTCAGAATAGGATTACCTAAAAATAACATGTTATAAATATAGTATTATTATTCTGTACATGTTTAACATTCCTTCTGAAAATGGGAAGAATAAAGTTGAAATGTATAGTTGAAATATTACAGGTGTTGAGCAAAGAGATGTCTTCTAGAGGCAAATGACATATTTCAAAATGTTTTCACTTCGTCTTATTTGGTTAGTGCATTATAATGTAATTTTGAATTGTTTGAAATGAAGTAATGTATCATAAAACAGAATCAGGCCTATTTTAAGGTCTACATTTATGAGCTCTTTGAATTTGCTTTTAGGCATATATATTGAAGTTACTTGTAAATGATGATGATGATTTCATTTTAGATCATGCTAACATCCTAGTTCAAGTAATCTAGCTTGCTTGTATTGTAAGCCACACCCCAAATGTCACACAGCAAGGCAGTATGGTTTAAAAATTTATTTATAAAAACAACAGCTCACTTGGTTGAAAAAAAATCAAACAGCCAAAAAACGTATTACGTGAAAAAATATCTCCTTACCCTAATCTTTCTACCCAAAGGTAACTGCTACTAAAATATTTTGTGTATTTTTAGCCCCCAAAATCTTTATTCATGTTAGTATATATGTGTATTTTTAAAAAAATGATACAAATAGGATTATATATTCTCTATACTGACCATCGCTTTTTCACATGTGTCTTTTAAGATCTTTCTATAAGTGCACACACTGATCTTGTAGTCACTGTGTAGTGTTCCGTGTATATCATAACTTCCGTGACCAGTCCTTGAGGGACCTTTAGGTTGTTTCTTTTTTGTTATTAGACGTGATCATGCACTGGCTATATGTGTAGTTCAACATATTTTTTTTGCAAGAAAATCCAAAAAGTTGACTCCTACCATGGAAATGCTAGATATGTACATTTAAACATACTGATAGTGTTGAATTACCCAAACAAAAGGTCTCACCGATGTATCTTCTTACTGTGTTCATGAATGCTATTTATCCCCTCTCTTGCTGCTGCTAGGTATTATTTATGTAGGTATGTTTTACTTTTTTCATTTAAATTACTTCATATTGATGCCAATTTGAAAAAATTTACGTTATGAGCCATGTTGCAGACAGTGGTTGGTACTCATGTAGGTTCTCAGCTCCCATGCCTTTGGACTACCTTCTTGATGCACTCTTATGACATTGGGGAGAAACAGATTCTTTGTCCTCTCTTCGTTTTGAGCTCCTTGTTCATATACTTCTAAAATTAAACAGCTTTATTGAGATATAATTCACATACCACATAATTCACTCATTCAAAGTGTAAAATTCAACAGCTTTTAGTATATTCAGAGTTGTGCAACCAATCAACAATCAATCTTAGAACATTTTCATCACCCTTAAAAGAAACCTCACACTACTTAGCTATAACCCCTTCATCCTTTGAGTCCTGGGGTGGGGGTGGGGTTAATTATTTTAACCCCAATCTCATCTAATTAGCAGTTAGATTAGCCACTAATCTACTTTCTGTCTCTAGATTTGCCTGTTCTGGACATTTAATATAAAAGGAGTCATGCAGTATGTGTTTGGCCTTTTGTGTTTGGCTTCTTTCATTTAGCATCATATTTTCAAGGTTCATGTACCTTGTAGCATGTATCAGTACTTTATTCTTTTTTATAGCTGAATAGTATTCCATTGTATGGATATGCCACATTTTATTTATCCATTCATCAGTTGATGGACAAATATTTGGATTGTTTTTACCTTTTGGTGGTTATGAATAATGCTGCCATACAACTTTTTGTATGGCTATGTTTTTGTTTCTCTTGGGTATATACCTAGAAGTGGAATTGCTGGGTCATATGACTCTGAGGAACTGCCAGACTGTTTCCAAAGTGGCTGCATCATTTTATATTCCCACCAACAGTGTATGAGGGTACTAACTTCTCCAAATCTTTGCTAATACTTGCTATTTTCCATTTTTAAAAAATTAAATTATAGCCATCCTAGTAAGTGGGAAGTGGTATCATTGTGGTTTTTGACTTGTGTTTCCTTGATTGCTAATAAGGTTGAGCATCTTTTCATGTGCTTATTGGCCATTTACATATCTTTAGAGGAATGTGTATTCAGATTCTTTGCACATTTTAAAGTTATTTAGTTTTGAATTGTGATGTTTCTTAATTAGTATATGATTTCAAAATATTTTTTCCCATTCTTCGGGTTTGTTTTCACCTTCTTTTTTTAAAAATAAATTTATTTATTTATTTTTGGCTGTGTTGGGTCTTTGTTGCTGTGCACAGGCTTTCTTTAGTTGCAGAGAGTGGGGGCTACTCTTCGTTGTGTTGCGCGGGCTTCTCATTGCGGTGGCTTCTCTTGTTGTGGAGCACAGGCTCTGGGCGCGCGGGCTTCGGTAGTTGTGTCACATGGGCTCTGTAGTCGTGGTTTGCGGGCTCTAGAGTGCAGGCTCAGTAGCTGTGTTGCACGGGCTTAGTTGCTCCGTGCCATGTGGGATCTTCCCGGACCAGAGCTTGAACCCGAGTCCCCTGCATTGGCAGGTGGATTCTTAACCACTGCGCCACCAGGGAAGTCCTCTTTTCACTTTCTTGATGGTGTTCTTTGAAGCACAAAAGTTTTGCATTTTGATGTCCAATTTCTTTTTCTTTTGTTGCATGTGCTTTTGGTGTCATATCTCAACATACATTTTTAGATGATGAATTTGCTTGATGAAACACCTTTCCTTTGGATACTGGTGCAACATGTTATCTCAAACATTCCTTGAACATCTCAGGTGCAGGCTATTTTAAGGTGGCATCAACTAAGTTGACTTAGATATTTTACTTGGCAGTATTTTAAAGGCATTTTCATAAGAAAATTAATCTAGGTTTTATAATATGTGACCTTGCAATGTAGTTCTACATACTTATGGTAAAACACTTGTTGTTACTTACTTTATAGGTACTAAAAAAATCTATTTTCAGCTTAAGAATGTGGCTTTCTCACACCTTGTTTTGATTAGCAGTAAGCCTCTTTTTTAAGCGAAGAAGATGATTAATTTATTGCAGGTTAAAAACCACTTTATCCATACTATTATGTTTAAAGTTAATATCTCTAACTTTTTTGAGTAACACTAATTGATACTGAAATTGTTTGAGATTTTAAGTTGTTATTTTTGGTCATCCACAGAAAGTTAAAAATTTTTTTTCTTTATTGTAGTTTTAAATCTCTTTCTTCTGGATAATTAACGTACAGGGCATGGCTTACTGATAAGTATGACTAAAGTTGTACAAGTTAATGCTAGCAGGGTTCCATCCTTTAATGTCAGTGCTGTAAATTGTTCTCACATTCTTCCTGTTATTCTGGCGTTATATCTTATGTAGATATAAATTCTTATTTTGTGGGTGTAAAGGGATATGGGTCAATAGGATTCAAGAAGTTAAAAATTGCCCTCCTTCACATTTCTAATAAGTAATAACTCTTTTAAAGTGAAGTTAGAGTAATTATAAAGGAATGATAATGGCATCTGTTACCTATTTGGAAAAACAAATTTTATAATAAATGTAAATGGCTTACCATTTATTTTAGAAATAATATACTTCTAGGCCCTAGAAAGACTCTGCATTTCATAATTAAAGTTAGTAGAAGCTGGAACAGTTTCTGGGAATGTCATAATATGCTGTAGAGACAGTAATACTTTTAAAGATTCTTACATTTAGCCAATAAGTTGTTTGTATTTCCAAATATCTCCCCCTCCCCTAAATAGGTAAGAAGTATTTTCGGTAAATCTGTGAAGCTTTTTTGTGGTACTCATTATATCATTGAAGGTGCCTAAATAGTAATAACATTTTAAGTTAAACAGTTAATTCAGCTTACCACTTTGACATTACCACTGATTAGAACTGAAGGCTAAATTGAGGCTGGGGACTGGGTTTCATTGTCCAGAAAAGGCTCTTATATTTCTCCTTATCAGTGTGTCATAATCTTTTATAAGAAGAAAAGAAGAGGCTGCTACTTCAGGCAGTGTATTTGACTGTGTCATTCTCAGGGGTGGGCTCTCTGTGAATGAGTTCAGATTTCTTGCTTAAGAAATTGGGAGCCTTGGTTCTGTTGCTCTGAGGGTGGCTGATTCCTAATGAAGGTCAAAATGCACTGAGCCGATGGGGCCAGTTACTGGCAGAATCATGATGCTCAGAAACTACTTGTGGGATGTCTGGAATTTCTTACTTTTTAAATCTCTCCTGTCATGCAAATCCCTAACCCAACATAAACTCACGTTATCCGCTCTTCTGGCCACAGTGCTCAGCACTTTGGGGTGAATTAGAACAACTTTTGAAGACTGTTGGTCAGGGTTCAGTTGTAGAAAATAGAATCTAATTCTTTCTACTTTAAACAGAAAGGGATTTATTACAGGGAATTAAATGTCTTTCTGAATTGTTAGTAAGAAGACTGGAGTAGCTTTGAGTGAGTCAATCTACAGTATTCTCCGTAGGTGTGTGGTTTCTAACCATAGCTGGTTCTTCAAAATTGCTGTACTGTCCTCTCACTTGTCCTTGATTGGGTGATTCTTCTGTTCCTTAAAGTGGCAATTCCTACTCTACTTCACTCTGGTCCCTTTTAATCTTAGCAGATACTACAGCCCAGGCATGAAAGAAAACGAAGCTGTGGTGTGAACTCTACTTAATCATTCTTATACCTTCTTTCCCGTCCCTTTCAAATTACTGTGAGTAGCTTGCAGTACTTAAGGAATGTAGGAAAAAGGAAGCAAGAGTCAGCAAAGTTCCTAGGGACACAGAGACTCTTGGAATTGGGGTCCAGGAAGTGAGAA
The DNA here is from genome assembly GCF_028564815.1 of Eubalaena glacialis. Lineage (NCBI taxonomy): Eukaryota > Metazoa > Chordata > Mammalia > Artiodactyla > Balaenidae > Eubalaena > Eubalaena glacialis. The sequence continues at coordinate 92,516,287 of NC_083728.1, read as the reverse complement.
GAGTAAGTATGAGGAGGAAAATAAAAACATTCTAGAGACTCCAAAAACAGCCTCTCAGGAGCGTTTGATACCATCAGATTACTCTTTGCTTCTTGAAAACCTGTCTTCAGAGTCTAGGACATTCCACTCTCCTGTCTCACTGACTGAAACCATTTCTCTTCCCTTTGTTGAATCCTCTCCTCGCCTCAGGGCTCTTTCTTTTCTTTCTTTCTTTTCTTCTCTCTTTGTGGGTAATCACCTGCCTAATTTGTCTCTAGCCTCAATCTTCCCCAGCGGTCTAGATTTATATTTTCAGTGGCCTACACCGATCTCCTCTTAGACATTTAATAGGCTTCTCAAATCGGTCTAAAACCAAACTTTTTTCCCCCAGTGTCCTCTATCTTAGTAAATGACGTTATAATTTACCCAGTAACTCAGGCCCAGAACCTTGGCATTATCCTTCATTTTCTCTTTCACATTCAGTCCATTAACAAATTCTGTTGGCTCTACCTTCAAACTAAATCCTGAAACTGACCACTTGTTTTTTTTTAATTAATTAATTAATTTTTGGTTGCGTTGGGTCTTTGTTGCTGCGCACGGGCTTTCTCTAGTTGTGGCAAGCAGGGGCTACTCTTCGTTGTGGTGCACAGGCTTCTCATTGTGGTGGCTTCTCGTTGTGGAGCACGGGCTCTAGGTGCATGGACTTCAGTAGTTGTGACACGCGGGCTCAGTAGTTGTGGCTCACGGGCTCTAGAACACAGGCTCAGTAGTTGTGGCGCATGGGCTTAGTTGTTCTGCAGCATGTGGGATCTTCCCAGACCAGGGATCGAACTTGTGTCCCGTGCATTGGCAGGCGGATTCTTAACCACTGTGCCACCAAGGAAGTCCCTGGCCACTTGTAATTGACCCTACTATTGAAACTTTCAAATATGCAATACAGTATTATTAAATACAGTCACCATGCCATACATTACAACTCCAGGACTTTTGACTGGCATTTTGTGTCTTTTGACCACCCTCATGCCTTTCATCTACTCCTTATTCTCATAGATGTGTTTTTTTGTGTGCGTGTGTGTGTGAGATTCCATATACGGTATTTGTCCTTCTCTGACTTATTTCACTTGGACATAATGCCCTCAAGGTCCATCCATGCTGTCGCGAATGGCAGGATTTCCTTTTTTTAATGGCTGAGTAGTATTGTATATATACCACATTTTCTTTATCCATTCATCCACTGATGAACACTTAGATTGTTTCCATGTCTTGCCTATTGTAAATAATGCTGCAGTGAACATGGGTGTGCAGATATCTTTTTGAGTTAGTGTTTTCATTTCTTTCAGGTAAATATCCAGAAGTGGAATTTGTGGATCATATGATGGTTCTATTTTTAATTTATTGAGGAACCTCCATACTCTTTTCCATAGTGGCTGCACCAATTTACATTCTTGCCAGTAGTGCACAGGGATTCCCCTTTTTCCACATCCCTACCAACATTTATTTCTTATCTTTTTGATAATAGCCATTCTAATAGGTGTGAGGTTATATCTCATTGTGGTTTTATTTGCATTTCCCTAATGATAAGTAATGTTGAGCACCTTTTTCATGTACCTGTTGGCTGTCTGGTTGTCTTCTTTGGATATGTCTATTCAAGACTTCTGCCTGTTTTTCAATCTAATTGTTTGGTGTTTTTGTTGAGTTAAATGAGTTCTTTATATATTTTGGATATTAACCCCTTGTCAGATACATGATTTGCAGATATTTTCTACCATTCCATAGCTTGCCTTTTCATTTTGTTGATGGTTTCCTTTGCTGTGCAAAAGCTTTTTGGTTTGATGATATCCCACTTATTCATTTTTGCTTTTGTTGCCTTTGCTTTTGGTGTCAAATTTAAAAAGCCATCATTAAGACCAATGTCAAGGAGCTTACCACCTATGTTTTCTAGGAGATTTACAATTTTAGGTCTTATGTTTAAGTCTTTAATCCATTTTGAGTTGATTTTTGTGTATGATGTAAGATAGTCCAGTTTTATTCTTTTGCATATGGCTGTCTAGTTTAACCAATATCATTTATTGAAGAAACTGTCCTTTCCCCATTGTGTATTCATGGCTCCTTTGTCGTAAATTAATTGTCCATATATGTGCAGGTTTACATGTGGGCTTTCTATTCTGTTCCATAGATCTATGTGTCTGTTTTTGTGCCAGTACCATACTGTTGTGATTACTGTAGCTTTGTAATATAGTTTGAAATCAGGATTCATGATGCCTCCAGCTTTGTTGTTCTTTCTCAAGATTGCTTTGGGTATTTGGGTTCTTTTGTAGTTCTGTACAACTTTTAGGATTATTCTATTTCAGTGAAAAATGCCACTGGAATTTGGGTAGGGGTTGTGTTGAATCTGTAGATTGCTTTGGGTATTATGGACAGTTTAACAATATCCTTCCAGTCCATAAGCATGGAATACCTTTCCGTTTATTTGTGTCTTCAGTTTGTTTCATCGATATCTTAGAATTTTCAGCGTACATGGTTTTTACCTCCTTGGTTAAATGTATTCGTAGGTATTTTATTTTTTTGATGCAATTGTAGATGGGATTGTTTTTTAATTTCTCTTTGTGATACTGTAGTTGATTAGTATATAGAAATGGGACAGAATTTTAATATTTTTGTACCCTGTGACTTTACTGAATTTATTAGTTCTAACAGTTTTTGGTGGAATCTTTAGGATTTTCTGTATATAATGTCATCTGCAAATAGAGAGACAGTTTTATTTCTCCCTTTCTGATTTGGATGCTTTTTATTTTCCTTGCCTCATTGCTCCAGCTGGGACTTCCAATACTATAGTGAATGAAGGAGGTGAGAGTAGGCACTTGTCTCATTCTTCATCTCAGAGGAAAAAACTTTCAGCTTTTCACTGTTGAGTATATTGTTAGCTGTGGGCATGTAATATATGGCTTTTATTATGTTTCCTATATACCCAGTTTGAGAGTTTTTATCATAAGTGGATGCTAAATTTTGTCATATGCTTTTTCTGCATCTATTAGATGATCATGTGATTTTTATCCTTGATTTTGTTAATGTGATGAATCACATTGATTTGCAGATGTTGAACCGTCTTTGCATCCCTGGAATAAACTCCACTTGATCGTGCTTTTAACGTATTGTCGAATTTGGTTTGGTAATATTTTGTTGAGTATTTTTACATCTATGCTCATTAGGGATATTGTATAATTTTCTTGTAGTGTTCTTGTCTGATTTTGGTACTGTATTAGGGTAATGCTGGCCTCATAAAATGAATTTGGAAGTGTTCCCGCTTCTTCTGTTTTTTGGAAGAGTTTGAGAAGGATTGGTGTTCTTCAAATGGTAGAAATCTCCAGTGAAGCCATCTGGTCCTGGACTTTTGTTTGTCGGGAGATTTTTTGATTACTGACCCAATTAGCTTTTGAAACCTCAATCAGAATTTAAAAATTAATAATATTAAAATTTGTGGAAGTTCTGCATTTCTAGAGATGGAGCCCGAGGTCACCTTTGAGGACAAAATGCTGCTTTGGGAAATTCACTTAAGTAGGTCTTCTGGTTATGTAGAAGAACACAAGATCTCATACTGGAATGTGGAGCCAAACTGTTTCGCATAGTAAAAGCCAAGGGCTTTCCTCCCAGTTCCCCCACTGGAAGAAGTGTTGCCCTTCTAGATTGTTTTCTGTAGGTCTTTAGGGATGTCAGAGTACTGGATTTCTGGAAGATAAACATTCTTAGAGGTTTGGTAAGACTGGGCTTCCCATAACACGTGGAATGTGGACTCTGAGCAATTGCTTGTCCATGGCAACATTCTGGTCTTTCAATGGGAGTAGAAGAACTAAAAGCATGCATCATAGAAGAGCAGCAATATTATTGAAGTAAGAGGCTGTCTTCAAAGAAAGAAACCTAAGAATAGTGAGTACTGGTAGAGATTAGATATGGCAAAAATATTAAAGGAGAACATTGATAAGAACATCAGAATCAGTAAAAAGAGGAAAGCTGGTGAGACCATACATGGAAAGAATTAGGGGTGAAGCTGAGAGAAATCTTTGTTCTTCTTTACTGAAGAAACTGGAGAAAGTTTCACTTTAGATACCGAAGTCTACAGTTAAATTTTGTACTTGCTACTCCCTGAAAGACTGTCTTCTCATTCTGTTCATTTGCTTGTGCCATTGCTTCTGCTCTCTTTTTGTTATCTCCATCATCTAGATGTTAGCCTGTTTTTTTTTTTTTTAAGTTTTACTTGTCCTTATAGACCCACTCCCTCCAAGAATTCCTCTCCAGTTGCACAAAACAAAACTGATTTTTTATGTTCTTGCTTTTCTTATAGCTGTTTTGTACTACTCTGATAACATATGAAGTAAGTAGTCTGATGTTCTATAGTATATGGAGCAATCACTTTGTAGGTTAAAGAGTGTATTTAATGTGACATTAGTAGTGTTTATTTTGTCTTGAGTATACAGTATATACAGTGAGATTTAAATTGCTGGAGACTTAATGCTGATGTGCTGTTACCCTGAGACAGTGACAAGGAGGAGTATTGCTGGAAGACAGACTGTGATAGGTGAGAACCCCCAAATGAGGAAGCTGTGAGAGAGAATGGGAAGATAGTGGTGCCAGTTGGAGACCTGGCGATTCTTCCTAAAGCCACTGCTCTCACTCTGTCTCTCCCAAAAGTACCTGATGAAACAGGAGCAAGATAACTTTTTCTTTCATCTGCTCTCTGGTGACTATAGTCAAGTCTAGGCATTGGGCCCAGATACTGTGTCCAAGGTGGTTTTCTATCCAAAAGACAAAGATATTTCAAACCTCCCTTTAGTTTCATTTCTGCCAAATTCTTGAGGGCCAGGGGCCAATTCACTAGAACAGTATTTCCCTGTAGCTTGTTTTTCTAATTGTATTCTGAATTTAGCTTATATTCCTAAATGGCTTTACAGGTTTTTTTCTCCCCATACCCTCAGAGGAAGTTATGTTTTTCTGAACCTCTTGGGTACCATTTTAGTAAATTAAGAATTCAGTTCACTGAATGATACGACCTGAAAGAGTTAATACAAGTTTCTTAAGTACCGTATTAATTCCTAGGGAACAATTTATGCATTAGAGTGTAGCTTAGTATCTAGCCAGTTACACACACACTATGGAATTTTTTTCCCGTTTTGGAAAGTAGATTTAAGTCCTTGAAAACAAATGGAGATTGAGCTTAAATCTAGGAATCCTGCTTCATAAGTAGCTAAACATGTGTAATGTTTCAGTGAGAGAAGGGGTATATTATAATAATAAAGATGAAGCAAGTTCATATTCTAGCTCAGCACTGTACTTCCGTGAGACTTTGGTAGATTAACCTGTCTACTTTTTTCTCACCTTTAAAGTGGGGGATGATGCTGTGTCAGGGACAGCATAGGGCAGTTGTTAAGCACTTAGGTTTTAGTATATAACCCAGGTACACTGAGTTCAGTTCCTGGCTTTACTACTTGATAACTGTGTGACCTTAGGCAAATTAATCTCCAACTCAGCCTTTTTCGCTCATAAACTGGAATCATACTAGTATGTAACTCATAGAGTTGTTATGAAGATTAACAACTCGCTAAATGTGAGCTGCTATTTTTATTACTCATCATCATGACTTGGTAAGTGATAAAAAGCGCCAAGTCCTGTGCCTGGGACATGGTAGCAAACACTGAAGAGAGGATAGCTTTTGCTGTTAGTATTATTGATTGCAGAATGTTCATCTGCAGAGAGTTCCAGTTTTAAGGTACAGATGGAGTAAGCCACTCACAGAACAGAACACTTGGATGCTCTGCCCCTTGTTTCTCATGTTGTTAGCCTCTGTCCTATCTCTGGAATGCACTTCTCACAGTTTTGTACGCGTCACTGTAGAGTTTGTGGCTGGCTGGCTCTTCCACCTCCTTTTTGCCCCCTAGGCAGAAGTAACTTGAAAGTGAACTTTAGTTCTGGCATTTTCTTCATTTCCCTTCTGTATCCTTGTGCCTGCACTACTTCTGCTGCCTCTTTCCTCAGTCTTCAGCTGCCCTGTGATTGCAGTTAAAAAAAAAGAAGATCCCATATGTACGTGTATGACTTTGACTTCATGAGGGCTGTGGTTCTGTGATAAGAGTGTGGGCTCACCCTTATTAGACTGTGGCTCATTATCACTTAAGGGGAAAGTCATTCTTGGAGTTGCTCATCTGCAAAAGAGACTAGCTTCCCAGACGGGAGAGTGGCACAGGGGCTGGAGAGCAGGGCGGTAGGAAGAACTCTGGGTTTCTGTAGGTTGAAACTCTGCTTGACTCTTGGACCTGAGTGTGACTGACCAAGATGTCCAGGAGGGAGCTGCCCTGGTGTGTGTCTGGAAGGGACCAGCTACGTGGAGGCAGATAGAGGACTAAGAAGTGAGGAATATGGGTACACAGCCTGTGAAGGTTTACCTGCCCTTTGGGATCTTAGAGAGCACCCTGTTGGTAGAGCTAAGGAATTTACTTCTTGAGCATTGCCGGGCTGCTGATAAAGCAGCAGGAGGAGGATGAAGTTCGACTTTTTGTCCTTTATGTCTCATGTTTATGCCATCTTTTTATGTAGCACAACAATGTAAGTTCATGATGTTGGTGCTATATGGGTGAGGTGCCCCAATAACAGTAAGTTTGGTTTGCGAGGAGTAAACTATTTGAGTCAACCAGTATATGACGGATCAAAGGGGAGAGTGAGAGACCCCCCAGCCTGGCAAATAACGTGATCTAAAAGTAGTAACAGGATGAGTACGCCGTAAAGGGAAAAATGGGTGTTCAGCAGTGAACGCTGAACCTAGAAACTAAAAGTTGTCAGCATTTGTGTGTAGTTTTCTTAATGTCCAAATTTTTGATAATTCTGTATTCCAGAGATCTCCAGTATTTTTGAAAATTTTCCTTTCCCTAGAGGCTAGTGATCATCTAAATGGGATTAGGAAGTAAGTCTCTGAGCTAAAGGGGGAAAAGATCATTCCTGCTGGTGGCAGGAGAGTGTACCTTGACCAAGGAATCTGTGGATTTACCAGAAACAGGGTATTTACATGATGGTTTTAGTTCACAGGCTGTGGTCCCTGTTTTCATTTACTTAGAGCTCTGGAGACCAGCTGAGCCTATAGTGTGACTGTGGGCTGGACATTGAAGGAAATTTGAGGCTCAGACAGGCTGAAGTAGATTATTTCTAGTTCCATATTTAAACGATGGTAGCAGAGGCACCTGTAGGCCTTCACAGATGCACGAGTTTGGGATTTAACCATCCCTTCCCATGTCCATTTCTGAGGATAAGAGAGAAGAGGCATTTCAGATTATTACTGATTGTTGGTGATCTGGAGAAACTCCTCCATCCCCCCTTTTCTTTTTAAAAAGAAAAAGAGTAGCGTGAAAAGATTCAGGCATTCACTACTTCTTAAAAGGAAATGAGTTCTGGCCTATGTTTTGAAAGAGTAAGGATCTGAAGTAGGACAGACACCAGGCTGAAGAACTAGTTTGTCATGTCATGGATGCAGGAACACACTATATATGGAAATAGCTTGTTGAAATAGGATTTGCCTTGAAGAACAAGGCATAGAAGGGTAGGTTAAGTGTCAGGTGGATACATGTGTTTTTCCGGTGATCATATCCCATTGGCTCATTAGTTTTTTGTTTTTTTTTTTGTTTGTTTTTTTTTTGTTTTTTTTTTTCTCTTTATTTATTTATTTATTTATTTATTTATTTATTTATTTTAACATCTTTATTGACGTATAATTGCTTTACAATGGTGTGTTACTTTCTGCTTTATAACAAAGTGAATCAGTTATACATATACATATGTTCCCATATCTCTTCCCTCTTGCATCTCCCTCCTTCCCACCCTCCCACCCTCCCTATCCTACCCCTCTAGGTGGTCACAAATCACCGAGCTGATCTTCCTGTGCTATGCGGCTGCTTCCCACTACAGTTTCTTTTCCTGAGGCAGTTTCTCTAATTTGGATCCTGTTATTGTTACCTTTTTTGAGTCGAGGCTGGATATCTAAGTGATGCAGACGATGGCATGGAAGAATTCAAGACCATGAAGTAGATTACAGTTGACCCTTGAACAACACTGGTTTGAACAGTGCAGGTCCACTTATATGCAGATATTTTTCACTAAAAACATACTACAGTACTACACAACCTGTGGTTGGTTGAATCACAGATGCAGAACCACATAGAGGGCCAACTGGACTGTAAAGTTAAATGCAAATTTTCAACTGTTTGGGTTTGGTGCCCCTAATCCCTGCATTGTTTAAGGGTCAGCTGTATATCCTCTTTTACTCTTCTTAAGGTGCCTGGCTTAACCTTGGATTGGTGCTTACACATTTTAGTGAATATCTTTCATTTGGGGGTTGTTTTGAAAATTGCTGGCATTTAGAATAAAAGCTGGTATAAACTTAGACCACATTTGGATTTATAAAATGTACTGACCATGACTCCCAATTTTTGAAATAACCATAATTAAAAAAAAAACACAAATTGAGAGAAGTTAAATTTTACTACTACTTGGAATTAACAGCTTAACCCATATTCTGTTTCTACTCCATAAAATTCAAAAAGTATGTAGCTCTAATTAGTTGTGCCCTTTGTGTAGTTTCCTTAATGGTTCACCCAAGAATCGGCTATAGTCCATTTCTGAATGCCCAGTGGGGCTGCCCACCACTCCCAGACCTATTGCAAATATTATCACTCTGTCATGAATAGAAACCACAGTAACTAGGTTAGCACGCACAGACCATGTGATTCGTAGTCACAGGGGCCATGTTTGTCATTGCTGGGTGCAGGACCATTCACAGGGGACTGCGTACAAATGATGAATGGAAGCACCAGTCTGATGTGCTTGAGCAGATCCTGTGTCAGCCTCTGTGCAGAGTGCTTTCCATAGGGTGGAAAGGGCATAGGGTGCCTTGTGTAGTCCTCACACTGATCCCATGAGGTTGAAGAGAGGGAACCAGCCCACAGCGAGGTTGACCAGTTGCCCAAGTAACACATTTCGTGGTAGAATTGGGTTCTGAATCAACTTTTTAGACCACTGTCCATTTCACCAAGGTTCAGATTATTTTTTTAAGACAAAAAACCAGAGCTGTGAACAAATCGGGACAGTATGACTTCATTTTAGGTCTTATGTTTATGCCTGCGTAAATGAATATAAGGAAGAGGTCCTTTAAAACAATGTTTTTCGTTGGTAATTATCATTTTAGAAATTAATTTTCTGGGGAAAATGTTGGTGAAAGCAACATCAGAAAAGTTAAATTTAACAGTCCTCACATTTCATTTGCAGGAACATTTTTTGTATCATTTAATGCTTTAAAAGCTCCTGAAAAGAATTAACTCAAATGATCAATCTGTATTTTTTCATGCATATCAAAACCACACATTTATTAAATCACATACAGTTAATTACATTTCATTGGCTTTCATATTGGCTTTGTAAGTCTGGCGTAGACTGTTTAGCTCTGCTAGCTAAGGCATTAACCCTTGCCCTTATGAAAAACATATCCTGAAGGATAAGGGCAAAATATTATTGACTATATTGTGCTTAAATATCTCAAAATGAAATAGAATGAAGCAAAGTTAAATGAAGAAACTGTTAACTATATTTAGTTGACTGCGTTAAGGAATTCTCTCTGCTATGTAACTATAGATGCTTAAAATAATTAACCAAGCAACACTTAATGTATGTGGTAGTGGTTATCTTTCTTGTATCTATTGGGAAGTTCTAATTATATGATTATAACTAAGTTTCAGTTAGTTTATTTCCTCATTTTCTCTGATTTAAATTGGAAGGGACCTATCTGGCCAAATCTAGGCCTTTATCAGTCATGTTATATGATAAATCCATTGATGTATTTTATTAAGATATAAGGTTTTTAAAAATACTAAGGTAACTGGAGATTTCAGAATATCTCATATCTAAAATTTGATTGTGAATATTCTCTGAAATTAGGGCTAAAAATCTTTGTTAAAATATAAATGAGTCATTCATATCAATAATGGAGTTATTTTTTAATTTTTAATTTAATTTTATTCTTAATTTTCATTGGGGTATAGTTGGTTTACAATGTTGTGTTAGTTTCAGGTGTACGGTAAAGTAAATCTGTTATACATATACATTACTACATATAAAATAGATAACTGATAAGGACCTACTGTATAGCACAGGGAACTCCACTCAATACTCTGTCCTGTATGGGAAAAGAATCTCAAAAAAGAGTGGATATATGGATATGGAGTTATTTTTAAAATATAGACATCCATTGGTGAAAATGTACTCTTTGCCATTTGCAAATTTAAATCTTAAAATTTCCACTATGTTTCCAGTCAGCTTTCTCTTCCATTCTCTGCGTCAACTTTACCCTATCCTTCTCAGTCCACTGGTGTCTCCCTCCTCACAGGTGTCCTTCATAGAAGAAATAGAAGCCATTAGTGGAAACACCCTCGACTTCCTACCCATCTGTCCACATGTTTATACTTTTAGGCATGCATCCTTACCATCTGTATTTTAAGGGCTTCTGGTCCTAATTTCAGAAACTATCCCCTGAATTCATTATCCGTGAAATCTGCTGTTGTATGCCTTCCATATTCTTACCTACATGTCTTGAGAGGACAGGACATAGACCTTTGCAGCACATCCCAGAGTCCTCCCTCTAGAGTGAATTTGATCCAGTAATTAATTCCCTTTATGTCTGGTTCTTCAAAGTTAGGAAATTACACAACAGTTCCAACATTCAGGGCACTTCTCCATCTTACCTTCCCCCACTCCCTTACCATGAGGGCTGCACTGTGTGAGTAGGACACCTCATAGCTCTTACAAGCTATAGTTGCTGACAAGTAACACTGTTGAAAAAGGAGGGTTTCATGGCCTTGTAGTGTATGAATTCCCATGACATCTTCATTAGCTTTTACAAACTATTCTCTTAGTTTGTAAGACTCTTGGTAGGGATTCATATTAAATATATCTAGCTATAGTTCTTGAAACATTTGCCCTTCCCCAGCCATCTGGTACCTCTTAAATTTTTTAACCTTTATTTTGTGTGAAATACAGCACATAAAATAGTGCATAAAGCTGATGTGTACAGTTCATCCAACTGTAAAATAAACACCTGTGTAGTCACCACTGAGATCAAGAAGTAGGACATTGCCCGCTCCTAGAAGCACTCACATTTGTTACGTCTCTTGAAAGATTAAGGCAGGTATTCCATGAGCTCATCCATAAGTTCCTACGTTGTAATTCGTGCAAGTTAGGAGGCTGCAGTTTATTTAGAGTATCTAAGATTCACTAATTCACTGTCTTCACCCATCTTTGGATTTTAGTTTTCCTTTTTCCAATGTTTAGTTTTCTGTATGTATTCTGAAGATTATTTTCTTTGACCATTAAAGTATTTGTAGAGTTATGTTTTCTGTAATTGTTAACAGTGTAGTATAACTAAATGGAACTTCATTTTTTACAAACCTCATTTTATTCTGAGATTGTTTCCTGATAATAATTCTAGAGATTCATGCTCTTCTTTTATACACGACATGTCTGTCTTTTGAACATTTCTGAGCTTCTCAGAAAAATACCTGCTTGATCATGTTAATCTCTTTAAGTATCTCTTCCATTTCTTTCTCCTTGAAATCATGTGTTTGTAGTCAGAATGTAGTCTCTCTTTGAGAGACTCGGGGCACTCTTGTAGTTGATGCACGTGTGGATACTCGTGGTCTTAGAAAATGTGATGTTTTTAAGTTTTTTTCTCTTGCTTCACCTCTTTATCGGGCTCTTTCCTCTTTCTGTTTTTTCCCTGCCTCCATCTCTGTCCACTTTTCTCTCCTACCTCTTTCTTCCTCTTACTTGAACATGATACAGAAACCAGAAAACACAGAACCAAGTTTTAAAACATAATGGCACAGGTGCTCAGATGACATAGGTGTCACATAGCTATGACCTGAGGGACTGAAGAGAAAGCAAACAGATATTAATGAGTTAAGTGTTAGCACGTTGAGGATGGTCTGAGAGGTGCACATACTATTATCTGACCCCTGGGCATATCTTCTGTGATGACAGTACCTTCTTAAAAACAAAAAAGATGAGCTGAACTTTCTCTGCTGCTGTATTTATGATTTGTAATTAAGTGTATCTTTTTTCCTCTTTCACACTCTGTTGTAGTTATGGACAGATGTACTTCTCAATTATATTTGCTTTAAAAAAACTATATTTAGTAACAGAATGTAGTTTAATAAAACTTTAAATCATTAGTGATGTTCATAGATTGATGTGTAAGCTGTATCTATTCATTTCTGGTGCTAGAAATGATGATCTTTGACAATGTGTTTCATTAGTAAGTTATTTTAATGAGGGAGGACATTTGGAGCAATTAGCTAATCTGATCATTAAAATGTTCTTTCAGGCTTACGGCATAAGCTAAGGTATGACTCATAAAAAATTTTTCTATAAAAGCAATCTCAAAATGTTGTCTGGATATACTATGCAGCTAGAATTTTCTGTAGGTTTGAAGGTTTTAGTAGCTCTGAGCATTGATATTGATCTTGAAAATTAAACCAATTGGCAGTCATCCCTGGAGGACTTGATTTCTGAGACCTTTATATGTGCTTGCACTACAGTAAATAAGAATGCATCCTAGATGGAGCCAAAATGTGGTGGGTTTTAAGCATTTAATAAAATCATTAAACATTTTAACTATTTAATTTCTCTTTGCAATTGCAAATAAGGATTAAAGATCGTTATAGAAAGGAATATGGTGCAACATTTCTAAGGCATGGTTTGGGACATTAGTGCAGCTTTTCCCCAAAAACATCTAAATTAGAGCCCTGGTTTTCAGACTGCTCCTCAGAACTCCAGGAGTTACGGGAGTTTCCTCAGGCATCAGTTTGGGGGTAAGGGATGTATGTAGAGGTGGGGGGAAGACACTGTTCCTCCCCACTTTCCATCCAGCTCTGCTTTTCTCTCTTTGTTTGCCCTCTGTACAAAAATAAAATGTAAGATTTAACTTAAAGAAAGGCTTACTTTTGTAAAGATGAAAAGTTGAAAAATTTGGTACAGTGGGCTATGGCGACTCTAGTTTTCTATCTGGAGTGGTTTTCCTTCTGTCTAGTTTTTTTGCAAACCCCCCTTTTTTCCACACTGCGTGCACATGCCGAAACACAGTTCTTCGGTGGAAGCTGTAAGTTGCTGTCCCCCTCACCCCGGCCCCCTCTTCCTCCCACAGAACTCTACAGCATCATCTTGGAGACATGGCGTTAGTTTGGGGGATGGGCATGGGATCAACTAGGTCGATTGGCATCCCGTTTGGTACTTTTCTGCAGGACTAGCAAGGCAAGACTGCCTTTTCTTTCTGGATTGCTGCTTGTGTGTGGGCTGCCAAGAGGCTGCCTTCTTGGCTCTGTGGGAGAGCTCCTCTGAGGAATGCAGCACTTGGAGGGAGCAGAGCCCAGGGACTCAAGCCCTGATGACACTCTAGGAACCTGGGTCCCTTACCGGTAAAAGCCTTCCACTCCAGGGCTACTTACTTGCATTGTGGGTACATTCTCTTTTTTGTTTAAGCTGTGTGATTTTTTTCCACTTAGAATTGAGAACTATGAACAGTACTACCTTAAGGAAGATGGCAAATTAGGAATGATACTGTCAGGCCGTTGTTGTTGTTGTTGTTGTTTTCTTGAAGTGTTGATTTACAGGGTTGTGTTAGTTTTAGGTGCACAGCAAAGTGATTCAGTTATACATATATCTATTTTTTCATATTCTTTTCCCTTATAGATTATTACAAAATATTGAGTATAGTTCCCTGTGCTATGTAGTAGGTCCTTGTTGGTTATCTACTTTATATTTAGTAGTGTGTATATGTTAATCCCAAACTCCTAATTTATCCCACTCCCCCCTTCCCCTTTGGTAACCAGAAGTTTGTTTTCTATATCTGTGGGTCTATTTCTGTTTTGTATATAAGTTCATTTGTATCTTTTTTTTGGATTCCACATATAAGCGCTATCATATGACATTTGTCTTTCTCTGTAGGGCTTACTTCACTTAGTATGATAATCTCTAGATCCATCCGTGTTGCTGCAGATGGCATTATTTCATTGTTTTTTTTTTTACAGGCCATTGTTATTAAAAGAATCATAGTCTAGGCTTTTAGGTTTTAATTTTTAAGTTTATCATTATATTTTTCTTGCTCGTAATGAGTGACTTTACATCTGACTAGGAATGCATTTAAATAAAACATTTTGGATACCTTCTCAACACAAGATTACTATGTGGTCCCTTAGTGCTGACATTCTACTCCAGAGGATTTGGGGGCTCCCTGTTTGGAATACTGTGAGAACCATAGAGAAGAGGCACCAGTTCCACAGCAGTTCCTGCTGTCACTCTTCAGTTTAGGAACCTCACTTTCAGGAGTTTAGCAATTTCAAGACAGTATCTTTAGGCTTCATGGAACTCTTTGGGGGATGCTACTGTTCAGGGCATTCTGGAGGTTACTGTAAAAAGGAATAATACTCAGTAATTAAGCCCTGGAGATAGGAATTTTTACTGCAGCCCTGATTCTTTGGGTCTTAGGGCAAATCGAGGAAGCCTCTTTGGCTGAATGAATCTTGAGGCTCCCGCTTTGCCTCTGGAGTTATTGCCCTCATTTAGAGCAATAGATACTTTCATAAAGAAATTTTATAAGCAAGATATTACCACACTTTCTCCGTTTTACTTCTGGCTCTGCCATTCTGCTGTCATCTTTGCAGGCCACATAACATCAGGGGCTGGAGGAGAGGTGTTCCTTCCTCTTTCATGGCCTTCTTAGAATGAAGCACCCTTTAACATTCCCACCACTTCTGTTAGTTTGTTTCTTCAGTGTTAGAATGTAAACTTCAAGAGGACAGGGGACCAGTTAGTTTTGTTCACGACAACATTCTTCACTAGACCCAGTGGAGTGCCCGGCACAGCAGGTGCTCATTATACAATCTGTTGACTGAATGAATGAAGCTCCTCAGTTACCTAAATTTCAGTGGCTGGTGGGGCTGATTCTCATCAGACCAGTGCAGAAAACAACAGGTATTTTAAAGCAGTTAGACCTTAGAGGAACACTGTCATGCAAATGTGTAGCTCCGGGTAACCTACTCAGATGCCAGGTCCATAATGTTAGTGAATGAAGTGGGGGTGTATTCTGGGGGCGAAACAGATTTTACTCTCCATTCTTTATCAATATTAGGTCTCCTTAGGGTTACTGACATTCTTCAGTGGGAATAACTGCTGAAGATTCCTGTTGAAACGTAAGCTTTTCTTTGCTGTGTGTTTTAGAACCTGTTAAGAGTATGTGACAAGTTAGTGTTGGGTTGATTGTCCCACGTTTTGTAACCCTGGCCAGTGCTCCCTCCGCAGCCCCAGGCACCTAGGCTGCTCGTTCCTGGAGCAATGGGAGGAGAAGCTGTCAGGTTAGCAACACGAGAAGCCCCGGAGGAAGGGAAGTCTGTCCTCTGCTGTCGAGTTGTGAGCCCACTGGGAGGAGGGGCGAGTTTTACGGGGAGTTTCCACACTGGAAATGGTTCTGCCTATGTGTTACTCCATGTACTTACACGGAGTAGCAATTCAGCACATTCGAATAGTAAGGCCTGCAGTTGCCATTTATAGCGTATGTACTGAAGAAACAAAATGATGGGTTGGCAATCATATCTGCCATCTTCTTGCTTTGGTTGAATTTTAAAGTGACAAACATTAAGAAATTTAATAGGATCAAAAGATAATCTTAAACATATACCAAAGTCTTAGAAAAAATATGTGGTCAGGTATCTCTGATACCGTCGTTATTTCCATAATTACTTAATTAAAAAAACCTTTATTGAAACTAGTGCTAATTTTCTGGATGTTTGTGGTAAGAGTATTTGTATTTCTCTTGTTGTACCTCTGTGTTACTTATTCTTTGAGTCCATTTTATGTCCCACCTACTAGTAGGTTCTCTTCTCATTTTTTCTACTTCAATGTCCAGGTCTGGTCTTTTCTCCATTTCCATGTATCTCTTCCTTCCTCAGGTTACTTCTCTCACATCTTCATTCTCATCTTTTCTGTTTATCTTTTGCTTTTGATTCACTCCATTTAAATATACAGTTTGACTATCTCTCATTTATTTATTTTTTAAATTATTCATGAGTGTCAGTAGGAGGTTTCAAATAGGCCAAGAGCTAGCTATGCTTCCTGACCACCTACCCTGTGGTTGCTTCCTTCTTAGAATTATCTGTTGGCTAGAATTCTCCTTTGGTCATGCAAAGTATTTAGGCCTTTACTTAATATTTATTAGAGGAAAGATATGTAGCTGGGCAGGTTTCTAATCTCAATCAATTAAAAATAACTAGTGAATTTTTCAGGGTGATTATTTAAAGTGCTATACTGATAATAGATACTGAAACTAAGCCATATGCACAACCTGGCATTTTAAAAAATCTGTTTTAAGTATTCTAGATCTATACCTTGGAGCAGATTAATTTTTCAATGACAGGCCTCATTTTCTCTACATTGAGTTATGACTTGGTACCACGCTTTATTGCAAAACTCTCAGACCTAAAGGATTTAAAGTTTATTATTGTAATTTTAGAGCAGGATAGAAAGGAAAGAAAAATAATTTTCCTGAGTGAAAGGACCTAGTTCTCACAGTAGCATTTTGATCTGAGGACTGTACTGTGATAAATAACTCTCACTGTAGAACCTGGATGAAATTAACCTTGAGAGAACTTATATACCCCTGAGGCATTAAGTGGCTGATTATGACTTTGTATAATCTGTTTTCACACAACGTAGTACATAAGTATGTGTGTGAGCTGAGTGTAAATGCAACCTTCCTTTACTTTTTTTTTTTTTTGACTCTATGGTGACTCCTTTTAGAGAGGATTTATCTAACACTGCTTGAATCTTCTCTTTTTGTCATTGTGGTAATCTTATTTGAGTAGGATTTTGATGACTGTGTTTGAACATAAATATACAGCAGTAGAAAATTTATACACCACCAAATTCAAAATCGTTCTTGGATTTATTATATCTAAAGAAATGCCATTTTTAATGTTTTCTGGTATCTTTACAAACTCCATTAGAATACTAAGATTTAAAAAATTAAGTATAATTACTTTTTTCTTTTCAGACTATTGAAGGAATACACAAGATTTAAAATTCATTAATTTTTAGAAAATAAAAAATTTGCATTTATTTTTTAAACTAACACTCTGCAGTGTAAATTATAGTGTTGAAATATGTAATTAAGAAAAACAGTACTTATTAACAATTATATGCATACACAACTGGTTTTTCTCCCTGGGAGACTTTTTTTTTTTTTTAACTTTTCATTTTGTATTGGAGTACAGTTGATTAACAATGTGTTAGTTTCAGGTGTACAGCACAGTGATTCAGTTATACATATAAATGTATCTATTCTTTTTCAAATTCTTTTCCCATTTAGGTTGTTACAGAATATTGAGCAGAGTTCCCTATGCTATGCTGTAGGTCCTTGTTGGTTATCCATTTTAAATATAGCAATTTTAAATGTAGCAATATGTACATGTCAATCCCAAACTACCTAACTATCCCTACCCCAACCTCCCACCCTTTCCCACTGGTAAGCATAAGTTTGTTCTCTAAGTCTGTGAGTATTTTTCTGTTTTGTAAGTAAGTTCATTTGTATCATTTTTTTTTTGGATTCCGCATAAAAGCAATATCATATGATATTTGTCTTTGTCTGACTTACTTCACTCAGTATGGCAGTCTCTAGGTCCATCCATGTTGCTGCAAATGACATTATTTCATTCTTTTTTATGACTGAATAATATTCCATTGTATATATATATACCACATCTTCTTTATCCATTCCTCTGTCAACAGACATTTAGTTTGCTTCCATGTCTTGGCTATTGTAAACAGTGCTGCAATGAACATTAGGGTACATGTATCCTTTCAGACCATGTTTTTCTCCAGACATATGCCCAGGAGTGGGATTGCTGGGTTATATGGTAGCTCTATTTTTAGTTTTTTAAGGAACCTCCATACTGTTCTCCATAGTGGCTGTACCAATTTACATTCCCACCAACAGTGTAGGAGGGTTCCCTTCCCTCCATACCTCTCCAGCATGGAAGACATTTTCATGTACTGTCTAAAAGGTACTTTAGGGGATTGTTTATAGTTTATACTTTTCTTTTACAGTTTTCTATGCTTGTTTTACTAGACTTCTAAGAAAAACTTGAGTAATTTTAGGAAATTTTAGGAAATAAACATTTGTGTCTCATTTATTTATTTAACTTTTTATTTTGAGATAATTATAGATTCATATGTTGTTCTAAGATACTGTATAAGGGAGATCCTCTGCCCCTTTTACCAGGTTTCCCTCAATTGTAGCGTCTTGACAACTATAGAACAATATCATATCCAGGATATTGACATTGATACAGTCAAGATACAGAACATTTTCATCACAAGGATCCCTCTTGTTACCCTTTTATAGCCACACCCATTTTCCTCCTGCTGACCTCAATACTACCCCTGGCAACCACTAATTTGTTCATTTCCATAATTTTATTTCAAGAACTATAGAAATGGAATAATACACTATGTAACTTTCGGGATTGCCTTTTTTCACTCAGCATAATTCTCTGGATATTCATCCAGATATCACCAATTCATTTCTTTTTAGAAATGAGTAGATTGTTTGCTAGAGAATGGTGGTAGTAGAAATGCCTCTTGATTTTAAGGACCTTTGAAGACTTTAAATATTTCATTTATTTTCAGTTTGGATATATTCTGTTTTCATCTTGTTCTTTTCCAAGACCTAGAGCCAGCCTTCTCTCCAAGAAGCCCTGGTTTCTTTTAGGGGGAGAATGATATTTAGAAACCAAGATCTGGGCTCTATTGTGACAGGTGGCCATTGCTTCAAAATAGCTAGAAAAAACAGTGGTCAGAGCTAGGAAATGAAAATAATTATGAGTTCACATTGATATTTCAAAGTCAAATTTAACAGCAGATGGTTTTTAACTTTTTAGCTCCTTTCACTTTATATTTCTGTCCTTTTTCTCTTACATTGAAAATAATTGTTCCTTAATAATAAGTTATTTGCTTTATCCTACAATATACATAAAACATTTTAAAATTACAGTACCAATATTATTAAGAATAAAACTACTGAATAAAGTTCAAGATTTTTTGCAGGTGTTTTTTTAAGGTTGGAGTCCTTTCAATGTATACTACCAAGGATGTGCAGAGAGAGTACTGAGTTGAAAATTTTCTTCAGACAATTCTGTGCGTAGATATTTTACCAATTTGATATAAATATTGGTTTATTTAATTCCATTTCTTTACATATTATGTGTTTTGATTTAATTCTGTATACGTATATCTATGTGTATACATATATATGCAAGT
This sequence comes from Eubalaena glacialis, assembly GCF_028564815.1. Classification (NCBI taxonomy): domain Eukaryota; kingdom Metazoa; phylum Chordata; class Mammalia; order Artiodactyla; family Balaenidae; genus Eubalaena; species Eubalaena glacialis. The sequence continues at coordinate 92,496,919 of NC_083728.1, read as the reverse complement.
ACATAGATGTATATGTATTTGTATATATGTGTGTATAGCTATATACACACGTATATATCAGTACATTAAGTTCAGAAGTCAAAATTAAATAAAAAGCTATCTTTAGAGATGGCTCACTTCCATCTCTAACCCCTTCACCCATTCCCAGTGTCTCCTCCATTTTTATTAATTTTTGTCATAAAAATAAGTACATATTTTCTTATAAAAAAGGTAGTATTGTATACTCTCTGTTCTCCATCTTTTTTTAATTTCACAATATATCCTGCAGATTACTCCATAATAGTACATAAAGATATTCCTTACTCCTTTTTATGGCAGCATAAGTACTGGATAATTTTGCATGTGTAATTTTATTAGATATTGTAGGATTCCCCTTTATGGGATTTTATTTTGTACTTTTATCAGCAGTGTTTGCCATTTTCAGTTACTTCTCAACCTTGCCAGGAGAGAAGGTTTTTGCCAGGTAGGTGAGAAGTAGTGTTTCAGTGTAGTTTTACTTTATATTTCTCTTATGAGTATAATTGAGCATTTAAAAAATATTTAAGAGCTTTCTTTTCTGTAAACTGTTGGTTCATCTGTTTTGCCTATTTGTCTATCAGATTTTTGATACTTATTGCTTCTATTTTTGAAGAAAAAGAAAGATTCTCTCTTTGGGAGATGAGTTGTGACTATTGTATTCTGGTTTTCCATTTGTTTTAGGATGATTTTTTTTGGATGTATAAGTTTTTTTTAAGGCTTATTATTTATTTATTTAATTTATTTCGGCTGCGTTGGGTCTTAGTTGCAGCACGTGGGATCTTTGAGGCATGTGGGATCTTTTGTTGCAGTGCGTGGCGTTGCGGTGCATGGGCTTTTCTCTAGTTGTGGCATGCGGGATTTCTCTTCTCTAGTTGTGGCACGTAGGCTCCAGGGCATGTGGGCTCTGTAGTTGTGGCGCGTGGGTTCCAGAGCACGTGGGCTGTGTAGTTTGTGGCATGCAGCCTCTCTAGTTGAGGCCCGCAAGCTCAGTAGTTGTGGCATGTGGGCTTAGTTGCCCCACGGCACGTGGGATCTTAGTTCCCTGACCAGGGATCGAACTCATGTCCCCTGCATTGCAAGGCGGATTCTTTACCACTGGACCACCAGGGAAGTCCCATGTGTAAGTTTTGAAAAATATCTTTTTTAAAGTTGTAGTTTCATGTGCTCTAGATCTTTATGCGTATGTTCTACATAGATGGGATAGAGAAGTTAGAAATTTCATGTCTGCATTCTCTAGCTGCTCACCTTTTGGGGGTATATTTCAAACCACCTTGTCAATAACAATGCATTATTCCAGCTCCTTTGTTGATTAATCTTCTCACCACATACCAGAAAACCACAGAAAGCCTCTACTGGCTTTTTTCTATCATAAACTTGTCATTTGTGAAACATTTGCCTAGTGATGTTAATTCTTTTTGTGGAACGACATTCATGCCCTTTTCCCCCTTTATATTTGTTATACATTTCCATAGTCTTGTTCCTTGCATCTCTTGCCTAAAACAGGGGTTTATAATACCTTTCTGCAAAGGGCCAGAAGTAAGTGTTTTAGGCTTTGCAGACTATATAGTCTTGGTCACAATTACTCAAATTTGTTTTTGTTATGTAAAGGAAACCTTAGACAATATGTAAATGAATGTCATGGCTGTGTTCTAGCAAATTTTTATTTGCAAAAACAGGTGATGGTGGAGGGAGAGGGAGAAGAGTGGGCAGATTTGGCCCATGGATTACATTCTGCTGACCCCTGCTTTAGGCCATTATAATTAAACTCCCCTTCAACGTGTTTAACTGCTCACTTCCTTGCCATCATTTTGAGTATGTGAAAAGCTATTAAAAAAACTTAACTATAAAATCAGATAGTAGAGTCATCAACCTCCAGGGAATTTGGTATAGTGTTTGGATGATGATGGTGATAAGATTTTATTTATTTTTGATACACTATTATTACAGGGCGAATATGCAGAAAAATTTTTAAAGAAAATCAGAATAACTAGAACATGCTTTAATTCCTATTTATTGGACGCTAATGTTGCTGACAATACTCCCTTTGAGGATGAAGTTTGTAGAAAGACAAACAGTGATACCATCACACTGTCAGATCTCTCCGTAGAAGTGATAATTCTAAGAGGAAATGATCTGCATCGGGAAGGAGTCCTGTCACATTATTGCCAGTGTTATTGTCCTCAACTAAAAGTAAACTTAATAATAATGGCGTCTATGAGTAAAAAAAAAATCTGAAACAGATAAAGTACATAAAAGTTAGTTAACTATTGAGTCAGTTGTGTAAGTCCTGATCATTTCTAGGTATTACAAAGAAGAAAGTGTTCCCAAGCCTCTCCTTTCCTGAAAGAGTGTCTTGTGTACCTGCTCTTGACAAAGATATTTGTCCTCTTGTTAGGCTAGTGTTTAAATGAACATTTAAAATCACCTATTTCCCAACTCACTTTTGTGGGAAACATTTATTCAGTTCCAAGTCTTATCAGAGGGATTGCAAATCCGGTGTCTCTTACTACCATGTTTCCATCCAGTTTTCATGGTGTTGCAGAAGGGCGGTCAGTAATAGGGTATTAGGGGATTGAGTGAAATTGATAATTTGAGAATTAAAAGCAGTATGTAAGGGTTTGGATCATGGGATGGTAGAGTTGAAGGGATAAAGCGGTAAGGACAGTAGGAGAGAAGACCCACTGGAAACTCTCTAGGACTTTGACAGTCTGTTATTTGAACCCAAAGCATGTGGCATTTGGACCTTGCCATCCCAATCTTCCCTTCCATTCATTTCCACTCCTAGAAGTGAAAAGGAGCCTGGTATGACCTGGCATCTCCTCTATATCATAACACCCCGATTCAAACTTCATGTTTTTATGAGAACCAAATGAGACAGTTAATGCAAAGCACTTAGAACAGTACTTGACACGTAGTAAGAGCTGAATAAAACTTAGCTATTACACGTAAAATTTGAATAAATAATAAATAATATAAATATTGCCCCTTGTTTTCTCTATTTTATATATAAAAGTCAGGAAGTCTGTAATTCTATGAAACCGTGTTGTCCCACATTTTTATACGTCATTGCACTACCTCCTGCCTCCTTTAATAATGTAAATAGTTTGATTGAAGCACACTGATGCTCATTTATTTATGTATTGTCTACATCTGCTTTCACTCTACAGTGGCAGAGTTGAATAGATGAGACAGAGGTTATGTGGTTTGCAAAACAAAAATTATTTACTCTCTGTGCGTTACAGGAAAAGCTTGCCAACACCTGATACATAGGGTATTCTGATCCAAAGTAAAAGTAAATAGAAAGAACTCAATTATAGAACAGCTTTCTGAAACCAGCATTTAGTCTTCATTTCTCTTAATCTCATATTGAAACAAATGATGTTGTATAAAAGAGGATAGCACAAAGTAAGATGTTTATTCAGGTTTTCATTTATGTTGCTATCAAAGAGCTGGTCGTGAATTACTGTAAATTATTGAAACATTACCAATTGCAGTAAACTATGTGAATTAATTTAAATGCTTGAAGTTCCTTTTTTTTCATAATAGATGAAAACCTGAACCTATAAAATTTGTGGTACATTTCTTTCCACTTACTAAGAATAAATACTTACATTTATGCTGTGCAATAGTTTGCTTTCATAAGAATTAGTATTTCAAGGCAGCACTGAGCCTCATCAGCTCACAGTACCAACTCAAAACATTACTCTAAACGTGGGGAGTCAGTGGTATCACCTTCATCCACGGGAGACAGCATGTTGCTACCCATTGAGAAGGACTTTTAAAACCAACCTTTGTTTTAAAATGTGTCATTGCTATTACCTGAATCACTTAGATTCAAGCCATAATAAAGAGTACGAGTATAGGCCTAAGACAAAATTTGAATTTAGATCTGACTTTAAATTGAAATGTGTATATGACTTTAGAGAGTATGGTTTTGATAGTGTGATCATTAATTTCTCAAAAGTGAATCTGCTTCTTGAATATGTGGGTTTTCAGAGCAGTCTCCTTACTGGCAGGGGAATATCAGACAAGTGGTGTTTTTCAGACAGCAAGGCAGATGGCTCTTTTTCTTCAGTACAGGGTGTGCCAACCAAAGGAGACAGCTACACGAATGTTAACCCCTGAGGGAGTGAGAAAACAGTTGCTGTCAGTTGTTCTTTATAAGTCTGTAGCTTGACTTCAGAATGATGTGGGAAAAGAAATCTTTTAAGCAAAGTATGCATTAGATGCACAAGTGCAGCCTGTAATCTCAGTTCTCACTAAAACAGTGGAAGATGATGTAATTTAAAAAGGAAACAAACTCTTAGGTCTGATGTTTCTGAGATAATGTGGTGGCACACTACTTGGGCCTGATGGATCGCTTCCCAATTCCTGTTAAAACATCCATGCAGATGACAAACATGGGCAATGGCACTATAAAGCAAATGCCATATACTAAGATCTGGGTAGAAGCTTCCTAAATGTGGTTGGTGGGATGGATTGAGACTAGTTAGGGATTATATAGCACATGTTCTGCTTCTGTACTAGAATAGGGCATATGGCCCCACCCAACGTAGGACACAGTGTAAAGGATGATTTGCACAGCATGCCTAACTTCAGGAAGCATGTGGGTTACGCTGAGTGGCAAAAGTTTGCCATTGGTAGACTTTTTTTTTTTTTTTTTTTGGCTTAAAAAAGAGAAATTTATTTTCTCACAATTCTGGAGCCTAGAAGTTTAAGATCAAGGTGTTGGCAGGGCAGGTGGCTGTTTTCTCCCTATGCCTTCACACGATCTTCCCTCTGTATGTCTGTGTCCTCATTTCCTTTTCTTACAGGGACACCAATCTTACTGGATTAAGGCCCATCTGAATGACCTTATTTAACCTTATTCACCTCTTTTTTTTTTTTGTTTAACATCTTTATTGGAGTATAATTGCTTTACAATGGTGTGTTAGTTTCTGCTTTATAACAAAGTGAATCAGCTATACATATACATATGTCCCCATATCTCTTCCCTCTTGCGTCTCCCTCCCTACCACCCTCCTTATCCCACCCATCTAGGTGGTCACAAAGCACGGAGCTGATCTCCCTGTGCTATGCAGCTGCTTCCCACTAGCTATCTGTTTTATGTTTGGTAGTGTATATATGTCCATGCCACTCTCTCACTTTGTCCCAGCTTACCCTTCCCCCTCCCCGTGTCCTCAAGTCCATTCTCTAGTAGGTCTGTGTCTTTATTCCCGTCTTACCCCTAGGTTCTTCATGACCATTTTTTTTTTTTTTTTTTTAGATTCCATATATGTGTGTTAGCATATGGTATTTGTTTTTCTCTTTCTGACTTACTTCACTCTGTATGACAGACTCTAGGTCCATCCACCTCACTACAAATAACTCAATTTTCTTTTTTATGGCTGAGTAATATTCCACTGTATATATGTGCCACATCTTCTTTATCCATTCATCTGTTGATGGACACTTAGGTTGCTTCCATGTCCTGGCTATTGTAAATAGAGCTGCAATGAACATTTTGGTACATGACTCTTTTTGAATTATGGTTTTCTCAGGGTATATGCCCAGTAGTGGGATTGCTGGGTCGTATGGTAGTTCTATTTTTAGTTTTTTAAGGAACGTCCATACTGTTCTCCATAGTGGCTCTATCAATTTACATTCCCACCAACAGTGCAAGAGTGTTCCCTTTTCTCCACACCCTCTCCAGCATTTATTGTTTCTAGATTTTTTGAGGATGGCCATTCTGACCGGTGTGAGATGATATCTCATTGTAGTTTTGATTTGCATTTCTCTAATGATTAACGATGTTGAGCATTCTTTCATGTGTCTGTTGGCAGTCTGTATGTCTTCTTTGGAGAAATGTCTGTTTAGGTCTTCTGCCCATTTTTGGATTGGGTTGTTTGTTCTTTAATATTGAGCTGCATGAGCTGCTTGTAAATCTTGGAGATTAATCCTTTGTCAGTTGCTTCATTTGCAAATATTTTCTCCCATTCTGAGGGTTGTTTATATATATATAAAATCTTGTTTGTAAATGACTGTTTTCAGATGTAAAACAACAGCATTCATGTTCCATCCGTTAAAGAGCTGCTTAGATACATACTTCATCCATGGAGGAGACCACTCTTGGGTTTTAGCTTATTTCTCTGACTTTGAAAGGAGAGCATGGAGTTGTATAGCTTCCTGACCTTTTGGGAAGTTGGAATATATTTATGTGTCATGTCCTTTCATTGGAGGTTAGCAGTACAGGCTGTCAGACTAGTCTAGCTCAACTGGAAACCCACCAACCAAACACAAAACCAAAAACAATTCAGCTGTATTTCCTTTATAAAAGCTATGTGTCAAAGGCTTTGAGTCATAGCCTATGTGTCAAAGGCTATGACTAAAAGGCTTTAAGGACAGAACTTGGTAAATGCGAACAAAGAGAATAGAAGTTCTGTTACCCTAAGACAAAGCATTAAAATGGGACAAAAGTAATCATGAAGATGAAAAGTACAAGCCACAATAAAGTAATGACATTAATTTTTATGGGATAAATTACATCACAATAAACATTAATCACTGGGAATGCAAAGGAAAGCAAAGAGTAATGAGACACTAATGTTTCTGTTTGACAGATCGTTAGACAAGAAGTCAGGATGATAGAGGGCATGAATATTCTAAGGGTGATCTAAGATATGTGTTGAGAGCTTTACCCTGAAAATAGAGATGATTCCTTCTTTTCCCAGGGCCATAAAACCTAAACTTCCAACAAACTGAATATAATAGAAAATGCATTCCCTAACCACAATGAAATTTCAAAAATGTTGTACATGAAAATTTAAAACAAAAAGCGCTGATTTCCCCTCACCCCACTTCAAGCCATCTCGTAAATAACTCTTGATTGGGTCAAAGAGAAAAGCAAAACTAAGATTAAAAAATATCTAGAAAAAAGTATAATGGAAAGTGCATATTAACACTGAGATATGGTCAAAGCAGTACATAGAGGAAAATTAATGTCCTTAAATAGTGACATTTCTTAGCAAGAGGGAATAAAAAGCATTTCAGCACAGACATAAAAGAAAAAGAAGTTATTAAAAAATATGCGCTAGAAAACAGACAATTGATAAATTTATGTTAGTTCTTTGGGAAAAATGCTCCAGTATATAGGTAAGTCTTTAGGTAACCTAATTGAGACAGAACAAAATATGAAAAAGGGGAAAAATATATATATTATGACTGTATTCATAAATTTGAAGCCCAAATGAAATGGATGCTTTTCTAGTAAAGTATAAATTACCCAAATTGACTAAAGTAGAGGAGAAGAACCATAAGGATAACAATATTAATAGCAGTAAGTGAGGGTTGTTGGAGAGCTAGCCCCATGTGCTCCCAACACAGAAATCTATACCCAAATAGTTCCAGTGGTGAATTCTTCCAAACAAATCATACCTATGGTACATAAATTGTTCCTAAACATAAAAAGATGGGAAACTTTTTTTAAACCTCTTTACCGCCCTATTGGTTGCCTTTTCAGCATCTATTTGTCCTTGCTGCCTTTCTAAAAAGTTTTCTAATTTTTGTCAGGGATCCATTCCATCTTCAGCTCCATGGGGTGGTCTGTGATTAGTGTTAGAGCCAATTGATGGGAAAGTAATTGTCCCAGTGCCATTTGTTATAAAGATTGTTCAGTGGGAAAGAAATAGGCTTTTCAACAAGAGGGACGATTGGATATCCACATGCAAAAAGATGAGTCCAGAGCTGTGCCTTACACCATACACAAAAGTTAACTCAAAATGTATCACAGACCTAAATGTAAGAGCTCAAATGACAAAACTCTTAGAAGAATACATAGCTAAGAAAGCATTTGCCTAATCCTATGTCATGAAAAGCACGAGAGATAAAAAAAAATTGATAAATTGAACTCCATTGAAATTGAAAACTTTCGTGCTTTGAAACACACCCAGTTGCGTCTTACTACCATTTTGCAACTGAGTTTTTTTTTTCTGCTGGAAATTTTTTAAAATTTAAAAATTTTATATAATTTTTAAAGATTACTTTCCATTTACAGTTATTACAAAATATTGGCTGTATTTCCTGTGTTATACAATACATTCTTGAGCCTCTTACACCCTATGGTTTGTACCTCCCACTCCCCCACCCCTGTATTGCCCCTCCCCCTTCTAATTGGTAACCACTAGTTTGTTTTCTGTATCTGTGAGTGAATCTGTTTTGTTATATTCACTAGTTTTATTTTTTTTAGATTCCACATATAAGTGATATCATACAGTATTTGTCTTTCTCTGTCTGCCTTACTTTACTTAGCATAATGCCCTCCAAGTCCATCCATGTTTCTGCAAATGGCAAAATTTCATTCTTTTTTATGGCTGAGTAGTATTCCATTTGTGTGTGTGTGTGTGTGTGTGTGTGTGTGTGTGTATGTGTATAATCACATCTTTATCCATTCATATATTGATGCAAACTTAGGTTGCGTCCATATCTTGGCAATTGTAAATAATGCTGCTGTGAACATTGGGGTGCGTGTATCTTTTTGAATTATACACCCATATACCCAGGAGTGGAATTGCTGGGTCATATGGTAGTTCTATTTTTAGTTTTTTGAGAAATCTCCATACTGTTTTCCAAGAATCTGAGTTCTTGAGAACATCATTTGGCTCCTGAACAAAAGAACCCTAAAACTATCTCTGCCTCTGTAGTGATCATTATAGGAGATGGTCAGTTTACTTTTTGTGAAAGTTTGAGTTGGAGTTTTTGTTACTTGCAGCTGAATACATCCTAAGTGATAAACACTGAAATGAAATAAACTAACCTCCAAAGATAGCACATGATGTAGGATAGTATACGTTGTAGGCTGTATTGGCAGAATTGCAAATGTATTAAGGTGATGGATTTTATTTCAAAATACAGAATTACCTAAATTCTAACATTCTGGAAATGTCCTTTTACGTTTTGGTTACATTCCCAATTTAAAAATACTATAATAAGAAAACACACGAAAAATAAAATTGCAGGATTTTGATGATGAAAATTAAATTTTAGAAACTAGAATTCAGCAGTTAATTTAAAAAATATCAAGTGGAATTTATTGGTATTAAGAATATAATTGAAGTTATGAATAAATCAATGGAGGAAAACCATATGGTCTAAATAGATGTTGTGAAGTTATTTGATAGTTTCACATTTATTCCTTATTTTAAAAAGGAAAATCTTTAGTAATAGGAAAAGAAGGATTGAAGGGTGCTTCCCGATCTTAACTTAGTTAAAGATGTCTCAAAGTAATAGTTTAACATCATTTATTATAGTGGAGATTCTAGAAACACTTATTTAAAAAACCCAAATAAGGGTGTTATCAATTCCATTAAAAAATGTTTCCTTTTGGAAGTGTGACATAATGTTATTTGACACTGAAAAATAAGTGGTAAATGACAGGAGGAAGCAAAATTATTGTAATTTTGAAGATATGATTAGGAAAAAAAAGGTAAACTGAAACTGTTAGAAGCACTTTACTAAGGTGCTTATTTACAAATTAAGTGTGTAAATTTCAGTAACTTTCTTTTACACCAACAATAACCATTTAGAATAAATAACAGAGAAAACCCCATTCACAATCACAAACCCCAAAACTTGAAATACACTTGATAAGAATTGTATATGATTTATGTGAAGGAAACCATAAAACTTTTTAAAGGGACAAAAAGACTTGGAGAAAAAAGTCACACCTTGTTTTCACATGAGAATAGCCAACTTCGTAAAATGTCAGTTTTCCCTTGGTCTGTAAATTCAGTGTAATCCCAATTCAAATTGTAGTAGAATTTTTTTTTTTAAAACTTGATGTTATGATACCCATGGATATTGGAATGATGGAAGTCTTTAGATTCACGTCCACTTATTATCGATAGCTAGAGGCTGGATGATTGGGGGAAATTATCTGAGTCTGGTATCAAGAATCCACTATTGCCTTAAGTGATTCACTCTTTAGGAGCAAGGCCACCTATTAACTGGTCTTAAATTCTCTACTTGGGACTTATTAACTCTCTGGAAGGTGTATGACCTTTTCCCCCCTAGTTGTGCACAGGACAGATTGTCATCAGCTACTGTGGCTACCCAAAAGATTTTTTTCCACAATTGACTTTCTACCTTCATCCTACTCTCTTTGGGGAGTTTAGCTGCCTTATTCTAATGTCTTAGCCAATCATAGCCCTGGCACCAATACAGTCTAACTCTTTCTCTGAAAGTTGAGGCAGTATGCCTCAACATATTACCTGAGGCAATATATGATCTTCCTCTCACCTACTTCCTTGGCCACTATACTTCTCAGGTCACCCCACTCTCCCTACACTATAGCTTTACTGGCCTTTATTTTCAGTGCTTGGAACAAGTCAAGTTCTCTCCTCATCCCAGGCCCTTTACTTACGGTGTTCCCTCTGTCTGGACCAATTCCTGACCATTCTCCTCTCCCTGTCTCCCCACTCCCCCCACACACATCTGGTCAACTCTAATTCACCCTTCAGGTCTCTGATTAACTCTGCAGAGAGACTTCTCCTGACCTTTTAAAATTGATTAGATCCTGTTGTTATGTTCACTGTTTCAGCCCCTGAGCTTTTCTTTCATAGCACTTAACACTTAATCATGTGTTTATTTTGTTTATAGTCTGTCACGCTCATCAGAGGACAGAGACTATGTCTGCTTAGTTCACCATTGTAGGTCCAGCACCTAGATGGTACCTGCCATGTAGTAGACATTCAGTACATATTTGGTGAATGAATAAGTGTACAATAACTTAAAACATGTTTTCTGAGTAGCATAACATGTTTAATGATGCTGTATAGGCATTTTTCTTACACAGCTTCTACAACAACTCTTAACACTATCACAGAGGCCAATCTGTCTCTCATGTCTAATAAAGTAAATTGGAAGTTCATTTTCAAGAATAGATATTTGTGAGTTGTTGAAAAAAATTTTAGAAAATGAACAGTAATGAGGGCAGACTTGCCTTTACATGTAATAAAATTATGATAAGGCTGTGATTATTAAATCACTGCAATATTGGCCCAGGAATAGACAGAAAAATGAAATAAAGTCTAGAAGTAAACCCAAGTATATATGGGGTTTTAGTATAGGTCCAACATATTTCATTTTAAATTAGTGGAAAACTGAAAGGTGGTAACCAGCTTATAAGATGGCCCCCAGTGATCCTTGTCTCCTAGTATTGTCATCCTTCTTAGACCCTCTGACATTGGATAGGGCTGACCTACATAACCTAAAGAACATTATGAAAGTGACAGTGTGTGACTTCCAAGGTTAGGTCATAAAAGACATTGCAACTTCTGTCTTGTGTTCCCTTGGATCATTTGCTCTGGGGGAGGCCAACTACCATGTCATGAGAACACTCAAGCAGTGCTATGGAGAGGATCATGTGGAGAGGAGCTGAGACCTTGGTCAACAGCCACCATCAACTTGCCAGCCATATGAGTGGGCTCTCTTGGAAGTGGATCCCACCGCCCCAGTCAAGCCTTTAGATGACTGCAGATCTGGGTGACATCTTGCCCGCAACCTCATGAGGATCACCAAACCAGAACCACAGAGCTAAGCTGCTCCTGAATGCCTGATCTAAAGAAGCTGTGTGAGATAATGTTTATTGTTGTTTTAAGCCACTAAGTATTGGGGTAATTTGTTATACAGCAATAAGTAACTGGTCAGATGGATTCTTAAATAAATGGTGTTGGGATAACCAGTCAGCCAGCCAGTATTTGGGGAAAAAGATAAGCTGGATTCTTACTGTATTTTTTTTATCAAGAAAATTCCAAGTGGATCAAAGATTTCATTGTAAAAAATGGAACTATTAATGTATTTAGGAGAAAATAAAGCTGAATATTTTTATACTTCTGGGGCAGAAAAGCATTTCCTAATTATGAATATGAAGTTTCCAAACCATAAGGTAAAATTCAGAACTTTTTTTTTATGACAAAGAAACCTTATAAGCAAGGGTAAAAGGTAAACCATGAATTAGGGAAACATGTTAGCAACCTGTATTATGAAAATTTTTATCTCTTAAATATTGACAGCTCTTGCAAATCAGCAGTAAGAAGATTCTCTCTGTAGATGGGTTGGCCAATAACATGAATGAGCAATTCACAAAGTAGAAATACTAATTAATGCATGAGCAGTAGTTATCTGAGAAATATAATTAAGAACAATGAACAATCACATTTTACCTATCACATTGGTAGAGATTAAAAAGATTGAGATTGAAAAGATTCCTTTATCTGCAGGAAGGTTAGAAAATGTGGGTGGGAATATAGATTTGTCTGACTTTTTTGGAGGGCAGGCTGACGTGTCTCAAAATGGAAATACAAAACTTTTCTACTTGCATGAGTTTATCCTCAGGTACAGAAGGATGTATATATTATGAAATCCCCAAGCCTGATTCTTGGCCTAGTCAAATTTCCTTCTGCCTTTGTCTCTATCTTCCACCTCTATGAATTCTGTTTCCTGTTCAGAAATTCCTGTTGAGCCCTCCTGTATCTACTCTCTGCTTCTCAACATTATGCTCTTATTTCTCAAATGTTTCTTCTCTATATTAGTAATTTCCTTAACTTTTAACTTCCATGTTGCCAACTCCTTCTTCTTCCATGTCTATTGTAACATTCAACCCTGCTTTGAAAATTTTATTTTGGCAATTAGTTTTAACTTCCAAAAATACTTTATTGTCCTTGATAAATTCTTTTTTCTATGAGTCTATTCTATGATGGGTACAATAGTTCTTGAATGTCTCTGAGGATGCCAATTAGAAACTTTTAAAAGTTCTCTTCAGATTTCTTGATTATGGCTGTTTGTTCCAGAGTTAATTGTGTGTATTCATCTTGCTCCTTTCTCCCCATGCTATTAGACTATCTCCAAGTCCTGGTGCTTCTTGGCTAACGACTTGTACTTATGAGTGAAGGACTAGGTGAATTGGTGCTGGAGCTGCTCCAGGTCTCCTCTTCAGGTGAATAGGTCTGTTTCTCTTTGAGTGGGAGGGTTTACTGCAGCCTCCACGTGGAGTGGGGACTGTGCTGCTTGGCATCCTTCCCTGTTGGGTGCTGTGTGGGTGGGGAAGCAGGCAGCAAGCTGGGTTCCCTCCAGGTTGTCACTGTAAGAAGGGCTTCACTGTGTCATGGGGTGTGTCGGTGTTTATGTTATGAGGCGGAGCTGCTGCTCTCCCTCCCCACTTTTCCTCACCGCCAGTCCCTGTCTTTTCCAGAGGTTCAGAGTTTTCTTTCTCTGTTCTTCTCTCTTACATTGTAACATCCACACTTGGAGCTCTCCCCAGGTAAACCATCTACTTTGAGTTTCTTTTTCACTGCCACACGGAGGGCAGGGGGTTATGGGTGGGGTGCTTACGAGTCCAGCTATCCTCAAGTCTCCTTTTTAATCAACTTATTTGTCGAGCTACTCTTGCTTTTCTGTACTTGTTGACTCTGAGCTGGAAACTTCTCTTGGATACTTTGGGAATCCTCTAGTCTTCTGTTTGGGGCCACAATGAACATTGCTCTGTCTTCCGGGAGTCCCTCATATTTTTGGTCCTGCAATTTTTCTGATTTCCAGGCATCCTATAAAATATTTAATCTGATGGCACCACTTTTTGTGTCCAGGATTCTTTAATTTTAAAAACAAAAGTCTTTTCTGTCAGTGCATGAGGCCTTGGGTGGGAGGGGAAGTAGACACTTTTGCTCAGATGCCCTGGTTTTTGGTTTTTTTTATGGGTGTGTTATCTCCTTGAAGTTGTCTAAGTGTGATTATTTAAAACCTTTTTCTGCTTACTGTATTACAGTTTAGTGAGGGGTTAGGCGTGTGCACATATCCCTCTTACACATGAGGAGACACTGAAGTCACGGTTAGGATTCAGACCAGGGTGGCTGACTTCAAGGCCCATCCTTGTAACTGCTTCACTGTCTTTTCTGGGTGTTAGTTAGGTGCCTCTTTTTCATGCTATTTGATTACCTCAAACATCCGGTGTTTCTTGTATTTCTGTTCACATCTGTAGGTAAGGATCTATGATGGAGTTTATTTCTTCAGCTCAAGTGAGAATTCCCCCCTCACCACTGGCCAATGTAGGTTTAGTATAGGAGCTTGACTTCAGATGACTTTTCAGGGGCAGGTAGGGGCATGTTTTGGGGCAGGGTATTCACTTAGCTGTCCTGCTGGGTGAGGCGGCTCTGCTGCATTTTGTTTGTCCCTTTGTGCGCCTGGCTGTCTTCCCTGTTAGAAAGCTGTGCTCACGCCCGCCCACCCACCCCTTCCCTGGAGCAGACGTCAGAGTTCAGCAGTTGAAGTAGGGGGACTAACTCAGCACTCCCACCCTCTAGTTAATTATTTGGCCAATTGTCTGTGGCCAGCTCCCTCTCCTAGCCTGTGCTGTACTGATAATGGGATTATTCTGAGCTTCTGCTGGGGAAACTTGTCAACTGTCACAGGTTCCTTGTATTTCCTTGGATTTGCCACTGTGCTACCATCAATCTTAGTTTTTCCAGAAGTTCACTCATCTATTCCGCAAATGTTTATTGTGGAGGGCAGTGTGCTGAGCGTTAGAAAATAAAGGTGAACAAAGAGAGAAACAGAGCGCATCATGATGGAGTTTATCCATAGTCATGTGGGGAACATAGGCATTAAACAACTGCCTCACAGAAAAGGTCATATTCTGTGAGGAAAAGTTGCATTGTGCTTTGGGGACATATGGAAGGGCTACTTAGTGGAAGAGGGATTGTCATGGAATTCTACCTGGAGTAAGTGACAGTTGACCTGAGCAATGGGAAGAGAAAGAAGGATAGGAGATGAAGGGTGAGGACATGTGGAGGGAACAGGAGGGGAGGGGACCTTACAGATGAAGGGGAACATGGTCTGCTGGGTATTTACTATTGCTACGGGTTTGTTTTCATTATATATTTATTCTCCCATTTCATGGAGTTTGGGAGGGAGAAAAAGTTAGATCAGCTCTCTTGATTGCACCAAGAAGCCTCAAAGAATAATAACCTGGGAAAAATGTATGATATAAGCAATAAATGAAAAAGCATAAAAAACTTACATATTATATATGTTATGCCATATATATATATAAGTATGAAGGCACTATACCAGTACCAAAAATGTTATCCTTGGGAGGTGGGATGGCATGATTTGATGGCCTTTTTTATACTTCTATTTGATTTTCAAATTTTCTATGAGTGTGGATTGCTTTTATAATCAGAAAAAAATTTTCTTAAAAGAAACTAATGTTTAACTTATGGTTTGGCTTATAATGATATGTAAAAAAAAAATGCAGTTTGTGAATAGGTCAAGGGAACATCAACTGCAGTGTCATGAAGATGTTAAGAAGGGATGACTGAGAGTGATCACCTGGTGGGTGTGGTGTTTTCTAAGCCTGAGGAGAGGCAGGAAGACAGTTTATATTGCCGTGTGTGCTGGTGAGTCCAGTATGCCAGGAACTGAGGCAGGGACTTGAGAGGTTTGGCAAAAGGAAGCCATCGGTGGCCTTGGAGAAAGCAGTTTCAGTGGTGGCTGTGGGCTGTGGAGTGAAGAGGGGTTAAGTAGTGACAGTGAAAGTAAATGACACTCAAAGCGTTCTAAGTGAAATGGAGGGGCAGGGAAGGGAGAGGAGTGATTGGAGGGAGATGTGCGTTCGAGAAGTGATGTGATCCTAGAGCATGGTTAAAGGTTGAAGATATTTAGAAATATTTTCCATGGAAGAATTATATTTCTCAAGGGACATGGAAGGTGTTGAGATCCAGAGCCCAGGGGAAAGGGTAGCTTTGAAGGAAGGAAAGGTATATGGACACAGAGGGACTTTCATAGTTTGGGGACAGGGATATGCGAGAGAACCTTCTGATGGCTTCTGTCTTCTCTGGGAAATGAGAAAAGACATTATCCTCCGTGTTAGGAGAGAGATGGCAGACGTGGAGACTGAGGAGGAGGGACAAGACCATTGATAAATGTTGTAGAGAATTTGGGCGAGTGAAATGTGGGTAGGTGGGTTGCATTAAGAGCCCAGTCATAGTTAGGGAACTTGAATTCAATTGAGTTCAGCACTACCAACCTGGGTAGTGCCGTTATCTTACAGGGAAAGTATTTTTAAAAATCTAGCTGATGTTTCTGACTGATACCTACAAGCACTTGAGAGGTACAGAACCATAGATTTGTACAAAAAGCTGTTAGAACATGTTTAATAGTTTTCTTTGTCTCTAAGACAAGTAATTTTTAATAATAATAACTAACATTTATTGAGGGCTCCACTCTGTCCCACATGAAAAGGTAAGCACGTTACCTGCATGATTTATGCAAACTTCACAAGAAAAACCTAGGAAGCCGGTATATTATTGTCGCCATTTAAAAGATGACAAAACCTAGGCTCAGATAATTAAATAACATGTCCTAGATCACAAGGCTAGTTAGTAGTAACAACAGGGTTTGACCTGCGTCTCATTGACTCCAGAGTGGTGTTATTAACTACTATTGTGTGGATTGAACCACATAAAATTGCCTGTTTTGTAGGTTAAAAAATGACAGAAGATTGGCAATTTTATGGTTCAACCCAGTACTCAGTACTTACCCAAATAATTGCCAAGGTCACTGGACTGCTTTGTTCCAGGCATTGCCCTAAGTATTTTAATTGTCATAGTCTGTAACATTCTGAACTATTTATAATCTTAATTATCCTGATTTTTAAAATCATCACATTAGTGCTAATTTTTGAATAACATCCTTAGTTTTACTTTTTTTTTTTTTTTGGCCACGGCACACGGCTTGTGGGATCTCAGTTACCACACCAGGGATTGAACCTGGGCCACCGCAGTGAAAACACCAAATCCTGACCACTGGACCACCAGGGAACTCCCCAGTTTGTTTTACTTTAAATGAGTACATTTTGATAGTGATGTTACATAAATGGTATTTGGTGGTGTTGGGGATCTGCTGGGAATATTGGCAAAAATATAGAAGAAAACAAACATTACAAGTTTACTTTCTCACAACATAAAAATTGACTAAATTGGAATAGGTGTAAGCCTGCTTATTTAGTATTCATTTCTATTATTTATTATTTATATCCATAATTTATCTATTGTATATGAATGCATATAAAATCATTATAAGCCAAACCACAGGATAAATATCAGTTTAAGAGTTTTTTAATTATAAAAGCAATCCATACTCATATAAAAGTTAAAAATCAAATATAAAAATTATATATAATAAAATACATATAAATTATATATAATCAGATATCATATATATATAAAAGTCCAATAATTATATATTTGTATTCTCCACAACATCTGATTCAGTGAGTGGCAGTCACTCAAGAAATGTGGATTAGTTTTTAATTCAGTAGGTTTCCGACTTACTACGTATTTGTTGACTGATCAACCTGATTCTTTATGAAGCTTGTTTTGGATAAAGGGAAGGAATTCCTTCCTAACTTCTCACTTCATCTCCAATTTGCAAACACCCACAGGTACCAATGATACTAATTAAAAGTAAATCACCCACTCTCTCATACTAATAAAATATTAGTTCTTAAATTGTATTGTTATACTTCAGTTAAAAATTCCAATTTAAAATTGTGAGCTTAGAAATTGGATGATTACTTTTTTCAAATTAAAGTCTTAGTTAAAAGGATAAAAAGTTGACAAAATTCAACACCCATTTATGATAAAAGCCCTGCAGAAAGTAGGCATAGAGGGAACGTTCCTCAACATAATAAAGACCATATATGACAAACCCACAGCCAATATTGTCCTCAATGGTGAAAAACTGAAACCATTTCCACTAAGATCAGGAACAAGACAAGGTTGCCCACTCTCACCACTATTATTCAACGTAGTTTTGGAAGTGTTAGCCACAGCAATCAGAGAAGAAAAAGAAATAAAAGGAATCCAAATCGGAAAAGAAGAAGTAAAGCTGTCACTGTTTGCAGATGACATGATACTATACATAGAGAATCCAAAAGATGCTACCAGAAAACTACTAGAGCTAATCAATGAATTTGGTAAAGTAGCAGGATACAAAATTAATGCACAGAAATCTCTTTCATTTCTATACACTAATGACGAAAAATCTGAAAGTGAAATTAAGAAAACACTCCCGTTTACCATTGCAACAAAAAGAATAAAATATCTAGGAATAAACCTACCTAAGGAGACAAAAGACCTGTATGCAGAAAATTATAAGACACTGATGAAAGAAATTAAAGATGATACAAATAGATGGAGAGATATACCATGTTCTTGGATTGGAAGAATCAACATTATGAAAATGACTCTACTACCCAAAGCAATCTACAGATTCAATGCAATCCCTATCAAACTACCACTGGCATTTTTCACAGAACTAGAACAAAAAATTTCACAATTTGTATGGAAACACAAAAGACCCCGAATAGCCAAAGCAATCTTGAGAACGAAAAATGGAGCTGGAGGAATCAGGCTCCCTGACTGCAGACTATATTACAAAGCTACAGTAATCAAGACAGTTTGGTACTGGCACAAAAACAGAAATATAGATCAATGGAACAGGATAGAAAGCCCAGAGATAAACCCACGCACATATGGTCACCTTATCTTTGATAAAGGAGGCAAGCATATACAGTGGAGAAAAGACAGCCTCTTCAATAAGTGGTGCTGGGAAAATTGGACAGATACATGTAAAAGTATGAAATTAGAACACTCCCTGACACCATACACAAAAATAAACTCAAAATGGATTAAAGACCTAAGTGTAAGGCCAGACACTATCAAACTCTTAGAGGAAAACATAGGCAGAACACTTTATGACATAAATCACAGCAAGATTCTTTTTGACCCAGCTCCTAGAGAAATGGAAATAAAAACACAAACAAATGGGACCTAATGAAACTTAAAAGCTTTTGCACAGCAAAGGAAACCATAAACGAGACGAAAAGACAACCCTCAGAATGGGAGAACATATTTGCAAATGAAGCAACTGACAAAGGATTAATCTCCAAGATTTACAAGCAGCTCATGCAGCTCAATAACAAAAAAACGAACAACCCAATCCAAAAATGGGCAGAAGACCTAAATAGACATTTCTCCAAAGAAGATATACAGATTGCCAACAGACACATGAAAGAATGCTCAACATCATTAATCATTAGAGAAATGCAAATCAAAACTACAATGAGATATCATCTCACACCGGTCAGATTGGCCATCATCAAAAAATCTAGAAACAATAAATGCTGGAGAGGGTGTGGAGAAAAGGGAACACTTGCACTGTTGGTGGGAATGTAAATTGATACAGCCACTATGGAGAACAGTATGGAGGTTCCTTAAAAAACTACAGATAGAACTACCATACGACCCAGCAATCCCACTACTGGGCATATACCCTGAGAAAACCATAGTTCAAAAAGAGTCATGTACCAAAATGTTCATTGCAGCTCTATTTACAATAGCCAGGACCTGGAAGCAACCTAAGTGTCCATCATCGGATGAATGGATAAAGAAGATGTGGCACATATATACAATGGAATATTACTCAGCCATAAAAAGAAATGAAATGGAGGTATTTGTAATGAGGTGGATGGAGTTAGAGTCTGTCATACAGAGTGAAGTAAGTCAGAAAAAGAAAAACAAATACAGTATGCTAACACATATATATGGAATCTAAGGGGGAAAAAAAAAAAAAAAAAAAAAGGCCATGAAGAACCTAGTGGCAAGACGGGAATAAAGACACAGACCTACTAGAGAATGGACTTGAGGATATGGGGAGGGGGAAGGGTGAGATGTGACAGGGTGAGAGAGTGTCATGGACATATATACACTACCAGATGTACAATAGATAGCTAGTGGGAAGCAGCCGCATAGCACAGGGAGATCAGCTCGGTGCTTTGTGACCACCTAGAGGGGTGGGATGGGGAGGGTGGGAGGGAGGGAGATGCAAGAGGGAAGAGATATGGGAACATATGTATATGTATAACTGATTCACTTTGTTATAAAGCAGAAACTAACACACCATTGTAAAGCAATTATACTTCAATAAAGATGTTTTCAAAAAAAAAAAAAAAAGTTATGCTTGTGGCAGTGTTTGGTTTACCAAGCTAGTGGAGGATATTCGACCTCTTTTATCCGCCTCCGTACATGATCAGTTAGATTGCATGCATATCGAAGCACTTTAAGGTACTAATTGTACTCCATGTTGGGGACCTGATCTTAAACTGTATAGTGTTAGTATTTTCATATAACTTTTAGTTCAGGTACCAGAATTTTTAAAAGATGGCATGGGAATTAATTATGTGACTGAGAAAAATAATTTCCCCCAAGTTAATTGCACAAATTACTGTAGCCATAAAAGGTTAATGATTGTCAAATATCTTTGATGCATGGAACCTATTAAATGCCAGTATCATTTGAATAAGTAGCCAGACTAGTCCTTCTTGGGCAAATGGTCTTAGTCAAAAGGACAACAGTACATAGTGTTTTTTTTTGTGTTTTAGAGAAACATTTTTTAAACTCTTCAGGTAGAGAACTTAAGTCAATCTTATGAGCCACAATAGATTCTTATATTTCAAATTAAGACAGTTTACATTTCAAAAGGTAATTATGATCATTTATTATCCACACTGTACTTCATAGAACTACTGAGTTATTACTTGATGTTTATAAATAAATTTATTTTATGCAGACTCAGCATAGGCCTTAAAGAATTAGATAGAATTAATGCACAGTTATTATGGTGGATATCTGAAATGAAACTTCTTTTACAGCTATTTATAGAAGAAAACTTTAATATTATATGGTTAATATTTTAATTTTATTTTAAAATGCCAAACTTCATTATGTGTTTCTTAATGTTTCCTTTTAATGTATACTTTTTAGTGTTTTGCAGTCATTAGCCAGTTCCAAAGGAGTTGACTGGAATGTATTTTTATTTTCAATAGCAATATATCCTAAAGGACAGTCTGAAGAATACTAATTCCTTTAAGAGATGCTTTTCTGGAAATGATTCCATGCTTTAATAACTTTGGGAAAGACTGCCTACTATATCTTCTCCTTAGAAAGGTCACAAGGTACATTAACATACTGAAAGATCTGAGAAAATCTATAGAGTAAATAAATAAATTTAGCACTGTTGAATTCAGTGTTTCCTAAACTTGATGACAGAAACTTCTCTTTTGTAAAAAAAAAAAAAAAAAAAAAAAAAAATTATTGAAGTATAGTTGATTTACAATGTTGTTAGCTTCAGGTGTACAGTAAAGTGATTCAGTTATACATATATATATCTATTCTTTTTCAGATTCTTTTCCCTTATAAGTTTGTTTTCTATGTCTGCGGGTCTATTTCTGTTTTGTATATAAGTTCATTTGTATCATTTTTTTTAGATTCCACATATAAGTGATATCATGTGATATTTGTCTTACTACACTTACTATAATAATCTCCAAGTCCACCCATGTTGCTGCAAATGGCATTATTTCATTTTTTATGGCTGAGTAATATTCCATTGTATATATGTACCACATCTTTATCCATCATCTCTCGATGGATACTTAGGTTTATAAATAAAGATAGAATTTTTAATAGTATGCATGCTACACATATATTTGTATATCATATAAATATAATGTAATATTTATGGAATATAAATATATAATTAAAGGGAATTCTATCATATATTCATTCAACAAATATTATTGAATACATACTATGTGTCAGGCACCATGCTGGATGCTGGAGTAGAGAATGATAAAGAGAAGGTAACTTGCCCAAATGGAGTTTACATTCCAGTGGAGAAAGCAGACAATCAACAAGTAAACCAATGAGTAAATAAAATCAGTAGAAGGTGTGATACCTCCTGGGAGACCAATAGCAGCATGCTGTGATAGAGAATCACTGCTGTGGTAGAGATGGGTCAGCTTTTAGATCGAGCAGTGTGGGAAGGCCTCTCAGAGGAAGTGGCATTTCAGCGAAAAGCTAACAGAGGGGCAGGAAGGAGCCAGCTCTAGGAGAAATGAGGGCAGAGGGAGCAGATCGGGGGAGAAGAGCTAGGTGAGTGTGGAAGGCTGAATAATGGCTCCCAGAGGTATCCCGGTCCTAACCCCTGGAACGTGTGAATATGTGATTAAGTTGAGGATCTACAAATGGGGAGATCATCCTGGATTATCTGGGTGGGCCCCAAGTATAGTGTCCTTATAAGAGGCAGATTTGACTTCAAAAGAGAAAAAGGCCACGTGACAGAAGCAGAGGGAAGTAGAATCAGAGAGAGAAGATGGTACACCCCTAGCTCTGAAGATGAGTAAAGGGGTGGGGAGCCAAAGAATGCAGATCTAGAAGCTGGAAAAGGCAGGGAAATGGATCCTCCCCAAGAGGCTCCAGAGAGAGTGAGGCTCTGGCTGACTTTTGCCCTTTTTAAAAAAATTTATTTATTTTATTATTTTATTTTATTTTTTATTTTTTGGCTGCGTTGGGTCTTCGTTGCAGTGCACAGGCTTCTCGTTGCGGTGGCTTGTTGCGGAGCACAGGCTCTAGGCGCGAGGGCTTCAGTAGTTGTGGCACGCAGGCTCAGTAGTTGTGGCTTGCAGGCTTTAGAGCGCAGGCTCAGTAGTTGTGGCGCATGGGCTTAGTTGCTCCGTGGCATGTGGGATCTTCCTGGACCAGGGCTCGAACCCGTGTCCCCTGCGTTGGCAGGCGGATTCTTAACCACTGTGCCACCACGGAAGCCCGACTTTTGCCCTTTTATACTCATATTTTGGACTTCTGGCCTCCAGGACTGTTAAGAGACTAAATTGCTGTTGTTTTAAGCCATCAGTTTGTGATAGTTTTCCACTACTGCTATAACAAATTAATACAGATTTGGGTACCTGGAGGAGGGGTGCTGCTGTAACATATACTTAAAAATGTAAAAGTGACTTTGGAGATGGTCAGTGGCTAGAGGATTGAATTTTGATGTGCATGATTGAAGAAACCTAGGTTGCCTTGAACAGGCTGTTGGTAGAAATACGGATGTTCAAGGCTCTGCTGCTGAGTGCACAGAAGGAAGTGAGAAGCTTGTTCTTGGAAACTGGGGGAGGCAGATTCTGGTTATACAGTGGCAGAAAGCTTAGCTGAATTATGTCCTGCAGTTTTATGGAAAGCAGAACTTGTGATGAACTTGAATATCTAGCTGAGGACATTTCCAAGCAAAGTGTTGGAAGTGCTGTTTGGTTTTTTCTTGCTGCTTATGGTGAAAATACGAGAAGAAATTCTGCCTGTGGACTGCAGCTTCAGTGCATGCCCTAGAGTTCCAGCCTGCCCTTTCTGACAGCCTGCCCTAATGACCACACTTTGAATAACAAGGTTGTGGAGAACCATGTTTGTTTATTTAGAGTGTCAAACGTGTCATATGTACAAGAGTTTGAATTTGCTCATCAGTTTTCAAAATGTTTACCACTGACAGTAACTTAATTGATCTAATTGCAGTGATCTAAGCCAGTATATAAAAACTATGCCTTCTCTTATTTTGAAAAGCTTTTTGGCGTCTCTCCTGTACTAGGTTGAATAGCGCTCCTCCCCCCACCCCCCAGTTCATGTTTACCCTGGAACCTGTGAATGTGACCTTATTTGGAAATAGGGTCTTTGCAAATATAATGAGGTTGAGATGAGGTCATACAGGATTAGGTGGGCCCCAATCTAGTGACATTCCCTTATACAATGAGGGGAATTTGGACCCCAGGGACACACAGGGAGACCACATGAAGACAGAAGCAGAGATAGAAGTTATGCTGTCACAAGCCAAGGAACACCAAGGATTGTTGGCAACCAGCAGGAGCTAGGAGAGAGGCATGGAGCAGATTCTTCTTCTGAGCCCCCAAGAAGGAACTGACCCTGCCAACAGTCTTGATCTTGGACTTCTGGTGTCCAGAACTGTGAGAGAATAAATTTCTGTTGTTTTAAGGCATCCAGTTTGTGGTATTTTGTTATGGCAGCTCTAGGGAACAAATTCATCATCTAACAAGTAA
The DNA here is from genome assembly GCF_028564815.1 of Eubalaena glacialis. NCBI lineage: Eukaryota > Metazoa > Chordata > Mammalia > Artiodactyla > Balaenidae > Eubalaena > Eubalaena glacialis. The sequence continues at coordinate 92,472,930 of NC_083728.1, read as the reverse complement.
AAATTAGATAAGGGACTCTAGCAAATTAATTTAAAAACCCAATAGAAAATGTTACTCTTCCACAGAGCCAGTGCCTACGATGGCTGTTTTCCAAATTTGGAATTCTGGAGGTTTAAGTTAGCTATGATAGCTCCTTGGGTACTTCTTAAACCTTTTGTACCAGGTGAGATTTAGAATGGAGTGAAAAGACCTTGAACACAAAATCAAACTTAATATCAAACTGAGAAAGGGACAAGAAAGAACTAGAAGGAAGGTTGCATAAAGTGGCACCATGTCTTTTGCAATTTGTTTCTTGTAATTTTTGCCCTGGGCTGGCCAGGGAAATAACAGGCTCTACGGAAGTCAGCTCTTAAAATGTCTTCCCTGTCATTCTTTTCCTCTGTCCTGTCAACTCCCACGTGACCTTTATTCCTTGTGCAGGACTTAGAAATGCACTTTGAATATAAGCAGTTTGCTTATAGCAATGTTGGAACTAAAAGGATGCCTCATTTTGTGGAATAGAGTTGTCCCTTGAAATTCTGCTTTAAAGTACATTCTATGAAGTGAAGCTATGTTTTCTTCTTTTTAGTTTTTCTATTGTAGAGTAAAAGATTTCTTCCCACAAGGAAATAATTGTACCCAATATGTATTAAAAAAATATTTAAAAGCAGATATGTATCCAAAAAACAAACAATAGAAATATTTTGTAAAGAATATTCTATATTCAAGATAGCATAATATATATATTACCTAAGGCTAAATTAAAAAGAAAAACATGCAAAGCCTTCACAAAGACATAAAAGGAGACATCAGTAAGTGCACTGATGTACCATATTCACCATGGAAAGTATCAATATTACAAAGATGGCAGTTGTCCCCACATTAACCCATAAGTTCAGTTCTAATCGATAACTGAGCAGTTACAACATTTTTCATAGCAGACATTTTCAAACTTCGCAGAAGAGAACAGTATAGTGAACCCCCGTGTACCTATCATCCAGCTTTGATAGTTACCAGCATTTTGGCAATATTGTTATAATTGCAGGAATTTGAGGGTAAGAGTGTGTTTTATTTTCCTGGAGAATTTTAAAGCAGGACTAGAAATCATCATGCTATTTTGCCTGTAATTACTTCAGTTTTCATCACTAAGTACTTATTTTTTAAAAAACATAACTACTATTCCATGATACCAAAAGAAATGAACAGTAACTCCTTAATATCATCTAATTTTCCATCCACATTCAGGTGTCTCAGGTTGTATCCAAAGATGGCTTTTTCCACTTGGCTTATTTGAATTAGCATGTAAACAAAAGTCCTTACAGTGTATTCGATTATGTCCTTTAAGCCCCTTTGGTTGTATAATGGCTTCCCACTTTTCATTTCCTGCAGTTTATCTGTTGTGTGTGCTTTTGTGTGTGGGGTTGTGGGGATGTGTTTGGCGGGTGTGCGTGTTCCGGTGGTATGTGCCTAATCCTTCTCTTAAAAACCTTCCACCTGAGGTTTTATAGTCCGATTATTGCCTACAACCATGATTTCCTCAGGGGTTGAAAAACAGTGCATTTCTGATGATATCATTCTTTATGCTTTTATTAGCTAGAATTCTTCCCTCATCAGCTATATAGTTACCCTGAAATAGTTATACTAGAAGGGCAGGTAAATGCTTGATTTTTTTCCTTTATCAATTTTCAGAGTAATAAGCTGATGCCTGCTTGGTTATCTGCTGCTGCGTAACAAATTACCCCAAAACTCAAGGGGCATAAAACAACACCTGTTTTATTAAACATCGTTATTTGATAGGTCAGGTATTTTGGAGGGCTTGGCTGGCAGTACTGTTATATGTGGAAGGTGGATGGGCTGATTTGGAGGGTCCAAGACTGATTCACTCACATGTCTGGCACCTTGGAGGGGATAGTTAGAGGGGTAGGCTCACCTGGGACTACTTATCAGAGAGCCTAAACATGTCCCCTTAGGCATGATGGTCCCAGGGTAGTGTTGGGCTTTTTCCATGGTAGCTCAGAGTTCCCAGAGGGAATGTTCCAAGAGTCCCATGTGTAAGCTGCAAAGCTTCTTATGTTTTAACCTTGAAGTCTCAGAGTTTTACTTCTATTGCATTCTATCAGTCAAGTAAGTCACTAAGGCCAGTCTGGATTTAAGGGGAGGAGCAGGAAAGAATTTGCAGCCATCTTAATCTACCATAATACCCTAGCAAATTCTACTGGTGACCAATGATTTTAAAAAATCTAATAAGATTATTGATTCATGAATTTTTATGTACTTGGTTTTTATTCCATGTCACTCATTAGTTTTTACCGACACTCAAATTGTCACATTTTTGGCTAGTTGGGCCCCTTTAAGTTGGATCTTGTGATCCAACTTTTGGCAAGACTCAATTAGTTTTTTAAAAAATTATCTTATGGTTTAAAAAACATATATAAAATATAAAATTTGACATCTTAACCATTTTTAAGTGTGTAATTCAGTGGCATTAATTTATATTCACAATGTTGGGCAACCATCACCACTATCTATTTCCAAAACTTTTTCATCACTCCAAACAGAAACTCTATAGCCAGTAAGCACTAACTCACCATTCCCTCCTTCTTCAACTTCTGGCAATCTCTTATCTATTTCCTGTCTCTGTAAATTTGCCTATTCTAGATATTTCATATAAGTGGAATCATACAGTATTTGTCCTTTTGTGATTGGACATAGCATAATGTTTTCAAGGTTCATCCATATTGTAGCATATGTCAAAATTTTGTTCCTTCTTTGGCTGAATAATATTCCATTGAATGGATATACCACATTTTGTGTATTCATTCATCTGTTGATGGATAATTGGGTTGTTATCGCCTTTTGACTATTGTGAATAATTCTTTGAATGAATATTGGTGTACAAATATGAGTCTGTTTTCAGTTCTTTTGAGTATACACCTAGAAGTGAAATTGCTAGTCATATTGTAATTTTTTGTTTAGTTTTATGAAGAACTGCCAAAACTGTTCTCCACAGTGGCTGCACCATGGTAGTACACTCCTACTAGCAATTTTTCCACATCCTCTCCGCTTGTTAATTTTCTTTCTTTTGTTTTAAACTATAGCTATTCTAGTAGGTGAAGTGATATCTCATTGTGGTTTTTGACTTGCAGTTCCCTAATGACTAATGATATTGAGTATCATTTCATGTGCTTATCAGCCATTTGCATATCTTCTTTGGAGAAAAATCTATTCAAGTCCTTTGCCCATTTTTAGATAAGGTTGTTTGTCATCTTGTTTAGGAGTTGTTTAGATATTGTGGATATTAAACCCTAATCAGATAGTGTATTTGCAAATATTTTCTCCCATTCTGTAGGCGGTTTTTTTGCTTTCTTGATAATATCTTTTGAAGCACAAATTTAAAAATTTTTGATCAAGTCCAGTTTTTTCTTTTGTTGTTTGTGCTTTTGGTGTCGTGTTTAAGAATCCATTGTCAAATCTAAGGTCATGAGGATTTACCCTTATGTTTTCTTCTAAGAGTTTTATGGTTTTAGCTCCTATACAGTATTTAGGTTGTTGATCCATTTGAGTTAATTTTTGTACGTTATGTGAGAGAGAGGTCTAACTTCATTCTTTTGCATGTAGACATCCATTTGTGCCAGCACCATTCGTTGGAGAGACAGTTCTTTTCCCATTGAATAGGATGTGGAAACCTTGTCAAAACTAACTTGGCTGTGGAGGTATGGATTTATTTCTGGACTCTCAATTCTATCCCATTGGTCTATATGTCTATTCTCATGCCATTACCATACTGTTTTAATTGTTGTTGTGTTGTAGTAAGTTTTAAAATTAGGAATGTGAGTCCTCCAACTTAGTTCTTCTTTTTCAAGATTGTTTTGCTATTTTGGGCCCCTTGCAATTCCTTATGAATTTGAGGATTGACTTTTCCATTTCTGTAAAAGACTCCTGGCATTTAATAGAGATTGCATTGACTCTCCAGATCACTTCAGGTAGTCTTGATATCTTAACAATATTAAGCTTTTTGATCCATGAATATGAGATGTCTTTCCTGTTATTTAAGTCTACTTTAATTTATTTCAGCAATATTTTATAGTTTTTAGTGTACAATTCTTGCACTTTCTTGATGAAACTTATTCCTAGGTATTTTATTCTTTTAGATGCTATTGTAAATGGAATTGGTTTCTTAATTTCCTTTTCAGATAGGTTATCGCAGATGTATAGGAATGTAACTGATTTTTCCATGTTGATTTTGTACTCTACAACTTTCCCAAATTAATTTATTAAGTTCCAGTAACTTTCTTATGTATTCTTTGGGATTTTCTGTATACAGGATCATGTCATCTTTGAATAGAGAGAGTTTACTTCTTCCTTTCCAATTTGGATCCCTTTTTTCTTGTCTAAGTGCCCTGGCTAGAACTTCCAGTAGAATGTTGAATAACTGTGGTGAGAGTGGGTATCCTTTTCTTATTCCTGATCTTATGTGGAAAGCTTTCAGTCTTTCACCATCGGGAGTGATGTTAGCTGTGGGTTTTTTGTAAATGCCCTTCATTATTTTGAGGAAGTTTCCTTCTATTCCTACCTTTTAAAGTGTTTTTATCATGAAAGGATATTGAATTTTGTCAAATGCCTTTTCTTGTCAATTGTGATGATCATGTGGTTTTATTCCATTGTTCTATTAATGTGGTGTTACATTGATTTTCTTGCGTTGAAGCACCCTTGCATTCCTGGATAAATCCAATTTGATCATGGTGTGTAATCTTAATATACTTTTGGGTTCGGTTTGCTAGTGTTCATTTTGAGACTGCCATTAGTTTTTGGTAGTTTTGTGGGTCGCTGGAATAACAAGTGTCTTAGTCTCACGTACATTTCGTCACCTCACTGTGGAATCAAGCATTTTGGAAAGTAGCCCTTGTTCTCTTTAGTGGAAACAATATTTAGAAACCACAGTTTGGGTTATTGCTTTTTGGTGTTTACAGTGGTTAGAGCTAGGAAATACACACAAATATACACATACCTATCTCTGAGGTCATATATACACACATACATATTTGTAGTAATATGATAAGCATATATTTATTTTAAAGTGAAAAACTTGTGCTTCTAAATCAAACGCAAGAGTACTAGCTCTTCTTTGATTTTATATTGGAAAGTCTGATACTACTCATTTGATTTATCCTATGATATAACTATGATAGTTAAAAAACGATGATACCACAGTATTTCTATTTACAAAAAGACTATAGAATGCTATTTGATATTTCTTTGCAGTTCCTTCCTCCCCACACCCGCTCCTTCTCCTCCATCCCCCCCCACCCCGCCACCCCCCACCCCACCACTGCCTTAGGCTGTATCCCTCTGGAGAAATGTGTAGTCAACATTCAGCATTTTTTTTGGCCGCATCACACTGCTTGCAATCGCGCGGCTTGCAGGATCTCAGTTCCCTGACCAGGGATTGAAACTGGGCCATGGCACTAAAAGTGCCACATCCTAGGCACTAGACCACCAGGGAACTCCCCAAATTCAGCATTTTAAAGTAACTTGAAGGAATTATTTTCTCTGTGTGGTTATGCCACCAACCTGTTGTGCAGTTTAGTTCATTTTCTATTCGGTGCCTGCCTTTTGCTTGTTTTTGTTTAATTTTGTTTTTAAATTACATAATAGGATTACATGGTTTCAGTGTCAACGTTGTAAAACAAGACATATCCAAAGAGATCAGCCCATGTTCTCTTCCTGTTTGTATTATTTTTACTCTCTCATCTAAGTTGTTGCATTTGTTGGCATAAAGTTGTTCATAGTATTTCTTCATAATTCTTTTAATTTCTGAAGGGTCAGAGGTAATCTTTCATTCCTGATTTTTGTGGTCTGTATTTTCTCTCCTTTTTCTTGCTAAGGGTTTGTATACTTAAGGGTTTGTCAATTTTGTTGATATTTTTAAAGAACTTACTTTTGGTTCTTTAAATTTCTTAGAAAATTTTTTTTTCTGTTTTATAGTTCTTTAATTTCCACTCTCATCTTTATTATTTCCTTCTTTATGATTGCCTTCAATGTGTTTTCCCTTTTTTCCCTACATTTTTTTTTTAAACATCTTTATTGGAGTATAATTGCTTTATCCCCTACATTTTTAAGGGAAGTGCTTAGATTATTGATTTGAGTCGTCTTCTTTACTAATATAGGCATTTAACACTATAAAGTTTCCCTTAAATCTTGCATTAGCTGTGTCCCATGCATTTTGACCTGATGTGTTTTTATTTCTGCTGATATCAAAATCCTTGCTAATTAGCATTGTAATTTTTTTCTTTGACCTATTGTTATTTAGAAATGTGTTGTTTAATTTCCAAATATTTGTGGAGTTTTCTAAATTTTCTTTTATTGTTTATATCTAATTTAACTCCATTATGGTTAGTGAATATACTTTGTATAATTTCAATCCTTTTAAATTTATTAATGCTTTTTTTTTAAATTGGCCTAGCATGTGGCTTATCTTGGAGAATGTTCTATGTGTACTTGAGAAGAATGTCTCTTTTTTTGTTGTTGAGTGGAGTGTGCTATAGATGTTTGTTAAAGTTAAGTTGGTTGGTAGTGTTTTTCAAGTCTTCCATTTCCTTGTTGATCTTTCTGCTTGTTTCTATCCATTGTTGAAAGTGGAGTATTGACATGTTCCACTATTATTGTTCAATTGTCTATTTCTCTCTTTAGTTTTGTCAGTTTTAGTTTCGTGTATTTTGGGGCTCTGTTATTAGGTTCATAAACACTTATAATTGTTATCTTTCCTTCTGAATTGACCCTTTTATCACAAAATTTCCCTCTTTTTTTCTAGTAACATTTTTGTCTTGAAGTCTATTTTGTCTGATATTAGTATAGCTCTACTTTGCTTACTGTTAACGTGATTCAGTGTTATCCTTTTGTTTTTGACTTAATTGTGTCTTTCAATCTAATTTGAGTCTCTTTTGATAGCATATAGTTGAGTCATTTTTAAAAAAAAATCCATACTGTTAATCTGTTTTTTGATTTTAGTGTTTAATCCATTTACATTTATTATAATTACTGATAAGGTAAGATAAATGTGTGCCATTTTATTTGTTTTCTACATGTCATCTTTTTGGTTCATCCATTGCTCTCTCATGCCTTTTGTGTTAGGTAGATTTTTTTTTTCTCCCATATATATGTTATTTTCTTAGTTGTTATCTTGGGGATTACAATTAACATCTTAATTTAAAACAATCCAGTTCATATTAATCCTCACATAATTTCAGTAGTACAGAATCTTGCTCTAATGTAGCTCTAACCCTTTCCCCCAACTTTATGCTATTTTTATTTTACAAATTACATCTTTATACATTGTAAGCCCATTAAAGTCTTTATAATTGTTGTTTTATACAGTTGCCTTTCAAATCAAATAGAAGAAAGTCACTACACCTTCTATCCCCGCAAAATATAATTATCATCTTTTATATTTACCTTTGTAGTTTCCTTTACTGGTGTTCTTTACTTGGATTTGAGTTTTCATTTAGTTTCATCAATGAAACTGCCATTCCTCCCCCCCTGCCATATGGGTGAATTTTAATAGCAAGTGAAACAATAAGTCCATGAGTATTACATATATCATGTACCCATTTTATACTTAGAAACAACTAAAAGAACATAAATGCACATAATATACATAATACACACACACACATATATCTATATCTATCTATCTATCTATCTATCTATCTATCTATCTATATATAAAAAATATTTGCATCACCCAGAAATACATGAGTAGTTCCAGATAGTGGTCTCCTAAGGTGGAGGCAGGCCTAGGAATGGGATGGGGGTACATAAGAATATGTATGTTATAAATAAGGGCCAGTTTTTTTTTTTTTTTTAAACATCTTTATTGAAGTATAATTGCTTTACCATGGTGTGTTAGTTTCTGCTTTATAACAAAGTGAATCAGTTATACATATACATATGTTCCCATATCTCTTCCCTCTTGCATCTCCCTCCCTCCCACCCTCCCCATCCCACCCCTCTAGGTGGTCACAAAGCACCGAGCTGATCTCCCTGTGCTATGCGGCTGCTTCCCACTAGCTATCTATTTTACATTTGGTAGTGTATATATGTCCATGACACTCTCTCACCCTGTCACATCTCTCCCCTCCCCCTCCCCGTATCCTCAAGTCCATTCTCTAGTAGGTCTGTGTCTTTATTCCTGTCTTGCCACTAGGTTCTTCATGCCCTTTTTTCTTTTTTTCCTTAGATTCCATATATATGTGTTAGCATACTGTGTTTGTTTTTCTCTTTCTGACTTACTTCACTCTGTATGACAGACTCTAACTCCATCCACCTCATTACAAATACCTCCATTTCATTTCTTTTTATGGCTGAGAAGGGCCAGTTTTATTTTGGAGTAATGGGTTCATGGGGTTTTATTACATTATTAGAAACATGTACACAAACAAAAAATTTTATGGTTGTGGTTACTTTCACACTAACACATGAGATGGGGAATCTATCAATATTATGTAATAGAGTTTTATGAAAGAGTTTGACCTCAGCTTTCAAAGCCATTTTTTATGACCAGAGGAATTACTTAGGGAGGATATCTCTGCCCAGTCCCACATGGGGCTGCCTCAGCTTGCCCAGACTCCATTATCAGGACAAGATGGGGTAATGATGAAAGAAGTGATGGCCATACTGCTGCTTTGAGACAAATGGTTGTCTCACACTGCCCCTCCCTAGGTCCCTGCCACCATCTGCAATCTCACAGCCCTCATCTCCATAATGTGCTCTGAGGGGTTTAATAAATATACAGGAGCTGTCAGCAAGAGTCCGATAAATATACAGGAAATTCTGCCCTCATTAAATCCATATTTAAAGCATGATGTTCTCCAGTTGCTCAAGCATTCAAGAGATTTTTTAGAATAATCAAGTGGAGACTTTGGGAGAATACCCAAAACTGCCATCAAGATGACTTGAGCATAATATCATGCAGACAGGATCAGAAGGGAAAGGAAACTAAGAAAATGAAAATTTAAACAGTTGTAGTTTTTCTATTTTAAAGAATGACTTTTTAAAATAGAAGTGTCAGCACAGAGTGTTGATAATGGGAGTACCGCCGCTGGGTAATTTATATTACTGGAAAACTTTTTTGAGAGGCAGTATAGGTAGAGTCAGATGGTACTCCCAAACCTTTTCATGTGGGATGCATAGAAAATGGCAATTTTATGGTTTGTTGGGAAAAATAGCAAGGCTGCTCATGGCCACAATAGCTTGAACCAGCCACAGTTCACTGGTTGTGAAGACCCAACTTTGATTTCTGGATTTACTTCTTATACTTTGGACAGTTACATTACTCCTCTGAGCCTTAGTTTACCTATCTGAACTATGGGAATAGTTCTGCTAATTTGTAATGATTTTGTATCTACTAGTTTTAGAATATAAAAATTACCCCTTAATTTCTCAAATACTTAAAATGTAAAATAACATTTGAATATTGACCAAAGTCAGAGCAAATGGCATTTGTACAAATGCATAGCCATTCAATTTTTATTTAACTATCTGGATTTGAAAACCAGTACATGGTATTTGCTAGGAATTGTTATTGATGCTCTCATATATTTGTGTGGCTGTCTTTACCGCTTTTGTCAGTTAGGAGGTATGAACACCTGCTGTACGTGTACCTTGTACCAGCTATTGTGGGAGATATAAAGAAACAGAAAACTGGGTCCTACCCTCACGGACCTCAGTTTGGCTCATGATCTATTGCTTTTATGTGAATCATAAATGACAAAGTTGTGTCATTTACAGAAAATAATATTCAGAAAATAAATGTAAAAAGACCTTAAAGAAGGGAAAGCTCCATGTGGCTTAGTGTCTTGCACTCAGTAGGATATGCAGGGGATATGTGTAAGGTCTAACTGAGATTCTTAGGAAAGGATTTAATGAGGACTGAAGAACTGAATGATCAGACATAAAGGATGGTGAAGTCTGCCTATTCAGAGAGTTTTTATTGTGTCTTCCCAAGAAATTTACTTGGAAGCACAATATTCATTTCTGAAGAGACAAAGACTAAGTTTTAGAGAAGAAATTTCTCCTAGATACTATTATAAAGTTTGAGTATTTCTATTATGATTTTATTACTTCCCATCTGTGGTAGATGTTTTATTGAAATTATTTGGATGTTATCAAGCTGTGACAATGATGCTTTAAAGGTCATACGTGAAACACAATTAAATTTTCCAAGTGAAATAAGAATATGCATTGTGAAAGGCAAATAATTTGAAGTAGTTTTTTTTTTTTTTATATGGGCCGTTTTATGATGACATTTTGAGGTGTTTAAATAGATCACTATGTTGTTTTCTTCTTGATTGCAATTTTCCCTTCACTATTTGTGTAGCTTAAAAATAGAAACCAATGTGTTTAAGTTTCAACATTATTGAGTCTTATAGTTAATATAAACTTTATTCTAAATTCAATACTAGATTTTATTATAACTCTGTGTGGAAACTTACTAAAATTATTTTGTTCTTATGTAAATGTGATGGCTTCTGATTGATAGAGATTTAATTATGTACACTTCGGTTTATTATAAATTAGGTAAACCAACATTTCTGTATCTCTGTCATTAGCTTACTCATTAGGAGATCCCTAAGATTCCCTCTGTCTAAAATTTTGTGATTTTATTTTATTTTACTTTTTTCCCTATAATAGTAATGAATGATTGTTTCTTTCAAATGTTTGGAAATTAATACTGGAAAATTTTTAGTTATTATTGCCTACTGTAGGTTGTTTTAATATTATGACTATTTGACAGTGTTTTCTGTTTGATTTGTGGTGCTGACTCATAAATGCCACTGGAAAAAAGGTATTTTGGTTCTAATATAAGGAGGAATTATTTAGGTAACAGCAAAATGACTTAGGTAAACAAAAATTTCTTTGTACTTATGAGCAAAATGACAGATGACACCTAACTCTCTGAGTAAAGTGTGAAAAGAGCACAGGTATATTAAAAAAGGGAGACTCAATATTATATCAGTTTTTTGATGTAAAATAGCCCAGTGGTTACTATCTGTTAAAATAGTCTGATACTGTTGTGTGTTTCCATATGGGATGCTCCCTGGTGTGCTCTTTCTGAGAGAGCAGGAGTACTGCACATCTGTGTGGGTACTGGAGGAGTATATTTCAAGTTGAATTAAGGCGATGTGTGTGTGTGTGTGTGTGTGTTTGTGTGTGTGTATCTATCTATATCTACCTGTTTATCTCAGGTAATAGAGAATTGATAGCATTACTGTTAACAGAGTCTGTTGACTTTTCTTTGTTTATCTAAACAACTGATTAGGCTGCTCTTAGGCTTGGCATTATTTTAGGGATACAGTAATATTCAGTGGAAAAGGAGTTTGAAATGATTAAAATTATTAAATACTTCTGAACTGGTTTTGAAAGCTTCTCTGGGCTGAAAGCCAGTTGATTCTTGTCAGCGTTTTTACATGACTGAGTTCAGTTACTTCAGAGCTAGAACAATTGCAGCCTTGGTAAATGGTTTAATTCAGCTTGGTGGTACAATATAAGATCCTTTTAAATGCTGCTGTAATTGGTGTTTAAATAATGTGTTTTGACTGGACAAGAATGCAAGAGCTATTTTGGAGTATTTTCAAAGGTAGAAATTTAAAATAAAGTAACTTGTTAATTTAGTGTTCCGTAATGTATATAATAAGATTGAGGTTTCAATGTTTGTCTTAAGTAAATGAAAATATTCAAATGAGCCTTTTATATAAGAGGAATTGCCTATATGTGAAAGATTCTGAGCAAAAACAGTTGGATTTAAAAAATTGAACTAGTTGATAAAAGGCTTGGGTTCTGATCATGGCCTACCTATAAGCAACCTTTATGACTTTGGGAAGTTTTAATATCCTCACTATTAAAGAGGATCTGTTCCAACTCTCTCATTTGTAAAACTTTCCTTAGTCCTGGAATTTCTTTTTGAAAGAAATAAGTGTGGTATTAGTGGCTGTATGAGTATTCTGCTATCACGGGAGCTTGAAGTTTGAGGGAGAGGGTAGAGTAATTGGGAATAAAACTTGGGCATGCCACATCCAGAGGACCCAGAGCCTTATTGCTAGACAAGGCTGTACAGATTTTACACCATAAGTGCACAATTAGAAACAAGTAGCCAGTGGGCTGACCACTGGTTTTAATGCTTATCCTGAACATTGTGTATCAAAACACCCTTACAGGTGTATACCCTCTCCATTCCCCGCGATTTCTACCTTTTCTTACTCTCATACTAGACTGTTGTACCTGCCTTTTGCCTTAGAAATTTTTTGAGTTTATCCCATGTTGGGGTAATATGTAGACATAGAAGGGTTTTGAGAGGAGAATGACATCATCAGATATGCTTATAAGAAAGCTTACTTCAGCGAAACAGTGCAGGGTTGATAGAGCAGACTCAAGGGTAGTGGCTGGGTGGCTAACCCTGTAAGAAAGTTAATGGCAGTGTTTTTGATTTTGTTTCATTACTGTTTTCCTCAGAATAGTTTTGAATGTTAAAATCTTTAAACAAAATAGAGAACAACTTAATCCAAAATTTTTTTGCTCTCATTTAAAAGCTGATGCATTGAAATACCAACTCAGTCAATTACCATCTCACTGTGCTTATCTTGGCATAGAACTTGGATGTGTGTATTACACTGGACTCTTGGCTTAAGTCTCTATTAGATATAGATATATGCATAGATATATCTATATAGATATATCTGTGGGAAAGCTTTTCAGATAGCCCAGACAATATAAATAACACTAGATTTGTACTTAAGTAGCAAACGTGTTTCTCTCTCTCTGTACTGCTTGCATCTGAGGAGAACTTGCTAGGTTATTTTTTCCTCTCCTACTGCACTGCCTTGGTGTATTATTGTCAAGTCAAGATCAGATACTCCGGAGTCAGACAGACCTTGTTCAGATCTTACCTCTCTTTCTTCTTCGGGCTAGTTCATTAACGTACCTAAGTTTTGGTTTCTTACTTGATATGGTTTCTTACTTGATAGATCGTTTTGTGGACGTCGTACTAAAAACATTCAGCTTTACCCTCCGGCCTAGGGTACTAAACAAGGATATAAGCCAATCTCCTAGTGTATGGATGTGTTTCATAAGGAGGGATATTTAAGGGAAAGTCATCAAAGACTTTTTGAATGATTGAGAAACCACACACAACATCCACATATAAACACACACACAGAAACATAAGGAGATTTATGTGTGCATGAATACAAACATTGATATAAACACAAAAAGAATTTAGAAAGTTAATGAATGGAGGAGTTTCCATTTTGTAGAATAAGAGCAAACAGTACATTTGTAATGTAATACTAACACAGAAAAGCAGAAAATACCCTCTTCTAATTTTACCTCTTTGTGGGCAAGATTGAGTAAACTGAAGAGTTGGTGAGGCACAGAGAATTGGTTGCCAACAGGATCAAGAATCCTAGAGGAAAGGGCAGAGATTATCCTTTCACCTGAAATTGCTCTCTCTCTCTCCATATGGGTAGGAAAAAACAAAAACAAAACACAATGAACAGAGACAGGGCATACTGTCTGCACTAATGACACTCAGGGTGAAAGAAGTCCTTACAAGTTGGCTTTTGTTTCTCCCTTAGTTTTTGACCTACTCAGAATTCACTGGGCTTCCTGGAACTTCATATTAAAATTTTCGTAGATCACAGAAGGAATTTTCAAACAGCATAATCTTTGCTGATAGCCATTACCAAACACTTGTTCTTTCAATGACTGATTGAAAACAAAGCTTCTTTGAGCCTTCTTGCATGGTGCCAGTCTTCACAGATTTTTGCATCCTGCTAAGTGGTATTTTTTTGTGACCAGTGCCATGGTTGATTGGCTTCAGCAACCTGCTTAAATATCTGTGATTAAAAGATGCGAATGAAAGAACAGATAAATGGAAGAAAATATAAACATAGCAACAGTATGATTACATACAGAAATAAGTTTATCCCAGTGTGTGACATTGGTCAGTCAGTCTCCTTTAATAAAGGAGATTTATTTTCAGGAAACCAGCTTTATGTGAGTGACGTATATCATAATAATTTATTTACCTATATTATAAAATTTCAAGCTGGATATAAATTGAAAATGAAGATTCTTCATTTAGCAAACATTTCTTGGGTGTTTATATGTCAGGCACTGTTCTAGCATTGGGTATACAGGGATCTGTAAGAATTGGTTCTTCCCTTCAAGGAGCTCCTACTTTTGTGGCATAATTGTAACAAATCCTACAACTAGTCCTTATTGAGTGACTACCATGGGCCAAGCATGGTACTAGGCTCTGGAGAAAGAGGCAGACATAGTCGTGCTCTCAGCCAACACTATCAATGTTCTGAGAAAGGTAGAGGCAAGGGGATGGGAAGCACAGACAGAACCTACAAAGAATCAGCTAAAGGCCAGTGTACTGTGATGACTTGGAGAATGCTGTAGTTCATGTTTTGGCTCAAATAAGTTCACTTTATGACTAAAATGTTACTTTTCCTCTACTTAATATTATTACTTATCAATCCTCAGTCTTTAATTATGAGCATTGGCTTTATTGATTTTTAAAAAATATTTACGCTCTGGTTATTATTTCTAAAGGAATTTATGAACAAATTCCATACAGCATGCCATTTGACAAATTACTGAAAAAATAATATTTAAATAATATATTTGAGTATCTCATTAATCTTGGTATTCAAGGAGGTTTTAGCCAATTACTCTGTTTCCTATATGTTGAATTGATCATTCTTTTTAATCACCTGTTTGTATAAGCTTATTAATTTGACCTGTACTTGAATTAACTGCTTACATTTAATATGTTGGACAGACAGTACTATGGATTGCTCTATTTATGAATTGTAAGTTGTTTTATTTTAATATGCATTTCTAAATTCTGCTTTTAGAACTTTATTTGCTTTTGCATACTCAACTATATTCACTAACATTTGATAATAGTAATGCATTATAGAACGGCAGTGCCATTTATTTACCAAGGCTTTACAATATTTATTTTGTAGTTTCGAGTTTTGAAATAATTAAGCAGTGCTGATGTACAGTTCCCATTGCGTTTCCAAGACCTAGCCAGTTAATTAGCTTAAGTGATTCTGTCAGCCCTAGTGGCAGTTGGAGGCACATAGTGCTGGCTTGTCAGGCTGCTAAAATGGAACCTGTAAGAATGGAATTAACCGTGGTTAGCTCCGTTCCCTCCCTACCCTTGAGAGATGAGTTGGCTTTCCTTTTCACGACATAAAAACAGAACCAGGTAATGTAAACTGACACTTTTGCTCCTGATTAACTTGGGCCTTTTCATTCAACGTGGGTTGGTAGTTTTCCAGTTCTTTGCCTGGCTGAGGTTTCACCAATCATCCCACCTTTCCCATATGATGGTCTCTTTTAAGATTTTATTATGTGTTTGTTTTGGATGCGTTCGAGGCCATTTGAATAATACTCCTGGTTGCTCCGAGAGCATGAGTGTTATAATAATGTTCAAGGCTGTAGTCTGGTCACGTATTTGCCCGGCGCGCGCCGTCTGGTCGCCTGTACAGTCGGGTGGGTGGTCTCGTTCTGCTCCTCCTCCTGCCGTTGCCTTTCGGACATCCTTTGTGGGTGGGGTTTGAGGTGTTGCTGTGTCCTGTTTTCATCAAACTTTGTATAAATTATGGAATTCCACAGCATACATTTAGTGCAGTTTGATTGGCTTCAGAATCTAGCACTTTGGCAGGACAAAGGTGAAGGAAGTAGAAATGGAGGGGAGAGGAGGAGTACAAGTAGGGAGAAGCCCAGACTGGCGCTGGACTGAGACAGGGCAGGACAGCAGAGCGTCAGGGCGACTGTGAGTTGAGCCCCGGCAGCTGCCGACGTGAGAGGCATGGACAGGAGAAGCGGGCTTTATGTGGGGCTGGGCCGGGAGGAGGGGAGTGGAATGTGGAGTTTGATTCTTGATATTCTTAGGTTTATGTTGGTGAGACACCGTGTGGAAGTCCCCTAGCAGAGTTTAAGTGAATGAAGGTATATATTTGGTGGGACGTGTGTTTGAGAGTCACAGCCTAAAGGTAATCAGAATAGCAGCCCCTGTTTATTGAATGCTTGTTAGCTACTGTGATAAGGGCTATATGAACGTGCTCCCTGAGCCTAAATTTTCTCATCTGTAAAAGGGGTACAATAGCATTCTTGTGAGGTTTAAATGAGTTAATATGTGTAAAGTGCTTAACAGTATCTAGCACATAATAACTAATATTTAAATGCTAGTTATCAAAAAAAAAAAAAGAAAAAAAAGAAATGCTAGTTATCATCATCATCACAATTTAATCCATCATTTGTTTGGAAAGGTATTTTTATATAGTTGACCCTTGAACAATGCAGAGGTTAGGGAAACTGAACCCCTGCTCAGTCAAAAATCTGCGTATAACTTTTGACACCTCCCCCAAATTAACTACTGATAGCCCACTACTGACGGGAAGGCTTACCAATAACATAAACAGTCGATTAACATATATTTTGTGTATGTATTAAATATTGTATTCTTACAATAAAGTAAGCTAGAGAAAAGAAAATGTTTTAAGAAAATCATAAGAGGAAATACATTTACAGTACATATGTATACTTACCGAAAAAGAAATCTGTGTATAAGTGTACCCATGCAGCTCAATCCCATGTTTAAGGGTCAGCTGTACATATTGTATAGAAGAGGGATCTGTGGCTCAAGCAACTTAACTACTTAACTGCTCTGCTAGAGGTCACGTAATTGGTAAGTGGTAGAAGAATTTGAACCCGGGTCAAACCGTATTCCTAACTTCGCTTGTCTCTCTCCTTCCTTTGTGAAAATAAACTCTTCAACAGAGGCTGTATGGTGTAGAGAAAAGACAGAGGACAAAATACCTAATGCACAGAAAGTTGTTTTGAGTATTAAATGGGCAATGCCCTTCCAAAACACTATAAGGAGAGCTTTTTAATAACAGTTATTGTAAGGGGGAAAATGTTACAGAAAGATGCAAATGAAGCTTGGCATTTGAGAACTGCTGGGGAAGAATGAAAGGGGAAAAGGGAGAAGATCGTGTAGGACAAAGCAAAGTCAGAGAGAACGAGAGAGTAGAGAAAGTTCATGTAGTTTCTGCATTTAGGGACAAGAGAGCTTAAAAAGTACCTGTTGATTGACATTGTCAAGTGCTGCATGGAGGTCAAGGAGAATGAGACCTGAGAAAAGGCAGTCTGAATCACTCTTTGGTGTTAACAGATTAAATTTATTTCCCTTTGAGCTATAAACAATTGACTAAAAATACAGTGATAAGAAACAGAAATATAGGATCCAATGATGTAGATGAATCAGCTAAAATTGGGAGTTAGATTTATTCTTTTGACCCCCGCCTTTCCAGTTCATAAGTTTTATCAATAAAATATTCTAGTAGCATGCATTGTCTGACATGTATCAGCTTAATTAGAGATCTAGTTGGAAAACTCAGCTATCTCATGCATCTGTGATGCTTCTCCACAAATCTGAAATGCAATAGATACACTGCCATGAAATGATGAACATTGTGCTAATGGTAACCTGGAGAAGCTCCCTTTTAATGCAGTGATTACTCTTATTCATACTAATTCTTCCCATTTTTTCTTAATTCTTTGTGTCTGCTTTCTCCACAATCAAAAAATTGTGAGATGACTTGACCATGTTTTGAGAGCAACAGGCTATGAACTCTGCAGTTTGACTTGTCTAACATCTATGAGGGATTGATGGGGCTGGAGCTTTGCTCACCATGTATAAACCCATTGCTTAGACTAGTGCCCGGAACATAGTAGGTCCTTAATCAATGTAATTTGAATAAGGAATGAATGAACTCTCCTTGGAGCTTCATAGTCACAAAATTTACAAAAAATTTATGACACAATATAATGATGTACATAATTGGTGTGCTTCAAAATTAACCAAAAATAGAAAACAGACTATGTAATTTGCCAGTAAGTGTAATTTCTTTTAATATAATAAAATCAGGCTTTCCTACAGTTGAGATTGTGCATGTGCGTGGGTGGTATGTGGGAGGGTTATGGAGCCAAGCTCAGGGCCCTGGGCAGGGCAGGGATTGTAGACCCCCAGCCTGACTGAGCTCCCTGAGATCCGTTCTTTGCAGATTTTCAGACACTGTTCCTCAAGTATTATAATTTGGCACACTGTGACCATTCACTTGACTTATGATAGCATGGCCTCCACCCTCTTTAATAAGAACTACATGTCATCTTACTGAAAGGCAAAGATTAGATAAGAATTGGTATAGTCTAGGGATGAAGTTTCCAATGAACTTCGAGTGATGAGTGCCTGTAATATTCCTGTTGCCCATAATATTGATGTAGCAAATATAACTTGAGAACCTACTATATACAAAATATTTTGGGGAATGCAGAGATGTGTAATGCACATTTTGTATCCTGGGAAAGTTTATAGCTTTGAACTTTTTTTGAGATATAATTAAAATACCATAAAATTCACCATTTTAAAGTACAAAGTTCAGTGATTTTTAACATATTCACAAGGTTATGCCAACATCACCGCTATCTAATTCCATAAGATTTGCATTACCTCAGAAAGAAATCCCATACTGATTAGCAATTACTCTCCATTTTCCCTCCACCTCCCTCACCCAGTCCCTGGGAACTACAAGTGTTCGTCCTGTCTTTATGAATTTGCCTATTCTGGATATTTCATATAAATGGAATCATACAATGTGTGGCATTTTGTGACTGGCTTTTTTCACTTAACATAATATTTTCAAGTTTCATCAATGTTGCAACATCCTTTGCTACTTTCTCTCATTTTCATTGAATAATATTCCATTGTATGGATATACCATTACACATTTTATTTATTCATTAGTTGATGGACATTTGGGTTGTTCCTACTTTTTGGACATTATAAATAATACTGCTGTGAATATTCGTGTACCTGTTTTTGTGTGAACGTATGTTTTCACTTCTCTTGGTTATGTATCTAGGAGCGGAATTGCTGGGTCATATGGTAACCTGTGTTTAACTTTTTGAGGTTATATAGAACTTTACAAAGTGCTTTGTATCCTTTATTTATCACAGTGACTGAGAAAGGAAACTGAAGATCTGAAAGATTAGGTGGGCTAGAGAAAAGCTTGCTTGTGTCACAAAAATATATTTAAAATGAGGTTCATCGATGTATTGGTTACTTTAGGGCAGAACTGAAACCTAAATATTGGTCAGAAAGGGTAAATAAAATGTGTGCTATTCACATAGTAGCAGACGGTTGCAGCTAGGTTTGTGTGTACAGCATTTATGTACATAGCAGAAAAAGAACATATACACACATACGGCTCAACAGGAATGGATTTAAAACCATAGAACATAATGCTCAGTGAAAAAATGAGTTGCAGAATGATAGATACAGTATAACATCATTTACTAAGGTAAGGAAACCATAGAGAAATACTATACGTTGTTACCCACATGCAAAAGTATAAAAATGGGTATGGAGGACATTCATCAGTCTATGTAGTGGTTGCTTTGTGTCCCTACTTCTGAGCTTTAAAATTCCTGCCATTACTCCTTCCTATATATTTAACAAATTATTTCCATTACAAGACTGTCAATTTCTTTAGAATAGGGGCCATATTTTCTTCACTTTTTTATTTCCATTGCCTAGCACAATGTGCCTAGCACATGGGCGTAAAAACAATTTTGAATGGCTAAGCAAATGAATATGAAGCCACTTAAATTATTTTGGGAAGCAGGTAGGGCAAGACAAATTACATTCGCCCTTCTCCCTTTCTGCTTATTGTCTCTTCTTTACCTTCATATTCCCCTAGCGTTATAAAATGAGGCCTGCAATTACAAGAGTAGTTCTTTGTGACATGACATGCTAATAAAGCAGATGGTGTGTGCAAATAAGCAGGATAAAAGATATCTTTGCTGCAAAAGTCATTGCTGTCTCCTTTAAAGTATGGAGTATTTTATGATATCTCAGTAGATTTTATCTTCCTTGTCAAGGTAATGATTATGTATCCTATAAATCTTGATGGCTTTGTTGTATCAAGTATCAGGTTACACAGCTTAGTCAGGTAGTTGTAGAAAGAAAGATGTCTATGATCAGACTTGGATGTAGTATTACTAATATTTTTGCCTTTCAGGAATATGTTGGTTTCACTTCTTTGTGTTTATATGGAGGAAGAGAGCTCCGCTTCCACTTAGGGTCTGTACCTCCTTCTCTTTATTGTCTTCTCCCCACGGGAAAAAGAAGGACACATTGTAAAGTTGGGAGCTTGACAACAGTATGGGTGAAGTTTGTGGTCTCCATGTCTCTGTTCTGACTCTCTTTCACCGAGTGCTTCATGGTGGTAAAGATGTTCTCTTCTCCCTGCCTGCTTCACAGTACTGAAAGCAGGACAAGGGGTCGGCCCTGTGAGGCCTAGCCTGATCTGCACATGTCCGGTCCTGTCTCAGCCTTCCCTGGGTGAGTAAACCCATTAAGGCTCTCTCTGTGAATCAGGTCAGGAGCAAGGACAATAGGGAGACTCATTTTGACCTTAGGCTCAAGCTACGTTCTCCAGCACAGTTCACCAGAAGCGGTGAGGGTACTGTAGGTAGCTGACGCTAACGCTCATGCTTTGATCCCCATCTGTCTATCTGTGGTTATGCTCAGTTGTTTAGAACCAGGAAAGGTGGTGGAAGTGAGCCACATGTTTCCTATGTATACCCCCTCCCCCTGCCCCCGTAATGATGATAGTCTTGATTTTCTCCATCCTTTACAATTGTTGAAACTTTTTTCTTTATGTCTCACAGAACCTTCAGCCAGCATCTTGGCATTATAGGAATTTACTCAGCTTTTTAGAAGCAATTTGACCTATCTGAACCCATAAAAGCAGTTAAAATCCTAAGGGATCCTGACAGAGCACATTGTTGATAGTTGCTTTTATAGGTGGTGAAACCTTTTATTTTTACTTGTGAAAGTACCAAAACAGTCTATCTTCCTTCAGACAGACACCTACTTAGCACAGGAATATTTTACTTAAAAAATGTAGCTTTTATATTTAATTAAATCTAAGATGCCACTGATTAAAAAAATGCACTGTTTTATGTCTCACTAAAAAAGATGCTGCCGATTAACGGTATGACGCCGCTGGGTATAAGATGCTCCCCCCACTCCACAGTTACTACAGTACGAAAGAAAAAAGGGGTATGGGATAAATGATTTAAAAATGAGCGACTCTTCATTTGCAGAATAGTTCCGTAGGGGCAGGTTGGTGTGAAGAAACATTGAATGGTGAACTGAATGTCTGGAGACTGAGATTCCAGTTTTGGCTACAGGAGAAAATGTGTATAATTTTACTTTTAAAAGGATAGAGCTCATAGAGTTTGGAACAAGGCTGGCCTCTCCCTACCTCCCCAGCATCTTCCCGTGACACTTAGTTAGACCTTCTTTTAGTTTTTCAGGCTCACCAACCTTCTTTCAGCCTGTGTCCTTCGCATATGCTGTTTTCTCTGCCTAAACCCTTTCTTGCTCCTTCCTCTGGTCAAGTCCTACTAACGCTTCAAGCTTGCCCTTAAATATTACCTTTTCTGACCCTCCAGGCTAGGTTTTCCCGCTTTAATATACTAAGGCAAATATACTGAGTATAGGTACTAACTGCCCCTTGTATTTCTCGTTAGTCACATTTGTCACGATTGTAATAAAATATCTATGCAGTTATTTTCTTGTTGCCTTTCTGCCTTTCATGATAGTCTTGCTCATGCTGTATCCCCCATGTGTTTTCAGTGCCTGGCACATATTCCCGTGCCTAACAGAGATACCTGGACTGAATAAAATGGCAGCGTCCAACAGTGACATATACTGCTGAGGATGGCAAGTCAAAGTCTGAAAGGTGTCCATTGGGTTTGGCAAGTAGAGGTCACTAGATATTTTAGAAGGCATAGTTTTAGTAGAATGCGGTGGGGCGGGTGGTGTGGACAGAAGCAAGATTGCAGAATATGTAAAAAAGAAAAGTGAGACTATTCACTATAAAACATTGGAACACTTGCAAATAATTTCTTTACTGATAGCACCTTTTCTTGAGTTTTTCTAATTCAGTAAACACTGTCAGAATCCTCCAAATTATAATAAGATAAAAAATAAATCCCAAGACATCTACTATGATTTCCTTTCTCAGTGGATAATGGATAGGATGGAATATTCACTTCAGTGCAGATCATCACAGGCGGGCAGTTCAGAGCATTCTGCTCCAGAGAGCAAGGAGTAGCCCAGATGTTTCTCATCCCCTCTGCTTATCACTGAGCCAAAAGCACAGTCTTTTTTTTTTTTTCAGTACCACTGGCATTAAAAAATATGTACTCTTTCATTGCTGTGCTCAATAGAACTTGAAACAGAACCTTAGAAGACCAACTCTTCACATAAGCATGAAGTAATTTGAAAATCCTTATATGATGGAAGTGGCCTTGTGAAGACATTTATTGTGAAGGTCTTGCAGACTGTACTGTGCAGGGTGCTGTGGACAGACCCATGGGCAGTGCTGTGCACAGTCCTGGTGTGTTCTACTTTGAAAAGTAATAAGAGTAACAAGTACATGCAACACTTTGGGCAAGTCACCTGTTCTAAGCACTTTACATATATTTACTCATTTAATCTTCACAACAAATCCTATGAGGAAGCTGCCCTTATTCCTTTTTTTTTCTTTTATCCGTCAGGAAACTGAAGCTCAGAGAGCTTCAGTAGCTTGCCCAGGAGGTCAGAATTGGCATTTGAACCCAGGCATTCTGGCTTCCGAATCCACGTTCTCCCCTATTGTAATGTGCCTCTGAGGGCACTAATTATGAAGTCAGGACCTAGAGTTGACTGCCCTTCCCTTTTCTGCCTCCGTCCTGCCCTCTTGCTGAGCACATGTTCCTTCTTCACTTCTAGTGTGAGTGTCTAGAGAAACAGCAATGCCATGCTCTCCCACCAGGGCAGTCGCTGTTTTGGAACGTATCAGGCTCCCTGGACACCGTCACTGACTCTGTGTGGTTCTTTTGCAGTAGGAGCTTCATTGTGGATCCAGTCGATTTTTGAATGCTGGTCACGAATCCTAGTCAACCTTCACAATGTTGATCATATGGGAAAGTATGTTCCTAGTTCTGTTCCTAGTTTTACATGTACACTTTTGGAACATAATCTGTTTTGAAGTTGATAACTACCAGTGTATGCATTAAGTACTGAAGTTCCCAGTGTTCAAGAAATGTACTACGCTATTAAAAAAGAATTAACAGCTTTCTCTAAAGAACAGAACTAAGCTCAGTGTGGTCTGGTATTAATCCCTGCCTAGAAGTTCCACAGTCAAAAGGGCAAAATGTGCAAAAGCAAAGATAAATAAATAAAATTGGAAAATATGCAAAGCTGTTAGAGATATGCCGGTGACTCAGAAGTAGATAATACAGAGAAATGCATCCAACCCCTGGGCTGTGAACGTGCCACCAAAGCATTGGATGTTTGAAGTATTTCTGTGACATTCAGACCTCTTTGTCAGTGGCAAACTGTAGAGCCTTCCAGAGGCTCTATTATTGCAAAGAAAAACAATGCCCTAGAGTGAAAACAAAACAGAATGCTATTTAATATTCAATTTGGTATTCTTTACATTTAAAAGTGTTAGTAGTAATATTATAGCTGGATTAACAGTATTGTCATATTAGTGTTAAAATTTTCCCATTATTTTTTTGGCTTGGTGAATTTGAAAGTATTGTTTAACCTAAGAGATTTTTAAAGGTTAGATGAAATAGCATTTATTTTGCACAGTTTGATGGATTGCCAGCAGCAGGGAAGGCTTTACAGCTCAGATGTTTTCAACACCCTTCTGATCCTCTTTTTGCGTTTTTCCTTTCTCATTAATTTTTCTTTCAGAGCAGTGACCATATTTTACTTTATGTAGAAGAGATGCTTAAGTAGTTAGGTGTTAATGAACTTCTGTGCATTTTATGTCTGTGTGTCTGCTTTATCATAGCTCTTAATAGCCTTGCTAATGTTTTGGGGAGGGATGGGGGAGGTTTTGCTTAATTTTGTGATACACTTTGTCTTTTACACAGAGTTTGGTATATGGCTCAACAATAAGTAGGATTATAATAAATTACTGTTTTAGAGAATCTGAATGTTATCTCATTGTATTTGTTTTAATATAAAGAGAATCTTTATGGAAGAATTTACCACATCTCAGGAACAATTATTTTTTAAGCATAATACTTGGATTGCTTTACTGCATTGTTGCTTAAGTGGTAGTCCAAAGGAGAAAGAGTAAAACCTTTTACCAATGATTTTTTTTTTTTTTTTACAACAAATTTCCTTCTCTGTACTCCCACCTTTAGTTGTTACAATGTTAAATTTACTATTTGTCACTAAATAATTGTGATGTTCACAATTACTAAAGCTCTTAAAATTGCATTTTCATATTTGCTACTTTATGATAGAAAACGTTTTGACCTAAATATTTTACGAATACTTAAAAATTTCATATTATTGATTTTAGTTTAGATGTGTAAAGTTTTAATTTTTAGTATTGAGCTACCGTATGTAAATTGATTATATTGTGAAATGAAATCAATGGAGAA
The DNA here is from genome assembly GCF_028564815.1 of Eubalaena glacialis. NCBI lineage: Eukaryota > Metazoa > Chordata > Mammalia > Artiodactyla > Balaenidae > Eubalaena > Eubalaena glacialis. The sequence goes on along the minus strand of NC_083728.1, from coordinate 92,448,357 downwards.
TTGACATCTTCTACTTTATGTGAATGTCCAAAGCTAAAGAACACCTCTAGGCAATGAGGTGTAGCTTTCCATGTCTACACCTCATTTAAATGTCACCTTGAAATTAGGGGAAGGGAGTTGTCTTTTGGTATAACATCCATTGTCAAGTTGTGAGAACCTGCTCTCAACCTTAAATAATAGAACTGCTCCAGGAGCTGCATCTTTCCTTTCTGATTTCTGGGTACTTGAGACTATTTTGGAAAGTGAGCAAAGTTTTTCTTAAGGTAAGTTGACTGAATTGATAAGTTAAGATCCCTAGGGTAGTGGAGCTTCTCCTGTAGAATCTAAGTACTACTTCCTTGCCTCCATAGAGTGTCCCTAGTTTTTTTATGACTAGCCTGAAATAAAAACTAGATAGCTTAGGTCTTAGTATACAATGTAGATCTAAACTACAGGAATAACATTTAAGCTGAAACCTGATAACTAAGTTTTTAATGAAATTTTCAATGTGCTAAATCTACAAGAGACTGATATGAAAAATAATCTGAGCATGGAAGAGAATTCTTGGAGATGTAAAGCGTGGTTGCTGATTAGAGGAATTAAATAGACTGCATGGTGCTCAAAATCAAATAGTAAATCAGAAGACATAATGCCTGATTAACAATGGTAACAGGGATATAATGAGATATATGTATATATCTATATTGAGATTTCTGAATTTCAAAACAGAAAATTCTACAAGTATCCAATCAGTATAAAACATGTTAACTTCAAGTGGAAGACAGTCAGACAGACCCAAGGATTCTATACCCAGGCAAACTACTATTATTTAAGTGGTTAAGGGATCAATATTGGCAGACATGCTGTTGTTTTAACTATGAATCCTTTCAGAAAAAATTAAGAAAATATTGAAGGCAGTGGCAAAATCAAGGGTGAAAAACGCACACACCATTGTAGAAAAGAAACAGTGGCTTGTATGCAAAGAATTGAACTTGATTTGACTCTAAATAATTGTTAATAGGTTGTGAAGCTAAGTGGATTCATTGCATGGAAAATACTGTAGAACATAGCCAGTTTTATTTTCTTAATAACACTGGAGTTCTTTTACAAAAGTCAAATTATTCCTTTCTATAGCTCTGAGTTCACATGCATTTCTAATTAATTGACTGAAAAATCTACTCTGGCAAAACCTGGGACCAAGGGGTTGAAAGATGGGGGTAAAATGGGGATATTTAGAATGTGGGAGAGGAAATGATACAAATATGATAGACTGTCAATTCCAGGGAAAAATACCAGAAACGATCTGATTTTCAAAAGTAATCATAAAAATAGATACCATTTATTAAGTGTTGCAGGGTCTTGTTTTAAGTACTTCATTTTGTTATCTCATTTTACCCTGCATATCATCAGGGTTATTAATGGACAGGCCAATCTTATATACCTGCTAAAGTGTAAAAAGCATTCATTAATATTATAGACACCTTAATTTTAAAGTCTTTTTTTTTTTTTTTTTTTTTTTTTACTATTTCCCCTTTACTTTTTTTCAATTAATTAATTCTTTTTATTGGAAAAAATACATAAAATATACCATCTTAATCATTTTTAAGTACACAGTTCAGCAGTGTTAGCTATATTTACATTGTTGTGAAACAGATCTCCAGAATTTTTTCACCTTGGCGGAACTAAAATTCTGTACCCATTAAACAACAGTTCTTTTGCTCCCTCCCCCCAGCCCCTGGTAAGCACATTTTACTTTTATTTCTATGAATTTGACTACTTTAGATACCACATATAAGTGCAATTATGGAATCATACAGTATTTGTCCTTTTGTGACTCAATTCTTTCTCTTTTTTTAAACTGTCAAGAGCTAATCATAATCAATAAGGAATTGAAGAAAACTATTGTAGATGCAGCATGTAAAGAGAAAATAAATTGGTTGGTGAGAGCTGCCATCCTTTCCATGAGAAAATTTAAGCACAGACGATGCCAATAATTTACATTTTTTATTATGGCACTATGGTTGGCTTGATTTACATCAGATGGCAGAGAAGAGTAAACTTTTTATTGAGGAACCAGGACCCGAGTTTTCTGCCTTAGGAAAAAAAGAATATGTAGTTAATCTTCGTGATCCCTATCAAAAGAACGATGAACTTTTGAACAGATTGGCTGAGCAAAGGGAGTACAGAGCAAGGCTAATTGAATCTTCAACAGGGAGAATTTCTGGAGATAAGTAGGTTTCTGTGATTTCATATGATGGGTTTTTTTTGGGCAATGAGAACATAAAAACAGTAAATTCCGGAATGAAAAGTCAATCGATAAAGACCCTGAATTGTGTTTTAATCATGGAGTCAATTGCTTTCTATACTTTTTTGCTTTTATTTTCCATACAGAGAATCCCAAATACAAAGGAAATATATTTCTAGGTGGTATTGTATTATAGAACTCAGTAACTTGAATTGAATTTACTTTTGCTTTTGATATCTGAATGGATTAGGAAAATTCATTTCGAGCAACCAGGGACCAGATGATCAGACACCATATCATCTTCTTTGCTATGAAAATTATAATTCAACCTTGTGAAATTTTTCTTATGTTATATTTTCTGTAAGTAATAGAGTAAAAATAAGTAAAACCATTACTCTGTTCTTCTCCCTACACATTCTGAACAAGAAGCAACTGGTTCTTGGCAAATACATATTAATTTAATTTTAAGGATGTTATTTTATAGTTCATTTTGATCAAAGGTGTAAAAAGATTCATTATTTTACGCTCGAACGTGTGCTAACCGAGGTAACTTGCTGTCGATATTTGGTATCTTTTCATAAATACCTGTGTTTAGATAAGTCTTCTCTCTGGAATCATGTCCCTAAACATTTAAACCTAGTTAGACCACCCTCAAGTATAAGGGATTTATGAACCATGTGGGATATTTCAGGAAATCTTTTCATACTGATGAAAACAGGAGACTAGTATTATTGTGGAAAGGAAAAAAATGGGAGATTTATGAGTATATGTTTCATTTATGCATCAAAATTTAATTTTTCTTTTTGCTGATAGTCTGACTGATAAGCAGTTTAGTTAACCTTTCTAAGAATTTCCCTTCAAAATTAATCAAACCTAAAATATTTAAGATGAACAGCAAAATATTTTTCATTGTTTGAAATGGCCATGGCTGATTAAAACTATTTCTAGCTAAATCAACTGTATATTAATTAATATAGTTATTACATCCTCTATATGGAAAAAGTATCAAAACCTTGAGGTCTTTGATTTTCCATTCTTGTCAGTTGTAAAATTGTCAGCTTTTTGCAAGTGGTAGAAGAGTTGTAGGAACTACGGAACTAAGAATTACCTTTTCTTTTTACACATAAGCTGCTGCTCAACAGCTGATCTCGGGGAGGCTGGCCTGTGTTATCTTCATGTGGCAATGATGTACACTTTTATAGAGAGCAAATTTGTGGCCTTTATCTGTGGAAGACTTTTATGAATGACTGGTGTAAATCAAGAATTGAATGACTATTTTTCTCTTTGAGCATAAATCTATGATTTGGAGATTGATTTCTGAGTAACTTTTTTGTAACCCATTTGAATTACCATTTTTGACCAATTTTCTATATTTTGGCATAAACTGAAAAACTAAAATATAACACCAGTGACAGGTCTTTTTTTTTTTTTTTTTTTTTTTTCTGTTAGGTATATGTTTTCTCATATAACTCAAGTAATCTCAGCTAATAGAGTAGAAAACAAATTTATAATATGTAGTGGGGATCCCATGCATGGGATTGACCAAACCAACCATATCCACCGTTTAGGTGGGAGAGGGAAAATGAAATATATGTTTAATTTTAAAGGTACTTATGATAAAATGTGCCATTAATTAGGGAAAATAAGTAGAAAGAAAAAGTCATGTCTGGGACATTTGCAGAGTAAATAACTTCTATTGAAAGTCCTAGAAAAATGTAAAAAAATGTTAACCCACCATCTTTTGAACACACTTTCCCAAGCGGCTTTCCTTCAGGAAGATGAGTCTTTCTAAAAACAAGCTGGGAGACGTAGGAGCTCACATGGAAGGGAAAGCTAGAAATCAGGTGGGTTAAAAAACGGTTTCATGAACACTATTGTCCTCACAAAATTTTTGATCTGTAGATGGTAACCTGTAGATGGAGGGATTACAAACTTTGTGAAATTATATTATTTTCTTCTCAGATAAATGGCCCTTTCTTTATCTTCCTCTTGTTCCATGCAGTTGTATGACTTAAACAGTTAACAACATGGAAGAAATGGTTGGTTAGGAGATAAGCAGTTGATCTTGGCTGTTTTAAAGGGAACTTTCACTACAGTAAGAAGAGAAGGGCAGTGCTAGTCACACAGTGGGTGCTTAATAAGTATTTGATGAAGGACAGAAGGAAGAGAAGCAGCCTGGTGGGAGGGATGACACCAAGAGAGGGCTCTAAGTGCAGTGACGGCACCCTGGATGAAAAGAGGGTGACCCATGGGATGAGTGGGTTGAGGATATGTTCAGATTGGCTCTGGAGTTGGACAGCCTGGCCCCAGTTCCAGCCACATCACTTATTACTTGTGTGACCCTGGGCAAGTTACCTTCTCCATACCTCATCTTCCTTTCTCTAAATAATGGTAATAAGAGAACTTACCTCCTGAATTTGTTAGGAGGATTGACTGAGTTAACATGTAGTTGTAAAGCCCCTAGGATAGTACCTGGAACATGGCATTCAACAAATGGCAGCAGGTATTACCTTGGTTAGACCTGTGCAGCCATCCTCAACTCCTGTCTCTAGTTAGTCATCACCTTTGGTCAATTCTACATTTAAATATTTCTTAAAGATGGGTTCTCCATCTAAGGGCCATAGTCTTAGAGACTCCTAATCTCTCATATTAATTCAGTTACTTTTTTTAGTGAAAATTTCCTAAAATCCATCCTGCTCAATATGACCAGTTAAATGCAGATCTTGCCCTAACAATTCCCTCAACCCTTTCAGTGGTCCCTTGTCATACTTAAGGAATTTATAATTAATCTTTAGCATGCAAGATTCTTCAGAATTTGCTTTGTTTGCCTTTCCAACCTCATCTCCCAGCAGATACTTTATGAACGTCATATGATTTAATTTTACTACAACCTCCCAAAGGTTGTGCAGGCATCGTCACTTTGCAGGGCAGTGCAGGGCTGTAACAACAGCAGTGCAAGCTGGACCCGTGCAAAGCAATCTTAATAACCAATGGGAGTGTATATATGTCCATTATACACTGCCAAATGTAAAATAGATGGCTAGTGGGAAGCAGCCGCATAGCACAGGGAGATCAGCTCGGTGCTTTGTGACCATCTAGAGGGGTGGGATACGGAGGGTGGGAGGGAGACGCAAGAGGGAGGGGATATGGGGATATATGTATACATACAGCTGATTCACTTTGTTATGCAGCAGAAACTAACACAACATTGTAAAGCAATTATACTCCAATAAAGATGTTAAAAAAAAAAATGGGAAAACTTAAGTGGTTTCAGGACCTTTAAAACGTTTTGTTAAAGCAATGAAAACTCCTACTCTCTGTTATAAATGTGTAGGGAAGTGAAAAAATAGTAAAACGAACATTGATTTAGTACACTGTAATGTAAAACATTAGAAACATTGAGAAATAAAAACTTATCAAGAGCAGTGTGAACAGTTTCTCCCTCCTTCATGTTGTTGTGTGACATATGGAGTACCTTTTCTGTGCCTTGGTGAATTGTCATACTCCTTTCTAAGTTTGGATCAGCTTCCAATATTTTATCCTTTGTGCTTGCGTGGTTGTGAAGTATCTCCTGGAGTTCCTTCAACCTGAAGTTTTTCACTGGTATTACTTCCTCTTGGGCATCTTCATCCTTTTGCTTGTTTACCTTGATAAGTTGCCTCCCCAACTCCCTGTGGCTGCACATCCAGAATCTTTCAAACAGCAGTGGTGCCAATACTTCCATGGTCAGCAGCCTCTCTGTAACCCCCATTTACATTAGATTTAAATTTCACTTCCAGCTTTACCACTGTTTGTTTCTTTGCTGCACTTTCAGCTTTGTTTTGACCAATACCCTCGTTGGGTTACCAGTTTTTGTAAGATGTCCAGCGCATTTATCGTTGGGAGACAAGGAGGCAAAACAGCAACACACTTTGCTGTCTGTGCGTGAACGAACAGATGCACAGTGACCAATCACTGACAGGCTTTGAAGGAAGCGACCTAATTGGCCATGGATCATGATACACATCTGTTACTTACTTGACGATTCGTGGACCGAAGAGCTAGTGCAGAAGTTTGTGCTTTATGTAATTATTCATGGTTAACATGGTATGGTAACTGACATTTGAACCCTGTTATTAAGGAAATGGTGTTATTTAACTAAAATGTGGTAACTGAAATGTATGCATCTTAGAACCGTGCAAAGCAAGGGCTGTCTGTATGTTATAATCATTCTGCAAGCAAAGAAACTGAGTTTTGGAAAGATTAGGTAACTGCCTAAGGTCACATAGCTAAGAAGTGTCAGAAACCCATTAACAAAACTTTTTAATGTCTCTGGATTTTAATGCTATAAGGATGCACAGCCTGTCTATTGATGTTTCTGTCGACATACTGATGGAGCTTGTATTACTAATGGATTGTCTTCAAAAACTCATCTGCACATCTAATCAGGCCTGCAGCCCTCTAGGGACTCTGTCCCTGCTTAGCTGGGCTGACCATGTAATACTGCCAGGGCTTGCCTGAAAAATGAAGTATTGTACAGTGATTGTGCAAAGCTTCTGCAAGCTAGTGACACACTTGACCTTACATGAGATTGTTTCTTGGAATGAATCAAGAGTCCTTAGTCTTAGAATGAAGGAGAGACCAGCCTAGAACAAATGAAAAATCCCTGAGAAGGAAAGGAACATCCCAGTAATTGAGTGGAGAAAAGTGGGCTAAATAGTTAGCAGTTGAGATCCCTGGTTAGGTTGGGAGATAAGCAGGGTGGGTAGGGTTGTTAAGTGACCGACCTCACCTTCAGCTTCTGGGATTCAGGGATGGCTTCAGCGTAGTCTCTGCTTCATTCATTGGCCCAGCTGGTAGTAGGAGTTCACACTGAGTAGTTAAATCTGAGTATGTCTGATTCTGAGATACAGTCCAGCTTCTAAAACTGAGGAGGTCCCGTTTGGAGCATTTAAAATTATTCAGGGTAGAGGAGGACTATGATACAGAGATGGACTAAAAGGATTAATACTAGGCCTGGAAAGATGAAGGCTGAGAAAAAATTTGATTAAAGAAAAAAAGTGACATTATTTAGTGCCTCTAAAATGCCAGGTCTTGTGCATGGCGTTTACTTATTAATTACATAATTATAAAAATCTTGTTAGCAGGCATTACAGAGGTAAGGAAGCTGAGACTCAAAAAAGTTAAGTAACTTAAGTACTAGAGCTAGTAAGTGGTAAAGCTGAGGTTTTCTTTTTAAACCCAGACCCATTTTAATATATCACATAGTTCTTAAGTAAAAGATACCAGACTAAAACATTATTAAAAGTAAGTAAGACATTTAGGGAGTATGTGTCTCATCTTTGATCTTTTTTTTTTTTAACATCTTTATTAGAGTATAATTGCTTTACAATGTTGTGTTTCTGCTGTATAACAAAGTGAGTCAGCTATATATATACATACATCCCCATGTCCCCTCCCTCTTGCGTCTCCCTCCCACCCTCCCTATCCCACCCTTCTAGGTGGTCATAAAGCACCGAGCTGATCTCCCCATGAGATGCAGCTGCTTCCCACTAGCTAGCTATTTTGCATTTGGTAGTGTATATATGTCAATGCTACTCTCTCACTTCTTCCCAGCTTACCCTTTCCCCTTGCCATGTCGTCAAGTCCCTTCTCTATGTCTGCATCTTTATTCCTGTCCTGCCCCTAGGTTCATCAGAACCAATTTTTTTTTTTAAGATTCCATATATATGTGTTTCATCTTTGATCTTGAACGAAGCCTGTTGTAGGGACCTCAGAATTCATGTTTCTGTAGAAATAATGTTTTAAATTGTGATTTGTTACGTGGGCCATACTGCAAAAAAATATTTTATATGCATATCTCTATGTTTCTGTGTCTCAGTATGTATATTTCTTTAAATATAGCTTTCTGTACTATTTAAAATACATGTAATTATTATATAAAACAGTACATTTTTGAGGCACAGCTTAGGAACCCTGGGAACTCGGATCCTCACCCGGAGGGCAGCCCTTCCTGTCAGCAGCACTGTTGAGGAACAGGAGCACTGGTGAGTTGTCAGGTGTTTACATCTGTGCAGGAACGGCAGCTGTCTTCAGCTCTGTGTTCATAAGAGAAGCAGCATTTCCACTGAATCACTTCTCAGGTATTCTGAACTTGAGAATAAACGGCACTTACTTGATACATTCTATGTTCCCTTTTTCTTATCATGGGTGTATTCTTAATAAATAGTTTTTGTGTATTGGGACTTGTCTTAATTAGTAATTAAAGTTCTTTTGATAGCAAGTAACAAAAACAGACTCTAGCCTACTAAAAAAGACACTAATTCTAAGGCTGCAGTGGGTATTTTCACATTTGGAATTGCAAGGTCCCCAAGGACCAGCGACTGGAACTCAGCCACGGAGGAGCCTCTCTCTTCGTCTGGCTCTGCTCTGTCTCTACCTTCGCCTCTCTGGCTTTAAGGTCACTTGAAGCAGCCTTTCCTTTGCGTGTTGACTTCCTTCTCTCTCCGTTCACTGGCTTGCTAAAGGCCTCTGAGCACACGGTCCTACGTGATTGCCTCCCTGCTCATGGTTTTATATCTCTTCAGTTTCAGTGATGAGTAGATTCTAACCAGTCTCTGAGACCTGATTCCAGAATCCCAAAGACAGAGTGACTTTGATTGGCCCACCCTAAGTTAGGTATCCATCACTAGATAGGTGATGTCCATGGTCTGGGGGGCCGAGTCCTGCCCTCCCCAAGTGCTGCTGTGGCTCGGGCCTCTACTGGAACACGAGCAGAGGGCGATTGGGAGGTGCCTCATATGGTGTGTTACTCATTAATTGTATTTGGCTTTTTTGCTTCTGGCTTTCTGTAGTTTACTACTTTTAAACTAAGGAAACAGTTATCACCACACATTCTGTATTTTCAAATTAAAATTCACATCCAAAGTATGCCCAGTAATAAAGGGCTCCCAAAGAACTGTGATAGAAGAAGGACCAGGAGCAGACGTATTCCGAAAACTAGAGAAGATACTTTAAAGCAAACTTGTCTATTTTACTTCATCAGAAACCTACTAGCCTGCTGATTGTTTAGATGAGTAATCTGAAGACACATACAGTGGTTTGGTCTGTGAGTAAGACTATGCCTTTTAGTCACATTCTTTACTGCCTCACTGGAATGAAAAATAACAAAGGTGAATGCCAAATCACCTTTTCAGTATTGTACTTGCAAAGGCAGTCCATGAAGTGGTCAACGGAAGAATCAAACTTTTATGGTAATCTTTTATTGTAATCTATTTTCAGTTCAGTCAGAGAAGCAGCATGGCCCAGTGGACTAAGGGGAGGCCGGGGAATTTGGAGCTCTGAGATATAATCTGTTTTGCAACTGACTAGCTTTGTGACCTTGAAAAAAAAGCACATTAACCTCTGTTTCCTCATATGTAAAATGGGATCTACCTGATAGAATAGATCAGAATATAGGTACATTCTGATTTGAGCAAACTGAATAATAAAAGATTTTATAAAAATCAGGAGTGACTTTTTTCATATCAGAAGACTGTGGTTTTTAAAAAGATTCTCCCTAGGATTCATTTAAGATCCAGCCTTTTCTCAGTCTTTTAAATTGTGATTAACTGACAAAAGTTAAGTTTATATATGTGAGTTTTAAAAAAAACACCTATTGGATAGAGTGAGAAAAAAAAATTCTGGTAGGGTTATGATAAAAACTCAGTAAATCTATGTGAAATACTTCAAAAAAAATGTTTTGCAGGCAGCAGTAAACAAAGAATATTCTCATAGCTTAGATTTCAGGGTGGATTTTTTTCAGTATGAGAATGACATTAGTGCCAGTTCTGCCATGTTTTTGCTAACTGGTTGACATGGGCATCATCGTGTTGGTCTTGGCGTTGTGATGCTGGTGCTGAGTCGACATTCACACTGGCACCATGTCATCTTGCTCTAGTCAGGAATGGCTGTAGGCAGTTTCAGTTTATCTGCTGCTACGAGAATTTTGATGTAGCAGGGCTGGAGGTTTGATTTGTACTGTGGCAGTCTTATGCCTGCTTGTGAATTTATTCTCCAGAGGGCAAAGTATCCTAAAAGGTAACATGTAAAACAAGCTCAAAGGATTAAAGTAGTAGGAAGAAATAAATAACAGATTGTTGTATATTTACGTTGAATTTACATAACAGTCTTAGTTATTTAGAAGTATATTTTGTAAAAACTTAGTTTGTAGTATCACAAAAGCTTGTATATACTTATTTAAAAGTATATTTTGCTGGGTTTCACATAGAGAAGCTCCTGAAGTTGAGAGATTCAGTGGCTAGAGACGCAGTATCCGAATCTTACTAAGAACCCAGGTTTGTTACCTTTCCAGCCCAGACTGCACCCTGAACTGTCTGTCATAGAAGGGTGCTGGTGGATTGGTGTGTGAAACAGAATGATGTTTGCATTTGAGTTGCTTTGGAAGGGGTCGCCTCCCCATAGGGTAACAAAATTTGCTTATAACTCCCGAATAAAATTGTTTCCTCCAGCTAAAAGAGACTCTCCCAAACCAGTCTGAAGATGAATACTGTGCTGCCACCTTTTCCAGAAAGAATTTCATGGCTGAGCCTCACTGTTGTATGGATTCATAGCATGTTATTGCTAATGTGTAAATATTCATTTACAGGAAATAGTGACTAGAATCTTGGAGTTCTTTTATACTGTTGTTGAGATTTCTGAGTTAAAACTAGTTTTCCATTCATTTTAGAGGAAGGTTTTCCGCCAAGTTTCATCTTGGTTGCAAAACATATCCCCAGAGATTCCAGTCGACATAACTCATGCTGACTGGTCGATTCCAAGTGTGACAGCATAGTGTTCAGCAGGTCCACGTGAAACCAGGCGGAGGCCAGAGAATATGTCTGCTTTTGCCTAAACTATCTGGTTAACTGCTTTGCTTCTCAATTTAAGCTGGCCTCAGATGAATGGTAAACCAGAGATAAATTTTGTAGCCTTTTGTGATACTACAAATGTTTTGCCATTGCACTTATTGGTTCATAGTCACACTTCAAAAGGTGCGTGCCAGTTGATGTTTGGTTTAGTCATTTTAATACTTGGGAGAAAGGGTTAGTTGGATTAGATTTCTGTTATTTCTTTTCTCTTGAGAAGGGTGAGGTAGGTTGTCAGATTATTGTATTCGATTAATAAACTCCCCTCTCCCAAGAATCCCATCACCATCTCTGTCTCTGTTTCTATCTCTGCCTTCATTTTTATTTTTTTAATTTATTTTTATTTTATTTAATTTTTTAATTTTTGGCTGCATTGGGTCTTCAGTGTTGCATGTGGCCTTTCTCTAGTTGTGGCGAGCGGGGGCTACTCTTTGTTGTGGTGCGTGGACTTCTCATTGCAGTGGCTTCTCTTGTTGCAGAGCACGGGCTCTAGGTGCGTGGGCTTCAGTAGTTGTGGCATGCGGGCTCAGTAGTTGTGGCTCACGGGCTCTAGAGTGCAGGCTCAGTAGTTGTGGTGCACGGGCTTAGTTGCTCCGCGGCATGTGGGATCTTCTTGGACCAGGGCTCGAACCCGTGTCCCCTGCATTAACAGGCATATTCTTAACCACTGCGCCAGCAGAGAAGTCCCAAATATGGAAAGACTTTGAATTGCATCCAAAAAATAAGACAGATAGATGAAAGGATAGAAGAACGTGTAGATGAATAGAGATGTGTTATGTCAGTTGTAGAATTTAGGTAGGGAAGCCCTCTGTCTTCATTTTTATCTTTGTTGCTTCTTTTTATCTCTTCTTCCCTATTTCTTCTCCCTTTTCTTTAGGTGTATATTAAACAGAAAAAAAAAACTTCCGGCACAATGACTGAGCGAATTGCAACATTAAAGATTGCTTGGCCAAGAAACTATTACTCTTTGTATGAAAGCCTTTAGGGACCAACATCAAATACAAACATGTTAGAAATCTTTTGCCATTCCAGCTCAACTGACCCAGAAAAATTTTAAGAGCAATAGTCAGTGCTTAGCAGAAAAAAAGAGATACTATTGTAAATTTGAAAAACTCTCATCTTTAACACGGCTTTTAGGTATCACAAGCTTGATAACCTTATAGATTACATGCATGCTCCAGTTGACTTCAAAAATTTATGTTTTAAACACAATTTTACATCAAAGTTTTCTGTGTACTTAGTGATTTATTAATAAGTTTAACTTTTGTTAAATAGGTTACTTTATATATAAATACTACAGCGCATTAAGGAAGAGTTAAGAATTGTTACTCCACATATCTGACAATTTAAAGCAGTGTTCCTTTTAAGCAGTCAATTGAAGGAAGTTTAATAAAGGAATAATAACAGAAAAGAAGCAAAAACCATAGATGTGGGTCAATCTTATAATTTGTTTTTGCTGGTAATTTTGGCCTATTTTGTGATGGACTGTTTTTTTCACTTTGAAGACCTAGAGTTAGAAACTATGCATGCTGTGCTACTTACCTTACCAGGAGAGAACCAGCATGATGGAGAGAAGATTAGGAAATCACGTTTTCAAAGACTCATTTAACGAAGATTAGTATGTTAATTTGATTTTTCTTTTATCAAGGATCTGTAAGAGAATTTGCACTTTGTTCCCCTTGATTTTGGTGTATGAGGTGGAATTTTTACTCAAGTCCTCTTTTTGTTAATTTTCTTGAGGGATGAGTGGCCTGGCTGTGCCACCTTGCACTTACCTTGAGGAAGTTTGCTTAGCCATGAGTGCCACCCAGTTCTCTTGGAGAGGATGGTGTGCCGTAACTAGAGCTACCGTTTATTGAAGATCACGTTTCCCCATTTTAATTCTTAAAACAACAAAAGTATTTCCATTTCATAGATGTTGAGTAGCTTATCCAAGGTCATTTTTCCAGTCAAGTGACCAAGCTGGGATTCCATCCCGAGTCAGCTGACCCAGCACAGATGGTCCTCCCCATGAGGTGTGACTTGCTACCATCACCAACGCAAACTGGCTGCTTTGGGGGGTCTGAATTGCAACTGCTTCTGGGCAGTAGTGCTGGCAGCAGAGTAGATGGGAATCAAGCACATCCTGGTGGAGCCTCCCGTTGCTTCCATGTTGACCCTCAGCAAACTCAGTTACAGGTTAGAATTGACCCATTTCATAGCACTGATTATTTTATGTTCTCTTGTTTCATAGCTGATTTTTCTGTAAAGATGATGGGCTAAAATTCTAGATCAATTTTTGAAGACTTTTCCTAATTGTTAAGTCTCCACCTAGATCCCACTAATAAGATATGAAGTTATATCCCAAAGAATAAAATACCAAATTATATACTTCTTACTCTGATCAGTTAATTGCAATCTATTTGGCTTCACGTGAATTAAAGATTTCTAACTTATAATCAGTTTATTTTTGTGATTCTTAATATTTTTACAAAAGCCTCTGTATTATTATTGACATAAATATTTTGTTTTTCTCACTATTTTATGGAAGATAATGACTGGGAGAAAACCAAAGCATTACATTAAGAATCTTTTCCAGTTTGAGTTCCAATTCCACGTACTTTGACACTTACTAAGGGGGATACTGTTCAAAGAGGGACTAAAGGGTAACTGATCTCTGTGCTATTCTACATGCTCCCCACCCTCACACTTGTCTCTTCTGTAGGTGTTTTCTGACTAGTTCTCTGTTTCTCTGTTTGTTCCCTCCCCTCCTTTAACCTCCCCTTTCTCTGTATTCATTCTCTGGGGACTTCATCCTTTCTCATGGATTTATGGTGATTACTCCCAAACTTAGATTTCTAGGCTGTCTCCCCTCTATTTACTTGTTAGCCACAAGATTGTATAGTGAAACTGACAGAGTTTTCTCTCCACTAGAAATATGAAAACTGGACTGTTGCTCTTGACTAAATGTTAGCTTTGGAAATTAGGTCTGAATTTTGTTTCAGGTCGTAAATGAGGTTAGCATCATGTGGCTTGCACACTAAGTTATTTTAAAGAGTTAGTCCCGAAGGAATTATAGATGGCGGAGTAGAAGGACGTGCTCTCACTCCCTCTTGCGAGAGCACCGGAATCACAACTAACTGCTGAACAGTCATCGACAGGAAGACACTGGACTCACCAGAAAAGGTACCCCACATCCAAAGACAAAGGAGAAGCCACAATGAGATGGTAGGAGGGGTGCAATCACAATAAAATCAAATCCCATAACTGCTGGGTGGGTGACCCACAAACTGGAGAAGACTTATACCACAGAAGTCCACCCACTGGAGTGAAGGTTCTGAGCCCCACATCAGGCTTCCCAACCTGGGGGTCCGGCAACGGGAGGAGGAATTCCTAGAGAATCAGACTTTGAAGGCTAGCGGGGTTTGATTACAGGACTTCGACAGGACTAGGGGAAACAGAGACTCCACTCTTGGAGGGCACACACAAAGTAGTGTGCGCATCGGGACCTAGGGGAAGGAGCAGTGACCCCAGGGGAGACTGAACCAGACCTACCTGCTAGTGTTGGAGGGTCTCCTGCAGAGGTGGGAGGTGGTTGTGTCTCACTGTGAGGACAAGGACACTGGCAGCAGAAATTCTGGGAAGTACTCCTTGGCTTGAGCCCTCCCAAAGTCCGCCATTAGCCCCACCAAAGAGCCTGGGTAGGCTCCAGTGTTGGGTCGCCTCAGGCCAAACAACCAACAGGGAGGGAACCCAGCCCCACCCATCAGCAGTCAAGCGGATTAAAGTTTTACTGAGCTCTGCCCACCAGAGCAACAGCCAGCTCGGCCCACCACCAGTCCCTCCCATCAGGAAGCTTCCACAAGACTCTTAGATAGCCTCATCCACCATAGGGCAGACAGCAGAAGCAAGAAGAACAACAGTCCTGCAGCCTGTGGAACAAAAAGCACATTCACAGAAAGAGAGACAAGATGAAAAGGCAGAGGGCTATGTACCAGATGAAGGAACAAGATAAAACCCAAGAAAAACAACTAAATGAAGTGAAGATAGGAAACCTTCCAGAAAAAGAATTCAGAATAATGATAGTGAAGATGATCCAGGACCTCAGAAAAAGAATGGAGGCAAAGATCTAGAAGATGCAAGAAATGTTTAACAAAGACCTAGAAGAATTAAAGAACAAACAAACAGAGATGAACAATACAATAACTGAAATGAAAACTACACTAGAAGGAATCAATAGCAGAATAACTGAGGCAGAAGAACGGATAAGTGACCTGGAAGACAGAATGGTGGAATTCACTGCTGTGGAACAGAATAAAGAAAAAAGAATGAAAAGAAATGAAGACAGCCTAAGAGACCTCTGGGACAACATTAAACGCAACAACGTTCACATTATAGGGGTCCCAGAAGGAGAAGAGAGAGAGAAAGGACGTGAGAAAATATTTGAAGAGATTATAGTCAAAAACTTCCCTAACATGGGAAAGGAAATAGCCACCCAAGTCCAGGAAGCACAGAGAGTCCCAGGCAAGAGAAACCCAAGGAGAAACACGCCGAGGCACATAGTAATCAAATTGGCAAAAATTAAAGACAAAGAAATATTATTGAAAGCAGCAAGGGAAAAACAACGAATAACATATAAGGGAACTCCCGTAAGGTTAACAGCTGATTTCTCAGGAGAAACTCTACAAGCCAGAAGGGAGGGCATGACATATTTAAAGTGATGAAAGGGTAAAATAGATAGCTAGTGGGAAGCAGCCGCATAGCACAGGGAGATCAGCTCGGTGCTTTGTGACCACCTAGAGGGGTGGGATAGGGAGGATGGGAGGGAGGGAGACACGAGAGGGAAGAGATATGGGAACATATGTATAACTGATTTACTTTGTTATAAAGCAGAAACTAACACACCATTGTAAAGCGATTATACTCCAATAAAGATGTTTTAAAAAATAAAAAATAAAGTGATGAAAGGGAAGAACCTACAACCAAGATTACTCTACCCAGCAAGGATCTCATTCAGATTCGATGGAGAAGTCAGAAGCTTTACAGACAAGCAAAAGCTAAGAGAATTCAGCACCACCAAACCAGCTCTACAGCAAATGCTAAAGGAACTTCTCTAAGTGGGAAGCACAAGAGAAGAAAAGGACCTACAAAAACAAACCCATAACAATTAAGAAAATGGTCATAGGAACATACATATCAATAATTACCTTAAATGTGAATGGATTAAATGCTCCAACCAAAATACACAGGCTTGCTGAGTGGATACAAAAACAAGACCCATATATATGCTGTCTACGAGAGACCCACTTCAGACCTAGGGACACGTACTGACTGAAAGTGAGGGGATGGAAAAATACTCCATGCAAATGGAAATCAAAAGAAAGCTGGAGTAGCAATATTCATATCAGATAAAATAGACTGTAAAATAAAGAATGTTACAAGAGACAAGGAAGGA
The DNA here is from genome assembly GCF_028564815.1 of Eubalaena glacialis. Taxonomy (NCBI): domain Eukaryota; kingdom Metazoa; phylum Chordata; class Mammalia; order Artiodactyla; family Balaenidae; genus Eubalaena; species Eubalaena glacialis. The sequence continues at coordinate 92,431,814 of NC_083728.1, read as the reverse complement.
CACTACATAATGATCAAGTGGTCAATCCAAGAAGAAGATATAACAATTATAAATATATATGCACCCAACATAGGAGCACCACAATACATAAGGCAACTGCTAACAGCTGTAAAAGAGGAAATCGACAGTAACACAGTAATAGTGGGGGACTTTAACACCTCACTTACACCAATGGACAGATCATCCAGACAGAAAGTTAATAAGGAAACACAAGCTTTAAATGACACAATAGACCCGATAGATTTAATTGATATTTATAGGACATTGCATCCCCAAACAGCAGATTACATTTTCATCTCAAGTGCACATGGCACATTCTCCAGGATAGATCACATCCTGGGTCACAAATCATGCCTCAGTAAGTTTAATAAAATTGAAATCATATCAAGCATCTTTTCTGACCACAATGCCATGAGATTAGAAATCAATTACAGGGAAAAAAACATAAAAAACACAAATACATGGAGGCTAAACAATACATTACTAAATAACCAAGAGATCACTGAAGAAATCAAGGAGGAAGTCAAAAAATACCTAGAGACAAATTACAATGAAAACACGATGATCCAAAACCTATGGGATGCAGCAAAAACAGTTCTAAGAGGGAAGTTTATAGCAATACAAGCCTACCTCAAGAAACAAGAAAAATCTCAAACAATCTAACCTTACACCTAAAGGAACTAGAGAAAGAAGAACAAACAAAACCCAAAGTTAGCAGAAGGAAAGAAATCATAAAGATCAGAGCATAAATAGATGAAATAGAAACAAAGAAAACAATACCAAAGATCAATAAAACTAATAGCTGGTTCTTTGAGAAGATAAACAAAATAGATAAAGCATTAGCTAAACTCATCAAGAAAAAGAGGGAGAGGACTCAAATCAACAAAATTAGAAATGAAAAAGGAGAAGTTATAACAGACACTGCAGAAATACAAAGCATCCTAAGAGACTACTACAAGCAACTCTATGCCAATAAAATGGACAACCTGGAAGAAATGGACAAATTCTTAGAAAGGTATAACCTTCCAAGACTGAACCAGGAAGAAATAGAAAATATGAACAGACCAATCACAGTAATGAAATTGAAACTGTGATTAAAAATCTTCCAACAAACAAAAGTCCAGGACCCGATGGCTCCACAGGTGAATTCTATCAAACATTTAGAGAAGAGCTAACACCCATCCTTCTCAAAGTCTTCCAAAAAATTGCAGAGGAAGGGACACTCCCAAACTCATTCTATGAAGCCACCATCACCCTGATACCAAAACCAGACAAAGATACTACAAAAAAAGAAAATTACCAATACCACTGATGAATATAGTTGTAAAAATCCTCAACAAAATACTAGCAAACAGAATCCAACAACACATTAAAAGGATCATACACCATGATAAAGTGGGATTTATCCCAGGGATGCAAGGATTCTTCAATATATGCAAATCAATAAATGTGATACACCATATTAACAAATTGAAGAATAAAAACCATAGGATCATCTCAGTAGATGCAGAAAAAGCTTTTGACAAAATTCAACACCCATTTATGATAAAAACTCTCTAGAAAGTGGGCATAGAGGGAACCTACCTCAACATAATAAAGGCCATAGAGGACAAACCCACAGCAAACATCATTCTCAATGGTGAAAAACTGAAAGCATTTCCTCTAAGATCAGGAATAAGACAAGGATGTCCACTCTCACTACTGTTATTCAGCATAGTTTTGGAAGTCCTAGCCGCAGCAATCGGAGAAGAAAAAGAAAAGGAATACAAATTGGAAAAGAAGAAATAAAACTGTCACTGTTTGCAGATGACATGATAGTATACATAGAGAATCCTAAAGATGCCACTTGAAAACCACTAGAGCTAATCAATGAATTTGGTAAAGTTTCAGGATACAAAATTAATGCACAGAAATCTCTTGCATTCCTATACACTAATGATGAAAAATCTGAAAAAGAAATTCAGGAAACACTCCCATTTAGCATTGCAACACAAAGAATAGAATACCTAGGAATAAACCTAGCTAGGGAGACAAAAGACCTGTGTGCAGAAAACTGTAAGACACTGATGAAAGAAATTAAAGATGGTACAAACAGATGGAGAGATATACCATGTTCTTAGATTGGAAGAATCAATATTGTGAAAATGACTATACTACCCAAAGCAATCTACAGATTCAATGCAATCCCTATCAAATTACCAATGGCAGTTTTTACAGAACTAGAACAAAAAGTCTTAAAATTTGTATGGAGACACAAAAGACCCCAAATAGCCAAAGCAGTCTTGAGGGAAAACAGTGGAGCTGGAGGAATCAGACTCCCTGCCTTCAGACTTTACTACAGAGCTACAGTAATCAAGACAATATGGTACTGGCACAAAAACAGAAATATAGTTCAGTGGAACAGGAGAGAAAGCCCAGAGATAAACCCATGCACCTATGGTCAACTAACCTATGACAGAGGAGGCAAGGATATACAATGGAGAAAAGACAGTCTCTTCAATAAGTGGTGCTGGGAAAACTGGACAGCTATATGTAAAAGAATGAGATTAGAACACTCCCTAACTCCATACACAAAAATAAACTCAAAATGGATTAGAGACCTAAATGTAAGACTGGACACTATAAAGCTCTTAGAGGAAAACATAGGAAGAACACTCTTTGACATAAATCACAGCAAGATCTTTTTTGATCCACCTCCTAGAGTAATGGAAATAAAAACAAAAATAAACGAATGGGACCTAATGAAACTTAAAAGCTTTTGCAAAGCAAAGGAAACTACAAAGAAGACGAAAAGACAACTCTCAGATTGGGAGTAAATATTTGCAAATGAATCAACAGACAAAGGATTAATCTCCAAAATATATAAACAGCTCATGCAGCTCAATGTTAGAAGAACAAACAACCCAATCAAAAAATGGGCAGAAGACCTGAAGAGACATTTCTCCAAAGAAGACATACAGATAGATGGCAAAGAAGCACATGAAAAGCTGCTCAACATCACTAATTATTAGAGAAATGCAAATCAAAACTACAGAGATGTATCACCTCACACCAGTTAGAATGGGCATCATCAGAAAATCTACGAACAACAAATGCTGGAGTGGGTGTGGAGAAAAGGGAACCCTCCTGTACTGTTGGTGGGAATGTAAATTGATACAGCCACTATGGAGAACAGTATGGAGGTTCCTTAAAAAACTAAAAATAGAATTACCATATGACCCAGCAATCTCACTACTGGGCATATACCCAGAGAAAACCATAATTCAAAAAGACACATGCACCCCAATGTTCACTGCAGCACTATTTACAACAGCCAGGTCATGGAAGCAACCTAAATGCCCATTGACAGATGAATGGGTAAAGAAGATGTGGTACATATATACAATGGAATATTACTCAGCCATAAAAAGGAACAAAATTGGGTCATTTGTAGAGGCGTGGATGAATCTAGAGACTGTCATATAGAGTGAAGTAAGTCAGAAAGAGAAGAATATTGTACATTAACGCATATATGTGGAACCTAGAAAAATGGTACAGATGAACCAGTTTGCAGGGCAGAAACTGAGACACAGATGTAGAGTACAAATGTATGGACACCAAGGGGGGAAAGCGGCAGGGGGCGTGGTGGTGTGATGAATTGGGAGATTGGGATTGACATATATACACTAATATGTATAAAATGGATAACTAATAAGAACCTGCTGTATAAAAATAAAAATTCAGAAAATAAAAATAAAAATAGAATTAGTCCCATAATGGTTCCAAGTGATTACATCATTTTATTTTCTGTATTATATGGATTTTAATTGTAACACTATTGAGCACTGAGGACACTTTGCATTCACTCACATAAAGTGATTTGATGAGTTGAAGTGAGGTGACATTTGATGGATTCATTGGAAGTTTAGATCAATTTGCATGTCAGTTGTATTTTATGGCTGACTTTAGAAAACTTTTTTAGATAGGATTTCTTGGTGAGTTAAAGGATTTAGGGGGATGATTATGAAATAATTGATTAAAAAGTATGCAATATTAGTTTTCACTGAACTTAAGCTTGTATGAGTTCAATTTAAAACCTAATTCAGTACTTTTAAGGTTTTATATTTCCCTGAAGTTCTTTTGAAGTATTAATTTTGTCATGCTTGTCATTCTAATCTAATGATGATTTAATGTTTGCAAACCTGAATTAATTTGTATGCAAGGAGTTCTGTGGTTTTAATCAATGAAGATTAAAATTTGGCAACTGAGATGATAAAAAATGAAAAATTTTAAATAGAAAATGAAAATAATGATTATACCTTAGAAATTATTTTATTAATATTCTTGTCTATGACCCACATAATACCTTTCTCTTCTTTTAATTGAGTAACATTTAGAAGGTGATTGAACCGTAAAAGAAGTAATTACTTCTAAATTGCGAAGAATATTTAAATTAGAACAGAATCTTTGTGTTCACATTCTTCCCCCTTTCCCTGAAACCTATAATCTAGAGTTGCAAATAAAAACCAGGAGAATGCTAGACTACTTTAAAAAAGTCATCTACCCCCCCCCCCGCCCAAGGAACCTGCACAGACAATAGAATGTTCTCTAAGGAAAGTATATCTTTACTTCATTATTACTTATTGATAAAAAATGTAGAGCTTTAGAATGTCTATTAGATCAGTTACATGAAAAAGTCCTGGGTTAGATATCCAAGGGGCAGCAGCCCCTCTTCCACGAGAATCCAGGAAGAGAATCCCCTCTTCCCCAGCAATCCAGGAGAGCCCAGTCTGGTTTAACATTACTTTTCTTTCTCAAAGATCTCATGACACTAAAAGACAATTAATACAATCCTTAAAAATGCATACAAGACATTTTATTGTAGTCCTTCACCTTTATTGCTCAGTGCCCTTCAGGGGTGAAAGGAGATATTCCAATGCAAAAAACAGATCTAAAAACCTAACTGAATAATAAGTAATAAATGATTCTTAAAAAAAAAAAAAAACTTCTAACATTGTTATTTCTCAGAATTGAGAGGTGGCTTTTGAGGTGGAATAAAAGATGAATGTGATATTTTCAAGGCTAAAATTTGACTTTTTAAAAAGGATGATTTAGCATAAAAACACAAATGTTTAACAGTATATGAAAAGTAAAACTTAAAAAAAAAATGGAAACTTATGAAACCTGAAGTTCCCTATCAGATGTCAGCAGTTAAAATTACATATGATTAATTCAAAAAAAGACATATACCACAGTGTTCATTGCAGCACTATTTACAATAGCCAGGACATGGAAGCAACCTAAGTGTCCATCGACAGATGAATGGATAAAGAAGATGTGGCACATATATACAATGGAATATCACTCAGCCATAAAAAGAAATGAAATTGAGTTATTTGTAGTGAGGTGGATGGACCTAGAATCTGTTATACAGAGTGAAGTAAGTCAGAAAGAGAAAAACAAATATCGTATGCTAACACATATATATGGAATCTAAAAAAAAAAAAAAAAATGATACTGATGAACCTAGTGGCAGGGCAGGAATAAAGACGTAGACATAGAGAATGGACTTGAGGACCCAGGTGGGGAGGGGGAAGCTGGGGTAAAGTAAGAGTAGCATCAACATATATACACTACCGAATGTAAAATAGATAGCTAGTGGGAAGCAGCCGCATAGCACAGGGAGATCAGCTCCATGCTTTGCGATGACCTAGAGACGTGTGATAGGGAGGGTGGGAGGGAGGCTCAAGAGGGAGGGGATATGGGGATATATGTATGCATATGACTGATCCACTTTGTTGTACAACAGAAACTAACAGTATCTTGAAGCAATTATACTCCAATAAAGATCTATTTTTTAAAAAAAGTAAAAATTGGATATGATTAAGCAGAACCAAAAGTTATTCACATAGGTTTGAGAAGCTTTGGCTGAATAGAAGCTTCATCTTTTGTAGTACTGGAAGTTACTAGTGAAGAAACCACATAGTTGACACCTCTGAAAGAGGTAATGTGTTGACAGTTGAGAATACCCCCTTACAAATGTGTGAGAGACTTGACAGTTTTCTTTATCATCTCATTTGATCTTCTCAATCCTGAAATATTGTTAGGGCAGGTGGAATTATTCTACATTTTACAGATGAAGAAATAGACTTAGAATAATTATTATCCAAGGCTACATGGTCAACATTTGCAACTAACCTTCCCTCCAGATCTTTTGAAACCCTCCTTTTCCCCACAGTGCTTTTAAGGTGCTGCATTGTATAGTCTTTTGATTCCTTTGATTTATGCATCATTAACACTAAGCCAAAAATTTGCTACTGAGATCTATATGGCATTGTTATTTCATTTTCTCAATGAATAATGACTTCTGCCTAAAACATGTAACGAGGGTTATCATTTTATAGTTATCTGTCTTCCAGCTAAATTGGACGCCTTCATTAAAAGACAGAAGATAGAATGTGCCACGTATTCTGAATAATTTCTTTCTTTAGTCATAGCATATTCTAGACCCTCAGGTTTCTATATGAAAGAAGCCTCGTAAATGTGTGTGTTTCCTATTGTTGCTGAGTGTGTCCTTGCTGCCTGTGCCATCTGTACAATGTGGTCAGCTACAGAGACAGCGCCAGCCTCATGAAATGTCTGTTGGGAAGGCTGCTAGCCCATATGTTGGTTTAGTGTCGTGATCAAGCGTCTGGCTCTGGAGCAGGCTGTGTCTGGGTTCCACTCCTAGCCTGTCATTTGGTTGGTGTGGGGCCTCTCATCTTCACTGCCAACACTCATCTTTGATTCTTTATTTCCCCCCTCAAATTCTTAATCTACCTCTCCAAAGAATCTTCTCCTCTCCCCTCAGACAACCATCATATCCCCGTTCTGAAAAGTTTATTCTTCACTAATTCCCTCATTGGCAGCAGTCCTGTTTCCCCTTTGCAGTAATTGTTGAGCCTTTTGAATGTGTAGTTTTCAGTTGAGCCTCAACTGGTTACATACAATATAGTGAACCCATTTTTTCAAAAGATGAATAACGTTAAATTTCCCCTGAGTAAACATTCCATCCAAAACATATGCCACTTTCTTGTTAAAAAACGGTAAAACCAATGTTTCTGCAGCCATGATTATACGTGAGGAACATGCAAGCTCCGGATCCAGCTTTACACTAGAGACCACTATTACACTCCTTACAAACCTGTGGAGAAAGTCATGAATAATATCAGATTGTTTGGGGGTGTAGTCAATCTTTCCCAGGACTGACTCAGTGGACAGAAATCAGTTATGTGCCAAGATACGTAAGCGAAATCCAAAATTCCGCATGTCAATACTCATACTGAATCTGTACAGGAATGCTACTGTGAGTCAGTGTGGCCAGGAATGTCCTGTATTGGCTTAGTTAATACTTTCCAGTGGGGTCAAAAAAAAAAGTTTATCCTACTTTTTAATTTGTTTCTTAATGATCTGATACACTTTTGGATGAGTTATCAGAGTTTGCTTTATAGAACAGAAAAAAAAAATTTCATTCATACATTATTTTTATTATCATGACTTAAACGTGTCAGTTTTGTGAGAAGAAGACTGTCAGAATGGCCAGCACAGCTCTAACTACACACGTGAAGACCTCCTTCCCTACCAGAAGGCCCTTTTCTTGTGCCAGAAGCATCTGAGGTGGATCAGAATGGGACATGAATTAAAATAACTCCCAAACCTATAGTGTACATTTTTTTAAGTTACAGCTCTATTGAGGTGTAATTGGCATACAGCAAGCTGAAAATATTTAAAGTATACAATTTGGTAAGTTTTGATGTGTATACATCATGAAATCATCACCACAATCAAGGTGGTGAACATATATACCCCTCCCTTCAAGTTTCATTGACTGAGTTGTAATCCCTCGAGCAGGTTCTTTGCACATTCCCCCATCATCAGACAATCACTGATCTGCTTTTAGTCACTATAGTTTGCATTTTGTAGAGTTTTATTTAAAATGAAAGCATGTGGTATGTCTTCTTTTTGTCTAGCCTGATTATTTTGAGATTCATCTCTCTTGTGTGTATCAACTGTTCATTGTTCATTTTTATTGCTGTGTAAATATTACACTGTGTGGATATACCACAGTTTGTTTATTGGTTCATCTGTTGATGGATATTTGGAGTATTTCCAGGTCTGGGCTATTATAAATAAAGCTGGTATGAACATTTTTGTATAAGTGTTTATTTGGACTTAGGTTTACATTTTTCTTGGGCAAAACATAGGAATGGGTGGTGGGATCATATGATAAGTATACTTTTTAAGGACACTGTTTCCAAAGTCTAGTTTCTTCACATCCATGCCAACACTTCATATGGGCAGTCTTTTTAATTTTAACAATTATAATAAATGTGTAGAGGTATCTCGTTATGGTCTTAATTTGAATTTCCCTAATGACTAGTGATTTTGAGCATCTTTTCATGTGCTTGTTTGCCATACATATATCTTCTTTGGTGAAGTATCTGTTCAAATCCTTTGTCCAGTTGAAATTGGGTTGTTTTCTTTGTTGAATTTTGGAAGTTCTTTATTTATTTTGAAAGCAAGTATATCAGGTATGTACTTTGCAGAAATTTTTTTCCAGCCTGCACCTTTTCATGTTCTTATTGTCTTTTGAGGAGTAGAAGTTTTTAATTTTGATGTGGTCCAGTTTTCCAGTTTGTCCTTTATAGATTGTGCATTTGGTATCATATCTAAGAAACCTTTGTCTAACCCAAGATCACAGATATTTTCCCCTAAGTTTTATTTTAGGATTTTTTTAGTTTTCGGCTTATGATCCATTTTGAATTAATTTTTGTATACGGTATGAGGGATAGATCTCCTTCCTTCCTCCCTCCCTTCCTCCCTTCCTCCCTTCCTCCCTTCCTCCCTTCCTCCCTTCCTCCCTTCCTCCCTTCCTCCCTTCCTCCCTTCTTTCCATCCTTCCATGGCTATCTTCTCGTTCCAGCACCATTTGTTGAAAAGGCTCTCTTTTTCTCCACTGAATTGCCTTTGTACTTTCTGAAAACCATTTGTCCATGTGTGTATGGGTTTATTTTGGGACTCTCTGTTTTGTTCCATTGATCTATTTGTCTCTCTGAATACCAGTACTACAGTGTTTTGATTACAGTAGTTTTACAATAATTCTTGAAGTTAGGTAGCGTTAGCCTTCTGGCTTTGTTCTTCTTTTGTACTCCTTTTCCAGAGTTGTTTTGGCTATTCCATATGAATTTTAGAACCAGCTTGTCATTTTCTACCTAAAGTTCTGCTAGGATTTTGATTGAGATTACACTGAATTTATAAATCAGTTTGGGGAGGATTGACATCTTAACAAATATTGAGTCTTTCAAACGATGAACAGGGTCTCTGGATCTCTGAAATTTAAAACAGGTATCTGAGTTTAAAATGTAAAACACTCAGGATCACTGATCAGGAGACAAAGCAAAGGGATACCTCGGGTGCCTCATAGTTAGATTAAACAGGACATTGGGAACTGGTCTTTTTTCACCTTAGTTTTGTTCAGATATAATTGACATATAGCACTGTATAAGTTTAAGGTGCATAGTATAATGACTTGACTTACATCATGAAATGATTACCACAATAAATTTAGTGAACATCTATCATTGCATATAGATACAAAATTTAAATAATAGAAAAATGTATTTTTTTCCTTTTGATGAGAACTCTTAGGATTTACTTTTAACAACTTTCATATGTAACATATAGTAGTGTTACTTATATTTATCATGTTGTACATTATATCCCTGGTACTTATTTATCTTATAACTGGAAGTTCATACCTTTTGACCACCTTCATCCAATTCCTCCTCCCCACCAGCTTCTGGTAACCACAGATCTAATCTCTTTTTCTATGAATTTGTTTGTTTGTTTTTTGAAGTATAATTGACCTACCTCACTATGTTAGTTCCTGGTACATAACACAGTGATTTGACATTTCTGTACATTTCAAAATGATCACCATGATTAGTCTAGTTACCACCTGTCACTATTCAGAGATATTACATAATTGACTGTGTTCCCCACACTGTGCATTTCATACCCATGACTCATTTATTTTATAACTGGAAGTTTGTACTTTTTAATCTCCCTCTCCTCTGGCAACCACCTGTTTGTTCTCTGTATCTGTGACTCTTTCTGTTTTGTTATGTTTGTTCATTTGTTTTATTTTTTTAGATTTCACATGTAAAGTGAAATCATATAGTATTAGTCTTTCTCCGATTTATTTCACTTAGCATAATGACCTCTAGGTCCATCCGTGTTGTCACAAATGACAAAATTTTGTTCTTTTTTTATGGCTGAGTAATATTTCATTCTTTATCCTTTCATCTATTGATGGGCACTTAGGTTGCTTCCATATCTTGGCTATTGTAAATAATGCTGCAGTGAACATGAGGGTGCAGATATCTTTTCAAATTAGTGTTTTCCTTTTCTTTGGATAAATGCCAGGAATGGAATTGCTGGATCACATGGTAGTTCTGTTTTTAATTTTTTGAGGAATCGACATACTGTTTTCCTTAGTGGCTGCACCAATTTACGTTCATTTATATTTACATTCCCATCAACAGTGCATGAGGGTTCCATTTTTCCACATCCTCACCAACACTTGTTATTTGTTGTCTTTTTGATAATAGCTGCTCTGACAGGTGTGAGGTGATATCTCATTGTGGTTTTGAATTATATGGGAATTGGTCTTTTTGCTTGATTTGCTTAACCAATTCTCCACAAAATTTTCATTTAATATGAAATGTCTAAATATTCGATGTCTTACTCAATAGAAACCTCAAGCCCTCCCCAAGCATCCTTGTCCCACAGATGCCAGTCAACCATAAATAGGTATACTCAACTAGCCTGCTGAGACCACACCAGATGGTGAGCATTTTGGGTGAGATTAAGAGGGATTTAAGCCAGAGATCCAAGAATATTCAAAGCCTCCCTTGATCAACTACCTCTCTTGGGAATTTCCTGCAGGAAAGGCAGAGGAATACATGCAACAAAGATTAAGCCATTATTAATAACAGCAACATAATTCTGGTTATGAAAGAAAGAGGTCAGATACCACAAGTATTTAGATAACTGTGCCTTTTATAGAATATAGCTTTTCATATTGGGGCTTCACATTTTTCTGAGGGAGTGTTGATTATAGTATGAGGCTAAGCTGTGACTCAGGTAGTGGGATTGTTTATCACCACCATAACTGGTACCCACAATCCTGCTTAGTCAGTTATATAAAGATAACAAATGGAATGGTGACTGGTCATTGCAAATTAACCACAAGTTCTTCAAGGACAAGTCAGAACCTATTTGTCGTTGAATATGTGCCTATGCTGTCCTCTTACATGTAGAAAACATCTTTTCGAACTAAGGTAGTGTTGTGGTTGAGGGCATGAAGTTAGCTTGCCTGGGTTCAAATTACCATTCTGCCTTTGCGCATTTGGGGAGTCAGTTTCTCTATGCCTCTTTTCTTTAAAGGATACAGAAAATTGTAATCATAGAATGGAGAGTTTAAAAGTGAATATTTGGGTTTAGTGTGCTTGGTACATTTTGTGTTTTTAGCATAATGTATTTTTTCAACTTTTTATCTTTCATTTTGTATGTTCTTGTTGCCACTGACTACCTGTGAAAATGTGAACTGCGTGTTCCGTGAACGGCTTTTGCTTTACTTTCTGTAAATTATTTGTTCTACTCACCCTGTCTCACCTCTTATATTCCCTCTTACTTTTTTGATCTTTTCTTTTCACCTCAGTCAGCCTTCTCTTTCACTTCCAAACTAATTTCTTCCAGGAGGCCTGCCCTCCCGCACCACAAATGACTTATAGATTAGAGTCTATGCTATTACTTACATAGCCACACGAACAACCTATCCATATCTAACCTGTAAAAATAAAAAGCCAAATGCTTTTTTCTACTCCAAAGCAAAGAGAAAAGTTTTAGGGTTCTATCCTTAACATGTAACTTAGAGTTCAAAATATTTTTTGTCCTATATAGTAATGCTGAGAGTATTTAATAAACATTGACAAAAAATTAACCATGTGGTAGATAGCTTTCTGCCAATTAATAATTTATTTAGCTGCAGAATGAACTGTCAGTTTAAGAGCTAACAGTACTTATTTCTGACAATTTTAAAATAGGAATAAGACAAAATACTAAACAGAGATAAGAGTAGCTTGAAAACCCTTGATGTCAAATATGTTAAATTTGAAATAGTTGAAGGCTAGAATCCAAATTCAGAAGTAATTAACTAAAATAGTTGACAGATAATCAGCCATGCTAATAAAATTTGTATACCCTGAGTATTTTCCAGCTTGTAATTAACTGTACAGATGATGTGATCTGATTTTGTCACTAACAGCTTATGAATGAAGGAGATAGTGACTAGTTACAAAATCCATAGTGCTAGATGAATACCAAGTTTAAATATTTCCCATACAGCTGGCATAAATAAGAGCCTTGATACTAGTTTGATTTGTGCTTACTTTCTTCCTCTGTGATTGTCAAGGGGAAAACTGAATTTGTTAAATTCAGCTTTGAGTGACCTTGAAGATAGTAAATCTACTTCTGTTTTTTGCTCAGCAAGCATAATGACTTTTATTTTTTAGATTCTTTGTTATAAATTTAATGTCATCAGGCTAGGGATATCACCATTGGGAGTTTAAAAGAAAGTGCAAACAGATAACGTCAAGTTCAATTAAAGCTAAGCAGAACATGATCTGCCAATATGACTTGAAGACCTGAATGTAGGATGCTATTAACATAAATAGTTTAATAACAAAAGAGCATTATTCATTATCTTCATATAATGTGGCATTTACTTTTAACACAGAAGAGAAATACTATTCGGATGGTGAGTGAAATTCTAAGCATAAACAAAAGGCTGTATTAGGTGTTTCACTTCAGGGCACGTACTCGCTAGCCATCATGAGCCCTTGCTTTGGGTGTCATTCATCTCTTCTATCAACCAGTGCTTATTGAGAGCTCACTGTATGCCAGGCACTAAACTAAGTGCTGGGGATACAGTAGTGAGCCAGAGGGTTCCGTATCTCTAAGCAGCTAATACTCTAGAGGGAGGTAGGGAAATAGTCACTCCAAAGATGCTAACTGTGGTGGGTGTTGTGAAGGGCTGGAACATTTTATTGTCATTGCTGCTGGAGGTCAAGAAAGGGTTTCTTGAGGATGGACTGCTTAACTTGCAATCTGAAGTGGACCAGGTGAAAAGGGAGGGAAGAGTGTGCAGGAGAGGGAACAGCTCACGTGGAGTCCTGTGGTGGGAGAGAACAGCCAATGCACTTAGTATCTGAGGCACTTATTTGAGGCACTTAGAGAAGACCGGTGAAGCTCGGAGCAGAGAGCAGGTCAGGTACAGATGGTTCTGGGGAGTTAGGTAAGACCGTCAGCCTGCAGGGCCCAGAAAGCCAATTTCAGGAGATGTGTCTTTATGCTATAAGAAGAGCAAAGGGAATCCATTGGAAGGGTTAAGGAAAGGAGGGAACATGATCAAACTTCAGTTTTGATAAAGATCGCTATGGCTGCAATTGGAAAGTGGATTGTAATGAGCTAAAGTAGATGTGGACCAGAGCAGTCAGGAAGCAATTACAGTTGTTTTGGCAACAAGCATGGAAGCCTGGCAAGAAGCAAAAAGGTTCAGGAGATACCGTGGTGCAGCCTTCCCATCCGTGCCCTCTGTCGCTCTCATAGGCTGCTGTAGCGCTCTCACTTCTGCAGAAATCTGTACCCTGCACTGCTATTCTCCTACGTACTTTTTCCCCTGGAAAGGACAACTTAGTCTAGTTCTGTCCTGATTTATAAGATGGAGATGGTTGATATCTCCTGGGCCCAGGCCCCAGCTCTTTGCTTTTTTCCTTGGGTGGGCTCTCTCTGTCTCTACAGTAGAGTAGTCCTCCAGTATTTATGCTTGTCTGCCAGCGAGTTTTGCCTGTTTGACATCTCCACGTGGAGGTCTCCCTGACCTCTCCAACTTCACATGTGCTTAGTGCCCCTTTGATTTTGCTTTTTCCAAACTGGTTTCTCTACCTCCTCCTCACCTTTTCTCTCTTACTCATTTTTGTATCCCTGTGTTTAGGATAATACATATTCGTTGAATGAGTGGCTGAATTCAACATATAATTTCAGTAGTAGGTAGTTCTAAGAAGAGGGAAGGCTCTTTCCTTACTCCATCCAAGAATTAGAAAACCCCATTCATTTTACAAGAAAACTGGAGTTTTTCAAAGTTCTTTAAAAAGTGCGCCACTCAGAACTGGGCACACTCTTATTGTCCCCTGCTAGTTCTCCTTAGATGATCCCACTGCCATGCTCCTCTCCCTAGCTGGGTATATTTCTATTCTACAGTCAGTTGTTAGATTGCTATCCTTGACTGATATTCCATTTTTTGATAGGCCAATATCCAGCTTGATTGGGGGGAGGTGCCTTATGTAAAGCAATGATCCCCATTTGCACAGATGACTCATTGAGGGGAGGCTGGAACTTGTTACCGCTGAATGGTGATGAAAGTCTTTTGTCTTCTCTGAGACCACCCCAGAGGGATGGGAGGAATGGTACCATAGTACAGGGCAAGGGTGACAATCTAGGCAGCCCACATGGCTTCTGCTTACAGGAATGTGGTTTGTGGGGGGTTTTTTCCCTGAGGTATTTTGCTGGAGTAGAGTGGTTATTGTCTAAAGGTTTTCTGTATTGTTAGGTTGTGTCCTTCCTTGTGCTTTGGTTATTAGAGATAAGATTTTCTTGGAGACTTTTTTGTCTACTCCCATCGGTTTTTCTAGGTTACCATCTTCAGCGTCTGATCTGGGATGAGGAGAAAAGAAAACCAAAAGAATATACTGCTGTGTCATTCTTTGGGTCCTGGGGTCCCTAGCCAATCTTACTTGTTCTTTCCACCTTTCTGAGGCTTTTATGATTGTTTCCTATATTAGGTTCAGAGTTTTTAGCTGCACTTAGCAGGAGGAATAGGGAAGAGTATGTGTACTCCATCTTGGTTTGGAGCTGGAAGTCAGGAAGCTTTCCTTAATGATTATATTTCTTTTAAATAAAGTTTGCACATTAAATCAGAATATACTCTTAGGGTAAAGGAATGTTCAGCCAGTTTAACTTATACATGTTTTATGCATATTTGTGTGTATTTTGTTTTGTTTTTGGAATTTTTAATAGCCTTGGTATAAATCTGAAATTTTGCTAATAATCACAGTATCATTTACTATAATTCATGGTGCAGCTGCTATGTGCTTGACATGCTGTGTGCTATCTCTAATCTTCTCTAGACCTCCATGCATTAGGTTGTATTATCTTTGTTTTGTGCATGAAGAGCTGAGGCTCATGGAAGTAGATTAACTTAGCCGAGGTCACAAAATGAAGAAATGGTTGCATTAGGTACAGACCAAAGTTTGTCCAATTCTAAAATATTTGCCCATTGCCTTTATCATACAGTTGCAGAAAATTGGATTAAAATCTTAGAGTTGGCAAAATTTCCACTAGCCTTCCTCCCCCTCGAAATTAACATTACTTTCTCAGTGCTTTGTTTGACTTACAATTAAAGTAGGATTTAAAAAGGAGTGTAAAAGAGAGTATGAGTGAGAACAACCAACTTTCAGAAACTTTATCAAGTTAAATATTTTGGATCCGTTCAACTCTATCAAGTCTCTGCTTTTAATTTTCTCTAGTAGATTCCTGACATTGTATTGTAAAATAGCATTTGTAGAACAAGTTAACAATGACTTTAAGCAATACCTGTTTTCAAACAAGATTAAACTGTATTTGAATTCAATCCTTGAGGAATAAATAATATTAAATCAGTGGCACTGTGTAGGATTAGGTTAATATCCCAGGGTATTGTTTTAGCCACAAGTACAATATTTTTGGATGTTAAACTCTACCGTCAAGTGCATTTGCTTATGAGATTGTTGCTTTACCATGAATTTATTCTCTTCAAATTCTTTTTCAGACTTTCAGAAAGTCTTTATGTGGCTCATCTTTTTAGAGACCATGTAATCAATAGAACAGCTTTCAAGAAAAAAGTTGAGAAAAAGATGAATTTCTTGAAGGGACAGTTAATGAAGTGATGTGAAATATGAATAAATCTGGTGTGCTGGGTTTTAGGTCCCTTTTTTGTGCAAGTGACAGGTTACAGAGCTCTGAACTTGAAATCTTATTTAAATCTTAGAGGATGGAGATAGACTCAATCTCATTTTAAAAGTGTTCTCAGCAGGTTTGTAATTCACTATTAGTTATATCTGTTTTAATATATTAAATATTATACATTAAACTACATTAGAGGAAACAATTTTTATATTTAATATTTTCTTTAATTACAAGAGTAAAATAATTGTAACATTTGAAGCGATTAACATATAATGAAGGAAAAGTTACTTTTCCCCAGCAGCCTCCTCTTCATCCTCTCTCCCTCTCCCCAACTAATGTTAACATTGGAGGGTTTATCTTTCCATATCTTTCTCCATGTTCAAGTACACACACACACATACTTACTTTCATATACCCATATACATTTCAAATGTACTAGACTTCATTAATAGTAATATGTGATCCATAAATGGGATCATTCTCTATACTTGAGTCTTTAAATTGCCTTTTTCCTCTCCTTCTTCCAGGACAATAGCTATACATCAAAGTTATTTAAAATTAACTCAGTATATAGTGTCTGTAGTATGGATGGTCAGTTTATGCAGTCATTCCCTATTGTTGGACATTTCAGTAGTTTCCTGTGAGATTTTCATTTTTGCTTTAAGTGACATTTTCTGACTGTTGGTCATGTTGAACACATCTTCATTTCTTATTGGCCACTTTAGTTTGGTCTTCTGTGAATTTCCTCTTTATGTTATTTGCCTATTTTTACACTGAGTTGTCTTTTTCTTTTCAGTTTGTGGGAGTGCTTTCTGTATCAGGTATTAACTCTTTGATCATTTATTTTGGAAGTATTTTTTACCAGTCTATAAATTTTTGAAGTGGTTTGTTATTATTTTGCTATAGAATAAATACAAAAAATATGTTATCACAGTTATCTATCTATATTGTGGAGAGTTTCCTATCTTCCCTAGTTCTACAGATATGCTCCTAAATTCTCCTAGTCTGAACGTTACTGTCTTATTTTTTTGGTATGGAAATCTTTAAGTCATCTGGAATTTACTTTTTTTAAAAAAATTAATTTATTTTTGGCTGTGTTGGGGTCTTTGTTGCTGCGTGCAGGCTTTCTCTAGTTGTGGCGAGCTGGGGCTACTCTTGTTGCGGTGCATGGGCTTCTCATTGCAGTGGCTTCTCTTGTTGTAGAGCACAGGCTCTAGGCACACAAGCTTCAGTAGTTGTGGCACGCAGGCTTCAGTAGTTGTGGCTCACGGGCTCTAGAGCGCAGGCTCGGTAGCTGTGGCGCACGGGCTTAGTTGCTCCGCGGCATATGGGGTCTTCCCGGGCCAGGGCTCGAACCCATGTGCCCTGCATTGGCAGACGGATTCTTAACCACTGTGCCACCAGGGAAGTCCTGGAATTTACTTTTATGTATGGTGAGATACAAGGGCCAAGCTTTGCCTTTTTCTTGATAGCTAGCCATTTATTATGCTAATGGCTTTTAGTAAATAAACCATCCTTTCCCCCTCTAAATTTAAATGCCATCAGTATTCTTTTAAAATACTTAAATGATTACATTTCTTCTCCAGCTTAACCCATTTTCAGAAAGGTAATGACTTTTTAAAAGCAGGATTTAGTAAATTGGAAAGGTTATTTCTCTGTGCTCAAATGTCAAATGCTACCTGATAACTCTTTATTGCTGACTAAAATTGCAAGCACAAGAAGGATTACTGCTGTGAACAAATCCACCAATCAGGATGTAACTTAACAATTTTAAGACCCTGGGTAACAAAGGGAAAATTTGAGATATTCATTCAGTGCTTCTACAAAAGCAGTAACATATAAGCACTGTAAAGAAAATAATTTATTAATTATAAGAATGAAATCTCTTTTTTTCTTTTCACACATACACAGAGAAGTTAGGTTCACAGAAGCCTTTCTCTTCCTTCATGGCGTAAGCTACGTAGGGCTTTCCAAGAAGGACGGTTGCGGTTTGGGCTCGGGGCACCTCAAAGCTGCTCCCCCAGAGGGTTCTGAAGGCAAACCCTCTACCCCCAGTTCTATTTGGGCTCATCTTTTAAGTGTGCGCTGCACAGAGAGGTCAAATCCGGGCATCTGTTACTTTTATTCATTGTGGAAATAAGTCCTTGGGCTTGGTGCCACAACATCATGCTTTCTAAAATCTTCCTGCTGAGGAATGCTGATTGGATTTATCCACCATCATACAAGGAATGAAAGAGAGGCGAAGGTGACTTCAGTATCTCTAATCAGGAGGCAGCAGCAAGAATCATATCAATTACAGATTTGAGAAGATTTGGTCATATATTACATTATTGTGATGATAGATCATCTTTAATTAGAAATAGGCTATTGAAGTCTGTTCAGAACACTTTACTGAACAGCTTAACTATCTGACAGTAAGGACCTAAGTAAATAGAATACACTATATTCCTAGGATGGAACAGTATGTAAGTATTAAATATTATATTTTTGATGAATATTTATAGTCGATAAATATTCTCACAATATTATGTTTCATGATAGATTAGTATCTACAGTAGATATCCAGCATTTAAACTCAGAAGATACCAAGTAGCAAAGAGACTTGTGTGACTAATTTGTTCGTTTTCATTTACTAAATAAAACTGACTGAAATGGAATAGTCAGAAAGGTAAGAAAACAGGAAGAGAGCAGTTTTGTGGAAGCCAAAGGAGGAGAAAGTTTTCTAAGGGAAGCAGTAGTTAGTGTGGTCAGTTGGCACAGGAGTTCACGTCAACTCAGTCCTTAAAGGTGTCTGTTGGATTTGGCAACAAAGAGGTTATCAGTGGTGTAGGCCAGACCACGTTCCTGAAGTGGCACTGAAAGATGGTAGCTTAAAGGGACTGAATAGAGGATGGGAGATGAAGTGGAGACAAATATACTAGTATTTTATTTCAGTAGCTTGGCTATAAGAAAAGTAGACAATACAATAGCTAGAAGGAGGTGATGTAGGGCTGAGGGAGAGGTGTGTGTGTGTGTGTGAGAAAGATGAACAAGACTTGAGCAATGTCCTAAGTTTTGGGAATAGAGAGTGAAAATAAAGGAGATGACGGAGGTAACTGACACAAGGTCCCTAAAGACCTGAGGGAGCATGGAGCTCTATTAAAAACTAGGGGCCCCTTTCCCACTGTGTCTGGAGAGACGGATGAAAAGATGAGCACGTAAGGTGCAGGTAAGTTTGAGTCAGAGGCGAAGTAGGCAGGAGGAAGAATGAGGACAGCTGCATTTTCTGTTGTGAATTAAGAGATGCCATCTGAGGACAGAGAGCGGAGAGATGGAGGGCTTGGGGACTCTGGGGCAGCGAGGGGAGCTGCCTGGCAAACGCGCCTCAGCACAAGATCAGTCTCCTTGCTCCTGTTGATGTATTGACGTGGAATCGGAATTAAGTAGATTTAATTTAATTTCCGTTATCTTTCACTGCATAAGATGTTTGATACTGAGAATTTATGTTTAATGTAGGACTGAGTAATTTACTGAAATTTAAGCTAAAGTAAATCTTTGATGAACAAAACACATAAAATTAAATAGTTCCATCAGAGTTCAGGAACTCTGCTCTACCTGATTACTTTCCGTTTTCCAATATTAAAAGTTTTTCTCTCTAACTATGAACCAATTGTATATGGCCAGTCAGACCAGTGCAGTAGGGAAGAGACTTGGGGCAGTATATGAAGGCATTGCTTTGGGCAGTTGCCAAGAAAATGGGCCCCTAGTAGGGATGTTAACACAGTGTATAGGTGTCTCTGCTTATGAGCTGTGAATAATATTGATTTTTTCGTATATAGTAAAAATAATTTGTTCAAAACTCGTTAACCTTAGTAAACTGGTGTCTTAGAACCAGGAACAGAGGACTAAACTTTTTATTGAGTTAAATTGTGTAAATTTGTCAAGGGTCATTGAAACAGACTCACATGATTAAAATTAATTAAGTTACAGACATTTTTATATCTTATCTGTTTAACATATTTGGGGCCTTTGTCATGTCAGCTTTCTTTAGAACAGGTAGAATGTCATCTAAGCTCTTCAGAATAAGTAGTTACTTTCCTAAGGATTCTAGAATGATGTTGCCATCTCAAATTCTTAGATGCTGGCTGTACATTGCCTTTGCTAGGCATCTGGTTTCTTTCTGCCACTCTCTAGAAGCAGGTGATTGATACTAGAAACTGGCAGGTTGGGACTTATGTACCTACGTATCAATAACATGGATTTATTAATTCATTTTGAATCATAGGGAAATTCTTACAGTAAACATCCCTGGAATAAAGTTAACCTTGTGATTGTTGTATCAAAAGTAAAAAGCAAGAAAGTTATTTGGAAAAGGCATAAATAACAAAATAAAACATTTACTACTAAAATGTCACATTAAGAAAACTCTTAATTTTGTGTATATTTGCTTCAATACTTAGAGCTCATAATGCTGTCTTGCAAATATTAAAATAATGAAAATATTTGCCAACCTGCTGTGTTATATTAGAGAAACACTTCCTACAGTATTGTCCTATTTATGGTGACATTTAGAATTCAAAGGAATACATGTAGTTAGGTGAATTATCCTTCTTGTGGGAATTTCCCTTTCTTCATCCATCACCCTGTTAGAACTTCCCATTGTTTACTTTTTCCAAAAGTCTTGTAAGCTTTTTGATGAATCAGATTTCTGTTGCTATTCCTGCTGAGATATCCCTTTCTTCTCTCCCTGTTTTTGTTTTCTGGCTCTTTCTGTTTTTGTTTTTTCCCAGCACAGAACACGTTCCATTGTGAAGCCCTTATTGATGTCAGTTGCCCCATTCCACCTCATTCAACCATGAGAAAACTACACGCGACTGTTATTTCTAATGCTACCACTCCCTTTGTTGCAGCATTGCTTCCTCAGCTCCATTCTGATCCCATGATAGAACTGACCCTGCATCACTGCCCCTCTGTCCACATCCTACTACTGGTGTCTGGAACTGTGGCAGAGCTTAGACCCAGTGTACTCTGCCCACTTCTTCCAAACTTGCTGAAGCCCCGGTACCAGTGCCTGAGTAGGGTGAGTGCCTTGGCGCTGTGGGAGTCCCCTTTCCTAGTACTTAGGACAGTGGCTCTGAAACTTGACTATGCATGAGATTTGCTGGCATGTAAAGAATGCAGACCCCTGTTCCCCACAGCCAGAGATCCTGATTCAGTAGCTGTGATAGGCTGAAAAATGTCCCCCCCCCCAAGATATCCCACATCAAATCCCCAGAATCTGTGAATTTTACCTTATTTGGAAAAAGGGTTTTTGCAAATGTGAATAAATTCAGGATCTAGAGATGAGGAGATCACTCTGGATTATGTAGGTGGGCCCTAAATGCCATCACAAGGTACTAATAAGAGAGACATACAGAGAAGACAGAAGAGGAGGGTAGTGTGACCAGGCAAAGGTTAGAATGATGCTACCATGTGTAAAGGGCTGAGAGCCACCAGAAGCTGGAAAGGGCAAGGAGCAAAATTTCCCTTAGAGCCTCCAGAAGGAGGGCAGCCCAGCCAACACTGTGATTTCAGACTTCTGGCCTCCAGAAATCTAAAAGGGTGCATTTCTGTTGTCTTAAGTACCCAGTTTGCGGTATTTGTTATGGTAGCCACAGGAACTGATATGATAGCTTTGGGTAGAGCCCAGGAATATGCATTTTTAAGCAAACACCTGGGTAATTTCAGTGCAGATGTTCATCTCACTACACTTGACACATGTTGGCTTGGGAAGGGCTATCAGCTTGTGTTCTTTGACCTTCAGCCAGTGTAAGATGATGCCTTGCATCTCAGGTGGACATTGGGACTGTGGTGTTTCTTAATAGAGCTGAGAGACAGTGGTATACTCTACAGTTCTAGAACTGTAGTTCAGGTACATTTGGATTAACTTATTTTGGATTAGTCTAGATCTATAAAGTAATTTCATTCATTATTCAGTTTTGCTACAAAGCATGGCTGTGAGGAGAGGAAGAAAGGGTAAATTTAAGAATTTTAGGTTATGTGGCTTTTTTATGTTGAGAACTTTGTCATTTTCATTAAAATGCTAACTTTTTCATTATACTTTACTTCCTATTTGTAGTAATTAATAACTGCCTTCTTATTTCTTATATAAACCTGGAGCCAAGGTTGGTTGGTTGTCAATTTATTTATACATGTTTTTCTGCAAAACTTTGTGGCAGTGTGCAATAAGAATGTGTAAATACAATATGCATAAGAGAAAACCAAGTCCCAAGATAAAATTGATATAGCCAGATCATAAAAATCAACTCACTTTCTGGAGTTTCATCTTTATCATGCTTTTTAATGTTACATTTTATTGTTTTTTCTTTTAATTTTCCCTTTAAAAATGAACTTTTATTGGTATTAATAAATGTGTTTGGATTTTTTTCAAGTTACCCCAGATTTACTTGTCATTTGTGTTGTGTGTGTGTGCGTGCACGCACATTCTGTGCAGTTTTATCACAGATGTAGGTTTGTGTTTCTGTAGTCAAGATACAGAGTAGTTCTATTACTACAAGGGTCCCTTGTTGTGCTTTCATAACCATCCCCTCCCCAATCCCTAATCCACGGCAATGATGAATTTGTTTTCTATTTCTATAAGTTGTCATTTCAAAAATGTTAGAGTATGTAACCTTCTAGGATTTTCTTTTTCAGTCAGCATAATTTTCTTGGAAGTCATCTAAGTTGTTGTGTTTATCAATAGTTCATTCCTATTTATTGCTGAGGAGTATCCCATGATATTGATCTGCTATGGTATGTTTAACCATTTGCCTGTTGGAGGACATCGGGGTTATTTCTAGTTTTTGGCTATTGCCAATAAAGCTACTGTGAACATTTATGTGCAGGTTTTTGTGTGAACGTAATTTTTCATTTCTCTGGGGCAATGCCCAAATGTGCAGTTGCTGTGTTGTGTAGTAATTGCATATTTAGTTTTATAAGACACTATCAAAATATTTTCCAGAGTGGCTGTGCCATTTTAGTATTCCACCAGCAATGTATGAATGGCACAGTTTCTCTGCATTCTTACCAGTACTTGGTATAATCATTTTTTAAATTTAGACATTCTGATAAGTGTGTAGTAATATCTTATTGTGATTTCACAGTGCTCTAATGGTTATTGATGTTGAACATCTTTTGATGTCTGTTCATGTTGTTTGCCCATTTTATGATTGGGTTGGCTTTTTTTTCTTTTTATTGTTGAGGGTTTTTTTTGTTTTTTTGGCCCCACCGTTCAGCTTGCAGGATCTTAGTTCCCTGACCAGGGATTGAACCTGCGCCCTCGGCAGTGAAAGGGCAGAGCCCTAACCACTGTGCTGCCAGGGAATTCCCTACTGTTGAGTTGTGATAGTTCTTTATATATTCAGACACTTGTTCTTTATTGGATATGTGGGTTTGCAAATATTTTCTCCCAGTCTGTAGTTTTTTTCATCCTCTTAACAGGGTCTTTACAGAGCAAAAGTTTTAAATTTTGATGAAGTCCAATTTACCGGTTTTTCCTGTATGGATTTATGTGTTTTTAGAGTCAAGTCTAAGAATTATTTTCTTACCATTAGTTCTGGAAGATTTTTCCCCTATTTTTTCTAAAACTTACAGAGTTTTAAGCTTTATACTTACATCTGTGATCCATTTTGAGTTAATTTTAGCATAAGATGTGACACTTTAGGTTGAGGTTCTTCTTTTTTTTTTTTTTTTAAACCCATGGTTGCCCAGTTGTTCCAGCTCTATGTATTGAAAAGACTGTTCGTTCTTTCATTGAGTTGTTTTTGCATCTTTGTCAAAAGTAAGTTGGGCATAGTTATGTGTATATATTTCTGGGTTCTCTATTTTGTTCCATTGATCTGTGTATCCTGCTGCCAATATCACACAGTTTTGATTAATGTAGTATTATAGTAGGGCTTAATATTGGGTAATGTGATTCCTTTCATTTTGTTCTTCTCTGTCAAGATTGTTTTAGTTATTCGCCTTTTCATGTAACTTTTTGGATAATCTTGTCTATGTCTGCAATGTCTGTTTGTACTGGGATTGTGATAGAAGTCATGTTAGACCAATAGATCAGTTTGGGGGAGTGATTGACATTCTTCAAGAAAACGTTTATTAGTCATGAATTCTTTCAGTTTTCCTTTGTCTCAGAATGTTTTTATTTTTTCTTCATTTCTCAAGGATAATTTTGTTGATATAGAAGTTATGGTTGACAGTTCTTTTCTTTCAGCACTTGAAAAATGTGTCACTTCTTTTTGGCCTTCATGGTTTCTGCTGAGAAATCTGTCATTTGAGTTGTTATCCCTCTGTAAGTAAGGTGTTGTTTCTCTCTCACTGATTTCAGTAATTTTTAAGTTTTCATTAATTTGTCTTGATACGGATTTTTTGGCATTTATCCTTTTTGAGATTCATTCAGCTTCTTGAATCTGTAGGTTTTACGTTTTTTTGGCTAAATTTGGAAAATAGTCATTATTTCTTCATATACTCTTTCTGCCCCACTAGCTTTCACCTCTCCTTCTGGGATTCCAATGATACAAATTTTGTATCTTTTGTTATTTCACTACAGGTCCTGAGTCTCTGTCATATTTTTCCCCTGGTGTATTTTTTTCTCTCTTGTTCTGATTGGTAAATTGTACTGTTTTATTTTCAAGTTCACCAGTTCTATCCGTTGATCTACACTGTCTTATTAAGCACTTGCAGCAAGTTTCTTTTTTCATTTCTATTATTGTATTTTTTAATTCTGTAAATTTTGTTCGGTTTCTTTTTTATAACTTCTATTTTATTTTTTGCTGAGATTATCTTTTCTTTTTTTTAAAAAATTTGTTCCAAGAGAATTTGTAATTGCTTATTGACGCATCTTTATGATGGCTACTTAAAAGCTCTTGTTAGGTAATTCTAACAAGTGCATCTTAGTGCTGGCATCAGTCAATAGTCTTTTCTCATTCAAGTTGTGATGTTCCTGGCGTTTGGTGTGATGTATGATTTTTAATTGTGTCTTAGACATTTTGCCTATCATGGTGGGAGACTCTTGGTCTTGCTTAAACCTTTTATTTTAGCCAACAGTCACCTTGTTTAGGTTCAGCGTTCAGATTCTAGTCTACTTTTTTTTAGAGGTTCCAGTGACACCTCACTTTTTAGAGCCTTGGTCTTGCTGTTTCGATCTGTTTTGTTCTTCTGGTGGCTGCAGGACTTGCACTGATTCCTGCTGGTGCCTACTGAGGGTACAGAAGGTGTTTCCCCAGTCTGGGCTGCATGGTTGCTTTGGGGAAGTTGAGTCTCAGACCTGGTAGGGAAGAGGAGCATTGCTTCTGGCTGCTTATTCTCAGTGAGGTTCTTAGTTGAACCCCCTTTCTGGTGTTGCTGTGCTTGCCTGGTGTCATTGCTGAGATTCTTACTGACCAAGGGAAGGAATGAGCCCACCTTAGCCGCCTCCTTTGCTAGTTTAGAGATTGGGAAACACCAGGCCTGGTTTGTTTTTATCTGTTAGGTGGGTGTTCATAACATGTGCTGCCATTTTGCTGTTCCTCCAATCCTGGCATCCCTAACCAATTCATTTCTTCTTTTCATCTTTCACAGTTCTTGTGGGGTGAGGATTTAACTCTTTTAGCTGATTCTTGTGCCTTTCCGCAGCCTATTGCCACACATATTATACGCATTGTCCTCTCCCCTCCTTTCATCCTCCCAATTTCACAACTTTTGGTTGAATCTGAACATGGTGCTTACATTGTTATGGCTATAATTATTGTCCATAGCTGGCCCACACAGTATACTATGGAGGATATTTCTTTTCTTCACAGGTTTTCTATATACCTGTTACTGGTTTATCCTTGAACTCTATGAAATTCAGCTTAATACAGTCAAACACATCAGGTGGCTTATCAGTTCCTTTTTCATCTTAGAGATGTTCCCTGAAGAGCCAGACTTCAACCTGAGCTGGTTGTTTTCTGGGCCTTCTGTGCAGCTCCCATCTTAGAACTTCACATCACCACCACTCCACCCGCTTCCTTCACTGGTCTCCTTTGTTGTCTCTAGTTCACGGGATTCCACGTCTCCTTTGTTATTTTGCTTCTTGCTTGTTGAAACATACCCTCTAGGAGTTCCCTGAGAATGCACGTGTGAGATGTTCATTTTTAGACCCTTTTGATCTTTGAAAATACCTGTTTTACTCTTACACTTGTCTAGGTATGAACTTCTTAATTGAGAATTATTTTCCTTCAGAATTTTCAAAGTGTTGCCATAGCCTTCCAGCCTCCAGTGATTCTCTTGGGAGATCAAATGGTGTTCTGATTCTTGTATTTGACATATAAGAAGATTAATACTTTAAGATGTCTCTTTATCTTTGATGTTTTGAAAATTTTCATTGATATACCTCAATGTGGTGTTGTGGCATTGGGCTGGGTCTTGGTGGGCTACTTTAATCTGGAAACTGTTTTTCTTCCCTGGGAAAATGTCTAATATTATTTCTTTGGTAATATCTTTCCTCTTGTGTCTCTCTTCTTACTTTATAGAACTCTGCCCGAATATAAGCTCTAAAACTAGAGAGAGTTTTATCTCTTTTTTTCATTGTTTTATCCCAAGTGCCTAGAACACTGTCTTTACAGTATAAGTACTCTGTACAATAAATATTTGTTGAATGAAGGAATAAATGAACTTCTTCTATATTTCAGTTAAATCTGGATTTATCTTCTAGCTGTTTTTTCCCTTCTTTTGTACAAGTCTTTTCCTTTTTGTTCTGTATACAGGGAGGTTTTCTTAATCGATCTTCCCACTTACCTGTTCTTTTGTCTGCTAACATAGTATTATTTTCAAGAGCCCTCCCTCCTATTTTCTTCATTTTTTTTTTGTTGTAAATCACCTTTATGGTCAGAATACTGATGGGAAATAGAATAATCTACAAGTATACAGTCTATCTGAAATTTGTTTTTATATATGGTATGAGATAGAGTACAAGATTTATTTTTTTCCACATGTATGTCTGTTTGGCGCATCATCATGATCATCTTGTCTCCAGTGCACTGCAGTGTCACGTTTGTCCTAAATCAAACGACTGTATATGTGTAGGACTCTTTCTTTTTGCTCACGCGAATAGGGATTCTGTTTCATTGTTCTCTTTTGTCTGTCGTTGCACTGTTACCACACTATTTTAATTACTGTAGTTTAATAAATAGGATTTACACTTGAAAATGAAAGTCTCTAAATTTGTTCTTTAATTCTTTTTTGATCATTATTGACCTTTCTGTATTTTCATGTAAGTTTGTAGAATCAGTGTGTCAAATCACACACACAGAGACATACACACACACAAATACTCTGCAAAGATTTTGAATGGGATTATATTGTCTACAGATCAACTTGGGGACAACTGACATCTCTACAGTACTGTATCTTTTAATACATGACTTTTGTATATTATTCTTGCTATTGTAATTTTCGCATTTAACGGTGACTTAGAAACCTGAACTTTGACATATTCCAGGTATGTGGGCCCCATAGTTCCTCTTTTATCCCACTCCAGGCATGTGAAAACTCAGGGCCATTTTCCCCATCTTTGGAGCTTTTGGACTCAGAGGGCCATGCAGATGTAAAATGTTCCTCTCTTTTTCTGGTAGCTTTAATCTAAAAACAAACAAATGCCTTTTAGTATGTTTTAACTATGACTTTTTTTTTTTTTTTTTTTACCAATTGTAAAAATCATTTAAAAATATTTTATGTACTTATTTCTGTGTACTGTTACATTTTTCTCTGAGTGAAATTCATAAGTGCACATTTCATGTATATAAAGCAATTTTTGGGATAGAGAAACTGTTTTCCTATGTTAAAGCAAGATAGAAAAGTTAAAACTTGAAATGTCTTTTCCTTCTGTCAATTACTTTTTTTAAGAAAAGTTATGTTTTTTAAGACAACATTTAAAATATGATAATAAGTATTTGCTTAATACCTGCTTCATAGTACATTTTTAACATTCATTGTATGTGTACATATGCGTATATTTATACACACATATAAAGTATTCTGGCTGAAATATATTTCAATTTTATGACATATTTCTCAGTTCAAGTTTTTAATAGCAGATTTTTACAAGATAAGTCTTGACTTTATATTGTACATTAAATTAGTCCTTATCTGGAGAAAATATACATTTATATGATTTTCCTTTAGTATTTGACACTGAACTATAGTATCGGTTGAGTATTTTAAAAATAATATACTTTGTGTCGCCAAGGCTAACATTATTACTAACTGAAGGTACACTTAAAGGAAGACTTTGGAAAGGAAGGGCACAAACTCCTACAGAAATTGAGTCAGAAAATTTGAGTGTGGTGGAGACAACTCTGTAAGTGAGGCTACAAGTAGGGAGCTCCCCAAAGCAAATTGGAATTGGGCCTCCAGTTCAAAGTGATTAGTGGAATTCTAAGCATGAACTCTGTAGTGGACTTTTTGATTTGTGATATGGTTCGGCTTCTGAGATGAAGCAGAGGCCCTCATGTCCAGTTTGTCACTAGTGACAGTGGATGGCATTCTCTAGAGATTATCATAATTTTTCCCAACATTTTTATAACACATGCAAATTCAACTATGAATAAAACTATTTAAACCAAAAAAGAAAATTAGGAGAAATAGGTACATAAAACATAATGAGTAACCTCAGCATAATTTGAGATCTCAGCAATTGAAGCCTAAGTTTGAGAGGAGATATTTCTAGTAGAGATACTCTGGTGTCCCTGACCATTGTTTTTCCTGTCATAGGTATTACTATGAACAGTTTCCTGTCTTCTCTGAATGGCTTTTCATCGCTCTAATTGCTGAAGTTTGTATACTGTTAGGTTGTTGGTGGAATCAAGCCCCCCCATACACTGAGAACATACTCTTCCTGTTTAACCATTTAATGGAGGATGGGAAAGACCCACAAAGGGAGGTGGACCCATTTTTTCTTATCATTCACTTATCTGACCATTCAGGCACAGGACTTGGAAGGTCTGGAAGGAGTGCCTGGTGAGCCAGCTTAGAGCACTGTGTTGGTGGTTACTGAAGCGTTTTACATCCTACGACGGAGCATTTCAGGGAGTCAACACTGAGTTAGCCATAGGTCTAAATACCCAACCAACCATAGGGACATGCTGAGGAGAATTTTGTATTAACCACACCTGAGACATGTTCACATGGACCAAGTCCTTCCTGAATAAAAGTTGTTGCAGTAATTTTCCATCACTCTTTTTTTCTTGGACTGATAGTAAAGCATAGACATGGAACCCTTTGAATGAATTCCACTTTCAGGAGGTGTGGTGACTTTTCTCTCCTCAAATGGACAACTGTGCTAGAAGGTGAGGTTTTGCTACCGGCTACGCCTTGACTTCTGCCTCATAGAACGGGACTGTTGGACACATTGGCAGTCATGATTTGACACATGACAACTCATGGGAAACTAACTTTTGTTTAGTTCTTGGGATACGGAGAGAGCCTGAGGGTCCTCAGGCGGATTCTTCGCCTTATATGCCAGTTCTGAGAGCTGTGTTCTGCAGGGTATGAAACAGACAATGAGATGTTCCATCATAGATGCTCTTCCCAAAAGAGGGAATAATGGGAAGCACGACAGTATCACATTACACTTTCTCTCTGATAGTGGATAAATTCTGGGTGCTCACCCGCAAGAACAAAGTGAATGTTTTTCTTTCACAGACAGGATTCTTATCTAGCTGGTGTCCTAACCTCAAGAATTCAGTTGGGTTGTGTCTTGTCAGTTGGATTCTTTAGCCTGGGCCATGAGCTCAGCCTTGCCCTGTTTCTGGCAGGTTTACCCATCTTCATCCACTCTTATCTCAGAATGAGTATATCTGTTTTTTGAGCCATGTTCCATATCCACAGTTCATATGAAATTGCTTGTCATTCTTGCTTATTACATAAAATAATAACTGGCTCCTTTTCTATTGTAGCATCTGTAGTAATGGCAGAACTATCCGAATGATTATGATAATCTGTCAAGAGGATTACACAAAGTATTCCCCCACCCCCGTTCTCCGTAGCAGAGTTGAATTGAACAACATAAAGGGAATTTTCATAGCTTAGGATTTTGACTAATGATTTACTGTGTCTTTAAATTGATGTGAAATGACTGGAGGCATTGAGTTTTTTAAGTTGGAAATACGAATCATCCATGGTAAACATTACGTACCATTAGTGTCTTTAGTTCCTTTGATAAATATGCTGGTAAAAATCTGTCTCTTTCTCTCTCTCTCTCTCCATATATGTGTGTGTGTGTGTGTGTGTGTGTGTGTGTGTGTGTGTATAGTCAACTATGTGAAAACAACAATAGATGTAGTTAGTAAGGAAAGGCACAAAATATCTCTTTCTGTCTCTTTCTCTCTCTTTCTCTCTCTCTCTGTAAAATCTCTCTTTCTCTCTCTCTCCATATATATGTCTGTGTGTGTGTGTGTGTGTGTGTGTGTGTGTGTGTGTGTGTATATAGTCAACTATGTGAAAACAACAATACATGTAGTTAGTAAGGAAAGGCACAAAATGTTGATAAATGTGTTTATACCTGGGTGGTAGAATTTAGGCTACTTTTTACTTCTTTATACTTTGATCTATGCTTCATGGAGACCATGTGTTATTTTTAGTGAAATCAGTAAAAAAATTTTTTCTATAAGCACATGTTACTGTCACGGTAGAAAAAAATACTTATAAAAATTGCCAATAATTGAAAACGGTAAAATTTGTATATTGAGCAACATTTGAATTGAAGCTAAATACCACTTACATTCCGTTAAAATGGAGAATATTTTTACTCATGAATTTAAGAGCCATATTCACAGGCATTTAAGAATTGTTGCCCACTGTACTTTTGGCATAGATAAAAACTATACCTGGTAAAACAACAGTCTTATTGGTGTTTGGAGAGATGGGCTAGATGTTCCTTTCCTTGAGTGAGTTTATTTGCTTTTAGGTAATTCTTTATTATAGTAAGTTTTTAAAAAATTGTTATCTTTACTAAAATACAATGGAAATCATAGTGCATGTTTTGTAGCTATCAAAGAACAAAGAACAAAGTTTGCTGAAACCTTTAAGAATTTGTCTTATAACCAGTTTCCTTATTAGTGATTTTTTTCTACTTTTTTTAGATTTGTAAATAGAGGTAGGATTAAAGATACATCTAATTTTACAGTAAAATTAATCGGACAGTGTTTAATTAAAACTTATTCTCCAAATGAAAATTTAGTTACTTTTCCTTAGTATTAGATTTTGTTTATTAGCTTATGCACTGAAACAGTGCTTGGAAAAATCTGAAAATGCATCACAGGTTTATTAGAGATCTTGCTTTTGCATAATTTTTAGGCTTCCTGGCTTTCTAATTGTTATACATAGATGACATTATCATTACTGTTACTGTATTTGTTGAGGATTTTAAGCAGTTCTTTGCCTCAGACATTTATAATGATGTATATCCAAGAAATGAATAATTATCTTAATATTTCAGAATGGAAAAAATAAAGCATAGAGAATCGTTGTTCAAGTTGTGAAAAAGTTCAGATAAATGTTCAACATTTCTTTATTCTTAACCTCATGTGATATTCATGTTGTCCAAGAGAAGAATGTTTTCCTTTAGTACTAGTGAAATATGATTTTCTCATGCCCAATGATGTGTTTTCTGGAAGGATATAAACAGAAAGTAGTTTATGGAATTTTGGGGGCTGTTTACACAATTTGGGCTTTTCTCTAATTACATGAAGTTATGAAATACTAACAATATGTTGTCAGGTTTAAAGACTGATTTTTCTGATTATGTGATTATGTATAGGCTGATTTTAAATTTGGAATTTTGTGTCAATTAAGTGATTCCATCAGAAATTCTTTAGAAATTAAGACTTTCAGTAAATAGCATCAGGTTATGTATACTTCTTTAGTATTTTTAAATATTTATGAAGAGCTCGTCTACTTAATTGTGACTAGTTTCCCAGGTAGGGCTTATTTCTAGGTTGGTTTTCCAAGGAAAGTTTTGTGTGTGTGTGTGAATGCCATGCTTTTCCTTATCCATTGATATTTCTGAAGAGCTTGTATTCTCTATTTAATGCCTAATTGTTTAAGGATTCTCTGAGCAGTTTGCTTAAAGTCTGTTTTTCCCCCATAGCCATTGAGAGCAAAACACATCTGCCTGAGTGAGGCCCCTTTGATCTTCAGAGAGCTTTATCTAAAGGGAGATTAAAAAGAAGTCTGTCAGGCATATTCCCAAGGAAATTGAAAGTGCTTTCTAAGATTTCAGATCAGGTGAAGCTTCATCTCTGAATTAAGACATAGGAAAATAACTGTGCTGATCAATGGTTTAATCATTGGTTAGAGATTTCAGAGATTTGCTTGACTTGGTATGAGAGAATATTTTAAATTTCACCTCAGGCACAAAATTCATGCAATAATATTGACGGCCAGAAGCAACTTCTTTTCATTAATTTTACCATATTTAACACTACTCATGTCCATGGGGAAGAGACTAGCAAGGTTGCGTTTGTTTTCAGCCTTGTCGGGGCCTGGTGTCTTTGGAAGAATTTGCAACTGGGCTTTTCTGAATCTCGTTGATAATTTTCAAAAATGTGTATGCCAGCCCCCCTCCCTCCTTTTAAACAAATATATGTAGAGTGCTTATTTTGTGCCAGACTCTGGGTTTGTACTATTTACCAGGATCTATAGGATCTAATAGGCAATGGGCTTCAGAGAGAGTCAAAGTACTGTCCTCAAAACACTGTGTACGACTATTTAAAGATCTCTTGACGGGCCTCAGTTTTAGTAAAGAAATATAAAGTCTGTAATCAAACTAAATTTAATTTCTGACTTACTATTAATTTAGCCTTTTAAAAAGTTAGAGCTAGGGACAGCTAATGAGCTGTTAATTTATAATATAAAACATGTCCGTAAAAAGAAGTCTGCTTTGAGGCTCTCATTCAGTCAGTAAGAAAACCTTGGGGAGGAATCTATAACTGTGTATAATGGAAACTTTTTATTGAGTTTAGGATTGTGGAAGGAGAGGAAACAATATGAAAGTCTAACGAGTGGTTACAGTCTGATTTCTGAAATGAATGGTTGAAAGGACATGGAAAATAAGGGACTGACAGGAGAAACAAGCTTTCCAAATTTCTTTTCAGAAATTCCAGGCTTTTTATGAACTTTTGAGAAAATGGCTTAGCCTTATGTT
The DNA here is from genome assembly GCF_028564815.1 of Eubalaena glacialis. Classification (NCBI taxonomy): domain Eukaryota; kingdom Metazoa; phylum Chordata; class Mammalia; order Artiodactyla; family Balaenidae; genus Eubalaena; species Eubalaena glacialis. The sequence goes on along the minus strand of NC_083728.1, from coordinate 92,398,555 downwards.
CTTCCATTTTGAGCTGCTTGGAAGAAAGTGTCATATAAATGCAAATTTCTACTATAATAATTTGTTCACCTTGTATTATGTGCCTAAAGAGTTGGGAGAGTCCAGAAGCTGTTTAATATACAAAACATTGCCTATAAATATTCCTTTATCACATAAATAGTTTGCTGTATTTGATAAGCAACTACCTCTGCTTCCTTCTCCTCATTTACACCCCAGGTTAGTCTCTGAGTTGACCAAAAAGAACCTGTCAGCCTCTGGCAGCTATTATATCTGTTTGAGGACTATTGGTATATAGGACTTTAGTTGCTATTAGTTGATAACATTTTGATGTCCTTCATTTCATTAATTAGTTTAGGAAAACAATATGGATTTCATATTCAAGTGCATGCTAATTACTTGAGTCATGAGAAGACTGAGAGAGGTCCAAGTGTCCTATTAATTCCTTTGAGTCCAAAAATTTCTCATAATTGGTTTGGCAAGAAGAGTAAGTGAGATTAGTTGCTAATGAGGAGACAAGTATGTAATTTTAGCATGATATAAAGCTGTGATTGTCAGTAAGTGGTATTAGGAATCTAGATTATTTTTATTAGACCTTGTTTCTCTACAAAATCATTATCGTCTCCTGATATTGTAAATTGGGTTATTTCACACTGTTATTTTTAATATGTGTTAATCCTCAAACTATAGGTACTTAAAACCTTGCTAATTAAGGAGTCATTAATAAAGTTAACAATATGAGCAGTCAATTTAGATTCTCCAACTAATTCAGATGAAATTCAATTTTACATATTTACACTTTGTTTTCAGTTTGCCTGAAATGTTTGAAGTAAGTCAAGAATAAGAAATGTTGTCAACTTACTTACATAGACCAATTTAATTTGTGTTCAAGTGAAGGACTGGTAACATTGCTAAGAATCAGATAAAATACTACTTTTACTAAGTAGTGCTAAGAACAAAATGAGTGTTGTGTGGTTTTACTTTTTATAGTCCCTTTGGCTTTCTGTTTTTAATATAGAACTTCCTGATTATATTATACTAGTTTAAAACACTCTGGGACTTTAAACTTCAATTATAACATGAAATGTCTCTGAAACAAACATTGAAGTGTTTTGCATTTGATTTGTGAAAAAGGCTTTTTTTCCTCTTAAAAAATATCAAGCTCTTCAAATTATTCATAACCACAATCACTTTTACTTGAAGCATGTGTTGTAGTCTTGAGCATTTTTTCAGTTTTTCACTTTTGTAATCTTTATATCCTTCTTTTGTATTTCGGCTTATGTAAAAGCAGTGTTACAGCAAACATGAGTGCTTTCTTATCCTTTATCCGTGTCTCCTTCTCTACTGTGTTTTGAGTTAGTAAATTCATACTTCCTTCCACTACTTTTTGTTGGCAAAAAGGATTGTAAAAATATTTGCATCTCTTGTTTTTTAGATATACACAGAATTCCATTTTTAGCTATTATGTTTTCACAATTTTGAGACACCTTTTGCTGAGGGAGGAAGGATTGTAAAGAACAGTTGAGTTTCTACATGTTACACATTTTGCATAAATTTTACTGAGTGTCTGGCATATGCCCAGTATGTTACTAGGTACTGTGAAGGACATGAGAAGAATTAATAATCTTTCTTGCCTGAAGAGCTTTTTTTTATGTAGTTAGAGGGACAAGGCTAATAAGTTAGAAAACAATACAAGCTAAAGATAAATAAATCTTAAATATATAAGTATGTTTTGAAAGAACAAATAAATAAGATTATTTTTATGTCTTAGCTGGATAATTGTAATTGATAATGACTAGTTCTTTATTTAGTTAAAAATGGTTACTTCCCCATCACAGGGCCTTGAAATGAACAGGATACTACCATTTGAATTTTAAAGAAAATGAATCACTACCTTATTGAAGTGAAGTTTGTGGAGAGCCAGAAAGCTTTGAAAACTTAGAACTTTAGCTTAAATTACTCAATTTACATTTGAAGAAATTAAGACCAGTGACTTGCCTAAGTTACACAGCTACCTAATAGTAGTGTCAGCATTAGAACATGGGGTAACATATGAGTTTGAGTTGTTGGCCATACTTAAGGAAGAAACTCTCATAAGCATTACTGATGTAATAAATGAAAGGTCGTTATATTTGACCCTTTCCCTCCCTCCTCCTTTTCTTCTCCTTCTTCCTCTTGCTACTGTTCTTTCTCCATCATTGTCAACATCAGTGTCATTATGCCTTCTATTTGAATGGCTCCTTATGGTTTAAAAAATATTTTTATATATACCAGTTTACCTGAGCATAACAGAAACCTGTGAGGTATGTCAAGATTGACTGATCTAAGGTGAGAAAACACACCTGCAAATCAGTGAAATAATTTGCTGAAGCAAGTGAAACAAGACCTCAAACTCAAATGTCCTTCTGCAAGCCTTTCCCACTGCTTCTCAGAAAGCTGGTTCCATCCCAAATCCTTTCCCAAACCAGGGAATCATTTAGAACATGTGGAAAATGAGGAGTGAAATTGTGATTAAATGCTTATTGTAATTACTTGGCTTGTGCCTTTAAAAAATGCTTTATAAATTTACTTCTTTAATAATCCTTGTAGATTTGTGTTATATGTACTATTAGTAGTTAGATAGTATAAACAAAAATCTAGGCTGGTTTGAAGAATAGCTTTGTGGAGTTTTTAAACCCGAGGGACCATGTATCTCTAGATGGGATTCTTGCATGAAGTGGGATGTTTGCAGTCCTAAATGACTAGAAAAGCCTTTTGAATTCAACCGTGTGCTTCCATGTGCTTATTGATTACTACATTTTCCCTCTAGGTTCAGCTGCTAATATATCTTCAATTATTGCTTTTTTTTTTCATTTTATCTTTCTAGTTACCTTCATTCTACTTCTAGCTTCTTCTTCCTAAACCCTAGCTTCCAAAATAAGGTGCTAACTTATAATGTTTAAGAGTGTGATAGAAACTAGGTGATCATTTTAGACCATTGTATTGTCTTCATTTATTTTTCTTAGGCTATTTTTCCAAATTCGTATATGTTCTTAGCTAGCACAGCAGTGAAGGGTATTGGAAGGATCTGGTCTTTCAAGTCAGACTGGTTTGGGTTGAAAGATTCTCTCCGCCACTTGCTAGCCATGTCATGTAGTCACAGGGTCCCTTGAATGTTGGGGTAGGGAGGCAGGAGGAGAGGTCAGAGTGGTGTGGCGTGGGAAACACTCCATCAGCTTTGCTGGCTTTGAAGATGGAAGCAGACATGAGTCAAAGGAGGCAGGCAACCTCTAGAAGCTTAAAAAGGCAAGGAAATATCTTCTTCCTACAGCCTTCAGGAAGGATGCAGCTCTGCTGATTGCAGCCCAGTGAGACTTGCATCAGGCTTCTGGTTAGTATTTCCCCGGTGTATCTTTTTTCTTTATCTTTCTACATTTCACTGTGTTTGTGTTTTGTGTCTCTTGTAAGCATTATGTATGTGGATTTTGAATTTTTTACCTAGTTAGACAATATTTGTTTTTAGTTGGAGAACTCAACAATTATACTTACTATGATTACTATACATTTGGAACCATTTTTACCACTGTATTCCTATCATTTTATTTTGTCCCCATTTTGATATAAAAACCTTCTCCTTTTCATATTTTCCTCCACTACTTAAGATTTAATAAATTATATTTATGAAACATGTATTAAACATGTATTAAACATATTATTACATGTATAAACATATAAAGGTTTAACATGCATATTTAAACTCTAAAAACTTTGCCCTAACAATCCAAGGACCTCTAAATGACCTCTTAATTCTGGTCATTTCTCTTCCACATTCTTATTTTCCAGTATATTTAGTTCTGTCTCTTCTTTCTTAATCCCAAATGCAGTATCCTTATTGTTATTTTATATGGTAATATGTGTTTGGGATTAACCACATGTTTACTCTTTCCTGTGGCCAGCTTTTCATCTTGCATTCTCAGACCATCCTTCTGGGTTTGCTTTCTTTTTCAAGTATATATCATTCAGAAGTTCCTTTTCACATTGTTTGGTTTTGTTTGCCTGAAAAAATATTTTTATTTTTGCATTGCATTTGAAAGACAGTTTTATTTGCTATAGAATTCTAGGTTAACAGTTATTTTCTTTCTGCATCATAGAATATTCTGTTGTCTTCTGTCTTCCCAATATTGCTGTTGAGAATTCTGTGTAAATTGACGTGCTGTTGCTGAGATGGTCTGTCTTTGATGGTTTGTAGTTTCATGGTAATGTGCCAAAGTATGAATTCTTTGTAATTATCCCAATTGAATTGGGATTCATTGTGCTTCCTGAATCTGAGGATTTATGTCTATCATCAACTCTGGAAGATTTTTAGTCATTATTTCTTCCCTCTTATCATTTTCTTTGGGAATTCCTATTACATGTGTTTTAATACTTCTCTATCTGTGTCTCTTCACCTTTTTTTTCTTTTCCTATTTGCCTTATGCCGCATTCTAGTTAACTTTTCTATCTCCTACTTCAAAAGTTCTCTTTTCAGCTATATCTAATTGTCTGTTTAGTTAATTCTATTTATTTTTAGAAGGTGTATTTTTTACTTTGTAAAATACACTTGTTCATACTTTCATTGTCTCTTGGTGCTTTCCTGTGACTTTAATTGCCTATTATTGTTCAAAACGTATTGAGTACCTTTGTTTTCTATATCTCAATGTTATGTGTATCTTAAGTTTTTTAATGAGTCTCATCACATTTGCTCTTTCTATTGACCCTCACTATGATGCTTTCTTTTCTTATATGTTATCATTTTTATTATGAGCTCATGTGTATGGAGATTTTAATTGTAAAAATTCTGTGAGGGTTGTGTCACGGGGAGACTTTCTCTAGAGGCAATTATGTTTTCTCTTTCTTTGGAACAGCTACCAAGATGGGACTACTTCAGATTAATTTCTCTATTTGGAGTGCTTTGGACTGTACAGATAGGGTAAAATTAAATTTCAATCATTCATTAAGGTCAATTTGTGATTAGAATTCAGACTTTTTTTCCCTCCTTTATCCAGAATTAAGACCAAAAAACGACAAGCTTTTTTTATCTTTTCACAGTAAATGTAGGGACCTTTAATGACTCTGTCTTTATTTTAGTTTCCCACCCTGTATAGACCTGAGGTCTTGTCCTTGTTTTTTGTGCAGTCATTGAAAACAGAAGCTCTAGTTTCTGGGACCACCAATTTAAGCTGCTTGGGGTCTGTGCTCCATCTTTATGTTTCATATTTATTTGTTCTATCCTTTGAAAAGGAGTTCCCTCTCTTCTTTGCAAGCTAAGCTATGCACATAAAAGGAGTTCAAATATTCATCTTTCTTTGTGTATTTCATTGCAACAAAAAGCTTTTGAGGGGTCTAGATTAGTTTATTTTCTATTTTTTATAATATACACAGTTTTAGAATGTGAGCATTTATGAACAGTGTTCGCTACTTTTTGAATGTGTTATTTAAAAAAATATATAAACAATATAGTATGTTCTTAAATGCTGTTTTACTAATCATATTTTTTAGATTTATCCATGTAAATACATACAGATATAGTATATACCTTTTAACTGCTACATGAAATTCTGTCTTATGAATAAGCAGTGATGTGTTAGTTATCCATTCCATATCAATAAGCATTTGGGTTGTTTTCACTTTTTTGCTGTTATAAACAAAAATATTCTCATGCATTTATTTCTTTGTGCATATTTGGGAGAGTTTCTCTAAGGTATGTAATTAAAAGTGGAAATGAAATCAGTTAAGTTGGTAAGGTGAGCCATTCCATATTTCAACTGGTTTGGTCTCTTCATCAAGTCTGTCATGAAAAAAAATGTTGGTGACTACTTGAGATTAAAATGAGATTAGCTCACATGTAAGAGTGAGCTAATGACTGAATGCATTCTGTTGCCTTTAACTGGATCCTGATTTGAACTAACCAGCTGTAAAAGTAATTTTTTTTAGGCCTCTGTAGAAATTTGAATATGGACAGAGGGTAAGATGAAATTAAGGGATTATTGTTAATTTTGTTAGCTGTGACAATAGTGTGATTATGTAGGAAAATATTTTTTAAAATGCATGCTGGAGTATGCATGAGGCTATGTCATGATTTCTAGTATTTACTCAAAAATAATTCAACAAGATATTGATAAGACAAATATACCAAAATGTTCATATTAAACCTGGATGGTGGGTAGATAGATATTCATTAGACTGTTTTTTAAAATACTTTATATTTGAAACTTTCACAATAGGTAAACAAATGAACAAACAAAAACAAATTATTCTTCGTTCTGTATTAGGGGTTGACAAACATAGCCATACTCATTTATGTGTGGTCTGTGGCGGCTTTTGTGCCACATGGGTTGAGTTGAGTTCAGCACACCTCAGAGATATTGCAGGTTCAGTTCCAGACCACTGCAATAAAGCGAATATTGCATTAAAGCGAGTCACATGAAATTTTTTGGGTTCCCAGTGCTTGAAATAGTTGTTTACACTATCGTCTATTAAGTGTGCAGTGATATTATGTCTAAAAAGTGTACATACCTTGATTAAAAATACTTTATTTTTAAAAAATGCTAATCATCTGAGCCTTCAGAGAGTCGTTATCTTTTTGCTGGTTGAAGGTCTTGCCTCAGTGTTGTTGGCTACTGATTAAATAAGGGTGGTGGTTGCTAAAGTTTGGGGCGGCCGTGGCAATTTCTTAAAATAAGACCATAATGAAATTAGCTGCATCGATTGACTCTTCCTTTCACAAACGATTTCTCTGTAGTGTACAATGCTGTTTGATAGCATTTTATCCACAGTAGAACTTTTTTCAAAATTTGAGTCAATCCTCAAATCCTGCCACTCCTTTGTCAGCTAAATTTATGTACTATTCTAAATCCTTTGCTGTCATTTCAACAATCTTCACAGCGTCTTCACTAGGAGTAGATTCCATCTCAGCAAACCACTTTCTTTGCTCATCCATAAGAAGCAACTTCTAATCCTTCAAGTTTTATCATGAGATCGCAGCAATTCAGTCACATCTTCAGATTCCACTTCTAAATCTAATTCTCTTGCTGTTTCTGCCAGATCTGCAGTTACTTCCTCCAATGAAGTCTTGAACCTCTCAAAGTTATTCATGAGGATCGGAATCGACTTCTTCTGAACTCCTGTTAATATTGATTATTTTGACCTCTTCCCATGAATCACAGATGTTCTTAGTGATATCTAGAATGGTGAATCCTTACCGGAAGGTTTTTGATTGACTTTGCCCAGATCCATGAAAGAATCACTATCTATGGCAGCTATAGCCTTATGAAATATATTTCTTAAATAGTAAAATTAGTTGAAATTACTCCTTGATCTGTGGGCTGCAGAATACATGTTGTGTTAGCAGGCATGAAACTACATTAATCTCATTGTCCATCTTCATCAGAGCTCTTGGGTGATCAGGAGCATTGTCAGTGAGCTGTAATGTTTTGAAAGGAATCCTTTTTTTCCAAGCAGTAGATCTCAACGATGGACTTAAAATATTTAGTAAACCATGTTGTAAACAGATACGCTGTCATCTAGGCTTTGTTGTTGCATTAACAGAGCACAGACAGAATAGATTTAGCATAATTCTGAAAAACCCTAGGATTTTTGGAATGGTAAATGAGCACTGGCTTCCACTTAAAGTCACCAGCTGCTAACAAGAGGGTCTGCCTGTCCTTTGAAGCTTTGAAGCCAGATATTGACTTCTCCTTTCTTGCCAAGAAAGTCCTGGATGGCATCTTCTTCAAATGTAAGGCTGTTTCATCTACATTGAAAATCTGTTGTTTAGTGCGGCCACCTTCATGAATTATCTTTTCTGGACCTTCTGGATTACCTGCTGCAGCTTCTACATCAGCACTTGCTGCTTCACCTTGCACTTTAATGTTATGGAGATGACTTCTTTCCTTAAACCTCATGAACGAACTTCTGTTAGCTTCAGTCTTTTCTTCTGCATCTTCCTCATCTCTCTCAGCCTTTATAGAATTGAACAGAGTTGAGGACTCATTCACTGGAGTAGCACTTTTAATTTTCTTCAAGAACTTTTAGTTTGAGCTCACAACTTGGCTAACTGAGGCCTAGCTTTTGGCTTATCTCAGTGTTTGACATGCCTTCCTCACTAAGCTTAATCACTTCTAGCTTTTAATTTAAAATGAGAGAGGTGCCACTCTTCCTTTCACTTGAACTCTTAGAGGCCATTGTAGTGTTATTAATTGGCCTAATTTCAATATTGTTGTGTCTCAGAATAGGGAGGCTCGAAGAGAGGGAGCGGGACGGGGACATGGCTGGTCACTGGAGCAGCCGGAACACAACGGGCATTTATAGATGCAGTTTACTGTCTTATATGGGCATGGTTTGGGGCACCCCAAAAGAATTACAGTGGTAACATCAAAGATCACTAATCACAGATCACCTTAACAAATATAATAATGATGAAAATGTTTGAAATATTGTGAGAATTACCAAAATGTGACACAGAGACACAAAGTGAGCAAATGCTGTTGGAAAATGGTGTAGATAGACTTGCTTGACTCAGGGTTGCCACGGAGATTCAATGGTAAAAAATACAGTATCTGTGAAGCGCAATAAAGTGAAGAGCAATAAAATGAGGAATGCCAGTAGTTTCGACTGAGGCTGTTTGTCCTGTACATCCTAAAATATTTACTATCTGACCTTTTACAGAAAAAATTTGCAGACCTCTGCTCTATATATTTACCCTAATTTATTTTTCTTTATAACCCTTAACTCTCTGCCCTTCCCTCTCCCCTTAACATATAATTGTTTATTACTTGGCTCTGGTCACTATAATATAAGCTTCAAAACAGACTTTATGTTTTCACCAAAATAATACCAGGTATATTTAGGAGCTCAATAAATATTTTGTTGAATAATGAATGAGTTAGCAACATCTGAGAGTTCAGTTTTCCCACATCCTTGTTAGCACCTAATATTATGAGATTTATAAATTTTGCCAATCAAGTGGGTGCGGTGGTATCGTGTTGTTGTTTTTATTTTCATATCTCTTGCACCTGGTGAGATGATGCATCTTTTTCTGTGTTCTCTGTTTATTGACGATGTACACTTTATCTTGTGTGAATTGCTTGCTAATCCTTTACCTGTTTTTCTGTTTGCTGCCTTCAGTAATGCTTTGAATCCTGGGTTGAAGCTGCTTGCCTCCAGAGAGGATTTGTATTTGCTTTTGCCAGTTGCCTGGGGGCACAGCTACCTGAAGGATACATTTAAAAATTGTTAGCTTAAGGTTGTTTTGCCCTTCCTGGTAGTGTAGTGGGAATTTGGACCTCAGACCTGCATGAGGCCCCCTGGTGGTTAGAAATTCTCGGGGAAGAGCTTTCCCTTCTAAACCAGTAAGTCAGACCTGTCTTTGCCTTTTTCTTCTATACAGGGGTTTATTCCTCATTCACCTTTACACTGTGGGTGAAGGACTTTGTGATTCCAACTTTATTCAGAAGTCTCTTTTGAGCTCCCACCTTGTAGAGACCATAGGCTTTATTGCTTACCTCTGATGCCCCATGAGCCTCAAATCAGAGGCTCCCGGCCACCAGAGTTCAGAGAGATGGTGAAATCTCACTGCCGTCCTAGAGTACAGCTTTCACTTTTTTCCCCTGACAATTTCTTACCCTCTTGCCTGATCAGAGATACATTTTGCAATACCTTTTAAAAAATATTTCATCTAACATTTTAAATTGCTGTCAGTAGGTACATAGTTTAGAGCATCTGATCTGTCATAATACTGTAAAATAAAACCTGTCTCTTTTTTACATTTTATTGCTGTAGTTTTACAATATGTCTGGTAGAATATGTTCTTTCACTTTACTGTTGTGTGGCTCATCATTTTTATGGGTGTTTTGACATCCTTTTTATGCCTTAATTATTAATCTTTTCTTATTAGTTCTGACTGCCAAATCTGTTGCTTTTTTTGTCACACAAAAATTTTAATTTTGATGTCATTAAATTCATTAAGTTTTTCTCTTATGTGTTTTGAGTTTTTTGTCTTTTTAAAGAAGGAATTCTTACCCAGGGTTATAAAATATTTATTTTCCTGTACCTTCTATTAATATTTATATAGTTTATTTTGAATATATTGATCTTCAGTTTGTCTATAATTTTTTTGTGTGACTGATATGAGGTAGGCTTTAACCATTATTCCCCCCAAAGATTAGCTGATTTGATTAACTGATCCTTTCTCAGTGTATCAGTCAGGGTCCTGGCAGAAAACAGATTGGTCAAGTAAACAGGGATAGTTTCTGAAGAGTTTAATAAAAAGACTTTCACAAACGTGTGGCAGTTGAGGGAAACCGAAAGGAATTCTGCCATACTCTGGAGCAAGTAACAACTGCTTTTTCCACCTTAGGCCTTTAGGGATAATGTCAATGGAAGTGGAAAATAGATGTTGAGAGGGCTGAGTGGAGAGGCCACCTGATAGGAGCTGTGACATTTTGCCGAGGGATGTAGTGAGCTTTGTGGCAACCCTATGGAAAGGGAGCTGATGTGTATGTGTGTGTGGCGGGGGCGGGCAGTTGGGGCTCAGGGGCCAGAATAAATATCTTGACCTAATTATTTACCCTTATTCCCCATTGGGTGAAACCAACTGGAAGTCATAGGAGCCCACTAATGTAGTCCAAACAGGCCAGCGTCTTGTGCACAGAGCAGGGTGCAGAAGGGCGCATCTAGAGAGGTATGTGGAAGATGTTAAGCGTGTCCGATGATTGGAAATTTTACCTTTTAAAATTCTCAACCTCCATAAACTATATGGCACTGTACCAGGATAATATGGTGGTTACTGTAGTCGGATATGCTGGATTTGAATCCCAGTCTGCCAAGCATTAGTTGTGGGACCTTAGACAACTTACTTAACCTCTCTGAGTCTTAGTTTCCTCAGCTATAAAGTGGGAATAATAAAAGTATACCTACCTACAAGGATTGTTGTAAGAATTAAATGAACTAATCTATGCAATAAATTTAGAACCATGTCTGGCACTTAATAAGTGCCAAGTAAATGTTAGCTATGATGATGATGATGACGATGGCAACAATGATGACATTCATGATTTCAAAGGCTTTTTAATTCTCTTAATTGCTTTCTCTCTTCCTGTATTACTGTCACACTCTTTAATTAAATCAGTGCTATTTTGTTTTGTTTATTATTTCATATAGCTCAAACTCTTTCATTGTTCTTTCTAAAAATTTTCTTCCATATTTTTAAATTTAATGTAAGTTTTAGGATTAACTTGTCAAGTTCCTGGAAAATCATGTTTGAATTTTGATAGAGATAGGGATTACATTTATCAATGAATTTGTTAAAAAGTGACATTTTTATAATATTGAGTCTCACCATTTCTTGAACAGAGTGTGTCTTTTCATTTATTCAGCCTTCGTTTATGTCCTTTAGTAAAGTTTTACCGTTGTCTTCATAAAGATCTTGCACATTTCTTTTAGTTTTATACCTACTTTAGTGTTTATGTTGCTTTTTTCTATTAGATTCTTAAACTGGCTGTTTTGGAGGTGGAAGAAAGCTATTGATTTCTGTGTTGACCTTGTATGTGGTACACTTGCCAAAATTTCTTATTTTTCTATTGCGTCTGATCTTCTAGGTGAATAATCATACTGTTTATGCATTATGATAATCTTATCTTTCCCTTTCCAATATTTATAGTTCTAAATTTTTGTTTCTTATTGCAATACCCCAATCAGGTATTGAGATGTGGAATATTAGCAGGTAGAACCCAGCTCCTTGTTTTACTTTTCCTTTAATGGATGCTTCTAATATTTTACCATTACATATAAAATTTTCTCTAAATTTCTGGTATATACCCTTTATCCGAATTTGCTAAGCATTTTTGTTAGGAATTAGAGTTGGATATCATCAAATGATATTGCAGCGTCTATTTGATAATTATATGATTTTTTTCCCCTTTAATACATTACTACAGTAAATTCATTGGGGCTCTTTATTTCTTTTCCTTTTTTTTTTATATTATTGAAACATATACCTTGGAGAAACGCCACATGGTCACAACACTTGCCTAACTTTTATACTTTAAGATAATAATACTTTATTTTAAAAATGTTACATCTATGTTCATAAATGTTATTTCCATCTAAGTTTCTGTTCTCATATTTATTGTGTTTATGAATTCAATTATGTTGGCCTCTTAAAATATGTTAGGTAGTTCTTTAAAAAATCTTTTTCTTTGTCCTAAGACATTTTATATAACATGGGAACTATCTGTTCCTTGAAGATTTGGAAAACTCTTCCAAAAACCATCTGAGCTTAGTGCTTTCAAGGAACTCTTGGTTTAGTTTTCCAATTCAGCTCTTTCCCATATTCATCTGTTTATATCTTTCATCTTTATTTTGCTTGTTTCTCTTTGCTTTCTAATATCCCTAATTGAATGATTACCTTGTTTTCTACTTCCCCTCCCCCTAGTTTTATGCTGTATCTTTTTTTCTGATATAAATCTGGTTATATTTCTTTTTTCCCCCATCTTTTCTTTCTCTTTTTGGTATGCAGTATTCTTGAATTATTTTCCAAAGTTTTTATAATTGCATCTTTAGCTTCTCATTTGTTTGAGAAATGATTTAGTATTTGAGGAGAATTTAAAAATTTTCTTTTCCTTATTTAGCTATTTTTGTTTTATATTTTTGTCATGAATTTCAGTTTTTATTACATCATCTTCAGAGAATGTGATCTCTGTAATTTATGTGCTTTTGAACTGAGGCTTAGTTTGTGGCATAATATGTAATCAAGTTTTATAAGGGTTCTATGATCACAAAATGATTTTTGAAGTCTATCACAATGATCATCAGTTAGGGTGCTTTCAGCTACAGGTAATGGAAAACCAGCTGAAAATGGAAAACCAGCTGAAAATGGCTTAAGCAGAAAGGAAATTTATTATCTACATCGGGGTCCCTAACCCCTGGGCCACGGAACTAGTCCGTGTCCTGATAGGAACTGGCTGCACAGCAGGAGGTGAATGGTGGGCGAGTGAGAGAAGCTCCATCTGTATTTACAGCCGCTCCCCATCACTCACATTACCGCCTGAGCTCTGCCTCCTGTCAGAGCAGTGGCGGCATTAGATTCTTATAGTAGCACGAACCCTACTGTGAACTGCACATGCGAGGGATCTAGGTTCGCGCTCCTTATGAGAATCTAATGCCTGATGATCTGAGGTGGAGCTGAGGTGGTGATGGTGATGCTAGCGCTGGGGAGCGGCCGCAAATACAGATTATCATTAGCAGAGAGGTTTGACTGCCCAGAGACTATATAAATCAATTGCTTGCAAACTCATATCAAAACCCTATCAGTGAGTGGCAAGTGACAATTAAGCTGCATCTGCAGGCTTTATAGTGGCAAATGAGTTGATGTACTTCAATTGTATAGCTGCATCTGGTGCAGGCTTTAAGTCAGAATCCGAAACTTATTTTAGTCCACGAGTGGCCCACCCATTATTTTATTTACCACTTCCATCCATGCCTCTTTCCCACACTGCACACTTGTCTCAATCACAGTTTTGGTAAGCCCACAAGCTAACCCTAGACAAAATGAGTAAAAAACAAATGTTGCTGGAGAGCTTCTTTGAAAAAGGGAGAAAGACCCAATGATGAGACAGCAGAAGACTCTAAGACTGCCAACAAAAAGAAAGCTGCATTTAAAAGAAGACACCAAGAGTCCTACTTAATTACGGGTTCATTGCAACAGGTGATTCACATTCTCCAAGTCCGCTTTGTGTAACATGTGGCGACCGGCTATCCAACGAAGCCAGGAAACCTTCAAAACAGCTTCGCCACATGGAGACCAAGCACTCTGCATCAAAAGACAAGCCCTTGGAGTTCTTCAAAAGAAGGAAACGTGAACATGAAGAACAGAAGCAATTACTGAGGGCCACCACTTCATCACATGTGTCTGCACTGAGAGCATCGTTCTTAGTGGCTAACTGCATTGCTAAAGCTAAGAAGCCCTTTACTATTGGTGAAGAGTTGATCCTGCCTGCTGCTAAACACATTTGTCATGAACTTTTAGGAGAGGCTGCAGTTCAAAAGGTGGCATGTGTTCCTCTTTCGGCTGGCACCATAACTAGATGATTTGATGAAATAGCAGAGGATATTGAGGCACAATTGTTAGGATTAATGAGTCACCATGGTACGCAATCCAGGTTGGTGAGTCTGCAGATGTTGACAACAAAGCAACAATGCTTGTTTTTGTGTGATATATTTTTCAGGAGGGTGTGCATGAGGATATGTTATGTGCACTTTTGTTGCCAACCAACACCACAGTGGCAGAACTATTCAAGCCTTTGAATGATACATATCAGAAAAAATGAATTGGTCGTTTGCGTTGGTGTATGTATGATGCAGCGGCTGCCATGTCTGGATGGCTTTCTGGTTTCACTGCTCGGGTCAAAGAGGTGGCTTCTGAAAGTGAATCTACGCACTGTGTCATCCATAGAGAAATGCTGGCTAGCTGAAAAATGTCACCTGAAGTTAACATTTTGCAGAATGTGATTAAAATTATCAACTGCATTAAAGTACATGCCCTTAACTCACGTCTGTTCGCGCAGCTCCGTGAGGAGATGGACGCGGAGCACACATGTCTTCTCTTATACACAGAAGTGAGATGGCTTTCTAAAGGTAGATCACTGGCCAGAGTTTTTGAGTTACGACAGCCGCTCCAGAGATTTCTTTTAGAAAAACAGTCACAGCACATTTCAGTGACACAGAATGGGTCGCAAAACTTGCTTACTTGTGTGACATATTCAACCTGCTCAATGAACTCAATCTGTCACTTCAGGGGAGAACGACAACTGTGTTCAAGTTGGCAGATAAAGTGGCTGCATTCAAAGCCAAACTGGAATTATGGGGGCGACGAGTGACCATTGGGATTTTTGACGTGTTTCAAACATTAGCAGAGATTTTGAAAGAGACTGGGCTAGGGCCTTCTTTCTCCCAGCTGGCGCATGATCACCTGTCTCAGCTTTCAGAAAAGTTTGAGCGTTACTTCCCAACCACAAAAGACCCCCGAACTGGGAAGGAACAGATCCGTGACCCATTTGTGAATAAGCCAGGTGAATCGACTTTGTCCGTGCTAGAAGAGGATCAACTGCTTGAGATCGCAAATGAATGTGGCCTTAAAAGTATGTTTGAGACAACTTCAGATCTCCATACGTTCTGGATTAAAGTCAAGGCAGAATATCCTGAGATTGCCACAAAAGCACTGAAAAGCCTGCTTCCGTTTTCAACATCCTATCTTTGTGAAGCAGGGTCTTCTGCAGTGACAGCAACCAAAGCGAGATCACGGAGTAGATGGACATAAGCAACACACTTCGGGTGTCACTGTCCCCATCCCCCCGAGATGGGACCATCCAGTGCAGGAAAACAAGCTCAGGGCTCCCACTCATTCTGCATTGTGGTGAGTGTGTAAGTATTTCATTATATATCACCATGTAATAATAATAGAAATAAAGTGCACAATAAATGTAATGCACTTGAATCATCCCCAAACCATCCCCCCCTGCGCCCAGTCTGTGGAAAAACTGTCTTCCACGAAACCGGTCCCTGGTGCTGAGAAGATTGGGGACCGCTGATCTATATAATAAGAAGCCCTGAAGTAGGGTAATTCTAGGGCTTGTTAACTGCGGGCTTCAGTAGCATCATCAAGAACCTGAGTTCTTTCCATTCTCCCATTCTCCCCGTCTCAGCTTAGGTTTATCCTCTTAGGCTGGTTCTCCCCATGGTTTCAGGATGGCTCTCACAGATAACGACCAGATAAAGAATAAATGCCCTCATTTCAGTGCCTGCGGTGTGTGGGTGGGTGGGGGGAAGGCCTTCCCAGAAACTTCCTGTAGCTCCAGCAAGCTCTTTGAACGACCGGAATTGTGTTACAGGCCCATTCCTAAAGCAGTCATCGGGAACAAGACCACCATGGGTAGTAAGTGCAGTAATAATTTGCTGCTTGAGGGTAAGTCCGGATTGGAGGCACGAAAGGACAGCTGCCTTTCCCAAAGAACCTGAGCCAGAGTGAACAAAATCAGGGTTCCACAAGTAAGTTTAAAGGCAGGTGTGGCAGGGAGTGCAGGGATGGTGGTTGGGTGGGAAACCAGTATTATGGTCTACACAGTGCAATACTTTATCAGCCATAAGATTGCACAAACAATCCATACACTTCATTTGGAATATTTTTTTCGGGTGTAACTTAAGCATCTTTTTGGCTATAAATAATTGAGTTTATCCTGGAAAGTTTGGTGTGATTTTTTTCTTTAATAAGTAATTGCTGCCCCCGAAGAATGATTACTATAAAATTCTCTTTCTATTACTATGAGTATGTCAGATATATATATATTTTGCTATTTTGTTTATAATTCAGAATCTTAAGATTTTGAGCAGACATTGTGTCTTCTTTATTGTTCATTCAGCAGTGAGCACTGGATTTCCAGAAACTCATTATTAGTAATAATAAAAGGTACATATCTGGAGATGGATTGAAATGTAACTCAAGATGTGATTAGCTACCTAGTTTGTTATTATTAAAATGTTATTTTTTTCCTGCATATTTGTAATCCAGGGAAAGCTTCTAATATGAAAAATAAAGTAGATTTATTTTAAGGCAACATAAAAAATAATTGGTTTAACAACATTGTGTGAATACAGATGAGATAGTCCTATTAAAATTTGGTCACAAAGTGTATATGGTAATGCAGCAAGATTCATGCCAAATAATTACTAGTTCAAGTTTGTTGTAAAATGCTGAATTGATGTGAAGTTGTAGTGTCACTAAATGAGTCCTGTCATAAAGAAGTGTTGCCAATTACACATAAAGTAGTCAAAGGCTAATATATTTGACTAACTAAATGTCAGGATGAGCTTTTTTACCCCCCTTGTGCTTACTGTTCATTTGTTTATTTTCAGTTTTGTTGAGAGGATACAAAAAATGATATATTGTCACTTGCCTTCAAGCTGGAATTATTTCTCTTGATGTTTAGATGTAGGTACCAATTAAGTAAAAAGAAATCCGTCTTTAGGAAAAATTATTACAACTAGTATAGGTATCTTGTAACTGTTTAATCTTGTAACTGCTAGGTTCTTTACTTTGCATCCAGGTAATTTAATATGAATGATGGATTATTAAATTCTTTTTATAGGAAATAAGCATACTTTAAGTTAATAGTCCTTATCACTGATACTGATTAGGAAAAGAGAAATGAATTCCGAGGATTTATATTTCGTAATAGCTCTTTCAGGATTGTTTTGTTACTCTTGGGGAAGGTGTATGAAATTTGGCCTAGGAATCATATCTGGCATAGAATAAATTTATGTATTAATTCAACAGTATTTATTGAGTATCTGTGATTGCCAGTCATTCATGTGTTCTGTACATCATTTTATAGGTTGCTATTCCTTGTCTTCTTGTATTTCTTTAGAGATCTTATTTTGTGTTAAGAATTTACCATGTAGAAAGCTAGGACTTCCCGTCACCTCCATTTAACTCTCTGTCAGGAATACAGTTCAGTGTGAACACATGCATGAAGCCCTACCTGCTCAGACACTCAACTATGTGGAACGGCTGGTGAGGGGAGAACACTGCCTGAGCCCACATCCCTGACTCGGGGGTTCTGTGAGCACTCCTTCTTCAAACAGCTTCAGGATATTGCAGGAACCCTTGTTCCCTGCAATTTGGGGGTAGTCTCCCAGATTTTTGCAAGGCACAGAGCTTCCTTTAGGCTTTGATGAAGTGCATTCTCCCTAACTTCTTGGGGCATTCTTGGAACTTCAGGAGAAGACTAGGTGAGTAGTGGACTCCCCCTGTCCCTCGCTCCCACAGGCAAATTTTCTTCTCTTTGGCATTTACTCCTGTGTAGCATTCATCCTGGGGCCACAAATTGCAAATGTGAGAATAGCCACCATCACCAGGTTGATCAGCTTCTCCACACCTTGTGCTCGATGCACTCTCGCTCTCAGCCTCACATTACCCCCCTTTATAGATTGCAGGACAGAAAGGACGAGGATCTTGTTTGGATTGCCTCATAGAATTCAAGCATATGCTCATGGAACTTCATTTTACAGGCATATGTAGCCTTAAGTGAGCGGGACGTCTCCCTGGTTGCTAAGGGGCCCACGTTGGCTTCTGTTCATGTTGACACCGTACAATGAGACTGCGTCATGGTGGGTCAGTGTATCTTCACATCATAATACCACAGTATGGAGTGCTGTATGTAGATCCCTGTCAGAGCCTCTGGGGTGGAACCCAGGCCATCAGGATTTTGAAAGTGTCCAGATGATTTCAGTATGCAGCCAAATATGAGAACCACTGGTTTAGAGCTTTGAATAATGCAGTTGTTGCAGTTTTAGGGTAGATGTTACTGAAAAATGTTGAATTGTCTATAAAATGAATTAAAGATTAAAGCATTTCTTTTTTCCCCGATTCATAAACCATTGCGATAGCAGTCTTCTGCAGAATTACCTAATTTTGCCTGATGAGATTTACTTAGAAAAAGAAATAAACATATAGCTGTATCTCTCCTGAAGTCTTTTTGCAGCAACTAATTAAGGCAATAATTAGTAATAATTAGGCATTCTTAGCTGAGGTAGAACTTTAGATATTGTCTCATTGTTCTACTGAAAGTTACCTGAGTGTTATGGCTTTTAAAATGGATCAGAGCAATAAATCCAACATTGTTTGCAAGCCAACTACTATGTGCCAACAATTATGTAATCAAGGTATAAAGTAGCCATTTAAAGAGTTCTTACTCTTGAACAGAATTTAAATTTAAGAATGAGAAATAGTAATTAGCATAGGTAAAAGTATTTTATTGACCACCACTTAGTTGATGCAGTGAATACAGGTCCTCTTATGAAACATATAGGCATTTAAAATCCTCTATCCATATGGAACACATTACCTTTTGTTCCATTTTACATTGACTCCCTGTTGGTTTCTGGATACAACTCAAGGTGTTGATTTCATTTTCAAAGCCAAATGTGATTTGGACATTTGGCGAGATAAAACTTAAATTTTCTCTAATAGACGCTTTTTAGGAACTTAAGACATGAGGAAACTATAATAACTGCTTATTTAAATCCTGAGCATTTCCAAGAGTCTTTTCTGTTCATCTCAGACTTTCTTCCCTGCTAAAATTTATTATGTGTGACGGCAGATTTGTGAGTTAAAGGGTAATGTCTCTAATTAGAAAGCTTGTGTCTGACAGATGTCTGTGAAATCGGGTGATCTTACCAAAGGGATGGGTGGACAACAGGCGTGCATTGAGTAGTTCTTCATCAGTGCTCCTCCTCCTCCTCCTCCTCAACACGGCAAACTTCATCCTGTATCTCAACAGTTCACATTTAACAAGCGCCCTGTTGCTTTCTGGTTGACTGATGTTCTGTTTGTTACGTAACATCCTGACATCCTATTAAGACTGTAATTATAAAACAAAGTTCCAACTCATTGACAGAAAGATGCAGCTGTTTAGCCTGCTCTTGTTGATTGAACATAGAACTTAATTCGGCCTTTAGTTGCCTAATGACTAAAATTTTTATATTTTAGATGAACCAGGAAAACACTGGGAATTTAATGGGATTCAAATAATAAGTAGTTTGTGCATGTACTGTGTTCCAAGAGAAGATTTAAATATGTGTCTGTCTACCTGCCTACTTAATATCTATTTATCCATCCTTGACATTACTTGAGAGCTAAAACTGAGTTTTTAGTCTTCAAGTCTAGAGCTCTGTTCATTCAGTTATTGTAATAATCGTATTTTAGTGATGCTTATGGATTTTGTTCTCAAAAAAGAAAAATATTTCTTGGGTAGTGTGCTGTTCTCACTACAGAATATTGTTTCCTTTATTTCTAATTTATACATATTTACAAGGAAGTGCCACACAGATAAAATAGTCATAATTAATCAAGAAATTTGATTTTCTTGGGATAATTCTTTTATTTAACTAAAGACAAGGAGGGATTATAGGAAGAATTTTATGAATTTCATCTTCATGAATCAGGGCTTTTGTATTGTTAGGGCTTTTCAGTTTGTTTCTCTCTTGCAAGGTTAAGAGAATTATTCTTGTGTTAGCTCACAAATCCTGCATTTGATCATCCTTTCTCACTTATGACATAGCCTCTGACTTATGGAACATTATTTCCTATAGTAGATCAGTCTGAATCTGTCTGTACACGGAATGACCAGATTGAATTGGCACCCAAGTTCCATTACAAATCCTTCATCCAGCCTTCTAGTTTGAATTGGAAGTATCCATTCAAGCTTCGGTATTATCCTTAGGTGAGTTTTGAAAAGTTAGATTTTTTACTAAACTTTAATCCCATTTACTTAGAATTCAGATATATTTCAAGGACCTAGGAGAAAGCAAATAAGCACCTCCTTCTCACTTCAACATTCAAAATAGCTATTATAAAATCTTTTTTCCTTATTGCATAAGGAAGACTTTTATGCTTTTTTATCTTGAATCAGTCTACTTACCTTATATACGATTTTAACGAGCTTTGCTATATGCTATTCTATTATAGTCCAGATTAAAGATAGGAATTTGGAGGGAGGTGATAAGTAGTGCAAAATGGAGCAATGAGAAATGATGGGGGAATCGTATCTGGAAGAGAGGGAAGGAGTTATAATAGTCCAGGGATACTTAGGGTGGTGCTAAATAACTCCGAGCCAATAATAACTTATAAGGATATCATAACATTATGTTATAGTAAGAATATTAGTGTTAGAAATTATAAATTTATGAAAAAGGGTTAAGTTTTATGTACTTTATTAAAGAAGACAATATATTGGGAAGGCCACCAAAGTCATTAAAATTGTAACCTAATGTTTAAAACGATAAGAGCAAATGTTTGTACAGTTCACCTATTTGGATTACCTCATTCACTGATTATGCTGCGTAATTCAGAGATTACTCCATATACTTTATTTGGGAAACATTTATCATATGCAGGAAGTCATGTGGGGATTTCTCCTCTCACCAGGTGCCCACTCCTTGGTCCTGTGGTTTCATGTGTGTCTCTCTCTCTCTCCATCTGCAACCCAACCTCTTGCTTGAGTTCCAGACTATTGTTTCTTATAGGTTAAGGTTTAGCGATGTTTCTCTCTTGTGAGAACCTGAAACCTTAATGTCACTCGAACACATTTGTGTAAAAAGAGATAGAGAATAATAGTAGTATGTATGGGGAGAATACCAAGGGCCAGTGGGACAGAAAAACTCAGTATCACCTTGGGTGGAAAACTTGGGGACTGATCCAGGAGTGTCTTATGGAAATAGTTTTTTCCTGTTGAACCATATAAATTTTATCCTTCCTTGTTAAGTGTAGGAATTAGCCCATAAATTCTGGATGGTGAGGCAGGCTTACTAGCTTTGGTACTGTGCACTGCCTAGTAGAAGTTGGACTGATGGCTGTGAGTGTCAGCTTTTACCTATTCATAAACGATGTTTTAAAATACAGAACTTGCTCTGCTGTCTCTATTTATGAACTCTTTGGGTGGGAAAAAGGACTTCCCCAGATTTAAAATGTGTAATAAAGGCACTTAAAACAAAGAACACAAACTTCTCTCTGACTCCCTGAAGTGCTACTACTCAGGGGTGTTTCGTGATTTGGTTAATGGGGACACCACCATCGGTCTCTCAAGTTTGAAGCTTTAGGGTCTCTCAATGCTTTTCTTACTATCCACAGCCTGTTGATCACAACATTATGTTTTCCTCAGAACTATCATCTCAGTGAGACCCCTTTCTCCCTTTCTGTTGCCTTAGTTCAGGCCAACAGCTGGAACATGTAACAGTTGTAAATGTTTTCCGTTTGTTTCGGCTTTCCACAGTGTTGACATAACTATTCCCTTTAAAATGACAGTGATGATGTCATGCTTCCCACAGAGACCCACACTCACTACTCTGTCGTCTGGTTCCTGCATCCCTCTTTTCGCTCTGGCTCTCTCCACTGCCTTCTCCCGCCGTGCACCACCTTGGTCTCCGCAGTGGGCTGTGTCCTACCACAGACCTGTGCCTTGGCACCTTCTGTTCTCAGTGCCTGGAGGCTCTTTTACGTACTGAAGCCCAGGAAGTAACAGACCACTGTCTCTTGAGTTAACATCTTCTTCTAGTGTAGATGTAGTAAGCTATACTTCTCAAAATTTCAATTCATACACTCCAGGAAATTTTTCTACACAATTAGAGCATATTTATCATACTTTCTCAGTGGACTGTTGCTGTGAAGATCAAATAGGATCTCAACTGTAAAATAAAGTTATTGATAAACTTTTTCCAAGGAATAGAGACAGTGTAACATAGTGGTTAAGAGCTTGGACTCTGGAGTCACACGGCTTGGTTTTCAATTCCTGCTGTAGCACAGAGTAAGTAGCTGCATGACTTCAACCTCTGTTAGACCTGCTTCCTCGTCACTAAAGTGGGGGTGATATGGTACGTATCTCACAGGGCTGCTGCAGGAACAAACAAGTTAGCATTTCTGGAGCTTCAAGGATAATGTCTGGTATGCTGTCATGTGCTGCATATTTTAGCTGCTGTTGTTACTGTTTTCATGGTTGTAGCTGTGTTTGTAATCCCCACAGATTATTTATGGGAATTCCGAATAAAGCTGTTCTATCTTTTTTCAAACCGACACTTATACATACATACTTTTTAAAAGTTTCTATAACTTGTCAGAGTATCAAGTCCTATTTTTATCATTACATTTTCAGCATTATAGAAGGAAGCTGTCTTACCTACTTTATCTTGTTTTGCTTCCTAATTATAATATATAGGGAAAATAATACTGTTTTACATTAATGAATGAGTTAATTGGGTATAGGTTGCATGGTGAAGGTGAAAATTTAAAATAGTGAGGATTCAGGTCAAGTATAATACATTGGTTTATGCTCAATAAATTTCAAAACAGTGAATTTTCACATGTTGAATTTCTCTGTTTTACGAAGAATATCTGTGCTTCAAATATTTTGCTTTTCGATTCCGTTTCATTTGTTACATTCTGAGAGCATAAAGAGTGGCCCGTTGGTTAATTCATTTCGTGTAGTGAAGGTATACAGATCCAAGCTAAATGTGGCTGATTTCTTCTACAGGCTGGAAGATAAAAATCCTTTTACCTCTCACAGTTAGCTTAGTAGTGCCTGACCAGACGCCTCTTCAGAGGTCACCTGATCTAACTGTGGGTGTGAAGCAGCCAAGCAATCTGAGTCCCCGTATTCGTATTTCTGTCCCTTTATGTTCTCAGCATGGAATAATTAAATTATTGGTGTTGGTCATGCCATTTTTCCAGTGAAAAATGTCCACAACAAATATGTGAGAGTTGAAATCATTCTAGATAAGAACGTTTATTAACAGACAAGACAGCGCTTATTCTTAAGGCTTTATTTTAATCTATGACTTAAAAGAGAGATCCTGAATAATGCTCCTGTAAGCACGTTACCTCTACATGAGCGCAGTGGTTACTCTTTTATTTTTTAGATTGTTTTGCCCCGAAGATAGGCATCCCCAGGGCGGAAATTGTGAAATAGAAGCGAACACAAGGGGACTGGGGCTATAGATCTGTGTGAAAAAATATAGTATTTGTGGGAAATGTCAAGCTACCTACTCTTCTTTACATTTTATGTTTTGATAGATGATGTTTAACACTCTATTTGTAACTCTGCTACAGACATCATTGCACCTTTATTATGAAAGTGCTGTAGCTTTCCAGTCATTGCCATTCCAGAGTGAGTTTCTGAAGCAGCAGGAGTGAGATGATTTTGCAAATTGCAATATAATAATACTATATATGATCTTGTCTCAACCTGTAACACACATATCCTTACAGAAATAACGTTTAATTATGGTAATACCCTTCCTGATATCAGACACAGTGTGGCGCCTGTTAAGATTATATTGTTTGTAGTAAGATGGAGTAAAAAGTGGCTTAAAGATGAAGGAATAAAATCACATACCTTGATAAACCCCTTAGATGCTATTTAGGCTGTGGAGAGCTTTTGATTTTGTTTCCTTTCTTTACTCCCAAAATAAAAATGCAAACAATAATTTGACAGACAAACACTGTCAAACGCTGTAACCTCATCTAATCCCCTCACTGCACATCTTAATCCCTGATGGACTTTTCTCAGATATATGGGCTGTGAGGTTTTTGAGTTTCTGAATGTGACACTTTTTCCAAAGTCTCCCAGTGACAGATGCAGTGACCTTATCATGCAGACAGCTCTATCCAGTTTGACAGTCCAGCCATCTGGTTTATATCGATCATAATTGATTTAAAGGAACCAGCTCTCTGAAAGTTGGTCATTTGAAACCCTGAGGCTAAACTGGCCTACATTTAATTTGAAGTTTTAAGTCATTATTCTTGAAACTTGTTTTGAACTGATTTGTAAAATTAAGCCTTGTTTCTTGTCTGTGTGAGGTTTGGGGGTGAAAATACTTGCGGCTGGCCTTGAAAAACGTCAGCTTTTGTGAATAATAGTTTATACTCTGCAGACTGTATATGAATGTGCACTTATAGTTTGAATTTATGTCTCTTTTTAGATTTTGCAAGAGCTGAAAACGTACGTGGAGTTTGGTGTTAGGATCGGCTTCCTTATTTACCAGCTTTGTAGATTTGAGCTCATTACTTAACCTCCCTGAGTCTCTTCGGTCTAGAGCGTGGGGTGATGCTAGGACCCATTTCACTGCATCGTTGGGAGAATTAAGTGAAGTAATATGCCGTGTGTTTAAAGTACTGCATAGCACAGTGTGAGGAAAACATTTACTTTCCTGCTGATCACCATTGCTGATTACCCCTTCCTTTCTTGAACTTCTCCTCTGTTGCTTCTGAAACCTTCCTCTTACCTTGTTTTCCTCCAGTATCACTGACACAGTGGCTCAGTCTTGTACCTGCCTCTTCATCTATCTGCCTGCTCAGTACTGGAATTTCTCCTGTACGCGTTATCTTTTGTTTACTTTACACGCTCTTGATAACCTGAGCCACAGCCAAGACCTCAGCTGTCACTTGTTTGCGTGCTGACAGCTTCCACGTGGTTATCTCCAACCCAGACCTCTCTTTTGGGCTCCTCTGAAGGGCACTTCTTATCCTGCTTCCAGGGCATATCAGGGGACCCAGTGGCCATAAGGGCAGGTAGAGATCAATTTGGGAATGAATACCATTGATCTGGAGCCAACTCTTATTGGTTAATTAAGAATATGTGGAAATCCAAAGTTTAATTAAAATGCAGGTGATTTGTACTTTGTTTTTAAAAATCTGATGTTGCGTGTCACACCATAAAATAATAAAATTTAGTCAAGTGTTCCATTTCTACAGTTCCTGGTTACGATGATGCCTCTGCAATTATTTTGGAAAACCTGGTTTTCTGAATTCCTGAAATTGTACCCAATGCAGCACTAAATTGGTTCTTTAAGATGGACATCTTTTCAAATTTATCTTAGGCCTTGATTTAATTCAACAGTCATATATACAACATTAACTTGGATAAATGCCTTGTCAAGCTACCTACTCTTTTTTACATTTTGTTTTTTATTTTTTTTGATAGATATTTATCACTCTTTTTGTAACTCTCTGCTACAGACATCATTGCACCTTTATATGAAAGTGCTATAGCTTTCCAGTCATCGTAGCTTTTCAGTCATTTTAATAAAGCACTAACTTGCTTCGTTAAAATGG
The DNA here is from genome assembly GCF_028564815.1 of Eubalaena glacialis. Taxonomy (NCBI): domain Eukaryota; kingdom Metazoa; phylum Chordata; class Mammalia; order Artiodactyla; family Balaenidae; genus Eubalaena; species Eubalaena glacialis. The sequence continues at coordinate 92,372,883 of NC_083728.1, read as the reverse complement.
GGTTTATTAACCAATTATTCTTTAATGTCTTAGCCTTTTTTTCTATTTTTACTTTCTTTTTTTTTTTAATTGTGAGACGTATACTATATGAGGAAGCATGTGTAAAATGTGTATTATAGTTTAAAGAGTAATAGTAAAATGAACACCTAAGTAATCAACTTCCAGTTTAAGCAAATAACATTATCAATGTCTTAGAAGCCCCCTGTGGACTCATTCCCTGTTGTTTCCCTTCCCCTCACACCCAGAAGTAAACCCAAGCTGTTTCCTTGCTCTTCTTTACAGGTTAACCACTATATTGTTATTTTGCATAAAACAATTTATTGTTGTTTTGAAAAACTGAGTAACTTTTGTACATCCAGCTGTGTAAGGGAAAGGCAATGTTGCCGCTGTGGTCTCCATAATTAGAGAAACTGAACTGAGTCTCTGGGTCATAGCTGCGCTTCATTTTTCCTGGGAGTTTACAGAGCCCCTTCTGGGGAAGTTAATGCTCAAGGTCATGAACAAGTTCTGGGAAACATAAGGTTTACCATAATCAGAAAAATTGGCAGGGCTGATGTGCGAGTCATGTGTCAGATGCCTGGCAGAAATATGGTAAGAGAGGATGCGTGCTTCTCTATTTTCTGGTTCTAAGTTCACTATGGCCACCACGGCTCTCCAGAGTAGATGAAAGTAGCCATCATAGGGTGAAAAGAAAGTCCTCAGTGGATAAAGGCTTCAAGGTGGGATTGGGAGTTGGTGGGAAATTGAGTGGGAACTTCATTAACATGTGGTTAGGATGAGCCAAAGTACAGATAAGAGTCTGGGTCTGGCTCACCTGGGCATTTTGTATTCAGGTTGAAAAGGTAGTTAGAAAAAGGGGTGGGGTGGGGGTGGGGAGGGAGTGGGGTTTGTGGTGATAACCCTCAGCATGTCTATCGCATTAGTCACATTGCTGAAATTGGATTAGTTCTCTGTGTATTTGTCTTACGGTTCTGATCCAGTGATCATTCTTCACTGTGTTTTGATGTTTCCATTTGCTTCTTCTCTGTGCTAGATCTTGTGCTTCCTGAATCCCACATTTCCCTCTTCTTTAGATTACTTTCTTTTGGTGGAACATATCCTCCAGTATTTTTTGAGATAAAGCTGCATGGGAGATGACTTTTTTGAGATCTTATATATCTAAAAACGTCGTGGGCTTCCCTGGTGGCGCAGTGGTTGAGAATCTGCCTGCCAATGCAGGGGACACGGGTTCGAGCCCTGGTCTGGGAAGATCCCACGTGCCATGGAGCAACTGGGCCCGTGAGCCACAACTACTGAGCCTGCGTGTCTGGAGCCTGTGCTCCGCAACAAGAGAAGCCGCGACAGTGAGAGGCCCGCGCACCGCGATGAAGAGTGGCCCCCGCTTGCCGCAACTAGAGAAAGCCCTCGCACAGAAACGAAGACCCAACACAGCCATAAATAAACAAATAAACAAACAAATAAATATAATAAATAAATAAATAAAATTAAAAAAAAAAAGTCGCTATTCTACCCTCATTCTTAGATCGAAGGATAGAGAATTCTCAGTTGGAAATAATTTTTGTCAGTAGCATGAAAGTGTTGCTCCGTTGTCTTCCCGCTTCCAGTGTTACTGTTGAGAAGTTAAAAGCCATTTGGTTTCCTAATTCTTTTGATGTGATCCTGTGGTTTTCCGTAGGCTATTTGTAAGAACTTCTCTTTTCCCCCAATGAATTGAGATTTCACAATGATATACCTAGGTGGAATCAGTTCTGAGTTTTCTTCAAAAATTTCATTAATGATTTTCTCTCCATTTTTTTTCTTTCCTGTTCTTTCTTTCTGGGATTCCTGTTATTTGGATGCTGCACCTCCTGGACTGGCCCTCTATTTCTTTTCTTTAATTTTGCATTTCTTTGACTTTTTGCTCTACTTTCTGGGAGATTTCTTTAACTTCATTCTCCAACTCTTCCTTTTTTCCTGCTATCATGCTGTTAATTTTTAAGAGTTCTTTTTTTATTCTTTTCCTTTTTATAGCATCCTGTTCTTATTGGTTAGATGCAATATTTTTTTCATATCTCTGAGAATTTTAATAATAGATTTTTAAAGACGTTTTCTTCTTTCTCCATAGCCTTTACTTTCCAAAAGTTGCTTTTCTTTTTTTAATGATTGTTTTGATTTCTAACTTCTCTGTTGAAGTCTTTCCTTAGATGACTGTTAATCCTATATATGTGTTTATAATGCCAAATAGCAGGCTGAAAAAGTTGATTGAAAGTGCTAAGCATGTGGGTGGGACATCTTAACTTGAAGTTTCATTGCAGGGTGATCTACTTGAGCTCTTTTTGGGTCACCTTTGACATTAGTATCTTTAGAGAATTCCTGTTGGACTGATTAGATTCCCTAGAGAAGATTACTTCAATCACTTGCTTGGAGTTTAGCTGTTGTCACTTTTTCTTCCTTTCCCTTTCTCTAATTTGCTGTTTGCAATTTTCTATAAGCTAGGGAGTCAGGGGGAAGAACCTGATTGTTTGAAATTATAACAATTAAATCCTGAGTGACAGCTAAGGGACTGGCCTGTGCATAAAATGCTTTAAATGTGTGGATTTTTTGGCATCTATTTTGGTGACCTAGCAACATGTTTTTGTTTATTTTGTGTTCTTGGATGTATTCTGGAAACATGATGTATTCATGTAACAGAATTCTAAGTAGATGAAGTATTAATGCAAATTGTTCTGGAGTAATTTGTTTTTTCTTAACCATTTCAGTTGATCCAGTATGTGTACTTTTCTAGCTGATTCTAAAATGATTTATTTATTAATGTGTTCTCTAATCTTCCTAGTTACTGAAGTAAATACTACTGGTCCATAATTATCATAATCTTCCTTTTATTTTTGTTGAAGTAGAACAGTCATTTGACCTTTTGCAATTATAAACTATCTACAAGTTCTCAAAAGTAATGGGAGACTGTGTTTGAGAAGTACTTCTTACTTTTGATGTTCTCCAAGGTTCATATTATGATTTCGTTTTGATTTACAGACATTTGGAAATTTCAAGTATTCTGTAACCATTTTAACTTATCCTTATTCTTGCTTGTTGTTTTGCTCTCCCAGGCCAGAGATGTTTTTTCTTTATAACTTTATATGTTTTTATATAGTTGGATTTCTAGTGATAGAAAAACCTTTAGTAAAAATTCCATTTATGCATAAGCTCATTGTCATTTGGTTACTATGAATTAACCAATTAATGTTAAAATTATGGTTTAGTCACTGCCATTAAAACAAAACTATGAAATGAAAATTCAGGTGTACACAAGGATCATTAATTGGAAATTGCTGCTTCAGAATTTTAACATTCATTGTTTTAATAAATTTTTTTAACAAAATGTTTCATAAGATGATTTATTTTAATAGTATCTTTAATACATTTAAATCCTGATTATATACACAAAACTTGGACTCACATGCGTTTTCAGGACAGCATATGTTGCATGAGCATACACCTATATTTTTTGACAAATGAAGGGGCTTTTTAATAGAAATCAGCTCCAGCTTCTGATTTTCTGAGAGGCCTTGAACACATTGTTTATTTGTTCTGTAACACACTTTTCTAGGCTATAAAGCTGAGATGAAGATGTTAATCCTGATTCTACCAAACCATTGCAGTATTGTAGGGATTCATGAACTAATGTTTGTGAAATATTTTGTTCTTCTTAGAATTGGAATTACCTAAATAGATGATGCTATCATTAATATTATGTATTATGTATTATGTTCAGTACAGTGGACTAGATAATTGTATCATCCAATGTTTTGGATTTCTTTTCATTAAAATTACATGGAGATAGTGGCATGCTTGCCGCAATCTTGTCCTCTGCAAATGGCAAGTGAATATTAACATAAAATATTTAAATTATACATAATTACAAGGTTCTGAAGAATTTATCAGCTCTAGGGAAAAACAGGGAGTAAGAAAATGTTAATTAAGATTCAGGAATTGCAGCAATTGTATTTGGAAAAATTGGATTATTTGGCCTATGGTATTCATAATATTTCAGTACATTCATTTTCAGCCAGTGATGATTGAATCTTGTCAAACACAGTATACAGCAGTGAATAATCCACAAATGAAGTTAAGAAAACAATTACATTTATGATAGCAATAAAGAGTGAAGTACTTAAGAATAAATATAAAGAAGTGCAAGACTAGTACACTGAAAATTATAAAGCATTGTTAAAAAGCAATTAAAGAACATCTAAATAAATGGAAAGGCCTGACATGTTTATAGATCAGAAGACTTAATATTATTAAAGTGACATTATTTCCCAAATTGATCTACAGATTAAACACATTCATATCAAAATTCCATCTGAATCTTTCTGTCAGTGTTGCAGAATTCACAGGCTGATCCTAAAATCACATAGAAATACAAGGGATCCAGAATAACCAAATAATATTGAAAAAAAAAGTTGGAGGATTTGCACTTCCCAGTTTCAAACACTGCAAAGCTACAGTGATCAAGGCAGTGTGGGATTGGCATAAAGAAAGACATGTAGATCAATGGAATAGAATTGAAAGTCCAGAAATAAGCCTTTACATTTATAGTCAATTGATTTTTTAAAAAATAAATTTATTTATTTGTTTATTTATTTATTTTTGGCTGTGTTGGGTCTTCGTTGCTGTGTGCGGGCTTTCTCTAGTTGCGGCGAGCAGGGGCTACTCTTCATTGCGGTGTGCAGGCTTCTCATTGCAGTGGCGTCTCTTGTTGCAGAGCATGGGCTCTAGGTGCACAGGCTTCAGTAGCTGTGGCTCAAAGGCTCTAGAGCACAGGCTCGGTAGTTGCGGCGCATGGGCTTAGTTGCTCTGCGGCATGTGGGATCTTCCCGGACCAGGGCTCGAACCCCTGTCTCCTGAATTGGCAGGCGGTTTCTTAACCACTGCGCCACCAGGGAAGCCCTAGTCAATTGATTTTTAACCAAAGTTCTAAGACAATTAAATGGAGGAAAAAATAGTCTTTTCAGGAAATTGTGCTGAGACAGCTGTATACACATGTGTAAAGAATGTTCAGATCCCTACCTCACACCCGTACAAAAAATAATTCAATATTTTTCTTATAGCTATAAAACTCTTAGAAGAAAACATAGGAGTAAATCTTGAGACCTTGGGTTAGGCAGTAGTTTCTGAAAGCACAGGAAACAAAAGAAAAACAATCTCTTATGCATTGCTTGTGGGAATGTCACTTTGGAAAACAGTTTGACAGTTCTTCAAAATGTCAAAGATACAATTACCGTATAACCCAGCAATTGTACTCCTAGATGTGTACCCAAGAAAAATGAAAGTATGCATCCATTCAAAAATCTGTGCACAGATGTTCCTAGCAGCGTTATTCATAATGGCTTGAAAGTGGAATCAATCCTAATGTCCATCCACTGATGAACTGGTAAATAAAATGTGGTCTATCCATACCGTTGAATATTACTCAGCAATAAAAAGGAATGAAATACTGGTACCTTCTATAACATGGAAGAACCTTGAAAACTTTATACTAAGTGTAGAAAATAGACACAAAGACCACATATTGTTTGATTCTGTCTATATAAAAGGTCCAGAACAGGCAAATCTTTATAGAGAGAAAGATGCTAGTTGCCTAGGGGTGGGAGTGAGGTGGGGAATGGGAGTTAATTGTTAATAGAATTGAAGTTTCTTTTGAGGTGACGAAATATCCTAAAATTGCATTGTGATAGTGATACAACTCAGAGAATTTACTAAAATCCATTAAATTGTACTCTTTAAACAGCTAAAATTTATGGTATATGACATATCTCAATAGTACTTTCTTAAAACCCAGCTATTTCGTAGTTGTCAGTAAAATGATGTAAAACAGACGTTTTTGGACTGTGCTTCATGGGCCAGTTTTGTTTCACAGAGATGTATTTGGGGTTGCCATGGGTGATAGGGAAGATAAGTGACAGGGACCTCAGGTGCCCCTAGGCCTTCTTCCAACTTCTAACAAAGTCCCTCTTCTTTTATTCATTATATAGGTTGTAGTTCCACGTATGATTTTGTTTGGAAAATGTATTGTACTGCTTTAAAAAATAAATTAATGGGGAGTAGATATTTAGGGCATGAACCACCATTTATAAGAATTTGATTTATTTCAACTAGTATTAATTGAGCACCTCTTATATGCCTCACGTAATAATATAAGTAAATAAACAAGTAAAATATATAACATTTCAAGGGGTGATACACCTCTAGATGTTTAATTTGGCTCTTTTTCTATATGGTAAGACCTTTGACCGTTAGAATAATTTTCTTTAAAAAGCACAGGTTATACGTAGTTGAAAAAAATAAAGTAGAAATTTTCCTTTTTGCTTACCTTCCTTTGGTTTCAGAATTTTAAAGTATTACCTGTTCTCTTTTGCCTTATTAACTAATGCTCTTTAATTTTACTGGTTAATCTAGGGTTTACAGTACACATATTTAATTTATTGTCTATCTTTAAATATTATATCCCTTCATGTAAAAGATAATAAACCAAAGCAGTATACTTTTATTTCCCCCTTCCTGCCCTTTATGCTATTACCATCACGTATTTTTTTACATATGTATAAGCTCTGCAATTATTTTTTATTTTTGCTTTTAACTCTGTCTGTTTAAAGAAATTAAAAGCATAAGAAAAATTCAATTTAAATTTATCCATATTTACCATTTACAGTGCTTTTTATTCCTTTTTGTAGTTCCAGGCTTTTATTTTATAACATTTTTCTTTTACCTGAAGAACTTCTTTTAGCTTTTCTTGCAGTTCAGGTCTTTTGAAATCAAATTATCTCAACATTTTTTTGGTTCTATTTTTGAATGACATTTTCATTGGATTTAGAATCCCAAGGTCATGGTTTTATTTATTTATTTTTCTGAAAGAGAAGGATTTTCTTCCATTGTCTCTGACTTGTGTTGTCTCTTATGAAAAGTCAGTGATATCTCTTATCTATTTTCTCTTTTTTTCTTCTGGCTGCTTTGTAAGAGTTTGTCACTAGTTTTCAGAAATATAATTATTAATGCCTTGGTGTGTTTTCTTGGTTTTTATTCTGTTCGGGGTTTATAGGCATTTTGGATATGTGGATTTATGCTTTTAATTTCCCAAATTTAAATACTTCCCCTTCTTCCAGGACTCCAATGACAGAGCATATTGCTTGATTACTGTGACTATGTCTTTCATTCAGGCTCTTTTTCTCCACGTGCTTCAGTCTGTACAGTTTTTAATGCCCTGTCTTCAAATCTACTGTTCTTTTCTTCTCCTAGGTTTATGTGCTTTTAAGCACATTCAGTCACTTTTTCATTTCAGGTGTTGTATTTTTCAACTCTTTTTCCCTATATTTTCATATAAATTAATTATGTTTGTTTTCCTTTAAATCCTCATTTGAAATCCTTGTCTATTAATTTCATCATCTTTGTCATTGCTGCATCTGTTTATACTGTTTGATTTTTCTTCTGATTAATTACATTTTCCTTTAAAAGCATTTATTTATTTCTGGTGGCAAGCTAAATTACACGTGTGTCAACTTGACCTCTTCAAGTCTGGCTTTTGAGTTTTGATTGGTGGGTGAACAGTGGTCTGTACTGTAGCAGTGTTTTAGCCCTAATTCTAATTCATGGTCTTCAGAGGTCTCTACTTAATGCCTCTGGTGTTTAAGGAGGTTCCAGTGGGACCCCGATGTCGTCCGACCCTGCGTGCACTCCAGTGGTGTCCAGCTTACGCCTCCCCAGTTTTTGTTTTTTGCCTTGTCTCTTCTAACCTCGCCCTACACATGCACAGTTTAGTATTCAGACACGGAGTCAAGGGGATCGTAGGCAGATTTCTGGACTTCTTTCTCTGTAAATCTCCTCCTTTTTAGTGTTCTGCTCCACAGACTCCTCTCATTTCTGCCTCCTCAGCTGACAAGACTGGCTTCTTGGGCTCCCATCCGCCATAACATAGTCCAATAAATGTCTCCAGGCAGAAACCTAAGGTGACTATAGGGCTCACTTCATTTGTTTCCTTTTTCTGGGGCATCATAGTCTGTGACAGAAAACAGTCATTTCTCGTCTTTTGTTTTCTAGTTTTTTTTTTACTCCAGGAAGACTGGTCCAATGCTAGTTGTTTTGAAATGTTTAGCAGTCCCTTTATTATTATTATTTAACTTGCTAATATCTTGTCACCTTGATTAATGCAGAGACTTTCTCCTGTCTTTCTTGTATCATTGAGTCTGGAACAAAGCCTAATACACAGTAAGTGCTTAATAAATATTTGCTGAATGTTTTATTGAATAGATGATCTCTCCCTTTCTCCCGTATGTTCTATTTCTCCTACAGGGCTGATGTCCTCCAATTAGCATTTAGATATGCTTTAATCTCCCCTTGTCTTAAACAGCCATATCTGGACCTGCTGTCACTTAATTCTCAACCTATTTCATTCTTGCAGTCACCTAGTAGTTCTCCTGCAGTAGCATTTCGCAGGGTTACTCATGGCTCCCCTATTGCTTAAACGAGCAGACTGTCTCAGTACTAATCTCACTTAATTTCTGGTGGCATTTGACACTTCTTGAAATTCTTTCTTCCCTTTTTTTTGATATCATAAGTTCCTACTTTTCTTCTTCCCTTTAAGGCTATCCCTATCTTGTCTGATTTACTTTTATCAGGCATAAAATGCTGGTGATTATTGGCGTATTGTCCATGGTCTTTGTCTTTCCTAATTCTGCACACTCCTCCTTAGCAATGTCACATAATTCCGTAACTTGAATTATCATCCATAAGCTGGTGTTCTCCAAATATTTTTTTTCTGGCCATACTTTTTTCTGAGCTTAACTGGCTGTTGCCTTCCCTGTCCATCAGACTTTCAAACTTAGTGTACCCCAAATTGCACTAATCATTGCTCTTGCAATGACATTATCATTCTTGAGATTGCAACTTAGATATCTAATTCCAAGAATCCTTTCTTAATTCTCCGAAGTATTCTGTACTTTTTCTATCTTAACACATAGAGCTTTTGTATGGGAATTGCCTTGTATTGCATTGGCCTTTCCCCAAACTTGTTTGTTTCCCAAATTATGTTGTAAGTAAGAACTGATTCTATAAGTAGGTACTTAGTGAGTATATATTCGGTGAACAAAGGAAGAAATAAGATTTATAGGAAGTGATTATTTCTTTTATTGAATGTGGCATGTAGTTTATTCTTTTGCTCTTAAAGAGTAAACACATCTAAAATGTTTTAGTAAATCGAATGTTCTAGTAATAGCTGTAACAGTGATGGCAGTCATAGCAGGCCAGGAGCAGTGATGAACTCAAAATTTTATGGTAGCCTCAGGAATGAGGTCTGTTTGCATGTGTGTACATTGTGTTTGTGTGCATGCTTGTGAGATAATGTGCACACGTACATACACAATCCATCCTAAAGGAGCAGTCAGTATATTACGTAAGATTAAGTCGTATTGAGTAATGGAATTGTGCCCAATGACTTGACCCCCAAGGTATCAGCACTGGCACATATGCTTGGGGATGGATTCTCAGGCTTTCCTAATTGTGCTATATTTCTAATATTAGTGATGGGAGCTTCTCAGGCTGACCCTGGAGCCAGAGCTACTTGGGTTTGAATCCCAGCTCTGCCAAGATGTGACCTAAGGCATTTCTTCACCTTTTCGTGTTCAGTTTCCTCACATGTAAAAATGGGAATGATGATTTGTAAAGCACTTAAGGGTGCCTGGCACATAATCATTGCTGTTTAAGGGTTTATTAAATAAATGCTTAAACCCACAATATTAGGGGTTATTCTGTCATCTCTGTTTTACAGATCCAAAACTATGGGCCAGTCAGCCGAGTGTTCCAAGGGTTCCTCAAGGAGCAGAGCTGATCTGTCTCCAAGTCCTTTTCCCCACATCATGCCTGCTTCTTCACTCACCACGTGACCCTCCATTTAACAGTGTGGGCAGGCTCCCACAGCAGCCGTCACACAGGGCATGTGTCCTCTACCGTTGGCCCTGGGTAGGATTTCCGTGAGAAAAGGAACAGGACGGGTAGAGAGTGCCCCCAGGACAACTGGGGAGTGAGCACGTGGGGTCTAAAGCTTAGAGGGTAGGAGGGTTAGATCAGCGCAGGCTGCGCGTGAGGATCAGGACCTCCAGCACTTGTCAGCTTAGAGGGTAGGAGGGTTAGGTCAGCGCAGGCTGCGCGTGAGGATCAGGACCTCCAGCACTTGTCACAGCTCCCCACGTGGCCCCGAGGTGCAGGCATGGTTGAGAAGAGCCACTGATGTAGGCTGGGGGGAGGGGGGGGCTCAGTTACAGCTTGTGCCTCCCGGGTTTTCAGGAGACAGCCTTATCAGAAGTAGATCTCACAGTGTTTTTGCAGTGTTTGGACCTGGGGATTTTTTTTTTTTTTTTTTTTAACTGCAGCTTGAATTCAACTTTGCAGACCACTGTGTGCTGCTAGTCACGAGGTGAGAGAAGAGCAGTGTGTGAGGTGGAGAGGAAGCCAGTGTGTCAAGGAGTGTAAAATTTCACAAGGAAGCAGGGCCTGAATGCTCAAAGTGTAATCGATTTGCACAGAAGACTGTTGCACCATAGGTGTCACTGGTCATGTCTTGGCTGCTTGAAGTTTTCACTTCACCTGTGTTTGCTGACCATGCAGTGCTTGGTTTTTTATGTCCTGTGACAGTATTGAAACTGGGTACTGATATTCTGATGTTTTGCATAAAATAAAAGAATTAACATGGTAGATGGAGGATTAAGTGAAAAACTGAATGATTTCCATGCTTATTTGTATGAGTAGTTGAGATTTGGGGTAAATATAATTTTGTGACTATTTTTTTCCCCACTTAGCATCACAATAAAAGCTTCTTTTCCTGTGTTGTTGAAAATGCATCATGTCATTGTAAGAACTGTGTGACGGTAATGAGATTTAATATTCACCTCTTCTTAGAAATCTTGGTTATCTTCACCTTTTAAAAATTATAAATAGCATTGCCATTAAAATAATTGTGCGTAAAAACCTTTCCTATATTTTGGATTATTTTCTTAGAGTACATTCCCAGAAATTAAGTAACTGGTTTGGAGAATAGGAACATTTCTGAGGGTCTACATACATGTGATGAGGTTGCTTTTCAATAGTTATGCTAATAAAAATGATAGCAGTTAACATTGAGCCCTTTTATTCCTAGTTTTTCTGATGTTTTATCTCATTAGATCCTCTTAAACACCCTGTGGGGGGGGGTACCTGTGATAACCCTGTTTTATCCCTGGGGAAACTGGAGCCCAGAAAGATGGCAGAAGCAGAGCCAGGATTCACACCCAGGCGGTCTTTCTCCTCCAGAGCCCTTGCTTTTGCATCCTCTTAGCTGTACTGCTTTGCACGGCAAGAAAACACTGCACTGGTTTTCAACCCTAGATTGCTAATATTATACAGTTTCTGTTTTTAAAATCTCACTAATTTTATAGCTGAGACATGGCTTCTTGTTTTGGTGTACTTTGAAAAATTAATGGAAAATTATTCAAATATGTATTATCCATTTGTATTTCTTGTTTTCTTCCTTGTCTTTTCATGTCCTTAAATTGTGATTAACTTGCTATGAAATTAACCTATCTATATTGTGTCATATTTGTTACAGATATTTTGTGTAGGTTTGTGATTTGCTTTTGGATTTTAAGTTGACTTTGCAAATTTTCAGTTTTAAAAAATATGGTCTGAGTAGATAAACTTGTTTCTTTTATGGTTTCTTCTATTTCTTTGAAACGTAGAAACATCATCCAGAAAGCTGGTAAATATTTACATCTACATTTTCCCTTAATTCTGGGATTTTGTTTGGAATTGTGTTAATCTTATAAATTAATTTGGGACTGACATTTAAAAAATAGTCTTCCTATACATAGCAAATCTCTTTATTTAAATCTTTGTCATGTTTAATGTCTCTTATTGAAGACTTAAGACTCATGTGACTGAAACATGAAATTACGGTGTACATATAAAGAAAACAGTATTTTAGAAATAAGGAAAAAGCAGAAGGACAAGATAGGTTTCAGAGCAAATGTTTACAGACTTACTGTCTGGAGTTTTTTACCAAGTGATTTTTTTTTTTCTGCAAGAGATTTACAATTGACATTTCTGCATTTTATAAGTTGAATATGTTGTATAATCTTCTGTTGTTTCTTGGGCATGTTTTTACGTGTTAATGTGTATTTTCTGCTAATGCAACAAGGAAACAAATACGTGGTTAAAACTCACAAATATATTTGTAGAAAATTTACATATCAGGTAGATTACCTTTGGTTGCTTTCAATAGACAATCCATGTGACTTAAACAAGAGAGAGGTTAATTTTCTCTTACACTGTGAGAGGTAGGTAGTCCAGGGCTGGTGTGGTGGGTCCACAGTCATTAGGACTCAGGCTCCATGTGACTCACCACTCTGCCACGAATAGCATATCGTTGTCATAGATGGATGCTCTCATCCAGCTCTCATGCATTTCTGCTTGCAGGAAGGAAGACAGCCAAGGAAAACAGAGCAAATGGTATAGGCTCAGCTTTCTGTTAAGGAGGTGTCTGGAAGTTGCTGTACAGTACTTGCACTCTTTCTCACTGGCTAAATGTTAGGCCTGTGGAACAAGATACGGTGTTTTGTGCCCAGCTGAAAATCAGGAGCTTGTTATTACTAAAGAGGAATGGAAGAATGGATATTGGGCTAGATAAGTAGCCGTCACTGTTCCACCTTATTTACATTTCTCTTCTTACATACATACCAAGAAGCATTTATTTCATGTGTAATAAGAGCAAAGGAAACATTTCTAATCCTAATAAGAAAAATAATCCCTTAGGCCATTTTCACCAGTGAATGTAAAGATTCAGGATGAGACATTGTCAGTCTTGGAAGGTACCTTTAACACTGTTGTTCCCTTGACATCTCTGTATATCTGGGGGTTCAGGGGGCAGGTGAGAGAAGGGGCACACTGGACTGGCCAGGAGGAGACTGGAACTAGAGGTGTAGCAACTCTCGTTCTGCTGTGTTATTGAATGATCTTGGGAAGTTGAGCACATCTTGGACTAAGAGCTGACTCTTAACTCTTGGGACCATCCTGAGAAATAGTCCCATAGGAGGAAAGACTTCTGTATTTTAGGAAAAGAAGAAAATATACTATTTTTTTGTTGTGTCTAAATTTAATTCAGAAGGCGAGGTACCCCTAATCAGCAAAATTCTGCAAGGCAAAAATTGCATCCTTATGAATTGCTTAGCACAGGTCCATGTGCATAAGGCCCAAATTACCAGTTACTTTAAATTACGAATGCATTATTAAGAAATCCCAAAGGTACAGTCTCAAAGCTATAAATCACAGTATTTTGATCAATTTTTAAAGATTGAAACAAAACTAATGAAAAATAGTCTTCACTAAGTATAAGAGACTTAGCTGAAATTTTTCATTTTTGACCTTTGGAAATATTCATGTAGTGTAATTAGAAGGGCTTTCTGCACGTGTAATTATTTCATTACTCATTGTTATTTTATACCTGTAATTCATTAGATGAGAACTAAAGTATTAAGTCTTCAGTGATAAAAGTTGGAAAAATGTAAGAAAATTTTAGAACTCTCCTTTGTTCTTACCCTTTTCTTAAAAAAATATTTATTTATTTATTATTTATTCTTGGCTGCGTCAGGTCTTAGTTGCGGCACACAGGATCTTTCGTTGCAGCACACAGGCTTCTCTCTAGTTGTGGTGTGTGGGCCCCAGAGCGTGCGGGCTCAGTAGTTGTGGCGCGAGGGTCTAGTTGCCCTGCGTCACGTGGGATCTTAGTTCCCTGACCAGGGATCGAACCCGTGTCCCCTGCCCTGGAAGATGGATTCCCAACCACTGGACCACCAGGGAAGTCCCTGTTCTTACCCTTTAACTCAAAAGGTATATTCTTGGTTTTTGGTCCACTTTCAAAATAGATATGTGTGTGTATAATGCTTAAGATATATATACAAACTCTCTATGTATATATACACCTATATGATATATTTATGCACCTATATACTAAAGTTATATAGCTTATACATATTATATATGTACATATTATGTATACTGTAAATTATTTATATATATAATGTTTATACATACATGAACCTATAAATAATCTCTCTCTCACACACACACACACACACACACACACACACACAATCTTCCTGTGTCAAACCATCCTACTGGATGATTCTATATTCTTTTAACCAAAAACTGACTTTTATATGTTGGAGTTATTTGCCACAGGCTAATAACTGAAAGCACAATAAGAAATTTTAAAGTATTTTACTTAAAAAAGCTATTTTATATTTTAAGAAATAATTGAAGACATATTTGTCAAACCTTTAATGAAAACATTCTCCTGATTTCCGAATGAAGTATTTTTAGAGCTTCCCTGACCTCTTAAGGAATTCATTTTTTAGTGTACCAGTAACAATACTTTTTCAAAGTGTTCTAAGAATATATTAATTAGGGTGTAATGGCCTTTCAAGTGAATTATTGTGGGTTTGTATAAACGATAATTTGGGAAAGTCCATGGAAGACTTTTGTGAAAAACTCTGGTTATCTTCTGACAGCTAACAATTTGAAATATATCCAGTATTATATATTTTTACTTTAAAAGAAATGGATACAAAAATCATTCAAAGAAAAGTGCTTACTTTCTGAAGAATTCATTAATTTTAACAGACTTCATTACCCATAATTTGGGGACATGAAGGAAGTACTCAAATTAAAGAGCTGTGAAATGCTGTGTTGGGTCAGATCAGCCTGCTAGTAGCTCTCTGATGTTGAGAACTAGACACTGTTTTTTGGTATGTTTGCCAAAAACAAACATATGGATTATGTCATCTCAGAGGATTAGGGTTATAAGCAAACAGCCCTGATATTTCTCTGTGACCTATATTGTATACATCATTCATAAATGTATGAAAACTCTTATTGAGCCTACTTACATTTTTAGTCTGAACCATTTCTGGAAGAAACTTATTCCTAAGCAATTGCTTCTGAAAGAATATCAGCAGTTGCTCTGGTGGTCAGGAAATTACAACTTTTAGGTTTATGAGAGTGCCCCGTAATTCAAGCATCTTTACATAAAAACTTCCATTATGCCCAATTTACTCTTCCATTTTGTAGAGCGCTAACGTTTTTAGTCTATCTTTATGTGGGTCTCTTCTGCCCTCTTTATTATTTTAGCTTACTTTTGTTTTCTTTCCTACGTCTCCTCTTGAATTGTACCAATGCAAATTCAGTACAGTGTCAGAGACAGAAATGCATCATGGTTCCACAGAAGAGGAAGTCAAGTGATGTTCTGTGCCTCAGATACTCTTCCTGATGATACTTGTCAGTTGTACATGCTTTCTGCAGGAACTTACTGAGCCCTTTTCATTATAGGAAATGCCCAGGACAACTTAGGGAGCCACGAATATGTCACCCTCCATGATTCCTAGCTCAGAGCCTATCATCTCTGGAGTAGGTTGTTATTATCTGGACTGTGTTACCTGCAAGTTGTCCATGTTGATACCCACCACTCTTCTGATAAAGCTGTCAGCTTTTTTATGTTGCATGATCTATTAGCCTGGAACTTTACTACCACCCAGTTCTTTCTCTTCCTAGCTCATCTAGAGAATTTCTTGTGCATTTCTTCTCCTAGGTCATCATTAAATAAGACCACTTTTCTAGCACCTGACACTACAGTTGAGATTGCTCTTTCCAGAAAACAAATTTCTTGTTATTGTGCTACCTTTACCCAGTGACTAAATATTTTTTCTTAATCTAATGGGTAATTCATTTTGTATTTTGTTAGTCTGTTTTAGTGCCCTCACTCTTTTTGGTCCAGAAGCCTACCAGGGTATTTAAAGAGCCAAATTAAAGTTACAGTTTTAGGCCTTTGCTTTGTCAAAGCATAATTAATCTTTCAAAGTGTTTTAGTGAGGTATTTATGCTTATACTTAGAGTATTGTTTTTGCCTAGAAGATGAGCTGAGTTTACCCAGTGTTGATATGAGGCAAGAGAATATATTTCTTTAGGTGAATAATTTATTTCATACTATCCTTTCTGGGAAAAAATTAATAATACATATTAAGAATTCTTAAAGTGTGAGCCTGTCTACCCAATAATTATACTTCTTGGAATTTATTGTAGGAAATAATAACAATAAGAGCTAACATCTCTCTACCACTTGCTGTGTTTTAGATGCTGTTTTAAAGCATTTTACATATATTAACTTATCTAACTCACCATAACCCTAGGAGGTAGGAACTGTTGTCATATCCATTTTTTAGATTAAAAAATTGAGGTACAGAAAGTTAAGTAACTTGTCCAGTGTCACTTAGCTAGTGAATGGTGAAGCCACTGTTTATTTTGCCTCTGTTACTCTCAGAGGTGTGCATTAAAGTATGTGTAGAAGATGAAAAATTTTGAATCCACTTGTATTTCCACAAATAGAGGTTATTATTGAATAAAAGAATCATACAATAGAATTCTATGAGGAGATTAAAAATTCAAGTTGTGGAAAATGCCTTCCATAATGCTAAGCCTTAAAGTATGATACTATTTTTTTTTTTTTTTTTTTTTTTTGCTGACAAAGCAAGAGACTTTATTGGGAAGGGGCACCCGGTCGGAGAGCAGGACGGTAAGAGAACCCAGGAGGACGGCTCTGTCACATGGCTCGCAGTCTCAGGTTTTATGGTGATGGTATCAGTTTCCGGTTATCTCTGGCCAATCTTTCTGACTCAGGGTCCTTCCTGGTGGCACGCGCATCACTCAGTCAAGATAGATTCCAGCGAGAAGGATTCTGGGAGGCTGGTAGGACATATGGACTGGCATCTCCTCTCACCTTTCCCGAATTCTTCTGGTTGGTGGTAGCTTGTTAGTTCCGCATTCCTTACCGGGACCTCATGCCAGTGGTTACCATGGTGCCTGGCCAGGGCTTGGCGGTTTCAGTCAGTGGTTCCCCTAACAATCTGAGATTTAATTTTGAAATTCTCTAATTGTTCCTTAGGATTTTTTTTTTTTTTTTTTTAAACATCTTTATTGAAGTATAATTGCTTTACAATGGTGTGCTAGCTTCTGCTTTACAACAAAGTGAATCAGTTACACATATACATATGTTGCCATATCTCTTCCCTCTTGCATCTCCCTCCCTCCCACCCTCCCTATCCCACCCCTCTAGGTGGTCACAAAGCACCGAGCTGATCTCCCTGTGCTATGCGGCTGCTTCCCACTAGTTATCTATTTTACATTTGGTAGTGTATATATGTCCATGACACTCTCTCACCCTGTCACATCTCACCCCTCCCCCTCCCCATATCCTCAAGTCCATTCTCTAGTAGGTCTGTGTCTTTGTTCCCATCTTGCCACTAGGTTCTTCATGACCTCTTTTTTTTTTTTTTTCCCTTAGATTCCATATATATGTGTTAGCATACTGTATTTGTTTTTCTCTTTCTGACTTACTTCACTCTGTATGACAGACTCTAACTCCATCCACCTCATTACAAACACCTCCATTTCATTTCTTTTTATGGCTGAGTAATATTCCATTGTATATATGTGCCACATCTTCTTTATCCATTCATCCGATGATGGACACCTAGGTTGCTTCCATGTCCTGGCTATTGTAAACAGAGCTGCAATGAATATTTTGGTACATGACTCTTTCTGAATTATGGTTTTCTCAGGGTATATGCCCAGTAGTGGGATTGCTGGGTCATATGGTAGTTCTATTTTTAGTTTTTTAAGGAACCTCCATACTGTTCTCCATAGTGGCTGTATCAATTTACATTCCCACCAACAGTGCAAGAGTGTTCCCTTTTCTCCACACCCTCTCCAGCATTTATTGTTTCTAGATTTTTTGATGATGGCCATTCTGACCGGTGTGAGATGATACCTCATTGTAGTTTTGATTTGCATTTCTCTAATGATTAATGATGTTGAGCATTCTTTCATGTGTCTGTTGGCAATCTGTATCTCTTCTTTGGAGAAATGTCTATTTAGGTCTTCTGCCCATTTTTGGATTGGGTTGTTTGTTTTTTTGTTATTGAGCTGCATGAGCTGCTTGTAAATCTTGGAGATTAATCCTTTGTCAGTTGCTTCATTTGCAAATATTTTCTCCCATTCTGAGGGTTGTCTTTTGGTCTTGTTTATGGTTTCCTTTGCTGTGCAAAAGCTTTTAAGTTTCATTAGGTCCCATTTGTTTATTTGTGTTTTTATTTCCATTTCTCTAGGACCTGGGTCAAAAAGGATCTTGCTGTGACTTATGTCATACAGTGTTCTGCCTATGTTTTCCTCTAAGAGTTTGATAGTGTCTGGCCTTACACTTAGGTCTTTAATCCATTTTGAGTTTATTTTTGTGTATGGTGTTAGGGAGTGTTCTAATTTCATACTTTTACATGTACCTGTCCAATTTTCCCAGCACCACTTATTGAAGAGGCTGTCTTTTCTCCACTGTATATGCTTGCCTCCTTTATCAAAGATAAGGTGACCATATGTGCGTGGGCTTATCTCTGGGCTTTCTATCCTGTTCCATTGATCTATATTTCTGTTTTTGTGCCAGTACCAAACTGTCTTGATTACTGTAGCTTTGTAATATAGTCTGAAGTCAGGGAGCCTGATTCCTCCAGCTCCATTTTTCGTTCTCAAGATTGCTTTGGCTATTCGGGGTCTTTTGTGTTTCCATACAAATTGTGAAATTTTTTGTTCTAGTTCTGTGAAAAATGCCAGTGGTAGTTTGATAGGGATTGCATTGAATCTGTAGATTGCTTTGGGTAGCAGAGTCATTTTCACAATGTTGATTCTTCCAATCCAAGAACATGGTATATCTCTCCATCTATTTGTATCATCTTTAATTTCTTTCATCAGTGTCCTATAATTTTCTGCATACAGGTCTTTTGTCTCCTTAGGTAGGTTTATTCCTAGGTATTTTATTCTTTTTGTTGCAATGGTAAACGGGAGTGTTTTCTTAATTTCACTTTCAGATTTTTCATCATTAGTATACAGGAATGCAAGAGATTTCTGTGCATTAATTTTGTATCCTGCTACTTTACCAAATTCATTGATTAGCTCTAGTAGTTTTCTGGTAGCATCTTTTGGATTCTCTATGTATAGTATCATGTCATCTGCAAACAGTGACAGCTTTACTTCTTCTTTTCCGATTTGGATTCCTTTTATTTCTTTTTCGTCTCTGATTGCTGTGGCTAACACTTCCAAAACTATGTTGAATAATAGTGGTGAGAGTGGGCAACCTTGTCTTGTTCCTGATCTTAGTGGAAATGGTTTCAGTTTTTCACCATTGAGGACAATGTTGGCTGTGGGTTTGTCATATACGGCCTTTATTATCTTGAGGAAAGTTCCCTCTATGCCTACTTTCTGCAGGACTTTTATCATAAATGGGTGTTGGATTTTGTCGAAAGCTTTCTCTGCATCTATTGAGATGATCATATGGTTTTTCTCCTTCAATTTGTTAATATGATGTATCACGTTGATTGATTTGCGTATATTGAAGAATCCTTGCATTCCTGGAATAAACCCCGCTTGATCATGGTGTATGATCCTTTTAATGTGCTGTTGGATTCTGTTTGCTAGTATTTTGTTGAGGATTTTTGCATCTATGTTCATCAGTGATATTGGCCTGTAGTTTTCTTTCTTTGTGACATCTTTGCCTGGTTTTGGTATCAGGGTGATGGTGGCCTCGTAGAATGAGTTGGGGAGTGTTCCTCCCTCTGCAATATTTTGGAAGAGTTTGAGAAGGATAGGTGTTAGCTCTTCTCTAAATGTTTGATAGAATTCGCCTGTGAAGCCATCTGGTCCTGGGCTTTTGTGTGTTGGAAGATTTTTAATCACAGTTTCAATTTCAGTGCTTGTGATTGGTCTGTTCATATTTTCAATTTCTTCCTGGTTCAGTCTCGGCAGGTTGTGCATTTCTAAGAATCTGTCCATTTCTTCCAGGTTGTCCATTTTATTAGCATAGAGTTGCTTGTAGTAATCTCTTATGATCGTTTGTATTTCTGCAGTGTCAGTGGTTACTTCTCCTTTTTCATTTCTAATTCTATTAATTTGAGTCTTCTCCTTTTTTCTCTTGATGAGTCTGGCTAATGGTTTATCAATTTTGTTTATCTTCTCAAAGAACCAGCTTTTAGTTTCATTGAGTTTTGCTATTGTTTCCTTCATTTCTTTTTCATTTATTTCTGATCTGATCTTTATGATTTCTTTCCTTCTGCTAGCTTTGGGGTTTTTTTGTTCTTCTTTCTCTAATTGCTTTAGGTGCAAGGTTAGGTTGTTTATTCGAGATGTTTCCTGTTTCTTGATGTAGGCTTGTATTGCTATAAACTTCCCTCTTAGAACTGCTTTTGCTGCATCCCATAGGTTTTGGATCGTCGTGTCTCCATTGTCATTTGTTTCTAGGTATTTTTTGATTTCCCCTTTGATTTCTTCAGTGATCACTTCGTTATTAAGTAGTGTATTGTGTAGCCTCCATGTGTTTGTATTTTTTACAGATCTTTTCCTGTAATTGATATCTAGTCTCATAGCGTTGTGGTCGGAAAAGATACTTGATACGATTTCAATTTTTTTAAATTTACCAAGGCTTGATTTGTGACCCAAGATATGATCTATCCTGGAGAATGTTCCATGAGCACTTGAGAAAAATGTGTATTCTGTTGTTTTTGGGTGGAATGTCCTATAAATATCAATTAAGTCCATCTTGTTTAATGTATCATTTAAAGCTTGTGTCTCCTTATTTATTTTCATTTTGGATGATCTGTCCATTGGTGAAAGTGGGGTGTTGAAGTCCCCTACTGTGATTGTGTTACTGTCGATTTCCCCTTTTATGGCTGTTAGTATTTGCCTTATGTATTGAGGTGCTCCTATGTTGGGTGCATAAATATTTACAATTGTTATACCTTCCTCTTGGATCGATCCCTTGATCATTATATAGTGTCCGTCTTTGTCTCTTGTAATTGTCTTTATTTTAAAGTCTATTTTGTCTGATATGAGAATTGCTACTCCAGCTTTCTTTTGATTTCCATTTGCATGGAATATCTTTTTCCATCCCCTCACTTTCAGTCTGTATGTGTCTCTAGGTCTGAAGTGGGTCTCTTGTAGACAGCATATATATGGGTCTTGTTTTTGTATCCATTCAGCCAGTCTGTGTCTTTTGGTGAGAGCATTTAATCCATTTACATTTAAGGTAATTATCGATATGTATGTTCCTATTCCCATTTTCTTAAATGTTTTGGGTTTGTTATTGTAGGTGTTTTCCTTCTCTTGTGTTTCTTGCCTAGAGAAGTTCCTTTAGCATTTGTTGTAAAGCTGGTTTGGTGGTGCTGAACTCTCTCAGCTTTTGCTTGTCTGTAAAGGTTTTAATTTCTCCATCAAATCTGAATGAGATCCTTGCTGGGTAGAGTAATCTTGGTTGTAGGTTTTTCTCCTTCATCACTTTAAGTATATCCTGCCACTCCCTTCTGGCTTGCAGCGTTTCTGCTGAAAGATCAGCTGTTAACCTTATGGGGATGCCCTTGTGTGTTATCTGTTGTTTTTCCCTTGCTGCTTTAAATATGTTTTCTTTATATTTAATTTTTGATCGTTTGATTAATATGTGTCTTGGTGTGTTTCTCCTTGGATTTATCCTGTATGGGACTCTCTGTGCTTCCAGGACTTGATTAACTATTTCCTTTCCCATATTAGGGAAGTTTTCAACTATAATCTCTTCAAATATTTTCTCAGTCCCTTTCTTTTTCTCTTCTTCTTCTGGGACCCCTATAATTCGAATGTTGGTGCGTTTAATGTTGTCCCAGAGGTCTCTGAGACTGTCCTCAGTTCTTTTCATTCTTTTTTCTTTATTCTGGTCTGCAGTAGTTATTTCCACCATTTTATCTTCCAGGTCACTTATCCGTTCTTCTGCCTCAGTTATTCTGCTATTGATCCCATCTAGAGTATTTTTAATTTCATTTATTGTGCTTGTCATCGTTTCTTGGTTCCTCTTTAGTTCTTCTACGTCCTTGTTAAATGTTTCTTGCATTTTGTCTATTCTATTTCCAAGACTTTGGATCATCCTTACTATCATTATTCTGAATTCTTTTTCAGGTAGACTACCTATTTCCTCTTCATTTGTTAGGTCTGGTGTGTTTTGACCCTGCTCCTTCATCTGCTGTGTGTTTTTCTGTCTTCTCATTTTGCTTATCTTACTGTGTTTGGGGTCTCCTTTTCACAGGCTGCAGGTTCGTAGTTCCCGTTGTTTTTGGTATCTGTCCCCAGTGGCTAAGGTTGGTTCAGTGGGTTGTGTAGGTTTCCTGGTGGAGGGAACTAGTGCCTGTGTTCTGGTGGATGAGGCTGGATGTTGTCTTTCTGGTGGGTTCGTCCACGTCTGGTGGTGTGTTTTGGGGTGTCTGTGGCCTTATTATGATTTTAGGCAGCCTCTCTGTTAATGGATGGGGCTGTGTTCCTCTCTTGCTAGTTGTTTGGCATAGGGTGTCCAGCACTGTAGCTTGCTGGTCGTTGAGTGAAGCTGGGTCTTGATGTTGAGATGGAGATCTGTGAGAGATTTTCGCCGTTTGGAATTACGTGGAGCTGGGAGGTCTCTTGTGGACCAGTGTCCTGAAGTTGGCTCTCCCACCTCAGAGGCACAGCCCTGATGCCTGGCTGGAGCACCAAGAGCCTTTCATCCACACGGCTCAGAATAAAAGGGAGAAAAAATGGAAAGAAAGAAAAAAAGAGGATAAAATAAAATAAAATAAAGCAATTATAATAAAAAATAAGAAAAAAAATTATTAAGAGTAAATTTATTAAGAAAAAAAATTTTTTTTAATTTTTAAAAATAGATTTATTAATTTTTTATACTAAAAATAAGAAAAAAATTATTTAGAAAAAATTTATTAAGAAAAAAAAATTTTTAATTTTTTAAAATAAAAAATATGAAAAAACTTATTAAAAATTTTTTTAAAAATAGAAAATAAGGAAAAAATTATTAAGAAAACATTTATTAGGGAAAAAAAAAATTTTTAAGCCAAAAAAAAAAAAAAAAAAAAAACGGACGGACCTAACCCTAGGACTAACGGTGAGAGCAAAGCTATACAGACAAAATCTCACCCAGAAGCATACACATCTACACTCACAAAAAAAAGGAAAAGGGGAAAAGTTAATATATCCTGCTCCCAAAGTCCATCTCCTAAATTTGGGATGATTCGTTGTCTATTCAGGTATTCAACAGATGCAGGCACATCAAGTTGTTTGTGGAGCTTTAATCCGCTGCTTCTGAGGCTGCTGGGAGAGATTTCCCTTTCTCTTCTTTGTTCGTACAGCTCCCGGGGTTCAGCTTTGGATTTGGACCCGCCTCTGCATGTAGGTCCCCTGAGGGCGTCTGTTCCCCGCCCAGACAGAACGGGGTTAAAGGAGCAGCTGATTCGGGGGCTCTGGCTCAGTCAGGCCGGGGGGAGGGAGCGGTACGGAGGAGGCGGGGCGAGCCTGCGGCGGCAGAAGCCGGCGTTACGTTGCAGCAGCCTGAGGCGCGCAGTGCGCTCTCCCGGGGAAGTTGTCCCCGGATTACGGGAGCCTGGCCGTGGCGGGCTGCACAGGCTCCCGGGAGGGGCGGTGTGGAGAATGACCTGTGCTCGCCCACAGGCTGTTTGGTGGCGGCAGCAGCAGCCTTAGCGTCTCATGCCCGTCTCTGGGGTCCGCGCTGATAGCCGCGGCTCGCGCCCGTCTCTGGAGTTCGTTTAAGTGGCGCTCTGAATCCCCTCTCCTTGCACGCCGCGAAACAAAGAGGCAAGAAAAAGTCTCCTGCCTCTTCGGCAGCTGCAGACTTTTTCTCGTGCACCCTCCCGGCTAGTTGTGGTGCGCTAGACCCTTCAGGCTGTGTTCACGCAGCCAACCCCAGTCCTCTCCCTGGGATCCGACCGAAGCCCGCGCCTCAGCTCCCAGCCCCCGCCCGCCCCGGCGGGTGAGCAGACAAGCCTCTCGGGCTGGTGAGTGCTGCTCGGCGCCGAGCCTCTGTGCGGGAATCTCTCCGTTTTTCCCTCTGCGTCCCTGTTGCTGTGGGATCCGCGCTGATAGCCGCGGCTCGCGCCCGACTCTGGAGCTCGTTTAGGCGGCGCTCTGAATCCCCTCTCCTTGCGCGCCGCGAAACAAAGAGGCAAGAAAAATTCTCTTGCCTCTTTGGCAGCTGCAGTCTTTTTCCCGGACTCCCTCCCGGCTAGCACCGAAGCCCGAGCCCCAGCTCCCAGGCCCCGCCCGCCCCGGCGGCTGAGCAGACAAGCCTCTCGGGCTGGTGAGTGCTGGTCGGCACCGCTCCTCTGTGCGGGAATCTCCGCTTTGCCCTCCGCACCAATGTGGTTGCGCTCTCCTCCGTGGCTCCGAAGCCTCCCCCCTCTGCTACCCGCAGTCTCTGCCCACGAAGGGGCTTCCTAGTGTGTGGAAACCTTTCCTCCTTCACAGCTCCCTCCCACTGGTGCAGGTCCCGTCCCTATTCTTTTGTCTCTGTTATTTCTTTTTTCTTTTGCCCTACCCAAGTACGTGGGGATTTTCTTGCCTTTTGGGAGGTCTGACGTCTTCTGCCAGCGTTCAGTGGGTGTTCTGTAGGAGCAGTTCCACGTGTAGATGTATTTCTCATGTATCTGTGGGGAGGAAGGTGATCTCCGCGTCTTACTCTTCCGCCATCTTGCCCCTCCCTATTTTTATAAAAAGGGTATTAATACACATAAATTTGAATAAAGGTATTGTATAAATAAACTGGGAAATCATCTAACAGAATATTAATAATATTGACTACCTCTAGATATCGGGATTATTGATGATTTTATTTTTGCATGTAGTTTTTCTGTTTCCCAAGTTTTTTCCATTGAGCACGTTATTCTGCATTTGGAGAAAAAAAAAGGTTACTTAAAATTAAAAAGGTTTTTATTAGATTAAAAGTTACTACCTTTGATTATATTTTTGCCATTGTGCCAGTTAACTTGATACTTAGCATTTTTATTTAGTTATCAGACTCTTCTCTAGAACCCTCCTGTGGGGGTTACATTCACACTCTACCTGCATTTGACACAGTGACCTTGTAAGTTACACGCTGTCAGGATTTGACCACCAGGTTCTTAGTTTCACTGTCTGTTCCTCTAGGGCTTCTAGATAAATGTTTTGTGGTTCCATTGATTTATCCATATCTATATCCAGTTTGTGTGTTAAGAACATCAGGTGCAGTTATCTGTTTGCTCCATTGAGCCTTTGGATGGTTATCTCGTTAGTATAGCATTTATAATAACAAAGCTTTGTGAACCATCTCTCTGCAGGCTATTTAACTTTGCTGTGTTTCGTGTTCCAGACTGTACTCCTAATCCTGTCAGAGAAAAGGGTTTTGCCTTTTCTTTGAAACATTTTGCCTGAATGTTTAGAAGTTTTGTATAAACTTCTGACTTTATTTCAAAAGCAATTGGAGCAAATGGCCTTATCATATACTATAGTTCTAATATATTTGACCCAATTATTTTAAAACCCAGTTTGACTATGGGGATCTCTCCAAGTTTTCCTTAATAAAAACTGAAATACTGTCTGCTCTTTACTATTAGCTCTGTTCAAGTGGGCATGTTTATCTTTAACCAACTTACCAGCATTTAGCTTCTGTTTGGATAGCTTGTCTGAATTTGCATTTTGGCCTGTGTTTGACCTTGCGCTGCCATATTTGTGAGCAGAATAGTTTCTTATTGCTACCATAATAAATTACCACACGTTTAACAACTTGAAACAATGCTCATTTATCATTTCACGGGGCTGTGTAGGTCAGAAGTCTGAGTACATCGGTTCGACTTACTCTTCTGCTGAGAGTCTCACAAGGTCAAAATCAAGGTGTCAGCAGCGCTATGTTTCTTTCTGGATGCTCTGAGGATGAATCTGCTTCCAAGCTCATTCAGGTGTTCCCTGAAATCAATTCCTTGCAGTTGTGGGACCGAAGACCCCGTTTCCTTGCTGGCTCTCAGCCAGGGGCTGATCTCTGCTCCGAGAGAGGCCACCCACATTTCTTCTCTTGTTTTCCATGTGTCTCTCTCCAGGGACAGCAGCTTGAATCTCCTTCCAGGGAATGTTCTACTGCCCTTCTGCTACACCTCTCTGCTTTAGGAGCTCATGTGATTAGATTGGGCCCATCCAGATTATAATCCAGGATAATCTTCCCATTAGATCTGCAGACTCCCTTTTGCCTTGTATAGTAACATAAAGGTTCTAGGGATTTAGGGCGTGAACGTGTTTTGCGGGCTGATCTGTTTTCCACAGTGAGCCTGTTTGTTTTCATGGCTGTAAACACATTCCTTCTTTTTTTTTTTTTAATTAATTAATTAATTAATTTATTTATTTTATTTATGGCTGTGTTGGGTCTTAGTTCCTGTGCGAGGCTTTCTCCAGTTGCGGCAAGTGGGGGCCACTCTTCATCGCGGTGCGCGGGCCTCTCACTATCGCGGCCTCTCTTGTTGCGGAGCACAGGCTCCAGACGCGCAGGCTCAGTAGTTGTGGCTCACGGGCCTAGTTGCTCCACGGCATGTGGGATCTTCCCAGACCAGGGCTCGAACCCGTGTCCCCTGCATTGGCAGGCAGATTCTCAACCACTGCGCCACCAGGGAAGCCCCACATTCCTTCTATGTGTTAACCATTGTTATCCACAGTAGTGAGCACCCAGAAGATAAGAGAGTCCTAACACATGAGTTGGTAAAAACTAGTTGAGGATTTGTGATAAACACTTATACTGGTATTTTAGGATTTTAAAGGGAAGTAAATTCAGTGAAGATGGAAATAAAGAGGGCTTTATAGAGGAGGAAGCCACTGAGTGAGCCTTTAAGACTGTTTGAATGTTCACGCTCTAAGGATTGTGGAGTTGTAGAAGACGGGAAGAACTTTATCAACTTGAACAAATGTGATGTCGGATTGGACATGGTATATTTATGCGACAGCAAAGAGGCTCCATTGACTATGTTAGAAATAGTAGTAAATAATATGTACAAATTGTATAAAGTTTGGAGAGTCATGCAATGGAATTTAGGTATGATTTCTTAAAATGGGAAGCCACTTTGTTTTGAGTGAGAGAGTAGTATAAGGAAATGAGTTTCCGAAAGATTATTCTGGCAGCAATATGCAGGATGGACTTGACGGTGGAGGAGGTGGAGTTCGGACAAGTGGGGCACAGGATCTGGACCATCGTCATCAAGCACCTTGCTTACTGAGCACAGTCTTGAATACTGACATCGTAAGACTTGTTATGATTTTAAAGCTTTAAGAGGCAACTTCATTAACTCCTTCACTGATGATGCTATCTTTTGGTTTTATTGTATACAGTAAATCTCCCTATCTCTTTGGCGGCTTTGATGTCAGTAAGAGTGATAAACTTTTCTCCTGTGTCAGACTTTTAGTGCTTCACATACTTTTCTGATAATAGTCTTCAGAACGTATTTGGGATAGGAAGAATTGCTTTTTCTATTTGAATATGAAGAGGTGAAATACAGAAATCTGAGGTTACTTTATCAAGATCATTCAGCATGTCAGTGTCATAAGTAGAAGTAAAATTCTGGGCTTTAATTCTGATCCAGTGCCCTATCCTGGCAGCTGTTCTTGGAGATGAGAGAATCTTCAGATACGCAGTTTGAACTAAACTGAATAATTTTCCTGCTAAATAAATATATGTATTTAGTTACTGGTTTTTAAGCAGATATCTTAGATGAGGCATATGATAAATACTTAAGAGCTGGTTGGATGCAGAGACTTGATCATCTTGCTGCTTCAGGGCTTATTATGGGGCCTGGCTCATAGAAGGAGCCCTGAGATGCTTATTAAATTAATGATTGATAATTGGGATCACCTCGGCTCACCTTTGAAAAGCTTCTTATTTCTTTTCTTCCACATTTCCAGAGGCCTGAAGGCTAGTTGACACCCTGGCCAGATCCAAACCCTGAGCGCTCGATGCATGGGGTCCAGCTTTGAGGCTTACAGCACCCTTTGAAAAACACAATCTTGTTTAAAATAATTTCCATGTTGATCCTTTTGGTGGAAAGGGAATTCACAAGTATTCACATCAGAGAGTATGACTAGCCTTTTCTAAGGAGATCTCATTAGTTTGTTAAATTCAAACTAACATTTTAGACATGACTTCAGTAAAGGTTACAGGCACTCTTTGGCTCCAAAATTTCATTTCAGAGTAAGAGGTCCCTAAGGGCTAGTTTGACTTATTTAATTATACTGTATAGGACTTGGGTAATAGTTTTATAAAAACCCTCTTCAAGGCAAATTTGTAATTTAATACAAAGTGGTAAATTGGTATACCTTTAACATTTGTGTCATGAGACAGGTGATGTAGGTCAGGATTAAATAAAGGGGAAAAATTTAGGTATCACATTTGAATTAGAAATGACAATATTTGTATATTTTTGAGAAAACTTGGAGTGAAATCTCCTGAAAAACACTAAATGCAATTGACCTGAATGCTGTAATTGTTAAAGAGCCACCAAAATTTGCAAAAGCATTTGTAAATCATAAATGAAACACCTTATTTTCTTCTCTGTTAACAAACGGTTACTACTGTGCTTGGCACTGGGTCCTAGAGATGTAGCCTGTGCTGTCCCAGGGCTTCTAGTCTGGTGGGGAATGAGACACAGACGCAGGCATACGTTTCCAGGGGGGTTCACTGTGGGTGCAAAGCGAGCATGCAGTAAGTACTCAGTACATAGTAGGGTGTCACTAAGTATTGGATTAGTGAATGAAAGTGACCCTTCTTCTAAACGTGTCTGCCTGGTGAATGGCTACTAAGCTTTTGAGGTTTAGCTAAGACCCATAAGTGTCCTGTAGAGGGTCTTTTTTGACCCTTTACCACCTTTGTGCAGTGTGTGCTTCTGTCACAGAATTTATGATACCCCAACAGGTATAGCCACCAGAATGAGTGCAGCATGGGGAGCCCTGAGGGGCCCAGTCTCCCAGTGCAGGAGGAAAACTTGTTAACTGTCAGAAAATCAGAATCATCAAATATTAAATAAGCTGTGACAGTTGTTAACAACCAGTCAGACTTCTGATTTGCAGCAATGTGAAAACTTTTTCTTTCCATCAAGCTAGAAAAAACAAACGAAAATTAGAATCCTTTAGCTCACACAGAAGTCAGCTGTGCTCCAGGGATAACACATCTGCCTCCCCACCCTTCTCCCTCACCCCGCCACGTGCTGTGCTTTAGCAAGTGCTCAGTAAATGTTCAGGAATATTGTGGGGGGAAAGCATTCCAGTTCGAAGGAAACTTTTTATTGTGCTTATTGTTTTTATCATAAATGATTGGATTTCTTAGTTTTCATTTCCTTTTTTTGTATTCTGTTGCAGAAGTCTACTTTCATTTCACTAGCTTTGTCTGATGGTAGGCATGTGAATTTCTGGAACAAAGCTATTTACATGCACCACTCAGAGTCATACCATTGTGTTGTGTCCTCTTGTTTAGGAAACATGTACTTCTTTCTCCTTTTTTCCAGTTGATGGCCTCCAGATTTTGTCACCTATAGTTCACTTACCTGTATAAAATGAATTCATTCATTTATTCAATAGATGTTTATCGGACAACTATTGTGAGCCAGGAACTACTGTAGGTACTGGGGATAAAGCTATTCTAGAATTCAGAAGTAGTGCCTGCCTTTACAGATGTTACAGTCCAATAGAGAAAACAGATAATTAAACCAGTCATTATAGTGTAATGAGATGGGAACTGTCTTAGGGGACATATGGAGTACTGAGGGGTCTGGGAAAAGAGATTATAATGTTATAATAGAAACTCTTTGATACCGGAAATCTCTCTGAAAAATGGTTAGTAGAATCTATATGCCAAAGACAGGATTGTTGATCTCTAAGAAAAATCTTTAGAAAGTAGTCACCAGGAAGTAGTAAACCTATCAATATCAGTTAAAAGAAAAACTTAAAATTTCCAAATCGCGATATGTTATGGGTATATGCTGTCAGGAGAAAATTGAATAATTTGACGTAAGGAAAAAAAAAGATGGAATGCAAGTATTAATATTTTTGTATATATTTAAAGGAAGAAATATTATCTGGTAGGTAGTCAGGCATGTGTTATAAAGGCCCTCCTTACAGTGGTGCTTGTCAAACTATCTGTGGTGAAGGAGCAGTGTTTTCTTTTTTAAAAAGTTCTAATCCATTGCAGACTAATGAATGGCCTTTCTGCACATGAGTAGGATGTAGCTCACACCACATGGAACCCAAACGATGTGTACCTTGATCACATTCATCGACAACTCACAGCCAAGTCAAGTTGCCTCAGAGTTGAAGCGCTTGCTCTTTCTGTCCTGACAGTGTGCAGACTGGCAGTGCTGGGTCACGTTTAAGTCTCTTTGTTGTAGTGTTATCATCACCAAGCAGTCTTGTCGTTGTGTGTTTGGTTTTCTACTTACCTTAGTGGCAAAATATTGCTGTGATTGTGGGTACAGACCCCGCTGTTGGCTAACGACTTGGTGTCTATACAAACCTGTCTCCTTTGGGTCTGGATTCTCACCCCTGGCCTGTGAGTCCATCACTGGGATTAGAATCCTGTAGTTCGTGGCCTGAGTCAGCACATCAGCTTTGTGAACAACATTGATTCATTCATTCATTCAGTAAATATTGCCTGAGAAGATGACATTTGAGCAAAGGCCTGCAGGAAGGAAGGGAGTGAACTAACTGAATATGTGAGGGAGAGGCTTTCCAGAAGGAAGGAACAGCAAAAGTATTTGCTACGAGATACGAGAGATGAGGTCGGGGGCACCGGATCGTGCATGATCCTACAGGGCTTTCTGGAGTATTTTAAAGACTTTGGCTTTTATTTGCAGTGAGTTGGCAAACCTTTGGAGAACTTTGAGTAAAGGTAGAAATGACAAGATTCTACTTACATTTTAACGAAGTTACTCTGGTTGCTGTGTTGAGAACAGTTGAAGGGGGCAAGAATGGCAGCAGGGGGACCAATTGGGAGGTGATTTAAATGATCAAACAAAGATAATGAGATAACTGGACTAAGTGGTAGCAGGCGAGACGGTGGGGAGTGTAGGATTTTTGTATATATTTTAAAGGTTGTGCCAGCAAGGTTTGCTGACAGATTGGATATGGAGAGTGTGTGAGTGTGTGTGTGTGTCTACGCCCACATGTGCATGCATATATGTGCCCATAAAAGAAAGGAAAAACAGAAAACAGCCAAGGATGACCTCAAAGTCTTTGACCTGAGAAATTATGTTTCTGTCCACTGAGATGGGGTCACTGAGAGCAGCAGGTTGGAGGATGAATTTCAGGAGCTTAGTTTTAGGCATGTTCACTTTGAGACGTCAATTAGATGTCCACGTGGAGTTGTCGGATAGGCAGTTGGATGTACAAATCTGGAATTGTGCTCTGGAGAGGTCCAGGTTAGAAATAAAAATGGGGGATTATCAGTGTAACTAAAGGCCTGAAAGTCACGGGATTGGATGAGATCACTAAGGGAGAAAGTGTAAATAGAAAAGAGAAGAGGTTGTTTGAACTGAACACTGGGTTCTCCAACATTTAGAGCTCTAGGCAATAAGAGGAAACAAGCAGAGCAGCAGGAGGAGACCAGGGACCGTGGCGTCCTGGAAGCTGAGGGAAGAAAGGAGGCCAGCCGTGCCAGCTGCTGCTGCTGAGTCCAGCAGGAGGACACTGACACTTGAACACTGGGTTCAGCCCCTTGGATGTTATTGGAGACCTTAGAAAAACAGTTTTGATGAAGTGATACTGATGAAAACCTAACTCTCTCTCCAGAGAGTCATTGGGAAAAAAGCAATTGGAGAAAGTGAAGATGGAGTTTGTTGTAAAGGAGAGGAGAGAAAAGAGGAGGAGAGGGAAAAGAGGAGGGAAAAGTTAGTGACAGGGAGAGACAGGGCAGGATTGCTGGAATGAGGTCCTTGATCTAGTGTGCAAATGCAGGTTTGGTCTTAGATGGGAGTATGGCCAATAGTAATAGGTGACAGGGCAGACTATACAGGTACAGAGACAGGTGGGAGGGTAGATGAGGTGCTGGTGTTTTTGCAGAGCTCTTCTGATCACATATTTTCCTAGACAAGCAGGAGCAAGCTGAAAATGAGGAAGAAGGAGGTGATGGGGGAGGTTTGGGGAAAGGTGTATGAAATTGTCATGTAGGGGATTGGGAGAGGGAACGGACCAGACAGTGGGACTGCCAGACTGCAAGAAGGGCCCCGCTTGAGGTTTGCAATCTTGAGTTTAAAGGGAGCCCAGTCAATATGATTGTGTGTCTTTGTCCAAACACAGTCAGTTGCCTGGGAGTAGAAGTGGAGTT
The DNA here is from genome assembly GCF_028564815.1 of Eubalaena glacialis. NCBI lineage: Eukaryota > Metazoa > Chordata > Mammalia > Artiodactyla > Balaenidae > Eubalaena > Eubalaena glacialis. The sequence continues at coordinate 92,340,614 of NC_083728.1, read as the reverse complement.
CACACATGCAAGAGAGTGGACTGCTTCTGTAGCCATGGTGGGCCTCTCTCCATGGATTCAAGCCATGAGGAGGGGGTTCTGGGTACAGCGGGTCACTTTCTGCCTCCTGCCCTTTCTTTATCTAGTGAGTTTCTATCAGGCAGTTTGTTCACTTGTACTTGGGGAAATGCCTTTTCGCTCCTAATTTTGTTTAGACCCCACGTCTCCCTTTTCTTATCTTCTGGAAGGTTGATGGCACCGTACGTTCACTGTGAGTGTGGCTGGTTAGTAAGAGAGCAGAACCAACTCAGTAGTGGCCCCCGCACCCCAACCTGGAAAATGCTTTTGTAGCTGTTGTGTGTACAATATACTTCTGATTGCAAAAGCCTCTATCCTTGTATTGAGTCAGGCGTAATTCCTGTCACCTCTGTTTCTCTTAGAGGAACGTTTCTGATGAAGGGATGGCTTGTGGACAGGTGATATCAACATGGAAGCCATATTTACAGTTGGTCTTCCAAATGGCTTTCCCCACATGCCCTGTTATTTTCTGTCTCAGTTGCTTTGTAGGTTTCTTCTGCCTGAAATTCCCTAACTCCCTATTCCCTGACCAATAAAAAACTATCACATTTAAAGTAATAACTTGTCGTATGTAATTTTGTTCACTTAAATAAAATTCAGATTTTACCAAGGACTTAAGATGGGGTTGGGATAGAGATTAATGAGATAATAATATCCCTGCTATCAAATAATTCACATTTTGGCCTTTATAGGATTTGTTATTTTTACCATCCAATTTTCCATTGTAGGATTTACCATGGATTTTTATTATGGTACCTATTTCACTGAAATTGGCAGTATTTTTCATACATTGGAGAAAATTTTTAAAGTCAGTGTTTTCCCCTATGATTTTGATATAACTTCTATTTAATAATCATTGTTTTTAGATTAAAATTTCTCAGCCACCTTTTATATTATATATTTTCCTTATATGTTGTCATGTGAGTGTATGTATTCCATATATGTGTATATATATATGGAATTTTTTTCATTGTCTGTAGATAGTTTTTAGGTTGAATTTTTCTTTTTAGTTGTTATACTTTCCTCTATCACTTTGCTTGGGAATGCTGGATGAAATGGTTACTTTCATTTCTCTTTTTCACTATCATGATTGTTTCCTGCAGTCCCATTTATTTTCGTCAAGTTCTCCTTCATGCCATCAATCTGCCTCATTTGTGTACCGGTTCAGTTTCTTTTCCTTTTTTCACTGCCATGCAGAGCTATGGATGGTCTTTATTTGCTTGATTTTCATTCTTGATGCATATACAAACCACTGGAGTATGCAGTTTTGAATCCTATATATGTCTTCCAGATTTAACTTTATATTATTATGAAGATATTTGTCATTTGGGCAGCTCTGAAAGTCTTCTTCCTTGAGCCTCTCTCTACTTACCTTTTCTAGTGTTCACATGGCAGGTTGTCAGTTGAATTGCTATAAATCTATCTTCAGTTTCAGTATTCTATAATTATGTAGATTCTCTTATGAACGGCACATCTCTGGTTTGGTGGTCTGTCCCTGATGTTGCTAGTGGTTAGTGTCACTAACCCTGTTATTTTCCCATTTATAGTGAATCCACATCTTCAGATGATTGTGTTTCTCTTTCATAAACTTTTGTTATACGTACATTTCTGTTAATGTGTCAGTTTAGCAAATATTTATTAAACGCCCACCACGTGTGAGGCACGTAAGTAATGGGGATACCATGATGCGTAGGATGCCCTTGTAAGAATTACACCCTCACATAGGAAGCGGACAATAAGTAAGTAAATACAAACCTTATGGAGCAACAGGTAGTGTTAAGTGCTTCAAAGAAAACAGAGCAGGGTGCAGGGGTGGAGCTGAAGACATTTGGTGTGGTCAGGGAAGGCCTCTTGGGAAGGGTGACATTCAAGCCGAGTCCTGACAGATATGATGGAATGAGGGCAGTTTAGAGAAGGGAGCAGCACATGGAAAGGCCCTGAGCAGAACTAGCTTGAGTGTCCTAGGGAAGTGGATGGTAGTAGCTGGGGTGAACGGTTGGAGCTGAGGTTGGAGAGGCAGCAGGGGTGATCCAGAGGCTTTAAGGGGCATAGTAGAGAGTTTGGATTTTAAGTGGAGGCTCTGTCCTCCTTAAGTAATGGAGGATTTTTTTGTAGGGAAGGGCGGTGAGCTTGCATTTGTTAAAAACAACAACAGCAAAAAAAACCTGAAACAAAAAACAGGAACACTCACCTACATCAGCACAATATAACCATGTGAATCAGGAAGTCAGTGTTAATATAACACTGTCAGTCCTGTCCACAGAACCTATGCACATTTGACCAACCATCCTACCGTCTCTTTCTGCTTCCTGCTCCAGTATCCATGTTACCTTTAGTTGCTATGTCTCCTGTCTTTTAGTCTTTATTGGTTTTTTAGTCTTTTCCCGTCTTCATAATGTTGACATTTCTAAAGAGTTCAGGTTTATCATTCTCCAGGATGTCCCTCAACCTGAGTCTGTCCGGTGTTTCCTCATATCCAGCCCCGGGCTGGAATTTTGGCAGCAATATCACCTAATTGATACTATTCTCTTTTCAGTACTGCTCATCAGGAGGCACATGATGTCACTATATCCCACCACTGCCCATGTTTGCCTTGATCACTTGGTCACCAGTTTTCCCTTTGTAATTTAAGTATTTTGTCGGGAGATAAGCCAAGACTACACCAATATTCTGTTTCTCATCAAACCTCCCCCACCAACGTTAGCATCCATTGATGACTCCCACCTCAATCAATCACCACTACAGTGGTGGCCAAATGGTGATTTTTTTTTTTTTTTTTTACTTCATTATTCCTTCCTCATTTATTAACAGGCATTCTGCTGTAAGGAAGAACTTTCCTTCTTTCCCATTTATTTGTATGTTTATTTGTATCTATTACCATCATTATTTATTTTGATGATCAAATTGCCCAAGATTTGGACAGTGAGAGCCCCTTCAGGCTGGGTCCTGTAGCTTTTGGACATGCCCCAATCATTCTGAGTACTTTCTTGCTTTCTGACACAAATACATTTTCCAGGATCATCTTATGTTTATGCTGGAATCAACTATTCCTTCAAGGAGCCGTGGTTTTCTTTTAGTGGAAGATGGAATTTAGAAAATAAAACCTAAGCACTTGGTGTACTCATTGCATTTAGGAATCTAGATTTCTAGAAATTATGGCTGGAAATAATTTTAGGATTTATCATTGCAAAGATGGCATTTAAAGTGAGATTGAGCCAGCCTGGTTTTGTGTTTTTCACAAACCATGTTCAGCTGTTTGTGTGCAGGTGAGGAGGAGGTAGAGCATTTGGTTTAATTGATATTGGGGGTTTCCAGCTGTCTGGGATACAGGGCGAGAGGACAGGGAAGTTAGGAGTGCTTATTAGGGCATGATTATAGTGACGGACAGTGGGATCTAAACTGTGTAGGGCTGAGGTAGGACATGAACAGAGGAATGACCAGTAAAGATGTTCTAGAGGTCAATGGCTTGAAGGTCTTGATGGAGGTCAGTTGTTTGGCAGTGTATGAGCAGGACTGCCTTATTGCACAGCTCCAGTTGTACTACAAGAAAGAACTCTCAGGGGCCCTGATAATGAGAAAGTGAGCCTGGGACATAGCAGGATACTTGAGGTTGAGATTTTGTCAAGGTCTCTAGAGTATAATCATGGAAGGAGGCGATCAAGTTGGGATGGAGGAAAAGTTCTTCAGATATGATGACAGCAAAGAAATGGGAGATGAGTGTGAAGGATGGATCATCTGTGTGCACGTTGAATGATGACAGAAACTGTGACAGTATGAAAAAGACAGTTCCTCAGTGCTAACATTTTCATCATTGAGAGGAAGGGGTGACCAGGAGGTAGAGTCAGAGAAGGAGATGTGATGATGGGAGCAGAGTCTGGGAGGTTGAAGATGCTGTGCTGCTGGCTTTGAAGATGAAGGAAGGGGCCCCCAGCCAGGAGCACAAGAGGCCTCTAGGAGCTGGAAAGGCAAGGAAATAGATGGACTGCAGCCCTGCCGACAATCTGATCTTAGCCCAGTGAAACCCTTTTTGAACTTCTAACATCCATAATGGTGAGATAATAAATTTGTGTTGTTTTAAGCCACTGATTTTGTGGTAATTTGTTATAACAGGAATAGGAAAATAATACAAATGATTTAAGGCTAATTCTTTAAATTGGCTGAAAGTTTGAGTGAGGAAAAAAATCTGGAACCAGCCATGGCATATTGTCTTCAGGGCAATGGCATATGGGGTGTGGAGAAAAAAACGGCTGCCACCTACAAGGGGCTTCTGGGGACAGCCTGGTTTCAGTTAAAGGAAGAGGTGATGGGGCTATTCAGAGAAGAAGTTGAGGGTGTAAAGGCATGGCAGATGGTGAATTCCAGAGGGCATAGTGGTAGGGTATGGAGGGCAGGGCAGGTAGAATTCGAATACATTTACTGCATGGAGAGGGTTACATGGGGTTAGGAACTTGCATAATGTCAGATAACTAGAGTGCTCGAAGTTCTTTTGTGGGCGGAAGTTTACAATGAAATAAGCAAACCAACCAAACTAGTAATTTAGGGCATAATGGGATCGCTCCAGAGAAATGTAGGTAATCAGTGCTTAATCTGACCCCTGTGTTGGGATTGGTCTGTCGGGCAGTGCATGGTGGTGAGCACCTCATCAAGGCCCAGGGCAGCAGCAAGCCCTCCTCCAGCAGTGCTTCATTTGCTCTGACGTGGGGTCTTCACCTTACAGACCTGGAAGGCACTTCAGCGGTTACAGACGCATGAAGGTACTTTTCCTACTCACAGCCATTCAGGTACTCTGTTACACCACCAAAATAGAAAATAAAAGTCACTAATTTTTTAGCAATTATCTTTATTTTTTCCCCTAAGTTTAAAAGAAACCTTATAGAGATTATAGTAACGTATGAAGAAGAAAAGAGTGATTCACTCACATAATCAGCATTCCATTTTGGTATACTTCTTTACTTTTTATTTGTAGTTTTACATAGTTGAAATCATGCTATATATACAACTGTATGTCCTGCTTTTTAAACATAATTTACCTCATAGCTATTTTACCTTCTTTTAAACATTATTTATAAGCAGCTGTTTAATGTCAAGACATAGTATTCCATCATATAAATGAGTCATAATTCAACATTGTATAGTTTGAGTTTTAACTTTTCACTATGTGATGAACACTTTTATGGGTAGAATTCTATACCTAAGAGTATTCCTTGGGATAGAGTTCTGAGAATGTAATAACTAGAAGAAAGAGTAAGAACTTTTAAAGACTCTTAAAAAGTATTATTAAATTATATTCCCAAACCTAGCATCAGTTTATGCTCTCACTAGTGATTTGTATGTAAGTACCAATTATATCAGCTCAAAATGGCAATGAGTTTATTTGTATGCATTTGAAAATAATAGTACAATAAACCATAGTCTTTTTTTTTTTAGATTTATTTTTTTAAATTAATTTATTTATTTTGGCTGCACCCAGTCTTAGTTGCGGCACGTGGACTCTTAGTTGCAGCATGCATGTGAGATCTAGTTCCCTGACCAGGGATCGAACCCGGGCCCCCTGCATTGGGAACGTGGAGTCCTACCCACTGGACCACCAGGGAAGTCCCTAAAAATAATAATACAATAAACCATAGTCTTAGAATGACCATTTTGACTTGCCTAAGAGCAAGGATTAGATCTTTCTGTTTAAAAACATTTTCTATAGTATCCCTTACAGATGTTCATCACCCTCCTGCTTAAACACTTCCAATGAAATTTCATGGATTTTGTTTCTTTTAAGGCTAAATGCTTATTAAAATTTTAGGCCTTTTCAAGTTACTAAGAGGAAATTTGTCTTTTACCATATTATTAACCTATATTGTAGCTTATAGAAGACATCTACTAATGACTAGTTCTTAGAATGACTGTGAACCATGAGAGAAATAAGAAAACCAAGTCAGAAAGAATAAAGAAGGGATAGATAAAACATGAGTGAATCTTTAAGTTCTACAAAGGAAAATAAATGGATAGAATGAACAATAGAGGGAAATAATATTTCTGTTGTTTATTTGTGATATTATTGACAGTGTATTACCTGTTTTCAAATAGACAGGTATATAAGGTCAATCATCTATTGCAAAATTACCTTGAATATGAAGTTAGCATATGTGCATGAATGCGAAATAAAAATGTAAACTATGGTAGCTAAATTCATACATGGAATATTAGGATTCATTTACTTCATGAGGAGTACTAGTGAGTCTGTGAAATTACATCTATGAACAAATTTGTGTGATAACATAATTTCTGAAAGAATTATTTGCTTGCCTTATTATTTCTCTATGTATAAAAACATAGACAACTATCCAGAAGGTCAAATCTAAATATTATTAAAATTTGTTTCTCAATGAAAAACCTTATTGTACAGTTGATCATCTCTGTTGGAAATATATGGCTGGTATTTGGAATTATGCCGTTAGAATGTTTTACCAAGATAGCTCTGCTTCATGTACCAGTGAATGAGTGATTCATTTAAGAGTCTAACAAGATTTGACTAATGTGAACTCGACTCTGAATAGTGGATCTGCTCCTGATTGTCAGACCGAAGTGCTTACCCTCAAACTACATGGTTTTCAGTTGATATTAAATGTGGATCTTTTGATAAGCCCACGTTTTTACATGAATAATTCAAGGGCACATTTTAGAGTGATCTTAATCCATTCCCTATTTTAGTGCTTTGTGTAAGACCTTTATTTACCCTTAATTTTGTATTGAAATGTTCATGATTATTTTGACTTCAGTTACTTAACGGTAGTGAGAAATGGGATGGAGATTTAGTCTTTATTTGAATAATGGTTATTTGGGAAGGCTAAATTGAGGATAAATTTAACGTTTGCTTTCTTAAAATTAAAAAAAAATGAATTTACCAGCTATTTGAGCATTAATCTGTCTTTTGAATTTTTTTCATAGAGACTCAAATTTTCCTGGCCATGTTCTGAGTCTAGCCAAAAGGGAATGTAGGTTAGTTAAAACATACTTAGTGTGCAAGTAATTAAATTTGTCATTATCTGAGTTTGTCTCAGTCAAATATAAGTGATTTTAATATATTTAAAATTATTTGGATCATCCATACTATTTTATCCCTGTTAGTGTAGATAATTAAATTAATTTCATTATTCTGATTCTTCCATTTGTACTGGGTATTGACATTTGTTAGAAGGGATACATGGCAGAGTTTACTCTTGAAAAAGAAATGATTTTGGCTTACTACTTACGATGCTTATCTGAACAATGCAAAGTGTTACACATTAATATTTTAAACATATAAGGAATTCACAGGAAATACTTTGCAGTTCAGGTAAAATAAGCTGTCTAGAAATTAAGTAGGCTTTTGTTTTAAACTTGATTCATTTATTTGTACTAAAGTAGCACATTCAGTAACACCCCATTTATCTGGTCATTTTCCAGAATAAGATGGAATTTTCCAGGTAACTGATCATAAATTAGTTTTCCAGGTAACTGAATCTTATACCTTCAAGGATTAAAATCTTTTAAATTTAACCATTTTTGATGGAAATCTTTATAAAATTTATTATACACTTTCTACCTTCTTCCTTTCCTATGTTTTCTTAGTCAGAGGATACTCAGTGTAATTCAGTCTTTTTTTCTAATGACTCAGGACCACTATTTAATTTAATTTATTTATTTATTATTATTTTTAAAATCTTTATTGTAGTATACTTGCTTTACAATGGTGTGTAAGTTTCTGCTTTATAACAAAGTAATTCAGCTATACATATACATATATCCCCATATCTCTTCCCTCTTGCATCTCCCTCCCTCCCACCCTTCCTATCCCACCCCTCTAGGTGGTCACAAAGCACCGAGCTGATCTCCCTGTGCTATGCGGCTGCTTCCCACTAGCTATCGGTTTTACATTTGGTAGTGTATATATGTCCATGCCACTCTCTCACTTTGTCCCAGCTTACCCTTCCCCCTCCCCCTCCCTGTGTCCTCAAGTCCATTCTCTAGTAGGTCTGCGTCTTTATTCCCATCCTGCCCCTAGGTTCTTCATGGCCTTTTTTTTTTTTTTTTTAGATTCCATATATATATGTTAGCATATGGTATTTGTTTTTCTCTTTCTGACTTACTTCACTCTGTATGACAGACTCTAGGCCCATCCACCTCACTACAAATAGTTCAATTTCGTTTCTTTTTTATGGCTGAGTAATATTCCATTGTATATATGTGCCACATCTTCTTTATCCATTCATCTGTTGATGGACACTTAGGTTGCTTCCATGTCCTGACTATTGTAAATAGTGCTGCAATGAACATTGTGGTACATGACTCTTTTTAAATTATGGTTTCCTCAGGGTATATGCCCAGTAGTGGGATTGCTGGGTCATATGGTAGTTCTATTTTTAGTTTTTTAAGGAACCTCCATACTGTTCTCCATAGTGGCTGTATCAATTTACATTCCCACCAACAGTGCAAGAGTGTTCCCTTTTCTCCACACCCTCTCCAGCATTTATTGTTTGTAGATTTTTTGAGGATGGCCATTCTCACTGGTGTGAGATGATATCTCATTGTAGTTTTGATTTGCATTTCTCTAATGATTAATGATGTTGAGCATTCTTACATGTGTTTGTTGGCAATCTGTATCTCTTCTTTGGAGAAATGTCTATTTAGGTCTTCTGCCCGTTTTTGGATTGGGTTTTTTGATATTGAGCTGCATGAGCTGCTTGTAAATTTTGGAGATTAATCCTTTGTCAGTTGCTTCATTTGCAAATATTTTCTCCCATTTTGAGGGTTGTCTTTTCATCTTGTTTATGGTTTCCTTTGCTGTGCAAAAGCTTTTAAGTTTCATTAGGTCCCATTTGTTTATTTGTGTTTTTATTTCCATTTCTCTAGGAGCTGGGTCAAAAAGGATCTTGCTGTGATTTATGTCATAGAGTGTTCTTCCTATGTTTTCCTCTAAGAGTTTGATGGCGTCTGGCCTTACATTTAGGTCTTTAATCCATTTTGAGTTTATTTTTGTGTATGGTGTTAGGGAGTGTTCTCATTTCATTCTTTTACATGTAGCTGTCCAGTTTTCGCAGGACCACTTATTGAAGAGGCTGTCTTTTCTCCATTGTATATTCTTGCCTCCTTTGTCAAAAACAAGGTGACCATATTGCGTGGGTTTATCTCTGGGCTTTCTATCCTGTTCCATTGATCTATGTTTCTGTTTTTGTGCCAGTACCAAACTGTCTTGATTACTGTAGCTTTGTAGTATAGTGTGAAGTCAGGGAGCTTGATTCCTCCAGCTCCGTTCTTCTTTCTCAAGATTGCTTTGGCTATTCGGGGTCTTTTGTGTTTCCATACAAATTGTGAAATTTTTTGTTCTAGTTCTGTGAAAAATGCCAGTGGTAGTTTGATAGGGATTGCATTGAATCTGTAGATTGCTTTGGGTAGTAGAGTCATTTTCACAATGTTGATTCTTCCAATCCAAGAACATGGTATATCTCTCCATCTATTTGTATCATCTTTAATTTCTTTCATCAGTGTCTTACAGTTTTCTGCATACAGGTCTTTTGTCTCCTTAGGTAGGTTTATTCCTAGGTATTTTATTCTTTTTGTTGCAATGGTAAATGGGAGTGTTTTCTTAATTTCACTTTCAGATTTTTCATCATTAGTGTACAGGAATGCAAGAGATTTCTGTGCATTAATTTTGTATCCTGTTACTTTACCAAATTCATTGATTAGCTCTAGTAGTTTTCTGGTAGCATCTTTAGGATTCTGTATGTATAGTATCATGTCATCTGCAAACAGTGACAGTTTTACTTCTTCTTTCCCAATTTGGATTCCTTTTATTTCTTTTTCTTCTCTGATTGCTGTGGCTAAAACTTCCAAAACTGTTGAATAATAGTGGTGAGAGTGGGCAACCTTGTCTTGTTCCTGATCTTACTGGAAATGGTTTCAGTTTTTCACCATTGGGGATGATGTTGGCTGTGGGTTTGTCATATATGGCCTTTATTATGTTGAGGTAAGTTCCCTCTATGCCTACTTTCTGGAGGGTTTTTATCATAAATCGGTGTTGAATTTTGTCGAAAGCTGTTTCTGCATCTATTGAGATGATCATATGGTTTTTATCCTTCAATTTGTTAATATGGTGTATCACATTGATTGATTTGTGTATATTGAAGGATTCTTGCATTCCTGGGATAACCCCCACTTGATCATGGTGGATGATCCTTTTAATATGCTGTTGGATTCTGTTTGCTAGTATTTTGTTGAGGATTTTTGCATCTATGTTAATCCGTGATATTGGCCTGTAGCTTTCTTTCTTTGAGGACCACTATTTTAAAGAAATGAGGTTGTTGAGTGTTACGCCTACTTTTAAGTGTTTTCTTCTTGGTTAGATTATTAATAAGCTGCCATTTCCTCTGCTCTTGTATCACATCTAATAACTTTTCTTTTTCTCTTAGTGGTTTTGTGTTTTGTTCTCCACGGCTTGTGAAACCAAAGTTGTTAGGAATTACTGTTGATGGTAAATCAGAATCCAGGAGGATCAGGGTGAGGACCTCAGCTGGTTGGGCATTCACACTTCCGCAGCGCTTCTGGACTTGGAGCTCTGTCCTGAAAGGTTGATTACTGAGAGGTCACTGACTCATGGTATGTTAGGTCCTACCTGGTACCTTCACCTTCCCTTAGAGGTGAGTAAACTGAGCCCTAAGTGAGTATCCTGGGAATCACCCCGGCTTACACACACTAAATAGTAACAGAACCCTGGGTTTAAGTCTCAGACTCTTGTCTCCAAGCTCAGTGCTTATCTACTGTAACTACGACCTTAACTCCAGGTAATTAAGAGCATTGTCATCAGTTTTGATAAATAAAAAAGTCTGTGTTCTTTCTTGAAGGGACTCATATTACTCACCCTCTTACATATGCTAGAAAGCAGAGAATCATCCTAGACTTTTCTGCACTCTCCATTCCAAGAGTTACTGAAACCTTGTTTGGTTTAAATCTCACTGGAATCTTCCCTCCTCTCCATCTCTGTTACATAGGCCCAGTCCATGCCTTGTCATCTTTTGTCTTTTTTCTCTCTTTGTTCTGCACCCTGCTTCTGGAGCCATTGTCCTCAAAAGCACCATCCATTCAGCCAGTATAAACAGTCAATAAATGGAGAAAATGTGGGAGAAGGAGGGAGATGGAGAGACTCTGAACAGACATAGGCTGAGGACGCCTGGAGGGCAGAGAATGAGTTCCAATGGGTAGAAAAATAGAAATACCCAAATACAGGTAGAAAGTAATTGAACTGTGTATATAGAGGTATCAGAGGAAATGATTCGTGTGTCCCAGCCAACCGGAACTTTGTGGTAAATGTGGGGTAAGACACCATGAAAACCCCGGATGCATAGTGGCACGTAACATTGACCTCTTGCTTATCAAATACAGTACTTAGAGATTAAAGTTACTGCTGTTCAGGCTCTGATTAGAATCCTATTTCCAGTACAGGGTAATGCTAAATAAAAAGTGTAGACAGGCCTGAAGAATGTGAGCTCTAGTAACTAAATTGAAAAGTAGAATAAGAACACCCATTGGTAAAGACTTAAGGAAACGGAATTACTGACTTGAAAAGGAAATGTTAAGGGGTGACTTATATGTGACTTAAATATATAAACTTTGTTATTCTGAGGGTGATGCCAAAATAAATTCTATATATTCCCCAGACAGTAAAGGATTATGGTATAAGCAGTGTTTTGAATTTAAATATTTTTATTTTTATCGGCCTAACACATGTACTATATAAAACCAATTAGTACTGTAAGTCTGTAATGAAAACTAATGGTATCAGGTACTCTGTTTATCCTTAAAATGTGGAAATTCATGTTCTGGGAATTTTTTTTACTTTCGGTATTATTTCTTGGATAGTTTCTCTCTTTTTGTCTTTTATTTCTTTTTAGAACTCTTGCTAGTTTCCTGTTGGACTTGCTGGGGTAATTATCCTATTTTCATCTGTTTTTTTTTCCTATTGTCCATCTCTTTGGCTCCACACCCCCCTCCACCCCGTTTCATAGTAGTTTTTTCTTAGCTATCTGAGGATATTCATTTTTTCCTTTTGCTTTCTTCATTGCTTCTGCTGCTACTTGCGTCCTTTTTTACGTTTGTTTGTCTTGGTCTCTGTCCTTCGTGTTGGAGGCTTTCCTCAGATGCCTATTGGTCATAAATTCCTTGTACATGGATGGGACCCAAATGCTTTTTTATAAGGTGATCTATCTTACCTCAGTGGAGTTCTCCAGGTGTCAGTGTACATAATTCTCTTATATAAAGTTCTCCACATTTAACTAGCAAACCCAGAAAGCTATTTGAATTAAGAATAAGAAAAACTTAAATTCTAGGGATATTAGATATTGCATTGAATTATTATGGAAGGCTTTATAACTTCTGAAAGCTTATTGTTTTGGTTTTTAAATATTAATGTTATCTGTTTGCAGTGTGTTTAGTGTGGGAGATTTTGTTGGGGGAATCAGGAGCAGGGTCCTCGTCTTTTTGTGGGTGAGGAGGGTGTTGTTTGCAGGAACATTACAATTCTACTTTCCCAAAGTCCACTGTAATTCAGTAGTAAAATTGGGTTTACACTAACAAATTACAACACACACTTCTTCTTCTGGTAGAATTGCTAGCCACTTATGTGGTTCAGAACTCCTCCTAAGTGATACTTTATTACTATGATCCTTAATTAGGATAAAATAATGTTTTTTTTTCATTCTTAAATACTTAGTTGTTGAGAAATTATTTCATGTAAAAATAATTTAAATATTTTAAACCACTGTAAAAAAAAAATAGGCAGACATCACAAAGAAAGTTCAGTGTTTTAATAGAAAGAGCAGTGATAGATATTTTCTCAAAATCATTTTACTAATAGTTGCTAAGGGTCTTGTAAAGTGAGAAAAAATGCATTTAGCCTTACAGTTTAAATTAATAAAATGCACCAGTTTATTTCAGAACTATCAAAGCTAATAAAATATAAAAGCGTGGACATTAATTTTCATTAGTATGAGTGGGTTTAAGTGTGGGTAGTTCTTTTATTATGTTAAAACAAACTATGGTAGGCTATAAAGAGTCCCTTTGCTTATCTCTTGGTTTAATTTAAAAGTAAAACATATATTATTCTAATTATTTGCATTAGTGTTGAATGTTACGTTCATAAATTCATGACTCTCATTCTTAATTTTAAGAACATTTGATTACTTTATACCCTATGGCTACAGTATGGAAAGAAATCTGGCCTGGGAACCAAGAGAACTGTTCTCCAAGTTGAGTTTGACTACTTATTTAGCTGTGTGACCTTATGCAAGTTACTTAACTTCTCTGCTTTAAAGTTTTCTCAGCTGTGAAATGAGAGCCCTTGGGTTTCCTCTATTTGTAATACTCCCTTATTATATGACAAATTATGTTATTATAGGTCTTTCTTATTAAATTAATGTATAATCGACTAATGCAAACAACATTTTTTATATACATACACACACACGTACATATATATGTATGTATGTGTATCATGGTGAAAAATTCGGACATTATCAAAGTCTGTAAAACAGTAAATGAAAGTCTGCTCCCACCCCCACTCAAAACAAAACAGATTAAAAGTCTACAGTGACAGAGCTAATAATTGCTAACAGTCTCTGTACGTTATTGAAGAAATTTTTCATGTGTTTGTCAGTGTATATACATATAAATCATAATACAGGTACTATTTAGTACCTTACTTTTTTCCCCATTATATCTTGGAAATGATCTAATGTAAACATATTCCTGTACATATTTATTTTTAGTGACTATCTGGTAGCTATAATTTATAATTTAATAAGAAATTTAATTTTTAATTCTTTACCTCTTTTCTTAAATCTTAATTTCCCCACTGCATGTTTGAATTGTAATAGCAGAATCATTTTTAAAAACCTGTATATAGAAAAATGTCTGGAGATAGGAACCAAGATGGCGGAGTAGAAGGACGTGCTCTCACTCCCTCTTGCGAGAACACCAGAATCACAAGTAGCTGCTGGACAGTCATTGACAGGAAGACACTGGAACTCACCAAAAAAGGTACCCCACATCCAAAGACAAAGGAGAAGCCACAATGAGATGGTAGGAGGGGCGCAATCACAGTAACATCAAATCCCGTAACTGCTGGGTGAGTGACTCACAGACTGGAGAACACTTATACCACAGAAGTCCACCCACTGGAGTGAAGGTTCTGAGCCCCACGCAGGCTTCCCAACCTGGGGATACGACAACGGGAGGAGGAATTCCTAGAGAATCAGACTTTGAAGGCTACTGGGATTTGATTGCAGGACTTCAACAGAACTGGGGGAAACAGAGACTCCACTCTTAGAGGGCACACACAAAAGTAGTGTGTGCATCGGGACCCAGGGGAAGGAGCAGTGACCCCATAGGAGACTAAACCAGACCTACCTGCTAGTGTTGGAGGGTCTCCTGCAGAGGCAGGGGGCAGCTGTGGCTCACCGTGGGGACAAGGACACTGGCAGCAGAAGTTCTGGGAAGTACTCCTTGGAATGAGCCCTCCCAGAGTCCGCCATTAGCCCAACCGAAGAGCCCAGGTAGGCACCAGTGTTGGGTTGCCTCAGGCCAAACAACCAACAGGGCAGGAACCCAACCCCACCTATCAGCAGTCAAGTGGATTAAAGTTTTACTGAGCTCTGCCCACCACAGCAACAGCCAGCTCTACCCACCACCAGTCCCTCCCATCAGGAAACTTGCATAAGCCTCTTAGATAGCCTCATCCACCAGAGGGCAGACAGCAGAAGCAAGAAGAACTACAATCCTGCAGCCTGTGTGCGGGGGTGAACCCCACACATTCACAGAAAGATAGACAAGATGAAAAGGCAGAGGGCTATGTAACAGATGAAGGAACAAGATAAAACCCCAGAAAAACAACTAAATGAAGTGAAGATAGGAAACCTTCCAGAAAAAGAATTCAGAATAGTGATAGTGAAGATGATCCAGGACCTCAGAAAAAGAATGGAGGCAGAGATCGAGAAGATGCCAGAAATATTTAACAAAGACCTAGAAGAATTAAAGAACAAACAAACAGAGATGAACAATACAATAATTGAAATGAAAACTACACTAGAAGGAATCAATAGCAGAATAACTGAGGCAGAAGAACGGATAAGTGACCTGGAAGACAGAATGGTGGAATTCACTGCTGTGGAACAGAATAAAGAAAAAAGAATGAAAAGAAATGAAGACAGCCTAAGAGACCTCTGGGACAACATTAAATGCAACAACATTCACATTATAGGGGCCCCAGAAAGAGAAGAGAGAGAGAAAGGACCAGAGAAAATAATTGAAGAGATCATAGTCGAAAACTTCCCTAACATGGGAAAGGAAATAGCCACCCAAGTCCAGGAAGCGCAGAGAGTCCCATACAGGATAAACCCAAAGAGAAACATGCCGAGACACACAGTAATCAAATTGGCAAAAATTAAAGACAAAGAAAAATTATTGAAAGCAGCAAGGGAAAAACGACAAATAACATACAAGGGAACTCCCATAAGGTTAACAGCTGATTTCTCAGCAGAAACGCTACAAGCCGGAAGGGAGTGGCATGATATACTTAAAGTGATGAAAGGGAAGAACCTACAACCAAGATTACTCTACCCAGCAAGGATCTCCTTCAGATTCGATGGAGAAATCAAAAGCTTTACAGACAAGCAAAAGCTAAGAGAATTCAGCACCACCAAACCAGCTCTACAACAAATGCTAAAGGAACTTCTCTAAGTGGGAAACACAAGAGAAGAAAAGAACCTACAAAAACAAACCCAAAACAATTAAGAAAATGGTAATAACATACATATCGATCATTACCTTAAACTTGAATGGATTAAATGCTCCAACCAAAAGACACAAGTTCGCTGAATGGATACAAAAACAAGACCCATATATATGCTGTCTACAAGAGACCCACTTCAGACCTAGGGACACATTCAGACTGAAAGTGAGGGGATGGAAAAAGATATTCCATGCAAATGGAAATCAAAAGAAAGCTGGAGTAGCAATACTCATATCAGATAAAATAGACTTTAAAATAAAGAATGTTACAAGAGACAAGGAAGGACACTACATAATGATCAAGGGATCAATCCAAGAAGAAGATATAACAATTATAAATAGATATGCTCCCAATATAGGAGCACCCCAATACATAAGGCAACTCCTAACAGCTATAAGAGGGGAAATCGACAGTAACCCAGTAATAGTGGGGGACTTTAACACCTCACTTACACCAATGGACAGATCATCCAAAATGAAAATAAATAAGGAAACACAAGCTTTAAATGACACAACAGAGCAGATAGATTTAATTGATATTTATAGGACATTCCATCCCAAAACAGCAGATTACACTTTCTTCTCAAGTGCGCACAGAACATTCTCCAGGATAGATCACATCCTGGGTCACAAATCAAGCCTCAGTAAATTTAAGAAAAATGAAATCATATCAAGCATCTTTTCTGACCACAACACTATGAGATTAAAAATGAATTACAGGGAAAAAATACATAAAAAACACAAACACATGGAGGCTAAACAATACGTTACTAAATAACCAAGAGATCACTGAAGAAATCAAAGAGGAAATCAAAAAATACCTAGAGACAAATGACAATGAAAACACAATGATCCAAAACCTATGGGATGCAGCAAAAGCAGTTCTAAGAGGGAAGTTTATAGCTATACAAGCCTACCTCAAGAAACAAGAAAAATCTCAAACAATCTAACCTTACACCTAAAGGAACTAGAGAAAGAAGAACAAACAAAACCCAAAGTTAGCAGAAGGA
Organism: Eubalaena glacialis; assembly: GCF_028564815.1. Classification (NCBI taxonomy): domain Eukaryota; kingdom Metazoa; phylum Chordata; class Mammalia; order Artiodactyla; family Balaenidae; genus Eubalaena; species Eubalaena glacialis. The sequence continues at coordinate 92,323,734 of NC_083728.1, read as the reverse complement.
AAGAAATCATAGAGATCAGAGCAAAAATAAATGAAATAGAAACAAAAGAAAACAATAGCAAAGATGATTAAAACTAAAAGCTGGTTCTTTGAGAAGATAAACAAAATTGATAAACCATTAGCCAGACTCATCAAGTAAAAGAGGGAGAGGACTCAAATCAATAAAATTAGAAATGAAAAAGGAGAAGTTACAACAGACACCACAGAAATACAAAGCATCCTTAGAGACTACTAGAAGCAACTCTATGCCAATAAAATGGACAACCTGGAAGAAATGGACGAATTCTTAGAAAGGTGTAACCTTCCAAGACTGAACCAGGAAGAAACAGAAAATATGAACAGACCAATCACAAGTAATGAAATTGAAACTGTGATTAGAAATCTTCCAACAAACACAAGTCCAGGACCAGATGGCTTCACAGGTGAATTCTGTCAAACATTTAGAGAAGAGCTAACACCCATCCTTCTCAAACTCTTCCAAAAAATTGCAGAGGAAGGAACACTCCCAAACTCATTCTATGAGGCCACTATCACCCTGATACCAAAACCAGACAAATATACTACAAAAAAAGAAAATTACAGACCAATATCACTGATGAGCATAGATGCAAAAATCCTCAACAAAATACTAGCAAACAGAATCCAACAACACATTAAATGTATCATACACCACGATCAAGTGGGATTTATCCCAGCGATGCAAGGATTCTTCAATATACGCAAATCAATCAATGTAATCTACCATATTAACAAATTGAAGAATAAAAACGATATGATCATCTCAATAGATGCAGAAAAAGCTTTTGACAAAATTCAACACCGATTTATGATAAAAACTCTCCAGAAAGTGGGCATAGAGGGAACCTACCTCAACATAATAAAGGCCATATACGACAAACCCACAGTAAACATCGTTCTCAACGGTGAAAAACTGGAAGCATTTCCTCTAAGATCAGGAATGAGACAAGGATGTCCACTCTCGCTACTATTATTCAACATAGTTTTGGAAGTCCTAGCCATGACAATCAGAGAAGAAAAAGAAATAAAAGGAATACAAATTGGAAAAGAAGAAGTAAAACTGTCACTGTTTGCAGATGACATGATACTATACATAGAGAATCCTAAAGATGCCACCAGAAAACTACTAGAGCTAATCAATGAATTTGGTAAAGTTGCAGGATACAAAATTAATGCACAGAAATCTCTTGCATTCCTATACACTAATGATGAAATATCTGAAAGAGAAATTCAGGAAACACTCCCATTTACCATTGCAACAAAAAGAATAAAATACCTAGGAATAAACCTACCTAGGGAGACAAGAGACCTGTATGCAGAAAACTATAAGACACTGATAAAAGAAATTAAAGATGATACCAACAGATGGAGAGATATACCATGTTCTTGGATTGGAAGAATCAACATTATGAAAATGACTCTACTACCCAAAGCAATCTACAGATTCAATGCAATCCCTATCAAATTACCAGTGGCATTTTTTACGGAAGTAGAACAAAAAAATCTTAGAATTTGTATGGAGTCACAAAAGACCCCGAATAGCCAAAGCAGTCTTGAGGGAAAAAAATGGAGCTGGAGGAATCAGACTCCCTGACTTCAAACTATACTACAAAGCTACAGTAATCAAGACAATATGGTACTGGCACAAAAACAGAAACATAGATCAGTGGAACAGGAGAGAAAGCCCAGAGATAAACCCACGCACCTATGGTCAACTAATCTATGACAAAGGAGGCAAGGATATACAATGGCGAAAAGACAGTCTCTTCAATAAGTGGTGCTGGGAAAACTGGACAGCTACATGTAAAAGAATTAAATTAGAACACTCCCTCACACCATACACAAAAATAAACTCAAAATGGATTAGAGACCTAAATGTAAGACCGAACACTATAAAACTCTTAGAGGAAAACATAGGAAGAACACTCTTTGACATAAATCACAGCAAGATCTTTTTTGATCCACCTCCTAGAGTAATGGAAATAAAAACAAAAATAAACAAATGGGACCTAATGAAACTTCAAAGCTTTTGCACAGCAAAGGAAACCATAAACAAGACGAAAAGACAACCCTCAGAATGGGAGAAAATATTTGCAAACGAGTAAACGGACAAAGGATTATTCTCCAAAATATATAAACAGCTCATGCAGCTCAATATTAAAAAATCAACCCAATCCAAAAATGGGCAGAAGACCTGAATAGACATTTCTCCGAAGAAGACATACAGATGGCCAAAAAGCACATGAAAAGCTGCTCAACATCACTGATTATTAGAGAAATGCAAATCAAAGCTACAATGAGGTATCACCTCACACCAGTTAGAATGGGCATCAACAGAAAATCTACAAACAATAAATGCTGGAGAGGGTGTGGAGAAAAGCGAACCCTCTTGCCCTGTTGGTGGGAATGTAAATTGATATAGCCACTATGGAGAACAGTATGGATGTTCCTTAAAAACCTAAAAATAGAGCTACCATATGACCCAGCAATCCCACTACTGGGCATATGTGCAGAGAAAACCATATTTCAAAAAGACACATGCACCCCAATGTTCATTGCAGCACTGTTTACAATAGGCAGGTCAGGGAAGCAACCTAAATGCCCATTGACAGACGAATGGATAGAGAAGATGTGGTACATATATACAATGGAATATTACTCAGCCATAAAAAGCAACGAAAGTGGGTCATTTGTTGAGACGTGGATGGATCTAGAGACTGTCATACAGAGTGAAGTAAGTCAGAAAGAGAAAAACAAATATTGTATATTAACGCATATACTTGGAACCTAGAAAAATGGTACAGATGAACCGGTTTGCAGGGCAGAAATTGAGGCACAGATGTAGAGAACAAATGTATGGACACCAAGCGCGGAGAGTGGTGGGGGGTGGAGGTGGTGGTGTGATGAATTGGGTGATTGGGATTGACATGTATACACTGATGTACATAAAATTGATTACTAATAAAAAGAATGAAAGTAAATAAAGCATATGTTAACAGTGCCTATGTTGGGTGCTAAATTTGAAGCATTTTTTTCCTTTATGCTTTTCTGTATATTTCATATTTTTAACAATTGACATTTTATTGGGGGGAAAATGTATTTTAATAAAAAGTACCATGCTATTATGAAGTAATTATCAATCAGTAGTTGTTTAATTGAATTATAAAACCATATTCTTTATTGACTATTAAATAGCACCTCATTAGAATATTTTATAGTCATTCTTCCTATTTTTATTTTTTAATTGAAGTATAACTTACATATAATAAAATGCATAGATTTTAACTGTACATTTTGATGAGTTTTTTACCCACTGCACTTAAAATATAAAACATTCCAACAATCCTATAAAAGTCCCTTGAATCCCTTTAAAATCAACCCCTCTCCTCCATCCAGGCAATCACTGGTCTGGCATCTATCACTATGGATTAGTTTTTTTCTGTTTTGAGCATCATTTGAATGAAATCCCACTCTCTGTACTCTTTTGTGTCTGACTATTCTGTTATACATCATATCTTTATGTATCTTCATCACTATTTTAAAACACCTTTTTCTCAAATGTTCAAGTAACTGGGCTGAAGTTGCAGAGCTAGGAAGTGTTGGAACCAGGGCTTGCTCTCAGGTTTGTGTGACCCCAGAGCTCTTTTCTCTGACCCTATGCTTGTGACTTTCCTAGGCTTGTGATAGGAAATAAAGTTGGAAAGGAGGATGGTGTCAGTTGTGAAGTACCTTGAATGTTATGCTAAGGAATGTGCATTTTATTCCTTATAATGAGTTCTCCACTACAGTACCATGATGCTTTGGGATTGTGAAGTACAACAAACTACATTCATTTAATATATTTTATATATATATAAAATTCCAGTTTTCCTTCAGTAAGGATTCATCGAGTCACTACTGTTCTAAGTAGCTTGCTGACCCCAAGCCCTGGCTGTGGGGTGACCTGGTGACCTGTTGAGTCAGGGAACTTGATTTTAGATGTTGGCATTTTTGTTTCCCCCTTGAGCAGATTAGTTTCTCCAGGGAAGATTCTATTTGTCGCCTGCCTGTAGGGTGATAGCCTGGCTGCAGCATTCAGGAAGGTGAGTTGGGGCAGATATGCATAAAATCAAATCATCTCCCTGATTTCAGGAAGGTACTCGGCTGTGTCTGTCCCAGAGTCTGAGTCCACGTACCCTTGTGTTACCCTCTCCAGAGAATAAACCTCCAGTGCTTGCCCAGAATGGCAGAGGGTGGCACCTGGTTATGCATAGTGGGAAAGAGCATCGAGATACTGGTTGTTTTTAACTACCTTTCATGTAATCTTCCTTGCCTAGCTCCTTTTCACTCCTTTATGGGGTAGCTCAGGCTACCCAAAATCCTTTGGGGATTTTACATTATAAATCATCATCTCTGCTGTTAGTTTCCCTTTTGCCAATTTTGGATTCAGGCTTCTTGCATCATCTATAGCATTTCCCACTGCTATAACATTTTCCAGCTGTCCAAATTTTGTATTCTCTCCTGTGTTCCCTTTACTTCTAGAAGAAAATCCTTTTACTGTCATTTCATGAAGTTTCAGAGGAGAGTTAACTATGTACTTTCAATCGGCCATCTTTACCTTGGAAATCCCTTTTAAAAAACATCAGTCTAGGAACAGATCTTTTTTCATTAATTTTTTAATTAATGTTTCCTTCTGTTAATTCTGAGGCAGGTTCAGAAATACTGAATTTTTGTTTTTTCCAAAAATCAATGTAATTTTGACTCCAAGCACCTTCCTGTTGCCCTGTCAGCAAGTTATCTTTATTCATTCTTAAGGTACATGCCCCCTTACCTGGAAAGGAAGATGGTGTTGGACTGTGAAGTACTTTGGATGGCATGCTAAAGAATTTCTGCTTTATTCCTTTTATGTGGCAATCAACTAAGTCCCCATGGTCCCCTCATATCTGCCAGCCCAGCTACTTCTGTGCTAGGCTGAGGACACAGGATTTTAAGACACTTCTCACCCCAGAATGTGATGAACTTGGAGGAGGGCAAAAAGGCTAATTCGAGCCCTGATCGAGAGGAAATTACTTTGGTGGCTGGATAATGTTTTAAGGAACACAAGACGGGGGAAAAAAGAGAGACCCAGAGTGCATTATCCTGCTGGCATGATTTTATGGTTGTGGGAACCAAGAGACAGAAGGGATTCCTCTAGAGGTGTTTTTGCTGGATTCTTTTTCCTGTTTCTGTCCTGTCTCCCAAATTGGTATCATCTCCCTCTGCCTTTTCAACCTGGTCGCTAACTGGTGTGTCTCAGCTTGTAAGAAATGGCTCTGGGTTTGTTGTTTGTGAGTTGAATACTCCCCACCACCATTAGGGGGACAAGAAGACCCAAGGGAGATGTTTTTCAGTAGGTCCTTTCTCTTTGTTCAAGTCACCTACTTCCCAGGTTGGTAAGCATCTTTCCACAAGTTAGGGCCTGTGTGGGAGGGGGCCGCTAGGGCATCCTGTTACTTATACTTACCAAGAAGTTGGAGCTTGGCTATGAAGACCTTCTCCAGTTGGTGTTTCATCTTTAGAAATTGTTTCCAAGACTTGATATATACATGATTTAAAACATTATTTGAGTGTTTGTATGGAATGTTAATGGGAAAGTGAAAGAGGAATTTTGGGCCTTTGCCCTTGCCGCCTGCAATGCTCAGAAGAGGGCTTCTTGTGGGAGTTTTAGGCTGGACAAGCTGAGTTTTTGCTGGCTTTGGAGCATCCACGTGAGAGGTCCCCGGGGTCTAGAGACTGTGGGCTGGAGCTCAGCAGAGACTGATTTACTTGCCTGGCTCCCTACCTTGGACGGCAGGCTCATTTAGAGCAGGGCCGCATCTCATTTGTTGTTGAACTCCTGAGAACTGGCATAGTTCATGGCATGTAATAGGTGCTCAATAAATTATTGTAGGCTGATTGATTAAATGAGGCCGTTACCATCACGGTGATCATCCACACCAAGATGAGTCCTGGGAATGCGCTAGGTTCCAAAGAATTATTGCATACGTCTCCATCACAGGACTCATCAGCTCTGTGCGCACAGTGTCCAGACGAATGAATGCAGAGCGGCCACTCTAGGATGATCCGCTGCAGCTACAGCTCAGCTCAGTGTCAGTAGGTAGTAGCTGGCTGGAGAGCACACACCTTATCTGATGGGGGCAGTTGCTGCTCAGCTGTAGCCAGTAGATATGATGACAAACCTCCCAATTTTTCAGAAGGCAACATGAACTATTCTGATTTTTAAATTTAAATTTGTAGTGTTTTGAGGAACAAATAAAACACACATATAGGTCAGATTTGGTCTGTAGGCTTTCACATTGCGCTCTCCAGAAAACCAAACAAGAAGAGGGCAGGGCGCCAGGAACCCTTAAGGGGCAGGCGGAAGGAAAGGAATTCCCAGCAAGCTTGAGAAAGGGCAATTAAAGAGCTAGAGGAGAGCAGTGAACTTGAATCTTAAGAAGGGAAGACTCTCAAGAAATCTGGGCAAGGTTGATGGATATCTGCAATGATATATGCTATGGAGAAGTCAAGTAATTAGAGAACACAGTGAATCATTCATGAATGCAGGGAGAATGCATATTAATATTATGCAGCTATTTTTGGTCTGCATAAATATGGTCCAGACTGTGACTTAGGTATCAATTTGACCAAAGTAGTTTTTAAAGTGATTTCCTTAAAGCTTTAACAAAAAATGAGTCCAAGTTCATATAAATTGACATTTTGAAAACCATTATTCATGTATCCATAATACAATACTTTAATGGAGTATTTAAAATATTTCAAGCAATTTACATGAAACTGTCAAAGGAATCATTCTTTTTATATCTTCACCATGGTAGGATGGGCCTTCATCTTGTCTGTCTGGGTAAAGTTATGACAGTAGATCCTATTCCGGGAGGTTTTATTTTATTGGAGGGAAGCCCAGTTAAAATCTCAGTATTAATTTTCTGTCATGTTATCTACCAAAGAACAGATTTCCAAAGTCTCTCAAATATTTGACACAATCATTTCCATTTGTTGAACTTCATCAGTGTTCTTCAAGTGATATATGCATTTTAAATCAAAATTGAACAAGGTACATCCTTGAATATAACAAAGTGTATCCTGTCTAAGGTATTGGACTAATAGAAGATGTTTTCATTTTTATTTGTTGAAATAGAAAGTTTATAATTAATTATAAATTACTCTAATGAGTGCTTTGTGCAAGTTGGAAATGGTCTCACGGAACAAACAAAACCCGTTTACTGAGTTGCCTCCATGTACTGTCATATGCTCAAAGCCATGCAGGTTGATTTGTTATCATAATGCTAAAGAGGGTGTAGTCTAAGCCACACACTGATGATTCTCTGTACTTCCTTACCTCCATGTCTTTTTCTGATGTGTTGCCCTCTGCCTGGAATGTGCCATCCATTTCCAGTCTCCTGTCCTAATCTTTTTTGTGAATTCCTACTTATGCAGCAGGGACAGTTTAAAATGTCAGTTACTCTAGAGCTATCCTTAACACCTCCTTATCATTATTCCCATAACACTTTGTGTAAACTATTTCTGCATCTAGGCATGTATCTGACATGGGGGTACTTTTCAACAAATGATTGTTGACTTGGATTGAATCCATTTATTACGACAGGTATCACTCCAGTGCATGACTCAGGCAAATAAACCATTAACCTAATGTGTTATTAAATATTTAGCTTAACAGTGTGATGAACTAAATGATCTCACATATTATTATTATGTAATTCAAACAAAGGAACAAAAATAAGAATTTTCAAGGGAAGAAGGGCTAGGTATATGTTTAAGCCTTCATAAACTAATTAACCCAAAAATCCAGCCCTATTTTATTTTAAGATGGTTCACATTGATTTAAACATTTAATTGTTGGTTAAGAAGTCAGTGACAAAGCAAACTCTAGAATTTTCATTCAGAATGATAGAGATTTCTCTGATAATCTGCAATATATTTCTATTATGTCATAGCTTGATATTACATAGTTTAGATATGCCACAAGTAAACTCATCATTCAGAAATCTAATGATTGTGAAGGTCTCACATAAGACAACTTAGAACATTATTTTTCTCCCAATACCGGTGTTGGAAAGGTGATCCAATATATCAAAATGATCCTTTTTAACCTCTGCTTTATGTAGAGGTCATGAACATGACTCATTTTATAGAGACCTGTATAGCCAGCATGGCCCTAGCTCCCATGCTCCAGGGCAGAGCGCTGGGTCTATAAGAGAGAAGGATCAGTGTATAGGGGCTGTGCTGGGAAACATCTTGGAATACCCAGCTCATATTGTTACCCAGCCTGGCATATATATAGTAGGTTAGCATTTAATAAGTGTTTATGCAGTATTGCTTGATTAAAATGGCATTGATATGGTAGTCAATAAAAATATTTGAAATATTTAAGGTTTTAAAGTAAAAGATATTTTTTTATTTTTTATTTTATTTTATTTTTAAAAAATTTTTATTTATTTATTTATTTATGGCTGTGTTGGGGCTTCATTTCTGTGCGAGGGCTTTCTCTAGTTGTGGCAAGTGGGGGGCCACTCTTCATCGCGGTGCGCGGGCCTCTCACTATCGTGCTCTCTAGTTGCGGAGCACAGGCTCCAGACACGCAGGCTCAGTAATTGTGGCTCACGGGCCTAGTTGCTCCGCGGCATGTGGGATCTTCCCAGACCAGGGCTCGAACCCATGTCCCCTGCATTGGCAGGCAGATTCTCAACCACTGCGCCACCAGGGAAGCCCAGTAAAAGATATTTTAATTTATAAAAACACCTTGCAGTAGCTATTGGCAATGTGAAATTGTTTCTCTTTAAACCTCTCTTAGAAATGACGTGGTAGGCTTAGTTTTATTCTTTGTTTATGAGGAGTACCTTCAGAGAAGGCATAGAGCTCTGAAAGGGGCCTCTTTTAAGAGTAAATGGAGAAATGAAGAAAAAACATCAAGGACAAAGGAAAATTTCTAAGGAGAGTAAAAATGGATTTACCCTTGCTTCAGAAGCTTCCCAAAAGGGGGGAGCAAGAAGAAAGGGGGGCAGACCTTGCTGAGGGCATCCTTCATTCCCTCTGTTGCTTGTCTTGTTCCCTGACGCCAAGAGCCTCTCTGGGGGAGATCAACCTTCATGGTAAGTTTGCTGCAGTTGCTGTCATCCCCCCATGCTGGGCAAACCTAGACGTCGTTCCTATTTGTGTTAAAGTTCTCTGCCAAAGCGTGTATGTCTCCAAGCTAACTGAGCTTATGCTTCATTTTTATTTTATTTTTTTAAATTGACAGACTAATGTTTCTACCACTAGCAAGAAAAAAATTGAGATATCACCATAGAGGAATTGTCATTGAGATGGCAGTTGTGATAAGATTTGACCTTTTGAAGAAATAGATCCCATTTCCCTTGGCCTCCTGTTCTACCCTGAGTGTTTAATTTGATCATTATCTGTTGTGATTGTGAGGGTAAAGCCACAAGGCCAGACTCCTACCCTGTAGGCGCAGCCATTTTACTGATGAGATGAGCTCTCCAGTCTGAAAGGAGTCTGGGCAGAAGGGGCCCCAGGCAGGTCAGGTGGGAGGCTACTGCACTTGACTGATACGCTTTCCAGGGGCCACTTCTAATAGTGAGTAATAAAGATGACACATAGTCACATAAAGGCAGGTCTGGAAACATATAAGATGGTCATTTGCTTACTTCTCAGAAAAAGGTTTGGAATGGCATTCAGTGTGTTTCTGTGTTATGCATGTTTATAGACACGGGCAGGAATTATAAGGACTTCATTGTTATAATGTGTTTTAAATTCTATTGATGTTTATTTATATGGTTTGAATTTCATTTTTGGCTTATTCTGTATAAGAGGATGATTTTTTTCAGAACATTTAATAAATATTAGCATCTGTATTACCTCAAAATATTCAATTATTGGTTACCTGATAATAAAAACACCAATAGCAATCTGAGTTTTATAAACTTTTAGTTTTTATCATTAAGATGGGCTTGATTTTATTTTTGAAAAATGATCATTTTTTGAATGAAATAATGCCATTTGCAGCAACATGGATGGACCTAGAGGTAGTCATACTGAGTGAAGTTAAGTCAGACAGAGAAAGAGAAATATCGTATGATATCATTTATATTCGGAATCTAAAAAAAATGGATACAGATGAACTTATTTACAAAACAGAAACAGACTCACAGGCTTAGAGAATGAACTTATGGTTACGGGGGCGGGGAAGCGTGTGTGTGGGGGGAGGGATAGTTAGGGAGTTGGGGATTGACATGTACATATTGCTATATTTAAAATGGATAACCAACAAGGACCTACTGTATAGCACAGGGAACTCTGCTCAATATTCTGTAACAACCTAAATGGAAAAGAATTGGAAAAAGAATAGATACACGTATATGTATAACTGAATCACTTTGCTGTACACCTGAAACTAACACAACATTGTTAATCAACTATACTCCAGTATAAAATAAAAAGTTAAAATCGTTTTTTGCTCATAGATTGTTACTACTAGCCATCTGTGCTGCTGTTCAACTTGTTTAATTCCTTTCTCAACCATAACAATTGTATGGTTTTTATATTTGAATTATTTTCCTCATAAAATTATGTTATCCTTGGCTAAAGGCTTTTCTCTTTAGTAAATGCTTTTGACTATCTGGCCTTTATAGCATCAGTTTCATTTTTAAATGCCTACGGAGACATGCTTGACTGCTTATAAATTTTCTAGTATAGTTCTGTAAGAATTCTTCACTTTCCAAGGACCATATGTATCCATCTTGGTTCGCAACAGTTTGACTGCCAGAATAATTTAAAAGACATTTTTCCTTTGCAACTTAATTTAGAGTAGAGTGCATTTTGTCAGCAAAGGCAGTGCAGAAGATGGCGTGGATCAAACAGCACTGGACCTCGAGCAGCCTCAAAGGCAGGGTGGGGTGTCCAGGGAATGTTGCACTGGGAGTCTGGCTTTTTGAATTTCAGTTTATTTCATGCTTAGGCTACCCATCCAGTGTGGGCAGGCTGGGGAACTACTGTTCAGCACAGTCCTAGGCTGGTGGAGGAGCCACCCTCTCAAATGCCGATACCTGCCGGAGTGGGAAGGCAGTGTGGCCCGTGTATGTGTATACAGCTCACTGGGTCCTAAGCATCTGCCTGGAAGTGAGCCTCCTGACTTCTGCTTGCATTTCATTGGCTGAAGCAAAGTGCCATACCCAATTCAGGGGGCAGGGAAATGCAGACCCACCAGGGCCTGGGGGAACTGGGAATGTTTGCTGGGCAGCAGGATTAAAACCCCACTTTACAGAGGCGAACTTCCAACCAAAGCCAACTTTAGGAGAAAATTTTGATAGGCAACAGATCTTTGCTCAAGATATTTCCACATTGTACAGAATGAGGATGATGGCTGGTGAAAAAGGCATTAGACAGGAAGCAGAGACATGTCATGGGATTGATGAAGGGTTAGAAAAATAGTTGTGGTGCACCAAATAAACAGAATGCCAAAAGGGGCTAGTGTTAACAATCAATTTTAGGCCAACATGACATTGCACATTTGGGGGAAAAAAGATGAATATGGAGTTGTTTCCAGAAAGGTAGGACTGTAGGCTTCTTCATAGCTGTTTGCTTCAAGAACGCTCAGCATCCTTTACTCCTCATCCTACATGGCTTAATTCAAATATTAGTTACTTATTTGCATATGTTTTTTCCCCACTCAAATATGAATTCCTCAGGGACAAGGGGCCATTTTTGTATACTGTGTTCCTAGCAAATGGTTTACAGGCACCGCGAGATTATTGAATGAATGAATTAGAACCATCTGGCAACCCTCTCCCACGGTGCCAGGTACCTGCAGTCCCTTTTGGCTGGCTCAGCATTTCACACACCTACACCAGGGTTGCTGCTGGTGGGAGCGGCTAGGGCAGGATGGCATTTCAGAGCATTCTGGCCTCTGCTCTGTTCATCTTGGTGGGGCCAGTGCAAGTAGGAGGGGTAATAAAGTAGTATTTGGAGAGCTGAAAAGTGAAAGGGAAAAAGTAAATTTGTACCGAATACGTAATTTTTGTTTCGTTTTTGTTTCCTACTTTTGAGTGTATCAAAATGTATTAAAAGGAGGAAAACCTAAATTAATATGATCTAGTCATTTAAAGACTTTATAATTTGTGGTATTCTTGGCTTCACATTCTTTTATTATTACAAAATTACTAAACATAATTAGACATATAATTTAACTTTTAATCCTTGTGATATGGAACAGCAATTCTCCAACTTGAGTGCATCAGGGTCACCTGAAGGGCTTGCTAATACCCAGATTGCAGAGCGCCAGCTCCCAGAGTTTCTGGTCCAGTTAGTCTGGGCTGGAGCCTGAGAATCTGTAGTTCCCAGGAGGTGCTGAGACTGCTGCTCTGGGGACCACAAGCTGATAAGCAGTGATGTTGAGGAAAATGGGAGTTAAAAAAATGCATGCACTTGAGTCTCTGTGATGCTACTTAACAAATGTTTGGCTTTGTGTAAGTTACTCAGCCCCTCTATTTCGGTTTCGTTCTTGTGGAAAATGAAGGTCATAATTGACCTCACAGAGGATCAGATAAGATTGTATAACAGAACCTTTTTTTTTTTTTTAAAGTAAGGCTCTGTGAAAATACCACCTTAGAATATCCTATATATTATGAACCATAGACATTTAATTTGCAGTCAAATGTATACAGGGCACACTCTGCAAGGCAGTAGAGGGTAGGACATAGAAAGAAAAAGAGAACAGCAAAAGTGTGAGCTATCCCAAATGCTAAATATGTGAAGTGGCTGTTAAGAATTCAGAGAAGGAGAGGTTGCAGTGGGCTGTTGCGGATGACCTTTGCCCATAGTTTGCTGTGCAAAGACCATCATTTCACAGGAACACACTGGGTGTTCTTTGCTGTAGAACTGTCTTATCACAGAGGTAATGTCCCGAAACCTAGAAATCTGTAATGTTGGCACATTTTGAGTAAAGTTTATCTTTTCAAGGACTCGATCTCAGGTTACCTACTTCTTAAGAGTTTGGTGAAATTAAGAGTATAAAGTTATTTGTTTTGCCTGCATTTAAAACTCTTCTTAGTAAGATAGTTGTAAATATAAATATCAGAAAGATATATAATGTCATTTTCTTAGCCCGTTCAGGCCGCTGTAACAAAATACTGTGCCCTGTGTGGCTTACAGACAACAGACATTTATTTCTCACGGTTCTGAGGCTGACAAGTCCAAGATCAAGGCACTGGCAGATTCGGTGTCTGGTGAGGGACCCAGTTCTGGTTCATGGGTAGCCACCCTTTCGCCGCTGTGACCTCACATGATGGAGGGTACAAGGGAGTTCTCTGATGTCTCTTTTATAAGGGCACTAAACCTCCACCCTTGTGACCTGTAACGTCCTAAAGCCCCCACCTTCTGATACTGTCACACTGAGGCTTAGATTGCAATGTGTAAATTTTAGGGGGATGCACACATTTAGTCTGTAGCAGTCTACCGAAACTTTTGATTTAGCCAAATGGGGTGGGTGAGGAAAATCCCTGAAAATCTCAGTTTAAAAAATGTAGCTCATAATAGTTGATCAGCACTAGCATTTTTCTTTTATCATGTGTGACCTTGTCCATTCTTAGAGTTTTAGATATTTTTATTATGGTTTAACTCTAACTTTTAAACTTATACTTAATAGTAGGTTTAGAAATTAATATTGAATGCAGAATATTAATGTATTTACTTTAAGTGGTTTAATAGCCTGATATTTAAGTTTAAAGTGATAATTTATCATTAATAATATTGATTTGAGTAGAAAATATGGACTAATTTTATAGGTCAGAGCAATTTATCTGGTAAATGAAAATTATTTTTGACAATAAAATTGAGATTTTAAAACTTATCTTGGGCAAAGACAGTATCTGAGCAGTGGATTGAGCTCTAGACAGTGAAGCGTAACTATATATGCTGGCTACCATTATGATTAATATGTTTATGTAAAAGCTTGACTGCAATTGTAATAGATTTTACTATGTATTTTTCAACCAGTGGATACCAAAAGGCCAGTTACTACCACATGGGTTCTGTTTAGATTCTTGGCATTAAAAGGGGGATCCTCATACCAGAAAAAGATTGGGAATCCCTGACCCAGTCCATGATACTATTCTGGCCCTTCATCTTGACTTGCTGTTTGGATCACCTTGTAACATATGTTTCTTACATATTTCTTAGCCTTTTGGCTAGAACTGTATCTTCTCTAAAGGAAGCAAGGATGGAAAACCAAGAATATTAACTTAGGATGTGAGGATACTTCAATACTCTCTTAAGACTCAGATACACCTCAGCCTTAGACGATGGCTTTTTGCTTCCCTCCTTTCCCTCTGCCTGGCTGTCTCCTCTCAGAACCTTTTCTGAGCATGTCAACCCACATATTCTTGTTGAAGAACGTATTAGAAAGTGTAACCAATTTTTCCCGCTGTCCTCTTTCCTTTTATTCTTTTAAAGATAACTTTTATTTCTAAAGTACCAATGGAAGAATAGATCCAAGAATTTGCCCCCCAAATTCTTAAAACATTTCAGTGTGGGGCAACTATAAACCATGTACTATGTACTATGAATTTCTCACAATTAAATTAGTATAAATTAACATTGAAATAGATCTGTAGAATAGATTAGAGGTCCAAGTATATATAAAGATCTGATATATGATAGAGCTGTAAAAATCAGTTCAGAAAATATGGTTTATTTAATAAATGTCATTGACACAACTGACCATACTTCCAGAAGAAAATAATTTTAGACATCCTTCTCTACTATGTGTAAAAATAAATTTCAGTTACATTATTATTCTAAACATTCCAGATATAGAAGTTGTAGAGGCAGGATATGAACCCAGGTCTGTCTCATGCTTGTGTGCTACATCTTTAATATTGACAGATGTTGTCCTGTTACATTCCCTGAAGGAGAGAGACGGGAGAGAAATGTTTTCTGTTGCTCATCATTTGTTTTTATAAATAATGCTTATAAATTGTCTAAATTGATAAGTGGATCCATGATTATTTTCTTAGAACCATTTCCTAGATGTGAAGTAGTTGAGTCAAAGGATACTCAGATTTTTGAAGGCTTTTGAAATGAATTTCCAAATTGCTCTTCAGAAAGGCCATGCCAATTTAATGATTTGGCTCTTGTGTTATATTCAATATCTTACTATTTTTCTATTCCTAGACCATCATTTGTTATAGAGACGTACTTTTCCCCCATCTTCTTTTTATATTGGGAAGTTTTTAATTAACTTAGGACTTCCTGTGAAATCTGGAGTTAATATTCTTTTATCCTTTTTATCATCTATTGCAGAGTAACATATCAATAAGGTCAGGAAGAAAATATCACTTCTTTGACCCCAAATATCTTCTCTAGCATTAATCAGAGACCTCTGTTATGATTCAGTCACATAGAACAGCAGTAGTAGGGTTTACTTTGCATAGTATCAATATATAAACGGTGTGGTGGCCAGAAGCCCCTCCTCCTCACACGGTCAGTGAATTACATCCCTGGTAGAGCTTGCTGCTACACGATTTCTGTCACTCTCCATTATCTATTCAGTGGAAGTGCAGTATATTTCCGAACTGTATAAAAACATGTGCTGTATTAAGACTTACTCCTATGTTTAGTTATCTTTCATGCATACACTTCTTTTTCATGGAATCTAGAATTTACAGAGTTAATTCTGAAGGCCATGAAGTGTGATTGCTATGAGTTCTGGTCTTCCTGTGTGGATGCATTCTCTTTGTGGAAGCTGCTACAGGGTTGATACAGTATTATTTATTTTTCTTCCATACACTTTTTGTACTTTTTGTATGAAGTAATGACATCTCACCAATTATTTGATGACATAAGAATTCCTTGTGTGTTGCCATTTTACTTAAAAATTTTAAGTAATATATTGTGCTAAATATTATCCCTTGTGCCGAAGGAAAATAAAGTTCTTTTCAGAGCAGGGAGTTTTATGTCTTACAGTATTCAATGTGAAATAGGATGGAGATGTGTCATCAATCACAGTGCATACCAGGCTGAATTTAGAGCGTTTGTGTCCTGTGATGAGAGTTACCGGGTCTCCATGCAGGTAAGAGGGGGTTTTGGTTTTGGTTTTACTTTTTAGCACAGACTTAGACTGTTATAGTATAAATAAGGTGAAAATTATAGGAATTGTTTACATTGACCCTGCAGAGTACCACTGACATCTTCCTGTAAATGGCTTTACTAATGCACATAGAGGCACTGCTCTTTGCTCTTGCCCTTCTTCTTACTGCAAATCATTTAATGTGTAAGCGGAGATCTGAGTCATGACTCATTTTTCTTTGCATAGTCCAGTTCTTTCCTCAAGCCAGATTTAGCCAGAAAGGAAAAAAATCCTATTTTGGTGCATGCAACACTGAAATAAAACAATGCAGCTTCATTTACAGTCTCCTTAAATCTGCATCTAAAAACATATATTTAGATATATGAGGTATATATGTTTATTAAACATTAGCACAATTATCATAATGATATTGATATTTGTAAAGTCAAGGTGAATTTTTAGCTTTACATATATATACATATACATTCATATGTATATATCTCAATATATTTATGTATTTTGTATATCTCAACATATATATGTATATCTTAGTATATCTGCATATATATTGAGGTAACACAAATAACAAATGATCTATCAAGGGGGTTACAAATTTTAGGTATCTTGTGATGTTTAAATAAACTCACAGTATTTCAGTGCCTGGAATTTTTTTAACCTTTACATTTTAGTAATTTGCACTTTCTTCCCTTTTCTCAAGTACTCTTCAGATGAATTAATATACTCAAAATCAAAGTATTACGGCAAAGTGAAAATGATGGGTATTGCACACATTACCAGGGATTGGATCAGAGTAGTCCTGACGACCACTTAAAGCATCTCATCTCCCCTCTACCTTTAAAACCTCCCCTTAGTTATTATTGGATACTTGTCGTTATTCCTTCTCTGATTTTATTGGAATAGTATAAATTGGAATACTTCTTTGCCTGTCTATCATATATTAGTTTGGTTTTTCTCCATCCTTAACACTTGATGGATGACTCCTAAAAGTGGACTTTCAGGACATGTAGAACACAAGTCAGGAATTTTCGTGTGCTGACTATATCCACTTGACAGATGTATTCTGAAACTTTCTTGTAGTCATTAAAATATGAAGTAAAATTTGAAACGCTTTGTGTGATATATTAGTGCTGTGACAAATAATAGTTTAAGAAGGAAAATATTTCTCATGAGAACTCTCATCATATTTCCTTCTATCTTCATGTTTTGGTATTTCTAGGAAATGTTTTCCTCTATTAAAGATAAGTACTTATAATTTTTTTGCAGTACTGCACTGGAGCCTAGTTGAAATGCACATATTAGCTTATTTTAAACCTTCCTTTATCATTTGTGATTGTTAAAAGAAATAAAGGTTAAAATAAATTGTGTAAGTGTTGGGTAAACTCAACCAGCTTTTGATACTTTTTTTTAGCAGGATAGCAAGGAAGAACAACCTATTTAAGGGTCTCACCTACTTTTAAATCACGCACACTAAATTTTCTTTTTTTTATTGGTTTAAAAATCTTTTTCCCTTTTATTCTTTTGCATTTTATTAATATTTATTGTAACGGTAGTTTGCCAGGAGTAGATGTTTTTAGGGGGTACAACCCAGTCAAAAAAAACCACATCTGTGTTTATAATGCAATATTTATTAATATAGGTCATATTACTTTAATATATCAGTACCTGATGCGTATGTGAATTATTTAAAATGAGCATCTGTGTACTATTTTATGGTATTTGAAATAAAATGAATTTTTAATGCTCCTGTGTAATAAGATCTGCCAAGATTATTCCAGTAAAAGTTTTCAAATCCATATGGGGAATCAGCCTCAGTGTTGCTCCCTCACTTTGTAGCAAGCCTAAAGTTGGACTCAACCTTCAGGGACGTTTTCCTACTTTAAAATGGGCTTATTATGTATATATGTGTACACTATTATGTTAATAATTTTTGAGTCAGTTAAACTTCAAGCTCGCTTGCCTGCCTTTTCAGTCTTTTTTTTTTTTTTTTCTGGAATTAAAGCTAACCAAAAATAAAAACAGAAATATCAGTTTAGCTGATCTCACTTTGCCCCTGAATTTAGTAGTTTTATATAACAAACAACCTTAAAGGTTTTCTTAAAGAAAATTTTTCTCAAGGGAATTATTTAGACCTAGAAATGCTGCTTCATGTTATCAATCTTTAAAAAACTCTTACTGTAATCAAGAGCATTAAGTGCTGGTTTCACTGAGGTTTCAGTTTGGCAGAGCTCCTAAACATGAGATCTTGTGCTTTCGGACCCCCTGGTTACTGAAGTCAGGGTCCCAAGCACTCAGCTGATGTCTTTTGAAGGAACACTCACTGAGCAACTCCATCCTCCAGAGGCTGCTAGCTTTTTACCTACCTACGCTCCCCCTACATCGAGGCTGATGTAGTCCGAAAGGAAGGCAGAATTTGCTGCTGTGTTAGTTTGTGGTACCTATTTTTACTTTGGAAGAAATTATTTTCATTTGGGTGGATCACACTGTAGAGAGCTCCTTGCAGTGAAGTGGATTCCGAGCAAGGTTTCTGAGCTGGACTAGCCACAGAGAAGGATCTTACATTGCTCATGGCTGCGAATCATGTTAAGCCATTTATCTTAGCTGTCATGCAGTTTGCTAATTAAGTCATTCTAGGGGTTAAGGGAAGTGGAAGACTTTGAAGTAATCATTACGTTCTCAGAACAAAGCAGCAGCGGTTAGTGCTCTTGCCCAGTCATTTTATTCTGATGTCTCATAAACTCAGAAATGAAAGATAAGTTTGGATCTTGTTGTTGTATTCATCATCTTCCTCACTTTTTCTGAAGATTGTGCAGAAGATATTTAAACAAGAAATGATAAAGTATAGATTTAGGTTATAGTTATTTTAAAATTTTTATCATCAAACTAAAACCTGTTAATTGTAGAACACTTAGAAAATACAGAGAAATATAAAAGAAGGAAATTTAAAAATACCCATGATCCTACCATCTAGAGGTATAATTATTTAATGGATTTCATTCTGGCCCTTTCTATTCATATCTTTTCACAAAATTTAATTATTGCTTTATATTTTATAACAATAGCTGACATTTTCTGAACGCTTATTTCATAGAAGGCGGTGAGCTGAGAGCTTTATGTGTGTTATCTATTTAATGTTCACCACAGACTATGAGACGGTTAGTTTTTAGGAATGAATCTGAGACTTAGAGAGATTTTACTCAATGTCAAAAAATTAGAAATTTGAGATTCCCAGTCTGTACAAGATGGCATAGATCTGTTTCTCCCTCCTCCTCCCCACTAAGTACAACTATAAACCTTAGAACTAGTGCAAGAGGCCAAAAAGGAGAACTCTGAAAGGTGGTAAGAAGCAGGCCAGCTGGTTTGGGACCTCTGGAACAGAGGAACCGTATACTGGTAGGACCTGTTATTCACACATTCCCCAGCCAACACAAGAGCTGGCGAGGCCTGGCGTCTTCTGACTCCCCACACTAGCAACATAAGCAGCTCCAGTAGGCCCTTTCCTTCCCTGGATCAAACAGGAGCAAGCCTGGCATCAGCAGCAAGCGGGATCAGTAGAAGCCCCTCCAACAATTATTGGCCAGGGTATGCACTCTCCTTCCCTGACGGGGCTGAGAGGTACCTGGGCATTTAGTAGTTCCTGCTACAGGGGTCCTGCCACAACAAATGGCCCAGCCAAGTAGCTCCTTTGTCACTGTGGGTCTGAGACTACCCTCCCCTATCCAGAGACACAAGGTAGCCAGGACACAGGTAAGGGGGATTCTGCCACAGTAAGTGCTAGGCCTGGGAATCCTCTTCCAGCCTGTAGGCATTCTCCCTCTTCCTCTGAGAGACAGCAGGCAGCCATACTTGGGGAAACCCCTTCCATCCTCTCAGCACCACTGGGAACCTCACTGGCACCAGATAAATGAAGCAGACCAAAAGAACACTGCAAAGCCTCTGAAAATTAGACTGTCATTGAAGCCACAGGCCATAAAGGTAGACCATGACCTGTATGCTGAGCCTAGACAGGGTGACTGCCTAGAGAGAAGATCAGTAAGGGTATAGAAAGGCTGGACAACACAATCAGCTAATGACCCGATTGGCATTTCTAGAACATGCCACCTAACAGTGACAGAATGCAGACTTCTCAAGAGTTCACAGAACATTTGCCAGGATGGGAGACATCCCAGGTCTTAGAGCAGACCTCAGCACGTTTAAAACAATTGAACTCATGCAGAGTGTGTTCTCTGACCACAGTGGAGCAAAACAAGGACTCAGTAGCAGAAAGACAACAGGAAAACCTCCAGGCAGGTGAAAATGAGACAGCACACTTCTAAGCAATATGTGGATCGAAGACCTCTTAGAGGAAATAATAATACGTAGAATTGAATGGAAATGAAAACAAACATATCAAAATATGTAGGATGCAGCTAATGCAGTCCTGAGAGGGAAATGTATAGCACTAAATTTTACATCAAAAATGAGGAAGGGTCTCAAATCAATAACCTAAGTTCCTACCTCAAGATATTAGAAAAAGAAGAGGAAAAAAACCCCGAAAGCCGCAGAAAGAAGGAACATTAAAGAGCAGAAGTCAATGAAATTGAAAATAGGAAAATAATAGAGAAAATCAGTGAAGCAAGAAGCCAGTTCTTTGTTAAAAAAAAAAAAAAGAAAAGAAAAAAAAATTGATAAACCATTAGCAAGACTGAGAAAGAAAAAAAGAAGACACAAATCACTAATATCAGGAATGAAATGGGATAACACTACAGATCCTGAAGCCATTAAAAGATGTAAAGGACAACTTTATGCTCATACATTTGCCAACTAAGAAGAAATGGACCAATTTGTCAAAAACTACAAACTACCAAAACTCAATCAAGATGAAGTAGATAATTTGAAGAGTTTTATAACCGTTAAGGAAATTGATGCAGGGTAGTGGTTGTGGTTACAAAAGGGCAACACCAGGGATCCGTGTGGTGATGGAAATATTCAGTATATTGGCTGTACTGATGGACACACAAACCTACACATGTGCTGAAATTGTAGAATTACACACACACACACACACACACACACACACAAGAACAGGTTAAACTGGGGAAATCTGAGAAAGAGCAGTGGATTATATCCATGTCAAATCCTGGTCCCAGTATTCTATAGTTTTGGAAAATATTACTGTTGCAGAAAACTGAGTGAAAGGTACTAAAAATCTCTATAATTTCTTACAAATGTGTGTGAATGTATAATTATCTCAATATAATTTTCAATTAAAAAAAAGCTAAGAACTTGTTACTTTGAGTTGACCCCTGGCAGTGTAATTCCAGAACATGTGTCCCCAGTGACACATTTACACTGCCACGTGATTTGAGACATTGCATTACTAGTAGTTTTATGCAATCACATGGATTCATACTATGTGTAAATTTAAAAACGTGTGTGTATATGTATAGATGTATATATGTATTTGCATATATATCTTTATCTTTACTAGCAATGGTTAATACTAGGTAATGTAGTTTTGTTTTTTTTTTTTCTATCACGTAGTTTGAAAATTCCATTCAATATTGGCAGCTGTGGTCACCAAAGACTCTTTAAGTTCCAAGTGGCATAAATTTGACATGACCTGTTAGGCAGATCCAATTGAAATTGCAAATATGGTTGTCAAATTAGACAATTTTGATTTACAGAAATGGCAGTTTCATATGGTTCAAAGAAATTGCTGGAGCACAGAGGATTTCTTGGAAGGATCTTGTAGTAGGTAATAGGATCACAGGAATTGTGGAGGGGACAAGAGAGCTCTGGGGGTCTCAGACTGGAACCTGGGGCACAGTCTCTTTACCCATTTCTTATCTTTTCTTCTTAAATATTGGGTTCTACTGCAGATGAGCATTCTCCATACCGCCTGCAGTGGGATCATTGGTAGCCTCTAGGGTCTTATCCTAACAGTCCTTCAGTCAGAAGGAAAGGGAACCTCCCTCTTTGAGGATTTCTTTGAAAAGATCCCAGGGAAGATTGAGATTAGCCTGGTTTGGGTCATTCCCAACCTTCTCCAATCACTGGGGAAGGGGCAGTGATTGGCGAAGCAGCATGGGCAGCGTGGACCAGGAGATAGAGATTGTTGCTGTATGAAGGGGGTGGGAGAGGGGAGGGCACTTGAGGGGCAGCCCAGACATGACCACTGGGAACCAGGAGCTGCTGCAGTCCATGGCGGTAGTTATCAGGGCAAGATATCTAAATGATAGTTAAATCGTGACTGTAAAAATAATTTTTAAAATATGCTTAATTGTAATAGCTTTTGGGTTCAGTAGACATTTCCCCTTCTGTTAATGACAAACCAATCTATATTAGGGGTTATCAAAAATATTTTTAAAGTAGCATTTAAACAAGGAATATTGGTATGTTTTTAATATGCATTTTTATTAGGCAAATGTATATTCCACTCTAAATTCATATAATCACTTTTTCCTACTATACTTGAAGTCACATATCTAAGATTGTTTGAAAGCAGGCTTTTGACTAATGGGTATGAGAAGCAACAGCTGAATGTTTTAAATTGTCCTGTTACATACAGGATGTATGTTTTTGAAAACTTAAGAATGAAAATAGAAAGCATGCTCTCTCCAACTGAAGGTGTTTTCTTTGAAGCTTTCAGTCTGTAATTGAGATGCTGAACCTAACTATGACATATAAATAGTTATTTTTAGTAATATTACAAAAGTCAAATGTGTACTTGGAAACAAAACCCCAAACAGTACAGAATAATGACTCTTGCAAGGATGATTTACTATTACGAAGTCTGACTTTATAACTCATCAGCACAGCAAGCATCAATTTGAACAATGCTGTTGTCTCCTTTGTAAAATGGAAGTGGACAGTCTCCTCGTCCACTCTGTTATCCAGTATGGCTTACATGAAGACCCACGTGAACCCCGCTGCAGTCCATTTCCAGGAAAAATACTTTCTCTGCCAGTGAATTTTTGTGTTTCTTTTGCCAGAAAACGAAAAGATACATGCTTTAAGTTTTTCTTTAGTGCCAGGACGCTTAGGGGACCGATTTAGTGCTCAGATGTAGTAATTGGCATCCTCAGATGTAAGTCATTCATTTGTACTCCATTCTGATTCATTCCTAAGTGTCTTGGCAATAGCTTTTACTTTATCTGTCTGAAGCCCTGTTGTAAAAGAAGTGTCGATTCAATTTACCTGCATGTCTGTTTACAATTTCTAAACTATTTTCACAGTCATAAATATTTGAACCTCCAAAATAACCCTGCATAGTTTAAATAGAGATGACACTGTGTTTTCCTTTAAAAACTCACCAAAACAAAAACAAGCACAGATGAACTTAGTATCAACATAGACTATAGACTTCACAAGGGCAGGGACTCTTGCCTTCGCTGCTGTATCCCTAGTTCCCAGTATAGTGGTTGACACTCAATAAATGTTTCAAGATGATTGATGTTGAATAAACTTAAAAACTACTGAGCTCCTCAGAACTTGAAAGAACACAGAAAAACCTGTATTGGCAGAAGAGAGAAATGCACAGCCCCAGGAGACCAGAACATAGCTCAAAACAACCTGTCACAAGTACATTTCTTTGAAGTCTGGTGTTTTATCTTAAAAAGTCATACACATTTAAAATTCTACTTCATATTAGGAATGTTTGCTCTATTGCAAAAATTATTTTAAATGTTATCTATCATAAAATAGTATCATGCTTCTGGAAAATGCACTGTGTGTGTCCGAATACCCCTAACTAACACATCTCTGTTGCTTTTGAGAAATACAAATGTCCAATTGATTACATTCTGTTTGAGCACTATCTGCATGCAGATAACATTCAAATGTATGTCTTTTGTCTTTACCCCTCAGTTCATCTTAGTTAATGGCAACTGACTTTCCAGTTCATTGGACAAAAAAATTGTTGAGTCATCCATGACTTGCTTCTTTCTCTCACCATCTACATCCAGTCTATTTGGAATTACTTTTGTCTCTGCCTTGAGACTGTGTTCTGAATTAGATCACTTGTAACCACCCCTACTACTACTGTCATCTGGCACCATTATCTCTTAAATTAATTGAACAAGGAATCCATTAGACTGAAGTGACTCTAATGCTGGTGGCCTTTGTAAGCAAACCAAAACCTAAGCTTGTAAATGCCTCAAGGTTACAAAATCAAAACACTAAGGACAGCTGATCACAAACAACCAGCTTGGCTTTACTATAGCCAATCAAATGATTTCCTTTGCTTCCGCACTTTCTCTATATAAGTTTTTACCCTGGCTCCTTTGGGGTGGCATGCTTCTAACCACTTCCTGTTTGGGCTGCCTGATTCAAATTGATTTTTGCTCAAATAAACTCTTAACATTTTAAATATTGTCTCAGTTTGTCTTAGCATCTCTCACCTGGGTTTGTGCAGGAGCCTTGTAACTGGTCTTGCCATGTCTACTCCCCAGCTCCCCACCCGCCTTTCTGCCCAGTGTCCATATGGGAACCGTGTGACCCTATAAACACACAGGTCAGGTCATGGCCATACTTGACACAGCACTCTCCGGTGGCCGCCCCCTGTCTGGAGTGACCCTGCACACCCCTCTGTAACCTACCTCCTACAGCCTCCCCATCCTCCTGGCTCTCTGCCTAAGCAAGTCTGGCCTCCTTGGTGTTTCTCCAGCATGCCTGAGTTGGTGCTTCTTCAGGGCTTTGCAGTTGCTTTCCCTCTGCCGGACCAGCTCTCCCCCAGATATCCAGATGGCTGGCTCCTACTCTTCAGTTAGGTCTATACTCAAAAGTCACATTTGCAATGAGGTCATCCCATCCATCCTATCTAAAATTTCACAGCTATCACCAAGCATATCCCCCTTTCCCACTTTATTTTTTTATACTTATCATATCAGCATACTATATATATTTTACACGTTGAAGGTACTTATTATCTCTTCTTCCCTCTGCTTCCCTCCCCTGCAAAATACAGTCCTGGACTGTAAACTTGGTGAGGGTAGGATAAGATGGTACCTGCTACATATAACAGGCATGCCAGGAAATCTTCATTTAATCCTGATCTGTCTCCAGAGTTAGCAGAATGCTCCCTTTTAACTCTCTCTCACTCATTTCTTGAGTCAGATCCCTAACACTCACCGTCAAAGTCTAAAGCCTACATCATGTCTTTAGGATATTAGGCCAGCTTTGTGTCAGAAATACTTCTGAGCCAGCTGTCTAATTGTCTGTGCTTGCTGCTTTCTTCAGGCATCAGGGACAGAGCTTCTAGTGGAGAAAAGAAAGACGCCGTCTCCTTTCTGGTCACTTCTTTATTCCCACATGCATAACCCAGTGCGGTTCTATATGTTAGAAACAGTAAGCGTGGTTGTGGAAGTTGGAAGTCCCTGAGAGGATAAACGTTCTCCTGATGACTTGTTTCCTAAAGAGACTTGCTCATCAAGATGTGTATGTGTTTTCCTAAATGGTAGTTATTGGTCAGACATAATGTCCAGCACATAGTAAGTGCTCAGTAAATCATTTATAAATCAAGACAGGGCCCCTAAATGTGAATTTGATGATTTTAGTTTGTCCCTATATAGCTTACACGTGGTCTTCACATATTTACATTCTGAAGCTCCAGGAGATATTATCAGAGGCCAGGCTACAAAGAGCATGTTTCCTTCCAGAATGCACTGTTTCTAACAAGCAAACTAAATTGGTTTTTCTGAATATGGATATAAACAAGATTCATTGTAGGGCTGGCCTTGCACTGGGAACTTATTTTTATAAGGAACCTGTAAGTTATGAATATTTCACTCTCTTTTCAAAGTTTTCTTCTTAAATTCACATTTGCTTTCATTTTCTTGTTAAAATGGATTGAGAAAGATTAATTTTAACAAAAAATGCCAGTGGGGGGAAACACAGAGAAAATATGCAGTCATAATAAATATTTTAGGTCTCTGTCTTTTACCAAACCACGGCTACGTTTACATAGTTGATCTAGGACAGAATGCAATGCCATATCTCTACAATATGCTGCCTCAGAGCCAGCGTTCACCTGGGGAATATAATTTTATGTTTGGGAAACTGCATAGTGCCCTAGTGAAAAATGATTCCAAGTGTGAGGCAGATCCTATCGCTCAGGATTTCAGACCATCGTGTAAAGTTTCCAAAAATAACTTGCCATTATCAGCTTTGACCCTTTAAAATAACATTTTCTGTTTGTTCAAGTAAAATATGCTCATTGTAGAAAATACTTTGGCATAATCTTCTTTAGGTTTGACATCCAAGAAGCGGTGTATGGGTTTTTAGTGCCAGCCAAAGGGTAAACTAGCATAGACTACCGACTTCCTCTTCTCACCGTAACTTCTGAGAAAGCACAGAAGCTCAGGGAAATCCCGGCGCTGAGAACTAACTAACAACAGAACATGAGGACCCCCTCGCGGAGACCGAAGGCTGCTTGAACTTTTGCGTAGCTGGGGAGCTTGTGACTGCAGCCTGTGCGGGAGGCAGCCGGAGGTGTCACGGAGGAAAGCTTTCTTAGCTATTCTTTCTAACTGTGGTAAAATATACATAACATAACATTTACCATTTTAACTGTTTTTCAGTGTACGGTTCAGTGGCATTAAGTACGTTCACGGTTAAGTTTTGCTTTCACCTTTCCCACTGCCTTGAATTATATTTTCAGCCAAATTGTCATGCAAATATGAGGGTATAATAAGTACCTTCAGCTGTACAAGGCCTTATAAAACTTTCCATATGAAGACCCACATTGAAATATTTTGGGAGAAGCATCTAAATATGTGGGGTAACAAACACATGAGCAGCTCCAAGAGATAAGGGAAGTGAGGAGGAATCAGATGCCCTGGGAGAGTCTATTGAAACTGTAAATGACAAAAAATGATATAATTTAATAGTGAGTTGGATATGCTTTATTCAAGGAAAGACAGTCCTTGGAGTCAGGGAGTACAGTGCCTCACAAGCAGGGGAGCATCGTTCCTGAGGGATACAGGGTAAGAACGAGGTTTTATGGAGTGTTGGAAGCAGCAAAACAGAAACAGGACAGAGTTGGCTAGGAGGCTGGAGAGTTCCTGGTAAGGCTAGCAGGCCCTGTTTTCTAGGGTCAGGTGAGCTAGCCAAACTGAGTCGGAGGATTGTGCCTGGTGTACGTTAGGTTCCTTGACAGGTGTTTCCTGTAAGTGCAGGCTGATTTACGTTTTGATTTGTGACGTGGGCTGGACCAAAGTGAAGGACCAAAATAAAAAGAGAAACAGGCAAAATAACCCAGGACTAAAATTCTAGACATTATCTGCCTTATTTGGTCGAGGGGAAACCAAAGGGACTTGACAGTAGGGGTAAATAAACATAAGAATGGATCTTAAAAGCAGCCACTGTGCATACAGAACACAGAAGGTGAAGCTTTTAAACCAGCAGAAGAAAACTTGATTTTTCTAATCAGAAATAGGAAAGGGAGGTGGGGTGGGGGAAGAAGACAAAAAGAAAGTACATTAAGTGGAAAATGTGAAAAAAGTAATCAGAGTCTAATATGACATTAATCACAATATATGTTACTGGCTTATTCATTATAAAGAGAAATCCTTAGACTGAATAGAAAAACAAGATGCAAAAATGAGTTATCTACAAGAAACATACTTCAAAAAAACAGGCAGAGAAAGGTTGAAAATGAAAGGATAGAAAAGAGATATACTACACAAATATGATCCAAGAGAAAGCAGCAGTAACTTAAAGTAAATATAAGGGAGAAAGGAATGTTATACACTGATAAAAAGAGCGTTGGAACATCAAGACTACGAGAAGGTGTAATCGTCAAAAGCACAGGTATCCAACAATACAGTCTGCAAGTATACCAAGCAGAAACGGACAACTGCTGAGAGAGAGAGAAAATCAACAACTGTATTTGAAGATTTTTAACACACTGCTGTCAGAAACTTAAATCCTGAAGTTAAAAAATAAGCAGACATGGAGAAGTCCTGAACAACACAATTAATAGGCTTGAGCTATTAGAAATATGCCTAAAACTGTATGCCTAACAGAGAAATGTAATTTTTTTTGGGGGGGGGGGTCTCATGTGGAATGAGTATATATTATGCTATAAAGGAAGCTCAGTAATTTCCAAGAATGTGATACAAATTAAAAGAAGTGATACAAATTAGGTTCCCTCAATATGTGCAATGTAATAAGAAATTACTCACAAAATGATAGCCCTCCCCCCCAATTAAAAAATCCCTTATGATTACAAATTAAATAGCATATTTCTAAATAACCCTTGGGTTAAAAAGGAAATAAAAATGAAATTATGGTATATTTAGAATTGAAAGGTAGTGAAAACATTAAATGTCAGAATTGTGGGCTATAGTTCAAGCCGTGCTTAAAGGGATTTTATAGTCTTTAATACCTTTATCAGTAAACAAGAATGGTTAAAAAATAAGTGAGTCAAGCATTCAACTCAAAAGTTGGTATGTAAAAAAAAAAAAGAACAAAGTTCAGGGAAACTAGAAGGAAGGAAATAAAGTACCGAAGGCAATAAAATACAGAACAATGATAATAATAAATGATAGAGAAGGTTAAGAAAATACAAAAATGGATCTTTGAAAGATAGACCTCTAAGAGACTAAACATGAAGAAAATAAAATGCAAACAGAAGATTAGGCTATAGACCAAAGACATTTTCAGATGAAAAAAGTATTGAAACAAATATATGCTAATAAATTTGGAGGGGGGAAATTAAGTTAAATTAATAAATTTTCAGAAAAAATATAAAAGGTCAAAGTTGTCATGAGAAGAATTAGAGAACATGGTTTGACCAATGTATGATTAAACCAGGCAAGGAAATAGTAGTCAAAGGCCTTTTCTCCCAAAATCTCTAGGGGAAATTTTACAGGTGATTTCTGTTAAACTTTTAAGAAACAGTCCCTTTTTCTCAGTTGTCCCAGAAATTAGAAGGTAAAGAAAAAAATGCTCAGCTCATTTTATGAAGCTACTGTAATCATTATCAGAAAATCTAGGAATGTAATACTGCACATTTAAAAGAATGGAGGAAAAAAATATTATCTCAGTGCAGCAAAAACATGTGATAAATTTCAACACCTATTTATGATTTTAAAAACACACATGCACGTAACAAATTAGTAGTGAAAGGGAACTTCTTTAAGGTTACATACCAAAAACTATATCAAAGATTGCACTTAGTGGAGAAATATTAGATACGTTCCCTCTGATATTGGGAACAGGACAAGTATACTGCTGTAAGTCACAGTTTAGTGTAGGAAATAATGTGTCGTTCCAGGTTGTCAAGTGGAAGGAGAGGTAGTATTCTGGGTCAGATACTTAAAAAGTTGCTGGAAGGGCTCGGAGGAGCAGGTCTGGGGGAAAGAGTTCAAGACCACATCACGGCATTTACACTCAAAGGACAGAGGACAGGAAGGTGCTCTGCTACCACTGCTGCCACTGTCACTACGTTTGCTCCTGCGCGAGTGTGGGGAACGGGTGGAGGAGGGAATCTGTACATAAATCAACCCATACATATAAACGGTGGTTACATGATACTCCCCTCATGAATGTGGTACAGTTTGTGAAAGCTGCCCCTTATTGTTAGGTATTTAGATTGTCTTAGGGTTTTAAAAAAGCAGTGTAATGAACATCGTTGCAAATATTTATTTGGTCACATTTGAGGTTATCCGCTTAGAACAGTGTTCTGGCGTTTACTAACTGTAACCTCAGCCAAGATATTTCTCCCCGTTGCCTTACTTTCTTCATGGGTTATTGTGAGACCTGTAACAGGATTAGAAGAGTGTCTGACACATAATAAATGCTTGGTAAATGGTAGCTTATTACCATGATGTTGTTCCTAGACGCAGAAGCACTGGGTTAATCGGTGTTAACTTTTTTTTTTTTAAGACTCATCATTCATTTGTTCATTCAATAAATGTTTATTAAGTGCCCACAGTATGTCTTGGTACTTAGACAAAAGTGGAACTAAATTACCACAGTAACAACAAAAATGAATAAATAAAATATAGCATATATTACATGGTAATAAGTGTCACAGATGACGATAAAGCTGTGGTTAGTTTTCATGGTACTCTGATTCAAGTGGGCTCAGCACTTGGGTCATCTACTCATCACTTCATTCTTCATTTTGTCATTCCACAAGTATCGGCAAGAGATGGTAACCCCCTGAGGCGTTCCTCTTATTCATCATTGGTTCCTAGTCAAGGTGGGGGTTAAAATGCTTGGCCACCTGCCACCTGTATCACATCCTCCATGGTTCTCAAGAGGGTAAGAGATTTGCTGTTTGAACCAGTGTCGTAAATGGCAGCATATGGGCCATTTATTTACTATGTTAATCTTTGTTAGTCAGCGACTTTAGACAGCTCTGATAGACCATTCCTAATTTCTGGTTTCTTTCCATAAGGAAGTGCATTCCTTCATGGTGCTTCCATAACTCTTTGTACCTCTGTTAAAGCGATAATCACCATTCTTCTTTGTATGTAGTGTATATATTTTTTTTCCCTCACTAGATTTCAGATTCTTCTGGTCAGGGACTATGGGTGGTTCATCACTGATTCCCTAAAGTGGTTAACATTCAAGGAGTTTTTGTTGAATTGAATTTTGACCTTCCCCCTTGGTATCCTTTGGACTTCTTTCTGGTAAATATTCAGCATGTCCCCCAAGGTTATTCATTACCACATTCCAAAGGACCTCAGAAATGATTTGCACCGACAGTTTATGATAAAGAGCAGACCCTTGGCAGACAGAGCCTTTATGATTTATGACTCCACCTCTGGTGACATATAGATGTGGCCTTTGGCAGGCTTCCTGATATGAAGTGACTTTTTCCTAAATTTACCTCATCTTGGAGTATCTTTGATGCGTACTGTTGGTCACCATGTCCCTTCAAACACCATATTCCAACGGGTTTTGCTCCTACATAGGAGTATATATCCATTTTATGTTGTTAATAAAATAGAAAATATTTTCCCAAAGAAATTATAGACAGGGCTTCCCTGGTGGCACAGTGGTTAAGAATCTGCCTGCCAATGCAGGGGACACGGGTTCGAGCCCTGGTGCGGGAAGATCCCACATGCCGCGGAGCAGCTAAGCCCGTGTGCCACAACTACTGAGCCTGCACTCTAGAGCCTGCGAGCCACAACTACTGAGCCCACGTGCCACAACTACTGAAGCCAGTGTGCCTAGAGCCTGTGCTCTGCATCAAGAGAAGCCACCGCAACGAGAACCCTGCGCACCGCAACGAAGAGTAGCCCCTTCTCACCACAACTGGAGAAAGCCCGCACGCAGCAACAAAGACCCAACTCAGCCATAAATAAATAAATAAGTCAATAAATAAATATATAAAAAATTATAGACAAATTGATTTATTATCTTTTTTCACTATGCAAACAGTTTACGTTCTCTAATTTATTACTGGATATTTTAGCATGGCATATGTTTTTTCTAGTACACATTACTGTTGGCAGTTCTTTAGACCTTAATTTTCTTACTGGAAAAATTAATGTTTGTATTTTTTATACTTATTTACTCATTTAAAATTTATATCTTGTTTAGTTCTAAAATGCATTTAAAGTTGGTGAAAAGGATACAGAGAGTACAAAAACAAATGTATCAGTTAGAAGTGAAGAAAAACAAGGAAAAAGAAAAGTAGGCCCTCAAACTAGACCCAGATGTGAGGCTGATAGAAGTGCGCAGAGCCTGGGTCGTTCGCCATGACTGTGCCTGATTTTAGTGATATGCTGTGTTGCAGCCAACAGGAAAAGGGAATCCTAGCCAGTTGCCTGGTTCCCAAGGCTCATCAGATAAAGCAAGTTCTTTGTTTCAAAGAAGCACAGATACTCAGGATGCTAGGACCAGAGGCTATGTTTCTTGAGAAGTTGGAAGTGGAGGACACTGAGGCTTAATGAGCAGTGTCTCAGTGGCGTCCTTGTACAGCCTCGTGAGGGGTCCCAAGGGCATCCAGTGCAGCCTCTCTCCACGTGGGCAGTGAGGTCCCCCTGACACGGGAGCCAGGATGAGGAGCGAAGGCTCTTCACTGGATGGTCTCTCAGGCCCGGCAGTTCTCGGAGATCCTCTGCTAGAGAGGCCAGGGTGCCTGTGCACCCAGGAATCATTGGCCTCTGCTTTGCACTTATGGAAGGAAATTTTCACTCTGTCAGCATGCATTACAAAGTTGTTATTTTCGGAGGAACAATTTTACCTTAGACTTGTTAGGGTCTGTTCTGTTCTTTGTGCCGTACAGTTGACTCTTGGTTTACTGTTTTAGTGGGAACTGTGTCCCCTTGTGCGTCTTATGTGCGATATACCACCATCTTCCTTTGATGCTGCCTCCTTGGGGCTCAGTCCTTCTCTGCCTTTGGCCTTAGGACTATTATTTCCTTATCACTGTTTTCTTCACAATTCTAAATCATGGACAACAGCTCCATCATTTGAGAGAGGTGGGGACGGAAACCATTGGCTCTTCATTTTCTGTGTAGCACTAACATCCAGTTGGTTTGGGAGAAGCCTTAGGCTGCTGCTTCCCTGTTTTGTTTTGTTTTTCCCCCAGTATCACTTAATTAATGGTTCCGTTTCCCCAGACTACTCTCTGCCTCTCACTGGATGGTGAGGATTCCCATTTAATCCATCGCTCTCGTGAGGATCCCTCAAATTCTCTCTTATCTGGGGATAGTTCTTGTTTTCTAATGATGGTTTTATTTATAACAACACAGTCATTAACTTATGTCACAGTCACAGATGGCAGTGGCCTGGCCGTATCCTGCAGCATGGCGTGCCGTGGCATGTGAGAGCAGTGTGATTTACTGCGTCAGTGGGTCCCTAAAGGCATTTAAAGCTTTGCTCCACAAAGTGCTGATTTTAACACAAATTAATGTTCTTTATTTTGTTCAGTGATTTTTGTTAATACATAAATGCTTAGAATTCATTATAATCGCAGTTTGCTTGCTTTTCTTTCATGCTTCTTTATGGTGATTTATGTGTTTACCATCTGTAGTATGAATTTCTCTGTCAGAATATGTACTGAGATATTTGTACTTACAGCACACTCATTTGTTTTACATTTCCCCAGGGAGCTAATATATTTTTCTCAAATATATTTATTTAATGAAATTAGGATCTTCCCATTGAAATGTTTATTTTTAAAATTCCAGTTAAGTATTCTATGTTATGCAATTTAATTTAGAGTTGGATTATTGAAGTTGATTATTTACTTAAAAGTAATTTCTGGAGTATCTATATCTCTCTGTCTCTATATATAGATATATAAACTTATTTTAGATATTTTGTATTACTGATCTACAAAATATTGGTTTTGATGGTATTGTTCTTATTATAGGCTATCTTTGTTGTTAATGAAGTAGCTTTTTGTTTTAGAGTTTGTTATAAGGGAATTCCCAAATTCACATCTTTTAAAAAGTATTAGCTCATTAAGACCCCTTTTTAAAATCAGCTTTGAGGAGTGTATGGTGCTTACTGAATACAGCATTCTTGGTAGTAAGAGAAAAGGGCCAAATTTTTAGCTTGGACAAGCAATTCCAGCATGAGTTATGAGGAAGTGTAAATTGACCTGTTTTCTTAATGTTGAGTTAAATCTGCTGTCTGTGTTTTTTAAAGCTAATCGGTAAATCTCTACCTAGCCCTTAAAAAGTCATCATTCTCTCTTCTCATCCTGTTATTCCCTCCTCTTACCCAAGTTACTCCCTTGCTATTCTATTAGGAAAATCTTCAAAATCTACTTGTTGAACATCTAAGTACATAGGATTTACTGGCTAACTACCAATGCCTAACCATCAAAGAAAGGGCACTCGACCCATTAAACTAAACCTTTAGATCAGCAAGAAGTGACTAATTTTTTTTTATTCAATTCAACAACCATTTACTAGGTACTTACTATGTTCAAAAATACTGTGGATAATAAGAGGACTAATAAGTCAATAGTTTCTAGTTTCAAGTAACTTTCATTCTTGCTTTTTTCTATTCCTTTGCTAGAACTTGTTGACCTAAAACAATAAAACAGCCGCTTATTTTTACCAGCAAAATGGGTTCATTCAGGAACAGCAAAGAATTGCAATCGAGGACATGTGATCTCTGGGGAAGCACAGGCAATTCCAGAGACAAAGGAGAGGAACAGTCTTTTATAGAGGAGAAGGGGGAGTTGGGAGGGGCTGTTACAAACAAAAAGGCCATTGGAGGAAACTGGGAATTTTCATTGGCTGAGTTGTGACAGTCTCTCATTGGCTGGGCTGTTGCTGGGCAGGGAGAAATGCTTCCTTCCTCTTGCTGAGTGGTAAAGTAATAACCTTCTTCCTGATGGAG
Source organism: Eubalaena glacialis (assembly GCF_028564815.1). Classification (NCBI taxonomy): domain Eukaryota; kingdom Metazoa; phylum Chordata; class Mammalia; order Artiodactyla; family Balaenidae; genus Eubalaena; species Eubalaena glacialis. The sequence continues at coordinate 92,289,303 of NC_083728.1, read as the reverse complement.
ATGCAAATGTATGTCTCTTCCTGTTGTTTTTACAATTGATGTCGAGTAGTAGGGTGTGGCAGCTCTCCTTATGGTCTCCTGACTCCAATTTAAATGAAGTTTCTGTTTATTAAGTTGTTTAATGGTATTTCATGTATTTTTGTAAAGTTTTTTTAATGACAATCCTGGGCAAAAATGCCTCTTTGGAGAGGATGTGGAGCTTATTTGGGATTAGGATCCTCTAGACCCTCAGAGGGCAAGATTATGGGCATAGTGGGCATCAAGACCTGGGCTTGGTGTAGATGTCAGGTCTGACCGGACTGGAGTAATGTCTCCATATGCTCTGTAAGGTGCATGGACCACTGAATGAGCATAGGAGAGACAGCTGGAATGTGCCAGAAAGAGCACAGATTAAATGAGACACACATATAAGAGGGTCTAGCACATTGCCTCACAACTCAATAAATGGTGGCTCCTATTATTATTCTGTTATTATTTTTTTTATTCTGATGAATATTATTCAGTGAAGATAGACAGCCATTCATTAACGGCTGCTTCTCGAGCGCCTGTTATGTGATAGGCACGGTACCAGGTAAAGAGGATTTCATTGCGAGCTAGACAGACCAACTCATTGCCCCCATAGAACTTGTAGTTCTGTGGGGGATTCAGACGAGTGCACGGGCTAAACAGCATGTGTGATGGTGGCAAAATACACGGTGCCATTTGGAATGTGTTCTCCTGAAGAGGGGGTACAGGAAGAATTCCCATTGGAAGGGGTGTTTCAGCTGGAAGGTGGGTAGCAGTTGGTGAGAGGAGGAGGTGAGGGGAGCACTGTTCCGGCAGAGGCAGCATCCAGCGTGACCACCCAGAAGTGAGGGAGAGCACAGAGCACCCCGGAACGCGTGTGCAGCCCAGGTCGGGGGCCAGGCGGGCCCTGCGCGGGCAGTGCCTCTAGCTTGCTCCGAAGGAGCCTGCACTGTATCCCAGAGCAGTGCGGGAGCTATAGATTAAATATGGCTGGGATCTGACAAAATACTTAGAAAAACTTCTCTGGTCTCAAGGTGGAGAATGGTTTGGGCTGGTGGAAGAGCTGCTGCAGAACCAGAGGCAGTGGCAGAACTAGGGCTGGAACTGGGCCCGGGGCCGACAGTGAGCAGCTGTGACCAGGAGGGGCAGAAGCATGCACATTATCCCACAGAGGTGTGGACAGTGGGAGAGTCAGACTCAGGAGAGGCTGAGCAGAGGGCCCTTCTCGGGTGGGCCGGTCCTGGGCTTCTGTATAGTCTTCGGCAGTGGGAAATGGGGTGGATCTGTTTGCTCGAGGGCCCAGGGAAGAACTGGCATTAGGGAGCCAGTGTCACTGGACAACAGAAGATCAGCTGTCCACGGCAGAACAGAAGAGGTGCAGTCACAGGGCGTCTTTCAGTCCCACCCAGCACCTGGTGCATGAGCGCTTCCTCCAAAGCCAGCCTTTGAATAGGAAGAACAGTAATCAAATGCTCCTCTCCCCGGGGGATGGTGCGTTATCACGATCAGCTTAGGGCCAAAGCTAAACCAAAAACCAAAGGCTCTCTGGGAACGCAGCTGCCTGTGGTTGCTGCGGCCACGGGCATGGTGATCTCTGCTCTTCCGTTTCTCTAAGGCGGCCGGGCACCCGTCACGCCCCTGCAGTTCTTCCCATTTGCCACTCCTTGTAACAGTGCTCATTAAGGAGAAAAAGAGAGACAGAAGAAGAAAGAAAGGAAAGGAGAAGAAACCTGAATGTGTGACCAGGTCAAACCTAGACGCTGCGTTTTTTATCTATTTTTTTTCCTGATGGCTTCATCAATTCTACATGCATTTATTGAATATTTACTAAAGACAGGCTGTATTTTAGGTGCCATTCTTTGCGGAGTTGGTGTTCTGAAGATAGGGTGTGTTGCAGGATGCCGAATAGTTTACTTTGAAGAGTGGACAGACTTGGCTTCCCAGTGAGGGCTCAGCGGTCCTTCCAAAGCAGACTCTGTGGTCCCTGAATTGACCTGGTTTGTGAATTTCTGCCGTGAACTGTTGCCAGAACCTGGGTTTAAGGAACCGGTGGGGCCAGTGTGCTGTTGCTGAGAGTAGATGAACCTGGGAAGGTTCCCGGCCTCCTCCCCACAGCCTTGACCCTCACCAGCGCTGGCTTCAGGGTCCTACCATTTGCAAAGCGTGACCTCCATTCCCCTCCGTACCATCTCCCTGCACGCACACATTCCACGCAGCTAAAGCAGCTTATAAAGTAGTTAGTGCAACACAGTACTGCCTGGTTTCATGAAAACCAGGAGGAAGACATTTCACTGAAAGTTACGAAGCAAACCAATTACTAAACCAAATAAAGGAATAAAGAAGGAACATGTGACAAAAGGTGAAAGAAAGCTGGAAAGAAAGTCTACTGAGATGAATAAGTTAGACTTCTAGGATTGAGAAAAGAAGCAGTTATCAGGCTCACAAATTAATAACGTGAAAGGCACTTTCTCTGGATTATAGAAAACGTCTGAGTGGGAGCTGTCGTGTTGGAGCCACTTGGCATCTCAAAGTGCAGGAGGGTAATTTTCTGAGTTGCTCCTCTAGCCCCCTCCAGGTTGTTTGAATTATCACTGCTTTACATTCATGAGGAGCCCAAAGAACGCCCCCTTTGCCTCTCAGAAGACAAATCCTTAAGTTTGAATTGACATTTGTCTTAGCTCTAGCTCCATGACACAATACCATAGATTGGGAGGCTTCAACAACAAATTTCTCACAGTTTTGGAGGCTCGAAATCCAAGATCAATTTTCTGGCCAGTATGGTTCCCAGTGAGAGTTCTCTTCCTGGCTTGCAGACGGTCACCTTCTTGCTGTGTCCTCACATGGTGGGGAAGGAGAGAGAGTAGAGAAAGCACAGGCTCTCAGCTGTCTCTCACGAGGACTCCACTCTCACGACTTAATCTAATCGTAATTACCTCCCAAAGGCCTCATCTCCAAACGCCATTGCATTGGGGGTTAGGGCTTCAACATACGAATTTTGGGGGGACAGAAACATTTAGTCCATAGCAACATCTCATTTAATATGTTTATTTAAGCTAAAAGAATATATTTATACATTTTCTGGAGGAAAAAAAACACCACATAGGGTATAAATAGTGGTTTCAGCTGGCTTTTGATATTTCAAGATCAAGAAAAATCTAGAGAGAAACAATAACATTCCATTAAGCAGGAGCTTCAAAGGGACCATCTTAGTAAAGGCAATCACTCTGTTTAGAGAAAATTTGGGGGATCAGCTTATTCATAGCATTCAAACCCATCAAGCTTTCTTTGTTCGTTACGGGAATGAATTAAAAACAAACTTCCCAGTCTATCATGTATCATTGAAACCCAAAACACAATAGCATTTGTCTTGTTACAAACCAGGAGGCTGTAAATCTATTATTTATTTTTTATTAAAGGTGCAAGCTGCAGAGCTAGGCCTGTGAATAGCCAAGAGAAATAGGAGATGAAGCCTTTCATCTCTGCTCAGTTGCACCCCATGTGACCCAGGTCAGCAGTGATTCAGTGTTCCTGCTCCTCTTATGAATGTGTTTGTTTACCTGGACTATGTTCAAAGGTAAAGAAAAAAGAAAGGGAAAAATGAGGAAAATCACAAATCTGACTTTACATTTCAGAAGAGAGTTAGAATTGTAATTAGAGACAGGTACCCTACCATTTCCAACTCTCAGCAAAATTTTCTATCAAACCAGTTGTGCTTTGGATCGCTCACGGATCATTGTGAATAATGTAGAATGGTAATGCTGTGCTATTCAGACTTCTCTTTTATGTCCATCACCCCCAAGTAGGTAGGTCTCTTGGGGTCCCCACTGTTTACAGAGTAGGTGGTGTCCTGCCCCAGGTGAAGGCTTCTGAAATTACACCAGACACCTGGGTCTGACTCTGAGCTAGCTGGGGGCATCTGGAGCAGGTAGGCAGCATGTTGCCTGGTTAGAAAAAGCCTGCATCCTCCTTGTGGGACCAGTGAGCAAGCACAGAAAGCATCGAGCAGAGGATCTCCACTGGGCAGCCGGGTGGCAGTGGTGACAACGGGAGGTCCCTGGGGTCTTAATATGGTGGCCTTGGAGGGAACTGATCCAGTTAATGGATACCATGCCCTCAGCTATCCAGCAAATAACTTCTTTACTTGGATACTAGGGTTGCACTATAGTAAAGCAGTCAGTATCTTAACTTGCTAGAAAAGAGCAAGTCATAATCAATTCTACCAGTTTTCTACAGTGTAGGAGACGTTACTTACACCTGTGTGAATTATGCACGGTCATGTATGTGGCTGTGTTTTGTCTGCTTTAAGCCCATGTGAACAAACTAAAAACTGTTTCTTTATTGCCCCGGAAACTAGAGCTTCTACATTTTGTTCCTGATGCTTCCTTGATTCAGGTGGAAGGTGTGTACTTAAATTATATACATAGTATCTGCAAAGCTGAAGTCAGCTGCTATTTGTTGGGACTGTCTAAACCTGCCTCTGGGGAAGGGCACATTAATTTCCCAGGTAGCTGGTGGGCATCTGAGCAGAGGGTAGACTTGGTGTGCATCTGTCTGCACGTACCCGCTGTGGACAGACTTCCTCGTCTTCCCTTGGTGCCTTTGTAGCCACCTCCTGACTTGAGTCCTCGTGTCCAGTGCACCTCAGAGATGGGGCTGCATGTCAGTGTCCCTGGAGACTGGCCGTGCGGGAGGGTTTCACCCGCCCCTGAGCCTGTTCCACACCAAGTCCAGAGGCTCCTGGGGGTTGGTGTGCGGGGTAGGGTCCTTCATGCTCTCCTGGCTCCCACACTGCAGCCACTCCCGCCTCAAGTGTAACCTTCTGTGCACCAGGTCCTCTTGGAGGTTTCCGTCCCTCTGCGTAACCCCCATGGAAGTCTTTCATTTTCCTGCTATTTACTGATCTCTCTCTGTGTCAGACCCCGTGCTAAGAGCTTTCCATGTCTGTTAAGTTAAATTGAAGTAAACTGAGCATTTCATTCTTGCAGCAGCAAGGAAAGCATTCCCTATTTTACTACTGAGGGACCTGGCTCACGTTAAATTTCCATTTGGTTGTATCGTCCCACAATCATGTTACAAGCTTCTTGAGGGCAGAGTCGATAATTTCCTCATTTTCCGTGTTCCCAGGCGACCCCTAATATGTCCATACAACAAAGAGGCTTGCAGTGAGTGCCTTGATTAATTCAGTTTAAAGGAAATCTTAGGCCATAGAGAAATGGTCAGAGGAAGAAAGAGCGAGAGAAGTGGTCAGATGGGTCCTTTTGACTCACCTTACACCGACCCGGGAGGTGGTGCGGTGCCTTTCTTCTCCTTCCCCTCCCGTTTTCTTGATTTCATCTTGTTTTTCCCCCGTAGTTTGCATTCTTTTCCCCTAGAAGGGAGGCTGTATGAAAGTAGTCTCAAGGCTGGTCCTTCCGTTCTGGTCCTTGTTCTGATTGCGCAGTGAAGGAAGCAGAGTCCCTTCCGTCTCTCGTAGGCCTTGAGCCGTGCCCAGCCCAGCCCTCCCTCCCGTTTTCCCAGCGTCCTCTTTCTCATTTAGCTCTGTGGCCTGAGCGTGGCAAGGACTTTATTATCCAGGACCTCCGCCGTGCTGGGGAGGAAGACACACATGGCAGGTCGTGGCAGGTAATAAGGGACTTGCGCGGGTGGTGGGTGTGCATTCAGGAATCCAGGAGCCTGAGGGAGACTGTACTCCCGAGGTCCCGCTTCTGTTACACAGGCCTAAGGAGGGCGAGGGGGTGGGAGCGGGGGATCAAAAGCATTTTGATAAAGAAACTCAAATTGGAGACTGTGGACAAATGGGTGTCAACGTTCTCCAAGCCTCTGGTTGTTTCTTCCATTTAGGCCCTGGCCATAGCCATGTGGGCTGTACATCAGCATGACCTTGTTTATAGCTCTCAGTCTAATGAGGATTATCACTTATGCCCGAGGGTGTGTAAATCTGGCAGCTCTTGCTCTAAAATAACATTCTCTGTCTTTCGGGGAGTAAACTGCTTTCTTAGTAAACAAATTTTCAGTTTATTATGTTACCATTTAGAAACTTTCCTCTCCTTGCTTCAAATTTCTCTTAAAGGTGACTGATTCATAAAGGATATTTTATTTACCTTGAAATAAGATTCTGTTTAGAACAGTTTTAAAACACAAGGAGAGTCGGCAATCCCTTGCTAGAAGTATGCGAGGAGCTTAAAACACTGGAATCCACATCTGTATTTGTCTTTGAGAGGTTGTTTCTATCCAGTTCATGACACTTATTTCTGATTCATTCACTGAGTCGCTATTATGTGCAAGACCCTCCACTTGGGGGTCTCCTTAAGATACAGAAATGAATAACGTACAACCGTTCTCTGGCCCTTGAACCTCTACACTTTGAAAGGGGAAATAAAGCAAGTACTAAAATGAGAGGCGGAGAGTCCTCAGTGCCCTCTGAGAGGTATGGTGTGCAGAGGAAGGCACAGGTGGGAAGGCCACATCTACCTGCAAGATCAGAGGAAATGGCACAGAGAAGGTGGCGTCTGGGACAGCACATTTATTCAGCAGTAGATAGAAGGTGGGGCAGGCATTTCCGGTGGAGGGGCTGTTAGGGACAGAGGAAAGCATGGGGCCTGTGGAGCCCTGGGAAGTCTAGTCTGGTTAGAGTGAAGGTTAAATGCCAGCAGTCTATTAAGTAACAGGCTGGAACCCTGGTTTGGGGTCAGATACCAGCCACCCTTCACCATCCTGGGAGGAACCAAATGGTGGTCTGAAGTGGTTGATGGTGGAGAAGTTTCTAAATTTTATAGAGCACGTAAAGTAAATTGATTTGAATAATTTTTCCAAAGGATGTTTTTTGAACGTAGTTTGGAGTGTTGTGAGGAAAAAAAGGTTCTGTGCTTTAATTAAGTGTGGGAAATAAGCAGGTCTCTATTATAAGATTGCTTAGTGCCTTCAATATGCTTTGTGACTTTCTGGATGGAGGATGTATTTTGTGCCATTTCAAATGTCTTGGACCATAAACCTGAGTGGGACACAAGCCAGGAGCACCTTGTTGGTTTCCCTTGGCCCCCTCCTTCTGTCTTCTGCCAGGCACTCCCTGCCCCAGCCCCACCTGGCCCTCTGTCTGGGCTGCATTCTGATTCAGTTGCCCCTCCACTCCTGGGTAAAATGCTTCATGACAGTGTTCCTGATGGGGCGACCAAGGGGTGGGGGTGATGCAACCTGGACTTTCTGGGGGAGTTAGCTTCCCAAGAGGTGACTCTTGATCAGTAGGCGTTGGGAGGGAGCTGGGCTGGTAGAGTTCCTGTCCTTTGTCTCTTCACAGTCTGTTCCGTGGTATGCTTCTCCTGAGAACTTTTCAGAGAAGTCGTACGTACCTGGACATGTCTGCCAGGTGAGCTGACGTGTCTTTGAGTCTGTGCCATCACAGCCTCTGGGGCGACCCAATACTTTACATCTCTCCTTGCCTCAGGTCTCTGTTTCTCTACGTCCTCTGACCTAGCTTGCACTTTGCAAATAAAATGTCCGCACTTAATCCTTGCCTCAGGCTCTGCTTTCTGGAGGACCTGGGCAAAGACAGAATGCTGTTTCTGTTGCGCATTCGAGACCAGTGTTTCACAGGGCTCACTTTGGGAAACAGTGTGATGGCTGCATGGGCTGGGCTGGGGGGCACCACGCACCAAGGATGACCAGCCTCACAGTAGTCCAGACCAACAGAGCACAAGAAAGAGAGAGGAGGAGAGGATATGCCCAGCAGGTAGTTGATGAGGTAACTCAGAACTGGGACTAGAGGAGCCAGAGGAAAGGACTGGGGGGAGGTCTCTCAGAGACAACTAATGAAAAGATGGTGGTGTAGACTGCATACGGGGGTGGGGCGAGCAGAAAAAGGTGAGAGATGGGACTGTCTTGGCATGGAAAGGGAGAAGATGAGACGCTCTTGAGAGAGAGAGGATGACCGCAGAAGCAGGAGTGGGGTGTGGAGCCCCTGAGAACACTGAAGAGCACGTGTCCTGACGACGGAGGGGACCAGGGCCCTGGACTGCGGGGGTCACACAGCGGTGGAATCACGGTTCCCGGCGGGTGCAGTGGGTGCTGCCCGGGGTGGCATTACAGCTGGAAGTTGGGTAGTGGAGGGGAGGAGGGTGGTAGCTAGAAGGTACATCTGGGTTGAGGAAAGGGAAGATAGATGAAACAGGGGAAAAAGCAAACTAAAAGCAAAACAGATTATAGCCACTTTTGCCTCTAAAGATGTGGTATAATTTTCGTCATTGGAGAAGTCTATTTTTCTCTACCTTTAGAGATTGGTGGCTCAGGGATTAGAGGGAAGGCTGCCATTGCAGGGCCTCTGCCATTTCCTGAAGGAAATTGCTGAATTGTTGCTAAAGGAAACAGAGTTTGTGGCTCTTTGTTTTAGAAGAAACAAGAATGAGCTTTTGGATATGCAAATATGGGCTCCACAACTGATTGGGTGGAAGAGAGCTATATTGCTGTGCTAAAGAAAGTGGGGGGAATTGACTTTGGAGGTGGGACTGGCCTGGAAGAGAGGCCTGAGTAAAATGGAAGCAGAGTCATTAGGGAGGGAGAGGGCAGAGCCACTGCTCTGTTGCCCTAACTTTCAGTGATGTGTGCCATGCACAGAACACCTTGGGCCAGTGTCTTGGGCAGGATGGAGCAGGGAGAGGAAGAATTTAAGTCATACCGGAAAAAAAGGGCTACTTTCTACTGGGTCAGCATGGGTCAGCAGAAGAACCCAGCCGTGGGCCAGCAGCTGTGAGCAGGCACAAGTATGCCCAGCTCACGTGACCTTGAGAGCCTGTCTCTTAGAGATTAGCAGCAAAATCGAGGAGGGATTTGGACTTCCCACAGTACGTGGGGGAGGCCAGCAGAAGCGCTTTTATTACAGTGTCCAAGGACAGAGTAACCTTAGCTGTCATCTGGATGTCACGGGGGGTTTCTTGCTGTTTGTGTAGGCAGCGGGGAGGCACTCAGTGGAGGCAGCCACGCTGCCACTTCTGCAGAGAGGGGACATGTGCTGGAGAAGCTGCTGGACAGTCAGTGTGATAAGGGTTCCATAGGAGATTTGTTTTTTTAAAGCAGTGAGGGTCCAAGTAGGGTTAGCTGGCCTTGTGGCGAAGCAGTCGGCATAACTGCTAGGTGTAGTAGAGGAAGGAAGAGGAGGAGGAGAGGATGGGGGGCCCAGTGCAGAGGTTTGGGGATTGGCACGGTGGGCATGGACTGAGGTTCCATCAAGGGGGGATTCTTGGGCGTGTGTGAAATCGTGTTGAAAGGGCTGGTTATGGGTCCAGACACAATAGCTAAGTCCTAACACACGCTCTGCTCATGGACCTAGGTAAGAGGAAGTGATTGAGAATTTAGCAGTCAGACTGATGCCAAACTTAGAGAAGAAGGGAGGGAGCAGAGGAAGGAGATGACAAGGAATGGGTGTCAGAGGGGGTTTAGAGGGCTTGAGACTTTCAGCATTTGCTGCTTGTATTAGAGCTCTTCATAGAAACAGAACCAATGGGATATAACAATAGGAGAGAGAGAGAGAGACGTGAATACGGAGGCTGAGAAGTCCCACAGTGTGCCATCTGCAGGCTGGAGACCCAGGAAAGCTGGTGGTAGTTTGAAAGCCTGAGGGCCGATAGTGTAGATTCCAGTCTGAGTCTTAAGGCCTGAGAACTAGGAGTGCAGAGGACAGATGATCAATGTCCTGGCTCAGCAGTCAGGCAGAGGGAGGGTGAATCCAACCTTCCTCTTCCTTTTTGTTCTATTCAGGCCCTCCATGGATTGGATGATCTCCGCCCACAGCAAGAAAGGCCATCTTTACTCAGTCTACCGATTCAAATGCTCATCTCTTCCCAAAAGACCCTTACAGACGCACCCAGAAATAATGTTTAACCACCTATCTGGGCATCCTTTGGCCCAGTCAAGTTGACACATGAAATTAACCGTCACATTGCTCCATGACCTTCCTTGGATGGTGACCTAGCTTTCCATGTGTGCACATCAGGTCTCCACATTCCAGTTATGAGTGAGCTCCTCCAGAGCAGGGTCCCTGTCTTCTCCTCTGTGTTCTCTGTAGCTGACACAATGCTTTCCATGTACTAAATGCTCAATAAAAATGTGTTGGGTGGTTCATTGATCCAGTAAACTTATGTCTATGCCAATGTAGAATTGCTTTTAAAAAGCTGTGGGTAAATCAATTCTTTGTAAATTGAATCTTATTTCAAATGTACAAGAGATCTTCAGCATTTAAAGGAAGCTTAAGTCAATTTTTAGGAATCCAAGGGTCCTTTACTCTGTTATTCTCATTTTACAGATAAGGAAGCTGATTTGCAGAGAAATTAAGTGACTTGTCCCTATCTGATTTGCTGGCCAAATATAAAGTTCCTTCAAGCAAAGTATACCTGTTATTTCGGTAAAGAGAGACTCGGTGAAAAGTCCAACTATGGGATTTATAACATTAGATTAATAACATCATATTTCCAGCAGTATTTATCTTTAGTCTGCAGATACTTAGTAGATTTGTTTAAGGTAAAACATTATTTCAGTAATACACTAATGAATGAAATCTATATTGAACAGTTTTGTAGTTTATGGCAGGTTAATTAGAAAAAAAAAACACACAGGAAAAGCTTCTAGCCAAGAAAATTCACTTATAAAAGGACCCTGACTCAAAGCACTGGGTTTTTCTTTGGTGACTTGTGTGAGGAGGTGGACGTGCTGGGCAGGTGCATGGCCTGGGTCATGAGCGTGTGTTCCTGGGTTCCCTGTTGAGGTGATGAAAGTCCTTGCAGCCATGACTTCATGCTAAGTGTGAGAAGGATGTTGAAAAAGGTTTAGTGAAACGTTTTGGACACCTCACTGATTGAATTATTCATTTAAAATTGATCAGGTTTTATCAACATCTGTGTTGCGTTGATTTAGTTTCTTCTTGCTGTGTTCTAGAATAAAGTAATTTATTAGATGAGAGAAACTTGAGAAAAAAGCAAAGGTACTGTGGATCGCTCTTTTGGATGATCCAAGCCAAAGAAATAAAGGAATCAAAGTATGCATTTGATTTGCTCTCCTTTCTCTTCATGGTCGTTTTCCCATGGCTTCTGCTTGTCAAAAATGATTTTGAAGTTGTCACTTAACTACAAAAGAAGCTTCGTCTTCATTTGGGGTTTTAGTTTCCTGACATGGAACAGTGAATCAGATGTGAAGGACAGGAGTTACTTTGTACTGATATCCGATAACAGTTGTTGTGCAGATATCACCTCACTTAATTCTCACAACTCTGCCGGGTGGAAGTTGTTAGCCCCGTTTTGCAGATCCCGAGACTCAGGGATGAACAGACTTGCTCACCCAGTTAGCGTGGCCCTTGGACATCAGTGCCTGGACTCTTCTTGGTCATTAACACTGTCTCCACAGCCAGAATGTCTTCTTCCAGTTTTTACATATACTATTAGTGTCAGGTGCTGTGACCACTGTTTCTGGAAGACAATGTGATATTATTTGCATCAAAATCTCTTGAATAACTGCACTGTTTGGGCAATACAGAAAGTGTGGATAAATGGAATCCTTTGATTCTCCACACTCTCAGTCTTTGTGCTCATCACAGTCTCCACTTAACCAGAATTGGATGCTTCTGGAACTAGTTATACGGTGCTAGGCCAGGATGTACACAAAAGTGATAGGGAGTGGAAATTTTGTTTTCATGTTGGCGTAAATACGTTATGGGATAGAGGGTAAATAAACTATGCATGGGTTTATAAAATTGAAGACTAAGGCTGACACGTAGAGAGCTTGTAGCAGGTAGCTTCAGGCTCTGCTTGCAGAACTTTGAGGGTACTTGTTCAGTTTCTTCACCTGTTATGGGTACTCCTGAGTAAAACTTGAACTTCAGTGGATTTGAAGTAGAAACAAATCCTGTTTCTTGAATTCTGAATTCTGGTTGGTTTGAAGTAAAAAAAAGAAATTAAAGGATCGATTTAGACTTTTTTACCTCCTTCCCTGTTTCTGTTTCCTTTGCCTTTCTTTTGAATAAAGATTTATATTTTTAAATTATATAACAAATTGAATGAAATTTAATGAAAAAGTGAATTGATAATTTAAAATATTCTGTTTAGCTTCTAAAAAATGAATATTAATAAGTTTGAAATCACTAAATCACAGTGATTTCTTGCTTTGAGCAACAGAGTTCTATTAATTAAAATTGAAAGTCTAAACATATTTTGGGGAAGACCGCTAGTGTCAAATAATGGTGTGTGATATCCTTCACTTCCTTTAAACTGTTCTCAGCCTCAGCTGCACAATAAAATCACAAGGGAAGCTTGGAAAATGCTGATGCCTGGGCCCGACTCCCAGACATTCAGATTTAATTGGTCTGGGGTGTGGCCTGGGTATCGGCATTTTTTAAAACTCCCCAGGCGATTCTAATGTACCTCCAAGGTTGAGAACCATGGTTGTATTATAATCATTCTTTAATCACATTTGGTTATTTTTTTAAAGTTAGAGCTCTGTATTTTAATATTTTGACTTTAGAGTTGTACAGTTCTGAGGAAGGCAACTCAGACCAACTTACAGGCAATTCAAAGTCGTGACCTTTATCCTTAAGATTTTTATATTTTAGTTGGCAATTACCGTAAAGATTACCCTTTTCCTTTTGCGGCGTCATAATGCTGAGTGCCAGGACCTAAGTTTTTGAAACCTCCCAGTAGACCCTTTTTAAACTGTTCTGAGCCTGCCGGGTATGGCAGGACCTGGCTGTTAATTCAGTGCTTTCATCTGATTGACATGGGGAGGATCCCTGACCACCTAGGGGAAGCCTTACCATTATTAATTCCTTTCTGGACCTCCTTTATGTGTTTGCCCAGAGGCCTTGGCATTGGGCACGTTGTGAAAGTCATAAAATTAAAGAAGTATTTTGCACTGGCTGTTCGTACTGACATTCAGAAAAACAAGTCACCGTGATGGCTGGGGCTTCCTCTGTTGAAAGAACATGCACTGAATGCCTTTTTGGTGTATATTTCTTGGTAGAATTTGCAGTGGGCCTACTGTGCACCGATGGGTAAAAAAGGATGCATGTTCATGGTGAGGCCACAGCGCTGGAAGCTATTTGTAATCTCTGCACCCATCTAGGGTGTGTGTGTGTGTGTGTGTGTGTGTGTGTGTGTGTGTGTGTGTGTGTGTGTGTGTGTGCGCGCGCACACGCACATGGGCATGCTGGGATGTACGCATGTTGCTGGGTTTTTTAAAAATTTGAAACATGACGCTCAATTTTTAAATGTTTGCAAAATTTGTGCAAAGGGAGAGAAACCTTTAAATGGTTGACTCTCAAACTTTTGTAGGCATATCAGGATCAGATTTAGTATCAGATTTGGGGTCCAAAGTTTGAGAGGCAACGATTTAAATGAATTTCCCCCCAAAGCTATTTTTCTTAGATGCCCTGACACAGATTACAAACAAGTCTATTGATGGTTTCATATAGAAACAAGTGAGTGTATTTTTACCATTTGTGGAAATTATAGTTTTGAAACTGGGAAGGCCTGTGTATCACTATCTGCTCTATTTTTGGAAGTAATGGAGGAAGTATTTCAACCTGATTACTGCCTGTGGAGTGAGGAACTTAGTATTTGACTGACCACCTGCTGATACTTTATTTCCTTAGAGCTCCTCAGGTCATTATAAGAATCACCCAACAGTTTGAAATCAAAATGATGTCTCACTATAAAATGTCAGCTATCTGTTGTAAAAAGATTACATGCCATTTTAAATATAATTGCCATCCCCCCTCCCCTCCCCGTTACATGCAAACATTTGAGAATAACAGAATCCTTGCAAAATGAGGAGGAGCATTCAAGGTTCAAGCTTTGCAAATCTGAGAAACTGCCTTCTATTTTAAGGCTGTTAATAGTCCAGATAATTATAACTCCACTTACTCTCCTTTTCTTTCTCTCTACCCCCTGGTCATTCTTGCGCCATTTTCATGATGCTGTTTGTATATTGCTGCTGATGAATTCTGCCCAGTGAAGGTTATTTATTTTTTCCTAAGCTGGATTTTATCCTCTGTTTACTTATCTTGGTATTCTGTTTCCTTTCTGAACTGCTACCAGACATTCCTTTCCATGCCATTGTGTAATGCGCAGCAGGCTGGTGGAGCTTGGGGACTCCTGTGGAAGCCCTGTTTAGGTAAATGTCACTGCTTTAGACAAAGAAGAACTTGGCTAAATCGCACCTCTAGAAACAGCTTAGATTGCCACCATTTAGACGTTTTATCTGGCAGTTTGAAAGCATCTGCTTACTGTGTACTTTGCAACACTAGCTGGTTTGGCACGGGGTTTTTAACTCATTGCTTATCAATATCCTTGGGGTGAAGGTGAAAAGTAGCCAGTGGGGGTGAGCAATCTAGAGTCTGTTCCCTCCTGCCCGCCTTCCGTCCACAGGCAGTTGGGGAGTTGAGACAGGCACCTAGGGAGAGAGAACTCGTCTGTAAAACATTGCTGGAAAGCAGTGTTGCAGCTGGAACTTTGTGAGGCTGCAGTAGAGAGTCCTACCTCGGTCTTACTGTTGGGGAGGGTAGTTTAGTTGATTCAGCATCTGTGACAGCAGGTTAGGGTCTAGGTACTATTTTGAGAAGTCTTACTCATCTTAAGGCTTATTTCTTGACATTAAGAACATGCTTGTGTAGTAATGCTTTTTTCTTAGCACCTCAGGGCTTTTGAAAGGGGCATTTGCCTTCAGTTATTTCTACCTGACAGCCGTTGCCCCTGGGCCTCCCTGTTGAGTGTAGAGGACCCGGGGGCAGTGTAGACCGTCTCCACCAGGCCATGCCTCCCTTCTTTTGCCTTTCAGGTCTGGGAATGGCACGTGCTCCCAGTGGGCAATGGCCATGGGTCTGCTGCCCCTTGCCTTGAATCTTGCTTTGTTTACTCAGGGACCTTGGAGGCTCTGAAAGTACTCAGCTCATTTTTTCATAATTCTGCTTGTTTAGAACATGATTATTTTGAAGAAAACTTTGAAGACACCTTCTCATGATGGTTTTCCTTCTTATTCTCGAATTGAATCCATCAGCCTTGCCCAAGATCTTCTTGCAAAGAGGTCCCCCTGTCTACAGGGGAGATCCTTCTGGTTTTCAAGAATGTATGTCCAAACTTAAGCCAACTGTCCTTCCATCCTTCTCTTGTCATCCTCTCCTGTGTCTCCTCCAGTTTCCCTCTCCTTCCTTCTGCACACTGACCACTGCTGACACCCACAGACAGAAACTGGCTCTTTTTAGGAGACTGTACAGCAGAGTGGGTGAGAGCACAAACTTTGCATGAAGTTCCCTGGGCACAAGCCCTGCCTCTGCCACTTCCCAGCTGTATACCTTGGGCACATCCTTGACCCTTCTGTGCCTCAGTTTCCTCATCTGTAAAGCAGTGAAAATAATAGTACTTAACATGCTTAGCACAAATAGCTATTATTGTTATTTCCTAAACATGCTACTTTAACAGCTTCGTTGAGATAATTTAAGGCCATAAAATCCACCTGTTTGAAGTGTAAATTCAAAGTTTTTAATGTTTACGGAGTTGTCCAACCATCCCCATACACTAATTTTTGAACGTCCCAAATAAACCTTGTACCTGTGAGCGGACTCTTGTCATCCTCTTCCCTCTCCCTGCTCTGCTTATCTGTCCCCAGGTAACCACTAATCTACTTTGTCTGTATAGATTTGCCTTATTCTGGACATTCATATTAATGCAGTCATAGACCATATGATTCTTTGTGACTAGCCACTCTCACTTAGCTCATGTTTCTAAGGTTCATCCATTGTTGCAGCATGTATCATATACTTTTCTTTTTACTGCTGAATAATATTACATTGTTTATCCATCCACATATTGTTTGTCCATCCATCGCTCGATAGACATTTGTGTTGTTTCCACCTTTTGGCTGTTATGACTAACGCTGCTATGAATGTTCGTGCACAAGTTTTTGTGTGGACATGTGTTTTTGTTTCTCTTGGGCATGTACCTAGGAGTGGAATTACTGGGTCACATGATAATTCTATGTTTAACACTTAGAGGAGCTGATAGACTGTTTCCACTTTATATTCCCACCAGCAATGTATGAGAGTTCTAGTTTCTCTATATCCTTGCCAACACTTGTTATTATTTGTCTTTTTGATAATAGCCATTATAGTGGGTGGTTTGGGATAGGTTATCTCATTATGATTTTGATTTTCATTTTCCTAATGACTGATGATGTTGAGATTTTTATGTGCCTATTAGCTTAAATACATTGACTGTAAGAAAATTGTGCTTACTGCTTTAGAGATAATACAGATATAAGAAATACCAGTTCCTGCTTTAATAAAGTTTGCAACCATGGCGAGAGAGGATAGTTTTTAAGTCACGCGTACTTAAAGAATCATACCTGGATCTCATTAACATTAAGAAAATGTTAGCTCTAGATAAAGCAAAGTCATCATGAATGTTAAGAGTTTAATCATTTCCTAATACGTTTATGTATAGAGAGATCGTTTTGTTTGGTTTCATCTCTGCTTGCATTTGTGTCTTAATTTTAAAAATTGGTGTTTAGTAACATGGAAAATGCCTTTTTTGCTACCACAGTGAGTTCCAATTTGTTCTCAGCAACTCTTAGAAGATTGGAGTCAGATGCAGCCAGTTTTCTCCCAATTTTTTTTTTTTTCATCTTGCCTGAATGATGTAAGTTTTCAACCAGCTACGTAATAGTGGTTTTTCTGTAGTATAGGTGTGTTAATGTAATTTGGCTTGTAGGAAATTATGTATATATTCTTTTCTATATCTCACTTTACCCTATCCATTGAATGCTCCCTGCAGGGAATATTTAGCTATGGCACGGATTATCTTTTACTGCTTTTGTGTAAATCTTACCTTTACATAGCTTCATCTTGGGTAAGGGGGATATTTGTCTGTATATTTTATGGATTTTGAAACAGAAACATGTTTCTGAGCATGTTTCAGAAACACTCCCCTTGATATAAAACTTGCCAACCCTAATGTTGATATTTAATTATGCAATTGTATTTCTGTTCACCTTCAGTTTACGTTCTGAAACAGAGGGGCAGTAGGCCAACAGTGTGGTGGTGGAATTAATTAGGGACAGAGGTGTTTGACCTTGACTCTACCACTTAACTATCAATGTGATCTTGAATGAGTTACCTAATCACTTTCTGTCTCAGTTTCTCACCTGTCTAATGGGCATTAAAAAATATGACCTATCTGTTGGGGTTGTCGTGGGAATACCTGAGATATTATTTATTAAAACATGTCTTCCTCGGTATGCAGTAAATACTCAATAATTGGTAGGTAGTAGTCCTAGTAGTAGAAATAGAACTATAATCTTGTTGACTCATCCATCTGACTGGGAGATAAGATACACCTGAAGAGTTAAATGGCAATAGAATCAAAAGTTCAGTAACACATGGGCAATCTTATTAGCATAATAGTAGAGGAGAGTGTGTCTTAAAGTGTCAGTGACCATGCGGGTAGACGCCAGTCATTGATCTAAAGCAGCTGGAGGCCGTGACTGACAAAGGAGTGTCTCTGTTTCTGAGACAATGGGCACATGTATGCCTTAAGGACTTTTGGTTGAGGTAAAATTTGTAAACTGTGAAATTCACACAGATGTTAAGTGTACAATTCAATGAGTTTTGACAACTGTATAAACTCATGCAACTACCACCTCGGTCTGGAAATGGAACATTTCTGTCACTCCATCAAATTTCTTCATGTCCATTCCAGTCAATCTCTATCCCTGCAGGCAACCATTTTTCTGATTTCTTTTCACATAGATTAGGTTTGCCTGTGTTAAATTTCATATAAAGGGAATCACATAATATGGGCAAAGTTACTTTCACCCAGCATAATGTCTGCGAAATTCCTCCACGGTGTTGAGTTCATCAGTTCATTTTTATTGATGTCATCTCTGTTGTTTTCAGTTTAGGGTATTATAATTAATGCCACTGTGACTATTCATGTAAAATTATTTGTGTAGACATTTGCTTTCTTTTCTCTCAAAGAAATATCTAGGCCTGGAATTTCTGGGTCATTGAGTAGGTGTTTAATTTTATAAGAAATTGCCAAACCTTATTCTCAGGTGGCTGTACTATTTTTACACCCTTACCAGTGATGGAGGAGGATGGTTGCAGTTGCAACACATATTTGCCCACATTCAGTGTTGTCTGTCTTTTTCAATTTAGCCATTATAGTCCCTAATGTCAGATGATATTAGCACTTTCCTGTGTGCTTGTTAGCTGTTGGTATTTCTGCCTTTGTGAAGTGCATGTTCAAGTCTTTTGCTCATTTTGTTTGTTTTCTTTGTCTTATCAGTGAGTAGTAGGCATTCTTTCTATAATCTGACTTCAAATCTTTTCAAGATACATGTAACCAGAATATTTTCTCCCACTTTGTGGCTTTCATATTCATTATCAGTGCATTTGTTTTAATGAAACTTTTTGAGATAATTTCATTATTTTGTTGATTAGGAAACTCAAGCGTAGGAGGTTGAGTTACCCAAGCTCACAGAGCTGGTGAGGGTAGAGCTGGGGTTTGAGGCTAGGCAGTCTGGCTCCTGAGCCCTTGCTCTAAGCTGCTATGACGTACGAGTACTTCTCTTTGAGAAACCTTTATGGTTTGTAACTTTGCTGAAATCAATAGGCCTTATCTATTTGAATTTAGATATTCTTAAGAAGTTATTTTCCCATGTAATTTTCCTGGTCTAAAATTAAACCTTCACCATTTAGGTATCTTTTGAGTCCCAGTTTTTACGTCAGTACACACGTGACAAACTCAGCCGTCTGCATTAATCAGGGAAAGATAAATCTCATCTGAGTTTCTTTTCTTGGATCTTTTGGCCTTTTATTTAACCTGAGTTGGAGTTTCAGGGTTATTTGAAAGAATATTTGAGAGAAATATTGTACCATATTCAAGAAAAATGTTGGTTACTTCTGATAACTCTTCTCCTTATTTTGGTTGGTCATACTTTTTAACGGCAAACCATAGAAATGACGATTCAGTGCGATTGTACTTTGAAATAAAATATTGGAGAGCTGGAAGCTTATTGCAGTCTGGAGAAATAGGGGAATTGCTTTTATTCCACTGCCTCTTATTATTAATTTATATGCTGAAATAGATTAGCACAGTGCAGGATCAAACCAGTACATAAATACAACCATTTATGTTTCTACCATCAGCTTTACTGTAGATTAATCTCACTGAAAGCTTGAATGGTTTCTTAGGGGAAAATATTGGAAGGGTAGTTTTACCCCATGAGTTCCCTTAAATATGCTGTTAATTCACATTGATTTTAGAGAAAACAGAGATAATCAGTTTGACTTCCCCCTGACTAAATGCATTGGCAAGCTGTTCACAGTACCGTTACTGGAAATCTTAGGGACCCCTCTTGCTTTCCTCTTTTCACACACACAGATCCAAATACCAAGAGAACACTGCAGACCAGCTACTTTCCCACACTTTCTAGATGAACTTTTGAATAGAAAATGATGACTTTACCATGAGATCTAGGAATATGCGGTACATGGTTTGATCTTCTTTCTCCCTCTGATTACGGTGCCCCCAGAGGACAGTGGGACAGACACTTGGAAGAGGGATGAACAGTTAGTCTTTTCCTTCCTCCTACAGGGTACTCAGGTGTCCTGTCCCCTGGCTTCCCAAACTCTGTCCCTAAGCAAGCTTAGTCGTCGCTGCCCACTCCACCAGGCCATTCCTCATCCTCAGAGGCCTCTCCAGGCGTGTGAGGACGGCCTGCAGCCCTGCTCACCTTTCACAGCTGGGCCCAGGCACAAACAAACAAATGACTCATGAAAGTTTCCTCTTAGTTGGGATGGAGGAGTGCATTTATCTAAAACAATTCTCATTTGTCATAAGGGATGAGACAGTTCCTTAACAAGCCTTCAGAAACCTTCGGAAGCCACTGTGTAGCTGCAGCAGCGCGCAGAGGTACCTGAGCCCTCATGGTTCCCTACGGCCTTGGGGCCTCAGCCCCTGTGAAGCCCGAGGCTGTCAGGTTGCTCTGGGCACTGGCGCCCCTTCCGCTTCTGTCCTGGCTGATATGCGGACCCTCAGCCGGGGAGGTCTTTGGTCCTGAACCTCATCAAGGGCCCTCTCAGGCAATGGCTTCCTGCCTCTGTGCTCTCACCTCCTGTATTGCCCTCGGCTCGTTGACTAGCCTCTTGCTCCCTGGGCTGTGACTCCTCAGGGCAGGGACGAGCTGTATCCCCAGAGCAGCCAGGAGACGCTCAGCAGGTACTTGAGGGAGGATGATGAACCTTGGTGATGTGGGGCAGGAGCCACTGTGGGCCTCAGTCTTGTGTCTCCTCTTCTGTGTGAAGCTCCGCCAGCTGGGAAGGGGTGAGGGTCTGGCTGCTTGTTGGTCAGAGATGCTGCAGCGCAGAGTGGAAACCTGACGTACACCCCGGCCTCCTGTCCTGCCCCGTCGGAAGTGCTTAAGAGAGAGTGGGAACTGCAGAGCACCCGGTCCCTGGGCCTCGTGGTCATCGTAGTAGGTTATGATGCTTGAAATCAGATCTGTATGTATTTGTTCAGTTGTAGCTACCTTTAGCCCTGAAATGTCTGATTCTCATTCATTTTACAAGGCAGTAGTAGAAATATATAAAGTGGCATACAGAGAAGTTGGCTAACTTTTTTAGCCCCAGAATGTGATGGTACATCCTACTATATTTGAAAGTCTATCACTGGAAAATATTTACAAATATTTCTGATAAGCTAGAAGAATGAAGCTTGAGAATTAGGTGGGATGATAGAGCCACCGTCTCTTCCTCTTCCTCCTCTGTCTCCTCCTTTCCTTCTTCATTTTAGCTTAACCACCGAAGGGTTTACATTAGGTGGTCACAGGAAGTGCAGGTTGAAACGGCTTGTCCTAAAGCACGTGGAGGACTTTGTCCTGAGACTGTTATCTTCTAGGATCATCTTTCTGCATTGTAGTGAGACCTTTCCATATTTGCATATTTAACTATAAGAGAACATATCTAATCATATATTTAAATTTTACCTCAGAAATAGATTTACAATGCACAACAGTTGTTTAAAAAAGATTAATACTACTATTATGAAAAAAGCACAACATACTGTGAGATTAAATTCCTGGCTTCGATGGGTGTACATTATGACCTGCCGGCAGCTGAAATTTGAATGACTGTATTTACCAGAAAAGAATCTTCTACCCATATTTTTCAGAATAGCTGTTCACAAATGATGCATTATGCCCTGTGCTTTTGTTTTTCACTGGGGTTTGAAAAATTAAACTTTCCGCTAGTGGTAAATTCATAAGCTTGGGGCATGAAAATGTTTGAATTTGATATAAAAGAAGTTTTGAAGGGAAGATTAGTGGTTCAAACCAAAAGATTAGTTGCCCTGGGAGATTCAGCTGTCAAGAAAGCAGAGTTCAGTAACACAGGGCCCTGCTCCAGCCGACTGCTCCCCACGTGCTGTGACTCCTAATCCTGCCCGCTGGACCCTCACCTGACTGACGGCGCTGATGATGATTGCTTAATGAATCTTATTGTCACCAGAACATGTGGGGCTCCTCTGCTTTGGACCCCCCTTGTTTGTGGTAGGTTGATTCCTCTACTAAGTGGAAGTGATTATTATTATTTCTTTACTCGTTATCACTTTAAAATGGAGGGGAAGTTACGGAACAGATTACAATTATTGACTGTCGTGGCTGAAGTTCTCTCATTGGCAGCCTCGCCAGAATCGCTTGAAGTTTGACTTTCCTGGCACCGACTAGTTGATTCCTATCCATTCTGCCATGAAGGAGTATGTGGTAATAAATCCTCCGTATTCCACTAGGAGCAGATAATTAAAACCCATGGCAAGGCCACTCTTCCTCATGGTAGGAAAGCCTGGAACCCCAGGACGTGGTTCTGCTTCAGAGCATCTTGTCCTCTGGCTTCCCCATGGAAATGACTTTTATTGTGGCAAATGGGTCATGGTTCCTTTCTGGATGAGCAGAAGACTATCTTCATATTGGACAGGTAAAGTTAAATCCATTTACACTATATCTGAAAACCTTAAAAATCCATTTAGGGAAGTGACTTACACATCATAAAATTATGATGTTGTCTTGGGAGAACATGAAGTCCATTCCTCTCCTTTGGATGGACCTTAAATCTGTATTATCCAGACAGACGAGACTCTTTTCTTTCATAAATGATTTATGTTCTATTTAATTGTATGTGAAAATGGAAATTTCACAGTTTTTCTTAGTAGTTCATTCAGGGTTCTATGAATGTTCATTGTAAGAATACAGAAGCATACTTAATCTCTGCTCATTTTTCCTATTAGTTATTATTTGGGAAAACCACACACACATATACCTCAAAGAGCATCAGGTCGACCACTGACTTGTCCCCAGGTCAGAGTCTCATAATCCTATCTCAGAGGTAGCTCAATCGTTTCTGTCTTTATGGATCTTTTCAAACCCTTTTCTGTTCCATTTAAGATATATAAAGATCACATGCTTTTGTAGGGGTCTGTGCAGACCTGAATACTATTGCTTCTGTTTCTCTTTCTCTCCCCAGAGCTTTGGCGTTTTGCTACCTTTAAGCCCTCTTAATTTCATGATCTACTCCGTATATTTCAGTGGTAAATAGTTCTGGGCTCAGAGAGCTAACTCTGTTATTCTGCACACTGGCTAATCTATGTTAAAATACTTGTGGCAGTAATTCTAACTTAGACCCTTAGCATTCCAGAACATTGACATAGTTACCTCCCTCCTTCCTATAATGAACATCAGAGTCAGTGCCAACCGTGACTCTACACTATCGCAAGGTATTGGCTTGCCAGCCCTATGAAACTACTTTTTTTGAAAATATTTTTTCCTACTAGATCACAATACCCAGCATTATTTGTACACGGTATAGGCATGTTTAGTAAACTATGAATTCTAGGAAAAATTGAATTATTATGGTATTATTTACATTCAGAACCATCATGTATTAAATCGGTGATGCTCTGTCAACTGTAAAACCGAATTCAAATTCTTAAGCATCTATCTTGAAGCCTTTTTCTTTCAAAAAGATCTATTTTTTTAGTGACTCACTCTTGTAGGACACTGGAGCCATATGAAGGCATTTCTTTTTCTGTTGTTGAATACAGTGCAAATGGCAGGGCATTAATAAAGCCAGGAGCGCAGTCAGTCCCAAGGTGTCAAAGCCGTATCCATCACAGTTCAGCTTTATTAGACTGCTTGGGTCATGAGAGTGTGTGATTTTAGCACATAGCAAAAAGGGAACTTGGACACACAGTTGACAATCAAAACCGAAGAATTCACTTGAATTGTAACTTAGAGTAGGTGATGTGTGGCAGAAGCGTTTGGAACTTTTGGGGTAGGACAGGGGGTGACTACTTCCTGCCTTTGCGTTAGGGTTGGGGTCACAGCACCTGACACTTTACCGTTTCTATTCCTGTGCCAGACTTAGACTCTAACCTCTAAAGGGACAGAAACTATGTCTTACTCTTGCTGTATTCCCCATGCTGATTACAGAATCAAGGTGTGTTTCTTGAACAGAAAGTTGTGCATGTCAGAGATCTAAGAATCCTTCTTGAACCTCTCAGTGCTTTACCCCCGTATTCGGTCCATCATTAAGTCTTTTTTGCTCCCTAGATCTTGTTTTAGAGCCATCCTTTTCTCTCTGTCTCCACCACCACAGTCACTACTCTTACCTTGACCCAACCTACTGTCACCTTTCAGAGCATTTTCTTGGGTTACTGCAGTGACCTCCTAACTGGTCTATTCCCACTACTCTGACCCCTCTTAATTCCTTCTCCCTGTTGCAGCCAAAATGAGCGTTTAACTACATAGCCCCTTCAAAGCCTTTCTGCCGTCCTTTTATAATAATAGCTAATCATCATCATAATTATACTGACAGTACTTTTGACCAAGGCCTAGAAATAGGGTGGTCATATAATTTATCATTCACATGAGAAGAACGCTTTTGAATGGGAAGTGGGCACCATTGAAAATCACACAGGGATGATGTGGAAAGAAGACTTGTGTTTGCCTTGGCTGCGAGGCCCTGCTTCCAGTC
Source organism: Eubalaena glacialis (assembly GCF_028564815.1). NCBI lineage: Eukaryota > Metazoa > Chordata > Mammalia > Artiodactyla > Balaenidae > Eubalaena > Eubalaena glacialis. The sequence continues at coordinate 92,265,245 of NC_083728.1, read as the reverse complement.
ATTCTCTCTGAACCTACAGAACTGCTTGTGTTTCAGTCTTTTGTGATTTCCAAGGTTATTCGCCATGTTTGCTACCACCACAGGGCCTTTGCACATGGTATTGTTGGAGTATTGACAACTACTGATCTTTTAGCTCTCAGCTTCTGCCCGGCATCTCACTGAGGTGGTTAAATCTCCTTATTATAGGCTCTTACTACACTCATAGATACAATTTAACATTTATTTATTTGGATAAATACTAGTAAGAGACTGGTAACATTGTATTACCAATATACCAATTATGGAATACAGTGATCAGCACAATGGCAAAATAAACTCTATATTTAAATTCTATATATTCAGTACAGAAGAAACCAGCTATATGTACAATTTAATGTAAAAACATAGTCTCAATTTTGGCACTGTTAATACGCTATTTGATGATTAATTTGAAAAATACATAATTTAAAAGTCCAGTTTAGTAATTCTACAAATTTATCAAAAATTTGAAGTTAAGATAAGGATTCTTTCATTCATTCATTCATTCATTCAGTGCTGGGTCTTAGTTGTGACACACGGGGTCTCAGTTGCGACACACGGCGTCTTAGTTGTGACACACGGGATCTTTGTTGCCGCATGTGAGATCTTCGTTGCCGCATGCAGGATCTAGTTCCCTGACTAGGGATCGAACCCGGGCCCCTGCGTTGGGAGCGTGAAGTCTTAACCACTGGACCACCAGGGAAGTCCCATTAAGATAGGGATTCTTGAGAAGAAAATTTCTCTATTGAGAAACCTGTGACATTTAGAGTCATAATATATAGGATATCTGGATTCTGGAACAGATTATCTGGGGTTTAAATCATGATTGTACTACATACTGTCTGGGTGGCCTTGAACAAGTTAGTTTCCCTATGCCTCTCTTTACCCATTTGTAAAATGGGTATAATAATGGCATCTGTTTTGTAGGGCTTTCGTGAAAATTAAATCAAGTAATACATATAAAGCACTTGGAACAGTTTCCGGCATAGTAGATACTCAGTGAACACTAGCTATTACTGTTAATTTTGTTATTATTATATTTATTCATTGAACGAATATTTATTCAGTATCTACTTTGTTCCTGGCATTGGTTTAGAAATTCAGAAGTGATTGAGATCGTGCATGGGAATCCACTGGGTATAAGTCACGGTTTGTTAGGGCGTGTTGGTGGGAGGAGCTTGGTGAACCTGAAGGATAGGAATGCATCAGCTTGCAGGGAGCTGGGGAGGGAGGAGCGCCCAGGGTGGGGGAGGAGCACAGGCAAGGCCCCCCACCCCACCAGGGAGAAAGGGCTTAGCCTGGCTTAAGAGTGAAAAGCAGAGTGTGCTGGAGTGTTTATTCCTGAGTCCAGAGGGTAAGAGGCCTGAAGGATAGACAGACCGGTTTATGCGGGTGTGCCCTGGGGATTTTATTAGAAAAATGATAGAGCTAGAACTGGAAGTGTCTCCTATGTTCATATACTTTTTAAAAATTAAGGAAGCATCATACAAAAATTGCACGAGTCAGATACAGAATGATTTTCTATGAATTTTCACAAAGTGAATGGCCCCGTGTAACCCTATTGAGAAATGGATCTTGATGTGCTCTCCACGAGCTGCCCTGTTACACACCCGCCACCATCCCCATCCCCCAGAGGTAACAACGCTCACCCTGACTGACCTCTAACACCACAGACTAGTTTCGCCTGGTTTTGAACTTTTCTGAACTTTTGCATGGAAGCATATGCTGTAACTTTTTCCTGTTTGGCTTCTCTCACTACACATACGTCTGTCTGTGAGACCCATCCGTGGTGTTGTGTGTTGTGTGTAGCAATAGTTGGTTCGTTCGCATTTCTGCAAGCTGTTCCACTGTATGAATACACATGGGTTTCCAGTGTGATAGCCCCCTGGATGTCACCGAAAGAGACAGTGTGTGTGTGAGATGAAAGCTGGGTTGTGATTCATGTCATTTACGTATATATGTTAATCTTGCTTATCCTAGTTACCTTTTTTTTTTTATAACTAAGTGAAGGTTATATTTTTCTTTTAGAGCCAAGGTATATACCCTTGATTGTTACTTTGAGAATATAATGCCTAGTTAAAACCAAGGCTTGCATCAGCAGAGATTGCCCAGTATGCGATAAGTATTAATCACAAATGGAAGTAACTTGGATGAACTTGTCAGGTGCTTTCACATGGTGCTGTCATAGAGCATTCAGCCTTTTGAAATATTGTCTAGGGTATTGCAGGTTTCTAGGGGGTCAAGGATAATTTGCTACTTAATTGGGCCAAATAGCCATCATTTCTGCTTTTTAAGATTAGGTCTGTTTAAGTAAGTGATTGATTAATTGGATGAATGACATTTTCATGTGTACTTCATTCAGTTTTTTTCCTTTCTCTCTCTTTTTTCTTTCATATTTCAGATGACATTGTGCCATATTTTAAAACAGAGCCGGGCCTTCCACAGCTTCACCTGGAAGGGAACCGCCTCGTTCTCACTTGCCTCGCTGAAGGGAGCTGGCCCTTGGAATTCAAGTGGATGCACGATGACAGTGAGCTCACCACCTACACCAGCGAATATAAGTAATTGATTGCTTGAAAATAAGATTCTGTTTCAGCTTGATGTGTTTAGAATATTTGCCTCTTGGCCATAATAGCGCAAGCGGGGGGAAATATTGGATTTAATTTGTAATGCATTAAGGATTAAAGGCATAGATTTGAACATATAATCAGAATGTGATTTTACTATTCTGATACAGGTTGTATTCACACTTAGGAAGTCTGTCGTTATATTTGTAAAAGGAAGCCCGTTAGTGAAATCACCAGACCAAAGAAGCTATAGTTACAGAGGAATGCAAGTAACAGCTTTAGCCTGATAGATTTGATTTCTTGTGGCAGCCGCCCCACCCACCAGTATTGTTCCTGTCTGAGGAGCGTAAATGCTTAAACAGGTACCTTTAGGACATAGCTTCTGGAGCTCTGATTAGTCAACAAACGCCTTCCTGGCTAACTTTCAGAGTTGGGATGGGAAAAAGTGGAACTATGGGAGAATGGGCATGAGTACAGCATCCATACTGAGCAGCAAAAATGAATATTTATTGAACACCTGCCATGTGCTAGGTATTGGGGGCTGAGTACAGAGGACTGAGATGGGGGAAACGGGAGGTCAGGTCACGTCTGAGGTGCAGCTTCACCCAGGAGGCGTCAGGATCAGCTTCCCAGCCTCATCACCTCCTTGCAGTGCTTGATGTTTTTCTGGTTTTGTATCTTTTTACCTCCTGTTCTATGGGAGGATTATGCTGGATGCTCCAGTTCTGAGTGGGATGGAGAATTAGCAACTGCCTAAACCAGTCCCAGAGGCCCCCAAATCAGCAGAAATCAGCAATACCATGCTCTTATTTAAATGAAATAAGAAAGAGAATTGGCTGTCTAGAGAGATTTTATTTTTATTTATTTATTTATTTATTTATTTAAACATAATCTTCGCTCTTGATTTATTTTTGGCTGCGTGGCATGTGGGATCTTAGTTCCCCAACCAGGGATCGAACCCGTGCCCCCTGCAGTGGAAGGGCAGAGTCTTAACCACTGGACCACCAGGGAAGTCTCTAGAGGTATTTTATATAGAGTAATGATCTTCTCAACATGGGGCATAGCTCACCATGCGCACTTTACCTCAGAAGTTATAATATGGTGGTCCATGAACCACATTCAGCCTGCCTGGAACATGGTGTGGGTATTTTAAAAATCAGTTTAAAAATATGTGTGGATATATGCACAGTAGATATTTCTTAATTGATTGCCAGCATTTAACGCTTTTAAGATTTCACATAAAAATCTGCTCTTCGGTCCCTCTTGAAGAGTCAGCAGGCATGGCTTCCTGGGTTTGCAGCCCCACACAGAAGCTGGCCCTGGCAGTGCTGCCCTGGGGTACAGGCCTGGACACCCAGTTCTCAGCACTGTCTGGTCCCTACCTTGTGCCCCACTTGCTTTGCCCAGTCCCATTATCCACCTGCCCTGTTTAGTCAGAGGAGTTTGTGTCCTCCTCTTTCATCATTAGGCCTGTACTGTCAGAGGATCTGCTGCTGTGAGAACAATTTATCCTAATAGTTAAGAGCATGTTGAAATCAAACAGACCTAGGTTTGAATCTCAGCTCACCACCAGTTAGTGTTAGCGGTATGACCTCAGGCAAGCAGCCTGTTAGCCCCACTTTCAGAATCTGCAAAATGGGGGTGATCAGACCTCATCTGTGGTGGTGTGAGCATTGAAACGCTCTAATGTATGTAGAACAGCATATTTTCTGGCCCACCAGCAATCAGTTAATAAATTCTATTAAATTCTATTTTTTCATAATATGACATGGGGATTGGTTTGTTAGAAGGGGTATTAGAAAGCAAAAAAAAAAAAGTGAGCTTAGAAATGAGAACCATCATGAGCAGTGGGCTGTGATGGCAGACGACTTGAGTTCAGATACTTCCATTCAACTTAGTATCTGCTTGACTTTGGACAAGTCATCTAACCAGTTTGATCTTACTTTTCCCATCTGTAAAATGGGTATAATAAAACCCACCTTAGAAGGTTCTCATAAAAATTAAATGATACCATGTTTCGTATGCCCCAGGAGAAAGGAAGTGAGGTTTCAAAAGAATCCATATTGTTTTTCCTCATAAAAAGAAGTAGTGATGTGGGTGATCTATAACAGTGGTCTTAAAACTGGGATATATGCCATGGAAAGTGGCAAAGGAATAGTTTTCTAGATCTTCAGTTTCCACCTGCATGTTTTCTGAAATTGAGCTACCTGAGAACGTGCCTCTGTGTTGGCACCTGCCAGTTCCCTTTTCATACCTGCTTTGCGTTATTTCTTCCACTTCAAAAAGAAGGACACACCTTTCCCAGTGAGTCTTCTGTGAAACCACACCCTCAGGGTGCAAGACAAGCACAGTTTAAAATATTGGGCTTGAAGAAGCCTCTTTTAAACATCCCATAGTAGAGCTCCTTGCCTTCACTCTATACGTACTACTTTTAAGGGCACAGTATGACACTAGAAATGGGATCTTTTGACCAATCTTGGGGTTTTCTTAATTCAGATGTATAGGTGGTCAGCAAGAGCTGTACCATTTTTTTGTGAACAACCTTCCCTTTTCCATTCTCCAGCCATCATCAAAGTATATATTGTGCCTCAAGGAACGTTTATGAGAACAAAGCAGAGAAACATCTGCAGGAATTACCGCAGGCAAGGCACCTTGTTTTATCCAGGCTGCAAACTTAGTGTAACGCTCTGTGGTGTACACACTTACACATAATAGAATTAGAATTTTCAAGATTTGTTAGAAATAAAAAGCCCTTTGAGAAATACTCTTCTCTGAAACACACTTGTCTTCGTTTCACCTACCCAGAAGTGAAAAGAGCTCAGGGAGGCTTCAGTGATAGATCTCAAAGAGGAGGGGGTGAAAAGTTCTGTATACTTTCATCAGATCAATGTGTCCTCCTGATGTAGAAGGACCATGCACTATAGGAAAGTTTGTGCTTTATATTTTCTCATTCATTTGGAAGACACTTACGTTAACTTTTGCAAAAAGATATCATTTGATATTCTAAATCCGTATTCATTTGTATTACTTCAGTGTGTTTTGCTTGCTGGTACGCATCAGCCTCTTCTCTACTTGTTTATGTCTTCGTGTACTCATTAGATTTAAATTAACTGTATGCAAATATGTGGTCAATACCTTCTTTTCTTTTTGTAGTAAATTTCTATCCAATTCTGTTCATTCTGATAGTAAATAACTTTCCATTCAGTAAAATGTGAAGTAATTGAATAAACAGCCACTTTCAAGAGACATATCTCCTTTCTAAGTTTTTAATGTTTAATAATTATTTTCCAAAATTCGTAATACATTGATGTTGTTTTCATTAGCTGTGCAGTAATAATAATTACAATCCCCAAGTAATCCAGATGAAAATTTTTTTAAGTGCTTAGACTATCTTGACAAAAGGAAATTCTTTTTAAATTACCATTTATTTGTATATTTTAATTTCAGAGAAGTATGTTGGGTAATAAATAATAAGTATCTTTCAGGCATAGAAAAATGTTACATTAGAATAAAATTCTGTGGGGTAAATGGATTTAATTCTCAAGTTCAAAGAGTAAAAAGAAACTATGAAAGCTCTGTCACTTCATTTTTAAGAAATAGAAAGTGTGGATATCAAAACCGTTATATTAACTTCCATTGGATACATGTAAAACAGTGTGTGACAGTTTTATTTTAAAATGCCAAAACATATACTATGCCATTATTATATGTGCAACTATTTAAACTTCTATATGACAACAATTTTGGTGTCAACTTAAAAATATGCGAGGAGATTGAGCTCTTTTTTGCATTGCTTTTCGCACCAGCTAATTTACCTGTTAGCCTGACACATCCTGGATAGTCCTCAAGAAGACAAAGCTTTGTTGCTTGATTAAAGCAGGATTGAGAAGGTGGTTCATTATATATGCACCATTAAAACAGGGTAGATGCTGCACTACCATTTCACCAGAAACTCGTTAGGAAGATATGGGTTATTCTGAAGCAAAACGGTTTAGGTTAGACATGATAAATTATATTCTGTTCACTGAGGGCTTCAGACACTGAGATGGGTTATCAAGGATCCATTGTATTTTGTCATCATTTTTTTCAAGATATAAAACCTGTCTAAAAATCTTACGCTATTTTTTCAAATTACTCTTTCATCTGCTTCCTTCCAATAAGCACCTTCAGCTGTCATATGTTAACCTTCACGAGGCTGCTGTAAGTCTCAAATTGGAAAACATACTCTGTAAAAACGGTAGCTGTTTCCTAACTCCACCCTTTGGTGTCAGTTATGAAAGTGCTAACCCTAAAAAAAGCAAATATTTAATATAAATTCAGCTTTTCCATCTTTGACTAAAAATAGCATTTTCTTTGCTGCTTGTGTTATAAACTGCACAATGAATTTTAGTAAGTTTCAAATGTTATATTGTTCATATTGATGCTTATATCCATGTTTAGGCACAGGTGGCTACACTGGGAAAATAAGGGTAGTTCAGTAATTAAACAAAGTTGCTTAAGTGTCATAGGCAGATTTGTATCCATTTTTTTTCCCCCAGAAAATATTTACTGTAAATTATTTTTTCTACTATGGGATAAAAAATATTTTGTAATTATATTCAAAATATATGTATGCCCAAAATTTCTAGTGCTAGGCACAATACTCGTTCCAGCAGGAGGAATAATTAGATACTCTAAATAGTCTCCTTACATGATCTGCCTCTGGTTCAATTTCTGTTACAGTATAAGCAGTAGAAATTTGATGGATATTTATCTTTTTATTTCAGTAAAAAAATAGGAATGGTTAAGGGAAAATTTACTTTTTCTTATGTCCTATAAAAGAACGAAAATTCTACAATATCAGTAAAATTTATTAAATACCTGGGGAATAACCTTTATAAGAAATGAGTAGAACATGCAGAAAAATAGAAAACCTCACTGAGAGAGTTGAAGGAGAATTCTAGATAGGTAATCTAAACAACCATAACACTGGACAAAGTATATGGAATAATTGTTTTCAAGATACTGGACATCAGGCAACCGAAGGTGTGATGGCTGAGAGATGGAAAACCAACAAGGTGAGCCCTGTGATTGCTCGGCTCACTGCCCTGAGAGAATTTCCAGGCTGTGGCACAGAGAGGGAGAACACAGGTGAAACCTGGAGGGATCCCTGCGGTGAAGGGAGCTGAGAGTTCAGAGAGATCAAGGCAGAGTACTGGAGAGGAGAGAGCTGTGTAGAGGGTGAACTCTGGAGATCCTCAGAGGTTCTTTGTCTAGTATTTAGCAGATTATTCACCAGCACATTCATGTAAGGAGACTGCCCAGGGACCCAAAAAGTGGAGGCAGTAGTTCCCCAGGTTCACACAGCGTGGGGTTCAGTGCCTCTTCTCAGCAGCCAGACTGAAAAACCTTGTAATCCATGGGGTTATTGGATAGGGTACACAGAAGTGTCCTGGGTCTGTAGTGGGGGTTACTAACCCCGGACCGAACACAGCTCTGGTCCTGCCTAAGAAATCTTAAAAGCAAGACCAGAAAGGATCAAACCATTTCCGGGTATCTTTGCAGCACTGGAGAAGAAAGCTCAGGAATATTTATAGGAGTACAAAAATATCCAGCACCAAAATTTACAATGTCTAGAATCCAATCAGAGATTATCAGGCATGTAAAGAAGAAGGAAAGCGTGACCCAAAATGAGAAAAATCAATCAGTTGAAACCAAACCAAAGCTGACACAGATGTTAGAATTAGCAGAGACGTGCGTTGAAACATCTTAACTGTATTCCATGTGATCAGATGAAACCTATAATATCTGAGATGAAAAACACATTGGATGGGACTAGCAGATTAGACACTGCAGAAGAAAATATCAGTAAACTTTAAGATATAGCAATATAACTCTTCAAAATGAAGGGCGGATAGGAAAAAAAAGAAATCAAACACAATGAAAAGACCATTAGTGAATTACAGGACAACGTCAAATGGCCTAATATATGTATAACTGGAATCCCAAAGGAGGCAGGGGTGGAAAATTATTTGAATAAATAATACTGAAAAAGTTTTACATTTGATGAAAACTACAAACTTATCAATGTAAGAAGCTCAACAGATCCCAATAATGGAGTTACCAGCCAGTGCAATAAGAAAAAGAAATAAAAAGCATCTAGATTGTAAGAGAAGATGTAAAAATGTATTTTATTGAGGGTTACATGATTGCAGAAAATGTGATATTATCTTTAAAAAGCTGCTAAAATTGGGGCTTCCCTGGTGGCACAGTGGTTGAGAATCTGCCTGCCAATGCAGGGGGCACGGGTTCGGGCCCCGGTCTGGGAAGATCCCACATGCCGCGGAGCAACTAGGCCCGTGAGCCACAATTGCTGAGCCTGCGCGTCTGGAGCCTGTGCTCCACAACAAGAGAGGCCGCGACAGTGAGAGGCCCGCGCACCACGATGAAGAGTGGCCCCCGCTTGCCGCAACTAGAGAAAGCCCTCGCACAGAAACGAAGACCCAACACAGCCATAAATAAATAAACAACTAAATAAATAAAATTTAAAAAAAAAAAAAAAGCTGCTAAAATTTATGTGTTTAGCAGTGTTACAGGATGCAAGATGAGCATACAAAAATCCGTTATATTTCTGTATACGAGGAAAGAATAATCTGCAATTTATTAAAATTTATAATTTTTATTAAAACTATCTTATAAATATATTTTTAAAATATCTTCAAAAATCTTAGAGATAAATCTGACATGGAATTTGCAACATTTTTACACTAAAAACTATAAAGCGTTGCCTAAGGAAATAAAAGAAGACCTAAATAAATGGACAGATATTCCATGTTCGTATGTCTGAAAACTCAGTATTACTGCCATGTCAAACTTTCCCAGATTGATCCCTTGGTCGTATCCTTTAGGCTTGAGACCCTGAGACAGAACTTCATCAGTAAGCCATGAGTTAGACTCCTATACCTGTTTTTTTATTTTGTTTTGTTTTGAATCTGCTGAGGCCCCTACTCATCAGGCAAGGTCCGTTTAATTGAGAACCCTTTTCTTAAGTGAAACGTAACCAGTTGGTTTCTTCATCAACCAGCCAAACTGAGTGCGACTCCCACCTACAGCTTCCCACAAAGGGCTGAGTTCCCCAGGTTGTTGAGCTTCAGTTTTCCTAACCTTGTTTACAGTCATTCTTTTCTCCTGGTTCACTCTTCATTGGTCCTGTCCTCTGGGAGCTGCCCAGCTCACAACAACAACAGATTGTATTTTGGTTCAATTGAACTCATCTTGCCCATTTTGACTAAAATAAGTATTGGGTTGGCCAAAAAGTGCCTTCAGTTTTTAAGTAAAAATAAAAGACACATTTTTCATTTTCACCAAGAACTTTATTGAACAACGTATTCACGCATTTGTTCCACTACCTTCTGCCGTTTTTCAGGCAACTTCATAATTCCGTCTTCCCAAAACTTTCTATCTTTTTGAGCAAAGAACTGTTCCAGGTGCCTTTTATAGTCTTCCAGGGAATTGAAATTTTTTCCATTAAGAGAATTTTGTAAAGACCTAAATAAATGGAAATCCAAAGGTGCAATGTCTGCTGAATATGGCAGATGAATGAGAACTTCCCAGCCAAGCTTTGACAGTTTTTGCCTGGTCATCAAAGAAACAAGCAGTCTTGCATTACCCTGACGGAAGATTATGCGTTTTCTGTTGACTGATTCTGGACGCTTTTCGTCAAGCGCCGCTTTCAGTTGGTCTAATTGGGATCAGTACTTGTTGGCATTAATCGTTTGGTTTTCCGGAAGGAGCTTGTAATAGAGGACTCCTTTCCAGTGCCACCATACATACAACATCACCTTCTTCGGATGAAGACCGGCCTTTGGTGTGGTTGGTGGTGGTTCATTTCGCTTGCCCCACGATCTCTTCTGTTCCACAGTATTGTACGGTACCCACTTTTCATCGCTCGTCACAATTTGTTTTAAAAATGGAATGTTTTCATTACATTTAAGTAGAGAATCGCATGTGGAAATACAGTCAAGAAGGTTTTTTTTCGCTTAACTTATGTGGAACCCAAACGTCAAAGCGATTAACATAACCAAACTGGTGCAAATGATTTTCAACGCTTCATTTGGATATTTTGAGTATGTCGGCTGTCTCCCACATGGTATAGCGTTGATTGTTCTCAATTAATGTCTCAATTTGATCGCTATCAACTTCAACTGGTCTACCGGACCGTGGAGCATCTTCCAGCGAGAAATCTCCAGCACGAAACTTCGCAAACCACTTTTGACACGTTCAATCAGTCACAGCACCTTCTCCATACGCTGCACAAATCTTTTTTTTGCATTTCAGTTGCATTTTTACCTTTCTTGAAGTAATAAAGCATAATATGCCAAACATGTTGCTTTTTTCTTCTATCTTCAATATTAAAATGGCTACACAAAAATTCACCAATTTTGATGTCTTTTTTTTTAGTGCACGCTGATATGACAGCTGTCACATACAGTCTAACAAAATTGTTTCAAATGAAGTTAAAGACAACTAAGTGCTACTAGAGCCATCTTGCGGAAAAGACCAAATGAAACTTTTGGCCAACCCAACCCAGTAGAACCCCTTATAGTCCCAAGCTGCTTAAGGCTTGGGGTAACTTTCTTATTTCCTAGTGTCCAAGATGTGAATGGTTGGGCACTTGGTGTAAAGCTTTCAGCCTAATTTTGGCCTTTCTTCTATATCACATGGTTATATTTAGGAGCCCTGGAATTAACAAATGAATTTTTCATTCCTAAGGCATCAAGTCCTTTTGTCTATTTGTTTGTAAGGAAGGGGAAGATAAACTTTGGCAGGTAAAAGTGGGTGGACTATTCTCATCTCATTCCTAGTCGAAGTATCTGACATTGATTTCCAAGGCTTAAAGTTGTATGAGTCTGTGCTGTCTTGTTCGATTTTGATCTCTAATATTAATATGGTGTGTCCCAATGCTTATATCTCTCCCACAAAGTTGTGTATCGTTTGTTTCTGATCTTAATTGACCATCTTTTCAACTCCATGTGGTCATAGCAGATATGATTGTTTCCGGAGAATTTCTGAAGCGGAGTAGCATTGAACTTTTAAAAGTTCTCACTGGAGATGACTTGGATTTGAAGAAGTGATTCCATTTGGCTCATTCATCTCAGCATCATCGTGGGTTCTAAGTGGAGAACTTTAGCCAGAGTGACCAAACAAGTCTGTAACGTGATTGTTGACAAGTGCTTCCATGAGACAAGTGAAAGCTTTTTCATTTACGTTTCTAATTCACTTGTGCTAATATTGCAACACTTAATAGCTTAGGTCTTCTTTCCATTGTGTTTTGGTGTGGATCATTTTGACTGTGTAGAAACTAACATTTCCCCTCATATTTTAGCCCTTCATATAACGGTTCTAGATTTTTTTTTAAAATATCTCTAGAGAACCTGGCAATATAAAGAATTAAGTAAACAGAGATGAATAAAGGACTTTTAGCTCTAAAAAAATCTCTGTCTTTCACAAAGATTTTCTGAAACTCCATTCTTACTGACTTGAGAGAGCATTGTCTCCTAATGACAGATCTGACAGACTAGTTCCGGTCATGTGTCCATGTTTACCAAAATGTGAATTTCTCCTTTACTGTCCCTGGTTTGATAATAGAAGGTAGGAATGGATGAAGAATGAATGATCCCAAAACATTGTTACTGTTAGAGAAAATCACATAAACCACAATCCCAGAAGAAGATTCTTAGGAACTTTTCAATGTTAACTCTAGAAATTTTGAATTGGCGTTTATAAGTGAATATAAAATTTAAATGTAGTTATTCCTGGTATGTGGATACTCAGCATCCACTTGATCCCTGGAGGGCTTACAATCCCCAGATTTATATTCCCAGACAGATTCCGTAGATGCTTCCTTAGCCCATCCCCAGCAGGGACCTGTTCATTGCCTCTTTCAACTTAATGCAGAATTTTCAGTAAATGAAACAGAGATTAAAGAACTTCTGCGAGTATAATGTTCCTGCCGGCTAACTTCCATCTTTATTATGCTGTTTACTTTAACTTCATACTGATTACTGTAACTCTTTTGAGAGGATTCAAAACATAACCCTCAATTTGCTTAACGTCTAAGACCTATTAGTGAGCTGGACACACCTTCAAAATTTTGTGTCCGTCTCTTTGTTAACAAGTTTCAGTCTGGATTTTTCATTTCACTCTTTGCTTGTGGCGAAAGTCAGCTATGGACTCATTCCACTTTTGACTGTTGCTGTATTTTAAATGTTCATATAGGAAATTTATAAAAATAAAATTGAAAATACAATTATTTGTAATCTTGTTTCCAAAAATAGAATGGAATTAGTTCCAAGAAGGATATAAATGGCTTAGTTTTGAATTTTTTTTTTTTTTTTCTTAAACCTTTTTTCACTTTAAAGATAATAATGGGCTTTGGGCCAAGATATGAAAGTTTATTATAGAACTTGGTTGTTTATTTTCATGCAGAATAGATACTTTCATACCAGATACTTTCATACCAGAATAGATATTTTCATACTTTAATTTTAAAAAAATTAAAGCTGTGGGGAATAGTCTTGTCTGGAGTGGCATAAAATGAATGTAGACCCCCCCCAAAAAGAAAAAAAAAACCTTATATCTAATTTTAATGGGTATGAAAATTCTTTCTCATGGATCGAGTTGTGTCCACTGACCTTAGAGGGAGAAGTATGGGTTTTCTCTTCTATATCAAAGATGTGGTTTCGTTATTCTGAACTGTGATAGGTCTCTGTAGATCTGTGTGTTTAGAGCATTTAACTCTTGTTGGGAAGAACTGCTCAACAGTAACTGTTCCAAAGCAGATAGTATTTTGTCAGACATTTTCTAAAATTTTAGTGGCTCATGGCAGGAATACTCCTTATAAAAGATTAATTAGTCTCAGTTTTTGGGGGACTGTTTACCACTTAATGATTCTTAGTGGTTAGCTGGGAAGCCATGATTTTTTAAAAAGAGATGATTCAGTGAGGCATTATTTAGGTTTTTCTGTGACCATGGTGAGTACCTAGTAACTTCAGAAGCCTTTTCAACCAAAATTATTTTGGCTACATTCTGGGGAGTTCTAGGACAAGCCAAACAAACCCTCTCTCGTTGAAACAAAAAAGGAAGTTGTCACCTGGACATTGGGTTGCCCTTACAGTCACTGGGCTGACTGGACATTGGGCAGGAACAGAGGGAGGCGAGCCCATCAGAGCCAAATTGCCCCAAGAGCCAGTCCCATAGGGTCCTGCTGCTGGTACTGCTGGACCCTGGTTGCCACTGCTTGAGCCACTGCCCCTATTGGCACTGGACACTTGCACCGTTCCCCTGATCCAGGGCGCCACTGCGCTCCACCGCTGCTGCTGTTGGACAGATTCTCCTTTAGCCCTGCTCCTGTGCATCGCCAGCCCCAGATCTGAAAGCCCAGAGCATGTATGTGCAGTGGTCCTGTGGTATCTCATTCCTGTGCCCTGCTGATGTAGGGGTCTGCCTCCACCAGGAATCATGGTGGAGAATTCTCCAAATATAAGAACATGGTGCAGACTCTAGGCACACAAAAAATGTCAGATATCCTCTCCAGGCAGGGCTAGTCAAGCAATTGTTCACGGACGGAAATGGACCTAAAACTGCTTCTTAGAGAAATTCTAGGGTTGCTCTTGTTGCCCATTCCGAGTGGCAGTTTGGAGCTGAGGTATTCTCCTACGTAGCAGAAATGAGCGTTTAAACCCTGGGGTTTGTTGTGATTTTGTGTTTGATTTTCTTTCATTTGCTTTTCCTGATAATGAACTAGCCCTGGAAAAGGTTCTGTTAGTCTAGTAGATTCTGCCCTGAAACAGTGAATACAAACATTCCCAGCTGTGCTTATTTGAAACAGGAGCAGTCATTTTCTATATGTTAGTGGCATATGGTGCTAGGATTTTATCATACTTTCTTATAAGGAGCCAGGAAACTTTCTCTGCTTAAAAATGTGTGTTTATAAACAATAGGCTTGCAATGAATATTCCCATCTGTTGGGTAAACATAATTTGTGTAGGAATTCCTGTAATAGGTGGAGTACTTTGCCACTTTTTTGTATATCTTTTCCCTGGTGAGACATTAGACTAAAGAGACAGTACAAAACAGCATATGCCTAATATTCAGTTTTGTATCTGGTTCTCCCAGTTGTTTGAAAGCAGTGCTGTTCTTGTGCATTAGTACACAGGATTACTATAGAAATTTATAAGAATGTAAAATCTATCCAGGATACTGCAAAAAAGGAAAAATGAAATGAATAACAATCATATAAATGTGGTTAGGTTGCAATGATGAAACTGCTCTTGTAGTTTTTCGAATATGTACTCCAATAACTTGTGTTATTTCTTTTCCAAAAACTTTTATTGACTTTGTTTTAACCTAATCTCAAAACCCCTCCTAATTATAAGCATAGTGTATAATAACCAAAGCTGCTCATCCGTCTAGTCTTGATTTGTCATTTAAATAAATGGCGTTGACTCTTTGTGTTCAGTTTGGTATTGTTCTGATTGTCTTCACTAATTAATTTTTTGTTTGAGATAAACCATTCCTCAGAATAGAATAAAATTTTTGAAGACTGAGATTCAGCAGTATTTTTTCATAAAATATTCTATTAATCTTGCTGTAAGATCTCAAGATGGTTATCAGAGGGTAAACACACTCTGATTAATATTTGCTTAATACTGAATTACCTGTATTGTCCAAATGTTTCATTCACTTAAAAATTATGCCTATCAGTTCCTTTTTCCAGTTGACTAATTGGACATACTTGAATAAAAAGATGAGCAATTAGTTGAATATAAGTGATTTTAAGGTATGTGTAAGAGCTGAGCAAATAAAGCATACCATACTTGGTGCCTTTTACTTGATTTTTTTTTTTTTTTTTTTTTTTTAGGTTTCTCTGATTATACTTTGTAAGAGGAAGTATTTTTAAATTGAAGATAACTATTACCAGAACATGTTTTTAGAAAGGATAGCATCACTGTGTTTTCTCTTTTTTTGGAAAGTAGGCTCCTATTTGATTGGGTTTTAGCTCTCTTATTCTTTCTTAGGATAGGCACCCTCCCATATGTGAAAATCAAGCCTTATTCTTGATTTTTAGTGAACATGGCTTAGAGACCAATTAAATGCACTCTTCTAGGTAGCATGAAAGGTTTGAGCTCCGGAGCTGCAGAACTCACATGAAGTGGTCCTCGGTTGTACCTCCTGCTTGTTCGTGGATTTAAAAATATCCTGAATTATAAAACTAACCATAAACCTAAACCAGGGCTTTTATGGAAACCGTATCTTCTAGCTACTTTTTCCCCCCTATAAAATTTACTGACGTTTTTAGAAAGGCATTGATTTGAGGGATGGTTACTTATAGTTGCAGGAATGGAAAATACAAATGAAATAACCTCTCAGCCAATCAAAAAAGTTTTAAAAGTTAGTGTCAAGCCATATGTGAAGTAAGGAAAGTGTGTAAATGGTGTTGGGAGATGTCTGCTCGCTGAGGGGACTGGAGAGGGGAGTTGTGCCCTGATGTCACTGCTTGCTTTGCCTGAATGACACCTGTGTCTCATCCTGCATTGTTTGAACTTTGATGCAGAATGACACAACACATTATGTTAAGACCATTGCCAGTTCTAGAAATAATTTTTAGAAATTCTGAGAGACAGAATTATAAAAAAACATTGAAAGTTCTGGTTTACGTGTAATGATTTCTAGCTATTTAGTAGTTCTTATTCATTCAGGCAGTTTTGAGTGATATCTATTGATACTACGTGATGGCACAGGGGTACAATGGTGAACAAGACAGTTCCAGAACTAGCTTCATGTGATATTTACAGCCTAGTTGGAGAGACAAATAGCAATTAAATAATCTCACAAATAAATTGCAGTTACAGTAAGTGTGTAGGTCAGGGAAGGCTTGCATAGATATTAGTTTATCAAAAACTAAATATTTTTGGTACTAGATACCAAAATATACTAGATGAGATGCCAAGGCTGGCTGCCTAGGTACGGAACCATTAACACTGCTTTTTGGTGTTTGGCAGGTATGTTATTCCATCTTTACAGAGGCTGGATGCTGGGTTTTACCGCTGTGTGGTTCGAAACAGAATGGGCGCCCTCTTGCAAAGAAGATCAGAAGTTCAAGTCGCATGTATGTGAACACTGAAAAGATCTACAAATGTTAAATAACAAAACACTAATCAAAATCACCTTTAACCATGGTGGGAGTCGAGTTTCTATCTTGGGTTCTATTTGGAATAGTATAATTTCTAAGATCGGTTGAGAGAGAAGTAAATAGCTAATGCAGCTGGTTTGACGAAGATCTGGGGCTAATGAGGTAAATGCCACTGTTTTCAATTCAATAGATAAGGCTCTGTTGAGGATTTAAAAAATGAGCAAGATGCCTTCTGTTCCATGAGTTAGCTGCTCTTAGCTTTTATCATATCCAGGTTCAGATATTTTTAAAATAAAAGATTAAACCCAATTAGTTAAAATTTTATCAATTCATATTCAGTTCTTTCCAGTGATTTGTTTAGAAATCCTTCAGCTGCACAACAAAAAGTACGTGGATAGCATGTATTAATGCTGTAGTGAATTAATTAATTCTCTACTGGGCAGGCCATTTTGGAGAATGAAACCTTTAAAAGTAACTGGAGGGGATATCAGAATGCAGGGGCCTTGAATTTTGGTGTAGTCTTTAGGAGGATGTGGAGAGGGAAGTTGGCTGATGCAAAACATTTAATAGTTTCCTAGTCCAAAATCTGTGATGGGTAGGGTCCATCTAAAATGGCATGTAGGCTTTATTATATTTTGAATTTACTACCAAAATGTCTCTTCATTTAAAAGAAAGCAAAAAGTGTTAAGAAATTTTAAATTACATATAAATATGTTATAATAGATTTAGAGAACTCTAAAAAGCTCCTAAATTGGGCTGTGTCAACCAGTGATGACAATATTTTCTCATATGTCATTTTGACCCCAGTTAAGGCTTGTGGTTTTCAGTGTTACTGTATAAAATAAAATAATTTCTAGTTATTCTACTTTTCTACGGTAATTACTAGTGACTGGGTAAGGTGCTGTTGCTATACATGTTTAGTTATAGTTTTAATTACTAGGGAGGCTTACATTTTTCTGAACTGTGGTGGTGAAGTCACTCAACTAAACCTGTCTGCAGAATAATTCAGAACTTTTATTCAATTGAATAATTGAAAACATAATTCATAAATAAAAAATTAAGGTCAGTACCCAAAACATATTTGAATAAGCTTAGAATTTATTATATTTAATAAATTGTTTAATGTAATATCCTTGTTTCTATTCTTCACCTCTAGCGCTAGATTTTATCTCTTTCCTCCTTCTCTTTGATAACAAATTTCACTTTACTTTAAAATAACCGTGCATATTTTCCTAATCTGTTTCATTTGTTTCATCTTTTCCTAGACATTAAACACTGCTTGTAACATAGACAATAATTTCTTCTGAATCACAAATCCGTTGATAATAGAGATCTTTTATGGACTGTTCCAAATTTATATGCATTCAGACAATATTGTAGTATATATGCCATATCAGTGTGTGTATACGTATATCTGTAGCCAATCATCATATGGAAATTTTTAAAAACTTTTAAATGGTACTGATTTAAAAATTGGCCACATATACCCACATTCTAAAGGCTGGGTTTTTCCCTGTGATCTCATTTTTTAAATGTTGTAAACCAGTAGCACAAAGACTGGAACAAAACCTACCTGCCCCAAATTAAGTCAGTAGTATGGGGTTTGGAGAACCCTCTAAAAATGAATCAGTGGTTAAATATTTCTCCCAAAAGATCTTTTAGGGAGCATTCACCCCAGAAACAAAGAGAAGGAGAAACTGAGCAGGACAGCAGCGGGTGCCTGGGTAGAACCAGCTGGAGAGATCTGGGAGCCGGGGGATGTCTGAAATCATTTTATTATCATTTCTGGGAAAATGCTTCGTGTGGCATGAGGATGCTTTTCCACAGTTTATTTCAATATTAAAATTGGTTGCAAACATTTCATTGTATTGTTGCAGCGACACAAAGACCATGAAGTTCTGCTGACTCATGCACTTCGTGGGCGCTTTGGAGGCACATGGCTTTGCCTCATGCCCCACTTCACCACCCAGTCTGCACTCATCAGCAATACTGCTCGTCTCTGGTCTTACTGCTTAATTATAGCAACATTGGTGACTTTGCAATAAAATATAGTTATTTCCATCTTTGACCTCCCGCCCCCTCAAAAAAGAATTTTCTGAAACTTAAAAGGTCTGATTTTTCTTTGCAGATATGGGAAATTTCATGGATACAGATCAGAGAAAAATGGTCTCTCAAGGACATGCAGCTGTACTCAACTTACTGCCCATCACCAGCTGCCCCAGACCTCAAGTGACTTGGTTCAGAGAAGGGCACAAGATTATTCCAAGCCACAGAATGTAAGTTGTTCCAAACTTTAAAGTTTAAAATACATCTCATTACACTTGTTGGTACCATTTACATATTAAGTGTACCAATTAAACTTTGAAAAGACTAACCTGGTCTAGTAGACCTACCTCAATCCTTAGTAAACAGCTATTTTAAGACTGGCTTGGAAATTTTTAAGCAGTTTAAGAAAATTGTCATGTAATATTATTCTTTAATATGCCGCATACCCTAACTAAAGCACCTTTACATACTCTTTATGGTATTTTGTTTTTTCCTTTTTTGAATGCACTTTTTGAGATGTCATTTTCATCCTGAGTTGTGTTGGGCTCCAAGTACTAATTTAATGAGTGCTCGTATTTACTTATAGAGCTGTGGGGTTTTTTCCCTCTTTTACTGAGCCGTGTTCGATGCTACTTTCTCTGACGATAAAACAGTAATTACTGCTTATTTCTCTTTATCCTTTTATCCTACCATGACAGTTTTATTTCCTTTTGTCTATTTAGTGGTTCACCCACCTATTGCAGAGTAGTTGCTTTGTGATTAGTTAAGCATTATTTCAAGGTGTTCTTGCCTATTTCACATTTAAGATGTTTATCTAATGCCAAGCAGTTTCTGTATTTGGAGCTTTAAGTGATTAAAAAGAACATTTGGTATATATTTTATAAGTGGGCATTTTGCAATGTAATTTAAAGATAATATACCAAATATAAAGGCTTTGAGGATGGACATTTCTGAAAGAATTGTGAAATGCTATAAGCTTGGGCTAAACGTCAAATATTTATGCCATCAGATGGTTGCACTCAGAGAAAAAAAAATTGTGAGAAGAAAATGCGCTTTTTTTCCCCCAAAAAGGATATGTGAAGGCAATTTGCTGAACAGTTTTCAGATGTGCCTTCTCCCCGCCTGGGCGTCCATGCAGCCCCTTCCCTAAGCCCAGTATCCCCGCTCTTCCACTTGGGCATCAGAGCTCTGCGTGAGCCTACACAATTCTTAAGCTTATTTAGCAAATGTTTCTATTTTGGTTATTGGAAACAGGAAAAATATTGAAATATGTAAAATCCATATTTTAAGATTCTAGTAAAATATAAATTATCTTGGAAAATGGGATAACTTCTATCCTTTTTCTTTATTAAAAGTTGCTTGGGTATCCACCTTTATATTCATTCCAACTATAACAAATGCCTCTAGAGTTGGGGTGAAACAAAGACGAGGATCAATTTCTCATTCTCTTAGAAGACTGTTAGGCTGAAAAAAAAGGCAGCTGAGAGAGAGTCTTGTGAAATATTCTGGAAGGTCCTAGTGTTGAGCACAGTGTGGCTGGGCAAAGGTGGGGTGAGTGCTGGGGAAGCGTTGGTACAAGGAGGGGTGGGTAGATTGAATTAGGCTTCCTCTCAAACACTGGAGCTTCTATCTAATGTCAGTGGTGGAAGGATTATTTTAACTCAATAGCAGACAACTACAGAGTAATTCATTTGTTAACCTATGGTCTAGCTATGTTTGTGAGACAACATTTACTCAAGAAGTATAAAAGGATACAGAATGAAATAACTCTTAATTTTATAAGCTTGTTTTTTTTTAACTTGCAAGTTCTTGCTAAAGACTGTTTAATTCCTGGTGAGCTAATAAGGCAAAGACGCTAGTAGGGCTTTAACTTAGTGTCATAGCAAACAAATGGTCTGCTTACAACCATGAAGCTATTGATGAATCTCGAGTCTCAGTGGAATAATATGCCTGTATAGCTTTTTTTTTAAGAGATGAGATGAGGCTGATTATGGATATTTACACTTTCTCAAGGCCCTTTAGTTTCATATTTTCCACCTCATCATCACCCCCATATTTATTAAGTACCTGCTGTGCAAGATACCATAAATCAGCACTTGCATGGTTTTCTCCACAAGTTTATGCATCATTCAAAGATGTATTACTTTACACATCTAATAAAGTTCAGCTTGGACATCAGATGGAAGGGCATGTATGCATTGCCTCTGCCCAGACGGTTGGCAGACAGAACTCAGATGGCATTAGATCTGTGCCACCAGGTATCATTTCAAAATGGAACGTCTGGCTCAAAGTGTTTCGCACCTGTCGGAACAGGTCAAGCCTCTCCTCCTGCTTTTAGCCTGGTTGTCTGAGGTCAGCTCCCTAACACAGCGGAGAGACGTACCTTTGTTATGGGGAGGGAGAGCCTCATCTTGCCACCCCACCCCTGTATTTTTTAATATTATCTCGTGACCTTAAAACTGTGAGCTTTAGGCTTTTTTTTCATTTTCAAGGGAAACAGTAAGTTTAATGTTCCTCAACTTGAAAAATTAGTTGAATAGTCTATTAATAATTTTAACAGCAGCTATTATTTATTGAGTACTACTTTAAACATATCTTCTGTAATCCTCACATTTGCCTTCTGAGGCAGGTATAATTAGCTATCAGAATTGAAGATTGGAGATGTTAAATGACCCACCCAAGGGCACACAGCTGACAAATGGCAGAGCTGCGACTCAAACCCAGGCCTTTCTGGCTCTAAATCTCATGCTGTCTTCTGCATCAGGCTAATTCTTCTTTTCACTTTATTTTGCTGAACGTTCTTCGTGCTTTTGATTTATTTTCTCCTTACACTGCTTTCAACTTTTTTTCTCCTTTTTTAGAACACCAGATTTCAATTTGAAATGCTGTAGGTTAACCTGTGTTTGCCATGAGCCACAGACCCGCACACACACACACACACACACCCTCGTCAACAGTGAGCATCCCTGCGTGTGCATTGTTTATCCTTTCTGTATTAGGTCTGTTGGTCCCTATCTTCAGAAATTTTTGACAAAGAGAGGGCAAATGTGGCCTTCCAATTAAGGCATGGACTTTATTAAATTCAGAGGTCTAGTGGGAGATGGAGACAGAAATTATCTCGATACAGGGATCATCAGGTACCTTAGCGCAGGGTGGATGGCAACAGGAGACATAGGGGTGATGACCATGTGCAGAATCTGGCACCCTGTCAGGGGCAGCCTCCTTGTTCTTCAGCTACATATTGTTGAACGAAGAATAGACTGTGTAGGAAAAATAGCAGAAATTCATCATCATTTCCAGAAGAGTAGTGGTACCTACTGGTGGTACCTGAGCTGCTTCACATTCACATGAGAAAGGCTGAATGAAAAACTAACACAGTTCTGACTGCAGTTGGGGCACTTTTTTTCATTCATTCACCAAGTCCTTGTGCAGGGCGAAAGATCCTGTCCTCAAGGAACCTACATCCAACTGGAAGGAAACAGATGCCAACCTGATGAGTGTATGATATGCCAGCTCATGATACGTAGTAAGGAGAAAACAGAGCAGGGTGACAGAGTAGGGGTGCAGGATGGGGTGGTGGCCATTTTAGACATGAAATCAGAGAAGGCCTCTCGGGTACTAAACTATGAGCAGAGCCCTGAATGAATCCAGGGAGTGAGGCATGGGGGTGTATTGGTGAGAAGAGCACATGTGAAAGCTCTGAGGGAGGACCGTGCCGGGGTGTTTGAGCAGCAGGGAGGCCAGTGGGGCTGGTGTGGAGCCAGGGAGAGGGCTGGAGATGAGGTGATCAGGGCCGTGGGGCCAGATTCCAGAACCAGATTACTTAGCCATAGTGAGGATTTGGGCGTTTGCTCTGAGGATCTGAGCAGAGGAGTGATACAATCTCACTTAGGGTTCTTCTATTAAGAATTATGTTGAGAACAGGGACTTCCCTGGTGGCACAGTGGTTAGGAATCCGCCTGCCAAGGCAAGGGACACAGGTCCGATCCCTGGTCCGGGAAGATCCCACATGCCGCGGAGCAGCTAAGCCCGTGCGCCACAACTACTGAGCCCACGAGCCACAACTACTGGAACCCACGTGCCTAGATCCCATGCTCCGCAACAAGAGAAGCCACGGCAATGAGAAGCCCGTGCACCACAACGAAGAGTAGCCCCCGCTCTCCGCAACTAGAGAAAGCCCGCATGCAGCAACAAAGACCCAACACAGCCAGAAATAAATAAATAAATTTATTTAAAAAAAAAAAAAAAGAATTATGTTAAGAACAGGCTGTAGGGTGACAGAATCAGAAGCCAGGAGGCCTGTGAGGGGTTTCTGCAGTAATTCAGGTGGCTTGGATCAGGGTGGTGAGAAGTGTCAGATGCTGATATATTTTGAAAGTAGAAACAATGGATTTCCCATTGGATTGGATGAGAGGAGAGAAGCCATGGGTAACTCTTAAGAATTTTGACCTCAGCAACTGATAGGATGGAGTTACCATTTTCTGAAATGGGGAGATGATTTGGGGTGAAACAGTGTTGTGTCTGTGTGGGGGGGGTTGGTGGTGGTGTCTGAAATTCGTGTCGGACATGTTAAGTGTGATGTGCTAGTAGGCGGCCAAGGGGGTCCAGTCGTTAGATAGTTGTATATATCAGACTCAAGGTTAGCAAAGAGATCTTGGTTAAACTTGGGGGTTGTTGCTGTATTGATATTTATAGGTCTTTAAAGCTGTGTATGGACTACATAAGCCAGTTAGCGAAGCCCAAAGAGTTCCATCGTTTCACGTAAGATGCCTTTGGCTGCAAGTTACAGAGGATGGCTCTGGCTAAGCAAAAAGAAAATATGTTGGAGTATTTAGAGAACTACAGAACCAGACCACCAGAAGGAGAGGACAGGGTGGAAACCAGGGCTGCTCCCGAGGCCCAAGGAGCAGGGAGCAGGGCGGCACTTCGATGGCCTCCCAAGGATATCCAGGTCCTAATGCCTGGAACAGTTGAATTTGTTAGGTAACATGGCAAAGGGTGAAGGTAGCAGACTCCATAGGGAACTAATACGGTGGGGAGGTGGGACAAAGGCACAGTCTCAGGCCAGGAGCTTAACAGTTAAGCTGAGGGTCTATACCCACAACCTGCACATGCCGGGCTCGGCAGCTCTTTCTCTCAACATCTCACCTTGAGACTAGCTAGTGAGAGTCATGAACCCCGTACTGTATATGTAGGTCCTGTCTCCGCCAAGTGATTTTCACCTCCCCTGAGTATTGACCATCTAAAACGTCTTTGTTTTTATAACTCTTGTCTGGCCTGGTGTTATGCAGAGCAGAAATGCAATATTGGAAAGTCTGAATGAATGAATGAAGAAATGTGAAGAAAAATCATGCAATATCTGTAAACATCCTCACCAAAAAAGGGGAAAAAACGACACAACAAGCCTCAGGAGAAAACGGTGCTGATGAAGGAGAAATATATCTTGGGAAAGCAAACAGTATTTTGAAAGAATTGAGAATAAGTTATACTCAGAATTATGAATTGGTAATTATAGGTTTTATGTATCTGAGAAGATGAAAAATGTGCATGTTTATTTTTCTGGTTTACTGAATCCGAACAGTTAGTTTGCTGTCTTTGGGTATCAAAGATGATTGTAGCCTTGTCTTACAAATATAGTCTAATTTGATAATAAAATTGTTCTGTGTTATTTCAGTTTAGATGTATGTTCTTTGTTTCCTTATATTTCTCAAAATATGAAATGTGAATGTGGATGTCCTGCGGTATTTCTCTGACCTCCGGGAGGTAATTTATGCCGGCAGTTATCAGATCAGGACGCAGAAACTTGTCCCGTGCGATTCCATTCTTCTGCTTAATTGCAGGTTCTTGCGCTCAGATTGCATCCTGTAGCCTCCCTGACAGGAGTGTGTAAGCACAAGCGTCCCGGCATGTGTTTTCCTAGGAATGCGTGGTCTATAGATTAAATATTTCAAACCTCCAGTCAGCTTTGTGAGATGACTTGCCAGGAGTGATCTGAATTGTGAAGTATGGGCAGCAAACAGCATCCCAGGTGACTTAGAAACGGTCTGACTCATGATTGTCCATGCTTAAATACTTGAACATCCATTAACCTACTACCATTTCATTTCAATTGCTGCAAGAAAGATTTGATTAAATTAGCACTTGTATTGGAAGTCACAACTTAATGCTTGAATGAAGTAGATCTGGTTGTAATAATATTTTTATAGCTAACTGGGTTTTCAAAATAATATGCTTTTAAAATTTTTATATTATGTTTTGTAGGCATTTTGTGAATGTTTATAGAGTATGTCTATACGTGTGAATTGAGCCATATTTGGTATAAGTAAAAAAGACTAGGAGATAACGGGCTCCAGACCTGCTTCCACCATTAATTCTGACCTTGGGAAACTTACTTACTCTCCTTTGCCTCCATTTTCTCATGTCAAAAATGAGGAAGGTGACATGAAAGACCTCTGAGGTCCTTTCTGATGTTCACACCAGCGATGCTCATGGGAGGGTGCTCAGGGCCAGGCCTGCCTCCCCCTCCCCCTCTCCCTCTTTCCTCCTTCCTGCACTCAGTAGATACTTACTGAGCACTTGTTTTGTGCCAGGCACCGTGGTAGCTGCTCGGGACAGGACGGGGCCTGAGGACATCGAAGCTTCTGCCTTCACTGAGTTACGGCCCAGTGTGGAAACAGCTTAATAACCGGGGCTCTTTTGGGGGTGATGAAATCTAGGAGGGAAATGGAGGGCGGGACAGGAGAGAACTGAGCGGGAGGGGAGGGAGGTGGACACCCTGCCTCGAGTGGTCAAGGACGCCTCTCTATGCAGGTGACATTTTAAGGTGACACTTTATTGAGTTGTAATTTACATACAACACAATGTACAGATTTTAAACACACAGGTTGACGAATTTTACCAAATGTGTACGCGGATGTAATCACCATCCTGAGCAAGTTTCCTAGGGCCGTTCTTACCCCTGGTCCCTGCCCCGCCCCACCTGCTAATCTCATTCTGTTACCGTAGGTTAGTTCGCTTATGCTAGAATTGCTTGTAAATAGAATCATGGCATGTGAAGTCTTTTGTTTCTGCCTTCTTTCATTCGACATAATTTCTGTGATATTCTCGAGGTGGTATTAATAATGATTGTTATTAAATATTTTTTGAGTACCAGGCACTGTTTTAAGTGTTTTCTCTATAATGATTCATTGAATCCTCACAGCAGCCCCATGGGTTGTACTGTTATTATCGTCACTTTGCTGAAAGGAACAACGACAGAGAGAGGCCAGCAGCTGGTTAGTGTTAGAGCCTTTGATTCTTGAGCCCACACTTTGCCTCTGTGCTGCACTGCTCTCTCGGGCTCATGTCTGAAAGATCCAGCCGTGCACACATCTAGAGGACGAATATTCTGAGCACTGGGGCCACATACATGCAAAGGCAAATACAAAGCCTGTTGTACTTGCCAAACTGTTGTCTGGTGCTTAGGGCCTCATGAACAGCGGGCAAAGAGAGTGGAAAGAGAAGGGGCCCAGAAAGGAAATGGGATCCTGGAGGTGCCAGAATCTGGAAAGAAATCTGAGTTTTATTCCATATACAGTGGGACATCTTTGGAAGAGTTGTGGTTTTATTCTTTGGAAAATTTTTTGAAGTTGTGCTAAAATATATGTAACATGAAATTTACCATCTTAACTATTTTTCACTGTAAATTCAGTGGCATTAAATATATTCACATTGTTGCGCGGCCATCACCACCACCAATCTTTGGAACTCTTTCATCTTGTGAAACTGCAGCTCTGTCCCCATTAAAGGATAACTCTCCACTCCCCCCTCCCCCCCGCTCTTGGCACCCACCCTTCTACTTTCTGTCTCTCTGAATTCGACTCCAGGCGGTCCCTCATATAAGTGAAATCATACATTATTTGTTTTTTCCTCATTTTTAATTAAACTTAGTATTTTGAGCTAATTATAGATTCACATACAGTTGTTAAGAAGTAATACAGGGAGATCCCATATGCCCTTTAAACAGTTCCCCTACATGGTGAGGTCTTGTAGAGCTGTAGTACAGCATCACAGCCAGCTCGCAGAGCTGTGGTGCAGCATCACAGCCAGGTGAGACCCCGCAGAGCTGTGGTGCAGCATCACAGCCAGGTGAGACCCCGTAGAGCTGTGGTGCAGCATCACAGCCAGGATATTGATGTTGATACACTCAAAACACAGAACAGTCCCATCACCACAGGACCCCTCACATTGCCTGTTTATACCAACAGCTACTTTCTGCCAGCCTTTGTCCCCACCCTAAATCCTGGCAGTCATGAATCTGTTCTCTATTTCTATAATTTTATCATTTAGAGAATGTTCTATAAATGGAATTGTGCAGTCTGTAACCTTTTAGGATTGGCGTTTTTCACTCAGCATAATTCTCTGTTTAGTTCAGGTTACTGCATGTGTGAGTGCTGGGTTCCTTATTATTGTGTAGTTTTCCATGGTGTGGACATACCACAGCTTGTGTAACCCTTCACCAGGTGAAGGACATTTGGGCTGTGTACAGTTTTTCACCCTTATGAATAAAGCTGCTGTAAATATTCTTGTACATGTTTTGTGTGAACATGTCTTCATTTCTCTGGGATAAATGCCCAGGAGTGCAGTGGCTGGTTATATGGTATTTGCATGTTTAGTTTTTTTAAGAAAATGCCAAATTGTTTCCAGAGTTACTGTACCATTTTATAATCCCACCACGATGTACAAATGATCCAGTTTCTTTGCTTCCTCACTAGCATTCAATGTTGTCACTATTTTTTTATTTTAGCCATCTTGATGGATATTTAATTACAACTCATTGTGTTTTTAATTTGCAATTCCCTAATGGCTAATGATGTCGAACATCATTTAATGTGCTGATTTTAAAAAGAACCAAATAGGGAAAAACTAAACTTGTTGAAGTGAAAACTACAATATTTATTTATAAAACCAATTGAATGGGTGAAAGAGCAGACAGTATTGCAGCTGAAGTGAGAAATATTGTTCTGGTAAGTCTGAGGAAAATACTCAGAGTCAGGCAGAGATAAAAAGATGGAAAGTACAGAAGGCAGGCAAAGAGATATAGAGGATAATCAGTAGAAACCTAAGACGGGTCCCAGAAAGAAAGAATGGAGAGAATAGGGGCTAGATAATGTTCAAAGGGATAATTGTTACAATATTTCCTAACATGAGGAATCCTCAGAGTCAAGAAGCAGAAAAAGCTGCAAATAGGATAAATAAAACTAAATCCAAATCTAGGCTTATTATAGTGTAACTGTAGAACCTCAAAGACAAAGCAGGAATCTTAAAAGCAACAATACATGTAATTCAGATTTCCTCAATGGAACAGCAATTAGATGACAGTTGACAGCAATAATAGGGAAGATGATAGTACCTGAGGATATAACTGTCATCACAGAATTTCATATCCAGCCAAACTAATATCCAAAAGTAAGGGAGAAAGTAAGACATTTTCAGACTGAGAATTTACATTTCTGAGAACTTGCTGGAAGATCTACTAAGAATGGGCTTGAGGAAAAGGAATATTGAACCTAGGAGGAAATAGAATGTTAGAAATGTTGGTCTTCATTTTATTATTTTTCTCTAGTTAGGAATTGTTGGTTTTCATTTTATTATTTTTCTCTAGTTAGGAAATGTTTGGTAATTTCAATTTTAATACATTTAAATAACAGAGAAGAAAGTAAAGACAGCAAGATGAGAACTCTTTGGGAATTTTTATTGAGAATGGCTGCAGAGAAATGGTGAGGATCCGTGAGGTCAGGGGGTTGGGTTTTTTCCTTAACGTGGGAAATAACAGAGAATATGCCTGTGCTAATGGAAATTCTCTCCTAGAGAAGGAGAGTGTGAGGATGCAGTAGAGTGTGAGTGGAAGGTAGAGGCTGGGTGGCATGGGCACCCACATCACCAGCACGTGCACGAGGGCCCCAGTGTGGTGTGGTCCACGGGCTTCATCACTCTGTATGACAGCCCATCAAGGGACAGCCTTTGATAGAGTCAAGGGCAGCTTCCACTACAGAACAGGGCCTGATATGGGTTTGGACGCATGTTGTCTGGCAGACATGCTTGTGGAAAACTGAGGGTTTTCTTGTGGATTTTTATTTCCTCTGTGAATATTGGGACGAGGTTATAAGTTTAGAGTGAAGTGTGACACAAGAAGAGAGGTGAAGGTATTCAGTAATTATCTGGAGAGTCGAAAGCAAATTGAGCAACACGCTAGACTTAGGGGACCATTTGAGTACAGTGGCACCTTTGCGGTTTGTGGTCATGGATTGTCGCAGTAAAGTTGTAGAGAAGGCAGCTCTACAAAGAAGGATGAAGTGTAGCCTGTCACGTGGGACCAAGAAACAAGCACGTGGAGGGTTTGCAAATGGGAGGTGGCTCTTGGTTGTCTGGGAGTCGTGTAAGGGAGGAGGTGATGGGTGGTCCAGTTCGGCAGAGGCAGGAGACTGCAGCCTGTGAAGTGGAAGAATACCTGAGTGGGGACTGAGAGGAAGTGGGTGCTCTGGGCCCCTCAGATCCTCCGATCCCCACCGTGACTGCTCTAGCCAGGCCCTTCCATTGGAAGGGATCAGGTGATGCCGTCCAGGAGGGTGGCCAAGTTAAATTCCTGCGGGGAGACTTTGGCCCTTAGTGAGTCAGCATGGGTGTATGCAGGTGAGGGGTGCGGACCAGCAGATGGACCTCTCCCAGCTGGACTCTTGAGGGACACAGCTTCATGCAGCTTCTTGGAAGTCCTCCTGAGGGTCAAGCACAGCTACACAGCTGGAGTCAGTGGGACCAAGCCCTCCTTGGTCTGTGCTCTCTCCTCCTGCCCCTCCTTCCTGCTTACCTGGGATGACACACACATCAGGAAGGGCTCTGTTTCCCAGAAAAACTGGGCTGAGACATGGGGCATTTGAGGGCTAGACTTCAGAATGGAATTTCTGTAGGGGCTGGCAAGGTTTAGGGGGTGACTGTGAGCACGGGGGTGAGACGGTGTGGAGGAAATGTCAGTGGAGGACTGAGGCCACAGTGTGAGAGTGGATGGAGACGTGGATGCTGAGCCATGCAGGATGACGGCAGGAGAAGGAGCTGGGGGAGATGGAAAGCCAGGAGCCTCCTTCCTCAGTCAGTGGGCAGAGGAAGGGGACACATCGGGAATAAACAGTGCAGTAGCTGGGCCACCTGGGCTGCAGAGGAGCTGGGGTTTGGAAGGAGGAAGAGAAGACATGGTTAAACAGTGCCTGCTGGTGGCACGGAAGGGGTTTGCTCTGGGTAGACCAGCACAGCGAAGACCTCCTTGGACTGCTTCTCTGGGCGTTTGGCTCCAACATCTGCAGCTTGGAATCCCACCGCTGTAGACAGAGCATCTGTGTCCCCTCAGATTCCTATGTTGAAACCCGATCCTCACTGTGATGGTGTTAGGATGTGGGTCCTTTGGGAGGCGCTTAGGTCATGACAGTGGAGCCCCATACCATCCTCGCCCCTTCCACCACATGAGAACACAGCGAGAAGGCGGCCGTCTGTGAACTGGGAAGTGGGTTCTCACCAGCCCCTTGATCTTGGACTTCCCAGCCTCTAGAACTGTGGGAAATAATGTTTTTGCTTATGAATGACTTAATCTATGGTATTTTGTTATAGTGGCCTGAATGGACTAAGACGCCCACCCAGGGGCATCTCTCTATCCTGGGGGCAGGTCACGTGACCTCACAGCACCTCTGCTTCCTTTAGGAGTGGGAGAATGGTCTCTTCCTCCTGGAGTTGTCAGGAGATTTAACAAGAGATAATGGAGTGTGAAGTAATTTACCACCTAATGTTCAAGGATGTGAAGACAGTACATGCTACATGTCACCCGCATGACATTGCATGTAGCGATCATGTCCTGATGCTTGCTTCAAAAAAGCGCTGTATAGATGTGGCTGAGTTCATGGCTGTGCCTGTAGGTGTCTTCCGGGAGTTAGAGCCAGCTGGGAAGGAGGGACCCAGGGGAAGAGAACGTGCTGGAGCCCTGGGGCATAGCACCTCTGCCTTAGCTCCTATACATGCTCTATGGGCTTTTCCAAGTGCTGATTTCTAAAGCCTAGAAAGTTCCTTTTGTTGTGGTCGTTCTAACCACACCAGGAGGAGTCCCATCCTCTGAGCTGATATTATCCTGGAGACTAGTATTAATGTCCACAGAAGCAGGTAAAAGGTTGGAAGCACTGCATCTCTTTGTTGAATGGTGTACAGAATGCTGACCAAGGCTCCAGCTCATTGTGTTTTATCCTGGAACCTCACTGTGCATAGTGAGAGGAGGGCTAAGGTCGTTCTGAGCATTTCACATTTTCTTTCAGGTTGTTAGTCGTTGTGACACTGTTGTATGAAGGGTTACCTTATAAACACTAGGAGACCAGGTTATGGGCTACACCTAGCAGCAGCCGGGTATTTAAGTGTGAGGCCTGCATCATGGTGCAATGCAGATGGACGTAATGAAGGTCACTGGGCATGTGCCGGCAGCTGACACTGCACCTGCTGCTTTGGCATTCAGGGTACATCCCAGCCAGAGGACCATTCCCGTGCAAAGGGAACAGCCTGAGGGATGGGCAAGGGCATCTTACAATTACTTGGTTCCATTTGAGTTGGCAATGTAGTGTTTAACTTTAATGACAAGAGTTTAATATTCTATGTACCAGTTTTTCATTTGAAAATAAAATACCACTTCATTTTACATGAGCAGATCTAGTGACAATAATGAATTTCTTTACAAATATTAGCCTATTATACATCTTAAGTCAGTTGCACATAATTGCATCTCACCAACTCTACATAATACTTTAATTAAAACTAGGATAATGAAAATACAGTTTCTTTTTAACAAATTTATTTATTTTATTTATTTATTTTTGGCTGCATTGGGTCCCTGCTGCTGTGCGCGGGCCCCCTCTAATTGCAGTGAGTGGGGGCCACTCTTTGCCACAGTGCGCAGGCTTCCCACTGCGGTGGGCTCTCGTTGCGGAGCACGGGCTCCACATGTGCGGGCTTCAGTAGTTGTGGCTTGCAGACCCCAGAGCGCACGCTCCGTAGCTGCGGCGCATGGGCCCAGCTGCTCCGCGGCACGTGGGAACCTCCCCGACCAGGGCTCGAACCCGCAGTGGCAGGCGGACTCTCAACCACTGTGCCACCAGGGAAGCCCGAAAATGCAGTTTTAATGAACAGTAAATGCTGAAGTTGCCAAGCCTGGAATGTGTTAGTTCGAATCATACCTCACTCTTTTTTAGCTCGTAAATCTGTATCCACATTATGTTTTGAAATGGCAACAATCATGAGCAAGAGGCATTTTTTTTTGAATTTTATTTTTTTTATACAGCAGGTTCTTATTAATTATCTATTTTATACATATTAGTGTATATATGTCAATCCCAATCTCCCAATTCATCCCACTACCTCCACCCCCCCGCCACTTTACCCCCTTGGTGTCCATACGTTTGTTCTCTACATCTGTGTCTCAACTCTGCCCTGCAAACTGGTTCGTCTGTACCATTTTTCTAGATTCCACATATATGCGTTAATATACAATATTTGTTTTTCTCTTTCTGACTTACTTCACTCTGTATGACAGTCTCTAGGTCCATCCACATCTCTACAAATGACCCAATTTCGTTCACTTTTATGGCTGAGTAATATTCCATTGTATATTTGTACCACATCGTCTTTATCCATTCGTCTGTCGATGGGCATTGAGGGTGCTGCCATGACCTGGCTATTGTAAATAGTGCTGCAATGAACATTGGGGTGCATGTGTCTTTTGAATTATGGTTTTCTCTGGGTATATGCCCAGTAGTGGGATTGCTGGGTCATTTGGTAATTCTATTTTTAGTTTTTTAAGGAGCCTCCATACTATTCTCCATAGTGGCTGTATCAATGTACATTCCCACCAACAGTGCAAGAAGGTTCCCTTTTCTCTGCACCCTCTCCAACATTTGTTGTTTGTAGATTTTCTGATGATGCCCATTCTAATCTGTGTGAGGTGATACCTCATTGTAGTTTTGATTTACATTTCTCTAGTGATTAGTGATGTTGAGCAGCTTTTCATGTGCTTCTTGGCCATCTGCATGTCTTCTTTGGAGAAATGTCTATTTAGGTCTTCTGCCCATTTTTTGATTGGGTTTGTTTTTTTAATATTGAGCTGCATGAGCTGTTTATATATTTTGGAGATTAATCCTTTGTCCGTTGATTCATTTGCAAATATTTTCTCCCATTCTGAGGGTTATCGTTTCGTCTTGTTTATAGTTTCCTTTGCTGTGCAAAAGGTTTTAAGTTTCATTAGGTCCCATTTGTTTATTTTTGTTTTTATTTCTGTTACTCTAGGAGGTAGGTCAAAAAAGATCTTGCTGTGATTTATGTCAAAGAGTGTTCTTCCTATGTTTTCCTCTAAGAGTTTTATAGTGTCCAGGAGGCATTTTAAAATACGTTTATTAGTATGTACTACTAAATAATATGCTTCTTTATGGCTGTCATGTATCTGTCTCTCCCCCTTGCATATATAGTTGGTTGTTTGCTACTAATTATAATCTGTAGAAGCAGATTAAGGTTTTCTTTGTCTTTTTTCTCCCAGTTTTATTGAGATATAATTGAGATATAACACTGTATTATTTTAAGATGCGCAACATCATGATTTGATATGTATACATATATATACTACAAGAAGTTTAGCGAATACTCCTCACAACACAGTTAAAGTGTTTTTCTTGTGATGAGAACTTTTAGGATCTACTCTCTTAACAACTTTCCAATACACAATATAGTACTGTTAACTGTAGTCCCCATGCTGTACATCACATGCTTGGGACTTATTTGTCTTATAACTGGAAGTTCATACCTTTGGACCACCTTCACCCCTTGCCTCCCACTGCCCCACTCTGGTAACCAACAAAATACTAGCAAACAGAATCTAACAATACCTTTGCCCATTTTGTATTGGATTATTTCTTTGTCTTTGAAGGCCCAGCAACTTAGCACAGTGCTTGGCCATACTTACTTAATGTTTACTGGATGAATGGATAAGTATTTCTTGGATGTATAAATAAATAGTAGTACTTGGCTCGTTCTGGGGAGATGGTGTGGGACCACGTACACTAGGCTGAGACTCAGAAAATGAAGGTCTCAGTCTCAGCTTTGTCCCTTAGTAGCTGTGTGACCTTGGGCAAGTCTTTTGACTATTGCCAACAAAGATGATGTAATGGGATATCTCAAATGGAAATAAGGGTACCTACCCCGCCACGCTCTTGGAGTTATTACGGGGAGCATTTATTTGATGGATAGAATTACAGATGTGAGCACACTTGCTAACCTGTAAGTAAATGTAATGTAGTGGTGTTATTACCATCCTCTCTTCTGCTCATCATCCTCTCTAATTATATAAATGAACGTGCATTAGTATTCACAGGCAACTAACTAATCATCACCTCATTGGAACTATGGATTTTTTAGGGTTTTTTTTTTTTAATATAAATTTATTTATTTATTTATTTATTTATGGCTGCGTTGGGTCTTCGTTGCTGCATGCAGGCTTTCTCTAGTTGCGGCGAGCGGGGCTACTCTTCATTGTGGTGTGCGGGCTTCTCATTGCGGTGGCTTGTTGCGGAGCATGGGCTCTAGGCGCACAGGCTTCAGTAGTTGTGGCATGCGGGCTTCAGTAGTTGTGGCTCACAGGCTCTAGAGCGCAGGCTCAGTAGCTGTGGCACACGGGCTTAGTTGCTCCACGGCATGTGGGATCTTCCCGGACCAGGGCTCAAACCCGTGCCCCCTGCATTGGCAGGCGGATTCTTAACCACTGTGCCGCCAGGGAAGCCCCCTTTAGGTTGTTTTGCAGTGAATTTTCAGTCCTTGGTTAGCGGCACGTGTAGTACAGAATACAAGGAGATATGCCCCTCCCATCTTCCCTTCCTTCCTTCCTCAGTTAAAATGTCCTTGGGAAATTTAAGCCAGTCTTAATATTGGCTGGGTAATTAGGGAGGCATTTCTACCTGTGCATCTAATGTATAGTTTATTACACAGTCAAATATAAGTGACTTTTATTAGCTTCTCTTTTAGATTAGCAATATCAGTGTTACTCTTCCTAAATACAGGTCATTTATTCATTCACTTATCTGTTCACTGAACAAGTACCGAATTGCACTGGTGTCATCCATGGAAGCTACTCCTGAAGCACCAAATTCCCTGTGAAGGAAATACGCTCTGGGCTCTGGCCAAGGCGTACTGCCAGAGTAAGTCAAGAAGACTTTGTAACACTGTCCCGTTCGTAACCTAGAGGCAGGGCCTGGCCTGTGAGGGCAGCGTCTGGTGATGCTCTAGGATGTATGTCGCCTGCACACCCATGGAGAGCCAACCGTCACAGTGTGATTCACCTTTCACGTGCACCTGGGGACTCTGTATCCCGGCAAGCCTGCTCCCATCTGGTCTTATCCCTGGGTCTTTAGGCAGAAATATTGGATACCAACGTGAGGTTCTCCCACACAAAGAAGGAGGGGAAAGGAACCCCAGGAAGGAAGGGATGTTCTTAGAGCTCAGAGAAAGTCGCAGGACGTGTGTCCCACTCCAGGGCCTTCGTGCACCTCAGGCCTGGGGCCGTAAGGAGCTGAGAACTGGAGAGATCAAGGCAATGGGGGCATGGAGAGGGTCAGAGGTCACACAGATGGGCAGTGGCCAGCTGAACTTGGCAGAAGGTGCTGGTACGGTTGGCAGCCTGCGTCCACTGGGTGCCCTCTTTGTGGGAGGAGAGGCAGCATTTGCGGAGATCACGTGTATGGAAGTGGTCGAGGAACATAAATAGAAGCAGGAGCGGTCCTGTGTGGGTATAAGGTGTTTGAGGAGCAGGATGGGCTTTGGAAAGCACTCTGGGTTTAAGCGAGAAGAGCTGACTTTGAGAACCAGCTATACTCTTTGATCATTTTCTGATTCTGGGCAGGCCTAACTTAACGTTTGGGGGACTCAGCTTTTTCACACATAAAGTGGGGTAAAGCCAATCCTGTGAATGTCTGATGTGAAAACGTTTTGCCTCCCCATTTGTTGGCTGGGGTTCTGACGGGGAGAGGAGGGAGCTGGCTGTCCTTGGGGATGAAGGTCTGCGGGGCAGGGTAGCTGAAGTACAGCCAGTGCAGATGCTGCAAAGGGTCCTGCATATCTCTTTTCTTTCTGCAAGACTGCTCTAAATCTTCATGGCATCCAGTAAAGAAAGCAGAGGAAGTCTTATCACACCAATTTTGTGGATGACTGCATGGGGGAAGAAAGTGGCTACGTGATTTAAGGTCAAATCTACTTTAGTGATGGAGCCAAGGATGGAGTTGAGCACCTGAATGATGCCTTTCTGGTTATTTTTGTGAATGTTGATGGCAGAGTTGATCTCAGCTTGCCCAGAAGGGCAGTGGTTTGCAAAAGGGGCCCGCACTGGGCATTTGCCACCCATTCTTTGACTCCACGATGCCACGTGTAGCCAGGTGTCCTAGGGCAAGTCTCTAACTTCTTTGAGGCTCCCTTTGTTCTTCTGGAAAATACAAGTGATGATATAGCAGCCTGCCCACCTCACAGGACTTTTATTTTTGTGTGTGATATTCAAATATGGTAACAGATATAATAGCCTTTTGTGAATTACGAAGTGTCATGTCTGTGTAATGTGGAATCATTTTCTCATGAGGGCTCATTCTTCGCTGTCATCAGATCTGACCAAAGCCTAGTTAGATCCAATTGCTGGAGTATTTGCATCCAGATGACAGTCCCTAATGTCAAGGTCATCATTCATCCATTCAGTCTGTCCCCCAGTCAGCACTGTGCTAGGATCTGGGGATAAAAAGATCAATACAATGATTCTGGCTCAAAAGGGCTCACACTCTAGTGAATGGATTATAGCATTTGATTGTAGTTCATCCTGTATAGTCTTTAAAAAAAAAAGAAAAAAGCTGTATTGAGATGTAACTCACTTATCATTTCTTTTTAAAATATATCTTTTGGGACTTCCCTGGCGGTCCAGTGGTTAAAACGCCACGCTTCCACTTCAAGGGGTGCGGGTTCGATCCCTGGTCAGGGAACTAAGATTCTGTGTGCTGCGCAGCATGGCCAAAAGGTAAAAATTAGAAAAAAGTTGTTTTAAAAGAAAGAATATATCTTTTGAACTGTATAATCAGTGGTCTTTAGGGTACAGTCGACCCTCCGTACACCTGCTTCCTCTGTATCCATAGTCAACTGACCACGGACCCCGCATAATACTGTAGTGTTTACTATTGAATAATATCCACGTATAGGTGGACCTGCACAATTCAAACCTGTGTTGTTCACGGGTCAACTGTATTCACAGAGTTGGACAATCATCACCACTGACAGAATATTTCCATCACCCCGAAAGAAAGCCCCATACCCAGTAGCTCACCATCCCCCTGCTGCCCCCAGACCCTGGCAGCCACTAATCTACTTTCTGTCTCTGTGCATTTGTCTGTTCTGGACATTTCATATAAAAGGAATCATATACTCTGTGGCTTCTTGACACCTGACACCATGTATAGTCTTTACTCAGTTGTTTCTTTTCTTTTTTTTCCCCTTTATTCTTTCTTGACGTTTCACTGATAATCATTAAATATTTCATTGAATCTTCTTTTTTACTTTCACTGATCATCATTAAATATTTCATTGGATCTTTTTTTTTTCCGTAACTTTCTTGAGCTAAGTTCTATGTGGGTAAAGAAAAGACATTCCTTCATTTCTTTAAGAAATATTTACCAGATGCTTCCTTTGTGTCAGACACTCTGGCAGGTTATGATGCCACATGGGTTCCTATTCTCACAGAATTTACAGTCCGGTAAGGGTAAACCGATGCAAAATGGGCAAACAAACAAACACATCAAGAGAATCAACCCTATCCAAGGGTATAACATTGAGACCAAAATTTGAAGAGAGAGAAGGAGCCAGTGACATGAAGAAATGGGGCTGGATGTTCTGGGTGCAGCATTGGCAAAGAAGCTGAAGTGGGAAAGAGCCTGGTGGCCTAAGACCTGAAAGGAATCCATCCGCGTGGCGACAGTGAGTGGAATACCCCAGATGATATCAGGGCCCCAGTCATGTGGCTATGGAAAAGGGTTTGGGATTTATTCTAAGTGCAGTGGAGGGACATGGAGGGTGTCATGATCTGATTTGCTTTAAGAAAAATCTGGCTGCTTTGTGAAGACTTGATGGTAACAGTGGAAGTGGAATCCTTAGGAAGTTTTTGCAAACATCTTATTTTGCCAATGAGGTACTGGTAGCTTGGATTAAGACAGGGCAGAGGAAATGGAGAAAGTGGACAAAATAGAGCTATCGGTCAAAAGTATAATCAACAGTTATATTCAACAGTGTGAATAAGTCATAACAAAATAAGGATTAAAAAAGTAGAATCAATAGGGCTTACAGATGAATTGGGTATGCAGTGGAGTCAGGCTTTTTGTTTCTGATTTGAGCCTTGGTTATATATTTACTGAAATAATGACAACTGGATAAGAATGCTTTTGGGTCACGATAAGTTTGAGAGAGATGCTTATGAAGAATCAGCGTAGAAAGATCAACTTTTGGATCAACAATTGGATGTACACAAGTGTGGAGCTCAAAGGAAAGATCTAAGCTTGAGATACAAAATTGGGAATCATCAGTATACAGGTGGTATTTAAAACCATGAGAAGGGTGAGCTCTTCTGGGGAGAGAGCTACTAAACTGAAAAGAAGAGAAGCCAGCTCTGAGAACATTATATCTCAACATTTAGAGAAATAAAATGCCCAGAGAAAGATAGAGACAGCAGGAAGGGAAGAGGCAACCAGGAGTGTCTGATGTCATGGAATCACCAAGAAAAGAATATTTTACCTGAATCCAGCCCACACGTAGTCTGAGTCAAGAGAACTTGAATTCCAGGACAAACAAAATAAGGAGGGGCAGTGGGGGAGGAGGAGGAGAGGAGATCACGGGAAAAGCTCTAGCAAAACAGAGAAGGAGAAAAGGCAGTGTGAGGCAGAAAAGGGAAAAGCGGAGAAAGAGGGAAAAGCCTGTCATTTTATAGCTTTCATCACCTTTCGGGTAAAACCCGCACATAATGGACTCAGTTCTGCAGTCTGGTTGGGAAGAGGTCCAGTTTTCCTCTCTGCCATAGCCATAAATTAGAAGGCCCTCCGGAAAAAATGTGTTGTGGACAGATTAGAAAGTTTGGGATCAAAACAACCATAACAGCCTAGTTCATGCTTCACCCAGGATGATTTTTCTTAGTGTTTTAGTGCTAGGTCTTTATCATCGCTGACGGAATTGTACTGTTTTACCTTGGAAGATTATAAATGGGGAGGAATCCTTAGAACTTATTTATCTTTGAAAGCATGACTCTTTCCTTCTTCAGTCTAGACATGCCCATTCATTATCAGGCAAGGTAAAGTATTATATCCAAGAGATAAATTATGTCCTTTGGTTATATGTACAATGTGTATACTTTATTTTTGTAGTCAGAGTCTGTAGTTTAATGCATGAAACAATTTTGTGTATTACCTATGCTGAGTAATCTTGGGTATTTAGAAATTGCCTATGTGATGTCTACCCATTTTAACACATGCCTTTCATTCAGTAAAATCATTGGGAAATCATTATTGCCTACTCCAAAGGTCTAGATCACTATTTACCTGTGCTCTGTGGAGCTTAGTATTCTGTCTGAAACCTGTGTCACGCCAAGTACTTTACACAACTAATTTACTATCAATCGTCTTATTAACTTTTTCTTATTTTAAAACTAGATATATATGGAGAAATCATAGTCTGTTTTGAAGCTGCTGTGTATGGGTTAATATTATTGAATTAAATTTTAGTTAAATTTAAGAATTTTGTCTATGGAAATGGATGTAAAACAGTACTTGTGTTAATTAAAGTTGGAGAGGAAGGAGGAATTGGCAACCTGCCGATGGCTTATCTCTGGTCTTTAGTTGTGAGTGGAACGTCTAGCTGTTTAGTGCCTGGCTTTCATCTAACACACTCTATATGAATTTAAATAAATTGTAAATGCCCCAGATAAATTTTAGTCATTTCTTTGATCTAATGATGAAATAAGGAATTGTGGCAATGATGGAAAATTTGAAAAGCATCTAATGATTAAAATTGTTTAAAAATACTGCTTCTAAATATTTAGTGGAAAATGTCCTTAGCATTTTCTGTTATCTTCCTGTTCTTCTTAACATGGTTAGGAAGGATAATAGCTGCAACTTGAAAAGAAAAAATATAAAATGGTGGCTAAGAATATGAACTCTGAAATCACATGGCCTGAGTTCAAACCCTGGTTCTGCCATTTAATGGTATGTGACCTTGGGCGCATACTCAGCTTCTCTGTGACTCAGTTTCCTCTTCTGTGTGGCTGGAATAACAACAATCCCTGCCTCACAGGACTGTGCAAGCATCTGTCCATTTAGAGGGCTTGGACCAGCTCCTGGATCATGTAAGAGCATCGTAACTGTTAGTGGTTCTTATTTCTCTCATTATTATTACTTAATTGAGGGTTTCAAATAGAGGAGGAGGCAATGGTTGTATTATTCTCTTGGTGTTAATTCCCTTCAAGTAAATCTTGCAAAGCAAAATTGCATTTTGTATTTCTGATTACTTTCATCCCATCTAGAGGTGTGAAAATCATTTCCTTAATCCTTCATGTGGACAAACGTCCGAGTTCTCAGTAGCAATAGGTAAGATGGAACTGATGAAGCAGTAGTGAGGTAGATCCTGTGGGGTTCGCTGTAACGAAGTAGTACAGGCTTTAGGGGTGTGATCCGATGTGTCACAGTATCTCCAAGAAGATATCCTCTTCGGTTACAGGAAATAGCCCCAGAACGTTTCGCAGGGTGAGACTTGGAGTAAGGGACACATCTCTTCCTAGCCCCCTTGCCATGCCTTGCAGCTTAGTCCTGAAAGGAGCAAAGCCATCACTGTGGACAGCGCTCTAAGATTCCATTTGTCCGTGGAAAGACCCTATTTTAGCATGGCAGTGGTGCTGCCAGGAGGTACACGTCTCCCGGGCCCTGAGAACAGGGGTGCTGATGTGGACGCTTGAGGTCAGGAGCCCGCAGGCTCAGGGTCGGGGCGGGCGCATTCTTGGAGAGACAGCAGAGCGGCAGCCAATGTTTAGGGTCTTGTGTCCTCCAGGTGTGTCTCACAGATGTAAAGGAATACATGCCTGCATCCACACACACATGAATGCTC
This sequence comes from Eubalaena glacialis, assembly GCF_028564815.1. Taxonomy (NCBI): domain Eukaryota; kingdom Metazoa; phylum Chordata; class Mammalia; order Artiodactyla; family Balaenidae; genus Eubalaena; species Eubalaena glacialis. Next base: position 92,224,232 of record NC_083728.1, on the reverse strand, counting down.
ACACACGCATATCTAGAGAGACATGCATGTATAAAATAAATATATAACACGTATAAACATATCTGTGCATGGTGGTCGAGATATGCTTGTGTGTATAACATATACCTTATATGTATCAGACAGCTAGTACTATGCATATTTGATTTCATTTTGGACTTTGAAGGAATGCCTAATTAGATTATTTTAAGTTAGTATCAATTAATATACTCACACTAAATATAGTTGAGTCAAATGTTTCCATATTTTTAAATCTATTACAGTGGTAAAAAGATTTGACTTGTCCGTATTTGAACTGAGTAAGACTGTGATACTGACATTTAGAGTAAGATTTGTAATGATAATAAAACATCCTAGAGCAGAGAAATGAACATCCATGTTTCTGTCCTCGAATGGGGTGATTTTAGGGGGATTATACGTGCATTATAACTTTCATTGTACAAAATGAAAGTTTATTTCCTGCATGGTATTTTTTTCTCTTTTGAGTGTTTAAATAAATAAAACATTTAGGGAAGTTGAATTTACGCTTGTAACATCTCTACTTGATTTGGGGCTTGTTCTCGTGGTTTCGTTTGTTTATTTTCTGTGATGTTCTCTTCTTAGAGGTTTATGCTGGAATTGAGGGACTTATACAACAAAACACTGGGTAAGTTGAGAAAATAAACATGCTTTTTAGACCACATGTCTGGCGGAAGGGTGTGTGTGTGACATGTAGGGTAACCAGCTCATGCTGGTTTGCCCAGGTCTGTTCTGGTTTTAGCACCGAGAGTCCGCAGGTCCCCGGGCAAACTCAGATGGTTGGCCACCCGACCTGTTGTTTGTGGCTACTGTGGTTATAAAATTTGCCATATTATAATTATGTGTTTTCCCTACTAGTGCCAAAGGCTCCACATCTATAAAGAAGCATGGGCAGTAGAAAAAGAAATCTAACGTTAGCTAACTATCCTGTAAATGCTAAGCAAGGCTTATTTTCATGAACGGAACTTGCTTTGAAATATGCTTTGAAAATAAATTAATAGATCATTGTCACCATGGGAAGAAGTTGATATGCTTCCACAGTATGCTAGGCATTGTCAACTTGAGAAAAATGAACCATAAGATACTCCCTGACCCCAGCATTAGTCTCACAGAATGACTAAATGACTAGTCATACCTTTTTACAAGCATTTTGGTTTACTTCCCCCTTTGTTCTCTGTCTGAACAACATCAGTGCTTACAGAAACGTACCTGTCAAAATTAGCTTGGTGAGCATTTCCCAGTTTGCCACAGGGAGACATTTTTCCTTCTTCTTGGTGGAACGCTTGTCAAAAACACACGTGCCTTGAAGGGGATGTAAACTACAAGGCGAGTAGGAGGGGTGCCAACCAGCTGCGTCACTGGGACACCCTGAGTCATGGCAATTGTTATAATGAGAAATGCCAGGCTGTTAATTGCTCCCACAACTCAGGGCAACTCCAGCTAAAATGCAGTCGTGTTGTGAGAAAGTATAATGAGAAAATCTAATATGTGTACTCTTTTCTCCTAGGCACATTTCATTCTGGTCATCTTAACGCCTTTGCTGTTGTGCTCATAAATTTGAAAAATAGAAATGGTATAATCTAGCTTCTGGTGTGCTTAAATCTCTTTCTAGGGAAACTTCCTTTTTTTTTTTTTTTTGCTCTCTTGAGGAAGTAGATGACGTCTGCAAGAGTTCTAACAACTTGGCATCTTGCTCATGGCTCTCAGACAAAGGAACACTGCCTCCAAGAAATACAAAATGTTACCTTCATATCTTCATGTTTGAAAAATAGCAGTGATTTTCAAGGGCAGTTTATCATTTTCAGGAAGAATAGATATGAGCCATATCAACAGTGGAATGATTAAGACCTTTGTAACTTTGAGTAGATTCTTTTGACTAACTTGGAGATCTTTGAATTTACATGAAAGTAGAGAAGTAAATTAATGATATAAGTCTCTGAGAAAGAATGGACTTTCTCTCTGACGGCTGTTGTTCTTCTCAAGCCTGTGAGAGCCTGTGGTTGGGCCCTTCCTCTGTGAAGTAGATTCCAGGTATGAGTTCTCTATAGTTTCCCAGCACGAGCCTGTGTGCGTGGACACCCTTTCCGTGCATCCACAACAGGCTCCAGCGTCTCTTCCTCCTTATAATGATACCTCGACCCCCTTTTCACCACATTTTATGACTGATGGCCTGACCTTTGGGAACCCTTGAGCAATTTCTGCAAAGCTCTCTTTACCATGAGGGATAACTCACCTGAATTTGCACATCAACTAAAACAGTGAATAATTCTGCTTTTATTTCTGTTCTATTCCCTGCTACCTTAAATCAAGCTAGGCTGAAATTCTTTGAGGACAGGGACGGATTTTTCTTCACCTTTGCACCTCGTGCATACAGCACAGCTCACCACACATACTCGAGAAATATTTGTTGGTTGAATGAATGAATGGAGCTTGTCTTGTGCTTGGTATCCCAGAGTTAACAGATTGTCCTCCTTCCTCCCTTGACATAATGCAGCAGCAAAAGGCAGCAGGAAGTAAGTAGTGTTTGAGGTTGTCCCAGGATGTGCAGTGTGGCCCATGGAGAAGTGGCCCTTCCCTGACGCTCACACCTCAGCAGCCTCCAGTCTGTTTAGTGCCCCCCAGAGTCAGAGAGAAAAGTGGTAAACGGTTTATTCACATTTGAAATATTGAGTATTATTAGTGTTGTTTTTTTTCCTCCTCTATTAACAGACTTGGATTGATTTTTAGTGATAAAGGCAGTTTCTCAGTTGGTTTCATTAATGAAGGGGCAGAGGAAGTTAGAACACTCTGTGCCGTCTCCCGGGATTCCTCCTTCACCTCTCCCTTCGAATCCCAGGTGTCAAAAAGTTCTCCTCCTCCACGGCCCCTGCCTTCCTTCAGGCCATCAGACTGTGCTGCTTAGGTCCCTGCACCAACTCTGACCCATGTCCAGGTCTCCAGCTTTGTCCTCCCAGCTCAGTCTCTACCCTGGAGGGTGGACACCCTCTGCAGGTCACACGCCGCCCCTGCCCCCCACTCCCCGCTTGAGTCGTTTCCCACGGTCTTCAGGGTGACGTCTGAGCCGGGGTCCTCCCGGCGGGCGCTGCCTGCCTCGGCCTCCTCCTGCCTCTCCCTTTCCCTCAACAAGACGCCACGTGGAAAGCTTGCCCCACCTGCGCTGGACCCTCTTCGTCGTGGGACCCTTGCACGTGCTATTCCACTGCTTAGAATGCCCTTTCCCTGACTGGCTTTTGCTTTGGGCTTTAGATTTCATCTTTCTCTGAGAACACCTCCCCGGCCACTTTCCTCAGCCCGGCTGCCCACTGAGACCAGGTGCAGTGAGGTCTGTGTGGTCCCGTGTCTCCTGTGTTTAGTTCGCGGTCGGTCCTGGCAGCTCTGAGCTGTGATGGCCTGATGGTTGGTTTCTCTCTGCACTGTGAGTGCCTTGACGATGGGCACCATGTATCAGTCGCTTGTGTGTCCCTGGCCCGAAAGCAGCACCTGGTGCGTAGCAAGCAGTTGGATTTGTTTGAGTGAATTGGTTGACTTATGACTAATATTAATTTTCTTTTCATACTTATCTGTCTATTAAAGTACATTTGTGGAGATAAAAAGATCAAAGTGTGACAGTGTAGTTTAACGATATCAGTGGGTAGGTAAGTTGGTTTATTCTTTCCTGTCTCAGGTCTTGTAGGATGAAATGAGGGACAGATGCTCACATTTACTCTTATCTGGTGGTGCTGGCCGACGTAATCACATCACTCTCTTTTTGAACTTGGAACTGAACTTTTCTCTTTAAGGACTTGTGCTTTGGGTGCTCTTATAGTTTGGGAAATTGTGTGGTAAGGATTTGTTTATTCCATTAAGTGCTCTTAGAAGAAAAATAAATGATAGGAGAGACCTTCAAGATGGTGGAGGAGTGAGACGTGGAGATCACCTTCCTCCCCACAAGTACATCAGAAATACATCTACATGTGGAACAACTCCTACAGAACAGCTACTGAATGCGCAGAAGACCTTAGACTTCCCAAAAGGCAAGAAACTCCCCACGTACCTGGGTAGGGCAAAAGAAAAAAGGAAAAACAGAGACAAAAGAATAGGGACGGGACCTGCACCTCTGGGAGGGAGCTGTGAAGGAGGAAAAGTTTCCACACACTAGGAAGGCCCTTCGTGGGCGGAGACGGAGGTGAGCCGGGGTGGGGGAAGCTTCGGAGCCACGGAGGAGAGTGCAGCAACAGGGGTGCAGAGGGCAAAGTGGAGAGATTCCCTCACAGAGGATGGGTGCCGACCAGCACTCACCAGCCCGAAGGGCTTGTCTGCTCACCCACTGGGGCGGGTGGGGGCTGGGAGCTGAGGCTCGGGCTGCAGAGGTCAGACCCCAGGGAGAGGACTGGGGTTGGATGTGTGAACACAGCCTGAAGGGGCTAGTGCGCCACAGCTAGCCAGGAGGGAGTCTGGGAAAAAGTCTGGACCTGCCTAAGAGGCAAGAGACCATTGTTTCAGGCTGCGCGAGGAGAGGGGGTTCAGAGCACCGCCTAAACGAGCTCCAGAGATGGGCGTGAGCCACGGCTATCAGCGCGGACCCCAGAGATGGGCATGAGATGCTAAGGCTGCTGCTGCAGCCATCAAGAAGCCTGTGTGCAAGCACAGGTCACTATCCACACCCCCGCTCCCGGGAGCCTGCCAGGGTCCCGTGATCCAGGGACGACAACTTCCCCGGGAGAACCCACAGCGCACCTCAGGCTGGTGCAACGTCATGCCGGCCTCTGCCGCCGCAGGCTCGCCCCCGCATTCCGTACCCATCCCTCCCCCTGGCCTGAGTAAGCCAGAGCCCCGGAATCAGCTGCTGATTTAACCCCCTCCTGTCTGGGTGGGGGAACAGATGCCCTCAGGCGACCTACATGCAGAGGCGGGGCCAATCCAAAGCTGAACCCCAGGAGCTGTGTGAACAAAGAGGAGAAAGGGAAATCTCTCCCAGCAGCCGCAGGAGCAGTGGGTTAAATCTCCACAATCAACTTGATGTACCCTGCATCTGTGGAATACCTGAATAGACAACAAATCATCCCAAAATTGAGGTGGTGGACTTTGGGAGCAACTGTAGACTTGGGGTGTGCTTTCTGCATCTAATTAGTTTCTGGTTTTATGTTTATCTTAGTTTAGTATTTAGAGCTTACTATCATTGGTAGATTTCTTTATTGATTTGGTTGCTCTCTTCCTTTTTTTTTATGTATATATATTTTCCTTTTTCTCTTTTTGTGAGTGTGTATGTGTATGCTTCTTTGTGTGATTTTGTCTGTATAGCTTTGCTTTTGCCATTTGTCCTAGGGTTCTGTCTGCCCGTTTTTTGTTTTTTGTTTTTAGTATAGTTTTTAGTGCTTTTTATCATTGGTGGATTTGTTTTCTGGTTTTGTTGCTCGCTTCTTTCTTCCTTTCTTTTTTTTTTTTCTCCTTTTTTAAAATTACTTTTAGATTTTTTTAATTTTTAATAATTTTTTTTATTTTAATGACTTTATTTTATTTTATTTTTTCTTTCTTTCTTTCTTTTTTTCTCCCTTTTCTTCTGAGCCACATAGCTGACAGGGTCTTCATGCTCTGGCCAGATATCAGGCCTGTGCCTCTGAGGTGGGAAAACCAAGTTCAGGACATTGGTCCACCAGAAACCTCCTGGCTCCACGTAATATCAAATGGCAAAAGCTCTCCCAGAGATCTCCATCTCAACACTAAGACCCAGCTCCACTCAACAACCAGCAAGCTGCAGTGCTGGACACCCCATGCCAAACAACTAGCAAGACAGGAACACAACCCCACCCATTAGCAGAGAGGCTGCCTAAAATCATAATAAGGTCACAGACACCCCAAAACACACCACCAGACATGGTCCTGCCCAGCAGAAAGACAAGATCCAGCCTCATCCCCCAGAACACAGGCACCAGTCCCCTCCACCAGGAAGCCTACACAACCCACTGAACCAACCTTAGCCCCTGGGGGCAGATACCAAAAACAACGGGAAGTACGAACCTGCAGCCTGTGAAAAGGAGACCCCAAACACAGTAAGTTAAGCAAAACGAGAAGACAGAGAAACACAGAGCAGATGAAGGAGCAAGGGAAAAACCCACCAGACCAAACAAATGAAGAGGAAATAGGCAATCTACCTGAAAAAGAATTCATAGTAATGACAGTAAAGATGATCCCAAATCTTGGAAATAGAATGGAGAAAATAAAAGAAACATTTAACAAGGCCCTAGAAGAACTAAAGAGCAAACAAACAATGAAGAGCAACACAATAAATGAAACTAAATATTCTCTAGAAGGAATCAATAGCAGAATAACTGAGGCAGAAGAACGGATAAGTGACCTGGAAGATACAATACTGGAAATAACTGCTGCAGAGCAGAATAAAGAAAAAAGAATGAAAAGAATTGAGGACAGTCTCAGAGACCTCTGGGACAACATTAAACGCACCAACATTCGAATTATAGGGGTCCCAGAAGAAGAAGAGAAAAAGAAAGGGACTGAGAAAATATTTGAAGAGATTATAGTTGAAAACTTCCCTAATATGGGAAAGGAAATAGTCAAGTCCAGGAAGCACAGAGAGTCCCATACAGGATAAATCCAAGGAGAAACATGCCAAGACACATATTAATCAAACTATCAAAAATTAAGTATAAAGAAAAAATATTAAAAGCAGCAAGGGAAAAACAACAAATAACATACAAGGGAATCCCCATAAGGTTAACACCTGATCTTTCAACAGAAACTCTGCAAGCCAGAAGGGAGTCTCAGGACATACTTAAAGTAATGAAAGGGAAAAACCTACAACCAAGATTGCTCTACCCAGCAAGGATCTCATTCAGATTCGACGATGCAGAAAAAGCTTCTAACAAAATTCAACACCCATTTATGATAAAAACTCTCCAGAAAGTGGGCACAGAGGGAACTTACCTCAACATAATAAAGGCCATATATGACAAAACCACAGCCAACATCATTCTCAGTGGTGAAAAACTGAAACCATTTCCTCTAAGATCAAGAACAAGACAAGGTTGCCCACTCTCACCACTATTATTCAACATAGTTTTGGAAGTTTTAGCCACAACAATCAGAGAAGAAAAAGAAATAAAAGGAATACAAATTGGAAAAGAAGTAAAACTGTCACTGTTTGCAGATGAAATGATACTATACATAGAGAATCCTAAAGATGCTACCAGAAAACTACTGGAGCTAATCAATGAATTAGGTAAAGTAGCAGGATACAAAATTAATGCACAGAAATCTCTTCCATTCCTATACACTAATGATGAAAAATCTGAAAGAGAAATTAAGGAAACACTCCCATTTACCACTGCAACAAAAAGAATAAAATACCTAGAAATAAACTTACCTAAGGAGACAAAAGACCTGTATGCAGAAAACTGTAAGACACTGATGAAAGAAATTAAAGATGATTCAAACAGATGGAGAGATATACCATGTTCTTGGATTGAAAGAATCAACATTGTGAAAATGACTATGCTACCCAAAGCAATCTACAGATTCAATGCAATCCCTATCAAACTACCAATGACATTTTTCACAGAACTAGAACAAAAATTTCACAATTTGTATGGAAACACAAAAGACCCCGAATAGCCAAAGCAATCTTGAGAAAGAAAAACGGAGCTGGAGGAATCAAGCTCCCTGACTTCAGACTATACTACAAAGCTACAGTAATCAAGACCATATGGTACTGGCACAAAGACAGAAATATAGATCAATGGAACAGGATAGAAAGCCCAGATATAAACCCATGCACATATGCTCACCTTATCTTTGGTAAAGGAGGCAATAGTATACAATGGAGAAAAGACAGCTTCTTCAATAAGTGGTGTTGGGAAAACTGGACAGCTACATGTAAAAGAATGAAATTAGAACACCCCCCAACACCATACACAAAAATAAACTCACAGTGGATTAAAGACCTAAATGTAAGGCCAGACACTATCAAACTCTTAGAGGAAAACATAGGAAGAACACTCTATGATGTAAATCACAGCAAGATCCTTTTTGACCCACCTCCTAGAGAAATGGAAATAAAAACAAAAATAAACAAATGGGACCTAGTGAAAATTAAAAGCTTTTGTGCACCACAAAGGAAAAACATAAACTAGATGAAAAGACAACCCTCAGAATGGGAGAAAATATTTGCAAATGAAGCAACTGACGAAGGATTAATCTCCAATATTTACAAGCAGTTCGTGCAGCTCAATATCAAAAAAAACAAACACCCCAATCCAAAAATGGGCAGAAGACCTAAATAGACATTCCTCCAAAGAAGATATACAGATAGCCAACAAACACATGAAAGGATGGTCAACATCACTAATCATTAGAGAAATGCAAATCAAAACTACAATGACGTATCACCTCACACCAGTCAGAATGGCCATCATTAAAAAATCTCCAAATAATAAATGCTGGAGAGGGTGTGGAGAAAAGGGAACCCTCCAGCACTGTTGATGGGAATGTAAATTGATACAGCCACTATGGAGAGCAGTATGGAGGTTCCTTAAAAAACTAAAAATAGAACTACCATACCACCCAGCCATCCCACTACTTGGCATATACCCTGAGAAAACCATAATTCAAAAAGAGTCATATACCACAGTGTTCATTGCAGCTCTGTTTACAATAGCCAGCACATGGAAGCAACCTAAGTGTCCATTGACAGATGAATGGATAAAGAAGATGTAGTACATATATACAGTGGAATATAAGGCAGCCATTAAAAGAAACGAAATTGAACTATTTGTAATGAGGTGGATGGACCTAGAGTCTGTCATACAGAGTGAGGTAAGTCAGAAAGAGAAAAACAAATACCGTATGCTAACACATATATATGGAATCTATAAAAAAAATGGTTCTGATGAACCTAGGGGCTGGACAGGCATAAAGATGCAGATGTAGAGAATGGACTTGAGGACACGGGGAGGGGGAAGGGTGAGCTGTGACAAAGTGAGAGAGTGGCATACACTACCAAGTGTAAAATAGATAGCTAGTGGGAAGCAGCAGCATAGCACAGGGAGATCAGCTCGGTGCTTTGTGACCACCTAGAGGGGTGGGATAGGGAAGGTGAGAGGGAGACACAAGAGGGAGGAGATATGGGGGTATATGTATACATACACCTGATCGACTTTGTTATACAGCAGAAACTAACACACCACTGTAAAGCAATTACACTCCAATAAAGATGTTTAAAAAAATGATAAAAAAAAAAAAATCTCAATGAATTATGACACATGTGATTTCTTGTGCATATCTGTACACCCTGCCAGGTTATTCTGACTTCACCATGGGTAAATTCTCATTTGAGAAATGTATATCCATGAAGTTCATATAGTTGTTCAAATGTAATTTTATTATAACTATATTATTATCAAAAATGCATCCTTGGGACTCTGCAGCTTCTATTTATTCCATTATTAAAATGATAACATCATTTATTTCTTTTTCATGTAAGTAATATGTAGAACAACATTTTGGCCTATAATGATCTTTTAAAGCTAGTTTTTGAAAAATTGGGGCTAAATGAAAATCTGTCAATAGCTGACTCACAGGAATTGGTAATTCTGGTTACATAGATAGAGGCAAATGGAAGTGTCACTGACAGTGTAGCAGTCACATACCCTGCATTAACTTTGGGGGGGTTCCATGTAAGTAAAAGAAGTTTAAGGTTTAATGTTCCAACAAGATTTAATCCATTACTCTCATTATTGCTTTTTCAGTTCAGATATAAAGGCACATTGCACTGAGATGTTAACAATCAACATATGTAAAGTGTCACTTATCTGCTTAATTTTATATAAACATTTATTTTGGAAAACCACCCCTGTGGAATTAAGATAAACACAATACAGCAATATTAAGAGAAAAAATTAAACATGCATACTTTCTAGTGGAACTCCCATATCTACATCTTTGTTTTTCCTTCAACATTTCTAAATATCAACAAGTATTTTACAAAATAAATCACTGTCATCTTGAACTTCTTACTTTGAAACCTACCTTCTTCCGCAGGCCAGCTATAGTATTAATGTCCCTCTTCAACTGATGCCACCATATTTAATTATGAAATATACAGAAATGTGGAAAAGTGCATAAATCGTAAATGTACAGAATAAAACATTATAAAGCAAACACCCTTGTGCCCACCTCTCATTCCAACATTGAACACAGCCTGTAACCCTCCTGTGGGCCCCCTTCCAATTCATTTCCCCTCCATTCCTCCCCCAGAAGACTTGACCTTTATGGTAATACTTTCTTGTTGTTCTTAGTTGTACTGCTTATATCTTTTGCTTCTTTGGGGTTTTTTTATGCAAATGGAATCAAACAGAATGTATTATTTTGTGTCTTGCTTCTTGAATTCAACACTATGTTTTTTTTTTAATTGAGAATTGATTTAATGGTTATTGCAAGGTCTTTCTAAAAACATCATCATTCTCGCCATTGCTTTCTTTTTTTTTCTTTTTTTTCTTATTAGTCAACTATTTTATCCACATCAGTGTATACATGTCAATCCTAATCTCCCAATTCATCACACCACCCCCCCACCCCCCCACCACTTCCCCCCTTGGTGTCCATACGTTTGTTCTCTACATCTGTGTCTCAATTTCTGCCCTGCAAACCTGTTCATCTGTACCATTTTCTAGGTTCCACATATATGCGTTAATATACGATATTTGTTTTTCTCTTTCTGACTTACTTCACTCTGTATGACAGTCTCTAGATGCATCCACATATCTACAAATGACTCAATTTCATTCCTTTTTATGGATGAGTAATATTCCATTGTATATATGTACCACGTCTTCTTTATATATTCGTCTGTCGATAGGCATTTAGGTTGCTTCCATGTCCTGGCTGTTGTAAATAGTGCTGCAATGAACATTGGGGTGCATGTGTCTTTTTGAATTAAGGTTTTCTCTAGGTATATGCCCAGTAGTGGGATTGCTGGGTCATATCGTAATTCTATTTTTGGTTTTTTAATGAACTTCCATACTGTTCTCCATAGTGGCTGTATCAATTTACATTCCCACCAACAGTGCAAGAGGGTTCTCTTTTCTCCATACCCTCTCCAGCATTTATCGTTTGTAGATTTTCTGATGATGCCCATTCTAACTGGTGTGAGGTGATACCTCATTGTAGTTTTGATTTGCATTTCTCTAATAATTAGTAATGTTGAGCAGCTTTTCATGTGCTTCTTGGCCATCTATATGTCTTCTTTGGAGAAATGTCTATTTAGGTCTTCTGCCCATTTTTGGATTGGGTTGTTTGTTTTTTTGATATTGAGCTACATGAGCTGTTTATATATTTTGGAGATTAATCCTTTGTCCATTGATTCGTTGGCAAATATTTTCTCCCATTCTGAGGGTTGTCTTTTCGTCTTCTTTGTAGTTTCCTTTGCTTTGCAAAAGCTTTTAAGTTTCATTAGGTCCCATTCGTTTATTTTTGTTTTTATTTCCATTACTCTAGGAGGTGGATCAAAAAAGATCTTGCTGTGATTTATGTCAAAGTGTTCTTCCTATGTTTTCCTCTAAGAGTTTTATAGTGTCCAGTCTTACATTTAGGTCTCTAATCCATTTTGAGTTTATTTTTGTGTATGGTGTTGGGGAGTGTTCTAATTTCATTCTTTTATATGTAGCTGTCCAGTTTTCCCAGCACCACTTATTGAAGAGACTGTCTTTTCTCCATTGTATATCCTTGCCTCCTTTGTCATAAATTAGTTGACCATAGGTACTTGGGTTTATCTCTGGGCTTTCTATCCTATTCCATTGATCTGTATCTCTGTTTTTGTGCCAGTACCATATTGTCTTGATTACTGTAGCTTTTTAGTATAGTCTGAAGTCAGGGAGTCTGATTCCTCCAGCTCCGTTTTTTTCCCTCAAGACTGCTTTGGCTATTCGGGGTCTTTTGTGTCTCCATACAAATTTTAAGATTTTTTGTTCTAGTTCTGTAAAAAATGCCATTGGTAATTTGATAGTCATTGCATTGAATCTGTAGATTGCTTTGGGTAGTATAGTCATTTTCATAATGTTGATTCTTCCAATCCAAGAACATGGTATATCTCTCCATCTGTTTGTATCATCTTTAATTTCTTTCATCAGTGTCTTACAGTTTTTTGCATACAGATCTTTTGTCTCCCTAGGTAGGTTTATTCCTAGGTATTTTATTCTTTTAGTTGCAGTGGTAAATGGGAGTGTTTCCTGAATTTCTCTTTCAGATTTTTCATCATTAGTGTATAGGAATGCAAGAGATTTCTGTGCATTAATTTTGTATCCTGCAACTTTACCAAATTCATTGATTAGCTCTAGTAGTTTTATGGTGGCATCTTTAGGATTCTCTATGTATAGTATCATGTCATCCGCAAACAGTGACAGTTTTACTTCTTCTTTTCCAATTTGTGTTCCTTGTATTTATTTTTCTTCTCTGATTGCCGTGGCTCAGACTTCCAAAACTATGCTGAATAATAGTGGTGAGAGTGGACTTCCTTGTCTTGTTCCTGATCTTAGAGGAAATGCTTTCAGTTTTTCACCATTGAGAATGATGTTTGCTGTGGTTTTGTCATATATGGCCTTTATTATGTTGAGGTAGGTTCCCTCTATACCCACTTTCTGGAGAGTTTTTATCATAAATGAGTGTTGAATTTTGTCAAAAGCTTTTTCTGCAGCTATTGAGATGATCATGTGGTTTTTATTCTTCAATTTGTTAATATGGTGTATCACATTTATTGATTTGTGTATATTGAAGAATCCTTGCATTCCTAGGATAAATCCCACTTGATCATGGTGTATGATCCTTTTAATGTGTTGTTGGATTCTGTTTGTTAGTATTTTGTTGAGGATTTTTGCATCTATATTCATCAGTGATATTGGTCTGAAATTTTCTTTTTTTGTAGTATCTTTGTCTGGTTTTAGTATCAGGGTGATGGTGGCCTCATAGAATGAGTTTGGGAGTATTCCTTCCTCTGCAGTTTTTTGGAAGAGTTTGAGAAGGATGGATGTTAGCTCTTCTCTAAATGTTTGATAGAATTCACCTGTGAAGCCATCTGGTCCTGAACTTTTGTTTGTTGGAAGATTTTTAATCACAGTTTCAGTTTCATTACTTGTGATTGGTCTGTTCATATTTTCCATTTCTTTGTGGTTCAGTCTTGGAAGGTTATACCTTTCTAAGAATTTGTCCATTTCTTCCAGGTTGTCCATTTTATTGGCATAGAGTTGCTTCTAGTAGTCTCTAAGGATGCTTTGTATTTCTGTGGTGTCTGTTGTAACTTCTCCTTTTTCATTTGTAATTTTATTGATTTAATCCTCTCCCTCTTTTTCTTGATGATTCTGGCTAATGGTTTATTAATTTTGTTTATCTTCTCAAAGAACCAGCTTTTAGTTTTATTGATCTTTGCTATTGTTTTCTTTGTTTCTATTTCATTTATTTCTGTTCTGATCTTTATGATTTCTTTCCTTCTACTAACTTTGGGTTTTGTTTGTGCTTCTTTCTCTAGTTCCTTTAGGTGTAAGGTTAGATTGTTTATTTGATATTTTTCTTGTTTCTTGAGGTAGGCTTGTATAGCTATAAGCCTCCCTCTTAGAACTGCTTTTGCTGCATCCCATAGGTTTTGGATCATTGTGTTTTCATTGTCATTTGTCTCTAGGTATTCTTTGATTTCCTCTTTGATTTCTTCAGTGATCTCTTGGTTATTTAGTAACGTATTGTTTAGCCTCCATGTGTTTGTGTTTTTTATGTTTTTTTTTCCCTGCAATTGATTTCTAATCTCACAGCATTGTGGTCAGAAAAGATGCTTGATATGATTTCAATTTTCTTAAATTTACTGAGGCTTGATTTGTGACCCAAGATGTGATCTATCCTGGAGAATGTTCCATGCGCACTTGAGAAGAAAGTGTAATCTGCTGTTTTTGGATGGAATGTCCTATAAATATCAATTAAATCTGTCTGGTCCATTGTGTCATTTAAAGCTTGTGTTTCCTTAGTAATTTTCATTTTGGATGATCTGTCCATTGGTTTAAGTGAGGTGTTAAACTCCCCCACTATTATTGTGTTTCTGTCAATTTCCTCTTTTATAGCTGTTAGCAGTTGCCTTATATATTGGGGTGCTCCTATATTGGGAGCATATCTATTTATAATTGTTACATCTTCTTCTTGGATTGATCCCTTGATCATTATGTAGTGTCCTTCCTTGCCTCTTGTAACATTCTTTATTTTAAAGTCTATTTTATCTGATATGAGTATTGCTACTCCAGCGTTCTTTTGATTTCCATTTGCATGGAATATCTTTTTCCATCCCCTCACTTTCAGTCTGAATGTGTCCCTAGGTCTGAAGTGGGTCTCTTATAGACAGCATATATATGGGTCTTGTTTTTGTATCCATTCAGCGAACCTGTGTCTTTTGTTTGGAGCATTTAATCTATTGACGTTTAAGGTAATTATCGATATGTATGTTCCTATGACCATTTTCTTAATTGTTTTGGGTTTGTTTTTGTAGGTCCTTGTCTTCTCTTGTGTTTCCCACTTAGAGAAGTTCCTTTAGCATTTGTTGTAGAGCTGGTTTGGTGGTGCTGAATTCTCTTAGCTTTTGCTTGTCTGTAAAGCTTTTGATTTCTCCATCGAATCTGAATGAGATCCTTGCTGGGTAGAGTAATCTTGGTTGTAGGTTCTTCCCTTTCATCACTTTAAATATGTCATGCCCTCTCTTCTGGCTTGTAGAGTTTCTGCTGAGAAATCAGCTGTTAACCTTATGGGAGTTCCCTTGTATGTTATTTGTCGTTTTTCCCTTGCTGCTTTCAATAATTTTTCTTTGTCTTTAATTTTTGCCAATTTGATTACTGTGTGTCTCGGCATGTTTCTCCTTGGGTTTATCCTGTATGGGACTCTCTGCGCTTCCTGGACTTGGGTGGCTATTTTCTTTCCCATGTTAGGGAAGTTTTCGACTATGATCTCTTCAAATATTTTCTCTGGTCCTTTCTCTCTCTCTTCTCCTTCTGCGGCCTGCATAATGTGAATGTTGTTGCATTTAATGTTGTCCTAGAGGTCTCTTAGGCTGTCTTCATTTCTTTTCATTCTTTTTTCTTTAGTCTGTTCCACAGCAGTGAATTCCACCATTCTGTCTTCCAGGTCACTTATCCGTTCTTCTGCCTCAGTTATTCTGCTATTGATTCCTTCTAGTGTAGTTTTCATTTCAATGATTGTATTGTTCATCTCTGTTTGTTTTTTAATTCTTCTAGGTCTTTGTTAAACATTCTTGCATCTTCTTGATCTTTGCCTCCATTCTTTTTGAAAGGTCCTGGATCATCTTCACTATCATTATTCTGAATTCTTTTTCTGGAAGGTTGCCTATCTCCACTTCTTTTGGTTTTTTTTCTGGGGTTTTGTCTTGTTCCTTCATCTGGTACATAGCCCTCTGGCTTTTTATCTTGTCTATCTTTCTGTGAATGTGGTTTTTGTTCCACAGGCTGCAGGATTGTAGTTCTTCTTGCTTCTGCTGTCTGCCCTCTGGTGGATGAGGCTATCTAAAGCCCCAATTGTTATCCTTTTCCTTATTGTGGATTCCTAATGTGTAAAATGTGATGTTCTCCCTTTTTTCTCAATATATATGAGAAAAATATATAGTCTATATGAATGTGCTTATAGCTAATAGAAGAAAAAAGTTATTTTTATTTAAAGTAAACTTGTCTTTCTCCACGTGGTGAGCCAATCAAAAACCCTTTTTTGTTGCCGTTGTCCTTCAGAAAAAAATAATCCTTGAGGAAACAGTGTTGTGGAAAATCTAAAGCATTTTCACTGAATTTTATAATGAAATTAAGTAGAAATTAAGAGCAGAAAATAAAATCCATAGTGGGAAATCTTGAAACTATTTTATAAGGTTTTTTCTTTTAATTAGGTCTCACAGTATGTCTGTGAGGTTGTTAAACTTTTTGTTTGCTTGACTTCTTGCTTGTTATTTGTATTTAATAATATGAGGAAATCAGCTGATTGCTCTCTTTCCAACTCATAAAGTCATACATAGCAATTGCTTAGAGCTAAAACCTGGAAGACCCTGAAAACTGAGAAATAGCTAACCTGAAGTCACTTTGGCTTCTGGGAGGATTTAACAATGCTTTAGGACCTATGGCCTTCTGAGCTCTTCAAGAGTTTTCTTGGTAACTGAGGAATGGTGGGTCATGGTTCAGTGACTTTTTCTCTGACCTGTAAGATTGAGGGGCAGGGAGAATTATAAAGAGGGGGTCTGTCTATGAGTGTTGGCGAGAATGGAAGCATCCTGCAAGTGGTTTCCACACCAGTCCTGTTTCCATAGTGCTGTGCTGTCGTGAACAGCTACCCTGCATTATTCTATCATAACAAAGTAGTTCATCTACTCCACCCAACCCTCAAAACCTCGACATACCCTTCTATTTCTTGGTCTTATTGGAGATAGGCCAACATGAAAAACTAAATCTAAACTTATCCTTCTATAGAGAACTCTTGAGGAGAAAAACTGAGGTATCATCTAAAGAGATAGGATATACAGATGAAGAAGAGAGATGAACTGGAAGCCAGTGCCTAGATAAGTCCAGAAGTAATCCCATTTATAGGCTCTTGAACTGCCTCAAAGGAGATGATGTGGAGAAGAGAGAATGATTGAGAAAGCTCTAAGTGTGTAGAGAGTGTACTTGTGTCCAAACAGGCCCCATCCTGAGGCCCTGCCTTTGAGTGTGTGCAGTGGTGGGGTTAAGAGCTCTATTCCAGCTCTTGAAACAATTGAACGTATTTTCTAGGGGCATCTTTCAACATCCCTTTGAAGGATTCCAAATGATTTCCTCTTAATCCTCTTATTTGCTTTTTTCCCTATCATTTTTAAAGGATAAATATCGTTTTTTTTCCTTCTTTTGGCTCTGGGGCAGCTTTTACTGATAGTAAACAAATGCTTAATGTACTAAGATAGTTTTTTCTAGCATGTGACCAATTTGAAAGGTAGTGGTTTCTACATTTCAGTGATACACCAAGCTTTTCAGAAAATGAGTTCCAAAGGGAATCGTTTTTATCTGCAAAACTCTCATCCTATGGACAGAATATTGACTATACTTGATAGAATGGACGTGTGAAACTAGAATGAAGCATTGCAGTAACAAATCTTGCGGGAGCAGTTCATGATCAACAGGATCACTCATTAGATGGAAATAGCCGAGGGCTAGACAGTATCGGTAGAGAAAGAAAGATGAAATGAAAGCATTCGTTTTCCGAAGGAAGCCTTAGTCTTCTCCCTGGTGTCATATGCTGTCATGTGGCTCTTCTTTTCAGGATGCTCTCCTTTCCTAGTTGCTCATCAGCTCATAGGAGAATGTTAAACTCCTAATAATTTATAACCAAATATTTCAACTTGTCAAAATAAAACTACTGGCATACCACTGTCCTGCCGGCATGTTACCACATCTGAGTTGATTCACATCATTTGTGAGATGCCTTGGGATAGTCTTACTCTTTTATCTCTGTCTCCTGTGATTTTGAATATTATGTTTTCCTAATGCATCAAGGTAGTTTTGTCTTACTGTGGGAAGACAAAAAGTCTATCGTCAACACCAAGCTTCTCGTCACGCCCACATTCTCTACTGTCGGCGTAGTCACTGCTTTACATCATGGACGATAGTTTTCACTCCAAGGGAGGAAAACATAAATGTTGGTTTCATTTGAGAATTATATCATAAAACTGGGTTCTAAGTACCTCTTCTCAAATACTGATATAATTAACAATAAAATGATTATAAATTATTCTTAGAAACAAGAACAAAGCAAGTTTTATCTCATTAAAACTCACAGTAGAAATGTTATAAAGAATAAGGGATTATTTCAAGGAGGTTTTTTAATAGGTAACAATTGGGAGATTTGTTTGATCATGGAATTTTTAAGTACTGTTGAAGGTTTGAAATCCATTAAGGCACAGAAGAGAGAATGAGGAAATATCTCTGGATAGCACAGACTGATCATATGTTGATTGGAACACTGTCAGTGTACATATGGGAATTTGTGAATCAAGAGATATATCATCAAAAGTAAGGGACGGACAGCATCAGAAGTTCACTACAATGATGAAGGGATAGCGGGAAATAAAGTCGGATGACATGAGATTCAAAATTAGGGATGGAGGCAGTTGGAGAAGAAAGAGGTGGAGTGGACTGGCTGTGGCAGTGAGAAGCTAGGAGGACACCTGCTCCAGCTCCAAGCCCAGTGGTGGGAGAGGTCTGGGGGGTCTAGAGAGAGCTGCAAGGGTCAGAGTGCCAACAGGGGAGAACCAGGTTTCCAGTGGAGCAAGATGAAGAAAGAAATATTCAGGGAAGAGGTTGACAATACAGGGGCTTTCGCTGAGGCTGGGCTGTGAGTCTCAAAGGCACAGTAAGAGTGGTTAAGGAGTTTGGGATTCCTGAGGGATGCAGTGAAGCAGGAGATGTTCAGAGATGTCTGGGGATTTGAGTACGAGAGATGAGAGATGAATTGAGATTCTGGGACTTTACCCATAAACAGGAATAAAGACAGTGATGTGCTGTTAAATGTTTAGTTAAGTGGCTCTTTCAGGAAAAGTCTTCATTTGTAGCATTTGAATTTCCATGTTGTAAATATGCCCATCAAAGCAGATTTCAACTACCAACATGGCATCATTTTATAAGAATTTGGACAGAAAAGCACAAAATTGGTTCCTGTGAGTCAACAGGCACCAACTTTGGCCCATGCTGGGTAAAGGGCATGCTAGAATTAATGCTGGTGGACAAGGCAGGTAATCGGGCAAGACTGTGAAAGTATAGGGAGCGTTTGGTATTCCCTCTTGACTACTGTGGATAGACGCACGGTGACCTCAGTGTTCTTAGCTCATGGGCCATATAAAAACAGGCTTGGGCTGGATTTGGCCCACAGGCCATAATTTGCCAGTCACTGCTATAGACTTTATCATGCCTATGAAACAGCTCCAGTTGGAAATCTAATATATAACTCACATTCAATTGAATTGGATAAGTGATTAATATCCAGAATATATATTTTAAAAAATTCCTACAACTCAGAAGTGGGTAAAAGATTTGAATAGATATTTCCCCCAAGAAGATATACAGATGGCCAATAAGCACACGAAAAGATGCTCAACATCATTAGTCATTAGGGAAGTACAAATCAAAACTACAGTGACATACCACTTCATACCCATTGGGATGGCTATCATTTAAAAAAAAAATTGATGGGGATGTGGAGAAATTGGAGCCCTTGTGTATTGCTGGTGAGAATGTAAAATGGTGCAGCTGCTGTGGAAAACAGTTTGGTGGTTCCTCAAAATGTTAAACATAGAATTACCATGTTATCCAGCAGTTCTACTCCTGGGTATATACCCAAAAGAATTGAAAATAGATACTTTATTTACACACCCACGTTCATGGCAGCATTATTCACAGTAGCCAAAAGGTGGAAACAACCCAAGTGTTTATCAGCAGATAAATAATCAACAAAATGTGATGTATACATACATTGGAGTACTATTCAACCATAAAAGGAATAAAATTTTGAAAAATGCTACTACATCAATGAACTTTGGAAACGTGCTAAGTAAAAAAAGCTGAACACGAATATTGTATGATTCCACTTATATCAGGTATTCAGAATAGGCAAATTCATGGAGACAGAAAGTAAAGTAGAATTTATCAGGGGTTAGAGGGAGGAGGGAATTGAGAGTTATTGTTCAATGAGTTCAGAGTTGCTGTTTGGGATGATAAAAAATAGTGGTGATGGTTGTATGACTTTGTGAATGTATTTAATGCTGTTAACCTGTAAACTTAAAAATGGTTCAAATTATAAATTTTAAGTTATATATATAATATAAATATAAATATGTATATATAATCACAATTTTAAAGAAAATTCAGTGGGAATAATCTTTTCAACAAATGGTGCTTGACCAATTGGACATCTATAGGCAAAACAAAAAAAGAACTTTAACCTGAACCTCACACCAAAACAACAACAAAAACCAAAAACCAGAAACACAACGCTAAAAGCATACCATAGACTTAACTGTAAAGTAGGAGAAAATCTTCAGGGCCTAGGGAGTAGTGAAGAATTCTTAGACATGGCACCAAAAGCATGAGTCATAGATGAAAAAAAAAATCAATAAATTGGGTTTCATGAAAACTGAAAACTTTGCAATGTGAATGATGCTGTGAAGAGGATGAAAAGATAATCTACAGATGGGGAGAAAATATTTGTAAATCACATATCTTTTGAAGGATTTGTATCTGGAATATATAAAGAATTTTCAAAACAACAGTTAAAAAATCCAATTACAAAATGAACAAAGGAAATGAATAGACATTTCACCAGAGGATATACAGATGTCAAATAAGCATATAAAAATATTTTCAACATCATTAGCCATTAGGAAAATACTAATTCAAACCACAGTGAGATTTCATTATACACCTATCAGAACAGCTAAAATTAAAAGTAGTGACAATGCAAAATGCTGTCAAGATGTGAAGTTGAATCGCTCATACATTTCTGGGAGGTGTGCAGACTGGCACAGGCACTCGTCAAACATAAACTTATCAGAGGACCCAGTGATCATTGGTACTTCTTGGCACTTATTCCAGAGAAATGAAGTCCTATGTTCAAGCAAAACTGTGTACACAAACATTAATTGCAGCTTTATTTGTAATAGCCAAATTTTAGACATTTCTTTGAAATCAGCCAAAAATTAGAAACAAAACCAGTTGTTCTTCAGGGGGTGAATGATTAAACCAAGTGTGGTACATCCATAACCGTGGAATATAACTAAGGAATGAGCTATTTATACAGGCAGCAACTTGAGTGGTTCTCAAGGACATTATGCTGATAGAAAAATATCCAGTCTCAAAAGGTTCTATACTGTATGACTTCATTTATATAACATTCTCAATGTGGCACAATTATGGAGATGGGGGAAAGGCTAGTGGTTGTCTGGAGTTAGACATCCAGGAGAGTTTGGGAGGGCAGAGGGCAGGAGAGGGTGGGATGTGCATGCAGAGGGTTAGCACAGGGACCTCTGTGGTGACAGAACAGCTCTGGGTCTTGATTGTGGTGGTTACACAAATGATGTACACATGCTAAACTTGCGTAAGACTCGGGAAGTCTAAATAAGTTCTGGAAATTGTACCAATGGCTATTTTGGTTTTGAAATTGTACTATAGTTATATAAGACTTTTTTGCATCTTCCTATGAATCTATTATTATTTAAAATCTATGATTGGCTTTAAAACATAGTTGTGAAGCTTAATAAATTATTACAAAGAAAATATTTGCAGAAACAATGTTAATAAATAAAATATTGCAGCCCCTGCGAAGCCTAGGCTTGCCCTTTCCCAGTCCTACCCCTTCTCTTCCCTTAAAGGTAACAGCTATCCTGACTCATAAGTATGTTAACCAGTTCGTAATGCTTTATAATTTATAATAATTGATATAGTTAATAATAAGTGTGCCCCTTAAGTGCTATAATTTAGGTTTTAGACTTTATATAAATGAAATCTTATTGTATATATCCTTTTTGTGTCTGACCTCTTTCACTCAACATTTTAGGAAATTCATGCTTGTTCTAAAAAGTAAACATTCATTTTCACTACCTTTTAATTTTCCATTGTCTGCACACGGCAGTGTGTTTATCCATCCTAGTGTCAATAGACTTTTGAGTTTTCTCCTGATTAGACTGTTATAAACCATCCTTATACATGTTCCCTGCTATACTTGCACACGTTTCTGCTGGTCTTTGCTTAGGAATGGAATTGCCGAGTCACGTTCATGTAGGCATGTTCTCAAATTCACGAAGAAATGCCTATTTTTCAAAACGTTTCTGTCTAGTCCAGTTTTTCCTTTAATGACTTTTAACATAGTTTACTTATTTATAACGTCTAGGTATGACTTTCATCATTAGAATATAAGCTCTCAAGATACTGTTTTGTGGGACTTCCCTGGCAGTCCAGTGCTTAAGACTGCGTGCTTTCAACGCAGGGGATGCAGGTTCAATCCCTGGTCAGGGAACTAAGATCCCACATGCCACACGGCCAAAAAAAAAAAAAGATACTGTTTTGTTTTGCTTTTTTTATTTTGTATCCCCAGTATCTGTATCAGAGCCGGAGACATGGCAGGCACAGCAAACATAGCAGATTGTTTGTTGAATGAATAAATTGAATTCATGGGCGTTACATCCCAAAGACAGCTTTTCTTCCCTGATTAGCCCTCCCTTCACTTGAAAAAGATTAAAATAGAGGTCCACAGTGTTTTTCTGAACCCCTTGAGACCAGATGTATTTTGGAATTCAGAGTTTTAAATTTTTCCTTTTGTAGAAACGTAATACAGTTCACACGCTGTATATTACCTAATACCGCAAGTAGGCGCTGGGAGCATGGCATAATCAAACACGCTAATGTCTCTGCCGTGAAACTGTGACAGACTAAATGCAATAAGAACAGACTCTAAATAGACTTATAGCAGTTAAAGTAATTGTTTGATTAGTAGTAGAATTTTAAAGGACCTGTCTGTCAGATCACTTGAGATTACGATGTTAAAAATTATACAACGAAATTTATGAAACTGTTTTACCTTTCGCTACAACTCTGTGAGATGATAGGCCACATAAGATTATACTCACCTCCCAGATGAGATAATTGAGTCACTAGAAAAAAAGGATCTCACCCCAGGGTCTGCTAAACAGCACAGCTGAAACACAAACCTTGTCTTCTGATTCCAATACTTTTTCAACAATGCCACAGCTGCTTCTCATGAAAGTGGCAGTTTTTGTGATTCGTAAATTAACATTTCCAGAGGGGAAAAAGCTTCTTCATAATGAAGCTGTCATAAATCGTGCACAGTTGTACTGAGATTTGGAGCAGAACTAAGGGCAGTGCCCCCACCGAGGCACAAGTGTGCGCTGGACCGGCAGGGTCAGCATTCGTTTGTCTGCTGCAGTGAACGCACTGACCCTCCGCACCGACCCGGGATGCTTGCCTTCCTGTGCTCCCTCCTCCCTCTGTGGAGAATTCTTTTCCCACATCAGCTCCACAGTGCCGCCCATTACACTCCAGCCTGCTCTCCCCTCTCAGAACAGAGGAGGATCTGAAATCAGCCATCCAGAATTTATAAATTTAATAGCAAATTTTACTGGGAGTGATTTTCAGGCAAGGCGTTGCCTGGTAAGGCATTGACACTGAGTGAGCTGAGTGACTGAGTGAGTGGAGATTTTAATCTTCTTGTGGATTACGTTTATTGTGTTTGTCTACTCCAGTAGCAGGGAAGCTGCGTCAGTGCAAGGCTCCTCGTTATTTTGTTTTCTGATGCTTTTCTAATACCTCTAACAGGACCCAGAACATGCTCTGCACTTGCTAAATATCTACTTATAAGGAAATGATTATTGACCCCTTTCATTTTTAATAGCTGTATGCTTTGAGCTCTGTTAAAAACAATTTCAGGCCGGAAGAAGCAGATAGGAGGATTTTTGTGGCGAGTCGGTAGATTTTGACATGCCCTGTGGGAGCACTCATAAATTATCATGATTTTTGTGTAATCTGTCCATTAAGATTTAGGTAGCTTCATGAGGACAGGGAACTCGTCTGTGCCTGGCACATAGTAGCAATTCAGAAAGTATTCACTGACTTCAGGTTCTGCCAAGATGGAGTAGCTCCACTGCTCCCAGGGCCTTCCCTTACAACTAAAATGCCCTGGACATGACACAACAAAAAAGCATAGGATGTCTCTGAAAGGTAGAAAGAAGAGGTAGCCTTCTTGGGGACTTGGCACTCAAGGATCAAGGTGTTGGTAAGTTCCCTGAGTGTCCTCACTGCCACCCATGTATCCTGGACAAGGAGCTGCAGAAAAAAGATGGTTCCTTCTAGCCAGAGCACTGGGAAAAGTCTCCACAAGGGTTATCCTTGTAACTCTCTCCTACTCTAGCCAAACAGGAATATGAAAAATGTCCCCCTCCCCCCCCAGCCCCTACTCGTGAGAAAATTGATGTTTCACCCCAACCCCTGCTCCACCCACATAGGCCAGTGCTCTTATCCACCCACTGGGTGGTGTTGGCAGGACTGAGCAGGGAGTTGACCCTCCATCCTCTGCCCAGAAGAAACAGGTGGTGCTCTGATTTCCCCCACCAAGGTGCTGTTAGTGGGCTCTAGAACAGAGCTGAGCATCCCCTTAACTCAGCAGCCAAGAGACCCTAGGGAGCTGCTGAGGGGGGGGACCAGTCACGCTCAACACTTGTTTCATCTGGGCCCAGTGGGAGGGGAGCTTCAGCCCACCCTGCAGAAACAAAGCAGTCAGCCTCGCCTCCCCCTTCCTGGTGGCTATGGGGCCCACCATGGAGCTGATCTTCACTCTCACTCAGGAAATGAGGTAGTGGGAGTTGGTGCCCCACCTGTGCCAGAGTAGTGTTGGAGGGGCCAGTACAAAGCTAAACATACACAAGTGGTCCTTATGCTACATACCAGCCATGGAACTGCCTGCTCAAAAGATTACATATGCTGCAAAGTCTTATGTACTATCCAAAGTGTCTACGACGTAATTTAAGAGGACTTATACTAAGAACCAGGAAAATCACAACTTGAGTGAGAACAGCCAGTCAGGAGACACTAATCCAGAGATAAATCAGATGCTAGTATTATCTGAAAAATATTTTAAAGGAGCCAATCATAAAAGTAATTTAACAAGTAGCTATTAACTCTCCTCAGATAAATGGAAAAAAATAGAAAAATAGAAAAGCTCAGCAAATAAGTTGAAGTAACAGAAAAGAAAATGGAAATTAAAGAACTGAGAAACATGATAACCAAAATAAATAACTCACTGGATGGACTCAGTGGCAGAGATGACAGAAGTGAATCAGTGAACTTGAGGACATCAAGAATTTGCCCAATCTGAGCAACAGAGAAAAAATAGAATGGAAAAAAAAAGAACAGACCCATAGGGACCTGTAAACAATGACAAGAGCTAATATTTGTATCATCAAGGCTCAGAAGGAGAGGAGAATGAAAGTGGGGCTGAAAAGTATTTGAAGGTGTAATGTCTGAAAACATCCCAAATTGGGCAAAAAACATAAACCTATGAATTCAAGAAGCTGAGGAAACCCCAAATCACATAAATGTAAAAAAAAATCACACCCAGCCACATCATAATTAAACTTCTGAACACTAAAGAAAAAGGAAAAGTCTTGAAAGAATCAGAAATGACACATTACTTATAGGGGAACATAAATTCTAATGACAGCAGTCGTCTGAAACCATGGGGCATAGAAAGAATTGGCATAACATTTTTAAGTACTGAAAGAAAAGCACTGTCAAAAGCAAATTTTATATCTGGTGAAAACATCCGTCAGGAAGAAAGGGAAATCAAGACATACTCAGGTGATGGAAAACTAAGATAATTTGTTGCTAGCAAAAGAACAGCTAAAGGAAATTCTCTAAACAGAATATGATAACAGGAAGAAAGCTTAGAACTCCAGAAGGGAAAGAAGAACATTGGAATGCATAAGAAGAGAGGTGAATGTTACAGACTATTCTACCTCTCTTAAATTTCTTAAGTCATATTTGATGGTTGAAGCAAACACTATAACACCATCTGAAATAGTGTTCAGTATATATAGGGGAAATAATTAAAACAATTCCTTTTTAAAAGTGGAGAAGGTAAAGGGATCTAAATGGAAGTAAGGTTTCTAAACTTCATTCAGAGTGGTAAGTTTTCTATATACATATAGTACCTACATCAGCCTCTAAGAAAACTACACAAGATACTGAAAGACACTAGAAATAAATCATTTAAGAAATGTTTAAATAACCCATAGGGAGATAAGAAAAGTGAAACAGAGTAACAATCAGAGGAACCAAACAGAAAAATAAAATGGCAAATTTAAGCCGTAACATATCAATAATTAAATGTAAATGATCTAAGACATAGATCTGTAGAGTGAATAATAAAAACATGATCCAACTATTTGCTGTCTACAAGAAACTCACTTCAAATGCAATGACGTGGGTGGGCTGAAAGTAAAAGAATAGAAAACCATATATGATGGAACGATTAATTAAAAAAAAATTAGGAGTGTCTGTATTAATATCAAACAAAGCAGTTACGTTAGGTTACAAGGACTACTGCAAGAAAGTACCACAAACTGGGTGGCTTGAAACAAGAGAAGGTTATTTTCTTATAGTATGGAGACTAAAAGCCTGAAATGAAAGTGTTGGTATGTCCATGCTTTCTCTGAAAATTGTAGGGGAATCTTTCCTTGTTTCTTCCTAACTTCTAGAGGTTTTTCTGGTATTCCTTGGCATTCCTTGCCTTGCAGCTACATAACTCGAATTTGCCTTTGTCCTCACATAACATTCTTCCATTTGTCACTGTACTCATATGGTTATCTTCTTATAAGGACACCAGTCATATTGGAATATCATACCCTACTCCAGTGTGACCTCATCTCAACTAATTACATCTTCAGTGACCCTATTTCCAAATAAGGTTGCATTCTGAGGCACTGGGAGTTAGGACTTCATTATATGTGTGGGGAGGGGTTGGTGGGGGGGGTTCAGTTAACCCATAAGAGTAGTCTTCAGAGCAAAGAAAATTACTAGAGACAAAAAGGTACATTACATAATGACGAAAGATAAATCCACAAGGAATGAATAATTTAAATGTGTATGCACCAAACAACAGGGCCTCAACATACATGAGGCAAAAACTGATAGAGTTGAGAGGAGAAATAGACAATCCACCATTATAGTTGTGAATTTAATCCAATCTCAACAATTGATAGAACAAACTAGACAGAAAATAAGCAATGATACAGAATAAACAACACAACCAACAGAACTTAGTTAAGATGTATAGAACACTTCAACAGAAACAGAATAAACATTCTTCTCAAGCACACATGGAACATTCACAAAGATAGACATTATCTTGGACCATAAAACAAACCTCACCAAATTAAAAAAATTGAAATCATACAGAAATCTTCTTTGACCATAATGGAATCAAAGTAAAAATCAGTAACAGAAAGATAACAGGAAAATCCCCAAACACTTGGAAATTAAACAACACACTTCTAAAAAATCTTTGGGTCAAAAAGGAAAACTCAGAGGAAGTTAAAATATACAGAAGTGAATGAAAATAAAATACAACATATCAGAATTTGGGGGATGCAGCTAAATCAGGGCTGAGAGGAAAATTTGTAGCATAAAATGCTTACATTAGGAAAAAAAGTCTCAATCAAGCCAAACTCCCACCTCAAGAAACTAAAAACAGGAAACTAGAAAAAAAAGCAAAATAAGTCCAAAGGAAACAGAAGGAAGGGAATAATAAAGAGCAAAAAACAGTGAAATTGAAAACAGAAAAATGAGGAAAAAGTTGATATTAAAGATGTTTTTCAATAGATTATACTCCGTTTAAAGTTAGTATAAAATATTGGCTGTATTCTCTGTTCTGTACATTCCATCCTGTATCTTACTTATTTCATATATAGTAAGAAAAAAGCCAACTTTTAGAATCTTGATACCATTCAAGAGTCTTTGATTAAAGAAAAATAGCTTAGCCACTATGCAGCACGAAACATGCCAAAACGTAAGCCTACTAATATAGGGTCTAAATGCCGATTTCAAGTTACTATAAATTCTAACAGAAAATAAATTCACAGCTTTTACTCCTGATTAAAAAGAAAACACTTCTTTTAAAAAAGATTAATAAAATTGACAAACCTGTAGGAAGACTGACAACGAAGAAAGAAAAGGTACAAATCACCAATGTCAGAAATGAAAAATCTGCAAAAATCAAAATGATAATAAGGAATAATAAGTTTGCACATATACATTTGATTACTGAAACGAAATGCACCTATTCCTCAAAAGGAAAAAAACCATCAAAACTGAATCAAGATGAAATAGATAACCTGAATAGCCCGATAACCATTAAGGAAATTAAATTTGCAATTAAAAAGTTTCTGAATGCGAACTATTATTTATAGAATGGAGAAACAACAAGGTCCTACTGTATAGCACAGAGAACTATATTTAACATCCTGTGATAAACCATAATGGAAACGAATTTAAAAAGAATGTATCTATATATCAGTATGTATAACTGAATCACTTTGCTGTACAGCAGAAATTAAACAACATTATAAATCAACTATACTTCAATTAAAAAAGTTTCTAAAAAAGAAATTACCATGCAATCTCTAATGTCGTTGCATTTGAAGTGAGTTTTGTTAGAGAATTTAACCAAACTTTTAAAGAATTAACTCCAATTTTACACAATCTCTTCCAAAGAAATGAAGAGAACACTTCCCAATTCATTTTATGAGGATAGTATTACTTTGATGAGAACACTTCCCAATTCATTTTATGAGGATAGTATTTGATACCAAAACCAAATAAAGACAACATTAAAAAAAAAAAAAACACTGTACACCAATATCTCTCATAAACTTAGTCATAAAAATTCTTCACTAAAATATTAGCAAATCAATTCCAGCAGTGTATAAAAAATTATCATGACTAGGATTTATTCCAAGTATCAACATTTGAAAATCAATCTATGTAATCCATCTTATCAATAGGCTAAAGAAGAAAAATGTATCAATTTATGCAGAAAGAACGTTTGACAGAATTCAACACCTATCTATTCCTGGTAAAAACTCTCAGCAAACTAGGAATAGAGGGTGTTGGCCTGCATTTGCCCACCTTTAAAACCGACGAAAGAGCCCAGAGTCAGTAACAGAGGCATCAATGGTTTAACAGATGGGGAAGCTTACATGTCTGAAGCAAGGTCCTGGAACAACATCCCACCATGTGAGGCGGACTGTGGGCAGGACAGTTATAGGGGAATTGAAATCAGGTGGGCTCACTAGTTACCAGGGAAACCAGCAGAGGGGCACGCCCCCTCACCGCCCCTTTAAGAACAGTCACCAGCTGAGCCTGGGGCAAGTACTAGGAGGGTCAGTCAGGTGAGCAGGCGCAGGTGAAGCAGGCCCTGGTCGGTCAGGGGATGTACAGAGAGCGAGAGAACAGCCATCTTGAGTGGCCTGACCATACGCTCCACCCCTACACACCCTGCAGGACCCTTACAATCTTGGTCCACCCCTCTTCGCGATATCCCTGGGGTCAGGTATGTAGGGGGCACTGCAACCAGATACTACAAATACAACACAGACAGGCCAAAAACCCAGAGCAAACCAAGAGCCACTCCCACGGGGAGGGCTGGGCCCTGGCTCTAAAGGAAACATTCTGTTGGCCTAGTCAGGAGTCAGCAGTCAAGGTACAGGTCTGCCACCCCATGTTATGTTGAGTGCCCTTAGGGGTGAACCCATTAGGTCTTTCCAAACAAAACACAGTTCATCCCACTAGCTGGACTCGTGTGTCCAGAAGCCAGCCTATTCTACTCCACACAGCATAGCCCAGGGGGGCTCAGGGGCAGTCAGTGGTATAGTTAACGTTTCCCGACGGGGTCCTTCTGACCTGTTGGCTTACGGGGCAGGAAGATGGTGAGTCTTTTCCCCCATGGTCAGTAGTCCCCACATAGTCACCGTAGCCCAGCCAATTCTTCACGGAAGTCCAGAGGAAGACAACAGTGGCATCTCGCTGGGGACCCAGCAGCTAGACTCATTTCGCAGAGAGGCCAGCGTCGCTGCTCAGTCCTCACACAGGTTTCCCCCCTCAGGCTAGGGCTGAAGTGTAAGACACCTAACAGGCACGACACCGCGGAGATCATGACAACTAAGCAAAATACAAGCAGAGACTGCAATCAGAGACAACACCACACCGACCTGTGGCTTTTATCCTGGTCTGCAATACAGTTCAGAAAACTCAAGTTTTCAGTAATACAAGAGCATGTCCAAAATCACGTCTACAGTGGCCACCTAGTTGTATCTTAGGTGTCTGAACTACAGCTACTCCATTTTGACTTTCAAATGCATTCCGTTCCTCAGTGGACAAAGCAGATGTGCAATGCACGTCTGAAAGACCATAAAACAGGCTGCTCTGGTCAGTAAAATTTAAGTTAAACCATAGATAAGCCAGAATGACTTCCCCATACTTCAGTCCATGCAGATTTTTCCATCATTTCCCCTTCTGATTGCAAATATTTCAGTAGAAGGCATTGATGATCAAAATGTCCATCCCTCAGTGCTGGGGTGCTGGCTACTACTGAAACCACACAGCCTTACAACCCAGATTGGGACTTGAACCCAAGGTCTTTTAATTGAGATCACACACCTGGTCTCAGGACTTAATGAAGCTCAGGTTCTTTATGTCTCGTAGCAGAAAGAATTCAGTGAGAGAAAAAGTGATATGTAAGAAGTGGATTTATTTAGAGAGAAACACACTGCACAAAAAGAGTGTGGGTCATCTCAGAAGGCAAGAGGCCCTGAAACATGGGGTGGTTAGTTTTTATGGACTGGGTAATTTCATAGGCTAATGAGTGGGAGGATTATTCCAACTATTTTGGGGAAGGCATGGGGATTTCCAGGAATTGGGCCACTGCCCACTTTTTGACCGTTGATGGTTGGCCTGGGAACTGCCATGGTGCTGGTGGTTGTACTATTTATTTATTTATTTATTTATTTATTTAAACATCTTTGTTGGAGTATAATTGCTTTACACTGGTGTGTTAGTTTCTGCTGTATAACAGAGTTAATCACTTATATGCATACATATATCCCCATATCCCCTCCCTCTTCCGTCTCCCTCCCACCCTCCCTATCCCACCACTCTAGGTGGTCACAAAGCACCGAGCTGATCTCCCTGTGCTATGCGACTGCTTCCCACTAGCTATCTGTTTTGGTAGTATATATAAGTCCATGCTACATCTGTGTCTTTATTCCTGTCCTGCCCCAGGTTCTTCATAACCATTTTTTTTCTTTCGATTCCATATATATGTGTTACCATACGGTATTTGTTTTTCCCATTCTGATTTACTTCAGTCTGTATGACAGACTCTAGGTCCATCCACCTCACTACAAATAACTCAATTTCATTTCTTCTTATGGCAGAGTAATATTCTGTTGTATATATGTGCTACATCTTCTTTATCCATTCATCTCTTGATGGACACTTAGGGTGCTTCCATGTCCTGGCTATTGTAAATAGAGCTGCAATGAACATTGTGGTACATGACTCTTTTTGAATTATGGTTTTCTCAGGGTATATGCCCAGTAGTGGGATTGCTGGGTCGTATGGTAGTTCTATTTTTAGTTTTTTAACGAACCTCCATACTGTTCTCCATAGTGGCTGTATCAATTCACATTCCCACCAACAGTGCAAGAGGGTTCCCTTTTCTTCACACCCTCTCCAGCATTTATTGTTTGTATATTTTTTGATGGTGGCCATTCTGACTGGTGTGAGGTGATACCTCATTGTAGTTTTGATTTACATTTCTCTGATGATTAGTGATGCTGAGCATTCTTTCATGTGTTTGTTAGCAGTCTGTATATCTTCTCTGGAGAAATGTCTGTTTAGGTCTTCTGCCCATTTTTGGATTGGGTTGTTTGTTTTTTTGATATTGGGCTGCATGAGCTGCTTGTAAATTTTGAAGATTAGTCCTTTGTCAGTTGCTTCATTTGCAAATATTTTCTCCCATTCTGAGGGTTGTTTTTTCATCTTGTTTATGGTTTCCTTTGCTGTGCAAAAGCTTTTAAGTTTCATTAGGTCCCATTTGTTTATTTTTTTTTAATTTCCATTTCTCTAGGAGGTGGGTCAAAAAGGATCTTGCTGTGATTTATGTCATAGAGTGTTCTGCCTATGTTTTCCTCTAAGAGTTTTATAGTCTCTGGCCTTACATTTAGGTCTTTAATCCATTTTGAGTTTACTTTTGTGTATGGTGTTAGGGAGTGTTCTAATTTCATTCTTTTACATGTAGCTGTCCAGTTTTCCCAGCACCACTTATTGAAGAGGCTGTCTTTTCTCCATTGTATATTCTTGCCTCCTTTATCAAAGATAAGGTGACCATATATGCATGGGTTTATCTCTGGGCTTTCTATCCTGTTCCATTGATCTGTATTTCTCCTTTTGTGCCAGTACCATACTGTCTTGATTACTGTAGCTTCGTAGTATAGTCTGAAGTCCAGGAGCCTGATTCCTCCAGTTCCGTTTTTCTTTCACAAGATTGCTTTGACTATTCGGGGTCTTTTGTGTTTCCATACAAATTGTGAAATTTTTTGTTCTAGTTCTGTAAAAAATGCCATTGGTAATTTGATAGGGATTGCATTGAATCTGTAGATTGCTTTGGGTAGTATATAGTCATTTTCACAATGTTGATTCTTCCAAGCCAAGAACATGGTATATCTCTCCATATGTTTGTATCATCTTTAATTTCTTTCATCAGTGTCTTATAGTTTTCTGCATACAGGTCTTTTGTCTCCTTAGGTAGGTTTATATCTAGGTGTTTTATTCTTTTTGTTGCAATGGTAAATGGGAGTGTTTCCTTAATTTCTCATTCAGATTTTTCATCATCGGTGTATAGGAATGCAAGAGATTTCTGTGCATTAATTTTGTATCCTGTTACTTTACCAAATTCATTGATTAGCTCTAGTAGTTTTCTGGTAGCATCTTTAGGATTCTCTATGTATAGTATCATGTCATCTGCAGACAGTGACAGTTTTACTTTTTCTTTTCCAATTTGTATTCCTTTTATTTCTTTTTCTTCTCTGATTGCTGTGGCTAACACTTCCAAAACTATGTTCAATAATAGTGGTGAGAGTGGGCAACCTTGTCTTTTTCCTGATCTTAGTGGAAATGGTTTCAGTTATTCACCATTGAGGACGATGTTGGCTGTGGGTTTGTCATATATGGCCTTTATTATGTTGAGGTAAGTTCCCTCTATCCCTACTTTCTGGAGGGTTTTCATCATAAATGGGTGTTGAATTTTGTCGAAAGCATTTTCTGCATCTATTGAGATGATCATACGGTTTTTCTCCTCCAATATGTTAATATGTTGTATCACATTGATTGATTTGCGTATATTGAAGAATCCTTGCATTCCTGGGATAAATCCCACCTAATCATAGTGTATTATCCTTTTAATGTGCTGTTGGATTCTGTTTGCTAGTATTTTGTTGAGGATTTTGGCATTTATGTTCATCAGTGATATTGGCCTGTAGTTTTGTTTTTTTGTGACATCTTTGTCTGGTTTTGGTATCAGGGTGATGGTGGCCTCCTAGAATGAGTTTGGGAGTGTTCCTCCCTCTGCTATATTTTGGAAGAGTTTGAGAAGGATAGGTGTTAGCTCTTCTCTAAATGTTTGATAGAATTCACCTCTGAAGCCATCTGGTCCTGGGCTTTTGTTTGTTGGAAGATTCTTAATCACAGTTTCAGTTTCAGTGCTTGTGATTGGTCTGTTTATATTTTCTGTTCCTTCCTGGTTCAGTCTCGGAAGGTTGTGCTTTTCTAAGAATTTGTCCAGTTTTTCCAGGTTGTCCATTTTATTGGCATATAGTTGCTTGTAGTAATCTCTCATGATCCTTTGTATTTCTGCAGTGTCAGTTGTTACTTCTCTTTTTTCATTTCTAATTCTATTGATTTGAGTCTTCTCCCTTTTTTTCTTGATGAGTCTAGCTAATGGTTTATCAATTTTGTTTATCTTCTCAAAGAACCAGCTTTTAGTTTTATTGATCTTTGCTATTCTTTCCTTCATTTCTTTTTCCTTTATTTCTGATCTGATCTTTATGATTTCTTTCCTTCTGCTAACTTTGGGGGTTTTTTGTTCTTCTTTCTCTAATTGCTTTATGTGTAAGGTTAAGTTGTTTATTTGAGATGTTTCTTGTTTCTTGAGGCAGTTGTATTGCCATAAACTTCCCTCTTAGAACTGCTTTTGCTGCATCCCATAGGTTTTGTGTCATCATGTTTTCATCATCATTTGTTTCTAGGTATTTTTTGATTTCCTCTTTGATTTCTTCAGTGATCTCTTGGTTATTAAGTAGTGTATTGTTTAGCCTCCATGTGTTTGTATTTTTTACAGATTTTTTCCTGTAATTGATATCTAGTCTCATAGTGTTGTGGTCAGAAAAGATACTTGATATGATTTCAGTTTTCTTAAATTTACCAAGGCTTGATTTGTGACCTAAGATATGATCTATCCTGGAGAATGTCCCATGAGCACTTGAGAAGAAAGTGTATTCTGTTGTTTTTGAATGGAATGTCCTATAAATTTCAATTAAGTCTGTCTTGCTTAATGTATCATTTAAAGCTTGTGTTTCCTTATTTATTTTCATTTTGGATGATCTTTCCATTGGTGAAAGTGGGGTGTTAAAGTCCCCTACTATGATTGTGTTACTTTTGATTTCCCCTTTTATGGCTGTTAACATTGCCTTGTGTATTGAGGTGCTCCTGTGTTGGGTGCATAAATATTTACAGTTGTTATATCTTCTTCTTGGATTGATCCCTTGATCATTATGTAGTGTCCTTCTTTGTCTCTTGTAATAGTCTTTAGTTTCAAGTCTGTTTTGTCTGATATGAGAATTGCTACTTCAGCTTTCTTTTGATTTCCATTTGCATGGAATATCTTTTTCCATCCCCTCACTTTTAGTCTGTATGTGTCCCTAGGTCTGAAGTGTGTCTCCTGTAGACAGCATATATACGGGTCTTGTTTTTGTATCCATTCAGCCAGTCTTGTGTCTTTTGGTGGGAGCATTTAATCCATTTACATTTAAGGTAATTATCGATATGTATGTTCCTATTACCATTTTTTTATTTGTTTTGGGTTTGTTATTGTAGGTCTTTTCCTTCTCTTGTGTTTCCCGCCTAGAGAAGTTCCTTTAGCATCTGTTGTAAAGGTGGTTTGATGGTGCTGAATTCTCTTAGTTTTTGCTTGTCTGTAAAGTTTTAATTTCTCTGTTGAATCTGAATGAGATCGTTGCTGGGTAGAGTAATCTTGGTTGTAGGCTTTTCCCTTTCATCACTTTAAATATGTCCTGCCACTTCCTTCTGGCTTGCAGAGTTTCTGCTGAAAGATCAGCTGTTAACCTTATGGGGATTCCCTTGTATATTATTTGTTGTTTTTCCCTTGCTGCTTTTAATATTTTTTCTTTGTATTTAATTTTTGATAGTTTGATTAATATGCGTCTTGGCATGTTTCTCCTTGGATTTATCCTGTATGGGACTCTCTGTGCTTCCTGGACTTGATTGACTATTTCCTTTCCCGTATTAGGGAAGTTTTCAACTATAATCTCTTCAAATATTTTCTCAGTCCCTTTCTTTTTCTCTTCTTCTTCTGGGACCCCTATAATTCGAATGTTCATGCGTTTAATGTTGTCCCAGAGGTCTCTGAGACTGTCCTCAATTCTTTTCATTCTTTTTTCTTTATTCTGCTCTGCAGCAGTTATTTCCAGTATTGTATCTTCCAGGTCACTTATCCGTTCTTCTGCCTCAGTTATTCTGCTATTGATTCCTTCTAGAGAATATTTAGTTTCATTTATTGTGTTGTTCTTCATTGTTTGTTTGCTCTTTAGTTCTTCTAGGGCCTTGTTAAACGTTTCTTTTATTTTCTCCATTCTGTTTCCAAGATTTGGGATCATCTTTACTGTCATTACGATGAATTCTTTTTCAGGTAGACTGCCTATTTCCTCTTCATTTGTTTGGTCTGGTGGGTTTTTCCCTTGCTCCTTCATCTGCTCTGTGTTTCTCTGTCTTCTCGTTTTGCTTAACTTACTGTGTTTGGGGTCTCCTTTTCACAGGCTGCAGGTTCGTACTTCCCGTTGTTTTTGGTATCTGCCCCCAGGGGCTAAGGTTTGTTCAGTGGGTTGTGTAGGCTTCCTGGTGGAGGGGACTGGTGCCTGTGTTCTGGGGGATGAGGCTGGATCTTGTCTTTCTGCTGGGCAGGACCATGTCTGGTGGTGTGTTTTGGGGTGTCTGTGACCTTATTATGATTTTAGGCAGCCTCTCTGCTAATGGGTGGGGTTGTGTTCCTGTCTTGCTAGTTGTTTGGCATGGGGTGTCCAGCACTGCAGCTTGCTGGTTATTGAGTGGAGCTGGGTCTTAGAGTTGAGATGGAGATCTCTGGGAGAGCTTTTGCCGTTTGATATTACGTGGAGTCGGGAGGTCTCTGGTGGACCAATGTCCTGAACTCGGCTCTCCCACCTCAGAGGCACAGGCCTGACACCCGGCTGGAGCACCAAGACCCTATGAGCCACACAGCCAGTGAACAGTTTCTTCTGGCCTCACTGTTTCATCACACTCTCCTCTGTGCTCTTGAAGTCGGGTGTGTCATTTAGATGCTAATGCATTACAATGAGCATATAATGAGGCTCAAGGTCTACCGGAAGTCGAATCTTCCGCCATCCTGGACCTAGTTGATTCTAGCCAGTTTGTGTCTGTCCTCAAGGGCTATGTCATTCTTTTAGAGGTTGTGCCCTGCCCCCTTCCCTCCTGTTTTACTACCACAGCTTCAGACCTTATCCCTCGGTTGCTAGGCCTTCTTTACATTCACCTCGTCATTCACGTTGGGAGAAAACCAATCAGATCTCATGAACTGGCTCAGGGTATGTTAATGGGGAAACACTTTATAGGCTATATATTTTATCACTTATACCCAATTGTCACACAAGCATTGTACATGTCCTTTTAGCAGCAGACTTAAAGCAAGCATTGTTACACTTCATGAGTAGTTATACTCTGTGACAATTTCACTAGATGATTTTCTTTCCATTCTGAACATCAGGGCAAAAGTATGGCTAACATAGTAACTTTCATAAATACCTCAAGAACTAGAATTTAACATCCACTGAAACATAATATTGTTCTCTCTAAAATTACCCGCATCTTCACCAAATACAGCCAAATCAAGACTAATTTGTTTGCAAAACAAGTCTGGTAATTGACCATATAGGCTCCCAAACTGGCTGTGGTGGAACGCCTCAGAAGGAGTATCACCCTGAATTCCCAATAGGCCTCTCAAGGCCGGGAAAGCCATGCCAGAGGCCTTCTATCAGGCTCCACCTCAGTGGACTTCCCTCTTCTAGAGCTCCCCAAAGTATCAAGATTCCTGCACAAGGCAGGAGACAGTTTTTCCCATTCACCTGCTAAGGCTGCTCAGAACCCAAGTCTCTAATTTCTGGAGGGACCAGTCAGAGAGAAAAGAAAAATGCTTCAGTTCTACCCACAGGTGTAGTTTACCGAATTGCTGTTAAGTCATAACTAACTTGAAGGGAAGGGCTTCCCTGTGTCTGGAAAACACAGATCAAAACCAGTTACATTCCAGACAAAACCCATAAACATTATAACCATATTCATTAGTTCACTCAGTAGTCAATCCTTTTGTTAACTTTTTGTGAAGCCATCAGGTTTTCCATTAGGATTCTTTCATTTTTTTACCCATTTTGGCAGTATGATCTGAAATTTATCAGAGGCCTGTACTTGTCAAAAAGTGCTTCCTATGAATCAGCTTGAAGATGAAGCACTTTTGCAAAAGCATCAGAGTAAAACAAAAACTGTCTATAAATGACAAAAAACTTAAAAAGTCACAGTTAAACATCTGATCACAATGTAATCGATAAAGAAACTTGGCTACAAGAATAATGACTGATTATAATCTTAACCCTTGAAAACAATCTCTGGCAAAAACCAAGAAGCAAGTAATTGTGCATTTCCTGATTGAAAACTTAATGCTTTAGTCTTCCTCTCTTAAGCAGGAAAAGGTAGATTAACTTAGACCCACCCAGCAATTAATGTTCCGATTTTTTATCCTGTTTGAAATGGCCCATGAATTCTCTTCTTTTGTTCCCAAGTCCAAGCTCATACTGCTTGCCACACGACAGGCCAATACTTGAGAGATGAGTTGTTGGGACAAGGAATAATGACTTTATTCAGAAGCCAGCAAACCAAGAAGACAGTGGACTTCCGCCCCAAAGACCCATCTTGCCTGAGTTAGAATTCAGGCTCCTTTTATACTAAAAGGGGAGAGAGTAAAGTCAAACACTTCCTGGTTCCCATCAGCCTCGGAGGGGATGTGTTCATTTCTTCCTCCCTGCAGTTTTTCACAGGTGGGCCTGGTCAGGATGTTTCCTGTGAGCTAAACAAAGGTATTTTAGCTTAATGCTCATTATGTGGGAAGCAGGGTTCCTAGAGATGGGCCATTATGTATCATTTAAGCTTACAGGCAACATCCCTTTAGTGATTAACTTGTAGTAGAACACAAAAGGTTCTTCCCTATTACACTTTCAACTTTAGTTTCAAGTTACCAAAATCTGGGGAGACTATTTTAGATAGAGATTCCCAAAACATAATTATTTCTATAGAGTTTACCTAAAAGCTCTTTTTTTCTCCTTTACTCTTAGAGATCACATAAGATTAAAGTTCCAGAGAGGCCAGGTAGATCGTTTATATCTCAAAGGCACAAGAGAAATACCATTCCTTCTAGAAAGCTAGCTTAACCAATTACAAAGTCTCCTTTGATACAGTAGCAGAGCCATTAGGGACCACTGTTCTCCAGACCTCTTGGCAGCCCCCATTCATCAAGGACAGTCACCACAGGGCCCCACATACTAGTGGACGGCCACCCTGGGATTACACCTGCAACTAGCGGACGGGCCCCTGAAACTTTCCATTCCCCATCCTGTGTTTCCTGACATCTCTGTGCTCACGGGATTTTCCTCGGTCTCCTGGCTGCTCCACCAATTGTCGGGCTGCACCCCACAGGCCTACAAGGCTTGCACTTGCCCAGCTTTAAAACCGAAGAAAGAGCCTGGAGTCAGTATCAGATACACCAGTGGCTTAATGGATGGGAGAGCTTACCTGTCTGAAGCAAGGTCCTCGAGCGACACCTCACTGTGTGCGGCGGACAGCACAGGGTGGCAGTCTTCGCTCCACAGGGGAGGGGAAGCGGCGATTACCAGTTATAGGGGAACTGATGTCAGGTGGGCTCATTAGTTACCAGGGAAACCAGCAGAGGGGCACGCCCCCTCACCGCCCCTTTAAGAACAGTCACCAGCTGGGCCTGGGGCAAGTACTAGGAAGGTCAGTCAGGTGAGCAGGTGCAGGTGAAGCCGGCCCTGGTCAGGCGGGGGATGGACCAAGAGCGAGAGAACAGCCATCTTGAGTGGCCTGACCATACAGAGGGGAACTTGTAACTTCCTCAAATTGATCAAAGCATCTGAAAAAAAAAACCCCAAACCTTCTCCTATCACTAATCCATACATTGCTGGTGGGAATGTAAAATGGTATGGCCACTATGGGAATAGTCTGGTAGTTTTTTTTAAATCTAAATATGCAATTACATACAACTCATCAAACGTACTCTTGGGCTGTTTTATAAGATTCAAAGATTCGATTCATGGCAGGACACAACACACTGACGCTGGGATAGGTGAAAGGCAGAACTCTTTGTTACTTACAGCTCCAAAGCAGAAGGCCACACAGGGAGTTGTAGCCTAGGACGGGGTAGCAGCAAGGGGGAGCTTGAATACGGCAGCTAGGTTTCTTGCCCTCCTTGTGGATTGGTTAATTTGAACAATTTCAGTGAGCTCTAGGGTCTAGGGACCATCCCTGGTGGCTGGTCTTGGAGCAGTTAGGGCTAGTGCAGGGTGGTCTGGCTTGTGAGAGCCCCACAAGAGAGGTGATGGGGTGTGGACTTACCACTGCTCAAGGAATGGGAACTGACTGGCCTTTAGCCAGGGCCTCAAAACTAGGTCAAGACAGCATATTTTTAAGAAGAAAATTCTTTCATATGGACGTTTTTTCCATAGAAATGAAAAATTATTTTCACATAAAAATCAGTACATGAATATTCATAATCAACAAAAATTGAAAAACAAAAGTCCCAGGACTGGTTAATGAATAATGAAGCTGTGGTACATCCACAACGTGGAATACTATGCAGCAGTAAAAAGAAACAAACTATTGATATGTGCAGCAACTTGAGTGAATCTTCAGGGAATTAAGGTGAGAAAAAGATTCACTCCTAGGAGGTCACATTTATACGAACATTATTGAAATGACAAAATTACAGGAATGGAGAACAGATTAGAGGTTGCTAGGGGGTCAGGGAAGTAGGGAAGGGAAAGAGGTGGCTGTGATTATAAAAGGGCAACACAAGGGATGGTGGGGCGATGGAAATGCTCTGTATCTGGATGGTGAGGTTGGACTGTAGCTTTGCAGGCTGTAGCCACTGGGGGAAGTTGGGTAAGAGATGCCCGGGTTTTCTCTGTATTATTTCTTACAATTGCATGGGTATCTACTATTATCTCAATATGAAAAGGTTGATTTAGGACACTATTTATTGGATGAATAAAGGAAGGAATGCTCATGGAACATACCTCACGGTATGTGTTGAATCTAATTTGTATGGAGTGTCTTGCGTCGAGGCATCAGAAAGCCACAGGAAGGAATTCTGCCTTCTAAATGACTCTCCCCTTGGCGACAAAAAGGGGCTTTCTACGGCTTCTCGAGGTGTATGGAAAAAAGGAAAAAACAGTAATTAAGGCTTCTAGTTGCAAATGCTCTACGGAGACCACCTCTTGTATCCGTGAACTGGGTCGCACGTTCGTACGCAGAATAGAAGCTCCTGAGAGCTTAGAGTACGGGAGTGAGAGCGGAGCTGCGGCACCTTCAGAGCTTGTTAGAAAAGGTCTTACTTGCAAAGGTTAGAAGATTCCCGAAAGGAAACTGCTCTGGAAACTGTTTGTTAACTGCCTTCAGGGCAGCCCGTGTATTAAGAGCTTTAAGACAATCAATGCTTAGTGCAGTCATGATGCGGCCACTTTCTAACTCCTTCCTGAGTGCTGTATACACAAAACTAGTTGTATTATTACTACTTCAAAACAGCTGAGGCTTTCTAGATGTTTCTTAGGAGTGTTACAAACCATTCTAAAATCCTGGAGAGCGATGCAGTTCACAGGAGGCTGCAGTCAGTTCAGCCTGGTGGTTTGAGAATCAGACCTGGATTCTCATTCTGGCCCCAGTTCCCGGTTGCGTGACCTTTGGCAAATTGGTTGATCTTTGGGCTTCAGTTCTTACATGTAGAATGAGAACTGAGCAGTGAGAGTTGTATCCCTATTGAAGGGGTCTTTGAAGGATAAATGAGGTACTTAAAGTAAAGCAGTTCTAACTGCTCTGCAGATGTGAGCTTTGCTGTTGCTATTGTTAGTGTTATTAGAAGCAGGAGCAGTAGTGATGGTGCAAAGGAATCAAGAGACAGATTTCTTCTGTGCTTCTAACTAGTGGTGTGACTTCTAGAAAGTCACTTAACTTTGCAGACCTTAGCTTCCTCTTCTATTTATAGAATCTTTGCAGAGCAGAGTAGATAATATGCAAAGTATCTTCCGGTTTTCACCTTCTTGGATTCTAAGGTGAACTTGTTGGAGATAAAATGATAAAAACAACATAGTGGTTAAAAAAAACACAACATAGTGGTTGAAAGCACCGACTGTGGAATCTTCTAGGCCTTAGATTTGCGACGTCGCTCTGTTCTGTATGTGCACTGCTCATGGCCAGACGTCGGCTTTCCTAACGTGACTGTGATCTTGTTCGAGACGGTGCTGTGTGCTTCCCACCCCGACCTGAATCATGATTGTTCTATGACAGGTCAGCAGACTGCAGCCAACCAGGGGCAAATCTCTGTCCCTCCCCCCACCCCAGCCTGTTTTGTGTTTCTGTAAATATGGTTTTATTGGAATATAGTCACCTATTCATTTGTGTATTGTCTGTGGTCGTTTTCCAGCTGTATGGGCAGGGTTGGTTAGTCGTGACAGAGACCACATGGCCTGCAAACCCTCAGCTGTTTACTCTCTGGTGCTTTGCAGAAAATGTTTGCCAGCCTCTCCTCTAAGAAAGCGATGGTACTTGCAGCCCTCGGTTTCCTAGCTTCGCTTGCAACTATAGAAAGATGGAAGGGCAGAATTCCTTACAGACTTCGCTGAGCTGCTAGGCTAGTCCTAGACCCTCTTCCCTTTGAAACATTTTTACAGTTGTTGTTGTTCCTGCTTATGACTCAGTGCAATCCAATATTATAGACTTTTACTATTTGTGAAACTTTGGACAAATTACATAACTTCTCCAGGCCTCAAATTTCTTATATGTTTCTCACAGTTAATAACAACAAAGATTAAATTAGATAATAAGTATAAAGCTCTTGCTCAGTTCCTTCCATAAAATAAGCAAATAATTGGAAGTTATTATTTTTATTTCTGATGAATTTATACATAATTTTAAAGTACTTTGAGTCTGTGTCTACACAGGCACATATTTGCCAAATTAAATACCTTTAGTAAAAACCATGTTTTATCTAGAAATGTTTTGACAGCCAGAACATGTGTTTCTATTGCAAACAAAAATATTTCCAGTTTAAAAATACTTGTTTTGATCATCTGTGTGGAAATGAATGTTTTGTAATATTTGAGTTAAGCTACAAAATATTTTTGCCAAATGCTTTTGCAAATATATTTGTCCATTTCTTAGAATATTGCCTTGGAGAAGCAGCCAGTGGCAATTACGCTCTTAGATGAGATTTGCAGTTTATAACCCATAGCAGATCTAACCTTTTGAAAAAAGTAGGGAACGGCAGCCGGGACAGCTTGGTTACTGTCAATGCAGTGGTTGGCGTTCGTGCCACGGCTCCAGCATTATCCCCAGTGCTAGCTGGACGGACTTCCAGCGATGAGTGCCACGAATCCAGAATTAAGTGATGTGTTATACTTATGTCTCAAGCATCATACAATATAGATCTGTTTATTGTAACTATAATTTTTTGAGAGCTGTGAGTAAATAACATTTTTTTTTTGGGCCACAATTATAGTAATTCACTTGAGGCTTACTGTTACTGTTCAATGATAGTGGCAAACGTTTATTCTTTTATAATTCTCACATTGTGTCTCTTCCAGATTTTGCACGTAGTAAATGAAAAAGTAAGCCCACTGGATAGCCTATGCCTTTTGCTGGCATTTAGGATAAAGAGAAATCCAATAAATCATGCATCGAGCAGTTCTGCCAGTATTGGATTAT
The DNA here is from genome assembly GCF_028564815.1 of Eubalaena glacialis. Taxonomy (NCBI): domain Eukaryota; kingdom Metazoa; phylum Chordata; class Mammalia; order Artiodactyla; family Balaenidae; genus Eubalaena; species Eubalaena glacialis. The sequence goes on along the minus strand of NC_083728.1, from coordinate 92,181,252 downwards.
GAGATCATGGTGTGACTTTTACAGATAAATCACCAAGCAAACGTCACACAGTCAACCTTGTTTAGAAAGTAGGAAAGCACTTCTTCGTTTTAAGATTCCACGTTAGTTTTAACCCCATATAACATTGTACCAATATTTTTTCAAGTTGATTATACTCTCCACTGCAAGGTCAAGATAAACTTTACATTAGTACAAGCCACATGACTTGTCTTTGAGTTCCAAGAAAATTTAATTTAAAAGTAATACTTTGCATTTATATAACACCTTTCCTAATGTGTAGTCTCGAAACACTTCAGGAAAAAAACCACACTAATATTTTAGCCTGGATTTACAGGCAATTCACTGGGCTAATGTTTCCTTACAAGACTCTGTGTGACCCACCAGAAATACTCAAATACAGTGGTTTGTCTTTGTCAGATGATTTTGTTCTTCAAGGAAGATTATTTGGAAGAAAATTTCTTCAACTTCTGTTAGAAAAATACTTCCCTTATTTTCTTATCATTTAGCAGGAAGCTCACCAGTTTCTCTCAGACAATCATACCAATGTTTCATACCTTAGAATTACCTTTCAGCACGAATAACTTCAAATGTATTTGAAAACCAATTAGAAATTTCTGAATTTCAGGCTTGCGAGGGACAAAAGATGGCTTGAATTTTCTTAAGGTTTATGATTATCACAAAGTAGAGTAGAAATGCCGTGGAAGCAGAATGTCTTCGGATGTGAAGAGATCAGGCTACTCCTTGGAATGGAAATGAATCGCAGGCTTAGTTTTGCACTGGAATGGACAGCTTACCCCACCTGGCTGTAGGAACCCACAAACAGCAGCTTCGTAGAACTGCCGCATGTTGGAGATGGCTCAGAAAATAGCCTACCCTCTTCTCTTTTCAGGAACCTATGTAAGGAGGCAGTAGTATTCACAATAAAAGGTAGAAGATAGATGTTCTCTGGAGGTATGCTATTTTAAAAAGAAATAAAAAGATTATTATCTGACATGATCCATGGGAACTGATCTTATTGATTTTCCTATTTTGACCTTGGTCATCCAACACTGACCTAGATGCATATCTATTACTGTCAGGTCTGCTTTCAGTGGTGTTCAGAACGTGTCAGAGAAGAAAAAAAAATAGGGGCTTGTAGTATTTGTTCTTGCCTTAACTAAGCAGTAAATCTTGGTTTGTCTGCTTACTCATTTCCTCAACATGTGTTCGGCATGTGTTATAAGGCAGGTAACGTGCTGTGCGGCGGAGACGTCCTTGAGAAGTTGATGGTTAGAGGGGCTCCTTGTCTGCCAGATTCACCATGACCTGGCTTTCCCTTCCTCCCTTTCCTTCCTTTCATTTATTCGTTCATTCATCAGTATTTTTTTCAGTTCCTACAATGTGCCAGGCCTTCAGACGACAGCTGTTGAGCACCATGGCTGTAGGTCCTACTCTAACTTAACTGCTAATTCAGTGGGGAGACAGACATTAAATGAGTAATTGTATAAAGAACTTTTGTTGCAATTATAATTCCTGTTCAGCGACCCCAAATAATTTCTGATTTCCTTTTTTTTCTTAAAAAATTATTTCTGACTCTAAAACTTTATAGACAACTTAGGAAATACAAGACTATATCAAGAAAAAATAACCTAAAATAACCCACCAACCCTAACAAAAGAACAAATAACTGTCCTTAACATTTTGATGTATTTCCTTCCCCTTATTTATTCTCTTTGTGTGTGTGTGTTCGCATGCATATGTGCCCACTTGTGTGTGCATTTGGGATCACACTATATACTCAGTTTTGCTATTTGCTTTAAATGATCATTAAGTAGTGAGAATTTCTCATATTATTAAATACTCTTTTAAAAATATATTTTAGTGTTGCTGAATAATTTTTTATTTTATTTGTGTACCCTAATTATTTAACTATTTTTCTTTGGATACATTTTGATGATGTCCACTCGGTTTTTGTGTTATTTTAACTGATGTGATGATGAAAGTGTAAATCCTTGCCTCATTTCTTGTTGCTAGCCTAGAATAGAATCTAGAATTGGAATTACTGGGTCAAAGGGTATATTTTTGTAATGCAACATATACATATCACATCATCTGTGAAGCATTATAAGAATATTATGCCTTTGGACCCAATTTATATAATATATAATGTGAAGCACACTCCTATTTTCTAGAACTGTATCAATTTACACACCCCATCAAGGAGTAAGTATCTAGTTTACATGTCCTTGGCATTGAGTATTTTGCAGATTTTAATTATATGTCAATTTGATGGACAAAAGTAGTATCCTAATAGTTTACTTTAGTATTTCCAGTTATTTGTCATCCTGTTGTATTTCATGTGTTTGTGTGTGATTTCCCAATTTTCTATTATTTTAGTCTTTTTTATTAAATACATGAACATAGTCTAGATGAATAAAATTATTATAGATGGCATTATATATTACGTTAATATGACAGTATATTTCCTATATGGTATATTAATATAGATATATTGTTTCTTAAGGATATTGGCAATTTATTATTTTCTACTAATAACAAAATCCCACACTAATTTGTAATGCTACTTATAGATCATGCATTTATGCATGCATCAGAATCTGTTTCTTCATCTGTGTTCTTTTATGACCCTGTCTCCCTTTTACTAATTTCCTTTTTCTGCATAAGAAAATGTCTTAATATTTATTATTGCAAGTTGCTTCAGTTACTCAATTGTTTTGTATCATAGTGTTGCCTCTTAATTCTTCCCATCAGTTTCAGAATCACAATGGAATGTTCGAAAAATTTTCTGAAAGATTTTGGTTAGAACTACATCAAAAATATAAGTTAAATTTGGGGAGGACTGACATCTTTACAATATTACATCTTCTCCTCCAGAAATATTGTCTGTCTCTCAACTAATTTCTATTTTCCTTTATATCTTCCAGTGATGTTTGATAAAATTTTTTTTTCCTGGGTGCCACACTTTTTAATTTTGCTGGCAATTTTATATATATTTTTATTGTTAACAGTTTGTTTTTATTTCTTTCCTGACTGTAATAGTTATGTTTCTCTCTTGGAGACCATCTTGAAGTAAGTTGTTCAAGAACGGAACATCCTCTAGATTCCGGCACTGGCCTGTACTTTTCACCAGCCTGGTCTTCACTCCCCCCTCCCCGTAGACCCCAGCCGGGCAGCTGAACTGGACAAACACCTGGTTTCTGTGAACACTGCTCTTCCCTTCCCTTCCCTGTCTGTACCTCCTCCTGGTTCCTTCAGTGACCTGCCCCGCCCCCACGTGTGCCTGTCAACACTCTGTTCATCCCCCACCGCTCGGCTCCGGCTCCCAGGCCGCCCCTTTTGCTTGTCCCGCCTGCACACGATTACTGCTTCCTCTAGACCTTCATCGCATTTTGTTCATACCTCTTTGGAGAGTATTTTTCGTATCTGTGTTTGATGATTTATGTGTATACCTATCCTTTCCCAAAAGTGTGACAGCGTGGAAAGCAGGTTGTGAAAGACTAAGCTCTGTGACAGTGCACACATCATTTAAATACCCCTTTGCTTCAGTTTTCCGACTTATATGGGAATAGTAAATTATGTCCTGCCTACCTCACAGGATTGTGGGGAAGCACTTTGCTGTCTGGAAAATGCAAACTTAGGAGTTGATAACCATGCCAGTCATTTCCCCTCCTAGATTGGGAGGTCCCTAAGGCAAAGCCTGTTTTTCACACCAGTATTTCTGGGCAGGTTTAGTTTAGCATGATGCTGTCCTCCTATACACACTCTCAGTTAGACTGACTCATTGGGTGGCCAACCTTGGCAAATGGGGGATAGCACCTGGGTTCTAGCAGACTTTGGAGTGTGCATAGAAGCTGCCTGGTAAGCAAATTTGAAATTGCAACTAAAGACCTGGGGATTTCTGGTTATCACTGGCTGTTACATTGATCCGGAAAGGGTGTGTGTATATTGATGAGAATAGTTGCAAAGGGAAAATCTGAATTTGGAAAAGTACACGATTCTTTAGATGCTCTAAAACACTCTCAGGAAAATAATACTTAGTTCTCAGTGTGTTGGTGTCCTGGGAAAGTTTTTTAAAATACAGATTTCTAATCCACATCTCTTGAGATTCTGCTTCTGTAGGTTGGGCCCAGGAGCCTACATTTTTACAAACATCCTTGTAAGTCACATCATCAGGCAAGTTTGTGAAACCGTGCGCTAGGAAGAACAACAGGATTCTTGGTAGTGATACTCAGACCTTGCGGAAAGTCATTTCTTCTGTGAAACAAAAAGTTAAACACATGTACAAACGCAAGCACATACCCTAGAATAATAGGCATGTAAGTGCTCTGGTGTATCTCCATGGGTTTTCTTATTGATCCACCAAATTCTGAAATACTTTTAGTATATAAATGCCTTGTTCAAGAAAGCAGATACAGAGGTGGCTCACCAGGAGCTGTACATATTAGAGACAAAGGGTTGTTATGTTAACGCAACTTTTCTGTATAACTCACACTTTATTGATTGCTAAAATATTTATCAGCACATGGTCTTAGAGTTCTTATAAGGCAGCTCTCTTAGAAGGCAGTATGGTCTATATTAGCTTCTTCACACAGCAAATTAAACAGCTATTTCCCTCCAAGAACTTGAATACTAAACATAATTGCGGGAGGATAGGAAGTTGATTGTCTTTATAACAGGATTTAATTATTGTTTTTCATGATTTTTAAAATTATACAAAACACACACTCGTTGTAACAGATAAGTACAGAAGAGATTGAGCAAGCAGAAAAAATCACCCATAACTTTATTAACTTTATTTTATAGAAAATTACAAGCATTTGTCATGTTTCTACTTTCTTTTATGTATGTTTTTCATTATCGAGATCCTACTTGATAAGTTGTTTTATAAACATTTTTAAACTTAGATTATATCATAGATGTTTTCCTTTATCAAAAACCTTGTAAAAATCATTTTAATGGTGGTATAATAGTTTGTCATACTTGAATGTGAGGTACCATACTTTTCTAGGATGTGAATATTCCTAGAAAATCAGAAATGCAAAACATGGAGAAATGCATTGCCAATGCATTAAGTGTTTCAAATAAGTAATTTAGTTAACTGAGATTTATATCATGTATACATTTTCCTTGTAAAATGTATTTATTAATCTGTGTAGTATAAAGCCCTGAAAGAGAAGCAGATATGAGGCAGTAGCCAGTCTGTGCTGTGGAGAGCCCTGCAGAAGACGGGATTAGCCCCCAGGAGACACCAGTGGAATTGCTTTCTCTTGGTTCCGCAGTGACAGCCCAGTTATCAAAGCTGATGGACAATTTCCTCCGTTTACATTATTTTACTTTTTGCAGGCTTTGGAGCTGTTATGACTTTCAGCTTCCTGACATGCCTCTTTTGCCTTCCTCAACGCTATTCTTTCCTATTTCTTCCTTTGACTGTTCCTCTTAACTACTTTTTCACCTTGTCGCTAAACCCCTGGTGTTTCTGTGCATTCTCTATTTGACGCTCTTTTTTTCCATTCTAAACAATCTCCCTGGGTGGTTTCTTCTTGCTCCTGTGTTTGTAACTGCCTCCCAGGAATGATGGCCCTCCATCCTGCATCCCATCCTCCTCTCTCTGCCTTGGGACTCACTTAACACCTGCCATTCATTGTGGTCCTGGCTCAAGTCCACACTCCTCTATATGACCTTGACTATCCCTTCTCTTCTCACATCTATGTGACCATCTAATGGTGATGAAAATCTCCTCTTTTCTATTTCTACATGCTTCTCCTTTTCTTTACCCAAGATTTGATGATGGCGTTCTCTCTTCCTTTGAATCATCTTCCATATTTAGGGTTATTCAAAAAGCAAAGATGATTACATTTAATGTAATCATTGTCTAAATTTCTAATCCTTTGTAGGTGCTAACTTCTAAAATAACATTAAGAAAATTAATTAAAGAATGAAAGAAATAATATATTTGATTATTTTCTAATTTATTGATTCTCTATTTTATTAAATAGTATATTGAATTTAGAGACTAAAATCTAATTATAGGAAAGTGATTAACTGTAAAGGGAGAGCATTTCATTGCTTCTTATTCCCTAGGGTTTCCAACACTAGTAGCTAGGAGACCTCTAATATTTACCATTGTAATTTCTTAAAGAAAACAGAAGTAACATGGTATGTGTGATAAATTCATTTCATATATAGAATAGCAGTGCTGAGTGAACCTTTAGTCTGAAAATCCTTCGAAGACCTTGAAAGGGATATACACTCTCAGGTTCTTGTGAGAGAATCTTTCGTTTTCTAGATTTTCCTTCTCTAGCTGTTTTGACCAGTTCTTATAATAAAACTAGATGGAGTGAATGAAGGGAATTTAAACCTTTTCTTGCTAGGTTTTTTCTTTTACCTTTGGAAAATAACAATAATGATTCTGTGCAGGGCTCTGGTTTTTAAATTGCTTGTCTGCTAATTATAAGGAAAGCCAAGATATTGAAATTTGTGTAGTGCTAATTACTCATTCCTTTCTCTCCCGCTGTAATTTACAGTGTGTCTTTAGGATGTCAGTTGCTGATTTGGAGCTTCTGCCTCTGCTTTTTTTCTCAGCAATTAGGTTTCATCTTCAACTAATGGAATTGAGTGACGTTTGGCTAACATGGAGAATCTCTCTTCAGCTCTGCTTCATTAAAAGTTGACATGAGACATTAAAAAAGGTTTTCTGTTTTTTGTTCCTAAGGCCATGTGTATTAACATAACTTTAATGCTCCCTTTTTTTCTTAAATTATTATTTTCTTCCTACTCTTTGCCCCGTACAGTTTTTGACTGTCCGCATCTCCAAGTCATTATCTTTTGCCATAAAGCAAAACAGACGAGGGCCTTGTTTCTACTTCTAAGGTTGGTGTACAGTTCACAATTTATCCATTTCTTCCTCCCACTTCACTCCTGTGGTAGGTTTTTCTGTTGTTCCTTCGGCATTTCTACGTGCTCATGATCCTTGAATCTTATTTTGCTGATCATCGGTCTGTCTGGAAGGGAAAGAAAGACTGTTAAAAGAATCTTCTCAACTCATGCTTCTGGAAAGAGGGAATAGATGTACTTTTCCCTATTTTTCCTGCTAAGTACAGCTAAAATCTGTAACTTTTTATATGAAAGACATAGGAAGAACCTGAAAGGTGGAAAGCAGAAGGCAGATTGCCTAGGGACCTTGGGACCCAATGAATGGCAGTGGTGGGTCCCTGAGCTTTCTACTTGCTTCATATACGTTGGACTGGGTGCCAGCGAAGGTGGAAACCCAGATTCCAGTGGGCACAGAGAAAAGAGTCCTCAAGAAACCCTGCCCTTTCTAGGTAAAGGACCACAAGAGGGATAGCCTCGCAGGACAGAACGCCTTTAACCAGTCTCCATCCAAATGCCACGGAAAACACTGTGGCCACCCTCACAAACTCCACCAGCAAAGCCAGTGGAGAGCCTGGACTTCCAACCTTGCCAGGCTGTCACAGGTGGCTCCACTCCCCTACCCCTGACCAGAGTGGTGAGAAAGAAGGCTGCGTGTGTAACCAAGACTTACATCCCCTCTAAGTAGTCATGAGCTCCCTGCTTGGCTTCAGGGGAGACCTCCTGGGGATCCTGGACTTGTATTTGCACCTAGGGCTGTTGAGGTGCCCTTCTGTCTCCTCACTAGGGCCTAGTGGAGAGTCAGGACTTTTCACTTCCACCAGTGGTAACAGGGCCCCCTCCCCGACAGAGTCAGTGGAGGCTCTGTAAGGAGCAGCAAGAGACACCCTCCACCTCTCAGCCAGGGAGGTGTCAGCAGAGGCCTATGGGGAGCCTGAACTCCCACCCCAACCTAGCAGCAACGAGGAGCCCTCCACTCCAACTCGGTATCCCTAGAGGCCGAGTGGGAATCGTGGACTTCTCTCCACAGCTGGCGCCAATGAAGGGCACTGCTGCCCTTCCTCTGCGGGAGCAGTGTCGGGAGAGGCCTGCTTAAATAGATCTGCTTAACATCCAGAGTCTCATAGCATGACCCTCAAAATGTCCAGGTTTCAAGTGAAAGTCATTTGTCATAACAAGTGCCAAGAATACCTCAACTTGAATGAGAAGAGACAACGCACGCTAACAACAACATAACACAGACGTTAGAAATTGACTAACGTTTTAAAGCAACAGTCATAAAAATGCTTCAGTGAACAATTATGAACACACTGGAAACAAATAGGGGAAAAAAGAGAACATAAATCTCAGCAAAGAAATTTAAGAGATAAAGCAATATCAAATTGAGATTTTTAGAACTGAAAAATGTAATAGCTGAAATAAAAAATCTCAATGGATGGGCTTAACAGCAGAATGAAGACAGAGAAAAGAATCCATGAACCTGAAGACAGAACAACAGACATTACTTCATCTGAACAATAGAGAAAATAGACGGAAACAAAACCAAAACCAGAGCCTCAGAGAATTCTGGGACTACAACAAAAGATCTCACAACTGTGTCATCAGAATCCCAGACGCAGAAAAGGAAGAAGGCTGGGGTTGGGAAAAGTCTCAGATTTGGCAAAACCCACAAACCCACAGTTCCAGAGGCTGAGTGCATCCCAAGCAGCGTGAGTCTGAAGACATGCCTACTAAGAAACGCAACTGCCCAGCTGTTGGAACTAAAGACAAAGGAAAAATCTTAAAAGCAGCCAGGCAGAATACACCTTACTTACAAGGGGAAAACAATTCAGATGTCATCCGATTTCTCGTCAGACACCGTGAAGACCACAGGAAGGTTTCAGAACGTTTTTCATGTGCTGAAAGAAAAGAACCGTCAACCACTAATTCTATATCTGGTGAAAATGTCTTTCAGGAATGAAGGGGAAGTTAAGACATTCTTAGATGAAGGAAAACCATGAGTCTGTGTTGTTATAATACCTACCCTTAAAGAATGGCTATAGGGAGCAGTTCAAAACCCAGAAATGATAAAGAAAAAAGAAGGAAAGAAAAAAAAGGCGAGGGGACTCTTGGAACATCAGGAAGAAAGAACAACAGAAAGAACAAAAATATGGATAAATAAGATAGATTTTTCTTTTCCTTATGAGTTTTCTAAATTATGTTTGATGGTTGAAGTAAAAAGTATAACACTGTAAAATGTTATTCACAGTGAATGTAGAGGAAATATTTAAGATGATTGTATTGTACATGGGGAAGGGGAAGGGATTTAAAGGAGGTGAGATTTCTATACTTCACTCAGACCGTAAAATGTTGGCACTAGCACACCATGATAAATTTATATAGATAAAATGTAATGCCTAAAAAGCTATGCAAAGGGATACACTCAAAAACACTAGATACAGCAGAATAGAATTGCAAAAAAAAAAAAGAAATTCAAATGACAATCAGGAAGGAAAGCAGAAAAAGAAATCACAGAAATTAAAGAAACAAACAGAGAAAACAAACAGCAAATAAAAAATAAATAGTAGACTTAAGCCCTCAAATCGTATTTACAGGTAAATGGCTTAAATACAGCAGGAATGGCTTAAATACACCAGAAAAAAGACAGAGATTGGTAGAGTAGATAAAAAATCATGACCCAACTATATGCTGTTTATAAAAAACTAACTTCAAAATAATGATATAGGTACACTGAAAGTAAATGTAAAGTAAAAGAGTAAAAGATATGCCATGCAAACATAAAACAAAAGAATTCAGAACTTGCTATATTAATATCAGATAAAATAGACTTCAGAGCAAAGAAAATTACTAGAGACACAGAGGAACATAATGAAAAAGGGTCTGTCTACCAGGAAGACATGGCAATCCTAAAGGACTGAGGTTTTTTCTCTGGGATGAATGCTCAGGAGTGCAATTGCTAAGTCTTCTCATCAGTGTATGTTTAATTTTTTTAAGAATCTGCCAAACTATTTTCCAGGGTGGCTGGACCCTTTAACCTTGCCACCTGCAATATATGAGCAACCCAGCTTCTCCAGATCCTTGCCAGCATTCGGTTAGGGCCACTACTTTTTGTTTTAAGCAGTTCTCTTAGCTCCTTAGTGATATTTCAACATGGTTTTAATTTGCATCGCTCTCAAGGCTAGTAGTGCCGAATATCTTTTCATGTGCTTATTTTCCATCTGCACACCCTCTTTCATAAAACGTCTCCTCTTGTTTTTGCCCATTTTATAATTCAATTTTTTATTGTGGAGACTTAGGAGAATTCTCTATGTATTCTAGATAATACTGGTTTTCAAGTATTTTATTACAGTCCATAGCTTGTCTTTTCATTCCCTGAACAGGCTCTTTGGCAGAGCAAAAGTTTTAAAAATTTAAGAATTCCAATTTATTGATTTTTATGGATTGTGCCTTTGGTGTCATGCCTAGGAACTCTTCACCAAATCCTAAACCCCGGAGATTTCCTTGTATGTTCTCTTCCGAAAGTTTAATAGTTTTAACATTTAATCCAGCACATTTTGAGTGAATTTTTATATAAGGAGTAGGGTTTAGGTCAAGGCTTATTTTTTTTTCCTCTGGATGTTTAATCCCTTCAGCACCATTTGTTGAAAAGACTATTCTTCCTCCACTGAATTGCTTTTGTGCCTTTGTCAAAAATCCGTTGGCTGTACCTGTGTCGGTCTATTTCGGGGCTCCCTGTTCTGTTCCACTGATCTGTGTGTCTTTCCCTGTGCCAGTACCACAGAGTTTTTATTACTTTAGCTATGTAATAAGAATTCAAATTGGCTGGAGTGATTCCTCCGATTTTATCCTTCTTTTTTCAAACTTGTTTCAACTTCTTTGCTTTTCCACATAACTTTTAGAATAATCTTTTCTAAACCTAAAAAAATTTTTTCTTAGGATTTTGATAGGAATTGCATTAAACTTATACATCAATTTGAAGAAAATTGACTTCTTTCAATCCATGGAACATATATTTAAATCTTTGATTTCCCTATTATATTGTGTAGTTTTCTGCATCAGGCCCTGAACGTGTTTTGAATATTTCTTTTTTTAAAGTAATTATAAAAAGTATTGTATTTTTTAATTTTAATTTCCGTATGTTCATCACAAATGCAGTTGATATCCGCATGTTGATCTTCTATCCTGTGACCTTGCTAAGTTTACTTATTCTATGAGCTCTTTCAAAAATAGATTCCTTGAGACTTTCCAGGTAGATCACCCTGGAAAACAGGAATGGTTACTTTCTTCCTTTCCTATCTGTATTCCTGTTATTCCTCTTCTGCATTATTGAGCTTGCTAGAAATTCCACTACCACGTTGAAACAGAGTGGTGAGAGTTGACATCCCCGCCTTGTTGCCAAGTCTACAGGAGAGCATTCGGTACGTCACCAGGAAGTATGATGTCAGCTGTAGCGTTTCTGTATGTGCTACTTACCAAGTTGAGGAAGTTCTGTTCATAGATTAGTAATAGTTTTGGTCAGGAATGGCTACAGAATTTTGCCAGATAATTTTCCCACATTTGTCATTGGCTTCCCAAGTGGTTTGCTTTAGTTGTTGTCTCATGTTATAGTTTTGTTGGTTTTGTTTATTCATTTGCATCAACAAATGGTTTCCTGTTCTTTAGAGTAAATTCTTTGTCATGAAGTTGGTCTTTTGCAAAACTTTTCTTAGCTGCTTTGCAGGGTGAACTAAACTTCTAATATCAAAGGAGAATTTACAAAGGTTAGAAACTCCAGGCTCTCTCCTCTTGATGTTTGCCATCAAGGACCTTAGTGATGAGCTCCATCCCAAGCTCAAGGGAGCAGAGCATGTGCCAGATGCCCCAAGACTTAAACATTCTCCTTAGTTTTGTATTTTCTTTATCTTTTGATACATAGTTTTAAAATCATTTGATATATTGAGTATAGAGAAAGAGATTTTATTAAAACTCTTTAAACATTTCTTATTAAACTTTTGATATTGCCTATAATGCCTCTTACATTTTAAATCCTTTCAGGACAGGTAGAGAATTGATATTTCTCTAATTTTTCAGTGGCAGATTCTGTGATGCTTATGGCCGGTAATATGCTGCAATTAGCTGTTCTACTGTTCCACATGTATGCATTTTGCTTTCCCACCTGGCTTTCTTATAGAGGGGTCATATGAAATACCGCTGCATCCTTCAGAATGACTAGCTTGATGCGAGGTTGTCACATCCTGGACACACAGTTAATAACTTGTTTGTTCACTGGTTACTCAATTATGCCATGCTCTTTTAATGAGACAGGAAAAAATCCATTGCCCAAATCTGATTGTTTTTTATTAAAGTTCTCACGTTAGAATTATTAAGGGCAGAGATCTGATTGGAGTTGTTTCTAATTTTAATATACGAACAAGCTGTTAGGGAAAATCTTTCTCTTCTGTCTGAGTGCGTCACAGTGTACTTTTTCTTAAACAGAGTCTTTATATACTTACTGTTTTTTCTCATCTCCTAAAACAGAGCAGTAGCATCTAAGGCAAATATTGGGAGAGTGCTTACACATCCCAGTTTAACTACAGCTGTGTCACTGCTTGAACTAAAGGGGCTCCCAGGTGATTAGGAAAGCAACAGAGAGGCTAATGTTTCCACAGTCTTAGCAGCCAACCCCCATCTACCTTTTAGAAAATATCCCAGTAATGTTTGCACACTTGATTATTTCTATTTTCAAATTACCGTATACTATTACATAACATAGTGAATACTGCATCATTAATAAGTACCTGGTTGATATCTTTATTACTGTGGCTTCATGTAGTAATACAGGCGTTTTCCTCTAAAATATAAAGTGCATTTGAAAGCTATTCTTTTACATTTATGTCAGTTTCAAACTTTAAATTTTATTTCCAGGGAACTCTCAGGAAGTGCTTTCGTGAATTCATGACCTATAATTTGATAGCAATTAATATTATTGTTCAGAAGGTAGAATAGCTTTATGTTGAGAAGTCTGAATTATGTAATTTAAGAAAGTTGATATACTTTCTCTTTTATCACAAGAAACAGTATGATTTGAATTTTTAAAACAACACAGAGATATTTCTATATATCTTTGCAGATTTCCTTTTTTTCTTTAAAGTGAGAATAATCTCCATTAATTTATGAGACTGTGCTATCCATCATCTTTGCTATTAAGGACTCACTTATTCTGCCATTAAATATTTATTGAATACTGGACTTAACACTCCAGGGATACATCAGAGAGTAGACAAATAAGGTCCCTGACCTTGTAAAGTTTACATGGGAGAGACAGGGAGTTAACAAGTGAACAAATGAATAAACAAGATAATTCTAGATAGCTATAAATTATATGAAGGGAATTGAGTGATTTATGTACTAGGGGTGGTGGGTAACTTTGGTTGGTGGTCAAGGAAGTCTGCTGTAAGAAGTTGACATTTGCACTGATTCCTAAAGTATAAGAATGAGCCAGCAAATACCTGTGGTTAGAGCGTTTCTGGCTGTGGAGATGGCGGGCTCAGAGAGCCCGAAGCGGAAAAGCTGGGTGCATTGAAGAAGCAGGAAGAAAATGCGCGTGGTGGGAAGAGTCTCAGGATGCGGATGGAGGGTTCAGCAGGGACCAGATCCTGCAGGGCTCTTTAGACCATTTCCGTCCTTGGGAATTTTATTGTGAGCACAGAGGGACACCTTTGAACTCCTCTGAGCAGGGTGCGACCTGGTCTTCTGTGCATTTGTATGGAAGCCAAGACCGGGGAGAGGAGACCTGCCATGGCTGACCCTCTAGGAAAGTTCTCCTGGGCTGTTGTCTTGTGTGAGTCTGTCTAAAGTTCAGTTCCCTCGTTTGTAAATGAGAGTAGTGGTAGTAGCTGTGTAATAACGCTATCGTAAGGGTTCTATAAGAAAATGTATGTGAAAGTCTTACGGTTAAACAATGCCAGTGCTCAGTAATATGGTAGCAGTTGTTATAACGCATTGTTATAAAGATGAGTAAGACATTTCACTGCCTTTGTGAAGCACACGGCAGTGGGCACACAGACAGGTAGAGTACAGTAGTTCCATTGTTCGAAATACATATCCAGGGCATACCTGGACACAAAGGAAAGAAGTTTATTCTGGGGGAAAATTCAGAAAAGACTACATAAAATTGTTGTCTAAACATGACTAGTACATGGTGACTGGCTCTGTGATTTGGCCCAGGTGCCTTACAACTTCTCCCCCATGGACCTTCCCTGGTACCATTGGATTCCCTCCTTTGGGTTAGAGCACTATTTCCCAAAAGCCCCTGTGAAGGTGCAGACCCACACACTTGACTATCTGTTAATCTTGAGCCTGTCTTAAGGGGATTGAACCAACCAAGGGGATACCATGTAGCTGGGGTGAAAGGATGCCATGGCACAGGCTGTGTTCCCTGGGACGGTGGCAGGGGTCCAAGTCTGGAGGAGGAGGAGATCTTGGACTGCCAGAGGGTGCAGGGAACCCTCCAGCAGTCTTGGGAGAGGTGAGTGCCTCCCCGAGATAAACACCTACTTTCAAAGCCGAGTCTGGCTGGTCGACAGACTGATGGTGAAGACGTTGTCTTCCTCTGTTAGGTTAAGAAAGATCATGCTCTTCTTACTTCAGAATCCTCTGGGAACTGAGGTTCTGTGTAAAGTACAATTGGGGGTGTTTATCTCTCCACGCCTAGAGAAATCCAATTCCTCAATAAAAAGGGTTTCCAAAGAGTTTGAAGTAAGAAAGGACCTGGGTGGGGGATAGATGGACTGTCACACATCTTCTCTTTGCTTCCCCTCAGGAGTTGCTTCATTCATTGCTCTCGTCATCTTAGATATCTCCTATTGGTTTCTTCCCAATGCAGTTTTCTACCATTGAATTGGGCCTCGTCTAGACTTTATTATTTGTAACAAAAAGGGCAAAAAAAGAATCTTTTCAAACATATGTCAACTCCATTAGAATAAGATCCCATCAGTCATCAGAATCTTTCAGCAGCTTTCTGTCCCACTATTTGGTCATTGATCGTGGAATCTGAACTAGAGCTTTCATCTGGAGAATGTACTAGCTTTGAAAGCAAAGCCAGTCAGCAATTTAATTATTGTGTAATTTGTTTATGCTAAGGTATTATAGTCACAACCTGTCACTTGTCGACAAGTCATATATCTAGTAACCTTTGTGATTAAGAACTAAACTGAGACCTAGGAATCAGCAAAGCAGGCTTTACACAGCCAAAATAGACATAACGTTAATTCATGGCTGGATTTAAAGGAGAGAGCTCCTCGGACCCTAATTCAAAGGCTGCTTCATTCATCTCAGTCCACAAACATATTTGAAATATCAGATTAGAAACCGTGAGAGGCAGGCATACAGGCAGCAGCAAAGAGAGAGCCAGCAGCCTAGCAGCCATGGAGGAGGCAGAGGAATGCAAAATGTAGAACCAGAATCACAACACCAGCCATTTGAAGCCAAGTCATGAAGGTGTAAAGAGCCCTGCCAACCCGGTGCGTCTGGGATAGCTCTGGACTCAGATTCAGGAGGGCTTTAAAAACCCACGAGCTACAGATAGCACAGGACCCAGAGGCAGAGGCCTTGACTGTGCCATCTGTGAACAGACAGTTGCTTAAAGTCTCTGAGCTGCAGTTTCCTCACTGTAAAATATGAAGGATAATAATTATCATTATTAGGATTAAATGAAATAATATGTGTGAAAAGGGCTTTGGCACTATAAAAGTACAATGTGAAGTTTAGCTTTTTCAAGTCCTTTTTCTTTTGATTAGCCATTTAATTATTGACTAGTCATTCAACCTCCCTGAGACTCAGTTTCCTCCTAAATTGAGAAAATAATTATACTTTACTTGCCCATTTCATACTAGTAAAACAATGTCCGTTAAGTGCTTTGCATTCTGTAAGCCGTTACAGAATTTTGCGATGCTGTAAGCTTTGCATTCTTATGTAAGTGGCTGATATTGTCATTACTACATTACAGAACAATATACAAATTGTGAAAATGGTCCTGAGGCCTCAAGAAAAGGTTAAATGTCATTCAGTATGCTTTATTTAAGAAGGAAAAGAACTACTGTATAATTAATTTCAGAAAATTTTCTCTAAAATGTGACTGTAAAACAAGTTACCATGCTTGAAGCATTGAGCATCAAATGTCTGGGAAATTTGCTTTTGTAGGATATCTCGTTTCCCAGTTATGCTAGAATGAGTTGTTTTGTGTATGTCTCAAATACGGAGAGGTTCAATTAAGTGCAAATTACAATGAAATTAATAAATGACACCAAATTTTTAGACTTTAAAATGGGCTTTGAGAGAATGCAGTGCAGGCTTAGATTGATTGTAATTCTAATCTTTTAAGTTGTGAATCAATATTATGTAGCATTAAAAGTCAATTAAATAAAAAATAAAGGAAGAATCAAGTAGAGAGCACTCATCTCTCAGTCGGTTCAACCTCTCAAATGATGACTTAAAAATCTGTTAAATGCTAAGATTGTAATTGCCCTTATTGTTCACTATGTACCAAAATAATTGCACGCATAATTAGCATCCATTAATATTAAACTACCCTAATCACAAATATACAAGATTGTCATAAATTGTTCAAATATAATTGCAAACTTAAGGTTTTATTTCACTTTTTGCAGATGAACTGCAGACTATAAGTGAATTAATGACATAACTACTTATCAGAAATTTTGTTAAAAACTATTTGATCCAGCATTTTCTTTCTTTTTTTATTTTTTATTTTATTTTTTTTGTTTTTATTTATTTATTTTTATTTATTTATTTTTGGCTGCGTTGGGTCTCTGCTGCTGTGCACGGGCTTTTCTCTAGTTGCGGCGAGTGGGGGCTACTCTTCGTTGTGGTGCTTGGGCTTCTCATTGCGGTGGCTTCTCTTGTTGCCGAGCATGGGCTCTAGGCACGTGGGCTTCATTAGTTGTGGCACACGGGCTCAGTAGTTGTGGCTCGCGGGCTCTAGAGTGCAGGCTCAGTAGTTGTGGCGCACGGGCTTAGTTGCTCCGTGGCATATGGGATCTTCCCGGACCAGGGCTTGAACCCGTGTCCCCTGCGTTGGCAGGCGGATTCTTAACCACTGTGCCACCAGGGAAGTCCCTCTTTTTTTTTTATTAAAAAATACTTTATTGCTGAAAAATGCTACCCATCCTCTGAGCCTTCAGTGAGTCGTAGTAGTAACATCAAAGGTCACTGATCACAGATCACCATGAAAAATATAATAATGAAAATGTTTAAAATATTGCAGAAATTACCAAAACGTGACATAGAGACGCAAAGTGGGCAAATGCTGTTGGAAAAATGGCGCCGATAGACTTGCTCAACACAGGGTTTCCACAGACCTGCAGTTTGTAAAAGAAACACAGGATCTGCAAAGTACAATAAAAAGAGGTCTGCCTCTTATTCATTGTACCACTATTGACACCCCAAAATCAGCTGAATAGTCATTCATCCTGATTCCTCCGAAAGTCTGCTGCGGAATATAAGTACGTTGAGGGCAGAGACTAATTCCTGAGGTTTGAAACTCACAGAGAAATTGCTCCATAATCGTTTGCTAATTTATTTAAAGATATTATGTCCCACCCATGGCTTTGCTACTGAGTTCTCACAGGCGTCCTGATTAAAGTCAGCCTTGAGACACTGAAGTCACACGCTTGAGGGCCTCCAATTTCATTTGTTTGTTTATGGTGTCATGGTCAAGTGCTTGGTCTCAAGCTGTCTGGAGCGTGTTGCTACAAGAAGGAGGAGGGGACTCAGGCTGACTCCACTGTCCAGCCTACTTGTACTAAGGGAAATATTTAAAGAGCTACCCCTCTACTATTTGTGTTATTTTGGTTTGGTTTGGTTTTGATCATTCAAACTGTAGCAAGCAAGCCCAGAATGTAACACTTGGAAGCTTGTAAATGGAAAAAGTGGTGACCCAGCATTTTCTGATCCATTCCCAGCATTTTCTGATTTTCTGGTCCTGGAAGATAGACCAGGTGGGTGCTTCCCTCCCTGCATGGCACCAGCCAAGATTGAGCAAGAATCTCACCAGTACCTGATGGCCCAGAGAAACTCTCTCAGTCCAGAGGGCCAGGCATCCCTCACCTCATACCCAGTGACACAGGGAGGCCTACCTAGGGAAGTGCCTTCTGTCCCCACAGGGTTACAGAGCAAGAGCCCCAGCAGACCCTACAGAACAAAGGAGACCAGAATAGCTCTGAAGAACAAATTGTCATTGGAACCACAGCCCGCAAAAGTAGGCTACATCCTATACATGAAATTTATCAGACAACTGCCTGCTAAAATGAAAGATTTAAATAGGGTTAGGAGCCTCAACATAATATCCAAAATGGCCAGGATACAAATGAAAATCACTTGCCGTACCTAGAACCAGGAAAATCACAACTTGAATGAGGAAATCAACTGGGACGACATTGCAATGAATCAGGTGTTGGAATTATCTGACAAGGACTTTACAGCAGCCAGTATAAAAGTGCTTCAACAGCACATTCTTATTTCTGTTTAAATGAATGAAGAAATAGAAAATCTCAGCAAAGAAGAAGAAATTTTAAAAAATATATCAAGTGGAAATTAGCCAATTGAAACACACAGTAACTGAAACAAGAAGCTAGGTGGGCAAGCTCAGTAGTAGAGTGGAGGTGACGAGGTTGGAACCACTGAATATGAGAACAAATCAACAGAATGTACGCACTTTGAACAATAAGGAACAAATGTACTTAAAGGAAAAAAAGAGAACAGAGCCTCAGGGACCTGTGAGACTATAACCGAAGATCTAACATTCATGTCATGGGAATGCCCAGGAGGAGAGGAGAAAGAGAAGAGGGCTGAAAAAGCATTCAAAGAAATAATGGCTGAAAAATTCCCAGATTAGGAAACAAACAAACAACAACAACAACAACAAAAAACCAAACCTGGAGATTCAAGAAGCTGAGTGAATCCCAAATAAGATAAAGAAACCTATTCAAAGATACATCATACTTAAACTTATAAAAGGTAAAGAAAAGTGAAAACTCTTCAAACTAAAAAAAAGAAAAGAAAAAAGAACTGTCAGCTGCTAATTCTATATCTATATCTGGCAAAAATATCATTCGGGAATGAAGGGGAAAACTTAGAGTAAGGGGAACTGAGAGAATGTGTTGCTACAACACCTACACTTGGAGAATAACCAAAGGAGCCCCTCCGAACAGAAAGAAAGTGATCAGGGAAGAAGGTTCAGAACTACAGAAAGGAAAGAAGAACAAAGAACTGGAAAATGAAAGTAACTAAAATAGACTATCCTTCTCAACGAATTTCTTAAACAATATTAGAAATTTGAAGGAAAAAAAACTGTAAAACCATCTGAAGTGGTGCTAGATATGTGTAGAGGGAATACTTAAGACAATTATATTTAAAACATGAGGAAGGGAAAGGGGAATCTCAGGACATCACTTGCAGGAGTAGAATATTGATATTGTGGTAAGTTATAAATGTATATTGTAACGTTAGAGCAACCACTAAGAAAACTATACAAAGCGAGTCACTAAACAACACCATAACTAAATCAACATGGAATCCTGAAAACCTTCAAGTAACCCACAAAAAGCCAATAAAAGAGAACAGAAGAACAAGAAACAATAAATTAAAAGAGTCTAAATACACCCATTAAAAGAGAGAGAGATTGGCAGAGTGAATTTAAAAAACCTACAAAACTCACTTCAAACATAATGACATATATAGGTTGAAAGTAGAAGGACAAAAAGTTACATCATACAAGCATTAATTTTTTAAAAAGCAGCACTGGCTACATTAATATCAGATAAAGTAGACTTCAGAGTAAGATAACTATAAGGGGGGAAGATGGCCATTACTTAATGATAAAAGGATTATTCCACTGAGAAGACATAGAAATCCTAAATGTATATGGTCTGAAAAACAGAACTTCAAAATACATGACACAAAAACCGATTGACCTGAGACAAATTCACAGTTATATCTGGGGGCTCTCACCAACTGACAGTACCAATTGATAGCAAAGATTTAGAAGAACTGAACAATACCATCAACCAGTAAGAGCTAATTGACGTTTATAGAACAACTTTACCCAACACACATTGTTTTAAAGCATCCATGAGACAGTATCCAAAATAGAATATATCCTGGGTCATAAACCAAACCTTATTACAAATTTGAAAGAATTGAAATCATATGAAGTATATTGTGTGAACATAATGGAATCAAATTAGAAATTAATAAGAAAGAAAACAGGAAAATCTCTAAATATGTGAATTTACAACATCTACATAATCCATGAATCAAAGAAAAGATCTTAAAGGAAATAAAAGAAATGCATAGGACTGAATGAAAATGAAAATAAATAAACACCAAAATTTGTAGTATGCTAAGGCTGTGCTGAGAGGAAAATTTATAGCATTATGTTTCTATTAGAAAAGAGGAAAGATCTCAAATCAATAATTAAGAACCTTAGGGACCTAGAGAAAGAAGAAAAAAAAGACACAAAACTCTAATATTAGGAGTGAAACAGGAGATATCACTACAGAACCTGCAGCTAGTAAAAGAATGTTAAGGAAATACTACAGGCAACTTTGTGCTCACAAATTTGAGAACTTAGATTAACTGGACCGAATTCTCAAAAACTGCAAAGTACCAAAACTCAACCTTTGTGAAATAAATAAATGTAGCCGTTCTATAGCTATTAGAGAAATGTAATTTAAAATTAAACCCTCCCCCCTCAATCTCCTAGCCTAGATGATTTTATTAAAGGAATTTACCAAATATTTAAAGAAGAATTAAAACCAATTTTACACAATCTCATCCAGAAAACAGATGAGTAGGAAACACTTCTCAGTTTGTTTTATGAGGCCAGTAATAGAGCACAAAACAGACACTATTGACCAATATATCTAATGAATATAGATGTAAAAATCCTGAATACAACACTGGCAAATTGAATCTTGCAAAGTATGAAAAGAATTATACACCATCACCAAGTGGATTTTATTCCAGGTATGCAAGGCTTGTTCAGTATTTGAAAATCCATCCATGTAACCCACCATATCAACAAGCTGAAGGAGGAATCTTTAGAGCATATCCATTGACACAGAGAAAGCATTTGAAAAAAATCCAACACTCATTCATGATAAAAATCCTCAGCAACCTTGTTATAGGGAGTCACTTCTTCAGTTTCATTAACAGCATGTACAAAAACCTACAGTTAACACTGAACTTAGTAGTGAAAGACTCACTGCTCTCCCCTTCCAGTAGGGAGCACAGCTGGCATGTCTGCTCTCCCACTTGTATTTAACATCGTATCTAGTAGTATGCTAAGGCAAGAAAAAGGACATCACAGTTGGAAAGGAAAAGTAAAACTGTTCTTATTTTCAGGCATTATTGTCTTCATAGGAAATCTAAAGAAATTCACCAAAAAGTCCTAGATTAGTGATTCCAGTAAGATTGCAGGATACAAAATCAACACACAAGAGTCGATCACTTTTCTACATAGTAACAAGCATGTGGAAACCAGAATTAAAAACACAATATTACTTACAGTTGCTCCAAAGAAAATGAAGTACTTAGGTATAAATCAAACATGAGGTATATGCTGGAAATTAGAAAATGCTGAGAAGTGAAATAAATCAAAAAATACCTCTCCTCCAATTGAGAGACTGACTTGTTCATGGATTAGAAAATTCAGTGTAGTAAAGATGTTAGTTCTCTTCAAATTAATCTGTTGGGTTAACACAATTCCCATTAAAAAACTAACAATTTTTTGTAGACATAGACAATCTCATTATAAAATTTGTATGGCATGGCAAAGGACCTAGAATAACTAAAACAATTGTGGAGGAAAAAAAAAAAAGGATAAAGTGGAAGGAATCACTCCATGCAGTGTGGTCTTACTGTATAGAGACAGTGATCGTGATGAGGTGGCATTGGTGGAGGGACAGACACATAGATCAATGGGAAGAAACGGAGAACCCAGAAATAGACCCACACCAATATGTCCGCCTGATTTTTGACAAAGGACCAAAGTGATTCAATGAAGGAAATATGGACTTTACAGTAACTGTAGTGAGAATAATTGGACATCCAAAGGCAAAAAACCCCACCACCAACAACAACCTTGACCTAAATCTTTTACTTTATTTTAGAAAGTCAATTTGGAATGTATCACAGATTTAAATGTAAAATGTAAAACTTTAAAACTGTTAGAAAAAAGTCATCAGAGAATACCTTTGGAACCTAATACTAGGAGAAGAGTTGTTTTTTTTTTTTTTTTTTGGCCGCGCCACATGCTACGTGGGATTTTAGTTCCCTGACCAGGGATCAAACCTGTGCCCCCTGCATTGGAGGTGTGAAGTCTTAATCACTGGACCACTAGGGAAGTCCCAGGAGAAGAGTTCTTAAACTTGATGATACCAAAAGTGTGATCCACAAAAGAAAAAAAAAAATAAGATGAATTAGACCTCATCACAATTAAAAACTTTTACAAATAACCATGTTAAGAGTATGAAAAGACAAATTACAGAGATGGAGAAAATATTTGCAAACCACATATCTGACAAATGACTAGAATATATCTAGAATATACTAGGATATATAGAATAAATAAACTACTCTCGGAACTTGACATTTAAAAAAAACTGCTATTAGAAAATGTGCAAGAGACATGCATAGACATTTTACCAAAGAGGACGTCAGATGGCAAACAAGCACATGCAAAGATATTCAGTATCACTAGCCATTAGGGAAATGCAAGTTAAAACCACAATGAGATATTCCTACAAACCTGTCAGAATGGCTAGAATAAAAAATGGTGATAACATCCAATGCTGGTGAGGATGCAGAGAAACTGGATCACTCATACATTTTGCTGGTGGGAATGTGAACTCGTCTAGTCACTCTGGAAAATAGGTTGGGAGTTTCTTCTAAAACTGAAAATACACTTACTATGTGACGTACCAATTGCACTCTTCGGGCATGTCCCAGAGAAATGACAGCTTTGTTCACACAAAAGCCTATATATGGATGTTCATAGTTGCTTTATTTGTAATAGCCCCAAACTAGAAACAACCCAAATGTCCTGCAATATGTGAATGGTTAAAAAAAAAACCGTGCTACCATAGAATACTGCTCAGTAATAAAAAGCGATCGACCATCGATACATACCACTTGGATGGACTTCTAGAGTATTATGCCTAGTGAAAAGAGCCAGTTTCTAATGGACACGTACTGTAGAATTCCCATTTAGAGAACATTCTTTTTTTTTGCCACACCATGCAGCATGCAGGATCCTGGTTCCCAGACCAGGGACTGAACTTGCGCCCCCTGCAGTGGAAGTGCAAAATCTTAACCACTGGACTGCCAGGGAGGTCCCTAGATAACAGTCTTGAAAGGACACAGTGGTAGAATTGGAGATGAGATTATTGCGTACCAGGAGTTAGGGACTGAGGTGGGGAGTAAAGGGATGGGTTTGGGTGTACAGAAGTGGCTGGAGGGAGTCAGGTGATGGTGGAACAGTTTCGCATCTTGGCTGTGATGGTAGTTACACAAAGCTGCTCATGGGATAAAATTGCAAAGTGTATTTACACACACAAACAGATGAGTGCATACCATACTGGTAAAATCTGAATAAGCTCTGTGGATTGTACCGTGTCAGTTTCCTGATTTTGATGTTGTGCTGTGGTTATGCTGAAGATGCCGGCATTGGGAGAGGCTGGGTGAAGGATGCACAACTTCTGTGAATCTATAATTATTTCAGAATCAAAGTTTTCAAAAAATTAATTAAAAATACAATTAGAATGTGCAAAAATCAAATAATGATCAAGCTTTCAAAGCATAAGCTTCTGAATTTTGGAAAGAGGGTCTTACAGTGATTTGGTAGCACTTCTATTGGTATTCCTTTAAGATGCAAACGACTCTCAGTTGTCTCTTCTGCTCTAACATCTGCCACAAAGGGTGTCTGGTATTTCCAGAGGAAGATAGGACATGGTTTGGGGTGCATTGTATTCTACCTGAGGGGAAGAATGGGAGGAGAAATAGCCCATAAGGAGAGAGAATCCAGAGCTGGAAGCTACTAGAAACGTATTCTGCTTTGTTTTACTAGGACAGGTGGCACAGTAACATCATGAACTGTCTGCCATTCTTAAACTCTCCTTTCTGTGTCCATTATCTGCTGATTTTCTCATCATTCTTAGCAATAAATCTTGCTAAGAGGATTTACACAAAAAGAACCTCTGGCTGGTAGACTTCCTGGAAGAAGAGGAGGCCCGGGGGCCACATCCTATGCCATCGCCACCCTTAGGGAGACAGGGACCCCAAGAACAGAGAAGGTAGCTGAGCTGAAGAAACAAAGCAATCTCTGTCCCCTGGCAAGTCAGCCACAGGAAAGGGGCTCCCTGGGGAGTCCGCCCAGGGCAGAGAAGCACATACAAAGCTTTTAATACAAGGGCCACCTGGCTGTCCAGCTCACTGCAGGGGACAGCACCTGGGGTGGGCACACAGCAGCAGTCAGCCTGTGCATTCCTCCGGGCCTTTACCTCCGTCCACGTGCTCTTTCAGAACCGGGAACTCCTTATGGGCACACAGGGTACACTCCACAGCACACCACACACTTCTGGACACACAGGAGGTGCTTATAAAGGGCCGAAGTGTGTTCAAGAGCACCCCACCCCAAGATGCCCAGACACATACGTTGTGATATCAAGTGCCCCTCACCCCTGGTTCAGGGTACTCGGAGGCAGGGACTGAGCTGTGGTAGGTCAGCACACACCCCTGCCTGTTCTTTGGGCCGTGCCCGACCCTGGAGCAGAGTGGGCTTCTGACCTACAGGGCCACACACACGTTCCCCTCCTGGCCTTTTCCCTTCCACTCTCAGGAGATACTTCCCAAGGTAGAGTGGAAAATCAGCCTAAGTACTTAGTATGGATAAAATCCTTTCACCTTGAAATTGCATTACAAATTTTAAACTTCACATGACTCTATGGGAATAGAAAGAAGTAACATGTAATATTCAATTTCACACTTGGGAAACAAACAGTGAGGTTAAGTAACTTTTGCAAGGCCAGATAGCATATCTGTGTTAGGAAGGAATTTGTGACTATATAATTCCGTTCTCAGACCTTTCTCAAGTAAAAAGCTTCCATACTCAAGATTTAGCTTTGTCCCTACGGAGTAATAAATTAAGAATTCAAAATGAGACAGTACATAAGACCAAATAAATAAGTTACCTCTGTGTACCAAGATGTAGATGTAAATTCAGATGATTACTATAGAACTCAGAGAGCGCTTTCCTAAAATATTAGAATAACAGTTTTTATGTCTTAAATACAGGCTTTTGAAAAATATGATATTTGTTGAAAAAAGGAAACTTCTAGGTGCTGCTACATGTCTTGATGATTTAACAAATAGGGAAGTTGAAAGAGGGTACGTCTTCAGTTTTCTTTATTCACACATTAGTAACAAAATTAAGAAAATCAGTGAGAGAATTTTATCTGTTTTTTGACCTAATGATAATACGTTTCATTGTAAAACCTGAATTTCAAACATAAGACGCTTTCCATGAATGAAATTTGAAGAATTGGAAGAAGACAATTCATGCATTTGGAAAGAGACACGTGGCAAACTAAGTAGTTGTCATTCTACTGTGCCATCTGCTTATCATGCTTGAGCGATATTTAATTGTTGTGTGTTGAGGGGTGAGATTAAGAGAAAACATTTTTATTGAAGTAGAGTTGATTAACAATATTGCATTAGTTTCAAGCGTAAAGCAAAGTGAATAAGTTATATATATCTATATATAAAATGTTTTCAGATGATTATCCATTATAGGTTATTACAAGATACTGAATATTGTTCCCTCTGTTATATAGTAAATCCTTACTGCTTATCTATTTTATATATAGTAGTGTATAGCTGTTAATCCCATACTCCTAACAAACCGTAAGTTTGTTTTCTATGTCTGTGAGTCTGTTTCTGTTTTGTAAATCAATTCATTGGTATTATTTTTTAGGTTCCACATATAAGAGATGTCCTACAATATTTGTCTTTTCTGTCTGACTTACTTCACTTGGTATGATAATCTCTAGGTCCATCCATGTTGCTGCAAATGGCATTATTTCATTCTTTTTTATGGCTGAATAATATTCCACTGTATATGACATCTTCTTTATTCATCTGTTGATGGACACTTAGGTTGCTTCCATGTCTTGGCTATTATAAATCGTGCTGCTATGAATGTTGGGGTACATGTATCTTTTTGAATTAGAGTTTTCATCCTTTCTGGATATATGCCCAGGAGTGGGAATCCTAGATCATACGGTAGCTCTATTTTTAGCTTTTTAAGGAACCTCCATACTGTTTTCCATAGTGGCTGCACCAATTTACATTCCTACCAACAGTGCAGGAGGGTTCCCTTTTCTCCACACCCTCTCCAGCATTTTTATTTGTAGACTTTTCTATGATGGCCTTTTCTATTTTGATTTGCATTAAGGGAAAACTTTTTCTGTGGTTGTGTTTATACCTTCTGAGGGTCCTAATAGTGCACTGTGTAAGACGAAGCTAGGGTAACAAAGAGACTCAAACACAACAGAAGTGGTTTTCATTCCCAGAAGAGCCCAGGATGGGCTCCTGATCCTGGAATTGCTATCTTCCTTTGGGGATTCAGAGACACAGGCTTTCGCTTTCCTGTCATCCTGCCTTCCACCACTGCTCTGCGTCTGGTCGGAAGGAAGAAAGAGCAAGGAGGAGACACACCTCCCCGGCCAGAGCCTGGCCTGGAAGTAGTACACGTCATTCCTAACAGCGTTCCACTGAGGGAGCTTGGGGCCAGGCCACACCTGCAGAGGGGTGGGGAATACAGTTCTGGCCGGGGGGCTGCTTCCCAGGCATAGCTGTGCATTTTAGAGACAGAAGATGGATTTTGGTGGACAGTCCACCCAACTGCTGGAAGCTTTCTTTCTTCAGCTGTATTGGCTTAGACGTCCCTCCTTAGCCACATTCCGTTTCCAGATATTTGGGCCTCAACAGGTACTTTTAAGAGAAGGATAGTTCTAGAGAGTTGAATCTGTCTTCACTTGATACAGGAATTAATTTTTCTGATTAGGATTTAGTTAAGCAAGAAAAATTTCTGAGCATTCTGAAAACTGCAAGAAAATCTACCCCTAGTCTGACTGGAGAGGTGAACGAATGCAGGGTTTAAGGAAGAGAGTCTTTCAGGCATTACTTCTAGGAATTTCGCAAACTGAGATTCAAAGTGTATATGCCTGGGCCTTGAACAAGAAGGAACTGGCTATCTCAAGTCTCAAGGCCTTATTATATGAGGGAGGGCTGGGGAAGGTCCATAAATGTACTTTCTGTTAAGTAACTCTCTGTTCTTTTCTCCTTGAAATCCAAAGATGACTTAGGTTTTGACAAATTCTGTGTTTAAAAAAAAAAAAAAAGTTTCCTAATCACAATTACAGGAGAAGGTGTAATAAAAGATCCCCTTAAGAGAATATTCATACTGTCATTAAAATTACTGTTTTTTCAGAAACTTTAGCTCATCCTTGCTATTCTTTTGCTGTCTACTTTATAATATAAACCATACGTAGAGAGACAGCAGCCCCAAGAAAGGAGAGGATAGCCACACCAATGAAATAATCAAAGCAGTCTCTGTCCCCGGGGACTCAGCCATCTGCAGTCAAGCTTCACAGTTACCCAAAGCCAAGACCATTAGAGAGAAGAAAATTGCCCGTGCCACTGTGAGAGCATACTGTCTTCTCCTCCTCCGCAAGCATGGTCATGAATGACATCTGATTTGAAACCACAATTTACTACTGTAATAAAGTTTCTAAGATTACTGCAGTCGGAATTCAATTGTATTGAACAGTCAATTGATTCTGGGCTAAAACATGCTTACATTACAAAATAATGGCTGGTTTGAGAAAAATAAGGTTGTATTCAGGCACCGGTATCTCAGAGCAAGAGGGACACTATTCAAATTCTTTAGGGGAAAATAAATTGCAGATTTGCTAAGTATGCTTGAAGTCACATCACCTTACGTTTGCCTGATGCTCGGTCCTCCCAGAATCCCAGTGAGATGAGGGGAGCAGGAATTCCCACTTCGTAGAGAAAGAGTCTCCAGATCGGAGAAGTCCTTGCCGAAGAGCGTTTTAGCCTAGTGCTAGAACCCAGTTTGTAAGACTCTTCACACTACTCCAGGCAGAATATGATAGCCGCTGAGTTGACAGATACTTTCTTTTTAAAGAGTGGATTTAGAGGCATGCTTACTAAAATCCATTAACTCTAATCAGCATGAAGAACAAAGTTAATGCTTTTGGATATTAGGATAGATGATACATGCAAACAATGAAATCGGGAGCAGTAACTCAACTGTAGGTCTTTCTCACTTATAGGAAATTAATTTTTTGTAGCCTTAATGGCGAGTTTTGAGGCCCAACTGTCATCCCTTTACATGTTTTCCTTTAAGGGAGTAAATGAATTCTTTGTCTTAGTAAGAGCTTTCTAAAATATTTGATTTGCGATTTGGTTTTATCCATTGCAATGCAGTTGTTTCTGAATTTATTCTTTGTCATTGAATCTGCTCCAAGATTACAAATCAATTTTTTAAAAAATCTAAACCATTAATGCTTCAAAAACTTTAAAATGTGGATAGTGGGGCACATCAAACTCTGGGTTCTCTCACATGGTCAGGAGCTGGGGGAAATCACAGCTCACGACAGCAGATTTCAGCAATGACCGCAGAGCCAGCTGACTTCTGGTTTCCACTTTTCTAGTAAATTTTCTACTACCAGCTCAATTCTTCCCTTTACTCAGTCCACTGTGTAGTCTGTAGGGGTGTAAATCCCACCAAAAGGTTTTTGCTCACCCACTTTGCTAGATATATTGTAAAGAAACAGCATTTATACATGCTAACCAAACTGTAATTGCCTGTCTCCATGATAAATAGATCAGGAATAAGGTAGGTCTCTGGGTGATGCTCTGGAGAATGTATCTTTCAGTCTTTACAGGCATGACATGCTTGTGACAAGAAAGCAAGCTTGTGGTTAGAGAGACAACAGTGTTTCCCTCTATTAAAGGGAATTAATTTTTAAAATTTCACTTGCATCATAAGTAGGCATTGGAAAGAGTGTCCCTCACTGATTGTTTATATGGCAGATAGAGGAGCAAGTTACTTTTAGTTTTAAAAGCAACCTTGTTGCCATATTGATTTAATCAGAGTTCTGTTTGTTTGTGTCTGCTGATCTAATGTGTAATCAGAATCCCTAAGTAGGAAATGGTTTCATTCCATTGCTCTCTATTCTGGAAAGAAAGTGTGATGTTGGATTTACCACTAATATTTGCCATCAGCTTGTCATCACCAGGCACCATTATTTCTGTGCTCTCATAAGGCCGGTTCTGCCCTACCCATCCTTCTCTTTTTGCCAAGGACAACAGTTAAAAAATGACTCATCAAGAATAAAATGCATTAACTGAAGTTCATACTTTATTCACATTTCCTTAGTTTTTACTTAGTCTCTTTTCTATCCCAGGGCCTCATCTGGGGTCCCACATTACCTTAGTCACCATGCATGTCTCCTTTAGGCTTCTGCAATCTGTGACAGTTTCTTAGATTTTCCTTGTTTGTGATGACCTTGACAGTTTTGAGGGGGAGTGCTGGTAAATATTTTGTAGATTTTCCTTCAATTTGGGTTTTCCTGATAGTTTTCTCATCGTTAAACAAGGGTTAGGATTGTTGGGGAGGAGGAGTGCAGAGGTAAAATGCCATTCTCATCACAGCATATCTAGGGTACATGCTATCAACATGATCTGTCACTGTTGATATTGACCTGTTCACCTGACTGAGGTGTGTTTTCAGGTTTTTCCACTGGGAAGTTAGTCTTTTCTCTCCTTTCCATACTACTTCTATTTTAATTCTGCCTATACCGCAAAGACTGCCTCAGGATTCACCTCCTTCTAGATATCTTCCCTTGAATCTGACCAGTCCTGTGGATTATTAGACCATAGGCTTACTATTTGAGACAAGACTTATTTGTTGAGAACTGCACTAGGAAGGCAGGTGAGAAGTGCTCACCACCTCTTAGCTGAGCGACCCAACTACAATTCCATAATATATCAAAATTATAGTTTGTCTTTTATACATGGGTAAAACCTCAGAACTCCTCTAAGAATTGCTTTGCGGTCAACAGTGGAGCAGGGTCTGGTGACACTGAGGTGAGGGGCGAGGAAACCACATAGTCATGAGTTAACAAACTCCAATGGCTGTTTCTAAGAGTGAAAATACATACTTGAAAGGAAGACAGTGTTTCCAGAAAAATATCCTGCATCTGTCACTTTGCTGGGATTTTTGCCTGCTTTTGCCAGCTGGCAGGATACATGAAAGTAGCTCTGTCTGCCATAAAGTTTGACTTCCCTGGAATCCCTCTGCTCACAACTCTGAGCTTTTAATTATTCGTAACCTCTGGTGTTCACTCTTATTTTATCTGAAAAATTTCCCCTGTATTAACTTTCAGTCAGAGACCATGTATTTTACGTCTTCTGTAACTTCCAAGCTTTAGCACAGAGCTGAACTCTCACGTATGTGTTCCTAAAGCTCTCTCTTCTTTTTCCACCATGTGTCATATTATCTTATCCTTAGTTCTGCCTGTGCATGAAGGACTGAGTATTCTTGATCCCTTGAACCAGCAAAACAGGCATTCTAAACAGAAACAAAAGTCCTTGTAGCTCATAGAAGAAATTCAGTATAAAACAACCACAAGTTACCATTGAAATGAATACATTCAGTAATTAGTGTCAGCAAGATACAAAGAAAATTTTGATTTAAAAATTATGAAGGAAAATGACTTGAGGGAGAATATAGGGTGCCACTGGACCTCTTGACCTCAGCCTTTGGGATTAGCTGCTGACAGCATGGATCCCACTTGACAACTCAGTTTAGCCTCTGTTGGCGTCACTGTCCTTGCCTGGGTGGTGTTTGTACTTATTTTAACATGACATCACACTACTTTGGGTATTAATGAAAGTTTGGTTGTAAGGTCCAATGAAATTAAGTGTTTTTTATCTTAGTAAATCATTTACTATTTTGTTTTCAATTTTGAAGCAAAATTAACATTTATATATTCAGGTGTAAAATTGTTCATTGACCCAAATGAAAATAGACTTTCACAAAGGAACAGTTTAATGGCTTGACATTGGAAGTGTTCACTCTAGCACTGCCTTCAGATGCTCACAATAGCCTTGATTAGTGGTTCCAGGGTCGGGGGAGGAGTGTATCCCTTGGGAGACACTTGACAATGTCTGGGGACATTTATTTATGGTTGTCACAGCTGGGTGGAGGGGTGCTACTGACATCTTGTGGGTGAAGCCAGGGATGCTGCTAAACACCCGGCAATGCACAGACGCCCCCACTGCCCCAGCAAAGAGCTGTCTTACCCACAGCGTCAGCAGTGCCAGGGTGAGAAACTCCCATGACTGACTGTGCCATCTCCAGTTCTTGTCTGGGGCACGCCTCCCTAGACCCTGAGACGTATTGTGTGTTTGGTTTGGTCCGAAAGGTGTTAAATAACCCCAGAGAACGTCTGTGACCCTAGGTCCACCTAAGAATGAGCCTTCTAGAATGTTCTAGAATGACTTCTAGAACAGTGGTTTCCACTCAGCCTGTTTAAATATGAAGACCTTTTTTAATGACCAGAGCTTTCAAGGAGTCTCACATAATTGTCGACCCCTTATTATTCAATAATGGAGAAAACATATCATAACGCTAGCACAGACATTCACACTCACAAAGTGGCTGTGGGTTAGTGAGATATTTACAGTAACTTCGGTCTTGGCAACACGACATTTGAAAAACAATTATACCTGTGTGTCTGTGTGAGACCCATTATTTGTTCAGTCCCCAGCTAGTGCTTGGGTGCATATGGATTTGATGGCCCCTGGAAGGAAACCTTTGTCCTCATAGGGGGAAAATGGCCCACAACCTGGGGAACCATCGTTAATGAGGATTCCTTTGAGACAGAGACGACTTGGAGAATCCTTACATTTGGAACTGAACAAACGGTCAGTCTAGGACAGAGGAGGAGTGTCTTAGCCCCACATACAGTGACCACTCATTAACTGTCTGCTAATGATGGGGGGCGCTCTGCCGTACTTTTCATGCCTTATCACCTATCATTAAAGGACTCTGACAGCTGAGGCACTAGGCTGCTTTCTCTAGCCCCAGTGAGGGCAGGAGCCCTGGAATGAAGCCAGTGGATAGAAGAGACTGTTGCCAAGACGCTGAATCTTCTGGGACTGTCTGTGTCCACTTTTTCAAAGAGCAGATTGTGAAATGACGGGAGGGTAGAACCTGGAGTTAACAGAGATGTGAAGGAGACAATTCTAGAAAGGCAGCGAGAGGACTGGTGCCAGTGGGAAGAGCCCCTCCAAAGAGTAGGGTGTGCTGGCAGCAGGTCTGAGAGGATGAGGTGACAAATGTCCTTTTTCTCTGGGAAGGAAGCCAAAGACATGCAAGAGTTGTGGCTTGGGTTCCAGATCTTAGATCACCTTTTCTTACTCACAAAATTAAGGTCCACGTTCCTTCCAGGAGACTAGCTGAAGCAAACAGATCAAGAGGCGGCCAGTTGGAAGAGCCTCAGATGTAGTAAGAGGGTGGAGGGGAGGGAGAGGACGCATAATCGGCTACTTTGGCAACTGTACCGTACCAAACTCTGGCCTTGAAGATTTTGCTTTGTCTCCCAAACTAGAGGCCTTTTCACGGCTGCCATCAGTCTTTGAAATACAGCATCAGGCTTAAGGTCATAGGTGAACCTCAGGACAGGTTTTATTTTGATGATTTTGGTTCTCAGTTCATATTCTCTACATTTCCATCATGTAGTGTGTCAGTTAGCTATTGCTGTGTAACAAACCACCTCCAGACTTAGCGGTTTCAAAGAGTAACTTTTTATTATTTCTCACAAGTCTATGGATTGGCTAGGTGGTTCTGCTGATCTGGGCTCGCTTATGCATCCATGGTCGCGGATGGGGGATGACTGAGAGCGGCTGGTCAGGGGCAGCCTCAGACGGGGGCCTCATTTCTCTCCCACATGTCACCAGCATCCTTCTGTAAGGCTCAAGGGGCACATTTTCCTAGCAGTGTGTCCAGGAGAGAAAGAAATTCACAAGTGCTTTTTCAAGCTGCTGCTTGTATTATGTTTCCTATGGAACCACTGTCAAACAGATCACACAGCCAAGCTCAGAGTCAACGTGGGAGGGCGTTACTCCAGAAAGTGGATACAGGCAGGTGGACATGGGACTAGTGATGCCATCACTCTACCCGAACTGGTGACATACAAGTAAGTCAGTTGGTAGGTACCAGGTGTCAGAATGACTTTTCTCCTGCATATTCTTTTATGTTTGGCATTGCTGCTTTGGAGCTAAACATGTCATGTATTTTAACCTACTTTGTGGTTGAGATCCACCTCGGCAGGCATCTTGACTAGGCGGTTTAAGTAGATAATTTTTCTATCTCTGAGTCATTCTGTCAGCTACACGATGATGATAGAAACGCCGGGAATACAAATACCACTCTAACAGGGCGTGTTCAGAGGAACTAAATAAAAGAAGCGTGTAGATTTAAGAAGAAACAGAATGGAATCCCCATGGAGAAAAACTTCCTGGTAATTTTATTTTTAAGATAAAATGATGAAGGAAGAAGTGTTTGTTAGCTGTGACTACATAAAGCTCCAGTTAGCCTTCTCTTTTTTTTGGAGTAGATGGTGCAGAATAGTGAAGTAGGGCACTCCAGCCATGTGTGAGTTTTGTCAGTAGGGCATGTAACTGCTAGATTTCAAATTGTTATGATCAAATGAATATAGGAATATTTATAAACATATATGAAAAATAAGAATACATTTTTGCACTTTGTCAGTAGAGAGCTGCCATATTATTTGGAGCTTATTTAGATAGAATAAAGTGGAACTTTCTAAAATTCCAAGAAAAGATAGGGAAGATTTTTCTAAAACTTTGTACACTAAGTTTTTACTTTATACAGTTTGTATTTACAGCATTGCCATCGGTCTTCTCTCAGTCTTAACTATTTCTATTCATATATTTCCTTTTGTTCAGTGCTCATAATTATACTTGTGTTTTCTTTTTGGCAACACATTTCTCCGCTTTCTCCATGTGATGCATTCAGAGAGACTAAGTGGCGGACACTAATTAATCTTTGCAATGTGTCTTTTTATTTGATTAATTGAGGCACAGAGTGTCTAGGAACACACTCAGTGACATGGAATCTAGTGGCAGATGGGATGGGGAACCTTCAATTCAGGCTCCATAGCTGCTGCAATAAGCATAAGGCAGTGCTCATGAGGCAGTTCAAAGTTTACATTTTACTGGAACGTAGATGTGGGAATTAGTGTATCTCCACGTGATATTCACCTTTCCTTAAAACGTCCATCCTTACTTGCGTGGGGAATGAGTTTATCTCCATTGGAAGTTTTCCTAGACTCTAGGGAGGCAACCCAGTTTCTAGCAAGTAATCTCAGAGGTTCCAGGCTTGCATTTTGGTCATTCGTCTGCACATTGGCAAGTGAATCCATCCCTTGAGCTCTGTGTTTTTTTCCCAATTAATGAAACAGACATTAGGCAGTTCAATGATAAGCATAAAAGAGTTTGACAGATTTCTTGAAAAGGGGGTTTATATGACTAGGAACGGCTCCCTATGTGATGTGTTGGGTCTTTAAGGGATATGCTAATTTATCAGCTTGTGTCTTTCAGTAGGCCACTTGAATCAAATTCAGTTTCCAAGAAGATACTTCCCTTGAAGAACTTTAACAGGTTGACATGAAAATAGTTACTACCTTGGGAAGACATCTAAATGTGTGCAGTTAGACAGCCATTGTAAATTATAGTATTTCATTCAGGAGAGGCTATCTTATGAGTTATTTTTCATGATTGATACATAGAAACTACAAGTAATAGAAGTGCCCTCTTTGCTTTGATTCGATTCACTGGGTCTTCCCTCCAGAGCTGGAGGGTCTCAGTTTCTCTGCTCTGGTGGTCAGAGCGCTGAGCGGTGAGTGAGTGCGGCTGGCAGGCCTTCCTGGGTGCCTTCTCTAGCTCCTCCCCCTTTAATTTGCTTAAGACCTGTGCTCACCTCTACCGGTGAGTTCCGAAAGCTGCGTCTGTCTCCTGTGCCTCTCAGCCCTTTAGTACAGCGACTGGCAGTGAGGTGACCGGTCCATACAGTACTTGGACGGGAAGGAACGAAGGAAGGCATAGTGGGGGCTGGAGGTGACTTCTCTCTGAGGCATTTCAGAGGCCTGTCATGTCTCTAGCCTTCCCTGTGAGAGGTGTGTTCCATCCCGATTCTCATAACCGGTGGTGACTGTTCTCAGGACAGACGTCTCAAATCTGAATGCACATCGGAATCACCCAGGGCACTTGTTCTGGAGTCCCAGCCCTGAGCTACTGACTCAGGATCTCCAAGGAGTAGCCCCAAGAATTTTCTTTTCTAAAGGTTCCAAGATGGTTCCAATAAAACTGCCCTGAGAATCCATGCCGGGAACTGTCGGTCCAGACCTGCTACCAGCCTTGGGTGTGCCCTTACTGAAAGCTCCTTCCTCTTGCCCAGGTTCCCAGTAAGATGAAGGTTCCTACAACCCATTTCATCTTCTTCATGGAAAGTAACTGGAATTAAGGGGCAATAGCTCTCTTCATCACCTATAGTATCATGCTGATATTTAGCTATAGTTGTTTTTAAATTTAGTTGTATCATTGGACACTCTACTGCTCCTGGAGCAGAGGCCTTAATGCTTAACTGGTGCCCTGTAATCAACAGAGGGAGGATACCCACATTCTGTGACCTGTGCAAGAATGACATAAACCTTGGCATAACTAGATCAAAGGAATGTGAAGGTTCTCTCTACACAAAGCAGCATGAGGAAATGCATCTATCCACATTAATCACAGGTCATGAAATCTGTATTCAGACTTTGACTCACCAATAGATGATGTTAAAGATGATAACTCGAATAGACATACATTTTAGAATTTGTCTATAAGCAAGCTTCTCCTTAAGTATTAAGTCAGTAATTTGGTAAGAGGGCTAAACATTTCAGCTAAAGATATTATCTGAGATTAGTTACCATTTGCGGCTTAAGTAATGTTTCCCTTCCAAAACTTGATCAAATGAAATAGCCATTAATTAAACACCACTTCCTTTCCAATTGGAGGAAGTGAATGTAAATAGCAAAGGCTGGAGGCCAAAGTGTTTTTGAGATGTATGGGGTATTTGTTATGAGTGCAGCTGATGTATATCTAAGCCACTCCATCTCCTACTGCATAGTTTTTTAGTTGAATAGCCTCTCTCTTAAAAACAAATGATAATATCTTTAGGATCAGCCTTATTTGGGGGGACAATATTTCCCATGCCCCGTATTCTTTGTTTTCTGAGTTCAGCATGTAGCAAGCTCTTGCCAGAATTATGAAGTAAGCCATGTGGCTTTAGTGACTGTGTCCCTCATTCTCCTTTTTGTGTGCATGCTGGCTAGGACTCTGGTACTTGCATGACACACTCTCAATCTGGTTTAAGCCCAATTGAGACTTTGTAATTAGACTATTGAAGTATCTTTGGAGTCATAGGGCAGGAGTCCAGCTGGGACTCAGGAGGGCTTGGAATCAGAAACCTCTAGATTTTTCTCTCTTTTCTCTTTGCAGCTCTCTATAAATTTGCTTCATTCATTTCTTTCAGTCAATTTTGGCTTTTGTTTCTTTTTCATTTATTTTTTAAATTGTGGTAAAAACCACATAACATAAAATTTACCATCTTAACCATTTTTAAGTGTATAGTTCACATTGTTGTGTATCCAGTCTCCAGAACTGTTTTGTCTTGCAAAACTGGAACTTAGTACCAGTTAAACAACTACCTGTTTCCGCATCCCGTCAGCCCCTGGCACCCACCATTGTACTTTCTGTCTCTATGAATGTGATGCTCTAGGTGCCTCATATAAGTGGAATCCTACAGTATTTGTCTTTTTGTGACTGGCTTATTTCACTTGGCATGATATTCTAAAGTTTCATCCATGTAATAACATGTGTCATAGTTTCCTTCCTTTTTAAGGATGAATAATATCCCATTGTATGCATATACTACATTTTGTTTATCTATTCGTCAGTCAGTGGATACTTGGGTTGCTTCCACCTTTGGGCTACTGTGAATAATGCTGCTATGGACATGAATGTACAAATATTTCTTCAAGACCTTGCTTTCAGTTTTTTGGGGATATATACCCATATTTTTGGGCCATATGATAATTCAATTTTTAATTTTTGAGGAATTGCCATACTGTTTTCCATAATGGCCACACTATTTTACATTCCCATCAACAGTGTACAGGGTTCCAATTTCTTCACATCACTACAACACTTGTTATTTTCTCTTTTTTTGATAGCAGCCATTCTCCTGGGTGTGAAGTGGTCTCATTGTGGTTTTGATTTGCATTTCCCCAATGATTAGTGATGCTGAGCATCTTTTCATATGTTGTTGGCCATTTGTATATCTTCTTTGGAGAAATGTCTGTTCAAATCCTTTGCCCATTTTTAAATTGGGTTATTTGATTTTTGTTGTTGTTGAGTTCTTTATATATTCTGAATATTAACCCCTTATCAAATATAGATTTGCAAATATTTATCCCATTCTGTGGGTTGCCTTTTAACCCTATTCATTGTGTCCTTTGGTGCACAGAAATTTTTAATTTTGATATAGGCCAGTTTATCTATTTTCACTATTTTTGCCTGTGCTTCTTGTGTCATATACAAGAAATAATTACTAAATCCAATTTCATGAGGCATTTCTTCTATTTCTTCTAAGATTTTTACAGTTTTAGGTCTTACATTTAGGTCTTAGATCCATTTTGAGTTAATTTTTTTATGCGGTATAAGGTAAGGGTCCAACTTCATTCTTTTGCATGTGGATATCTGGTTTTCCCAACACGATTTGTTGAAAAGACTGTCCTTTCCCTATTGAATGGTCTTGGCACCCTTATCAAAAATCATTTGATTACAAATGCAAGGATTTATTTCTGGGCCCTCTGTCATATTCCATTGGTATATATATGTCTGTCTTTACGCCAGTACCAAACTGTTTTGATTATTGCAGTTTTGTAATAAATTTTGAAATCAGGAAGTGTGAGACCTCCAACTTTGTTCTTTCTTTTCAAGATTGTTTTACTATTTGGGGTGTAGTGAGATTCCATCTGCATTTTAGGATGGATTTTTCTATTTCTGCAGAAACAGCATGGGGAATTTTATAGTGATTGCATTAAATCTGTAGATCACTTTGGGTAGTATTGACATTGTAATAATAAGTCCTCCAATCCATGAACATGGAATATCCTTCCATTTATTTGTGTATTCTTTTAATTTCTTTTAGCAGTATTTTGTAGTTTTCAGTGAAGAAGTCTTTCACCTCCTTGGTTAAGTTTACTCCTAAGTATTTTATTCTTTTTTGATTCTATTTTAAATGGAATTGTTTTCTTAATTTCCTTTTCAGATCGTTCATTGTTAGTGTATAGAAATGCAACAGATTTTTGTGTGTTGATTTTCTTTGCAGTCTTGCTGGATTTGTTTATTAGTTCTAACAGTTTTATTTTTGGACTCCAATTCAGGTTTTCTACTTATAAGATTATGTTTGCAAATAGAGATCATTTTACTTCTTCTTTTTCTATTTGGATGCCTTCTATTTCTTTTTCTTACCTGATTGCTCTGGCTAGGACTTCCAATACTGTGTTGAATAGAAGTGGGTAATGTGGGCATCCTTGTTCTGTTTCTGATCATAGAGGAGAAGCTTTCAGCCTATCACCGTTAAGCATGATGTTAGCTGTAGGCTTTTCATATATGGTCTTTATGATGTTGGGACAGCTTCCTTCCATTCCTACTTTGTTGAGTGTTTTCATCATGACTTTCAACACAGAGTGAGCTCTGAGTCAGGTCAAATAAAGGCAAATACTAAGAATGAAGCTTTTCAAGGGAGCTCCTTGACAGACCAAATAATAACAATCCTGTTTTATCCCACTTAGTGGCTTCAAGGCGACTTGGTTTTCATGGCTACTGTAGTTGCAAGGCTGTTCAAGAATCCTGTGGAATCGAGGAGAGGGATATGGGAATAGGCCAAGTTAAAACACCCAAAGTTTTCTGTTCTTAACAAGAGTCATCTGTTTTTCTTTAATAAACACTCCTTGGATTGTTGCAAGCCTCTGACTAATTCCCAGAGTTCTGAAAAAGTTGACATTACAGTTTTTGCCAATGTTCTCAATTGATTTTATGGAGGAGTTGAATTTCTGAGGTTTTTACTCCGCCATTCCAGAGGTGCTTCTCTCCTCAGGCAATGTCCTGTGGTTCAGTAAGATGTGGACACGGGGAGAGACCCCTTTGTGTAGAAAAGCCGTCAGGGACCCACCTTGTGGTTCGTGTGCCTGCTGCTCCACAGACCTCCCAGAGTGGAACGAGGCTTATGGAAGAACACTGGCTGCTTCGGCCGCATCTCCCTGAACACCCACCCCACCCTGCCACCTCCTACACGCCACGTGGATGTCCTAGGTACTTGCTGAGCCGCTGAGGAAGGTGTGACAGAGTTTCTGGGACAGTCCTCCCCCCACCAGCCATGGGACTGTCTGCAGGGTTTTAAGTTTATCCAGTCAGAGTCTTAGAGCAACCAGAACTCTAGGAAGACCCTGTCAACCCACCTGCATCACTGGAGCTCTGAAAGGTGCGGCAGAAATGTGCAGCTCCTGGGAGGCTCTCCCTCTTCCCCTGCTTTCCTGCAGTGGTCTGTGTGGGCGTTGTACACCCCACTGGCAGTGCCATATGTGTGTGGAGCTTATTTTAGCTGTCCTAATCAGGAAATGATTCAAACAACTGTTTTTTATTTTTTAAACTACTCTCTATTTCATCTGGGTTATTCTTGAATATTGGATTTATATTAAATAGTAGTTTGCCCTTATTAACTTTAATATTACAGATTTGTGCCTTTTGAACTCAGCATGCAGATTTATGCAAATTATATGAAGCTTTTAAGCTAGGAGTCCTAACATTTACATTTATAATCCCATTTATCCAGGACTTCCCTGGTGGTCCAGTGGCGAAGACTCCGCGCTCCCGATGCAGGGGCCCTGGGTTCCATCTCTGGTCAGGGAACTAGATCCCACATACCTCAACTAAGAGTTCGCATGCCACAACTAAAAGATCCTGCATGCCACAATGAAGATCCCGTGTGCTGCAACTAAGACCCGGCACAGCCAAAAAAAAATCCCATTTACGCCATGTCACTATATTACTAACTCACCAAAGAAAGAGATGAACTATTGGGATTGACATGCTTGATTATTTTAATTTTACTACTGTGTAAACCAGAAAACATACAGTAAATGACTTTCCAAAGGTATATGTATATATAGCTATTGACTTAGAGAACCAACCAATATCCAGGCCCAATACCCCATCCATTTTCTTGAGCTGCAGTTTGTATACCTGTACTCTAGTGTGTATACATGTATGCTGTATTTATAGTGATTTAAGAATTAGTGCTTTAAATAGCAGGGACAGAACACTAATTTGGGGGCAGTTTTAATTATGTTTTCATATATCTGGTTTCATTAAATCTTCTGACCCTGCCTTCTTTCCCTTTCCTTTTCTTCCTCTTCTTTCCTTCTCAATCTCTTCTGTATTTGTCAAAGTTCATGACATAAAAGATCAATGCCCTTTTGATCAGAGTTCACAGGGTTTGGTTAATGGGAAGAGATCCCTGGAGAAATAGTCTAGAAAAAAATTTGTTGCAAACAAACAAAAAAATACCAGCAAACTGTATGTATTAAACTGAGATTGGTTTTCTACAGGATGATTCGTCTTCATCAACATTAGTAATTTGTATTGAGCTTTGGTATGACATGACTTTTACTTATTGAAAGGCATAGATTTGATTGTACAGGATCAGATTGATCCCACATCAGTGCACATGACTTGTGTCAGGAAAGGCTCTATTCAAGAATAAGAAAAGTCCTGGGTGCCTTGAATAGGAGAGGAGTACTTAGACACACAGGTGGGGAAAGTCTCAATATAAGGGTGACAGGGGAACTCCTGTGAGGGATAGTTTAAAAGCGGTCCTTTGTTAAGTCTATGCCTGGAGGTGACAGCGGGTACATTTGGAGTTGCAGGCTGTCTGGCCTTCTGGGTGAGCTTTGACTCAGCTTCCGTAACCGGGCACACCTGACTGATGGGGACCCCGCTCAGGGCTCTCTGAACTCTGAACATTCAGCCTGTTCTCCCTGCCACATTCCCTCCACCTTTTTCCTTTTGTGGCCTTCTGTTTACAAAGCTGGAATTATCAGAGCAATTAGAGTTGACCTTTTTATTTATTTAATTAATGGAGAGGGGCCAAGCAGCCCCAGAGAAGGCAGAAGCCTTCTTAAAACACTCACACCCCCCAGTCTTGCTTTATTTTACTAGAACGGATGTGCTGGGATACAAAATACCCTAATACCTCAAAATAACCTCAACTATAAACAGTTAAAATAGTTAACATTTAAGGAACAATTACCATGCACCAGGAATGTTTTTAGTGCTTGATATGTACTAGCCATTGCAATTAGATGGAGGAGGAGGAGAAGGAAGAGCGGATATATCACCATTGTGTGTCATATAAAGAGATGAAGACAGTGGCATGATAAGGAAACCTTCCTGCTTGGATATTATTGTATGTGGTGCAATGTCTGGAACTATAGTAGCCATAACTTAGGAGCCATCTGTAGCCATGAGTGGATCATAAGATGCGTCTCCCAAACGGTGACGTTGTTCAGCAACAGCACCAACCCTGGAATCAGTTCGTCCATATTTATTGTTCTGCGTGATTAGTAAAACAGTGACAGTAAAACTATTCATTAAGCACCTTTCTTCAAATATTCTGTAACTTGCATCCAAAAATCATCCTACTGTATGTCTTGAATCATTGCCATCTCTTACCTTGTTTATTGCAATGGCCTCCTAATTTGTTGCTGCCTCAGGGTCCTTCTTGCTGTTTGTCTGCTTTGAGTGCTGTTCCAAGATTTTTCCATAGCTCGGTCCCTCACTTAATTCAGTTGTTTTCTCAAATGTCATCTCCTCAGAAAGTTTCTCCTTATCCAAAATAGGTCCCTTTCATTTGTCTAATTGCTGCTAAACCCCTTACCTTAACCTGCTTTGATTTTCTTTGTAGCACTTGTCACTACGTGTCCTTATGTTTGTCTCCAGTGTCTGCTCTATTAGAATGTAAGTCTCATTTGGGCATGGGCGTCACCTGCCAAACATTTAATAGGCATTCAGTACATCTGCTAAATGAACTAATAGTGTAAATACAATGAAGAATCAGTTTCTTTTTGGTGGTTGTATTCTTTTCTCTTCATGAAGGCTAAATCCTCTTGTATGCTTCCATAGCAATCAGTGACAAGGAAGTAGTATCAAGTGTCAAGTTAAGTAATAAGCCTTCTTATTATGATTGTTAGGTTTACTGTTGTCTTAAAAGCAAAAATTTTTATAAATCATTGATTCTACTCTTTGCTCTGAAGTTCCCTGCCATTGCTAAATATAATCTTGGGAATTTTTTTTATCCAGTGTATAAATTATATCAGATTAACTTAGATGAAGATCCTGTGGTATCTTGACGTCTCTCAGTTCTGTTTCTCTGTTTTGTTGGAATATTACTCTTTAGGTACATAAATAATATGTATCTTAAACCAAAGTTGTGCTATCAGTAAAATCCTAAAGCATTACCGTTAATGTCCAGAATAAGATGAAGAGATCTGCTTTTGCCACTACTCTTTATTTTAAGATAGTCGTAGACTCACAAGAAGTTGCAAAAATAATAAATAGAGTCCAGCTTCTCCCATGGTGACATCTTGTAAAACTGTAGTAAAATATCAAGACCAAGAAACTGACGTTCATGCAATACTGTTAACTAGGCTACAAACTTTATTCAGTTTTCACCAGTTTTAACATGCCCTCCTTGTTTTAAAATTTCTAGCCAATGTAATTAGACCTGAGAAGTAGTAATAACACTATTGGAAAAGAAAAGAGAAAAGAAAAAAACATATTGTTGTTTGGAAATGATATATTTTTCTTTTCAGAAAAATCCAAAGTAAATGGCCGAAAACTGTTAATTTGGAATCTGTTAGGTTGTGGTGATTAAGAACATATACTCTGCAGCCTGGCTGTGTGGGTTTGGATCTCAGCTCCACTGCAAACTAGCTGTCATTCTATTAGCAAATTACTTAACCTCTCTGTAAAGGTTCTCTTCATCTGTAGAATAGGAATATAATAGTAGCTACCTCACTGAATTGTTGTGAGGATTAAAGAAAATAATATACGTAAAGCATTTAGAACTATACTCAACATATAATAGGTTAAATTATATGAAATAGCTGTTTCTGTAGATCAGAATGGCTAGATATTGGCAACGTCATATAGTTTGACCTAAAAGTAACGTATAAATGTTTTCTCTTCAGTAAGGGCAACTAGTCAAAAATTAGATATTAAAAAAATCAGAGGATATCAACTTCTAACATCACAGTATGAAGAGCTCCACTGACCCTCTCCCCAGTGAAACTGATAAAATTTTTATTTTTTTTTTAAATGTAGTTTCTAGAAATGGTCATAAGGGCAAGGGACAAATGTAGAAACATCTATTCAAGAAAATATACAAAAACTCTGTAAGAAAGGTGAGAGTCTGTGGAATTTGAATCAAGATTGCTCCTTCCTCCTCCCTCCCAGCTTAACAAGGTAGAGACTCCATTCGAGACCCCTCAGCCTAGAACAGGGCTCCTTATGCCTCTACCTCCCTGGTGAAGGGCTTTCTTCCTGTGAGAGAGCATCGGCATTTCTCATCCTGCCTCAACTACCTGTTGCTGAGTCTCAGCTCCAGCAACTGCAGTAGAGAGGTGGAGGCTCCCTTCTTCCACCAGCCTCCACTTGTGGATGGGATGCTCTACCTTGGATTCAGCACGTGAAGAATACTGGGGTCCTAACCACCTTTGCTTCAACTCATGAGGCAGTGGTTCCAGGCCAAGAGAGGCAAGCGGAGAGGACCTCAGGCTTCTCCCCTGCCCCCCAGCACAGAGCTCAGCTCCTAGAGGAGCAGGTGGGGTGTGACACTGAGAGAAACTTGCCTTTGTCCCCACCCACAGCTCCAGAGCCCTGGCTCAAAGATTTTTGCCTGGGCGGGGGAGGGGGGAGTCTTCCTGAGGTTAGAACAAGTATCAAACACTGGCCTCAAAAACCATTCCTTCAAAGGAGGCAGGATTTGATTGCATTCACTTGTAGAACAACTTATGCCTCAGAGCATTATTGAAAACAATAGAGCAGTTAGTTGGCAGGTAGTAGAGTTTAACAGCTGGTCGTGTTCAGGGAAAGAAAGGAAGAGAGCCCT
The DNA here is from genome assembly GCF_028564815.1 of Eubalaena glacialis. Lineage (NCBI taxonomy): Eukaryota > Metazoa > Chordata > Mammalia > Artiodactyla > Balaenidae > Eubalaena > Eubalaena glacialis. The sequence goes on along the minus strand of NC_083728.1, from coordinate 92,136,932 downwards.
ACCAAAACCACTGTCACCCCAGGTGACTGTGAACATATCCAGAGAGCAACACTGGAGGCTTAGCATTCTGGAGGAGAAATACACTTTACTAAAATAATCCAGCCAGTCAATAAACAAATAAACAAGCAAATAACAGTAAGAAGCTCCATAGTTGGGGGAACCAATACCCAGAGTTGTTACAATATATGTCCAGTTTCCAGAAGAAAATTATGAGGCATGAAAAGAAACAGGAAAGTATGAGCCAAACACTGGAGGTGGGGGTGTGTGTGGGGGAAGCAGGCAACAGAAACTACTTCTGAGAGTGACCAGATGTCAGATTTATCAGGAAAAGTCTCAAAGTAGCTATTAGGAATATAGTCACAGAACTAATGGAAACCATGATTAAAGGAGTAAAGGAAAGTATGATGAAAATGTTGCATAGAGAATGTCAATAAACAGAAGTTATAAACAAGAACCAAATGGAAACTCTGAAGTTAAGGAGTATAATAATTTAAATTTGAAAACTTACTAGAGAAGTTCAACAGTAGATCTGAACTGGCAGGAGAAGGAATAAGCACACTTGAAACTCTGTTGGTCGGTTATGGGGTTATGCAAGCTGAAGAACAGAGAGAGTAAAGGAGGAAGAAAATGAAGAGAGCTGAGACATGTCGGACGCCATTAAACACACCAACATAGGCATAACGGGAATACCAGAGAGAAAGAGAGAGGGAGATAGGGGCAGAAAAAGTATTTGAGGAAACAGTGGCTGAAAACACCCCAAATTTATTGAGGAACAATAACCTATCCAGCCAGCATGCTCAGTGAACTCAAAGTAGGATAATTGCAAAGAAACCCATTATATCTTTATAAACAGATACATCATAGTAAAAATGCTGAAAGTCAAAGACAGGGAGAAAATCTTGAAAGCAGCCAGAAAGAAAAATGGCTCATTACTTGCCAGGGAACCCAAATAAGATGAGCAATTGACTTCTCAACAGAAACAGTAGAGGCCAGAAAGCAGTGGGATAACATGTTCACACTGCTCAGAGGAAAAAACGAAAAACAACCCTGCCAACCAAGAATCCTATATCCCACAAAACCATCTTTCAAAAATGAAGGTGAAGTAAAGACTTTCCCAGATAAAAATTGAGAGAATTTGTTACTAGCAGATCCTTATAAGAAACACTGAAGGAAATTCTTCCAGCCAAAAGTAAATGACTAGGTGAGTTGAATCCACATGAAAAAGCAAAGAACCCTGGTAAAGATCCATCAGAGAATTAAGGTCACAGGGCAAACCTCAATCCCAAAAGTTGGAGAGACAGGTGAATACAGAGAATCATAGCTGAGATCAGCTACCTAAAACAGAAGCCACTGACCCACTAATTCACAGGAACATTTAAATCGTAATTCTGATGAATTGCTGGAGGCTAAGTGTAGACTACCTGAGACTTAAAACTCCTGGATGCCCAGTCTTGGGAGGACTCCCACAGTTTTGTGAGTTTTATCTCCTGGAATCCCACAAGATTCGTACTGTAAAAATGGGGGGGAAATCCTTCTTGTCCTAGGCAGGGAAAAGGAAAGTAACCATTTTGAAAAATATACCCAGAGCATTCTTCATACAAAGACCAGCCCTCCATGGGAAACTAACTCACCAGAGCCTTATCTGACCTGAGAGCAGGGCAGCTGGCCAGCTTTAGCCCCATCTAGTCTTCCTGTCTCATCTAAGGGAAGGAAAATTGGCCAAAATGTGCTTCTGAAGGTCTCTTCATAATCAGATTTAACTGATTAAAGCTGTTTTTTAGGCCCTTTAAAAAACTGAGATTTAATCATAAGATTATAGAATGTTTTCCCTCCCAAACACCTTACCACCAGGTCAATAGGGCTCCAGTCTAATAATAGTGGGTGGCAACTGAGAGGGCTGCAGGACACAGACTCTATTTAAGGAGGAGTTCTTAGGGAAACCCAAAGAAAACGGGGGAGGAAGATAAACCAACAACAAGGGAACCGAGGTTTCTGGCACCTGCAGCTATGGCAAACATTAAACACAGCCCAGCTTCTAGCCAAACTAACATAAAACCTCACACTAAATGCCTACTTACCTCAGTTTCTATTACCCCATGCATCATGCCTGGTTCTCAAAAAAAAAAAAAAAAAAAAAATTTACAAGGCACGCCAACAGGCAAGAAAAATCAGAGTCAGAACCAGAATCAGGAATGACACAGATTTTGGAATTATCAGATAGGGAATTTAAAGTAACTATGACTGATATATTAAGGGCTCTACTGAAAAAAAGACAACCTGCAACAGCAGATGGACAATATAAGCAGAGAGATAGAAACTCCAAGAGAGAATCAAAGGGCATAGCAGGAAAAAAAAATTCTTAAAAAAAAAAAGTGTCTTTGATGGGCTCGTTAGTAGTCTGGACATGGACAAAGAATAAATCAGTGAGCTTGAAAATATGTCAATAGAAACTTTCCAGACTGAAACATCAGGAGAAAAAACAATGAAAAAGGTGGAGCAGAATATTCAAGAACTATGGGACAATTACAAAAGATGTAAATATGCATAATAAGTATATGAGAAGGAGAAGAAAGAAAAGAAGAAATATTTGAAGTAATAATGGCTGAGAATTCTCCAAAATTAACTACAAACACCACACTAATCTTCCAGGAAACTGTTAGAACACCAGTGAGGATAAATTATAGAAATCTGCTAGTAGGCAAATCATATTCGAACTGCAGAAAACCCAAAGACAGGGAGAAAATCTTGGAAAAAAGAAAGAGTAGGGAAAACACCATGCTTAGCAGGAAACTAGAATAAGAAATACATCAGATTTCTTGCTGAAAATCATGAAAGCAAGGAGAGAGTGGAGTGAAATATTTAAAGCATTAAATAAAAAACCCACCAACCTAGAATTTTGTATCCAGTAAAAATTACCCTTGACAACTGAAGGAGAAAAAGTGAAGGAGAAAGACTTTCTCAGCCAAAAACTGAAGAATTTGTTGCCAGTAGACCTGCCTGGCAAGAAGTGTTAAAGGAAACTCTTCAAAGAGAAGGAAAACGATACAGGTCAGAAACTCTGATCCACATAGGGAAAGGAAGAGCATTATAGAGGGGACAAAGTAACATGAGATATTTTACTTTTTGTACTCGTAATGTAAAAAATCAGTATCTTAGGATAGTTACTGTGTAATTCCAGTTTTACAAAGTTCAAAATATAGGCAATCTAAATTATGGTGTGTAGAGATGAACACATAGGTGGTAAATGTTCATTGTGGTGTGAAGACAGGTGATGACACCAAGGGGCACCAGGCAGGAAAGTTTCCAAGGCTCTGTATTTTGATCTGGGTGATACTTTATATGAGTATTTGTTTTTGTTCCATATATATGTGTGTTATTTCACAATTTAAAAATTCTTTTAGATAGCTTTCCTATATAGTTAGCAGTAACCATATAGAAAACATCATGAAAAGAAATTCTCAAAACAACCTAATATTTGGAACAAATATAACAAGAAGTGTAGAAGACCTTTATGAGACAAACTAAAACTTTACAAACAAATATAAATAATACCTTGACCATGTGATCAGTCATACCTTCTTCCTGAATGGGAAAACTTGACATTGTGAGAACATCATTTCTCTCTAAGTTGATTCACAGGTTGACTTAATGCAATTTCAGTCACATTCCTGGAAGCTACATGTGGAACATTGACAAAATAATACTCAAGTCCTAAAGATGATAAATAAACTAGAAATAGTAAGAAAAAAGTTGAAAGTAAAGTAATCACTAGTGTTCAGAGAGGATGATCTAGAGGGATGAGTGCCTTCACTGGAGGATTTCACCTGGACTGGGTGTGGGTGCTTGTGTGTGTGTGTCGGGGGGGGGACGGTGAATGGGACGCTTTCCCTGGGGAAGTGGTAGAGGCTAAACGAGTCCACAGTACGCGTCAGGGAGAAGAGGATGGGGGAGTGGCCTGTGCGAAGGCCAGCAGAACTGGTACCAGGGAGCAAGAGGCTGAAACAGAGACACAGGAGAGGAGCTTGTGGTGACGCTGGTAAGGTAGGAAGGGAAACAGCGTGCCAGACCTGTCAGGCAGTTTAAGGTTTGAACCAGGAAAGTGATACGAAAATAATGTTTCCAAAGAAGACAGTGATACAATATTAAATTATATAATTTATGATACAATATTAGTATGTCATAATTATATTGTATATCATGACTATATGATTATACTGTGTATCATTATTGCTTATGCAATCATTAATATTAATATAATTTTAATGACATAATGATACAATATTTAATGATATGAAATTATAAAAACGGGGGCACAAAACAGCATGTACAGTTTAATCTTAATTTTGAAAAAGAAAAACTGTATGTATATACATGCAGAAACTGAGAAATTACTCCAAATTGTTACTCCAGTGGTTTTCTGGGTGGTAGGATGAAGGGTGCTTTTCATATTCTCCTTTGTTTTCTAAATTCTCTAAAATGAATAGGTGTTACCATTTACTTAGGAAAAATATGTATTATTTCAGAAAAATAGATTCAGTTTTATCTTGGAACACTTAAATGAATAGTCTATATATATTAAAATGGGCTTATGACATGACATGGGAAATACCCATTAAATGGGATGGAGTCAGGGCTAGTGCTGGCTTTGTCCCTTTGAGATCTTCAGTGTACACTTTTCCTCTAAGGACCCTTAAGGTTCAGTGTTTTTTATTGAAATATATTATTCAAACATATGGATCTGGGGGAGAAACTGAAACCACTAGCCTTGGGCAATTGCTTCTGAAATTCTAATACATGTTCAGTTTCTTCATGCTTCATGTATTGAGCTGTAAAAATTCTGGTTTTGTTACCATAGAGTATCATAGGGTGAATTAAATCTCATCCCTGTTTTATTTGACTGGGAACAAAAACAAATCTTAAAAATTCAAAAGTACTTGGTGTAACCATATGATGACTTTATATAAACTTAGAATCTCAGCTACTATATGCCTTTATTTTCAATATTATCCACAGTATCGCAATTGTTTGGGTATATATGATTTGTCATATCTAGACTATTTTTTCTGTTCTATAGAAATTCATTAATAATAATAATATTCTGGTTTAAAATAAGTTTCAGTATAGCAGGGAACAAAAAAATCAAGCCACAGATAGATGGAAACATACCAGTAATGAGAATATTTTAGCAGATCATATTTTCACTATTTCTGAGAATCTAATCAGATGGTCTGATAGATGAATGCATTAAAGAAGGTTAAGGGGAACACCACCTCTTAAACTGAAATAGGAAAAGAAATAAAAGTCCTTTCCCCTTTCCATGCTTGCTCATAGCTAAACCCTGGTTCTGGCAGAGAAAAAGTACCTTGTATCCTTCTTTCCTCCTTGCTGGACCAGGAGCTGAGGATAAGGTTCCTCTTTGGCTTATGCATTGGGCGGAGTTCCAGTCTCCCATTTCCCTCCCATTTCCCTCCCATTTCCCTCCCGGTGGTGGTAACGTACCCTACAGCTCCCAAGGCTGGAGCTATCCTGGTGTGAAATAACAGCAATGCAGATTACTTTGGACCAAGTCAGTACTACAAAGGAGAAACAAAACTGAAAACAAAACCCCACCTCTCCCAATTGTACACCAGTGTACAATGGTTTGACTTTCATTCTTGTTGGCATCCAGGCATTTTTCACACTTTTTAGTACAAAGCTCACGCAGGCTTACAGACCATGGTAATGTGTGTTTAGGGACCAAGACGTGATTTATTTGCCTACCACAAAATTGACTAAGTTATTGAACAAAATTGGCAAAAATGTTTTACTCTCAAAATACATGGTGATTTTGACTGCTTCAATTAAAAATCGCTTAAGAGTATCAGTTTATCATTGCCAAGGGGGACCAGAGATTTAATAAGATCTTACAGCCATCTCTAAAAGAAGGTGCTTGATTCAAGTGATTAGATAGACAACAGTGAATGAGAAAGAGGTGTTAATTGCGTCGCAGAAGAGTGAAAAGTAAGGCGAACCACTTAACTTTGACATCTACTATCATGTCAAATCAACAAGTATAAAAATATTTAAATATATAATTTATATGTAATGCTGTCTATAAATAAATACTAGTGAAACAAAAGATACTCCATAGAGTAATGTCATGTGGGATAAAAGATTTCAGTTTTTACTGTCTATTCACACCTTTCTCTTCTGTACTTTTTTCTGCTTAAATTGTGGGAAGATGCCTGAATATGGTGATGACAGCAGAGCAGAGGAGATACATGTCAAGGCTGCCCTTCTTTGCATAATAATCTCACGTACCTGCATGTGCAGAGCCTTTCGCTTCTGAGAATTTGCTTTTTCCTTCCAGAGCAGGCCTGCCACCCACAGCAATACCTGAGGATCCACCTTGCAGCTGTGGTTCCAGAGGAAGGCTGGGGGCCCCTTGCTGTCTTGGTCCATAGCCCTGCCTCTGGCCCCTGTGCGGCTACCAGCCTGAGGGCTTGGCTTCTGATATTACGGGACATTTAGGCTCTCACTAACGTGGAACTTAAATTTCAGCAAGTGGTTTTCATGCACACTTCAGTCTTCTGAAGGTCTGATAGTTCTCAAGGTATCGAATAAGAGGGCTATAAAACTAGGATGATGCCCCTTTTTACTTCCTGTCCCATAAACCTTGAAGTCAGCGCCTGCATTCATAATTCATCACTGCTGCACATTCACTCAGCCCAAGACGCTGCATGTAGCAAACAAAGCGTGAGAGGGCCAGAGATGCCGCTGCAAGAAGGGGGCCATGGGGGCGGGGGTTGTGGTCAAGTGCCTGAAAGCCCGGGTGCTGTTCAGTCATTAATTGTCCAGGTGGACTATTTCCAGAGGTCCTTTTTCTCCCAAGAAGTGTTCAACATTTCCTTGCTGGCAGCGCTGAGCTCTGATCAGACGCAGCTGACAGGCGCTGGGAAGGGGCCGAGGCAGGACACTGACTGTGGCCCCTAAAGCGGCCTTACCCAGCGCTGGGCTTGGGCTCCGGACAGCTCTCCTCCTAAGTTTCCTCTGAGGACCGCTGTCTTCTGAAAGCCCTGGGAAAATTGTTTTCTGCTTCCATTTCCTTTCCTGGTTCAGCTGCTGAATCTGTGTGGTTATGTCTAATTTTTAAAAACATCACTAATGATGGTCTAGAGACTAAAGGTAGTATTTCATGTGAGGCATATTTCCAATGAGCAGAGAATGAAATGAGCTCTCTACCAGTAGAAAAAGTATTTCTTTTGCCTTCTATGATTTACATTTCAAAACAACCTTTTGGGAGAAAGTTAACTAATAAACACTTTCTAAGTCTCTGCCTACATGATTGAACATATATCACAATTTTTGTTTTCATCTTGCCCAATCTGATGGTTGAGGCTGAAATGGACTCAATATTAACTCGTCTTCCATATGCTCTTATTCACTGTTATTAAGGACTGCAATCTATGTGATGAATTTATTAGATCAATTATTTTCATCTTAATGCATGTTTAGGACTTCAAAGACCCTTTTCTTTTGATTTCATTCATTTAAATAGTTTCCTGAACATCACAGTTTCCGTGCCTTCACTTTGATATATAATTACTATTCTGCAAGAGCTCCCAATACTTTTAATGTCATTTGACCTTAGGATTTTAATAGAATTAAATGCAAACAAGATGAGAAAACAAGGGTCATGGAGAAACTTTGTTACTGAGCATTCAAAGAAGTTTTAAATTCTTGGTCAAAGTGTGATTCTGTGTTTAAGAAATCAAAAACATGCTGGGAGATGCCTTCAGAAACATCTACAGAAATTGTTTTGATTTTAGAATTCTAGCATGCATTTATATCATCTGGGACTATAGTCATCCCTCAGTATCCACAGTGGATGGGTTCCAGAACCCCCTCCCTAACCTACCCCTGACTGCACAGATACCAAAATCCAAGGATGCTCAAGCCCCTTGTATAACATGGCGTAGTATATGCACATAACTTACACGAATCCTCGCTTATGCTTTAAATCATCTCTAGATCACTTATAATACCTCATACAATGTAAATGCTATGTAAATAGTTGCCAGTGTGTGGCAAATTCAAGTTTTGCTTTTTAGAGCTTTATGAAATGTTTTTCTTCTGAGTATTTTTGGTCCAAAGTGGGTTGAATCTGTGGGTGCAGAATCAGCCGATGTGGAGGGCTGACTGTATGGTATACTCTTTTCCTCTCATCCCCAATTCTTAAAATTCTGTGAATCCATTTCTTTCTTTGCATCTTTATTATTATGAATCATGAGACCCATCTTCCAAGGTCAGAACCTTATTGGGAAACAATGTACGAAAAATTCAGATTTGTAACTTGTAAATACGTAGTGAGTCAGTTATCTTTGTTGGAAGTCCCAACAATTTTTTTCTATCTAGTTTTTGTTATTATCTCAGCTTTAAATTCTGGCTTTCCCTAATTGCTCTCTCCCCCAGTCTAGAAGGGTAGACAACATTGATGCTACTAGTTCTGTAACCAAATAAAAGGAGAGGCACTGAACTCCCAAGGAGTCTTTGAATTCTGTTGCTTTCAGATCAATAAGATGTCAGGGGTGATGATCAAAAATGGAAAGAATTAGAGGGTGTGGGGCAGTATTTCCAGATATGGTCATTTATAAACTAGTTATGATATCAAGCTTATGAATTACTGTATCTAGAAATATTAGAATTTCAATATTAATTTCATAGTAATTTCTTTACTATTTTTATAATCTGAATTTATGAAAATGAAAAAATCCAAACTCTCTGTCATCTTGTGAACTTGGTTTCTGAATTCTCCTTAGAAACTTCGACTGTTCAAATCATATTTCATTATAGTAAATCATCATCATCAATAAAAAGGAAAAAAAATCACCATCAGTATTAGAGAAACAAGGAATGCAGAGTCAGAGTTGGTGCCACTTAAAGTATCTTTATTGCAAGAGAGAAAGCAGGAATGAACCTGGCCAGGTTGCAGTGACCCAAGGCAGGAATGTTCTTGCAGGTTATTGCAGTTGGCTCTGGAAAACTGGGGCATTAAGCGTGAGAGGCCATGCTGTAGACCTGTTTATCACAGGGAAGGTCTGAGAAGCCTGACTGCACGCAGTTTTCTCGTTAATGAAATGCATGAGGTGACACTCATAAGTTGGTGAAGTGGCATTTGGGGACTGAACAAGGCTGTGATCTGCAAATAAAACATTTAAAAAGGCATGTTTTGAAGTAGCTAGAACTGGGCCCTTTGGTATTATTGTCCTTTTTTTTTTCTTTTTACTATACTTAATAAAATATGTTGATGAGAATTCAGTATCACCTATAAAATAAAATGTTGAAGGAAAGTAAAATGCAAAAAAAATTAATGATTTGATGAGGAAAATCTTTCTAAAAGAGACTTGATATTTCTAGGCATTGCTCTTGGCTTTCCATTCAAGACTTCTGTCCAAACCATAAACATAAATGACTAGGCCATATGGAAATGGTTGTAAAAGTTGTTTTAAATTAGCCGGTCACTCCAAGAGTCTTGGACGTTATGCTGGCTAATAAAGTTGGCCCTTGGAGAGTTTTTATTCAACCAACCTGGAGTTCTTTCTCTGAGAAATTCATATTACTTTTTAATACAATTGTCTTGGTTCATACCCCAAGGATTTATTTAAGTTTTAATTGAATATTGCATCTTTAAGAAGGTTTCTTAATTTATTAATTCCTTCATCAAATTTTGCTTGGTGTTGTTCTGTTAGAATAATTTAATTTTACACCATCTAATTTAGCCTATATAACATTTCTCCTGAAATTCAAATAGCTTGGCAAGCTGTTACAGGTAGTAAGAAAGAAAACACTTTTATAGGAAGCATTAAAATGTTAAATTGTGGAGTGCAATCATTTTATCAGTCCTTGGAAGCATTCCATTACTAATTCTACTGTATCCTTAAAAGAAAAGTTATCTTTTACTAAAAAAGCCAGTCTTTTCTTAGTTTCCCCTCTTCCCCTGCATTCCCTAACGCCCCTCCTTCCTTCCTGTCTCCCCTTATCCCAGGAAGTTCTTCCAGGATTGCTGACTGGAGTAACAGCAGGACCTGGTTTCTGAATAACCAAGAAAAAAGAAAAGAAAAAAAAAAAATCCCTTGTCAGTGGTAACAATACGCAGTGAATAATTCAGACACGATGAAAGAAAGTCTCATTTGACAAGATTGTACCTGTTTCACTGAACAGCTAGTGTGCAGTAATGATGGCATTAGCTAGGGGAATGCAAGGAGTTCAGAAGTGGTTTGGTGATTCTGAAAGAGCCTTGCAGCACAGGGAGCCTTCAGCAGCTTCCCTTCTCCTGTCCATTTGTTCTGCACAGAACTTCTTACCTTACTGATTACATAGCACTTGGGCAATGTTTTATCTAATGTCTGATAAGGCTTTGTTTTATAAAGTAGGTTTGCTTCTGTGGAAGTAAACGAAAAGCAAAGGAGAGCAAACAGAAGCTATGGATTCCGAGCTCGCTCTAGCGAGGGAGCCTTGCTTTTGGCAGAGACTCAAAGGCAGGCCAAGGAGTGGGAGAACTTCACAGGGAAAGAAGAGAGGGCTTCGGGTGGGCCCTGATTGGAGGCCATTGCCCGGGCAAGCCGAGGCGGTTCACGAGTCTGGTCCTGCGCTGGGAAGGGTGTGGGAGCCGTCAGTGACCAAGTCTCGGCCTCTCCAGGCCGATGGTGCAGGGGATGTGCGTGGCTTGTCTCCCCAGGCTTCTCACGTGGGTGGGAGCTGTGTTGTCGTCCATGGTCTCTCTGTGTAGTCAGTCTCTCATTTTGTACTGAGGGATTTATCTAGCCATGTGTGAACTGAATATAGTTAAGTGGGAAATTTTAAATTAAGAAGGCTAGGGCTTCCCTGGTGGCGCAGTGGTTGAGAATCTGCCTGCCAATGCAGGGGACACGGGTTCGAGCCCTGGTCTGGGAAGATCCCACATGCCGCGGAGCAACTAGGCCCGTGAGCCACAATTGCTGAGCCTGCGCGTCTGGAGCCTGTGCTCCGCAGCCAGAGAGGCCGTGATGGTGAGAGGCCCGCGGACCGCGATGAAGAGTGGCCCCCACTTGCCGCAACTAGAGAAAGCCCTCGCACAGAAACGAAGACCCAACACAGCCATAAATAAATAAATAAATAAATAAAATTAAAAAAAAAAAAAAAGGCTATTGGGATATTTTTAAAATTTACTTTTTAATTTGTATATAGTAAAATTCACTCTTTTGGAAGGACATAGAATCTGATCACCAACACCACAATCAAGATGCAGAACGTCACCTCCCAACGTCCTTGTGCTTTTGCTTTGCGGCCAGCCCCTTCCCTCACCCCTGACCCCAAGCAACCACTCATCTATCTTCTGACCCTATGGTTTTGCCTTTTCCAAAATGTCATATGAATGGATATACACAGTATGGAGCTTTTTGATCTGGCTTTTTTCACATATTGTAAAGTGTATGACACATTCATATTGTTTTACGTGTATCAGTTGTTTATTCTCTTTAAAAAAAAAAATCTAAACTTTAGGCTTTATCTGCATTCCACCAGCTTTTCCTGATATCCTTTTCCTGCTCCAGGATCCCATCCAGGGTCCCACATTGCATTTAGACGTCATGTCTTCTCAGTCTCCTCCAATCTGTGATAACTTCTTGGTCTTTCCTTATTTTCTTGACCTTGGCACTTTTGAAGAGTACTGGTCCAATGTTTCGTGGAATGTCCCTCCACGTATGTTTGTCTGTTTCCTTGTGATTAGCCTGGGGCTGTGGATTTGGAGGAAAACCACAAGAGATGAAGTGCCCCTTCCGTGACATCATACCTGGGGCTACATGATATCAACATGCCTTATTCCTGATGATGGGGACCTTGATCACTTGGTGCAGGTGGTGCTTGACAAGTTTCTCCAAGGTACAGTTCCTAGTTTTTTTTTCCTTCACTCTACTCCTGAAAGATTTTTTCACATACTAACCAAATATGTGATGTTTATCCACACCAGTTCTCCAATTCTCTGACACCAAAAGGGTGTCCAGCAATTCAGTTCAGGGAGCCGAGCTTCCATGTCCTCTCTGGGTGCACCACCTCCCAGCACTTGCACGTGTTCACCAACCTGGAAGATCTACAAAACCCTCAGTTTAGGGTTTTATGGATGTTTCATAACACAAGCACGATTGAGTAAATCCTTGGTCATCAGTGATTAACTCAATCCCCAAACCCCTTCCCTCCCCAGAGACTGGGGAAATGGAACTGAACGTTGCAAGTTTCTGATCAAGGCTTGGTCTTTTTGCAACCAGCCCCATCTCTAAAGCTATGTAGGAGCCCACCAACAATCCCATCTTTAGAACAAAAGGCACTCCTACCATCCTTATCACTTAGGAAATCCCAGGTGTTCAGAACTCTTTTGCCAGGAACCCAGACAGAGACCAAATGTGTATTTGCTATTGGATTCCGGTTCCTTAGAAGTAAGTCAGTCACTCTGTCCAGCCCACACTCTGGAGGGGAATTAAACTCCACTTCCTGAGGGAAGAGTATCAAATAATGTGTGGGCATGTGTTAAAACCACCACAGTAATCCGTTGATATTCTGGGGGAGATACTTTGAAGCTACACAAATACCTGTTTCTCCTTAAATTTTATCATCAGGGGATCTTGCTGTAGCAGTTATTGTGCTGAAGTTCTGTTTCCCTCATTCCTTCTACATTTATTATTTGGAATTCTTCTGTAACGAAGATTTGTCCCTTCGCCCCATGTTTTTTTTTTTTTTTTTTTCTGGTTATACACCATCTTTTTCTTTTTTTAACATCTTTATTGGAGTATAATTGCTTTACAATGGTGTGTTAGTTTCTGCTGTACAACAAAGTGAATCAGCTGTACGTATACATACATCCCCATATCCCTCTTGAGCCTCCCTCCCACCCTCCCTATCCCACCTCTCTAGATCGTCACAAAGCATCGAGCTGATCTCCCTGTGCTATGCAGCTGCTTCCCAATAGCCATCCATTTTACATTTGGTAGTGTATATATGTCAGTGCTATTATCCAGTCATTTATTATATCATTATGGACATGGGTATTTATGTCATTTCTTGGGTTATAATCTATTTTTAATTTGTAGCTTAGATTGTTCCAACTTTGGCCTTGGGAGCTTTTTCAGGTTGGCTTCTGTGTATCGCTTTAATTTTTTTGCTTAGCACTTCCTTCCTCCCTGGCACCATGAGATGCTCCAGGCTCATTTTGTATATTACCTGCACTGGCCCCAGAATCGGCCATTTCTTAAAAGATCACTGGTTTCTTTTATTGGAAATGGGATTAGAAAGATCTGAGTACTGGGTATGCTTGTTGCTGCTAGATTGTCACACTTCTAGGCCTCTCAGTGGACAGAGCTAGGAAATCAACACAAATATTCTAACCCATATATACACCCAAGTCTATATTCCTATATCTGTCTGTCTGTATACATTCTAAAATAAGCATGGGGCTTCCCTGGTGGCACAGTGGTTAAGAATCCGCCTGCTAATGCAGGGGACACGGGTTCGAGCCCTGGTCCGGGAAGATCCCACATGCTGTGGAGCAACTAGAGTGCCTGCGCTCTAGAGCCCGTGTGCCACAACTACTGAGCCCACGCACCTAGAGCCCGTGCTCCGCAACAAGAGAAGCCACTGCAATGAGAAGCCCGTGCACCGCAACGAAGAGTAGCCCCCACTCGCCGCAACTAGAGAAAGCCCGCCTGCAGCAAAGAAAACCTAATGCAGCCAAAAATTAATTAATTAATTAATTATTTTAAAAAAACAGTAATTCTAAAAAATAATAATAATAAAATAAGCATGAGTTCACACAGGCATCTCTGACTGTAATCCGGGACCGTGGGTTCATTCCATTTTCTTCCGTTCCTTATTTGTAATCTCTCTCTTTCTCTAACAGTGAGAAACCTAACTTCCGTTACCTACAGTTTACTTACTTACTTAACCCCAGTGTACACGTACGCTAGTTTCAGAATTAACTCATGTCCCTGTGAGAAACAAATTCACCAACTGAGCACTGTTTATGTACGGCTCCCTTACCTTTAGCCTTGAAATAACAGTCAAAACACTGTTTTCCAAGGCTAGTCAGGGTGCCTTCTTTTTCCTCACTCCCTTCAGTGAGGTTACGTCACACATTTGTACTTCATTCCTCAGTCATTCATTTATCACAATCTGAACCCCATTCTGGGATCTTCCAGTATCCTGGCTGATTTTTTTTTTTTTTTTTTTGGCTGCGTTGGGTCTTTGTTGCTGCGTGCGGGCTTTCTCTAGTCGCAGCGAGCGAGGGCTACTCTTTGTTGCAGTGCGCGGGCTTCTCATTGCAGTGGCTTCTCTTTGTTGCAGGCTCTAGGCGCGTGGGCTTCAGTAGTTGTGGCACGTGGGCTCAGTAGTTGTGGCTCGCGGGCTCTAGAGCGCAGGCTCAGTAGTTGTGGTGCACGGGCTTAGTTGCTCCGCGGCATGTGGGATCTTCCCAGACCAGGGCTCGAACCCGTGTCCCCTGCATTGGCAGGCAGATTCTCAACCACTTCCCCACCAGGGAAGCCCCCTGATTTTTGCTTGTTTCTTTTTAGTTTGCAAACGGTGAACCTTTCTGTGGGAGCCACAGAAGCACAGAGCGGTGTATCCACCACCGTAGTACCTGCAGCACAGGTCCCTGTGTGATCCCTTTGTTCTCAGACCTTCCCTCCAACCCCTGGCAACCACTGAGCTGTTTCTGACCCCACAGTTTTGCCATTTTCAGTCTGTCATGTAAATGGGATCTTTAGATCTTACCTAGCAAAATGCATTTAAAATTTATTCATGCTGTTATGTGAATCAACAGTTCATTCCTTTTAATGCTGAGGCGTCTTCCATTGTCTGAATGTATCACAATTTGTTTATCCATTCATCTGTTGAAGGACATTTTGGTTGTTGGGGTGATTATGAATAAAGCTGATACATACATTGCCTACCTAATCTTTTGTAAATGTACATTTTCAATTCCCTTGGGTAGATACCTAGGAGTGGGTCAGATAGTACATGTTTAATTTTTATGTAAGTGTTTGCAAAATGTTTGTTTACCTAGAACATAGAGTGAACAGCACCTTTCCTTTGTGAGCATTTTGATTGCCCAATTACATATGGCTTTTTAAAGCTGACTGATTTTTTTCCCCCTTAATTTCTTTGAAAAAATTCAGTATCTATTCTATTGATCAAGAACATTTTTCTTTCAGTCCATACTTAGTGATCTATTTAATTATGTGGTGACACCTCTTCTAAACAAACAAATTCACGTGTCATTTCATCTTTTCTTGCTTAAAAAAAATAGGCCTAATATTTGTACAGGGATGATGGGGAAGAACAAAAAAAAGAAATAGAGAGAAAGGAGGCGGCAAAGGCAGAAGGACATCTAGGATGCTGGGGAGAATGGAGAGGACACAGGAAAGCCTCGGGAGTGTTGGTGACACCAGCCTGATTAGGGTAAAACCACACAAGTACTGCAGTGGCCAAGTGACACTTGGAAGTGGAAACAATAAAGTCATGAAGTTACACACCACTGGAACACCAAGGTTGGATAACCTGAAAAATGATTTAAAAATCACAAGAATAATATTTAAGAACAAGTGTGAAGTTTTTGTATTTGCTTCGATTTTTAAATAGCAGAGGGTGGAGCTTTTCACTTCTGGCTCAGTGGTTTCAATCCAGCCCCAGGCAGGAATAAGCAAATATTGTTTCCATATGACAAGTCTTTAGCTACTATTTGAAATGCTTTCTTTGTAGTGAAACTATAGTCACAAAACATCAGCAGAGGACTGTGTATCTGAATATATCTCTGGGGGGTTGTGTTATTTTTAACCACAACTTGGCCATGAATTGTTTAAAGAAATTGAAAATATTTTTGCATTGACTAGTTTAGGAATGAACACATAATAGTCTGCTAATTCTGTTTTGGGGAATATGTTTCTGCTGTTAAAATATAAAATGTTCCTCAAACAATCCTTTAATCACCTTAGATCTGTGGCTTCTAGTGGATGTGGGACTGCCTCCTACGGGATGTTTGCGGGGCATTTCTGGTCCCAAGGACGGCAGCCAGTCTAGACTGCCTGCGGTGCTCGGGGTGACCCAGCATGAGGAAGAACGGCTCTGTGCCCGCACGTGTCTTTCCCACGCCTCCCTGGATGTTTACATGGGTTAAAAAAAAAAAAAAATGAACATTATGATCTGAACCTAGTACTCCATTTTTAAAATAAACACATAGTATTTTTGCAGGGTTTTAACGTACACTGAAATTTTCCACAAATGCGATTACTGAATAAATTGAGGGAAAATAGTACTTTGTTTTGTTGGGAACTTTACCAAGAGCTGTTCACCATTTCGGCAATGCCCTTGTGGCATCTGAGCTGCTGGTAGGCACGCCTGTATCAGTCTTCATTTGTAGCCATAGCATGCAAATATATAACAGAGGGAATTGGGGATTCATTGCAAGAGACTTAGAACCAAATGTTTTTTAATTAGTAGAGGAACATTAAATGTGAAGCTATCACACTTTAATAATACAAGTTTTTTTAAATGTCATTTATTGTCATCCTCTCTATATTCTTTATTTTTGTAATATGAACCTATGAAATATAATATAAAATTACATATTTAATTATTGATTTGGAGGGTTGCCTGCTGCTTTTTAGTCTTATTCTGATACTACCCCCAGTGTTCTACAACCTGTGTTACAGCCTCTTGGTTCTTTCCCTCTTAAGTTTCAGAGCCCGGGCCTATCACTTGGCATGTGATGGCGATTTGAGATACAAGGTGTATTTCTGGGATCCTTTGTCAGTACCCTATCCCATGTCAAGGTAGCACATTATTTTGATACAACATTTAAAAATAAGCCTCATTATTCCTAAGAATGTCATATATTTCTTTTTCTTCACTTTAATCATGTATAATTTGTCTTGAAACTTTATTTCAATAAATATTATTTCCTCTTTCTCTTATCATTTACCAATAAGCCATCTGTTACTATTTAGCCTAAATTGTGTAATAGTTTAAATTTTTTATTGAGGTATAACTTATATATAGTAAAGTACACAGATCTTAAGTATACAACTCCATGAATTTTTCCGACATTTTATTATGAACATTTTCAAACGTAGATAAAATAAAAAGTGAACACCCTTATACCCACCGCTAGTTTCTGCAGTTAATGTCTTGCTGTATTTGCTTCATCATGTGTCTCTCCATTGACCCACCCCTCTCTTTTCCCATTAGTCCATCTTATTGCTTGATGCTTTACAGAGTAAGTTGCAGATGTCAGAACACTTACCCCTAAACACTCACCATGTATATCATTAACTAGACTTCAATATTCCTTTACTTTCTTTATGTAAAACTTGCATACAATCAACTACATAAATTGTAAGTGTACCATGTGATTCCTTTTTACAAATGCATACATCTGTGTGCAAGCCCGGACACGACGGAAAATCACCATCACCCTGAACAGTTCCCTGGTGACCCTCCCCAGTCAAACCTGACCTCCACCCCTAGAGGAAACCACTCTTCTGGATTTTTTTTGACATAGATTAGTTTAGCCCTGGTCTAGGATTCATGGGTGACCTTGGAAACCTTCAAGGGGGACCATGAGGCCAAAACTGTTTTTGTAAAACTACATAGATCTTATTTGCCCTTTTCCATTTCATTCTCGTAAGAGTCTGCTGGGATTTTTCCAGTTCTCCATGAACTTTTTGCACTGTAGTGTTACTGCTGCCCGGTTTCATATTTCAGTGAGGATGATGAGCTAGGAAGGAAAGAATAAATACTTTAAAACATGTTTTAAGGCAGTGTTATTCTCAATCCTACTGGACAAAATCACCCTCCCCTTTTTTTTTTTTTAAACATCTTTATTGGAGTATAATTGCTTTACAATGGTGTGTTAGTTTCTGCTTTATAACAAAGTGAATCAGCTATACCTATACATATATCCCCATATTCCTTCTCTCTTGCGTCTCCCTCCGACCCTCCCTATCCCACCCCTCTAGGTGGTCACAAAGCACCAAGCTGATCTCCCTGTGCTGTGTGGCTGCTTCCCACTAGCTAGCTATTTTACATTTGGTAGTGTATATAAGTCCATGCCACTCTCTCGCTTCGTCCCAGCTTACCCTTCCCCCTCCCCGTATCCTCAAGTCCATTCTCTAGTAGGTCTGTGTCTTTATTCCCATCTTGCCTCTAGGTTCTTCATGACCTTTTTTTTTTTTTTTAGATTCCATATATATGTGTTAGCATACTGTATTTGTTTTTCTCTTTCTGACTTACTTCACTCTGTATGACAGACTCTAGGTCCATCCACCTCACTACAAATAACTCAATTTCATTTCTTTTTATGGCTGAGTAATATTCCATTGTATATATGTGCCACATCTTCTTTATCCATTCATCTGTTGATGGCCACTTAGGTTGCTTCCATGTCCTGGCTATTGTAAATAGAGCTGTAGGGAACATTGTGGTACATGACTCTTTTTGAATTATGGTTTTTCTCAGGGTATATGTCCAGTAGTGGGATTGCTGGGTCGTATGGTAGTTCTATTTTTACTTTTTTAAGGAACCTCCATACTGTTCTCCATAGTGGCTGTATCAGTTTACATTCCACCCTCCCCTTTTATTACAACAAATATTTAATCATGCCCCCTTACTCTTCTGCAATGAAATTCATAGATTAAAAAACCAGCCTACACATATAATTTCAGAAAATCGTAATGCCCTAGTGCTGCTCTAAAGGAGAAATAAAAGAAAGTAATTCATAATGAATATGTATTTTAATATGAAAATTGAATGCAGAAGTGGCTGTTAGAATCCAGCTGTCTTCTATTAAGTCAGACATTAAAGAGATTTTCAAAGATATGAAAACAGTGCCATTCTTTTAACTTTTTTTTTTCATTTTTGGAAAATATAATTATTTTTCATAAAATATTATGTTATATATGTTAATATGTAAGGCTTGCTATTACCATTTTTAATGAATTAATGAAGTGTCTCGGTTTAAAATTTAATATGAGAAATAGAAATTGATATAATCAACATAAATCAAAGCTTTTGGGGGTTTTCAATAATAATAATTTTAAGATTGTATGAGGTTACTGAGACTAAAATCCTTGAGAACCACAGGTTTAGCCTGTACTAGAACTTCATATAAGTGGAATCATACAGAAGGTGTATTTTTTTGTCTAAGGTTTATTTTACTCAAAATAATGGTTTTGAGATTCATCCATGTTGTTTGGTTTACTGGTAGTTTGTTCCTTTTTATTGATAAATAGTAGTCCATCATATGAATATACCACAGTCAGTGAGTTTTTTAATATATATGCGCCCATCCGGATGGGGATATAAAATATTTCCATCATTACTGCCCCCCTAAAGGTAACTGTGATTCTGACATCTACAAATCTTATGTAAACAGTCCGTTGAGAGTACCCACTTTTATGCCCGGCTGCTTTCACACGTTATGCCTGTGAGAGTCTACTGTGTCATGTGTGATATCAATTTGTTCTTTTTCTTCACTTCTAACACCAGTTCTTGTTCTGGTGTCCACTTACACCTCTACTCTTCCATTTTCCTGTATCGTCTGTAGAATGGCTTTTAATCCTGTATTTCCACATCCAGACGTGTTGATTAATGAGAAGGTACAAGCATCTAACAACTTCATTACGCCTCCAGCGTAGTCAGGCTTAAGCATCTACGTATTGAAATGCATGTCTTTATAAACTGTTTTCTTTATTTCTCCTCTATATCGTTGATTTTTTGAAATTGTATGTAAAGTGTGGTTATTTTATCTATGAATTTCACTTCAGAAGAGTGAAGTGGGCATTATTAAATATTTGTTGTTTAAAACGGGCTTAGATCCCAAGGGGTTGAGAATACTTCTTGGCTCATGTTTTAAAGTCTTTATTTTCTTCTTAGCTCATCATTCTTGCTGAAATATAGAACCTAGTAGCAATAATGTTACAATGCAAAGAATTAATCATTTGTTTCGTAAGAACATGTTTTTATTAAGTGTATCATTTACTAAAAAATGGCATTTTTCCAAGAGATGACATTTCTGGCCAGTTGGCCAAGATTTGCAGTGATGGATAGAAACATTGTGTTTAAGGATTGGCATCCTGAATTCTATGCAAGATTCTAATATTGATTTATAGAGGGCATTATTCCTGTTGCATATAATTATATTTATCTCCTTGGTATCTGATTTGCATTGGTTAATGTAAAATAAGCAAACTAGCTATTCATTTTTTTCTCAGTCTGAACATTTTCTAAATTCATGCCTCAGGAAGATCTTTTATTCCAAGAAAATAACCTAGCCACCATGAATTGCAACGTGTATTATCTTATTTTTCACCTTGGGAAGTAAGTAGAATGGTAGCTACAGGTGAAGTCTCTGCTGAAGTCAGACTACCTTGATTTTAATCCTGGCTCTACCAGACAAGTCATTTCTCTGTCTGCCTCAGTTTTCTTATCCATTAAATGGGATAAATTATACCTACTTCGTAGCAATTGTACCTACTTAATAGGGTTATTGTAATTATTAAATGGAATAATAGAATGTGAAACATTTAGAATACTGCCTGACTTTTAGTAGTGATCAATAAAAAATAACTTCTGGTTATTATTGGTTTTTATTATGAATACTAGTAAATGGTGAAATTAGGAATTGTGTTCCTCTGATGAATATTTTGGAATTAGTTTTCTCAGTAGACAACAAATATAGATTAACCTGTTATGTGTAGACACTTGGGAATTAAAGATATGAATGAGGGATGATTACTCCTCAGAGCAAGCTCATGTCACTGCCTTCACAATAACATACCCAAAGGTGGTTGTATCTAACGCCGCAGAAGACCAGTAGCCATATGAGGGGGCGCCTTGGGTTCCAGTTGCTGTTTGGATTTGGATTCCAGGATCCTATTACTAATCTAAGTAGGAAAACCCAGAGCAGTGCAGGGATAGAAAGGAAGTAGAAACAGTGTGTATCCTTTTTAGGAAAGTCTGGATAGGATGGAATAGCAGGGGCATCAGAGAGGTCCTTTCTTAAGGATGGAGAGGAGGGGCCTGGGCTGCGCAGGCTGGCGGGGTGGCTTGGGGAGACGATGTGGAGAGGAGGGGCCTGGGCTGCGCAGGCTGGCGGGGTGGCTTGGGGAGACGATGTGGAGAGGAGGTTGGGGGGCTTGCTGGTGGCCTCAGGGGACCAGTCGTAGCTGCAGATGGACACCTGGGGTTTCCGAGCCTGGCTTCGAGGAGCTGACCTGGGGTCTGGGTGGAGAAGGTTTAAGATTATTGCTGAGAATGAGAAGAGCCCAGAAAGATGTTTGAAAGAAAGTGCCGGGTGGTGCTGAGGCCCCTGGGATGGGAGACTGACGAGGGTGAGAATTAAGGCTTCTTCTCTTTTTTATTTTTCATTATTTTATTGCAATTACTTGTTTTAACACAAAATGAAATCCATACTTGCTAGCAGGTACTTAGTGCTTACTGTATGCAGGCTCAGTTCTGGTCTAAATATTTTACATGTACCAACTCATTTCAACGCCTGGCCACCCAGAGAGGCAGGTAACATGCTTCTTGTCACGTTACTGAGATGTGAGGTGACAGACCCAAGGAAACATGGTCAGGAGGAGGGGCTGGGATCTGACGCGGGCAGATTGAGTCTTGACTCTCTGTTCTTAATTATGATGTGTTGCCTCATAAAACGAAACAAAACAAGAAAACAAACTTTAGAATTATCTAGAAGACAACAAAAAATAGAGCAAGACAAAGTTATAGTTTTCCTCCTTTCAGGTCATTGATTGTCATGAATGACTTCTTATCAAAAAAAGGAGAGGTGATTTTATTGAACACTTATTTTGAGCCAGTTACTATTTTAAGTCGTTTGTGTTGCTTGCCCCCTTTTAATCCTCACAACCCTAAAAGGTGGGTATTCTGTGCCTAACTTGCCTGAGGTCACACAGCAAGGAAGAGCGGAAGGCCTGGCGCCATCTCAAGCTCTGGATGGCCATTCTGACCGTCACTGATGCCCCATTTATTCTTCGGGTTGTCAGTTTAACAACCAGCTTTTTAACTGCATTTACTGTTCTCTTTAAAACAGCTGTGAATGTAGTAGAAGCAAAAATTCCTCTCCTCTATCAGCTGTGTTTCAACTGGAAAACTGTAGCTTTGAAGGATATGTAGCAGCGCAGATTTACTCTACAGAAAGCAGAGGGTAGAGGCCCCTGAATTCAGGAGGACATTGTGCTGGGCAAAGGCAGTCGATTTAGCGTGCTGATGACGTATTTCACTATCGCTCCTGAACCTTACATTTCAAGGAAACTAAATAAAAATCAGTAACTTCAAAGACAGCATTTCATCAACTAGCAAGTCTTTATTATTAGACTCAGTACTTCTTGGCCCAGCAGCAATTTTTGCGGCTGAGTCTAATCATTTGATTAGATCATGCAGGCATGTGCCATACATTTGGAATGTCTAGAGTTGCTTCTTGAAAAATCCAGTGCCACTGGAAGTCTGGAGTGAATTATACACCGATTCTCGCATGCCGACAGAAGTTTTCACACTTTGCATCGCCTAGAGCCTAGAGCTCAGAGCTCTAGCACACAGCTGCAGGAGTAGTGAGAAATCGACCAGAAACAGTGACCAGTGCCTGCAAATGCCTCGCAGTCTGTTCTTCCCTCTGCTGTTCTACCTGCTCCGTGACCCAAATGGTCCTTGTCTGCTTTTTCCACTCAGTTTTCCCTTCCCCCTTCCTTGGATCCTGTTTGGCTGGCAGAACTGCTGTGGGAATACAGGACAGAATGAAGCACTTTGTCAGGGGCCATACGTTCCTCATGGGTTTGTTATGTCACGACCACAACTGTGTGTATGCTGACTAACAGCTGCAGAATGGTTGCAGTAATATTGCTTTCTCTTGGTGCCCTAATGTGGCTTCCGTTGAATTTTGAACCGTACAGCTTTTTAAATGAAACTTTTTATTTTGAAATAATGGTAGTTTCACATGCACTTGTAAGAAATAATACAGAGAAATGCCATGTACCATTGACTCGGCTCCCACAGTGGTGAGATCTTGCAGAAGTGCACTGCAGTATCACATCTAGGTTACTGACATTGATTAAAACAACACAGCAACTCGCCCGTCTTGTTCAGATTTCCCGGTTTACTTGTACTCATCCTGTGTGTGTGTCTGTGTGCCTGTGTATTTAGATCCATGTAATTTTATCACGTGTAGGTTCATGTATCTCTACCACAGTCAGGATACAGAGTAGTCCCATCACCACAAGGGACCGTCCTGTTGCCCTTCTGTAGCTACGCTCACCTGCATTGACTCTACCTCATCACCCCGACCTCCACCCCCTTGACAACCACTAACCTGTTCTCCGTTTCTATGATTATGCCATTTCAAAAAGGTTGTATGAATAGAATCATATAGTATATAGCCTTTAGATATTAGTTTTGAGATTGGACCTCAGCATAATTCCCTTGAAGTCCATCCTAGTTGTTGTGTGTATCTGTAGTTCACTCATTTTTATGGCTAAGTAACGTTCCATGGTGTGGATGTACCACAGTAAGTTTAATCATTCACCCACTGAAGGACATCTGGGTTATCTACAGCTATTGGCTATTATGCATAAAGCTGCTGTGAACATTTGTGTACAGGTTTCTGTGTGAACGCAAGCTTTCATTTCTCAGAGATAAATATCTGAGTGCAATTGCTGCATTGTATGATAGCTTATGTTTAGTTTTACAAGAAATTGCCAAACTGCTTTACAGAATGGTTGTACTATTTCACTTTCCAACCAGCAATGTATGAGTGATCCATTTCTCTGCATCCTCATCAGCATTTGGTGTTGTCACTATTTTTTATTTTAGCCATCCTAGGTCTGTAGTGATATCTCATTGTGGTTTTAACTTGCATTTCCCTGATGGCTAATGATGTTGAACATATTTTCATCTGCTTATTTGCCATCTATATATTCCCTTCAAATATCTCTTCACAGCATTCGCCCATCTCCTAACTGAATTTTTGTTGTTGAGTTTTGAGACCTTTTATATATTCTAGATACTAGTCCTTTGTTGGATATGTGGGTTGCAGATATTTTCTCCCAGTCTGTATCTTGTCTTTTCAACCTCCTAACAAGCTTTTTTGCAGACAAAGGTTTTAAATTCTGATGAGTTCTCATTTATCAGTTTTTCCTTTTATGGATCTTGCTATCAGAATCAAGTCTAAAAATGCTTTTTCTTTTTAATTCTAGTTTTGAGGTGGTTTTTTTTTTTTTTTTTTTTTTTTTGGCTGCATCTCGGCTTGCAGGATCTTGGTTCCCCAACTAGGGATTAAACCCAGGGCTCCAGCAGTGAAAGTGCTGAGTCCTAACCACTGGACTGTCAGGGAATTCCCAAGTCTAAAAACTCTTCAACAAGCCCTAGGTCCCAAAGAATTTTTCCTGTATCTTTTTCTAATAGTTTTGTAGTTTTATATTTATTTTATATTTAAGTCCATGATCATTTGAGTTAATTTTGTATAGATGTGAGGATTAGGTCAAGGTTAATTTTCTTTTTCCCTATGAATGTCCAATTGTTAAAAACACTGTCCTTCCTCTATTCAGCTTTTGTGCCTTTGTCAAAGATCAGTTGTTCATATTTCTATATTTCTGGGTTCTCTTTTCTGTTTCATTGATCTGTGTGTCTGTCCATCTGCCAGTACCATATTGTCTTGATTACTATAGCTTTATGGTAAGTCTTAACATAGGGTAAAGTGATTTCTTTTATTTCAGTGTTCTTTTTCAAAATTGTTTTAGCTATCCTAGTGCCATTGCCTTTCCATATAGATTTTATAATAATCTTGTCTCTGTATAGAAAGAATTTTGCTGGGATTTTGATAGGAGTTGCACTAACCCTATAGACCTGTTTGAGAGAACTGACATCTTTACTGTGTTGAGTCTTGCAGTCCTTGAACAGTATGTCTCTCCATCTATTTAGGTCGTGTTTGATTTCTTTCATCAACATTTTGTAATTTCAGCATACAGAGTCTATATATGCTAAGTTTTTACTTAATTATTTCATTTTGTTTGGAGTAAGTGTAAATGGTATTATGCTTTTAATTGTCATTCCCACATGTTTGTTAGTACATGGAAATAAATTTTATTTATTTACTTTTTTGCATGTGTTTATCTTGTTTTTTCTTTTCAATTTTATTTTTGGATGCTTCGGGTCTTCATTGCGTGCGGGCTTTCTCTAGTTGTGGTGAGCAGGGGCTACTCTTCGTTGTGGTGCGTGGGCTTCTCATTGTGGTGGCTTCTCTTGTTGTGGAGCACGGGCTCTAGGCCTGCAGGCTTCAGTAGTTGCAGCACGTGGGCTCAGTAGTTGTGGCACACGGGCTTAGTTGCTCTGAGGCATGTGGGATCTTCCCGGACCAGGGATCAAACCTGTGTCCCCTGCATTGGCAGGCAGATTCTTTTTTTTATATATATATTTTTCTTAACCATATTTGCTTATTTATTTATTTATTTATTTTTATTTTTGGCTGTGTTGAGTCTTTGTTTCTGTGTGAGGGCTTTCTCCAGTTGCGGCAAGTGGGGGCCACTCTTCATCGCGGTGCGCGGGCCTCTCACTATCGCGGCCTCTCTTGTTGCGGAGCACAGGCTCCAGACGCGCAGGCTCAGTAATTGTGGCTCACGGGCCTAGTTGCTCTGCGGCATGTGGGATCCTCCCAGACCAGGGCTCGAACCCGTGTCCCCTGCATTGGCAGGCAGATTCTCAACCACTGCACCACCAGGGAAGCCCGGTAGGCAGATTCTTAACCACTGCCCCACCAGGGAAGTCCCTGCATGTGTTTATCTTGTATTCTGTGACTTTACTCAACTCATTTATTGGTTCCAGGAGGTTTTTCTTTGTAGATTCCTTAGGATTGTCTACATAGTCAATCATATCACCTGAAAATAGGAACAATTTTACTTCTTCCTTTCCAATTTTTCCTTATTCTTTCCTTATGTGGTGGTTGGAATGTCCAGTACTATATTGAATAAGAGTGGTGAGAGCAGATATCCTTGCCTTATTCTGAACCTTAGGGATAAAACATTGGCTTCCATGCTTAACTATGATGTTAGATGAAGGTTTGTTGTAAATATTCCTTATCAAGTTGAGGCAATTGCACTCTATGCTAACTCAGAGTTTTTATCATGAATATTAGATTTTGTCAAATGCTTTTTCTGTATCAATTGATATGATTGTATGATTTTTCTTCTTCAGCCTGTTTATATGATGGATTATATGGAATGATTTTCAAATGTTGAACCAGCTTTGCATACCTGGTATAAATCCTACTTGGTCATAGTGTATATAATTCTTTTTATCCATTGTTGGGCTCAATTTGCTAATATTTTATTGAGGATTTGTACATCTAAGTTTATGAGAGATATTTATCTGTAGTTTACATTTTTGTGCCATCTTTGGTTTTGGTATCAGGATAATACTGACCTCATAAAGTTAGTTTGGAGGTGTTCCCTTCTCTTCTCTCTTGATGAGATTACATAAAATTGGTGTTAATTACTCTTTAAACGTTTGGTAAAATTCTCCAGCGAAATCACCTCATCTGGGAGCTTTCTATTGGGGAGCATTTTTTTTTATTTTTCAAATTTGATTTCTTTAATGATAGGACTATTCAGGTTATCTGTTTCATCTTGGTTGAGTTTTGGCAGTTTGTAATTCAAAGAATTGGGCCATTTCATTTGCATTGTCAAATTTACGACATTGACAATTTTCAGAGGCTCTTTGATGCTATTTAGGCCTGCTCTGTTTATGTGGTGCCGTTGGGTTTCCTTCCAGTCCTCTGTTGCTCTAGAAGGGGGCAGAAGTTTCCCCAGGCAGAGGTGCCTGGTGCCTCCAGGGAGGGAGGGCATCAGGCTTGAGGGGAAGGACAGAGCTTCTGGTACTGGGCTCTTATTTTGGCTGGATTCCCCTGCCTGTGGGGAGTAGAAAGCACGTCCCAGGTTAGTGACACCTGGCTGCCTAGTGAAGTCTCAGGCCTGCAGAAACAGGCTTCCTGGCCTGGGCACTTGTAGAGAGATCCCCTTTGCCATGGCTGCGTGGCATGTCTTGGTGAGGAGAGGAGTCTCAGGCCAGTGGGGGAAGAAAACCCTTCTTCTGGCTGCTTATGTGTAGCGGACCCTGGATTGATGAGCCCCCTCGTCTGTGCTGCCGGGCTCACGTCTTGTTGTTTAGTTCAGGTGAGGAGGGAGCCTGCCTTGACTCTCCTGCTGCCGTGCTGGGCCCGAGTCCTTCCTTCTGTCGGTTGGGGGTGGTCATGAATACCCCGTGGCCATCTTCCTCCAGTTCTGGGGTCCCTGACCCGTTTGCCTGTTCACAGGAATCCGTTACGATTGCTCACGAGTCTCCGGGTCAGCTGGGTGCTTTTCCTGGTCTTGGGTGGCCTCAGCCATGTGCTTGTGATCAGCTAAGGGTCTCTGTTGAGCCACACGGGGCTCTCTCACATTTGGGGATCAGCTTTCTCTGGGCTGACCAAGGATGGCCTCAGCTTGGACCACCGTGCTCTCCTCCATGTGGTCTCTGACCCATCAGCAGGCCAGCCGGGGCTTGTCTGTGTGTCAGTTGCAGTGTTCCAGGAGAGTGGGGAAGGGCACAGGGCCCCTGGGACCTCGGCTTGGAGCTGGTATGCCATCCCTTCCGTCAAAGCGAGACATCTGTGGCATTTCTCTTTGCTTCATAGGATGGATTTGGTTTTTGAACAAACCCAGCTTAAGCCAACCCCCTTGGAAAGCAATATGCTTTAACTTCTCAGAAATTTGTATCTTTGCCAGAGTATTTCTTGACATTTTTCCTGCATTTTCCAAGTTTCCTAAGAAAAGTGTGTATTGTTTTTATAATCTAAAAACAACTATAAAATTTGGAGGTTTTTTTCAGGATTTATGATCTTCTTCTGAATTCTACCCTTTGTCTACCCTTTCTAAATTAATTTGTGGTATTAGTCTTCAGGTAACTCTGATTCTCAGAGTCTGGCAAACCATGATGGGACTCCTTCTAGATGAGATTGTTAATTACCAAACTCATGCTTTCTTCTCTGAGGGACACCTTTACCTCCGTGGTCCATCCTGTCTGGAGGGTCCACTGGTTGAGGGCTCGTGGAGGCTGGGTGCCCAGGTGCTGGTGGGCAGCGGGGCAGCTCCTCCAGGAGCCCTGTCCATTCTCGTCCACTGCCGTTCCTGGAGAAAATCACCTTCACCAATCTTCAGTCGCAGTTGTTTTGGCATCACCTGGGTGTTTGCTCTGCGTGTGCTGGTTTTCAGTAAATACAGGTCAAATAAGAGGTTTAGAAACAGTTCAAGGCGTTTGTTTTCATGATCTCCCCGCAGTCTCTCTTCGCTGTTTTTGCCTTTTTCAGGCCGTCCCGATCTCTGTTAGGTTGAACCGCGTGCCGTTGCCATTTGGTAGGTCAGAGCGGTTCAGCGCTGGCAGCGGCACTCGGCTCGACACCCTGCGTCGCTGTGGTCAGCTCAGCGGCCGTCCCTGCTCCCGGGCGGCCTTCCTTCCCATCCGCAGAGCACACGGCCTGAGGGTCCTGCATCCGTGACACGCACACGTGTGTCCTGCTCATTCAGGCCGATGTTTTTAATTTTCAGCCTTCCATAACATTTTTACTCTTTTCATGTTTTTCCTGTTTAATTCTTGTGCTCAGTCGTTATTACCTCTTTAAATGTTACAGTCTTTTGGTTAATGCCTCTGACTCTCCCTCTCCTACAACTTAATTGCTCGTGACCAGTATTTGCACCAGTTCGCTAAGGGAGTTCCCGTTTGATGTCCTACTCAAGTGTGATCTATTTCCCACCCTGTGTCCTCCACAGCACCCTTCATTCAGCACCTGCTGTGCCCCGGGCTGAGTGCCAGGCCCTCGGGTCATGGGTATGATGGTGGATCCCATAGAATGTGTGTTCAATAAATGTTTGTTGGGTGAATGCATAGGAGAGAGAGACTGAGAGAGTGAGTGGTATTAGCTTTGGTGGAGCGTCCCGTCTTCGGGAGACGAGTTTCAGTGTGCGGAGGACAGTCATGGATGTATGTATGAGGGGCTTTGGGAAAACCAAGGAGACTTTTGCTTTTCATACGTGCTGTGTCCACATTCAGCTTCCCAATTACATCCTGAAAGATATTCTGTCAGATTTATGTGCGGGCAATTTAGAGCCTGTATCACTATCACCTGAGCAAAATGTGCCAGTTTTTCCACTTCATCCGACATGTCTTGCTCTGTGTAATGAACCCGGCCAGGCCCGTGGCTATGTAACGTTTCTCTGCTGGGTGCTCCCCTCACCCATCTCGCAGAGGTGTTGCGAGGCTTAAATGGGAATGATATGTGACTGTATATAAACCACTATTCAAGCAGCATGGATTTTAAACATGCAGTCACCATGTACCATAGTTAATAATCATTGCAAAGTATACGAACGGCCCACAGTAAATTACCTGAGAAACAATCACTGGAAAAGGAGATACTTTGCTAAGATTTTTTCTAGAAGAATTAAAGCAGAGACCTAAATAATGTACCAATAAGATGGTTTCCTGGACAAGAATGAATCTGGAAAGGACATATGACAGAAATTGACCTTGATTTTGTTACAGAGACTTAAAGGTGTCACGCAGTAGCCTTTCCTAATCTGCCATATAGTGAAACTTCTCAAAGTCTCCATGGTAACCTGCAGAGAACTACAGCACATAGAGCAGTGTATACGTGCATGAACCCTGATCCAGCAGGAGATCTGCATCCTTCCCCACATCCCACTGGCTGCTTCACCTCTGTGCTTTCCCAGTGCCTCAGCCACCTGCTTTTTCATTGCTAATCATGATGATCTTTTCCTCCAAAATCTACTTCATAACTCACCCTTTCTGCTTTTACTCTCTACCCCCCTTGGCACTTACACGGGAGGAGATGAAGGTGTCTCTGTAAGGGGGCAAACTTTGCGTTATGATAAAGACACTCGAGACATAAAATGAATGTTTTAACTGCAGACCTGAACGTAACACGAGTTTGATCTTCAAGTGACTTTTGTCCCACCCTTTATATTCAGATGGCCGTGCACTAATTTGCCCTCATTCGTATGCTGCTTAATAGATATCCCTAAGCCTTTTTACAAATAGTCTAATATTTGAATAAGACGTTACGGCTGTCAAAGTGTTTACTCATATAATCCAACTTGTTCCTCACCTTGTGAGGTAGTCAAGGCAGGTAGCAAGATTGTCATTTTACAGACGAGGAAACATCCTCTGATGTGATATTTAGCCTGAGCTCAGAGTGGACTTCCTGAGATTTTTGATTGACCACCAGCTTGCAGCTTTTCATGCCATATTACAATGTGCATTTACATGTTATTTTGCACTAATTATCTTAATCTTAGGGACTTTGCAGGAAGTTGCTCTAAAAGCATTGTGGCGATTATGAAAGGAGATGTGGTCTCCTCCCCAATTCCCACCCCAATTCTAAGCATTAATTCTGTAGCACCAGCTTCCTGGAGAGGAAGGGTCAGCAGGGGATGACGGACATTGTTATTTGGTAGCTGACATTTCCTAACATGATTTTACTTTACATCAGTAGCGTGAAGTCTTTTTTTGATTATTCTCTCATCTACCTTTAGGCAAAAGAGGTGTTTTTGATCTGTGCATACAGAAATCAAATGGTGCCATGCATTTTCTGTGCCATTGTTGTTACCATCTTGGTAACAACCAGTGGTGTATAATATGACAGTCTTTCTACTTTTAAGCAAATTTTGTTTTTCCCTATTAAGAACAAAGGTTAATAAGAAGCTGGAATTTTCTGTACTAACATTAGTCCATATTTTTATAACATTTGCCTAAAGAAAATCATGAAAAAAACAAGGTGAAATATATTTTAGAACAGCCCTCATGACTTAGATTTTTTAAATAATGCCTTGTTAAGTGTTTTGGACTTTGGACAAAAAGTCTCCTTGAGAAACTCCATTTCCCATTGCATCATGGTTCTTTACATGGCTGGGCTACAGTTCACATTTTTATATCTGAAAAATATAGTCAGAGAATGTTTTTGTTTCATCTAACAGTTATTTCTACACATGAGCATATGGCTAGCCTGCGTCTGTATTTATGCTCTGACGCTGTGAGTGTGTGTTTTGCATTTCATCATAGTCAAGTACATCACGTGTTTTTAGTCGGTTGAAGTGTGTTTAGAGCAACCATGAATCTAGCATGATCCATAAACTAAAATACATTTCATCTTAACAGAATAGACTTGGCAGAATGGCTGACGTTAAGCAAAATGATGAGTTCATAATCATTTAATGTGAACTGAATAAGGTTGAAGGGCCCTGTGGGGTCCATTACTTCAAAGTGCTTCTATGATTACACATTACAGACTGCCTTCCTGGTAAAACACTGTTCAGGTGGGAGGCAAGCTGGTTTCAGACTAAAGAATCTGTTAGTTTTCTAGGTTTAACATCCTTGACACTTGATAGGATTTGGGATTCCAGTGTAGCTGCAGCTTTAATTGCAGACACTTAATTGAGTGCCTCAGAGCAAAATGAAATTAACAAAGACAATATTAAATTATGGATGTTCCTTTTTTATCTTTTGGCCAACAGTTGTGCCCAGTTTCTTTTCTAATTATATTATTTCAAATTGGTTGGTATAAAAAATAAACACACTGTCTCTAAGACTAGGTATATACCATCTGGTCCAAGAAACTGAATAGAATGAGTATGGAGTTGAAGTTGCCCAGGCTGCCTCTCCCAAGCTTCAGAAAGGAGTCCCCTTAGGGCTGGTGTCGTTTAATAACGGCCTGCAGTAAATCCGCATTCCTGAGTGGGCAAGGACAGGCAGATCCGTCTTCTGTGTCGCAGCTACCAGAGCTACAAATGATTCTAGAGACAGATGGGAGGCACGGAGCAGTAGTTGGTGTTTGTTGGTGAAGTCATGCTCTTTTTTGTGTGGCAAAAACAAGCATCCTGTACATTTTAGAATCACGGGCAGAGTTAGCCGAATCAGACCTGATTTTTTTTTAAACATCTGTGAGTGAAAAATAGTTTTTGAATTTGGTCTTGATACTGCATCTCTTTGTTTGAAATGCCATTTAAGATGAAAGGAATCTTCTAACTGAAACAGAATCTAGGGGGAACAGTATATAGTTAAGAAGCTGAGGCCAGTTTGCTTAGAAAATGTGAAAACAGAAAACAAAATGCAGGAAAACATTACAAATGAAATTATGTTTTTAACAGACTGTTGATGTAAATTCTTCATAAAGTAGTGGTCTCCTAGAGGGAAAAGGGAGAAGAAAACAGAACACATATGGGAA
This sequence comes from Eubalaena glacialis, assembly GCF_028564815.1. NCBI lineage: Eukaryota > Metazoa > Chordata > Mammalia > Artiodactyla > Balaenidae > Eubalaena > Eubalaena glacialis. Next base: position 92,104,594 of record NC_083728.1, on the reverse strand, counting down.
ATTACCCAGGAAGTACAGGCATTTAATTTGAAAAATACAATTGCCCATGGTTGTAAATGCCCTTCCAAGCTCTAAGTCTGAAGAGTGTAAGGAAAGAGGAGACGGTCTCTTAAAAATTTCCCAAAGCATTGCAAATTCAGACGCTGCTGTCCACAGTTGTTGTGTCTTCACCCTGTTAGTCACATCACAACCGTGTTCAGAGTGCCCTTATCTTATTTCCGCACGCAAAATTGCGAGATATATACGTATTGAGTAAAGTAAAGGTGTATGTTTTGGATACACACAGTTTTAGAGAATTGCTTACTTGTGTTAGGTCATGGGTCTTGTCATCTGTGTCAGGTGGTACAGTCGTGGTCATGTATGTTATATGCGAATGTGATCTCTTTCAAAACGGGACAAGCTGGCGCCACCGTGGAGCAGAGAAGGCAGATTGCGCTCCTTAAGCACCTCTCGTTTTTGTCTTGTTTCTCTTCCTTTGAGTTCTGTCTGTCTGTTGGCTTCTGTCTCTCTCCTTCCTTCCTTCCCTCCTCCTAGTAAACAGCATTCATGTGCTGGACAGAGCATCTCCAGCTGACCTTAGCACGGTCCTCTTTTACAACTGCCGTCATTATGCATGATCAGTAATTGGTGCTGTCGGCTTGCTGCAGGTTAGACAGGCTTTTCCAGTGAGTGCCGTCGTGCTCGGACAGAGGACGAGACCCCTGAAACAGGCCGCCTCTTCCACAGCCACCACTTTGGAGTCTTTCTCCTGTTTCCCACCTAAAAACATACCAGATAGTTTTGGATTCAGGGTCTTACATTCTGGCCTAGTGACAGTCATGTATGTGAAACACAAAAGAAGGAGCGAGGGTTCTATAAGCCTCTCCATATGAAAGAATGCAAATAGAAATGCAAAGGATACCATCAGATGTCTTCCAAGCGGCAAAGCTATTTCCGTGTCACGTTCCGGGGTCCGTGACCATCTATTTGCCCTGATAACAATGAATTTTATACAATAAATACTTTTACCGGTCTTTATCTCTCTTACGTAGTGAATGTTTGCTTGCATTAGGGGTAGAAGGACAGAAGAGGGAAGCTTAATGGTGCCTGAGTGCTTTACAGTTTGCTTTTCCTTAGAAAAAATTTTGTTTTGAACACGCGCGAGTCCTGCTGCCCTACGACTAGTGCCTGCAACTCCTGTGGCTCGCTTTGCTCTCCTCCACCCCGACAGGCATGCTAGTTCAGCAAAGGTAGCGTCGCTGGAACTTCACGCCAGCTTATTTACAAATAGCAAAGAAGGTAGAAGAAACGGGACAAACCTTGTTCTCGTCCGTTGCTCAAACCGAATTGGTTGATGCTATTTCCCTTACACTTCCGTGGTGCTTGACATAAACATCGCCTTTGTGTGCAGGTTGCAAGTAAGAAATGCGACTTCTCTTGACAATATATTCATTATCACTAAAACTCTTTCATCCCAGGAAAGACTTATCATCGAAATGCTTTTTTTAAAATCCCATAAGGAGGGCTTCCCTGGTGGCGCAGTGGTTGGGAATCCGCCTGCCATTGCAGGGGACACGGGTTCGAGCCCTGGTCCGGGAAGATCCCACGTGCCGCAGAGCAGCTAAGCCCGTGCGCCACAGCTACTGAGACTAAGCGCTAGAGCCCGCGAGCCACAGCTACTGAGCCCGAGTGCCGCAACTACTGAAGCCCACGTGCCTAGAGCCCGTGCTCCGCAACAAGAGAAGCCACCGCAGTGAGAAGCCCGTGCACCGCAACGAAGAGTAGCCCCCGCTCGCCGCAACTGGAGAAAAGCCCGCGTGCAGCAACAAAGACCCAAGGCAGCCAAAAATAAAAATAAATAAAATAAATAAATTTTTTAAAAAAATCCCATAAGGAAAATTTTTCTGCCATAGAGTATATAGTCCTTAATCTTCGTTCTTCTTTTGCCCACTTAATTTTAATTTTCTGGCATTGTTTGCATGCTAATTATGATTGGCAAAATTCCTTTTTCTAAATATATTCATCTAAATTCTGATTAACTAGGGAAAACACAAAGAAAATAGTTATTTCAGTCGCAGAAGTGAAGTATTTATTTCATTTGTAGAGAGGCAAAGTTGACAAAGCGCAGCAACAAAGTAAAAATTATCACATTGAAGACAGACCTTGTGCTCCTCCTGCTATTTCACTGGTTTGAAGAGCCTCTTCTAACGCTAGAGATGAACCTGTGTAAGAAGAAGAAACAAATACCTGTAGAAACTAGTTTTAAAACATTCATTTTTCTAAGGCATTGTTGCAAAATCTCTTCTAGTTCCCTCAATTTCTGTATCTCAGGGATTCCCGAAGTACCTTTGTATAAATAGTAAGAGTCATTCCTCTAGATGATGACTCCTTTTTTTTTTTTTTTTAAAGCCGGCCCAATCCACAGGTGTCCTTTTTTTAAGTGTAACACTGGCCAGTTCACCATAATACAGTTCACTCAGGGACGCACTCTTAAAACCCCTGTGTATCTGACCCACTGGCAGAAATGTAACATATCTGCTCTCTCTGCTGTCCCTTGTACATTTAGCAGCTTTGTGAACCACTGCATCAAAGCATTCCTAAACAGAAGAGGTCATTTCATTGGGGCCTGCCTACACCTCAGGAGCACTGGAGTTCTTTCTGCCATCAGTGTCAGAGGCAGATGGCACAGGGCCTGCTCTCAGCAAGTCTGCAGACGCAGGAGCGGAATGTTAGCTGTTGCTCACAGAGCCATCGGGCGGAACGCAGGGCGGCTCCGGACCGAGCTGGGGAATGGCTCCCCGAATAACGCTGAGGAATTGGCCCGCTCTCAGGAGCAGGGTCCCTGGTACAAGCAGGAGGGCAGGAGGTGGGCAGTCTCAAAGCTTCACCACCAGTGCTGGCCCCAAGACCACACTCCCTCTGCGGGGATCGGAAGCAGGAGGCCACCTGTGTGACCGTTGGCTTCCGGGTAGAGCATCACTCGCGCTATCACAGGCAGCGACATACCCTGCCACTTGGCACTTGGGAAGTAGAGGACGTGGTCACCGGAACCCCTGTGATCACTGCTGCCCACACACCAGACACCCCCGTGTCTGTGCTTGGCAGGAGAAATGGCAGACACGTGGACCCTCAGCTCTCCCTCCCCTGCCTCAACAGTGCGTGCAGTCAATGTGTGAAACCCCATGCGGGGTCTGCAAACATGGCTTTGAGTTTTCTAGCTTCTGCCGTCCAGGATGGTCTACCACAAGGGGGATGGATGGAGGTGAGCAAGCCATGCTGTGGTGTCAGCCACCCTATCTGCATTTGCATGCAGTTTGCTCCTGCAGGCAAATGTGTCATATTTTGTAATGTTTTCTTTTTTTTATTATTAATTAATTAATTAATTAATTATTTTGGGGGGCTGCATTGGGTCTTCGTTGCTGTGCGCTGGCTTTCTCTAGTTGTGGCGAGTGGGGGCTACTCTTCATTGCGGCGCGTGGGCTTCTCATTGAGGTGGCTTCTCTTGTTGCTGAGCACGGGCTCTAGGTGTGCGGGCTTCAGTAGTTGTGGCTCACAGGCTGTAGAATGCAGGCTCAGTAGTTGTGGAGCACAGGCTCTAGGTGCGCGGTCCTCAGTAGTTGTGGCACAAGGGCTCAGTAGTTGTGGTGCACGGGCTTAGTTGCTCCATGGCATGTGGGATCTTCCTGGACCAGGGCTCAAACCCATGTCCCCTGCATTGGCAGGCGGATTCTTAACCACTGCACCACCAGGGAAGTCCCTGTAATGTTTTCTATTAGAATTCTGCATGCTGCACTGTTCTAATGTCATTATTTCTATACCTTTAGATCAATGATATGGTGTATCAAACAGTCCTCCCCAAGGGCCCCTCAGTAAGCATCGCTTTATTAGGACATGGCATCTCCCAGTGTGAGGTGAGGAGTTGGAACTCAGGCCTGAATCCTTAGGCTGCTTGGGTCTCCTGGTCTGTCCTTGGAACAAGGCCTGGGCTCAGGCGGGGTTTGGAGGTAGAGCGGAGCTATTGCCAGGGCTTCCTCTCTGCTCTCTGAACATGGCTTGTCACCGGTTGGCTATGTACCACGAGGTCTTCTCTGAGGGAGACAGAGCTTGGCCATAGACTAGATGTGATAATACTGTTTTGTAGGGACAGATCCTGAAAGAATGAAATTGATTGACCCTTGAGAAGTCTATTGACTGCGGAAGCTAATTCTGCTTCTGGCTGCTTTTACTAGTTTACATATGTGTGAATACGTGTTCTTAGGAAATCCCTTTCAAAACTAATCATTTTAATAGTACTTTTTGTGTTGGGTATTTTAGAAGTGTTGATGAAGCCATTTGTATGTACTTTCTGAATTAAAAAGGAAAGTGATAATGGATTGAAAAAATCTACCATCTAGTTTCTGGTTAAACATGGAACATTAACTTTACACCTTTATCTCTCCTCTTCCTCTTGAAACCCCAAGAAAATGTCAGTGAGAGAATAAGAAAGTATAAACTACAAGGGAAGGAGTGGGAGAGACAGCAGTGTTCCATAGATGTGGGAGCTGCAAAGACCTTTGCAGGATAGAAAGCGTTTGGAGGAGCCGGAGCTGGATTAGCAGAACTGAGGCTGTTACGACAGACTGAGATCAGCTTGTCCACACACCCTGTAAAGACTGCAGGACAGGTCTTGTGGATGCCAGGAGGTGCAGGACGGGAGTGGCAGAATTGGTAGGAAGTTCATAAGCAGGCTTTTTACTAACTTTCCCACCACTGCCCAGCCCACTCCCCAGGACCAGTTGTCTTTTCAGGGGGAGGCTGACCTAGAGAGACCCGCACACGGGGATACTAGATGTAGCAGAGGCTGGGGTGAGAGGAGATGGAGTGACAATGTGCATGCTGAATGCTGGACCCACTGCCCGTTTTCTGCCCTGTTCCCCCAAATACCAGCAACCAGACATTTACATCACAGTCTAGAAGCCGGGGGTGGGAGGGTGGTTGTCTCTGAAGAAGCTAAATGAACTCAGGGGAAAGACTTTCAGAAGTTGATATTTGTCAGTCAGGAAAATAGAAGTCATGCCAGGTATTTCAGCAGAGGGGATTTAACACGTAGTATTGATTATTACATAGGTGTTGGAAGGCTGAAAGCAGAAAGGTGGTAACCCAGAGCTGGCAACTGTAGGAGCCGCTGCCACTGCTAGGGCTGGGGGGACACAAGGGACAAGGCTGAGACCATGGAGCCCAGGAGCTGCGAAGACCACCCCTCAGAGCTGGCTCGGAGGGCTGAGGGGGAGGCGCCACCCGGAGGCTTCTGGGGGCTTGGACCTGCCCTGAGTGTGCGAAGAAGAAGCTGGAGGCTGGAGCAAAGTCTGCTGCTCGGCTCACGGCCACAGCCAACAGCCCGGTGTCCTGGCACAGGGTAGGACAGTGGCTTTGGAGCTCGGTGCATGGCCCAGGCGAGGCAAAGGTCAGGTGACAAGCCTCAAAGACTCGAAAGCGATTGCGTCTGGGAGTGGGGCTGGGGCGATACGCAGGGGTGGCACAGGGACTGCTGTGCCTTTGGAGGGAAATTTAAGCACAGTAGACGCCCCTCAGCAGTGGCTTCACTTTGCTCAGTTTCAGTTAACCTGTGGTCAGTTGTGGTCTGAAAATACTAAATGGAAAATTCTGGAAACAAATAATTCATAAGTTTTAAATTGAGCGTTCTTCTGAGTAGTGTGCTGACGTCTTGTGCTGTCCTACTGTGTCCCACCTGAGACATGAATCATGCTTTTGTCCAGCAGTATCCCAACCAACAGTCACTGAGTAGCCATCTTGATTATCAGGTCAACTGTCATGGTGTCGCAGTGCTTGTGTTCAAGTCATCCTTATTTTATTTAATAATCGCCCCAAAGTGCAAGAGTAGTGATGCTGGCAATTTGGATATTCTCTTGCTGTGCCTAATTTATAAATTAAACTTTATCACAGGTATGTACGTATAGGAAAAAACATAGTATATGTAGGGTTTTGTACTATCCACAGTTTCAGGCATCACTGGGGGTCTTGGAACATATCCCCCGCAGATAAGGGAGGACCACTGTGTGGGTACGTTAGCTTGAGCTTTCACAGTGGTCAAAAGAGCTTTGATTCTGGAGTCCCCCTGCTTAGGTTTCAATCACAGCTCCACTCTCACTAGCTGTGTGACCTTGGACAAGTTACTTAACCTTTCTGTGCGTCAGTCTCTAATAACAGTGCCTAGCTCCCAGGGTGTTATAAGGATTATTTAGTAGTTGTAAATTGTAAAGTTGAACAGTGTCTGGCCTACAGTAAACATTCGATAAGTGCTTGTTAAACAAAAACACCTGGACTGTGGCTTGTACCATTCATGGCTGAGCTGCTGAGCAAAACCAGAATTCAGTTGAATAGGAACATAATGTTGTGAGATCAGGCCAGCTAGTGGAACTACAGCTGGTGAAATAGGAGTCCAGAAGCAGATTGAACCCCTGGGAACTGGTTGGGATGGTTTAGATGCCAGAGCTTCAGATATTATAAGGGAGCTATTGCAGAAACCACGTCATGTGGACCAAGTCATGGTATAGACATGAGGAAAGTCTGACTTGGTGGCAACTGGTTGTTCTAAAGCTTCCCCAAGCCCATTGGTCATGAGCCCAAAGCAGCGCAATGTTCCAGATCCTACTAGCCAGTGGGAAAAGACTGCTGGTATGATTCCTGCCTGGTCTTCATTCCTTCAGGACCCAGTCCGAGGCCGAGTGGGATGATGCCAGGAGCTCTCCTGGGTGGGAAGGGAACCTGGGGAAGGGGTGGCTCACACCAAGGGCCCTCTCCGATGCAGGAAGCCTCCAATTCTCTATCTCTGAAAGGGGAATCGATTTTGAAATAGACCTTAATCAAGGGTGATCAGCCCGGGATGTGCTCTAGGGACGCAATTCAATCTGGGATCCTTTGGCCAAATATGGAACAAAGCTTCCAGATACCTGGCATTGCTTGGAAACTTGCATGGACCCTAAAGCAGGGTCCAGACCATCCTGGACACCCACTTCCACATCCCTAGTGGCCAGATCCTGACCGGCAGCAGCCTGTGAGTGTGGGAGTCCTCCTCCTCTTAGCCACAGAGCCCCTGAGTACTGGCCTGCGTATGTGTTTATTCCTCCCCCTTTTGCTTTCTTTTTTCCTTTCTTCTTCATTCATTTCTAGTGAACACTGAAAAATTAATTTTTAAATTTTCCTAAGATGTATGTTCTTGAATGTATGCAGTGTATCTTATATGTCTTTATATTCACTGTTCCCCTGCCAAGCAGGCCCTGCAAAGAGCTGACCCTTGTTAGCTGACAAATAAATGAATCACACAAACCAGGCCTTTGATGCTCTCACTTTCTTTCCCACTGCCTCACTGAACGTCTTTCATCAGGGACCTGAATATCTCTTCTCTCTCTCCCATCCATCCACCATTCATTCATCCACCCACTTAGCCATTCATACATCAGTTTATTCGTCCACCTATCCATCCATCCATCCATCCATCCATCCATCCATCCATCCATCCATCCATGCATCCATCCATCCATCCATCCATGCATCCATCCATCCACCCATCCACCCATCCACCCATCCATCCACCCATCCACCCATCCACCCATCCATCCATCCATCCATCCATGCATCCATCCATCCATCCATCCATGCATCCATCCATCCATCCATCCATGCATCCATCCATCCATCCATCCATGCATCCATCCATCCATCCATGCATCCATCCATCCATCCATCCATCCATGCATCCATCCATCCATCCATCCATCCATCCATCCATCCACCCATCCACCCATCCACCCATCCACCCATCCACCCATCCACCCACCCATCCACCCATCCACCCATCCACCCATCCACCCATCCAACCATCCATCCATCCATCCATCCATCCATCCATCCACCCATCCACCCATCCATCCATCCTTCCATCCTTCCATCCTTCCATCCATCCATCCATCCATCCATCCATCCTCTGTGCGTCTCTATACATCTCACTCTAAGCTCATTTACTTAACATCAGGGCCACTGCTGGCTCCTGCTTAGGATCTGATTCTCTGTAACTTCTAGCACACATACCAGCCTAGCTTTTAACATAGAAAGCTTAATAAATGCATTTATTGTAGCTTCTACACAATGAAATGTTAACATTATAATAACTCAAGGCTTTTACACATGGGAGGGAAAAAGATTCATTTCACAGGGATACATAGAATTGTGTGGGTGATAATGGGAAGAAAAAAAAAAAAGGTCAGAGGATTCCAGAATCCTCCAAATGGGACGATGATAAAATTAGCACCATTAAGAAGAGTGATGTGCTGTTATGAAAAGTATCTACCCAAATGTCCCTTTTAAAAAAATTATAGTAACATGTAAGGGTTATAGGTTCAATATTTTGGTCTGTTTCTATAAAAGACAAATAATACATTTCTAAATTTGAAGGCAACCCCTCCACTATTATAAGATCCTGTAAATGATTCATTTACTTAGCTTTAAACCATGTCTTCTTGTATTCCTCTGAAAAGACATGATCATTATTAATAATGAGCTACACATCAGATGCATTTTCTAATGGACAGAAAAGCTGTGTATTTGAAGATCTTCATGCCCCACAAAGAAAAGCCTGCCCAGTGATCGACATGACTCACCCTGAATATTCCGCACAGTGGTGGTCACGTTGGATCAGGGAAGGCTCCTGGGCCGCGGGTAGTCTTCCGGTCTCTTTCGCCGTGCAGACTCTCAGCAGACCCTCCAGCCTCTGTCTTCCCTTTCCAGCTTTTGCATCCTCTTGTCAGTCAGTTCTATGGCTACTGTCAGCAACTAAGCAATCTTGTTTTTTCTTTAGGTTTGGGAAGCCGTAAATTGCACCTTTTCTAACCTTCCACTCCTCTGCCACTTAGCTATTGGAAGTGAGATTTAAAGACTAAATGGGGTGTCAGCATTCAGAATACCGATTCTTTAATGGCTGTGCAGTGGGGTTATTCTGGAGTCACAGGAAGGGAATGTGCTGAGCCTGGGCGGGGGTTGGGGAGTAGGGAGCAGCATTTTTGCACAATTGCAGTCACCTTGGAAAAGGTAGCTGGATCTGCCTGAGCCTGATTAGGGTCCATCCCCATCTCTTGAAAGGGGTATCTGGGACCAGGGTCCTCCTTGCCTTCTCTCTGGAGAGTCCTAAAATCCTCTATTTCCGAAGCCCTCTTGCTCTGAGGGTGTTCCCCCAATCCCTTTGTTTGGGAGTGGCGTCCCCCAACTTAGCACAAGCCAAATTTGTCTTATTTTTAATAAACACGCTATCTTTATAAAATTACTCTAATATGTTCTTTGAGTTCATTTGACATCTTATAATTTTTACCTCCTTTTTAAAAAAAAGTATAGGGACTTCCCTGGTGGCCCAGTGGTTAAGAATCCACCTGCCAATGCAGGGGACATGGGTTCAAGCCCTGGTCCGGGAAGATCCCACATGCCGCGGAGCAACTAAGCCCATGCACCACAACTGCTGAGCCTACACTCTAGAGCCCGGGAGCCACAACTACTGAGCCTGCGTGCCATAACTACTGAAGCCCGCGCGCCTAGAGCCTGTGCTCCACAAGAGAAGCCACCTCAATGAGAAGCCCGCGCCCTGCAATGAAGAGTGGTCCCCGCTCGCCGCAACTAGAGAAAACCCACGTGCAGCAACGAAGACCCAACACAGCCAAGAATAAATGAATGAATAAATTTATTTTAAAAAAGTATAAATTATTTCATATATACAAAAAAGTTTAAAGGAGAGTGTCCTGAATGCCTTAACTACCCAGCTTGCAGCTGAAGGCTTAGTGCATTACCCATGTGCTTGAAGGGCCCTTCCTGCCTATCCCATCCCTCAAGTTGTAGACAGTGTCCTGAATTTTATATTTCACATTCCTGTTTTAGCTGCTGCTGCTTTTTTTTAAATTTTAGTATGATTTTTCAAAATAAAAAGAAAGATTTTAATATACCAATCAGATGTCAGTAAGGCTGGAAATTTTTAAAAATAAAAACAAAGTAAGTTATCAAAGCAAGAAAATAATACCCAGCAGGGGGACTAGCTTTGGGTGCACCCATGCTGTTTCAGAAGTCAACATCATCCTCTCCCCCACTTGACTGGCCAGACATCTGCTTTAGGTCCTCTGTCTATTGCCTACATGAATTCTTGGACACTAAATATGTCCTTTAAGGAAAGATTAATGGGCTTATTATAAAAAATTATGATAGATATTGCTATTGTCGTTACTATTACACCATTAAGAGTGAACTCTGCCAGGGAGTCTGCTAGAAACTTTTCGCGTGTTCCCTCTTTGACTCGCTGCGCCCGTCCTGTAAGGCATCCTTTTTCCTCTTCTCCCATGGGGGATGGAGCTGCCGTTAGGTCAGAGAGCTTGTCCAAGGTTAGCGGCATAGCTGACTGACCCCAGAATCCGTCAGCCACGCTGTACCGTCCTAGCACACGAGATGGGATTTATTAGCCGGGACTTGGCTAGCTCAGTCCTGCATCGTCCTTCAATGGGACAATGTCCTCTGGCTGTGATTTTTTTTTTTTCTGTACGGGAGTGCTGGATATGGTCATCTTGTAAATTGATGCCACCTTGCATGCCAAGCCAAACAAGACTTGGCTTTCAGTGTACTGCTGGCACCTCCTGTGGTGCTGCCGGAAGGGGTCAAGTCTTATAGATTATTTTGTGAGTTTATGACAGAGAGGGGAATAGAAACAAATATAAAGTGCACAGAACTCCGTCAGAAAAGGGACCAGAGAGGAGTGCTGGGGTCTGTAAAGCGCAAACGGAGGAGGGTTGGCTGCACTTGGGACATTTTTCTTTTGTGCCTCACCATATCTGGTTGTTAAATGTCTGTCTCTCAGCTGGCATTCTCTCCCTTCATGAAAAGTTAAATTACATTAAATTGAAAAGTGACACTGATGTGTTACAACCCATCATGTTAGATTGAGAGCTGAGATCTAACCTCACATGTGCCCTTTCTGAAGCATCCACTCTAGAAAGTAGTTGGTGTTCTCCCTATATTATATAGTTATAGGATAAAGTCACAGGAATGGGTATGTACCCATTTGTATTCTTCCTTGAGTCAGGTAGTAAAATCTGTGAAATTGACTGATTATACTCAGAATAATATCAGTGAGGATAATAAATCTAACTTTAGCTCTCATAAAATGTGTTTCTGGGAAGGTGATGATTCATGATGAGATGCACACACCGACATCACGAGAGAGCTAAGAAATAGAAGTCATAACCTTTGGCTTTAAAAATCATGGACTGTCCTGTGAGCTCAACCAGCCTGCTCTGGAAACCAGTAAGCTGGAGCCCTACCGTGGTGTGCAGTCTTTTTCTTTGCCTCTCTCGATTTTCTTAGAGTTGTAAGTTCTGCTTCTAGTGTTTTGGAGAGGAAATTTAAAACAGAAAAAAAAAAAAAGATAAAAGGGATAGAACATAGTTCTGTAAAATGAAAGGGAGACTTGAGTTTGTACAGGCTAATAGAGGGAAGACTAATGAGGTCTTTAAGGGTGAGTGAATGGGATGCCTGAAGAGTTTCTACCAGCGCCCACAGATGGCCAGATAAAAACGGAAGAGGCTTAAATAGAGAGGGAGAGGCTTCCTTGACTGTGAAAAAGAATTTCTTAAACAAGAAGGTAACAGAACGTAGAAGTGGGTCTCAGAGGGAGGCTTGGAGGCTATTTTCCTGTTTGCATGTTGCTGTCCTTCCCTGGAAGCAGAGCCCCCTTTTAAAGACCGCTGCACCTTTATGCCTCCTGTCCTGTGTGATGCAGGTTCCCTTCATCCTTGACACCCAGCACAGAGGTCTCCTGTCGACCCTGCCTGCTGTAAATATCCAGGGTGCAACCACTTCTCGCTGTCTCCCCATGGCTACCATGGTCCAAGCGCTTGGGTTACTCTCTGCACCTCTGGCTTTGATAAAAACAGCATTCATTGCTTTTGTTTGTTTTCCTTTGGCTATTGATAATGCTGAGCTTTTTTCAAATGTGCATTATTCAGTTTTAATTCTTAAATGAATTTTATGGTTTGTTTTTTTTTTACATTTTTGCCAGTTTGCCTTTCAGTTTTCTTGTTTTTTAGGTAAACTAAAATTATAAACGTTATGTAGTCGTTTATTAATCTTTGTTTATTAACCTTTGTTATTTATTACATAGTTTTCACATTTAGGAAAGCACATTTACATTTAGCAATTAGATATATACTGACCTAAATTTTATTTTTGTTTTATAATGTTTAATTCTTAAGATTTAATTTCTTTAAACATATATTCACATTTACTGTCATTTTAAGTATGTGTAAATGTGATCATATACATCTTTTTTTAAAGTTCCTCTTTTCAACTTTTTCCTTTTTGCTTCCTTCTCTTCTGCTTTTTAACTTTTCATCCAACACATGTTAATAGCCTAATATGTATCTTTTCTTATTCTTTTTTGTATAGTCATGTGGCTCCATGTAGACAGGTACAAACACACACACACAGTTTTTATTGCCACCATTTGTAAAAACTGGATCACACTTTATATGCTTTTCTGTATCACTTTTCATATTCAACGATACCTACACAAAACCATTGAACTCAACTTCTTGGCTCTAATTCATTCTTTTAAGCAGTTGTGTGATATCCCATGTGTGTTTGTCATAATTTATAGTCTTTTCCATTGGAGAATCTCATTGGAATTTTATATTGCTGTGTGGCATGCAGTAAGGATCTAAATTTTTTTTTTTTTTTCTGACAGGCTAGCCAATATTTCCCTGATGTTCTGTTGAATTATCCCTTCCTGTCCTATGATTTATAGCTCTCCTTTTATTTCATATTAATCATGTATATTCCATGGTCTGTCTTGAGGCTCTCTGTTCAGTATGGATGTCAACTTCTTGTTGTTGTTTTTGTTCAATTTCTTTTTAAAACACTTTGTATTTAGGAATAACTTTAGAGTTACAAAAGAGTTGTAAGAGTGTGCCAGCGTTCCCGTCACTCAGCTTCCCCAAATGTTAACATCTCGTATGACCACAGTACATTTATCAAAACTAAGAAATTATTATTGCTTCAGCGCTATTTACTAAGCTAGAGACTTTATTCACATTTTCCCAGCTTTTCTCCTAATGCCCTTTTTCTGCTCCAGGATCCCACATTTCATTTACCCGTCACATCTCCTTAGTCTCCTGCAACCTCTGACAATTTCTCAGTCTTGCCTTGTGTTTCATGACCTCTACACTCTTGAAGAGCACTGGTTACTTGTTTTGTAAAGTGCCCCAAAATTTGGGCTTATCTGATGTTTTCTCATGATTAGGTTGGGGTTATAGATTGGGGGAAAAAAAATCCCAGGGAGGTGAACTTCTCCTCATCCTATCAGGGCCTCGTAATGTCAACATCAGTCACGAGGTGACATTAGTCTTGGTCAGTTGGTTAAGGTGGTGTCAGCGGGTTTGTCCACTGGGAAGTTAGGATTTTTCCTTTTCCTGGTTCTGTTCTTAGAGGCCAGTTACAGCCTAGCCCACACCCAAGGGAAGAGTAACCTTCACCTACTGGAGAGAAGAGAATCAAAGAATTTGTGGACATAAGTTAAAACCACCACAAAAAATTGATAAGTATTTTGGGTAGACACTTTGAGGTTTTACAAATACCCTGTTTCTTCTTAAGGTTTTGCTCACTAATTTTAGCTATTTTCCATTTTCAGAAGGTTCAATTGGGGTGTTCTTTAGAATTTTGTTAAACTTTACAACTAAACCTGGAAAGAAATGTTATCTTTAGGACCCAGTAATTCTCTTACGTGGAAGTGTGGCATTCCTCTCCGTTTTCCTAATCACTGTATTCTCTTGAGACTTCTTCTGGCTTCTCCATGCTAAAGGCATATGAATATGTTAGATACCATTTATTCTGAAATTGACAGATATGGACCCTAAACTTCTCTCTACCCTTGCCTGAGTTTACATGTTCTTCAAAATGGAAAATGTGGAATTCTTTGCTTTTGGTATTTGTTTTAAAATTTACTTTACTAAGTTACTATAACCTGGAGGCTTGGTTCTTTTTTTTTTTTTTTTTTTCCTAGTTAATTCTACACTTTCTTCCTTTTCTAGGTTAGGTTTGGTTTCTTGTCTGGATGTGCTGGAACAATGTACCTTTCCAGAACTATGTGACTATTTAGGTCCCTGCACAGGATTCATTGTAACCTTCAAATATATACAATAAAAAACAGATGTTTCTTGTTTAGCACCCCGTCCCCAACCTTTCAGCTGAGCAGGCCTTCTACTTTACAGCCTAGTGGACTCTATTAGAAAGCTTCTAGCCTCTGTGTCTAATCTTAGACGGGAATGAAGCAATTCTGTTTTCTTATTGCTTTAAATCTCTTGGTATTTGGATAATGACATATGTGTATGTTTATTTATATATATATATATATATATATAAAATTCATCGAGGACAATTTCTAGCTGTATTGATGTGCTCGTCACTAGACTTATAGTTTTCTTCACATCCCAAATGACTCAAAAAGTACAACAGCATTCAATTTTTCATGTGTATCTTTCCTACATACACGATCACCCTATTCCTGCATCAAAAGAGAAAAGTCCTTTCTACCATTTGAGTTATCTTACAGACCCGCACAGGCGTGTCAGAAGCCTGGCTATACCAGCAGGCCAGCCTGGTTCGTTCTTGGTTCGGCAGAGTTGTTACCGTCAGAATTCTTGGTTCTCGTTGAGCTAACTCCCTTTAACTTTCTTTTCGTATCAACTGACCGCTTTGTTCTTAACTAACTGAAATGTCCCAAACTCAGATATTTGCACAATGAAATCTAGTTTTTAGCAAATTCCTTTTATTTTACTATTACATCCCAAAGCACAGTTAAACTAGCCATACCAAGCTGACCGTTTTTGAGCAAAGGAAGACAGAGATGCAGAAGATAATGTAAGGCACATTACTATTTCATTTATGAGGCATTATTATGTAATTAGCTATTTCATGTAACCGGTTATTTTTTATAGCTTGAAGTAATATTTTATCACCATTACCTTTTTTGTTTGTTTGTTTTTTGTTTTTTTGCTTTTTACTTTGCGGTAGCTTTAATGAAAACTTTTCTAAAACGTCTCTGCTTGTATTTTAGAGAATAGGGTATATAATTTATTCTCTTCTCAGCATCACTGCAAGGTTATAATTAAAAGCACAACTTCCTGTTCCCTGATCCTTAGAGTCCACTGAGCTGTTTCATCCTTCTTTGTAAAATTCCCTGACTGGCCTCAGCTCTGCATTTGAGTTCTTGGAGCTACATTTATAGAGCTTATCTATTCCCGCTGCGCGTTGTCAATGTGTCGTCAGTATCCCCGTCTCCTTCCTCCTTCCTCCTCAACCCTGAGGCTCTGGTCACCAAGCTTGACCAAGGGAGGAAGAAGGACCTCAGAGCAATAAACTGCAGGCCCTTCCCATTGATAAGCTTTCCTGAGTAAGGAAGGTCTGCAAAGTTCCAGACCACATGGCTGCTCCCAGCGCATCTCCTTCCCCGTCTCCCTGCTGTGTCTGCTCCCGCCTTCGTGGCTTCCTTTGCCGTGTGGTAACACACAACGCCTGTCCCCTCCCAGGGCCTTTGCACGTGGTGCCCCTGTCTGTAGCCTCTTGATCTATGTGTCTTTTCATCTGTCAGTACCACACTGTTCCGATAACTGTGTTATATAGTAAATCTTAACATCAGGTAGAGTGATTCTTCATACTTTTTCGAAATTGTTTTAACCGTTCTAATTTCTTTACCTTCCATATTAATTTTAAAAATATCTTTCCTACATCCACAAAAAATATTTCTGGGATTTTGATAGGAATCATGTTAAATCTATAGACCTGTTTGGAGAACACTAAAATCTTTACTTTGTTGAGTTTTCCAGTCTATGAACTCGGTATGTCTTTTCATTTATTTAGAGTTTTGTTTTCTTTCTTCAGTGTTTTTGTAGTTTTTCACATAGGAATCCTGTTTCTATTTTCACCTGAGTATTTCTGTTGAGCCATTATAAATGGTATTGTATTTTTAATTTTGATTTTTGCATGCTTGTTGCTGCTATATAGAAATACAGTTGGTTTTTGTATACCTATCTTGTATCCTGAAACCTTTGCAGAACTCACTTATTAGTTCCATGAGTTGTTTGGGGGTTTGTTTTTGGTAGATTTCTGGGTATTTTCTATGGAGACTAGGCTATCTGGAGGTTGAGACAGTTTATTTCTTTTTTTCTGATTTGTGTGCCGTCTTATTGATGCCAAATTGTGCCCTTTTAGGGCAGTGAGAGCTTCTTCAGGTTGATTCCTGAGTCCTTTTGATATGACCATGTCTTTGATTGTTTCCTCCCTATGTGATACCAGATGTTCAAGGCTCATCTTGTACATTTCCTGCCCCAGACCCATAATTAATCATTTCTCCAAAAGGCCCTGGTTCCTTTTTGTGGAAACAGCATTTAGAGACCACAGTCTGGTGTCAGGGTTGGAGCCAGCACTTTAAGCCATTGTGGTAGATGCCTGACCTCACAGCCCCTACTGGAGTGTGGAGACCGATGAACCCCCCTTATACTCTCTGATCTGTCAGAACACTTTCCAATAAGGACTCAATAGTTGTTTGTCACACGATTAAATGAATGAATGAGTGAATGAATGAACATGTGAATGAAACAGATCTTGTGCAATCCCTGCTTGATGGCAAAGCAAAAAAAATATAATACAGCCCATCCAAAAAAGAAATATTGTCAAAGCAATTGAAATCACTACCAGTCTCTCCAAGAATTACAAAATTCAGATGAACCGCAATCGTCACTTCACATCCTCTCTCCTCGTAGCCAGCCTGGCCTCTTCGCCCCTCCCCTTCCTCTCTGGGTCAGTTCTGGATTTCACTTTCTCTTCTCAGTGTGAATCCCCAAGGCCCTCCTCCTTCCTAGATCTCTGCTGTTACCCCAGACTGCTCACTAGGGCCCTAAAGTAAAGGAACAGGAAGATTATAAATGCTTTTGATTAAAAATCTTCTCGTTTAGTCTTATCACAAATAAATGAATAAATGCTGCCAACAGTCTGTCAGAGGAAGCTCTGAATCAGTTTTGCCGTAAATTTGAATTTGTGTCATATTGGGAAGTACATTGTTGAATATTTATAGTGTCAGACCCTATGCTTAGCACATATACATACCTTCCACTGATTTTTTCAGTACACACAACTCTGTGAGCTAGGTAAGGAATCTCTCATTTCAGAGGTGAAGAAACTGGAGCCCAGAAAACTGAAGTTTTTCGGGAGGATTAGTTTTCCATTATTGCTATAATATATTGCCACAAACATAGTGACTTAACACAGATTTGCTATCTTACAGTTCTGGCTGGGTGTCAGAAGTCCGAAATTGGTCTCACTAGGCTAAAATCAAGGTGTCAGTAGGGCTGTGTTTTCTGGAAGGTGCGGGAGGACCTGTTTCCTGGCCTCTTTCAGCCTCCTGGGGCACCTGCACCCCTGGGCTCCGGCCCCTCCTCCACGCCCGGGCAGCACCTTCAGCCGTCTCCCTGGTCCTGACTCTCCTGACTCTCCTGACTCCTCTCCCTTCTAAGAGCCCTTGTGATTGCGCGGACCCAGCCAGCTGGTCCACGAGCATCTCTCCATATCAAGACCCTTAACTTAGCTGCATCTGCAGAGCCCCTCTGCCGGGTGAGGTAATGTGTTCACAGGTTCTGGGGGTTAGGACGTGGCCGTCTTCGGGGGCCACTGCTCTGCCGACCCAAAGAACGTTCATCCACCAAATACGTGGTAAGGGTTAGGCTGCGTGTTCGCCCCTTCTTAACTCTCCTCCCGGCAAAGGTGGCCTCTCCTTCAGGAAATCTCAAAGGTCTTTACCTTTGTGTCACTCGGGTAAGGGTTGGCCCGGGTCTTTTATTCTGTTCAAAACCTGGTGCCTGGTTCACTAGTATCGCTCTGAGCTGGGGCGCTTGTGACACACCTGGGAGGCCGTTGAGCAGCGCGGCCGGGCCCGAGAGCGAATGCACTGCCACCTGCGGAACACAGTGCGGCGCTCTGCAGGGACGGAGGACGCAGTTACGCTCATGCTGCTGTGTTACGTTGGTCATGGAAATGAGCTGCGTGGTCAGTAACAGCGGCAAGAAGTGGGGGCCGCCGGGGAAAGCGGCTGTTGCCTTTTTTCTATTTTTATCCACTTTCCTTGTTTTATTTCCGTTAGGGTGTCTAGGCGCTGTGAGTGATAACTACCTAAAGAGGCACACTGCCTGTGTCTCACAGGTGCATGTCACGTCATGGTTAATAATGCTTCCAGTACCCTTAGACTTTCCCAAAATGGCCCCCTTAAATTATTTATGGCTTTATTTTGGGCATATCGCCATTTACCCAGGCAAGTCTGAAGTCACCTGCTCATTTTCTCATTGTAGACACATCCTAATGCCCCCAAACACAGGGTAACATAAGCTTTTCCAGGGAAAGTCCGAAGTTGGTAGTTCTTGAGAAAAAAATATTCCCTCTCTCCAGGGGAGAAACCATTATCACTCATTGTCATGACCCACCCCCGGTCTCCTGTTCCTGACCCCCGTTTCCAGGACCAACAGCCGGGACCTGGTGGAGACAGGAACCTCTGCAGCGGTAACCAAGAGGGCCTGGCTTTGGGGTTCTGCCGGGGGGGAGAGGGGACCCGGACCTCCGGCTCGCACACCTCGGAGGTGCGGGGCTCCCCACGGGGGTCTGGCGCGTCGTGGAGCCGCCGTCCTCCCGACAGATGTGGACACACGGGTGTCCTGACACCCAGGCCCACGGCGCCGCTCCTTCACCACGTCTCGGCTCCCACCACCACCGCCACGTGCCAGGCGCCCTCTTAGCCACCCTGGGGCCAGACGTGAGTCCTAGAGGAGTGGAGGGGAGACAGAGCGAGAAAGGGGCCCGACGCAATGCTGAGCAGCCCATGGCGCCGTTAGCCCTGAGGACGGTTCCTGCCTCCCGGGGTGGGCGGGGGAGGGCGTAGACTAGGTGGTCTAGACCGGCCCGCAGAGAATACACTAGGGGTGGGCACGGGGGAGGGGACTGGGCGGGAGTCTTGAGTCTTCCCTTTCTTGGGGAAAGTTCTCTCACCTCTGAGAGCCTCAGTTTCCGCCCGTATAATGGGAACAGTAACCGTCTTGGAGTTTGAGGTGTGTGCACGTGTGGTTCTCATCGCTTTTTGTGCGTTGTCTCGCTTGTTTCTCACACCAACACTAGGAAGTGGGTCCCTTTGTTCTCCCCGTCAGCAGAGGGGGCGTGAGGACTGTGCCACCTGCAGGCGGGCAGCTTGCTTGGTGCCCCCAGGGGGTGTCGGAGGAAGCCCCGCTCTGCACCCACACCCTGGCTCTTCACCCCTGGCTGCTGGGAGGACCCGGGGAGACAGTCCTGCAGGGGCTCAGCACCGCGCCAGGCGCCCAGAAGCTGGCTCTTACCATCCCAGAGCAGGAGATTCAAAGGGGACTTCCGGCTCCTTCCAAGAGCTGCAAGCACCCAGGGAGAGGGATGAATGGGGGAGCGGCTCGAGGCTCAGTCCTCGGGGAGATCGCCCCGGACAAACAGGCTAACCCCTGGACGCGGAGAAACCTGGCAGAACTCTGAAAATACCAACGTCCGTCTCCCGGCTGCGGCTCGTGGTGCAGCCGGCTCTCTGTCCAGCGCCTTTGGACTCACCCTGGCCCCAGGGCCCCAGCTGGCCTGCGAAGGGGGTGGCGCTTCTCCCTGGAAGGGGGGTCTGTCTCACATCGACAAAGGGTGTGGTGACCCTTCTGGAGAGTTCGGTTTAGGGGCCCAGGGTTTTAAATAATTTCCAACCTTGCTTATAAATTAGTTTCCCATTTCTCTGTGTGTGTCAGAGCCTGTGCATAACCACAGATGGCACGTGGGCCCCCGAGAAGGCAGAGAACCAACAGACATTCTGCTTACACACGAGGGCCATGCCCATAGTAGTTTCCAGAAGGAAAAGAAGTTACAAGAAAATTGTGTTGCTTCTAGATTAATTTTCCCCTTCACTGTCAAGGGAGTCCTGTCCTTGAGCGTGAAGATCTCTCCCTGGAGTCTGGGGAGCAGCGTCTGGGGACCCCGTCGCTGAAGATCCGCTTCAGCACTTGAGGCTCTGCCCTGGTCAGCTCCATGCTCCCAGCTCTGCGGGCACAGCTCTGTCCCTTAATAATCAAAAAGAGATGAACAAAGAGGAGAGCCCCTTTGTAATAAGTTCGTTTCTTTCAAAAGGAACTAGTATGGGGACCGACTTGAAAGGTGGGTGGAGGCCTTTAGAAAAGCCTGGGCCCCACTAGTGACTGTCCTGGATCCCTCGGCCATTGCGGGCTCTTGAAGGAGAGCTCCTCTTTCATGGCAGCTACTCCGTGCGCTTGATGCTGCCGTGCAGACATAGTCCTGCACAGAGGACACCACGCCGAGACAGGGTCAGGTGCTCTGCCCACTCTGCGTGCCTTACTCTGAAGAAAGTGGGATGCAGAGAGGAACTGACTTGTCTAGAAGCTTGAATCGCCAGCCTCAGGCTTTGCTGGACCCCACCCTACACAGGAACGGCTGGGTCCACCCCCTCTCCCCACCCTGCCTTGGGAATGACCCAACTCACCAAGGCGCAGGAGGGTCACTACACACCCTGCAGAACCCTTCACCAGACGCATGTACCACTGGGTTGGCCGCCGCCCTGGTCTTGGTGCTCTTTTACTTTGGGGGAAAGTCTTGCTTGGCCGTGGAAATACTCATTAATTTTTGGATGAATTCAGTATTGTTTTTATTAGATCACTATATAATGTGGACTTACTTCAGCTTTGCCCTCTGTTTTCAGAGGATCTCAGGGGTGGAGGGACTCATGGAGAGCCCGCCTGCAGAGAGGCTCTCACTGGTGCCCATGTAGTTTTAGACGCCTTTCTGCCATCTCTTCAAATGGCTTTTAGTTTGAGTGGATGTTACATTCTGTTCAGAGTGTAAAAATGGGGTTTAGGTCACTCTTTGTACCTAAAGACCTGAAAACACATATTCCACACATTTTATTTATTTAGTCTTGTTCTTTTTAAAAATTTTTGTTTATTTGTTTTAGCAGAGAAAAAAAGCTTGGCTGGAAATTTTTATGCCTCAACCTCAGCGCTGTTGAAACCTTCCTGTTTCACTTCATTCTTTGGTATATGACACCAGAAATATGGCACGGCCGTTTCCTTGTGCCCTATGCTGACAATTAGTTAAATAGCAAAAGGCCCCTGAGTATAAATTGACTAAAGAATAAATTGACTAAAATGCTTTCAAAAACTAGCTAGAAATTTTAAGAAACTGCTATAAATAAATATATTTCTGCTGGGCACAAGTCCCTGATGAAATAAATCCTTCGCCAGTTATATCAAGCTACCCTGTAATTTCTGCATTTCTTTTCCATCCCTCACATTGTTCGGTATCTCTTCTAGAGGAAAGGGGTCGATTCTATTTGTGACACATCAATACATGTTGAGAAGATGCCAGGGATTTTCCAGCATTAAAGTCTTGTAAAGTGGGTTTTGCCGTTTGTGTGTTAGATGGGGGGACGTATCTGAAAATGAGTTTTTCCTGGGCTTCTTTGCTAAATCATTACACTTTGGCTCCCTGAGCAGATGACTTTTAGGTAGTAGCAGCATCAGATCATTTATGACTTTAATCTGATAATTCAGTCACCTGGCTGTGTGTGTGTGTGTACGGAGGTCTGTCAACTAAAACTCTAGAACATACTTGCTGTTTAGCCCCCAAAGAGGACAGTTGTCTACATTCCTTGTTTTATTGCTTTTCATATGCACCACCTGTCATACGAATCTACCTGGGAGCCAGATTCAGATCCAGCACACACTGAATGAATGGCTGTGTGTTGACCTCAAGTATTTCATTGCCTGATTTGCGCTTTCTTCCTGGTGTAAGTACTGTTATCCGTCTTTCACAGATGAAAAACCCAAGTAAGGAGCCTCAGAGAACAGACTCAGGGCCAGATCTGGTTCCAGGCCCTGCTCCATCCAGGTCGCACTTGTCTGAACATTTTAAGGGCCTCTCTGTATAAACACCAAGCACCAGGATAACTTCATCCTCGGTTTATCTGTGGTGTTACTTCCTATCAGCTGTAATCACCTTGTTCTGGTAGAAAAAGGAGGTGTATTCTCTGTGGACCACGCTAGATCCTAACTTGAAGGCAGGCCCTGCTCTGCCCCAGGCTCCAGGAGCTGGGCCTGGAGAAGATGAGTGAACTCTGAGCGCTGGCTCCTGTCTGCTGTTATTCAGAGACAGACACTGTCACTCAGGCGGGGAGTCCCTCTTTGCTTCTTTGTGGTCCACTGTAGTCTCCTCCCTGCCGCTGTCGGCCGTGCTGACTGGGACACACTTCCAGGCCCGGGCCCTTAGAGAGCAGTTGGGGAAGCCCCAGACCAGGCCCACAGGTTGGGAGAGAGTTGGATGTGCTGCCTTCAGGGGAAGTGCTGCCTCAAAGGAGCCCTTGGCCAGAGCCTCAGGTGGAAGTGGGGACGTGCGGGTAGAAGGGGCCGCAGAAGGGTACGTGTATCTCCTCCCGGGTCGCCTCCCGAGCAGCCCTCCGTTCCTGAACAATCACACCTGCTCTGGGCTAGAGATCTGGCTCTGGGCTAGAGATCCGGCTCTGTCTTTCTGATTTCACGTTTTACTTTCAGGAAGCTGCCACTGGCACGTCAGTGTGGTCAGGCCTGCGCATTTCGTGACCTGTTTGGCTTCTCCCCTCCTCCCCTAAAATTCTGTAGAACACGTGGACTATTTGCACGCGTTCGGGGCCTCACGCAGCTGCCGCTTGTCTTCTCACGCCTTCGGGGGTCTTCTTCCCGTGGAGCGAGCTCCTTGGTCCAATGGCCGTATCTCCCAGCTGCCTTCCCTGGATGGCGTTGTACACGTAGTGGGCGCTCCGTGCTCGTTTATTAAAAGGTTCAGTTATTCCTCTCCTTGCCTGGGTTCTGGCGCCAAAATGTAGTTGCAAGCTCAGAAAGGAAGAGAGCAAATATGTGAATATGAATACCTGGATGTTTTCACCTTTTCATTCCTTCAACACCTATTTATCGATTACATACTATTTGTCAGGCTGTGTGCTGAAATACTGGGGTCAGTTGTGTATAAGGCAGAACACGTGTGCATCTGAATACTTTTGAAATCCAGATGATTTTAAGGGAGTTACAACAGAGACCCAACGCAGCCATAAATAAATAAATAGATAGATAGATAGATAGATAGATACATAAATAAAATGTTCTTCTTGCACCCAGAACGAATGGTCAGCAACAAGTGTTTACTTCTTGACTAAGTAAACATGTCATTCCAGTGCCTTAACATTTACTGAGTATCCAGAGACTCATTATGGCCAAAACTACTGGGAAGCAATTTTAGTTCTTGTAATTACACAAGTAGGGGAAGTTCATCAATTTTGAAGTTGTCTGCTTTGATCTTGCTATTAAACTGTGAGACCTGAGATCCAGATTATCCTCAGAACACTAAACCTTAGAACCAACCCATTAAAAAGTTGTTTAATTAAAATGGGGAATATTTTAAATGTTTTGTTTTTATTTTTAAGGACTTAAAAACTAATGTTCTGCATTTTTCTGCACTCTGATTTTTTTAAAGATGTAATCGAATGACAATTGAAACTAATCAAATGCTGCATTAACATTTGTAATAGTAAAACCACAGACCCAAATTATACTTTTATATTTTATGGGCAAAGTTCTTATTTTACTGAACCCTTTACTGAATTTTCATCATAGTGTGTGTATCAATGTTTGTATTACCATCCTGCTGTATGTTAAAAGTGTCAAATATCGGGACTTCCCTGGTGGCGCAGTGGTTAAGAATCCACCTGCCAGTGCAGGGGACACGGGTTCAATCCCTGGTCTGGGAAGATCCCACATGCCACGGAGCAACTAAGCCCGTGCGCCACAACTACTGAGCCTGCGCTCTAAAGCCCGCGAGCCACAACTACTGAGCCTGCAAGCCACAGCTACTGGAGCCCGTGCTCTGCAACAAGAGAAACCACCGCAATGAGAAGCCCACACACCACAACGAAGAGTAGCCCCCGCTTGCGGCAACTAGAGAAAGCCCGCGCAGCAGCTAAGACCCAACACAGCCAAAAATAAATAAATAAATAAAAACTTTTTTAAAAAAGTGTCAAAGGTTAAATACCAAAGACACTTTATTTTTTTATGAAAGCAAAAGGGTGGGTTACATTGAAAGTTTTGATGTACGTCATGGAAATTTTGGGTGGTACCCCCTGGAACTCCTCCCTTTGGGCCCAAAACTGCTCTTAAGGGAAAGTTATTGAGTGTTTCCTGTTACTTCTCATGGTTTGTAAATATATCACATCTAAGCGCCATGGAACGTGGGCGGTGTGTACCTGGTTTCAGATTGTATTCCGTCCACTCAAGTCAGGCCTGGGGATGCAGATAGTTGCTAAATAGTGAATACAGTTATTTGGTTCTGTCCCCATGGCAATCCAAGGGAACATATACCCTGACTTTCCCTTCATCATCTTGAGCAGGCACACCCTGGGCTGTTTTCATCAACCATAAATCTGGTGCTTCAAGAATTAATATGTTAGTGTCACAGCTCTGAACGTAGATGCTCTGTGTGGCATGGGGAATGCCTCGTCTCCTCAATGTTGGCTAGTGTTGGGGGAAGCACGCTTGACCATATCCCAGCTGGGTGCCGACTCCCCTCCCCCCAGCCCCGTACACAAAATGCATAAGCTTTGGGGGTAGGAGCCCACCTCCCAGGGGTCTTTTCCCCCACAGGTGTTTTTGTTTTTTTTTTTAAATTATTTATTTTTGGCTGTGTTGGGTCTTCGTTTCTGTGCGAGGTCTTTCTCCAGTTGCAGCGAGCGGGGGCCACTCTTCATCGCGGTGCGCGGGCCTCTCACTGTCGCAGCCTCTCCCATTGTGGAGCACAGGCTCCAGACGCGCAGGCTCAGTAGTTGTGGCTCACGGGCTTAGTTGCTCCGCGGCATGTGGGATCCTCCCAGACCAGGACTCGAACCCGTGTCCCCTGCATTGGCAGGCAGATTGTCAACCACTGCGCCACCAGGGAAGCCCCCCACAGGTGTTTTTGATCAATGCTGATGGTCAAAGACCCCCAGTAGCTCCTAGGAGGTTTCATCTTTTCTGAAGCAGAGAGTTCTTATTTTGCCCACTGCCTCAAGAAAGCGCTGGGAGAATCAAGTGTAAACCCAAAGCACTTAGAGAATGTCCATTCGAACGAGTATTCTTCTGTGGAACTGCAGTGTTTCCTTGGTCAGGAATCTCCACTATTAAGGGCAACTGGCCGCATGAAAAGCCCCCTGCGCTCACAGCCCGTAGCTGGTAACCCTCTAACTCCCTCTTTATGGATCCAGCATTCCGGTTTCCTGAGCTGCAGCACATTTCACCCATACGGGACTAAGTGCTTTCATTTTTCTTTCTTATTTTCTTTATTATTATTCCATGGAATTAGAAGTTAGAATTATAAGATTTCATTTTGAAATGTAGAATTAAGATGGGAAATACTAAGGAAATAATTTTACATAAAACCATACGTATAGTTATTTTAATAAAGTTAAAAGAAAATCTCTGGCTTAATACTGTAATTTTCCTATATAATCAGTGTAAGTTTTAAATTAGTACTTTGGAATTACATTATAGTAAAAGCCACGTAGTTCATAAATACGGACAAATTATTAAATTTTGCTACCATAATTACTTAGCATACCCTTGCACTCAGTTTGAAAATTTTTCGTTGGATAACTAAAGTGATATTTCTTATGGAAAAATTGGAAAAATATTTTAAAAAATAGAAATTGAAAGAAAATAACTTGGAATCTTTCTACTCAGAGCTGGCCACTGTTAACATTTCGTGTATACATATAGATAGACTGATATATATGGGATTATTTTTCTATGCACAGAGTATACACATGTTTTAGGTTTTCTTTGGGTTTTTTTTTACCCTAAATTGATGCTATTGTGTATGCTGTTTTGAATCTGTATCAGGATGTATTTCACTTCTAGTAACAGAAGCCCTAACTTAACAAGTTTAAGCACTAGTAAAGTACATTACCTCGTGAAATGAGAAGTCCAGAGACAAGAAGGCTGCAGGACAGTTCACTGATCCCACCAGGTTCTCAAGGTCAAGGACCTGGGTGCTTTCCATTCTCTTTGTCCTGCCGCTAACATTGTCAGCTTCATGTTAAGGTTGTTCCCCTCACAGCCACAAAATTGTCACCATGAACATCTGGAGCAACATGCTTCCTTGTTCACATCTAGTGGAGGGAGAAAAAGCCTGAGCCCCAGCCGTGAGATGGAGATCCTGCCCATTGATCTGATGAACTAACTTAGGTGTG
The DNA here is from genome assembly GCF_028564815.1 of Eubalaena glacialis. NCBI lineage: Eukaryota > Metazoa > Chordata > Mammalia > Artiodactyla > Balaenidae > Eubalaena > Eubalaena glacialis. Next base: position 92,078,241 of record NC_083728.1, on the reverse strand, counting down.
GCCACCCCAGACCAATGACAGTCCCCAGGTATATGCCGTAGGCTGACTGGCTTAAGCCTTGTTTCCTCTGTTAGTCACTAGCAGGAGGGATTGGATAACCTTGACCCACAGGTGGGGTCAGTTCTCACACCACAGTGCTGCTGTCAAAGGGTGGGATGTGGGGTAGACGTTGGAAGTCAGCCCCAACGTAGTAACCTAAAGTTATCACTGAATATTTTATGAACAAATATAAGGGTCGTCTTAAAGGATCTCTTAGCTTACTTCTCATCATTACATTCAGGCTGTGGTCTAATTTGTTCTGATTCTCAAAATTCTGTCCTTCCTCCTCCTTTTGTTTACACACTGCCTTCCCTCAGGGTTGTAAAGGTGGCCACCAGCAGCCCACAGGGCAGCATGTGTCCTGACTGGCCCCAAGCACGGTCCTTCCTGTTGGTCTGACTGGGCAACTTGGGTCCCATGGCAGTTCCTCACTGTCTTGAACACTGCTGGGGTGGCAAACCTGGTGCTGGGAACGGGGCCGGCTGACTTCCTCACATCACGTGGCTGCCTGGGGAAGGCATGGGCACCACAGCAAAGTCAGGGTCTCTTGGGAAAGAAGACTAAGAGCACGGATGCTTGGTACCTACTTCATTATCTTTAAAAATTGTTCTTCTTCTTAAGCATTATAACAATCACCAGAATTTTGAATTTGATGAATGTTTTTAGATATTTTAGTTTTCATTAAGAAAATCTGTTTCTTTTGTAGAAATGCCCTGTTCAGAAAGAGATGGATAGGAAAAAAGAATAAAGTCTTCTGGGGAATTGATCCTCATTAATCTAATGTTCTCTAAAGTTTGGGCATTTTTGTGGTGTTCTTTTTGGCAATAGATAGGTTTTTCTTCATGACTTTTGACTTTACTACTGAAATTTAAAAGAAAAAATGAGCTTAAATCTATAAATTATAACAGATGTAAACTTTAATATTTCTATTCTTTATGTACTTTTAAATTTTCAATACCCTTGAAACAACATCATAAATAATAGAGAATTAATGGACTTTTTGGAGAATAATTCTGAGGAATAATAGGCATATTTGAAATTACCATGGCAAAAATCAGATGTTAAAGAAAAAAGTTATGATATATTCAGTTTTTAAATTGTACTATTAAATGTGTAACTTCATGTGTAATAAATATTGATATTTAATTTTAGGTGCCAGTGTAACATATACTAAAATAAAATGGAACAATTTCTATGGTTCTATAAAGGAATCTATAAAGGAGTCATAAATAATTATAGTAAAGCTTTTTTGAAATATTTTTATGGGACTAAAAATTGAAAACTTCTTAATAGGGAAATTTTCTTAAATGAGAAATGAGGTAAGTTAGTCGTAGAGACCTCAAACTGTAATATATCCTGAGGGAACCCTGAATAAGCAGTAACTTCTTAAGATAATCTTATAAAATGTCTGAAAATCAAGAGGTTTTGAAAAAGGTTTTAGAAGGTAGCAGGAAGAAAAAGTTTTATTATGCTAAAATTTCTCATGAGAAGTTATTTATTTTGCATGTTTTTTTTAACATCTTTATTGGAGTATAATTGCTTTACATTGTTGTGTTAGTTTCTGCTGTATAACAAAGTGAATCAGCTATATGCATACATATATCCCCATATCCCCTCCCTCTTCCGTCTCCCTCCCACCCTCCTTATCCCACACCTCCAGGTGGTCACAAGCACTGAGCTAATCTCCCTGTGCTATGCAGCTCCTTCCCACTAGCTATCTGTTTTACATTTGGTAGTGTATATATGTCAATGCCACTCTCTCACTTCGTCCCAGTTAACCCTTCCCCCTCTCCATGTCCTCAAGTCCATGCTCTACGTCTGTGTCTTTATTCCTGTTCTGCCCTTAGGTTCATCGGAACCATTATTTTCTTTTTTTTAGATTCCATATATATGTGTTAGCATACAGTATTTGTTTTTCTCTTTGTGACTTACTTCACTCTGTATGACAGATTCTAGGTCCGTCCACCTCACTACAAATAACTCAATTTCATTTCTTTTTAGGGGCTGAGTAATATTCTATTGTATATATGTGCCACATCTTCTTTATCCATTCATCTGTCGATGGACACTTAGGTTGCTTCCATGTCCTGGCTATTGTAAATAGTGTTGCAATGAACATTGTGGTACATGACTCTTTTTGAATTATGGTTTTCTCAGGGTATATGCCCAGTAGTGGGATTGCTAGGTCATATGGTAGCTCTATTTTTAGTTTCTTAAGGAACTACTGTTCTCCATAGTGGCTGTATCAATTTACATTCCCACCAACAGCGCAAGAGGGTTCCCTTTTCTCCACACCCTCTCCAGCATTTATTGTTTGTAGATTTTTTGATGATGGCCATTCTGACTGGTGTGCGTTGATACCTCACTATAGTTTTGATTTGCATTTCTCTAATGATTTGTGATGTTGAGCATCTTTTCATGTGTTTGTTGGCCATCTGTATATCTTCTTTGCAGAAATGTCAATTTAGGTCTTCTGCCCATTTTTGGATTGGGTTGTCTGTTTTTTTGATATTGAGCTGCATGAGCTGCTTGTATATTTTGGAGATTAATCCTTTGTCACTTGCTTCGTTTGCAAATATTTTCTCCCATTCTGAGGGTTGTCCTTTGGTCTTTTTTATGGTTTCCTTTGTTGTGCAAAAGCTTTTAAGTTTCATTAGGTCCTATTTGTTTATTTTTGTTTTTATTTCCATTTCTCTAGGAGGTGGGTCAAAAAGGATCTTGCTGTGATTTATGTCATAGAGTGTTCTGCCTATGTTTTCCTCTAAGAGTTTTATAGTCTCTGGCCTTACATTTCGGTCTTTAATCCATTTTGAGTTTATTTTTGTGTATGGTGGTAGGAAGTGATCTAATTTCATTCTTTTACATGTAGCTGTCCAGTTTTCCCAACACCACTTATTGAAGAGGCTATCTTTTCTCCATTGTATACTCTTGCCTCCTTTATCAAAGATAAGGTGACCATATGTGCATGGGTTTATCTCTGGGCTTTCTCTCCTGTTCCATTGATCTATATTTCTGTTTTTGTGCCAGTACCATACTGTCTTGACTACTGTAGCTTTGTAGTATAGTCTGAAGTCAGGGAGCCTGATTCCTCCAGCTCTGTTTTTCTTTTTTTTTTTTTTTTTTAATTAATTTTCTTTTTTTTTTTTTTATGGCTGTGTTGGGTCTTCGTTTCCGTGCGAGGGCTTTCTCTAGTTGCGGCAAGTGGGGGCCACTCTTCATCGCGGTGCGCGGGCCTCTCACCACCGCGGCCTCTCTTGTTGCGGAGCACAAGCTCCAGATGCGCAGGCTCAGCAATTGTGGCTCACAGGCCCAGCCGCTGCGCGGTATGTGGGATCCTCCCAGACCAGGGCCCGAACCCGTGTCCCCTGCATTGGCAGGCAGACTCTCAACCACTGCACCACCAGGGAAGCCCCAGCTCTGTTTTTCTTTCTCAAGATTGCTTTGGCTATTCGGGGTCTTTTGTGTTTCCATACAAATTGTGAATTTTTTTGTTTTAGTTCTGTGAAAAATGCCATTGGTAATTTGATAGGGATTGCATTGAATCTGTAGATTGCTTTGGGTAGCATAGTCATTTTCACAGTTTTGATTCTTCCAATCCAAGAACATGGTATATCTCTCCATCTGTCTGTATCATCTTTAATTTCTTTCATCAGTGTCTTATAGTTTTCTGCATACAGGTCTTTTGTCTCCTTAGGTAGGTTCATCCCTAGATATTTTATTCTTTTTGTTGCAATGGTAAATGGGAGTGTTTCCTTAATTTCTCTTTCAAATTTTTCATCATTAGTGTATAGGAATGCAAGAGATTTCTGTGCATTAATTTTGTATCCTGCTACTCTACCAAGTTCATTGATTAGCTCTAGTAGTTTTCTGGTAGCATCTTTAGGATTCTCTGTGTATAGTATCATGTCATCTGCAAACAGTGACAGTTTTACTTCTTCTTTTCCGATTTGGATTCCTTTTATTTCTTTTTCATCTCTGATTGCTGTGGCTAAAACTTCCAAAACTATGTTGAATAATAATGGTGAGAGTGGGCAACCTTGTCTTGTTCCTGATCTTAGAGGAAATGGTTTCAGTTTTTCACCATTGAGAATGATGTTGGCTGTGGGTTTGTCATATATGGCCTTTATTATGTTGAGGTAGGTTCCCTCCATGCCTACTTTCTGGAGAGTTTTTATCATAAATGGGTGTTGAATTTTTTCAAAAGCTTTTTCACCATCTATTGAGATGATCATATGGTTTTTATCCTTCGATTTGTTAATATGGTGTATCACATTGATTGATTTGCATATATTGAAGAATTCTTGCATTTCTGGGATAAACCCCACTTGATCATCGTGTATGATTCTTTTAATGTGCTGTTGGATTCTGTTTGCTAGTACTTTGTTGAGGATTTTTGCATCTATGTTCATCAGAGATATTGGCCTATAATTTCTTTTTTTGTGACATCTTTGTCTGGTTTTGGTATCAGGGTGATGGTGGCCTCATAGAATGAGTTTGGCCGTGTTCCTCCCTCTGCTATATTTTGGAAGAGCTTGAGAAGGATAGGTGTTAGCTCTTCTCTGAATGTTTGGTAGAATTCGCCTGTGAAGCCGTCTGGTCCTGGGCTTTTGTTTGTTGGAAGATTTTTATTCACAGTTTCAATTTCAGCACTTGTGATTGGTCTGTTTATATTTTCTGTTTCTTCCTGGTTCAGTCTCAGAAGGTTGTGCTTTTCTAAGAATTTGTCCATTTCTTCCAGGTTGTCCATTTTATTGGCATATAGTTGCTTGTAGTATTCTCTCCTTTGTATTTCTTCAGTGTCAGTTGTTACTTCTCCTTTTTCATTTCTAATTCTGTTGATTTGAGTCTTCTCCCTTTTTTTCTTGATGAGTCTGGCTGAAGGTTTATCAGTTTTGTTTGTCTTCTCAAAGAACAATCTTTTAGTTTTATTGATCTTTGCTATCATTTCCTTCATTTCTTTTTCATTTATTTCTGATCTGATCTTTATGATTTCTTTCCTTCTGCTAACTGGGGTTTTTTTGTTGTTCTTTCTCTAATTGCTTTAGGTGTAAGGTTAGGTTGTTTATTTGAGATTTTTCTTGTTTCTTGAGGTAGGATTGTATTGCTATAAACTTCCCTCTTAGAACTGCTTTTGTTGCATCCCATAGGTTTTGGATCATGGTGTTTTCATTGTCATTTGTTTCTAGGTAGTTTTTGATTTCCTCTTTGATAACCAAAGAGGCCCTGACACTACAGGAGGCCCCGGTTTTACATCCTGCATGTTTTTTTATGTTACTAGAATAGAGATCTTAGTTTAGCTGACTCTAGAAGGGCTATGACTATCTAGCATTAAAAATGAACAAATAAAACTATTCATCCGTAGAGTGACACAATTGTGGGACTCCAGGGTCCCAGGAGTTTCCTAGTGTTTTGAACATGAGAGTGTAGGCTAAATGACATTTTGGTGCTCAGAATGTGTCTGACCCTCAAAGTGCACTTCACCAGCCAAGGAAAAGATCACTTACCTTTGTTTTTTTTTTTTGTTTTTTAACAGGTTCTACCCCCCAACCTCCTTAACTAGTAAAAAGAATATAGAACTATAACATGAGCAAAGGATACTGGGGCACCCATTTACTGAAAGATTATTTGGATTTATGGAATTTGTGTCTTTGTTGTTTTTCTTCTTCTTCTTCTTTTAAATAAGTAAGGGCGAGAGTCTGTGTATGGTATGGTTGGCAGAGCACCAGTCTACATGTGAGGAGACCTAGTCCTCCCTCTGGTATTGTTACCTTGCTGTTTTACCTTGGAAAAACAACTTAACCTCTCTGATCCTCCGTTTTCTCATTTCTTAAGAGAAGGAGGGTGGGCCAAATGTGTCTCAGAGATTCCTTTTCACAGTAGAATTGGAATATATGAGAAGGATTCAGGGATGATCACCTAGACTGTTGGTCTGCACCTGAGGGTGTGGGGAGATAGCAGAGGTGGAGAATATGCAGCCCTGGGGTTAGTAATTATGGGGAAATTGAGTTGAAGGGGTGAGCACTATGCCCACTAACAACTTTTCTTTTACCCGTTAGTCTATAAATAGATGTACAAAGTCTCTAATGAGGCTCCCTGGGAGTGGAGAAATCACAGTAAATTTCGTCGCCCCGGGTCCAGGGTTTGGTGGTCCAGTGTGATCACATAGCCCTGCCTGAAAGAAAAAGGCCAGCTCTTCCAGAGTTTCTTCTAACCTGTCTTGTTACGAATTCCCAGAGGAACCTTTGAGTCGTAACAAACTCTGGATGTGTATCTTCCAAAAGGCCGTCTTCTGCACAACCAGGGTAGGTACGGACGTGGCGCCTGGAGCTCCCAGACCCCTGGCAGGAGCCAGCACATCATTGGACCTGCACAGGCTCAGCCACCACCTCATCCCTCAAGTCGGCCTGGGGATTTGTTTTTGTCCTTCCAGATCTTTTTTTAACCTTTAAAACAACAACAACAACAACAATAACAATAACAACTCTGGACATTCCCTTATGGTCGGCCTAGTAAATTAATCTGTCTTACAAATACGAAGTTCCATGGACCGGCCTTGACACTGTCTCTTCTCTTCCCTGACGCAGAGCCATCACGCTGGAGAACCAGCTAGTGATCCTGGCAGCGACGGCCAGCGACGCAGGGGCTTACTACGTGCAGGCCGTCAACGAGAGGAATGGGGAGAACAAGACCAGCCCGCTCATTCACCTGAGCATAGCAAGTGAGTGCCAAAATCCCACATGGTCATTGTGAAAGCAGTAAATTCTGGATTTAATTAATAACCACCATCTCAAGGGACATTTTGCAATAAATCTTACCTCTCTGGGTTAGTGGTTATGGTTCAGTATTGATCCAGTGTCTATAGTTGCTTTCTTTGAACTGATAGGCAGAAAATGTGAATCTGACCGGTAATTCTAAATACAGGATCTTATTTGTTTGGGGGAATTTAAAATAACATTTTTGCTGTTGTACTCTGTTCATGTGTATGGTTTTTAACAACAACAAAACATCTTTTGGCTTATAAGGAGTTGTATCCATGAAACTTGAGACTAGATTAAGCCACAGGTTATGTTATTTTACTTTAATTTAAAAAAAAATCTTTGAGAAAATATATATACTAAGTTGTGTTAAAATTAGGAGTATATCTTAAGAGGAACTAAAAGCCCGGATCATGAAGAAAATACACACACATCACAGTTAAATATTCAGTTAATTTAAGGATGTTTTAGTTTGAGGCAACTTAGTTTAAATATTTGGCCTTTGAAAGAAGGCTCCAGAAATTCTACTAGGAAGAGTTGATTGCCGGAGAAGGGGGAAATGACCAGAAGCAAGAACTCGGAGCTAAAAGAGAGCGAACGGTGCATCTCAGAGATGCCACCAAATGTCTGCAGCGTGAAGCTTCATGGTATGAAATGCAGTGATTATGCTGTTGAGAAAATACAGTTGGGAAATGGTCATGGTAGATTTCAAAATATCATGATCATGTCATACGAGAGTAAGTTAAGTGGATTTGTCTGTATAGTGGTAGATTTCATCTTTTTAAAAACCACCTTGAAGGAATGGCTTTCCCCTTCGGGTAGTTTGAAAAGTTTTGTTTCATATGCGGGATAGACCGTAGTGTTTGCTACTCCTGGTCCTTGAGGGATACAGTTGCTTTAGGCCTAACAGAGTTTACTGGGTGAACAGCACCATGGTCAGGAGACAGTGGGCATTAACTGCGTGTGCTCCCACATGCCCGGCAAGTGCTCCTAGGTGGCCACCACCCTGCCACCAGCTCCTAATTTCTAGGAATTGAGTCCTCAGCTCCAGACCACAGGCGGCGCAGGTCTGGCCATCAGCGGGGCCTTTGCGGTGCTTTGGAGAGTTGTATCCATTGATTAGGTGTAGGGCTCACAAAGTCCAGTGCATGTTGTACTGCTATTTAAAGGACCCTATGAATCAAGAATCATAGTAGAAAAAGAATGATTTATGGAGATTTTTCAGTATTAATAATAAAAGATGGAAATTTTGTTATTAAATATATTGTGATAATTTTAATGACTTCCAACTTTTATAATTAGAGCCGTTTATTCTGTTTAGCAAATCTGATTCAGCACTCAATTGTAATATACATACCAGGATAATAATAGGTCAAATTGGTGGAATTCTGAATCAGAAACAAAAAAATTGACCTTAGTCTATCAGAAGAGGGGGGAAAAAATTCCACAAATATTCTGGTTAACTTGATGCTAACATCACGAAGGTATGAAATAGTCCACACCTAGTTGTTTCCTACATGCCTACTCTACAAAGCCAGTAGAAAATAAAACGAATACAGTGAATTTGTAAGTTGCCGTACTAACGCCATACCATGCGTTAGATAATTGGAATATGTAAATTTTTTAGTAATTTCAGTGTCTACTCTAACCAAGAAGCATATTGGAAGCAGCTCATAAATATTATAATTAATTGCCTTGCATTTCATTCCCTTGTGTAGTTTTATCTTTTCGTTAGCACTGGGTAAAATGTGTAGAAGGTGAGATATAAGGAAGTTGATGGTATGGACGGACTTATTTTAAATCTTAGGAGAAAACCTGCATTCTGCTCCCGTCTGTGTTCTTTGCTTTTTATGGGGACCAGGTAAAATGTGACAAGTAAGGAGGTTGAGGAAACGGCCTTATTTTAATTCTTGGGTGAACCTCACTGTTGATGTGTTAGATTTACCTAAAATTTAAAGGGCACCCAATCATGCATTTTCTCACTAAAATTCTATTTTGAAAAGCTCTAAATATCAGAAGTCTTGATAAATCTGCAGAAAACCCCAGAATTGATTGTTTATTTATTTATTTTTAAAATAGTCTCTTTTTTTAAATTTTATTTACTTATTTTTGGCTGCATTGGGTCTTCGTTGCTGTGCGCGGGCTTTCTCTAGTTGCGGCGAGCAGGGGCTGCTCTTCGTTGCGGTGTGCGGGCTTCTCATTGCGGTGGCTTCTCTTGTTGCGGAGCACAGGCTCTAGGCACGCAGGCTCAGTACTTGTGGCACACGGGCTTAGTTGCTTCGCGGCATGTGGGATCTTCCCGGACCAGGGATCGAACCCTGGCAGGTGGATTCTTAACCACTGCGCCACCAGGGAAGTCCCTGTTTATTTATTTTCATTTTTATTTACTTATGTCTTAATCTTTTTGGCCATGCTACTTGGTTTTTGGGATGTTAGTTCCTCCACCAGGGATTGAACCCTTGCACCTGTAGTGGAAGCTCGGAGTTCCTAACCACTGGACTGCTAGGGAATTCCCCAGAACTGATTGTTTAAATTTGCTCCTTTCTGGACTGCAATGAACGCTGTAAGGGGGGAAACTGCAGTTCAGGACTCCCCTGCCGGCACCGTGTGAGGCTGTGAAATACGGAGCGTGTACAACCCCGCCGGATTTATTATGGAGTTAGATGCTCTCAAGACCTATTCATGCAGGTAGTAAGATGCCGTGTGTTCTGCAGCCTTAGACATCTTTTTTTTTTTTTTCTAATGTAGGCTTCATAAAAACACCAAACGAGATTGATGAAAAATTTTAAAAACTTGCCAGCCAGCAATTCTGAAGAATCTAAAGATATTACAGCCAATTATCATTTAACGATGATAAATTTTCCCTTGGCATCCGGAGAATAAAGTAGGGAACCTTTCTGTAGTGAATACGATCAAGGTGGTAGGGTACTGGAAATTAAATTCCTGGTGGATTGTACGGTAATTAATTTAAAAGTGGAAAGTGCTGTGCGGCCCACCTCTTGTTTGCAGTCGTCATAATAAACTGTTCCTCCTGCAGGGACAGCCTAGTGTCAAGGTGGAGTAGCACCCAGGGCCAGCCTTGCCTCGAAACATCAAAATGCGTGATGCGCTATCCCCCAGCTAACAGGAGGAGGTGACATATTTTCCCAAGCAACTGTGTACTTGAGAGTTCAAAACCTCACCACCTTTTCAGTTGCTAAATATTTTGGCTGCACTTGAAGCTTATGGGAAGCAAAAGATAAAGACGGTTGAGATAAAAATAAATAAAATTTTTAAAAAGCGTGACAATTAGAAGTGAAATGCAGTCCCGTCATGGTTCCGCCTGCTGTTTTGTGCATTATTATCCCTTAACTTCCCCCCCGCCCTTTTATATGGTTAAGAGGGTAAGTTACAGCATGCTCTGCACAGGTATTTCCTGTCGGGAAGGAGAGGACTTCTCTGAACTATCCATTCTCCTGCTCCCAGTGAAAGCTTGCCACCATCTCAGGGGTGGATTCACTTTGAAGTTTTAATGTGACGTGAAGCCAGCAGATGTTAAGGCCATAGGTGGGACTGCTGAAGCACCCTGCATGAATTTTTCATCGCTGGCTCCCATGGCTCAGCTGCACACCAGAAAAAGAATGGGCTGAACTCGCCTGAGAGTACACATTTCCATTCTGAGGTCAAACTCAGGCAAGCTTTATACACCTGTCAACCTGTTTTTGGTTTTCACTTTGAAGATTTTACATTGAGTTAACTTGTGTGGATCAGGTCTTCCGAACTGAATTAATATGTAAATGGGAGTTTCTTTTTGAAGAGGAGAAGAATTCTGTACAGTGATTAACTAATTGTTTAAATGCCATTGTACATACCTTAGACACATGATCAGCTCTGACCCAATCTTCAGAATGTCCAGCGTAATGAGATTCTCTGCTGGAGATGAAGCTTAGATTAGAAAAGAAATGACTGCCTCTCTCCTTCCTGCGTTTTTCGCCTCTCTCATTTTAATGTCTGCTCCTCAAACAACAGTTGCAGGTGGGGTATCATTTCAACTGATCCTCCTTCAGGCTGGCAAACCTTTGCTTTTAATTCTGACGACCGCTTAACATTCTTTCGTCCTCTCTAATTCTAATTTAACTGCAGACCTCATGTATGGTTAGTAGTTGAAAGTGAATTCCTGAGAATAATGTCTAGGAACAGTAGTCCAAGAGGACTGCCCTGTAAAACATGGCTTTTGTGTGCCCGGATAAAATTCTGTCTTATTTTCTTCATGCTTCTAACGTTATAGGGAGAGAAGGGCCAGGCATAAGCCTTTCAGTTGTTCTTTGACATGAATTGGATGGCCAAAGGCGTAGGAACGGTTTGAAATGTTATTAAAGAGCGATCCTGAGGCAGTGTCTATATTATAAATGACCGATTTCAGATCCAGCTATGGCTTTGTAGGGTAAATGGTACTTGACTGCCAGAATTTTCAGAAACATAAACAGGAAGTGTACTCTACAGTAAAATGATGTGTTTAATCGTTTAGCGTGTATTGACCTGCTAAGTAGGGTATGTAATGAAGCATACGACACGCTCTGCCCAGACCTCCCGGAGCTGGTTATGGAAGGAGCTAAGTCTAGGCTGTGGTCTCTGAAGCCTTTTTATAGGCACACCATCAGTAAGGAAGCCTTGACATTCACCCCTGGTATATGGATACTGAGCTGTTTATAAAGTACGAGTGTTTAGCTGTCATACAAAAAGGTGAAATACTGGAAGGTGAAATAAACGGTATCTTGCTAATCATGAAAGTTTCATTCCATCTTTAGTTCATGTCTCACAGCACAATATACCGTTTGTGAATGAAAATCCATACTTTACTTGGTCTTCCTGATAGTTTGTTCTCTGGACAAGTTCTTCCAACATCTGATTACAGAGGACCGTTTGTCCTGGAACGTGGCTGATGGAGAGCACAGGTGTCAGTGTTGCCATTTGTGTCTGTGTCGCTCGTTTGTGCTAGACTTGTGAGTAACTCACATCTGTGAGTTCTTCCCAGGTGTACTTTTGTATCCAGTTATCTACCCTGTGAGAGTTAGTTCAGTTAAAACTAAGTACACAAATACGTAAATCCACCTACCGGGCAAAGGTGAAACCACAGCCCATTGGAAAGTTCTGAAAGCAAACAGATATAGGAAGGCATGCTGTGCACCTTGAAAATGAGAATTTTTAGATCTCCCTTGGGGCAGCTTGGCATGCGAAGTGTGACGGAGCCATCCCACTGATTGACCCCATCTGCACGATAGCATTAGGGGTTTGTTTTCTTCTTATGGTTTCAGTTCAAAGACACAAATGAAAATGCCAGTCCTAACAGTTTGTTTCCGAACCCAATGTATGTATAAATGGTGGTGAATGAGGTTTAGAAGAAGCGTACAGCTGGGTATTCTCAACCAGACTTGAGAAAAAAAGGACAAAGTGATTAAAAAATAATGAGGCCCTAATTCTCTTCTCACCTCCACAAGACAAAACTGGGTTATTTTTGTTATCTACTCATGTTCTTTCCATGGAATTCCCATCTCTCCTCATCCCAGTCTGTCTTTCTTTTCCCCTTTGTGACTTATTTCAGCCTAATTTCACCCTTTGTAAATCTTAGGGCATTGGGTTAAACCATGAATTATAATTTGCCCTCAACTTTTGAACACATTTGCGATGCCCAACGTCCTCACTCTCCCGAAGCAACACTCTTCACATCGGGCTATGAGTACCTCTCAGGGTGCACACAGGTCTCCAAGAGGGTGAGCAGGCATGTATAATTCTCAGGACATCTGTTTCCAGGTGCTTTCTTACACACTTTCCAAAAATCAGATAATCCTGGGAATTCTCTGGCGGTCCAGCGGTTAGGACTTGGCGCTCTCACTGCCGAGGTCCAGGTTCGATCCCTGGTTGGGGAACTAAGATCCCGCAAGCTGCAGCAAGGCCAAAAATAATAATAATAACAATAATAATAAATTAAAAATTAAAAAATTTAAAAAATTAAAATCAGATCATCCTGAGGATGCCTGTGTGTCAGGGGGCTCTTCTCTTATGGGCACGTGTCACATCCATCCCGAATCTTTAGTACAGGCATTATCTGAGGCTAGAAACTTCCAGGTGCCAAACAAAGGGATAATTCTAAATATCAGTGTCAGAACTGGGAAAGTGAAGTGCTCTAGTAACTGGGAAATAAATCATTTTATAAATCAGGAGTTCTCAATTCCCTGCTGTCTACAAAATGAGGCAACACCCAAATGCATTGTCAGCTGACATTTTATTACAAATAATTTCTGGTGATTGATTGCTAAGTGATAGAAAGTCCCCTTGCTCTTAGGACAAGAAGACATTTCCAGCCCACCCGCAGTTTGGAGCCACTGACTAACTCCACTCAATGTGGAGTAGAAGGGAGTGTGTCACTTCCAGGCCATGTGTTTAAGAACCAGCAAGTCACCCTCATGCTCTGCCTTCCCCCTGGGGCCCACAGTGGCCGGGCCACACATGGAGATGGTAGAGCCGCCAGGTAGAAGCTGCCCAGAGGCCGAATTAATGCATGGAAAGAACAGCCCTGGAGAATCACCTCGGCTGAATGGGACTCGATATAAGTGGGAAATAAAACTTGGTGTGCTAAGCACTGAGATTTCAGGGTTTATTTGTTATTGGAACAAAAAGTAGTCTATCCTAACTAATAAATTACCCTGTGACTTTTGGTATACTCAGAGGTGTTTAAACAATTGAGAGATGTTTCTATAACAAAATTCCCTCCATTCTCATCTACTTTTTTCTATGAGCAAAATTTCCCAGCAGTTATTTTTACAAAAAAGAAAAGTAGGATTAGAATTAGGGTAAACCTTGCATCCATCTCTTGGAGAGATGCATTTCCAGTGATTTTTTTTCTTTTATATATAATATTCATCAAAATTTGTTATACATGTATTTATCTTTTACAGACTGCAAATAATAACTGTAGCAATAACTCAATCCAAGAGGGTTTTTTTAACCCCAGAGGCATATGGTTGCTGGGAATTTTTAATTTATATACATACTTTTTTCAGAGGCTATGATAGGGTGATCAGTAAAATACTTTGAATCATTAAATATAGTAAATTAAGATAAAATTCTGTGGGAGGAGTAGAATGGAAATACCAGTTCAGGAAGAAAAATAGAAATGATGTAAACTTTCTGATATTAAAAATTAGTGCTTGTTCATGTATTGCTTAAATGGGTGATGCTGTGTATCAAATCCTTAGACCTACTCTATCAAATATTTAGGTTCCTTTGGATACATATAAAAGTGCTGCAATAGTTTATATTACTAAAATACACTAGAATATTAAAATATTAAAATACACTGGAAATTATATTCTTTGCAGTTCTTCAAATCTGTATTGAAAACCTTTAGATGTCAACTTGAAGTGTGGAAGTGATAGTTTTAGGAGATATAAGAGCAAAGCTGTTCTAAGCTATATCAGATTTGATGAGAATTTACAAATAAGCTGTTAAGTGATTCCCCAAGGGCATAGGTAGAGGAAGGGCACTGGTGCTCCTTGAGCTGGTGACAGGCGTTCATGTGCACCTTCCTTCCATATTAGCCCTGCTCCTTAATGACCAACCTGTTTCAAAGCTGAGGGCACCAAGGCCCTAAGTGTTAGGTTATTGATGGAAATCACAAGAATAGTAAATGGGGAGTTGAGAATTCAAGTCAAGGTTTATTTGACTCCCAACGCCCCCCGTTTCTCCTGGAAGGAGGCTGGGCATGCCCTTGGTGCCAACATGTGTACAGATGAGGGAAGCCCAAGGAAAAGGCCAAACTCGGGGAAAGTAGCCGTCTTCCGAGTCAGCCCTCCTTTTGCACTGGAGATTCTCCATCAAGAGCTCTTACACACCCGACCTCAGAGGAGCTTGGCTGTGTTTTAAAAAGCGAGAGCTTCTGTTTTGATGCCAGAACTCGACTTTAATAATTTCTCCAAACCACCTCTCCTCCTGCCCCTTTGTTAACCATACCAATTTAAATGATTATATTCAGATATTTAAACACAGGACTCTTTTAATTGTGGCAGTTTTAGAACTGTAAATAGAAGTAACCCTAATGACTTTTACCCTTGGCTCTGGATCCAGTGTCTTCAGACACATCCTGAATTTAAGTGACTTGAGAATTTAAGATCATTGCACTATAGGCTCATAATATGGAAGCATAACATTTCAAAACTTATATGGAGAGTGACTCAACATTTTAACTTACTCATGCAGTAAGTATCTTCCTAGCTCTGATCACTTCAGATATTACATTCACTGAAGTGCTTTGTCTGATTTCTCTGACGCTATAATTGGAATGGAAAGATAAGAAATTTTTAGAGGGCACAGACAAAGGGGATAGAAAACTGAATTTTCCTTACAGTCATTTTATGAACTGTAACATCTATTCATTATACATCTTGTTTGGGGAAACCTCAAGCAAAGTAATGGTTATCGGCTGAGATGAGACCACAGAACTAGTTGTTAGTTGTAAATACAATTTTCTCAGTCATTGAATACAAATGATGCACACTTCCCAGTACTCTTTCCTTTTATGAATGAGTTCAATATTCTGAATCTGTTAATTCAGAAACATCTGGTTAGCTTCTCTTCCTTAAGAGTTTTTGAGGTTTTCAAACTCCAGCTTGTAGATTATTTATGTTGCAGAATTGTTTTCAATTTTTAAAACCATGTTGAAAGTCCTTAACCTGGTTGCTGCTTTGTGTGTGCAGCCTAACATTTGGTCACCTTCTGATAACAGCTCAGATCTACCGTTACCACTTAGTCATAATGTTTTATTACTGATCACAATAAATGATGTTCTTTTGGCTCTTATAGAAGGCAATTACAGCAGGTAAGTAAAATTGTAGATCTTTGCACGGTAGCTGAGAATATTAAATCAAGCCTCAAGAAAACTGGTTAAAGTATTGTTAAAGTGAAAGGCCACTTAGCTCCTGTGAAGACCATTACCAGATTCAAAGTGCTGGATTCCCCACTTTTCCAAGAGCACTTTGATTCTGAGATGTAGAGGGGTGGGATAGGGAGGGTGGGAAGGAGATGCAAGAGGGAAGAGATATGGGGATATATGTATACATATAGCTGATTCACTTTGTTATAAAGCAGAAACTAACACACCATTGTAAAGCAATTATACTCCAATAAAGATGTTTAAAAAAAGATGGAATTTATATCAGAAATAATAGAAGCCAGGAATTTATCTTAAGATGTAGACTCTTTCTGTGTTCCGATTAGTGAGTTCTTAGCAATGGTCTCTGCCTGTGAGTCTCTGTTATTTCAGGTAATTATTCTGCCTATACCCTCTTACCTTTTATGATCTTCAGAAATATCCTCCTTGGCACAAAATCAGTTCCCACTCTCAGAGCCTAGTGTAGCTCTCTATGTGGCAAAGCAGGTCATCAGAGAGTGTAAGAAATGTGACTTCTGATTGTCAGTGTAACTTGCTGTTGGCCCAGGAATATCTGGCAAGTGTAGCTTCTTAAGGTGGATTCTGAGGACTATTATTCTGCATAGTTTTATAAAATCATAAAAGAGTGAGCTGGGGATTTTCTGGTTCACCTTAGTTATAGACATGAATGACCCTCTGGCGAGTCTGAAGGCTGTACTGTGTGATTTTCCGAGGGAACAAGATACAAACAAAAACCCAGAAGTACAAAAACTCTAGTGAAAGACTTGAAAGAATGACTGTTTTTTCATTTTGGTCCCCAACTTGGACTTAGGAGTAGGAGTTAGAACTTGAAAAGAAATGTCGGTGGTGGCAACCCATTCAGGTGACCCCGTGGAGTGGGTTGTTTGTTTGCTTGCCTGTTTTACTGATAATGGAGTTTGTTGAGCTGCATCCCATCTGGTATTAAGTGTCCCACACTATGCTTCTCCCTTCACTTTCCTTGAAAGATTGTTGCACACGCTAGTATATCTCCCTGTCAGTGTGTCACTCCATGGCTATATTAATTCAGACAGGGCTAAATCACACAAAGATTTGCTCTCATTTGGGAAGGTTTCCAGCACAAATGTGCTCCAGAATTCAGCCTTCTGCCTTTCCTTTCCTTAAGACTTTGGGAAGCACACTGATTAGTCAGAATGATTTATGTATAAAAACCATACAAAGAGGTTGACCTTTGGTTATTAGCTCATTTAAGAGAGTTTCAGGGGTTTCACATGTCTTTGGTCTACTCAGGAAGACCAAACCGAATAGAGACAATGGCCTCAGAAAAAAATTATGCAAAAATATTACTATCATAAAGAAATATAAAATGAATAGGAAATATTTAGAGCCTTTCATTTCTTTGTTCATTTGAGTTACAACATTTAAAAAAACTATGACAGAAAGCATGTTCTTGATGAAAATCAAGTCAGCAGTTCTGCTTCCTTGAACTCTATACTGGCATTGAGATTAGCTGGATTGTATCCACCTCTGAAGTCTGCACCTGAAGGACTGGATATGAAACCATTGTGCCTCCACTGGCTTCTGTGCTAATTGGTTGGTACCACTACCATGTGGGCATGGTGGTCATTAAGTATTTTGAGTATCACGCTAGCCTGGAAGAACACTCAAGGATGCATAGGAAAGTAGCCTTATCATCATTATGGGCACAGCTTGCATACTTTGCTGTTCTGGAGTCACCCCTACACCATTTCTGTGTTCATCCCTGTACGTCTGAGGAAAAGCAGTCAGAAGTGCTGCAGGGTCGTTTCCTTTGACTTTTAGGGTCTTCGTGTCTCATTTTTGTTCCAAAATGTATAACCCCCCCATTTTAAAAAAATCAGATTTCCTTTCTGGTATTTTGTTCAGAAACACTGAGCATCTCATATCTACCAGGCATTATGCTTGACACTGAGGAAACTGAATAAGACACATGGTCCTTGCCTTTCCTGAGCTTGCTGTTTCTTGAGGAGAGGCAGATCCATGAACAAATGACAAGAATACAGTGTGTTAAATGCCAAATGAAACGGACTTCGGTAGAAAATGTGGAAGCACAGGCAAAGGAGCAATTAATTTTGCTTCCGAGGTCAGAAGAGCATTGTTAGCAGAACTTTCACCTTCCCTTTCGTGTATGGAGAGGTGCGGCACCAGTGAGATAATTAAGAAGAGGAGATTTGGGGTAGGACGGTGCTCGGTGTGACTGAGGACCACTGTAACTGCTGTCCTGTTGTCTGGCCCCCTGGTCTCCACTTTGAGTGTCGCCCAGCATGTCGGCATCTCCTACAGCCTCATCTCTTTATGTGTACTGTCTTATCTCCACCAGAACGGAAGTTCCACGAGGCCAGGGATTTTTGTCTGTTTTCCCACGCAGCTAGAAGAATACATGAAAAGTAATAGGGACTCTGCAAAGACTCATTCAGTGAATGAATGAAGCAATTAGGAACCAAATGCATTGCTTTTTTTCCTGTCTTCGTTCTTCGCCCTGTGCAATGGACCACTGTTTGTACTCTCCTTTTCTTGATCTCTGCCCATCTTTGGCTTCTCAGGGACCTTCTCACTGCCTATGTTCTTGTTCTCCCTCCAGGTCCTTTTCTTTGGGTGTTTCTAGCTCTTTTTGGTTCTCCTTACCCCCACGTGTGCGGACTCTCCATTGTCTAGTCCTTGGGTACAATGTTTTATTTGTTTTTCTGCTGTTTATTTCTCCTTGGAGGACTCATTGATTCTGTGACTTTAAGTATCACCTTTGGTCAAATGTCCTCTCCAGACATTTCTCAGTGTTCAGTCCTTGCTAAGTGGAAGGTTGGATGAATCATTTTAAGTCCACTATGACTCTAAAATCCTGATTATCTTCCAATTTTTTAACTTCTTTGCCCGATTTAGTAAAGATGCCCTAAAATGGAAGACTTGCCCCTGTGCATCTCTTCAATTATTGACTTTTTTCTGTTTAGTGACTTTGTTTGGTTCACTGGTCTCTGGCTTCCCTCTGTGTCTGTCTCTCCCTCATCCAAGAGATTATGCAGCTCCTGGTGACAGGGGACAAAGCTTGCCCGTCTGATCCAGTGATCGGGACGTCGGGCCCTGAGAACAGAATCCGTGGTGTTGCTGGACATTTTCACTTGGAAATTAAATTAGCCTGTGCCCTTGTACTCCCTACCCCAAGGCAGGTTCTTCTCCTCAATTCCATACAAAGTTGTCTCACTCCCAGCTCTCACCTATCCCAAAACATGTACTAAGTCCTGGATTCTTCCAGAATGTTCATCCATCCATCATCCATTATTTCCTTCACTCAGCATATACTTATTGAGTACTTGGTAAGCGCCAGCACTAGGCTGGGCATTGAGAATATACTGAGGGTCAAGGCAGACTGGTTTCTGCCATCAGAGCCTACTTTGGTGGGAGGAGAAGACAAGCAAGCACTTTTAATATGGGGAAGTTGGGGAATGGATGTTTTCCCACACATCCTGAGTTTCTGCCACTTCCATTTCTAATCCTTTGCCTGCTATAAAAATAGGGTTGGTAAAGATAAAGTTAATATATGCAAAATGTGTGTTGAAACAACGCTTTTTTAAAAAAAATAATTTTATTTATTTATTTATTTTTGGCTGCACTGGGTTTTCGTTGCTGTGCACAGGCTTTCTCTAGTTACGGCGAGCGGGGGCTACTCTTCGTTGGGGTGCGCGGGCTTCTCATTGCGGTGGCTTCTCGTTGCAGAGCACGGGCTTCAGTAGTTGCAGGACACGGGCTTAGTAGTTGTGGCTCGCGGGCTCTAGAGCGCAGGCTCAGTAGTTGTGGCTCACGGGCTTAGTTGCTCCGCGGCATGTGGGATCTTCCCAGACCAGGGCTCGAACCCGTGTCCCCTGCATTGGCAGGCGGATTCTTAACCACTGCGCCACCAGAGAAGTCCCTGAAGCAACACTTTTTTGAGAAGAGTTCACAATGATAGTTCTTATTTATATAACTATTAGTGTGGGCTTTTACAGAGAAAATATGGAAAATTTTCAAGAGATGGATTATGTCAGAAATACATAGAACAAGTCAGTGGAATTATAGCCTTCAAGCCATAGGCATCATTATTCTCATGAGTGGGGCCCTTCTGCGGGCAAAACTGACTGAGCCGTGTGAAATAATGCAGCGCCCGTGTTCTGCAAGCCCCGTATGTCAGACGGTAATTTAAAAAACGAGTTGCTTTACAAATGGACTATTAAAATAAGTTCTTCATCTCTAAGCCATTCAATATGTGATTTGTAGAAACTGATTTCCTCACAACTTATGTATAAGTTATATACATAACTTATATACGTATACATAAAGTAACTTAGATATATAAGTTAAGACTCTTGTATTAGCTCCGGCTGCCATAACAAGATACCACAGACAAGGCAGCTTAAATAACTTTTATTTCCTCATGGTTCTGGAGGCTGGAACTCCAAGAGCCAGGTGCCAGAGGGTTGCTTTCTGGTGAGACTCTCTCCCTGCTTGCAGAAGGCCGTGTTCTCTGTGTCCTCTGGGCACCCATGGGGAGAGGGGGAAAGGGAGGAGGGTAGAGAGAGCGAGGATGGAGAGATGGCTGGCGTCTTTTCCTTCTCTAATAAAAACACCAGTCCTATCAAATTGGGGCCCAACCTTATTACCTCATTGTACCTTAGTTACCTCCTTAGAGGCTCTGTCTACAAATCCAGCCACAAGGGGGTTAGGGCTTCCACATATGGAATTTAGGGGGACACAATTCAGTCCATAACAACTCCCCATTCCTTCTTCCTCTTGTGGCTTTTTTCCTAGGGTATTACTCTAGATCAGAAGTCCAAACTAGCCATTTGTGGGATATGTTTACTCCTTGACTGTGTTGCCTTTAGCCTGCACAATACCTTAAAAATACATGAGCCGGTATTTAAAAGTGGAGAGAAACTTTTCTGGCTTCAAAAACTATTTGACGAATTGGCCACCTCCCCCGTTTGAACAGTTCGTTCAGCTGAGCTCATCCTCCTGAGGCAGAGGCTCTCGTCTTCCCGTGGAGCACACTGACCTTTGTTTTGGGAAAACATTCATTGTGGAATGTTAAATTATTGCAGATTTAGAGCTATGTGAGGGGCAGGTGTTTTAGAGGAGAGATTGAGGTTCTTCGTTCTTGAGGTAGCTTGGGTGTTTGTGTTGACAGCCCTCTTCTTTGGAGAGAAATGTTTCTGAATCTTATGTTGGTTCTTTCACATTAGCTACTGAGCTGGGAGCATTTGCGCTGTGACCTATGAGCCAGTAGGAGTTTCTGTGATGATGGGGATCTTCTCTATTTGAACTGTACAATGTGGTGGCCAGTACCTGCATTGGGCTATTGAGTACTTGAAATGTGACTAGTGCGATTGAGAACGTGGATTTTTAATTTTATTAATTTCAATTTATTTTAATTTTAGTACCCCATGTGTCCAGAGACTACCATATTAAACAGGACAGTTCTGTACGAATGCCTAACACTCTGTGTACAAAAAGAACTCCCGCTGAAACTACCCACATGACCCATCTTTTATCTCTGCGTGCTCCTGGACTTGTCTAGAAGTGGTGAGGGCTGGTCATGACCAGTAAGACTTTGACTCCAGGCCCCCTTGTTCGTATGAGCGGGATACATACCTAAGGTTCAGTTACTGAAGGTCTGTGGCTGTGCAGCAGTTCGTAGGAGGAGAATTTCCTTTAGCAAATGTAATTGGTCAGTCATTCCTTTGGGGCAGCTGCACTGCACATCTCCAGGGTCTATAATAATCTATAGTAATGGTGCCCGAAAGACGTGGTCAGTGCAAGGCCTGCGTGGTGTACACGGCAAATGCTGATGACCATTCCACAGTGATTTATAGAATATCTCTTATGCACCAAGCCTTGTGCTAGGCAATGGACAGTTAGGGAAGCCAAGGATGAGAGGGTCATCTCATTAAATAAATGATTAAAACAAGCATGTGAGCCATGATAGAGAGAAGCACAGGTCACTATGGAAACCCCAGGGTGGGGCACCGAGCCACATCTGGGGGAACTGGGAAGGTTCTTCCTGAGAGTCTGATGCTGAACTGAGACCTACATGTTGAGTAAGACTCAGATGGCTGAAGAGTTGGGGAGGAGGCCGCCCTGAGGGGGGAACAGCAGTGCCTGGAGTCAGCAGACGCTGCTCTATTCACAGACGGAATATACCAACTTCCAAGACAAGAGCAAGGCCCTGCCCTAGCGGAGGCCCAGATAGGACTGTTCAGGAAATGTGAACAACCTTTCAGAAGCCAGGAGATTCCATGTAAATACTGAAGCGCTGGTGGCGCGGGACGCACATCCCGCTCAGGACAGCGGTGAGCTGAAGCTAAGTAGCTGTTGCTCACGCCCTGTGTGCCTTTACTCATCTGCCAGTGTCCCCGCTGTCCCGGACTGTGGCCCCAGCAAGGACACCCGCCAGGCGCCATTTATTATAGTGTTTGCCCAGTTCTCTTTCTTACAGCAGAGAAATCTTTTGCTATGCCCAGTCTCTACCAAAAAGAAGTGAACGAACGGTAGACAAAGAAGTTGGAGAGCATCTCACACCGCTCAGTGAAGTCGTTTTTGCTGCCTGGCTGCCTGGTCCCTTCAGGCATTAGTTTGGGCAAAGGCACGTCCCCTCTGCTCACCACTAACTGATGGGGTTAATCTAGATCCGGGATCTTCAGATCAGGGTTCAGTTACTCCAGGGACCCTCAGAGATGGATGCTTTTCTGGGAATCAGTTTCTACCCCCAAACTCACACACGTACTGTCTCCCAGACTGATCTGCCTGAGGAGCGTCAGCAACAGAGGGGCAGACCCTTCACCTTCCTTTCTCAATTGCTTTTCTCCCACAAAAGGAAAAAGGAAAGCATCCCTCCTACCAAATGCTAATAACCTTTCTTTGGTGCATTACTCTGGACTATCAAGCCCTCCGCTTGCCAGACAAAGGATCATTTCAAACATTGGGGTCATTGCTGAGAAAGTGGATGACTTTAATAACTGGGTAAGAAATCCTCTTGCAAGTCAGGCGGCTTACAGTTCGTAACTTTCAACAAAATGGAAGGAGGACCTAATCAAGTTGTCAGCCAGTAGATCATTAAAAAAAAAAGTTTGATGATAAATTACTATGTGACTTTGGGCATAGCCATAGGAATAATGTCAAAGAAGTGACAGGCACTGTTACAAAAAAACTTCCATTCCCATCTACTTATTTATGAAAATAAGTTTCCTCAGTGCATACATTTATAAAAACAAAAAATAGAAATAAAATTGATGCTGAACACTTTCTCATTTTAGCTAGAAGTAATATTCATCCATGAATACATGAACTAATTAAAAAGAGAACAGTCTCATTCATCTCATTGAGATGCATTTCCACTAGGATTTTACTTTTTATATTCAGTATTTTTCAAAATTTGTAATGATGTGTATTGGCTTGATTATTAAGTATTAATAATAATTAGAATGGATAACCAACTCAGGAATATTTTTAACATTTAGAGCTTTAGGATCACAGGAATTTGAAAAAAATGAAATAGCTATCCTTTCTTCTGTAGAGAAGTGTGGTACAGTGATAAAAGACTTCCAAACATAGTACATATTACAGTGAAAAACAATTCTGCCGTGGATTGAAGGATGTAAAATTTCTAGGTATTAGAAGGAGATTTTTAAATGAATGACGGTAGGTATCATTTCACAGTAGAATCTAGGTCTCTTTGGAGTCATTGAAAATAGTGATCTGAAGTTTTGTTTAGAATACACTAGAGGGCTTCCCTGCTGGCGCAGTGGTTAAGAATCCGCCTGCCAATGCAGGGGACACGGGTTCGAGCCCTGGTCTGGGAAGATCCCACATGCTGCGGAGCAACTAAGCCTGTGCACCACAACTACTGAGCCTGCGCTCTAGAGCCCGCGAGCCACAACTACTGAGCCCGCATGCCACAACTACTGAAGCCCGCATGCCTAGAGCCCGTGCTCCGCAACAAGAGAAGTCACCGCAATAAGAAGCCCGCGCACCGCAACGAAGAGTAGCCCCTGCTCGCTGCAATTAAAGAAAAGCCAGTGCACAGCAATGCAACCAAAAATAAATAAATAAATTTATAAAATACACTAGAAATTAAATTTACCTATTTAAATATAAACTTAAAATATGTGAAGGGGATATAGTTTTTCAAAATTCTTTTATGGTTGATATGGGTAAAAATATATAAAGCCCATGTTCAGTGAACGTGGTAATGAGAGGTCTATGCTTAGTTTGGAAATGAAAGTTGAAACGGGAGGAGGTGGTGGAGGGGGTGGAGATGAGGACCCCTGGCTGCCCTACTAAGGGTGCCTGGACAGTGAGAAAATGGGAGATACACTGACAGAGGGCAAGTAGCATGAAACTCGGAAAAGTGCTGGGCCCGTATACTTAACAATCATAGGAAAAGTAACAACATAGAATAAAAATATTTTAAGTATATTTTAAGTATATGACACTGTTTCTTAACCCTAGATGCCCATGAAAATCACCCAGGCTGGTTCAGGACTTTTTTTTAAAGCACCAGATGATGTTACTGTACAGCCACGGCTGCAAATGATTGGGCCAGACTTGAAGTGCGGTCCTTGGTCTAGTAATCGTCACATCATCTTGGGAGCTTGTTAGAAATGCAAAATTTTGAGCTCCATCTCATTGCTACTTTATCAACTTCCGCATCTTCACAGGATACTTAGGTGATTCAGATGCACGGTACAGTTTGAGAAAACCAACATTTCTAACAAGTTCGCAGTTGCTGCTGCTGGTTGAACAGCAGGGTTAGAGAGCAGTGCTCTGCAGAGGCTCTAGAGCACAGCCGCTCAGAGTACGGTCCGGGGACCAGCAGCACCGGCGTCACCGGGGCGCCCGTGAGACGTTCAGAGCCTCAGCGTCTTAACGCTGCCCTACTGACCGGAGTCTCTGGGAATGGGGTCCGTGAGCCTGCGGTTCGGCCGGCTCTCCAGGTGATCCTGATACTAAATTGGCGAAGGACTGCCCTAGAGAGAAGCCACGTGGACCTCAGTAGCTGTGAGCCTCCAGTTAATTCAGGGAGCCGGCTGGGAGTTTGTGAAGACTCGGAGGCGCAGCTTAATGAGAGACCCGCTGCTGAAACTGGGATCACGAGCTTCCCCTGTGATCACAAGCCCGGGGGCACCTGTGCTGCCATGGGCCCTGAGTGTATGTATTATACATAACAAGCAGGGAAAGTCGCCTGAACACTTTGAGGAAGGTCTCGGTTACCCCACAAGCCCAGCAACCCAGTCCAGCTGACGTGCTGGCTAAGGGTGCGGAACGCACCCCATCTTCCTCACTCTGCGTCGTTGGAATTGACCCCTGACAGCCCTTAACCCTGGCTCAGACAGGGTGTCTGAGTCTACATGGCAAAGAGAACGTGGTGTCACCACAGGTACAGCCAAGAAATTACCACGGTATTTGTGGAGGCCCAACTCAGAAGAGCGCATGTCAGCAAGGGAGGAAGGTGGCCCAGCTCACGTACCTATGGGGTGAAGATGCACTGAGCACCTGCGTGAACCCCTCATCGTCATGGGGACTTCGGAAAGCAGGGCTCCAACCAGGAGCAGCCTGTGGGGCTTGACAGTGGAGGAACTGGTGCAGCTGGGCCGTCCTGGCTCTTGACTTCTGGGACGCTGGGCTTAGCGTGGGGCGCGGTGCCAACCCAAGAGGGAGAACTGAACCACTTCCCTGCACTTTCTGTTGACTTATATTTACTTCAGAATTCTGCATAGCGTGGGCTCATCTTGCTTTGTGTTCTGGACCAAGTTGAATACTCTGGCTTCCAATTGTCTTCTTTATGACTACAGATGGGATGTGATTTATTAACGTGGTCTCTAGCTATTTTTTAAAAAAGGAGCTTTTATTGTGGAGAAGAAATTGTTAAAATTCTGCAAAATAGAACTTGGCTCTTTCTTCTCCGAATTAACTAAAATCGACCTGTTTTCAATTGGTGATATTCCTTCATTAGTTTTAATTCATTTTTCAGCACATCTGATTTTTTTATTCATAATGCTTTTGATGAAAATTAATTAGTTTCTTTTAGAACTGAAACAATATTATCACAGGCACTCAGACACTGTTATACCAAAAAGGCCTTATTATAAAGCTGGCCTCCGGCCTGAGGACATGAGTCTGTTTCATAGAGAACGCACCTCACCACGAAGCTGTGCGGGCTTTTTGGCTTTTTGGCTGCTGAGCATCTGGGCCTCAGTTTTTCCATCTGTAAAATGAGGAGGAGTTTAAACCAGGTGAACTCTAAACTTTTGTTTTATGAGCCCAACAAAACAAAGTGAACTTTATTGTAGAATAGATATGGGAGGAATATATACAAAGGTTTATGTAACTATTATGCTGATTAAACATTTTCTTAGTTCAATGTAGAATACCAATCAAAATTCTAACTAGTACCGCCCTAGGGAAAGGGGGAACTCCTCAAACAGAGGGGGAGGAGATGGGGGGGAGGGGACCCCGTCAGGTGTCAGGTCCTAGACCTCGGGAGCCTCGCACGTGCTGACCTGGCTCTCGGGACACTGAAGCTTGGCGTCTACACCTTTGCTGATCTTCCGCAGATATTCAGCTTCCTACGCTGACTGTCTTTTGCAACAGAATACCGTGAAACCAAATTTCACCAAACCAAAGAAAAATCCACTTCTTCAACTATAATTTCAACAGTGAAGAATTTGGAGGGAATCGCTTTTGAAAGGCCACTTAATGCCAACAGCAGCTCCGCAGCATGAGTCCCACACATAGGACATCTCTGTCCGTCTAAAGCCTTAGAGACAAAAGCCAAACCTACTTACCTACCATGTTTCTGATTTGGTCTGATTAAACAAGAGCCTTAATTCGTGTAAAATATGCAGTTGTGTGTTCAAAATCCATTAAGAGTAAAACCTCCTGAATGAATCCAGTTATTACTCAACAAATAAGTGTGCTTTTTTTCCCTCAAGAAAAAGGCTTTTAACATAATACTTTATTAGCCAGAATATGTGTTTCAGCAGAACATCTGCTGTCACACAAGATACGGAGAATGAATACCTGGGCTTAGTGGCCTGGCCCGGGGATGCAGGGCAGCTTCAGAGGAGGGAAGTCCGAGAGCCGGGGGGTGGCAAGAGAGATGGCCCATCAAGTTCTCGTGGATGTGCCCAGCTGGGGACAGTGGTGGGGGAGAGCTGGGGGACAAAGCTACTTCAGGCTGGAGGGTGCGCGAGAGTGAAAATGTCATCTGAGACTGTAAGTTGGCCAGACCCTTCAAAAGGATGGAGGGAAGCTCGAGCTCTGGAGCTGGTCAGATGGCCTGCAATTTGCTTGTGCGGAAAACAGGTCACAAACTTGCCCGACAGGAAACTAGTTCTTGACTCAGTGTCCCCTAGGCAACGGGCCTCCCTTCAGCACTCAGATGCCATTCTCTCTATGCACAATTTTTTCTTTTTAAATTTTGTTACAAGTGCAGACTAGTCAATTAAAAAGAAATTCCATTTGCAGTGAATATTTATTTAACACTGAACAGGCTGCTTGCTGTACGAATCCCAAAATAATAAAAGTAAAATAACATATTTGAGTGAATAGGTAAAATTACTGGCTATGTTTAGAAAGTGACCAGATCATCAGTATGAACAAATTGAAATTGTGGTTTCTGGAATAAGTTCAGTGGAAATGATATTTTATTTGACGTGCTCCCCTATATACAACTTTACAGAAATCCAATTTAATAATTTTAGACCATATTCCCAATTACTTGAAGAAAGTTGCATTTGCATTTCTTGATAACACGTATATATTTCTGTTTGAAGTAAATGAGAGTAACTTGCACATAGCAGGAGGAAAGCAAGCCCCAGAAATTTTATTAACGGTGGGTTTAGGTTGCTGATAAATGACACTTTCTTATTTCCATGAACTGAATAATAAAAGGGCTCATGGGGGACACACACCCAGCCACGTGTGTGTGCGTGCGTGCGTGCACACACACAGAGGAAACGAAATATGCACTGGCACAGCCCTTAGGGTATGCAGTTAATATACTGTTTAAAGGGATCTCAATAAAGATTTCCTATAAATTATGTTTATTGCATAAAGTAAGTAGAGTATAAGGTGTGAATTCTAAATGTGCTCAGGGAATTCTGCCCTCTGATTTTAAAAAAAGAAGGACATTGGTTTAAGGAATTTGATTACCTACTGATAGGTCATTTCGGGAAATTACATGACGTATTCATCTTGGATCGCGGCTGACGTTTTCACGCGAGCCGCTCTCGCCAAGCCCCAGCTCCCTGCGTGCCTCACTCTCAACGCACTCCTGGCTCTTTGAGGGAAAGGAAGCCAGCTGCCACTCTATAAGTTCCCTCCAAGTCGGTGTATGTCGACTTGCTCTTAGCTTGCCTCCCTCCTGTTCAGAAGGGTCTGCCTGCTTCTGTTCAAGCCTGAAATTCC
Organism: Eubalaena glacialis; assembly: GCF_028564815.1. Taxonomy (NCBI): domain Eukaryota; kingdom Metazoa; phylum Chordata; class Mammalia; order Artiodactyla; family Balaenidae; genus Eubalaena; species Eubalaena glacialis. Next base: position 92,050,071 of record NC_083728.1, on the reverse strand, counting down.
CCCGCTTCCCGGGGCCCATCTTCTGCAGAGGCTTGGCCCTATTTTCTCCTTTCCCCCTCGGGGGCCTCTCATGTCCACCGCCGCTACCACGCCCTGATCAGCTCACCTGGATGGGACTCTGCAGAGGCTTTTGCTACTCTTCCTCTGGAAAGAAGTTTAGAAAGCTGGCTACCTCCTTGCATACTTTTTTAAAAGATATTAAAACTTTCATAAGGGTAAACAGTTTCAAGAAATATCTATTATAAACACTGACATTTAAAAATAGAATTGTTCTGATTCACTTTGTTATAAAGCAGAAAGTAACACACCATTGTAAAGCAATTATACTTCAATAAAGATGTTTAAAAAAATAAATAAATAAATAAATAAATAAAAATAAAAATAGAATTGTTACATCATTCTTCTGAATGGATCCACTTGATTATATAAATGCCATAGTGATTTAATATTGTCATCTGTTTCAAAAGTCTGTGAAAAATATTTTCTTTGCTATTTGGAGGTAGTGCTGGTACATTTTTGAATTCTGCTTCCCTGCCCCTCCCTGCCACCACACACACACAGAATTTTATCCTAATGTAATATTCTTTTATGCTTCAAAAGTTTTCATGATTATCCTGTCATACTTTCCTGCAACACAGATACATATAGTCATCCATACATGTGCACATGTGTGTACACACATGCACACAAACATACATGCACACATTTATAAATCGCATTTGAAACTTTTATTTCCGGTGACCGCAAACTTTGTTAAAAAACTAATTCTGTATTGCGTTATTATTATGGTTGGATTATTGGATTACGACTATTATGATTATTTAATTGGAAACACATCTCTTAATGAGATGGATTCAGAGGCATTTATGTTTTGGTGCCCTGATGAAATGAACTCAAACTGTGTTTTCATTTTGATACCAAAAGGGTTTTATCCAGTGTGGAAAGTCCTTAAGATTCAGCGTGGTGAGAGGTATTCCGTTCTTGTTTAAAGCAGGGGAAGGACGATTGTGAAAGGGAAGGCGGGGCAGGGAGGCCTGGAGCTCAGGAGACGTCTCAGGAAGACAGGGTTAGGGAAGAGTATGCGTGGAAATTGAGGGTCTGGAAATTGATTCCTTGCACTGTGCGTGCTCAGAGCAGCCCTCCTTAGGTACCCCTTCCCCAGCGCACAGGTAGCCCCCTCAGGTCTGCTGCAGGGGTCTCCCCTGCAGTCCCTGGCAGGTACCTGAGCCACCACATCCCCCCCAAGGGGACTTTCAGTAATGACAGTAGAGCCCTCCTGCTAAAACGTGCCACTCCCCTTCAGAACTTAAAATCCTCACTGCTTGGCCTCCTATTTAAGACGTTTCACACCTGTCCCAGCCTATGTTTAGAGTTGCAGTTTTCCATCCCAACTTTTCCCCCCACCGCTCCCCCGCTGTCCTAATCTGAACAAATCCCCTGGCCGGGGGTGCCCTCACTGCCCTTACTTCTGCCTCTGCGTCTGCAGGCTGGTTTTCTGAAGCCGTACCGGGTCCCCGGGGCTTTGGGTGCCTCTGCCCTGGTGCCTGGCTCACGCTGTCGCTGTCGGTGCTTCCGCCTCACCGGCAGAGGTTAGAGCCCCTTCCAGATAGCCCCTCCCTCTGACCCTGTATCCTCAGGTAGAGCACAATGCCCTGTACAGAGCTGGGAGTGGAACCCAGAGTTTCAGATGCTGAGAAATTAAACTTCTTGGATATTTGTAGGAAATTGGCTTATTAGTCTTTAGAAAGATCATTTTTGAGGAAAATTTGTTTTGTTTAGTTTGATATTATATTCATTTATTGAGAGTAAATTTTGGCTTCAGAAAATATCACAAGAAAATATGAATTTGGAAGATCTTTTGAATCTTAGGCTGACCGGTGAATTTCAGTTTAAAGCAGGATGCAGAATTCATTTTGGTGGACGATTCTGACAGGGCGGCACGTTTTGATAATAGATAGGAATGTTCTGATAGCGGCCGTGACCTGTGTTACAACTCACAGCCCTTTGGGTAGCAGGATCATTTGTTTCTTTCCTTTTCTTGCTATTGTACCGATCTATGTAACTTTCAAATATCATAAATAAATCTTTTTTAAAAGATTTATTTTAAAAATAGGGAGCACGTAATAGAAAAGCCGACAGACTTTAGCTATGAATGCAGCGCTTGGCACCATGGTGACATATTAGCTTTAGTAGAGAGAGAATTCAGACGTTTGGAACGATAATGTGTATTTAATTCACAAGTTGACAAGGGCCTGGAGGCAGAGTAGAATTTCTGGGATGTTGTCTAGCAGGTTAAAATATGGAGGCACGTCCTTCCACATATGTGTGCTGCTGTCCTGTGACAAAAGCCAGTTAGGAGAGATGGCACTTGCGGAGTGAGGAGTGCCAGCCTGGGCACGGGCCGCCTGCCTTCGAGTCTGGCTGCGCCGAGGGCTGCGGTGGCCCCGAGCCAGCTCCTGAGCCTCCCCTGCTCTAAAGGACACAGCAACGACACCTACCTCGCAGGAACCTTTTAAGTATTAAATAAATACATGTGAAGTATGTATAAGAGTGCCTGGCATGTTGTAAGGTGATACTCATTTTAATTATTATGGTTATTTAATTATTATTGCCTTATTTTATTTTTTATTTTTTATAAATTTATTTATTTATTTATTTTTGGCTGCGTTGGGTCTTTGTTACTGCGCGCGGTCTTTCTCTAGTTGCGGCGAGCGGGGGCTACTCTTCCTTGCGGTGCGCAGGCTTCTCATTGCGGTGGCTTCTCGTGTTGCAGAGCAGGGGCTCTAGGCACGCGGGCTTCAGTAGTTGCGGCACACAGGCTCAGTAGTTGTGGCTCGAGGGCTCTAGAGCGCAGGCTCAGTAGTTGTGGCGCACGGCCTTTGTTGCTCCGCAGCATGTGGAATCTTCCTGGAACAGGGCTCGAACCCGTGTCCCCTGCATTGGCAGGCAGATTCTTAACCACTGTGCCACCGGGGAAGTCCCTATTGCCTCATTGAATAATTAATTAAGTAAAGTGACACATTATATTATTGTCTTAATTGATTATCACATATTTTTATTATTAATAAGAACAAGACATCTTTTTTAATTTCTAAAAAGTGTGTGAGTTCTTGACCAAATCTGATGGACTAACTGAAAAAAAATAACTGAATATAATTCATAATTATACATCTTGGAATTTTCACTTGTTAGAGTGAAAATTGTCATTTTATTAAAATGCATTTAAAGCTTGTTAAAAGCAAAGATACTATCTACCACAAATAATAAGCTTTTAGGAGACAATGTCTCTCTTGAAGACATGATATCGTCTTTTTTTTTAATTGAATTATTTGGTGCTATTAACATTTTAATGAAGGAATTATCCTATTTTCATATTTCTTAAGAAATTGATATTTAATTTCTGCTTCATCTTAATAATAAGTATTTAACATATTTTAAATCTCAGTTAAAACTAACTTATACTTCATATTTCCATAAAGATAGAAGCATAATATGCTTCATTGTATTATGTGTTTATATTCTTGCTTTGTCACCAGCATTCCCTTTAATGGAGCTGTATTTTGATACTACTAATCCCTAGAGCATAATAATTTAGATAAGTAATATCTTTGATGTAAGAACTTGCTAATCATACAGGTGTCGTGAGGATGTGTGTTTTAAAAAAAGAGCCTCATTCACTAGGTAAGCTTTGCTGGCGTTAGGCACTTGGTACAGGCGATTTATGGGAAAGTCTCAGAGTGATTGCCTGCAGCCCACCAGTAAACCCTCCTCACAGGGAGCCACTGTGAACCCAGAGGATGTGCCCTTTGGAAAAAAGACTGGACATTGAAGCACAATGGCTAGATGGCTTTGGACACCCCCTGGAGGAAGAAAAATAGATTTAAAGTATGATTGTTAAAGAATGAGACCTATAAATGAGGTAGCGCATTCTCCTATCCCTGACAGATTTTGACAAGTAAGAGAAATACGTGTTTCTCATAGGAAGTATGTGTTTGAAGTGTATTTTAAACCATTTATTGCTGCCAGTGCGTTGAGAGGTTGCTTGTGGGGTTGAAGGTGAGTTAATCTGAGTGAACAAAATGAGAAGGAAGGGTTGGATCAGAGTCTGCCTTTTTATAGACCAAGTAGAGGACAGGCCCCACTGCTGGTCCCCAGGCCTCATGTTCATGATGAACTGTGTGCAAGGGTGTGGGTCTACTCTTGTTTGTTCTTGGGATCGTTAAGTCATTTTGAAATTTTGATTACAAAAATGGTTCTAGCTAGTGTCCTGTGGAAGCATAGAAAGCTGACCAGCCCCGAGGGCTGGATGGTATAAAGTCTTTGAAGGCCAGCGCACGTGTTTGGAAGATGTGGTTATGGTGCTGTCATCAGCCATCCCAGTTGGAAACACATCCATTTTATGAGTCTGGCAAAATGTGAGAGAGGTGCTATTTGTTTAAAAAATACGTTTCTTGAAATTTACTTTAAAACACGCTATTTAAGGAAAGAAAAACATACATTTTCTTAGTCTTTAAATACCATGTGCCTTTGTCATAGAAGTCACCCACCCCCAGAGGGTCAGCCCTTGTGAAGGCAGAATGTTCACTTGTGGTTACACTGATTGGTTCTATCTTCCTACATAGCAGCCTGGATGAGGGCGTGTTTCCATTTGGATGATGCCCAATGTGTATGTTGATTTTGCTGATTGGAAAGATGGAAGGAAATCTCTTCTTCAGACTAATCTTGGCAACAGTTTGCAGTTCTGAGTGTAGATTCTGGAGTTTGCTCATTTATTTAACAATTCTGGATGGCATTTATGAAGTGTCAGCTGTTGAGGATATAGCAATAAATAGGACTGTCCTTTAGGACCTCACAATCTAGTCTGTCTTATGTTTTACATTCCTTAGATTTTTTTTTAATCGACTGAATTTAAATATTGAAGGCTATGCTATAAAAATTTTGTAATTAGATTTTGAATATGTGCATGTGCATGTATGCATTCCATTTTTTTTTAATAAAGCTTAACAAATTTCTTTATTTGAGAATATGGAATAGGGATTAAAACTCTGAGGAATAAAGTACTGGAGGATGATATAGTAAATCTCACTTTCTAGAAAACTTGTTGGAGCCAAATATGATGCATGATACATGATGTGCTGGGAGCAGGGGTTCAGATCTCAACTCTGTTCCTTCCTCATCTTGTGACTGTGGGAAGATTGCCTCCAGACTCCTGCTAAGCTAGGAGAAGAGGCAAGAACTCTCTCCAAAGGTTATCTAGATAAGCATCCCGGTCAGCAGCAGACTCATTCCCTTCTCTCACTGCAGTGAACAGATACAGCCTATATTCTAGCATGAATTCTCAAATACTAAGATGAGCACACCACCAAGAGATGCCTCATCTGTAAAATGTGAATAAACACAACAGTCTATACCTTACAGAGGGTTTGTGCAACTTAAATCAGATAATATAAAAAGAGCTCCTAGAACATGGCAGGCACTCAATAAATGTTAATTATTTCCCCTTCTTCTTTCCTTACCCACATTCTCAGTATGTACTTATTACCAGTATCTGTTATTAGCTGCTAGAGATGATCTGATTATTATAGGGAACATAGTGACCATATTCCATAATGCTGACAAGAAGATTTTTCCACGAGAATGGAATGCAAATTCAAGAAATATTTTGCTCATGAAATTTTATAAAGAGTCACACAACTGTACGTGAGGGCCTGTATTTATTAGAATACATAAAAGTGACAATTTGGATTTATTCTACAATATTTTCTTCTGAAAATATAAGAAGAATATTTGAGGGGTTTCAGGTCCAATGGCAGACTAAGATTCTGCCACAGCCTTTTCCTCTCACTGTAAGTAATAGAAACAAGAACAGAGATGGATAGATGATAGATAGATGGATGATAGATAGACAAATGCATGATAAGTAGATAGGTAATAGATAAATAAATAGGTAGACAACACAGAAAAGAGGAAAAGGGATATATTATGAGGTATTCCTAGCAACCAAGAGTGGGTTGACAGGAAACTTACAAAAGGTGGGAGCAGTACCAGAGGTGGGTGGCGCTGAGAGCAAGACAGCACCCAGGTGCAAACGGAGGGTGACTAATGGATCTCTAACAGCTCCATCTATGGTATTCTCCACATACACGGTACTTCCTCACTCCTCCTCTGCTGTGGCTGCAGACGTATTTGCCTACAGGTGAGAGCTATGAGTACTGGGATTCGAGTGAAAGAGAGAGGTCAGTCCTCTAGAAAGCTAGGAGGAAAGGCGAGAACTCACTCCCAGAAGATTATCTAGATAACCGTCCTGGTCAGCAGCACTTGACTCCCTCCTCTCACTGCAGTGAGTAGATGCTACTGTGGAATCTCAAGTACAAAGATGAGCACAACACCAAGAGTCACTAGACAGCCAGGAAACACCATGAAAGAGAGACGCCAGACTCAGCAAAGGATATTTATGCAAGGAAACATTGAAGAGAACAAGTGAAAAAGAAGATAAATGTATTACTTTAGGAAAGATACAAGAAAACTTTCATCAGTAAAAAACTAGAGATCCTGGAAAGTAAAGATTGACTGCTGAAATAAAAATTCAATAGACTGAAGAAAAAAGTGAACACAACTGGAAAACAAGCTTAAGGACCCTCCTAGAATATATCAAAAACAAACTATGAGATATTGGGCGGGGGGTGGGAGTTAATGGTTATAGAAGATAGAGCCAGCCTTTATTCAATAACAGGAGTTTTATAATAAGATAATTTGGTGTAGTTATGTGTAAAGAAATCTTAGGGAACTTTCATAACTGTAGAAAGACAAAGGAGTCATTGGGTGCCAATAAAAACAGAAACAAACAGACAAACCTCCCAACACAATATCCTAAAATATCCCATAAAGAAAAATAAAATACTTCTAGTCAAGGTCCTGAGGGAAAATAACTTTGACTGTAGAACTCTATACTGTCTTTTAACTGTCAAAATAAAAAGACATTGCAAACATTCAAGGTCTCAGAAATTCCCCACCTACACAGACTATGAAAGAATTAATAAAGGATATACTCCAGCAGGAAGAAAACTATATACAAATGAAGTAATAATGAATAAAGAATTTCCCAAATCTTAAGTCTAAATAATGTTTATTGTTGACACTATCAACATAGAACTAAGATTCTAAGAGTTATCAACACTGAGAGGTATTGGGAGTTTGGGCCCCAGAAGCGAGATGGAGTAGGGGAGAAATAAAGAAGAAGTATAATAATTCTTTAATCTTGTTCATGAGAAGGAGATTCTTACTGATTTAGTCTAGATATAAGGAAAAAGTAAGTTTAAGTAAATGTTAAAATTTTAAGGACAGTCACTAGAAGAATAGAAATTGAATGCATAGCGTTACCAGGAGAAAAAAATACTGGAATCAGTTGGATCAATCCAAGGAAGGACAGAAAAGAGAATTTTTTTAAAAAAACAAGCAACTAAGAATCATGGCAAAATAAATATGTAAAATATCAGGATTAGTCCAAAGATTAGTAATCTCAGTAAATGTGACTAATTTAAACCCACCTGTTATAAAAGACAGAGAGCCTTTCAGATTGGGTTTTGAAAAAACAGTTAAATTGTGTGCTACTTACAGGAACTATTTTCTCAAATAATGTTAAGAAGCTTAAGATAAAAAATATAAAAACATATCAGACAAATGTTAACCATAGTCAATTAAGTTTAGCAATATTAATTAGAATATATGAGATATTAGATAAATTAGAATTCAAGGCAAATTGTATTACAAAGGACAAAGGGGGATATTTCATGTTGAAAAGGGAAGCATCTACCCAGACATTAGGACAATCACAGTTAATATACCATCACCAAGTAGTGATGTAAGAATATAAAAATGTAAAGAAGGTTTAGAATTACACTATGAAAAAAATTCAGCTCCCATTCACTGTAAAAAGTATTCTTAGCCAACTGGGAATAGAAAAAGAAAATATTTTTAAATGATTGATATGCAGATTTAAACTTTCTTAATGATCAAAATTACTAAAACCAGAGTTCTTTCTTTAATCAAAAAAATAAAATAAAATGTATCTAACAAAAATCTACTAGAAACAACCTACTGATATATTATGAGAAACTTTGGGTTTAAAGTCTAGATCTGGACAAGGATGCCCACTGTTACATTATATCAATACTAAGGGCACAGTAAATGAAATAAGACCAGAGAGAGAGAGAGAGAGAGAGAGAGGGAGGGAGGGAGAGAGATGAATGGAGGGAGAAAAGAGCTATAGATATTGGAAAGAGGTCAAAGTATCATTGCAGACAATGTAATTGCTTACACAGAAAATCTGAGGTAATCAATTGACTATTAGGATTGATAGGAGAGTTCTGAAAGATGGCTGGATACAAGATCAACATGGAAAAAATTAACAGTTTTTCTGTTCATTGGGAGTAACTACGTAGAAAAATATCATAGAAATGTAATAAAAATTAACATATACCATTCACTATAGCAGGCTAAACTTTTAAATATTTTGAATAAACCCAATAAAAAATACACAAGAATCTGTAGAACTTTACTGAAGATTCTAAAAATAGGAACAAATGGAGTTATGTACCATGTTCATGGATGGAAAGACTCAATTATGTGAAGATATCAACTGTCCTCAAATTTATAAATTCAATACAATCATGAAACATATCAAGTTGATTTTAGAATTAATATGTAAGCCTTCAATGAGGGAATGACTTAATAAATCTTAGTATATTCATACTGTGGAATGCAATGGATCAGTTAAGGATAATGAGGTAGATTTGTACATGTGAGTATAGCTAGACCCCCAAAACATATTTCTGTGTGGGAAAAAAGAAAGTTTCAGGACAATACATATAGTATGATACCACTTCATTAGAAAACACAAAACAATACTTTATACATTTTATTAGTACACGAATATACAGCTAATTCAATTGAAAAACATACAAAAAAGAATCACATTGAACTGTTTATTAACCATGGCTTTCTCAGGAGAGGGAGGATTGGGACAGAATGTAGAAAAATGTCCTAAGGTTCGTTTCACCCACCTTTCAGAGTCTTATGTTTGCTTTATATATAAAACCCAGAGGGGTTAGTTGTGCTTAAGTGGAGGAACAATGAAAATTATGTCTATGACATCTTCTGGAAATGGAAGTTCAAAACACAAGTTTCATAAGGACTAAAAAAAGAGGAAAATTTTCCCCTGGAGTCTCAAAGCATATCATAAAGATAAAGTAATAAATTTTCAATATTGGAGCAGGAATGAACACGTGTACTATTTTTGGTTATCTAGTTTAACAACTCCCCCCAAATTTACTTGCTAAATACAACCATTTTCTCCCTCTCCCTCCCTCCCTCCCTCCCTCTCTCTGTCTCTCTCTCTGTCTCTCTCTCTCTCTCTGTCTCTCTCTCTCTCTCTCTCTCTCTTTTGCTCATGATTTTGTGGGTCATGAACTGGGGAAGGACTCAGCTAGAGGATTTATCTCTGGCCCACCCGTGGTCAGCTAGGTCCTGGGCTAGAAGTCTCCTTCCAAGGTGGCTTTTCCTCGTGGTGACTCATTCTCCAGGACCTTTACTTATGGTGTCTTCAGGGTAGTGGCACTCTTATGTGGTGAAATCCACTAATCAGTCAGGTTACTTTGGACTTCAGGGAGCAGAAAAATCTCAACTCAAACTGGTTTTTAACAGTTAGGTGATTTATTATCACATGTGAAGTCCAAAGGCAGAGCGGTGCCCAGTGTGGCCCATGATGTCATCAGGGCCCCAGATTCCTCCTGCCTTTCTCAGCATCCTCAGCATCACCTTCATCCCACATCTGGTTTTCCTTGAAGTTGAAAGGTGACTGCTGGTGGCAGTTTGGGCTTCATGCTTCCTTGTTACATTATCAGGAGAGAAAGAGAGTCACACCATGAAAATTCCTTCCCTTTTGTCTCATTCAGTCAACTGCAATTACAGCCGCCAGGGGAGATCTCATTGGCTTGGACCGATTTCCAGGGGTCGAATCAGCATTGATGAGTCAACCACAGTGGCCATGACACGTCTTACACTGTACTTAGCAAAATTCCAAATTGACCAAACACATAGAGGTAAAATATAAAATTGTTAAAGCCTTAGGAAATGTTGGTGTAGGAAAGCCTTTATAAGAGCCAAAAACTTAAAGCAATAAGAGAACAGATAAAATATTTTATTGCATCAAAATTTAAAATCTCTGTGTAACAAAGGGCCCTATAAACAAAGTTAAGAGACAAGAGACAGACTGGAAGAAAATGTTTGCAACATAGCTAATCTACAAAGGCCTAATATTCTAGAGGTAATCAATATTTTAAAAAAAAGACAACTCTGTGGAAAGAATGGACAAAGCATATGACAAGGCAGTTGGGAGAAAATGAATACATATTGCCAGTAAGCTTAGGAAAACATGGGCAAGCTCACTTTTAATTTAGGAAATCCAAATGAAAACAAAATATAAGTTTTCACTCATCAAATTGCCGAACGTTTGAAAAATTTGATAGTATCCAGTGTTGAGCCGGGTGTAGTATAATGGAATTTTACAAATGCTGTTAACTAATGTATAAGTTAAGATAGCCATTTTGGAGAGGAGGGCGCTGATATCTGTTAAAATGACTAAGCCCCTGCTCTGTAACCCTTCTTTTCACTGCTCTGAGAGATACTTGCTCGTGATCACGAGGAAGTACACAGGAGGATGGTTGTACTGGTGTAAACTGGAAACAGTCCTGGCGGGGCTGGTTAAGCACCCTCTGTGTGTCCAGTGTGCCGTGTTATGCATAAAGGTCAAGGCGGCACCCTGCATAAGGATCAGGAAAGAATACTGATTAAATGTCTTTCCACTAGCTACTTAAGTCATTTTTTGTTTGTTTGTTTAAATGGAATCCACCATTGTTTTCTTTGATGTCTTTGTAAAATCGGAGCGTCTCCTGTACGTCGTCGTTGCTCCCGTGCTTACAAGGGGGTAGTAATACCACACAGGCGTTTTTGGGTTTGGGGCGTGCTTGTGTGCTTCAAGCTGAAGAGTTTTAGTTGGCCCCCTGCTGCTTGGGTGCCACCAAAAGAAATGGAATGAGTAATTTGAACACAAATGGGAGAAAGATTTCTATCCCATGGAGAACTTGAATGTCTTCACCAGAAGGGCTGTCTGTTGACTTGGTGCTCGTTCAAAACCTTATTTGGGGCTAACGCTTTTTTATAAGGTGCCTTCATGTGCCTGAAGTAATTCACAGAGATTGATTTGTAAAACATTCTGAATCAATTAAGGCTTTAATCAGCAAAGAAGCAAACTTCACATGGCTTGTGGACTAATTTTACCATCTCCCATCAAAGTGAACCTAAGCTGAAAAAAGAAAACAATTACGAGGGTGCAATTATCTGTCCTGATTACTGCATTAGAAGGGTTTGTGTTTATCCGTCCCAGTGTAAAGGTGGGTATCTTCTGTGGACGACAATCCCAGCAGCTGCTGGGGTACAGGAGCCTCACTGTGGTTACAGACGCTCCTTTATGCAGACCTCCTGGGAGTGAGGATTGACTTGGCATCCAGGAGACTCAAACTCTCAGCTTTATTTAGTGACTCAGCACAAAACAAAGGCTCCTGGGTATTGCTTTGTATAAACATTTTTGAGAGCAAGTTCCCAAAAACTCCTTGCCAATGGCGGTGGGAGTTTCCTGCACAGACATCTCATTTGAATGACTACATCTGCAGATCTATCTGCTTACGCAATGATTAGGAAATTGGTTTCCTTTATTTAGACAAGCGCTCAGCTGTCGTCTGAGTATTAGAATAACATGGGGAGCTTTGGAAAGTCCCAGAACCCACCCAGACCTATGCCGTCAGAATGTGAGGGCAGGACGCCAGGCATAGGCACTTTTTAAATCTCCCCAGGTAATTCCAGTCTGCAGCCAAGATCGAGAACCCCTGATGGAGACGGCGTTCGCGGGGTGGTGCAGTGTCAGTCTGTGTTGCTATGATATAGCGGCCGTGTCTTTTGAGAATAGAATAATTTTTGACAATTTATTCTTTTCAGTAAAGGCTATGTGTTAAATATATAGCTAAAGGTAACTTTTGTGACCTTATCAGACTTCTTTCCCCCATATTTACGAATCAGAGATTCCTTTCTCAGATACTTCCTAAATCTTGATTTGGAAAATGTGGTCACCTGAATTATTTGTTAGGTAAAGCTTGGATAATCAGCGACTTTCATTTAGTCTCTTCCTTGTATTTACCAGAAATGTCATCCTTTTTCTGACAAAACTAGGATTTGAGATACTGGTGGCTCCTTTGGGGCATCTTCTCTTAGCTCCGTATTCCAGAGCTCCTTGGGGGTGGGGCAGGGAAGTGCTGGTGAGAACGTCTGGCCAATTCATTGTCATTCTCAACCATTCACCTCCGTCTCAAACTGGAATGTTCCCCTTGGCAGTGTGACCCAGACAGCTTAGGGGGAACGCAGGGAGTAGATAGTATCACTCCTGCTCGTCTCCAGGGCGCCTTGCCTCTCACATCAGTGCACTTATCAGACAACTTCCTCTGAGAGAAGTTCTGGTAGAAATTTTCTCAACATTTCCATCGATGTCTTAGTGCCCCTTTCGGCACTCCATGGCCAGCAGGTCCTTTTGTTAAAAATTGTGATAAAGTATGCATAACATAAAATTTACCATTTTAACCAGTTTTCAGTGTGCAATTAGTGGCATTGGGTATATTCACATTGTTGTGCAACCATCACCACTATCCATTTCCAGAGCTTTCCCATCTTCCCAAACTGAAACTTTGTACCCATTACACAATAACTCCTGTTATTCCCTCCACCCATAACTTCTCTTCCACTTTCTGTCTCTGTGAACTGGGTTACTTCAGGTACCTCATCTACGTGGAATTATACAATATTTGTCCTTTTGTGTTAGACTTCTTTTGCTTAGCATAATGTTTTCAAGCTTCATCCATGTTGTAGCAGGTGTCAGAATTTCCTTCCTTTCCAAGGCTGATTAACATTTGAGCGTATGGATGGACCACATTTTGTTTATCCATTCATCCGTCAATGGACACGGATTGTTTTCACCTTTTGGCTACTGTGAATAATGCTGCTATCAACATGGATGTGCAAATATCTGCTCAAGTCTCTGCTTTCAGTTCTTTTGGTCATATACCAAGGAATGGAATTTCTGAATCATATGATAATTCTATGTTTAACTTTTTGAGGAATGCCGTCTTGTCCTCCACAGTGGCTGCACCATATCACATTACCAACAGCAACGCCCAAAGGATCCAGTTTCTCCACATCCTTGCCAACACTTATTTTCTGTTTTGTTTTTTATCCCAGTAGACATTCTAATGGGTGTGAAGCAGTGGGCTGGCCCATTTTTAGTACAACTGTGTCTGGAATGGGCTTACTTCTAATATTTTCACACACAAAAAATGATATTCTTTTTAGGTAAAATTTGGGGAGGGGCTCCAATAGCTCTGTATAGAGATAGGCAACAATTCTCCATTTGCACCCTTAAACTCAACCAAACTTTCTGTGATACCTGCAGCCTCCAGGTCCTACCTCTTTTTCTGGGTTCTACAGTATTCACTTTTTAAAGGTGTCTTTTTAAACAGGCACTTGAGTTGTAACTTGCCCTCAATTCTTTTCTTCCAAGAATGTGTTGTATCGCCTCTTCTGTTTGCCTTGTACTTAGAGAGCAATAATTTTTAAAAAATCTTTTACTGTCATTTTAGAAGCATTTGGGGAGGGGGAGAGAGTAAATATATGCTAACATCTGTGATGGTTTGAGGAGCCCAATAAACAATAACCCCTCTTTCCTGCCTGAGTTCTCAACTATGGAATATGACAAAAGGGGAAGGCAGATAGGAGGTTAAAATATTATCTTTATGACTAGTAAAGCAGATTTTGGAGGCGTGGCTGGGACATGCAGGAAAGTGGGTTTGCTAACACCAAAACCAGAGTTGAATTTAGCCACTCAGTCCTGGGCGGCCCTGGGCAGCACGCGTGCAGCTCCAGGAGGAGCAGGAAGGAGCAGGGCAGGTGCACCTTCTGTGGGCTGGGTAGCCTGCCTAGGAAAGAGGAGGAGGGGCAGCTAAGCTGAGCACACCCTGTCCATGTATTTTTCCCAAATCCACTAATTAGCTAAGTCACACGTCTCCCCAGTGAGGGAAAGAAGGACAGGGCAGAAAGCGACAGAGGAAGAGATCAGGAGTAGACGTCTCTCTACAAACACGGAAGCGGAAGTGAGCAAGACGCATTTTCCCCAGAAGGAACCCTCCAAATCTAGCAGTCTCCTTCGCTCCTACTCGAACTTCATCTCCTGCTGCTGGGGTTGCTAGCGTTTTCCAGACATTTATTCAGCGTTCCATCATTCAAACGCCTTCCCCTAGACATCAGACAGGAATAGAAAGAATATACCCTGGCCGCTGGTCCTGGGGAGTGAAGTATGTCCAAGGAGATGAGATTTACAGGAAGCCATGTTGGAGCCACTGTGAAGCGGGCTGAGAGAGAGGGGAGGAAAAGGAGGGGTGAAAGTGGGTGTTTGGGTAGACAGAGCCTCCTGACAAAGGGAGGCTGGAATTAGCCTTAAGAGAGTGAGTCTGACAAAGAGAGAGAATGGGGAAGGGCAGTTCATCCTTCTCCCTTTGAAGGGATGTTGGAAGGTGGTAGTAGTATGACCACAGGCTCAGAAATTTTTTTTACATGTGATGTGCCATTTACCAAAATTCTGTCTGCATGAAGAAATGATGGAACAGCCCCCAGCTAGAAGCGAGGTGACTAGTCACCTCAGTTCTCAACACATCAGTTTTATGGGTTTTCCTCTGTGTAACCCACATACAGCCCAAGATCCCTACCACTAATGTCTTTCCAGAAAGTATTTTGAGGTTCACAGAGAAAGGAAGCCTTTGCAGTCATAAGTGAACAAGCTTTAAATATGCATTTGGAAAAACAAAGAGAAGAGCAGTGAACACGGCACTACGTACACCTGAAAGGAGATTTGATACCTGCCTGAAAGGAAAGGGGACCACAGGAACAGCAGAAGGCAAAGGGAATAGAACATCATGATTGTACTTTATTCGTTGAGTCAGATTGTTTACAGTGAATGACGTGAGCCCTTTTGATTATTGGGAAGCTGATTGCCCTCATCTAGCACAGCCACGTCAGAACCTCTGTTAGGTCTCAAACCACTTCGAAAGGCTGATTCACTCACATATTCATTAATTCAGCAAATATCGATTGGGCCTGTCTCTCTCTCTCTCTCTCTGCCTAGACCTGTTCCAGGCTCTGGGAGTTCAGTGGTGACCCTGCTCTGATGAGCCCCATTCCGAGGGGAAGACAGACAGCAAATAGGTGCCTCTCTGCAGCCCTTCCAGAGGCTGATGTGTGCTTTGAATGATGAAAGGGGCATAGAACAAGCACAGAAGGTTTAGGAAGGAAGGGATTTGTTAGGTTTAGGAGAAGGAGGCCAGAGTAGCTAGAGCGTCACTGCCAAGGGGGAGTGTAGTGTGAGATGGTGAACGCTGCGGACCAGCTCTACGAAACAATGCGCACACTCATGCAACGGTTCACACGATCCCAGGGAGCTTATGGACGCCCCGCACCTCCCACCCAGAATCCATGGACCACAGATTAGTGCAGGAGAGAGACTGGGGGCACGCAGAAACCAAGCTGGTTAGAGTGAGGAAGCTTACCGTCCCCTGCGTGGGAACCACATGATGCGTTTTAAGGGCAGTGACGATGGAGAAACAGTGTGAGAGAAAGGATTGGGACCCACTGTGAAGGACTCAGTTTCCCAGCTGAAGAGCTGGAATTTGACCCCATTGGTCATGGGAGCTGGGTTGCCAAGAGAGTGAACGGCCTTGAGTCCACAGCACTCAGCTCAGTGGCCAGTGTGGTGGCGAGGCTGTGGGTTCCCTGAAGGGTTCAGGCTGGAGGACGCAGCCATCCCCTTTCCTCTGCCCTCCTGGCGAATTAACAAGGAACAGTGGGAGATTGTAGAGCTGGCTGTTGTAAGTGGGTTTTCATCCCTGGCACTGATGGAAACGTCCTACTTCTCCAAGTGATGACATGAGAACTAAGGGAAATTAAGGTTCAACCAAACACAGAAAAACCATGTTTGGTGATTTTATTGTGTTGGATTAAGATGAAATAAGAATTGGTCTTGGTCGATCAGTCTGAGGAGATGAGCTCAAACTGGCTGAAGGAAAAAAAAGGGCCTTGAACACAGGAGAGAAAAAAAATTGAACTCTTAATTGAAAGCATATTTTCCCCAGTCACGTTAAGAAATTAGACTTTGATTATTTTGGTGTGAAGATATATGAAAACGTAGGTCCTTTTGATTAAAACATGTTAAAGAAAACCCTTAAGATACACTTTTGGATCTCTAGGTTATTTTCCAGCTTTGAGATAGTGGGGTCTTTATAATCAGAATTTTCTTCGGAAATAATGGTGTGTTTTTTTTTTTTTTTTTTTTTTAAACTTTGGGTTTATTTATTTATTTATTTATTTATGGCTGTGTTGGGTCTTCGTTTCTGTGCGAGGGCTTTCTCTAGTTGCGGCAAGTGGGGGCCACTCTTCATTGCGGTGCGCGGGCCTCTCATTATCGCGGACTCTCTTGTTGCGGAGCACAGGCTCCAGACGCACAGGCTCAGCAATTGTGGCTCACGGGCCCAGTTGCTCCGCGGCATGTGGGATCTTCCCAGACCAGGGCTCGAACCCGTGTCCCCTGCATTGGCAGGCAGACTCTCAACCACTGCGCCACCAGGGAAGCCCAATAATGGTGTGTTTTATTCCTTAGCTATCATCTATTGGCTGTTCATGGTTTTCCACTGCACTGTGTGTTCTCTTTTGTGTTTGTTTTTCTTTCATGGAAGAGATAAATGCATTCTGGCGACCATTACTTATCCTTTATATCTTCCCAGAGATGATCCGAGTTCAAAGATTACATAAAATGTCTCATAAAAACCCTATTTCATAACTCGAGAGTCATTTTGGTTTGAATGTTTAGCAGAATGTTAATTCTGGCATTAGCTTCCATGATGAAGGACTGCAACTCTGTGGTGTGTGAAGTTTAGAAGAAATGCCCAAACTGATAAGTCATAGGTCAGCCTTATAAATTGGAAGGAAATGTAATCAAGTAACCTGACAATTACCCACTAGGAATGTTATCGTTTATTGTTTATTAATGAACAATAAACAAACCTGTCACCAATCATTGGTTCTGAAAAAAATACACTGCTTGGTTTATTTCAGTGACTGGTCTCATCTGAGCAAGGAGATTTGTCTCAGGGAAGCGCTGTGGTTATTAAATACCATCAAGAAGGCCCTTGATATAATGAGATTAAAACTGTCTGTACAGGGGAACTAGACTTTATTAAAAAAGAAATAGGAAAAGAAAGCCACCTTATCAAAGTTGGCTTTACAGACTGGGTGACATCTGGTTAATAAATTTGCTCTTTTTGTGGAAAACACAATTTGCATTACTATTAGATGAAATAAAATATGTGGAAGTCTTCACAACCAGGTAATGTAATATGCTCTGCTACTCTGGTCAAACCCTGTTCTTTCCTCTATACTTTTCTTCCACAAGAATTTACCAGTATTTTAATACTGCATTCTACCATGATAAACAGCCTAGACTTTCATTCTAATTTTAGAATTAGCATGAATATAAATCTATACTCTTGTTTATTCTGTTTCTTCAGAAACTAAGGGCACCTCTAAGGGCACATAAGTTACATGTAGTATAGCATATACCTTTTTCTCCATAACAGAAGTTAAATTGCAAACATTTCTGTTAATGTATGTTCAAGAGCTACTGTTTATAAAAAAGGTATCCTTTTAGCTTTCAGAGTGAGAAACATCTACATTGCTTGCTTTTGTTGCCTAATATCCTGAGATGAATAAATGATGTGTACAGTATCATTGCTCTGTTCAAGAAAATGTAAATTACTGTATTACATTGTCGAAAGGCAGTAATACAGAAGGGAAATATGAGGTTGATTGACATTTCTCGTTGGGGAAAAACAAAGCTAACTCTGGTGGTTCTTATAGGGGATTCTGATTGGCTGCAGAGCATTGTCAGTTGAAGATTTCTTTAAAAAACATAAGTGGGAACTAACACGGTGTGCATTTTGGCACAGCTGCGTTTTTCATTTCTCTAAGATTTCCACCGGGGGAGCAAAGCCCAGAGGGAAGTGGGGCGGTAGGAAGTCAGCGTCGGCTCTGAGCTTTTCAAGGCCCCATCTCCTCTCCTGGATAACTCCTCCTCCTTCTCCTGCATGCTCCACACTCCACAGGCCAGGTGCGTTTTCCTTGCCTATGAGAAGATGTAGGCACGCTGCTTTTGACTCTTTGAAATTGAAGATTTTGAGACCTCACCAAGAGGAGGACGTGGGCTGTCTCGGGCAGTCACCTGGGCGTGGGAGTGCCATGCTGCCCAGCAGAAGGGAGAAGGGCTCACATAGACAGTTCAGACCAGAAGCTACCATAGCGCATCGCATGCAACCTTTAACAAATCATACATGGATTCCTTTGGTCCCACAGGGTAGAAGAAGAAAATGCTGTTTAAATAATTTTATTTGAAAGAAATGCCATCTGATATTTAACATTCCCTGAGTATTACAACTTAAGTGTCTCATGGATTTATTCTGGATCATCCATCTGAGTGTAACGTGAAAGCTTCAGTGTAAATGGAGTACATACTGTCGTTGTGTCATTAGAAGTAAAAAAGATCAAAATAATAGAGGGCATTTAAAAATGCATTATTCTTTAATACAGAGCCTTTGTCAGCACTCAGAAAAGTTCATGTAAAGCCGTATAATGCTTTGCTTTGAAGATTCCATAAAGATATTACAATCTAGAGGCCAGAGTTTCTATGAGTTTTTGATATGTTAAACTTAACTCTCTTATTCTATAAATTTATTCTAATATATCAATTAATGGCCACTTCTCACTTTTACAGCTCTTTGCCCCGCTTAAGCTAAGGCAGCTGACCTTATGTGCCAGTCTCTGGGGGAAGAAGTTGACAGCTATCAGGAACAAAATAAGTGCTCAGTGAGGGCGTAACTGTTACACTGAACAGGTTGGACATAGAAGGATGCAACAGCTTTTAAATAAATATCTTTACTTCTTGTCTCTCACTGTCATTTCAAGACATTCTCCTTAGACCAGTCTTTCCCTGACCCCTTGGGGGAAATCTCCAGCAGGTGCTATTACCTTTTTTTAAAAGAAAGTAAACTTTTAATTGTAAATAATATTAGATTTATAGAAGAATTACATAGTTAGTACAGAAAGTTTTGTATACATTTCATCTAGTTTCCCATAACATTAACATTTTTTGTAACCATAATACATTTATCAAGACTAAGAAATTAACATTAGTACAGTACCATTAACTAACATACAGAGTTTATTCAGATTTCACCTGTTTTCCCACTTAGGTCCTTTTTCTGTTGCAGTATCCACTCCAGGCTGTCATGTTACATTTAGTTGTTATGTCTCCTTATTCTCCAATCTGTAAAAGTTTCTCATTCTTTCCTTGTTTTTCATGACCTTGACATTTTGGAAGGGTCAGGTATTTTGAAGAGATTATTTGGTATTGAATTGAATCTATAGGTCAAACTTGAGAGAATTCGACGTCTTCACCACATTGATCTTCCATGAATATGGTGTACCTCTCCATTTATCTAGGTCTTCTTTGATTTCCTGCATCAGTGTTTTATAGCTTTTAGCATACAGATCCTGCACAAATTTTGTTAGATTTATACCTATGTATTTCTTTTCTTTTTTGTTTGTTTTTGGTACTAGGGTAAATGGTGGGTTCTTTTTTTCCCACAAATTCTCATTGTTTATTGCTGATATACAGGCATACAATTGACTTTCATAAATTGATCTGGTACCTTGTCATCTTGTGAAACTCACTTATTCTAGGAGCTTTTTCGTAAATTCTTTAAGAGTTTCCACATAGACAAGTCATCTCATTTGTAAATAGAGACAGTTTTCTCTCCTTCTCTTCAATCTGTATTATGTCCTTTTCTTGCCTTCTTGTATAGGTTAGGATTGAATAGGCTGTTGAATAGGAGTGGTGGAGAAGACATCCCTTCCTTATTCCTGACCTTAAAAGTCCTCAGTCTTTCTCTGTTAAGTATGATGTTAGCTGTAGGTTTTTTGTGGATATCCTATGTTTGGTTAAGAAACTTTCCTTTTTTTTTTTTTTTTACCATTTGTTGAGAGTTTTATCATGAATGAATGTTGAATTTTATTAAATTCTTTTTTTCTGCATCTGTTGAGATGTTCATATGGTTTTTCTTATCTAATCTGTTAATAAGATGAATTACATTGATTGGTTTTTTCCAACATTGAACCCACCTTCCAGTCCTGGGATAAACTCCAGTTGGTAATGATGTATGTTTCTTTTGTACACTTTTTATATTCCTGTATTCAAGTTTTTAATATTTTGTTGAGAATATATACATCTATATTCATGAAGGGTATTCATCTGTAGTTTTCTTTGCTTGTAATGTGTTTATCTAGCTTTGGTATTAGGGTAATGCTGGCCTCATAAAATGAGTTGAGAAGTATTCCCTTCTCTTCTGTTTTCTGTAGAGTTGGTGTGTTTGGAAGATTTCACCACTGGTAATATCTGGGACTGGCATTTTGTTTCATTTTATTTTTAAATGTTTCAACTACAAATATAATTTTGTTAATACATATATGACTTTTTTGATGAATTAATACTTCTGTCATCATAAAATGTCCACCTTTATTTGTGATAATATGCCATGCCGTGTTTTGAAGTACGCTTTGTTTTAAGTTTTAAATGCAATTAATATAAGCATACAAAAAATAGATATATGACTATTTAGGTTATGTTTTTCTTCTTGAGTGAGTTTTGGTAACTTGTTTCTTTCAAGGAGTTAGTCCTTGTCATCTGAGTTATCAAATTTATTGGTGTAGAATTGTTTGTGGTATTTCTTTATTATCTTTTTAGTATATATGGTATCAATAGTAATGTTCCCTCTCTCTTTTCAGTATTTGTAATTTGTGTCTTCTCTCTTTTCTCAATCATCCTGCCTAGACGTTTATTACTTTTTTTATATATATTTTTTAAAAAACAACTTTTGGTTTCATTGACTCTGTACCTCTTTTCTGAAAACTCTTATCATGACTGCTATAGAGTTTATAATATACATTTTAAAATAATTTGAATCTACCTTCAAATAGTCTTATACTGTTTCATGTATAGTATAAAGATCTTTTGACAGTATATTGCCAATTCTTCCCTCTCATCTCTTTTACTATTATCATCATAATATTACTTTTAAGTATGCTATCAACACACAATACATTCTTACCATTACAGCTTTAAACAGTCAGTAGTCTTTTACATAATTTAAAAATAAGAAAAGTATTTTAGGACTTCCCTGGTGGCGCAGTGGTTAAGAATCCGCCTGCCAATTCAGGGGACACAGGTTCAAGCCCTGGTCCAGGAAGATCCCACATGCTGTGGAGCAACTTAGCCCGTGAGCCACAACTACTGAGCCTGCACTCTAGAGCCCGCAAGTCACAACTACTGAGCCTGCGAGCCACAACTACTGAAGCCCGCGCACCTAGAGCCAGTGTTCCACAACAAGAGAAGCCACCGCAATGAGAAGCCCACGCACCGCAACGAAGAGTAGCCCCCGCTCGCCGCAACTAGAGAAAGCCCATGTGTAGCAATGAAGACCCAACGCAGCCAAAAATATTCAATTAATTAATTTTAAAGAAAGAAAAGTATTTTAATTTACCTTCATTTATTTCTTTGTGTGTATTCAAGTTCCAGAGAACTGAAGCTGCAGGGCAAACAACTAACTCCAAACCTAGAAAGAGACAGGCACCTCCAGGGAGAAACAGGACCTGAGCATTGCATTGCTTACCTGGGACAGACGCCACTGGACAGGACTGAAGCCCACAGGAAGATTCAGCTGCAAGTTGTAATAAATTGTCTAAGGTCAAGTGTGGGCTGGTGTGACTGTGCAGCCCTAAGGGCCACGGGCGTGCAGGCGCTCATAGCCTAGTGCAGAGTTTCCTCCAGAGCCCTACAGGGCGCTCACAGGGAAGGTCGACGGGAGTCTTAAGAAAGCTCCCCTCCTGGGGCTGGCTGGGGGAGAAGAACAGCAGCCGCTGCTGAAACTCTGCCCAGACCCATCTCTTCTGTTCCCTCAGGAACAAAACCCCTCACCTGCAGGGGGAAGGACAGCACAACCGCAGCCTTTAGGCACTGGTGGAAACCTACAGCAGCCGGAAGGGGCAAATGGCAGTCACCATCAACGCTGCCCGTACCCATCTCCTCTAATCCCCCTAAAAAACAAAAGCCTTACGTTTCACGTGAAAGAGCAACAAAACTGTAGCAAGAGAACACTGTGGAACCTAGTCGGGTGCGGGGCTCTGCCTCTGGGGGAGAGACAGAAACGCAGGCCAGGCCAGCATGGCACATAGGGGAGGAACAGGAACGCCTGTTAGGGCCACAGCCCTGAGCCCCAGGTTCACAGGGCCCTGCAGCTTCAGTTCTCTGGCAGTTCCAAGAAGAGTCATTGGTTTGCACTTTGTCTGGCATTTTTCTTGTTCTAATCGTGGGGGTGATGCTCTCTACATGTAGGAGCTGACACCAGAGTTGTACTATATCCCGTTTCTACCGTTTACCTTTCAAGTCACTCTCAGAAAAATAAACACTCCTTCACTCCCTTTAATATCCCAGATAATCCCCAGTTCAGAAATTACACTGACAGAACACACAGGAAAGGCTCTGGAAGCTGTTCGTTCCCCATGCTCTTTTCAGGCTTGTGTGGAACAGGCAGCCTGCAGCGGGAAAGGGGTTCGTGGCTGGCTTCTCCCGTTTCCCCACTTCTGTTTCTCCTCTCTCTGTCTCCCAGCTAGCTCAACCCTCCCCGTCTGCACACTTGCAGACAGAGGAAGGAAAGATTGACTAGAGGTTGGGTTGGGGAAGGGATATAAAGAGGATGCAGGAAAGTTCTTATTTGACTAGTACTTTCTTGAACGTGCATAGGTGTTTAAAAGCGAAGTTCTCCCGTGAGAGCCCTTGTGAATCCTGAGACCAATTCATGTTGGGAATCTTTAGCTACAGATCCCTTAATATGGAAGAATGCACCTCCTCCAGCCTGCAGGTCCTTGTGTTCCCTTCCTTAGCCCCTAGGTACCAGGTGCTACCTTCTTTCACTTTCCAGGCAGTTCTCTTGGGCAAGGTCCAAGACGATGCCAAACTGGCTCATACACGATCCATGGGAAACTTCCACACTGCCATGGGTGGGAGGGTAGTTACATTCCCAGGGGCAGCTCTTGTACTGTAGGCACTTTCTCCAGTCCTTTTGCCTGGCCTGGTGTGAGTTGGACACCAGCTTGTTGTTTACCCTCAAATTGCCAGGGACACATAACCAAACTCTGCCAGGGGTCTGCTGCAGCCCCAGTCGCTTGACTTGAGGTGAACTGGGATAAAGGTTAGAGTCCCAGCATTCTGATAACTTTCTCCAAAATTTTTTCCTAATCTCCAGCTTTTTTGGTGCTACTTTCCCCAGTCTCCTTTAGGTTGCAAATTTGCAAAACAGGTTTCTGCAGCTGTAAGTTGCAGAACAGATTTTTTACATCCAATGTTGCAGGTCTGGTTTTGAGATCTTACACTGTGGGATATGGAAGGAATCATTACTTAAATTTCTTGGGGCCTCAGTAGAACTAAGACAGGAGGAATCCAATATTATCATCCTCTTATCATCACTTATTCTATTTAAGAGAATGGATGCTTTCAGTAACTGGTTGCAGGACATTACTTTTTCTCTGGATGTTATTTTTACAATTTTAAAATGTGAAGTAGATGACTCATAACATCCTAAGATACTTCAAGTTTAAGATACTAAAGATTACATTTCGGATTTCAAAACTCAAAATACAATGCTATAGTAGATCTTCAGTGGCCAAAGGAAAGATTTTTTTTAAAGGGACATGGATACTTACTTTCTTTTGACATGGTGGCACTTTTAATCAAGATAAGTGACCATGCTTCCACGTGAAGTAGCTAAGGTGGGATATAGATACTGACCTGCATTCACCAAACCTTAGCATTTTAATACTTTACTCTGTGTCCCCAAAACAATTTTGGGGGGTTGAAATATATCTCAATATTAACAGGGATTGGTAAAAATAAAGTATACATTGTTCTTTCTGTAAAACAAAGACTTATTGGATAAGGTAAATAACCTCTCTCTCTGTCCTCCCATTGGTCTTATGTATAAATTTTAATTCTTAGATTGAGAGGTAGCGTGTTCATAGATGAAACGGCACAGTTAAAAGATCCAGCTTCAGAATTAGAGAGAACTAGATTCAAATTCCAGCCAGGAACAGATCCTAACCAATCAGAATGAACTCTGACTAATCAGAATGGTCACCTGACCTATCGGAGAGCCCCTAACCCTTAGTCTATTGTGGCCTCAAGCCGCTGGGCATCATCCCTTCTCTACTGTCCCTGCACTCAGCCTCTCTGAGCCTTGGTTTCTTCCAGATGTGGGGACAGTCATCTCTGTCTGGCAGAGCGGTTGTGAGGATTAACTGAGGGAACAGTGGCTCCCTGCACACAGTAGGCCCTCAGCAGAATGCAGCTGTTATGACGTTGTGAGATGTCAGATACCTCAAAGAGGTAAAGAGCATATGCTCCTCAGCTGCCTCCTACTTCTGTGTGCCTGCCCTGAGTCCATGTCATCTGGGGGATGGTTAATCCATCCGAGATGTGAACTATATGTGATGGAGACTTCTCTCTGTTTTCCAGTTAGGAATCTTTAGGTGATTTTCCCATTTTAATTATGGCTATAAAAGTATGAAGAAAGGAGAGAATACAGAAAAAGTAAGAAAAAGAAATGTAAAATCACCTGTATGCTATCATAGAGAATTAACCACTGTCAATTAACCACTATATCCTTCCAAATTTTTTTCGAAAATATACAAATATGTACAGGAATGGTATTATATGAAATATAATGTTTTATAATCTCCTTTTCACTTAATGCTATGTCATAGACACGTTTCCATGTCAGTATATAACATCATCATAGAATGTCATTATATGGATTTTCCAAATTAAATAAATTTGGAATAATGTCCATCAGTGGACATTTAGCTTACTTCCAGTGAACGGCAGTGATCTCCCTTATACGTATGTCTTTTCATACACATATGGTTATTTTCTTAGAAAACAGTTTTAGAAGTGGATTTGCTGGACAGAAGGAAGCATATTTTAAATGCGACATATTATCAAATTCACTTGGAAAGGCTGTTGTAAGTTACACTCCCATTAAAGCATGTGTAGCATTCAGGTCTCCACATTTGAGAGTTTTAGAATAAAATAAAATATTTCTATATTCTTTGATAAGTGAGAGCATTTTCTTCACATTTTCTCCCTAAAATCAAATAGTATATTTAAAAAATTTTTTTTCACATTAAAGTTTTTAAAAATTCACTTATCTAAAAAATAAAAGCTTTTAACTGCAAACCAAATCCTTCGGTCATAGTGACTATTAAAACTGTACTCATCGGAATCATAGTGGGGTCTTCAATTCCATCTTGGAGAAGCATCTCTCTTTAGAGATGAGCAAAGTGAGACCTGAAGTCTGAGGGCGGGAGAGTGTCCTAAATCCTCTTTGTCACTTCCCGTCACCTGCCTCCTCATTGGAATAGTCATCATTTCTACTCCTAGATGAAATATCATTTTTCTCTTAACCTCAGGGCTGCCCTGTGACATTTAAGTTGTTTTAATAGAAGAGTATAACATGCATACAGAAAAGTATAAAAATCTCAGCTGAATGAATTATTACAGAGTAAACACACCTGTGTAACCACCACCCAGGTCAAGAACAAAAAAATTTATTATTAACATTTTCTAATACAGGTGACCATAATGAAAAATGTATAATTGTCCTGCATATTCCTTAAACTGTGACCTTTACATCAGACCATCAATAATTTCTCTTTGAGAGAATGTACCCAATTGGTCTCCCCTCCTCTATGCTTCTCTGGGGGCGATTAATTCTCAGTATTCTGTGTGTAGTAACTTGCCTGGTTTTTAGATTATCCACAGCACTGAAAAAGCTCTCAATATTCTTACTCTTTGACAGTGAAACCAGACCACAAAATTGTAAGGGCAAAACACGGCGGTATGCAAAAGCATGTAATTGAAGGTACATTGCTGTACATGCTGGCCAGAAACCAGATATGAACCGTTTAGCACAAGTTATTATTTGGACAAAGGTGGAGGTACAATAAGGAATCGTGCACTTTGCATCAGGGAACGTGGCAGGGAATTAGAAGTGCCTGTGAGATTATATGGTGCGGCAGCCAGCAACACAGGCCTGGGAGCTCAGCCGTTTGCCTGCAGCCGCAGTGCTCGATGGATGCAGAGGCCATAGCCTGCCTCCTGGACCAGGTGCCAGGCTGTGCCTCACAACTGGAGCGGAGGAGATTCGAAGTCGGCCTCACCTCCCAGCTCCTCCAGCCTCCCTTCACACCTCCCTGCCTGTTCAGGACGGACACCCGCTTTAATCTTGTTGTTCAGTCAGTAGCTTTTGCATTATCTTTCTTTTTTGTGGTGAATGTACCCTTTTTCTTCTCTTTTTTCCTGCACGAACACCACCTTGCCTGCACTGCTTCCCCTGCCTGTGGAAAAGTTACAGCCTGGTCTGTAGCGGAACAGCGCTCTGATTAAAGTGATTAAAACTATATACAGCATGCATAATTAACCTTTGCGCGGCTGTCACCGCGAGCTGATGCACGGAGCTGATACTGTGTCTGTCTGTGGCAGCCGGCGTATGCCACATGACCATTTTTTTTTTTTTCCTGCAGAATTTTAATCACTTGAGATAAAGAGCCAGGAGAGAGATCAAGGCTGTATTAATCCTCTCAATGGCTTTATAATTTCCCTTCTATTCTGCTGCTGGTAATCAAGAAAAATAATGCAGCCTTAATCCTAGATGCCAAGGTCAATCATCTCCGTGCCCTTTGATAGCAAGGATGTCATTATGAAAAGATCTTAACGAACGTAGTTCTCACCGTGCTTCGCAGAGAGGAGGGTGTGTTCTGCGACCCCAGGATGGTGAGGTGGGCCTTCATTTCTGGCAAAAATAATTGTTAAATGTTAGCCCTATTAGAAATGAATGCCTAATAGCCGGTCAGGGCTGCAGCCCGGCCACACGCAGCAGCGGGCGGGCGAGTGAAGAACTGGGGAGGGAGTGGCGCCGGCCGCTGGGTGCGGAGGGCCTGACCGGGTGACGAGCAGTCGGGCCGCACTGCCGGCTGGCCGCAGGCGCAGGGCAGCAGGGACACGGCCCTGCGTGCGCTCGGCCACCTCCCCGGGGGGCTGCCAAGATCCAAATACAAGTGCAGCAGCGCACAGATGTGTGGTGACATCTTAAGACAATGCCCTGCTGTTCTTTTTAAGAACATGCAGACAGGTGAAAAACAAAGATCCTTTCAGCCCAGAAGCACCCGAGCTAAATTCCCAGACGGCCGCTTGCTGCGCCTTCCACCCACGCCCCCTCTTATTCGGTTTTCCCCAAAACCCGTCCCCCCGGTGGAGGCGACACGAAGGGAGCTGACACAGCCTTGACAGGAGGTCACACGGCAGGCGGCTGAGCGCAAGGCCAGCGCGAGGGCTTCAGCGCCGCCGCAGGGGCAGGACGCCTTAGGAAGCCTCCTCGGGGCGGTCATTTATCCTGCTGGGAAGAGGCGGAGGGAGGCCCGAGCGCAGACTTCAGACTCGCACGAGGCTCCCGGGAGGGGATCGGAAAGACACGGGTAACTGGCTGCCACTCACCCTCGAGAACGAAAGACAGCAGCATGTATACACTACCAAACGTAAAATAGACAGCTAGTGGGGAGCGGCACCTCGGCTCCAGGCGCCAGGATCCCAGCGTGGCTCGGGGAGATTGTGGAGCGCGGTGACTGTACACGGCGTTGCAACGCGGCTCTGCAAACGTTCGCTTCCCCTTCTCCTGGGAGGTCGCTGTGCGGTCTCCCTCCACGTTAGGGGTGGGCCGTGGACCCGCCGGCGGCGGAGGGGGCAGTAGAAGACCCTTCCTGGGGTGGTGCAGGCAGGTTGACCGGCCAGCGTTAACCAAGAAACGCCATCCCGTCAGGGCTTCCGTCTTTCTTCTCTCCTTCGTAATCTGACCG
Source organism: Eubalaena glacialis (assembly GCF_028564815.1). NCBI lineage: Eukaryota > Metazoa > Chordata > Mammalia > Artiodactyla > Balaenidae > Eubalaena > Eubalaena glacialis. Next base: position 92,021,856 of record NC_083728.1, on the reverse strand, counting down.
CAAACTCTGATTCTGTCCTCCTGGAATTTGTGCTGGGACTCCGTAAGCCTCACGTTTAAGGTTTACGATCACCTGGCCTGGCCTGGGGTGACACTTCCCCTTGCCCCATCTGTGAGACAGAGAGCCAGTTTGGACTGTAGATAGCATTGCAGGGGCACCTATTGCCTACTTACCCGAACGAACTCTTTAAGGGCTTAGGCACCACTGAGGTCACTATTACCGCTGAACTTTCTTTTTTTATTGAAGTGGCCTTGGCGGGGCCTCTTTTTGGAACCACTTCGTTAGCAATTCATTTGAGCCGTTAAAATGAATGAAACTAATTTAGAAGAAAATATTCTATAATTTAGACTTTCTCTGCATCCTCTGAGTTACTGTACTGTATTGATGCAGAAAACAATTTAGTCATGCATACCTAAGAGATCGTTCTGGCTTTTGTTCTCTTCAAGTGCAATTTCGGTAATGGAGCTTTTGCCCCATTTCCACAGGTCAGTACAAGTGTTGGCTGGAGGGGCCGCACAGATGTGATCCTCATCTGAGCTAGTGGCGTGACTGATGGAGCCCAGGGGCTTTTCCTACGGGCTTCTACAGAGCCCAGGGGTCCTGGGAAGGTGCCAAGAGGCCCCCAGGCATAAAGCAGATTTCCTGGGTGGCATCGGGCAGGGCTTCAGGCCTGTCTAGCACACACACTTTGTCCGGCGTGGCCCCCGTGTTTCTCTGTTTTCTACGTTGAAGTTCCTCCTAAGATTTTTTTAGGAAGAAAAAAAATGTTTCTTAAACGTTTTGCTCTGTTTTAAAGGAATTTATAAAGGACGGGGTGGTCTCCTTCCTGAGAGCCTTGAGGAAGGGGTGTACCCGAAGGACAGAGTTCTTTGGGCAGACTCCCATAGGTTGATCCAGGGGTGTGTGTGTGGGGGTGTGTGGGTGTGTGTGTGTGTGTATGTGTGTGTGTGTGTGTGTGGTGTGTGAAGCTCTGCTGTCCGAGGCTGTCTCATTGCAAAAGTGAGTTTCAGAAATTCCCCCTGAAGGCTAACCAGGGCTCCTGGGGGCCAGTGGAAGACTTTGAGGACCCCAGATTATGAAGACCTTTCATCTCCCTTCTGAGGAATGTAGACTTTACCATGAAGACAGAGCCAGACGCCTGAGAGTTATTCTCCAGACCCCATTCGCATTGTCAGCCCCGTTAGTAATCACTCTGCCTCGTGATTCAGGACGCTGGGTCTAGAATCTGGTCCCTCCTCTCTGCTCCAGACGCCCTGAATCTAATCTTCCTCAGGATGTGAGCTTCTCATCCTTCTACTGTCCCAGCCTCTTCCCTCTCCTCAAGCTCCACGTGGCCTCAAGAATCCTACTTGTAAAATAGATGCAATCAAGTCACCACCCTTAAAAATAATATTGCCAGATACTGTCCAAGCCCCTTAACCAGGTGTGCAAAGCTCTTCCCAAGGTACACAGTCTTCTTCTGAGGGCTTCCTTTGTTGACAGCTTTTGTTGGCTGTGCGTCTTTTATATCCCACTAGGCTGAGGCTCCCTGAGGGCCTCCTGCATTTGAATCCCTTGTGCCGTACGCAGAAAAGGTGTTCAGTATGTTTGAAGGGGATTCACCGCTACTTTGTTGTTGCTGCTGTTTCCTGGCATTTCTGTATACTGGCCTCTGACGTAGGGACCTGGGCCTCTTTTTAAACCCTCACGAGAACCCTGAGTGGTGGAGTGGCTAACCCCATCTCTTAGATGAGGAAACGTCCGTGCCTCCCTGACTTTATCATTATTTAACATCCTTTCATTGAGCCATTTGGGAGCACCGATTGTGTGCCAGGCCCGTGCTGGGGACACAGGAGGCTCACAGGCTGGCGGGGGGACAGAGGGAGACGCTCTGAGGCAGAGGAAGTACAGGGCACGTGGGGCAGCCGGGATGCTCCCCACTTTATGTGAAGCAAGATGCTTAGTCTCCGAAAGTAAGTGCACCTGTGCTGTGGCTCCTTCAGACTTCCAGAGGAAAAGGCGACCCCACCCCAAGTAGGTCATTACAGATGAGGCTTCCGTACTGATGAGCAGGCCTGGGCTCGAGGACTGGGTTTGGGCAGGTGAGAGCTGGTCCCCTCTCCTTGCCATTGGCCCCTGTCACTCCAGGTGGGAAAATCAGAAAGGGCGTGAAGGAAGGTGATCTCCTTGACCTCCTGCTCCCCCAGGCTTCTCTGACAGCAACCCTGGGGGCGGCTCTGGGGGTGGTGGGAGGGGCGGGTCAGGTATACCTGAACCTGACGTACCTGAGCCTGAACCTGCCCGCAGGTGAGACGGCTGCAACTGGCCGGAGTGCAGTGCGTGTGCGGCACAGAGAGTGTGGGTAGGGTGGCCTGACGTGCTGGGGGAGAGCTGGAGATGCAAATGACCGGCAGGTCCTCAGGGCTGGCCGCTTCCTGAGTTACCACATGCAAACCGGCCGGTGCCCTTCGGGCTGGTCCCCCAGTGCAGTTAACTGGGGCCGACGGCACCGCTGTGGGGTTGGAACTTATGACACGTCCTCGCATTTTGTAGAGAATGCAGTGCAGACCTCTGATGGTTGTCCCCTTCACGCTGGGTGTTTCTTATTCATAAGCTTTCTGTGCACGTGTCACTTACTGAGAACCTGCGACGGCTTTTATATCAAGTCAGCGTGTGCCTCACACCCTGGCCATTCATCCTGGCAGCCACTCCCAGCCCTCCATGGAGCTGGGGCATTTTTGTGTGCCAGTTTTCTCTCCTAAGTTGTTGAATCCTATAGCATGTATTATCATATCTTCCAATAAGCAGGATGGATGCTGCTAATTATTTAGTTGCTCCTGGCCTACTTCATTCCCCATCATTCCACAGTGCCGACCTTCATTGGTTGTACAGTTTCATTGGAGCCTTTCCTCTCTCTTATTCCCTCCCAGAGTTCATAGTAAATAACGACGACAGTGATAAATGCTAGCACCCAGTAAGCATTTTCTGGAGACAGGACACAGGACTGTGCGTTTTGTGTGTTGTTTTATTTTGAATTCTCCCTCTTACACCCTAAGCTGAGTTCTGAGTTTTGAATGCCCCAGAGGCATCCCCTGAGACAAGGATTTCAATGCAAGTGGTTTATCCAAGAGGCAGTCCTAGCACAGGGGTGACATGTGACACAGCTAAGGGAAGGCAGCCCGACAGAGGCTTATTATCAGGCACAGTAGCGGGTAGTGCTGTAGATGAGCAGAGCTTAATCCCCCTGGGGGACTCTGGAGTCAGTGCAGAACGTGTACAGGGGAGAGGGAGGGGGCCGAGGTGTGTATACGACTCATGATCGTCGGTTTGACAGCGGTGCATGGGGGGAGCGAATTCTCTGGCATGTCTGGCCACTGTGGGTGAAGGCAGAGTAGGCTCCGGCCCCCGGAGAAAGCTGTCAGGGATGGATACGGACACTGGCCTTGGGAGGTTGCCAGTGGGCACTGCCGCGGGGGGCGCAGGGGATGGGCGCAGACAGGGATCCACAGCATCTACTGCACGAGGCCATCATGTTACTGTCATTTGACAGATACAGTGAGTCCCCTACACACAATCCTTCAAGTTGCGAACTTTCAAACGTGCGCACGTGCGTTCCATCAACATCAGGCATGAGTGACGTTGCAGTTCGCCCTCCGTCTCCCGTTGCTGACGACCCATCAGCTCTGCCATCTCCCACCTCCTCTCCCCACTCCAGTCAGTAACTCTTCTTTCCTGTTCCCTCGATGCCAGCCCCGGTGTGCCAGCTGTTGTACTGCACTGCTGTACTTGTCAGGGTACTGTACTGTAAGATTAAAAATGTTTACTTTTTGTGTATGTTTTTTATGTATTATTTGTGTGAGAAGTATTATAAGCCTATTGCAGTTCAGTACTATGTAGCCGATTTTCTTAGTTGGGTACCTAGGCTAACTTTGTTGGACTTACGAACAAACTGGACTTAACGAACGCGCTCTTGGAACGGAACTCGTTCGTATGTACGGGACTTACTGTAATAAAACTGAGTCTTAATGGCCTAAGTGACTTGCTTTAGGTGACCCTTTAGGTCGTTCACGTCCTTTTCTCTGTGGAAGCTCCCCTTCCTTCCTGCCAACCCAAGGATTTAACTAGCAGTTCAGCTCAACAGTGGCTTCATGGGCTTGGTACCTCCTCCATCTGGGTTGGGGGGTCTTTTCCACCTGACTCTGACCCAAAAGTTGGCTCTTGAGATGCCGAGCCTACTTGCTTCAGTGAAGGAGTATATCTCACCTACTCTGAAGAGAAACGGATGAGGCTGGGGAAATACTTCTGTTGGAGTGATGTGTTTTTAATTTCAACTTCGAGTAGTAAGTAGGCTAGGTTCCACTGCTGTCACAGACAACCCCGTGGTCTCAGTGGTTTGACAACAACACTGGTTTTTTGCTCACCCACACAGAGTCCACTGCGGGTCCATGTGGTGACTCAGGGAGCTGGGCAGTGTTGATCCTGTGGCTCCCCTGCCCCAAGCTCACCGGGCCTTCGCAGGTCACAGGAATGACTGGAGACTCCCACTTGGGCCTCTCACTGATTCAGCCCTGAAATGAAGATGCCGCTTCTAGTTCCATTGTATTCACCACATCTTGTCACGTGGCCCAACTAGTTACAGGAAGGCTGGGAAGTGCAGTCTTCCGAGTGCCCAGGAAGGGCAGGGGAGGGACTGCTGGGTCTTAGTGAACCCCAGAAACCCAGAAACATCTTCCCCAGTAAGAGAAGTACCATTAATTAAGCAGTCATGGTCCAGGCCCACGGAGGGCCTTTCCTGGGGATTTCTGAAAGGCTGGAAGAGTTTTGCCCTGGGCTGTGTCAGTTGCTCATTAATTCCTCAGAAATGCCCAGACACAAGGTTGCTGTTGCTCATAAGCTATATTTGTTTGGTTATTTAACAAATCAAAAAAAGCCTGTTGTTATTTAAAAATTCAAAAGAGCATGTTGTCATTTCCCTGGTCCTGATGGTTCTTTATGCAGATGCGTTCTCTTCATTTTATACATCGTAGTAGTTGTAACATCTTTTTCTCTCCTATCCCTCCAAGTTATGCTTGGAAATAAATCTTCTTGGCATGAAATATCATCGTGGGGTAGTAATCAACAGTTGTTCTCACAGCTCTTTTGAAACCTAAACAACTAAAAAATGCATTTTAAAAAAAAACTTTTATTGGAGTATAGTTGATTTACAATGTTGTGTTAGTTTCAGGTGTACAGCAAAGTGAATCAGTTATACATATACACATATCCACTCTTTTTTAGATTCTTTTCCCATATAGGCCATTACAGAGTATTGAGTAGAGTTCCCTGTGCTGTACAGTAGGTCCTTGCTGATTATCTATTTTACATATAGTAGTGTGTATATGTCCATTCCAATCTCCCAGTTTATCCCCCTGCCCAACCCCCCGCCCCCCGTAACCATAAGTTTATTTTCTCCATCAGTGACTCTCCTTCTGTTTTCTGCAGACATGCACAGATTCTGTCTGCTGAGGGAGGAAACCATATTTTTACAGCTGTTCCCAGGCTGTCCTCACTCAGCGATTTGTCGTGAAAACTGTGGAAATAATTCCTTGCTCTGAGTGAGAAGGACTCCTCACACAGTCTGATGCTGTTTCCATAACTGCGCCCCGTCCTACAGCCTGGTCTCTGGCCCCTGAGAGCAGGACAGGACAGGAACCACACCCCACTCTGGAGGGCTTGTGCTATGACTTGCCCTGCTGTAGAGTGGATTTACAAAGGCTTCTGAGGACCCAAAGAGACAATGCATCCAATAAATCAGTGGTGATGCATTAACAGACTGCTACTGAATTCATTGTTCACAGAATGTAATTCCTTGATAATGGCATTTTGTACAGTATATCATCACAAAACAGTGGTAATATCACCACAGTGGAAATGACTCTGATAAATTACACACAAATAGGATCTTAGAATTCTAGTGTAGATCTAATTTGGGGTTATCAGGATTTGTGGAGCAGTAGACTTCATTTTTGCATTGTACGGAGGCAAAAAAATCTTGCGCCTATTGTGAGAAGCCAGTGCTTTCCATAATAAGGTACTGGTGCAGAATTGGCAAGGTTTTCCTATCTTTTGAATCATTCTCTTCGTATTCTATATGATAAGCTACGTTCACTTTAGTTCTTTCATTTTATCTAAAAATGAATCTGTGAGTACTTCTGACAATTGCAGGAATTTTAAAAGGAAGGATGAAATTTGATTTTTTTTAAGTGGAGATATGGGAATAGCATAATCTTGTTGCTCTTAATTTTTCAATGAGATGCATTGATACGACTTCAAGGATCCTGACAAAACTGTCCATAGCCCTGTTGTCCTCCAGGACCTGGAAATTCAAAAACCCACTAAAGTGATGTCTAATCAATGCCTCCAGGATCCTTGAGGATAGAAAATATGTAATTGAATTTTTGCATACTTCCTAATACTAAGACAAGTGCCTTATGTCCAAAAGCACTTGCATTGGTGAAGATGGCAGTGAGACCCTGTAGGGCCGTGATGGTCCCATCCTGCCACCTGGCACCCAGGAAACCCGGCTCTCCCAGGACACGGGATAGCCTAGGTGACACAAAGACAAAGAGAGAGCTGGGTTCCTCTACATAAGGCGCTGTAGCTGCTTTAGAACTCACCGTGGCCGTGTCCAAAGGTGGCAAGTCCTACAGCAGTGCCAGTGACATCCTCACCAGACCGTTCCCACTAGAAGGTGTTGACTGTATGATGTCTTAGAGATACCTTAGCTCCTGTTGGTCTGTCTTCTAAGACTGCCTGGCCAGCCTCTTACTGGTTTTGTGAACTCCTGAGAACCTTCCTGGAGACCTCCCACCCCTTGCTTTACATAAGTTAGCCTGGGTTGCTTTCTATCGTTTATAACCAAGAACTCCCGAGGGATTGAGCACTCAGTATCGGTCTGGCGCTTCCTAAGTGCTCAAAGCAGAGGGAAACTTGGGAAATGGTCTAGTCTCTCATTCGAAGATGACTCCCAGACATATTCCTTGCTCAGAGTTCCGTAGGGAGTTGGCAGCTGAGCTGGTGCCGGAATTCTCTTCTTTTCACTCGTGGAAGTTTAGGAAGAAGAGTCATTCTGGACACCTGTACTGTTCAGTATGGCAGCCACTAGCCACAGTGGCTACTGAGCACTTAAAATGCGGCTCATCCGAGTTGCGACATGCTGTACCAAAAGGCTGTCAGGTTTTGAAGGCTTAGTATCAAAAACAGGAGACTATCTCAAGTTTACATTTTTCTATTGATCACATTTTGAATGATTATATTTTAGACACACTGGATGAGATAAAATATATTTTTAAACTTCTTACCATTTAATTTTTCAGTGTGGCTGCCAGTAAAATTAAAGATACATGTGTGAGTTGGAGTATATTTCTCTTGAACAAAGCTGCTGAATACAGCCATGAGAGAAGATGACATGTGATTCTCTGGGGGTAGCCTTGGGTCTGTGGTTATTATGCCTGAATATTAGTCAGTTTTTGCCGTGGTAACTAATATTGCACAAATTTCAGGGGCTTATAGCAGCACACACTCATTTCTCGCTGTGGGTCTCCCAGTCAGCTGTGGCTTGGTCGGGCTGGGCTGGGCTTGGCTCCTCCAACCCGGGCTGCACGTGCTCCTACTTGGGACCCAGGCTCTGGTGGAGCAGCCGCTCTCTGGGGCACGTTCTCCTCACTGTAGAAGCTCCAGCGCGGGGGCAGAAACACCCAGTGCCTCCTGAAGCCTCTGCTGGGAGCTGGTACGCTGTTACTTCTCTCATGTTCCCGTGGTCAAAGCGGCTCGCGTGCCCAAGTCTGCAGTAAACGTGGCAGGGGTGTGTACCTGCTCCTGGAAAAACACAGCCAGAGCAGGGAGATCACGAGCGGTTGTGAGCATGTGATGTGCCGTGCCACATTCCACCCTGTCGGTCACACGTGTTCACTCTCCCCCCACGTGAAAGACTATCACACGTTTATGGCGTCAGGCTGTCAAGGTCCACCCTGTGTCCAATCAGCCCCTCCTGACGTGGGGTCTCGTGAACGGAAAGGCAGGTTCATTGCTTCCCCAGTGGTGGAGCAGAGACCACCACCTTGCAAAGAGGAAGGGCAGGAGACCCACAACAGCCCATGCCGGTCCTGATGTCCTGCTGGGCAGATACTTCAGAGCCGAGGCAAGGGTTCGGGTGTTCCTTGATTGGAAGAACGCCCCAGTCTGCCGTTTGCACGACTCTGGATCACCGTCTGGAAGTTACACTCTTCTCTCATCCTCCCCGGCTCCCTCTGAGCAAGGCACCGGAAGAAATGCCCTCCCTGATGGCAAGCAGACGTCTTAACTTGTCTCCCACCCATAGGAAAGATGGGAGCTGAGGATCATTTTAGATGGCAGATGGTCACAGTCTGTTTGCATTCAGGTTCAAAGTGTGTTTGGCGCTTCGTGAAACCATTGTTTGTTTTTAATCTTTGATCCCAGGTCCTCTCTCTACGCTCAGTCACAAGTACTTTGAGCTTTTGGTGCTTCCAAGAGACCAAATTCCGGGTCTCTCTCCCGGGGCCATTTTGTGCAACTGAGAAGATTCCACTGGGGGATTTCGACAAAGGGAGTTAACAGTCATACATTTGATTTAGTCTTTACCAGGAGGCTGTGCCTTTAATGGCCAACCTTGATTTGGTGAGAAGTATAATAGTTCCATTTGCAAATCCTTCAAGTCCTGGAATTTTTGGATTTTCTATATTCCCTTTCAGTTGCAAAGCAGTGGGTTGGTTTTTTTTGTTTTTGTTTTGGGGTGGGGGGCTTCCTTCCCTGCATAGGATGTAAAGGTATCCTGTAACAATCAATTCACGCTGGTAACAGTCTGAAAACAAGTTTAGTAGGTGCATTTTTTACCTTCTGAGTTATCACAGGTGATATTTGTTGCCAGATGTTTCAGTGCTGCATACCTTGGGTTGCTGTTTTTCCAACTTCCTGCAAGAGTTTTCTGGCGCCCTATCACCTAGACCCGAAAGCAATGCCACCGATTTCAGCTTTCTGTCATGGCAGCCCCTCCTTCTGTGCACCGGTTTCTGCATTAGTCAGCTTTTGCCGCAGTAACGAACAGCCCCCAAATCTCTGTGGCATCCAACAGCCAACATTTGTTTTTCACTTAAGAATCCTGCAAGCCAGCTGCAGCTCTGCTGAGCCTGGCCGTGCTTCCCGTGTCTTCTCATGCCGAGACCGGAGTGGAATGAACAGCTGCCCTCTGGGCTGTGCTCTTCTCCTGGTGGAGGGCAGGACCTCCAGGGGGAAGTGGAAACCCACACTCCCTCGTAAAGCCTCTGCTGGGACCTGGCTCACTGTCACCTTCTCCCGCAGGTGACATGGGAAGTTCAAAGTTAATGGGGCGGGATGTACCCTTCCCCTTCTGGGAAGTCATGCGAAGGGCAGGGGGGAGGCAAAAGATTTTGAACAAGTACCACTATGTCTCACAGGTACAGACTCCATACAGAAACCCAAGAGTGAATCAGCAAGGACAGCGGTGCTGCATTTTTATAGCGGGAGAAGCGTAGGCCTGATATAAACCGCGGGGCCTCCGACTCAGATGGTCCTCCGGCCGTGCACCCGGCTCCAGGCCGCAGAGAGAACCCTGTGGGGAGTTGCGACAGCACCACTTACAAGCGTACCTTAGGCCAGAGGCTTTTCCTCTGTGAATCTCAGGTTCCTCTTCACTAGTAACAAAGGTAATAGCTACCTTTGGATTAGATGACGCCTCGAGTTGCTCTCAAGGATGATGCTTTGATTCTCTGCCGAACCACTCCATCTGGCAAGAGTTGTTACATTATGAGGAGTCCGGGCTGTGGTGGGAAGAGCATAGGCTTAGGAATCACGCTGATTTGAGTTTTAACCCCATTCTGCCACCTACCAGATGTGGAACACGGGCCATCTTAAACTCACTGGGTTGATTTCCTTGTCTGTGTAGTGAAGATAATAGCACCCAACTCATAGGGCGTTGTTAGGTTTATTTCAGGTAATTCCTATTGTGAGAAAATTCTTCGTTATATTGAGTCAAAACCCGACGCCCTCACCTGTGAACTTTGGCCCCAGTTCTCCCTCTGTCAGGGGGCAGCGAGGCAGTTAGGAGCACAGGTGCCGGGCTCCCTGGGTCTGAGCCCAGCTCTGCCAGCTCCTCGTCAGTGTGGCTTTGGGAAGGATGCTTAGCACCTCTGTGCGTTAGCGTGCTCATATCTACGTGAGCCACTCGTCGTATCTGCTCACAGCCTGACCGTGAGAACAGATGAGCTAACGGGTGCAATGCTAGCTGCTATTGTTGCTATTGCTGTTATTGTTTCAAAAGGCAGCTCTTCAGGTACCTGAACCCAGTTTTCATGCCTTCTGTACCCTCCCGCATTTCTCCAGGCTAAACCACCGGGTCCCCTCGAGCATCCTGTAGGTGTCAGATTTTCTGCACTCCTCACCAGTCTAGCTGTCCTCTCGGGAATCAGCTTCAGCAGCCGTTGTCACTGGACGAAGGAACGGCAAGTGCATTCAGAGGTGGAGGCAATGTCCACAGGGCCGATGGCACCCCAGGTGCCTCTAGACACGGCACGGACGCGCAGAGTCCGTCCCAGCCCCCTCCTGGGGCGTCCTGGCCTCCTCACTCAGCTTGGGCCTTGCCCTGCCCTCTCCCGAAGGTGGTGACTTAATGCTTATCTGACCCTGTCTCCAGGACCACCCACTTGCCGCTTGAAATTTTTTGCCTGACTTAGATTTTCCTAGGCCAGTACTAAGGATTTTACAGGTTTGCCTTTGACAGGCCTTCTAATTCTAGCATCATAACCATTTATTTATTCTTTGCTTTTGGGTTCATTTCTTATTCTCCAGCATTCTACTTTAATGGTCTGGAATAGTTATCTTGCTGAGTGCATCTCTGAAAGTGTTAATTTAATCAAACAGCGGGAAAAAAGGTAACAATTTCCTGAATTTCCTGGTCTTTTCAAGTAGAGAATAAGAGGGGAAATATATTATTTTTGCGAAATGTATAAAATGGTCACTTATTCTTCACTTATATTTAAAGTGGAGATTGATCCTCTAGCATTTATACCGATAACATCAAGTCAACTAAGACTTCTTAAAAAATTCCTATCTTTAGATACCAAGCACACCATATTAGCATTTGGAATGAAGATAAAACACCCACAGTATTTGAATAAAACTCAGTTGTCCTATAGGAAGCACAGTCTACCCTAGGAATATAGGGTTTACCTGAGAGAGGGTCGTAAGGGCAAATATTCTCTGAGCACCATCTGGGTCACGCCACCGAAGAGGTGAAATCGTGGCGCACACCCTGCGTTTCCTTTCCGCACCTCTCTTAGCTTGACTGCAGTGACAGCCCTGCTGGTTTCTCAGTAGCCAGGCATTGTGGTGATGTTTAAGAGTCGGGAATAAGGGACTTCGCTGGTGGCACAGTGGGTAAGAGTCCGCCTGACACTCTCTCACCCTGTCAGGCGGACTCTTAACCACTGTGCCACCAGCGAAGTCCCTTATTCCCGACTCTTAAACATCACCACAATGCCTGGCTACTGAGAAACCAGCAGGGCTGTCACTGCAGTCAAGCTAAGAGAGGTGCGGAAAGGAAACGCAGGGTGTGCGCCACGATTTCACCTCTTCGGTGGCGTGACCCAGATGGTGTCATGGACATATATACACTACCAAATGTAAAATAGATAACTAGTGGGAAGCAGCCGCATAGCACAGGGAGATCAGCTCGGTGCTTTGTGACCACCTAGAGGGGTGGGATAGGGAGGGTGGGAGGGAGGGAGATGCAAGAGGGAAGAGATATGGCAACATATGTATATGTGTAACTGATTCACTTTGTTGTAAAGCAGAAGCTAGCACACCATTGTAAAGCAATTATACTTCAATAAAGATGTTTAAAAAAAAAAAAAAAAAAAGAGTCCGCCTGCCGATGCAGGGGACATGGGTTCGAGCCCTGGTCCGGGAAGATCCCACATGCCGCGGAGCAACTGAGTCCGTGCGCCACAACTACTGAGCCCGTGAGCCACAACTACTGAAGCCCGCACGCCTAGTGCCTGTGCTCCGCAACAAGAGAGGCCACTGAGGTGAGAGGCCCACGCACCGCAACGAAGAGTAGCCCCCGCTCGACGCAACTAGAGAAGGTCCGCGCGCAGCAACAAAGACCCAGTGCAACCAAAAATAAATAAATAAATAAATAAATAATTTTTTTAAAAAGATTCAGGAATAAATTCACTAAAAGACAGGGGAACTTTCTTAAGCAATGTCTCCTGAGATTCCTCTCTAGATAGGGCCAGGCGTGTTTTAAGTACTTTAAGCTGAGAACTTTCCATGCTTTCCACCATTGGAGTTGGACCAGTTTGGGAAAATATGTGCCATAAATAATCTTCAGAACATTTTAATATACTGCCGATAGTATTAAAAGTCAAAGCTTTCATAAAACTTAGTTTACTTCTCCCTGTAACTTAAATCTGGAGCGGTTTAAAAACGTTCATGGCTCCTGCTAAATTACGCATTCCGCTTTAGCCTTCTGGGGCTGGGGGCTGCCCAGCCTGGGCCTGGGAGCTTGCTGGCTCCCGCCCCGTGAAGCTCCGTGCTCCACGCTGTACTCACACCTCCTCACAGCCCTGGCAGAGCCTGTGGCTCCCGGCCCCCGCTCACCACTTCCCGCTGCTGACCTCAGTGTTCTCTGTTTCTGAACTTGCATAAAGTGGATTCTTAGGTCACTGATTTGAGACCTTTCTTCTTTTCTAACGTAAACGCTTGATGCTGTGAATAGCTCTCTAAGCACTGATTTAGGTGCATCCCAGATTTTTGATATGTTGGGTTTTCATTTTCATTCATGACAAAATATTTTCTAATAGCCTTTGTAATTTCTCCTTTGACCTGTGGGTTATTTATGTGTGTTGTTAAATTCCAACTGTTTGGAGATTGTCCAGATTATCTTTCTGTTATTGATTTCTGATTTAATTCTGTTGTGGTCAGAGAACATACTTTGCATGATTTCAGTCCTTTTAAATTTATTGACATTTGTTCTATGGCCCACAGTATTTTGGCAAATGTTCTGTGTGCACTTGAAAAGACTTTATATTTTGCTGTTGTTGTGTGGAATGTTCTATAAATATCAATTAGGTCAAGTAGGTTATAATGTTGTTGAAGTCTTCTATATCTTTACTGCTTCTCTAACTTTTCTTTCAAAGAAATTTTTTTAAATGAGAAACAAAAGTCTTTTATATCTACTCACATTCTTACCGTCTGGGGGGTTCTTTATTCTCTTGTGTACGTCCAACTTTCTGTCTGGCATCCTTTTCCTTCTCTCTGAGGCATTGCTTTGACCTTTCTGGTGGAGCTGGTCTGCTGGTGATAAAGTCTGTCCAATGCCGGGAGTCGTGGAGCACAAACTCTTTCTGGCCTTGTTGGGCTCCTGGGGGTGTACTGCCTACTCCTCCCTCCCGCCCCACCCTGGCCTGGATGGTCTCCTTACCCGGACCACAGATGCACAGGCCAGCACTCAGCAGAAGACGGGAGGGGACTCCCCTTCAGATCTCTGGACCTTGTGTCTGTGCTCTTACCTCCTCTCTGGGGTTCGGGCCCACAAGCTGTAGCCTCCTTGCCTCCCCAAAGTCTGAAGTCTGTCTTGTCAACTCAGGAGACCCAAAGGGATGTGTTTGGGTCCTTCGCCCTGGGACGGACACTCTGGAGGCGGTGAGCTGGGGCAGCCACACACCGTCTCTCCCTCAGGGATCAGTGCTCTTCACTGCCTGGGGGCCAACATCTGAAAATCATTGTTTCATACATTTCATTTGGTTTTCTAGCTGTCTAAGGTGAGGAAATAAATTTGATTCCTCTTACTCCTTCACAGCTGAAAGCAAAAGTCCTTTCCATCTACTGTTTCAATAAAAGAATTTTAATTGTGGTAAAATACACATAACATAAAATTTAACATCTTAACCATTTTAAGTATCCAGTTCAGTAGTGTTAACTACATTCACATTGCTGTGCAGCTATCACCAGCATCATCTCCAGAACTTTTTCATCTTCGAAAATTGAAACTCTGTCCCCATTAAACACTGACTCCCCTTTCCGCCTTCCCCAGGCCCTGGCACCCACCCTTCTACTTTCTGTCTCTATGAATTTGATAACCTCTAGATCCCTCATATAAGTAGAATCATATAATATCTGTCTGACTCATTTTGCTCAGCATAATGTCCTGAAGGTTCATCCATGTTGTAGCATGTGTTAGATTTACCTTCCTTTAAAAGGCTAAATTTCCATTGTATGGATGGACCGCATTTTGTTTATTCACTAATCCGTCAATAAACAATTGGGTTGCTTCCACCTTTTAGCTATTGTAGATAATGCTGCTATTCTCTAGGGACCTGTAATATGCCACAAGCTTGTTAAAACTCTTCGAATATTGATAGCCATCTCACCAGATTGTCCAGTTTGTTTTTACAGGTGCATGTGAGTGTGTATATTTTTTTATATAAAATTCTCATGGGAAAAAGAAGAGATAAATGGATATAGTTCCTTAGCCAACTTTGATCAAATTCCCTTTCCTTGCCATTTTCAGTTTCTTTTTTCTTTCCTTTCCATTTTCTCTTTATCACCTTCTCCCCTTTCTCCCTCCTTTTTCTCTTTCCCTCATTCTTGGCTTTTCCTTTCCTCTTCTGCTCTTCTTAGCCCACCTCTTTCCCCTCTCTTCCTTCGGTGGAGGTGGAGGTGTGGCAGCGGCTACATGAAGCCGCTTTGTGTGCAGAGACCAGTCAACACAGCTGACAGGCCGACGTGCTAACAGGAAGCAGCTCACACTCCAGGAGGGAACAGGGTCATGAGCATCCGTGACTGCAGCCTGAAATGAAAAGAAGTACAGATGTAGCAGTTCAGTCATTCAGTGAGGGAGGTTATTTTTGGCTTTCGGTGATCCAGGAAGGCTTCACTGAAGTACTGATGGTTGACTTGAGTCCTAAGAATTGGGCGCAGTCGGGCTTACCGATGATGGCAAAGCTGTTCTAGGTTGAAGAAATGATGTGAGCAAAAGCTAAAAACCTTCTGCCTTCTCGTCACTATGTCATTCGGCTCTCTTATCCCAAGAATTCTTTTCAGCTAACTTTTTAAATTTCAAAGCAATATATGGAAAACTATGTATGTATGCGATAATTTAAATTGGACAATGAAAATTAAGTTGTTTCTTCTTCATGCACTTTGCCCATTTTTTGAATGGTTTTAGATGTTGTGCATTGCAAATATTTGTTCAATTTTATCATTTGTCTTTTGCTTTTTACATCCTATTGTTCTTAAGAAAATAATTGCTCCTGAAACAAAAGAGCATCCTCGCAGTAATTCTGACTAATGATAAGTCATCTGAATGAGTAAAAAGTTAGAATGACTAATTTAGAGTTTTAGTTTTATTATTTTGAAGGCATTTTATCACCCTTGGTTGTCAAACTAAGTCTTAGCAATTAGAGCTCTTTGGGAACATGTTTTAATAAATAGATGGTAATTTTATCACAGCAAACATCTTTCATTTGTAAGTGCAAAGAGGTTATTCCCGACATCTTGTTTATATTGTTGATTTGCTGAGAAAAAGTTTTATCTTTAAACAAATGTCGATTTTTTAACCCAGTCCCTACTAAATGAGTTCTCATCAATTCTGAATTAACGGTTTTCCAATAATATAGTGAGATAAAACAGCCCATATGTACCTCATTTTATTATTATATCAGTAGAGTTCTAGGTTTCTTTTTGATTTCAACTTTGATCATGAGAAATTTATTAAAATATATTTCCTGCAATCCTCCCAGATTTACTGTCAATGTCAAGTGGGACAGTGTGTGAAAATTGTCTTGGAAAACAAAGACACTTACCTCCTTGGTCTGGTGTTGAGAGACCTCCAAACTAGCCTGGATTTTTTAACATCTCACCCTCAGTTCCCCTACAGTGATATTCTGCTTTAAAACTTTCACAGGGCTGTTCCCATGGCACATCTGTCCATGCGCTCCTCTGTTTAAGGTTCTCTCATATCTCCCCATCACCTACAGGTTAACATCTTTTTAAGAACAGAGCTCTGAAGTCAAAAAGACCTGTGTGCAAATCCTATGCCTACCCCGTACTATGTGACTTACAGGAATGCTCATCTTCTCGAAGCATCAGTTTCCTTGTCTGTAAAATAGGAGTAACTGAGGTTCCCATAGAGGATCGTTGGGGAGACTGAATGAGAATGCAGGTGAAGCCCTCAGCTCATCTGGTCCAGACGTGGTGTCACTGCCTCCACACTCCCCGCCACCTCCCTCACAGGCCGGTCGGCAGCATCCTCCCCTCTGCACCAGCACTTCCGTCACACTCAGCCGCGCCACGGTCCAAACGCCCGGCTCTGTTGCATCTTTGTGTTTCTGCCACCCTGTTTCTCTGTCCTGGACACCCTCGTCTTCAATGTCAGTGTCTTCAAGTGGCAGTGCAGGCTGACACTCCTCCAGGGGAAGTTCCCTGACCCCGAGTGCCCCTGCTCCCAGGCCTGTGCACATCTCAGCTGCAGGAGTTGTCACAGCAAATCGCAGTTCTTCCCTTGACTTTTGGTTCCCTTACTCACATGGTGCCTCACCATATAAATTGTTATGTATTCGAATGGATTCTTTTATAAAAAAATTAACTGTAAATATCACTCTCCCCTGCCCCCTCTTCCTCTCTTTGCTGAGGGAACCATTAACTTGAACTTGGTGTTACTCCTTCTAATCTGCGTTTTCCTATTTTCTTACACATTTACTTCCCCCAGAGTCTATAGAATATAGAATTTGTGTATTTTTAAATTTACATAAAGATTTCCATTTTATAGTGGTTACCCTCAAATATCTAACAGGCATAACTGACTTCACGGAGATCAGGCAGCATGTTCTGAACAGAAAGGGACCGACTTCAGTACCGGCCAACTTCTCCTCCACATCTCACGTCTGTGTGGCCTCCTGTACGGATTCTGTCTTGTTTTTAATCCCCAAGTTAGTTATAATAATGACACAAAATTCCTTTTCCTGGTTAGTGCTTATTTAGATTACTCATCATCTCTTCTGCCACCCCCCTCCTCCTGGGTTTGGTATCCTTCTTACACAAGTACTGTCTTCAGAAGTCATTTTCTACTGAAAGTCTGAAAATATCTTTATTTCATTTCACTCTTTGGTTCTCCCACTTTCATTTTGGAAAACTGTAACCTGCAGAAATGTAAGATGATAAAATGTGTATCTTACACCCTTCACCTAGATTTACAGATTCTTAGTGTTTTCCACTGATGCTTTCTCTCTCTTTCATACACACACACACTTATGTTAGACTAAAGCATCTGAAAATCTGTCACGCTATTCCCCCTCGATACTCCGACACCTATCAACTGTAAGTAGGAACGTTCTCCTCCACAATCACAGTAGAAATATCGCTCTTTAAATTTTAACATTGATTTAGCACTATTATCTAGTATACAGTTCATATCCAAATGTCCCTTATTATAACCATAAAGAACTTCATAGCTCTTTTCTGTTCTGGCATCCAATTAACGATTATTCATTGCGTTAGTTCTCATGTCCTCTTCATCTCCTTATCCTTAATCTAAGAGTTCCTGGCCTTTTGTTCAACTCAACATTTACATTTTTGAAAACTCCAGACTAGTTGTTTTGTAGAATGTTCTTCAGTCTTGAGTTTATCTGATTGTTTTATCTTTATTAGATTCAGGTTAAACATTTTGGTGATATTATGCCCTTCTCAGTGCACCACATCAGAGGCCACTGGATGTCTGTTTGTCTCATTATTGATGATTTTTGATTAAGGGATTATTTGGTTAAATGGAGGCCAACAGATTTTTCCACATGTGAAGATGCATTTTTTTCCCTTTGTAATTAGTTAAAAATCTGTGTGGCAATACTTTGAAACTATGTGACTATTCTGTTTCCCAATGGTTTTAACATTTATTGATGACTCTTGCTTCAGTTAAATGCTAGTGATCTTTTAAGCTTCTACCATTCTATGTTTTTAAAGTTAGCATTCTTCTGTAAAGAACTGCTTTTCCTTCTCCATACCTCCGCCCTTTAAAAAAATTTTTAGAACGGACTCATGTGCTCTCTGTATTAATTCAACATGTTATAATATAATCCTTCAGTTATTCATTCTGATGCTCAAATTGTTCCACATTTGGCTGGCGAGGGTCCATTCAAAGTGTGTCCTATATCCTTTCAACATGTTCTCATCTGATTTTGAGAATTTCTCACCTTCTGGCACAACAGGTGCTCGCCTTGTATTTTCCCTGCCCACGGCCCTGGAATCAGCCAAGGTTCCAAGAGGCCATGGTTCCTTTAGTAGAGTATGGTACTTAGAAACCAAGATCTGGGAACTAGGTGTGCTCATTACTACTGAGGTATTATTGCTTTTAAGCGCTTTCAGTGGACAGAGCAAGGAGATATATAAGATATATATAATAAGATAATATAAGATATATAATAATATAAGACATATTATATAAGATATATATATATCTCCTTCCTCTATCCACTGAAAAAAATATTTATATTTTTATATATTATATATATGTTATATATAAAATCATGCACTTATACTGGCACTTCTGAATTTCAATTTAGTACTGATATCACAGGGTTCTTTCTCCCCTCCCCACATTACATATTTGTATCTCCCTTATCCCACAGTGAGAACACTGATTTCCAACAAAATTAATATATTTTTTTATTTTCTCATGTCTGTAATTCACACTAAATTGTTTGCAATTGCTATACTAATACCACTACCTACTTTACAGTCATTAAGTACAATTCAGCATTTCTTTCTAGGTTTTTTTGTGTGTGTGTGCATAAAAGATATCCCACTGAGGAGGGAGGGATAAATTGGGAGATTGGGATCGACATATACACACTACTGTATATAAAACAGATGACTAATAAGAACCTGCTGCACAGCACAGGGAACTCTACTCAGTACTCTGTAATGGCCTCATGGGAAAAGAATCTAAAAAAAAAAAAGTGAATATATGTATAACTGATTCATTTTGCTCTACACCTGAAACTAGCACAACATTGTAAATCAACCACACTCCAATAAAAATTAAAAAAAAAAAAAAGATATCCCATTGAGAGCTACAATCAGTTACTGGGTTCCAAACTTTCTTGGATTAATTCTTTTTTTTTCTTATGCATATTATAATTATCTATTTGATATAGAGTTAGGTTGATTAGTTTCTATCTGAATCAACTGTAGGAAAATTTTCTATCTCTGTTGATTTAGTAATATATTTTTGGATATGTAAATCATTAGCGTAGTTCAAAAGTTAAAACTCCATGAAAAGATACACTCAGAGAAGCCCAATCCTGTTTCCTATCTCTACATCGTACTCCATTCTCAGCCATGCCCCATAAACACAAGGTCCATTTTTCTAAGTTTCTGTTGTATCCTTTCTGTGTTTCTTTTTGCAATAATAAGCATGTACCACAGAATGGGAGAAAATATTTGCAAGTCATATATCTGATAAAGTCTGTTGTCCAGAATAGGTAAAGAAGTCTTACAATTCAACAATAAAAGTACAAATAACCTAATTTTAAAAGGGACAAAGTGTTTGTTTGTTTGTTTATATCAAAATATAATTGACCTGCAATGGTGTTAGCTCCAGGGGCACAACATAGTGATTCGATATTTCTATGTGTTACCAAATGATCACCACGATAAGTCTCGTTACTATCCATCACCGTAAAAAGTTCTTACAATATTATGGACTAGATTCCCCATGCTGGACATTTCATCCCCATGACACATTTATTTCGTAACTGGAAGTTTGTTCCTCTTAATCTCCCTCACCTATTTCACTCATGCCCCAAGCCCCTCCCTTCTGGCAACCACCTGTTTGTTCTCTGTATCACCTATTTCACTCATGCCCCAAGCCCCTCCCTTCTGGCAACCACCTGTTTGTTCTCTGTATCTGTGAGTTTGTTTCTGTTTTGTTTATTTGTTTTATTTTTTTAATTTCACGTCTGAGTGAAATCATATGGTATTTGTCGTTCTCTGACTTATTTCACTCAGCATAATACCCTCTGAGTGCATCCACATTGTGGCAAATGGCAGGATTTCACTCCTTTTATGACTAATATTCCATTTTACATAAATAACACATCTTCTTTATCCATTTGTCTATTAGTGGACGCTTAGGTTGTTTTCACATCTTGGCTATTGTAAATAATGTTGCAATGAACATAGGTGTACATATATCTTTTCAAATGAGTGGCTTTTTTTCTTCAGAAAAATACCCAGAAGTGGAATTGCTGGATCGTGTGGTAGTTGTATTTTTAATTTTTTGAGGAACCTCCGTACCAGTTTCCACAGAGGCTGTACCACTTTATGTTCCCACCAATAGTGCATGACAGATCCGTTTTCTCCACACCCTCTACAACAATTATTATTTGTTGTCTTTTTGGTAATAGCTGTTCTGACAAGTGTGAGGTGATACCTCATTGTGGGTTTTATTTGCATTTCCCTGATGACTAGGGATGTTGAGCATCTTTTCATGTGTCTGTTGGCCACCTGTATGTCTTCTTTGGAAAAATGTCTATTCAGGTCCTCTGCCCATTTTTAAATTGGGTTATTTGTTATTTTGAAGTTGCATCCTCTGAGTTCTTGGCATATTTTGAATATTAACCCCTCATCAGATATATAGTTTGCATATACCTTCTCCCATTCAGTAGGTGGCCTTTTCATTTTATTGATAGTTTTCTTCGCCGTACAAAAGCTTTTTAGTAGTTTGATGTAGTCCCATTTGTTTATTTTTGCTTTTGTTTCCCTTGCCTGAGGAGATATATGCAAAATAATATTGCTAAGACCAATGCTGAAGAGCTTACTGCCTATGTTTTCTTCTAGGAGTTTTGTGGTTTCTGGGATTAGGTAGTATGGATTGTTGCAGAACCTTATGATAATAAAAACCACTCAACTGTGCACTTTAAAATGGTGACTTTTATGGTATACGAATTATATCAATAAAAATCTAAGCATTTTTTTATATATTAATGAGCACCTTGCTTTGTTTTCAGTTAATATCCTGGAAATCAATTCGTAAAAACCTTCACCATTCCTTTTTTACAGCAGCTACAAATTCATTGTACCATAGTTTATTCTACAGTCTCCTGTATATTGACATTTAAATTATTTTCATTATTTTCCTATTATAAGTAATGCCACAATGAATATTTGTGCATATGTTTGGGTATCGTTGGGGGTGATTTTCCCTTCAGTCTTGAATGAAGTCTGGATGTGTATAAAGTTCTAGGTTGATAGTTTATTTTCTTTCAACCCTTTGATGCTATTATTCCATTTTCTTTAGCCACCTTATTTTTCCGATAAGGAATCTCCTGCCAGTTCAATTATTCTTTTGTGGGTAATCTTTCTGTATGGTTGTTTTTAAGATTTTTCCCGTCGCCTTTGCTGTCTGCAGTTTCACTAGGTAGTTTATTTCCTCCTGCTTAAGATACACTACGTTTCTTAAGTCTGAAGAATCACGTCTTTTATCAATTCCAAAATTCTTAGGGTTTTTTTTCATGGACATTGTTTTTCTTTTTCTTATTGTAGTCTCTCTTTCTAGAACTCCTATTTAAACATATATTGAACCTTCTTCTTTTACCTTACTTTCTCTTAAGCCTCATTTTCATAGTTTCTATCTCTTCTGTCTTTGCTATATTCTGGGAAATTTTCTTGATCTCTCTTCCATTTGATTATTTTCACTTTAGCTCTGTCTTACTGATATTTATCCTCACCTCTGAATTTTTAATTTCAATGACAGTATTTTTCATTTGGAGAAGTTCTATTTGCTACATTTTAAATCTGCCTTTTCTTTTCATAATATTTTATTATTTTGTTAGAATTTCCATTTTTTCTTTTATGTTTAATAATTTGAAACTTTCTTATTTTATAGGCTCTCTCAAATTACTCGCTTGCCTCATGTTCAGGGGGTGTAAAGCTTATTTTTGAATATACTGACTGTTCCTAATGGTGGCTGTATTTTGTGTGTGTGAGAGCTCATCTTCATTAGTACTTAATTCTCTATTCAATTCTATTCATGAATTGTGGAAGTATTATTATGGAATGTTTTTGCATTGTGTGTATCATTATCCCACTGGTTTCATTGTTCTGGAAATGGTTTAAATTAATTTTTCAGATTAAGGAGTCCTACAAAACACAAGTAACATTTCTTTGTCTTTTTGATATTTCTTATTTTCTGGCATATACTAATTGTCTTCTTTTTTTCTATCAGGCTTAGCTCTGCATTTTAAATTTCTTTTTTTTTTTTTCTGTTCATTACACTTTATTGTAAATATTTACACAAAAATGTGAGAAAATTATACATTTAAAATTGTTCAATGCATATAATGAATGCTTAGTTAAAGTTAATAACCATCAAAAATTTGATTCACAAATTGATAATGATTAATACCAAATAACTCACAGTGCAAACATATATAAGAAATCAGTATAAATTTAGTCAGCTGATGTTAATCATAACTCAAATGTGTTAGTGAATTGCCAATGCAAATATAAAATTTAAAATTTAGTTTTATGAAGGTTGACAAGCTAAACTGTAGATATTATTCATTCTCAGCAGGTAACTTGTACTTCTTAAATCTTCAAAACTAGTCCATTAGTAGGGACGGGATTGGTTGAATAAACCAGAATACACTGATACAGCCACATGATCAAGTACTATACAACCACAAGAAAGAACAAGCAAGATCTCTTGATACTCATTAAGGCATGATCTCCAGATAAATTCTAAAGTAAACAACAAACAAAGAAGGTACAAAACCATGTGCATACTGATACCTTTTGAGTAAGAAAGAAAGGTAATGAGAACATATATACACATATTTACTTATTTTCACAAAAAGAAACCTAGAAGGATAGACCAAAAACCATTTAAAATAGTTACCAATATAGTGAGCAAGAAGTGAGGAAGGTGGTGAACAGTGTAGAGGAGATGGTGCATTTCTGAAATGGAATTTGCATTCCATTGTATATATCCATTGCATTCCATTGTATATATGTACCACATCTTCTTTATCCATTCATCTGTTGATGGACATTTAGGTTGCTTTCATGACTTGGCTATTGTAAACAGTGCTGCAGTGAACATTGTATGCATGTATCCTTTGAAACCATGTTTTTCTCTGGATGTATGCCTAGGAGTGGGATTACTGGATCTTTAAAATAGATCTTAAAAAAAATAGATCTTTAAAAAAAAACTTTAAATAGATTTTTTATTGTACTAAAATGTGTATAACATAAAACTTGCTATTTTAACCATTTTTAAGTGTACAATTCAGTGGCATTAATTACGTTCACAGTGTTGTCCAGCCATCACCAATATCTATTTCCAAAATATTTGCATCACCCCAGACAGACACTCTATACCTATTAAGCATTACCTCCCCACTCCCTCCTCCCCCACCACTCCTGGTAACCTCTAATCTACCTTCTATCTCAATGAATGTGCATATTTTAGATATTTCATCAAAGTGGAATCATACAATATTTGTCATTTTGCATCTGGCTTCTTTCACTTAGCATAATGTTTTCAAGGTTCATCCACATTGTAGCATATATCAGAACTTCATTCCTTTTCTTGGCTGAATACTATTCTATTGAATGAACGTCCCACAACTTGTTTATTCATTCACCTGTCAATATGCTTTTGGGTTGTTTCCACCTTTCTGCTGTTGTGAATAGTGCGACAGTGAACACTCACTGTATGTTTTAGTCCCTGTTTTCGATCCTTTGGGGTATACACCTAGGAGTGGAAATGCTGCATCATATGGTAATTTTATGTTTTTTAAATATATTCTTAGCAAAATAAAATAAATCACAAAAGATGTAGCACTCAAACAGCAGAGATAGTGAGGGTCTTCTATCAAGTTTCCTCTGTCTAGGTTAACATTTATGATATTCAGAGTTAAGACCAATACTTTTTAGCTCTGGAATTGCCCAGTTATTGTGACATATTACCATGTGCATCCAATGTGATTTTCTGTGGAACTACAAAAATTTGATTGAGCAAGTGCTTGTGTACACACTGCTCGTTTTTTATTCTTATTTCAGGAGGGGTGGTTTGTTTGTTTAGGGCTTGGGGTGATGCTGAATTAGCGCTATATTCATTCCTGCTTCACAGTTATCCCCTGGCCTTTCTCATCACTTCTCTGCTGCTTAGCTTTCCTTTACTTAAACATGTACTGAGTGTCTACAATACACTCGATTCTGTGATATCAGTGAGATAAGACGTGCGTCCTAGTGAGTGTAACAGAGACAGAGAGAGGAGATTACAGTGCAGTGTGGTGAAGGCTCTGATAGAAGAAGCATGGAATGTCCGTGGAACTGGATTTCTAACCCAGATGGTGCCTGCTGTGTGTCTGACACACTCCACACATGGGGCTGCAGAAAACAAACACTCATTTGGGTTCCAGAGTGTGACAGAGAATTCACTGCTCAGGTCCATGTGGAAATAAGGAAGGCAGGGTTTGAGGGAAGTCACCCAATCCAGGTGAAGATCTTCTTGGTCTAGTTCCCCACCGTGACCTCGTGCCCAGGTGACACTGGCAGATCCCTTCATAGACTGCTGGCCGGATGCCCACCCACGGCCCAGTCAGCTGTGAGCAGAAAGGGTGGGTCACATGGAAACAACATCGTGACTTTAGGGGAACGACCCCTAAAGCGTGTGGTGGACATGTCAGGATGTTCTGACCCTTAGTCCGTCTGCTACAACTGGCCACTAGCAATCCCTTCCTTCCTTTAAGTACCCTGGCATCTGGTCGTCTCAGCTGCTTATCACCCCTAAGCTTATAGTGATAGTTGTCTTCTTCCTCCAAATCACTTTTAATATATTTTTGATGTCAAAGAGGAAATCATGCTCTTTTGTGAGAGAATACATAGTTATGTTTTACCTGTGTCTTCCCTGGTCTCTGGAGCAGGGGTAAGGAAAAGGCAGCATTCTTTGGGGGATTCAGGAGGAAAAGAAATCATTTTTTGGATGCCTTCGAATAAAGAAGGAATAAGCCATATTTGAAAGGCACGGGTTGAAGTCCCCTGCATCTGTAGGTGTTCTTTCCACCAACATAGGTAATCTTGGGGTTCTAGGATGGTCCGTCAGGAGATGAAAGTGAGGCCACATCTGGATGGTCTTTCTCTACTCAGGTGGACGGGGGGCGGGAAGGAGGTTAGGAAGGTGGCCCCTCTGACTGCACCTCTTGGCCCATTTTCCTCCTGGCTCCCCTGAAGGTTATTTATTCCTGGAACTGGCTTTACAAATGAATAGGGAATTTCTTGGCACAGGTAATGGAGGGGTCCAGGGGCAGACTGTCTTCAGACACAGCTGTACCCGCATGCTTGACTTCCTCGGACTGGATTTCCTTCCATGTCTGCCTCTGCTGTCCTCCAGTTTGGCTGCATTCTCAAGCTCTCAGGTGGTGACCCGACGGCCACCAGAAGCTCTAGTCTTAACTCCTGCCTTGGCCCTGGGCCGGTGCTCCAGCTACTCTGTGGGTGGCGCTGTGGACTGTGTTAGGGGCAGCTGTGGAGCGGGCATGGGCCTTGATCCTCGTGTTGTGGCCTCTCCTGAGGGTGGCACGGCCACCGACAGCACTGATTGACCCTTAATACTTCAGTGTGTCCCCAGCCCTCCCGGAGGTGATAAGCCTGGGAAACGCCTGGAGGGCAGGGACCATCTGTGTGGTCCCCACAGAGGCTGGTGCAGTGTCTTCCAGGCATCAAGTGTGTGCAGAGGGATTTGTTCTGTATGCGCTGTGCAATATGAGGTTTCAAACAAATACACGCTTTCTAAGTACAAATATTTTAAAATTTACTACAGAGAAGCTCAACGATTAAAGAATCCTCTCTTAATTCCCATGATCTTTGGCTTTATCTTTTTGTATACCTCACTTGCTTAAAGTAAAGTCCCTCTTAATACATAAATCAGCCTCTTTTGGATAAACGTTAAATGCAACAGGCTTGAAACACAGCCTTGAAAACATAAATGAGCAGTAAGGATCATTATGCATCGACACCCCCGGGGAAGTAAATCTTTTATAGGAGAAGAAGTAGAGGCCAAGGGTAAGGTTCATTTAAAATGTATAAAAATAATAAAAGCGCCCGTGGATTGAAAGGGCATCTGAAGGGACTGCTAACTTTTTGGTGATGCCGATGTGGAAGCATTGTGTTTCTTTGCAGGGAAAACAATGACACAGTGTACGATGCTTCCCCTCTTGCTGCATCAGCAGACAGTCGCATTATTTTCCGGTGGAATGTGCAGAGCTCGGTACCTCTGTTCTCTCTGCAGCTCACAGAGCCTCAGCAGAGAGACAACCGGAACATTTCAAAGAGAGACGAGACAAAAACAGATTATTCTGCTGTGCTGCCACATTGCCACAGCACAATACTCTGTTCAAAATTGTCTCTTGTGAGGCACATTTTAAAAGCCGTATTCTGTCTGTAAAGGCTCTCTGTGTTGGAGAATTCGCATGTGTAGGAAAAATAGCTGCATGTTGCAGAGTATTGCCTCAAGAGGCCAGATTCTTCTGGCCAGGGAATCTGTTAGCTTTCTGGAAGGTTCCTGAGCTTTCCAAGGTCACGAAAAAGTATTAACTGACTGCACTGTTCTGTCACACTGGTGCTACCATCCTGGTCTGAAGCCTCCCTGGGCCACTGTGAAGGTCTGCCCCAACGGTGTTTTCTGCACACACACACACACACACACACACACACACACACACACACACACACACCCCTACCTCTTCCTGCACTCAGGGTATATGGTCACCATTGGAAGATGAGAAGATTTAGGGCTCAGGGATTCTGAGCAAAGTCTCAATAAAGCAGAAACAGCTTCTTTTTTAATTCTAGTTTTCTGTTTCAGGGCCCAAGAAACTCAGTTTCATGGGCCTCCTAAGGAATCCATAGTTTTGTAGGCGTTCCCTTCTAGGCAGAGATCACGGCAATATTTTCCTTGACTGGGTCTCAGATCAGCTGCCCCAGGCACTGCCTTCCCAGCCCAAACTCAGGGGACGACTGGGAACCCCAGAAGTAGCGGGGGCCCCTGTGTCCCCCATGTCCACACCATGCTGTCTGGGAACACTCGGGAAGCATCTGTGGGTTACTCAAGTTTGTCTGTAGGAAAGGACGTTGGATATCAGTTCTACCGAAAGCCTTCCTTTTTTAGCTGGCCCAATCTATCCTCTAATAATTTTCCACATACGTGGTTTCTCACACCCTTTTTCTCGTGAATACATCTGTACCACTTACAGTGTTATATTCTACTTCTTTTCAGATTGATCTGTTGGCATAGAATTATTCTTCTATCCATTATTATTACAACATTCAGTGCAATCATCATTAGCCCATTAGTTCATAACTATTACTATCAATGCTAATATAATGACTATTAACTAAATATGAGTAATTCAAGCTATCACTAATATAATTACTATTATTAACGATATTCCATCTCACACGATCTGTCTTTGGCGCCTCACCTCCCTCTACTCCCTTTTACCTTCTCCCTGCCTTGCCTAACAAACCAAACAACCCAGGGTTCCTAGCAGATCCTGAGAGTCAGCCTTCCCTCCCCGGGACATAATGATGTGTGTCAGTGACCAGTGGACGGTTAGTTCGTCTGCAGAGAGGCAAGGCCAGGGGGCCCCCCTGAAGTTGCAGGTCAAGAAGCAGAGACGGGTCACGTGCCCGACCCTCCCCACCCATCCAGTGAGGACAGAACGGAGGGCAGCTGGAGGGGGAGGAGTGGGGGGCAGAGGAGCTCGAGTGGCTTTCTCACTCTTGCTGGTGAACTGAGAGAGTTAGCAGAGAGCACTGATCACGTCAAGGCGTTGACCATCCGCATGTGTTTCTCCCCCATGGAGTCAGCCTCAGCGCAGCATCGGCTTTCAGCGCACTTCAAGATTCTGAGTGGTCACCTGACGGCGAGCGTGCCGTCGCGTTGGGCCCTGTGGGGTGGTTAGGGGCTGCTGATTTGATGGAACCTACAGTCTAGTCGAGGACCTCACGGTGTCATTCACTGGGACCCACTGCACGTCAGAGACCCGGGCTGCACACACGCCCCACATCCCAGACGCAGACTGGACCTCAGAGAGGCCTCAGTCCTCCCGGGAAGAGACCAAGCAGAACCACAGTTAGACAGGTGATCAGCGCTACTGACCACTAGAGAAAGCCCCAGGGGCTCTGAGGTCACAGGGGGGCCCCTAGTTAGCCTGAGGGGGTGCCAGTTCTGAGGAAGCTTTACCGAGGAGAGGACAGTTCGCTGAGCCTTTCAGGATGGAAAGGAAGCAGTGGGGAGGACCAGGCGAAAGGACGGTGCTGGCAGGGAGCCGCCTGCAGAGGCAGGGAAGACACCCCGGGAATGGCAGTCACTCCGCCGTGGCTGGCGGCCAGTTTGTGTTCAGGGAGGTGATGGAATATGGGCCTGGGGCTCAATATGGGAAGATCATGCTGTGCATACTGAGACTTTTGGACTTTACTCCGTGGGTCATGGTAACTCATTCAGGGCTTCAGACCTGTGAGTGTCTTAAGACCATGCTGGCTGCAGCACGTGGGCAAACTGGAAGAAGGCTTTTGCAGTATGTCGGATGAGATAACACAAGGGCTTGAACTACGAGTGGCAAAGAGGGTAGAGGGAAGGGATCATACTTATGAGTTTGGGGGAGAATGTAGAGTCAGCAGGATTTATGATACACTAATTTATGGGGCTAAAGAGAGGGAAGTGTCTTGTATGACTTTCTAGCTGGAAACTTTCTCATTATTATTAATGTGTTATGGTGATCTGCGATCAGTGATTTTTGATGTTACTATTGTAATTGCTTGGGGGCACCACGAACCACACCCATATAAGACAACAAACTTAACTGATAAACGCTGTGTGTGTTCTGACTGTTCCACTGATTGGCTGTTCCCCCATCTCTCTCCCTCTCCTCGGGTTTCCCTGTTCCCCGAGACACGACAGTATTGAAATTAGGCCACTTAATAATCCTACAGTCACTTCTAAGAGTTCAAGTGAAAGGAAGAGTGGCACCTCTGTCACTTTAAATCAAAAGCTAGAAGTGATTAAGCTCAGTGAGGAAGGCATGTCAAACACTGAGACAGGCCAAAAGCTAGGCCTCTTGCACCTCTTGCTTTAATTTTAAAGTCAATTCAAAGTGCTACTCCAGTGAACACACAAATGGTAAGGAAGCAAAACAGCCGTACTGCTGATATGGAGAAAGTTTTAGTGGTCTGGACAGAAGATCAAACCAGCCACGACATTCCCTTAATGCCAAAGCCAAATCCAGAGGAAGGCCCTAACTCTCTTCAATTCTATAAAGGCTGAGAGAGGTAAGGAAGCTGCAGAAGAGAAGTTTGAAAGTTTGGAAGCTGCAGAAGAAAAGTTTGAAGACAGCAGAGGCTGGTTTAATGAGGTTTAAGGAAATAAGCCATCTCCATAACATAAAAGTGCAAGGTGAAGCAGCAGGTGCTGACGTACAAGGTGCAGCAAGTTATCCAGAAGATCCAGGTAAGATAATTCATGAAGGTGGCCACAGTAAACAACAGATTTTCAATGTAGATGAAACAGCCTTATATTAGAAGTAGATGCCATCTAGGACTTTCATAGCAAGAGAGGAAAAGTCATTGCCTGGCTTCAAAGCTTAAAAGGACAGGCTGACTCTCTTGTTAGGGGCTGAAGCAGCTGGTGACTTTAAGTTGAAGACAATTACCATCCGAAAGTCCTAGGGCCCTTAAGAATTATTGGGCTTCCTTGGTGGCGCAGCGGTTGAGAATCTGCCTGCCAATGCAGGGGACATGGGTTCGAGCCCTGGTCTGGGAGGATCCCACATGCCGCAGAGCAACTAGGCCCGTGAGCCACAACTACTGAGCCTGCGCGTCTGGAGCCTGTGCTCCGCAACAAGAGAGGCCGCGACAGTGAGAGGCCCGCGCACCGCGATGAAGAGTGGCCCCCGCTCGCCACAACTAGAGAAAGCCCTCGCACAGAAACGAAGACCCAACACAGCCAAAGATAAATAAATAAATAAATAAGCTCATTTGTATCATTTAAAAAAAAAAAAGAATTATAATTAATCTACTCTGCACGTGCTTTATAAGTGGAAGAACAAAGCTTGGGTGATAGCACATCTGTTTACAGTGTGATGTGCTGAATATCTCAAGCCCACTGTTGAGACCTACTGCTCAGAAAAAAAGAATCCTTTCAAAATATTACTGCTCAGACAATGCACCTGGTCACCCAAGAGCTCTGCTGGAGATGTGCAGTGAGATTAATGTTTTCATGCCAGTTTCAGGCACAACATCCATTCTGCAGTCCATGGATCAAGGAGTGATTTCAAATTTCAAGTCTTATTATTTAAGAAATACATTTCATAAGGCTGTAGCCGCCATAGATAGTGATTCCTCTGATGGATCTGGGCAAAGTCAATTGAACACCTTCTGGAAAGGAGTCACCATTCTAGATTCCATTAAGAACATTCCTGATTCATGGGACGATGTCAAGATATCAACAGTAACAGGAGTTTAAAAGAAGTTGATACCAACCCTCACGGATGACGTTGAGAGGTTCGAGATTACAGTGGAGGAAATAACTGCAGATGTAGTGGAGCCAGCAAGAGAACCAGAATTAGAAGTGGAGCCTGAAGATGGGACTGAATTGCTGTAATCTCATGACAAAACTTTCACGGGTAAGGAGGTGTTCCTTATGGATGAGCAAAGAAAGTGGTTTCTTGAGCTGGAATCTACTCCTAGTGAAGATGCTGTGAAGATTGTTGCAGTGAAACAAAGGATTTAGAATAGTACACAAGCTTAGGTGATAAAGGAGCAACAGGGTTTGAGAGGATTGACTCCAATTTTGAAAGAAGTTAATGCTATCAAACAGCACTGCAGGCTACAGAGAAATCCTTCGTGAAAGGAAATCAATCAGTGCGGCAGACTTCTTAGCTGTCTCATTTTAAGAGCTCGCCACCCACCTGCAGCAGTCACCACCCTGATCAGTCAGCAGCCATCCACGTCAAGGCAGGACCTTCCACCGGCAAAAAGATTGCAATTTGCTGATGGCTCACATGATAATTAGCATTTTTGAGCAATAAAGCATTTTCTTATTAAGGAATTGCGTTGTTTTTAAGACATGATGCTATTGCACACTTAATCGACTGCAACGCAGCGTAAACATAACTCTGTCTCATACGCTCTGGGAAACCAGAAGATTCATGTGACTTGCTTTATTGTGCTATTCCCTTTATAGTGGTGGTCTGGAACCCAACCAGCAATATCTCCAAGGTCTGCCTGTATATGTTTCATACAAATAAAAAATAGACATTTTTAGTGAAATCAGATCATTATGTACTATTTTATAAACTTGTTCACTTAATATCTTATTACTTATACAATATTAGCTATCTACCTTATCATTTTAAATAGCTGCCTAGTGTTCTTTTTTTAAGTAAGCGTCATGATTCATCAACCTAATTCTCAATCGTTGGACATTTAGATTGTTTCCAGATTTTCACCATTATAGACAGGATGATGAATATCCTTTTAGCTACACCTATGTGAATATCAAAATTATTTCTTCACCCTAAATTCCTAGAAGTGGAGCTGTTATTTTAAGGGTGTTCTAGTAGAGCTTTTTAATTGCAAGAAATAGATACCCATAAAAACCTTCTGGCTCCAGTGTGAAAATGGGGTTCATATGAACGAAAGGAATGAGGGAATCTCATGGAGCTCAAGAACAAGATACCTCCAGGCCTCCTGAGAAACTGAAAGTACAAACTCCCTGGATCCAAAGCACGTTCCAGCGCCTCAGGAACCGGCTGGCCTCGTCTCTGCTCCTCTGTGCCTCTTGGCTCCCTCCTCTGCTTCACCGGCCTGTTTTGCTTACTTCTTCTGCCAGCAGACTCAATTTTACATCATGACCGCTCAGATTCAGTGGCTGACAGTCGTCTCTGTTTCTTTGCTACAATTCCTGAGACGGTAAGTCTGATGGCCAGATTCCTACCCATTGTAGTCCTGGCCTGTTAACTTGGGGCAGCCTTGGGTCGGGGGCTTGAGGGTGGGGTTTCAGTCAGTCTTGTGCTGGTGAGCGCTGACTGTAGGCGTACATGTAGCCTGAGATATGCCAGGGTGGGAGTCATTGGCGAACACTGCAGATCGGGGCGGCTGCTAAATGTTTATCAGAAAACCACTGGGTGTGACATGGAATAGAACTGTCAGATTCCTTGAGAAAGGTATGGCCCGTGATTGACATCTTTAGGATATTTGCGATACAATTTAACTCCATTAAAACTCTGTAGATGTCACTTCATCCTCTTCTAGCATTTCATGTTGTAGAGAAGAAGTCTGGAGGTTTTTGGTTTTCATTTTTGTTTCCTCTGGGTTGATACCTTGCTTTATCTATCTTGACTCTTGTAAGTTTTGTTTCTCCATGAAGCTCCAACATTCTACTGGGACATGACTGTAGTGGCTCTCTCTTTCCTGGTACTCTGGAAGCCCTTTTTTTTTTTTTTTGAAGATGCAGATCTTCTGTGTTCATGTCAGGGAATTTTTCCACACTGTTAATGTGATTAACATTTTTCTTTCACTGACTCTACTTCTCCCATCTGGAATTTCTATTGTGCTTATAGTGGAGCCCTTGGATCAGTCTTCGTTTTGCTTCTCTTCTCCTCCTAGCTCGTTTAATCTATCTTCTCTGAATTCTAGGAAGAACTCTCAATTCCAGCCAAATTCACTGATTTGATTTTATGCGCTATTTTGATCTGTTCTTCTGGGCTTCTATTGCATTTTTAATTTTGGCAATTGTATTCTCATCTAAAAACCATCTTTCCTGACCTCAGATTATTCCATTTTCAGATTTATAGTATATTATTGACTCTTCTCAATGAGTTTTTTATTCGATTCAGATTTTCTGACTCATCTGAATCCGTGTGGTTCAGAAACTTCCTGAAGTGTTCCGTTTCATAAAGGAGATGCTCCTCCACATGCTTTAAAATGAAGATTGCCCATTCTGACCTTGGCCACCCTTGCGTGGCTC
The DNA here is from genome assembly GCF_028564815.1 of Eubalaena glacialis. Lineage (NCBI taxonomy): Eukaryota > Metazoa > Chordata > Mammalia > Artiodactyla > Balaenidae > Eubalaena > Eubalaena glacialis. The sequence goes on along the minus strand of NC_083728.1, from coordinate 91,988,774 downwards.
CCCAGGGGGTGAGGTGGGAGTCCCTTTGACTTTTCTTCTGCAGATGGGAATTCAGATCAGTTAAGCCTTTGCCCCCTCAGGGCTCATTCATACCACCTTGCAAAAACTCTCCTGTGGATGGAAGCAATCCTGACTTTCAGTATTAATACAGTTATTTCCCTATTTTGTTCCTTTGGAAATTTCTATAGGGATTCAAGAAGCACAAAATGGGTGAGTTCAAATCACCTAGGGGCAGGAGTTTGATTTTTTTTAATGGCAGCATTCAGGGTGACCCAAGGGCGTGTAACCACAGAGACTCACAGGACCCGGGAAGCTGCCGCATCCGCCAGGGGGTCAGTGAGGCCGGCCTGTGCGGCCGTGAGAGATGCCGGTGGCGGGGAGAAGTTGGGCTCCCACGTGTCTCTGAGCCACAGTGGCTCAACTTGATGGCAGTGGCCTGTGAGGAGTGTGAGACAGGACGGAGCTGAGGATGGCTACATGTGCTAGAAAGTGCAGTTTGGCTCCTGGATGATTTCTTGGAAGACATTCAGTTGTACTTGGCTTGGACAGAATGATGCTCTGCATGTGGGAACAGAAAAAGGAGGCCCTTCCTGACCAGGGGTGCCGTAGCCGGGACAGCAGGATAGGCATCCGCCGGGCGTGGAGACGGGGGTGCAGCCTCCCCGGCCAGCGGTGCATCCCGGGCCACCCCGGCCATGTGCACAGTCGCTGTCGGGCAGCAAGCGGGGTGCACGCGGGACGCAGGCCGATGCCGGCACATCCCTTTCAGTTCTGTTGCTGCAGCCTGTTGCTGACGAGGAGAGTGCTCAGGGCGCTTCTCCAGGGGCGCCGAGAGGTGACCGAGGCGGGGCGGCCCTTCCCCTTAGGCGCGCGGTCCCTCCGCTCTGTTGATGAGCTTGCAGCGTCCCAGCAGCCATCCCGCAGGGAGCTGCGGCGTGTTAATTTTCAAGTTTACCAAGTGGCACTAAAGATAATAATGAATTTCTTCACCCATCGCCCTCCTCCTGTCTGTCACAACTCTTGCCACTCAAATGTTTGTTTCCTTGTCGCCGTGTTTGTGACCGTTTATGGGGAAGGGGCCAGCCTTCACCGGAAACAGCCCCCTTGTCCGGGACCTCAGGTCCTGGATTCTCACTCCTCATTCCGGCCGTTGTCGTTTCCCCGCTGGTCTTGTGGGGACAGCAGCTGGGGTCTGTCTCTCGCTCCACGACCTGCCAGAGCCTGCCTTCCAGGCTGACCCTCGAGGTCTGGTCCGTCAGCCGCCTTTCCCTGTCTCGCCGTCCCGCTGTAGCTCAGAGGCCGCCCGCCCTTCCTGAGCGTGTGACGGAGCAAAGCGAGCAGCCCCGTGTCGCGGCGCAGGGCCGGGAGCCTTCGGACCCAGATGAGCACGGGAGGCACCACCCGCTTGCCGTGGGGGCGGTGACATCACTGCAGCAGAGGACCGACCCCTCGAGATCGGCTCACGCTCTCTCAACACGGCTGGCACCAGACGTGGGGAAGGGCACCGCGGGGACGCTGAGCGGGGAAGCCCGCCCGCTCTGCTGGGCCGGATGGCGGCCAGTGATGCTGCCGCGCTCCAAGCATCCGCGTGTCCCCTGAGCAGAAGCCACCGCAGCCCAGCTCCGGTCGCCGAGGCGGCGGTGCTGATCGGGGCGGAGCGGAGGGGGCCTCCCTGCGCCCCGCGGTCCCACCCCGCAGACCCCGGAAGGGCCGGCCCGCGTTCCTTGCAGGGACTCTTCGGGCACGAGGACCCCGCTTCTGTCTTCAGCCGAGGGAAGGTGGCCTGAGGGCTGTCGCTGTCTCGGAATGGCAGGTGATGGGGCGGAGCGCCTGCTGGGAGAGGCCGCGCGGTGCCGTCCCGGCTGCTGAGGGGACCCCCGCGCGGCCGCCCTGTGCGCGGACACGTCACCTCCGCTTCCTCCCTGCCGGGCCGTCATCGCGCCACCTCTTCCCATGCATGATGTGGAAATTCTCTTTTAGGAATTGTGTTTTCAACAGTCCTTTGTGTTTCCGCGGTTTTAGAGGTTTTTACGGTAGTAAGCGGTACAAACATCTTACCCCTTTCGGCGTCCTCAAGTACAGGGGCCCGAGACGAGCCTGTGACGAGTATTTGGAGCTTCTGCAGGTCCTGTGCCATCGCCCTGGCTGTTTTGTGTGTCCTTCTCAAACCTTTCTACCCTTCTTTTCTGGAGACCAGCAACCAGAAGAGCATTCCAGATTTGTGCCTTAACCTATAAGGAACATACAGGCAGTGCCATGTTTCCCCCACTCCCAGGGATGTTTTGAAGGTTAATCTCAGGATTCTGTTGGCATTTTTAGACAAGGCAGCAGAACTGGTCTTCTAAATTCCTTTGAACAAAATGTTTATTGAAGTGTTACCTTGTGTACTGTGTTCTGTGAGGGTCTTATGGATTTGGAAGAAGGGGTCAGAGTGATTAGGGAAAATTTCAGAGGTGGGGGAATTTGATCTGGCCCTTGAAGGATGTCTGTGGAACTAGACGGCCCATGAGGTCATTTGTAGATCGGTTGGGAGGGGTGGAGGGTTGGATACGGGCCAGGCGCAGAGCAGCAGACATAGGCCAGGTGCGAGGAAACCAGCATGACCAGAGTTGAGGAGGGATGTTGGGGAGAAGTGGAGAATACAGTCGGATTATTTGGGGGGAATGGATTAGAGGGGTTCTTGGAAGCCAAGTGAATCCGTCAGGGTAGACAGAGGAACACTGCAATAAAGACAACCTGAAGGTCTCAGGGGCCTAAACAACACAGTTTATTTCTCACTCACGTTGCATGTGCAGCAGAGGTTCTGTGTGGGAGAGGAGGCTGCTCACTGCTCAGACCCGAGCTGTCAGGTGTGTCGCTGCTCTAAGATGTGGCGTGTCCGCAGCTTCACTGCAGGGGCACAGGGGGTCGCACAGAGGCACTTGAATGCATCTGCTTGGAAATGACGTAGATCCCTTCCACTCACATTTCATGGGCCAAAACCAGTTATCGATACATGGCTAACTGGTACCTACACCTAACTCATTGGGAAAAGAGAAGGATCCTCTCCTTATATCTAGAAGTAGCAGAGAGCTCAACATACTGTGAACCATGATAATGTCTCCCACCCAAGGTAGGGGTGTGTAGACTCAAAGTGGCAGGTCCTGGAGCAGTTATCAGCGTCTGAGTGTGACGAGCCTGGGTTCTAGGAAGATTGGCCTGAGTTCAGCATTTGAAATGACCACTCTGGCTACAGGATTTCTCAGCCCTCTCTCTATGGACTTTTATCTCTGCTACTTGTGTGTGGCCACACCTGGGACCTCCTCACTGGGGTTAGGATGGGGTAGGAGTTAAGAGCACAGATTCTAGTCATAAAGCCCTGGGTGTATATCCAGCTCTGTGCTGTGACATTGGGCAGGAAAGCTACCTTGTGAGTCTGTTTCCTTATCTGTCAAGATGTGAACAATAGAAATACACATGATAATGGACGCACAGTGAGTCTGGCCCACACTAAGCAGTTAATAAATGTGCTGTAATCCTTATAACCTCTGAAAATGTTCTGCCTTTGGGATCTTTAATTCTGTTCATAGTCATCCTTCCCTTCCACTTTTCCTGCCCTTTGTCCCTGTTACTTCATCAATATCTAGCTCATCTCTCCTGCCCAGTTTGTTAGCCCTCTCCTAGCATCCTTTCCTTCCTCCACACCACGGTGTCCGCATTTTAATCATTCCCTTGTGGTATCAGTCCTGTCTTGACCTACCAGCATACCCAGCTTGCTGAGGCTCAGCCCACTTTCCACCTGCTTCCTCCTCTGCAGGACTGAAGTTCCACTAGACTGGTAGCTTCTAGAATCTCTGGAGATGCCAGTGCTGCGCAGAAATCCTCGGACTCAACCCGTTTCCTCCTGCCTCTTTTCCCCTGGTAGTTGTCCCAGACCTTGCGTCCTTCCACCCCCAGCAGGACTACTTCCTGCTGAGTCACATTCATGAAGACAGAGTATTTTTATGTGTTTTATTTTATGTAATTGATAAACATGTGAAAATAATCCTAATTGCAGAGTAAGATCACCTAGCACAGAGCTTCTCAAATTGAATGAGCTTACACATCACTCAGAGAGTTTAACATTTAGGTCCTGATTCAGTAGGCCCAGGGTATGGCCCAAGACTCTGCCCCTCTAACCAGCTCCCAGAAGAGGTCTGTACTGCAGGTCCCAGCTCCACTCTGAGGAGCAATGAGTTGGTTGATATGTATTGAAAACTCACCATGTGCTGAAAAGCATGATCTTTTCCTTCTGACTAGTGAGAGCTCTGCTGCCAGAGCATGGGCAGCAGGACAGGCTTCACCTGGGAGCTGAGTGATGTGCAATCTAGCTCTACCCAGACGTGCTGCTTTAGAATCTGCTTTTGAACAGGCTCCCCAGATGACTTGTGTGCACATGAAGGTTTGAGAAGCACCAATTTAGAAGATATAAATAAAAAGGTCTTAAGAATGTTTGTAAAACTGTATGTGGTTTTTCAGTGTTTTGGAAACTGAAAATATTGATGTCAAATTAAGCTAATTAGTGAGTGGGTTGAAATTAATTAATCAGAAAAGACACTCTGAGGAAAATAAATTCTGTACCAGGTTTAGAAGAAGAAAAGTATGTTTATAAATATATTCGATTTGTATTTTTATCATCATTTAGAAGGTCTTATCTTTAGCCATTTCTTAGAAAAGCCTAGTTGTAAAAGAAAAATGCTTCCTGCATCTGTCTTACTGAATTATTTTTATTCCATTATTTTTCTTTATGTAAATAACATCAAATATGCATGCATAGTCTTATTTCTTCCTTCTCTCCTACCCCAAAAGGAACATGTCCTATTTGCTGTTCAGTACTTTGCTTTTTCATTTATCTGTACATCTTAGAGGTCTTTCTATATCAGTCTATAAAGAGCTTCCTCAGCGTTTTTTTAACTGCTGGGTAGCATCCAACAGTGTGGATGTACCACATTAACATTTTGCTTTTCCAAATGATATTTAAAAGGCCTTTCCGAACAATAACCAACACTTATAAGTGGGAGCATAATTACTAACCCTGTGTTAAATTTCCACATCTTTCTGAAAACTGACCCCTTCCAGGTAACCACCACATGTTTCAATTGGGGTTATTTTAGGCTAATGTGTCTTTCCCAAGCAGTACTTAATTTTCAAAACAAAGAAATAAAGGGAGCGTTTGTCATCTGAGAGACTTTCAAAGGACTCAACCAAAGGCAGCTCCCACTTCGGGGGGAAGTAATTTGGGGGAAGACTCTTGCCTATATTCAGGCATGTGGGGTGGATTCTAAGCTCCTTAAGCTCCCCTCTGCCTTCCTCCGTGAGTTCCACCCCACATCTGTGTGCTGATTGATCCCATGCTGGTTAAAGAGAGCACTGTCCTAGCTCCAGTTCCGTTCTGTCTCCCCCTCTGTGCAAGCTTGTGGGGGCATTTCACTGCCAATAAATGAGTAGTTCCATGGATTGAACAGACACTAAGGTAAGTTTTTAAATAAATAGATGGATCCTCTTATTGGAAGCTTTGGGAGAGGTTTGGTGGAAGTGCCTATTGTTTAAAGATTTGCCATCATTACTTTTGGATTTCCTATAAATTCTCTATACATCTGTTATTCATGCTGTCACGCAGAAAGCTGAGTGCCCACGCTGCTTTAAAACTACAACAGATTGCTGAGTGTGTGAAACACGCTTAGTGCTCATTTGTTTGAATTGATAGTTTGCACTGTCCAGATTTGCTGAGTAATCATCAACCTTCCACATTTTAAATAGGCCCACAATGACCAGCTTCTTTCTTAATATATCTGAACAATCACATAAATGGGATTAGGAGTTTATTTTTTATTCACCTGCCTTCCAGGTTATGTGAACAGACGTCTTATGTTTCTACCAGCAGCGCACTCCCCTCTCATAACACCTGCCATAATTAATTTTAAGTATATATCTTAGGTGGGATCTTAGCTGTGTTTTGTAGGCTTAATTCTTTATATACACAGCTTCTGCTCTTTATACACTCTCCCTCTTTCTGTCATCAACCTTAGATTTATCGTCGGTGTTGATTTTAGACCAAAATATAAATGAGATTCTGTTGACATTTAAAAAAAAAAAACAAACTCCTTGCTTCCTAGCAGATTGAGTAGAGAACCAGTTGGTTTAAATAGATAACCTTGGTCATATCAGAAAATGTCTTGTTCTTGCTGAGTACTCTATTCTTGCACTCTGGGACTGACTTTATTCATTTAAAGGAAGCTAGGGCAGACAGGAAAAGAAATATTTTCTTCTCTTAAGATTTCCTGATTTGTTTGTACCTCTGTTGTGACACCCAAGGGTAATTCTGATATAGCAACGCTAACAAAAAGAAAAGAGATAGGAAAACAGAAGGGGAAATTCCTTCACAGTTATGAGCTCTCACCCGTCACTATCAAAGCCTCCCTGTGCCCCGGCTCATTCTGGGGTCTAGTTTGCTGTGCTCCCCATCAAGGACAATGACCCATCTAATTTCCAGAGACAGGGGAGAGAGAGCGCGCACACGAGCAGGAGTGAGAGGGAGAGAGAGTTAGACCAAGAAACACGCCAGGACCCCCGCTCCTGTCTCACCCGTGCGCTCAGATTGTGCGTGGCACTGCTCTCTAGCGGAACGTCCCCAGCCTGATTATTTATTCTTCTTGGGGCCAGTGCTCTCCACTCAGGATGATGAATCTCCAAATAGGCCGAGCCCAGAACCTGCGCTGGTGCATTGGGAGCAGTCAGCCCCACCATGTTGGTAGAGATACAGCCCTGCCTGGCCCACCTAGAGATGAGCTGGGGTAAAGTGCTCACTCCATCCTCCAGAGAGAAATGCTCCTTGATCCTAATGTCAGGAAACAGAATACGGTTCTATTCCTAGAATTAGCTTGGAATGAATATGGTTGATGGCCATGGTTATCTATCAGGTTGTTTACTTACTGTTCATTGTTCTGGAACATGTCCTACTCTCAGTTGCTCTGTGCTGGTTAGGATACCTGCAAGATTTCCTGCCTCTTCTAAGTTTGCTCTCTTCTAAGATGAAATAAATAAGAAATTGATTACCTAAAAACACAGCAGAGGAAGTGTTCATCAATATATTTGTATGAACATTTGCATTTAAGGTGGGAATACAGAAGAAAACACCACACGATCGATAAAATATTTCTTCAGTTCTGGGTATAACCACCTTCCGGCATTTCAGTTTTATGAAACACTAAATATGTAAGTGAGAGGTTTTATTGGTCTTGGATTTCTCATTTGAGAAGCTCTGGTTTTATTTAGGATATCAGTCTTATATGAAAACAAAAAAAGAAGGTCATCTGTTGGTCTGTGGGGTGCCACTTCTGGGAAGGAGCTGAAACGTTGAGAAACCTGTTTCTCAAAATATTGGCCCCTCAGCTCTTTGTGTTTTCACATGGCTGGGGGAGCTGTAAAATACAAAGCTTTCAATTTTATGTTGTTCCAGTCAAACAAAGTCTTCCAAAAGTAACAGCCCTGGGAGTGTTCACCTGCGGTATGGCTTCCCAAGCAGGCATCTTTATAACTAGACCATGAATTTACCTTGAGCTTCAATTGCCATAATTTCTAGTCTGTGAGTTGAACAATGGTGTCTGTAGCAAGGAAAATAACTTCAATTTAGTCTGGTTTTCTGAAGATCTTTATTGTATTTTAAGGAGGGGGGCACAACTGTGGTTTTCCTGAATATATTCTGCCGAACGTACTGTGTGACCCCTTTCTCTCTTATTTATCTCCTTTTTTTCTTTTTTCTTTCTCTCATGTGCTCACAGCGTTTGTTAAGATAATATTCTGTTTTCTCCAGGGACTCAGGATTGCATTTCTTTGTTCTTGGTTTTATCTATGAGACACTTTTCTAGTTACAGATTCTGTTTGTGATTCATGCTATGTAAAGACAATCTGATTTTCAGCAGGATTTGAGCCTGACAGAGGGTCATAAACATGTCTCAGGGGCGGAGCTGTGCTGCTCTCCAGGAACTTACGTGCAAAACTCTCGTCTTGGGAAGAGATTTGATTATTTTAGGAACAGATATTGATGTCTATTTGGAAACTGTAAAGTTAGATTTATTCGATTTGGCAAGCATCTGTTAGGCACTGACTGTTTGCCAGAGGCTCTGAAGACTAAGAATCACACACCTTAAGGAGTTTACAGTGGATGGGGCAGATAGGCGCTTGTACAGGTGCCCTCGTCTGAAGGAGACCAAGGTTTGTCTCACTTTCCCCCAGAAGCAGAGCATGTGAGTTCAGCGAAAATGTGGGTGCAGGCGTTTATTTAGAAGTGATCCCAGGAAGTATGGGCAAAGGAGTGGGCAAAGGAGACAGAGAAGGGAAAGACACCAGTGCAGGTGCATCAGTGAGTGAGCCCATCCCCTCAGTGAACATCTGGCCTGGGTCCCCCAGGAGCCTCAGGGAGACTGGATAGAAGCCACTGTAGTGTCGCTAACTGAGGGAGAAAGTGCAAGGATTTATTCATCAGCTCCCATGCTTTATTCCTTGAGAACGACTTCCAGGGACATTAACGTCCAGGCATGCAGGCTTATCTCTCCACCTCACCCTTGTAGGCCAGTCATACCCCTGGCCAGAGAATGACCTCAGATAGGAACTGGCAGGTGTTTGCAGATAGTCATGGGTTTGTAAGTAAGCGGCAAGTGACAGAGACTGTGGGCAGGGCATGGGCAACACCAGCTCCAGAGCGATACTAACCAAGCGTGAAAAGTGCACTGCGTGCCTTACACCGCATAGCCCCGGTCCAGGGTCAGAGTGGGCCAAAGGGCCTACAGCTAAGACCTACAACTGTCAAACTCCTTGAAGAAGACATAGGGGGGAAGCTTGATGACATTGGATTTGTCAGTGATTTCGTAGATATGACACCAAAATCACAGGCAACAGAAGAAAAAATAGATGAACTGGACTTCATCAAAATTAAACACTTTTGCGCATCAAAGGACACTATCAACAGAGTGAAAAGGCAACCCATGGAATAGGGGGAAGTACTTGTAAATCCTTCACCTGATAAGGGATTAATGTTCAGAAAATATAAAGAACTCCTGCAACTCAACAACCAAACAAACAACCTGATTTAAAAACTGAGCAAAGGACTGGAATAGATGTTTCTCCAAAGATGATATACAAATGGCTAATTAAGCACATGGGAAAATGCTCTACTTCACTAATCAGTAGGGAAATCAAATCAAATGATACACTACTTCCACCCATTAGGATGGCTACTTTGAAAAAAATCTAAACAAAGAGAAAACAACAAGTGTTGGTGAGGATGTGGAGAAATTGGAACTCTTTTTTGCCTTGCTGGTGGGAACGTATAATTGCACAGCCATTGTGGAAAATGGTATGATGTGTCCTCAAAAACTTAAACGCAGAATTACCATATGATGCAGCAGTTCTACTTCTGGATATATACCCAAAAGAACTGAAAACAGAGACTTGAACAGATACTCATACACCCATGTTCATAACAGCATTATTCACAACAGCCAAAAGGCGGAAGCAGCAACCTAAGTGTCTATCAGCGGATGAATGGATAAACGAAATGTGGTCCGTCCATACAATGGACCGTTATTCAGCCTTAAAAAAGAATGAAATTCTGATACGTGTTACCACATATATGAACCTTGAAGACATTATGCTCCGTGAAGTAAGCCAGTCACGAAAGAACAAATACTGTATGATTCCATTTACGTGAGGTACCTGGAGTCAAACAGAGACAGAAAGCAGGAGAGGGGGAGGGGGCTGGGGAGAAGGAATGAGGAGCAGGTGTCTAATGGGGACAGAGTCTCAGTTTGGGGAGATGAAGTTCTGGAAAGGGATACTGGTGATGGTTGCACAACTGTGTAAATTGATGCCACAGTACTGTGCACTTAAAAATAGTTAAAATGGTAAATTTCATGTTATGTATATTTAGCCACAATTTTTAAAAAGCATGCAGCAGGTACCAAGAGGGAAGGGCACTTTAACTGAGGGCCTGGGAAGCCTTGCTGGAGGAGGTGCCATGCTCCCCGGCCCCGATGGGTGGGTGGACTTCAGCAGGCAGCAGTGCAGGCGGGGGGTAGGAATGGGGAAAGTTGTTGCAGGCGGAGGCGCTCAGGTCAGAGGAGGGCGGCTGGGATGTTTCAGGGAGCGCCTGCCACGTGGCGGGTGAAGCACAGGAACCCAAGCCCTTCTCTCCGTGTTCAATCAACAGATACCTACTGGATACCTGCTGTGCACGAGGCACTGTTGTAGGCCTCGAGAGAATGGCTAAAACAGAACAGACGAAAGCGCCTGTGCTCCGGGTCTTCTTCCTGCGGGGCGAGACAGACGCAAGCCAAACAAGCATAGTGAGCGGAGGGTCCCGTGGAGCTCGGAGCGAGGGGAAGAGCACGGCTGGGAGGGATGGGCTCGCCATTGTCAGAGGGGCCCCCAGCCTGCGGAGGCAGAGGCCCCCGTCAGTGTAGCTCCGGTCCTCCAGATGATGGCTTTATGGTCACTAAAGAAACCAGATGTGGTTTGGATTTCTCTGCTCGAGGTTGCTCAGTGCAGTGGTGGTCTCCCTGCAGATCTACCGACCTCTAAATACTTTGTGTCTCATGGGAACTTTGAGAAAAACTTTTTCCTTGGAACTCCTCCAGCTGCGGATGGAAGGGACCAAGGCTTCAGAGGCCCCTGCCAAGGGGTCCTGCAGTTCCCCATTGTCCTTGCTAATAGCCTCAGATGGGCATCAATTGCCCCGGTGGGCTTGGGCTCCACGCCCAGGTTGGCATGTTTGGCAAAATTATTCAAGGGCATTTCTCACTGAAGCTAAAAGTGATCTGCTATTGTGCCTAGGTACCTTCTCAATAATTTCAGAATGCCATTTGGAAAATTGACCTAATTTCCTGAAGAATACCCTCTTACTTCTCTATCCCACCCAAACTACATATGGTCCCAGTTTCTCTGTTGGTTGTGGCTCTTTTGCATTAAACGGTAGGTTATGCATTTATCTGCTTAAATGGAAAGCTGTTGTCTGTATATTTGGATCACTCGAGGGTCCAACCATGCCGTTCCTAAATCCACACTCCTGTTCTGTGGTTTACCAATTTGGGCCCATCCCGAAATAAATAAACAAACGAATAAGCCTGCTGCAGAGTTGCCTTTTATCACCTTCATTTTTCTCTGCCGATGAAAATATTCTTTGTAACATTCCATTGATTTCCAAATGTGCAAGTTTTCAAACATGTTATAAATGAGAAGAAAAGAAACTTCTGGATTGTTTGTCAAGCTGTCAAATTATTTTATTTATCCTCTCTTGTCAATAGAAAAATCCAGAAGTGTATTGAGATAAAAATGGAAGTACACGTAAAGATAAAATTGTAAATGGGATATACGGCTGTATTCCCTCCCATTTTTCTTTCCCTCCCACTGTTGTACAGTAGACAAGAAGTGAGTCGGCCGGTGCGGACCCTCCTCCGGAGGGAGCAGGAGGGCTTCTGTAACTGGGCTTGTCCAGCGGCACTGCCCGCAGCCCCGCATGCCTCCTGCCGCACTGCCCAGCGCCTTCGCGGCTGTGAGCGGGTTCTCGCTAACGAGCGATTAAGGACACAGCATTTAGAAGGATAGGAGAGTCTTCTTCGGCAGCTCCACACACAACGGATTATTAATGCAGAAATGTACACGCCTGCTTCACCTGTTCAGGAGCTGGGTGGGCAGAAACTAAAAAGTGAGTTTGGGGAAAGTGAAAGGTGGGAGGAACTTTCTATTTAGTGAACAAGATTTTTCCAATCAGGAGAAAATTCATGCTGTTTATTTCAGTTTTCACAATAAAGTGCGTCTTAAAATGGCCCAGGTTCTGCCTTGAGAAACTCACCTCTTGGAATCTGAGGGAATGACCTGGTTTGCCTGTTGCCTATACACCTTTTACTGTAGCACATGTTAACAAAAAAATAATAATAATAATTTCTGTGGGTTCTTGGAGATTATATATATAATATATATACGCGCACACACATATATCTCCTAGTCTCTTAAAACGTATGTGCCCTGGAGGGTTCAGCTCTACAGGATTTGAGCTATCAAGACGCCAGCTCCCATGGTGGCAAGCGATCAGACACACCTGTTTCGATGCTTCTGCAGGCAGGAGAGCACTTCATCCCTTTGCCAGGCCGTTTTAATAATGCCGAGAAAGATGACAGACTCCGAAGGGTTGCAAAAGCAACTGATGAGTGGAAAAGCCACTTGAGCCCGACCACCGCCCGCCCCCCCACCCCCCCACCCCCCCACCCCCGCGAAAGCCGGGCTCCCAGGCGCGCACTCGCCCTCCTCGCGCCACGTGCTCGGAGGAGGGCGGTGCCGGGGGCCGAGCCGAAAAGATGTTCCTGCTGCCTCTTGCGGCTGCCGCGGGGTCGCCCGTCCGACATCTGAGCGGGAAGCGCTCCTGGGGACCCGGTCCAGCCGCCGCAGACAAGACGAAGAGCCTTATTTTAGGAACGTGTGGCAAAGAAAAAGAAGATGATGTGCCCCAGTTTACAAGAGCAGGAGAGAATTTTAATAAATTGGTGTCTGGAAAGCTGAGAGAAATCTTGAACGTATCTGGACCACCCCTGAAGGCAGGCAAAACCCAAACCTTTTATGGTCTGCATGAGGACTTCCCCCGCATGGTGGTGGTGGGCCTCGGCAAAACGACGGCCAGAGTTGATGAACAGGAAAACTGGCACGAAGGCAAAGAAAACATCAGAGCCGCTGTTGCAGCGGGGTGCAGACAGGTTCAGGACCCGGAGATCCCGTCCGTGGAGGTGGACCCCTGTGGAGACGCCCATTCGCAAGGAGCGGTGCTTGGGCTCTATGAGTATGACGATCTGAAGCAGAAAAAGAAGGTGGCCGTGTTAGTGAAGCTCCATGGAAGTGGGGATCAGGAGGCCTGGCAAAGGGGAGTCCTCTTTGCTTCTGGGCAGAACCTGGCATGCCACTTGATGGAGACGCCCGCCAATGAGATGACGCCAACCAGATTTTCCGGAATTACTGAGAAGAATCTCAAAAGTGCTAGTAGTAAAACAGACGTCCACATCAGACTCAAGCCTTGGATTGAGGAACAGGAAATGGGATCATTCCTCAGTGTGGCCAAAGGGTCCGAAGAGCCTCCAGTCTTCCTGGAAATTCACTACAAAGGCAGCCGCAATGCAAGTGAACCTCCCTTGGTGTTTGTTGGGAAGGGGATTACCTTTGACAGTGGTGGCATCTCCATCAAGGCTGCTGCAAACATGGACCTCATGAGGGCTGACATGGGAGGAGCTGCCACTCTCTGTTCAGCCATCGTGTCTGCTGCCAAGCTCAACCTGCCCATCAGCGTCGTGGGTTTGGCCCCTCTTTGTGAAAATATGCCCAGCGGGAAGGCCAACAAGCCTGGGGATGTTGTTAGAGCCAAGGACGGGAAGACCATACAGGTGGATAACACTGATGCTGAGGGGAGACTCATCCTGGCCGATGCACTCTGCTACGCGCACACTTTTAACCCAAAGGTCATCATCGATGCCGCCACCCTGACAGGTGCCACGGACGTAGCTTTGGGGTCCGGTGCCACTGGGGTCTTTACCAATTCTTCCTGGCTGTGGAACAAACTGTTTGAGACCAGCATTGAAACAGGAGACCGTGTCTGGAGGATGCCTCTCTTTGAACATTACACAAGACAGGTTGTAGGTTGCCAACTTGCTGATGTTAATAACATTGGAAAATACAGATCTGCAGGAGCACGTACGGCTGCAGCGTTTCTGAAAGAATTTGTGACTATCCTAAGTGGGCGCGTTTAGACATAGCAGGTGTGATGACCAACAAAGATGAGGTTCCTTATCTGCACAAAGGCGTGGCTGGGAGGCCCACGAGGACCCTGATCGAGTTCCTGCTTAGGTTCAGTCAAGACAGCGCTTAGTTCAGATGCTCTAAAATGCCTTCATTCTGTCCTAAATGGGCAGTAGAGCTTCGGAATACTTTTGAATGAATAGATAAAAATCTTTTAAGGGAAACAAAGGATGGTATTTAAAAACATAGAACAAAATGAAATTTGTATGCCTTGATCTGTTTTTCATTTTATGCAGAGATTTATAAAGGTAAAGCTAATATCTTGCTTGGCAAAGATTTTTAAGATATTCTATCTTAAATGAATAATGATGATTTTTTAAAAGCTACCTAATCACTTTTCAGAGTACATGTTTGTAATTGAGGAGCAAACTTGTATTTCGGATTTGTGATGCTGGGAATAATGAACAAACTAAAAGTCGCTCTGCAGTTGTCAGAAACAATAAATCCAACTTTTTGTGCTCCCTGGTGTGGCTCTGACATTTACTTATATATTATTATAAACCCAGTGATGCTATAATATAACTTGTCTCTTCTGGCTGTGTTACATGAACTAAGTAATTAAGTTGGGTGTCAATGTTAGTAATCACTTTGGGGCACTCAGTGATGAGCTTGAGTTTGTGAGGCGGTACCATTATCCCCACATTACAGATGAGGAAAATGAGGCACAGGAGAGGGTTAGTAACATGCCAATGATGTCACCAAGCTAATAAGTGGGAGAGCAGAAAGCAGTAGAGCTTTCTTCTTTTTTTTTTTTTTTAATAAATTTATTTATTTAAAAAAGAAAAGAAAAGAAAAGAAAAGCCACTTGATTTTCTTTAAGTAAAATGTCTTGGAGCTGTTTTCACCCATCCCCCAAAAGGGCACCAATGTACCTGGCTATGCATGGAAGAAGGTCAAGAATCATAAGAGACTGACCAATTAAATTGTGTTTTTTATTGCCAGAAAGTGGTTGAGAATGGCCCTAGGCAACCTGTTTGCAGAAGCTGAGCTATAGAACTGAACAGAAGAGTGGCTCGAGCTCTGCAGTGTCTGCTAGTGTGCTCCGTGGCACAATGAAACGCTTCTTGGGGAAGGTCAGGATTTTCACTTACATATAGCTCCGCCTTCCTTAGCAATTGTCCTACGAGGCGAACTCAAAGATTCATCTTCAGAAACTGAGCAGAGCAGCCTTGACCGCCCGTGTGAGAATTCCTGTTCATCTGGAAGGAACAACAGCCTCTCTTTCTCTAGTGTCAGCTCGTCTTTCTCCTCCTTCCTCCGCTGCCCCGACCGCCAGCCGTCCCGGTCTGCGTGCACGTCCTGTGCCTGCGCCCTAAGCCTCCACGCCGCCCGGGGGCTCGTCCAAGTGCTGCCTTCCGCGCTCATCCCCGAGCTCTCGTGCCGCTGACCAGCTGGTGCCCCTGCCCACGTAGACACCCCCAGGCCTCCTTGTCCTCCAGCTTCACACGCCCACACCATCACCCCAGCCTGTTCTTGCTCCTGAGCTTTCACTCTTACGAGCTGCTCCGCCATCCATCAAACCACTCAAGCCAGAAGCCGGGAGAGCTTCCGTGCACACACCCAGCTGCCGCCGGCGCCTCTTCTTCCCCCGACGCCCGCAACAGCCCCGCACGGTCTCCGTCACCACTTTCCTCCTCAGGGTCCTTCAGAGGCTCTCCATTCCCTACTGGATAAAGTCCAAACTCGGCAGCATGGCCCCCCTCCCCTGGCAGCCTCCTCTGGGGTCACCCCCAGGCCCCAGTTTCCCCTCAACCTTCAAGAACCACTTGACAGTTTTCCCAACAAGCCAACCCGGTTTCCACTTTCTTTTTTCCTGTTCCTGGAATGCCTTTCCTTCCCTCCTCTGCCTGGCGAATACTGCCCATCTTCCAGGGGCCGGGCTCAAGCCCTTCCTAATTCCCCTGGAAGAATCAATCTCGCGGCACTCCCGACCCCGCATCCTGCCGCGTCCCTCCGCTCGGCTTCCTGACCCCACCACCAGCTGCTTGTTCTTCCCACGTGACTCTCTTCCTCTGCTAAACCCAGACCTCCTTGACGTCGCTGACCTCTGACCCCGTGCAGTTAACTCTCATATTCCCCACGCTTGCGCAGTGCCTGGAAATAAGAGGTACTTGCTACTGTTGTTATCATCCTATAGTGATAAAGAGCTGATAATAATAACCAGTCGTGCTCTATTTGGACAAGACTTAATTCTTCCTTCAACAAGTGCTCACAGAAGGGCTCCTATAGCCCAGGCACTTTGCTTCGTGCAAAGATGAATAACACATCCGCCCCTCCTTATTCCAGAAGGTGGACAGATCTCCCCACAAATTGGGACACTGCAGTGAGGTGAGAGCTGGCACCAAAGGTGCCAAAGGAGCCCGGCACCTGTGACCCTGGCTCGAGATGGGTCACTTCTTGCTCTGCCCAGATAGCCAGTTGCCTGAATTGTAAAGCATGTCTATAATTGTTATGTCATCTGGTCAACACAACCAATAAATATTATCATTATTGGATGTTGAAAAAAACTTTCAAAAAACACTGAGGAACCTGTAGCTCAGCACTGAGAGCTTTCCTAAGGCCTTTTACTCCCGTGTGTGTTCCCAACCTTATTTTTCTCTTTTGTTCCTACCAATTTTAGACCACTTGTTTTGGAGCAGGAAGATTTGGAGGTTTCGAAAGGTCCTGTAGGCCCCATTAGCTGCTGCTTCTGGAGGGGATCTTCTTTTGACCTGCGTGAGAACCCTGTAGATCTGGACGCACTAGGAACTGGAGAGCCGAGGTCCTTTGGAGTCTTGGGGGCCGTGGCCTTTGTCGTCGCCCCGTCTTTCCCGGAACGGGGTCGCCTCTGGTTGAACACGTGTGCCCGTGTGGTCGGCTCATCTTGCATGTTTGTGTGTCTCCGGGCAGATGTGCCTCAGCATCTCCCGGTGGAGGTGGCCTTTGAGCTCGTTATCTTCCGGGCGGCCAGGGGGACACCCGGCTCCGCGGAGGGAACAGAGGGGAGAGCCACAGCCTCGCCAGTTTGGCCGCGAAGATCCCCTGAGGCGCGTGGCCGGTAGCGCTCGCCTAGGAAGCAGGACGCGTAAGATGACGGTTCCGACAGAGGAAGCCCAAACGAGGGATTTGCTTTCTCAGATGTTCTGGACAATTCCACTTTTAGGGCATAGGCTCTGTTTTTGAAAGAAAGAGGCTGTGTTCTGAGTGAGCTGTGGAGACCTGCATGAGGAGGCGCGTGGGGACGTGTGGCCCCCAGCCTGCAGGCGGGCTCGCACCTCCTGGGCCGCGAGCAGGGCTGCGGGCCTTCCCTCGAGGTCCAGCCCCCGGCAGCCTCACAGCCAGGGCGCACAGACCTTCACAGCGTCTGCGGGGAGGCCGTCCTGGCAGAGAGATGGGAAACCCTGGGGCAGAGCAGGGACTGAGGGCCTCGGTCTCCCCTTCACCGTGGTGCTACGGCCTCGAGTTCTGTGGCACGTCCTGTGCGCCACACGCCGTCTGACGTGCATCGTGTACACATGCAAAAACATACGTCGAAAGGGAGAGTGTCAAATGTGTACTCCTGTTTCTAACGGCCCCGTGAAACGGGCATCATTTTACAAATCAGGAAGATAAGGCTCGGAGAAGTTGAGTAACTTGCTTCCCGTTGGGAGCCAGGGTATTTCCAGCGGATTCTAAACTCAGTTCTCTTCCTCACAACCCCCAGGCGCCTGCCGTCACCTGGCTGAGCTCCTGTGTCCTCCTTTGCCCACCTCTGTCTCCAGAGTTTGACTCTCTGACTCTGCACCCAGGTGTCCGCGGGGCTGGTTCCTCCCGTCCAGGTCTCGGTCACCGCCTCCCGCCCCTCCTAGTGCTCCTGACCCCGGGTCCATGTGACTTGCCCTTTATCCCTCGCTGCTCTCCCACCACAGGCGCTGTCCTGATTGCAGGGAAGCAGGCTGTGTGCCATTCATCCTGCTTTATCTGCAGTAACTCCACAGCTTAGCGGTTCTGGTAGACTTTGAACTTTTTTTTTTTTTTTCTGTCTGAGAGATTTGATGTTCTTTAAATGTACTTTTTAATTAAATGCGACCTGGGCCGCTCTTCTCTACTCAGCCTCTCCAGTGATTAAGGGGTTCACGCGGGAGAAGCTGACTAGGAGTGGGCCCCATTTCCCTCTGCCAGGAGCCTGTCTTCCCATAACTACAGGGCATTCGCCCTTCTGCCTTTGAAGCTACCTAGCACCCACTGTTGCTGACCTCGGCAGAAATCCTCTTTTGCTTCGATGTCTTCACCTCCCACCCACCTAAACCAACCTGGGAGACGCTCGGTTGAAAACGCTACAGTAAAGTCTCGATTAAGGAAACGCTTGGGGGAAGGAGTGTTCTAGTTCATTTACTTTTTGGTTAACTGAGCACAACCGAAGTTTTTATTAGGAGGAAACATCGTTATATAAAAGAAAGATTACGAACTTTGGATGAAGACATTCCTCTATTTAAAACCCATTCTCTACCATGTTTAGTCATGTGACTTTGGGGCGCAATTTTCTCATCCATAAAAGGGGGATGCTAATAGCTATCTTAATAGCTTGTTGTTAGATTAAATTGGGCAACATTTGTAAACGTAAACGCGTAACAGGATGTTAAGCGGCTGTGTGGGAACTTGGTGAAATACAGTTTCCCTCCCACTTCCCGTTTTCTTTTCGTTCTTCTTGGCAATAATTCTTAATACATTGGCATATGGTATTTTAAAAAATGTTTTTTAATGCGGAACCCTGAAGGAGAGGGTAATTTTCCTGGTGGTGGTAGTAGTGGCTCATTATTGTAGAATATTTATGAAAGATTAACCAATCATTGAGTATTTGTTGAGTGCTTATTATATCTTAGACACCGTGGGAGTACCAGAAATGAAGAGGTCGTTTTAGTCTTCTAAAAATGCCCAGATAGTCTTCTTTGCATTTTTCTTCTAAAAATTGAACGTGGGAAAAAAATTGGTAGAAAAGTCAGCTTGGCAGGTTAAAAATGCACATCCATGACCTCCTCTCACTTAAAAAAGAAGTAAAAACCCACTAAAATGCAGTACAGGAAGACGAGACGGAGGTCCACAGGACAAGAAGGCGCAGTTAGTGACTGAGAGATGAAACAAGGGTCTGGATGGAGGAATGATGACCGTGGGGGTGGGCGGAGGAGGTCTCGGCTTGGGGAGCGGACTTGGCCACCGTGGGGCTAGTTATGACCCAGAGCTAGAGCCGGGGTAGTTAATGGTTTGTGTCTGGGACAGTCTGCTTCCTGCCTCCCACTGTAGAGTACTCGGCAGCTAAGGCGAGTAGACAGACAGACAGACAGACAGGTAAGGACCCCCCCCCCCGTCTGAGAATGAATGGCCCCAGAGGAAAGAGCTCTGCACTCTGGGGTTCAGGGTCCCTTCGGGACAGCACTGAGCCTCCTGCCGGATTGAAGCAAAGTTGCCCACTGACAAGTTGAAAGTCCCATTTGGGGGACGGCGTGGGTTGTCACGTCTCGTTTTAAGCCTCCCTTTGCTGTTCTTTTTAATCCACGCGCTCGTACGAATTTGACTGAAATTTTAAAACTTTTTTTTTTTTTAATGAAGAAAGTGTGCCAGCATCGTGTGCTACAACGAGCACTATCCTTGCTACCGAGAGATGTGGAATCTGGGACCTTACGTGAAAGTTGACTGAAATGTTAAGTTTCGGTAGAAAACACACAGCCTCCTCAATCACAAGACCTTGCGTTGATCTTTCTGTTGTAGTTTCCAGAAGTCAAGGTCACTTTGCCGGCATGTGTGTACCTTGTGTGTGTGTTAGAAATGCACTTTTTAGGAACCGTCACGTTTTATCTGCATCTCTGGCATCTACCTCTCCGAGCGTCGTGTGTGATTCCCGCATCACCAGGAAGAACAAAGAGGCCGGGTTTGAGGGCAGGCTGACATTTACCAGCCCTGAGCCGAGCTGCTCGCTCGCCTCGTCCTGTCGACCCCGTGGGTGAGGGTCCTTGAAATCGTGTAATGGTTTGGGCCACGAGAGCAATACAGATAGACGTTGCTGTTGCGTGTGAATCACAATTACGAACGACTTCCGCTTTCCCCGGGGCGGCTGGAATCTCCGCGGAGCAGCACGTGCGTCCTGCCATTGGCTCGTCCCCGGGGCTGTGAACTCGGGCCTGGCGCTGACCTGTCTGTCGCGTGCGGGTCTCTCGGGGTCAGCGCGCAGGCGAGGCTGAGCCGCCCGCCGGTGGGGGGGGGGGGGGGGCGGGCACTGCCCTCCGGGCGGCGACAAGTGCTGAGCGCGGGCTTCCTCTCCGGCGCCAGGCGGAGCGCTGATTCATGCCAAATTAGCACCTTGCTCGGCGACCTCTGCGCGCCCCGCTGCTTTCCTTCACTTCACATGACTGTTTGCAAATATTAGCTGCTCAGGTCATTTCCCCTCATCAGCGGCTTTCACAGATGACAGGCGGGCATTCAGCCTTTGTCACGAACGTGTCTGTACTCCGGCATCCTCGGCGGTCTGATAAGCAGCCCCACCATCCCCAGTCTCACAAGCCGAGGGTGTCGGCGGCGGGAAGGTCCCCGGGAGGCCCTGCCGGGCGTGGGGAGGGGAAGGCTGCCCGGCGCTTGCCAGGAGCCCCGAGGGCCTGAAACGGCCTCGCAGTAACTAGTCGATACCTAGGGTTAAAAAATTGATTAGTTGGCTCTGCCCGCCTCGAGCTTTTTTTTTTTTTTAAATTCACATGAACCTTTAATTCCAGAATGTCATGCTGCTTAGGCAGTGAAGGCAGGACTCAGAGCTGTGGGAAACTGACTAGAGGCCAGCCCTCTCTTCTCCCCCCGCTCTCTCTCGACGCCCTGACCGCATTGCCGGCAGCTGGAACCTTCCACGGCTCTCCTCAGCTGCTTGCAGTGGCGGCGGGTCTCTGCAGCCTGAGGTCCTCCAGGAAGCACTGGGCATTTGCTGTGATGTCAATTTATTTTTATTTCCAGCCTCTTCCATCTCCACCCTTTACTGAAAGTCCTGTTCTCGAAATGTTTGAGCGGTCTTCATTTTCCCTAAATAAACAGTAGTAACGCGCACGTAGTTTAATTTTGGTATTACTTGTATTTGAGAGAAAAGCAGCAAAAACATCTTGTGTTTTTTTTCTCCCTTGTCACCAGAGGTATGAGCTAAATTATTTATAGTTTGATACTCACACAACAGAGATGGAGTCGGAATATTTACTTTTCAGAGAGAAGGGATTAAACATGCACGCCCGGAACCGAGCCCTTGGTTCATGGGATGTCTTTGCTCCGGGGACCACGTTCGGGCCCAAGTCAGAGAGCAGCCGCTTTCCAAACACACACGTGCCCAGCGGAGGGCCTGGTGCGTGAGATATTTGTGGAAGTGAACGGATTTGAAAGTAGTGGGTAGACCAGGTAACTCAATCAGCAAAGTCTAAAACTGATAAAGTCAGCAAGCATTTTGGAAAATGCACAGCAGTCTAAAGCCCTGTATGGGCACGATGTGTGGAGAAGCAGCGGGAACGCTCGGTGCCCAGGGTCCCTGGGCGGGATGTGTGTTTACGGACCAGGACCACACCGAGCGCCCCTCGAGGGCTGGGGTTGGGTCCCGCGGTGCTGGGTGCCCTGTCGGAGCAGCTCGACAAGACTCTCGTGTCACGTTCCAATCCTCACACCTTCTGTACTTCAGAGAGTTCCACGGGCCTCTGCTCTCTCTGCCACAGGAGATGTTGGCACGCCTGAAGCTGTGGCCCCCGTCATCGTGATCCCCCCGAGCAACAGAAGCGTGGTGGCCGGGTCCAGTGAGACCACCTTGGAATGCATAGCCAATGCCAGGTGCGTGCCAATCCCCCGCGCGGGGAGTAACAACCCATGACAACACCTCCTGCGTGCGGCTGGCTCTCCCAGCAATGGTGGCCTTGTTCGTCCAGCTGGGCTGTGGGCACAGTGCGTATGGGAAGATAGGACGTGGGTGTGCTGACCTTCCCCAGGCCTTGTTCTGCAGTATTTATATTGAAGGTAATATTTATATTGGAAAGCAGCGCTTTTCACTTTAGCTCTGGGTCATGGTAGAGGGTCTCTTCTTAGATTCTGGCTGAGGAGCAGAGAGGAGCTTTGCTCTCCTTTGGGTGCAAAGGAAAGAGTTAATTCTCTTCTCCTCTGTCGTCGTAGGTGTTCTCAGCCCCATTCGTGGTCGCTCCAGAATGGAGTCCCCGTGGTCACGCCTCCCATGTCGCGTGTCCCCTAGCAGTATTTGTTTTAAACATTCTTTTCCTGAGCAAATGGAATCATTAGCACTTATGGTCCATTGCTGCTGCAATTAGCTATCCTTGCTCAATAGCCCTTGAGCAGCCTGTGTCGCTGACGCGTGCCTGAAGGGAGTAGAGTCATATCTGGATTGATTTTTAAATGTCCACTGTTCAACCCACCATGGTTCCTGGTAGAATGATTATTATTGCCATCTACATGATCCACAATTATTGTCACTAAAGCCCTGCGTTCTCACAGGCCCGTCGAGGAGCTGAGTGTGACCTGGAAGAGAAACGGGGTGAGAGTCACCAGTGGGCTCCACAGCTTCGGGAGACGCCTCACCATCAGCACCCCGACCTCCTCGGACATCGGGGAGTACGTCTGCGAGGCGGCGCTGCCAGGGAGCGCTTTCGAGCCCGCCAGAGCCAAAGCCTTCCTTTCTATCATAGGTAAGGCTCAAACTGGGAAGTGGTGGCATCGGCATCCTCGGAGGGCATCCTCGGAGAGCGGCGGCACACCCCAGGCCATGGAAACAACGTAGCTAACACCTGTGTTCCACTGACTGTTTTTAACTCAGCACATGGAAGTGAAGTTGAGTTTATCTCCCAGATTCAGCCTATTCTTCTTTCCCAAGAATATCAATGCATTAAGTCCAAAGAGTTGATGTTCTGAATACTCCCAAGAACCGTTCTTCTGAAAACTTCCAATCGTAAAGCTTGGGAAATAGGGTGTCGAAATCCTTGGCATGTTTATCACCTCCCTGTGCTGACCTTTCTGCCATGAGACTTTTCTATAACTCTTATTTGGCCGTTATGATCAATGTTCAGAGATTAATCTATGACCGTTATTTTTTATTTTTTGACCCAGAAGAAAGTCAGAAAGTCTTGGGTGTTACCTTTTGTTAAATTAAAAAGTGAGAACAGAGAGGCTTCCTAGAATCATGTGTTATTCTTAAACCAGGGAGAAGGGAGACAAAATTAGGCACATTTGAGCTGCTCTAAACGCTGGGAACTCTCGATGTTTAGGAAGGTGCATTGTACCCAGAGTAAGGGAATCCTCAGTCTATTTTCAGATTATGATAAGATTACATTAAATTGTGAGGCAAAGGCCTTTATTTCTCTCGTCTCTTCAGCTCCTATAATACGTTTAGGCCTCTGCAGTGGCTGTGGTCACTGTCGCAGTGACCTGTCTAGTGGCCACTGCTGATAAGAGGTGCCTTCAGGGTCCACTCCAGGTGGGAGAATCTCTGCTTCTCTCCTCTCAATCCAAACAAGGCAGGTTGAGAACAGGAAGGACCACATAAGCAGAAAGCCCTTTGAGAGCAATTGCCCCTCACGTAACATATTTTGCAGTTTGCCACTTTGCAAACTAAGGAAAAATAAAAGCTTGTGTTTTCATAAAAAATTAGCAAGAGTGTGAAGAAATGCTGCATAAAAGGCAGTTTGCCTTGAGTGTGTCACATTCCTTTAAATCATTAGGAAACGGCTCTGTGGCCTGAAAATGACTGCCAAACTCAAGTGATGCAAACCTGTCAGCCCCTCTGAAAGATGTGCACGAATTTTAAAAGCATCAGAGAAGGCAGGTTTTGAGTCACAAATCATTGCTGATTCTCCACTAGGGATCTGAGCTGGTTCTCTGCTCCCTTTCTCATCCACGCTTTAGAGATGTCAATACCCCATCCCCATTCCCGGCGAGGACCTTTCTGTCGGGGGTGATCTACAGCTACATGAGCACAACGCATTATAGATTGAACCCAAATTAAAATTGTAAACGTGTAAATCTCCAGCAGACAGGACTATATCGTGTTAAAACATTTCAAGGTAATTTAAGCAAGAGATGAAATTTATCTCCCTGTAAACTAGAACGTTTGTTTCCATTATAATTCCCTTTTTAAAATATTTAAGGGCTTCCCTGGTGGCGCAGTGGTTAAGAATCCAGCTGCCAATACAGGGGACACGGGTTCGAGCCCTGGTCCGGGAAGATCCCACATGCCGCGGAGCAACTAAGCCCGTGTGCCACAGC
Source organism: Eubalaena glacialis (assembly GCF_028564815.1). NCBI lineage: Eukaryota > Metazoa > Chordata > Mammalia > Artiodactyla > Balaenidae > Eubalaena > Eubalaena glacialis. Next base: position 91,964,687 of record NC_083728.1, on the reverse strand, counting down.
TACTGAGCCTGCGCTCTAGAGCCCGCGCGCCACAACTACTGAGCCTGTGTGCCACAACTACTGAAGCCTGTGCGCCTAGAGCCCATGCTCTGCAACAAGAGAAGCCACTGTAATGGGAAGTCCGGTACACCACAACAAAGAGTAGCCCCCACTGGCCGCAACTAGAGAAAGCCCGCACGCAACAACGAAGACCCAATGCAGCCAAAAATAAATAAATAAATTTATTGAAAAAAATAATTTTTAAATCTGTCACGTGAACTTGGGTTTTGCACTTCCATCTGGATTCCAGAGCAGATTGTTTCTGTATTCTCCCGAATTGCCATCTCTCCGTGTTCTGGCTTTTAAAGGTACATGGACACTCTCGTGTACCTTTATGATGTTCATTTAAATCCCGTTTATTCATGAGAATTTGCTGTGACAGGTGGGATTTTGTGGTTGAATCATCCTGGGAAAGCCCTCAAGAGCCTCTGTCAATTCAGAGTGATTTGGGAGATTATAGCCCCGAGCCCAGCGATCGTGGAGGGGAGGGATTCCCAGGAAACCCTGGTCCCGGTTGCACGGCCCTGTCACTGGTGGAACCGTGTGGCGAGCTATCGATGTGAACATGCAGATGAAAGAAAGCAGACACAGATTGGCTTCCATTTACTCCTATTTCTTACTGATGAGACAAGACAGGCTGTTCAGCCCACCTGTCAACTCCGCTGCTGCACTGCTTAATTTCTGAGGTTTAAACAGGGGCTTAGTTCTGACTGCAGACGGCGTCGCACACGCGACTCTGCACACGGCAGGGAAAGCGACCTCCTGGGTTTGGCCGTCCACGGTCTCCTCCACCTGCCCTGCGGTGGGTCTGCGGCTGTCGCATCACCGCTCGTTTCCTTACCTGCCCACACACCGCACACCCGACGCGATGAAGCAGGCGCCTCAGGGCCCGTTTCCTGACTGCGTGTTCTGGCCACTGGAGCCAGGGCTGCCCCAGGGTGAGGCCAGGGCACCCGCCGTGTGACAGGTTGGAAGTGCTGGCATCCACACCCCCCGGCGTGCGTGAGTCCAGCGCCACGTGGACCGGAGTATCATCGGCCAAGCTTCCTCACCCCTGAGGTGGGGACGTAACTTGGAGGTTGTGGTCTCCAGTGGCCTCCAGAGTTTCCCAGCGGCGTAAGCTCAGTCACCTACAGCGTGAGCTGCCTTGGTAACGTGCTCTTTTTCAGCCGGCCTCCCGCCCTCCTGATGGTGTTCCCATCACCTCCCAAATAAACCACGGGCAGGGAACCCTGTCTCAGGTCTGCTTCTCAGGGAGGCCAACCCAAGACTTGGACCATCGCCCTTCAGACCCCTGAGCACCCGTGCTTAGGACGAATGGCCTTTCCCGCCCGGGTCCCACCTTCCCTGCCTTGTGGATCTGCATGTCCCTCAGGACTCCCTCAGTGGTCACCACTTGCCTCTGTGACCTCTCAGACTTTGCACCAGGCAGAGGAGTGACGCTGTGCCAGCTGTTGTCCTGCAGAGAGTGGACACTCTAGGGGTCACTGATGCTCCATGCATGATGGGACAGGCTCTGGAGGCGGGACTGGGCCCAGGTTCTCACTGCACCACTCGCTGGCCTCTGTGGGCCTCAGCGTCCACGTCTGTGAGATGTGGATGCTGCAGAAGATGATTCCGGCTCGTATTGTGAGGATCGTATGAAGTAACGGGCACAGAAGGACTGAAATGGCAGCTTTGGGAGCTGTTGGTAGGACTCCGCGGTGACACACGTCACCCTTAGTGCTTTACCTACAGCGGTGACATGACACATCTTCCACGCTTGCAGCCTCCGAAATCAGGATGTGCCTCACAACCCACGGAAGCATGTCTTCTTTCTTGGGTGTAAACAAAACGATGATGCCTCTTACCAATGCTGCAACGTCTCAACCTCCGTCCAGACTGACGGATCTGGTCCCACGCACAGCGTGGCCACGCGTACGCGTGTCCTGCCCGAGGCGTGATGCCTCCTTCACCCCCCGCTCAGAAACTCAGGTGGGTGGGCATGACAGTTGTACAGAGCTTTCTCTGTATACCTCAAGTCTATTCTGATTTTTTATACATCATCATGCAGAAACTCCAATATCTGAACTACTATTAAAATAACAAGTTACCTGTAACACCTCTCTGCTGATAGCAGCACCGCAACTGAGAAGCTGCTCTCCTAGAGCTGAGACTGAGCATCCCTTAGATGCTTGTTTGTTTGAGGCAAACAGATGTTTGTTTGCAACACAGATTCCTTCCTTCCCTCCGCTCGATACAGAGGTCTTTACTGAGTCGGCCCCCCCGATGCTGTGCTGGTCCCGGCGTCCAGGGTCTTATGCGGAAGGCGGTCCCTTCACGCGGCAGTTATGGTTCCACACAGTGAGTGCTAAGACCCTCGGCAAGGCGGGGGGTGAGGGGGCGCCCCTGGGATTGGCAGGGAGGGGCTTTCGCGGCAATTCGGGCCGGAAGAGAACCTTGCAGGGGGCCTAGTCCTCTCCTCCCACAGATCTACAGAGCACCTGCCTGGTAACTCATCACATCAGTGTAAGAAAAGCCTAAGATGTCTTTTTTATAGTTTTCACATACGACCCATAGTAGAAGCACCCAAATTATCGGCATCCTATCACCAACTGTAGAACTTATCCGTATGGCATCTTATCACTGATTAAAGCTCAGAAAAGAGCTATTACAGAACTGTTCCTTAAACAAAAGGAAAAGTCGTGTGAGACAAACCTCAGACGATGCTGGGGTGACTTGCTCCTGGATGCAGCATCGGCAGCTCCTGGTGCCCCGAGATGAGCAGGAATTCTGTCTGGGGAGCAGGGTGTGAACTCTTCCACACGCCGTCCAATTCCAGGCTCCCCCGCCATCCTCTGCTTCTCCGCTCACCCACCTGTCATTCACCAGCGCAGAGTGTGTGCCAGGCACCCAGCGGGAGCACCAGCCTGGGTGGGATGAAGACGAGTTAGATGCATCTCCGCCCCTGAAGGAGTTTCGGTGTCCTAAAGTCTGTGGGCGTCTCCTCTCTCTCTTCTCCAGTGGGCGGTTTCTAAGTGTCTTCTCAGAGATGATGGCAGGTGCTAAAACACAGAGATGACTAAGACACGCCCTTCCCTGAAGCAGCCTCCAGCGTGGTGGGCGCATCACACAGATGTGGGTCATCGGTCCCAGGGGGTACGTGGGTGGGGCAGACCCAGCCCGAGGAGGGCAGGGAGCCTCTGCTGGAGAAGGAACACGAAGACTGGCCTTGAAGATCGGTTTGAATTTGCCAACGAGGCAACTTGAGAAAGGCTGGTCCACGGGGAGGAGCCAGGACCAGTGACGGCCTTTGTGTCGCTCTTGTGAGAAAGGACCACAAACTCAACAGCTTAAAATAATACAGATGTGTCGCCTCACGGTTCCCGGCCTCCCAAGGCTGCAACCAAGGCTGTGACTGGGCTGGGTTCTTCTCCGGAGGCCCCAGGAGGATCCACTTCCCGGCTCACCCAGGGGCTGCAGAATCCAGTTCGTGCGGTTGTGGGACTGGGTCTGTTTCCTTTCTGGCTGTTGGTGGGTCATTCTCAGGTTCTGGAGACAACCGGCATCCCTGGCTACGGCCACCTTCGTCTTCAGAGCCAGCAGCAGGCCGAGTCCTCCTCACACCGCGGATCTCTGACGTCCCCTCCCACCGTCGCTCCCGCTGCCAGCTGGAGAAAGTTCTCTGCTTTTAGGGGTCCCTGTGATGAGATTGGGCCCACCCAGCTGCTCTGAAATCATCTCCCCGTTTTTAGATCGATGACCTCGGTCACATCAGCAGAGTCCCCCTGCCACGTAGCGTAGCATGTTCACAGATACCAGTGATTGGGGGTGGACGTCTCCTGGGGGCATTTTGCCCACCCCAGTGGACAAAGGCACCCAAGCATGGATGACAGTGGCGAGTCAAGGGCACACCACGGGCTCTGCCGCTTCCCGAGACGGTCGCTCTGGGAGAAGGGCAGACGGCAGAGGCGGCATCTCCGGGCTGTGCCGTGAGCCGGGATTGGGGGGTGGATGGTGCAGGAGGCAAAGCCCAGCATCAAGGGCAGGAGAGCCTGAGGGATCCTAATTTGGGGGCTGCCTGGGAGGTACCCCTGCCTCAAGCCCTGAGGTCGGGGGGCTGGAGGCTTGCTGTGCTGACTGGAGGAGCTGCCCACGGCCCCCGGGGGATGTGGACGACAACCTGCATGGCTGGCCTATTCTTAACACGCCAGTGTCGCACGGGATGAGAACGTTCTCCTGACGGCTTCGTATTGTTTCAAAAGAGGTCAAAGTGTTAGTTTCAATCCCCGGTTTTATTGGCTGCAATTGCCATAAATCTTTAAAAGTCTAGTGTGCACCTGCGTTGGCAGGGTACCCTTTCTAGACAGAGTTGTTGCTGATTAGCTAAGATGCGCACTTGCCCTTTGAAGATTAAGTGGTTGAAAAGTCCATGGCGGGGATGACTCGTTCATAGCAGGTTTTCCCCACCAGTCACCTCAGTCTTTCTTGGCTGATACGCCGGGTACTTTCCCCCACTGTTCTCCTTATAGACAGCTCTACGCGGAAGTAGCTGAGGGCGCTGTTGAGCTGGGTTGGAATACGGGGTCAGCAGGGAGAGAAGTGGTAACGTGTGGATGTGGGAGAGATGACATTACCGTCAGAAGCCGTGTGGGCCTGTGAGGGCTTCGGCAGCCCCGCGGCTGCTCTGAGTGCTCAGCACCTGGAAGACTTTCTGAAAAAGGCAGGAGAATCAATAAATGAATGAGCAGACCTGGCCTCCTGGCTTCAGCCACTAAAACTTGCCTGGGTGTCGGCTGCGGAGGAGACAGACAGCGCTTGGCCAGCTCTGGCAGGCCGCCCGACGGGACGCGCCAGGGAGCCTGGCGGCCCTGAGCTCAGGGCCACAGAGGATACAGAGCCGTGAGCCCGTGCCAGGCGCCCCGGGGAACTGGCCGGGCAGGGATGACTGGCGCTCGTGGAGGAGCCACCCTGAGCAGGCCCGGGGGTCCCTGAGGCACCTGCAGTCCCAGAGCCGGGCCTTCAGTCAGCTCGGTCCAGCCTCAGGTCACCATGTGAGGGGGGCCCGTTGTCTCTGGCCCTGGGGGCTTCCCCCCCAGCACTTGGGGAAGACCTGGGCACTGCAGGGCAAGGGAGAGCAGCCCCAGGACATCGGCCAGGGTGCCAGACAGCATCCGTAATCAGTGCCTCGGGAATTGTCTGGTCCTGTAGATGCTGAGCATCTCTAGGTATGGATTCTTCCCACCAAAGTGTGACTCCTCTTGGAAGAATCTCGAGGGAAGTATGCTGAGTGGAAAAAGCCAGTTCCAAAGGTTACATACTGTATCATTCCATTTATATAATGTTCTTGAAAGGACAGAATTATAGAGATGGAGAGCAGATGCGTGGTTGCCAGAGGTTCAGGATGGGACCTTGGGGTGGGCATGGTTACAGAAGGGCAGCGTGGAGGAGCCTGGTGGTGGTGGACCCGTTCTGCATCTTGACCGTGGTGTGGGTGCACAGACCTGCACGAGTCGTACACACGAGTACAACCAAGACTGGGGGGGGGGGGACGTTGAATACAACAGGCTACGCGTTTCACTCTCAGTATCTTGGTTGGACTATAGTTTCTGCAAGATGTCCCCGCTGAGGGAAACTGAGTAAAGGACAGGAGGGATCTCTATTATTTATTACAAATGCGTGGGACTCTCCACTGATCTCAAAATAAAATGTTTAAGTTAAGAAAGGAAAACTGTAATCCGTCATAGCAGATGTTGATGCTTTAGCTTAGTTCTTTTCCTTTCCCCTCACATCCCTTTAACCAGACCACAGGGGTAGATATCAACTTCAGCATCTGCTGATGAAAATGGGGCGTGACCTGCACACCAGGGCCTTGGCAGGGTGCAGCTGCTGTGTAGTTAGAGCATAAGCAACGCTGTTGTCGTTGTTACGGACGCAGGAGACGCGGCTGAATGTGCACGCGTGAGTGTGCACGCAGGAGTGTGCGACGAAGACCAGCTTGAAAAAGAGACGTGGGCTCTCTGCAGTATTTCCTGAGGCCTGGTCTCTACACACGCAAGTAAGTGGAGAATCTGCCTCCGTCTAGTGAATTTGCAGCCGTGGCCTCAGCCAGACTGGTTCCTTCAGCAGGTTGTTTCTGCTTGAGCGATGCCGGTAATTGCAGGATCGATACCTGACTGCTTCCAGTGAGGAACCTTCAGCCTTGTCTCCTTAATCATCTCCTTGAAATGCTAAGTTTTCATTTCTCTTTTTCGTCTTTTAGGTCCCACCCTGTTTTAAAGATATAGTCAATACAAGAGGCAGGCCAAGCTATAGTATCCACATTCAACACAATTACAGTGACAATAAACCACGCTGGAAGACAGCGCCTGGAAATTATCACACGGAAAGTGAATGCAACGGCCCTTTGTTATCATGATAATGAAATCACTACTACCTTAATACTCCTCGAACTTGGCCGTGCCACCATTGAATTCCTGCTGAATAAACTGAGAAAAATATTGCAGTTTAGTCTCCAAGGAAATTCATTGTTTAATACAACCACTGCTTTTTTTGCTGTTGAACGGGCGGGCGAGCAGGGTGTCTGGAGATATGCAAGTGGTTGGGTTTCCTTTGCTACTGAAGATGGATGAGAGGCCCATTTTCTTTCTTCTCTTAGCTGTTATTTTGCATTCCACTGAAGTATTAAATCTATATTTTGGAGAAGAAGAACTGCTAAGACTTTAAAAAATATGTTAGTAGGCTGCCCTGTTCCCTGAAACAGGCCGGGTGCCTGTCTGTGGTGCTTTATTTGACATGCTTCCTGAGTTGTTGTTTAGCTTAGATACTGAAGCAAACTAGACTATAAAATACTGTGCTGTAAATATAAACCTTTATGAACCTCATGGGATAGTCCTTCTAAAATGTGAATTAAGATATTCCATTATTCAAGCCCATAAACTGAAAAGTAGCCATTGCCCTGAGTAGTAATTTGCTTTCCAAAACCTTAGACTATAAATTGCCTTTGGCCTCTGCACGCCGAATTCTGAATCTGTGTGCACGATGGTAACTAATGAAGTTTTCAAAAATAGTTTTTAAAAGGAGCTCAAACTCTTGTAGGCTGTAAGGGTCTTCTGAAATATATCTCTTTGGCTTACGGGCTGTTTTGGTTTTTTCTTGTTTAAAGAGCCACCGTATTTTACTGCGGAACCTGAGAGTCGGATTTTAGTGGAAGTAGAAGAAACCGTGGACATCGTGTGTGGAGCCATGGGTGAGTGCGGGGAGCCACAGGGCAAGCAGCGACGTGGTGGAGGAACAGAAATGGCATCTCCAGGGCAGAGCCGTCCTCTGGAGAGCGACAGGTGGACCGTGACGATTAGAAACGGGGCCGCTGGCGTGCAGTAGATCTCAGTTGCTGGGCGTGTAACCTGCAAAGCAGGGGTAATAATATTTCCCCAAGGGAACAGCAAGGAAGCCTTACCCTGTCCATCCCAACAGAGAGAGATGAAGTCCTGTCCCCTTGACTCCCTTCAAAGGCTCTGATTCTGCAAGAGCGCGACCCCTAAGACTTGGGGCAGGAAGTTCATTCTCATCCACGGGGTGAGCGGGACTGGTGACCACGCCCACTTGAGAGAAGAGAGATTGTTTTAACTTCTTGGCTAGGAAATCTTCTGTTTTTCCCCCCTTTCAGCGTTGAGTCGACTTTCCCTTTGTCACTCAGGGAATTCTACCTCTCGTCCCGAGAGCCTTGACCCCTCGTTGTGCACTGTTCCCATTTCGTGGCCAACGTGCAAGTAGTTACGCCAAACGCCCCGACAGAGACAGGCTCTCCACGGCAATTTCATAGACAAAACTTCACGAGTCCTCTGGAGATTGTCAAGTGAGGAAAAGGACCCTTTATGTTAACACCTGTTCATCTTAAGGGTGGGGTTTTTCTTCTAAGAGCTTGGCGGGTGAGGATTCCTAACAGTTCTGTGAATCTTCCGGACAGCTGCGTAAGAGAGAGATCGTTACGTCCCTCTATACATGGGAAAACGGCCCTTAAGAAGCAAAGCTAAGTAACGCGCTCAAGGCGCAGTCAGGACAGTGAAGGAGACGCCTTCCGCTCCGCCCGCGGTCTGGCGCCGGGGCGTTGCTCACTGAGCCCTGGACAGGCGGCCTGCCTCGGCCACGTGTTGGCGGAGACGGGATCCAAAGCCACAGGCACCAGCTCCAAAGCCAGCGCTTAGGCCTGGACCCTGAGAGCCAAGGCCCTGGGACTCGGAACAGATACCACCGATGTGCAGGTCACTTTCCATTTCTGGGAAGGAGTGGGAGTGCCGCTCACCAACGTGCTGAGGGTCAGCGTAGAGAGGGGCGTCCGGCCAGGAGTCCCCTCCCCTCCCCTCCATCCACGGAGCCTCTGCAACAGCTGCTGCCGCCCGGAGGCGTCATTTCCTTAGTGGTTCTGGTTCCCAGTCCCGCCAGCTCCCAGGGTGCAGTCTCCACCGCTGCTCTGCTTCTCTTCTCCACTGCTCGGGCTCAGGGCGGGAGAAGACGGGAATGGATGAAGAGTCCTGTGAATTTCAAGTGGAACTCTTTGCCTTACTGTGGCTGCACTGTTCTCCCTTCTCTATAAACACCCGCTTTTTAAGGCCAACAACTCTGTGAAAGTGAAGCTACAAAATATTGAGTGCTTATATTTTAGAAACGAGAATCTACAATGCTGTGGGGATAAGATCTCTGTGTATGACATTAAATTGCCCCAAAATAGAAATACTCCTAGTTCCCTATATGCTAACAATTATTTTTCAGTAAATGACAATGTTAGGCTCTCCCCTTGACAAGAGGTTGCTTTTCTGGCATGATTTCTGCAGAGTAAATTGCTTGTTAAGTACACGCTTATAAATATACACTGAACGGGTCTTTCAGCCTTGCATTGCCATCATATAATTTACTTCTTTCTTTTGACAATGCAACTATAGCCGCATGCGAAGTGGTTATTCTTTATGAAAGCAACATCATGTAATTGCTATTATGAGATTTTACGTGGATTGCTTACGCTTTTACCTTGCAATGGATTTTTTTTAATTTCCTGATTTAATGAAAAGTGACAGGAAACATAATTTAGGCAAAGAACAGAATCTGAGAATACATTCTCTTGAAATATTCCACGACATTAACTTTATTTATTAAAGAAGACATCGCATACCTACATAGCATCTTAAGTCAAGGGATTTGGGTGTGCCTTTCAACATGAATCACGTCAAGATATTTTGTTTAAATTCATTTTCTATTTAGGGAAACTGAGGCACAGTGCCATCTGAGATCTAGAAATAAGCCCAGACGTTCTGCACTTCCCGCAGGGCCACAACAAACACGCCGTGCCCCCCAGAGCCCAGAACTCTTGTCTTGCGTGCCGTGGTCTCGTTCCCTGGACGGGCTCTCTTGTCCACCCCCCTGGGTCACCTGACCCTGCTCAGGTTTAGGGAGAAGGAGAACAGAAGCAGTCGTCCCTCGGCTGGTTCCCCAAGGCTCCCGGAAAAGCCACCAAGAGGAGGAGCCCGGTGTGTCCCACGCAGCGAGGCCACCAGGAAACAGTGCGTCACCGCCTGGTTACCTGCGCTGACCACACCCATTTGGGGGAAGAGCAGCAGAGGCCCTCGTGCTCCCGGGCTAAGGACAGTCCCTTCATCGCCAACCTGGGTTCTGCCCCAGTGACCTTGTCCGCCGCATACGCCCCATCCGACCCCAACCTCAACCTCCTTCCAGGTGGCGAGACCGCGAGCAGCTCCAGTCTCACGGCCTGGAGGCCTAGGTCTTCCCTGTAACGTCATCAGGATGAGGAAGGGGCACCCAGGAGGGGCAGCTGGGCACTGAGCCTCAGCGTGACCCTCGCCCTCTTGGTCGAAGTCTTGGCTGTGATCTCGGCTCACTCCGCTCTTGGGTACAGGATCAGGGGCGCCCTGCACCCTCCTCCTCATCTGCTGCACCCGCGCTGGTCTCAGGGGCCAAGGTGACTTTTCCTGCAGCCACAGCTTGGACCTCTCGTGTCTCCTCAGCCTGAACCAGATGCATCTCCTGTGCTTATGCCTTTACCTAAGCAGTCGCTCCCCCAGCACAGCGCACGAGCGGGTGATAGCGATCGCCCGCTCCTTAGACGGAGGCGTTGCCAAGGCGGCGCGCGTTAGTACTGTCGTTAGTTGTGATGCGGAGCAGCGAGCGGTGCCGTCCACTGAGCACGCGCCGTGGGCCGGGCCCCAGGAGGTACTCCTATCCTGACCCAGTTAACCTTCACAGCCACCTTTGAGGTCGCTGTGACCCTTGTTCCCTACAGGGACAAGGAGGGGTTGAGTGCTCTGCCCAATGGCACAGTCGGCGGGGGAGGGGACCCACCTGTCTCCGCCCTGGTGCCCCTTCCCCGAGCCCGAGCGGCAGAGGCAGAGACCTTCCTCCCAGCCCTGTCTGAGGTCAGTCGCAGCCAGAACCGTCTGGGCAAGAGCACAGGCCGTGGGAAGAGCCGGAAGGGTCTGCAGCCGCCCCACGCCGCTCCCTTCGGGCCTCTCCCTCCCCATCTTCACATACGATGAGAAAAATGACGCCTCACCGGGTGCTTGGAGGGACGACTAGATGAGAAAATGCCCGTTGAAATACTGCCATTTAGTCCTCACGTAAGGAATTCTCGAAACTTAATGATTTTTGTTTCACTTCTACCCAGGGGCCCCTCTTCCCACCCTGCGGTGGTTCAAGGACGCGGTCTCCATCAACAAGCTCCAGCACCCTCGATACCAAGTGCTGTCAAGTGGAGGCCTGCGCGTCCAGAAGCTGCGTCCGGAGGACTCAGGAATTTTCCAGTGCTTCGCCAGTAACGAGGGCGGGGAGGTCCAGACCTACACCTACCTGGCCGTCACCAGTGAGTACTATGCCCTGCAGAGCCGGGCTTCCCAGTCCTGGCGCCATGGACACGTCAGGAAATGCCAGTGTCTGCTCACCCGAGCACCCGCATCCCGGGCGCGCTCCCTGCCCCTCTGGAGCCTTGATTTCCCAGCACTTGAACACGCGGCTTTATTGAGACATAGGGACAGACCCCCATTTTTCTGGACGGAACTGGAAAGACTGTTAAGTGAGCACCTCGTCCCTAGTCCTTTTCTTTTGACCTTCTTTCCATTTTTTATATTCATTCTCTATTTTAGTTTTATCGAACAATTATAGTTCTTTTGTGGCTTTCTTTTATTGTCCCAGTAACAGAAATACTTTGGCACTCTGAAAAATAAAGGTAAAGGTAAAGGTGTTCATTATATTTGTGGGTTTTCTCTTTAATCTCCCATAGTCGTATTGTTGTTCTTCTAAAACGAAGTAGAGTTTAGCGATTAGGGAACGCTACCTTTCACGTCTGCCCTTTTGGAAGGAAAATGCTGAGAGCCATCGGAGAAAGCAAACTGGTCAGCGTGTGCGTGGCCAGTGGCTCTTGTCAGCCAGGACTAGGAAGGGACCGACCCAATCCTGAAATATTCATGCATATGTTTGGGTAAACTAGGGGTCATTTCCTCCAATCTTGGCTGGGGGTCGAATTTCCCCTGCATTGTGGAGCATGGGAAACCAGTATCATCACTTCAAGCAGCAGAAAGAATACTGGGGACTTAAGCCAGAAACTGAGTTTTGATCCATTAGCATTATTTAAGCCTGTTTGGAATCGTGGGCCAGGATGCTGTAGGGCAGGGATGGGCAGGCTTTTTCTGTGAAAAGCCGATGGTGCCTGTTTTCGCCTTTGAAGGCCGTGGTTTCTCTTGCTCCTCCTCACCGTGCTGTCGTAGCCTGCAGGCAGCACACACGATTCTGAGCAGACGTGGCTGTTCCACAGAACTCCACTGACGAAAGCAGGGACGGGCTGGATTTGGTCCGGGCTGGTGGTTTGCAGACCCTGCTCTCGGGAGAGACCCAGGGCAGATCACCTGATTTCTCTCAGCCTCCGTTTTCTTTTCAAAATGGAACCAACCCAGCCCAGTTCACAGGGTTCTTAGGAGGATCGGTTTGGAAATTTAAATGAAAGTGCTACTTAACCTGGTTACCATGACAACTGGAGAGTGAATAAATAAATACGTGACGGTGATAATGCTGCGTATCTGTTTTGTAAGTACAGGGTTTGGCAAAATGGATTTTTTTTTTAATTAAAGTACTTTTAATGAAAGAAAACTAGTGTGTAAAACAATCAATATTTATTCATTCACTTAACAAACGTTTATTGAGCATCTGTGTCAGTCACTCCGGGCCCGTGAGGCTCGGGGACAGAGCTAAGAGGACGCCGTGAAGAAGAGGTTCTCGTGCTTCCAGGACGGAGGGTCCTGGGGGAGGGGAGAGATGGCAGAGGGCGGTGAGGGCCCCACAGAGGAAGCCTAGGCGAGGCCCAGAGCGGCCAAGGAAGCCCCTTTAGAGGGCGGGCGGGGCGGGGTGGGTTCTCTGAGTTGAGAGGTTCTTACTGGAGCGGAGGCCTGCAGGTGGGGAGGAGCCTGCCCTGCAGAGCCTTGGAGAGGTGCGAGCCGCGGTGGAGGTGGGAGCTGCAGGTGCCCGACAGACGCGTGGGGGGACAAGCCAGCCCAGGTGTGTGCGGGCACAAGGGCGCTGACGACGAGCACGGGCGAGCGGGGCTTTCGCGGCTCTGAGGTGGGCCCTGGCCGGGCGTCGTCCGAAGCTTTCACAGGGCCTCCGCACCTGGTGTAGGGGCGACAATGAGGGGACGAGCAGAAGAGACCAGTTGGGGGGCCCCCAGGTCGTCCAGGGGTTCGCACCAGAGGTGGACGCCCAGCGGGGAGGGAGGGCAGAGGCGGGCGGCTGCCCCGGGGTCCACTGGGCCTGCCCGCTTCTGCCCCGGGGGCATGGGCCCAGGGACCCCTACACAGCATTTGGGCGATGCGGGTCACGGCTGGGACTCAGGGGTTCCGGCTTAATCTTTCGCGAAGTAGTGCAGAGCCAGCGGAGTCCTCCCCGAAGCCGGCCGAGCTGCCTCTGTCTTCCTGGCTCTGACTCAGGGCTGCTGGAAGCCGGAGGCCCGGGCGGTCCCCCGTGAACAGGAAGACCCAACGCTCCCCCCAGGAATTCTTCCCTGAAGCCCTTGGAATCTGGTTGTTTTAACTTTCAGAACGGATCCTAGGAAGTGTCAAAGTGTCATCTTCAGGGCGATGTAGGATATTCAGAAATGAGCTTTTTCTGTTTTTTTTACATAATGAAAGCAACTTGTTTGATTTATCTAAATAAACATCTCTCTCCTCTTTAACATTGGTCAGAAACAGTTCTTCATGTTCTTCCCCACTTGTGTGTCCATTACGTCACGGACCGTATTTCTCTTTAGGCTGTAAACAAAGATAGGTGCTTCCTGGGAGACGGGTAGTGGAGGGTTGTAGTCTTCCTGAAAGCTTTTCATTTTCTATCGCTCAGTCATCTCTGTGATTAGTTCTGTAAAAGCCCACGTGGCCGACTCCACCAGGCTGGCTTGAGCGTCTCCGAGGGACGACGCACTGAGTATTTCACCGTTCACCTCCTCTGCCTAGATGTCGCCCCAGCCTTCACCCAGCTTCCGGCGGACACCACGGTTACCGACGGGACGACAGCCGTCCTGAGCTGTGAGGTGTCCGGGGCGCCCAGGCCGGCCGTCGCGTGGAGGAGAGGTAGGCGCTCGCACCTGCTGCCGGGCGCGGCCAACGCAGGAAGTGAGCCCAGCGGCCCCGCGCTGTGTTTGTCATTCTCACTCATTGGTTCGGTGAAGAGTAAAAAACCAGTGACTGAGCACCCACCAGGGGCCGATGCTAGGGGCACGGGGAGGGGTCAGACGAGCAAGACCCTTTAAGCTCTGTGCAGCTCACAGCCTAGAAGAGGAAGCACATTTCTGTACACCGTGCAAACGGCGCTTTCCTCCGTCAAGCCCTTCACCGGGTGCCCCGGGCCTGACGGGCTCTGGATGTCAGCTGCAGCTTCCCCTTTGTGAATGAAGGAGTGCTTCCTTGGTAATATTCACAGTTAAGACTACATCCGCCTTCATTTCTAAGAAAGCTGCTCTAGCACAGGATCGCTTGCATCCTCCGCAGTTTGACGTGTGTGGCGCTCTTAATCCGACTGTAGTATCAGTTCCTGTGAAGAGTGGTGTCACATCTTGGGCTCTTTGCAGCTCCCCTGCAGCCCTGTCTACACGTTCAGCACACCTGCCGTTAAATGAACAGCACACATAGTCTGTCCTTAAGAAACCCCGGCTGAGTTGGGTTCATCCTCATAGATTAACTGGTCAGGCTTAGTGGACTGTATCTGGGTGAAACTTCAAAACGTACATCTTTTTTCACTCCCAGAAAACCACCCGGTGGCTTCCCAACTCTCAAAGGTATGACTCGTACACTGGGGCCATGGCTTGTAGACATAAAGATCTGGGAAGCTACAGATTAATCAGAAAGAAGGGTTCTTTCATTTTATATATTTTCTTTTTGTCTTTCCTGATTTAGAATGTAATAATGGCTTTACAGAGAAATTTTTCAAATGCATACACATATAAAGAAAACTCAAAATCAGTCACCCAAAGGAAACAATCACATACATGGATCATAATTTGTCTAACCAAATCTCTCAATATTGGACGATTAGGACGTTCTTGGTTTCTGTTATTCTAATTAACGCGAAAGCAAACTGCTTTGGTTACTTTTGTACATGAAGTTTCCACTTTCTTCTGATTATTTCCTCACATTATTTTCTTGGGTGCGGCCAGAGCATTACCTTCTCTCGAACGTTGCAGTTCTCACGTTGCTGTTTTGTCTGTCGTCCTCAGGAAACCACATTCTGGCCAGCGGCTCTGTGCGGATTCCCAGGTTCATGCTCCTTGAGTCTGGGGGTCTGCAGATCACCCCTGTCTTAATCCAGGATGCTGGCAACTACACCTGCTGTGCAGCCAACTCCGAGGGCTCCCTGAACGCGTCTGCCACACTCACCGTGTGGAGTAAGGACCGCAGCCTGTGTGGAGCTTTCTGTTAATAATGGTTTAATCAGCGTGTCATCTGTGCTTGGGGATGTCAATATGCCCTTGGACTCGCTAATCCAATCAAAGGGGAATCATTATTTTTACAACTAATTTGGAGAAATCTGTTGAGTAATTAATTTTTCAGCTTCTAAAAGAATAATTAGAAAATGTATTCAAAGGTTTAATGGGGACGTTTCAGGAGAGATAAAAGATTAACTTTTTAACCTCAGTAGAGTAGGGATATTACCCCAAAAACTAGCTCAAATAAAAAAAAACTGATAGGTTGGCTAATCTTATAAGCATCACATAAGAAAAGTGGACCAAGAATGAAAATCCCAGAGAAAGCATTTTTTCTATACTATCATTTTAGCCAACTAAAACATTCCTCATACATTAAATATGGATGTTTCCTATATGTTAGGAGTGAACTGAAGGATCTTTGTGGTTCCTCCAGCTTTTGTTTCTCTTTATTTTATCTATAACACGGGTTTCTGAAATGTAGAATAAATTGTTTTCCAGAACATAAGGATTGGATTACCAAGTATTTAGCTTCACTGGCTGATGAACTTTTCTCTCTCTGCTTCATCCATATCTATATTACTAAAAATTTATTCAAAAAAGCAAGAGACAGTCAGTGCTCACTAATAGATTTTTGTAAAGCCATCTATATGAGGAGAGAAATTTTTAACTTGCCTGAGTGAATAATTTGTTAAAATACCATCCTTGAGGACAAGCTAAATTGTTGTGCTTTACTTCATATCTGCCTAGCGTTTCCTATGATATAGTTGGTGTCTGCTTTGATAAATGACCCTTTCTCATTTATTAGGTGTTCTAAAAATATCACAAGTTTAAAAGGAATGAATCCAAATCCTCCCAATATTGTGAAGCAGTAAAAAAGAGGTTTTGTTCCATTTGGTGGTCTAGTCTATCAACCACATCTGATTCATCCAGTGTCCCCAAAAATTAACCATAAATTTAAAATCTTGTGGAAAACTGATGTCTGCATCTCTGTAGGTCACTCACCGGAAAATTTTGTGGATCTGCTGAGATTCAAAATTATAATAGCACTAGACTGGTTGGTGCAGTGCTGTGTGGCCTGCAAGGGTCTTCCCAGGCATCACCTACTCTGTTCTGTCCCAGCGTGAGTGATAGCAGCACCCCCTTTCATAGACAAGAAAACTAAGCTCAGAGGCGTTTTTCTGGATGCCCCCTGGTAAGCCGTCGGGCTGGGCCCTGAACCCAGTCTCATGGCTCCAAGTTCCGTCTCCTTTCCTGGTGCCAGAGCAGCGCCCTCCTGAGAGGTGTGCAGCGTGGGGACACACACCACAGGGCCGTCTCCAGGGCCTTGGCTCTGGCAGCTGTGGAGTGTTGGGCGGCCGCAGGTCTGGACGATCTTGCAGGCCTGCACGTAGCACCAGGCCCCGCTGCTTACTGGCCCCGTGGCATCAGGCAAGACCCTGTACTTCTGAGTATCAGTTTTCCTTCCTGATCACTGGGAGAAGGATTATCACAACCCTCACAAGATTGTTGTGAGGATTAAGTAAAACAGAATAAATGAAAGCACTTTGCAAAGTCATGACGTACTGTGTAGACAGTAGAAATTACCAGAATGTTGATAATCTTGGGAAAGAATCCAGACTTCTCCTCAGGATGTAGAACCTGGTAACCATCTGCATGCGATCTTCCTTCTTGTTTCTTTCCGGAGTGTCCGAGGTCCGGGGGTGACCTGAGACGGGCTGGGGGAGGCCTGTCTCCCTTAGCTGAGAGGCGAACAGGCTTGCTTTCAATTCCCTGAACGTTTCTGTGTGCATCCATGTACACTGGTTTTGCCGAGATAAGAGAAAACTAGGAGGTTTTGATGTCAGATGACCGATTCGTCACCCCCTGAGGGAGGAAACGCTCAGGCACGTAATCTTGTCTGAGTCGCGACTTGTGTCTTTCCAGATCGAACGTCCATCGTGAACCCTCCAGAGGACCGCGTGGTGATTAAGGGGACCACGGCCACGCTGCACTGTGGGACCACCCACGACCCCCGCACTTCTCTCCGGTCAGCTCGGTCAATTACAGCGTTTGGGGCTCATTAGTATTCTGGGAGCTGGGGAACTGAAGTAGAGATGAGAAGGGAGAATTTCAGGAACTTTGATTCCAGCCACAGATCCCTGATTGCGGCATCTTACAGTTCTGGGCTCCATCATTAATCACACAAATCCCATTTTCCACTCCAGCCTTATGTATTATTTACAGTGAGCTATGTTCCACTTCATGACTTCAATACAGCTTTTCATGATTTTTCTGCCAAGGTTAATACACTATCTGTAAAACGTACTTGTCAGAGGCTGATACTTAATGAGAGAAAAATCCAGAGGGATCGAATGGGATTTCAGCAGTGTTTGCGCTGGGGCTGTGCTAGACTCGAGGGGTTTTCTCTACTCCAAGGATGGCTCCACTGTGTAATGGAGAGAGGGAGCTCCGCATGGAAGAAAGGCAGCCGCGGTTATCTAACGCATTTAGAGGAAACTGCGGGGAACCAAGGGACCCAGAGGACGTGAAGGTCCACGAAGTGGGTGGTGACACCTGTCTTTGTTTGACTCAGACAGGGACGGTCATGATGAAGAACGTGACAGCCCAGGTAGACACACGGCAGCAGACACAGCTGGCTGTCGGTGGCGAGCTTCTTCCCAAAGGGCTGCCACTTTCAGAATAGTTTTTAATTTTCAGAACCAGCCTTGAAAATGAATCTAGAAAGAAAGATGCAGTCATCCTAGTATTTTCACTCTGGCCTTAGCCCCAAAGGCATGCAGTTAGCCAAATGATAGAATCAAGATGCTCTCCTTCTTTCTGGAACATTTCGCGCTGCGCAGAGGGAGGTAGCTGTTGACGTATACATACGTCACTAACTGGGTTCAGAGGCGAAGCTGTGTTCTCACTCTTCTTGGGCAGGTGTTGGACAAATCGTGAATTTCCACATCTCTACCTGTCTCTCTGGAGTTTCCCCAGAGCCCAGAAACCAAGTTTGCTTTTGTTACAAGAATGTTGAATGCAAAACAAAGAAACGAAAGCCAACAAGTTAGAGATTACCTGGAGAATTCTAGGATTCTAGGAAAGAATTCATTCGTTTCTAAAGGACTTGGGAGTGTCACCGAACAAAAGACAAAGGAGCCAGTTTTCTGCTACCCTAAGGGCACACCAGAAACCCCCCTCAGGTCTTCGTGGTTTTCTTGTAGCTTCTTTGGTGTGATTCAACAGACAAAATCGGAGCTTCCTTCCTGAGAAGGAATTAGGCTGCGCACTCTGGGGCACCCCTTGTCCTGGGTTCCTGTGCCCCAAGGAGCACCTGACCCTAAGGGACACTGGCCACCGAATGCTGCTCCCCAAGTGAGCAGCTGATTCACTTCCTTCTGGTGGAGACAATCCTGCTCTGTCTGGGGGTCATTCAGAGGAGCAGTTTGTACATGTCTGTGCTCTGTGTGCATTAATCCTTTAAAGAACTGGGTGCATTCTGGAAATCCAATCCAGTACTTTGGAAAGGAAAGCCAGCACTTTGATCTCATCCAGCCGTGACTAGTGAGGGGCTGGACAGGCTCTTAGTGGAGTCTACATTTGAAAAGAAAAATGTGCTAAAATGTCATAAAGAATTAAAAGAGAAAGAAATGCAGTTTTAAGGACAGTCTGCCAGAATGGTTGGATTTTTTTTTAAACACTTTTATTTATATTATATTATATTATATTATATTATATTATATTATATTATATTATATTATATTATTTATTTATTTATGGTTGCACCGGCTCTTAGTTGCAGTACGTGTGCTCCTTAGTTGCGGCATGCGAACTCTTAGTTGCGGCATGTGGGATCTAGTTCCCTGATCAGGGATCGAACTCACGTCCCCTGCATTAGAAGGCGGATTCTTAACCACTCTGCGACCAGGGAAGTCCCCAGAATGGCTGGATTTTAAGAAAACATGTGTACGGGGACACCCTGGGGACCTTGCCCCCTGCCTAGGCTACACTCTTGTCCCCCAGGGACCTTCCTGCAGGAGCGGGAGGTACAGTTGCAGTGGTGACACGGGTGGTCAGGACCCCTCAGACTCCCCGTCCTGAACCCAAAGACAGACGAATGTCTGCACTTGTCTTTTTGTCCTGTTTTAACTTCAGCATCTATCTTTGTATTGTGACCAAGACATCTGGTCGCTTTCCTTTTTTCTTTTAAGATGTAATTCACATAGTATTAAATATCACCCTTTTAAGAGCACAGTTCGGCAGTTTTTACTGTACTCACAAGGTCGTCAGTTTGCTTGCTTTTTTTTTTTTTAATAAATTTATTTATTTATGGCTGTGTTGGGTCTTCGTTGCTGTGTGTGGGCTTTCTCTAGTTGTGGCGAGCGGGGGCTACTCTTCCTTGCAGTGTGCGGGCTTCTCATTGCAGTGGCTTCTCTTGTTGCAGAGCATGGGCTCTAGGCGTGCGGGCTTCAGTAGTTGTGGCGCGTGGGCTCAGTAGTTGTGGCTCACGGGCTCTAGAGCGCAGGCTCAGTAGTTGTGGCGCACGGGCTTAGTTGCTCTGCAGCATGTGGGATCTTCCCGGACCAGGGCTCGAACCCGTGTCCCCTGCACTGGCAGGCGGATTCTTAACCACTGCGCCACCAGGGAAGCCCCAGTTGCTTGCTTTTTAACAGACAGGGAAGGATCAGCGACCGGGGTCCTAACTCAGGACTCTCTGCTTGACCCACAGCTACGTGTGGAAGAAGGACAACGTGGTCATCACCCCATCTGGCAGCTCCAGGATTGTGGTGGAGAAGGACGGGTCCCTCCTCATTAGCCAGACGTGGTCTGGTGACATTGGAGACTACACCTGTGGAGTCATCTCTGAGGGCGGGAACGACTCCAGGACAGCCCGCCTGGAGGTGATGTGAGTATCGCGGCTGCTCCGTGTTCACGGTGTCAACCCTCCCCCACGTGACCATCACGTAACACGCGTGATGGGTCGCAAGCCAGCAGTCAGAGGCCACCGCCTTGGGCCTCAGGCACGTACACTTACAGGGTTGGGGTTTTTGTGGTAACCTTAAAATTACAATGTGTTCAGCCTCGGTTTAGATGGTTTAATTATTGGTTTTCCTCCTCATTGATCCCTTTTATCCCATTCTCCCCATTGAGCCCATATCGTGACAGACTGTTTACCACACCATGTGTAAGTAACAGTAGGTCCGCTTTTCCACGTGATGCCCCTCAGAACTTCCGGTCAGTGTCAAGTTGCCCCAGTTCCCAGGAAAGCCAGCTGCCTCTCTGTGGGCAAACGCGCACTTCCCGTTATGTCTGCTGAGCTCCTGGGAGCGGGGAGCCGCCGCCCGTTCCCTCCACCTGGGCCTTCCTGGGGGCGGGGGCCGTGGGACCCCTGCTTGTGTCCACCTCTGTGCTTCGAGTGCATCCTCCCACAGCTTCCCCCCTCACGGGCAGGAAGCTGAAAAACCTGCTGACCCAGTGTGTTTTTCCGACATGTATTTATCTGCTTTTTAAAAATGGTGCCCCCCCCAAGATGCTCCCCCAGCCCATACGCACAGAAGTAAAACCCGAAACTAGAGAAGCAGGGCAGGGCTGGCGGGGCAGCAGCCAGCTTTTGTCGACAGGGGCACGCTGGCCATCAGGAAAGGCCTTTGAGAGGCTTGAGAGGTCTTTCCCACTGGACTCTGCCCACTGCGATCCAGGAAGGCTTCTATAGGCAAAAATCATTCCCTGAAGCAGGCTGTGAACACTCTGAGTACGGGGGCATGTCTCATTTGCCTTTGAATCCCCAGGCCCTGGCCGAGGGAATTCAAAAGGAAAAAGAAAAACGCTTGCTCGGTGCTGCACCCAGGGCCCCCCGTGTTTGTTGCGCACACACCTGCACGAGCGGCTCTCCGCCAGCCCGTGCGTGGGACTTGACGGGTTAGTGACGGGCAGCTGTGAGTCCAGAAAGGCCGGCTGCTGGGCCTGCGGAACCTGGGAAAGCGCCGTTCTGCCTCCAGGCTGGCCTCTCCCCAGGACGACCTTGTTCTCCGCAGAGGTTAGTCACCTGTTGTGATCGAAGGTCACCCAGTTGCCTTTCAGCCCTAGAGGATCAGTGGGGGTCTCCCCACCCTGCCTCTCGCCACTGGACCCGCTGACCCTGGGCTCTTCCTGCCCTCCTGGGCCCCCGAGCCCCCATCCAGGGCACCTCAGCCTCTGCTGCCTCCACGGCTTGGCCTGGCTCTTCTGTCACCTCCCCCTGAAGGGCGCACCCGTCCTCTGGGAATCAGCGCAGGATCCCTTCCTGCCCCCAGGATGCAGGCTGTCTCTCCCGTGCTTCCCAGCACCTGCTCCACCCTCGTCAGCACCGATCTCGCGGGCGACTTCTTCCCTCTTGAAGTAGAAGGATGGCACAGCTCTGCATTTTGAGTGCCTAGCAGTGTTTGGCATACCTTAGGCGTTCAGTAAATACACGTTGGTTGGTTGAATGAATGTGTGTTTGTTGCAGGCCCCCGGCGATCCTCCCGGACATTCCACTCACACCCCTCACCTTCCCTTGGATGCTCACGTGCCCTGGGCTCCCCCCACCATCGAGAGCTGGACGGCCAACCCTTGCTCAGCTCTGGTCGGCTGGCTTTCCTCCTCCATCCATAGCTCACGTGGGGATCTTTTTAAAAATTGTTGATGATGTTGGCATCCATGACCAGTGAATTCACATAATGCACTGTGCTATTCACAATTTTTAAACTACCTTTGAGAACTCTTAGATCATCCATCATTGGTACCACATAAATAAGTGTTAGCATTTCATAAAGACTCTGTCAGCAGAAGCCAAATTGTGTGCTTCCAGTATAGCGAACTCTTTCTCTTCTGCACGATGTTTATGTTCTCCTGATTTGCACATCTCCCCTAGTATTTGCTTATTTGATTTCCTCTAAGTGAAATACATTTTTCAGCAAACGTTGCTGTATCTATAAAATAATAGGCTTTGTGTAATGCTAAGACACCTCCTCTCTAAATATAAAAATACTTGCAGATTCGTGATTCAAACCAATTTAGGTACAACTGGTTACAGAGCTGATTTGGAAGACGGTGGTTCCTTGTGAATTGTTGGTGTAATAAGCACTCCACTCTTCCAAATCGGAATGAATGGGGAAGGTTGTAGGTTAGAGCACGGTGTATCTTTACATCCAATAAGGTCTTAACTCTGAGACATCGGTGATGACGATAGCAATAACGATAATCACAACTCAGGATTGCAGGGTGTTTTGTGCTTCTCGGAGAACTTAACAAACCCAGCCCAGTAACATTTCCCTGACTCACTCAGATGACAACAACAAAAAATCTCCCCATTGCAGGAGTGACCGAGAGGTACTTATGGCTAAATAGTGTCCTTCCGAAGAGCCTGAAAGCCTGCTTCCCCAGCCTCCCCACTTGAGTTAAAAGCTACTTTGTTAAATGTAGAAATTAGGAGCATCCCAAGTGGGCTTTTCAGAAGCAGGCCACCTGCTGGCCGCTCTCCTGTTGATTTGCTCGGTAGTTGGTGCTGTGCCAGGTGGGGGCGGGGGGTGGGGCAGTGTGCAGGCAGAAGCCACAGTCCCCGCAGGGTCACCGGCTGTCCGGAGCGAGGCTGGCCTGGAGACCCCTCCCCAGTTCTCACTGATTGTGTGACTTCGGGCAGGTCACCTCACACCTCAGTCTCAGTTTTCTCACCTGTAAACTGGGCACGTTGCCATTTACCTTAAAGGGTGGCGGTGAGGTTTGAGTGGACCGCTGTTTGTAAATCCTGGCCGGGAGCCTAGCTTGGGGCAGACACTCAATCAGTCACAGCTCTTACCGTTCCTCACCATCTTATAAAAAATGTTCCTCTTTTCATCCGCGGCACCCTTCCCGTCACCCAGGGCCAGGAAGTTTCTCTCTTTCATCCTCTGACACACTAGGTGTGTCTGTCTGCTGCGGAGCCAGCCCTCCGTGCATGGAACGGCGCCAGGTGCATAGCAGGTGCCCCATCAGTGTCTGAGGAAGCCCTGCTCCACTTACCAGGTTGAAATGGGTTTGGGATTTGGTACCGCCGAGGAGGACTAATTTCTGAGGGGTCTGCCTCATCCGCTCCCCGAGAGGAGAGGCGTCTGCAATTCCAGAGGGTCTCCTGATGCGTCTGGTAAATTAACAACACACAGTCATCATTAACACCGGTCACCAGTTGTGTTAGCTGTGTCTCTCCTACTAGTTTGCTAGGGCCTTACAGGAAGGAACTGGTTCTGGGATGACTCCGGACCCCCAAAGCTTCTTGCTGTGAGGGACCAGGCGCGAAGGCTTTTTGGATTGATTGTTAATCATTTAAAGACCCAATTAGCATTGCATCTTTCCTTCTGAGATCAGAGACTAATTCTTCTGAGCCCGGAGTACAGAGATAAACCTGATTTACAGAGCGACTGGAAGACTCGGACCCCGAGGCAGTGGGAGAGGTTTCTTTCAGTAAAACCACTTCCGACAAAGCCATAACAAGGAGCGAACAATTTAATACCATCTCTTGAGAGCTATCAGGCCCCCATCACCTTCATCCTCAGTGTGAAGTCAGAGAAGATGGGTTTGACCAAGGTGTCATTTGTGCGTTAGAGGGACAGCGCTTTTACGGAGGAAATACTTATCCGATCCTCTCCCACCAGAGCAGCACCCCACGGCCACCACTGTGCCAACTGCCTTCTCTCGAGCCTCTCCCCAAGCTGTTCCTCTCAAACACACCTCGCTTCATCGCCGTCCCCTGCAGCCCAGGTTTTGTTGTCGTTCATTTCTGACATTATGGCGGTGTCATTTTCCTGATGGTGATTCCTCTTTAAATCACGAAGTGACTCAGCACTGGCCTCGTCCCCGTTGTCCCTGATGTTCTCAGAGCCTTTCCGCTCTCGCCCTGTCTGCAAATCACTGTCTGTGAGTCACTGGCTGATCATTTATCTCCTTTCAGACTTGGCGAGAAGGTGCCAGGACACAATCTCCCGCTATTAGATGAGCTTCTCTGAGATGGATTCAGAATATATTAAAGCCTCATTTATCGGCTATTGATGGGTTAGTCAAGTATCTCACAAAGCTTAATTTTCCAGATAACCGAAACATCATTTAAAGAAATAATGTACGTTTCCAATGCATATTAAAAAGTTCTTTGCATTGTGAAACAGGTAATATTGGACACGAGGTACGCTAGAGGGAATTTCCATGGAGGGGAGCGGCTGGAACTAGGGGGAAAAAAATCTAAATTTCCTTCCAACTCTGAGTCCTGTGATGTCTGTAAAGAACACACTTTGCGTGGGCCATCCTCCAGGGGCGACCACGGACTCTTTTGGGGCAGCAGTGGACGAGGGCTCGTTATTTCTAGCTGCATCACAGACAGCGATGTCCTTGGGCACCACTGGGCTTTAGATCTCGGTTCCTGTTCTAAATGTCTCAAGGCCACTTTGCCTTTTAAGTTCCTAAGTCTCGTCAATCTTTTTAACAGTCTTTTCTCACCCCTCCACACCAAGCTCAGGGCTGCCGTTGTTGCTGTTCAGTGTGCCTACTTCTGGCACGCCCTGTGGCATTCTCCTTGGTGGCTTTTCAGTGCTGGGAGGGGGGACGTCAGAAACCACTCTTCCCAGACTCACACCCTGGGTGAGCATCAAGCTCTGAGGGCTGGACAGAGGGACTTGCCTAAGCTGGCTCCAAGGACTTCCTGAGCTCAGGCCTGGACGGGGGGCTGCTGTGGAGTGACCTGTAGATATGGAGCAGTGAGCAGCCCACCGTCTGCAAAGCTCTCCAGCCCCAGGGAAAGAGCTGTCCACTCACCTGTCGGATCGGTCATTGCTAAGTGAGTGTGCCCTCATGTAGGCTGAGAAGCATGATTTGAAATCGAGTGTAGACCCTGGGTTTTCCTGGCTGTGGGAATTTGACCACTGGATCCCGTGGAGCCCCAGGACAGAGATGTGTGCAGAGGTGCAGAGATCAATAGATGCAGAAAAAGCTTTCAACAAAATTCAACACCCATTTATGATAAAAACTCTCCAGAAAGTAGGCATAGAGGGAACTTACTTCAACATAATAAAGACCATATATGACAAACGCACAGCCAACATCGTTCTCAATGGTGAACAACTGAAACCGTTTCCACTAAGATCAGGAACAAGACAAGGTTGCCCACTCTCACCACTATTATTCAACATAGTTTTGGAAGTTTTAGCCACAGCAGTCAGAGAAGAAAAAGAAATAAAAGGAATACAAATCGGAAAAGAAGAAGTGAAACTGTCACTGTTTGCAGATGACATGATACTATACATAGAGAATCCTAAAGATTCTACCAGAAAACTACTAGGTCTAATCAATGAATTTGGTAAAGTAGCAGGATACAAAATTAATGCACAGAAATCTCTTGCATTCCTACACACTAATGATGAAAAATCTGAAAGAGAAATTCAGGAAACACTCCCATTTACCACTGCAACAAAAAGAATAAAATACCTAGCAATAAACCTACCTAAGGAGACAAAAGACCTGTTTGCAGAAAACTTCATGACACTGATGAAAGAAATTAAAGATGATACAAACAGATGGAGAGATATATCAATGTCTTGGATTGAAAGAATCAACACTGTGAAAATGACTCTACTACCCAAAGCAATCTACTGATTCAATGCAATCCCTATCAAACTACCAATGGCATTTTACACAGAACTAGAACAAAAAATTTCAAAATTTGTATGGAAACACAAAAGACCCAGAATAGCCAAACAGTCTTGGGGGGAAAAAATGGAGCTGGAGGAATCAGACTCCCTGACTTCAGACTATACTACAAAGCTACAGTAATCAAGACAGTATGGTACTGGCACAAAAACGGACATATAGATCAATGGAACAGGATAGAAAGCCCAGAGATAAACCCATGCACGTATGGTCACCTTATCTTTGATAAAGGAGGCAAGAATATACAATTGAGAAAAGACAGCCTCTTCAATAAGTGGTGCTAGGAAAACTGGACAGCTACATGTAAAAGAATGAAATTAGAACACTCCCTAACACGATACTCAAAAATAAAACTCAAAATGGATTACAGACCTAAATGTAAGGCCAGACACTATAAAACTCTTAGAGGAATACGTAGGCAGAACACTCTATGACATAAATCACAGCAAGATCTTTTTTGACCCACCTCCTAGAGAAATGGAAATAAAAACAAAAATAAACAAATGGGACCTAATGAAACTTAAAAGCTTTTGCACAGCAAAGGAAAACATAAACAAGACGAAAGGACAACCCTCAGAATGGGAGAAAATATTTGCAAATGAAGCAACTGACAAAGGATTAATCTCCAAAATTTACAAGCAGCTCATGCAGCTCTATCATAAAAACAAACAACCCAATCCAAAAATGGGCAGAAGACCTAAATAGACATTTCTCCAAAGAAGATATACAGATGGCCAACAGACGCATGAAAGGATGCTCAACGTCACTAATCATTAGAGAAATGAAAATCAAAACTACAATGAGGTATCACCTCACACCAGTCAGAATGGCCATCATCAAAAAATCTACAGACAATAAATGCTGGAGAGGATGTGGAGAAAAGGGAACCCTCTTGCCCTGTTGGTGGGAATGTAAATTGATACAGCCACTATGGGGAACAGTACAGAGGTTCCTTAAAACACTAAAAATAGAACTACCATATGACCCAGCAATTCCACTACTGGGCATATACCCTGAAAAAACCATAATTCAAAAAGAGTCATGTACCACAATGTTCATTGCAACACTATTTACAGTAGCCAGGACATGGAAGCAACCTAAGTGTCCATCGACAGATGAATGGATAAAGAAGATGTGGCACATATATACAATGGAATATTACTCAGCCATAAAAAGAAACGAAATTGAGTTGTTTGTAGTGAGGTGGATGGACCTAGAGTCTGTCATACAGAGTGAAGTAAGTCAGAAAGAGAAAAACAAATACCGTATGCTAATACATATATATGGAATCTAAAAAAAAAAAAAAAGGTTCTGAAGAACCTAGGGGCAGGACAGGAATAAAGAAGCAGATGTAGAGAATGGACTTGAGGACACGGGGAGGGGGAAGGGTAAGCTGGGACGAAGTGAGAGATTGGCATGGACATATATACACTACCAAACGTAAAATAGATAGCTAATAGGAAGCAGCCGCAGAGCACAGGGAGGTCAGCTCGGTGCTTTGTGACCACCTAGAAGGGTGGGAGGGAGACGCAAGAGGGAGGGGATATGGGGATATATGTATACGTCTAGCTGATTCACTTTGTTATACAGCAGCAACTAACACACCATTGTAAAGCAATTATACGCCAATAAAGATGTTAAATAAATAAAGTCGCAGTCTATGTTAGAAATATTTGTTTATAAACAGTGTGGTGGGTTAGAGAGAGCTGTGTTTCTTAGGTAGCTGCAAGCACATAACAGCTTAATAAATTTCAAAGTGTAATGAGTACATTTTTTAAATTAAAAATATCAAGGATAATTATGGCTTTTTGTGCTGACCTGTGTGGGTTAGCAATCATTGATGTCTAAGAGAGACCAGAAGCTAGTTAGTGGGTGAAGCGGGTGATACCCGGCCTTCCCTTTCCCAGCACTCCTTGTAGGAGGAGAAGCCGTTCTTAATGACCATAGAACAGGGTCTTGCTCCCGGAGCGTGAGATGTAAAGGTTAAATACGGGCTGGGCCTCTCATGATTGCAAGGTTGCTGACCCGTCGGTGGTAGAAACTATGCAGTTGGATTTTGACGCTTCGTCACCAGTAAATCCCAATGAAGACCCTTTCTGTTGGTAACTTCTTTCCAGAATTTATTTGCTTTGTGTTTCCATTTTATAGCCTTGCTGATGCATTGTTTCCTATTTCCGTGGGGTTCCAGTTAGTGTTTGTACCACATTTCCCTTCCAGTGCTTTTCCCAAATTTCCATTATCCAGCAGAAGACAGAACGACAATATAACCTCGCAGGCTCAGTAATGGGGCTGCTCCGTTGTCCAAGAATACATATGGGCATTTTGGCTGGTAACTCCAAATGGCTGGTGTCGGAAACTTCCACAGTAAATTATATTTCCCAGACCTTTTCCTATCCTATGGCTTGCTGCCTTCCCACTAACAGCCTCTAGCTGTAAAAACAAACTGTTGACCAAGTTTTCTCAATTAAATAGTCTACTGTATAAAATCGGCGCTCCCCACTCGATTTAAGTGAGAGTCATTAGTTGTTTAATCCCTACTAGAGGGATTAAATCAAATTATGTTTGGAAAATACAACACATTGTGAATGCTGAAGGGTTTTCTGGGGGCAGGGAGTAGTTAGTATTTGTGTTCGGGGCGTGTTTGATGGTCTCCATTTTCAAAACATCGCACACAAGGACCAGGCAACATAAGAGCCAGGAGGCTAACCCGCAATTCTGACGTGCGTTTTCTTTTCTTTTCTTTTTTTTGTTCTTTTGTATCCAAGTGAACTGCCTCATTCACCCCAGAACCTCCTGGCCAGCCTGAATTCTTCTCACAGCCATACCGTGATGCTCTCCTGGGTCCGACCCTTTGATGGAAACAGCCCTGTTCTTTATTACATTGTGGAGCTGTCTGAAAACAGTAAGTAACGAAGCAACATTGTCGCCATGGACGGTAATCAGATTTCTCCCTGTGCTCTTGATGTCCTTAACCTTTACTTCTGGCTCAGACCCAGAACAGCTAGTAAAACCTTACGATGCTTTACGGAGTTTCCAGTGAAAACCACAGCTCGGGCTGTGGGAAAATTAAAGGGCAGCCTGGGAGCCTAGGCGGGCGGCGAGAGGAGTGGCTAGAGGGCCTCCTGTGGGAGCCTGGGTTTGGGCTGTGGCCCCAGATGGCTGTGCCCATAGGGCCGCCCTGAGCAAGGGTACCCGATTCAGCACGGGACAAACTTGGAGACGCATGAACAGTGCCACCACCTGGGGCTGGTCTGGGGGTCAGCAACAATGATAGTTAACCTGTTTTGGCGGCTTGGGCGCAGACGTCATGCTAAGGGCTCAGTGGGCCCTCTCCCTCCTCACCTTCCTCGGCCTCTCAGCAGCGGTCGGCACCATCCTTCACCAGACAGTCTCCTCCTTCGTTGGACTTCCCTCCAGCCCCACTGGCCACCTCCCCTCCTCTCCTCTGCTGGTCTCTCCTCTCCGCTCTCCCAGAACCTCTTCCTAGGACATCTTGTGCATCCCTGTGATTTCCAGTGGCGTCCTTTCCTGATCTTTGACCCCCAGGACCACAGATGGAACCCTCATAAGCATTGGCATCTCTAATCTGGTTGTCTCACAGATGCCTCCAACTTAGGTTCTTCAAACTGTGTCTTTTGACATTTTAACCCTAACTGTTCCTGCGTCATCACTGCAGCCATTCTAATCTCAGTGTCTGCCCCCTTGGTGACTCAAGCCAGAAGCCCAGGAATAGTCCTGGGTTTCTTTTTCCCTCTCCCGACCCCGCGCCCACCCCAGTGCATCAGCAGCCCTGCCCATCTGTGTTCTAGGACGTAGCAGGAACCTGCTCTCCTCTCTCTGTCTCTCCAGGGCATGGTTCCCTCTCACCAGGACAAGTGCCACAGCCTCTAACTGGTCCCCTCCTTCCACGTTTGTTCTCTTCCAAACCATCTCACACAGGCCGGAACATCGACCTTCCTAAAATATAACTGGACTATATCCTCCCTCCCGCGTTGAATTCAGCAGGGCCTGGAGCAGAACCCACCCCCCCCTCGACCCCCGGGCAGCCTCCCAGGCCACTGCGTTTTGCTCTGTGCCACCCACCGTGTTTCACGATGTCTCCCTAAGGGCCAGGCTTCCCCTGTCCTGGCCCCTTGCCTGGGTGCTCCACACGCCAGCTCCGTTGAACTGCTTACTGCCGAAGCTGGCTTCCTGCCTTTGTCATCCCACCGTTACTCCAGGCTCCTTCCTGGGGCCTCCCCCAGGGAGGAGCTGGCCAGACCACAGGTCACTGGGCTCTTGCGATGGTCACCTTCCCTGGGCTGGCAGCTGGTCTCATCGTGACGTTATTACAAGTGGGTCTCTGTTTCAGGACAGCTGGGAGTGGTGCTCTCCCAGTGTCCCCCCAGCCACACCGGCTGTCCTGCTGAGACCCCACAGGGACTTGGCCCTGCTCACTTCCTCAGGCAGAGCAGCCTACGCTTCTGCCACAGCTCTTCCCAAGCTCGCTCGACCTGGGCACTCTCCCTCTGGTTGTTGACTGAACTCACGTGTTTCTCCTGATCATCTTCTGTTCTCCCACCTCCTCTCACATGATGGATCCCCCTTCTGACCATCACATGCTCAGACCACAGCAGGCCCTGTCACTCAGTGACGTGCGCAGTGTAAACCCCTGGCCCAAGGTCGCAGGCAGTAATAGGTGAGGAGGGGACTCCGCCCAGCTGTCAGCCTCTGGAGCCTGTGCTCTTCCTGACGGCCAGGCCACTGCAGAGAAGTTTTAGGGGGCAGGCCCCTCCCTCTTGTGCTTTAGCAGCGACTTTGTGGTGAAAGTGGACCCAGGATGGCACTTTGGTGTCAGTCTCTGCGGGGATTAAAGGAAGCCGCTCTGTGGACCTGCCTTTATTTGAATTGGGCTCCCCCAACCCCTTCAGTATTCTACTTCCATGTCCTGGCTTTCTAAATGTTCTCCCTTGACTACAATGGCTTCGGTTCCAAGCATATCTTAGACTGAGGTGCCCGGGGCCCAGGCCCTCGCTCCCTATCCATGGTCCTCTGTGTGGCCTGATCTGGTCTCTTTCCTCAAGGAGAGGGTAGGGTGTGAATGGAAATCAGCCAACACCCATCTTAGTTTTAGTTCAACAGCTCTGATCAAAGAGGGGAGGGATTGGCAGTATTTATTGATGTAACTTTTCTGGGTGGTTAAGGTTTTCCCGAGGATGTCAGGGCCACGTGGCCTTTAAGCAAAACGGGACCTGACAGTGATCTGTACGGAGAGAATTGTCAGGAGCAGGCTCTCCATCAGGGCTCTGGCAGAGGTGACCCCCGCTGGGTGTCATCTCCTTGAGATCAGGACCGTGTTTTACTCGTCTGTCTGTGTGCCCTTCAGAGGCGCTCACCACATGAACTGGGTCAGTCCCTGGTGGAGTCCCCAGTGATGGACTCAAGTTACAGTCACAGACCATCTGCCAAAAGGGAAGTGCTCTATGGCCCCCAGGTTACATAACATAAGGTATTGTTTCAAAATGCCACACCAACTATTTTCTTAACAACTTGCATGATTGGCTGGTTCTTTGTCAGACATCCTACCTAAATAAGAAGCAGGTCTTACATGCAATCATTTATTCCATCCATCCATCCATCCGTCCATCCATCCATCCGTCCATCCATCCATCCGTCCATCCGTCCATTCAGCACCAAGTCCTGATTGGGCGTCTGCTCTGCACCAGGCACTCTGCTGGGTGCTGGGGCGCAGAGCTGAAATGGTCAGTCTCAACCCACCGACAGCAGGGACCTGGTCAGACACGTCAACACATCCTGCCACGTACGGCGCTGCCGCTGAGGTACGTCCCGAGTTCAGTAGGGGGACGGCGTGTGGAGGCCCCAGCTGGGAGGTGGACAGCGCCCTCAGAGGGGCAGGCATGCCAGGAGACCGGGGCCAGCAGACGACAAGGGGCAGCATCAGCAAAGGCCCCAGAGCATAAGCCTCGAGGCGTTTAGAAACAGCCGGCTTTCAAGGTGACACCAATGTGGGGGACCAGGCCAGGACGCTGAGAAAGTGACCGAGGGCGTCATTAGTCCCTCATCAGCCTCTGGCTCTCCTACTGGACCCACCTGGAGCTGGCTGATGCCCAGATGCTTTTCCTTCAGAGGAAAAGTAGTGTAGAAGAATCCGGAGTACTCTACACTATTGTTATGATCGCACCAAGTGTGATTATTACACAGAGAATCTAAAGTGGATGAGATGGTTATCTCCGGGCTGATACTGATTTCAATTGTATAAAACATGTCTGCAGCCTTGGCTGAATCACTTCGTGTTGCTATCAGTGGATTAGCCGCACGTCTCCCTGATGTGCGGACAGCAAGACCATCACCGTCTTCTGGGCCAATGATCTGGTTTTTATTTTTATTAGGAACCAGTGCCCTTAAGAAGCAGCTGAACATGCTGGCTAATTATGGTCAGAAAAAACAGCTTAGCTGCAAGTACACACACTAAAATGGAGATGGTATTTGGCCTACACTCAGTGGCGTGCAAGTGGACGGGTCTAGATAGCTCCATCCCACAGCCCACTCATCCCGCTGCCCAGGGTGCTCGCTGCCGCCAGCGCCTCCTGGCACGCTGAGTAGGATGCCATTCTCCTGGAAACTGTGGATCCTGCAGGGACCAAACCGGCGGGGTTTAGCGGCGGAGGCAGGCGCTTTGGGCAACCTGCCCTCACAACGTGCCAGCCATTACGAAAGGGCTTCTTTAGAGCTTTTATGGAGCAGAACTGTGGAGCTTGTGCCGAGCGTTTGTCCGTGCGCTGACTGGAGCTGCAGCCCGTTATGGAGAGCGCGGGCCCCGGCAGGCATCCTGTAGTTCCTCTCCGTGGAGCCGGTAGTTCTCTGGTCCCAGGCGTCTCTGTGGGAGGCCAGGGGCTGGAGAGGGTAGCATTGTCCCAAGGCCTGGCCCGAGGTACAAGCCTGCTGGGCTGAGAGCAGGGGTCGGGCCCAGTGGTGGCCAGAGGAGCCTAGGGGCATCCCTGTGTTAAGAGAGCAGGGATTCTTGATGTCTTCATAGCAGGGACCCTGTAAACAGGCTGAAAACTCTGTTGCATAGCAGAAGGATTTGGCCCATTCTCTAAAATATTTGTTGAGTTTAATGAAGAATAATCTTTCTTTAAGATTATTATGATCAAGGGGGAGATTGCCAGAAAAAACTTGTGATGGGCTCTGAAGTGGACCCAAAAGCAGGTCACTGGGTGTCTCATCGAGCAGCCTTCAGGGTTACCTGATGCTTTGGGGGCCTGCACTTTTCATTGTTTTTGAGCTATTTTTACAACTCTAGATTATAGAAAACTTGTAGTGCTGCAAATAATTCTTGTCCATAGAGATGCAAATGAATTGTGTCCTGGTTATAAGTGGTTATTGCAGTAGTTAGTTATTGCTCTGTAGCTCTTGGTCAGTTTTGCATCTATTTGTAAATTCATTTTAGCATTCCTCATTGTCGTATGTGTGTGTGTTGTTCAAATTCTCTTTTGATACATTGTAACATCTTACTGGTTCCCTCATTAATTAATGACAACTAAAATCTTTGACACATGCTCATTTTATATTTGGATGAGAACCATGATTTTCCCTTTTTAAAAATGTATCCTTTAACACGAGTGCATCGGCATCCTATAGTGTTAGAAACCCACAGACTCATCTAAGGCAGCACGTGCCACAAGCTTCCATGATAACTGAGATTTGGGGAGGGCCATCTCTGTATCTCAGACTAATTCTCAAACCGAGCCCTTCCCTGTTTTCATGAGTTTAACTAAAGCATTTTACTGCTAAAATAGAATAAGCTTGGTCTTTGACCACTTAGAAAAAGTAGGTCTTTTCCCCATTAATTTATTTAAATCTTAGCACGTGACTCCTGTTAAGTCATTGCAGGTAACAAGCATACTTACATGGAAATTTCGGAATATTTCATCTTGTTTAGTGCTACTGTTAGTTTTTAACAGATATGAGTGTTCATAGCTTTATACCTTATAATATTTAAATTTAATTAAAATATTAAAAATACCTTTGTAATTTATTAAAGTTATATATGCTCATTAATAAAAAATTTAGAAATTACTTACAGCACAAAGAATAAATATACTCCCTATGATCCCACATGTGTGGAAAGCAACCCGCCCCCCCTTGTGCTTGGTCCCTCTGTGGCCACATCCTCCAGGACTTGGCTCCATCACTGAATCCCTCGGCCCTCCGTCTTCAAGCTCCCCCTCTCTCCTGGCTCCTTGTGCCTCAGAGGAGAATCATCTCCACCCCCTCATGCCACCTGCTCCTCTCTGCCAAAGCCGTAGCATCATTTCCACAGGACAGGCCCAGCGAGCGCTTTTCGGTCCCCTCCTCCTGGACATCTCTGCATCCCATGCTCTCTTCACCCCTCCACTTACAACTCTGCTCCCTGGGCTTGACTTCCATCTCCCTCCTCATTCTTACGTCTCAGTCTTTTGTCTCTTGGACCATTTTCTCTGACTCATCTGACTTCATTTCCAGTCCTGGCCTTACAGTGTTGGTGTCCCTTGGTTTTCCTTGCTCAGGACACTGGTCTTCTCTCCCCACGTTTCCCCCAGTGATCCCTTCCCCGAGGGTCACCTCCCACCACGGGCTGCAGCTCCCCGTCATGTGCTTCCAACCCAGACCTCAGGTTCATGTAGACGGCTCCACCTAGACATCCCCACCTAGACGTCCCCAGGTTCACCAAACTCAAACTGTCAAAGTAGACCTCATCACCCTCCCCCGAAGTTTTCCAGGTTAGAGACAGAGACGTCATTCCTGTCTCCTCACCACTTCCCGCCCCCCTCAAAGACATCAGTACGTCCCTTTGGGTTGGTTTTACCTCGTAAGTGTCTTGTCTCATCCACTGCCCCTCCGCATTTCAGCAGCCCTGTCCCTGACTGGCTCTGCCCCATCATGCAATCCCACCCATCTGGCCTCCTCAGACCCTCCGCCCAGGAGTCCCCACGTTCTCTGCACGTCTGTGGAGTGCACACCCCGCTTGAAGCCCTGCAGAGGCCCCCAGAGCAGGCGTCGCATCTGGGCTGGGCAGGGAGCCTCGGGTTCCCCCAGATGTGCTTGTGCTTCTAACAGCCCGGAGACTAGTCCCAGGCCACCTTCTAACCAGATTGCCAGCCCTAATTCCTTCTTGTATAGAAACCCTTATTGCTTAGAGAGTAGATTCCAGGCTTATTTGCACATATATAGCGCCATTGATCACCTGACCCCCGCCTGCCTCTCCAGATTTATCTCCAGCCACTCATTGCTGTGTTTTTCATGCTTCAGCATCAGGGCTCTGCTCGAAGCTCCCTGAGCGCACCCAACGGCGCCACTGCACCTTTGCTCGGCTCCCCAGTCCTGCCCTTCCGTCTTCCGCCGGCTCCTTTGTAGCATCTCCTCTGGGAACTGTCCTCGGTCATCTCCAGGAAGTGCTGTCCCCAGACTCCTGCTTCCACATTCAGGGCAGCCGTGCTGATTTGCCCAGCAGGCAAAGTAGGCCCTTAGAGAATCAGCACAGGCAGGATACCAAAACTAAGCAAAATATCTGGAAGGAAACTCTTCAATAATTTTTTCCTACTCCAAGTTTGCAAAGATATTTCCCTGTGTTTTCATTGAGAAGATTTATGGCTCTGAGCCTTGAGTTCAGGTCTTATAGTTATTTTACTTTCATTCTTTGATTTCTGGTCCTGCTGAACACATTTTTCCAAGTTGGTTGCTTTTTGTACTTCCCCTGCTATGATCTGTCAGTTTCCTTTCCCCTATTTTTCTATCAAGGCCTTAGGGTTTTTTCTGTCATTTGTGACAAGAATTTTTTCAATTTGTTTTTTTTACCCTTAATTTTTGTGTATTACTTTTTGACATACAGAAGGGTTTATTGTGTAGTAAATCTACTGATGTTTTCCTTTATGATTTCTTTCATCACTTTTATGTTTGGATATTTCAACACTATCAAGCATAACATATATTTTTATAAGTTTTCATCTTGTTTGTAAACCTTTGAGGTTTAATACATTTAACTCTTTAATTCATCTGGAATTTAGATGTAAGTAATCTGACATGTGACCTTTTATTTTTTCCAAATGACCCCATTTTTTTCAGCATGACTTATCAAATAATCCATTTATTTATGAAGTGCCTTTTTCATATATTATGGGGACCTGTTTATGTAAAAGTCTGTGGAGTTTGTTTGGACCCATTGATTCATCACCTGATTATCTGCCAGTTCTATAATATTTTGATTGCTTTAGTCCCAAAATATGTTTTAATAACTGATAAAGCATTCCCCTCGTCTTTTCAGAATTTTTGTTAGTTCTTGTCACCTGTTTAGTCTTCCAGAAAAAAATTGGAATTATTTTGTCAAATTTTGAAAATCATCACATTGACTTTTCAATCATGTTAAACCTATGATAAGTTTTATGAGAACTGACTTCTTGGTGATTCTGTCTTCCCATCCAGAAAAATAATATGCTTCTCCATTTCTTCAGCTTTTTTTAATATTGCTTAGTGCAGTTTACAGGTTTATACCCATAGGTTCTATACTTTATTTGTTACAGTTACCCTAAGATTTTGTCTTATTGCTACTGTAAATAGGATTTTCTTTCCATTTCATCTTCTAAAGAGTTATTCATTGTTGAAACATAGGAAAGCTATTGATGTTTAGGTATTTATTATTATTATAAATATTTTTCAGTTGATCCTTTTAGTTTTCAAGGTAGACAATCGTATCTTCTCCAAATAGTAAAAATGTTTTGTTTCCTTTTGCTTTTTTTTTTAATAATTTATGTTAATCCTCTTATTTATGTACTTTTTTTTGGCTGCATTGGGTCTTCGTTGCTGTGCGTGGGCTTTCTCTAGTTGCGGCGAGCAGGGGCTACTTTTCGTTGCAGTGTGAGGGCTTCTCATTGCGGTGGCTTCTCTTGTTGCGGAGCACAGGCTCTAGCCATGCGGGCTTCAGTAGTTGTGGCACGCGGACTCAGTAGTTGTGGTTCGCGGGTTCTAGAGCACAGGCTCAGTAGTTGTGGCGCGCAGGCTTTGTTGCTTCACGGCATGTGGGATCTTCCTGGACCAGGGCTCGAACCCGTGTCCCCTGCATTGGCAGGCAGATTCTTAACCACTGCCCCACCAGGGAAGCCCTCCTTTTGCTTTTATATCTTACTGGGTTGGTCAGAATAATTTTAAAAAGTAAAGGTAATTGGCATAGTCGTTGTTTATCTGATCTCAATGGGGTGTCTATGAGGATTTTACTGTCATGTATGATATTGATATTTTTGTTGTTTATTGAGTTTTGACAAATATATATACAGCATGTAGCTCATACCTTAAACAAGATACAAAACATTTTCAACATTTCAGAAAGTTCCCTGTGTCCCTTTCCAGTCTTCCTCCTTCAAAGGCAAGCACTCTTCCGACTTCTATCTGAACTTCATATAAATGAACACGATACTGATTTGAAACAGCCGTTTCTCATCCTGTAATACGTTCCTCCCATGCCTGGTTCTTAGGGTTTTTAAAATATACGTAGGGTTGTTTCTTCTTTCTAAGCAAGTTTGTGGTTTTTTTAAATTCCACTTAGCAATACCCTACAATTTGTGCAGGAGAATTCACTATATGAATACCCTGTAGGCTCGCAGCTCTGCCGTGAACTCCCAAGGTCCTGTCTCTGGACAGGTTTCCGAGCTGACTCTGAGGGACTTGGTCATCATTATGAGGTTCCTGAGCCTCAGACTTGAAATCAATGTCTTTTTCCTTAACCTAGAAAGAAACACTGTCTTCCATAAGTTAATACCTTTCTTCGTCTTTTCCAAAGATGTGCGAGAACTGTCAGGTTGGAGGGACGTTTCTGCATCCTCCGCACCTTCGCTGCCTCTGACACGTGGCGAAGTCCACACAGCAGGCAGCACTGCTGTCAAGAGGCTGCTGGTTCTCCCGGGCGACTTAGCGGCTTCCTTTTGAAACCCCACATCCAGAGCGTTGCTTTGTTCCCTTAGTCAACAGGGAACCCAAAGCTAAACCGAGCGCTTAGCTGAGCTTCCTAAGTCACCCAGGTGTTAGAACGTCTCTCTGGCTTCTTCTTCTTAGTGATTTTGGATTTGTTTATCTTTCATTTTCATTTCATCATCCGGTTTTATGCAAATTTCACTTTAGAAGGTCTTTAACAGGAGGAGGTCTCTCTTTCTGTCTCTCCACACACACACACACACACACACACACACACACACACACTCACGCAGGACAGAATGATGCCAGAGCGAGGGGCGAGCCGCAGAGGGCCGTGCAGCGCCGCCGTGCAGCACCGCGTGGAAGCAGAGCCCGGCAGCGGGACCCGCGGAGCCGGGCCGGCGGCGCTGTGCGGGCAGCTCTCGTCCTGGCGGCAGAGGGCAGGGGCCCGGGCCCGGTGCGGGGAGGGCCCTTATTCTGAACCGGTGAGCGAATTTCCGGGAAGAGGGGGCCGGGGACGGCCGGGAACGGGAAGCACCCTGCGAGGCGGTGGTCCGGGCGCTTGCCGAGTCTGAGATGACGTTTGGGGCTTCGGGTAGCGACGGCCCAGGGCAGTTTGTCTTTCCTGGAGCGTGGAACATTCTGGTGCCGACACCCTTCTCGAGCAGGGCTTCTTGTGTCACCTGCTGGTCCAAGACTGCCTTTGGAGAAGGTCCTCGGAGGCCCCGACGCCTGCGCCCCTCCGGGCGTCCTCGGGGAGGTGAGGCGGCCCCCCGCCCCAGCGAGGCCGTGCGGCTTGGCTCGCTCTCCTGCCGTCAGCCCGCCAGCCCCCTCCCCAGCGAGCATGTGAGACGCCCTCTCCCGCCTCGCCCTTAGGTGCTTCAGAGCTGACGCTGGGCTTTGTGCTGTTTGGCTTGCCAAAGTGGCAAAGAGACTTTGTTCTTTATGCTTCAAATCGTTTTCATCCGTCTTTGAAACACATCTCACACAGGTACTGGCTAAAAGCCTCAGAGTGTGAGGAAGTGGTTTCGGCCTTCGCTCACTTTTCTGTGGGTTTTTGCATGTTGAACCTCACGTTAAAAGCACTTGCTCCCATTTTAAAATCCATCCAGGAAGACAGTGTGTGTCACAGACGTTCCCTGTCGCGTTGCTGTGTCGTAGGCCCAGAGAGGGGCTGAGGCGGGGGGGTTGAGGTCCTGTCCCCTTGGCTCCCTGCCCTCGGGCAAGATGAGGAGGTGGGCAGGGCAGCCGAGGGGCCGCACAGCCCCTGAGCGCCCTTGCCTTCCCAAGCCCGTCCCCCAGACGGACGCGGCTTCCTGCGTGGGGACGCCCGGTGCACAGCAGAGTGGCCCCTGCCGCGTGTCTTCCCTGAGGCCGGCTCAGCTGCTTCCACCAGGTCGCTGGCCAGCCGAGGTCGGACCTGTCCCCAGCCCACCACCTGGGGCTCCCTGCCACCAAGACTTGTCTCCTGCCCCAGGCTGAGTTGCCCTCCGCTTCTGCATTTGTCCAGTGCCCATGTCCAACCTCTCTGGCCAGTGTCTCCTCTGATGCAAACGGCTTCTCCAGTTCAGGGACCACACTCTTCCCAGGACTGTGTCGTCCCGTGAGCCCACGCCTGGGGCACATTTGGTGTCTTACCAACAGCTCAGGAGGCCCAGTCCCTTGGATGTGAACAGCCAAAGGTCTCAAAGCCTGTTCTTGGCATCACTCGGGCCATAGTCCTTAGCAGAGAATTTCATTTAGTTCCTTAAATGCTCAACTCTTTTGTTCTTAACTCTTAAGGCAAAACTTGGTACATTGTAACTCTAACCCCACAGACTTTTATTGTTTCTCTAAAGACAGATACAGCAGAGAAAGCCTTCCCAAAGTGAAAGATGTGACACTCTTGTAGCGGTCTGCTCTTCGGGCTTTTGTCTTAGGCAGAAAGTACCCGCCCACTTCTCCTGCTCCTTCTCCTGGTCCAGTGACGCTGTCTGACTTGTCTGAGTCTCTCACCCCATCCATCCTTAGCGGAGTGGCCTGTCCCTCCTGTGACCTCAGTCTTTTCCCCCATGATTCCATGAGTAGGTCTGGGTCACAACATCCTTTCAAAATTGTGTTTCGATTCGCTCATTTTTAGGTATGTTTAATGCCTCGACAGAATCATGGAAGACCTCATGGTCTTCTCTCAAGAGTAGGTCTATTCTAAAAATGTTATTTCTGCCAGCTCAAGCTTGAAATTCTAAAGTGTCACTACAAATTATATTCCTTTCATTCTTTTAATAATTTTTTATCCAGAATCCTGCAGAAGGATCTCATTTAACCTTGCAGAGCTTGCTATTATCTGGGCTTCTCTTTTAATGTCCAGATGAGCTATGAATAAACCAAGAGAGGCTGCTCCGTAGCCCTGGGTGTGCTTGCCTCTGAGTTTTCCCATCCGCCCGGAGCAGATGAGTGGCTTGGAGTGGGGACCCATTCCACAGCCTCCCCCCGAGCGGCCTCACTCCGTGGAGGTTGAGATTATTTGTGTGTCTGGGCTTTGACACTGTGTCTCTGTTGACACGATGACAATAATCTGAGGGTGCTTTTATATAGAGAAGCAAATGTTATTCATCCCGCCAAACTAATTTCAATAACTCGTTCAGCTGAACACCGAAGTATAGGTCAGAGTCTCTGAAAAACTTGAAAATAATTACACAAAGCACTTGAAAAATCATGAGAATGGTTTAGAACACAA
This sequence comes from Eubalaena glacialis, assembly GCF_028564815.1. Classification (NCBI taxonomy): domain Eukaryota; kingdom Metazoa; phylum Chordata; class Mammalia; order Artiodactyla; family Balaenidae; genus Eubalaena; species Eubalaena glacialis. Next base: position 91,924,371 of record NC_083728.1, on the reverse strand, counting down.
CTGTAATATTGACCTGTACTTGTTTTGTTTCATGTTTTTCTCCTACTCTTTATTTTCCAAAGAAGATTTTTGTTAATGAACTTATATTACTTTTTTTGTGAGATACATATATATATATGTGTGTATATGTATAAAAATAAAATTTACCTTTTTGTATTACTCTATGGATGTACAGTTCTCAGGATAGACCCAGGTTTTATAGCTTATGTAATTTTGGAGCTTTGGTTAAGAAAAACCGTTCAAAGCTGAAAGTACCCCTTCTGGGCCCTTGGGCAGGGCCAGCACAGATGGGGGCCAAGAGCTCAAGGTCCCTCTGGAGGGGGCACAGGGTCCACCGGGAGGGCATTGGGTGACCGCTGTTTGCGGCCCGTGGAGGTCCCGGCCCCTTGTTTTCACTCCACCCAAAGGCAGCAGGTCCCCAAACACGAGAGGTTCCCGTGAGCCACGTCTGGGACAGCTCGCCCTCCAGAGCTCCGACCCCAGAAGAATCCCAGTGGCTTAAATCCGGGCTCTCCGCGTCAAGCTGGTGAGCGCCATGCACGCCTGGTATCCTCATACACCAGCCCCGATCTCTTCTCGCGCAGGACACCAGGGGTCTCCAGTGCAGGCCCCGCACCTGCCCCTCTCCTCCTGGTCCCGCCGACCCATTAACTGACTGGCCTTTTCCCCCCTCGATAAACGTTTTATTTAGAACACTTTTTGGTTTACAGGATAATTGTGGCGATAGAGGGCTCCCTGGACCCCATGCTCAGTTGCCCCTCTTATTAACATCTTGCCTTTGTGGGGGACATTTGTCACAATCAGTGAACTAATATTGGCATGTGGTTATTACCTGAAGGTCATGCTTTATTCAGGTTTCCTCAGCGTTTCGCACATGCCTTTTTCTGTCCCAGGCTCCCATCCAGCACCACACCACATTCAGGGGCCACGTCTCCTTGGGCTCCTCTTGGCCGGGCAGTTTCTCAGACTTACCCTGGTTTTGATGACGGTGGCAGCTCTGAGGAGGCAGGTCAGGCATTTTGTAGGATGCCACTCCATTGAGGTTTGTCAGAGCGTTCTCTCATGGTTAGACTGGAGTTTGGGGTTTGGAGGAGGGAGCCCACTGAGGTGAAGCGCCCTCTCCTCACGTCCCATCCCACCAGGCGCCTGTTCTCAGCTTGCTGCTGTTGATGTGGGTCAGGCTTGGTAAACGTCGGGGGCTGTGACTGAGTTTGTGCCTAGGGTCGCGTTCTCTGTGGCCCCTGTCCTGAGTGTGCACTATGGGCCTCAGAAACCCAGAGCACTTGCACTCAGCGTCTACACAGCCAGCCCAGGGCGGGAAAGGAGAGTGTCTGATGAGTGTGACCCTGCTGGACCCTCGAAGGCCACGGTCCAAGAGAATAGCTCCTTTTCTGAATCATCTCTGTGACCGAGCCCTCGGCTTCCTTGCTTTAATGCTAAGCAACTACAAGAAGTCAAAAGAACAACATTGGGCTTATCCGGGAGTTTCCACAAGGTGGAAAGATCAGGCCATAGTCCGTGCCTCCGTTTCTCGGGTGTGAATGGGGAAGCTCGTACCTGCCGCTGGTAACTGTGGAGGTTGGATGCGCCCCGATGGAGGCATCGCCAGTGCCTGGGGCACAGCAGGTGCTTCCCCAGAACAGGGAGAAATCCAGTTCCTACGGTGGGTCACGCACTCTTCTCTGTGCTGAGGATCCAACAGTGAATTAAATGCATTTGAATGGAGTTTATCTCGTGGGTGGCTATTTAAATGGGTAGCCATTATTATTATAATACTTATGATATTTATATTTCAGGAGACACAATATGCAGACAGTTGTAGCCAAATCGGCAGTGGAATTACAATTAGGAAAATAAATTTGCATCTTAATTTTCCACTTAACTCACTCCGTAACCTGGGGGAAGTTATTTTAATGAAAGAATGTTCATTCTCATCCACGTAAAAAAATACAAGGTACAGCATCAGTGAAATCATATATTTTCATCTGTCAAATGTGCAATTTAAGACAGTTATAATGCTCACTGCTGCCAATGTAGTGACAAAACAGTCACTTTCTAAAAACTTTTTGTTAGGAAAAGTACTAAATACGCACAAAGGTACAGAGTATTCTTGTCTTTGATTTCAAAAACCATTAATATTTTACCACATTTGTTTCATCAGTTCCCCACCTTTTTTGCTGAGGTATTTTAAAAGAAATCCCAGAGATTTTGTCGTTTCATCCTTAAGTGATTCAGTAAATAGCTCAAAAGAGAACATTATACCTAACAAAGTTAATGGAATCCTTAATATCATCTTATACTCAGTCCACATTTAAGTGTCCCTCATCGTTTTTTTAAAAAAGTCTTTTCACAGTTGATTTGCTTGAATCAGGATCCAAACAAGGTCCATCTGTTGTGTTGGTGGTTTTGTCTCTTTCGTCTCTTAACCGACTTTCCCTGCGTTTAGCCCCCGCCTGCCTTCCTCCCCGCTCTCGCCTGGGGTACAGGCCAGGACGCTTGCTTGTTAAATGTCCCAAGTCCGGGATTTGGCTGTCCGCTTCCTCCTGGTGTCACTTAATTGGTTGCTGCATCTTCTTTATTGCCCAGACACATTCAGCTTTTGGTTTTGTGTGCTTTCTTGGGGTGTGTGTGAGTGTCAGCACTTCCCAGGTGCTTCTGGATACCCCGTACCTCGTCTCACAGGGTGACACTGGAGGCCCGGCTGCTCTGTCCTCAGTGATGTTGGACCATCCAGGAGCCTAGGCGGTGACAGCCCGTAAGGCTTGGGAGAAGTTATTTAAACTTCCTGAGTCTTGATTTCTCCGTCTGTTGAGAGGAGAGATAATACCTCCTTCCCAAGAGGACTCGTGTGGTTACAGATGTGAAAGCACTTCCAGACTTCAAACAGCTGCACAAATGTTAGGTATTAATAATAATAATGGTTCTTCTGGCAATTAAGAAAATTTTCTTTGAAAAGTATTTTCCTTCCTCAAGTACCTTTAATTGAGAAAATGGTGATGCTCTTTTTTTTTTTTAATCGAAAAGAGCTTCCAGTACATTTGGGAAGATTGAAAGCCACCAGCTTTTTAACCAACAGACAGAGTGGAGGAGTGATTAACGCCTCGTGGTTTCTGGGCGCTTGAAGCCAAGAGGAAGATTAGTGATGCCCATCTGTGGAGCAGAGGTTTGTTTAATAGCCTGGCTGGGGAAGCCTAAAATTCCTTAGAGGAGCAAGGGGCATCCCCGAAGGGGTGCAGAAAAGCTATTGAAACTTTTATGGGATGGGTTCCTTTATCAAAAGATTCTTCTACATTCCAGCCCTAAGACAAGCATCTTGTAATACTCTTTTGTGAGGACTGGGAGAAGAATCTTTTAAAGGGATTTTGCCTGTTGATTGTCAGGAACAGACTCGGTATTTAAATTTTAACACTTCTCAGCAAGTCTGCAATTTCAAAGCCTGTTAGTAAGCAAATCCTTCCTAAACCACTTTTCTTTTTTTTTTTTGGTACAAATCAGAGTGCCCATGAGATGGATTGGGTTCATTTGTATTAGTTTTCAGTTTAATCTGTCTTCCTGCCAGATCTTTTGTCTTCTAGTAGGAGAGGAAAAAGAATAAATAAAAAATCCTATAGATACAACCAGAGAACGGAGCAGAGCCCCAGGGTCTAGAGCAGATTAACAGGCCCTGTTGTCAAATCAAACTGGGCAGCAGCTCCTACGACTCGGGCTACACTTTCAGGAGCTGTTTACACTCTGCATGAACAAATGGCTGAGGGTCAGGGAATCGCGCGTGGGGCTGAGTTTGGGTGGGAGGGAGGGAGGGCGCTTGGGGCGGGAAGGAGGCGTCCGGGACGCTTCTCTGCCCCTTCCCTGTGCAGTTAATCGTTTCAGTCCACGGGCTCGACCACTGTCCTTCTGACTTTGCCTCTTTCTGAAATTGCCACGGTTCACTCTGTACCTGGCTGAGCAGATGATCTTACAGACCCTGTAATCTGCAGGAAGAGAGGGATGGGAGACGTGTTTCCTTCAGCGCGTGTCAGGCAGGGCCCCCGCAGGAGCAGGCAGCACTCATGACTTAGAATAATCAAGGGGGAGTTTACGAGGGGAGGTGGCAGAGCCGGGATCACCCGTGGTCACAGGGGCGAGGGGAGCCGCAGAGCCGGGGAGAGAGATTGTGCAGGGCTGCGCCGAGAGAAGAGCAGGGACCTTTGGGTGAAGAATGCAGACAGTCTGGGGCAACCTCCAGTGAGCAGGGAAGAGCCCTCCCTGCCAGGCAGGCCCTCCAGGACACAGGCAGGGTGGGCAGGGTGGAGAGGGGGCCTGGGGTGAAAACAGGAACGTCCGGCAGAGTCTCTGCCGGGGCCGGGCCTACGCCAGATGCATCGGCGCCCTTCCCTTGTTTCATACTCATCGGTCTCAGGAGTCATGTGTTATCCCCCTTGTGTTATGTGCAATTCCCACCATTTAAACTTTTTAGTTGTGGTAAAATACACATAGCATGAAATTTTCCATCTCAACCACTTTGGCGTGTACAGTTCGGTAGTGTTTAGTACATTCACGCCGTTGTGCAGCCATCACCACCATCATTTCCAGAAGTCTTTTCATCTTGCAAAACTGAAACTCTGTCCCCATTAAACACTAACTCCCGTCCCCCCGTCCCCCAGCCCCCGGTGTACTCCAGGTGTCTCATTTAAGTGGAATTATATTACATTATCTGTTCTTCGAGGACTGGCTTATTTCACTCAGCATAATGTCCTCAAGGTTCATCCATGTTGGAGCATGTGTCAGAATTTCTTTTCTTTTCAAGGCTGAATAATATTTCGTTGTATGGATGGACCATATTCTGTTTGTCCATTCATCAATCGATGGACACTTGGGTTGCATCACCTTTTGGCTGTTATGAATAATGCTGTTATGTTCATAATGCTTAGCACCACTTCCAAGAAATAAGAAAGACAGTTTGATTTCCTACGAGTCAGTCCCCAGCACCCACATTTCACTTCACTGATAACTTGAAAATGTAGTTCAGGGTCATAGCAATTCCGAGTGGAACTGACAGAGGGCACTTGTTCATCCCAGGGCATCACTGCACGAAATGATTGGGCCAAAAAGCCTGTTTAAACTCTATAGAGAAAGTCCCACTAAAGTGTAGGAGCCGACAGAACCTGCTGAAGCCTTGCAGGCAAGAGCCCACTTGGCTGACAGAGTCACTCTTCCACGCCTGCCGGAAAGCTGGGAGCAAAGATATTCTAAACTCGCTGTGAATTTCATTCCATGTCTCTCCAGCCAGAGCCGCTCAGGGGTGTGGCCGTGTAATGAGCTGCCACGCAGATGGGTTGCAGAATGCACAGCCCATCTGTCTTTATCATGCTCATTTCCTCTTTTATTAAAATGTTAATGAATATAGGTTTTATTTATCATTTGGTGACATGTGCAGCATCCTTTTCTGGGAGACAAATCTGCAGTCTGCCATGTGAGCTGACAGAGAACTTCTTCCCGTTACATATTGAACACGGGAATGAGGAATATTGGGTTCCATTTAAACTGCCATATGCAGGTTGAACCAAAAAATCCCTTTACTTGTTGACAACAGCATGGGGTTAACAGGAGGCACACTGGACTCGGCGTGGGAAACCCGAGTTCAAAGCCGGGCTCGCTGGTTGCTCACCCCAGGACCATGAGCCTCGGTTTGCCCATCTGTTCAGTGGAGGCAACCACTCCATCTGCCTTGGTAAGCAAATGAGCTAATCCATGGGAACGCACTTTGCATTCACTTATTGTCATTCAGACATGCGCTTGTAGAGGCTTGACCTTGTTTTGCTCGTTCTTTCAGACTCTCCGTGGAAAGTGCATCTGTCACACGTCGGCCCCGAGATGACAGGCGTCACCGTGCGTGGCCTGACCCCGGCTCGTACCTATCAATTCAGGGTGTGCGCCGTGAACCAAGTGGGCAAGGGCCAGTACAGCGCAGAGACGAGCAGGTGTGTGACACGCACCCCTTGGAGAGGCACGGGGAGCCAAGGAAGCATCGCGTTAGGTCATCAGCCACCACCCCTTAGTCACATTGGGGGAGGCAGAGAGGAAGCACGGTGGCTTGCCGGGCTAGCCAGCGGGTCCTTAATTGCCAAGGGGAGTTTCTTAGGCTTCTGTGGTGCTCTGGCTATGCCAACATAAATCATTCCCAACCGCACGGCCCTCTGTATACATGAGATTAAGAGCTTGCGGTGTTTCCATGCCCTTTGTGTACCTGGCTGCCAGCAAGGTGGGAGCTGGTGCCACCGTCTTGACAGGTAAACACTGAGCAGGTGTCGGCAGGAAGCCACGTGAGCTCTGGCGTTTCCCTGGCGGTCCTGATGCTGTCCCCCCCACCAACCCCACCTCCGCAGGCCAGGCGGCTGCTTTCACGCCTGTTCAGATGTGACGTGGGGAAAGGGCTCCGTCCCGTTTCAGCGTGCCCGCCCCAGCCAACCTGAGCTCTCAGTGGGCTTGTGCTGTAGAAGAGCTGAGAGATCTAAATGACTTTTTTCAAAATGTGGGACTTTGATATGAGAAATATTGAAAGAGCCGAAGGAAACAACTGGGAAGGAGCCTCGGCCTGCGAGCTGCCTCACTCACACTTGTGATCCTCTAAAGAGCGGAGGTACCACGGGCCGTTCAGACAGAAAAAGGTCACCTCCCACGTCTTCCTTGTTGCTTGCTGAACTGATTTTCTATTATGTTGATTTTTTGTAACTATTTCGTGCGTGTCCTTTCAGTTCGATCGGCTGTGCATTTTGCTTTATTCATTGCTCGATTTGAGTAAACAGTTAGGCTCAAGATTCAGCAGGCTAGAGAATGCGGACGAGGACCCTTGGCTGCTGGGGCTGACCTCTCTTCCCCTCCCTGGCTTCTTTTTCTTAGGTTGGTGCTTCCTGAAGAGCCGCCAGGTGCTCCCCCGAAAAACATAGTGGCCAGTGGGCGTACCAATCAGTCCATCATGGTCCAGTGGCAGCCGCCCCCCGAAACAGAGCACAATGGGCTGCTGCGTGGGTACATCCTCAGGCAAGTAGCCAGTGGTTGGCCATGTTTAGACTGTCCTTATAAAGAGTCAAGTGTCTGTTTTGCTCAGGTCGCAAACTCACATATCTGTAGGAGCCCAACAGTAATCGAGAGACTCAGGCCAGCAGCGAGACTCTAGGGAGTGGTGGAGACTGCGGCAGACCAGTGAGAACAGGCGGCTGTGGGCAGCCTCACCGGACAGGCTCTGCAGTCCAGCCGTGATGCGCACATGCAAGAAACCGCTCTCAGGGGTCGCATTTTGGCAGAAGAATGGAGGGGAATATTATGGGTTGGGAGCAAGGTGTGCTTATTCATTGTAAATCCTTTCACTCTTACGTTTTTACCAGGGACATGCATGATTAAGTATAATAATTTTTAATTAGTAATAATGCGGTTGATTTAATTATAAGCCAGTTTTTACCATGCTAGTATGTTGTTCAGAATTGCCAGGTTTTCTACTGTTTCAAAGAAATTTTAAAATCCAGCTTTTTACACACATTCTCACAGTTTTTAAAAATTGGGAATGAAATCAGTATATTTTGAAACACAGGGCAGGCCAGACCCTCACAGCTACAGAACATATGTGGCCCAAGAGTGGCCGGTTTGCCGTCTCTGCCCCCGTGGGGAGGGGCGTTAGGCTTCTGAGCACATTGAGTGAGCTGTACCAGCCCTGGCTGGGTTGACAGAGGGAACCTGCTTTGCCAAAACTACTGCTGATTTTAAGATTGCAGCAAAAGTGATCATCTGAGTGGTTTGTTGACACAAGTAAAGCAGTATTAAAAGGATAACTATTAAACCTCTTCTAATGGACCGTGCAGCTGTGGCCGTATCTGTTACCAGCCTTATGGGGCAGGGACCGTGGGTGTCCGTCATTACCGTCCTCCAGATGCCCAGCCCGTGCCCTTTCTAAAAGTGTGATCAGAAAATACCGGGTTAACAAAGGTCTTAAGTGGGGAAATAATATAGTCTCTTAGATCAATGTAAGAAATTATGAAAGAGTTGCTTCTTTAACTCCGTATCTTTGCCTGTGGGAGATAGCTCATTCCCTATGTATTTATGTAATCACCCACTCATGGTTTCATACATGTTTATCTTTATGCCTGTAATGTTTACCTGTCACAACCATTTCACCGCTATTTTGGAGTTTTTCCTCGAGCATATGAATTATCCTCTGAACACAAGGCAGATCGTTATCTGCCTGAAGAGGTTCAAGTGCGGCCATCCCCAGGGGTGCACGAGGGCTGGGGGTCTGATCAGCGCTCAGGGCCCCCTTGGTCTCTGCGCCCCTGGCCGTCCTTCCCCGTTTCACAGGGGACACCGCGGATCTGTCCCCTGCGGGCAGGGGGCGCCTGTGGACTCTGGTGCTGTGGATGCTTCCAGACAAGCCCGTTTCCCTGGGGAAAGCTGCCTGGCGCTTCCCCCTGCTAGAGGCTGGGGTTTTCTGTCACGTTCCTGCCCCTCACTGCTCACCCCAGCTGTCGCCCTTGTTCCGTGCTTATCAACTAATGAAAATAATTGGCCTCCCCTCCCGAACCAGCCCTTCCTTCACGTGCTTGTCATCCAGGCCGCCTCTGTCTTTTTTTGGAGCATATGGAGGAAAAGTTTCCTCGGGCTCCGGCTGCCAAGTAAGGACTTTAAAAGTCAACCCACAGAACCAGGCCCGGGGCATGGAGTTTAAGAATAAAATCTCTCTGATGTTACGAGGCCCCGTCAGGGACCGCACATTTCTCTATTTTGCGAGATTACGACTGTTAAAAGGGCTTTCTGTGATGGTATCAGTAGAGTCGAGCACTGGAAAAGAGGGCATCTGTGTCTGCAGGGGCTGAAATCAAGAAAGCCCTAAGGTGAGGGTGCACTACCCAAGGCCTGTGAATATCCAAGTTTTCAGAAATTGAAGACCCGTGCCAAAATGAATTTGCTTGGAAACATTTCCGAATAACCCTCCCATCTGCAAATCAGCTCTGTTTGCAAGTGTGTACCCTCTGGGGCACAAGTCTCCGTGTCAGATAAACAGCATGGTCCACGGAAGAACAAAATGGAAATAAATCACTGTTGTGGCTCCGGCCATAAGAATTATGCACAGTAATTAAATATTTATAATAATGGGCAGGGTGTTGCTTTGAGAGGAGTATAGGGGTTACGTCCTTTAAAAACATTCTCCTGTTTATTTCTGTGTAAAAAATCATCTCGTTCTCTCTGAGACAGTCTCCTGGGCAACGTATCCGGCCAGTCAGAGGACGATGCCCTGCACTTCTGTTGTTAATTATGACCTTCCCAGACATCCCATGAATATTAAAAAAGCACCCTGAGCCTCTGGTCAGAGTGGACCAAGCTGCCTGCCTCGAAGGGAGAGCCGCCGTCTCCAAGATGGGGATTCTGCAGCTTGTCGCACACAACCTCATACAGAGGGGCCTGGGAGAAGGTGTGCAGCAGGCTTGGTCTCTCATAACTCAGTGTTCTCTTAGGATACTTCCTACAAGAGCAGTGTTCCCAAAAGAGAAATGTTTAGGGGGTGCTTTACACTGTCACGCCTCCTTTGCACCCACTGTTCCATTTTATTCTTACAACAAGCCTGTGAGATGCCATCATTATTATGTCAGTTTAGGGAGGAGGGAAGCAAGGCTCAGGGACGTTCAGAATTTGCTTGAGGCCACCCAGATCATAAGTCTTCTTCCCAACCTAAGTCTTCTGAGCTGATTGCTTTGCTTTTCCCTGGAATGTGTATCAGATAGTGGAGTGAGCTCTTCAGCAGCCGTGCCCGGCTTGTGCCATGTTGGTTACCCATGATCCTGGGCACCAGTCACGTGCCAGGTTACTCTGGGGTCCAGTGTGGGTGTGAAGCCAATATTCACCTGTTTCAAAATGGCTGTCTGATCGTCTCAGTGCCATTTATTTTCAAAGTTTATGTTCCGTAGATGGGAAGTATCTGGTACGCGGGTTATTCCGCACCAAGCCTCCCTCCCGTTGTCCCCTGCCTGGAAGACAGGCCGCCCTGTTATGTGATGAATTTCACAGGCTGTGAATGGCACCTATACTTGGTGCAGGTAGTTCAGAAAAGGAGTGCCAGCTGGGTAGGCTCAGAAGTTGATGGGCTGTGAAGCACAAACGGGGTTTGATACATTACCTTCCATTCCGGCCCGTCGCAGAGCGCCGCCGACCGTCGCCGCGGCCGCTGCAGGGCCCGCATTCTGCTGCTTTTTTCAGGCGAGAGTCGGGGAGGCCTTGGGCCTTTGTGCTGTTCACAGCTGGCCTGCTCTCCGGCGTTTCTGCTTCCTCTCCACGGGCCTCGCCGCGTACAAGTGGCCTGTAGCGGGAAGGGACAAAAGACTAGTCTCAGGAAATCCTGATTTTCATGGCGTGCCTTTTCAGCCACTGTTCTCTTTGGAGGGCTGTTCTCCATTCCAGGCCTGAACCTCGGGGTTCCTTCTTTCCTCCGAGGGCGGCAGCCTTGCTGGTGCGCTGGTCCGCCTGCATCCAGACGCTCCGGCCCGGGGACAGCACAGATGACCGAGCGGGACTCCGCGGGGTTGCTTAGCGTCCGGGCGGGGCCTGAAGACCCCAGCCTGCTGCGGAGAGTGGGCGGTCTCCTGCTGCCACTCTGCGTTCGTGTTCTCCATCTCTTCCCTCCCCCACTGAGCATCAGAGCCGTGTCTTCCTGAGGCAAGAACCAGCTCTTGGATAGAAATTCGTGCTTTTGGAAGCTGCCCGATGACTGAGGAAGTTACGCCCACTGCACGTGCCCCTCGGTTTACCCAGGGGAACTGATTCACTTCTACACACGCAATCGTGGAAAACACTCGCTACTCAAAATAACACGACAACAGTCCTTTCATCGTACAAATAGCAACGTCCTAGCTAATACGTTGTCTGTGTCCAGAGCCGTGTATGTCGCTGTTTTGAATAAACACAACTTTAAATCTCTGCCTTTAGTCCACTAAGTAGCATGCACACCACGCTCTTACAGGTCCCCCAAAAAGCCATTTGTCATACTTAGCGCTGGCCTAGTATTTTAGGTGCGTGAATGCCTTTGAAAAGCACCCATTCTGACTCCGGGACTTGGTGAGCAAGCCCAGCGGGGAGCTCAGCCCTGGGCACCGAGGGACAGCGCACTGCTCACTTCCTCCCCTCCCCCGTCTCAGAGTCACAGGAGGACGGGGTCGCTCAGGCTGATTTATAGCCACGCCCGCTAGAGATCATGTCTGGGATTCTGGGCCTTAAGTCACTGTACTCCCTGGACAACTGGCACTGAAAAAGCCATCATCTTCCCTGACCCCTAACATAGTTGAAACGTCAGTTCTGTTGGCCCAGAGCTTATAATCACTGTGAGATTAGGTTATACCTTTTCCGTGGTTGAAGTAGAAGCAGTGTCGTCTGGGGCTGACCTCTTGGCTTTACTCTTGTGTTTACTTCCGCTTTCCTCTAACCATGTGGAGTGACTTCAGGTAAACCCGGTTCCTTGCTCGAGTCGTGTCCCCTGGGTCCGCTGCAGGTACCGCCTGGCTGGCCTGCCCGGAGAGTACCAGCAGAGGAACATCACGAGCCCCGAGGTCAGCTACTGCCTGGTGACGGAGCTCATCATCTGGACGCAGTATGAGATACAGGTGGCCGCCTACAATGGGGCTGGCCTGGGCGTCTTCAGCAGGGCGGTGACCGAGTACACCTTACAAGGAGGTAAGCTTGCTTGCCCCCGAGGCTGCAGAATCTTCGCTGGGGGGCAGGATTTGCAAAGTTCAACCGGAGCATGTTCGAAATAAAAATAGAGTGTCCAGTCCTCTAGGGAGTAGTTAGAAGGAGAGTAATCACATATTGAATTTAATCTCTCTGTCTATTCCAAAACTATAGCAAAACCACAGAAGGGAAACAGATACGGTTCTAACTGCTTTTTTCTGGTTACTGAGGACAGGATGTGTCTACACACCTCCTTTAACTAGTCCGCTTATTCTGTAAAAGGTCTGTGGGGTCGGCTTTTCCTAAATGGAATAACAGTATGTTTTGCAGTGAAGCTGGCCGTGGAGTCCTGTGTGAAACTGTGAATGTTTTTCAGAGAGGATGAGTATTTAGTATTTTGCTTTTAATGATGTAATACAATTATTAGTAATGGAATTTGCAACTTGGTGCACTCCACCACCCCCCCCCCCGCTTTGGTTTACTTTTTCAGTTACACAAGCAAACAATTTACTAAATCAATAAAAACTCTTCCTCACACCCACCCCCAAAAATGACCAGGCAGAATGTCATAAAGCCAGTGGGTCTTACATTTATGTGCTGAGACCCAACCCCGTTATTTTCAGTTATTTCCACTGGTTTTCTGGAGGATCCAGGTCTCGGCGCCAGGAAGGGCTGGGCACTCAGAAACCTCCTCCATGTCTGCATTTCACTTTCAAAGCTCTTAGCGGTAATAAATAGACCCTCTCTCAACACAACCACGTGTGCCCCAGAGCAGCCCAGAGCCTTGCCCAGGGAAGCAGTTTTCCCGCAAAATCTGAAACCCTTTTTCGTTCAGCAATTTTACCCTCTCCTGACTCACAGGTGTGATTTTATTTGCTTAGGCATTTTTATTGCTACCAGGCCTTGACCTTTTTCAAATGATAAGGTTTCTAACTGCCCACTTCTCTCCCCAAATCATGCCTGGGACCTAATGTTCCTTGATATTATATGCTGTTATTACCGTCCCTTATTGATCAGCTGTCTGTTGTCATCCGTAAGTCCATAAATCCTCCTTTATAAATTAAGTGCCGTCACCTCTGCGTTCACAGTGACTAGGAGAAATATTTAACATGCAGGACGACCAGGAAGGGGCTGTTTATCTGCTGGTGATTCTTGATTACTCATTGAAAAATGAAAATAGCTGAAACCCTGCACAGTTCATGCTTGCTTTAATTAGTCTATTTCATAAAATAACAATAAATTTGGAAACACTTAAAATGACAGATATTGCTGTTAGTAATCCCCATGGCTATTTACTGTGACTGCTTCCTCCGGTTACCGGTGCGTTTGCATTCTGTGCAGCCGCAGGCTCCGCTGGATGGAGAAGGGCTGGGAGGCTGTAGAGTCTGCCCTGGGGACCCGTGGAAGGTTTAGGGCTGTGAGTGACGTGATCAAAGCACCGTATCAGAAGAGGGGCCTGTCGGTGGGTGCGGGCGAGGCGGAGGGGAGCTGAGGATGAGGCAGCAGCTCCGGAGACAAAAGAGCGATAGTGTGGCTGTGAAGTGATGAATTCCCCCATCTCTGGCGCTGGCCGTGAGAGGGGCGAGGGACGTGTTCGGGTGCTGCTTCATGGTTTTCAGAGCAGCTCCACACGCCTCCCCTCTGCAGCACCCCCGGAACCCCACCCAGACTGCAGGGGGCCCCACGAGCCCTCCCCCAAGCCACCTGTCCGTTAGGACCAGGGCCAGCCCCTCCCTCAGCTTGCCTGCAGTTTATGGCATAGAACAGGATATGTTTTGCTCAAATTGAGCTGGTCTGAGGTCGCTCGGCTAACACACGGTGGAGGAGCGCTAATGCTGGATCTTCTGAGTCAAGAGCTCTGTTTTCTGGGCGCCGTCAACAGCCTCTGCTGTCAGTGGGACCCACGCTCACGCGGGGCTCGTCGTCCATGCTCCTTGTGAGCCTCCCGGGCACCCACAGCTCAACAAAAGGCAGCAGGCGCGTTAACTCTGTCCTTGAATCCGTGCTCCCGCCCAGGACAGGACAGTCAGAGGAGAGCTTTAGACACAAGGTCGGGAAGAAAGGGGGCAAGTGTGGGGGGACGGGCGGCTGGCCTGGCTCTGGAGCAGATGACTTGGTAAGCCGGATGAAGAGCCATCTGACTAGAAGGTGGGACGTTGGGAAGAAAATGGCACGAGCGAGGGGCCTTGAGTAACTTAGGGAGATGGAGATGAGGCTGGGGCGCTTGTGAGATGTCTGCACACGCACGCACACACACACAGGCACGTGCACCACATGCACGCATACTCGCACGCACACGCACACATGCACACACGCACGCACAGGCACGCATGCATACACACACACGCAAGCTTGCGCACACACGTGCAAACACGCACGCAAGCTCGCGCACACACCCCTTTCTGTACACGTGGCCCCAGAAACGGCCCTTTCCTGGAGTCTGTAAGGCCTGATTCTTACCATTTACTCCTTATCTGCCTTCGAGAAACACAATAACTTTTCTGAGCCTCTGCTGTTTTCATTTGTAAAGTTGTGACGTGTCTACCTGCCCTGACTGCTTGAAGGGCAGTTGTGAAGTGAAAGTAAGGCAATGCACGTGAAAAGGCTTTGAAAACGCTGAGCTACGATACACCCTCCTGTGTTGTTGTCTGTATTCCTCCTTCCACCGTGGCAATGACCAGTATCTACCGCAGTATTTGAATGTTTCTGTACTGGTAGTTGTACAGAAAGAAATTTGGGGTTATTCTCTCTGCTAATAGTAAAATCGAGAACACACATTCAGGAATTGATGTGAGTGCCTACTGTGTGCTCAAGGTTGTACGATGGGCCAGGGCAACGAGAGTGGAGGGGACACCTGTCTCGTTGTCAAACCTGCGGGCTTGCAGCCTCGCCCGGGAGCAAAGACTGACATTTGTGAGACAAGATCAAGAACTAGAACAGAATCCGGCCTCATTCACAGGCAGTCACTCCCCCATTTGCCCACAAGATAGGCATTACTAACGTGCTGTAAAGGCTTTCCAGCCGAGATTCCCCGAGGAGTATGCCATTGGTGGGAGGGCATCCCTGAGAAGGGGCTTTACTGGGACTGCACCAGGGAAGTAAGTGCAGCCATCTGATTTGGTTAGGAATGGAGTCCAGCTGCTAGAAACAGACCCAAGAGAACAGTAGCTTAAATGAGGTGGAGGTGTGTTTTTATCTCTCTCATACCAAAAGAGTGGGCAGTGGGCTCTACAGAGTCATAGTGGCAGCTTCATGGTCACCAGAGAGTCAGGCTCCTTCTTTTTGCTTTGCCATCTTTAGCATTTGCCTCATGGTTACAAGCTGACTACTGCGATGCCAGCTATCACGTCCACATCCTAGTAGGAGGAAGGCATGGGGTGTACCTTGTGGCCTAGTAATCAAGTGTGCCCACCTCTGAAGAGCTTTCTTAGAAGTCCCATCTGCCGCAGACGTATGCTTACAATTCATGGACCATCTCTGTGCCAGAGAGCCTGGAAAGGGTCTTTCAGCTGGGTACATTTCTGTCCATTATGAAGGAAGGAAGGGGGAGGGGAAAGTGGAGGGCAGCTAGCAGTTCCTGCCCCACTTTGTATGGCGACTCCTGCTGAGGAGTCAAACCCAGAGGATGTATTTACAATTTCTAGATATAAAATTGTGGGACAACCTGTCTCATGGCTGCTGCATGAAGAGCGCCTCATGATCCTGCATAATCACCCACACTGGAATTAGCAGAAACTGCAAACCCACAGCCCCTCCGCACCCCTCAGCCTCAGCCCTAAGCTCAGTGGGTCTGCTCGGGCAACAGCCGAACACGTGGATTTGCCACCGGGGACCCTTCCCAGCGCCTTGCGTGTCCCAGCGCTGTTAGCAGCCATTGCTGAGAAAGCCTGGGGGCTGAGTTGGCCCTTGAAGCTGAAAAGGGAATCATTAAAATGCTTGTATACTAAGGAGGAAAAAATAACTCGTAAGATTAATTGTCAGCCTAATTTGGGAAATTATTGGAATGTATATAAACATAATTCTGGAGTCAATCAGGAGACCGTGGAGGAGCAGGAAGTACTGGGCCTTGGGAAGAGTGAGGCTGCAGTCCAGCCAGCCTAATTTTCCCTCTTCCTTTGGCCGCGTGGCAAACTTGATCCATCAGGCGAAATGAGATGTAATTTATCTTGACTTTAATGAGGCTCCTCTCGAGAAGGTATGGGAATGCCAGGAGAGCTGGTGCGGCTCCCCCTGCCATTAGGGGGGCGTGTGGCGTGTTAGACCGTCACTCGCAAAGAGAACTTATAACTAATGCAGGGTCGGCCCGGGTGCAGGCACGCAGCGGCAGGAACACAGGGACGGGAAGCCTGCCGCCCAGGAGACGCGGTGGCCTCGTGCTCCTGGAGCGCATGGGCTTGGTCTCAGAGGCACTTTCTTCCAGGAAGCTCCTAAAGGAAGATAAGTGAGTTATTCCTCCTTGAGTTCAGCCGAGTGTGATATTGATCCCTGAAGTGATTTGAACCCACTGTTCCGCCTGTCCCACACCCCGGGTTTCTCTTCAGTCCCATTCATTATTAAGATACAGTAAAAACGTCTGGTTTGTCTGCTTTCATCCTTTAAGGTTTGGACACGCAGGGATTATTTAGCACAAACTTTCTCACCTCCCAGCTTTTCATATCCCCCCTCATCCCCCGCCCGCCATGATCTTGCCTGCCAATCCCATTTGATAGATTTTATTAGCAGGGCCTCATGACCTTCTCTGCTCTAGAGAAGAATTTTAAAATGTGAGAGATTAACTTACACACGGAGCCGCAAAACTCTAATACAGCTCCAGCCACGCGAACTTTCCGGGCGGGGTCAGGGGAAGACGGGGCATGGTTCGTTCGTCACAGTGGCCGTGGCCTAAAGTTCCACAATACGGGGAACCCACTTGTCAAATTTCCATTGTGATTACCCAAAATGAACGAAAAACAACTTAAGTTTACTCGAGAATTTCTTTCAAAACCCTTCCAGAAATCAATATACTTTTAGTTTCAAGTAGAAAAAGCCATAGAGTCTAAGTTCTGCATGACTAAACGCACAGTATAATTACAAGCATTTTTCTTATTGCCAATGTCTACTTCAGCAACTTTCTAATCATCTAGTGTGGGAGGAAAAGCACTGTAGTCACCTGAAGCGATCAGTGGTTCAGATTGGATGCTGATGCAGTGTTTAGTTCCAGTCAGTTTCTGTTAAAAATTGTTCGACTAATGGTGAAAGACACATGAAGAAGTAAGGTGACCACAGAGGTCTGAGGTGAGCCTCAGCGTGGAATCCTACATACTGTTAGGATATGGATGTAATAGGTGATAGTTCCCTCCTAAAATAAGCCAGTGAGGTTAGCAAACTCCTATCCCTTCCTTAAATGTATCCATTAAGATGCAGATGTTGGTTTTTCTAGAAAGGGTCCAAAGACAAATTATACTATAAATCATCATTTTTTGAGCATGCCAAGGTTTTAATTTTTTCCGGTTTTATTTCTTTATCATTTTTCTTCTTGTAACAGGTATTTTTGTGCTGTAATGATTTATTCTGGTTTCAGAACATTACCTTCTAATGGAAGAGAAATATTTCATATTTAAAGAGAAATGGAAAAAAAAACATTTGGTTATCCACATTTCTAAAACATTAGTAAAAGCCCTTAAATGTTCACTTGGGCTTTGCAAGGTTTTCTAAAGTAAGGATTATAAATGAACACTCCGTTTGCAAGCTCCATTCTTATCTCCTCTTGGGAAATTCTCAATGTGGCATAAATGACATTGCACAAAAGATTTGTGCAATCCTTAAGACTTTCTAGACCTCAAGCTGCGCCTACAGAACAGGATAATGTTCAGAATCTCCTAGCATCACCTAAAACACTAAGTAGGAACTGAACAAAGTGATATGGGATATTCCATTAGGTATGGGCTTCATTTGGTCTTTTAGAACTTTCAGGAAAGGAAAGGATAGGAAACGAGCATTTTAGGGGAAGCCACTCTATGCCAGTTTCGCTGTGGTATGCTCTCCACTTACACTCATTATCATTTCGTCGGTCATCCCCCAGCCATCACGTGAGAAAGGCACCACTGTCCCTATTTTACAGAGAAAAAATGGAAGCTCAGAGAGGTAATTAACTTTCCAAAGGTCACATAGCTCGAAAATGCTGGAAAATGCTAGAATTTATGCTTTTGCTTTTCATTCTGCATATACCAAACATGGACATAAATTACTTCCAGATTTTTGGTGCTTATGTTCACATGGCAAGTGGGTTTGCAGTAGCTTGTGGACATTTTTTACTGCAATCCACAATAAGAAGTCTGTTTTACATGGACACCCAGGACACACACACACGCACACACACACACACACACCCCTCCCTGAAACAAAAGGCTCGTAGAACAATAGTCGCCCTGACGGTGTGTGATGTTCTTTAATATTTTCTCTTCTATTCCATTCTGTTTCACTCTCTCCTCCTTTATCAGATGCAGGCTGTGATCACTAAATTGACTTCCTGGGCTGCTGCTAATGCATTTGTAACCTGCAGTTTTGAAAAACACTGAATTCAAGTAATACAGGATGTTTGGCTCAGCTGATCTTGAATCCCTTTCAGAACAGGCTTCTACTGGCCTGTAGGACACATCAGGGTCAGGGCTGAAGAAGGCTTCCCAAGGGAGATACTGCTAAAACCAACACTGAAAGACCAAACAGGGGTCTGAGTGGGGCTTTGAGCAGGGGTGACAGGCCTGGGCACAGAGCTGAGATTTGGGGGCTGGAGGAAGCTGAGTCCAGCACCTGTATCTGTGCAGATGACCTCATGGGAGAGAAGGGGTTTCCGGGATAAGACTTGCCCTTCAGCTGCTGCTGGAAGATACAAGGAACGATCAAACCCATCTTAAATTACTGTGACCAGCACATTATTTTGTGATGTACGGACTGGGCTTCCCTACAAGCCTGTGAACGCTTCAAGGGCAGGGGCTGCGTCTGATTTGTCTTCTTTATATCTGTATCCCTAAATCCAAGCACAATGCCTGATGCGTAAATAAACAGAACGTAAATAGCTGTCTGATTACAGACAGACCCTTGCTGTTTCTATTTCAATTTCCAACACTGCACCGATTGAATCTCCGTGTGCAGCACGATGCCCGGCCTTCTCTCCCGAGTCTTCTGCTTGTCTTAGGAGAGCCGGGTGCCTGCTTGCCTTGCCCCACACATTGTACCTCCCCAGCCTAAAAGCTGGTCCCAAATGCTTTCTCCTCAATGCCTGGCGCATGAAGAATTGGGAAAAATAAGTTCAGAAAAGGACGCACAAAACTTTTTAAGTGTTAAGATATTTTCTTACGCTGGCCATTAAAAAAAGATTCTTGAGCTTCTTTGTCCAAGATTTGTTATCCTAATAATGTGTTAGGAATGTTTAATGCAGTTAGGACATTCAGGTGTAACAAAACCGCAAGAACCGTCACAACACAAGAACTCAGCCGTAGCCTATAACGATCTGGAATTAACAATAACGCCCAACGCACAAAAATTGTAATATATTCGTCCCCACAGCAAAGTGTAGCCCGTGATTCTTCCACATAATGATCTGCTTCTCCCCTCTCTGAGAGGCATTTAATTCTGTGGGATCACCTGTAGAGGGAGATGCCTGTGAATTCTGGGTAGACACCTCAGTCCCTGACACTAGCGGTCATATGCTTTTAGGATAAGGAAAATCAGGGTATGTGGTTGTGGTGGAGACCTGAGGACCCACGCTCCCTTGTGTGGTGTGGGCGTTGCTGGGAGCAGCTGTCCTGCCAGCGGCTCCGTCCCTAGTGAATGGACTACGTGCAGAAGTGAGGAGATGCTCTTCTAGGCAAGGGGGGGGCGGTGCCCTGAACACTCACATGCCAGGCTGCTCACAACCAGGAAAACTGACCTTGCCCTGTAGGGCGATGAGAGATGAACTGCTATTGTGTAGACACTGAGATTCCACAGTTTATCTGTAACAGATGAGGTACATAAGGTATCTCAGGGAGATACAGCCGAGCATGTTAGCATATAGAAATTTTGTCGGGCAATGCACTGTAATTTCGTTCTGTGCTAAATTCAGCTAATTTTACAGCATTATCAGTGGCCCGTTAGCATCTTTAGGTTGGGTTTGCACCCGTTGATATGGGGAACAAGCAGGAAGCAGAAGTCAATCACTTTCCTACTACAGAGGCCATGCCCACCTGTCCCATGAGACGTTGTAAATTCCCTGCTGGCATGTCACAGCCTCAGTTTATTAATTTTATTTGACATGTTGTGAATCTCCCAAACACCAGGTAGCTCCATGGTCAGTGTAGGTTTCTTTCAATTAACTGTTATTTTAAACTGATTCTGCCATTTACGTAGATTACAGAGAAGATGAATTTTAATGATCGACTAGAATTTACTCGGGGATCCTGCAAATAAGCTTTACATAATCTGCATGATATTGTTTGAGTACTTGAATGAAAGAGCAAACATGAAAACCACTGGTGTCTCTCTTTTCAGCTGCAGAGACTGGTTCAGGAAAAGTGCTGGCCCGGCAGAGTCTCAAATTCTGTGCACTGTAAATAGCAGTAGACGTTCCTGGAAGAAAAGGTGGAAAAGAGTCATTAGGAGTCACCTTTGGTCACTCAGAAGGGGCCACATGCTACCAACCTCATTTCCTTTTGGGGGAGGGTTACCGAGTCGATGGATCCAAATAGTATATTCATTCTGTGGCTTGATTTCCACTCGTTCATTCATTCATTTATTCACTCAGTGAGCACCCCGTGGCTAAGATGGGGAATGGGATTGGGTGATAAAGTAATTAGATGGACTCCAAGGGCTCAGCTTTGCCTGAAGAGTGTCATTCACTTGATGGACCACCGCTGTGAGGGTGACTCCAGTTGCAGAGCCCGTCACTCTTCTGGGCTTCTCTTGGTCAGCACTTCTGTCAGTGACTCGGAGGGGATGGAGATGACATGCCTATCAAACATGCAGGTGTCACAGCTGAGACGGGTCATGCAGATATTCTGTCCCCAAATCAGAAATAAAAACAAACTGCTGTGTTAGATTGATGGCTGAAATCAGGCTGAAACATAAAAGGGATAAGCCAGACACTGCATTTACCTACACACGACCAGCCATGTGACAGAGGGAGGGAAGATGGGACTTGCCAACAGTTACCATAAAAAGAGTCAGGGAGGTGAGTTGAGCACAGATCCAGGGAGAGCATTGACCGTAATCTTGTAGATGACACACTTCCAAATCAAGGCAGATCATAATGCCACAGAATCCTGTTTGGGGTGGATGCCACCCTGAGGGATGGTGAGAAATCGAGGCCTCTGCAGAGGGAGATGACCAGCATGGGCAGTGCTCTGTCAATCATGTCATGTGGGAAACGGGAGAGAAGCGGGGTGTTTACTTGGCCCATGGGAGCAAAGCCCAGCTGGATATTTTTGTGATTTTCATATAGTCTAACAGCTCTGTGGGCAAGGAGACAGACAGGCATCAATAGGCAGCAATTGTGGAAGGAAGGATTTTAGTTCTGTGTAAGGAAAGTCCCTTTACAGTGTACGGCCAGGGCGCAAGTTGACTGAAGAGCAGGGAAGGCGTCTAAGAAGCTGTGCGGGCAGCAGCTGAGTGGCTGCCTGTCGGAGGAGTGGCGGGTGGGCTCCCGCAAGGACAGGTTAGTGAACCCCAGGACCTCACGGTGCTGGAAGTATACCTACAGGAAAAGGAGGGTACAGAAATAGAAATTAGGCTTCTCATTGACTTTGAAACCATGTAAATATTGGGTTGGCCAAAAAGTTCATTCAGGTTTTTCCATAAGATGTTACTAAATTATTTTAAAACATTTATAAAAGAAATTCTAAAAAACTGAAGGCAAAATGAAACAAATGATCATAGCGGTATTTTGAATTGGTGACTTAGCCAAATGGAAAGTAACTATTTCAAGTAACTTTAACACATGATAATTTGATTGACAATCCCTAGCACAAAACCAAAATCAAAAGCTGGAGGAAAAAGAAAAAGGTCAAAAGCTGTTTTCAGCAGTCATGTTGGTAACGGTAGTGCTGGGTTTGGTTTTTTCAGGTGCAATTGTATGAGTATTGCGACATAAAGCAAATAAGGATTATGTGGATGTTAGGAACTGAGATTTTTGGCAAAGTTGAAGCCCTAAATTGGAATTGGCAGTACGATGATATTATCTTCAAAGAAAAACAGAATTTCTTGTAAAAAGGCCTGGAAATAAGAACCAACTTAGTAGCTTCCCAGTAACCCCCCAAAATAAACAGGCTTTCTTGGGTAAATGGATGATTCCAAGTCAGGGACAGGCAATAAATAATATATAATATAATATATAATTCCAAAAAGTAAAGAAGCTTATCAAACACTAGTGAGGGCTTGTCAGGAAGACTTCTGTGCCACCTTGAAGAGGCTCCCACTCGTTAAAGGTGGGATAATGTGAAAATCAATAATAATAACTGCAGTGAATTGAAGTGTTCCAAATACATCTCAGTCCATGGATCCATAACAGTATATCTGTTAAAAGCCTCATTAGTCATCTTTGGAGAATGCTAGGGAAACTATTACATAACTGAATTTGTATAAAACTTTCCAATCAAAATCTCAAAATTTTTAGTGAGAAACTTGATGAGTGAACATAACTTACTCACTGGTTTTATTCTTGAGATGGTCCCATTCAGATACCATCAAGACTTTTCATGATAACCTCTTCAAATATTTGAAAGTAACCATTGACAAGAAAGTATTTGCACAGGTGGTCACAAATGCCTGAAGATTATTTATTGCGTTTTCCCCAGTTGAGAGAAACTTCTTTCTTGCCATTAACCAGAATGTAGATAATTCAGCCTCTTTAAATTATACTTTAAGGGTGGTGTTTCTTTAAGTTAACAGTTCTTCCTTTTATTCCTTTGACAAATGTAATGTCAAACGGTTTTTGTGATAATGTGAATGGATTTGGAATCTGATCAAATGTTTTTCATATCAAGTATTTAAAAATAATGAACATTTCTATATATCTACACAGATAACTGCTGCCAGTCTTAATAATTTTTCTTTAGAGTTCAAACACTGATTCCTTTAGAATTATAAAACTGATTATATGTCACTAGTGAACAATTTTTAACCCTGTAAGGAAGTTGAAGTTTTGCTTTGAATCTGTACATTTTATACATACATGTTAGTATACAGTCACAAGGTCTGGGGAGTTCTCTGTTGTGTCCATTCAGGTGCTGAAAATGTCACTTAATGGCCATTTTTGGTACCAGTAACTTTTCCTTCAACAAACCTTCAAAGTGAGACCCATTCACTAAAAACACTAACAACAATGATAATAATAATGCTTTGTTCAGTTCACAGACTCTTGCAAAAACTCTTGTAGACTTCAATTTGAAACTGAAATCGGAAATAGGAAAGTTCCATTTATGAATAATACTGTTAGAAGATAAATGGTTGGCATGGCAGATGACCCAGAGACAGACCCAGTTCAGATCATTAAATCAACATTTCCATTGCAGGCCGATGAGTACTGACTGATGTACAGCACCAGCTGGAATCCCTCAAAAGAAGTTCTTTTGTCAAAGTGGTATTCTGATTCCATTTCTTTCACAAAGCAAAAAACAGGTGGGACTACAGTGTCTTGGACTTTGTTAGATTTACCTCCTGATAACGTCATTTAATGAGGAGTTCAGGTGTACAGGCTACCCCTTACAGAAGAGAACTTCTCTGTGAATAAAACAATGGATTTCTTCAATCTCAGGCTTTTCAGATTGAATTTTGCCATAAAGTCTTTTTTTTTTTATCCTTTGCATTTTTTAACGTAACTATAATTGATTTACAGTATTGTGTTAGCTTCAGGTGTACAGCTTCAGATTCTTTTCTATTATAGGTCTATTATAGGTCAAAAAGCATAATCACACATGCCCTGTATCTATGACTAGGTGAAAATACTAACCAAATTAATTGAAAAAAATACCCACACACAACAACAACGATTCACTAATGAGAAGCAACTTGCAGCTAAAGTAAAGCTCACTAGATATACTCTGATAGTGCAGGCATCATTAAAAAGGAAAAGAAAAAGCTTGAGATGCTTATTAACTCTCTATGTTGTAAGGAAGCAGGATTTTTGACCAAGTAGCTTAAAAGCCAGCAAAACAGGCATCCAGCGATGGCAACTGTAGTGTATGAAGTATGAAATGACAAACTTACAGGATACCTGTATTGAATATAGTTCCCTGTGCTATACAATAAATCCTTGTTGTTTTATCAATTTTATGTATAGTGGGGTGTTTCTTAATCCCATACTCCTAATTTATCCCTCTCCCCCACCTTTCCCCTTTGGTAACCATAAGTTTGTTTTCTATGTCTGTGAGTCTGTTTCTGTTTTGTAAAGAAGTTGACTTGTATTATTTTTTTAGATTCCACATATGAGTAATATCATATGATATTTGTCTTTGTCTGATTTACTTAATATGATAATCTCTAGGTCCATCCATGTTGCTGCAAGTGGTGTTATTTCATTCTTTTTTATGGCTGAGTAATATTCCATTGTGTATATGTACCACATCTTCTTTATCCATCGATGGACACTTAGGTTGCTTCTGTCTTGGCTATTGTGAATACTGCTGCAGTGAACACTGGGGTTCCTGTATCTTTTTGAATTAGCGTTTTCTTCTTTTCAGGATATATGCCCAGGAATGAGATTGCTAGATCATATGGTAATTCTGTTTTTAGGTTTTTAAGGAATCTCCAGACTGTTTTCCACAGTGGCTGCACCAATTTACATTCTCACCAACAGTGTAGAGGGTTCCCTTTTCTCCACACCCTCTCCAGCATTGATTATTTGTAGACTTTCATCATGGCCATTCTGAATGGTTTGAGGTGATATCTCATTGTAGTTTGATTTGCATTTCTCTAACAATTAGTGATGTTGAGCATCTTTTCATGTGCCTGTTGGCCATCTACATGACTTCTTTGGAGAAATGCCTATTTAGGTCTTCTGCCCATTTTTTGATTGGATTGTTTGTGTTTTTTTGATATTGAGTTGCATGAGCTGTTTGTATATTTTGGAAATTAAGCCTTTGTTGGCTGCATGATTTGTGAATATTTTCTCTCCATAGGTTGTCTTTTCATTCTGTTTATGGTTTCCTTTGCTGTGCAAAAGCTTATGGGTTTGGAGTTCGGGGTTTTTTGGAGCATGAGCCACCCATCTCCTCGCATAGCCCTGCACCTTGCGTGGCCCTGCACCTTGCATGGTCCTGCAATAAACCTTTCTCTGCTCAAAAAAAAAAAAAAAAAATTTATGGGTTTATTAGGTCCCATTTGTTTATTTCTGCTTTTATTTCTTTTGACTTGGGAGACTAATTGAAGAAAATATTACTACAATTTATGTGCGCAAATGTTTCAACTATGTTCTCTTCTAGGAGTTTTATGGTGTCATGTCTTATGTTTAGGTCTCTAAGCCATTTTGAGTTTAATTTTGTGTATGGTGTTAGGGAGTGTTCTAATTTCATTGATTTACATGAGACTGTCCAGCTTTTCTCCATTGTATATTCTTGCCTCCTTTGTTGAAAATTAATTGACCATAGGTGCGTAGGTATATTTCTAGGCTGTCTATTCTGTTCCATTGATCCATATGTCTGGTTTTGTGCCAGTACCATGCTATTTTGATTACTGTAGCTTTGTAGTATTGTCTGAAGTCTGGGAGGATTATGCCTCCTGCTTTGTTCTTTTTCCTCAGGATTGCTTTGGCACTTCTGGGTCTTTTGTGGCTCCATATAAATTTCAGGATTATTTGTTCGAGCTCTGTGAAAAATGTCATGGGTAATTTGATAAGGATCACATTAAATTGGTAAATTGCTTTGGGTAGCATGGCCACTTTAGCAATATTAATTCTTCCAACCCAAGTCTTTATACCTTTCTGTCAGCATTGGTATACAAAACTTATAAATTTGTTCTCTAGTATCTTGTTTATTCCCAGTGTCCATTTAGCTTTGACGATTTCATCCTTAGCAGCCTGTCTGGTATGGAATACACTGTGGTGCCCCCATCCAGAACAGTTCCTCTAGGTGACACACCCATCCCCAATGCCAGCACCTGGTTGTCGAGGCTCAGAGCTGTGGCCCTCCTGGGCACTGCTACTGCCAAGGGGACGTGCCCCTCCCAAGGGGACCGCCTCCCATGGGTCAGTCTATGACCAATGGCTGGTTGCTGTGGGCACAGAAAAGTCCAGTCCCCTGGCCTCAGTTTAGGACAACTCGAAGGGGCATCCCTGCTCTGGAACTCCCTGTGGGATCAATGAGGCATCACTGGAAGCCTCTCCTTCTGCCCAGCCCTGGCCTCTTCTCTTCCTTGGCAGTGTGTCTACGGAGCACCCATAAAGCTTATACAGAAAACTCTTCATGGCCAGAGTCTGTTTCCAGGGCACTCAGTCTAATACACATATGTTTTTGAAACATAATGTTGTACGCATTTCTTCTGAGGCAGTCAAACTACTACTACATATCAAGTGCAGTTACTAACATCAGTACCCATCAGTCGGCAATGGAAGCTTTTCTGATTCCATAATCTTCCAGACTGAGTGTGTCTCCGGGTCATCTGACATGTCATCCGTGCAGCTTCTCACCGTGTTCTTCAGAAATGGTACCTTGCCTGTTTCCTGTGCTTCACGGGTCTCAGACTCGTTGCTGACAGTTTCTACACAGCCTGGCAATGTGAGTGATTCTGCAATTGCAGGAGGAGTTTGGCTGTAGCTATTAAATGCAGGACTTTGTAACTAGCTTCTTGTACTCAGACTGGTACAGTTGTAACCAGACTCATAAATACTTGTCCTTCTTACTTTGTACCTGCAGACAATTTTCCCAGTTCTAATATTTTTGTGTAAGCGTGATGTTTTGGGGAAAGGTGCTGGCATAATTTTCCTGGTATCTTTGCTTCCATCAAATACTACATTTAGGCTGAAGAGGAAGATTATTGGAACACACAAGTCTGCATTCTAGATCAGCCTCACTATAGTCCCTGATTAGAAAATGTTTCTACTGTTCTGACTTGGTATCCCTGATGATGTTCCTTTAATCAAAAAGTTGTTCATTATGGTGAGAAAATATGTCTTTATAAATATAAAATAGTATTAATAATATTGACCTAAATAATTTTAATAAATATTTACATATTTAAATATCAAGTACAATAAAGTGGACTATATGTATGTATGTAGTAACTTCAGAAATCAACTTTTCAAAAAGTTTTGGTTGAACAAATTCTTAAGAAAGTTTTCAAATAAATCGGGTTGGAAAATCCAAAAAGAACACATGCAGTAAGCAATATTGATACATTCCCTTTTTATTTAATTAAAGGATTAAAATTCTGAAATATTCATGACCTATATAAGTTGTGTAATCTCTTATCCAAAATATTTCAAAAAGTAAATTATTTGAAGCTGTAAAGCCCTGTAGTCCTTTCTAGTGAGTTGATTTAATTAAGTAGGTTATTTTTTTTTTCCTTTTTTTTAATTTGAAGTATAGCTGATTTACAATGCTGTGTTAGTTTCAGATGTATAGCAAAGTGATTCAGTTATGCATATATATACACATATATAGATAATCTTTTACAAACTCTTTTCCATTATGGGTTATTACAAGATATAGAATATAGTTCCCTGTGCTATATAGTAGGTCCTTGTTGTTTATCTGTTTTATATACAGTAGTGTGTATCTGACACCAAGTTCTTAAAGGATAATCTTAAAGGTGAGAAAAAGTGGCTCATGGGATTGACAAGGTATATCATACAGAAATCTTCCTAGAATCCTCTTTAGACTCTCTCTTTATCAGATTTTTTTTCACTATCAACAACTGCCAAAAATCATTCTCTTTCCCTCTCTCTCCTCACACATACACATGTACATACACACACATGCACATGTGTACACATGCACACACACAGTTCCCTACCTCCCTGCCGCACCACTTTCTCTGCCCTTCCTCCTTCATCACTGGCTGTCACCTCTGTGGCCAGTGACCCTCACTGCCTTCCAAAGCCCCCTGGGAAGCATACCCTTGCATCCTTCTCTGATTCCTCTTCTTCCGTGGGAAGCAGACGCTTGGAATTCGGATGGACCCATTCATTCTCTGCTTCGTTACTTACTAAGCCGTGATGACCACCCTTGCCAAGACCAGTACCGTGTACTTTCACATATTTGCTCTCTTTTCTTCGGATTCTACAGTTGAGCACCAAGGAATCCTTTTTTATTTTTTAATAGATCTTTATTGGAGTATAATTGCTTCGCAATACTGCGTTAGTTTCTGTTGCACAACAACGCGAATCAGCCATATGCATACACACGTCCCCATATCCCCTCCCTCTTGCGTCTCCCTCCCACCCTCCCTATCCCGCCCCTCTAGGTCATCGCAAAGCACCGAGCTGATCTCCCTGTGCTATGCGGCTGCTTCCCACCAGCTATCTATTTTACGTTCAGTAGTGTATATATGTCGATGCTACTGTCACTTCACCCTAGCTTCGCCCTCCCACCCCATGTCCTCAAGTCCATTTTCTATGTCTTCTGTAGGTTATTATTTTTAAACATGTTTTTAAATTTCTAAAAAATGATTCATTTTGAAATTTCATCAAGAATCAGATCTTGCTGAGTTTACATCACTATCCAAGATGAAAGGAAGGGAATGAGGGAGAAGAACAGATTTTAAATCATTCATGTTTTATCGGGGAGCACTTTATACCAGAAAATAATCGTAAGCATAATCACACATGCCCTGTATATATGACTAGGTGAAGATACTAACCAAATTAATTGAAAAAAATACCCACACACACTGAACAACAACGATTCACTGATGAGAAGCAACTTGCAGCTAAAGTAAAGCTCAGCTTGACAAGCTGGACCAGTGGGCATCAGGGAAGGCGAGGCTTAGCCACTCCCAGCCCCCCTGGCCGCAGATAATATATATTGTAGAAAGTGCAAAATAGTGACAGATTCAGGAGGTTTACAGAACAAGTCTATGTATAGTTTCACTTTTTAAATAGACTTTAGAGGAATTTTAGGTTCACAGCAAATTTGAACAGCGGTACAGAGATTTCCCATCTCCCCCTGCCCTTCCCACAGCATCCCTCACTGTCAGCATTCCCCTCCAGATGGTAATTCTGCTATTGTTGATGAACCTATTCTGATGCCTGTTTATCACCCAGAATCCGCAGTTTGCTTCAGGATTTACTCTTGGTGTTGGACATTCTATGGGCTTGGACAAATGTAGAATGACATGTGTCCACCATTACAGTATCACACAGAATCGTTTCCTTGCCCTAGAAATCCCCTGTGTTCCACCTATTCATCCCTCCCTCCCCACCCCTGACAACCACTGATCTTTTTCTGTCTTCAGTTCTGCCTTTCTCAGAATGTCATGTAGTTGGACTCTTAAGGTATGTAGCCTTTTCGGATTGCCTTTTTTCACTTAGCAATGTATGTAATGCACACGTATGGTTTTCAAATGTAATTTCAACAGCTGTAAATTTTTGAGTGGCTGTAAACAATGGTTTACTACTGTGAAAAGTTGACAGACATCAGTATCTCCCAGCCCAGGTGCACCCCATGGGCGGCACCCTGACAGGACCACTCTACCCTGCAGTGCCCCCTACTCGCCACTCTCCAAGAAATCCATTCTCAGCTCCCAGAAATGGCCCTCGTTTTAGGTTGCAAACGGTTTTCCATAAGGAAAAAGACTCCTGTATCTGAAACCACTCCTGTGGTTTTCCTTTCACATTACCTGGTTGTTAGGTGCCCTCGAGTGCTGGGTGCTTCACCACAGAGCTCCTTGTCCTCCTCGGCTGTGAGAATTGAGACAGTATCCAGTGAGCTAACGCTGTATCCAACTTAAGACCGAGGACACACTGGGATCTGTGCTGGGGGAATTATCTGGTGAAAATGGATTTTTTTTTGAGCAATGAAAATCACAGAAAAGCATAACACCTGTCACTTTACCAGGCCTCTTCAAGGCCTGCAATTAGAGGCTTGGAAAGAATGGCACTTCAAATGCTAATTATCTGGGGAGAAAACGTCCCTGGAGGCCTTACTCCCAGCAGCAGGAGGCCACAGCTTCCAGCTGGGATCCTGGTGAAGACGGAACCCAGCTCTGGACACATGGGCCTCCACCTTTCTGCAGACCGGTGTCAGCTCAGAGCCTAAGCCCGGCCTTTCCCAGAAGGGCAGGGTTACGTAACCGTCGCTAATTAAGACCTTTCAGCCATAGTGACACGTTTGTTTGATGCACTGTCAAGAAGGATTTATGGGCTGTAGGTCTTCTTCTCACTTGAGGGAA
This sequence comes from Eubalaena glacialis, assembly GCF_028564815.1. Classification (NCBI taxonomy): domain Eukaryota; kingdom Metazoa; phylum Chordata; class Mammalia; order Artiodactyla; family Balaenidae; genus Eubalaena; species Eubalaena glacialis. The sequence goes on along the minus strand of NC_083728.1, from coordinate 91,894,350 downwards.
TTTTTAATCCTGTTGTCCGCAAATCTGTGAGTCACTTTTGATGACAATAATTAGGAAAAAGAGAAGCTGAAGGATCTGAGAGAGAAGAGGGCTGAGAAAAATTGGCGATTTTTGGAGTAAAACCCAGGATGGGTAAGAGAAAGGAATCTGAGGCTTCAGAACCTCTATCCTGTGACTTTGGGGTGGAGAGTGTGTGCAAAAGGGCTGGACCCTGGGAGCTTTGATGCGAGGATGGCACAGGCAGAGTGGTTCTCGAGTCTCATGGTTGTGTGCCGTCTTGGGTAATGAGAAGGGCGGGGGGATTGCCTTCTTAACCGGGTCAGCCAGGGCTGGAGGCCTGGGTCCTGGGTCCTGGGTCCTGGGGTGGGGTGAGGGGCACTGACTTTAGGGTGAAGGGCCAGAACCAGGCCAGTGAGTGCCTCTCAGCATGGCTGATACGTGACACCAAAGCAAAGCAAAGCAAAGAACAGCAGGAGATTACTGCTCATTTAGTTTATGCAAAATGCCATTTTATCAAAGTGTTTGATCCGTATGGTCTTAGTTTAGGGAATATAACAACATTTGACTGGAAAGTTGTATGGAATTTCCGAGTCAGTGATTAGAAATGAAATCCCAGAACTAAGCCTGCAAAGAATGAGAGCGTGGGTTCTAAGAGGAAAAGTCACAGCTCTTTTCAGTCCTTTCCCAGCGGCTCTTGATATTTTTCCTTCCCCTTCCCTTTCCCTCTTTTTCTCCTTCCTCCCCTTTCCCTCCTCTTCTCCTTCTTTCTTCCGGGGGAGATAGTCCCGGTTATCCATTGCTGTAGAATAAACTTAGAGGCTGAAGGCAGCGCCGTTGCATCATATCTAATGGTTGGGTGGGCTGGGAATTTGAGCCCGGAGGGGCAGTGCCTTGTGCCCGGTCAGTTGGCATATGGGCTGGGCTGGCGGTTGGGTGTCAGGGGAGGGGAGGTGGGTTCACTCACGTGTTGGTGCCTTAGCAGGGAAGGCTGTGAGGCCGGGCACCCTAGGACTGTCCACCTGGGCACCTGCACACAGCCTCTCCAGCATGGTGGCTGCAGGGTCGCCAGACTCCTGCCATGGCCTCTCGGGGCTCCCAGAAAGGACAGTTCTAGAGATAAGGAGTAGAAGCTTCTAGTTCATTAAGGCCTGGGTTGTATTCTCTTGGTCTAAATAGTCACAGAGCCTGCATTCAGGGGGTCCAAACACAGACACCACCTCTAGATGAGAAAAAGCGTCAAAGAATCTGCAGCATTTTTAAAGTCAGATTTATTGCGGTGTAACTGACATACAGTAAAATTCTACCTCGAGGGTAGAGCTCTGCCCCTACCCTCAGCCCTTGGCAACCATCCGTGTTTTCTCTCCTTTAGCTTTTCCTTTTATAGAATATCATAAACATGGGAAAACCCGGCATGTAGCCTTTTGAGTCGGGCCCCTTTCCCTAGTGTAATGCATTCGAGGCCCACCTATGTTGTTGGTGAGAGTGAGACGTTCCTTCCCGCTCACCGCTGAGCAGTGTTCCATCCCGTGGACGGACCATAGTTCGTTTTCCTCTCCACCAGTTGAAGGGCTTTGGGATGTTTCCAGTTTAGGGTGGTTATTACTAAAACTGCTATAAACATGGCATACGGATTTTTACGTGAACTTAAGTTTTCACTTCTGTTGCATGAATACTTAGGAGCAGGATTGCTGGATTGTATGGCTAGAGCATGTTTAACTCCGTAAGAAACTACCAAACAGTTCTCCAAGTAACTATTACCATTCTACATTCCCATTAAAAGTATGAGAGTTTCAGTTGCTTTGCATCTTCACTAAAATCTGGTCATTGTTTTATTTTAACTCTTCTAGTAGGTATATAGTGGTATCACATCACGATTTAATTTCCCTGGTGGCCAGTGATGTCGATTGAGGGCCTTTTCATGTGCTTATTTCTATCTTTATATTTTCTGTGTTGAAGTAACTATTTAATTATTTTTGACAATTTTTTGAGTTTTTGGTTTTCTTATTATTGAGTTTTGAAAGTTTTTTGTGTATATTCTGAATAAAAATCCTTTATTGGATATGTGTCTTCAAGTGTTTTCTCCCAATCTGAGGCCTCTCCTTTCATTTTCTCAACAGGTGTCTTTCATAGATCAGAAGTTTACTATTTTGATGAAGTCAGATTTATCAGTTTTCTTCTTTCGTGGGTTGTACCCTTGCTGTCATATCCAGAAATCTTTGCCTAACCCAACATCACAACTATTTTTTCCTAGAAGTTTTATAATTACAGATTTACATTTAAGCATGTGATCCATATCCATTTTGAGTTAGTTCTCATATACGGTGTAAGGTATGGATCCAGATTGGTTTTTGTGGTTTTTTTTGGCATATGGATGTCCAGTTTGTTCCAGCACCATTTGTTGAAAAAACTATCTTTTTCCACAGTTGGCCTTTGTGCTTTTGTTGAAAACCAACTGATATGTCTGAACTCTGTTTTATTGATTGATATGTTCCTCCTTTCTCCAGTAACACTTTGTTTTAATTACTATAGATTTATAGTTAGTTTTGATATCATGTAGTAAAGGTTGTCCAATTTTGTTCTTCTTTTTTGAAATTGATTTTGCTATTCTAATTTCTTTGTTTTTCCATATAAATTTTAAAGTCAACTTTTCAATTTCTAAAAAATGCTAGCTGCAATTTTGATTGGGATTGCATTCAACCTATAGATCAATTGGGGGAGAATTGACATCTTTGTTATGTTGTCTTCCAATCCATTAATATATGACTCTTCATTTACTTGGGGCTTTGATTTCTTTCAGCAGTTTTCAGCATATAGATCTTGCATACAGTTTGTTAAATTTATATCTATTTCATGTTTTAACTGCCATGTAAATGGTACTGAATTTATTTTATTTTATTTATTTATTTTTGGCTGCATTGGGTCTTCGTTGCTGCTCGCGGGCTTTCTCTAGTTGCGGCGAGCAGGGGCTACTCTTCGTTGTGGTGTGCGGGCTTTTCATTGCGGTGGCTTCTCTTGTTGCAGAGCATGGGCTCTAGGCACGCGGGCTTCAGTAGTTGCAGCACGTGGGCTCAGTAGTTGTAGCTCGCGGGCTCTAGAGCACAGGCTCAGTAGTTGTGGTGCACAAGTTTTTAGGGCTTAGTTGCTCCACGGCATGTGGGATCTTCCCGCACCAGGGCTCGAACCCGTGTCCCCTGCATTGGCAGGGAGATTCTTAACAACTGCACCACCAGGGAAGCCCCAGTACTGAATTTTTAATTTCAATTTCCAGTTGTCCATTGCTCATGTTTCAAAATATAATTGGCTTCTGTGTTTTGATCTTGTATCCTGTAATCTTGCTAATTTCAGTTCTAGGAGTATATAGTTGGTAGACTGAGGAATTTTCTACATGGATGATCATATTGTCTGTGAATAGAGAGAGGTTTTTTTGTTTTGTTTTGTTTTGTTTTCCTTTTCTATCTGTATGCCTTTTATTTCTTTTTCTTGGATTGCTGCACCAGCTTGCCCTTCCAGAATAGGAATGGTAAGAAAGACACCTTTGCTTTGTTGCTGATCTTAGGGGAAAGCATTCAGTTTTTCATCTTAAATAAGTTGTTGGTTGTAGGTGTTTTACAGATGCCCCTTAGCAAGTTTAGTAAGTTCCTTTTAATTCCTACTTTGAGGGGGTTTTTTTAGTCACTATTGGAGGTTGAATTTTGTCAAATTCTTTTTCTAAATCTATTAAGATGATAATATTTTTTAAATTCTATTGATAATGTTGAATTACCCTGATTGATACTCAAATATTGAGCCAGCCTTATGTTTATAAGATAAACCCCACTTGATTAGGATAAATTGTGATTTTTACATATTGCTGAATTTGACTTTCTAATATTTTGTTAAGGATTTTTGCACCTGTGTTCTCAGGGATATTTGGCCTGTAGTTTTCTTTTTTTTTTCAACATCTGTTTCTTATTTTGGTGTCAGGATAATGCTTTAGAATGTCTTTTATTTCATTCTTCTTCAAATGCTTGGTAGAATTAACCAGTGAACCTTATGTGCTTAGAGCTTTTTCTGTTGGAAGGGTTTAATTTTGTGTTCAAATATTTGATAGCTCTTTGACTACTCAGGTCATCTATTTCTTCTTGAGTAGATTGGAAGTGTGTTTCTTTTAAAGAATTTGTTCATTTCATCTAAGTTGTTGAATTAATGAGCATAAAGATACTCAAAATGTTCTTTTGTTCTTTTACTCTCAGTAGGGTTTATAGACGTGTCTCCTGATACTGGTGATGTTGGTAATTTGTGATTTCTGTCTATTCTTGATCAGTCTGGCTAGGAGTTTATTGATATTTAAAAGAACCAGCTTTTGGATTCATTGATTTTCTCAATTATTGTTTATTTTTATTTCATTGATTTCTGCTCTTTTTCTTTACTGTTTCTTTCCATAGGTTTCATTTACTCTCATAGATTCTTAAGGTAGAAGTTTAGATTCTAATATAAACATCTAAATGCTATAAATTCCCCTCTAACACTTCTACATCCCCAAATTTTGATATGTTGTGGTTTTCACTTTCATTAAACTGAAAATGCTTTCTAACTTTCCATGTGATTTCCTCTTTAACTCATGGGTCATTTTGAAATATGCTCCTTAATTTTGAAGTTTTTAGGGATTTTCCACATATCTTTCTATCGTTAATTTCAAGTTTAATTCTGTTGGGTCATAAAACGTACTTTCTGTGATTTCAGTTATTTTTAACTTGTTTAGGTTTGTTTTATATGACATGTATATTTCAAATATGTCCATCTCAGTTAAGTTCCATGTGTGCTTGAAAAGAATGTGTAGTATGTTGTTACTGGGTAGATTTCGAAAGAAATATTATGTAGGTCAAGTTACTTGATGATGTGGTTCTGGTCTTGTAGATCCTTACTGATATTCTTTGTCTACCTTTTTTTTAAATAAAGGAGTGTTGAAGTCACCAACTATACTAATAGATTTGTCTAGTTTTTACTTTCAGTCTTTTCAGTTTTGCCTTTTGTATTTTGAAGCTCTGTTGCATCCGCATTTAGGACTGCTGAGTCTTCTTGGTGAATAGATCACGTCATCATTATATAATATCCCTCTTTATCATTGGTTTTATTTCTTGGTAGGGTATTTACTTTAACTGATATTAATATAACCACTCCAGGTTCATTTTAATTAGTGTTTCATGTATTTTTTTCCATTCTCTTACTTTTAAGCTATTTGTGTCCTCATATTCAAAGTGGGGTTGTTTTAAACGCCGTGTAGTAGGGTCTTGCTCTTCATCCAACTGATAATCTCTCTTTTATTGGTATAGACAATAAAATATATTGATAAAATATTACATTATATATTTAATGTAACTGTTGATAGGATGGGATTAAAACCTGCCATCTTGTTAATTGTTTTCTATTTGTTCTCTCTCTTATTTTTTTCCTTTTCTCTTCCTTTTGCCTGCCTGCTTTCTGATTCATTAGATATTTTTACAATTACATTATTTTTTCTACTCTTGCCTTATTTATATCTCTTTTTCAAATCTGTTTAGTGATTACTCTGGAGTTTAAAATATATATCATTCATTAATTACAGTGTATCTTGAAATCCACTGTGTGTATAATGTAGGGACCTTGTAACAGTATACTTTCAATCCCTTCTTCCCACCTTTTGTACTATTGTGGTCAGTCATTTTATTCTTACCTATGTTATAAGCCCACAATAAATTGCTACTATTTTTTGAGAGTGAGCCAAAATAAGAAAAAAATACATTATATTTACTTCATTTTAACTATTTCCAGAAGTCATCAATTCTTTGCATAGATCTAAAGTTTTGGTGTCTGATATCATATTCCTTTAACATTTGTCATAGTGCATGCAGGTCTGCCAGTAATGAATTCTCTCAGTTTTTGTCTTTCTGAAAATGTCTTTATTTTGCTTTCATATTTAGAAGATATTTTCACAGAATATAGAATTCCAGGGTGATAGATTTTTCTATCAGTACTTTAAAGATATCACCCCATTACCTTCTGGCTCACATAGTTTCAGATGAGAAAGGCTGTTATTCTTGTTTTTGTGTCTTACATGCATTGTACCTTTTTGTGTATCTGCAGCACAGACTTTCTATACTCCCTTGCTAGCCTACGTTCAGCCTTTAACAATTCATTAAGAATTTCAGCTGAATTTTCCCAATTGTGTGGTGTCCATTGCTCTTTCTCTCATGAGTGTGTCACAAGCGAGCCCATGTGCACATTCCTCTCCTTGGGGAGGTCCATCTTTTCTTATATTTCACACACTTTGTTGCCCTGTGACCTCAGCTTCCTTACGGGCTCAAGAAAAGTTAGGACTCTATCGTTTGTTCAGCTTTTTCTCATGCTTAATGGCTGCGATGTTCTTTCCAACTTTCTACAGCCTAGGCAAAGCAATCCCCGTGGCCATTTTTAGTCCACAAATGTTGGATGGGTGCTGAGTGAGAAGTGGGACAGTCTTCTTGGTGACTTACTGAGGGAGGGACCCAGAGATAGCGCAGCCAGAGCAGATGGGAAAAGAGGTGACTTGGAGCGTGACTGAAGGGGCTTGGATGAATTCTATGTTTTTCACCTCTGCCTAATGAGATGAGCTTCTGAAGAGCGTAATGAAAGGTGTAGTAATTTTTAACAGGACCATGCTCTGTCCTCACGTGTTTTGTGCTAAGAGACTCTTGTCTTTGTTTCTGTCCCTTAAGCCAAAGGATCCTTTGGGATTCAGTGTCTTTCTTTTGGAACAAGCTCCTAAAGAACCAGGACCTTCCTTTGCATCCTTCAAAACGTTGTATGGCACAGCCAGTGGACTAGTGCCCTCTCCAGAGGCCACTGAGGTTATCATCCTAAAAAGCTGCCCATGTCACGTCACTGCTGTTTTCCAAGGCTTTTGATTCCCCATTGCCTACCGTATACACTGTTGCCCACTGTGTTTGGCATGTGAGGCAATCCCCACAGTGACCTGTCTACGTCCTCCGCCCCTCTTACCCCCTGGACCCCACGTTCAGCCATGCTCACTGTTTTCTCACCATTCACCAGGTTTTTCATAATACCACGCCTTTGCTCACTCCATTTTCCCAGGTGCGAATGCCTTTCTCAAGGCCTTTCCCCCCTCAAAGTTCTATCCCAGACCTAGTGCAAGTGTCTTCTGATGTGAGGCCTTCCATGCTTTCCTAGGGCAGAGACTCTGCCCTGTGTGTTTTCTAGAGTCACTTGCCTATTTCAATTCTATGAGTGCCTCCCCTAGAATATGACTTCCTTGAAGACAGGCCACTGGGCAGGTATATAATTGGGTTCAGTAGCTGTTCAATAAAAGAAGTGGAAAGTGGAAATTTTTTTAAATGGTAATTTCTATGGCAGACAAAGAGAAATTTAGCCTACAAATGAATAAATAACAATACCTATGAAAAGGGATTTTTTTTTTCATGTGAAGGATAATTGGGCTTCAAACACTGTGACATATAACAGGGAAGGCAGATTTCTGGATGAAACCTTGCCTTGATCTCAAATATCGGGTAACTGAAAAAAAATCAGAGAAGGCTTTTGTTTGCTATCCATCCTGGGATCCCTAGGAAAGGCTCGCCCGTGGGGCTAAGGTGATGCGGCCCACTTTTCTGCGTGTGCCTTAAAGAATTCCCCAGCACAAAGTGAGAAGTCGCCCAGTCCTTCTTCTTTGTAACCTCACGATTAGCTTCCCCAAACGTCCATCGCCCTCCCCGTTCTCAGTGCTGCGATCGCCGGTGAATCGTGGGCAGCAGCTAAGAGTCTCTTCTCCTCCCCCTGCCCCGCGCCTCCGGCCGCGTGTCCGCTGTCTCCCTCCGCTGCCCGGGAGCAGTGCCGACCTCACCCCCGCAGAACGTGCAGGCGGAAGCCGTGAACTCCACGACCATCCGGCTCCTGTGGAACCCTCCACCCCAGCAGTTCATCAATGGCATCAACCAGGGCTACAAGGTAGGCGCCTTGGGCCACAGCCTCCGGGCGGCTGTCGTGGCGTGTCATGGTCTTGTGATGAGTGAGGGGGCTGCCCGCCCCTCATTTCATCAGGAACCCACGGCATCCGGTTACAGAGCGTGTTGGCCTGCTGGGGTCACCTTTTATCCAAGGTCTTTTTACATCGGCTATACTGGTTCAGAAACTCAAATTATCGGTTATCAAGAAGATGGTCAGCTTGGTGCTTTGTGACCACCTAGAGGGGTGGGATAGGGAGGGTGGGAGGGAGGGAGATGCAAGAGGGAAGAGATATGGGAACATATGTATATGTTTAACTGATTCACTTTGTTATAAAGCAGAAGTTAACACACCATTGTAAAGCAATTATACTTCAATAAAGATGTTTAAAAAAAAAAAAAAAAAAAGAAGATGGTGCACGGGAATTCCCTGGCGGTCCAGTGGTTAGGACTCGGTGCTTTCACTGCCGAGGGTGCGGGTTCAGTCCCTGGTGGGGGAACTAAGATCCCGCAAGCCGCGCAGTGTGGCCAAAAAACAAAAAGAAAGAAAAAAGAGGATGGTTCATATAGAACTGAGCAATGTATGAGAAAAGCCGTCCATTTTAAAGTGACCAGTGGGAGACTTATCCCTGTTGATTGGAATCAGCACGTGTACAAACCACTTCTTCCTGGAAGGGCGTCCTCTCAAAGCGCACTGGGTGCAACTGAGTGATGTTTCTACCAAGTAAGGATAAGTAGGTCCCCCTCTCGCTACTTTAAGGAAAGTTCTGTTTGTAGAGCTGGGACCAGCTGACTCGGGGCACCTATCCGGACTGAATTAGAGACAAGGACAGACTCCTATCTGCCCTTTGTCTGAGTACCAGAATATGTTACCTTCAGAGATGTACCTGGATGCAGTTTCCAAAAGTACAGGTTACCTTTCCTTTTAGATCAGCATCTCCTGGCTGGACTGGGAGACCACCTGAATGTTACCTGCAGTAAGTTCGCAAATCTTCTGTGACAGCAGGTGAACTCAGGGAATATCTTTATAGAGAGTTTGCTTGAAAACGTGGTCATTTCAGATTCACAGAGTGTTATTTCCTCAGACACACAGTTAATTTTTTTTTTCCATTTGGATTCAACTTACTAAAACACTTGTTTTTCACTAGAAAGGCAGACGTAGCTAGAAATTTGTCCTGCCTTTCGCCCCCCCCCGCCCCCCCGCCCAGAGGTATCTACAGTCAGAAGCTTCTTAGAAAGGAAATCATATTGATCAACGAAGTTGATTCTGCCTTCTTGACTCTCCTGTCAGGTCTTATTGGCAAGACTGGGGTGTTCATTCGATGGCTTGGTTGTCAGCCTAATCTATATAAATATGCTCCTTGTCGTGCAGAGTGTCAATTTTCAGACCTAATTAACCCTAGAAATGTTTGGTGTCAGAGGAATTAAAAGTCACACTCATACATAATGTTGCCAAAACATTAAAACAACTTCCCTTGGAATGTGTATATATACTATATTTCTTTAAAATTATAATCAGTCTCCTAAAATCCTTTTTAGAAAACTGGTGTCATATAAATTATAAATAATTAACATTGTTCCCATTGAACCAGGGGCTTCTTTTTGAATCAGCATAGGTGCCTAACTAGAAAAATATTTGTATTGATGTTCGATTGTACTGATGCAGTTGAATAACAGTAATGTCATCATTATTTCTAAATGTTAAAAAGTAAATATGTTCTGTAACATGTTTAAGTGAACAGAAGGTGAAGGTTTGAGGAGGTCCATTTTCCCAACATGTGTTAGAGTAGATATTTTATTTATATACATATGTATAAAATATATATATAAATATACATATTTGTACTCAATAATCTATGAGATATCTTTTAAACTCAATATTTTTCAGTGAGATTATAAGATGTAGGATGTATGGGGCTTCTTAATTACAACTTTGCTTTCTTTGAAGACATTTTAATTGTGAAATAAAATTCTGGTGCAGACTTGAGGGTGAAGACATTCAATTAAAAGGATCTCTTTTTCACCCTGTTCCATCCCAGCTTCTGGCGTGGCCAGCCGATGTCCCCGAGGCCGTCACTGTCGTCACCATTGCTCCAGATTTCCATGGAGTCCACCATGGGTACATAACGAACTTGAAGAAGTTTACTGCTTACTTCACATCAGTTCTGTGTTTCACCACTCCGGGGGACGGGCCTCCAAGCACACCTCAGCTCATACGGACACATGAAGACAGTGAGTACTCCTTTCCAGGTGTCTTATCAATAGCCTTTAGTCAGTTGTCAAAGAGGTTTGAGCCACTTTCGTATCCAGCACAGGGCAAGAGCAAAGGTGGGTCACTAGGAAACTCCATGTTCTCAGTGTGTTCACAGTCTGCTCACCCTGGAGAGATAAGTCATTGAAAGTAGTAATAATGTTTGGCAGAGGTGGTCTGTGGCGTATGGAAGGAAGCCTGGCTAGAGGAAGGAGCTGTGAGGACAAGAGAGATAGTCCAGTCCCAGCTGTACAGTCAGCCTTTGGTCTTGTCTTGCTAGACTTCTCTTCACTCAGATTTCAACTTCCAATCCCCTTACCTTCTTCTTGAATCTCCCCTTCAAGCCTCCCAGCCCATGTCTTCCCTGACCTTCCCCAGGGGAATCTCACCTGCGCCTCTCTAAGACCCTGGACTTTCCATTGTCTCCAGCTGGTCAATTCAGATCAGCTGCTTCTCTGCTCCTAGGCCAACTGATGCTTCTGGAAAACATTTTCTGAGAAAATGATCACAGATGTGCACAAAGATTTATATGCAATGAGGTTAATTACAATTATTATTAATTGGAAAAAAAATGAAAAACATTCAAATGTTCCAAAGGGAGATAATTGAAAAACTGTGGAATGACAATGTACTGAATATTTTGTAGTTATTAAAAAAAAGTTTTGCGAGGAAATGGTCTTGATCTAATGTTACGTGGGGGAAAAAAACAGTATACAAAACTATATGAGTTACAAATTTTATACAAATACACTTGTATAAGACCATATTAGCTGAGAAAAGACCTTGAAGGAAATATATCACAATTCCGACAGTTGTTATCTCCATGTGACATAATTATGGGTATCTTTTACTATTTTCTTCTTATTTCTCTGCATATTCTCTTTGCGACAATGAGTATGTACTCTTTTATAAGGAGAATTAAAACTTAAATAAGTTGAAAAGGGCTGCCACTTGTCTCTCCTCCAGCTTCCTCCTCTCCCATCTCAGCTGGGCTCTGGGTGTGGTCCGACCCTCTGTACTTATCTCTGCTCGGTGCTGTCATCCACTGCTCCGCTCTGCCCTGCCCCCTGAGACCCAGCTTCACTGTCCTCCCAGCAGATGACATTTACAGAGGTCAAGGCCGTGCAGGATGAGCTTCCTTGCTTTCCCCCTTCCATCTGAGTTTCCCTATGTTCTCACTCTTGGTCCTCTTCCCTCCTCTCTCAGAGGATGAAGACTCTGACCTTTCCTCAACCCACAAATATGCTCAGGTCTCCCTCACCCAGAAGTGCCAACTCCCTGACTGTGCTGCCCACTGAGTCACCCAGCTCTCAATATAAACGATTACTCTGACTCCTAACCTCTCCCGCTCCCCATAACCCATAGCCACCTGGCTTTCACTCCACTACTCTACTGTAACTGCCTTGAATTGACTCAAGGTCTGTGTCAAAGTAGTGACACAGGAAGAATAGAAATGGATTTCTTGACCCTCTGAGACCACTGATATTCCTTCCATTAAAAAGATAAAAAGTAACTCTGCCACTATTAACTGATCCCTGATGTTCTTCCCATACTCTGACTTTGATCTGCTATCTGCTTTTTGTTTAACTGAAATTTTATTGAGATAGTTATAGATTCACATGAACTTGTAAGAAATAATACTAAGATCCCATTTACACTTTGCCCAGTTTCCCTCAATGGTAACACTTAGAAAAGTATAGTACATCACAACCAGGATATTTACGTTGATGCAACCCATCAGTCCAATTTAGATCTCTTGCAGTTTTATTTGTTCTCGTGTGTGCGTGTTCTACCATCACAATCAAGATACTGCATGGTTCCAATACCACAAAGATTCTTCTTTTATAGGCATATCCATGTCCTTCCCTTTCTTCCTTTCTAATCTATATGTCCTTTATTTCTTTTTCTTGCCATATTGCAATGGCTAGAATTTCTAGTACTATGTTGAATAAGAGTGGTGAGAGCAGACATTCTTGCCTTGTTCTTGATCTTAGAGAGAAAACATTTGGTCTTCCACTGTTAAGTATGATATTTCTCATAGCTGTTCTTTATCAAGTTGAGGTAATTTCCCTCTGATATTAACTTGCTGAGAGTTCTTGTCATGAATAAATGTTGAATTTTTTCAATTGCTTTTACAGCATCAATTGATATGACCATATGATTTTTCTTTTTAGTTTGTTAATTGATAAGGTGGATTGATTTTCAAATGTTGAACAAACCTTGCATGCTTGGAATAAATCCCACTTGGTCATGGTATATAATTATTGTCTATGTTGTGGGATTCAGTTTGCTAATACCTTATGGAAGATGTTTTACATCTAAGTTCATGAGAGATATTGGTCTGAAATTTTACTTTACTGTATTTATCGTCTTTGTCTGGTTTTGGTATCAGCATAATACTGGCCTCATAAAATAAGTTCGTACTCTTCTGTTTTCTGGAAGAGGTTGTGTAAAATTGGTATTAATTCTTCTTTAAATGTTTGGTAGAATTTTTCAGTGAAATCCTCTGTTCCTGGAGAGTTCTTTTTTGGGAGTTTTTAAATTATAAATGCAGTTTCTTTAATGGTTATAGTACTGTTCAGTCGTCTATTTCATTTTGGTAGTTTGTGATTTTCAAGGAATCAGTCCACTAAGTTGTTGAATTTCTGAGTGTAAAGTTGTTGGTAGTACTTCCTTATTGTTTTTCTAGTGGCTGCAAAATATGTAGTTATATTCCCTATTTCATTCTTTCTTCTGTTTTTTTGTGGAGGTTTTTGGTCATTCTTCCTAGAAATTTATCAATTTTATTGATTTTTTTGAAGAACCGCTATCTTGTTTCATTAATTTTTCTCTATCGTTTTCTTATTTTCAATTTCATGGATTTCTGCTCTTATTATTTCCTTCCTTCTGCTTGATTTGGGTTTATTTTGCTTTTCTGTTTTTAATTTCTTGGGGTAAGCACTTAGATCGTTGATTTGAGGTCTGTCCTCATTTCTGATGTAAGCACTTAGTGTTGTAAATTTTCCTCTTCACACTGCTCTAGCTGCATCCCACATATTTTGATATGTTCTGTTTCATCTTCACTGAGCTCTATATATTTTTATTTCCTTTGAGACTTCCTGTTTGACCCATGGATTATTTAGAAGTGTGCCATTTAATTTCCATGTGTTGGAGATTTTCCTGTTGTCTTTCTGCCATTGACTTCTAGCTTGGCTCCATTACAGTCAAAGAACACACTTTGCATAATTTCACTTCTTTTAAATTTATTGAGGTTTGTTTTATGGCCCAGAATATGATCAATCTCAGTTAAGGTTTCATGAGTTCTTGAAAATATAATGTGTATTCTGCTTTGGAATCTGCCTTATAATTATAAACTTTATGTAGCCCTCATCAGATTTTAGGATTAAAGGAGACAATTGGTCAGATGTAGCCTTCTCTTTTTAAAAAAAAAATATTAAGGCTACCTCATCAAGTTCTGTGTGTACTGGGCCTGTCATAATTACAGGGGATTCATTCATCCATCTATCCAACATACAAACATGTATATGTACTTCCATTCTGAGGTTTGTAGAATACCTATTATGTGAGAGGTAGCCAGCTGCGTGTTGAAGGGGGAGCAGAGATAAGTAAGCACAGCCTCTGCCTTTAGAGCTCCCAGCCTAATCCGATCTGAGGTGGACAGGACTGAGGTCAGTGCCACTGAGGAAGGAGGTCGTTAGCAGTGGCTGTGGCAGCCCAGTGAGGAGTGACAGAAAATACCTGGGGGAGTCAGGTCAGTCTTGTGGAGGAGCTGAGAACTGAGGTCAGCCCTCATGGATGAGCTTTTGATGCCGAGAATGGTTGAGAAGAAATAGAACCCGTAAAGGCCAAGAGAGTAGAAGAGAGTGTGAGAGGGTATGAGGTATTTAGCTCAGCTTCAGTGTAGCCTGTGGGGTGGGGGTGACCCTAGCGAACAAGTTGGGAGCCGACCCAGAAGAGTCTCAACTGCTAAGTTAAGACGCTTGGACAGAGATTGTCTAGGCATTGGGGAACCACAGAGGGATTTCCCTTAGGGCTATGACTTGAGAGTTTCAACAGCTCTGTCTGGAGGTTTTGTGATGATGGGCTAGAGATAAAGGTGATGCAATCTGGGAAGAAGGCAAATAATTATGTGCACCTCTACACCAGCGGTGGAGCCAGCAGTAGGGGAGATGCTAGAGGCATGTCACAGAGAACTGGGGGCTGGTTAGACTTAGGGGGTGGGACAAGGGGTTCTCCAGGATCACTCCACATACTTCGGCGTAGGTGACGGGGCAGATGGTGACGCCCGTGACTGAAAAGTGGGAAACAGGTCCAGGGTTAGGACGCTGGGTTTAGTCGGATCACAGTCACATGGAGGCAGGTGTGGCCAATGGGCAGCAGAGAGTCTGAAGACATAGATTTGGGAGTCCTAGCAATTAGCGACCGTGACCTTATTTTCCGAGGAAAATAATTGAGGGAATATAATTGAGCACGTGGTCTAACCACAGATGGAAATATCTGAAATCAGTGCCATCCACCTAAGTGGATGCAGTCGCTTTGGGAATCAGGTGGGCGTAAGAGAAACGGGACACTCACTGGGCTCTGGCACCGTCGTGTGAGGGGAGGCTGGTCCGGGGACAGTGCAGGGGGTGGCGAGCAGAGGGGCCTCTGGAAGAAAAAGGGAAGCTCTGCTTGCTCGGAGGGTCCGTGCTCCGCTCCTCTGTAGGAAAACACAGCCTAACAGCTTTACGTTTGCAAGCGGGGTGGGAGGGGAGAGTCCCCATAACTAAGGAAGGTGGTAGTGAATTCTAGGAGTGGCTGTCCAGCACCCCTCATGGCTCTTCATCATTTGGACCTTTTCCTCTCTTTCATTATTGAAAGAAGTGGCCAGGGCCGCATCTCAGCTCCAACCATAGCCAGGTCCAACTGGATATCAGGCTTTACTTTCCAGAGGACATTTGTTAAAAATAAAAAGTGGCAAAAGCAGAGAACTTCTTCAGATAAATGAGAGAAGACTCCTGGCTGAATTCTTTACTAAAAAAGCCCTATTGTTGCCAGTTAAACAGACAGACACTAACTATGCGGAAACATCCCATAATGCTGTGCAGCCGGGAAACAGAACCTTAAAGGCAGCCAGGCCCACCATTAGTAAGGAGAAGAGAAATTAGGAATGTCTTGGGAATTGAGAACAATGGCAGTGATGTCATCTTTTTAGAATTTTCTAACTGAGCCACCATTTTGTTGATAGGCAGGGAGCCTGTTCATCCTACTTAGAAAGATAGAGCATCCTTGTAAATAGGGACGATCTCACTGAAACGGGGGAGGTAGGGCTGCTGTCAGCTCTGGGGGGGGGGGCGGCCTTTAAAAGAGGACTTGGGACTCTGGGTGCTGGAGAAATGGCCCCCATCGCTCTGTAGTGACAGCACCGATGGCGCCATGGTTGGCTCCACATCCAGCTGGCCTCCTTCTCCAAAGCTCTGATGAAATAAGAACTTGGGGCCAGGGTGGGGGGAGCGGGAGGCACAGTAGAGAGGAAACAGAATATAAATTTAAGCCTAGACATTGCCAGCTGGTTCCAGCAGAGCTAGAGGACAAGAATATTTGGGAAGGAATCCAGGAAGCAGAAACACTGAGAATAGAAAAGGAACAAAAAGCTTTCTTTGCTGCTCTATTGGTTGAAAAAAGAACAAGTCATTTCAAAAATCCATCAGAATGTCTTTCTGGAAACTCAAAATCGGGGGAGGATGAGATGGTCTTGACAGCCGTTCTACTTTACCATGTTCCACACTCAAAGAGTGAAATGTGGGCTTCCCCGGTGGCGCGGTGGTTAAGAATCCACCTGCCAATGCAGGGGACACGGGTTCCAGCCCTGGCCCGGGAAGATCCCACATGCCGCGGAACAACTAAGCCCGTGCGCCACAACTACTGAGCCCCCTGACGGCCCTGCGGTCCCTCCAGAGCAAGCAGGAGGCCCACATGCCAGGCCCAGCTCTGGGCTTGGTGGCTGTGCATCCTCGGGCAGTTGCTTCACTGCCCTGGGCCTGGCGTTGAATTTCACGGCCGCAAAGTCGGGGAGGGATTCGAGCAGATTCGTAATGTCCCTCCGGCTCTGAGAATCCATGATCTTGGATCTGTTGAACTCCTGTTGTGGCCTCTCAGGCCTTTTCTCTCCGGTGCTCTTCAAAGTGACAGCAAGCTCATCTTAGAAATGGCTTTATATTCTGATGGTACGATAACTGACAACTAGTAACAATAGCAGCCAATGTCAATCAGCATTTTTGTGGTGCCAGGACACGCTAAGCGCTTCCGTGTTTTATTCCATTTCTTCTCACAATTACCTTGCAGAGTGAGTTATTTTTATTTGCCCTATTTCACAGATGAGCAAACTAAGCCTTAGAGAGCTTAAGTAATGCACAGCCAGCAAGCAGAGGGGCCAGGCTTGAACCCCGCTGAGCCCAGCGTTAAATCGCAGCTCCGCCACCCTGCCCTCCTGCACTAGGAGGGGCTACGGTCAGGGAAACTCCAGGGAAACATGCCGTTTTGCTGGAAATTTCTCGCGCCTGCCCTGCCCCTGGGGCCCCTGGGGAGAGTGAGTAAGGGTTGCGGCCTGGAATTCTGGATCAGGTCGGCAGGCATCGCCCTGCAGCCAGGTGTGGCCGGGACTGCCTCCTGGCCAGGGCTCCCGGCTCTGTCCCCACACAAGCCAGACACATGACACGGCTGCAGAGGCCTCTGGGGACGCCGGTGCACGCGGTTGCTTTCAGGATCCAGCCACCTGGTTGTTCCAATTAGATTAGATCAGGAGAAAGACAGAGAAGGGACTGTGTCTACCTCTCCTGCTGCCGGTCTCTGCAGTTCTTGGCGAGGCCGGGATGAGGCCGAGTGAGATAATTTATGTGACCGTAGCCGGGTCACCTGCAACACCTCGGACTCCCTGTCCCTTCTGGGTTTTCTCTGACACTTCCCGCGGGCTCTGGCCCAGCTCCCTGCCCCCTTCCACAGTGAGAACGTTCCACACAAATCTGACCAGAGAGTATTGGGCTATCGTGCTAACAGGTGTCTTTGTGTTTAATTGCTAGAACCGGGACCTGTGGGACACCTGAGTTTCACAGAGATCCTGGACACGTCTCTCAAGGTCAGCTGGCAGGAGCCCCTGGAGAAAAACGGCATCGTTACAGGTAAGGGTCTCCGTCTTCAGGTAGAGGAGGAGCATGTTTGCCCCAACACAAAGCGATGGGCCCAGACCCAAACACCGCGGCTGGCAGCACACGGGTGCCTGCGGCCCCTGCAGGGTGACTGGCCGCGGGGCCGAGGGCAGAGGGCTCGCTCGCCCCCCTCCACCCAGGCGGTGCCACCGAGAGCCCCTTTCCCTGCTGAGCTGCAGCCTCAGAGTTTGGAGATTCGGTCTCCTCGCCTTATCCGAACAAGCCTCTGGCGCCTCCGATCAGCCGGAATCCGTGTTTCTGGTGCGCCCTCTCGTGGGCCTTTCTCTCCCTTAGTTCTCACGGCAACTCGGTGAGGCGACTGCTGAGATCACGACCGTTTCACAGCTGAGGAGACTGAGGCTCAGGCGGGTGGGGTGACCTTTCCTCGGCAGCTGTGCCCTGGGCGCCTGCATGTGCGGGAAACGCTGCAGCCACCGCCGCGCGGCGGCCCCGGTGCCCCAGCCTGCGAGTGGCCAGGCCACGCCTGTCGCCTGCCCCCGATGCCAGTGCCAGGCCGCCGGCCCCCTCGGGACCCTCGGGGGACCTCGGGGTGAGCAGCGCCTGGGAGCCAGGGGCGCAGGGCTGGGCGCCAGCCGCCTCTCCTCTCCTGCGGCGGGGTCTCTGGGGAACAGTTCACCTTTGTAGGGCTTTTCATGATTTTTTGTTGTAGAAGAGGTTTCTGAAAGACCTTTCAGGTTAAAGCTGAATTTAAATCTTAGTTTGGGGGAAGAAAATTGCAGACTTGATAAAATCCGCATGGGCTTCAGCCTCAGGGGAAGCTGGGGAGGACCGTGTCCCAGCGGGTTCAGGGCTCCCCTCGCAGACCCCTTCCCCCTCCCCACACACGGGCATCGAGACACCCTCACAGGGCTGCGGGCGACCCCGGGGCTGCCTGGCGTGGTCTGCCCCGGGCGGCCCTTTCCATTCAGCAGACAGCACTTGAAACGTCCCGCCGGCCGCGAAGCGTTCTCACGGCGCAGGCCCCCTGCTCTGGCAGCCCTCTCTGGGCACCTCACGTCCGTCCGCCGGTGAGCCCGTGGGAGCCGGAGCTGTGCCGTCCCCTCAGCGACTGGCCAGGTGGTCCAGCCGACCACCGAAGCCCCTGGGGTCCCTCGTGAGCCCCGTGGCCCAGGAAGCGTGCTCGCGCCGGCTCCGCGGTCAAGAAGACTATCCAGGAGTGAGCCGTGTGGACCAGGAGCAATCGGCTGTCCCCGGCCTGGCCGCAGGGTCAGGGTCCCCTTCCTCCCGCCCTGTGTCCTGGGTGGCGGCACCCCCCGCGTGCAGGCCCCCACCCCCACCCCGCGTGCCGGCTCTTGTTTAGTTTCCGAACAGCCAGGCAAGGTGTGTCTCATGACCCCATCTGAGACCTTGGGCGATCATGTCCCAGGGTCATGCGGCCAGCAGGTGGCCAAGCCAGGGCAGGGATGCCACGTCCTCTCCTCCACATCATCAGCCCCTGGACGCGGGTCCGACCCGCGCTCCTCACCCCAGCCTAGGGCGTCCCTGTCTCGGGGCCTTGCTCTCGGTGACTCGCTGGATTCCTTGCCATGCCGCAGGCCAGAGAAACACCTGACAATTCTGCTTACCAGGTGGTCAGGTGCGAACAACTTAGTATTTCTATCCTAGCACCTTAATAGCCGTTTGAAAAGAGAAGGCACATTAATTGAAAGAAAAGGATATTTGCATTTCCTTCTCAAATAACCAGTTAGTTCCTGAGGGGACGTGTGCGCCCCCAGGTACTGCCCAGCTTCTCCAACTTGGAATCAGAGCGGACCTGCCTCCCGAATCTCCTGTTCCGCGTCGGTTTTCACATTGTTCCTGTATCCTTATCACAGCAACCACCAGAAACTCAGCTTTGCAAAGACAGGGTGCATCCTAAGGAGTGCGGTGTGCTCTGATCCGGAATTGTGACGCGCTCAAGCTGGAGGGTTGCGGAGTCCCACAGACACAGGCGGAGGGCCGGCCCCGCTGTCTCCCTGCAGCGCCCCGGGGGACCATGTTCCTACACTAAACGCCCCCTTTCTCTCCCGTTACTCAGAAAACCTCCCGGCGTCAGCCCCGCCCACTACTTACCTGCTGGGTGCCCTCTACTCACCTGGACTCGACCAGATCCCCTCACAGAGTGGAGTCCTCGGGTCCAGATGGTACCTGAGAACTGATGCCGCCTCTAACCCTCACTGTTAAATAAAGTAAATTTACGAATCTAGTTCTGCCCTCAAGAAGCTGATGTTTTGAAATACCCACTTTAAATAATGTTAAGTCCAGGAATGGGGAAAAGTCACTATTGAAACTGGACCTCAAAACCCCAATCTGTTGCACGTTCTGAGGTCTTCTTAGTAGAAGATTGCAGTGCTGAGTATGTAATGAAGAAGCCCTCCTGCGGCCAGGGACGGAAGGAATTAAACCAGGTGGGTGCAGGGGCGGAGGAGGGAGGTTGCAGACAGCAGGATGTCACCTTAAGGTTCACAAAGGGAGGAAAAACAGACTAGTGAGAGGGAAAGCAAACCCAGAAGCACCGAAGGCTTAGCAGGAGGCTACCACTTGGAAGAAAAAGGCTTTCTAGCTCAGGCCCCTTGGGGACCATCTGTGGCTGAACTAGAGTGAATTAGAGCCGTACCTACTGCTGATTTCAGAGGGGGCTGAGGTGGGGAGAGGCAGATCATTCACCTCCGTCAGCTCAGCCTTTAGGATTCACCTAAGTGTGCTGCATTTCAGAAAGCTGGCCAGGACCCCTTGGTGGACAGACCCCCCAGGCAGGCCGGCAGGCAGGCAGGCCTTGCCCCCTTGCAGACGCACCCTCAGCCCCACCCTGCCCTTTGGGAGCACCGAGGACTCCCCTCCAGTTTCCAGTCTTGAAGGAGACCCCCGGGCGTCATCGCCCGAGTGGAGCCGACATCCCCAGGCTGAGCGGCGGGCACCAGTACTCCCGATTGATGGTCACCCGTCGCACCAGCTAATAGAGCTTAGTGAACCCAATTTCGTGTTTTATTAAACAAATACCTGTAGTTACAGGCAACAGCTATCGTTTATTGTGGAACTCAGCCTTCGCGGCTCAGGCTTTTCAGAGCCGGGTCGCCCTGGCCCTGGGCTGGGAGCGAGTCCGCGGTGGCAGCTCCGAGGGTCTGGGTCGGAGCTGCAGGCAGACGCTCCGCTCTCCTCTCTCGGGGCCGCGTTGTCCCACCACGTCTGGCCTGTGCTGTCGCCTTTCCCACCCACCCTGTAAGATGGGCTGCGGGGGAAGAGGGTCTCCCCAGAGGCGGGAGCCCGGCGGTGGTGTCCCTGCAGTCACCTGCCACCACCTGCCAGGGACCCCTGCCCTCCGTGGGGCTCGCCCTGCCCTGGACGCTCTGCCCGGACACGCAGGGCGGCGCTCCCCAGGTTGACTTGGTTTCCCGTGGGGCACGTCGGCAGCACCCCAGAGGCCTTTTCCAGGCTGGAGGGAGAGAATTTTACCAAGTACAGCAAAAGAAAAACTGTGTTTGTGGGCACACCTGGCCTCCAAAAGCCCCTTTCAGGAAACGTCCACAGGGCGCCAGCGACCGTCCCTCTGAAGCCGCTCCATCAACACCGGAGGCGCTCCATCAATGCCAGCCGGCACCATGACGTCGGTCCCGCATGCGGGCCGCTCTGTGGTGCAGTCGGCCCTCAGGAAACTGGGTGCCGGGAGCTTCCCTGTGCCGCCGGAAGGAGAGGCGAGCGGCAGGGGCTCCGGGTGCCTGCGCGAGTTGCCCACGAGTGCTCCCTGTGAATTCCAGCGTCCTCTTCTCTCCCTGCGTGAGCTCTGGTCTCTGAGGGCCGGGATGCAGGCAGACAGCTTGGGATTGGATGCACCGCCCTCTCGCAGAGAGTTCACGTCGGATCCACACAGAATTAGTTCTGAAGCTCCTCCAGTCGCTAGTCTCAGCTGGGCAGCTGTTTGGAGCAGGTAGGGCGCCAGCTGGAGGCCCCCCCTTCCTGCACCGGAGCCAGAGGGACGCTCACGGCCAGGAGCGCCCGCTCGGGGCCTTGCCCACCGCACGCCCCCGCTTGGTCCCTCTGTGCGTGGCCTCCAGGCCAGCTCCCTCTCTCTGCTGGTGTTTGTCACAGCCTTTCCTGCGCACACGAGCGTCTTCAGTTGCCCGTTTGGTGGTGTTTGTATCCACAGCGGCAGCACGCTGGATTGTCAGTCTTGATGCCAGGAGATCCAGTAATTCTCTTCTGCTAAAGGTGCTGGAATTGCTGTGCTTGGCCTCCAGGTTGCCGCGCAGCACAAAAGCCTATATTTTAGTAAATTTTGATGAAGAACAGCTTTTAAACAAATAAAATTGTCCGACAGACAAGGTTGTAACATGAACCACATACATAACAGCAAGCGTGTATAACAACACAACGACAGCCTTGTCCTCCTGCGCGTTCAGGGAAGACCCCGAGTGTCACCACTCCACGTAGAGGTTTATCAGGCTAACCCACCAAGGCCAGGGCTGGTTTCCAGGTTTACCTGCGCACGGCAAGACTCCCGAGGGCAGGTCGTGTGGAAGGAGGCTCCGTGGGGGATGAAGAGCCTGGGCCGTTTCTCGCCAGCTCAGGAACCTCTGGTGGCCCTGGCTTCCTCCTCTGTGAGGTAGGGGTCATGATGGCTCCAGCCTCAAAGCTCTGCCACGAGGTTGAGTGAATTAATGCAGGTGAAGTGCTCAGAGCACCACAGGAACATCATAAATACTCCATGGATTTGAAGTTATTCATCCTCACTGCCGTGAAGGTTTCTCTTTTTTTAATTGTACAATCAGTTCCAAAAATCTGAACTGGCAAAAAAGACAGAACGGGTTGATTTTAGGGCATCGTGGTGTTCGTGCCAGCCCATTGAGAATGCGGGAAGCCAGAGGTCAGGACGGTCCCTGGGAGGAGGGAGGGTCTAAGGTCCGGAGTCGGGAGATGGTGAGTGGCTGGCCCCCCGAGAGGCAGCTGGAGCTGCGGGCCTAGTGGGCTTTAGCGGTCCCCGCGGGCCAGGAGCGCAGCTAGGGGCTTCCGACGTGTGGCAGGGCCCCCTGCTTCCTCCACTGCCGGGTGCCCCGTCCGCCCCACCCTAGCACAGGAGCCCCCCAGCACACAGAGGTTGCCAGGCTGTAGGGCAGCAGACAGGCCGCGGCTTCTGACATTAAAATTTTATTGTTTTCAAAACACTGAGGTCCCGAGACGCTCTCCTCTAAATCCTTGTTTACCCGCGAGTGCGAGTTTCTCACTCTGTTTATTGCTTTCATCAGAGTGAGAGGAACGAGAAGACACCTCCCAGTGCTTTTGTCTCCCCAGTTTATCGGCCGGGAAGACGGAAGAACAAGCGTTTTCAGCGCTCTGCCTTTGGCCCCGGGAGCGCCCTCCATCACCACCTCCCTCTTTAGGAGACGCTCTTAGATGTTCTCTAATCACATAAGCCCCCTCCAAGGGAGCTGACCCAGGGGCTGGCAGGGTCGTTTTTCTCTGAGCCCCAAACTGCCATGGCTGAATAAATTGTGATCATGAGGCCCCGCCGGACGATCCGAGTACAGAGGAGATCAGATGTCGCTCGGAAAACAGGCTCGAAGGGGAAGGCAGAGCTGGAAGCGACACTCGTGCCCTGGGGGAGAGAAACTTTAAGGCAAAAAGTGTTTTATCCATCATTTTGTAAAGGGAAAAGTGGCAGTGTTTCCACAAATTAGTTGCAAGCCAGGAGCAAGCTGCTGATTTAGGGTGCCATGTAATGAAAATATGAGCTTCCAAAAATGGAAATACAGATGAAGCACGTCTATCATTTGACAAGAGAAGGTTGCACCGAGCACTACAGGCTGCCAGTCATCCCTCGGCCCCCTCCGTCCATGCTCTGGGGACCGAGCTTGCCGAGATCCCAGCCCCGTCCTCCTGCCGCCCCTGTGGGTCCAGCGGCCAGATGGAGGGGCCCAGCCCGGGGTCTCGTCTCCGTGGGCTGTGGACGCGCAGTGGACCTCAGTGGGCCCGGCTGAGCTCCCTGCCGTTGCTCAGATCCTCCGAGATAACGCGGTGCCCCAGCCCCTGTCCCCGGGACCCCGGGACTAACCCTGTGCCCTCGCTTGCCTTCCAGGCTACCAGATCTCCTGGGAGGCGTACGGGAAGAGCGACTCGCGGCTGGAACTCACTCTCAACAGCTCGACGCACGAGTATAAGATCCAAGGGCTGTCCTCTCTCACCACCTACACCATCGACGTGGCGGCCCTCACCGCCGTGGGCGCTGGCCCGGCCACCTCGTCCACCATCTCTTCTGGGGTGCCCCCAGGTCAGTGCGCTCGGGCCCTGGCGTCCCCGCTGCCGCGTTTCCCTGGGCCGTTTCTCACGTTCGGAGTTGATGGGCATCTTTTGTGCAGAAGTCCCTGGGGGCCTTTAAAAGAGGGGTGTCAGCTCCTGGCTCGGATGGTCGGGGGTCAAGGAACATTACAGTTAAGACCACCAGGAAGCACAAAACTGTATTCACTCAACACAACAGTGAAAACGTGGGTTTGAGGGAAGCAGTGAGGAGAAGGTGGGTGGGGAGAAAAGGTACAGAGGGGGAGGAGAGCGGGGAAGGGGCGTGAAGGGTGAAGAGTGCATCCGCACACGGCACGGCCGAGGTGACCCTGCTCTCGGGCTTTCTGGAAGTCAGAGTGTCCTCCTAAACATTCACCCTCATCCAGCTTTGGAAATTGCACTCAACTTTTTCTCTCCAAAGTTTATGTTTAAAATGAAAGTGTTTTTCCAGGGAATTCACAGAATACATGTGGGTGTGAGAGGATGTCATGGGGCCATCAGTTCAGTTCTGTAATTAAAGCCGGAGGTCTCCGGCTCTTTAAAAATGTCAGTTGGCCTCGTTCTGGTCTTTGAGAAAAGCACAACGGCTTTGTTCATCAGGCCCCGAGAGGCTGAAGCCAGCATTTACCCCCATAGCACCCTCCACGCCCAGTTAGGGTTTTGTAACCTAATTATTTTCTTGGAAGCGTGGCACACGGGACGTGAAGAGAATACAAAACAAATAAAATGTGTGCAGTTTTTAAAACTCCCCAGAGGAATAACCGCCTCTCGGCACAGGGACCGTGTTTCGTGGGAAGCCGTGGGGTGGCAGAGAAGGAGGGAGTTCTTCCTGTCCTCTGAGCACTGTGACCCCACGGGGCACTTCCTACCTTCCTGGCCGTCAGGGGAGCCTTGAGCCCCCAGGGTCCCGAAGCAAGGCTTTCTGTCTACTGATAAGCAGTCAGCACCGCCCTCCCTCTCAGGCAGTGGTTCTAACGCTGTCGCGAGCATCAGTGCTGGGCCCGCTCCCGCACGGCCGACTCCTGGGCCTGGGGTGAGGCTGGAGAGCTTGCAGTGGAACAAGCCCCAGGTGGCACCCGCGCTGCTGGTTGGGGACCACACTGGAGGCAATCCGATGTTTTTTTAAAGATATTTTCAAAATACATGCATCCTTTCTTAAGAAAGAAGTCTTTGGCTTCCAGAGAGATTCATTTATTCTACGTGAACAGCCAGCTCCCAAAGCACACATTTAAAATGTTGTTAGCACTTTAATAGCTAGTGATGATGAGATGATGACAGCACATGATTTGATCTGTTAGACTCGGCTGACGTACAGCGACCGGGGTGGCACTGGGGGCACGTCCCTGTGCGTGACCAGGTCGTTTCCTGGATGGTTTGGACAGCGTCCAACCGGGGCTGGGAAGCGGGCGAGCTGACCTCACCTCCGCCCCCAGCGTGACTGTGACCAGCTCCGCCCTGGACGCAGAGAAGCGCTGGAGGGGACACGGGCCCGGCTGTGCCGAGTGAACCTGATAACCCGGGCTCGGGGGAGCCCACGGGGCTGCTGTTGCTTCCCTGATGGTTCGGGTCACCTGTAGCCGGGGGTCCGTCCTGGGGCAGGCCGCGCAAAATCACGTGATGACGATCACTTTGGGGGCTGTGTCCCGTTTGCCGTGCTTAAAGTTTACATCCATCAATGACTGAAGAACCAGCTAAAGAATCCAGAGAGCTGAGAAATATGCAAAAAAGAGTCACTTGTCCTTCAATTTAAATATTTTCCTCTTCAAATTCATTAGACGTGATGTGGAAAGGACCCTTGAGAGCCTAGCGACGCTGCCTGTGCAAATACTGAATCGATCACCAAAGAGGTCTTACTGTCCCTGCGCGAGACCTGGTCTTAAATACCCCAAACGCGGGCGAGTTCAGAAGCTGTTGCTCAGATACGGCGCGGCCTGAGAGCCTTTCTGCTTCTCGCATTGCATCTTTTTTGCCTTCATTTCATCCTGCTGTCTTTCTCTAGAGTTTTTGCGTCGCCCGATAACGTAAGAGCTCTCATTTTGAACTCACAGTATCTCACTTCTGAGTGGGACAGGCTCCTTGGGGGGAGTGGGCAACCTGCCCAAGGGCCTGTGTTCAGCAAGGAGGCTTAGCCGCAGGCAGCCTGAGAGGGGGGAGCCTCGTGCAGAACCCACCCGCCCCTCGTTTAGCTGCCAGAGCAACTGAGCGCCGGCAGAGAGGGAAGAGTTCTGCGCTCTCACCTGAATCCAGTTGTCTTGGAAACCAGAGCCAGGAAGCCTACGGCTCAGGACCTGCACACCTCCCCACGTCAAGCTGCCTGGAGACGCACGGGGTGCACGCTCCCCCTGCCTCTTTCGAAGGCATCAAGGTCATTGTCAGAGGCAGGAGGGACAGTCGGTCCTTTGGGTTCTTTGAGGATCCTGGAAGAACTACCTTTGTCCATCCTTTCTTCACTCAACAAGTGTCTACTGATCACCTGCTGTTCAGGGAGACGATGGGTGAGACATGACCCGACCTTCATGGTTTGTCATCTGGGAGCCACATTCACAGGTCTCCAGTGACACGGCACGTGGCCTGGAGCCTCACCGGCCACCCCGTTGGAGTGGCAGTCATGCTGCGAGCACGTTCCTGGAAAGCTGTGCTTCTCACCTTCGTGGTTGTGAAAACAAACCCTGTTCTGATATTAAGGCATTTTGGAACTGTTTACTTGCTGACATGTTGATACCTTTCCTAAGCTGTGACAGAATTTAAATCTCCACCTTTCCCCTCTCATTTATCTCCAGAACTCCCTGGTGCCCCATCCAATCTGGTCATTTCCAACATCAGCCCTCGCTCAGCCACCCTGCAGTTCCGACCCGGCTACGACGGGAAGACGTCCATCTCCAGGTGGATCGTGGAGGGACAGGTATGGTCTCCTTGAAGCCGAGAGTTGCAGTTTCCACAGAGTAACACTGGGGCCTAAAGTTGAGAGACGGTTGACAGATGCCTTTGCAAAGTGATGAATCCGTAGCTGGAGCTGCCTCGGGGTGGTTTGGGAGGTGGTGATGTTTGGAAGAGGAGAACCAGAGACTGGAGGCGGCTGGGATGCCGGGCTTAGGGTGTGGGAAGGTGGGGGAAAACGGGATGTTAGGCTGGGCTCTTACTGGAGGGTGGAAGAGGTGATCATGGGGTCAACATTCAAGTTGTGGTTCAATATATAGTAAGTTCCCCCAATTTGATGGCGTCGTTGGTTGAGATTCTTCTTTTAATTCTATATCACCATTAGCTACCGAACAGACTAAGAGGATTGTTTGGTACAACTTTTCTCTCAGATGAATGAATGAATATGCATTTACTCAGCAATGTTTGTAGAGCGTGTTTATTTCCAGGCACTATTCTAGGCACGAGGGGCACCGTGGTAAACAAAAACAAAGTCTGTGCCGTAAAGGAGGAGAGTCCTCTCTCAGGAGAAGGACCCTCAGGTTGCTGGGAGAGGAACATGCACTTTACCTGTGAGGACGGCAGGGGTGCCGGGTGGCTGGCGTGAGGGGGTGTAGGGAAGAGCCGGGGGCAGGTCACGGGGATCCTGAGGGTGGACCTTAGGGAGAACTTTGCCTCTGACTCAAAGCACGATAGCAGGATAGCAAGCCCCACAGGGCTCGTGCGTCAGAGGGAGGGTCACAGGGGCCTCGGTGAATCCCACCCACCCAGAAGCGCCTTGTTCTAAGAGCCGAGAAAACAGACGAAGAGCCGCACGACGGGGGTGGTAACGTTTCCAAATAGTTATTGTCTGTAGCAAAACCCTCATGATTTTCGTGACTGTGCTTGTGCTCTATGGCAAGACAGTTCGCTCTTGGAAATTGGCCATAAATCAGGGCACGAATTCCATCTACATCTTCAAAACGTTCATTAAGCAACTGTTTCCAGAAACCTCTGCAGGATTCTGACCATGGGAACCAGCTAGTTGGAACTGATCAATCAATGGGGCTGGAACAATTATTTACGTAGAAAAAAAATCACCGTATGCCCCTACCTCCCATCAAACTGAAAAAATAAATCCCCTGGAAATGAAAACCAAAAGAATAAAAGCGAACTTTAAAACGCATCGAAAAACATCAAGGAGAAAAATTGTGGTATCTCCTGGAAACCAATCTTGGCGTCTCAGAGTCTGCCAGATGGAGCCGGGCGAGTGCTCGGAGGGACACAGAAGCCGAGAGTCTGTCCTTGGTGTCACTGGACAGCAGTACAGCTGGGCACGGTGAACGCCAAGGACACAAACTCCGAGGGCTTCCGAGTGGGAGTCAGGCCAGGTGGGGCCACAGGAGTGGAGATGCCCACCCCTCCGTGGCTCACCTTGAGATCTGCGTCTTGTGCTTCCAGAGCCAGACCTGGGAGCATCCACACTCCTTCTGCTGGGGTTCTGTTCGCCAGGACAGTCACGGGCTCCAGGCAGCCGCAGGGGGTCTGGGAAGGGTCCTTCCGTCTGTCTGTCCGAGGAGAGGAAGTGATGGGGGAACACGTAGCGCTTCTCTCCACACTATGTTTGCTTCGTGCTTCTGTCCCACAACTGATCTATTTATATGATTAATCTAAAACATTTTAAACGTACCCAAAAGGAAGCAGCGTGATCTAATGAGCTCCCACACACCCATCACCCAGGTTCGTCTCTTCTCTTATCTAGATCCATCTAGCCCTACTTTTTATTGTTGCTGGAGTGTTTTGGGGTTTTTTTTCAATTAAAAAAAATGTTACTGAAGTATGGTTTATTCGTACTATTACATTATTTTCAATTATGCAACATAGTGATTCAATATTGTTATAGATTATACTCCATTTAAAGTTATTACAAAATATTGGTTATATTCACTGTGCTATACATTAAATCCTTATATCTTATTTATTTCATGCCTATGAGTTTGCACCTTTTCTTTTTAAATTGAAGTATAGTTACTGTACAATATCATATAAGTTACAGGTGTACAGTATGGTCATTCACAATCTTTAAAGGTTGTCCTCCGTTTATAGTTATTATAAAATATTGGCTCTATTCCCCGTGTGGTACAACACATCCTGTAGCTTAGTTTGTGCCTCGTACTCCCCCGCCCCATGTGCACCCCCCCTTCCCTCTCTCCACTGGTGACCACTGCATATCTCAGACCACACGTCATTTTATTCCCACGTATTCAGCACTGAATAGGCACAAATTTCACAAGCAACGTTGAGCAGGAGAAGCCAGACTCGTGATTGGAGTCCACAGGTACCAAGTCCCAGAGGAGAAAACAGGATCTTTGGTGTTAGAGCACTGGTCCCCTCTGGGGTCTTGTAGGAAACAGTGCCACCGGGAAGGCTCTGGAATGTTAGGAATGTTGTCTCTCGGTCTGGATCTGGGTTGCACAACGTGTTCTCATCTTGTGCACTTGTCTTCCTTCAACAACTTTACGTTAAACTATAGATGCTTTTTCTCATAATGAGAATGCCATTATCACACCTGACAAAATTAATAAACATTCCTTAATATCATCTAATAATCAGTACACATTCAAATTTCCCCAGATTTTCCGAAAACGTCTTTTTACTGTGGCTTTGATGAGAACAGGAGCCACACAAAGTTCACATTATGCATTTGGTTGTCATGTCTCTTCAATCATTTTTTTTTTAAATTTTAACAGCTTTTTCAAGGTATAGTTGGCATATAATAAACTTGACATTTCTAGAGTGTACGGTTTGTTAAGTTTGGACCCAGATGTGCATGTCTGTATACCTGTAAGGCCCTCGCCACAGTCTAGATAGTGAGCGAGCCCATCGCCCCCAGGAGCTCCCTTGCGCCCTGTGCAATCCTCCCTAGCCCCCCTCAAGCCCACCCTATCCCCGCCCACCACTCAGCTGCCCTCTGCCGCTAGAGATGATGCCCTTCTCACCCAGAGCCCCTTCTGTTCCCCTGCCACCGCCTTGTTACAAACCCCAGTCCCCTGTCCCTTGGAATGCCCTCCATCGGAGAAGCATCTCCGATGGGAGATGCAGAAGCCCTCCCATCTGCATCCTTGTAGCGTCACTTCACGTGTCCCCCTGCCCCCGTGTTTCCCGTAAACAGGAAGTTCATTCTAAAACCTCCATTGGATCGTTCCCACGTTGTCGTGGTCACTGTGGTGGAGAGTAATTCCTGGGCAGGGCTGGGGGCTTCATACGGCGGCACATCAGGACACGTGGGGTCTCGGGGTCCCACTCTAGGGGACATAGGGACACCGCACGATCGGCAGCCTGGTCCCTGCCTTGTCCTCCCGTCAGCTTTGTATCCAGCGTCTCACCCATCGGTGACCTTTGCCTGAATTCAGTACTATCTACAGATACTCAAAATGGCAACTTTCTATCAGTCTTTCCGCATGGAGTAGCTGGAACTCTGAGAAGCAGCACTTCCCTCCTCCCTCAGGTCAGGTCGTTGCCCTGAACACGGGAAGGCAGGGCACTGCAGAGTGAGGAACCGCTTCCCGGTCACGCCCAACGTTAACAGGTTTTTCTTTCTTCCTTTTCTGCCCTGCTGTCTCTTTTCCTGAGTGTCAGTAGGACAGGACAGGTTTTTTGTGTATTCGGTCTGTTTCAGTCACCTACAGTCATCATTCTTTTTGAACCTAACACTGACCCATCTTGGCCAGCGGGCAGCCCTTCAGGTTCTAGGTGTTTTGACTTCACGATAACTGATCTTGGATGATTTCCTTGCTTCCTGATGCAGGGGGCGATTTCCCGGGAGCATCTTGTGCCTTCGAGCGCCAAGCTCAAGCTCAAATTGACCCGCTGCTACCTGGTTTCGCTTAGTGTCAAATCGTATTTAAAGGCCATAATCTGGGCGCTAAGGGGAGGGGAGGGTGCTCATTGCTGCCGACTGGTCATTGTTTCTAGACTTTTCCAGCGGATAGAGGGAGGAAATGCATATTTTTGGAAACACCGTGAGTTCGTACTGATATTTCCAATTCAAATTTAAGATTACTTAACTTTGAATTTACGTTTTCAGTAACTTTTATACTAAAAGTGTGCTTTCTAGAAATATTAACAAAATTACTTATTTTCTTTATCCTATTTTTCTATAAAGAGTTTCAAAATTGCAATGTCCATGATACTCCTAAGGAGCCTGCTGAATGCAACTTATTTGTCCTTAGACCGTATTACACTGTGGACGTACAGTCAAAATACTGAGTCTAAATTCTTCTCTGTGTGTTTCTATCACCAACCTAATACAGATTAGTTTCATTCATTTCAGTGTCTTTGTTTTGTTCTTTTGCTTCAATTTTTAGAGATTGCTTTCTTTAAATATCATTTTTACTTTTTAAAAAACTGTTCAAACATTTAAAATTTAATTTATTTTTGGGCACATAACTCATTTGCATGATCTCAAAGCCAAAACTACTAGTTATATTCAGGGAAGTTTGTGTTCATCTTTCTCCCTTTACTCTGTTGCCTCTCTCCCCAGAAGCCCCTCAGTAGGTTTCTGGCTGGTCCTCTTTTGTCTTTTGCAGCGTTAGCAATATACGTACCCGTGTCCCCCTTCCGTATGCAGAAGGTGCTTTGCTTTCTTCAGTTGAGGACATGTGAACATCACGTGCCTGGCGTGTGGTCTTCCCTTGTGTGGACGTGCAAGTTTGTGTGTTCAGCTGGTCCTCTGGACACCTGGGGTGTGCGTTCCTCTCCTGCTGCTGCCACAACAAACAGCCAAAACCCAGTGGCTGGAACAACACAAGTGTGGTATCTCACAGCTTTGGGCTCCACGGGCTGAAGTCCAGGTGTGGGCAGGTTGCGTTCCTGTCCGGAGGCTCTGGAAGACCACCGTCTCCCGCTCAGTCAGGCTGTTGCCGGTGGTCCTAGGACCGAGCTGGCTGTCACCATCCCCAGCTTCTATGGCCACCACGTCCCTCCCTCCACCTTCAGAGCCAGCCATGGCGGGTAGGTCCTTCCCAGGCTTCAACTGTCTCCTTCTGTCTCATCCCTCTGACCCACTCTGCCGCCCCACTCTCGCACTTTTCAGGACCCACCCATATAATCCAGGATAATCTCCCTATTTCAAGGCTCTTAACCTTAATCACGTCTGCAAAATCCCTTCTGTGTGGAGTAAGGTACCCACAGGTCCCAGGGATTAGGGTGTGGACACCTGGGGGAGGTGGTTGGGAGGATGCCTGCAGGGAGCATTATTCTACCTAAAGGTGTTTTCAGCCTTTTGCATACTCATTTTGTACTTTTGCCACTGAATCTTTGGGATAGATTCCTAGGAACGGGATTTCGAGATCAAGCGATGAATGTATATGTAAATTTCCTAGACATTACCAAATCCCTCTGCTATAGGTTGTACATCTTGCATTTCCATCAGCGGTATATATAATTTGTTGCCATGCCAAAAAAAATTGAAGTCTAATTTATCAATCTTTTCTTGCAAGGTTTTGCACTTCAAGTCTTAGATAGAAAGGTTTTCCTCCTTTTCAGGTTAAAAAGGAATTCACCCAATTTTTTTACTACCAGTTCTATGGTTTCATGTTTGCATTTAGGTCTCCATCCATTTGGAATTTGTTCTCTTATATGGAGTGAGGTATGAGTCCATTTTTTATCACTTTGCAAATAGCTATGCAATTGTCCCCAGAACATCTATTAAAAAGTCTGTTTTTTCCTCCTCCTGATTTGTAGTATTAAATTCCCATATGCACTTGGGTCTGTTTCTGAACTGTTTATTCTGTTCTATTAGTCTGGCTCTTCATGCACTAACTCTACACTGTTTAATTATAGAGGCTTTAAAATTTGTTTTAATGTCTGGTAAGGTCTTCCCAATCCCCACCAACATACACGCATGCGCACACACACACACGCATGCACACACACACACACACACGCACACACACACAAACACACGCATGCACGCACACACACACACAAACACACAAACACACGCATGCACACACACACGCATGCACACACACGCATGCACACACACACACGCACACACACACAAACACGCATGCACGCACACACACACACACGCACACACGCATGCACACACACACAAACACACGCATGCACGCACACACACACAAACACACAAACACACGCATGCACACACACACACGCATGCACACACACACGCACGCACACACAAACACACGCATGCACACACACAAACACACGCATGCACACACACGCATGCACACACACACACGCATGCACACACACGCATGCACGCACGCACACACACGCACACACACACGCATGCACGCACACACACACGCATGCACACACACACGCACGCACACACACACACACGCATGCACACACACACGCATGCACGCGCACACACACGCATGCACACACACGCATGCACGCACACACACACGCATGCACACACACACAAACACACGCATGCACACACACACACACACACACACACGCATGCATGCACGTGCACTGCTTTACTCTCCTTGCTGTTGTCTTATGATGTCTAGTCTTTCTATCCAAGAACATGATACGTCTTTGCATTTGTTTAAATCTACTTTTGTCAGCTCTTTTCTTCCTGGCAAAAGCACTGGGCTATCTATTCCGACCTTCACTCTGCTCCCAAAAAGGCAGGCAAACTGAGGGGCCATCAGCGTGCCTCAAAAACTGTGATTGGAAAAGTATGGACTGTGCACCAGCGGCCCTGGCCCCCCTTTTTCTTGCCCCCCTTTCCTAGCTCTGTGGTCCTGGGCATATTTAACTTCTGCTCAAGCCCCAGCATCCTCGTCTGTAAAACAGGGTCAGTAGTGCTGTTGCAAGATGGTCGGGAGGATTAATCAATGTATGTACGTTTTGTTACATTTTCTGACTCTGTTGCTGGCATATGAGATCACAGTTGATATTTGAATTTGTTTTTTAATTTAATGAACTCTCCTGTGTTCTAAGTGCTTTTACAAACATTAACTCATTTCATCCTCTTACTGACCGCGAGGAGGCTGCTGGGACCCACTCCTGCAGGCAAGACCCGAGGGACTCAGTGACGTCCGCGGACCACATGGCTTGAGCGGCCTGGCCCCTGGTCCACACCTGAGGCCGCAGCTGTGCCACCACCCAGCCTGGTGTGAGCGCCTCGCGGCCAGAAGCTTGGAGAATCTCTTGTTAGTCTGTTAATTCTTCTGTAGTTTTCTGTAAAGAAGTCACATCACCTGCTGCTAGCGACAGTTTTATTTCTTCCTTTGAAACCTTTCTTTCTCTTTTCTGTTTCTTTTTATTTATTGTTCTTAATGGGAGGGCTAGATCGTCCTGTATCATGTTGAATTGGAGCAGCGTTAGAACAACCTTTGTTTTATTACTAACTTTAAAGAAATTCTTTTAAGATTTTATTATCAAGTGTGACATTTACGACTCTTACGGGAGGTTTTGTGTGGGATTCTTGAGGCTTTGTTTTTGCAGCTAGCTTGTATTGGGTTCAGACGATGCTTTTCTAATCCTGGTTTGCTAGGAGGGTTTTTTTTGCGTTTTTTTAGGATTAAAAAATCATAAAGAAGTTTAATTTTGTCAAACTGTTCTTTGCATCTACTGAGTTGTTCATGGTTTTTCTTCTTTCATCTGTTGGTGAGATGATTTATGTTGATATTCTAATGTTCTCCCGTCCCTGTGTTCCTGAGATAAACACAATTTGATGTTTATTTTGTTTGGTTCAGTTTGGGTTTAAGATTTTTGTATTCATGTTCATAAGTGAACTTGGCTTTTCTGGTTGTTGGTTTGGCTTTTAAGACCAAGAGTTCACTTTCTCACCAGTTTTCATAAATAAAGCTGTGATTGCTCTGAGGGGAGCTGAGAGGGAGGGGTCCTGATGCCCTGGCCTTGCTGGCACAGACAGGAGCCTCGTGACCATCTTCCTAAGGTAGCCGGCATTCTTCATCCCAGCCGCGGGTCAGTGCAGATTCCGGGACACACCAGCGCTCAGACCCCCTTCGTCAGCATTTCCGGGCGTGGGGTCCGTCCTGTTTGTATGTACCTTCCCAGGTGACACAGGGGGTTGAAAAGGTACCATGTCTGCTGCTCTGGTCCTGCCTCGGGGGTCCCGTGCATGGGGCCTGGAGTAGGACGTGTCAGTGATCCGGCCCCTGCCCACGTCTCTTTCCAGAGGTTCCAAGGCTCCGTTCCCCAGGGAGGATGATCTGGGCAGGCTCCGTGCCTTTCCCCAGAGGTGGCCGTGCCCCTTCCCCAGGCCTGCACCTGGTGTCTCAGAGCGGCCAGGGCGGTGCAGGTCCATGGCACGGGGCCCGCGGGCGATGGCACAGACTCCTGCGGGTGTGCAGCTCCTGGGCTGCTGTGCTCACAGCTAGCTCACCGCCAGCCTGTAGCCATTTCTTACAAGTTTGAGATTGCCCTGAAGTTCATTTTTACCTTTCACCTTGAAAGTATTTCAAAACCACAGAAAAGTTGCAAGAATACTACAAAGAATGACCCTTCACCCAGACACCCTATCCAAGTTTCATCAGTTGTCCCCATATGTCCTCGGTAGCAAAAGGATCCAGTCCAGGACCACGCATTGCACCTGGCTGTCCTGTCTCTCCATCCCCCTCACCTGGATTAGTTCCTCGGCCATTCCGGTCATTTCATGACCTTGACAGTTTCAGAGATCACAGGCCATTCATCTCCTAGGATATCCCTCAATTTGGATGTGTATATTTCTTCATGATTAGACCCAGATTATGCGTTTTTGGTCAGAATGTCACAGAAGTGATGCTGATTTCTTCACACTGTGTCTTGTTGGGTTTAACATGATATCGAAATGCCCCATCTTTGGTGGAGTTAATTTTGCTCACTCGATTAAAATGGAGTCCACCAGGTTTTGTCCACTGTAAAGTTACTTTTCTCCCTTTCACGATGAGTAAGTATTTTGTGGGGAGATACTTCAAGATTATGTGAAAATCTCATTCTCCTTTCCACTCACATCCCTAGTTTGTCACTCACCGATTATGTTTTGCCAGAATTAAGTAGTATAATGAGGCACCCACTTGTGAGCTTTCTAATTCAATCATCTCTTGTACATTTATTGATTGGACTTTTATTGTTAAAAAACAAAAGAGCTTTCTCTTCTCACTTATTTATTCATTTATTTGTTTATATCCATGTGGACTCATGGATTCCTATTTTATGTAACAGATTGCAATCCATTGCTGTCATTATTTATGTTGATGATCAAACTTTCCTACATTTGACCAGTGGGAGGCCCTCCAGCCAGCATCTGTGTTCTTTGCACATGTTCCAGTTACTGGGAGTACCTCCTTACTTTCTGGCACAAGATGTTCTTGGATTATCTTATTCTTTTACCTTCCTTCCCAGCCATTCTCCAAGGAAACTTGGATCCTTTCAGTGGAGAGTGGTATTTAGAAACCAAGATCTGGGCACTAGATGTGCTCCTTGCTCCTAGGGTGTCATTGCTCCCAGGCCCTCTCAGTGCACAGAGCCAGGAGACACACGTGCTCACGTGCATGCAGGTCTGCATCCAGGTCTGTCTCCATATCTGTCTGCATACACTGAGAAGCATTAGTTGACACCAGCACCTCCAAATACAATTCAGTGCCATCCATTTACTCAGGCTACCCCCTTTCCACATTTATACTAGCCCTACTTTGCTCCCAGTATTCTCATTCTGTTTACTTACTTGCTGAATCCCCCATATGTGGCCAGTCCTTTGAGCTGAGTGGACACCTTCTTTGCACAGGTCCTGACTAAGCTCCTTTGCCTTGAGCTTCTGGAAGGAAGGAGGAAGGCTGCCCTAAAACTTTTAAATTGCAAACTTAAGTTATCAAAATCTAAAGTTAATCATTATCTCTATCTTCCTCCCAATGGTACAGGATTCTAAAATTCCTTAATTCCAAGTCATACTTGTTATCGTGTCCAGTATTCACTTCTACCTTGTTTCCTATATCCGCAAAGGCTACGATGACGATTACCATCTCTTCTTATAGTCAGTGCTTGCTTAGATTTCACGGCGAGTTTGGCTGCGGCTTCACTTCCCACTCTGTTGGCCTCCAGGCATGGACCTTGCTTCCCCATGCGCCCAGCCATGCATCTGTTATGCGTCTGTTACACTCTGTCCAGCTCTGCTCTGGCTTTGGGGTCGGAGGCTTTTCGGGTTAGCTAGTCTGCCATATCTCCAGAACTGGAAGTCCCTTTAAAATAGTCTTTCTAAAATATTTTAACGTTAACTCAGCAAGTCTAAAAAT
Organism: Eubalaena glacialis; assembly: GCF_028564815.1. Classification (NCBI taxonomy): domain Eukaryota; kingdom Metazoa; phylum Chordata; class Mammalia; order Artiodactyla; family Balaenidae; genus Eubalaena; species Eubalaena glacialis. The sequence continues at coordinate 91,857,509 of NC_083728.1, read as the reverse complement.
TCTGGTAGTGGTGCAGACAGTTGGAACTTCAAAACCAAAAAGGTAATTTTTTTTCCTGAAACTCGTTATTTGAACCATTTGTGTTTCAATACTCCTAGAGAGTAAATGTTCATCTATAAAAAGCAGCTTAGTTCCAAACCCCAGGGGTGAGGGTTACAGACGTTTCCTGGCCAAGAGGAGACTAGAGGATGTGTCGAGCATTTCGTCACTCGGTGGGTAGGGGCCCGAGCCGATCCCGTGCCAGAGCTGACACGCACGCGGCCCCTGTAGCGACTCCTCCTGCCACGTGGACGAGGTGCCCCTTTCCTCCATCCTCTGCCCTGACTCCACCGACAGACTGCTACCTGGTTTATGTTGTACTAATCCATTCTCTCGGTCAAATTCATTGGAACTGGTTTTCAATCATATACTAAGTTATCCCAAGAAAATATCACGATGATGTGGCAAAGGTTAGCATGAATAGCCATTCGGGGGCAAACGAATCCTGCTTTTATTTGTGAACGGTTCCTACTAACCTCGAAGGCATATTACAGCAGGGTGTCCATTCAAAAATCAATGAATGGGCATCTCTTTAAGGGCCTTGAAAGGCACTTCATTGCTAGGCCAGTGTTCAGTTATCTGCAGACTCAAGGCAGAACGTACTCCGACCCGCCCCCATCATCTCCTAAAACACACGTGGCCCCATGCAGGTAGAGAACAGACCTGCGGCCTCTGAGAGAGATCTTTCCTTGTGCCACCCTCCTGGCCTTCATCACATTCCATGCATCGTCCTCTGACGCACCCCCAGGAGGGGCCACGGACAAGGTCCCTGAGGACATGTGGTACGAAGAACGACACTGTCAGTGACACAAAGACAGTGCAGGCTTTGGGGCCAGAAAGACCGGACCTTGAACCCCAGCTCTGCCCCTCCCATTCAGGTCCTTCAGCTGTAGAACAGGAATGATGGCACCTGTCTTGCAGGCTGCCGGAGCACTAGAACATTTGGTTACATTTATGTGTCTAAGATGTGCGTGGCTCTGCGTTCTGTAGGCACGAGGTACTTTACAAGTAAAATCTCCTCTGAGAAGCGCGTCAGCCCCTCAGGGCAGTGGGAGGTCATGTCCATGTCATGTGGTCCCCCAGGAAGCCTCAGTGCACCACCGCTGCTTCTCTGAGGGTGTCTTGGCACATTGCTGGTCCAGGCAGTCTCCAACCTTCCTAGACTCAACACGATGGGGCCCTAGAGACCGTGACTGGCATAGGTGACGTCTTCTGGAATATTCCACACCTAATTCCCTTCACATGGATGCAAGCCACGCCCAGGCAGGCGCTCTGTGCTGCAGTGCAGTCCCAGCGTTCGCTCACCCAGTGTCTCGCCCAAGAAGTGGTTGTCGCCTCCTGCCCCGTGCCTGGCCGCGGGCTGGGATCCTCGGAGGAGTGAGGGTCAGGGGCACCCAGGCCAGCAGGAAGTCGGCCACTTAGCGATTAATCACGTAGAAAGTGGGGAGGTGATTATAGAGGTTTGCTTAGGGTGCTGGCGGACGCTGAGGAAGGGGGGACAGAGTCCTTCAGGTGGCCGTAGAGGCCCACGAAGGGGGTGACATCTGAGCCCCATCCCCAGGGACCTCGACAGTTAGCCAGGGCAGGGGACAGCTGAGCGGCCCCCGCGAGCGAGGATTGGGCTCCTGCCGAAACGTTCTGTGGCGGGACGGCGTTTGCTTTCCTCCCCTCCGATCCACGTCTTTGCAGAAAAGTTTCCTTTGAATCCTGACCGTTTGTTGAAGTGCGCTGAGGAGGCTGTATTCTTGGAGTTGTCGTCAGTGGATTATGGAATCAAAGACCCTCATCATTGGAGGGGCCCCTTGAAAGGCCCTGTGATAAGCTGATGCTCAGACGTGGGTTAAAATTTTAAATAGCGGCTTTTACGTGTATTTCTGGTTCCGTAATGCTTTGCTTAATTAGTAACCTTTGACTGTAGAGTGAGCAAAACCTCTCCTCCCACACTTTCATGGCGTGCCGTAAAGGGGGAGATCGCAAATGCGCCGTGTTTTCCTTCGCTCCTGCTTGCCGGCCCGGTGCGTCTGGGAGCCCCGCCGTTCGCAGCTGTTGGCTGTGTCTAATAGCCAAGATAGCACCCGGGCTTCTCCAAAGGCTGCTCTGAGCAAGGTTTTCTGTAAGGAAGATGCTGGTGGTAGCACTTGGGTGCAGATAAAACTGGTTCCATCCCAAAATGGAAAGAAAAAAGAAAAAGCCCATTTCGTGCTTATTTGCGCATAATAGTAGCCATTTTCTTAACAGGCACTGTTTCAGGGAGTGTTATGGGCTAATAAAACGCAGCGCGGGCTGCTGAGCGCTGGTCTCTAGGTAACTACAGAGCCGCGGAGGTGGCGGGCCAGTGCCCAGGAGCCGCGGGCGAGGGGCTCACAGATGCCCGAGGTGGCCCAGCAGTGACTGCGGCGGTGGCATTTGGAGACACACCTTCCGCGGAGAACTTGGGGTGCGGGGTGGAGTGACGCTCTGTCTCCCAAGTACACGTCCCCCCAAGGGACCGGATCAGGGTCTGAAGAGTGGAAGGCCGGGCTTTGTTTCCTTTTCTTTTTGCTGACGTGCTCCCCCGAGAGAAAGCTTTCGGGGTGTATGGGGCCCCGTGTTTCCCCGTCAGCCCCTGGTCCAGGCGTCTCCCAGTAAATCTCTCCTGGCGCTGAGTTCTCGGGAAAACATGGTCTTGGCAGGTGTGTGTCCACTTTCTTTTGTCACGGTTGAGGCCCAGGCCGCTGGGCTTGCAGCCAGCGCGCTGCCTGGGGGTTCCGGGCTGGGAGCCCTTCCTGCCCCTCCGAGGCCTCATCTGCTCCATCCACGCCTGCACCCGCTCCCCACGTGCCGAGGGCCGGGGGGTTCCAGCCCTGAGCTGACCCCTGGGTGCCCCCGTCTCCAGCGCGGAGGCAAGAGGGCCTCACGGAAGAAACAGGGCACCGGAACCTCACGGCAAGTGAGGGAGAAGCCGACAGCCGTGGGCCTCCGGGGAGGCTCCGTTCACGACCCTCCTTTAGAACGAGGGCAGGAGGTGCCCACGTCGGGGGAGCAGCTCTCTGAAATGTTGCTCTCAGCGGTCCATTTGGCTGTGTGTGCGTTCCCAGGGGTTTTTTCTCTTTAACAGTCCATGAAAGTGTTAAATAGCAAGTTGGGAAACATCGAGGCTTAGGAAGATCGGAGGTTCCCCGGAATAAGGTACTCAGATGCCCGGCTCTGCCCGGGATCATCCAGTGTTCTGTCCTCAGCTGGGCCCGGCTGTTCGCAGGATGGGACCCGCTGGGACCTGCCGGGAAGTGCGTGGCCCCAGGAAGGCTGGGGAGGGACAGGCTGACCAGCGAAGACGGTGCCACAGCGGAAACCGGGCACGCCAGGGAGGAGCCATCCTCAGCACGAGGCTGCCAAGGGCACAGGGACGGGGACCTGGCACACAGAACGAGTCCTGCGGCCTCTCCTGGCCTCGCTCCCTCGGGAGAACGTTGGGAGAGTAACAACGCCTTGGGAGCCTCAGCGCCGGACTCACACTTATTAAGCACTTAATAAACACAGCACGTAATAAAAATATTGAAGTCAAGGCAAATGTTTGGACTCAAAGAGAGCTGCTTGAGTAGCTGTGGCTCCGAGGAAGGACTGTCCTTGCACTGGGAGTGTCCCTGGGACAGACCTGTGGAGACAGCGCAGGGTTCAGCCCCGGGAAATACTGCCGAGCCAAGCCGACCGCCAGGCCAGCCCCAGTCTGAGCCCGCCAAGGACAGCGACCTGCTGGTGCTCAGGACGGGAGGTGCTGGAGTTCCATGCGGGTCTCCGGTCAGGACCAAGGTGGGCCGCGTGCCCGGTGGGGGCGGTGTGGGGGCCGCTTGGGAGGAGCAGCTTGTGCAGCCAGAAGCCAGCCGGGCGTCCAGCTGCTGGCGGGAGAGCTTAGTCACACGGAACCAAAACCATCCCGCATCCAGCCGTCCCTGGTCCCCTTTCCCAGTAGAGACTTTCCGTCCTTTGTTTATGTATCTTCTACCTCTGACGGTGTGCTCCGTCTCTGGCAGGGTCACAGGCCAGGTGCTTTTTATCTCATCACTTCGAGGTCTGGAGTTGGGGATTTCTGACTGCTAATTATCTCTCCTCCTTCCCTCGTTATGGGTGGATATTAGGGCTGTTTGTGGCCCTTTTGATAAGTATCTGTCAGCATTTCAATGGTAATAAGCCTTGACTGTGGTTGAATTTCTTTTTCATAACAGGACGAAAAAGAGTGACATTTTTTCTGAACAGTCTGTCACGGATGCATAAGAGGGCTGTCACTTCTCTGATGGCTCCTTCAACAATGGCCCAGCCATCTGGGTAAATCTGCCGAGACGGGCTTCAGCTCTGTTCTGCTGTAATGCCTCTGCCTGAGCGCTTAGGTACTGAGGGGATAGGGGACAGTGAAATATACACCTGGATATTTCAGAATGTTTATTGTTTGCTTGATTGTCCATAATAACACCCTTACGATGACTTTTCTCTTTTATTTCTCAACTTGCATAGGAAATCTGTTCAAGATGAACGGTTTGAAGTGGCTTTTTTGTTCATTAGTCTGTCAGATCCTTTTAGGTCCTATTATGGGACTTTTAAAAATAACACAGGAGAAGAAAATACTGCAGCGTAAGTGACAACTCAAGTACAACCGAGGGATGCGTTTTACTACAAATGTCATTTTCAAGAAATAGAGGTCAATGCACATATAAATCACAACTGTCAAACTAAATTAAATTTTACGAGAGTAATATTTTCCTGTTGTTTTTGAGGACCGCTCAAATTCTTCCATCCTAATTCTCTTGTTGGAATTTTAGATTTGCCTATGTGTTTCATTTTTCCAGTCATTAGGTTTTATACTTGTTTCATTTAGTCATACATTCATCCAGCAAACATTTAAGCATCTACTGTCATATAGGTTTCAGGATTCATGGTACATACTAGATTACAAAGATGGAAAGCTTTTAGTCCCCACCTCCAGAAGCTCACAATTTGGGGGGAAATGTGGGAGGGACGATTGAGATGTAATGTAATAATCAGTAAACATGAGGCTTGTGAGAATTGTTATAAAAAATGTTGCCAAGACAGTATCAGAAAGAAAATGAGTAACAGAATAGGGCAATCAAGGAGGGCTCCATGTAGGAGGTGAACTTTAAGTTGGGCCTTGAAGGCTGCACAGTATTTTGATGGGGAGCAGGACATTCCAAGCAGAGAGAATAGCAGAGTGAAAGGCATGGCACCTGCTGTTTTAAAATGTGAATTTCATTTCTATACAGGTAGAGTGAGGCCAATGGATCAGGAGACAACTCCCTGTAAAGATCATTTGTTACTCACAGATCCCGAGAGGAGGGAGCACGTGATGCCAGGCAGGGCCACACGAGGAAGCACCAGGGTCTTCCAGGAGGCAGAGGGGGGCAGTGTGGACCAGAGACTTCACTGCAGTTTCCGTGGAAGGAGTGGACAAGGCAGGGTGGGCAGGCTGAGGACTGGCTAGTCTGGATCATTCCAGCAGGCTGTGGGGTACCTGCCCTGGGTGATGAGGGCAGGGAGACAGTGGTCCAGAGTGTGGGAGCCCCATGGAGGAAGGGGTGGGGTGAGGGCTCTGGGTTGGTTGGTTTGCATTGGAAAAGTGTGCTCACGGGTGAGTTGTCTGTTATCTCTAGGACCCGGCGGCCCTGGGAGGGGCAGTCCCAGCTGGGTCAGCAAGGCCCCGGATGTCAGGGCATGAACTACAGAAGCTAGAACTGTGGTTGATACATGCGTGGTGAGGGCTGAGCAGCTGCGTGGCCGGGCCATGTGTGAGCAGGTGGTGATGGCAGCTGAGACCGGAGGGGAGGCAGGAGCCGGTGTGAGCAGCCTGCAGCGCCTTTACTAAGGGTGGAGTTTGTTTCTGTCTGAAAACGTCGGCGAGAACCTGCATCTCCTGGTCTCTGAGCATATGTGCCAGGGTGTCCCGGCACTCCCCACGCTTCACCCCAGCAGAGTCTCCCGTCGGACCTTCACTTCAGAGCCCCAAGGCCAGGTCCCCGCATCACACGAGCATGTGTCGGGCCGGTTCTGGTGTTCCAGTCCCTTTCCCGACCCTCCACGCACACCCCACTCTGTGAGTGATGGGGCCCAATCCTCGCCAGCACTGCAGGATCTTAGAAAGTGGCACGAAATCCCGCCACGGGGTGCAGGAAGGCGTGGGCAGTCCTGTTTGTCCTTGAGAGGGTTCGTGTCTGACGGGAGAGAAGGGACAGACACAAATGCCGTCCCCCCAGCATTTGTGACAGACACGGAGGAGGCCAGCTTCGCTTTCGAGGTGAGCAGGAGCCGGGGGTCTGGGGTCCCGTGGCAGGACTGGGAGACCGCGGCTGGAGGGCGGGCAGGGTGCCGAGACCGGCCCTGAGCCGCCCGGCGTCGTGGAGCAGCTCTTGGGTGCGGGGCTTGGGCCAGGTACAGTGGGCCCACAGACTCGAGGAAGGCAGGCCCCCAGGGGCCCCCAGTGCAGGGACAGTCGTGCGTCCACAAGTGGCTTCCAGGAGAAGCCTCTTCTTGGGTGGGGGAGGACTTTATGAAAAAACTGGTTCCTAGAAGGATATTTCAGGGGGGATGTGAATAAGGTGGCAAAAACCCAGGCGCGCGTGGGGGGAGGTAAGACTGGGGGGTTGGCCTCGAGTCTGCGGACAGTGAGGGCCGTTCAGTGGAGCCTGGGCCGGCGGGTAAAGCCATGTGCCATCTGAACTGGATGATGACCCGGTCTCTCACTTTATGGCCGCAACAGGTGAGGCCCAGAAATTTCGGAGGCCTGTGCGTTGTGGGCATGGTAGGCTGGGCTGTGTATGGTGACCGATGGGGAAGGGAGTCCTTCCCGAGGTCCACAGCCAGGGGCTCCATTTGACCTGTGACTTTCTAGCTGCTCATCAGGGAAGCGGACTCGCTAGGCCGGCGGCCACGACTGGACCCGAGGGCAGGCTAGCCGGCAGCCCTGAACCTTTGGTCTGTTTTAAGGAAGAGAGGCTTTTCCAAGAGATGTCATTCTTTTCTTTTAAGTCACTGAGCTTGACTATCCAAATAGTTCAAGCGACCGGTCAGGAGCTTCTAAACTGGGGTCCCGTCAGTGAAATCAAGGGAAGGTAGAGAGGCCGAGGGGCCTCCCAGCATCGGGCGGGGGGAGGGAGGGGGAGCGGGCATCGGAGGTGAGGCCCTGGCTCAGGGGCTGGAAGCAGGAACGTCCTGCCGGCGGTCAGGAGGCACCAAGGCCGCGCCGGGGGCTGAGACGTCCTCATGGAGGGACGCCAAATGCCAGGAGGAAGGAGAACACTGCCGAGAGAAGAAAGGAGGGGCCGGGACAGACCCGGGAGAGACGTTGTTTAGGGGTCACTGCGGGCAAAGGAGGAAGCAGAGGAGAGGTGGCTGGAAAGCCAGAGGGGACCAGGAGTACCCAGGGTCACAGACCCAGGAGAGCAGCATTTGAGATCGAGGGAGACCAAATGGCCATTTCACATCCTCCTGCTTCTGAAGATAAGAAGAGCGTTAAATAGTTAAAAAGTAAATGAATAAGCAACTGGCAAGGTGCTGAGGAGGAGCGGGGAGGGCGGGGATCCGGCTTCCGGCTGTTCCGGAGCAGGAAGCCTCCGCACGAGCTGACGTCAGTCAGTGCCAGGGGCGCCCCGCCCGCCCCCGCCGGCTCACGAGGGTCGCAGGCTGTCCGGACGCTTCGGGAACCGGCCTCCAGCCCTGTCCACCCTGAGTCCCCTCCTGGCCCCATCTGTCCGGGGCTCCCTGGGAGGCTCCACTGGCTCAGGCATGGGGACACAGCTCAGAACCCGAGGGGACTCGGGAGCTGAGCAGGTGGCTCGGCAGGCAGGTTTTCCTGCTGACTCCAGGGTTTGGCAGGTTTCCGTAGGGTGGATTCTCGGAGCATCTTTTCCCCCCTCCTTAGCTCTGGATGAAAGGAGAGCTGCTGCCTCCCGCCCTCCCCGGCCTGCTGCGCCTCTCCCTGCGCAGCTGCGGGGCCGCATGCTTCCTCTCCGCTTGCAGTTACCTTGTGCACGAGGCTAACGCCTGCCCTCTGAGTGGCCACTGATCCCCGGCCTCCGGGTGCTGAGCTCAGCGTGGCAACTGCGGCCGTGGCAACTCGGGCCCTGATGGAAAAACCACTTGGCAAGGCTGGCGGGGTCTGGGACCCCAGGAATTAAAAGAGCAGGCGTGTCCGAAGGCGCCAAGTGCAGGCCGGCCGTGGGAGCTGCGGCCCAGAGCCCTCCCGTGGAGGTGGGCGGTGGGGCAGCCTCCCCTGGGCTTTAGCAGAGGACAGCGGGCTCCCCGGTGGGTCCTAATGACCACCCCACGCTGAGTGACATTTGAAATGTGTGGCATTTCTGCTCTTGTAATAAGTATTGTAAAGTGCTGTTGGTTAGCGTTAAAAGAAAGAGAAGGAAAAAAATGTGTTAAAATCCCAGCCTCCCCACGGAGCTCTGGTTTGTTTTATCTTTAAAGAATCCTGACACATTCTCTGCCCAGAGCATCGTTAGGGAGCGGCCGCTTGCTTCTAGAAAGTCCGTCGTGGTGATGGTCTTGAAATCCAACCAGAGAGCCCCGAGGAGCCCAGCAGAGATCAGAGGACTCCTCTTCCTCACTGAGAAGGATCCTGTCTCTTTAGATCCAAATGTAAACCTTTTATTATAGAAATGTAACCCCCGCCGCCGCCGAGGTCTAGAACTACAATCGTGTTTTCAGTAGTAATTTGTTTCTGGAGCTCAGTGCCAGGCAGCCCGTTTGCAGTACTGCCTTGGAAGTCACACACGTGTTTGTCTGTGTATTCATTCGTGTATTAAACCAACAGGTCGGGCCCTGAGTCTGGGCTGGACCCTGGGGGAGGTGCTGGGGCTTCAGTGGCGAGTCAGACCCTGAACCCACCTCGGGGGCTCGTGGGACAAGTGACAGCAAGCGTGGCAGACGCGTCGGGAGGAGGCGGAAGACACACCGCGTGCCCTGTGGCGGGACGCGGGCAGGGTACGTCGCGTGGTAAACACGTAGATTTTGGGCCAGGGGGTCTCTGCTGCAGCTTCACGACTCCACTGTGAGAGGATGAAAGTGGGGCCAGCCGTACACAAACCGGTGAGCAAGGCCGTGTGCCAGTGAAACTTTATTTACAAAGCAGGAGGTGGGCCGGGTTCGGCCCGCGGGCCGGAGGCTGCAGGCGCCAGCCAGAGCTAGAGCCTTGCTGAATAAGTCTGCCTAAGGCTCCTCTGCCTTAAGGAGTCTGACCGTGTCTGACTTACTGTTAGGGTTTGGCCCAGACCCTGTAAAGTGAGGCGCAAGCCTGTAGAAGCCGCAGACCCACAGGTTGCCGCTGTGCTGCCCTTCTAACCCGTTTCACGTCTCGTGTCGCTGTCTCCTTGCGGCCTCCTTCCTTGCACTGACTCAGACTCCGCCTCGGGTGCTCTCCTCTGAACCACCTTCGCACCTGCTGGTTCCCTCGTCCATGAGCAACGTAAATCTTCGACACGCGCTGTGTGTTTGCATGAGAACTGGGCATGATCAGCCCTGCACTGGGGCACGTGGAAGGTGCCGGCACAGCACAGAATTAGCACATGGCCTTCTGGCGGCCGGGGTCGGGGGGCGGGATAGTGGGGGGCGAGGGGGTCCCGTTCATGGAGGCTTCCCAAGGGCCTGGTGCTGCCCAGACCCGGAGGAGCTTGCCGGCTGCGTGGAGGAGGAGCAGAGGGCTGGGTGTGTTTTGCGGAGGTTCGGGCGTCTGGGACTATATGATGCCATGAGGTCCTGACGGCTGGGCCCGCAGGGAGAGTGGCAGGCGGGGTCCGCGGAGCCATGCGGCACCCACCTGAGCCCCCGGAATGTGGCCTCCATTCAAATCCAGGTCTTTTAAAAAGGAGCCAGAGCACTGCTGGGGGCAGGGGTTGTGACCTCGGGTGTCCCCGCCCTACACTTGTAGGTTACACTCATCAGAGCAAAAACCCCACAGCCAACCCGCAGCCCCTTCTGTGGGGTCCCGCGCTGAGGACGTGGAGAGCTGGCCCCCTCGGTGCAGGGCCCTGGACTCGGGCCGCACCCGCCCGATGTCACTTCAATGGCTCACTGCTTTGCTGACTCCCGGGCTCATTACCCGCTCTGACCTCCTGCCATATGTTTTTGGCTGGTCATCCCATATTTTATTTTGATGCTTTCTAACCGAGGTGAAATCCTGATAAACATAAAGTGAACCGTGTTAGCGTGTACGGTTCACGAGTTAGCGCCTCTGCAACATGCACCCACCCCCTCCGTCTAGTTCCGAAATCTTTCCCGGGCTCCCCGCCACCCCCCGTGCCCGTCAGGCTGCCACTCCCCTTCCCCACCTCCCCCAGCCCCTGGCGCCCACCAGTCTGCATTCTGTGTCTATGGATTTACCTATTCTGCATATTTTATGAAATGGAATCATACAGTACGTGGCCTTTGGGGTCTGACCTCTCTCTCAGCACCACGCTTTCGAGGCCCGCCCACGCTGTAGCGGGTGTCAGTGCCCCCCTCCTTTCCTGGGCTGAGTAGTGCCATCCTGTGGCTGCACCGCGGTTTGCTTCTCCATCATCCCTTGATGGGCACTCGTGCTGCTTCTTCCCTTGGCTGCTGTGAGCAGAGCGGCCGTGAACGTGTGTGTACAAGGACTTGTGAGAGAACCAGTTTGCACTTCTTCTGGGTGTAGACGCAGCAGTGAGACTGCTGGGTCGTGTGGTGATTCTAGGTTTTTGAGGAGCTGCAAGCCATTTTCACGTGTTTAGTCAGGGGTATTTGGAGTTTTGCGTTCAGTTTCTTGGGGACTCATGCCGCCCGGCCCCGTGTTTGCCGTCCCCCTCTCGTCCTCCGCGTCCGTTTCTCCAGTTTACCAAGGTCGTTTGAATTCTCGCGCCACCCTCCCATGACCACCTGCCAGCCTGGTTTCTCTGCAGACTTTATGAGCACGTTTCCCGTGCTGTCCGTGGCGTCATTTCCGAAGTGTTACAGGCACGGGGCCCTGGCCGACCTGCCTCGACGCCGCCTATTTGGCCTGATGCTCTCCGCACTCACAGCCTTCCCTCTGCAGGTCTCCCCTGGGCCCCCAGACCCCCAGAGCCTGCACAGGCCCCGAGCCTGCCTGGGACAGGGATGCAGGGACCTGCAGCGAACTCAGAGGCTTCCCTGGCTGGTGGTGACTCGTGTCCCCCGTTGTTCTCTCGCTGGGACAGGCCCCGGGGCTCTGCAGGGCGGCGTGAGTGGGGCGGAGAGACTGGGGCAGGCAGAATTAGAAGCTGCCTCAGGAGGGGGCGAGAATCACGAGAGGTGTGGCTCGGGGGCAGGCTGGGTGGTCCTGGAAGGGTCAGAGCCACGTGAAAATACCTCCAGGGCAGCCGACTGGACGGGAAGTTCACGGACGGGAATGAAATCAGCAGGAGGCGGATCACTGGGCAGGACCAGAGGGCAGGCAGGGCGCCCCACGTGGAAAGGGGTCAGCCGTGCCCCGAGGCGGGTCTTTACCACCTCAGCTGGTTCCCAGGGCAGCAGCGAGTCCCCTGCAGAAGGACCTCCAGTGTCCCGGCCAGCGGCGGTGTCTTTGGTGTGTGTTTGGGCAGAAGGGGTCAAGGTGGGAGCGGGAAAGGCTGAGCCCCCTGCTCGGCTGCAGTGGAAACGGCTCTGAACCCTCCGTGAGGACACCCGGCCACCCAGGTCCCGTGGGGTCCTGGGCAGGTCTTCTCTGACGAGTTATCCCCTCAGCAGGAATGAAGGCCCCGATGGCCAGGTCCTCTCCTGCACCCGCGGTCTCAGAGCACTCGGGCAGTTGTGCCCAGGTCCTGACTGTGAGCTGGTGACTGAAACCCCCCAGACCCAGTGGCAGGGACAGAGGAGCCCACGTCTCAGAGGCACACGTTGGAGGTGTGCACACACAGGACTCAACTCGCCCCACTCGTGGGGGACACTGGGCGGCCGCACGTACGTGAACGGCAGCCTCCGCCCTGTGTCGTCCAGCCGGTCCCAAGACCTCCCTTCCCCAGGTTGGAGCCATCGGCGACGAGGAGGAGTGGGTCACCCTCTACGAGGAGGAGAATGAGCCTGACGCCCAGACGCTGGAGATCCCAAACCTCACGCCCTACACTCATTACAGGTGAGAGCGGCAGGCCATGAACACCACACGAGGAAGGGGGCGCCCCCCACAGGTGGCCCCTGTGTGCGGTAGTGAAACCTAGCTGCATGAGGGTAAGCGAGACATTTCCAGGTGGCCATAACAGTAAATTGAACCTTTCGGGGCACGAGACACGGTCGAGTGTTATTCCAGGGAGATGGTACCCGATGCGAGGTCAGCCACGTCCCTGCCACCAACGTCGCTGGCCAGGCAGCCAGCAGCATGGCTGGTATATTAGGCTTAGTAGCCAAGACCCACATGGTTGGAGATGTGGTGCTTTTCTTTACAAAACTCCACGACCTCTGTGTACACAAAGCAGATGTCCTCAGAATACCATCTGCTTCCCCCTCCCCGCCCAGGACTAGCACTTAATGTGCCGTTTAACCTTTGCTTCTTGATCCTGAAACGTCTCCAGGCAGTAAATCCTTGGCCTAAACAAAGGGTAGGGTGATCATGGGCTCTTAGAGACATCGTGACTTCCCATAAGGTCACTGAAGGAGGTGGAATTTCCAATTATCACCAGATGCTGAGTTTGATAAAGTCACTGTTCTGCCAGGATGGATACATTTCATAAGATCGGGGAACAAAAGACTAAGAATGACTAATTCAGGGAGTAAAAGGTGAAATTACATCTTTGCGAAGAACACTTTCTCAGTACAATACCAAACTTAGGGTTTTTTAAAAAAAACCTAATGAGAGATGCTGTTTAACTTACATTCATTTTAACATCCTTCCTAAGATTAGAGCAGATGAATCAAGATACACTTGTTTTTAGAGAAAAACATTCAGCATAAAATGACCTGTTGGGATGCAAGACTTGCGATGTGAAATTAGTATAAGCTGTATAGTTATTTCAAAGATCAGAAAGTGTGATTAGAGATCAGTGTCCCTGTCTTAAAATCACGTAAATTTAGGAAGCCCCTATAATTAATATGTGTGTCTACTTAGGATATTTTTCTGGTGTATAAGTTCAATTCACATAGTTGTACATATTAATAAAGAAGAGATAAAAACTGAGAACATTAACATCGACTTTAAAGAACATCTAATTCCACCCTCGTTTTATAGATAAGGAAAAAGGCAAGTCAACAATGGGGTGAGAGTCGCAGGGTGTGGATTCTGGGGCCGTTTCTCCTCTCCGAACCAACAGAGAATGGGTTGCAGGACACCCTTGGTCATTAAGAGACACTGGAATTTCAAAGCTGTCATCTGGTAGTGACATTCTGACATTCCACTTCCATTAAAGAGCTACTTGAGCTCTAATCCCCTGGTCTCGCCCTAAACTTGAACCAGCCAAGGGCATCTGATGGCACAGATTCTGGCCACGTAACCCATCCAGTCATGCTTCCCTTGGAACGGGAAATTGCTGAGTTGCGGTGCATTTACCGTTCTGTGGAGGCTTTTAGGGAAAGAGGCCATATATGTAATTCACATTTTTAATGAAACCAGGTGGAAAGAGCGCGGCCTTGAGCAATGGCCTCTGTGACACGGGCAGACACATATCTGCCCCCGCCCACCCCATACCCCCGGAAGCTGTGGGCGGGTTTCCATCTTTCCACATTACCTCTTGTGCAGAGTAACTCCGGTCGTTGGCTTTGCTTCCAGGTTCCGAATGAGGCAGGTGAACGTCGTCGGTGCCAGCCCCTTCAGTCAGTCCTCCCGGGTCATCCAGACCCTGCAGGCCCCCCCGGACGTGGCCCCCACCAGCATCACCGTCCGAACCGCAAGCGAGACCAGCCTGCGGCTCCGCTGGGTGGTGAGTTGGGAGGCGGGGGGCCTGCGTGGGAGCCCAGAGCTTAGTCATTTCCTACTCTTGCCTTGTCCTGGTCAAAACTAATCTCATCATTAAACCAGGAAGTATTGCATTTTACAGTCGGTGTTGGATCTCAGACCAGCCCCGGCTGTCTTATTAATTAGTAGCATGACTCACTGGCTTCTTGGAACTGAGGAATATTCTTTGGGGAGGAAAGCTGATGGCCCTACAGGCTGAACCTGTTAGTCCTTAAGCCAGGATGACACGGAACCAATACTCAGTATTTGTAAGAGAGCCAGGTTGATATTGAATCAGAACATTTCCCCACAAAATTAAGCTGAAATGTATTAAAAGAAATTATGTCCAGCCAAAGTTACTGACAGGACTCCATTTAATTAACAGAAGAAAAGTTCCAGGGGAAAGTAGAATAAAGGTCCTAAGAATATTCACCCCAGAATATCTTTTCCGTGGACTTGGCCCCCTAAGACAGGCCCATGCATGGGGACCCTCGTGGGGGGCGGCTCCAAGACCTTGGCTCACCGCGGACTGTTGTCCACTTCCAGCCGCTGCCCGACTCACAGTACAATGGGAACCCCGAGTCCGTGGGCTACAGAGTTACGTGCTGGCGCCCCGACCTCCCGTCCACTGTGCTGGCCCAAGTCATCAGCGACCGGCTGGAGAGGGAGCTCACGGTCGAGGGGCTGGAGGAATGGACAGAGTACGAGCTGCAGATGCAGGCCTTCAACGCCATCGGGGCCGGGCCCTGGAGCGAGGCCGTCCGGGGCCGGACACGGGAGTCAGGTGAGACGAGGGCTCGCCGGGCCCTCCCCGTGTCTCCCTGGAGACCGAGCTGAGCGTCCTCAGTGTCACTGGCATCTCGCTGGCTCGTCCCCCACTCCCCTGCCAGGTCTGTGTTGACACTTTCCTGAGTAATTAGGTCCAACTGCATTAGAGCCCATGACGCTGCTTTGAAATTGATGATGAATTCTACCAGGGGCTAGACTTGCATTATTATCTTTTTAATTAGGGGTAATTCTCACCACCAATGACGAAAAGTAGGAGTGTACAGAGACTCCAAGGAGATCTTTATAATGCAAGGTGTTCGGGACCTCCTCCTGATAAAGTCATGCGTGTGATGTGTTGAGTCTCCCCTGCGCTAGAAAATAGACCCTCAAAAGTTCGATTGCTTTAGCACATGGTAGCTTATTTCTCTCTCATTACAGCCTAAGGTGGGTGTTCTTGTTGTTGGGTGGCTCTCGTCCATGAGGTGATTCAAGGACCCAGGCTCTGCTGTCCTGTAAATTAACTGTCATCAGCATGCAGCTGCCAGAGGGGAAGAATGAGCAAAGGGTGGGCGCACCTGTGTCTTAACACCTGCCCAGAAATGGCACACATCCCTCTCCTCATGTCCGCCGGGCTCGGGGTACCGCTCATGGTCAGGAAGGAAAGGAAAACTTTCAGTGGTCTCTCTGCAGAATGCTCATCTTCTAGGCTTTGTGGTCAACAGTGGTTTGCAGGACCCTTACTGGCCTGGTTCGAGTTTGTAGAAACACAGAAAAGAGTGTTGCTAACACTCTTTAAGGACGCACAGGCCAGCTCTTTCCACTAGTCTGAAATAGTGAGGTTTTCTCCTGAAAAGGAAGAATGTCTCTGCTCCTCTCACCATCCCCTTACCCCGTGACGCTCTCCCAGTGCTTGATGTATCTGGTGGGGGGGGAGGGGAGGGGCGGGGGGGCACTGTTCACTACCTTCCTGACCTCCGCCCAACGAGGGGTGAGAAGAAGGTAGAAAGTCTGAGACGGTGAACTAGCTCCATCGTGACTTAGCTGTTTCCCCGGAGGCTTCCTGAGCCCAGGGCATGTCCTGTCTTCTCAAGGCTCCACAGGTACAAAAGCTGAGAGGTCACCCTGGAAGCCCGTGTGGGACGGGAGGGCAGCCAGGGGAAGCCAGCTCCTCCCAGCAGCTGTTTCCACGCTGGACACCTCAAAGTGTAATAAGTACATTTAAAATTATTAAAGACTTTCAGTAGGAAGATGAATAAGTTCTGAGTAACCTTATGTACAGCATAGTGATTATAGAAAGTTGTTAAGAACTGAATCACTGTGTTGTACAACTGGAACCAGTATAATACTGTATGTCAGTTATAATTCAAAAAAAAAAAAAGAGAGAGAGAGAGTCACTAAGAGAGTAGATCTTAAACATTGTCACCACAAAAAAGAAAAATAAACAGTAATTATGTGACCTAATGGAGGCGTTAGCAAAGGCTCTGGTGGTAATCATCTTGCAGTGTATGAGATTAAAATGTGCGACATGTTGTATGTTGTACACCTCAGTCTTACACGATGTTATATACAAATCATATCTCAGTAAAACTGGAAATAAATATTAAAGTCTTTAATTATTAAAGGAAAGCATGAAAACTTTAAGTAGAGATTAAAATACCATTTTAAACAGTTTTTTTTTTTTTTAGGAAAAACAAAACACAGTCATTGAATAAACCACTCTGATTGAGGTAAAAAGTAGGTTAGGGCTTCCCTGGTGGCGCAGTGGTTGAGAATCTGCCTGCCAATGCAGGGGACACGGGTTCGAGCCCTGGTCTGGGAAGATCCCACATGCCGCGGAGCAGCTAAGCCCGTGAGCCACAACTACTGAGCCTGCGCATCTGGAGCCTGTGCTCCGCAACGGGAGAGGCCGCGACAGTGAGAGGCCCGCGCACCGCGATGAAGAGTGGCCCCCACTCGCCGCAACTGGAGAAAGCCCTCGCACAGAAACGAAGACCCAACACAGCCAAAAATAAATAAATAAATAAAAATTTTTTAAAAAAACAGTAGGTTAGACACTGATAAAGAGGGAATTACCAAACTGGAAGCTGGAAATGAGTAAAAAAAAGCCTCAAAATACAGTGCAAAGACATCAAGATTGAAAGTATGATAGAGAGGTTAAAAGACATAAAGAATAGAATGAGAAGGTCCAACATACATTTAATAAGACTCAGAAGAGAAAGGGGACGGAAATGAGAGGGAGCAAATGTGTGGAGATTATGGCTGAGAAATTCCAGAACTGATAGAAGACATTATGTGTCAGACTGAAGACATGAATCCTGAACAGAATAAATAAAAATAAATCTGCACCAAAATGCACTGCACTACAACTGCAAATACAGAAGCCAAAGAGCAATCTTAAAAACACCTGGAGCAAAGGCATCTTACCTACAAAGACCGTTTGAAGCCAACTTCTCAAGAACAAGAGAGGCCAGAGGACAATGGAATCATAATCTTGAGGGAGCTGAAAGAAAATAACTGTCAACCTCAAATTGTACACTTTTCAAGGGTATTGTTCAGAAAACAACAAACTAAATGTTATGTAAAGATGAAGAAAGTGTCATTAAAAACAAAATAATATTTGGGGGTACGTTTTCAAAGAACGAAGTAAACCAGTGGCAAAATTGCTGCATTGAGACTGTATTTTTGTAAAAATCTTTCCAGCTGCTGAACAGCCATCTTTACAGTGGTCAGAGGCCATCAGTGTATGTGTGAACTCACTCCAGTGTTTTCTTCTGCCTCTGCTCTCCTCAGACAATCTTGGATCGTCTCTTACGCGGACTCTGAAAAGACTTTGCTGAGCAGTGTCGTTGTCTGAGGTATAGATTTTGTACCCGGAAAAGCACTGTGGGCTCGCTTTTGTCTCGGTTGGCGAATGCGTGTACGTGTGGCCGGAAGGGGGCCGTGTGCAGAGGCCAGCGGGGCTGACGGTGGCCGCGCTCACACTTCACTTGCTGAGAAAGCCTCTGATCTCGAGTGAGAATTGTTCCTACAGCTTACACTTTGCTTTGCCAGCTATCCTGTTCTTTCTTCTTCTGAGGGTTATGGCTTGCAGAAGATTATCTTTCGTTTTCAACTGAATGTTTGTTCAGTGAGAAATTTTGGTTCAACACCTATCTCTTGGAGAAGAAGAGAACAGTTTTGGTTCAGCAGGTGTTTCCATTACAACTTGATAATAGGGTTATTGATCTTCATTTCAAGATATGGGTGGTTCAGATTTCAGATATTTTTAATACCAGAAGAGTGGGCTCCTTGGGACCGCTTATGGGCTGTTCTCTCCTCTAGGGAAACTGGTGCTGTCATGTTGGCCCCTCCATCTGGGGCTGGTCCTGGAGGGGTTCAGTACCCCCACCTCCAAATGGAGCTTCCAGAACCTTCTGCTGCAGGAAGCTTCTCACCTCTGACCCACAAACCCCTTCCAGCTGTGGCAGCTTTGATGTCTTGTCTTCCCTGGTGCTGCCGAGGTTGGACAGGTGGCCTCCCCAGCAGAGAAATCAGCCCCTTCAGAGGACTGGTCCTGCCGATCACCGCTCAGCACTTGGCGAAGAGGGTGAAGGGGCTACACGGGCCCACTGGTGGAGTGCTACCACCACCGCTGATGGGGACGGTGAGGGGTCGAAGAGAGCTGGGGAGGAGAGGAGAACTGCAGACCCACCTCTGGAACCCAGCATCACCTCAGTGAAGATAGCCGTCCATCGGTGCTTAGAAACAGCACGGTGCGCGGACGTGCTGAAAGCCAGCAATGGAGGCACCGAACAGAACATCTTGAACCACATTTAAATGAGGTTTCCAGTTTTGAAGTACCATCGAGCTGGTTTCATGACACCTTATGATATATTATGATATATTATAAGGGTAAATGAGGCCCTAAAAATCAAAGAGACTACGTGAGGAGTAGCTGTGAGCTGAGGAGTGAGAAACCCTGTAGAGGAGAGAGAACAACTGAAGGAAAAACACATTTTAAATGGTATTGTTTTTAATGAAAGGGGAGATTCTAGGATGGTCTCAAAACTCAAGATATCAGGTTGGGAAAGAAATTGAATCTCCTTCAAGTTAGGTAATGAATAAGATTTTTTTTTCAAATCTTAAAAACATAAATACTTTGTAATTAGATGGCAGAGTTTATCCTGGTGGGACTCGAATCAGCTGAAATGTTCATCCTGAACACTGCAATTTTCTCTGCCTGTCTTCTCGTTAGGAAACCAGCTGTGTTCTAGGCGCCAGGGCTGAGTTGCTGTGATCACAGGGTTGCCCTCATTCTCTGGAGATGTGGATGGCCTGCCAGTAAATGGATGCACATGTCACTGCATCTTAGAAAATCAGCTATTATTTGTAGATCTACAGTGAGAATTGGGCACTTATGGTTTCAAAGATTAACCCAAAGGAAACAGTTAAGGATTGAGAGGTTGACCGTTTGTGTTGCTATGACAATGGCTTCTCTCTTCACAGACAGGGACAGGAGTTTAGAACATAGCACTAGTATCTTGGGCATAGAGTATATTTTCTGCTCTCACCTGATTCTAAATAAAGTCAGAAAACGAAGTCAGATAAATGGTAGGCTTGCCTTCTCTTTGAATGATAATGACTCCTTTAATTCACAGTTGATTCCAGGTGCCAGCTTATCACTCGATTTTTTATAAAATAAACATGGGTGTAAACAATGTCCTGGTAACTGCCTCGGAAGTTACGACACCCGGTGGGAACCCCCAAGGCACAGAGAGCACAGGTGGCGCCATGGGAGCCACGGCCAGAGGCAGGGGGACACAGGGTGGCATGTGTGGCAGGCATGCTCCCCTTCAGAGGGCTGAGTTAACCGGAAACCATGAAGATTCTTTTCTTGTAACACTTACCTGCTCTAATAAATTAATATTATTTTGTTGAATGACTGAATAACGGAATGAATGACTCTCAACTGACATATTTGGGAAGAAAAAGTTTTTATCGACCCGGTGGCTGACTGGCATCTTCTCCCTCCAGAAATGTCAGGAGGGCCCCTGTGCTTGGACTAACAGGCACCAACAGCGGCATCTCTGTTTTGTGGGCACGTCGGCCGACCCGCACTGGCAGCCGGTCTGGTGCCTGAGTTCTGAGGACAGTCAGTCAGTGTAGCAAGTGGACAAGGGGAGGGGGGCCACTGCCTCCTGGGCATCAAGCCAGGGAAGTCGCCCTTTCCTGGGGGCTGGCAGCCCTCCCAGGATAGAGGTGGCTGAGCCCAGGTTCAGTGTCCCCCAGAAGCTTGCCCTATGTGGTGGCCTGTTGCTGGGCCTCCTCTTCTCTCCGTCTCAGACCTGCCAGTTGTGGGAACGACCAGGTCAAGCTTGCAGACAACGGAGCAGCACTTCTTCCAGGCCCAGCATGAATCCTGGCATTTTTTCTTAAAGCCTGTGTTCATTTCCTGGGGCTGCGGTAACAAAGGACCCAAACTGGTGGCTTCAAACAACAGAAATATATTCTCTCGTAGTTCTGGAGGCCAGAAGATGGAGACCGAGGTGTCAGCAGAGCCGTACTCCCCCTCTGGAGGGGCCGGGAGGGTCTGTCACAGCCAGCCCCCAGCTTCCAGAAGCTCCTGGGCTGTGGCAGCACAAGCCCAGTCCTGCCAGGGGGTTCTCCCCACGTGCACATCTGTTTCTTCTCATATGGACACCAGTCCTATTGGATTAGGACCTACACTACCGCCATGTGACCTCATGTTATTAATTACATCTGCAACGACCCTGTTTCCAAATAAGGTCACATTCTGGGTAGTGGGGTCAGGACTCCAGCATAGGAACTTGAGGGGACACAATTCAACCCATAACAAAGACCAAATCACTTCAGTGTAGGAACTCTAGGAATCATAGGTTGGGAGCACTGTCGTCGTGCAAACACACGTTACTTTCCAGATTCAGACTAACTGACTAACAGAGTCACCTTCACAGTGGCTGTGCCATGAGGAGGAAGTACTTATGCGTGAGTGAGCAAGTGGATGGATGAGCGAATGGATGAGTGAGCGAATGGATGGATGAGTGAATGGATGAGTGAGCGAGTGGATGGATGAGTAAGCGAATGGATGGATGAGTGGATGGATGAGTAAGCGAATGGTTGAGTGAGCGAATGGATGGATGAGTGAATGGATGAGTGAGCAAATGGGTGGATGAGCGAATGGATGAGTGAGCGAATGGATGGATGAGCGAATGGATGAGTGAGCGAATGGGTGGATGAGTGAGCGAATGGGTGGATGAGTGAGCAAATGGATGAGTGAGCGAATGGGTGGATGAGTGAGCGAATGGGTGGATGAGTGAGCGAATGGATGGATGAGCGAATGGATGAATGAGCAAATGGATGGATGAGTGAGCGAATTGATGAATGAGCGAATGGATGGATGAGTGTGCGAATGAATGAATTAGCAAATGGATGGATGAGTGAGTGAATGGATGGATGAGTGAGCAAATAGATGAATGAGTGAATGGATGGATAAGTGAGTGAATGGATGGATGAGTGAGCAAGTGAATGAATCAGTGAGTGAATGAATGAATGAGTGAACCAGCCCACAGGGCAGTCCTGAGGGGTGACTGAGAAGATGCCAAAGCCCCATCATGTGTTATGTACCCATGAGATTCGTGAACTTGACATGTTCTACTTTTTGACCGTGGAGGCCCTGGGGGGCGCTGAGAGCTGCCCTTTTCTTGGTGCCTGTTACCCCCACACAGGGATGTGCACTTGGTAAACCTCCACTCCCCTCCCCTCCCCTCCCTCCCCTCCCCTCCCTCCCCTCCCCGCCTCCCCTCCCCTCCCCCCTCCCCTCCCCTCCCCCCTCCCTTCCCCTCCCCTCCCTCCCCTCCCTCCCCTCCCCTCCCCTCCCCTCCCCTTGGTGCAGATCAGAACCTCACCTCCTCCCCTCTCCACCCACCTGCCCCACACAAAGTGCCCGGTTTAGAGATGTCAGTAAACTGGTGTCTGAAAGTGAGGATTTCCATCTAAGATGAAAGTCACAGTTCTCACAAGTTAATAGAAGAATCAGACGAAGCTTATTTTCTTGCTGGGTGGACTCAGGTAAAACTGAGCTCCTAAATACCCAGGATTTATGGAATTTGTTGCTAATATTAAAGAGATTTACATTTCTGTGCAGGTTTAATCTGATCACTGCAGGTTTAATCTGATCACTGCAAAATGTTCAGAATACATTGCTGTTTCAAGGACAGCTTGATTATGTGGGTAAAAATTGGACCTTTATTTGTAGAAGCCTTTAGACTTTGGGTGCCAATCTATTTAACTCATTCTCTGCAGTTCCTTCAGCCGCCCCTGAAAATGTGTCAGCCGAGGCCGTCAGCTCCACCCAGATTTTACTGACGTGGGCTTCGGTGCCCGAACAGGACCAGAATGGGCTCATATTGGGCTACAAGGTATGTGCTCAGGTGACCTTCCTCAGCTCACGCTGTGAAGGTGCTGGCACCTGTCTCCCCAAACCCGTGAGCTCATGTTTTCCTGCCGATCTCCAGCTCTGGCCTGTTTCCTGATTCCACATCATTTGTCTCATCTACCTTCATCACGGTCTGGAGATGAGGCAGCGGTGTACCCTCTTCATGTGGGCCAAGACAAGGCACTAAAAGCTCTGAGCCTGTTTCCTCACTTGTAAAGTGGGAGGAATGATGGTAGCTCCCTCCCAGGGTTGGTGTGAGAAAAGTGGCTTATTCTGTAAAATGCTAAGGACGTGTCGTTAGATCCCTGTGCGTGTGTCTGCACGTGTGTCATCAGCGGTGAGGGTTGGACACCCTCCAGCTTCTCTGGAAGACGTTTCTGGGTTTAGTCTTGTGTGTGTTTACCCAGACCCTTAAAAACCTACTCTGTTTTTGTTCTGTCCCCTCCCCCAAGAAGCAGGACAGATCTTCCTGGATTTGGCCACAAGGCCACGCTTGTCTCATGCGCTGCTGCCTTCTCCTCCCCGCTTTCCATCATTTAGATCCTATTCTCTGTTTCCGCCACCTGTTCTCATGCCCTCCCCCAACCCCGGCATTCTGATGGTCCCTTCTGGCCCCTTTAGACATGGCGATCCCACTGAGCAGGTTCAGTGACCAGCACTCCACACCCCCTACCTGGACCCTGGAGAAAAGCACTCGCCAAGCCCTTTTCAGAGTCCTCCCTGATGACCCCCTCTTTTATGGCTTTCTGGTCACTGATCTTAGGGACCAGTTCCGAGAGGGTGAGCTTAGGGAATAAGGAGGAACAGGCGGGCCGTGGAGGGGGCATCTCAGCGTGCCGTGTCTGCAGCGTGGGCAGTAAATAGCCCAGGGGCGGGGCCTCGGGTTCAGGGGGAGAGCACAGGTCTCCTGGGGCAGGAGCCTAATCTCCCAATAAGCCGGGCAAGCGAGTGGCTGCTGGCTGCTTGTACAGGAAGCAGAATGTCTCTGTGTTCCTAGCGAGCCCTGGTTTTAGTGGCTGCCATTGGGCACCTGAAACCCTGTGAATTACAGCGGGGCGTCTGGCTCTCCCAGTCCGGCCGTGGCTGGGGCACAGCTCCAGCTGCCTTCCAGTCTGGAGTCCGGTTGCTTCATCTCCATCTTTCCCCCAAAATGCCAGCAGATAGGAATTAGATCCCTAAGCCCTCAACACAGCTGCCCAGGGGCAGGACCCTCAGTTGCCTGGTCCTTGCCGCGTGGTCCTGAGACCCAGGCCCGCCGAGGCCCCTCCTTGCACACCGTCCTCCTGACCGCCCCCCCCCCCGCCGGTGTGTCATGCTCAGATCCTGTTCCGCGCCAGAGATCTGGATCCTGAGCCCAGGAGCCACGTGGTCCGAGGGAACCACACGCAGTCTGCACTTCTGGCGGGTCTGGGCAAGTTCGTGCTGTACGAGCTCCAGGTGCTGGCCTTCACCCGCATCGGGAACGGGGTCCCCAGCTCGCCCCCCATCCTGGAGCGGACCAAAGATGACGGTACGTCGACGGCTGCGCCTTTGCCCGTCTCCCAGGTTTGCTGTCGCCATCCAAACCCTTTGGATGGTTGTCATTTTTAAGTTGATTTTCAGAACACTCATTTTTCTTCGTTTCAGCACAGGAAAACAAAACAAAGTTGTTTTCTGGTCACTGAGCGCTTCTGTGGCCAGTTTCAGCCGGAGTGAACGTTCACAGCCTAGTTAGCAGCCTGAGTACAATTTCGTCGCAGCTCTGCGGCGGGCAGTGCCGTGCAGGCCGGGCAGACTGGGTCAGAAAAACCGGAGGCTGGTGGTGGGGGCACAAACCTGGCTGAAAAAGCCCACTGCAGACCCCATGCCTCGATTCTACATTCTCTGGGCTTCCCACTCTCGTTTGCATAGTAAGGGATCATTAGAGGCCCCACAGAGTGCGGTGTGTGATGGGCTCCCAGGATACCCGGGGTTCGCAGCCGCAGTAACAAGTACACCTTGACGGCATTGTCTAAATCATCAGGAAATACGTTTCTCCACTTTGCAGATGTCAAACACTTAAAGGTTAGCTCCTTTACATGATCTTCGTTAAATAGACTGTGATGAATATTCTGGGGGAAAATGCCAATCTCCCCCCAAAAAACCCAGGCTCAGAAGCAGCTGACAGAAGTGAAACACCCATAGATTTTCTTAAGCATCTTTACTGAAGTAATTAAATCAACCCCCCAACGCACTCGGACCGCTGAGTTGACAACATTCTCTCCGTGTTCCTAGGGGACACCCACAGCTGGGCCTCCCCTGGGTCAGAAGAAGGGGCGCCTTGAACCTGGTCCTTCCCTGGGAGCTGGTCTCAGGGCGGCTGGGGTCTGAGAGGGACCGTGTGACCTCAAGGTCATGTCTTTGCAAAACTATGTGCTCTGTCGAGGGCCACACACATAAAAAGTAACAGGGGCTTTCAGTAACTGTTCCTCAGACTCGGGCAGTTATCATGGTTTCTTCCCAAAGTATAGGCTGGGGAGTCATGGACTGATTTCTCTTTTTCTCTCACAATCCCGATATAAACGTGTTTCTCCTTCCCCTCATTTCATTGTGATGCAAATGATCAGCCTGGGGGACAGCAAGGGGGCAGAAACCACAGAAGACAGACGTCAGAGTTTCCTATTCGTGAATTGGTCCTGGTGTGTGAGCCTGTGGCCTCCTTCTTTCATTTATTTTACCCGAACACAAGGGTCATAACACATGTTTATAATTTAAAATACTGTTCTCAACTTAATAGCTCGAGGCAGAATTCAACAGCCCTGGAATGACTGTAACGCACGTCATTTTATTTTTGTATTGATTGCTGCATGCTCATTGCCTCTTACCTGGGAACCAATCAGTTCTTAAGTTCCAACGAGAAGTTCCCATGCTGGCCACACACTTACTCGCCTCTCCATTTAAGTAAATATATTTTACGATGGCCGTGATCCTATTATTCAATGGTGCCGGGATACGTAGCTGGTTTTTGAATTACTGGTGCACCAGACCACACAGAAGCACTATTACATGTGTTTGTGGACATCAACTCTTAATTTTCTGGGACAATGCAGGAGAGGGGTCATGTGCCTAAGAGAAAAATCATTGGTTATAGCCATGTTACTTGGTCAATAATTGTAACCTCCATTTGGAGGTGGGAGGGACCTTCGGCCACCTTATTTATCTGACACCTGCTTGGTGGATGTCCAGCCCAGGAGAGGAATCAGCTCAGATTGGTGAAATCTCTCCTGTGACTTGATGTACCCTCTACGATGCTGTTTAGTGACTGGGCAGCTAGCTTTAGGTAACACGCTCACAGGACTCGCAGCATAGCTCATGAGCACTGCTTATGCTGCTTGGAAAGCAGATGAGCTGGATTCAAAATGAGGCGTTTTCTCAGAATTGTTAGGGAGACACACAGAGATTCCAAAAGTCACTCTCCCAGAACTTAGAGGAATTCACCCATGAATGGTGTCATCGGCAGTCATGCCTGTCCTCGGCCAGCCCACAGAATCCTCCCCCATGAGGCCCCATCGTGTACCCACATGACATCCCAGCGGTGCCTGGATCACCGGTCTTTTTCTCCCTTCAGCCCCAGGCCCACCCGTGAGGCTTGTGTTCCCAGAGGTGAGACTCACGTCTGTGCGGATCGTGTGGCAGCCGCCGGAGGAGCCCAACGGCGTTATTCTGGGTAAGGGAGCGGCAGTGACTAAAGGGATCACAGCTTAGAGAGAGAGAGCAAATAGATCGATTTCGTCTATTTTTATTAGATGTCTAAGAGGTTAAAGAAAAAATCCTGTCTACGGCAGCCTGGCATCTTCTGAACTGCGAGACTGCAGCCCTCTAACTGTGTCCTGCGCTAAGGTTTCTTTGCGGAATGAAATTTACATTTTGTTAGCCCAGAATTTCGTGTTCGTTCGTGGTTCGTGGCATTACCATCTGCAGTTGACCTTCCGTCCGCTCTGAAATAACCCAGCTATTTTGATGTGTGTTTGGAAAACCACGGGCTTGTTTTTCATGGAAGATTCGCTCCCAGGCTTTGCTCCAAAGTCCCAGAAACGTCTGTCTTCTGCTGCAGGGCCTGCACCTAATCCTTTGAGGAAGTTTCCCGAGTGAACTGCATGCTTAGGTCTCAGGGAAATGGTTTACTCTGAACTTTTCATTCAGAGCGCCAGCTCTGATAACTTTGATGAAAAGCCTTAATTTGTCCTAGTTTCCCAAAGGCAGCAAATTTTATTTTAAAAAATCATCAGCCCCTTTATGTGTTCACCCTTTCACCAGGACAAATTAAGGGCCTCGGATATGCCAGGGCTCGTGCTCAGAGCGGTAGGTAAGGAGAGAATAAGATGAAGGTGGGCCGTCCTCGCGGGGTAGACACCAGCGACACTACCACGTGGTCGCGATGCGGTAGGGGTTCCGGGAAACGCCCTGCAAGCCGCGCCTCCTGGGCCAGGGGGCTCGGTGGGCGGAAGGCATTTGTCGGGCTTTATCTTGAGGATGAGTGGTAGCAAACCACAACCTGGGTCCGCTAGCCCGCGCCCAGTAAAGCCAATCTACTGACATTGGGTTGCGGTGAAGGAAAGCACGGCCTTCATTGCAGGGCAACAAGCAAGGCGTCCGGGGCAGCTGGTGCTCAAAACACCCCAACTCCCCGAAGCGTTTCAGCAAAGCATCGTTAAAGGCCAGGCGAGGGAGGGGTGTCCAGGGTGTGTGATCAGCTCACGCGCAGCTCTCTGAGTGGTTGATGGTGAGGTCAGAGGGCAGTGTCACAGGGGTTCACGTGATCAATCCTCAGCCTCCAGGAGGTCTGGGGGCTACGTTACGTGCTCAGGGTCATCGAGCAGTTAACGTCTTCCACGTGGTGGAGGTTTTAGCATCTGTAAAACAACTCGGGGTAAGCGCATCAGATACTGTTATCTGGGTACCTCAGAGAGGAGCTACAGCAGAGGATACAGGGAGGGTCCATCCTGGGAAGGCCCCGTAGGGTCCCGCTCGGTTGCATAAGTGATTTCCAAATCCTTGAACGGAGTGCTGCCTTTTGCCTGTGGGAGCACAGACCTCCCAGAGGGAGACGTGGGCTGGGCCAGGCTGTGAACCGCTGGGAAAGCCATGCTTCGCGTGCAGGGGGGGCCAGAGGCCCAGACCTTTCAAAGTGGGCCTTTAAAGGCCAGGCACAAGGCCTGGCGTACGCGCCAGACGCAGGCCAGCCCTGAGATGCGGTGTTAACCTCCTGCCCACCCACGGCAGACCCCACGTACGCCTGCTTGGGTACCGGGGATTGACAGTAGGATCACAAACACGGCTTACAAACAGCAGTAAAATGCACCCCTGAGACCTGCTTTTGAGCTGAGGATTATAAGATCTGGTTTAGAAAAGGGTTTCACTTCATTTTTTTAAAAAAATTTGCAAATCTGTGCTGAGGACCATTGGGAGTCACCCAAGGACCTTGAGCAGCGAAGTGACGTGATCGGATATGTCTTTTGGATGATATCTGGCAGCCGTGAAAAGGGTGAACAGAAAGGCAGATATTTATTGAGTTCCGGCTTCATTCAGACGGAGCCTGGGCCTCCCAAGTCATCTGCACAGCAGGCCAGGGGCCCTTCGGCTCCACTCTTTCCTCCTGCAGTTCCCGCAGCCACTTCGCTGTGACGACAGTGTTTCTGAACTAGGTGACCTCTGGAACTGCAGGTTCTTGCTATTAAAATCATGATAAACAGCGGGAGGAGGCTCTGTTGCGGGGTGCATTTCGGCTCCTGCCAGCTGGGGGACCATTGCACGCCGGTCTCAGGCCCCGGGGCGGGAGTGCTATGCGGAGCCGCCACTCGCTGGGTTTCCTGGAGCCCGCACGCCGGCAGGGCCTGCCCCCGGCTCAGCGCCCAGCCTGCAGCCTTCCCTGGAGCAAGCAGGGCGAGCCGGCTGTTTACCCAGGGGATGCCCCAGCACGCTGTGGAGCAGGAAGCATTCTCAGAGCACAAGATGTGAAATTCCACCTCTCACTTCCAGCCCTAGGAGCCTTCCAGAGTGGGGTTCTCTGTGAGGAGCGGGGGCCCCGGCTGCTGGGGAAGGAGGCCCTGCTGCCCCAGGCCCCCGCCACCGCCTCTGCCGATACCCCGGCTCGTCCCGATTCTGGGATCATCTCTGGGCTCTCCGCAGCTTTCCTGGGCCGATAAGAATTTGTTCTGACAGCAGGACTCCACGGGGATGTGCAGAAGGAAAGTGTGCCCTTCACGTGGGACTCCCTCTTCGCACAGACAGCCGTGTGCTCTGGTTTTGTTGCTGTGATTTTGAAGTGCTCATCCGAGGGCTTCCCTGCCGACACGGCGAGGCTCCGGCCCCAACCAGCTCTGAGCCGTGGTACTCGCCTGGCTCTTTGCGAGGAGAGACCCCCTTCCCCGGGCCGCTGCTCTTCCTCTGGCAGTCACATCAGATGGCATCTCTGCCTGCGGCCTACCCCCTCGCCCATCCCGACCTGGGCTGGGCTCTTCTCCTCTTTGCTCCCAAAGCACCTGCGCTCACAGTCACAGCACGAATCCTCCGTCCACAGGAGACCGGCGGCTCACTTTAGAATCGTGTCACCTACTTTTAAGGGTGTCTTCAACATCAGTTTTTCTGATCATAAAAGCACGTGGACAATGCAGATAATTTAGATAGCGTTTCACATTCATCCAGTTTAGAACCACAGACAGTCTGGCGATCCCCAGCAGAGGGGAGGATTTGGGGACGCAGCGTCACACACTCTTGTTGGGAGCGTGACCTGGCACAGCTGCGGTGGGGCGATCCGGGCATGGGTGCACCCCGTACCCCAGCTGCTCCCCCTCCGGGTCTTAACCCTGGAGAAATCCTCACGCCTGTTCACAGGAAGAAACGCACAAGGAGATCCACTGCAGAGCTGCTTTAAAGAACAGAAAATTTTTAAAAAGAAAGAACTGGAAACAATCCAAATGTCCATCAATAAGGCAATGAAAAGGTAAATTGCGGGCTATTCATTACAGCAGAAATCACGGTAGCAATGAAAGTAACGAACAAGACCTACACCTGTCAACATGAATAAGTCTCACAAACGTCTGCTGAGTGAAGAAAAGCAAGTTGCAGAAGAATATATCCAGCTTAAGAATGTCTCTGTACATTTAAGCACTCCACAGACATTACCATGTATCATTTATGGCTACACGTATATAGTAAAAGTGTAAAAACTTGGCAGGAATTTGCAATAAGTTGAGAATAGGGGTTACCTTTGAGGAAGAGGATCCAATAAGACCACCAGAATAGCTTCAACTTTTTTCTGTCATATTTTCTCTCTTATAAAAACAAAAACAAAACATAAAAATTTGGCAAAATCTCAAGATTTGTTCAGTGTGTGATGAATACATGGGTGTGTGATCTATATTATTGCAAGTATTTTTCTGCATGTTTGAAATACTTTATAATTTAAAAAGGACAACTATAAAATAAAAATAACATATTCACTATAAAATTTTTAAATAAAATTCACAAAAGTAACAAGAAGGAAATGGAAATCACCCACAATTCCACCACCTAAAAATAATGTCAACTCTTTTCTCCCAGTCATTTTCTAGTATTTGAACTATAAAATAGTTCATACTTACAAAGGAATCTCTTCATGCTAGTGTATTTATGTTATAGTGAATAATAAAAAGACACAGATGTCCCTGCGCCCAGTTTAAGACGTAGAACGCCACCAGTACCGTTGAAACCCCAACAAGAGGTAGACACGCCCCTGAATTTTGTGTTTGTCATTGCTTTCTTTTCCTTTATGATTGTACTAGTGTTATATTGAAGCCCAAACAACTTAATGTTAGCATTGCACGCTATACACTTTGTATAAGTTCCCGTTACATGTTTTTCTGTGACTTGCTTTTTCTTTCAACCTTGTGAATCTTGCTTGTTTCTATGGCGGCATCAACATGCTCCCTGGTGGTCCAATCCTGCGTACAGCAGGTCACCCCTCTGTTCTCTGACATGGACATTCGGAGGCTCCCCTCCTGGTGCACCTGTGCACACCTAGGCACAGCCGCCTTGGGTCGTAGAGTCTGCACATTTTCCACTTTACACAGTGACGCCAGACTGTTTTCCGAAGTGGTAACACCAGTTTACACTCCTATCAGCAGGCACGTGGGTCCCCATCGCTTGATACACCTTTGCCAGCACTGGGTAGACTCAGACTTTAATTTTTTGTGCCATCCTGGAAGGCTCAGTGGTGTCTCCTTGTGGTTTTATGCTGGATTTCCCCGACAGCAGATGAGCCGGGCCTTCCTTGTTCATTTATCCCTGGGCTGCCCTGGGCATCTTAACGTCTCTGAAATGCTGTTCCGGTTTCCTCTCCAATCCCTATCATTTCTCCTTCCCTCTTGCCAGTTCAACGGTGCGCTTAGAAGGTTTCCTTTACTTAATATCATGTTTATTATTTTTTTCCTTTCTATTATGGTTTATTACAGGATATTGAATATAGTTTCCTGTGCTGTACAATAGGACCTCGTTGTTCATCCATTCTATATGTGATAGTTAACTCATATTTATTATTTTTAAATGACAGGAAGGCTTTTCATCTGAGACTACCATCCTTAGAGGTAAATGTTTGTAGCATTTCTGGTGATTTCCTCAGGATATAGTCCTAGAAGTTGAATAACTCAGAGCAGGTGTTAGGACATTTTTAAGGATCTTCACACACATTTCAAATTTTCAGAAACACTGTGTTAATTAGCCCATGCCACCCCACCCTCACCAGCACTGGGTGTTAACTTGGCCAGTTTGATAGGTAAAGTATACTATTTATATTTTGAGGGGATATTTTCAAAGTTTCTTGGCCACAAGTATTTTTTTCCTCTTGGGAATTTCCAGTATATGTCCAGTATTAGTTTGCTAGGACTGCATGAAGTACCACGAAGTGGGCGGTGTAAACAACAGAAGTTTATTTTCTGTCACTTCTGGAGGCCGGAAATCCAAGATCCAGGTGTTGGTAGGGTTGGTTCCTCCTGAGGCCTCCCTCCTTGGCATGTAGACGGCCGTCTTCTCCCTGTGTCCTCACATGGTCTGCCCTCTGCGTGTGTCTGTGTCCAGACCTCCTTTCCCTAACACCAGTCCTGTTGGATTAGGGCCCACCCACATGACCTCACGTTACCTTAATCACCTCTGTAAAGACCCCGGCTCCACATACAATCACATTCTGAGGTGCTCATGGTTAGAACTTTAACATATGAATCTGGGGAGGGGACACAGTTCGGCCCATAACATGTCCTTTGACCATTGTTTCTTGGGGATTCACCCTTTCCTTGTTGATTTTCACATACTCTTTACACACTGGCAGCGACATAAA
This sequence comes from Eubalaena glacialis, assembly GCF_028564815.1. Taxonomy (NCBI): domain Eukaryota; kingdom Metazoa; phylum Chordata; class Mammalia; order Artiodactyla; family Balaenidae; genus Eubalaena; species Eubalaena glacialis. The sequence goes on along the minus strand of NC_083728.1, from coordinate 91,826,057 downwards.
GACCCAGTGACTGAGCGGCCTGGCCCTGAGGTCGCATCTGGGCTGGAGGCCTGGCTCTGGGGTCAGGACCTTCAGTTCAGTAAATATTAACCAGTACGATCACTAAGACTATTAAGTGTCACATCTGTTGCCAAAGTTTTCCCTCTTAGTTTCGGTTATAGTGCTTTTCACATAAACTTTCAAAGCTCACGTCATCGGATCTGTTTGTTTGGCTTTTTCCTGGTGGGTCGAGCGGTCGCTCTCACATGCAGACAGGCCTCCTCTGCTGGGGTTCAGAGCGCACCAGGGTCCCTCCGTTCTTTGCTCTAAAGTGACAGTCCTCGGGAGTTCCCTGGTGGTGCAGTGGTTAAGAATCCGCCTGCCAATGCAGGGGACACAGGTTCGAGCCCTGGTCCGGGAAGATCCCACATGCCGTGGAGTGACTAAGCCCGTGTACCACAAATACTGAGCCTGCGCTCTAGAGCCCACAAGCACAACTGCTGAACCCACGTGCCACAACTACTGAGCCTGTGAGCCGCAACTACTGAACCCACGTGCCACAACTACTGAAGCCCGCACGCCTAGATCCCGTGCTCCCCAACAAGAGAAGCTACTGCAACGAGAAGCCCGCGCACCGCAACGAAGAGTAGCCCCCGCTCGCCGCAACTACAGGAAGCCCGCGCAGCAACGAGGACCCAACGCAGCCAAAGATTAATTAATTAATTAATTAATTATTTTAAAAAGTGACGGCCCTCCCCTCTCCTCCCCACCCCGGACTCGCAGTGATGTGGCCTGAAGTCCCACCGCGGGCACTGGCCGGGCGTCGTGTCCGCGGGGACGTCAGGGCAGGTGTGGCACGACAGAGGGTCACACGCGGCCCAGCCTCTTCGGGCTGCAGCGGGTGAGACACAGAGGCAGGAACCAGGCCCGGAACCGCTCGTCTCTCAGGATGTGGCCCCACGTACACAGCCCTGAGCAGCGGGCCTCGTCCTCCTGTGGATCCCCAGGCAGGCACGGTCTGCACGACCTCCCCGGCAGGACCACGGGCTGCCCCCTTTGAGCCTCCCCTGTGTTTTAAACCCTGCGTGGCGGACAGGCTGGGTGGAGGGGGCCAACCCCGCAGCCACGTGGCCGGGCGCCAACCTCGGCGAGTGAATTCACACCAGTCACTTAGTCTCCGTGTACCTGGGCTTCCCCACCCTCAAGGGGGGCGGCGTGTACCTCCCTGGTAGGGCCGGTACGCGGTGCACGGAGAACCCAGAACAGGGCCCACCTCCCAGCAAGTGCCTGGCCAGCGCCAGCTGGAACGCTGTGGCCATTCGGCATCTCACCCCTTCTCTCGGACCGGAGAGTGTTCTGCATCACTGTATTTACACTCAGTATTTACTCCGTACCCACCAAGGGCGTGTGGCACGGCTTTGCTCTCCGCCACCCTGGCGGCTGGAACGGAGGGTTTATGCTGGAAGGCAGCATGGGGCCAGGTTACAGGACGCCCCCGAGGCACTGAGAAGTTTGGGTGTGGATCTGTAGTCCCTGGGGGTCACTGAAAAACCACAAAACTCCAGGTAAGGAGGGGGTCGTGCTTTAATCCTTTGACGGTTCCAACCGTGGCCAAACAGAGGCTAAATGAAACAGTGCTCCGTGTCCCTCCAAAGCGGGAGACATAACACTTGAGCCTCCGTGGCTGTAATGGCGTTGAGTGGTCATTGTAACGAACGCTGTCTTGGGTAACCTGTCACCTGGATATCATTACAGCCAGCGCACTAAATGGTAGATGCTGTAGGAAAGACGGGAAAACAATTTCTAAAGATTCAGACTGGTGTCCACAGGGGACAAAGGAAAACATCTTTCTTCGAGACTCACTTTGCATCCAGGGGCCTTGAATCAGTGTTCCCGCTCCGGCAGCGTGGCCTTCTGAGTACATAACCACCTCTGCAGCGAGTGCTTTTGTAATCTATACCAGAACGTGTTCTTGCATTTCCAAAAGAGATTAACAGCGTGAAACACTGGAGGTGCCTAGAAGGAAAAGCACTTGCTTATTTGTGTCAATATTTTACCCGGGAGAGCTGGCGGCATTTAGAGCCTTCCTTTGGGGGGGCGTGGTGGGAGCCACCTGAGAGTGGCCATCCCTCCCCCACTTGCCAGCTGCCCCACAGTCCCTCAAATGCTGTTACACTCAAGTGATGCACGTGCCCTTCAAACCCACGCGGGTCCGCCCTGCCAGACACGCCAGATCCTCCCCCTCCAGCCGGTTAGAAGTCAGCTTGCCCACGAGGGCTGCACCTTGACCTTCAGCTTATCACACAAGGGTGAGCGAGAACTCTGCTGGGAATTAGGGGCTCAACTGAGTACAATCCGAGTTCGCAAATGCATCGTTTCCTCCACTGTTGCATCTGTCTGCCCCCAGCCCTCAAACGGATAAGCCATAAAACCAGCGAGCCGGGTGGCATCTGGGCTAGGCTGACGCCCGCAGGGAGACTCAGCTGCTGTGGGTTCTGCGAACCAGGAATGGGCGTTGGTGGGGCTGTCACCAGCCACACCCCCCGACAGTGCCTGCAGAGGGGCCGGCAGCACCGGACCCCACTCGTGGCCTTGGCCTCGAGGCCCCGGGGATGGTCACTGCACAGGCGACTCTCAGATCGACGCCTTTTGTTTGCCCAGGAAGCATCCAGTCTTTATAAAAGCCTGCCACCACCTAAAATGTCTACACGATTCTCTCAAAATAATTCTGGGGCCCTTCGACAGCCAGCTCATTGAACCGAGGCAGCCGAGACCCCCCGCCAAGGCCTCCCGTCCTCAGCAGCATCTCTCAGGCTCTCCCGTTTGCGCCTCCCCCGCGGGTGGCCCGGAACCTGCCTCCTGCTTGGAGCCCCGTCCTCTCTGGGTCCTGATTTTCTAGATGAGCCACGTTCACTCATCTCCCGGGCACGTCCGAGCTGCTCAGGCTTCTCTGGCCCACGGTTTTCATCTTCGCCTTGGGGCCCCGCGGCTCGTACATGGCCTTGCTTCTCCGAATGCCTGTGTCACCACGATTCACCGTGACCTTCAACAGCGGGCTGCTCTGGGCGCCTCTCCTCCCGCCGTGGATCCCTCTCCCTGTTCCTTCCTCGCGTGGCCGCGGCCTCTGACCTCATGTCGCTGAGATTCAGCTCGTGTTTCTGAGCTTCCTGGACCCAGAATCACATAACGAGCCTTGTCCCCCAAACGCCCTCATCCCTCTGCACTCCCATCCTTGTTCCTGGCGTGCAAGCCAGCGCTCGGCTGTTTCTCTTGGCCGCTTCTGTGTAGAAGCCTCTCTTCCGTTCATCACGTCCATGTCAAGGTGAGGTGCGGGTATTCATCTCTATCAACACACCACAGAACGGGGACAGTAGGGATATTGTCTCTCTTTTAGGGCAAATAACAAAAAGATACAAATATATCCCTCGGGCCGAGGAATTTTCTCCCAGTGGCTCCATGTGGGATCCAGATCAGGTAGAACAGCCCAGATTTCATGCAGTTCTCTGGGTAGACTGGAGCCCTCGGGGCTCAGGCAGAAATACCCATCAAATGGGAAGCATCCCGTGTGGGGCAGAGCCCCAGCCTCTCTACACCTGCCACCCTGCTCGGCAGCTCGGTGCTCATCTCCCGGCAGCTTGGCCACGGTGACCCACAGCAGGCCTGTGGACTGGACATGCAGGGCAGCCATTCTTTGTGTCACGTTGCTGTCCCACTGCACACTTTACTGTCCTCGTGTCCTGCCTTTACAGCCGGCACAGCGCCCTGGCTGCGGCCGGGCCGAAAGCTGGTCTCTGCAGCCGTGGGTGAGCCCGCGGGCTCCTCGCTGCCTGTCTGTCCCCTGCTCAGACGTGGCGGCTTTGGCTTCAGGCCCTGCCACAGGAGACCTGACCCGCCCCTCGCCTGATCCCCTCCCTGCACAGGCACCCCAAGGCTCTTCCAGACACCCCATTTCTTTGGCTGCTTTCTGAAACAACGTGTCCCCTCCAGATGGGACGTTGCCCGCGGAGGTTCGTGCTGGAGTCCAGCCTCTGGCCGGGTGACATGCCTCTCGCTGCGTCTAAATGTTCTCTGATTTCTCCCGCTCTTCCACAGTCACCTTGAAAATATCCTGTTGGGTGGCCAAGTTGTTTTCTATTTTGTCCCCCTTTCCTTGACATCATCAGGACCCTATCATTTTAGAGCAGGAGGGAGCTCTGTCCTGTTTACTGGGTGCCCCGCGCCCCCGTCCTCGGGTGTGACATGGAGACGCTGTCATGTGCCCCATGGACCGTGGACCATAGACCACCGCGAGGTCTGCACGTGGCAGGGGTGACGCGCCTGGAGTACAGGGGCCCTGATGAGCGGGGGCTGATGTTTTTCTTTATTCTTAGCTAGAAACAAAAAGTCGAGAGTTGAAACTTGCCCGAGGTGAGAAAAGCTAGGCTGGGTTAGGACCCGGGTCTCCTGACGACATCCTGCTACGTGGTCAGGGGCTTCTGAGAGACAGACGGACAGACAAGAGACCATCTAGAAGCATTACAACACGCCATCCAATGCCAGGATGGCGAGGAGGCTGGCAAGAGAAAGGACAAGGAGTGAGCGAGGGACCATGGGAAGGAACTGCCCAGGTGGAGGCGAGGTCAAGGGTCACCCTAGGGTCGTGCTCTGGGGGCGGGGGAGGGCAGAGGTGGAGCCTTTGATGGAGAGCAGACCTGAGCCAGCCCAGGAAGGGGAGGGGAGGGGAGGACCTTCAGGGAGACCGGTTCCCATTTCGTTCCCAAATCCCAGCTCACAAAGATGTGCCTTTGAACAAAATCTGAGTTTCATCCCAGGATTTTTAACTCCAGTGGCAGATGATCTGAGAAGAGATGAAACCTCATAAAGAATAAAGGATAAAGAAAGCACATCTGTAATCATGTCCTGTTCCTAAAAGTGTATACATCCTCATTAATTCAGGCTTACTAGGTGAAAGGTGATTTGAATTAATGAGGAGTCTTAATGACTCACACACATGACTCTCCGAAACACAAAGGGACAAGTTAAGGGACCGAACGCTGGCTGGTGGGGGTCGTGAGGGGAGCTCCCTGACGGGTGTCGGGGGCCCCCGGGACGCCGAGTGTTAACTACACGGCAGCGGCCGCCCCGGTGTTCCCGGTGCCTGGGCGTGCTGGTCGGGTGGTTTCTGCTCCTCCCGCCGTCTCAGGTGTAGGCATGCTGTCTCACACTCTGAAAAAGAAACCTGGTCAGCTCAGTCCTACGCAGAAATTCAGTGTGTACGCAGACAGGGCCCGGGTCTCAGACATACATACATTCATCTGTTTTTAACGGAAAGTTACCTCTTTGTTCTTTGGGGAGGGTTGGTATCTCTTCATCACTAGGAGTGGTATTCGAATGGCCGTACTCACTCACCCTGGGCCACACCTGCCTCTTGAGGTTTTTAAAGTTTCGTGTTTGATCATGTTCTTATTGGTGGTCTGTGTCTGCCTGTGTAGTCTTTGTGCTGGATTGTAAAGTTCGGTTTGTCTGTGCAAAATACCTTTCCTTAGTTCCTTGCTTTAGTTTGGGAATGTGCGTGTGATAATGACGTTGGTCAGTTGCTTTTGTACGGGGCACAGACAGACTTTCCTCCAGCGGCCAGGGGGACAGAGAGGTCCCCAGTCCCCCGTGAGGCTTGCTGCAGCCTCTGTGGATGAACCACGTGCCCACGCGGACCACGCCGCCCTCGGACAGAGGCTGCCTCCGTGCCGTCTGATCTCCCCCTGTGCCCCTCGAGATCTGCCGAACATGGGCGTCGCTTTTCACCTGCAAATCCTGACAACATAAAAATAATAATACGACACCTGAAAGCCGGCGTAGATGTACTGAGGTTAGAGCTGGTGTAAAAACATGGATTTACATCACTCTCGTAGCAGTGGGTGAGTTTCAGAAGAGAGCTGGGGGTTAATACATCAAAGAACAGAGAGATAAATGGATCTAAAGTGTAAAGGCCCAGGCCAGAGAAGAATACAAGCAATAATGTAACTAATCAGGATGGATGGTGTGACAGACAAGGGGGAGGAGAGCAGAAGGGGAGTCTCGTGCTTCCACCGCGGGTCACGGTGAGGAGCCAGCGGGTGCTGTCGGAAGTCGGAGGACCGAGTTCTTCGCATCACCTGGGACTCTCAGGGGTGAGGACCAGAAGGACCAAAACAGACACAAACCCCCCGGAGGATCGGAAGGGAAACCGACTCTGACAAAGCAAATGCTGACCGCAGAGGTGTTAACGGTGAAGCGGAAATGCGCAGCTGGACCTACAACGGGCTACAGGGAGTGGCACGTTCTCCTGGAGCCTGGAGCGCAGCCCGGACACACGCTCCCACATCTTGTGGCTGCCGGGGCACCGTCGTCCCTGGGAGACATGCTCTTCTCGTGGGGCAGGACACCAAGGGCCCCACTCCCTTTGCTGGGAGCCTGGGACGGATGCTTTCGCTTCTCGGGACAGTGTGACTCGGTGGAGAGTGAAGGCTTTGGAGCCGGACGGACGCAGGGCTCAGGCCAGCTCTGCTGGTGACTTTCTGTGTGACCTCAGGCAGACTGCTTACCTCTCTGAGCTCTGCTGCTCCCTGGCAGGACCACCGGAGGCTCGGGGGGCGAGGACCGCCAGGCGTGCAGCAGGAGGGCTCTGCCGCGGTGGCCACACTGACCACATTGCCCTCGTTTTCAGGACGCTAGGTGTCCGGGAGTCTCAGAGCTTGGGCTTGGGCTCCCGATGCACCCGAACTCCAGACGCCCCCTCCCCCAGGACCAGGCAGGGGCGAGGGAGGTGCTAGGGGAGGTCCAGGAGAAGAGCCCCCGGTCGTCGGTCAGTGGATGGGAAACGACAGGTGTCCAGCAGGACACCCCGGGACAGCTGGCCGCCATGGCGGGGAGGATGACCATCGGAGGCAGAACAGAGCTGTAAGAGCCTGTCCAGGGCCCTGCAAACACGCCGTGACGGTGGTCACTGTGGACAGGGCTGGGCTGCCGGCCCCCGTCTGCGTGGCCGTGGTAGTGACCCGCAGTGGTTAGGGGCTGAGTGCTAGAGCACATGCTGCGTCCGACACCACGGGATCGTCCTCCTGGCCCCCCACCTGGCGGGCGGGCTGAGGCTCCTTACGCAGGCGGGCAGGTGCCGGGAAGCTTGGCCACTGATGAGGCCAAAGGCTGTGTGAGTGGGAGGACTGAAGGAGCAGGGATGCCCACCCGGGGCAGGGAGGCCACGGAGACGCGAGCTGCTTGAGGCCCGGAGGCCCTGTCCCGAGGGCCAGCAGCCCATCTCCACAGGGGCCGTCACACCCACGGGACGCCCTGCGAAGGCAGAGCTGGGTTCAGCGCTGCTGGCCTGGTCGCCTGAGGGTCCCTGTTGAACTGAGTGGCTTGGCTGTCATTAGCGGTGTGGAGGTCGCGGCACCGCCACTACTGGTCTTAGCGCAGGACTCAGTGGCTGGACCGCAGTTGTCTGGGAGCCCAGGAGGCTCGGGCCGGGTCTGCAAGCCCGCTCTGCCTCTTCAGATGCGGGCAGAGGGGCCCCAGCAGGGCCTGGTGGGGGAGGCCTGGTCCTTAATGAAGTCCGATCAACCATGAACCCTTGATGATCAGGGGACTTTGAGAGACGGTCAGAGCCGGGGGCCTGCCCCGAGCTGATGTACTCCCTTCTGCTTCCTCGACAGTGGGGAGAGCTGTTTCAGGGGAGCCCCCGGCTCAGAGCCGCAGGGGTGGGGCTTCTGGGAGGAGTGGGAGCACTGGGCTGGCGGAAGGAAGCGGTGTGTGCAGACAGACAGACAGACGTGGTCTGAGCACAGGTGTGAGAGCCTCCGGGGCAGCCTGCTCCAGGGAGAAGGGCGCTCCAGGCAAGAAGACCCTTGGGGGTTGAGGGTTGAGGCCCCTGGAAGGCGGGCGGGGGGCAGGGACAGAGAAAGCCCCTGCCATCCGCGCTGCTCCCTGGGTCCTCCGGGCGCCGAGGACCGCAGGGAAGAGAAGGCTGTTTTCACATCCCGTTCCGTGAAGGAAGAAGAGGGGGCCTGGCGCCCCGAGGCCTGCCCTCCATCACTGAGCCTGGCTTCTCTCCTGAGAGCCCCAGCCTCTGCTCAGATGCCGGCCTGGGAGAGGGAAACGGCGCAGAAACACGTGGCTCTGTGGGGTTTCCCGGGTGGCGGGACTGGGGGCTCCCCCGTGAGTGAGGGCACAGCTGACCAGCCGCCCTCGTGCCCCCCCAGGGTACCAGATCGCCTACCGCCTGGCCAGCAGCAGCCCTAACACGTTCACCAGCGTGGAGGTCGGCGCCACCGTGAGGCAGTTCACGGCCACCGAGCTGGCCCCCGAGGCCGCGTACGTCTTCCGGCTGTCGGCCAAGAGCAGGCAGGGCTGGGGGGAGCCGCTGGAGGCCACCGTCATCACCACCGAGAAGAGAGGTAAGACCGTGAGGCCCAATTCCCTGCCGGGCCGGGGGAGGGGAGGTCCCGCGTGCCTGGGGAGGGTGGCTGCGCGAACTGTGGTTCTTTAAGCACCGCTGAGCCTACCTGGAGCTGGACGCACAGCGGGTCTCACAGCCCAACACTCGCCCAGGCTGGGCTCTCAGGCCTGATCCTCCCAGGTTCAAAGATAAAGAGCTCTCCTCCTCCCCCCTCCTCCCCCCGCCTCCCCAGCGATACCGGAGCTTCCTGCAGGTTCCCCCCACCGGGAACTCGGTCAGGCCAGCGCTTTCAGTGTGCGGGGAGCAGCCAGGGCTGAGCTTCTCCCCCAGGCAGCTCAGAGCCACAGGCCTTGTTTCTTGCCATCCTCCTTAGGGTCCATGCAGCCCCTCTGAAGGAGGGGGAAAGAGTTTTGCTCACGGTTTGATGTGACTTAAACCAAACCCGAGTGCAAGTACTGACGTGAACTCCCTTAAGGAGGCAGCCCTGTCCCCTGCCCGCCACGTGCCCCCGCCTGCACCCCGTCCCACAGCTGGAACACCTGCACCGCCAGGGCCTGCAGGGCCTCGGTCCGCGTGGCTCAGGGAGAGGGGGCCCAGGAGAGCTTTGTCCCTTCCAGTGGGTCCGGGAGGGGCCTGAGAAGCAGCGGCAGGACTCAGGCTGCTCGGGGCGAGAAGAAACCGCCCGGCCGAAGTGTGTGCTTGAGCAAAGGATGCTGATTAAGTTAGATGCAAGGGCCCCTGGCAGCCCATCACCTGGGGCCGGCAATCAATTGCTGCTTTACTTCACGCCGCACCTTCTAATCAGAATCGATACTCTTCATGATAAACAGTTAAAGAATGACTCCTCCCTCTGTGGGGCTTCTCTGTTGAAATCAATGGGGTGAGGAGACAGGGCGACGGGCGAGCGACCCCCACTCAGAAGCCAGGTCCCGGCCCCGCTCCCTGCGTCCCAGTCCCCATTCCCGCAGGCACGGAGTGGCCAGTGACAGCTCCCAGGCACCCCTGCTCCACATGCCTTTACAGTTTCAGGCCCAGGTCGACTTCCAGGGAGAGGAGATCAGTGTTAAAGATGCACTCATCCCCAAATCGGAAAGCGGGAGAGAGTCCAAAGGAACCTGGAGATGCTCGGGGCGCCCAGGTGTCATTCAAGATGCCTTACATGGCGATGCCGTCGGGGAGCATGGGTGGGTTCACCTCCTGTCTGTCTGTCTGTCTGTCTTTCTCTGCTCTGAGGATGGAACATTCCAAGAGCAAGCAGGGGTCTCCAGTCAGATCCAAGCTGGGCCCCGACCGAAGTCAAAGACCCTCACATCCCTGCGGAACCAGGAACAGTCTGCAGATCATCTAATCCATGCAGCCGACTCTCTGGGCAGCCACAGTGCCTCCCCCTGCTTAATTTCACTGCGAGCCTCTCACATGCCCCTGATCTGTCCTCTTTTGGTTGCAGAGCGGCCGGCGCCCCCCAGGGAGCTCCTGGTGCCCCAAGCGGAAGTGACCGCGCGCAGCCTGTGGCTCCAGTGGGTCCCGGGCAGCGATGGGGCCTCCCCCATCCGGTACTTCACGGTGCAGCTGCGCGAGCTGCCCCGGGGACAGTGGCAGACCTACTCCTCGTCCATCAGCCATGAGGCCACAGCCTGTGCCGTTGAAAGGTACCCAGAGGGCCAGGAGGACCCTCCCCCGGGGTACGGGGGCCCTGCCCTCCCCAGCCAGCTCCTGCCCACTGAGTAGGGAGTCTGTGCAGGACACGGAGACGCGCCACTGAAAGCCCACGTCTCCTCTTCTAGTCAGCGCTCCCGTGCCAGGACCCGGTAGTCCTTGTACCCTGCGTCCACTTCCAGACGCCCACCCGGGCCGCTTCCCCGCCAGTCCTTCCGAGCAGCCCGGCACAGATGGTCTGCCCACCCCAGGCCCCGGGGACTGACGAGGCACAGATGGACAGGCGGTGGGGCCCTGAGCCCGGGAGTGGGACTGAGGCTCCCCAGTGCCCGAGAGGCAGAAGTCGGGAGGGACGGAGTGGGGGGCGGCGGGGAGGGCGGCCCAGCCTGCCACTGTCACCGTGTCACAGGCCGGAGAGAGGCCCTTCTCTGTGCTGTCTCTGCGTCAGCAAGGTGGACAGATTGCGCCTGGGGGCCGCCGTTCCTTAGTGATGGCTGATGGGGCAGGAGCAGAGCCCCGCACCCCGAGCCAGCTGTTTGGTGAACTGCTGGGCAGGAGGGAGGGGCTGCACCGCCGGCCGCAGCTGGACCCGCTGTGTCGTGATCCCACCTGGGCCTCTTCTCTCGGCCGCCCCCCTCCTACGGTGAAGGAGACTAGGGCTGGGAGGGGTTACGTCACCTGCCAGAATCCTACAGATGGAACAGTCTAGACGGGCAGGTCTACGAAGTGGCCTCGGGCCCTGCGTCCTCACGTCCACCCGCGTGGGAGGGTGATGACGGCAGCCCGGGGAGACACCTTGGCATCTTCACTGTACTTCCCGCCCGGCCCTGGCGTTGCCACTTTCTGCCAAGCTCATGCTCCGGGGCTGGGGAGGGGCTACTAAATAGTGGGTCCCACTGTCCCCCGTGGGTGCTAGAACCCTTGCCAGGACCTCCTAGGAGGACGGAGGAGGCCAGGACCATGGTTTCCTAGGCGGACCAAGGTCCCCTCATCGTTCAGAACAAGCCCCGTGCCGGGTACCGGGCCACATTCACGTCCACCTGCTCGTGGAATCCCCACGACAGCTCCGGGCACTGCCGTCCCAGTCCCACGGGTGAGGAACAGGGTCAGAGGTCGGTTTGGTACCTTGCCTGCAGCCCTGCCCAGCCAGCAGGGAGCACGTGTGGGCCTCCCTGGGCACCCCGCCCTCCCCCTCGCAAGGCCGCCAGTCTGCTGTCTGCTGAGCAGAGACCATGAGCTGTGCCATCCTCAGAGACCCCCGGAGGCACAGCTCAGGGCTGGGGTTGGAGCGTGGCGCTGTCACTCTCTCCTACATGTGCCAGCAGCGGGGCTGAAGGAGAAGGGGACCAGCCCCCTGGTCCAAGGAGCCGGCACCGACGGGGGTGAAGCTGGTGCCCACGGCGGGTGCTGTCGGCTCCGGGCGGTGGTGGCCACTGTCACTGCCCGCCCGGGAGGCTGTGTGGCCAGCCTGCATCCTGACGGGATGACCATGAGCAGCCCGGGCGGCTCACAGGGACCTGCCGGCAGCTCTGCTTTGGCGCACGGAACGGGCGCCCACTTTGGAGGTGACCTTCAGAGGCAGCCACAGGCCAAGAAGGAAGGCAGCTCACCACTTATAGCTGCGGCCTCCTGGGACCCCAAGTGGTATACCTGGTCTGAGTGACTCCCTCATCCCACGATCCAAAAAGCTGTCAGCTCTGTCTGAAGATGAGGGATGGACGGTCCCCATGCACACGTTCTGCTTCCAGAAGAGCCGAGGTCACTGCCTGCTACTTAAAGGCAACATTTGTTCAGGTCCGTCTGCTGGCGAGTAGGGGTTTAGAACACTAGTGACAGTCATGGCAGCTGTAACCGCCCTCCTCGTGGTGGGAAGATGAGGCTGGAATGGCATCAGTGTGGACGCGCACCTCCGAGACGCTCCCCACGGCGACCTGGTGGTGAAGCCTCCCGCGCCGTCTTCCCTGCTGTCAATGTCATCGCCACCATCACCGCCTCAGCATCACCCAGCCCTCCATCAGTTCCAGAACAATTCCCACGTGTTGTCCCACAGGACGTCCACGTGGAGAGAGAGGCCTGTGGGGGTACAGACCAGACTTTTTATTTTTCCCGTCGTGCAGATGACGACGTGGGGCAGCAGACACGTCTTAAGCAGCGAAGGGGCCTCAGCTTCTCTGAATGGGGGAGGGGATCCCTTTGTGATTCAGACATTCCCTGGGCCTGTAGCTCAAAGCTTCACGGATGCAAACCAGCACCCAGCTAATTAACGCGGGTCCAGATGTAGCGAACAGTGTTTATCATCTACACCCCAAGCTCTCAGCAGTCCGTCTACCCCTGAGTGGCCATGGGGCCTTGGAGGAGTGAAACACGGGGCTGGAGGAACCATCCTGGGGTTCCTCTCAGCTCCGGGTCGAAGATTTGCCTCAGTGACTGACAGCAGTGAACGGACGGCCAAGTAACAAGGCCCCCAGAATAGTCAAAGCCTGTCCCCGCGGAGTCCGCCAGCCTTACGACAGCCGTGGGGCCCGCAAGGCACAGCTCCCCCTGCAGAGGAAGGCACTCTGCTGAGGACACACGCCCCGGGCCAGGATTCTCCTGTGCCAGGCGAGCGTGGCCAGGATGCCCAGCTTACTTCGTACAGCACACTCCAGCGCTCTGGGCGCCCGGCTTAGTTAGAATATGCCCTCGGCCGTAAATAACCCCACCTCCTCGTGCAACCATGTGAAAGAAAGGAGAGCAATAAAATCCAACTGCCTCTCCTGTCATGGAGCCTCCAACAGACCAGTGGTGTGCTTGGGACTTCGCGTTGGAAAGGAGAGGTCCATGTTTCAGGACAGACAGTTTAATTTGGTGCAGGAGAGACTGTTGTCAGTTTCCTAATGGGCCAGAACCAGGACGCATGGTTCCTCCGCTATCAGTAGGAAACATGTCACGGGCAGGATCCCGGGAAAGCGATGTCTTGTACACTGCCACCGTGTCATCTCCCTTCCTGCTTCATAGTCCTGACAGCTACATTCTCCTGTTTTTTATAAACATTCTTTTTACATTTTACTTCTGCCAGTTGCATGAAGTCTGCTAGTGGCCAAAAAAACATAAAATGTTTAAACAAAAGTTTAAAACAAAAAGTTTAATGATCCACATCTCGTGCCTGTACCTACCTCTGGAGAATGTGGGTCCAGGGCACTGGGAGGGGTTGGGTCTGAGGGACGTATGTCAGCATCACTGGTTTCTGGTTGATGGTTGCATCCCATAGAAATGCAGTGTGGCTGAAGAGAAGAGCTCTGAGCACAGAGCCACGTGGACGTTCTGGACGTCCCTTTAGGACAGAGCAGTGATGGCGTGGGCTCCGGTGATGGCTGTGTGTCCAGTAACCGTGGGCCCTGCTGTTCCTCTGAACCTGCCCTCTCCGGCAGCCTTTGGGAAGACAGGAAAGAGAAAGTAACATTTATTAAGCGCCTACTGTGTGACCGATTGCCAGACTTCATGAGGTGGGTTGTGTCATTTAACTTCCCCTGGAAGCGTGGGTATCATTACCTCTGTTTTCATAGATGAACCGAGTGAGACTCAGAGAAATTAAACGGCGTGCCCCAGTTAGGAGTGGCGGGGCCAGAATTTAAATTCCTGCTTGGCTGACTCCAAAGTAGAGGCTCAAGGAGGCCTGGAAGAGTGAACAGAGGGCAGAACTGGGGGAAATCGGAGGGCTTGTTCCTTATTCATTTGTCAAGTAGTCATGGAGTCCTGTTGTGCCCAGGGGCGAGCCCGGAGGGAGCGAGGGGCTGGGGTGGATGGGGCGATGAGGGTGTGCTCAGGGTAGAAGGTAGACCAGTAATCCAAAGGAGCAGCTCCTGCAGAGGATGGAGACCAGGAGGCGGACACGGTAACCGTGGTCACCTCTCCAGGGCGATGAGCTGGCCGCTCCCTTCACGGCCTCCGAGTCGCTCTTTGCCTGTTTTCAGGCGCCTGGCAGGGCTTCCTACTGAGAGGGTAAGTCCTGCAGCTCAGATGCCTTCCTGTCCCATGGGACTCCCGGGGACAGTCATCGGTCCTGTGAAGGGGGAGAGCCTGCACAGCGCAGGTCTGATGCGGGGGCTCTGCTTCCCAGTCTCCTCGTCCCCGCCCATCTGTCACAGACCTGTCATCAGATGTCATCCAGCCATCAGCCATCCTTTACTGCTCCCCTGCTGTGCCCCCGACTCCTAGAGACCCCGGAGGTCAGGAAAGAAAGGGTGGTCTTCAAAGAGCTTGACCTTCGGCCTCAGATTCCGAAATCATTAGAGAACAGTGAAGTACTGAATATAATGTAATAAATCATAGGCACTACTATGTTCTAAATGGCAGTGTTCTAGATAATAAAAGTGCTACATATAAAGACAAGGGTCATTTCCGGGGCACCTACCATGTGCCGGACCTGTGCTGATATTCACGTGTCCTCTTATTCAACCCTCCCAAGAAACTTCAGAGGCAGATAATGTCACCCCAGCCATTCATACCTTACGCGGGTATTCACTGAGCACCTCCTGGGCGCCAGGCAGTGCCATTGGTGCTGGGGACAAGGCAATAAATGAGGCCCTGGTCCCTGTCCCCAAGGAGTCCTGAGTCTTGTAATTAGACAGTCGTCAAGGAAACAGTTAATTACAAATTGTGATGGAGGAGACGAGGAAATGAACGGGGTGTAGGGGACAGTGGGCAGGGGACAGGCGTCGCCTGGGGCTGGTGAAGCTGACACCTGCAGGGCAAGAGCACTACGGCCCCTGCTCTGTCCCGAGCGCTGGCTGTGGGCCAGACTCCCCTCCGCCCGTCTCCTGAACTCATCCCGGCAACAGCCTCACGGTGTGGGCGCTGCTGTCAGCCCAGATGGGGAGACGGGGTGAGATGGAGGCTGGGGGAGGAAAGACGTGGTCACCTCCACCATTCATGAAATCCCTCCTAGGAAGCTGGGGACAGATGGGAACTTACTTGTCTGTTTTAACTGAATAAAGGATGTCACCCAAAAACCAGATTGTCCTTCAGGGTGGGA
Organism: Eubalaena glacialis; assembly: GCF_028564815.1. NCBI lineage: Eukaryota > Metazoa > Chordata > Mammalia > Artiodactyla > Balaenidae > Eubalaena > Eubalaena glacialis. Next base: position 91,810,998 of record NC_083728.1, on the reverse strand, counting down.
CTTTGGAAGCATCTCCACTAAAGCCAGGGCCGAGACGGGGTTGCCCATCACCGCTTTTCCTGGCTGTGGCATCGGGGCGCGGCCGGACTAGCGAGCAGCAGGGTGTGGTCGGCTCTGGGGGGCTGTGAAGCAGGAGCATCCCTTGCGGTGTCAGCTCACAGAGAACCACTGCCATCAGTCTTACGCAGGAGGCGATTTGAAAACAGAGGTAGAGAAAACTTTTCTGATCATAGTTTCCAGAAATGGTTGTCAGTGTTTCAAAAAGCAGAATCCTTTCTCTAAACAAAGTGTTACCCAGAACCAATTACAGACCAGATGGAAGTGGAGCTGCTGTTGGTTGATGCAGGGGGAACGGAGGCCCTGGACGCCCAGAGGGTTCCTCGGAGTCTCAGGGGTTCCTCAGTGCTCAGTTTGAAAACCACTGGTCTACAGGCTGGATCAGAGCCAGGGGAAGGGTTGGTTTGAGGCAGGGAGGGCTGTGCTTAGACCGAGTTGAGGAAACTTGGAGATGGTTTGGACTCGAGGGACGGGGAGGGAGCGTCTAGAATCACTTCGAATCTTCGGGTCCGGGAAACGGAGAGGACAGCGGGGCCGCTGCCTGAGACACAGCCGCTGCTGGGAGGGAAGGGAGGACGCAGGGCCCTCATCTGCTCCTCTGGAAGTAAAACCCGAAGGGCGGTGACAGCGGCCGGCCGGCCAGCCGGGTGCTGAACGGGGCTGAGTAGGGAAGCGCCGCCGGGGGACTGGGTGAAGGTCTGTGTGTCCACACAGCGGAGTTTTTCTGAATCCTCAGTCGTCGTCGGTGTGGCTCTGCGCTGGGCACACGGACCGTCTGGGTGGGTGGGGGGATGGATGGATGGATGGGAGGGAGGAAGGATGGAAGGGAGAGGGGAAGCCTGCAGTGGTGGCACCAAGGAGTGCATTAATGTCCCGAAAATCTCATCCTTGGGCCGAGGGGGACATCTTTTCACGTGGACAGCCAACATTGTCTTGGCCTTACTTAAGGCGGGAGGCAATGTTACTTCAAGACGAGACCCCTCTTCCAACCTCCGCCCCCCAGCCATTGACCCGTCCTCCGGCGGAGGGCGAGGGCCTCTGTCCCCTCACTGTGAAACAGGAATCGTGACGGCTCTACCCTGCAGAGCCGCCCTGCGGCTTAGATGGGGCTGTGCTGCTCGGCACTGGCACCGCGTCTGGCTCGGTCAGCGGGGGGTGGGGGGGTTGCCAGGGGCAGCCTCTGGAACCAGGCCCCGGCTGGCACGGAGCTCCGCGAAGGAGCACTCCGGCTGAGGGAGGAGGTGAGCCGGGCGAGCGCCTGCCCTCCGTGCTCCGGATGCTGCGTGCCGGCGCCGGCGTGATTAGCTCCTGCTGAGAGGTTCTCCGAGCTGCTGGAGAGCAGCGATGTGCTGCGCACAGGTGTCTCTGACTTCGGGAAGTGGTAGTCCCTCCCCCAGGAGCCCTAGGCGAGAGCGCCATCCCCCCGCTGGGAAGTTCTGGGCTCCCCCCGCCCCGGGAATCTCCTGTCTCCCAGAGCGGCCAGTGAGCCGGGGCCGGGTGTTGGGGAGCTGCTCCCCAGACAGTCCCGGGGGCCTGGCTCACTGCCGCCGGGAGGGATTCAGCCCCGGCCCCAGAATGCCGGCTCGTGGCCGCCGCCCGGGCCCGCGGACAGGCGGAGGTCTCCGTGGTCACTGATCTCTTCTGTGTTTCAGGCTGAGGCCCTTCACCTCCTACAAGCTGCGCCTGAAGGCCACCAATGACATTGGGGACAGCGCCTTCAGCGCGGAGACAGAGGCGGTAACCACGCTGCAGGACGGTGAGCAAGGGGGCCCGCTTCCCGCTGCCGCCTTTGCGCCCGGAAACCCTGGCTCCTGGAGAGACCCACTCTCGTCTTGAGCCGGGAAGGGGTCACCCTGGGGAGCGGGGGGCGTGGCCGTGGGCAGTGGAATTCAATCAGCAGCAGCAGCTGGGCACTCCTGTACAGCCCAGGGCCGTAAATCAAGACTTCAAGGGCTTCCAAACGGAGGGAGGGTTCTTTGATTGGCTTCCAAACCCCGACCATCCATTAGCATCCCTGAGATTGAATAATTTATAGGGTCATTAAAGATAGATGTCGTGGGGTAGCTGGGTTTTAAGAGGTTTTCCCCATTTTTCTCATTCACGAGCCACCCAGCTTTGTCACTTGACAGAAGCACAGTTAAGTGATGAAAGTGAGACCCCCTCACAGCTCCAGGTGGCTTTTCACCCGCCCTGTCCTGCTCAGAGGAATTGGGCCCGAAGGTCTGTTGTGAGTTTGTTTGGCAATCGATAATCAAACCAGGCTCGGAGGGAGCCGGGGGACGGTGTCCTCAAGTCCGCCCAGCAGACAGGCAGGTGCTTGGCTTGGAAAGGAAAGCTGCTGCCTAACAGCGCTGGGCTCTGATCCCGGACTGCAGACCCCAACCCTTAGCTGGCCCAGCGGTGCTTTATGATAATCCGCAGACCGGCCCCGAGCACCCGCTCCCCCAGTGAACGCAGCAGGGGACCAGGCTCAAGCCAGCCCATCTCCGCCTGCTTGCCCCGGGACCCCCCACCTTCAGCTCTGCTCTTTCTGTAACCTGGGAGGGCAGCTTCTCCAACACCAGGCCGCCAGTGACCTGAAGGACCGGCTCAGGGGTTCCGGGGATCCTTCTAGCTCTTCAGGAGCACGCAGAGATTGTTTGCAACAGAGCAGAAGCCACCAGGGCCCCCCCGGCGATCGTGACCAGGGACATGCCCGCCGAGCTCGTGGGAGGCTGCAGCCCCGACTGCGGGGAGGAGGGGCGGGACCTGGCCCTGGAGAAACTGAGGTTGTCTTTTGTGGCTCCCACTTTAATCCTACGTTTGACACAACCAAGGTTCCACTTCAACTAAGCACTGATTGTTAGAAGAAAGAAAACGCAGCACGCTGGTTTGGGGGGGAGTCTCTGAGAAGGACTGTGGAAGCAGGACGCCCCCTCCAGCCTCCCTCCGTCCCTCACGGGATCAGTCAGAAGAGGGCCTCTCTCTCCCCTTTCATATTCAGATCGCTCCTTTTGATGCGTTTATCGTGTCATCTTCCTTTTCTGAGATTTGCGATTTCTCTTTGCCGTGGAACGGCCTTGTGTTTTCATTGCATCGTCCCAAAGTCCAGCTCTCGGCAGAGACTGACTCCAGGGGTGGGCAACCTTGTGCTGGGGGAGGGGCTTGGGAGCCTGTGGATGGTTTGCTGATAAACGTTTTCTTATAGCAGTGTTTAGGGTACTGAGACCGCCCCGTAATTGTAATCCTGTGTGATCAGGAAAGCTGGATCAGGGCCTTAAGATAGAACAGCAGGAGGTTGGAGGGTGCAGGGTAGAGAGCTGTCCCTGGGCGGGATAGTGAGTGGGGTGGGTGTGCCAGACACACCCTGGGGGCGGGGCGGGGAGAACTCCTCAGTCATTCTGCTGAGAGGCTACTTCTGAACCTTAACTGTGTCGGGTGTCAGGATGTCACAGTGGCGCAGCCGTAAGGAGGCCAATCCGTCTGCTGAGACAGGGCCGCACAGGCCCAGCGGGAGCAGAGATGGGGAAGGGGTGTCAGGAAGGCCTGCTGGGCCTGATAGACACTCCAGAGAGCAGGGCAGGGCTGTGGGCAGGGGTCAAACCGACCTTGTCCCCCAGGGAGCAGAGCAGAGCCGCCACCGAGACCCAGACCAGGGCAGACGTCCCTCCAGCCCCCGGAAGTCAGCCTCCGTCCCTGACAGTCACGTCCGTGTGTAAAGCCAAGGGCACTGTGGCCTGGCTTGATCATCTGTCCTGTTCAGAAGTCACTCCGACCGGAGCACCTCAAAAAAATGATGCCCCTCCTCTGGGGGAGGGGTGGCCCCCGGGAGACCTGGGAAGCGCAGGGGCTCTCCGGGCACCTCCTCTGGTGTGAGCGGCTCCCCGTGGAGAGATCCAGACTCGCGTGTCTGTCTTGGGGGTCCGCCCGGGGGGAAGGTCAGGGACGTGAGCTGTGATCGCCCGACCAGGATGAGGTTCCTTCTCTCCTGGACACAGGCTGGCGGGTGGGGGAAGGGCATCCCCAGGGCAGAGGGAGGCTGGACGCTGGCTGGCCAGCTTCCCCGGCTCTCGGGGGCTGGGCCTGGCCCTGCCTCCTGACCGGGACCGGGAGAGAGCTGGCCCAAGCAGCCGCCGAGCACAGGCAGGACCGCCTAATCCTTGCCTTCTTCTTTCTCGTATTTCAGTTCCGGGAGAGCCTCCGAGCTCTGTCTCTGTGACGCCACACACCACCTCGTCTGTTCTGATCCAGTGGCAGGTAAGGGCCCCAGAATCCCACGGTGTTTGGTAAAACCATTCATGTGACCGCATGGTCAGCTGGCACCTGCCGGGCCCCGGGTCGGGGTGGAGTGGGACAAAGGGGACACGCCAGTCAGGCTTGCACACTGTGCGGGGAAATGGTGAGTGTAACTTCCAAGACGGGAGATGCAGGACTGTCGTGGCATGCATGATGGACTCGTGCTCAGCGCCCTGAGGGGACCAGCTGGACGGCAAGGGGGGTGCCCAGAGCACAGACGGACTGAGCTTTGGAGAAGGATGCAGACAGAGCAAGGCTTCTGTGGCAAGACTGGTTCACATCCTGCTGGGTTATCGTTTGTACAGAAATTGTTTCCAACCAGACAGAACATCAACAGGATGACATGTATCTTTGTTAGTTCCAAGTCTTTAGTCAAACCAAGGAACCTTCTCCTAAATAATCAGATAATCCAGTGAGCTGTTAACAGCGCTCTAATACAACACTGAAAGGACCTGCTGCCCTCTCTTTGCCTATTTCCACTTCTGGATCATTTTTGCTAACAGTGAGGTGCCTTGAGGACAGAAGTAACGAGGGGCAGAACCACCAAGGACGGCTGCCCTGCCCGAGGGCGAGCCCAGCAGAGGGCGAGGGATCCAGCCAGGGCCTGGGGGGCTAATTCAGGAGCAGGGCTGGAGCTGGGCCGGGCAGGCACACAGACCGATGGGCAGGGGCCAAGGGCAGGGATGAGCATGGGCACAGCATCTGGCCAAGAAGGGAAGTTCCTGAGTCCAGAAGGGGGGCTGCCGTCCTGGGCGGGGGCAGTGCCTACAGCCAGCAGGCCGTGGGGAGGGCAGACAGAGGGCAGGCGCTGTGATCTGGGTTCAGAGCCACGGGGAGCTGAGGTCCGCCTAGGAGTGGCCGCTGTGGGCTGGGGGTCCAGAGAGTGGTCCGTGTGGGCATGAGAGTCTTCCTCCGGGTTGATGATAATCGTCTAGATAATGCCGGAATCACATCTAGAATCAGCGGGAACCAAGCACAGATAATGGTCTGGACGTGGCCTTGGAGAGTGGAGAGGGCTTCTCTTGGCCGGGTGCACTGCACTGGCACAGGAAGAAAGGGCAGGACGGGAAGGGACAGGGAGCCCCAGGAGAGGTCCAGGGCCTGGGCTCGGTCTGCAAGCCCCAGTTTGCCATTGCGTGACTCTGATCCCCAGAGGCCTCTCTGGCCCCAGCTTCCTCCTCCATAAAGACAGGGGGTCAAGGGTGACCTCTGACGTCACTGCAAGGTCGCTGATCCAAAGCCTGTTAGACCTCTACAGCCCTGACTTCCAATCAGGGTCTCTGATGGGAGGTGGGAAACATTCAAAATGGAAATTCAAGGTCCCAAGCCCTTCTGTTTCCCACCCTCCACTAACACGATCAACCAAAAGCAGGTAGGTCCTTCAGGCTGTGCTGAATTCTGCCAGGTTTGAGCTTCGTTTGTAGGCTTGGGGTCTGGCTGCCCGGTAACTAGGTGAGCCCCTTTTCTGTGAAGGCAGCAGCTCAGGGCTATGTCACCTCATTGCCTCCGAATACATGGCTGTGGACGAGGTGCTGGCTGTCAGCCCGGCCATCCCGCCTCTGGCCACTGGGCTGCAAGCCCTCAGTTGCGGTTAGAACACTCTGTGAAGTGGCGAGAGCCGCACCAAAGGCGCTTGGCATGTGTGTCTGTGGGGTCCCCCTTCAGACCCCAGCAGAACAAACTAATTCCAGGAAGCCTGAACAGGAGGTGGTCAGTATGATGCACTGTGGAAATAAATGCCTGTCAACTGCCAGGAAATTGAAGTATAATTAAAATTACGAGTAATTTACTAAATCAGAGTGACCAGAACAAAGGAACTACGTTTAGATATAGATTTGCATTCCAAATGAAATGTTTCACCTGTAAACTTTTTATTTTTTGTAACTTGTTTGAAAACGCAAACACTGCCTGTAATTTCAAGGCCATTGACCCATTTGAATGGGCTGTCTGTCAGATTTGATTCCTCTAAGTAGGATGATCCATCTGTGCCTTTCACGGGTCCCGTGCTGTTTGGAATCTAAGGATTTGCGTGTATATTCTAGACAGTGGTGGCTTTGTGTCCACACTGAGTGCAGCCCATACTGGGCATTCACATCTCTGAATTGATCACAACATTTAAGCTGGCTGTTCTGGAACCTCCAGCGGGTCACACAGTCTGTCACTCAAATGCATTTCCCCTCATGTGGCTGCAGTGGATTTTGAGGCTGTTTTCTATCAAAGAAAACGTCCTAAGGGACAGATCACATCATGCACGATGGACTCGGGGGAGGGGGGACTCAGTGCTGTACAGGGCGCCTTCCTAAGAGGAGTGTTGCAGCTGCCTGGGCAGAGGGGACGGGGCGGTGGGGCCTCTTCAGGACAGCTCTTGGCCTTTGTTCCTTTCCTCACCACGTGCTCTGTTGTCTGCAGAGGACCAGCTCTGGCGTGGGGTGCTGAGCACCTTGAGGTGAACGGGACAGATTCCAGACCTTGAAGAGCTTCCATTTAGTGCGTTGAGCTCTACATGCATTAGTGCGAAGCCAGCGGAGGGTAACAGCTGACTCTGGCCAGAGGGAGGCGGGAGGTGACAGGATGACTGGTCCTCCTGATCTCGGGTGGCCTCGGCCTGCGGCGGCCTGAAGCAGCAGTTCAGTTCCCCGGCCAGAGATTGAAGTCAGGTTGTAGCAGTGAGAGTCCTGAATCCTAGCCACTAGACCAGTGGCCAGGGACAAGGCCCTGGCCCATTGGCTTTGTAGAAATGAATTCCCACAAAGCGATGGAAAGTTGTGAAACAAGTAAAGTGTTTATTAGGAGGAAAAAGGATATGTGTGAATAGACTCACACGGGTGGACTCAGAGAGAGTTGCGCCCTCGTGGTAGTTTGAATCACTTATATGGGGCATTTCTTCCGGGTTTCCTTTGGCCAGTCATCTTGCTTTGCCTGGTTCTGAGTCCGTATTTGGTTTATCTCAGGGTCCTCCCATGTGTGCGCGCACATCTCTTAGCCAAGATGGATTCTAGCGAAGAGGCCTATGGGTGGGTTGACATCACCTACTATAGGGTGGCACCCCGTCCCTTTTGACCTCCGAGGGGCCTTTCTGCACATGTGTAGTCGGGGCAGGTCTCCTTGACCTCACGAATGAGAAATACGTGGTCTCTTTATCTTTTATCTGGGCGGGGCTCAGCTTCTCTCTGCCCTTGTCGCCCCACAGGGGACAAACTCCAGCTGCTTGGCCTGGGGCCCATCTATCTCCTGCCTCACTCCCCCCGGTAAAGGGCAGGGAGACGGCTAACCAAACATCACGTACAGCCAGAGCAAAGGCTCGGAGGTGTGACGGCTACTGGGCTTCGGTGCTGTGATTCAAGGGAAGGCACGATGGAGCCTGGTTCTCTAGGGCCTCCTGTGCTCCGCTGAACCATCGAGACTTAATCCCACAGGCGTCAGAGGGAATCCCTGTTCTGTGCTCCAGGAAACGAAGTCATGGGAAGTCATGGGCTCAGGCCTCAGGACGACAGCAGCTGAGTTCCAGCTCTGTCTCATACTCGCCGTGAGGCCTCAGACTCCATGTGGACCCTCCACAAGCCCAGGTCCCCCAAGACGTGCCCGGTCTGGGAAAGCCCGCTGCACCGGCCCCAGCCCGTCCCTGAGCGCTCGGCCAGGACTGAGGCTCGTGGTGGGAGTCCTGTCCCCTCCCCACCCGGGCCCTTCCCTCCGCTCAACCCTGCCGCCTGCGAGACGCCAGCCCTCGTCCTCCCGGCCGTCCCCAGCTCTCGGTTCCCTTCCCGCCTGCCGGAGTGGGCCATCAAGGCCAGTGCATTCTGACCAGCTCACCTGCATTTTAACGGGGGCTTCGAAAACAGGAAAACCACTCTGGCCCCCCAAAGAGCCTGCTGGTAGAATTTCTGACGTGCAGAAGGCAGAGTGAACATGTTTTTAGAGGGGACCCCAGTCCCGTCAAGCGTCTGCCCGTACAGATGGCTGATCCAGGATGAGGTCAGCCAGAGGTGGTGTCGCCTTGACTTGAGCAAACCCGGCGCACCTCCACAAGCACTGACTAAGCACCTGCTGTGTCCCAGGCCTGGCAGAGGAGCTGTGGGGAAGATAGAAACGAACGTGACACCAACCAGGCCCGGCCTCCACGGGCACGTGCTAGATCAGAAACCACAGGAACGGCGTCGCCAGGGCCAAGGGCTGGGAGAAAGGTCTGCACGTGCAAAGGGAGACTTCTGTTCAGAAACCCCCTAGAGACCACCTAGGCCGGCTTCCACATGTAGCAGGTACAAGGTTGAGCCCCGGAGGTTGTGCACCAGCCTGAGCCTGCCCTGCAAGGCCATCGCAGAGCCAGGACTTGAACTGGGCCCACTGCTTCTGGAACTCTCTGTGTGTCACATGGAGGTGCCCTACTGGGACCTCCCAGGACACCCAGAGTCCTAGAGGCCTCTCACAAATGACAGATGGTTTATTCCAAGCTTGAGGGATAGAAAGTGTGGTTGAACCCTGTTCAGGATCCCGCGCAGGCAGGCAGGCCTTGTGCATCACCGTGGGTCATGAGAGCCTCACTGAGTGAGGCCTTCAGAGAGGCTGCCCTCCAGGCTGTGCGACCACCTGCCCCTCCTCCCCGGGGCTGGTACGGCTCCTGCTGGGAGGGTATCACGGGGGGCATGGCGGTTTCTGCTGTGGCCAGATGTGGACCTGCCCGCAGCTGCAGCAGGTGTGCCTCGGGACGTGGGGCTCGGCCTCTCCTCACACCCCTGCAGCATCCTCTCCTCCTCGGCTGGAAGGATTTGCACCCGGGATTGGCAGCCTCCGCCCCTTCCTCCGTCCCCCGCACCCCAGCCCCCCTAGGTGTGGACACAGGCTGGGGACCAGGTGTTTGCTGCTGGTTCCAGAGCCACATTTGGTCCCCAGGGAGGACATTGTTATTTTCGCAAACTCCCAGCATCCTGCCTGTTTGATATTTTGGGTGAGTTGAATCCAGTCCTTCCCATTCCTCCCAAGCTCCCCACTCCCTGAAAGTCAATTTCTCTCACTGTCATCCCATCTCAGGCCTGTGTGTGTGTAGGGTCAGGCCTGGGTCTTTGCAGGCTCCCTGCTGGGGTCTGGGTGCCTGCAGCTGCCATGACCATAATCTGGGCCTGGAAGGTGACCAGGGTGACATTGCTGGGCTGGGACTTGAGACGGCTCTGCCCACCTGCCTGTCCTCAGCTCAGACCCCAGAGAGGGAAGCCTGGGATTTCTCATCGTCACCGCCTCTCCCTTCCCACCTCCTCCGCAACAACGATGCCCCGGGACTCTCAGGCAGGACACTGGCGTCATCTGGGTGGACCGGGGCTCCCTGGGTGCACAGCCAGTGCCGCATATGAGCCTGGATGCGGGACACAGTCTCCCAGGAGAGGGGAAGCAAAAGCCCCCGGGTCTTGTCTCTCGAACCCAGGCATCTTCCCGACCCCTGATTAACAGGCTCCTGTGGACTTGAGGACTCTCCGTTCAGGCCCGTCTCCTGGAGTTCAGCTCCAGATGGGCCTGGGAGGGCCGCCCACGTGGGGAACGGCGCAGGACCCAGCCTGTCCTGGCTCAGTGCCGATCGATGCCCTGGCCGGCTGCTCCTAGTGACCACCCCCTGCCGCCTGAGCCCCGCCCTTCCCTGCACCTCCACTAGATGGGCTGCCTTTTTTCCCCCATCAAAGCCCCTCCTCCCGCGAGGGCCAGCTCCACAGTTGCGTGCCCTGTATGTTTCTCTCTGATGCTCCAGTCTGCGGCGAGCCCTCCCTTTCTGGCACTTCGTGTATCATAACTCAGGATGTGTCACCAACCTGCTGAGTGGGTCAGCGCTAGAAGACAGGGCTGGGGCGAGCGCTGTGCTCCCCGGCAGTGGCGCAGGGCTCGGTGGTGCAGGCAGGTCCCTCCTGCAGGAGAGGAGCTCTGCTGACCGCCTGTGGGCCTCAGCCAGGTGCCTCCACTGCAGGGGGCCTTCCCCCTCCCTCAGGGACCGCATCTTTGAGCAACCTGGGGTCCCCAGGGTCAGAGGCCCTGGAATTGCTTGGCCTTATTCAGCAAAGGGCCATGGAGAATGCATCGCCGTGCCCTGGGCCTTCTCTGTACAACTTAGGTGTTGGGTGGAGAAACGTCTCTCCTTTTATTCTTACACGTAGACTTTTCCAACTTTTCCATCTGTTGCCTTTTTTAAAGAAGGGGGTGAAATAAACGTTCTGTCACATGTTATAAGAGTTGTGTTTGAAGGGAGCCCTACAGAATAAGGATTGTAATTTGTCTCCACTGTAGCCAATGAGAAAACAGGACTAGAGTTGACGTGGCAGATTGCCGCCTTCCATCCTTATGAATAGATGCGCGTGTGTTGTACACGCGCGCACACACACACACACACGATTTGCGTCTCAGCCTCTGTTGTGATGCATTAGCACCGACCCTGTCTCTGGCATCAATTAGCGTTAAACGCTGAATGGTGTCTGCCTTTACCACACGGAACCAATTTTTAAATAGGGGAGGGTGGTACAAAATAAAAACCCTAAAAGCGATTCTGAAAACAATTCTGTGAACTCTAAAGGGAGAAATCTGGGGGAAAAAAAAAAAAAAAAAAACACATCAGCAACGCCCCGTATTAAGGGGAGGATCTGAAACGCTGCAGTCTTCAGGGTGGGCCAGCAAGCAGGACAGGAGCCCGGAGGCTGGGCCGGCTGGAGAGAAAGCAGAGGGACGTCCCAGGGCGCCCAGTGATGGGCCCTTTCACAGGGATGCTTCCGCATCTCCAACACTGAGGTTTTGTCCATCAGAATTGGTAAGAAAGAAAAGGACAAAATGTAGTAAAATAAAATAAAATAAAAACCATAACAAGAAACAGAGCCTCTCTCCTGCCCCCCAGTCAGACCCCCGGGCTTCACCCCTGTTCTCACCTCCTTTCCTGAGAGCACTCAGCTTCCCGAGTTCCTCGCTCTCTGTCGGTTTGGGCTTCGTTTTGGGAACTGCTGAGGGAGAGGACAGAGGGCCCAGTGCTGGAGAAAGTGGTCAAGGTCGTGGTTCAGCCATCGGGGCCAGACGGACAGGCGTGTGTCCCAGGGACCCTGTGTGCCCTGCTGGTCACCCGTCCACACACGCCATCCAGGAGACACCAGGTCTGTGCTGGTCCACCTTGCCTTTCATGTCATTAACTCTATGACTGTGAGTTGATTTTAAAGACATTTCCACCTGTGGGTGTCAGTGCCCGGCACTCAAGCAAAGGGGCGGCAGCGGTCACACCTTGGAAATGTTGGGGGTCTGGTTCCAGACCACCACAATGAAGAGATTCTGGCAATAAAGCGAATCATACGCCTTTTTTGGTTTCTCACTGCACGTAAAAGTGATGTTTACACTATACTGTAGTCTGTTAGGTGTGCAATAGCAGTATGTCAAAACAAGACAGTGTACTTGATTGAATGAAAAATACTTTATTGCTAGAAAATGCTAACCGTCATCTGAGCCTTCAGTGAGTCATAGGAGTGACACCAAAGATCACCCTAACAAATACAACGATAATGAAAAAGCTTTAGCTATTGTGAGAATTGCCACAGTGTGCTGCAGAGACACGAAGTGAGCAAACGCTATGGGAAAATGGTGCTGATAGACTTGCTCGGCTCAGGGCCGCCACAGACCTTCAATTTGTAAAACACACAGTACCTGTGAAGTGCAGTACAGCGAGGGGTGCCTGTAGCCCGCCCGTGTCCCGCTAACGTAAACTTCACGTCGATGATGGTTCTGAGATTCAAATTCAGCTGGGTGCCCAGTGTTTGCCTTGGCTACATCTGGCAACCCTGTGAGGGAAAAGCAAAACGGGGGAGACTCACCTGACCTGGCAGTCCCTGGGCTCTGGTTTTGCGGTTCTGGCCTGACAGTCCGCAGCGTTCAGAGGGGTCCCAGGGTCCTGCTAAGGCGGCCAGAACCAGAAGGGAAGGGGCTGGAGGCGAGCCAGCCCCCGGGTCCTCTGTGCTGCGTGTGGTGGCTGAGAAAGGTTGGGAGGGAAACGGAAACAGAACAGTCCCGCCCCGGAGACCAGCTCCCCGTGCACCCGCAGAACATCCGGAGCCAAGGCCCCCACGTGCCCAGCAGCCCGGCCCCTCCGGCCCCCGGCGGGCAGAGCCTGGACCGGCTCCTCAAGGAGACATGCTCGGGGCCATTGGCGGCCCCGACGCGGCCCTCCTGGTGGCTCTCTGCCCCTGAGCTCACGCTGGGGTCTGTCACCCCTCAGCCAGGAGGAGTGTCGTTCGATTGGATTTGCTGGGCTCCTCCAGCAAGATGGACACGCGTGGATCGTCCACGTGGCGAGTCCACTCAAGTTTCCCAGGCACGCGTGTCTGCGTCTGATGGGGAAAATGACCTGCCAAGGTGCTTGTCACGAGGTGAGGGCGTCACCGAGGACCCGGGAAGCACCGCGAGGACGTCAGGGCTGCAGCAGAGCCGCAGCGCAGCGCCCGGGCTCGAGGGAGCACGCGGCAGCTCTCGCTGGTGAAAATGTGGTGACTCTGGCACGTGCGTGCGTGTGTGCAGGGCCCCCTGTGTCTCGGGAATCACCCTTGCTGTCTGTGCTGTCCTGCTGGAGAGTTTGGGGCGCAGAGGATCCTGCACTGTCCACATCCGCTTGGTTCCTGGGTTTGGGACCGAGTAGCAAGAAGTCACAGAGAAGGGACTCATCTGAACAGCCAGATCCTCATGGCACCTGGGTTCAGGGACTAGGGTTGAAGGGTGAGAGCTTGGACAGCAAAGCATGCGGGTGTCCCGGGGCTGCCGTAACAGGTCACCGCCAACTGGGCGCCTAGCACAGCAGGGATCTACTCTCCCACAGTTCTGAAGGCCAGAGTCCAAGATCAAGGTGTCGGTTAGCTCTGAAGACACAGGGAGGCATCCTCCCTGCCTCTCCCCAGCTGCTGGCGGCCACGGCAGTCCTTGGTGCTCCTTGGCTTCTAGACGCATCCCTCCAACCTCTGCCTCTGCCTGCACATGACGTCTCCCTGTGTCCAAATGTCCTCATCTTATAAGAATCTTTGGGTCTTTTTATAGTCTCAGCATTTGTCAAATAATTGCTAGATTGTATATTGCCTCTTAAAATGTGCTTTGTCTTCATGGATCCATCACGTTGAACATTTAGGTGCCCGTGTGAATTAACTATTATAATACCTGATGGTGTTCATGAGTCCAAAGTCTGCGATTATGTTTGCAAGCAATTTTGCTGTCAGTGCCCTTCAAGCTGGAAGGCCGTCCTGTTGTCTTCGTGTCATTGGAAAGACCCAGAGAGGATTGGTTTTGACTTTTTTTTTTTTTTGGTGGGGGGGTGGGCGGGGGTTAGTCCCAAGCTTGTATTTGTAGGACTCAGGACTGCACACCTGCAAATGTTTGTGTAGCATCGATTTCCAGACGTGTAATTGCTGGAATAAAGGCAAGTGCATTAAGGACTTAGACAAATAAAATGGATTTGCCCTCCAGGAAGAAGCCAGTCATTGCCTTAGGGCCCTCCCTACCACTGTGTGACCTCTTCCTAACTTGATTACATCTGCAGAGACCCTATTTCCAGACGAGGTCTCACGTCCACAGGTACCGGGGGTTAGGACGTCAGCATATCTCTTGGGGGGGACACAGTTCAACCAACAGCTGAGGGGCTTTCCTACCAAAGCTGTGGCCTCCATTCAGGCACCAGGACGCTGTGTACCAAGGCGCAGTGGCATCACTTAGGCAGTGGCCTTGTAGAGTCACAGGAATCCAGGGGCCTCGTGACCCCTCCAGCCAGGGGTCACGGGCATGCTCTTGATCCGTCTGTCTGGTCACAGTTTGGGAGGTTTGATCCTTTACTCGCTGAGGATCCCAGAGGGGAAACTGGAGCTTGAAGCCCCTAAGACCGGGGTCGGTGCTGCAGCCTCATTGGGATTCCGTGTGGAATGAGACAACCTTTCTTCTACTGACAGATCTGTCAGCCACAGGGAAAGGGACAGTTGGCTGGGCCCTGCCTGACCAGCCCCTGCACCCAGTGTGGGTGTGCACGGGTCCTGGGCTCACACGCACTGGGTTCACATTCTCCCTCAAGCTGACCTCATCACCGAGCTACCCGTCACCTGGCTTCCACCGGGTTCTTAAGAGTCAGACGCGCCCCGCCGTCACGCGCTGACATGGAAGAGGGAGGTGTGGGTTCCAGCCCTGCGCCTGAGTCGGGCAGAGTGGGGGTGACCGGGCACGTGGAGGGGTCAGTGAGGGTCCCAGGGAGACGGCCACGGCCTGGGTGGACAGAAGGGACAGGGGCTGAGGGGACGGGGTGAGGCCAGCGGCGGACGAGGCGGAGCCAGGCCACATCCACGGTTCCCTTCAGGTCCTGGGTTGGCCCGCTACGGGCAGCTTCCTCGCCCGTCTGTGACCTGGGCCACGGTCTCCAGCCTCAGCCCTGGGGCTCGGGAGTTTGGGCCGGACGTGGATGAGATGCCCGTGCCCGCACTCACAGGCGCCAGGAGCCCCAGGCTGCGGGGAAGCAGCCGCACAGCAGGATCTGTCCCCGAGTTCCCCGCGCTCCTCATCCGTGTGACACCTGCCTCTTTTCTTGCAAACAGCTGAGGGCCCTCCGTGTGGACTGGTGAATCCCTCCTAGCCAGGCGGCCACACGTGAATCCAGGTCCCCTGACTGTGGTGTCTTTGCAGCCCCCGAGGGACGAGAGCCTGAACGGCCTCCTGCAGGGATACAGGATCTACTACCGGGAACTGGAGAACGAGGCGGCCTCGGCCACTGAGTCCAAGACGCTCAAGACCCGCTCCGCTCTGCGGGCCGAGCTCACAGGTGAGCCCTCTCCTCCCCTGCACGGGCCCGTCAGCAGGGAGGTTCCTGTGACCACGGCGCATCTGCTCCCGCCAGGCCTGGGCCTCGGGGGCTGCAGGAGGTGCGGCTCTGCCCCCTCCCCCGACAGTGCGCACGGCGCAGGGCACAGCGAGGTGCCGTGAGCAGAGGACCCCAGCCGGTGGGGGACCAGGGAGGCTGCCTGGAGGAGGAGCCATCTGAGGTGATTGTCGGGGTAAAAGGATGTCACCGAGGATGTGACGGGAAGCAGGGGATGCAGGGCCCAGCGCAGCTCGGTGCGGGTAGGCAAGCAGAGCGGCAGGGGCTCAGGTGGGGCAGGGGTCAGCCGGCCAGCGCAGGGCGTGTGCCGCGTGGGGCCTCTGTGCCTCAGGAGGAGGCGCAGCCGGGGCTGCCCCAAGCGGAGCAGGTTTGGGGTGCGCTGGGGCAGCTGCAGGGAGCCCCGGCTTCTCTCCCGGCTCATCTGCCTGCTCGCCTGCACCCCGCCAGGCCCCTCCGCGGGCTCTGACAGTCCTTCCAGCGGCCATCGAGGAAGCTCTGGAGCTGCTGGGGAGGCCGCCGCGCTCCCCCCCTCCTCTCTCTTCCTGGCGTCCCACACACCGTCAGAGGAGATACTTGAGCCTTAACGCCTGCGCGCCGGGGTCGGGGGAGGCCGGCCGGGGAGCCAGGTCCTGCTCGGGCCTCGCGTCTCGGCAAGGGTCACACGTGCTACGGGCGGCTCCTTGTGCCCCCTCCCCAGCCTGCCTTTTGGGGTCTCGGGGCTGCAGCTCGGCCCCAGCCCCGCCAGGAGGAGGACTGGCTCAGTCGTGACCCCCAGTCTCAGCGTCACCCCGGGTGTCCCTTGCTGACGTCCAGACCGCAGCGAGCGTCTCCCTGGGCTGTGTCACAAAATCAGATCCGTGGAGTAAGAGGGCGCGGTGGGGTCTGTGCCCCTGGTCCCTGTTGGTCGTCTCCTTGTCCCCTTCAGCCCGGGGCTGCACCTGAGCACAGGTAGCCCGACAAGGTGCCTGGGAAGGCGTCGCCCGGGAGACGCCGCTCTCCACCTCCTCCTGCGCTGCTTACGCTGCCTCGCGCCAGATGCGCACTTGACCCGTTTAACCTGAGGGGTGAGCACCCGCCACCCCCTCGCGGGCCGGGGGGCCTGGCTGGTTCGCCAGGCGGCACGGGGGCCCCGGCGAGCGGACCCCGCCACGCGGGGGGTGCAGAGGCTCCCCGGCCAGGCCCCTGCTCCGCGCCTGCCGCCCGTCATGGCAAGAGCTGTTCCCTGCGTGCTGACCGCCTTTCTGCTCTGCTTGCCCCTGATAGCCCAGAGCAGCTTCCGGAGCGTGAACAGCAGCTCCACGTTAACGGCATACGAGCTAACACGTAAGTGACGCCGCCCTCGGCGGGAGCCGTGTGACCGCGTGACCGGGAGCAGCCGCGCAGCGCCGCGTGGCCTCTCTGGGGTCCGAGTGGAAGCCAGCTTGGACTCGTGGCTCTCGATTCTGGAATTCCCCCTCCAACACTGCCTCGCAATATGCCGGAACCGCCAGGGAGACAGGAAAGGAAACTTCTAGAAGCAGAGGCCGGGAGTGGGGGTACCGGCAGCTGGTCGTCGAGTTTGGGACAGGAGGAAAGGCAGAGTGGGCAGAGCTCCTCTCTGGCTCCTTCGACGTATTCTTTAAGCCCCTTTATTATTGTGGTAAAATACACATAACACACAAGTTACCATCTTCACCATTTTTCAGTGGCATTAAGCCACTGTTGGACAACCATCCCCACCGTCCGTCTCCAGAACTTTCTCATCTTCCCAGACTGAGACTCTGCCCGCATGAAACACGGAGCCCCCATCCCCTCCCCCAGCCCCTGGTCCCCACCCCCTACTTTCCATCTCTGTGACCCTGGCTCCTCCAGGGACCCCACAGAAGTGGGATCACACAGTGTTGGTCCCTCTGTGTCTGCTGGGTTCACTTCTAGTTTCATCCGTGCTGTAGCGTCAGGGTGTCCTTCCTTCTCGAGGCTGGGGGACAGTCCACCGCATGCACACACCCCATTAATTTATCCATCCGTCCTCCATTCCTCTTTAACCAAACTGCTTCCCCTGGGATTCCTGGCTGGGGATGGGTTTCAGCAACCGAGTGCAAGGCTAAGGGGCCCCGATGCGATTCACTTCAGCACAGAGAAGTGGCGGGATTAGAAAGAGGATAAATGGGGGAGGGGGAGCCGGCCCTCCCCCGGCCCCAGGTGTGCAGGCACTGGCTGCCAGCCCATGCCCTTTCATCCCGCCACCACCTGGGCCAGCTGACCAGCCTGGCAGCCGGGGCGGGGCTCACGGACCTGTCCCACCTCCCCAAGCATCACCTCATCCATCCGTCGTGTGCTCGCTCACCCCCCACCCATCACTCCCTGGTTGTTTCCTTGTCTCTCCGCCAAGTCCCTCCTGGGCCGGGCGCTCCCCCAGACGTGACCTCCCCGAGGAGCCAGGTGAAGAGTCCAGTGCAGGCCCGGCCCCAGTGAGGAGGGCTCCCTCCTGGGGTCTCATCCAGGCCCTCCAATCGTGGTTATGAAGTGCGGGGGGGTGGCCCCGACCACGCAGCAGCGTCCACTCTGGTGTGTCTCCGTGGATTCCCGGGCCACACGAGCCCCGGGGTTGAGACGAAGCCTGGTTGTTTGTCTGGCAGCACGGCTGGACCACGTGGACAGAACCTTGACCATGAAATGTACACGTATTGGCAAACCGAGGCCTTTGAGGTTTTAATGGCCATGTCCTGGGAAGAAAATGGCGTGTGAATCCAGGCACCTCGCCCAGGCCAAGTAGCCAGGCACGAGCTCTGTACTAGCCAACATGGTGAGAGCAGCTGACCTCTAAGCCAAAACATTCTGGAAGGTCCTCCCCGTTGCGTGGCTTTCCCGAGCCCCAGGTGCGTGCCGGACCACCTGGGTGCATGGTTCCTGCAGATCGTGCCTCCCAGCGGGTGGCTAGCTCAGCAGAGGTGCAGCGGATCCGGCCCCCAGGCCCTCCCTGAAGGTGGTCAAGGTTCTGCCTGCCCTACTGGGCCAGGGTCTCACTCCGTCTGTCCCTACGCTTACGGAGAGCTTCTGGACCAAAAGGCAAGCCCGGGCCAGGCCCTGTGTCCTAGCTTCCTTCCCTCAGGAGAGGAGCCTGCCGCCGCCTTTCCCTGAGTGCAGGATGGGTTGCGTCTTTGCCTCACGAGTGTCACTAATGCCGGGACAGAGGGTGGCAGGCCCCTCGCAGACCTCTCTCTGCAAGAAAGAGCTCTTCCCCCGCATCTCCTCAAGGGGGACCTGTCCCCCAGCGTGGCTCACGGAGGGAGTTTTCTAAGAAAGGGAGGGGGTCCCGCCAGCTGACCCCTGTCCCCTGGCCCTTGCAGATCTGAAGAAATACCGGCGCTATGAAGTGGTCATGACAGCCTACAACGTCATCGGCGAGAGCCCGGCCAGCGCGCCCGTGGAGGTCTTCGTCGGCGAGGCCGGTAGGTCCCATGCCCACCCCCAGCCCGGAGCTCAGGCACCAGCAGCGTGCCCCTCGATGAAGGTCATTTTGCTGGCGGGGCAGGAGGCTTCTGGTCATGGCTGGAAAGAGGCCGAGGGCTGGGTGTCCTGACGGGGGGAGCGGCCAAGTCTTGCTTTTGAGATTCAGGGGCGTTTAACGTCTGGATTTATCAGGACCTGCTCTAGGGAAGCGATGCTGTCGGCTCCGTGGGAACCTAGGTGTGTGGGAACCTGCGTGTGTGGAGGGGGGATGTTTGTCACCTGCCGTCTCTGGCTGGGCCCGGGCAGTGGCCCCGGCACTGAGTCAGCCTGACCATCTGTAGCAGCCCCTTCCCAGGTCTCGAAAAGCCACGTGGATCCATGTTTGTACCCCTTTTAGGTAAGAGGTGGCCCCTGGGTTTGTTTCAAGGACCGTCCCTTCTGTGGGGCTAACCCACAGGGAGACGTCGTGTCCTGTGTGGAGGCCAGAGTGCGCCTGCCCCCAGCTGCCCTGCAGCGAGCTGTGCCGCCTGCCCTCTGGCCCACAGAGCGACCCCACCCCTGACGCCCACCACCCCGCCGACGGCCTTCTCCTCTGAGCTTGGCAGATGGCCTGGGGGTTCTGCTCAGATCTGCTGGTGCAGAGTTGGGAGGGTGAAGGATGGTTGGAATCCCTCTGAGGACAGAGACCCAGGCTTGCAGGAGGACAGAGGTTCTGGTCACTCGGCCAGCGCACAGAACACATCAGGTGGCCTTTTGCAATTTGGAGAGGTTATCATCGTGAACCAATCAGCACTGAGGGCCTAGCTTCGCAGGACTTTTCTGGAACGGTCTCACAGTATTTTCGTGTAAGCGAGGATAAACCAAGTGAGCCACCAGGAGGTCGCATTGGCCTCTACACGAAAGTCTGTCTGGGGGCAGGTGGAGGTTCCTTGGATCAGGTGGGGCAGGGGCCAGGCGTCCCAGGAGGACGTGGGCCTGGCCACAGAAGAGCCTACGCGGGCAGAGGGGGGACGTGGCAGGGAGGGGACATTTCAGGAAGGGGACGTGGCGCGTGCCATCCGTCAGAGCAGGCGCTCTGGGCCCTCGCTGGGCATCAGTGGGGGCCTTCGTGCCACTGGGTTGAGGGGCGCACAGCCGGCCAGCTGGGACCTGCAGAGCTGCCCTGCGCACCGCCAGCCTGCACTCCAGGGAAAGGACCCAGCCTGCGGGGGCCCGGGCACTCCGGACAGGGCCTCAGGCCCAGGACCAGGGCAGACGTCCAGAGAACAGGGCTGGAGCCCGGGCGGGAGACCCGGCCGGCACTGGGGCCGCAGCCAGCCAGCGGGCGACCGTGGGGCGTGCCCAGTTCATGGGTCTTGTTCTGCGTTTGCTTGTTTGTTGTTTGTTTGTTTTGTGGTAAAGCACAGTTAACGTGAAACGTGCCGACCTCATCACTGGCAAGCGTCCAGCTCAGGGGCATGAAGCACATTCCCCTGTTGTGTGGCCACTGCACCCCACCCCCGTCTCCTCTAGGCTCCTTCATCTTCCCAAACAGGAGCCCCTCGCCCGTCAGCAGACCCTTCCCTCTCCCCTCCCCCCGCCCCGGACGGCCTCTCATTTACTTTCTGTCTGTGAGTTTGTCTAGTCTAGGTACTTCCTAGGCGTGGACTCACCACATTTGTCCTTTGCACCCGCCTTCTCTCGCTCAGCGTGTTTTCTGGGTTCATCCATGTTGTAGCAGGTGTCAGACTCTGTTCCTTCTCATGCAGTGGGCATGTCCACTGTGCTCAGACACCACATTTTCTTTACCTGTGGGCCCGTCAGTGGACGCCTGGGTGGTTTCCACCTCTCGGGTTTGTGGTGGAGCTGCTGTGAACTCGGGGGGACCAGGTGTTTCTCCCAAGTGCTGAGCTGAGGCCGAGCCCGTGTGGCCTGGCCCTGATGCAGGGCGCCGCCCGCGCCCGCCCCCTCCATGGGGGCCCCTCCCGCAACACACACCCGCCCCCGTGCTGACTCTCCCGGGGGGGGGGGGCCGCGGAGAGGGGTGGAAGGAGGTCGTCCATTGGCTCTGCCACCGCGGCGTGGGCGACAGACTCCATCAGGGACACGGAAGGCGGGGCCAGGGCACAGAGGCAGGTGTTCGGCCCTCAGCGCACTGCTCTGCCGTCTGTGTTTACGCTGCAGAGAATGTTCTGAAAGGAGGATGGCAGTGCCTCCAGCGTGGCTGCCACTTACCCTTTGCCCTCCCAGTCTCCGCCTCTCACAGCCCAAGGGCCCCTTGTAACGGTTTCGTTCCGATGCTGAGCAGTGCTGCTAACCAGGCTTGCAGAAGATAAAGTTCAGCGGGGCCAGTTTCCACTCACTTGGCCAGACGCTTCATCATGTCGCAAACTGGTCGGCATGAAACGCTCAGACTTGTGTGAAAACAGCCTGGAAACAACACGGTTTCCCGAGTTAGACCGCCCTGAGCGTCTGAGTGTCGGCTCGGCCGGTTTCCGGCTGTGTGATGCTGGGCCAGTTACTTCACCTCTCTGAGCCCTGGCCCTGAGGACCGTGGTGCAGAGGGGAAAGCTGCACGCTAGGAGTGAGGAGACTGGGGTCCTTGTCCCAGCTCTGCCCCCAACTTGCCTGTCCCACCTGCGGGATAAATGTCCAGGACACGCCTGGACTGGTCAGTCAGTAAGTGGTGAGTGAGTGACTGAGACCCTGTGTGGTTACTGGATTGGTCTGGCCCAGCTACAGAACAATGAGAGGTTGAGAGTTAATGATCTTTGGGTCCCCTCCAGTCCAAATATGTAATATTTAAATCCTTTTAACCTCAGAGAGAAAGCGTAATCTTTAGGAGATTTCTCATTGAGATTGATTTCTGAGTCCAGGCATTTCAAATTGGTAAAAATAATACATTAGTAAGGACTCCAGTTTGCAAGAGATAGAAACCCAAACAGGCTTCAGCTGAAAGAATCAATTATCAATTCACATAACAGAAAAGTTGAAGAGCCTGGGTACAGCTTCAGGCATGGCTGGATCCAGCGCCCTAACAGGCTGGTCCCGTGTCCCCCCTTGGTTCCACTCTCCTCTCAGCTCACTCCTGTCTGGGGTGGGCTCTTCATCCAGGTGGCCCTGTAGCTTCAGGCAGCAGAAAGAGAGCCTCCTTTTTCTACGGTGCCTACAGTGGCAATCCACTGGCCCCCGTTAACCTGCCTTACACGCCCATCTGCTGCAGCCAATGGCCTGAGGTCCCAAAGCCAGGGGATTATGTCATCTCTACCTGGACCACAGGGACCGCATGGGAGGAGGGATCCCCAGATCCCCAGGGGAGATCTGGATGTGCTGCCAGAAGGGGACTGGGTGTTTGCTCTAGCTGTCGGTGCGGCACTCATGGCAGAGTTTTCCAAGGGGCCAGAGCTGCTTCTGGGAGATGTGTCTGTGGGTTCCTCAGCAGGACTGCTGTGCCAGTCACCCCCGCCCCCGCCCCTGTGAAATCTCCAGGCCCAGGTCTGTGTTCTCGGGGTTCTACAGCTGAAAGGAGCCCATATCCTGGCCTTCAGGACACTTACTGGAGGACAGGCCCCACCTTCAGGATAAGGCTGCCCTCCTGCCTGGGGCACATCTGTGTTTCCAGACCTCCCAGGCTGCTCCCGCGGAACATACGCCATCCCACCCACACCGCGCTGCATCTGCCGGGAACCCCTGCTCTTCCCCCAGTCCCTGGGAAGACCCCCCAATCTTCCGCTCAGCCCAACTTCAAGGCCAGCCCCTCAAGGCCTGGCCGCCCTGACCCCAGCCTGGGCAGAACTAGGGACCCCTCTGCTCCGGAACACGCCACCCATTCTGCTCTCTGCACCTCCTGTCTGTGATGCAAAGACCCCTCTGATTCACCCCAGTGTCCAGGGTCCTTGGGGCTTCATGGTTGCCTGGAGCACAGCAAACACTCTGAAATGTTGGGGGAGTGAAGGAGGAGAACAGATTTAGACAGGAAGGAGGGAAGCAACGCAGCCTGGTCGACACCGGAATCACACAAGACAGCAAGGCCAGAGCTCTTAGTGCCCCAGAGGGAGGAGACCCCCCGGGGCCCGGGGAGATGAGGGGAGACCCCAGAGGGAGGAGACCCCCGGGGCCCGGGGAGGTGAGGGGAGACCCCAGAGGGAGGAGACCCCCGGGGCCCGGGGAGGTGAGGGGAGACCCCAGAGGGAGGAGACCCCCGGGGCCCGGGGAGGTGAGGGGAGACCCCAGAGGGAGGAGACCCCCGGGGCCCGGGGAGGTGAGGGGAGACCCCAGAGGGAGGAGACCCCCAGGGGCCCGGGGAGATGACGGGAGACCCCAGAGGGAGGAGACCCCCAGGGGCCCGGGGAGATGAGGGGAGACCCCAGAGGGAGGAGACCCCCGGGGCCTGGGGAGGTGAGGGGAGACCCCAGAGGGAGGGCTCCTGCCCGAGGCGCCTACAGCCCCAGCTCCCGCCTGCCCTGCAGCCTCTGCCCTTTCAGGGGACGTGGTGGCTGAGAATCCCCAGGGGCTCTGACACCACGAGGGGCCCCGACAGCAGCAGAGCAGACCCAGCCCCTCCTAACAAAGCCTGAGGCTTCCATCTGGGCTCTTGTTCCAATTGGGTCAAAAACGGATCCTTCCCTGAGCGCCTTGTAGGGAACCATGAGGGCAGAGCGTGTGTTGCCGGCTCTGGGGGTGGGGCCCGTGGAAGCAGACAGGGGCCACCCCCCACCCTGCTGCCGGCTTCTTCACCCGGGATAGGGGGTGACAGCACCCCTCCTCGTAGAGCAGGGACCCCCTCCCGGACCCCGTCAGCGGCTGCCCTGACCCGCACATCCCAGCCGCCGTGGAGGACCAGCAGCCCCAGGCTGCACTCTGCACTCGTCTGTCTGCTGCACGCGGCCCCTGCTCCGGCCACATGCTCGGCCCCTGGAGGTGCTGCTACAGCCCCCGTGAGTTGGGGTTGATTCCCTGAGGCGCAGGGCCCGGGGCCCCCTATCACAGGTCACGGTGAAGATTGTTAGTGGATTCCCTTACCAGCCACCTGACCTAAGAGGGCCGGGGTAGAGGCCAAGGTGAGCGGTCCCTGGCCCCGTTCATCCCGCTTCCCCCTGAACCTCGGCCCAGTTTTAAAGCCAGAGCGGATGGACTCTGTCCACATTCAAACCGTGCCACCTGCAGAGCGGAGACGCACACGGTCCAGGCAGAGGAGGAGGAACCCAGTGCAAACCCAAGGCGGGTCTGGCCAGACAGGTTGCCGTCGGGCAGGAGCAGTTCCGGGCCAGAGAGTGACTGATTCAGCCAAGTGCTGGGCCTGGGCCGGACCTGATGCCCCGACACACCTGATGTTCACAGACTGTCGTGGGACCAGGACTGCGGGTCTGGGGTGTAGGGTGAGGGAACTCCGCACAGCCCAGCAAAACGCGCGTGGGCTCTGCAGCCCGGTGTGCGGCCGCGTGGCTGTGTCGGGCTCCAGCTCTCACTGCTGGCCTGTCTCTCCCTTCGCATCTCTTGCTGGAGTTGGTGGGTCCCTTGGTGCAGTCTGAGCCCCAGCCCGCAGTTTCCTTGTGTTGTTCTGTGATCCCAGATGTCCCAGCGGCTCGTCCCTGACTAGACCCGGGGCCGAGGTCCGCCCTGTCCCCGAGACCCAGCAGGAGGGAGGACGTTGTCGGTTCTTCAGCGAAGGAGCCAGGATTCGCTCTGCGTCCGGTGGGACGTGCCCGCGGAAGCTCAGGTCGGCAGTGGAACGTCCAGACTGTGTCACTGGGTCCACAATTTTTGGGAAAACAGACGGACATGCAAACTCAGTATTTATGACCCTTCAGTCATTTCAGAGCGGCGTCCGGGTTGCCTTTGGTGTACGCGCTGCTTCAGAAGACAGGAAAGTATCTTGAAACTCTTGGTTTGGTTGTCGTTAAAGACTCAAAAAAACTGCTCGAGGGTTGCGGGTTCTACCTGTCTTGTACGGGCTCCAGGTGTGTGATTACCGTCGGTTGGGACGAGAGGAAAATCCCACGTGTTTCTGCTCCCCTTCGTGGCAAGCGAGGGCAGCCCTCGAGCCCCGGGGGACAGTAAAGGGTTTTGGAGGCGCGCTGGCCTGAGACCGCGTGTGACGCACCGTGAGCGGCGCTCGTCTGAGAGGCGTTAGCGCGGCTTCCCTTCCCGCAGTGCACAGGGCCCTGTCCCCGGGGGTCCCCCGGGCAGTGCTCGTGGAGCACAGGCCACGAAGGGGTGAAACGCGCGGGCAGGTGCTCTCCGCTTCAGTGGCCAGCCTCACCTGCGGGCACAGCCGGCGGTGCTGCGTGCGGGTAGAGGCGTGGACTCATATCCGGGCCATCGCCGGGTGGAGCGGCCAGGGGACAGCCTGCTGTGTGCCGGGCGTGCGTCGGCACCACCGCTTAGGCGGGAGTCGCTGTCGCCATCTCCCAGAGGAACAGGGGACGCTCCGAGATCATCACCCAGTCTCCCTGGGGCTCTGCCTCCTCGGCACGCACACCCAGGAGCCAGTGCCTGGAGTGCAGCCCGGGGCTCCCGCGGAGGGGGCGTCTCCAGCACCCGACCCAGGGCCGCAGGGCCCGGAGGTGGAGGATGGGTGCAGAGTTTGCCCATCCCCTTGCCGTGCTGGGGAGATAGCAAGATACTGCTCGGGCCTTTGCCGCCTCTCCGGGCTCTCTCCCCTGCACCCCTGACCCCAGGACGCCTGCTCTGAGGCCCGCGTGGGGAAGGAGACAAGGAGCCCAGCGTCCGCGTTGGTTTTCAAACGCTCTGCAAGCGCAGTGGGGGCGGGGTACCAGGAGCAGATGCGCCGAGAACTCGGGGTGCCCCCGGGACTAGGCCAGTAGAGCAGAGTCAGACGCGGCCCTGGGGGCGGGCAGGAGGGAGAGCGACCGGCCCTGGTAGGGCCTCGTTAATGCTGGGACAGAGGGTGGGGCAGGGCCCCCCCGGGGGTGAGCTGGCCCCCAGGCCCCTCCCGCGGGAGCCCTAGGAGCCTCTGGAGCCGCCCTCCACCCGTCCTCCACGCCCCGCTGGACTGATCCTTCCTGGGCCCAAACCCCATCCCGTCGCTTTTCCAGTTCCTCCCCTCCGTGCATCCCTGTGTCTGTAGGGAAGCACAATGTGCCCCTGAGGGTGGCCCATGGGAGCCCCCGGCCCCGCCCCAGTCTGCCCCCCAGCAGCACCTCGGCTGCACCAGGCCCACCCTGCGTTCTTCCCGCCACGGTGGGGTCAGCCGCCCCCCCAAACCCGGGCATCCCTCTCACGCCCCCCGGGCTCCCCACGCCGCCCTGCCTGGGTTCCGGCCTTTCCTAGCAGACACGGGAGCCCAGGAAACACTGGTAGAGAAATGACATTATTCCTAACTTTATTTCCATCAATGTAGGAAGGTTATAGGGAATATTCTAACACGTAGCACTTTGTTTGGAAAGGATCGCAAACGCCACACAATTTGGAGTCCGTGTCCTTGGCCAGAGTCTCCAGAGAACCCCGCGGTTTACCCGACCGGTGGCTCGCAGCGCACCCCTCGCTAGGCCCCTGAAGGCGGGGAGACCCCAGTCCTGCCCTGGACGAGGGCGCCCTCTGGGCAGAAGGGAAATGGCCTCCCGTGGGTCCTAGAAGGGGCTGAGGCCATCCAGGGTCAAGCCACACGGGGTGGGCCTCTGAGTGTCACAGAGCTCGGGGTGGCCAGGAGTGGGGCTGCAGCTGAGCTTTGCAGGCAGAGTGGACACTGGATCGTCCACCCCAAGGAGGCACCGTCTCCATGTGGGCGGCTGGGGAGACGGCCACCCAGAGTCGGGTGTTCACACCGCCCGCTGGGCTCCCAGCAGCACGGACGGAGCCGGGGATCCAGACGTGCCGTGACCCCGTGTCCCACCCGAGCGCAGGTCTCACCCCAGACACTGGCCCAGCTCTTGCCTCTCCTTCCCAGTCAAGCTCTTCGTGAAAGAACCTGCTTGCTTTCGTTTGTCTTATGTTGTTTAACTTGGGGAAATGAGGGAAGTTTGAAGTAGACGGACCAGGAGACAGAAGGCTGTGCGCTCAGCACCCAGCTCAACCGCCAGGCACCGTGACCATCTTCCCCCATCTCGCCACCCACCTGCGTCTCTGCTCCCCTGTTCTCAGACATCATGTCCATTTTTGTAAACATTGTATCGTTTTATTCAAAAATACCTTGATGTGTCTCTAAAAGAACTCTTTCAAAAATATGTGTATATAACCACAGAGTCATTATCACACCTAGAAAAATTAATAACAGTTTCTCAATATAATCAGTATCCAGTCAGCACTCAGACCCCCAGGGAACTGCCTACTCTTCCCAACCCCAGTTCTCTCCTCCACGGCCACCCTGCCAGCTCCCGCCCCTCTGCCCTTGGAGCTTCTTATCACCAAGTCGAGTGGGTGCTTCTCAGCCCTGGTCTCGGTCTGACCTCTGACCCTGGCCGACTCCAGCTTGGTCTCCATGGCAACTGGACGTGGGAATTGGAGGGAGACCCCCTCCACCTCCGCTTGTGTCCTTTGCTTTGGCTCACAGACCCACCACACCTGAGGTATGGGGCTTAAAGGTCACCTTTGTTTTACAGATGAGAAAAACAAGCACCAGAGTTTCCAGAGGGTTCTCCAGGAATGCTTAGCTGGTCAGGGGTCCTGGGATGCACTGGTGTGGCCACTGCATCCAAGGCCACTGTTTTTCTCTTAGAGAGCAAGGCCCCTCTGGAATCAGCATCAGAGTGGAGAGACACGGGGTTCAAAAATGTGGAAAATCAACGGGTTAACCAGTCTGTACCCTAGTAGAGCAGGGTTCCAGACCAGGCCCTCAGGCCAAACCTAGCCAGTGCCTGTTTTTGTAAATAAAGTTTTATTGAGACTTCCATTCCCTTATATACAAAGTCAGAGTTGAGTTCTTGCAACAGAAACCTTCTGTCTCTTGAAGCTTAAAATGCTGCCTGGCCCTTTATGGAAATCTTCCCAACTCTGCCCTGGGGAAGTAGCTTGGGCCCTAGAGTCGGCAGACCCAAGTTCCAATCCAGTCCGTCCTGGGACAAGTGACTTAACTCCTCTAAGCCTCAGTTTTCTAAGGGGGAAAATGAGAATAAGATCCTTTCCCTACAGCTTGAGTCTTGTGAATACAAACTACATGGGGTGCAGTTGGTTAATTAGGGACGGTGAATTGTGTTATGAGGACCAGGTCGGCTACAATACAGTCATGGTCTGTCAGGACCTGGATCTTGCCGTGATGGGAAACTCACTCTACAGGCAAAGAGGAAAAAAAGAAAACCCACAACAGTCGCGAGCAATGTAGCTGGTTTGCTTGAGTGGCTTCTAACTTTGCGTCTCGTAACGGTGGTAGCAGTGATTAAGCTGATAAGATGGTGTGAGCAGTGGCGATGATGGGAAAACAAAGGTCATTGCTGGATGAAACCAAATGCTGGATTTTGTTCGGCACTAACCTTTATCACGGAAATATCTGTAAGAAAAATATGCTTGTTCTTATGAGTCTGGAACTCTCTGGCCTCCACCTCCTTTCATATTGAAACCACTGCTTTTAAAATACACTCTTTGGACGCTCGGCGTCCTAGGCGTCCTAGGGCTGCTGCTGCCTGGTCCGCAGCTGGAGCACCCCCAATTCTGTCCACACGTGTGAACGTGCTCTGTCAGGGCTAAGAGCCCTCTTTAACTCACCCCGTCCTTGGTCCGAGGCACCTGTAAGCTCCTGCACTGCTCCAGAATTCTGTAATTCTGCCAGGACATCCACCAGTGAAAAGGCCAGGAGCTTATCCTAGATTTCCTGTGCAAACTCATGGGGCCCAGGCCACAGCTGGGTCTGGGCTGGTTAAGAGGACATGTTGACCTTAACAGAGGGTGTTTCGCTGGAACACCATGAAATCCTGCATTTACAACAGGGGCCACACCAAATTCCAGCCAGCCTCTGGCAGCCCAGAGCGTGCAGTCTAGCCTTGGGCTGGGTGCTTTCCCTGAGGAGCTCGCACTGGTCGGGGTGTATTAGTTATCTGCTGCTGGGTAACAAATTGTCCCAACGTAGCTGCTCAGACAGCACACACCTGCTACCTCTCAGAGTCTGCGGGTCAGGAATCCAGGCTCAACTTAGCTGGGTCCTCTCCCTTGGGTCTCTCACAAGGTGTCGCCAGGCCTGCAGCGCTGTCCAAGGGCTCGACCAGGCAGGGCCCCTTTCTGAGCTCACGGGTGGTTGTGCGCGGGACCCCGTTTCCTGGGCTGATGGGCAGAGGCCTCCCCGAGGCCCTCGCCTGGCCACCTCTCCGTGGCGCATCACCATACGGGCTGCCTTCCTTAGAGGGAGCTGGTGGGGGGTGAGAGGAGCCAGGAGGGGGCACCAGCAGGAGGGGCGGCTCAGGCGCCCTGACCTGCCTGCAGGAGGCTGCCCACCCCACCGCGTCTGCCATATCCTACGTGTCAGAAGGATCGCATGAGGCTGTGAGCACAGGAGTGGGGTCCGTGGAGCTGCGACCAGGATCCATGGTGACACACCTGGGCTGCTCTCGGTTCATACGGGAACCACCAGGGAGACGGACATCTAGACGTGTCAGCGCGTGGTGACTCGATTACCTACCATCTCTACAGAGACAGAGCCCACATAGGAGCAGTGCCCTATGTGCCCAGTGCCCAGATAAACCCTCGGGCGATTATCTGGACAGAGAGGTCACCTCGGGGACGAGCTTGGGGGCACCACGCGCCCCTGGCCAGGCCTTGCTCTGCTCTCACACCACCCATTTCATTTCAGCTCGAAAACCCTTTACGTCTGATATTTTCTCCAATCTTACAAACAATGGAACTGCGGCTCAGAGATTGAACAGAGTCCCAAGTCCCACCAGCTGAGCCCAAACCTTAAACTCGCCAGCCAGGGCTTCTTCCACAGCCTCCCAGCTATGGTTTCTATAGCCTGGAGTACATGGCATTGATTTTTTTGAAAATAGTTTTTGTGACCAGTTTCCTGATTCTTCTTGCTAAGCTTCCTTGGAGTTGTTTTTGGTCCTGGCTCAGCAGTGAGGTGATGGAGGACAGGCTGGGGGTCGGAGCTCGGAGGGGAGGACGGCAGTGGGGGTGAGATGTGCTGGTCCGAGGGGGCTGCTCCAGGAACCCAGTCACGGCACGTGGGGCTGAATTCCCTGCCCCCCCTACCCACCCACCCCACCCACCCCACCCACTACCCCGCCCCGGCCCCAGGAATTCCCGTGGGAGGGAGGGAGGGAGGCTCAGAGCCAGGCTGCCTGGGTTTGTACGAGGCCAAATCCACACGCTTGCTGAGTGTGTGACCTCGGGCAGGTTACCGGATCTCTCTGGGCCTTAGTCTTCCCGTCTGTGTAATGGGCAGTGACTTGTACCCACCTCCCCAGGTTATGAGGATGAAGTGAGCCCAGATGAAGGGTTTGGAAGAGATGCCTGATCCCCTGGTATGAAGGGATCACCATTGGTATCGGCGTCAGCGCCGTTCACATTCCCACTGACGGGTCCCTACGTTAACCAGAGGTTACAGCAGACGTTAGCACCACTGTGTTTGTCGTCACAAGTCCTGGGGGCTCTGGAGAGATGGGGGCTGTCGGTTGAGAGAAGGGTGGTGCGTGTCCCTCATGTTCGTTACAGATTTATCAGATGTGATCTCACTTTTGTCTGTTGTAAGCTCTGTTAAAAATTACTTTGTAATGTCAACGGAAATGCTCATTTACGGACCTGAGTTCCTGCGGGCGGGGCTCCCAGCTGCCTGGCGTCCTGGTGACCGGGCGTTGGACGTCCCGTTTGGTGGCAGCAGTGACTCACAGCCTTCTTCCGGAGGAGGACGGGGCTGCACGCCTGCCCAGACGTGGCTCCTTCCTGGGCCCTTGCGATCTGCCCCCTCCTTCCTTCCTGGGCCGAGTCACTGCTTGTCCCTTGGGGCCGAAGCCCCCGCCACCCATGTAAACCTCCTTTATGGACCAAGGGCGCCCAGAGGCCACACAGTTACCCAGACCTGGAGTCCCTCCCCACCGGTTATCCCCGCTTAGGGGAACAGATGTGTTGGCAAAGTTTGCTGAGAAGGTGAATTACATTCAAGCATTCTGTTTCCTACTCACTTTGACAGGAAATCAGAAAGAGTGTTTGACCAGAGAAATGTTGGTGTAATTAAAGTGAACTGATGAATGTACAGTTTTTTAAAAATCACATAAAGAAATACATTTTATTTCATTATATTAAAACATTAACAATGATCCTCAGATTATCAGTGAAAATCTTGCTCTACCCAAGTAATAAATCACTGGCTTACAAAGAGTGAAAGTCAAAACCGAGCATGGTCTGGCCTGGTCCCTCAACAGCAGTTCCAGCCCCCGGACGCCCGTCTGTCGTGACGCCGGCAGACGCCCTGCCCCCCAGCTCTCCACTGCTCCTCCATCCCCGCCTCCCCGGCCCACAGTCCCATGGTAGATCCCCCCTATTCCTGAAGAGCCAGCTGGATGTTCTGTTCCCAGGAACAACCCCACGTCCCCCAGCCAGAGGTGACCCCTCGTGGCCCTTTGACCCTGTCCTCACGTTCTACCTGGTACTATGACTGCTGTGAATGATCTCTCCTGCTGAACCTGTCTTGTGCATCCTTGTGTCCACCCGCCCCTCCGAGCTAAGCCGAGGGCCTGGTTGATATTCAGGAAAACGTCAGCGAAGTTGCTCCGTGGCGACAAATCACCCCCAAGTCTCAGCGCCTGAAACACCACCCGTGTGTTGCCTCTCTCGCGTCCCTGTCCTTCACGGTCAGCTACGTCTCTCATGCTCCCAGACACAGATGGGGATCGGCCCCCCTGGGGGCCCCGCTGGTCTGGGGGTGGGGAGGGGTCGGCGCCATGGAACGCACTGGAAGCTCCTGCTGGGAAGGGCCCTGCATGTAACTACTGCTCCCCTGTCGTCAGCCAGGCCAGTGTCAGAGGGAGGCGTGCAGCTCCCTCGGGGGGGACTGTCTGCAGGGTGGGTGGGCGCCCCCCGCCGCGCCACGGGGGCGGAGTGAGCCGGCGAGCGGGGGCCGGATGGGGAACGGCCCCACCCGAGCAGCTGACAAGCCCCTGCCCTCCCAGCCTCGGCTGTTTGCCAAGCGCCTTTGAGGCGTTGTTTCCTCTTCTTGCTGTGGTCTGAGCACACTGCTGCCGGCGCAGCTGCCTCCCTGGAGCAGAGGTTCTGAAAGGTTGACGTGGGGGCCCCGATGAGCCCAGGGCCGCCCAGGGTCTGCGGGACGCAGAGCCAGGAGCCCGTGAGCCAGCGCCCCGCTGTCAGCAGCAAGCCTACACCGGGTCAGGGCAGCCGCCGTGTGTCCCTGACGCCTGATGGCCACGTCGGGGCCGAGCGAGCTGGACAAAGTGCTGCCCTCCGTGCTCCGTGGGACCCGCCCGCCGAGTCCAGCCCACAGCACCCAGCTTTGCAGGGCCTCTCCCAGCGCTCAGCCAGAATCCCAGAAGATTCCAGAAATCTCTGGGATTCCACTACTGCTGTCAGGTGCAAGGAGCCCCCAGAAGTCCAGGAAGCTTCTCTATCACCACCCTGCCCGGCCCTCTCCCCGGGGCCGGGGTGGCAGGAGCGATCCCTCAAGGCCGGTGGGTGACAGCTGTGGGACAGCGTCGTCTGCCTGGGCCGAGACGCCGGATGGAGAGAATCTCCGCTCTGCGCCCTAACCCTGCACCCGCCTTCCAGCGCTGTCCGTGGGCAATCTGCGTATCAGCAAACGCCAGGGACTGCCAGGCCAGGCCAGCGTGCTTTTAAAAACTAATTTCATGCCTTTTAACACAGCATTCTGAGCTGATGTTCGTGGGCGCCGTACTCCACAGGTGCTGAGGGTGGAGAACAAGAGAATCACCACCCATCAGACGCGCCATCGGTTTCCAAACTGAGCACCTGCATGACAGAAGAGGGTTGCACTGGGGGTGCAGACAGATGGCCTTCCTGCAAGTCAGGGTCTCCCGTCAGGGTGGAGACCCCGAGGATCTCAGGAGCCAAAAAAATTAAGTCTTGAAACCGACGTGCTTTGCTCTGTGTTCACCTGGGTTTCTCCCTCCTCTGGTGTGTTAGCATCACAAAAGTCCTTGTCACCTGCAGCATTTTTGTGGCCGGAAGGGGCTGTGCTGTAGGACAGCTGTGGGTCGTGGAGACAGCGCGTGGGGCTCAGCCGCCCAGGACGGGACCGGGGGTGGCGGTGGAGGGAGGCTTTGTCTAGCCCGTGTCGACCCCAGAGCCGTCGTGGGCCCTAGGTTTGGCTGTGCTTCGAGAGGGAAACTTGGGGGACTGGGGCGACCACACACAGATGGTCCTAACCCACCACCAGGGTAATGGCTGTGCTCAATTTTGCCTTTCACATTTTAATCGTACAACAGTAATTTTGTGATAGAGTCGCCCATGGCAAACAGGCAGAAGACATTAACTTTATTTATGTTTTGGATTATTAATGTGGCCGTTAAAATTCCTCCAGTTAGTTTTGATTGAATTGTTTTTTTGTGTGATTCCGTTGTTTAATGGAGCGGTAAATAAGAATTTCTGATAATGAGGCCAAGCATCTGTCACAGCAACCTGGTGTGGGTTATTAACATTTCCATTAACGGCAGGGTGGGCAGCGATAACACAGGAGCCACACAGAACAAAATAAATAATTGGTGTCAGGCTGAGTGGGTGTTAATTGCTATTTTATTCTACACTGGTGGTGGGGGAAGCAGGGAGGGG
The DNA here is from genome assembly GCF_028564815.1 of Eubalaena glacialis. Classification (NCBI taxonomy): domain Eukaryota; kingdom Metazoa; phylum Chordata; class Mammalia; order Artiodactyla; family Balaenidae; genus Eubalaena; species Eubalaena glacialis. Next base: position 91,777,733 of record NC_083728.1, on the reverse strand, counting down.
AAGACGCGGGGGAGGGGTGCCTCAAGGAGGTCATCCTCTCCCCAGGAGGCCTCTCCAGAGAGACTGTGAGCTGGGCTGCCTCCCTCCGACGCTGACGTGTGGTCCTTTCTGTTCGTGGCCCTAAATAGACTTGAGTCAAGAGGCAGCACCCAGGCCGCAGGCAGGGCCGCGGAAGGCGAGGGTGCTGGGTTGGCGCCCTGCCCCTGCAGCCATGTCCCCGACAGCTCCGTGGAGCTCCCCAGGGTCCAGCCCAGCGTGGAGTTCACCGGGGGAGGGGTCACCCAGGTGGGAGGAAGGAGTAGGTCCTGGGAGGCAGAGGACAGACCGGCCGGCGGGGAGAAATGTCCCCAAATGTACACATGCGTCCTCTGCGTCGTTCCCAACTTACCCGCGGCTGCCTGCAAGGCCACGGCCATGGCGCCCTGTCAGTCACCTTTCACCTTTGACCTGCACAGTGTGGCCCTGCTGACACCCACACAGCACCCGGGGGCCCTCGGGGTTGGGAGGGAAGGAGTGGGACCGGGTCCTCCTGGGGGGCGCGGAGCTGTGGCCTCTGTGCTCTGTCCCCAAGGAGGGGCAGCCCCGGGTCTGCAGCCGTCAGCCCCACCTGGAGCAGGGCTTCGTACTCCAGGATCCGGGACTCGTGGTGGGAACACAGATGCCTTTCTTTATTTATTTTTGGCCGCGAGGCCTGTGGGATCGTAGTTCCCTGACCAGGGATCGAACCCAGGCCCTCGGCAGTGAAAGCACAGAGTCCTAACCACTGGGCCGCCAGGGAACTCCCACAAATGCCTTTATTTTCTCCGAGTTCCACCTGGAACTTAGCATCTCCCTCGGTTATGAATGTGGTGACGCACCAGTGCCGCATCAGTGGGGCCTGGGACTCTCTCAGCGGCAGGGCCCCCGGGTGTGCCCCTGTCGCGGCGAGGTTGTCTGTTACTGTGCCGTCTCCGCTCATCCCGCTTGACCTCAGAGCCGTCGCTAGAGCAGCTCTAAGCCTGACTTCAGGGCTCAGTCACAAGCACGTGGGTTACTGTATCACACCTTCGTCTTCCAAAGCTCTGCCGTGTCTCGATATAATCGGTTTTCTTTGGGATTCTCCAGATTTCATTTCATGCATTTAAAAGCGTGGTTCTGAGAAGGGTTTGTGGTCATGCTGGCATACAAGCTGGGTGGTCCAGGGCAGGGTCTCGGGGCTTCTCAGCGGACCCCGCTGCTCTCTCCGCAGCCCCGGCCATGGCTCCGCAGCACGTGCAGGTGAACCCACTCACGGCCAGCCAGCTGGAGGTCACGTGGGACCCGCCGCCGCCCGAGAGCCAGAACGGAAACATCCAGGGCTACAAGGCAAGGCACTCTCTCGCTTGGTTTGGCTCTTCCTTCCAGGTCACTTGTGGGCCAGGATCCCCAGCAGCCTGAATCCCCAGATCTCCCGAGGGCTCCGCTGGGACCCTGGCCGCCCTCGGCTCACCCTGCCCTTCTGCTTCCCGTCCTGACTCACGCCGAAGGACCCTCGGCCCCCAGAGCCCCGGGCATCGCCGAGCGGCTGGAATGGGCTCAGCCTGACCTTGCCTCTGGCCTGGGGGGGGGGGGCCCAGTTCCCCGCACCTCCCTCCTCCTGCACCCCCTCTGGGGGTCTCCACCGCCTTTGCTGACAGTAAAAGGGAAGCACTCAAGAGAACAGGTCCCCCCCCAGCCCTGCCCTGGGTCCGAGTCTCTTGTTTGGTAGGTCCAGGATGGGGCCCAAGGATTTGCGTGCTCCTGGGAACCTCACTTTGAGAACCCTTACGCTGAACTGTCATGATTCCACATTAAATATCCCAGAGGTGGGATCCAAGAGAGGCAGCAGCCTGTTGCAGTCCAAGCATCAGGTGATCAACAGTGACACAGAGTTGGTGGGGGCAGGAAGCCCCCCGCAGTGTTCCGCCTCCAGCATCACCCGTGCGTAGGGGGCTTGGACCCCGTGAGATCAGCTAAAACCGTCCTGAAGTGCCGTCCCTTGAAAATTCCCCACCTTCCTCCCGAGTGAATTTCCTTGTCTGGTCTGTTGAGCCCAAGTTGATCAGTCATCAGACTCCATGGTCTAGCCTACCCTGAAGACTATTGGACCAATTAAATGTCCCTTTAAAAATGACATTTGTAGGTGTTTTGTGAAAATAAATACCATCCTCCACGGCAGGGCACCTGCAGTGATTAACGAGGTAACGGAAAGTCCCCTGAGCCCGGAGGCAAGGTGCTATTTATGTATGTCCAAAACATGTTTCCTAATTTCCTAATGACAGAGACGTTGAACTTGGATATTGATCTCAAGTTAGTAAGGCCTGTTCAAGCAGAGCGTCTCATCTGGGCAGTTCAGAGAGCAGAAGCCAAACTGCGTCTTGCAGGTGGATATAGCGAGGCTCACCCGCCAGCTCCGCTCCGGCCTGGCCAGGCGCGCGGGCGCGGGAAAGCAGGCCCCGGGCCCCGCGCTGCCTGGCAGCCTCGGCTGCTCTGTGCGTGGGCCAGCGGCTCTCACGGCCTGGCCTGTTGTAGGCCCACAGAGCCGAGGTGGATCCGTGGATTGGGGTTGTCTTTGGGTGGCCTGGCTGGCACTGGCTTGGGCAGTGGTTCTCGGCCAGCTGTCTAGGGGAGCGGTTCTGATGACCTGAGCAAACCTTTGTGCGCGGGCATCATGTTCGCCCACGAGCGCATTAAAAACTAGACGAGAAGAAACGGAACCCAGGAGAAACAGGGGTTGCTCCAACAGGGCTGAGCCCTACGTGGTTCATCTCCACGTTATTTTTGGCTGTTTTAATATCCAGAGTATTGGGTCACATTGATCCAAGCCTTCGATCTCAGCCTTAAAGAAAATGTGGGAGTGTAGGGTAGAAGTTGGGGGCTTGTTTGTGATAGAGTCGCCCTGGAGCAGGGGGTAGATGGGTCTCCCTTCTGTCCAGAAGCTTGGGGGAAGGGGCAGGGCCCCCACAGCCAGCCCTGTGAGAGAAAAGGCACTTTCCTGGCAGCCGAAGGAGATGCCACCGAAATGCCACCTCCATCCTCAGGCCCCGTCCACCCTGGCCTGGCCTCAGCCACCCCTGACTCTGCAGAGCACAGCTCGGCCCCCGGGAACACTCAGGTCCCCTCTGGCTCAGTGGCCACCTGTCCCCAGGCTGAGACACAGAGGGGGCACCACCCCTTCCCTCCCACGCTGGCCTCCAGCCTCTGGCTCTTTCTGGCAGATCTACTACTGGGAGGCGGACAGCCAGAACGCAACGGAGAAGATGCGGGTGCTGTTCCTGCCCGAGACCACGGCGAAGCTGAAGAACCTCACCAGCCATACCCAGTACCTGGTCAGCATCTCGGCCTTCAACGCCGCTGGAGACGGGCCCAGGAGTGACCCCCGGCAGGGCCGTACCCACCAGGCCGGTAGGAGGACAGTGTTTCCTTTCAGCAGCCTGGGTCACCTCCCTGCCCTGCAGCCGTTCCCCGACCCGCCCTCTCCATTCCCTCGGCACTCCGTGCTGCCTGTCCTGTAAGCCAGATCCCGAGTAGCTGGGAATTTCTGGGTCCGATTCATGTGGTGTCCCCAGCGCCCAGCCCAGGCCTGCTGCGTGGAGCTGCCCCGTAAACACTCACCAGTGAGAGCAGCGCGGGGCGGTGGGGGGCCGGGCTTCCATCTGCACAGGGCCTCATCTGTCACCGGCAGGACTTGCTCCAGGCCCGCGGGGGGTTCTCTCAGGGTCCAGAGCCCGGGGCAGGGGGAGCTCCCTGTGTGCTGACGTGCTGAGCCCAGGCCGCAGTGTCGGCCTCCCCGGGCCTCTGGGCCACAGAGTTCCCTGGAAGCAGCTGGCAGGCTGTCTCTCAGACACAGGCCCCGCGCGGGTCCTAGGGCGTGGCCGGGCTGCCCTGCCGGGGGTCACACTGCCTGTGGCCCCCTCTCCCCATCTGGGGTGCGTTCTGAGCCGCTCACTCACTCTTCTGGTGACTCTCAGAGTCCCTGGCGGTTTGGGGCGCTTCCTGAGGCTGACCAGGCTTCCCGAGGGAACGGCGGCTGGGCCCTGGGTCCCGGGAGCTCTGGGGCCTTCTTGAGATGCAGGGAGTGGAAGGCTGGCCATGTAAGTTAGGGAGCCCATGGGGCACAGGCCCACCGGCTCAGGGCTCCCCAGACTTCCGTGGGTTCAGCCTTCCCGGGAACAGGGGCCGCTGAGCGTCAGGCCCCCTGTGGGATGCCCATGACCGGATTGCAGGGGCTGCGTCCTCGGGGCCCGTCCAGCAGCCCGGGAGGGGCTGTCTGTGGCCTCTGAGCGGGAAGGGTCTGGGCGGACCTGTGGGGCCGAGCGTAGGAGGTGGAGGCCCTCGGGCGCTGCAGGCCTGGCGGGTCACAGGGCCAAAGGGCCCCTAGGGACGGGGGAGGACGGAAGGGGGCAAGTGGGGGCCGATTCAGTGGGCATTTCTGAGCACGGAGGGGAACCCGGCTAGGGGGGCGTCAGTGCCCACCGGGGTAGGGAGCAGCTCTGGGTGCCAGCACCCACCCGGCCCTCCCCCGGGGCCCAGGCAGACGGGAGCCGCGGGCGGGGTCGGCGTCCTCCCTGGCCCCACAGCCTGCTCTGCATCTGCCAGGAGCTTCTTCCAGCTCAGGGTGGCACGTGAGCTCCCCCACCTCCAGACCAAGGGGGACAGTGAGATGGCCGGGCGCCTGTGGGCTGTCAGATGAGGACCAGTGTGCGGGGGTGTCCTCAGAGGCCTCTGGGCCCCCCAGGAGGGAAGAGGAGGGGAGAGGAGGGGAGGGGAGAGCCCACCCCTCCCCAGAGGAACAGGACTGGAGCCCGTGGAACCCTCCAGCAGGTGCTAGAAGATGGCGCTGTCTGCACTTCATTTTCTGTTTCCATCCATTATTCGTTTTTATGCCTTTGCCATTGCATCTCTCAGGCTCCTTTGTGTTTAAACACCGCCATTTTCTCTGCTCTTCTCGGGAGCGTCTGAGTTTCTGGTTGACCCTGGGAAGTTCGGAGATGATCGATAAATCTCCTCTTCATCCACGGCACTGAGACTTCACTAAGTTGGAGACACCGTCTAATAAGATCTGTATTCCGCGTGGAGGCGCAGACACGTATGTAGGTGACATAAAGGGGCTTCGGCGAGCGTCCTCTCTGTCCTGTCCTCCAGCTCCCGGGACCCCCAGCTTTCTGGCATTCTCGGAAATAACCTCCACCACGCTGAACGTTTCGTGGGGGGAGCCCACGGCAGCCAATGGCGTCCTGCAGGGCTACCGAGTGGTGTACGAGCCCTTAGCACCTGTCCAAGGTAAGCCTCCCGGCTGCGTCGCACCCACCGTCTACACGGCACGGCGCCGGGAGGGGCGGGTGAACCGACTGAGCCCGTCCGGGGTTCCACACGGCCCTCTCCGCAGGGCCCCTGACCCGGCCTCTTTATCACCCAAGACCCGCCTCTCCTGCTGCGCCTGGGATCTCAGTGCTCGTCCCACCCTGGGTGCCACGAGCTGGAGCCACGTGGGCAACGGGGCCCGGACGCTTCCCTCGGGTGCTCCCCTGGGGCCGCCTTCATTCTTCCGTTTACTCAGCGAGGTCTTTGTTTGTTTTTTGTGGGGGGGGGGCGGGGTTTGGCCCGCACCTTGCGGGATGTTTCCCCACCAGGGATTGAATCCGGGCCACCGCAGTGAAAGTGCAGTCTAACCACTAGACTGCCAGGGGACTCCACTCAGCAAGTCTGTTTTAAGCGCCTGCTGTGTGCCGGGTGCCGTTCTAGATGCTGGAGTCTGTGGATCCAGGAAAGCTGGGATCTGAGCTGACCTGTTCATCGAGATCCTTGCTTTCCTGAGTGCAGTGAGCTGTGCTCCAGGGAGGAGAGAGCAACACGCGAACAGACACACACACACACAAAGTCTGGTAGTGATCAGCGCCATGAAGAAGAGAGCGGAGCCGCGTGAGAGCGTCGGGCGTGGAGCGGGGGCAGGCGCCGAGAGACAGGAAGGGCCCAGGCGCCCAGCGTCCGAGGCGAGACTGGCCCACAGAGGCTCGGTCACGCGGGGCCTGCAGGGAGGGGGCGATGCCAGTCGTCCGGGCGGCCGCAGGGCCAGTGACATGGGGCCAAGGTGGAGCCAGGGGCACAGGGTCTGAGTTACAGGAGACCGGGATCCCCGGCTGAATAAACCCCAGCGCCACCAGAGGGGCTGGCAGGGGGCTCCGGGCGGGGATGATGGACGGGAGAGGAGAGCACAGGTGCAGGGTTGGACAGGGCAGGCGGGAAGGAGCTGGGCCGTGACGGCATGGCTCTGTCCCTGCACCCCTGCTGTAGCTGGTGCCGCCAGCTCTGTGCTGATTTGATTTCTTATCCACTCGTCTCTGCCCGCTGCCCCACTCCCGGAGCGCACACTGAGGGCCGCGCGGGCATTTCTTTCTGTCCCCACTGTGTGCCCGGCACTGTGGTGCAGAGAAGGGAGGTGAGGCCCTGGTCACAGACACAGACAGACTGTAGAAATTATAGATTATTTAATGTCTGGGAGGAAAAGATATCACCAACACATCAAATGATATTGGCTCTCCATTTAAAGCCATGATAAAAGTTTCCTTTTAAAACAAGCACATTCAAGTAAAACAGGGAGTTGATTTGAAGAAGAAAAGTTAAGCCCTAGATTTTATTTCATCGAATCTACACTGCCATGGCCTGTGAGATTCATTGTTATTTTATGAAGTGCTGAGAAAGAAAACATGCTTCCACTGAACCACGGCCCGGTCCTCTTGAAGCATCAGTTCCGAGCTGCATCCCAAATCAGAGATGTAAAAATGCGAGGGGGAAGAAGTGCGTCTCAGAAAATCCATGAACTTAGGTAAATAACAGTAGAGGTGACAGAGGGTCCTTTCTGCCTCTCAGTGAACTTAGGTAAATAACAGTAGAGGTGACGTGTGGATACGGTTTGTAAAACAGCCAAGAGGCTGGGGACCAGCACTGATTTAGTGCACTCTGCTGTATCCTTTCAGGACCCAGCACCTGTCTGGGGACAGGCGGCCTGGGCGTGGCTTGGGTTGAGGTCCAGAAGGAGACGGGCCACGTTCTTGCTCGTTCAGTAGGGAGGGGGGGCCGAGAATTACTGGAGACTTTCATTTTGCTCACCAGCGTTCCCTGCACACGCATGCACGCGCGCACACACACACACGCACACAGATTCCACGAGCCCGGGTCCCAAACACCTTTTCAAGGATATTAACCCACGAGTGCCGTTCAGATGAGAGAGGGTTGCCAAGAATGGTGCCTGACTGGCCTCCGCCTTCCTCCTCACCCCAGACCGTGAGTGAGGCTTCCCACGCTTCCTTAAGTAAGCGACTGACTGCTGAGGAGAGCATCTGTGTGGGTAGGTTTGCACGGTCTTTCCAGAAACCCCACGGCCCACGCCTGTCTCCTTGGCCTCCAGGCAAGGCCATCGCCCGGCCGGATTCCGCCGCGGGGCCTGGCTGTGCCCCCCGTTACCCTCCTCTGCACGGTCAGGCGTTCGAATTGCTGCCGGGTTGCCACAAAGCCTCCCCACGCCTGCTCCCCGCCCCCCCCACCCCGCCTCATCGCCAGGGGGTGCAGCAGCAGCTCCGGTTTTCCGGTGTCCTTGGGGTTGAGCTTGCTTGTTTGTTCCACGTTGTTTGGACGCTCAGGGTGACCACAAGCAGCTCACAGGGTTCTCCCTGTGCGCCCGTCAACGCGACCCCACCGAGCACGCCGACCAGTAGGTGCTGTCCCTCCGGCACTGACTACGCACCAGGCCGCACCCACCGCTCTCGTGTGTTCTCTCCTCGGCCTCACCACAGCCCTGCGGGGCGGGCCGCATCTATCCTCATGCTACAGACAAAGCAGTCAGGCTTCGGGCCCTTAAGACGTTGTCCGCGGCCTACGGTGGGGGAATGGGGGGAGAGGAGGGATTCGAAACCAGGCGGGCGGGTTCAAGAGCCGAGATCTTATCTGTCACATGATGGGGAACGTCTGGAGCACTTGTGTCTCTGAACGTAAACGTGATGGTGAGCGGCAGAGACAGAGCCCGAGGGGCAGTCAGGAAAGCATTTTGCTTTCTGGCCACGGGTGGGGCTTGCCGTTCCCTGAAGTGACAGCAGGTGGAGTCACTTCGGTCACAGCCGTCTTCGCCTCGTTTCACAAGTAGAGACGCCCGCCATCCGCAGCAGCGTCCCTTGTCTGTGGGGAGGGCCGCTGCTCTCAGCCTGGGTCTGCAGCCAGTGTGCCAGCCCTGCCGTCGGAGCAGGGACGGGGGCTCAGCCCTGCGCTCACCCAGCCGCCGCCCCGGCCCCTGCGCCCTCAGCAGCAAACTGTCCAGACGCCAGGTTCTGACCCACTGACGCCTGCTTGCCTGTCAAGTGGCCGGTCCAGGGCTGGGGCTACCCCACGCGACAGTGACGGCGACAGGAAGCGTCCAGTCCCGCCTGAGGCGTCGCAGGGCTGCCTCCAGCACCAGGCCTGCACTAAGCCGGCTCCCAACCGCAGACCACCCCGCCCCCCGACAGCTCTGGCCCTGCTCCCGCTGGGGTGAGGCTGGCCACAGGCCTCGAGCCTCCCCCGGCCTCCCTGGCAACCAGCAAACACCCCTTCCCCAGGAGCAGAGCTCACCGACCCACTGCCCTGGTGCCGCCCTGGTGACCCTGTGGCCTTCCCGAAGGGCCCCGCTCACCGCCAACCCGGCATCACGTCCCAGGATCCCACCACAAGCCTGCCTGGACCACAGCCTCTGCCAGAACCCCTGACTTAACCAGATGTACTAGTCCTGAGCCCTTCCAGCGGCCACGGCTGGCAGCCTCACAGGCCAGAGAGGAGCACGGCCCGGCCGAAGTGGGGCCGTAAGGAGGCCGTCACGCGGGGAGTGGGCAGTGGCTGCCGGTGGCGGTCCCCCTGGTGGTGGGTGTCACGGGTCGAGCACAGGAAGGCCCCAGATCGAGCCCCATTGCGTCGCTCCGGACTTGGCTGCGTGGCTCGCAGTGGCCACTGGAGCAGAAACCGCCGTGGGGCGGGCGGAGGCGTGGAAAGCATTTGCACGCGGGAGGCACCCTGTCCTCTCGCTGCTCCGGCAGCCCTGCCGCCTCGTGCACATGCCTGAGCCGGCCCTCGGGCGACGACAGGGACGTGACCTCTCCATCCTCTTGCCTTGGCGGGCAGCCGGCCACCTGCCGGGCACGTGAGGACCAGCCACAGCTGCACGCAGGAGCCCGGCCGCAATCGGCCACTCCAGCCGCCTCCCAAGGCCTGCCCAGCAGGATCGCGGGCTGAGCTCCACGATGGCTGCCACAAGCCCCTGGGTGCTGAGGCAGCGTGGCCACCGCAGAGTGGGAGACATGCAGCCGGGGACCCAGGTGGATTGCAGCGCCCGGAGTTTAATGTGCTTTCGGACAGTCACTGCAGGGTCTGGGATCCGGGCCTCCTGACACTGCTGTGAGGTGGGCACTGCCCACTCAGGACCGACGGGAAACGGAGGCCTGCAGAGGTCAAGTGCATCGCCCGGCGTCACACGGGGAAGAAGTAACAGGCCTGGGACAGGCTCCAAATCCCAGGGCGTCCGCACTCCCCGTCCCGCTGGCCGACCCTGCGAGTTTCAGAGGGAACCCGCCCCCGGCCGATCCTGGAGCAGCGGCACTCGCCCTGGGCGCCTCTCTGCCAGGACTCTTTGGGGCATTCTGACCTAAGACCGCACCGTTGCCTAGCTGAGCAGGCCCGACACCGTGGACAGAGTTGTGGGTGAGAACAGAGAGGCTGAACACCAGGCCGCGGCTGTGAAAGCACCACACAGCTTCCCGGACCCGCTGAGGGCAGGCTGCCCGGCACCTCGGGCCCTGGTCCAGCCCTGGCTGCCCTACGTCCCCACACCTGGGCCCATCCCTCGCCAGCGGCCCCCAGTTCCCCGATTCTATATCTCCTCCCCTTAGGGCGGCTGGCTGATCTGATGGGTGTGCAGGCCTCTTGAAGGGCGTCTCCTGGAGAAGCCTGGCTCTCACCCCCTTCGCTGTTGGATCTGGGATTTACGCAGGGAACCATGAAAGTAGTAAGCGGGACTCCGAACCATTTCAGTACTCTCATATGTCTCTGAGGACCCGTGCATCTCCCAGAGACATGGCTGCAAACGTACGGAGAACCTCAAGCATCTTTATTTTATATTAACTCTCTGTGGTAACGCCGGTTCCCTTGTGAAGATCACCGAGGATATGATATTTTTGTTGATATACACAAGTTTGTGGTAAAGACAGTAAAAAAGCAGTTGTAAAGCAGTGACCTCACCCTGGGGTGACCCTTCATCGTGCCCCCTCCCCCAGGCCCGGGCAGCATCTGGAGGGACACCTGCAGACCCTGGTCAGGCAGCCTGCAGCCCAGGCCCGGGGAACAGGGGCGTCGATGTGGTACTGCAGTGCTGTGGACCCCAGGTCCCTCCACCAGGAAAGTAGGCCTGGCTGCGTGGGGAGCCCCCAGACCCTCGGAACACTGAGCCGTGTTCTTGGGAATCTGATTCCGTAGAAGAGCTATTTTTATGTTTTCTTTCATGTTTGAAATAGAAGTATTTCAGGCGATTGCACCCTGAGGTTTGGAGTGCAGGGCATGGTTTTAAAATTGACTAAATAAATAAGATGCTGACGTGGTTGGGATGGGGTAGAGGGAGGGGAGCAGACTAGCTCTACCTCCTGGTGGCACAGAATTCACAAAATCTGTGCACGGGGTTGGTTTTGCTCTGAGGAGAAGGAGGGCATTTTTTAACAAAAAAAGGGGCTGCTCTCCAGAAAAACTTTGTATCTGGCAGGATCCCGTGTGTTCACTGGTGACAGTCAACCATGTGTGCAGATTGTCATCCCTGAAACCCCGTTCTGGAGCGATGCAGCTGAGGGGCGGCCTCTCTGTGCAGAAATGGCCCTGCTTCTCTACCGAAAAGCTCCAATCACGCAAGAGCAGCCCAAGTTGCTCCGAAATAACTTGGAAGAGAATCATTTAGCTGAACAAATGTTTTATAAAAGGCGCAATATGAAGATAGTAAACCAACTAGAAGGGGTTCTGGAGACCTGTAGGATCAGAGGAATTTGCTTTGATGACTGAAAGCTGGACCCACTTTGTAGCGAGGACGCACGTTGTTGGGCTCTTCTGAGGTCAAGGCCACCCTAGGGTTCAAGGTGCCGATAACACCGGCCATTCGCAGCGAGGGCAGGTGGCCCCTTGGTCTTGGGAAGGACGGCCGTTCTCTGTGTGTGGGACACGGTGGCGCGGACGCTGGACCCAGGACAGCAGGCACCCGGCGCGGCTCTTCCACACGACCTCTGCTGACTAACAAGTCCTGGAATTGCCCCAGCCTGACATCCTCCTCCAAGAGGTGCCCGACAGACATCGGTGTGTTGAAGGCTCTGAGAAGTCCCACAGTCTAGAGCTTATGTAACTTTTTTTGTTTGAATGCTTCATTTTCAGACTTGTTTTACCAAAGAACCCTATTTTCCCTTCTGGAAAATGCTGCGTTTGTGTAATTTTCAGTTTGTATCCCCCTGCCAAAGTGTCCCACCTCTATTTTCTAATTAAACCTAGTACACCCAGCATCATATCTGCTCGCTGTCTGTGTTTGTGAGGGAAGCGTCTCTGTGCTGGCACAGGTCTGTGGAGCTGTGTCACCACCGCTCTCTGTGGTGACAGGTTCGCCATGTTTCAGGGTCTGTGGATGAAGCTGTCATGCGTCGCCAAAGCCTTTAGGCTGCAGGGTGGTCCCCGCGGGGGGGCCGCCTTCAGCCCACGCAGAGCCTTGCTCCGTCTTCCTCCTCCACGTCCTCCCCCCCCGACTAAGTTGGGAAGCCCGAGGTCGCCTCCGACGTGACACAGGGCTTTGTGCAGCTCCGAGCCAAGTGGGGAGGGACCCTCCAGACGTCGGGGGCCTGCCCCCCCCTTGGTGCCAGTCGCCGGGGTTCTCTCCCCCCGACGTGGCCAGTGAGCCGGGGCCACCTCCCGCGTGCTGTGAGGGGGGCTCTTCCCTGTGTCGGCACCCGCTTATCAAGCTTAGACTCTAATTGCACTTATCCGTGCTGAAAACCGGCCATTACCACCACCTGACGTCCCAGTGGTGAGAAATGCTTCCTCAGCAAACCCCGCGGCCCCCTCGGTACTCAGGGCCCCTCTCGCCCTTCCCGGCGGCTCTAGGGGTGAGCAAGGTGGTGACGGTGGACGTGAAGGGGAACTGGCAACGCTGGCTGAAGGTGCGCGACCTCACCAAGGGGGTGACCTACTTCTTCCGAGTGCAAGCGCGGACCATCGCCTACGGGCCCGAGCTGTGGGCCAGCGTCACGGCCGGCCCGGCCGAGGGTGAGTATCGGGCCTCCTTCGTCCGGTCAGGGGTCTCAGGACTCTTTTGGCCCCGCCTTCCAAGGCGTGTGTTAACTGAACGTCTGCACGTGGACACATTCAGTGCAGGCGTCAAGCGTGTCCAGATTGTATTTGTTTTCTGGAAAAACAGTAAGAGAAAAGAAGTGCATTCAATTTTTGAAGTAAGATACATGAGAAAAGTTTAAAGTTTTCCTGTCACGAAGAGGAGCCACGCGGTTCCTACTGCACAAATGCCCTTGGCCTCTGTTTAAGGGCTTTCGGAGGAGAGGGCAGTGGATCGAGTGGGCACCTCCACGCCTCAGCTCTCTTGATGCCCTGATGGACCCTGTGAGGCCAGTGTCAGCCCCACCCCGACTTTCAAGATGAGGGACCGGGACTGACCCCGCCTGGAGACCTAGCAGCAGAGCTGGCCCCTCTGCGGGCCCAGGAGTCCCGGGCCAAAGCCCACCCGCTCTTTTCTCCTCTGTCCACAGGTTCCCCGGGCTCCCCTCGAGACGTCTCAGTCACCAGATCCGCCTCCGAGCTCACCCTGCAGTGGACGGAGGGCCGCGCGGGCAGGACGCCCACCACGGGCTACGTCATCGAGGCCAGGCCCTCAGGTAAGGCGGGCGAAACCCCGAGACGGTTGTCTCTGCATCCGTAAAAGAGGGGACGTGTCAGAGCTTGGGGCCTCCCCAGCCCAGCATTTCCCTGATGACGTGGAGACGGAGGGCATTGACTTGAAATGAGAGGCTCCCTCTCACTCCCCCACCCCCCGTTGTTGTTTTTCTTTTAATATTTATTTATTATTTATTTATTTATTTTGGCCGCGCCGGGTCTCAGATGCGGCACGCGGGATCTTCGTTGCGGCCTGCGGACTCTTAGTTGCGGCCTGCGGGATCTAGTTCCCTGACCAGGGATGGAACCCCATGGGGAGCGCGGAGCCCTACCCACTGGACCACCGGGGAAGCCCCCACCCCCCCATTTTCATAACCACGGCTGCGCTAGCAGCCTCACGGGCATCAGACCCATGGCGTTCTGGCCACGTTACCCAGGCTGAGGGGGAAGATGTGTGTCACTCAGATACACGTGCGTGAGAACTTAGGGCCCCTTGAGGACGTCCTCAGCTCACCGGTGAGACCCACGCGTGTTTTCAGAGAAACCCACACGCCATCCGCTGAGAGCGAGGTTGAGATCCGCCCCGACCCCACCCGCCCTAAGAGGGCTTCCGCCTTCTCTCTGTTCAAGTAATACCTAAGGGCGGACGTCACTGGAAAGTGAACGATGGTTTGAGTCGGATGTTACAGCAGGAGCCCCGGGCACGTTCACCGCGACCTTCAGACGGCCGTACGGCTCAGCGTGGAACATCCGAGCGTGAAAATACACGGCGTGCCAGGGACGCACTTGGAAAGCGAATCGCCGGGCCCCGCCGCCAGCTGGACTGCAGCACCGCGAGCGCGTCAGTGTGGTGATTAAAGAAGCTATTAGACCAAGAGGGAAGGTCCCCAGAGCTGCAGACGCCACTGTGTCACTGGCCTCCCTCCTCCCACCAAATGGCTTTTGAAAGATTACTGGTTAGAAGTGCCTTCTAGAAACTTCCAAGGAGAAACCTAGTACATAAAACTGAAACAGTTTCAACGTAAAGGCGATGTGAATACTTCTTTGGCTCAAGAATGCCCACGTTCAGCCCCCGGGCCTGGGGGATCCCGACAGTCTGATAAGCAGGGCATTTGGCCTTTTCTGGAAATGGAGGGTCCCAAATCCGTGACGGGGCTGGACTCGCCAGAGGCCTCTGTGGTCACGTGTTCCCCCCGTACCTCTGAAAGCAGTGGCCCCCAGAAGAGCCAGCCAGCTCTCTGCTGGCGACATCTGACCCGGGGCACTTTCGGAGATCAACAAGTGCCGTGGCTGAAAGGCCCTGTGAGGTCTGGGCCCAGACTGAGGCAGTGGAGGCTGTACTGACCTAAGGAGGCAAAGCCGTTTGCTCCCCAAATCCAGGGAGAGCGTTTATCGCAGAGGTTGCCTTGCGCAGGCCCACCAAGGGGCTCCGTCAGCTTCGACGGGAAAAAATACGTTTTTATCTTCACTAGCCTCTAACTGAAATTTAGCTTTCCCTTCACTTATAAACACGTGTTAGTTTGCTCAGCTACTGTAACCGAGTACCAAACACTGGGTGGCTTAGATAATAGAGCCGTGTTCTCTCTCAGTTCTGGAGGCTGGAACCCCAGATCGAGGTGTCGGCAGCGTTGGTTCCCTCTGGGGGCCATCAGGGAGGATCTGGTCCGGGCTTCTCCCCTGGCTTCTGGCGTGTCGCTAACAACCTTTGCGGGTCCTTGGCTTGTAGCAGAAGCATCAGCCAGACCCCTACCTTCCTCTTCATGTGGCCTCCTCCCTGTGTTCCTGTCTGTGTCCAAACTTCCCCCTTTTAGAAGAACCCCAGTCATACTGGATTAGGGCCCACCCTCATGACCTCATCTTAACTAATTACGTCTGCAAAGACCCTATTTCCAAATAAGGTCGCATTCTGAGATACTAAGGATTAGGCCTTGAAGGTATGAATGATGAGGGGACCCAGTTCAACCCATAACCGTAGGTGAGAAACCACGTAAGTAATTGCAGTACCTGTGAAACCACCAGCAGTAGAAATCACAGCTACGTTCACATCATGTGCCAGCTGTGCAGAGATTTCCCAAGATCGTTCACGCTCATCACGGCGTTGAAATTACGGTCGTCTGCAGACCCTGCTAGACCTTCTTATCGAAAGCGTTCATGAAGAAGCGAAGACTTCTGAGTTCCCTGGGATAAGGGTGTCACCTCAATGCACGTCTCTCCACCACATCTTCCAAAGACCACGTAGCTTAACAAGGGTGCAAAGAAAACCCACGTGATCCAGACCTTCCGCGTAACCAGGAGACGGACGTGACTGTGAACTTGCGGTTACTGCTAGGCATTTAGGTGCATCACCCATATAACTGGTTTCCTTTTCAGTTTTATTTTATGCATGAAAACCATTCTGAGATGGGGTCCTTCAGAGTCAGCAGGTTGCCAGAGGGTCCACGGCACCAAGAAAAGATCAGGAAGCCTTGCTCTAGAGGACACGCACCCAAGACTCCCGCCGAGTCGTTTCCTTCTACCTGAAAACTTGTCTCCCCGACAAGAGTTAAAGATCCCAGTGGACATGTGGCTCTAAAAGGGCCACATGAGGCACCCTTGGGGGCGATGGAAATGCTCTGGATCAGTGTTACCGACCAGGGTTCTTGGCCTCCTTCCTCGACAGAAATTGATCAGAGGCCAGACAGGAAGTTCAGGCAAGGCTTTCTTGGGGCCCCTGCTGCAGCAGGGGGGTGCGAGAACAAACAACAGCTTCCCTTGCTTGCTCACTCCCTGACGGGGGCGGGGCGGGGGGGAGGTGAGCTTGTTCCTTATATGGGGTGAGGGTAGGGGTGTGTCCAGGAGTCGGGCCAGAGGGGAGGCTTAGGTGTTGTGCCCACCTCTTAGGTGGTGGCGTGTGCAGGGGGCATGCGCAGTGCCCTGCTTTTGCTCCAGTCTCTTCGAAAGCGGCAGCTGGGTTTTTGGGTCTCTGTATCTTTTGGGTCCAGAATTTGTCCCAGCTGTGCGTGCACGTAGTTATTTTTAGTCTCATACAGTTTCTTTGGTTTTTGTTTCTCGAGGAGAGACGTGTCCAGGTGCAAGCATTGCAGCAAAGGGTCCCATCAGGACTGTGTCAACATCAGTTTCCCGGTTGCGCTGTACTGTAGTTTCCCGACACGGCACCCTTGCGGGGGAAGGGGGGGTTGGAACGCTGGATAAAGGACACATGGGATGCCTGTGCTATTTCCCACAGCTGCGTGGGAATCTACAATTATCTCAAAATAAAAAGCTTAGCTTAAATTTTTTTTAAAAATCTCCACGGATGGTCTGCTCACCCTGGTCAGTCAAGTGCACCGTCTCTCTGAAACGAGCACCTTCACGTCAGGGACGGGCCTGCGGGGAACGGACCTCCCCGCCAGCCAGACGCAGGCGCGTGGGCCTGGGATCTTAGCCCTGGTGAGCGCCCAGGGCCGTCCAGGGTGCGGAGGGTGGGCTCTCAGGCTTCCTGGGGAGCTGGTCAATCTCCCCTCGTGCCGCCTTCGCTCATCCATCTGCCGTGACGAAGGAAACGGGGTGCTCGGTGGTGACAAGTGCAGCTCCAGGGCGTCTGGAAGGTGGTGCAGCGCTGATGGGGTGTCGCCCCACACCCGAGGGCCTCACCCGGACGCGAGCCTTCGGCGGCCAGCTGGCGGTCTGACTCACCGGGTCACTACCAGAAGGTGGAAGGAAGCTGACCCACGGGGACCAAGACATGCCAGGAAACTGACCTGGAGGACGCTGTCGGTTTCAGTGAGCCCCGAAGATTCTGCTTCACTTTCTCAACGTTGGAAAGCAGGTTGCCAGCGATTTCGACTGGACCAGAGCAGGCTGCCGGACTCACCGTCCAGCCACTGAAAGTTGAGAGAGACGCCCTCTCCCCCCGGCCCTCCCCCCTTAACGGAGGCCTGCGGCTGCTCGGAGTCAGATGAAATGCATTTACGGATTGTCAATATTTAAACACCGTGCCAGAACCTTGGGCCTTGGATCATAGCTGTCACCTATTACAGGCCTCATTACACAGCACAGTAAATGCTGCATCATCTCACTCTCGCCCCGAAGCTCTTTGACAACACTCTCTCCGGGCAGCGCAGTGGTGTCTGAAGGGAGCTTGGTAGTGGTGTTGGGCCCTGGGAGGGGTAGTTTTTAATAGGGGGCCACCCAGGTTCCCGTCACCGTGGGCGTCCGGAAAGACTGAGCCACTTCGTTGGGTGGCCCTGGGGGCCCCAGGCTGCCTGCCATCTCCCCACCAGGCCTCATCTCCGTCTTGCCCTTGGAAGGCATGGAGCTCGTCCGCTTGGCTGGCGCGGGGAGGGTGGCCAGCAGGCTCCAGCGTCCCGGGCAGGTGGCCCTGCAGCCTTGTGCATCTTCACTTGAACCCCTGCAAATTTTGCTGATGCCCTAACGTGAAAACACCGAATTGAACAGCAGCTGGTGAAATTCACATCGGACTAGGACACACACCCCCTCTCACTCCTGGAGAAGGGCAGTCAGCGAGTGTGGACGTGGCCCCAGACGCTGCAGGACAGCCTTGCCGAAGGCTCATTTCTCCGGTTGGGCGAAGGTTTGTTTCCTCCCGGTCGGTGTTGCTAAGCTCCCAGGAAGGCGGTGAAAACTATGCAGTGGGCATATGCAGATGATTTATTTGCACAAATTGTCCCGAGGCATTTTACTGTATAGATCAGGGAACCTAATTTACATATTTACACAATAGACCAGCATGGCACTAAAGGAACTATAAATATATTTTCCTCTCCACAGCAGCCGTGAAATACATATTTAGGATGTACCCAACGCAAGGCAGACATTGTGTTGCTTTTTTCACCAGTAATGTATTTAGCCCAGAGAGGAGAGGGGGTGAGATGGAGCAGGGCCTCTGTCCTCGTGGGCCCCTCCCTGCCCACTTGCAGTCCTCCTGGGGGCCCCCCAGGCCCCTCCCCGCTCATTCTGTCCACTTCTGATCTTTGCCTGCGGGACTTTTCAACTGAACAAAGAAAAAAAATCCGTGCTTTTCGGAAGGTTTAACATCCATGGAAGTTGCCAAGTCAGCGTCCTCTGCCCCAGGGCTGTGGCTGCAGTTCTGACTCTGTCACTGGCCTGTGTTCACTGCTTCTCTCCTTCACGACCCCGAGTCGACAGCCTGTCTGGCTCTGCAGCCCTTTCTCTCTGGGCTGGGTCCTGGTCCCAGGCCATCCTTTGCGTTTTGACGTTCATCTCATTGTGCGTCCTGCCTTCAACAAGGATCGGATAACATACAATTTTTTTATCATCAGATGTATTTAGCCTTGGGTGTAAGCCCCACCTGTTTCAGTTCAATTTCCGACCCAGCCCAGTTACACCAAGAGAAGTGGCAGCGTTTAAGACATAAGCAGCTGCCAGGCTCAGAGCTGCAAGCCGACGTCATGGCGCTGGTTATGTGAGTTAGTGGAACCAGAACCCTTGGGCCGTGAATGACAGTTTCACTCAGCGTGGAGACCCTGCTGGATTGTCCACGAGGTCAAACGTCTTTCTTGGCGTCTGCCTTGAAACCTGCCACAGACACATGCTTCTGGGCGTCGGCAGGGTAAGTGGAGCGCGGACCTCTGGGATTCGGGAGGGCGGTGTCCCTGCTCCCCGGTTTCGAGGGCACAGCCGGGAGCAGGTGTGCCTGGGCAGCGAGGTGCTGGCCCCACGGGAGAGAAGCTGCCTTGCGCCAAGCGCCAGAAACAAGTGCGGTCGGGGCAGCGACCCGTGTGGATTGGAGGCGCTTGCTCTCCTCGAGGATATTCAGTATTAGCCGTTCTCCTTTTTTAGTGAACAAATACTGCCATAGGGCAGCCAGGACCGAGAGCTCATATCTTTAAAGGAAACCCAGCCAGTGGGACGCACGTGCGTGTGTGGACCCTCACGCAGCTTTCCTTCCGAGTCCGGCAGGGATGGAGATGTGTGACCGGAGTGCGGCCTATCGAGCAGCATTCTGCCACGTTTATTTCTCCATGGTTCCCCCACCTTCATACCTCGAGGTGGCGTCTTCCCAGCAGTGTCACAGTAAGGAGAGGCCAGGAAGGCGCTGGGCGTCCAAGAAGGGGAACCAAGCCCAGCAAGATGCCACGGACACCCCGCCACGGACATGAAGAGGCCCCGGCCTGAAGGTCGACGTGACTCCCAGGAAGGTGGAAGTCCTGGCACCGCCCGCAGGGCTGGTCCTCAGGCCTCTGGCATCGGCCACCCAGGGATGTGGCTTTGGGAAACACGAGCGACTGCTCTCCTCGGGCCAATCACGAGTTCCCCACGCGAGGGTGATGTAGGAGTAGGAGCTCCCCCAGTGGGGAGGGAAGGCAGGCTGGGGTCTGCTGAGCACCCGGCGGGGTGACCTCGCCTGGAGTCTGACAGCCGGCTGAAGGCATGCCCAGAAAAACACAAGGGCCCGCACTCCCCTCAAGTATTGATTGAGAATGTAAATGCAGGCCCGGGGATTATCCTGGTGCGTGGAAAATCAGTTGCACAAATCTCATTATGCTTAATAGTTCTGTAATGTTATTTTTCCCCCTCATTTGTAGACATACTTTTCTCCGTCATTGATTTATTGAGATATTTAACAACATAATACAAGCGAGGAAAACAGTCCACAGTGGAGAGACAGAGTGGAGGCTTCGGCAGCCGCCAGGGTTTTCTGCCCGCCGTGATCGCAGTGTGAATATTAGTGTGGATAAATAGCCCAGGGAATCACAAGTGGAGCCTAAAATGCTGAGTATGCTAATTTTGGAAAGGCGGAATTAAGCAGAATAAAAGTGCGAACTTCCTTCAGAAGGAAATTCTCGTGGTATGACTCCTCCCCTCCCAGCGTTTTTCAATGTAAAGTAAATCGTGTGTTGAGATTCTGTATCAATATTTTAAAATGTTTTTATGAAAAATGCAAATAGTTCCTGGAGCTATGACAGAGCGCTTAAAATAAAATGTGGACTTTAGGTGACAGTAGAGGAAGGGGAAGTAATTCTTTTTCTTCAGTAGCGGGAAAGCATTACAGAAACATTAGTGTAAAAGACATCCAGAGAACCCACTGCAGCAGTGTTCAGGGCTGCTGCAGATGGTCTGGGAATGCCTTTCACACTCTTAAGTCCCTTAATTTCAATGGTTTCAAGCAGTATCCAGTTTACAAGAGTCTATTTTTTCTTCAGTCTCTTTCACAGCATAAAATTATCTGTCGTTTTAGAGGGAAAACATTGCACAGTTTATTCAATGTTTAAAGCCCTTAGCACAGTGACTTGCTCATAGTAAGTGCTAAATAAAATGGTGGTGGTTATTATTTACTGAAAGCTTGCCTGTGCCAGGCCCTGTGAAAGGCTATGGGGGCACAAAGATGAATGGATGGAAGGACAGATGGAGGGGTGGATGGATGATGGATGGATGGGTAGGTGGAAGGATGGATGGAAGGAGGAAAGGGAAGGGAAGGGAAGGGAAGGAAAGGAGTAAGGAAGGGGAGATGAATCATGTCAACTGATATTTATTGAACTCTTGAAAAATTCAAGAGCCCAGTGGTGCAAACAGACAGGTAAATGTAAAGAAAGAAGTGTTCTGGAGGCCCATTGGCAGAAGCTGCCATCTCTTCCTGGAGTGTAGGAGTGGGTCAAGGCTGGCCTCAAAAAGATGAATCTGAAAGGGTGCAATGACCTTGTTGATTTTCCTCCATCCCCCCCCACTCCCCCATAGACTTATAAATAGCTCACTGAGAACAGAAATCTCATCTGATCCCCTGTTGGCTGGAACAGCGCCTGACCGAAGAGGGAGCACTTAAATATTTGTGGATCGAATGCGTGGATGAGTGAGAGGGGGTGGAGGGGGAGGATACCCGCCACCACACCGGGGTCTCCAGGCAGAGGGAGCGGCACGTGCAGGGAAAGCACACCCTCCGTGCCTATTATTCCCCGATCATTCTTGCCAAACCAGAAATAAATCACATATGACAATCATGAGTGTAAACCGTAATATTTTTAGAAGGAAAAGAAAGGCTTAAGCCATGACTTGCCATTTGGACATTATTAGTGGTAATGGGTAACTTGGTGAGAAACTACTATAAATGTGAATATTTAGAAAAAAATAATCATCGTACCCCCTTTTTGCCTGTACAGAGATTTATGCCTTTAAAGTCTCATTCACATCCATTCCTTCATTAACCTGTGACTACAAGGGCTTAATTGGTGCAAACTCTAAACCCTATGCAAATACAACTTACACACTAGCGGTCTCTTTCTGTTTACTGTGGGGCTGATCCTCTCAAACATATCTGGTGTTCCAAGGTGTGTGATAAGGTTGGTTTCCAGATAACCCCCGCCCCCGTAAAGCTGTCAGCATGTATGCATGCATATTCAAATGTGCATGGAGATTCCTCTCCAGATCTCCTGCTGTTTTTAAAAGATCACAAACCTGTGCCTATAAAAGAATTTCTAATTCATGAAGGATCACTATTTCAAATGAACATTTTGGGCCCTGAGCCCACTTTTTACTGAACAACCTCCTTAGAAATTGGATTTATATTTTATTTTGCAAACACTCGCGGAGTATACTGCTTACTAAGCACTTTATCAGTATTAACTTGTTCAACCCTTGCAACACACCTGTGATGTAGATGCCCTTTGTTGTCACCGTTTTACAGATGAGGCACAGAGAGGCTAAGTACTCTCCCTAAGGTCACACAGCTAATGTGTGGTGAGGCAGGCTTCGCACCAACGCTGTCTAGCTTCTTCCTTTACCTCTGCACCTGATTTTCTGGCTTTAATTTCAATTTTATTAATGTTTTCCTACACGTCAGGGCTTAAAGAAATTCAATATGTATTTTTATTGTGGTAAAATACATAACATAAAATTTACCATTTTAACCATTTTTAGGTGTACAGTTCAGTAGCATTAAGTATATCCACGTTGTTGCACAACCATCACCACCAGAACTTGTCCATCTTCCCAAACTGAAACTCTGTCCCCATCAAACCCTAACTCCCCCTCCCCCTCCCTCGGCCCCTGGCGCCCACCCTGCTACTTTCTGTCTCTATGAATTTGCTCTAGGGACCTCCTATAAGTAGAATCATACAGTATTTATCTTTTTTGTTTCTGACTTACTTCACTGAACATCCTGTCCTTGGGTTCACCCATGTTGTAGCAGGTGTCAGAGTTTCCTTCCTTTTTAAGGCTGAATCATATTTCATTGTATGGATGGACCACCTTTTCTCTATCCATTCCTCTGTTGATGGACATTTGGGTTGCCTCCACCTTTTGGCTACTGTGAATAATGCTCTATGAACATAGGTGTATCGGTGTCTGTTCAAAATTCAGTATATGTTTTAAAATTTATACTTGTATTCGGTAGCACCTGGGCATAGATTAAATAACTACTGGTCTTAGGGCAGGTTTGATGCTGCTGCCCTTCCAAAGGATGCTCAAACTCGAGGGCGGCACTTGGGGAGTTTGGTTTGGCAGGTTAAGGCAGGGTCCCCCGGTGAGGGCCCCGGCAGGGTTGTCCCAGAGCATGTGCACCTCCATGCCAGCTGCCACTCGGCGACTTCACCCCACGAGAGCACACGACCCGTTATCGATTATGGAAAATTGCGCCGAGCACGCTGCAGCGACCGCCCCAGGCAGGGGGGACAGCATGACAGCATCACCGCAAGGCTGGCAGCTGGCTGGCAAAAGAGGCGTTGTTCAAAGTTTTCTCTTTGACCGGCCGGCTGGATTGTCGTTTCCAGTTAGAAAGCGGTGGGACTGAGAACTCAGTGGCGCAGGCGCCACTGGGCCAGCGGGTGTCCTCGGAGAGCCTGGAAGGTGGGGTTAGGGGCACGCGGCCGGAGGTCTGTAGGGAGCCGGGACCCTACACCAAAGGCGAGATCCAGTCAGAAACCAGAGGCCCGGAGAGCACTGGGGAAAATGCTTCCGCCAGCTTGCAGCCTTAGCAGAGTCTGGTCACCAGGGGGAGGCCCCTCTCTCGCCTGTGCCCCTGGTCCCCGGCAGCTCACCCAGCCTCCGCTGCTCACATCCGTCCCCCGGGGAGGGAGCTGGGAGCTGAGGGCGGGCTGGGCATCCACGCGCGGGCGCCCTGACCTCTGCTCTCGCTGCCCTGCAGATGAAGGCCTGTGGGACATGTTTGTGAAGGACATTCCGCGGGGCGCCACATCCTACACCGCCAGCCTGGACAAGCTCAGGCAAGGAGTGACCTACGAGTTCCGGGTGGTGGCCGTGAACCAGGTGGGCTACGGGGAGCCCAGCAGCCCCCCTGCTGCCGTGTCAGGTAGGAGCCCTGCCCGGGAATCCCGGGGCGATGCCCCTCCTTCGGGGGCAGGGAGGGTGACCTGGAGCCACGGTGACGGAAGGACGACCGGCGCGCGTCTCCCGAGGGCTCCGCACTCCCGACCACGCTGTGCTCCAGCCGTTCTGAGTTCTCGTCTCTCCCTGAGCGCCGGAGCCACCAGCTCCAGCCGGGCGGGGTCCCCCCGGGGAGGAGGCTTCCCCGGCAAAGTGGAGCCCAAGACCCTCCATCAGGGGACGCGTCCTCACCGTGGAGCCACGGGCCGGTTTTGAAAAGCAAAGATAGCCCCCAGCAGCCACCGGGGAGTGTGGTAGCCCTTGACACGCGGTCGTGTCCGACAGGGGCCCCGCTGAGCCCTGCGCCTGAAGTTGGAGGTGCCCGCCCCCTGCCCTGCTCTGGGTGGAGCCGTAGACACGGGGGAGGCCAGGCTGCCTTTCCCAGAGCTCGAGTGTCAGTGGCGACGGACTCTGTCCTCACCAGCGACGTGGCAAGTGGTGTAACAGCTGGGGGACAAAGTGACCGCCTGAAAATCAGGAAGGGCTTCTCGGAGGAGGGTGCCCGGGTCTGGGTCTTGAAGGGTGCAGGGGGACGGCTGCAGGGAAGGGAGAGCCTGGGACGAGGCAGAGGAAGTAGCAGGTGAGGAGCCCGGTGAGGACCAGCCGGTGGGGAGGGCAGGTGAGGCTGGTCCCAGGTGCGGGTGAGAAGCGGATCTCCAGCCCGCCTGCACCTTAGGGTCACCCCTCGGGAATGCTTAGAAAACAGCAGGGCCCCACCCTGGACAGCAATTGCATCACCGGGGGCACAGGTCTGGGCTTGAT
Source organism: Eubalaena glacialis (assembly GCF_028564815.1). Taxonomy (NCBI): domain Eukaryota; kingdom Metazoa; phylum Chordata; class Mammalia; order Artiodactyla; family Balaenidae; genus Eubalaena; species Eubalaena glacialis. The sequence continues at coordinate 91,753,715 of NC_083728.1, read as the reverse complement.
GATTGTCTAGCTCCGCAGCGGTCCTTACGTGCAGCCAAGATTGCGAGCCGGGCTCTAGAGGGGTTGAGTGAGGGCTGACCACTGGAGGTGATGTGGAGAAGGGAGCAGGCCGAATCCGGGCCAGAAGCCACGAGAGCCTTCCTTCCAATCAAGACAAATATGTTTCCCTTCCCTGCAGTCACATTTGTTCAAGCTGCTGACTGCACTTGTTTAAATTGAAAGCATCCTTCATCCTTTCCTTGCCGTGAGTCTGGAGGAAGGGTAGCGTCTTGGGCGCTCAGGCCCCTGGTCTAGGAGCAACATGAATCCCAGGGGCGCTCAGTGAGAGGGGCTGCAGGAAGGACCTGGGCACCACTCGCTTGTTTAACGAACAGTACGTAGAAAAGTCAAATTTTCCTCGCTTCCTTCATCTTTATTAAGAAAATTGTAAACTTACCCCAAAGTAGAGAGAATAGAATAAGGAACCCCCATCACCCATCGCCCCAGTTCAGCAATTCAAGATATGCCTCCCTTCGTTCATGAACAAGAAATATTAGAAAGCAATTCCAAATGCACAGAGCTTTTAATTCCGCACACGCGTAGCCAGTGGCAAAGGCTAGTTCCTACGTAAGCATGCGGCTCCCAGCCCTTGAGGTCACGGGGCACCGTGGCTGGACCGTTCCTCTGAAATCCGTTGCATCCCCGCGCTGGCCTTGGCTGCCAGCTGGTCGGCAGTCCGCTCATCTCATGGTTTCGAGAAGCCAGCAGGCCGTCACCTGCCGGCCTCCCTCAGGCCCTGCTGTGCAGACCGGGGGTGGGGAGCCCTACCCAGGGCCGGAGTCCTGTAGCCCAGCCCAGGCCTTTCTGCCCAGGCCTGCTCTGCGCCACTGCCCAGCGGTCGGCCTGGATGTGTTGGCCTTATTAGATGGAAGACTTAATGTACAGCCTGAAATCCAGCTCATGTATTTTGGATTTAAAGTGCTGTCATCTGTCAAGCCTCCCTGTGCTGTTACATGATCCAGAGCAGACGTCCCCCTCGTTCCCAGGGTGCACACGCTTCGCATCCAACCAGTGAGGTACTTAGCGTAAGGGAGAGGTCTTTTCTGCGGGTTTCTGCTCCTGGGAGCCAGACCTTGGGCTCCACCTGTAATGGGCTTCCTGTTCCGTCCCTCACGTCCGATGCCCCGAAACAGGGAAGCTCGTGGAAGGCACGAGTGGGACCCCAGGGCCATCTGACACCTACCGAGAAGCAATTCCCATTTTTCTCCTCTTAGTAAATGGAATAAAACATGAGGAAGACGATCCTTCTTCAAAGCAACTTTCAAGTGAAACCTTTTCTGTTCATTCTGGGAAAACATATCTAAGGGGGGCCTGTTGTTCGGCTCAGTTTTGCTGGAGGATCGAAATAAATAAAACACGGCCCAGTCTTCGGGGTCGGGGGCCCTGACGCAGCGGAGGAGGCCGACAGGTAGTCAGGCAGGCCCACCCAGCCGGAGGGTGCGAGCAGAGGTTTCTGGGCAGGTGTGGAAGGGTCCAGCGCTCGGCACGGGCAGGGCTCGGGTCACAGGGTTCCCAGGCTTAGACTGACCGCACCCCGAGGCCAGTAGGGGCAGCACTGAGGGCTTTTAGGAGGGGCCGACTTCCCACCTGAGAACGCTCTCTGTGACATCAAGGGTTTGAGCACAACGGGAAGAGGCGACACATTGAGCAGTGGTTCCGGTGGCCCGGGCGGCGGTGGTGGCCCAGGGGGGTGGCAGCGGGGATGAAGGTGGCCAGGGGACTTGGGGGCTGTCTGGGAGGGAAGCCCCGGCCCTGGGAGAGAGGAGCAAATCCAGGCGCTTTTGTTCCTCCCTCCCTTTAACCCAGACAGCATTTGTAAGTAGACGAAATTGAGGGAACATAAGCACGATGGCCAGGGTCCAGGACAGCGAAGTCTCTGGGGTGGGAGCAGTGGGGGGGGAGACAGGACCCTGGGCCCAAAAGAGACGGTGGAACCAGAGCCTTGCCTCTGGGTCGGTCTGCCCGCGACAACCCAGACCAGGCAGTGGTTTCACCCTCCCCGTGCCCGGGGCTGCCCCTCGAGTCCTCCCCTCCCCCGTTGACAGCAGGGGCTGAGTTTCTGCCCCACGTGACCGCGTCCGTGTGCCGTGTCGCCCTTCAGCTCAGGTGGAGACCCCGTTCTACGAGCAGTGGTGGTTCCTCCTGGTGGTGGCGCTGTCCAGCCTGCTCGTCATCCTGCTGGTGGTGTTCGCCCTGGTCCTGCACGGCCAGAAAAAGAAGTACGGGAGCTGCGGCCCAGGTGGGACGGCGCCTGCCTTTCCCTGTCTCCCCACGGGGGAACTCTGGAGCTGAGACGTCTGGGGTTTCCCTCCTGGATCCGGGGTGCCCACATCCACATTCCATTTCATTCGATAAAACACGCCCAACAGACATCCCTTCGGAGGCAGCGGGTGCAGGGAAACAGGAGCTCTGGACCTCGGCCACCAGATTCTGTCCCAGCTCTGCCCTCAAGTGGGCCGTGTGTCCTTTGGGTCATTTGGCCTCTGTGAGTCTGTTTCCTCATCTGCACTGTTGCTCAAATGCAGGAGTATTTTGTTAAGTGATGATTAAAAAGTGGAAAGCGTTAAACAGATGAAAAATCGCACTCGTCAGTATCATGAGAACAGTGAATGGGGCACGTCTCAGGCATTCCGGTGTGGCTCGGGGATGGTGCAGAATCGTGTCTGTGGCCCAGCCCTTCTCACTAACAGGGTGAGCACCTGCCTTAGGTCCCGCGTCGCAACTCTGAGCCCTCTGTGGGCCGGGTCCCCGGTGTTCCCAGCACAGCCTGGCGTGGCGTGTAGTAGGTGCTTAGTTAGCGTCCGTTGCTAAAGGAATCACCATCATTAGAGAAATGGACAAACTTGGGCAAAGCCGACCACAAAAGGGCACATACAGTGTGACTCCGTTTACAGGAAGGTCAGGAACAACCTAATGAATAGATGTTTCTAGAAGGCAGGATGGTGGGTGTTCTCAGTGGAGAAGTATAAGCTGCGAAGGTCCGTGAGGGAACCTTACGGGGTGCTGGAAACACTCTGATACCTCTGTGAAGCGGGGGCCAGCGGATCCCCCGACCCCAGCCCCCGGCACCATTGTCACAGCACCAAAAGGGTTCATAAAACCAGGCGCCTAAAGTGCCTGCCATTTGCTTTTGTAACATTAAGCCATTCATCCCTCCAAGAAAGGATTTATTTTTTTCTGTATAAATTCACTTCTAACAAGTGTTCATAAATCAGATTTTATTCCTACGGGATTTACAGTGTATGAATGGCATGTCATTTTACTGAGTTAATGCTATTACAGAATCCTATGTCTGGCGCAGAGAAAATCTCCCCGCTTTCACTCTTCTCCTCCATCTGGGAAACAGACCTGAAAAGTTTGATCTGACCTGCAGCTTCTGATACTCAGCCTCACCCTGGAGCATTAATTTAACGTCATCATTGAAGCCCAGGGGGGAAAAAAAGAAAAGAAACACTTGTCTACCAGAATGTCTCCCTGCCTGCCCAGGAGACACACGCAACCTAAACCTTTGCTGCTGCAGTCTCGTTCTAACCCTCCCGCTCATGCTTCCGTGTACACCGTCAGATTCCCCTTCTGACAACAGTTTCCACCTGCCCTCCTCCCATCAACCCAAATCCCTACTCGCAAGCAACTTCATCTTTCATTCACCACTCTCTGTGTTCTGCTGGCTTTTTCCCGTTGCACACGAGTAGAACATTAAGCTGCATTGAGGCCTGTGGGATCCCCAGCAGAGAGGACCCTTGTGGTCTAGAAAGGCTGATGAATTTTACAAACACACACGGAGCCCTGCTGTGTGCTCGGGCAGTGTCCCGGGGGCTGGGATGTAACTACGAGCATAATTGTGTGAGCATAACGGGGTCTGTGCTCCAAGAGCTTATGGTCTGGTAGGGAAGACAGACAGACGACCACGGGGAACAAGCCAGCACAGGAAAAAGGCAGACGTGGTGACGGCACCACGGAGAGAAAAAACACAAGGCGAAGACTTCAGGGTCCGAAAGTTCTCTCTGATCTCACGACCCTTGAGCTGTGATCTGAAGGAGGGGGTGAGTGATAAGTCAGGAAGATGGCTGCGGGAGGGGCTCCCAAGGCGGGGGAGGGAAAAGGGGGGGAGACCAGCCCGAGCAGAGAGACAGCTGTGAGGACACCAGCTCTCGTGCCGAACGAGGTCGGAGCCACCAGGACCTCTTCGTGTCCTCCGGTTACTTGTAACTTTGGCCGGCTAATGTATTTTAGAATACGTTTTGATATGTATTTATAGACTTATTTTAAGTGGTTTTCAGTTACGTTCACAGACACTTGTGACCATCACCACAGTCAGTTTTGGAGCGTTTTCATCACCACAGAAAGAAGCGCTGCACCCTGTAGCTGTCACCCCTTATACAGTTAGTCTCCACTTACTGTTTTGTTCTATGACTGTGAGGCTTTTATTCTGAAATTTACTGAATATTTAATTTCCTCAATGGTTTAAAAAGTTCACGTATTCTGAGTACTCTTTAATAAAATACTAATCAAAATACTCGTATTTTGGTGTCAAGCAAAATAAACACCAAAATACTAACGTTGTCATTTTGCTGCAGGGTTGACGTGCAGCCTTTCTCCCCAGCCTGACTCTGCCTGCCTGGCTGGCTGACGCAGGCCAGCCCGGCCCTGGGCTCCGTCCAGCAGGCCGTCGGGGAGCAATCTACTGAAGCATCTGTGCTCGTTTCCCCACCCGGCTTTAGGTAAGAGCATCTCCAACATGGAGGAGTCCGTGACCCTGGACAACGGGGGATTTGCCACCTTGGAGCTCAGCAGCCGCCACCTCAACGTCAAGAACACCTTCTCGAAGAAGAATGGGACCAGGTAGGTCTGCAACAGCTCCAGCCCCCGGTGCCGCCTCCACCTGAGGACCCGCTCAGCCGGGCCCACGCCCACGGGCCCCCCAGTGGGGCAGCGCCGAGCCGGGGGTGGGGGCAGGGTGGTGGGGAGTTAGGGATGTTTGAAAGACATTTCCAGAGACAGAAAATGAGGGCAGGTCTCAGGTGCAGGGACATGGTCTCGGGAGAGCTCCCGGCCCCAGATGGGGCAGGCGTCATGCGAAGCTGCAGGGGGACTGCAAATTGTTTGCATTGGGGGCCAAAATGGTGCCGGAGGTGGCGGATTTCTCCCACTCAGCCTCGAAGCAGGCCAGAGGGTGGGTCAGGAGGCCTCAGTCGGGGGTAACTGGTGTCCCCGTCCCACCCAGGTCCCCGCCTCGGCCGAGCCCCGGCGGGCTACACTACTCAGATGAGGACATCTGCAACAAGTACAACGGTGCCGCGCTGACCGAGGGCGGGACCCTCCAGGAGAAGTCGGGGGACGCCACGGAGTCTGAGGTGGGTGCCTGTTACGCGGGGCCCCCGCCCTCCCCAGGGGCCCCGCGACCGCACGGGGCAGGCAGAGCCGGGGACAAGCGGCTCCCCTTCCCGGACGAGGAAGGTCCTCGCTCGTCTCTGGCCCCCAGGTCCCTGGCTCGAGGCTGGCTCCTAGGTCAGTCACTCGCCCAAAGTGGACGTCGGATCCGCAAACCATCCTCGTTCCATTTTGTTTTCAGAAAGAGACCCGGAGTTTTCTGGAGGTCACCGTGGAACTTGGTGGCCTCTAGACCCCAGCTGGGTAAAGGGGGCCCCGAGCCTGCCCGACTGGTACAACCTGGGACCCCCGCCCCAGGCGTTGGCTTCCCCTCCCGCCAGCCTCCCTTCTTGCGTCCTTGTGCTTAAGAGGGGACTTTGGTCACAGCGTCGCTGGGTCAGTTAACAGGGTCAGGTGAGCAGGACGGGAGCCCTGGGACCAGGGAGACCCTGCCCCGAGGGGCTGTCAGCCTCCCGCCGAGACCCCCAGGACTCTGCCCTGCACGTCTCAGGCCTCCTTCGCGCCTGGGCACTCTCCGTGGAGCTGAGCGAGTCCTGGGTGAGGCCTCCGTCGGGGGTGGGCGGGGGGCATTCCCTGGAGGCAGCCGTGGCGGCGTCTCCGGGAGGGGCTCCGCTTCCCCCACAAGCGCCCCGGTCAGTCTCTCACGTTCATGAACAAAACCAGTCGAAGCAGCCGGTAGAGAGCTGGGGCCCGGTCAGTCCTAGACTGTTTGGTTTCAGAGGTGCTGAGCCTTGACAGGCATGAAATTCACCAAGCTCTTTGATGGACACGCAGGCCCGCCCCATCCCTTGGCAATCATACTCTAAATCAATATTTAATCTAAAATAAGTCTCACCTTCATTCTGATCTGAATTCAGGCCTTATTGAGCCCTGAGGCTCAATAAAATGGCTTCTTTTAAATTGTGGCTTGCGTATGAGCTCACAGTGGGACCGGGACAGCAGGGGGATGGCGGGGTGGCACCAGCTCGCTCGGCCTCAGGTGCTCTGTTGACAAGGGCGCCGGGCCCCCCGTCTGTACCGTAGCCGTGGGCACGGGGAAATCAGCAGGCAGCACTGCAGATGTTCAGAAGGAACATTTGTCTAAAGTTGAGGGGCTTTCCATTTTCAACTGAAAAGCTGCAGACACTGACCTGCCTCCTCCTGATAAGGAAGCCGCAGCTTGTACCAAAAGCAGCACATTGGGAAGGGGCAGGTCCGCCGTCCAGCACGTTCTGGGTCAGCAGTTAGAGACAGTCACCAGCACCTGCCTTGATCTGTCCTTGATTCCTGGGCCTGCTGCTCTTAGAGCGTCAGGCCTCATGGGCGGTGTTCACAGCGACCGGGCATTAGCTCTGCGGGCTGCGCTCTTCACGGTTCCGCGTGTGCTGAGCGCTGATTGAGCGCCTGCTCTGGGCCGGGCACGCTCGTTCAACGCTCACACCAGCCCTGCGAGGTAGAGCGGTTCTCGTCCTTGTTCACAGAACAAGCCTGAGGCCAAGGCCGTCCCACATGCAGGTGCTGAGGCTGGACGCACCCCCCCCCCAGATGTGTCCAGAGCTTACTGACCCCCGCCCTCACCATCTCCTGCAGCCCAACTCCCAGGCGCCTGTGGCCATTCCCAGCGCTGCCAGGACTGGATTCATCAATTCTGGACTCTTTGTTCATGAAAGCATTCTCAGAATGGGTTGATAGGAGGCATTCAGTCTGTTTCTCCTCTCACACAGGCGGGTGTTTTCAGATTCAGATTCAGCTGATTTGCATGGAGGATTATTAAATGCATGCAGGCACTGAGCTAGGCGTATACACACATGCCTACGTGCACACGTACATGCATTCCTAAGTACATACACGTGTACACACGTGGAGGAAGAAGGCAGGGAGGGAGGAAGGGAGGAAGGGAGGAGGGCAGGGGGAGGAGGGGAGAGGGACGTGGAATCCACGGTACATCCTGCAAGGAGGTTGTTCGGATCCTCACGTAATAGATGAGAGAGCCGAGGCTTGACAGACACACACTGATGGGCCTCGGGCTCGCAGTTCCATCTCTCCTGCCAGACCTGCTGTGCAGAGCTGAGCTGTCGTAGCCCCGGGACGTGTGGCTGAGTGAAGGAGGGGCCTTGGCCAGCCCTGTGCCTGGAGGAAGGGGTTCCTTCTGTGATTCCCACAGATGCTTTTTGGGTCCTAATGCTTTTTGGTTCAAGAAAGTTGATCAAAGGTGTGGAGGCTCTCTCCACCCAGGAGTTTCACCTTGAATCTGGGGCTCCAGGCCCCCCTGAAGCCTGTGGTAGTCGCCTCCAGCAAAGGCCCCATGGAGTCCAGGCTAAGAACTCACATGTCTGGGCTCTCTGTCTGCTCCTGCGTTCTCAGGTAGATAGAGTGAGGCCCATCTTTCTTCCAGAATTCTGTGCTCTATAATCTTGCTGGGTCCCGACGTTGACCCTTACGATTTGGGAGAGTTGTAGGCAGATGCATGGGATCCCAACACAGGGATCTTGGAAGTGCCAGCTCCAATGGGAACATTTCCTTTGAACCACATCTTTTAAACAACCAGATTGAGATGTAATTCACATACCACTCAAGTCACCCATTTGCCATATTGGTTATTTAGGTGTGTGTGTCTTAGTTTCCTCAGATTTATGAGCTTCTCAAGTCTTCTTCTGTTACTGATTTTTAATTTTATTCCATTGTGGTCAAAGAACATACTTTGTATATTTTCAATCCTTTCAAATTTATTGAGTCTTGTTTTATGGCATAGCATCTGGTCTGTGCTGCAAGAATTCACTTGAAAAGGGTGTGTTGCTCTGCTGTTGCTGTGTGGTGAGTTCCGTGTGTGTCTATTATGTCTGGTTGATTTATAGTGCTGTTCAAGTCTTCCACACTCTTGATCTTCTGCCATTTGCTGTATTGAAGTCTCCAACTATTATTGTTAACATTGTCTATTTCTCGCTTCATTTCTGTCAGTTTTAATTTCATGTATTTTCAGGCTCTGTTTTTAGGTGCATATATGTTTATAACTGTTGTATCTTCGTGATGGATAGACCCTTTTTATTAGTACAGAGTGTCCCTCTTTGTCTCTAGTAACAATTTTGTCTTAAAGTCTATTTGGTCTGATATTAGTACAGCCAACTCCAATTCTCTTTTGGTTCCCGTTCACATAGTGTATCATTTCCATCCTTTCACTTTCAACCTATTTGAATCTTTGGATCTAAAATGTGTCTCTTGCACGCAGCATATAGTTGGATCATGTTATTTTATTCATTCTGCCAATCTCTACCTGTTCACCAGGTTGTTTAATCCATTCACATTTAATGTAATTGCTGCTAAGGCAGAATTTACATCCGCCATTTTGGTGTTTGCCTTCTATAAGTCTCATATCTCTATTTCTCTATTTTTCCTTCGCTGTCATCTTCTCTGTTGAGTGGATATTTTCTAGTGTACCATTTTAACTCCCTTGTTTTGCTTTTACTATATATTTTTTCAGTTATTTTTTATAGTCATTGCCCTAGCATCAGTATTTGCTTCAGATTTATACTAAATCTCTATATTTCTGTATAGATCTATTCCCTTCTCCCCTCTTTGTGTTATTATTATACATATTACATCCATATATGTGGCAAACCCAAGAATGCATTTTTATAGGTATCATTTGATAGAATTTTGTGTCTTTTAAAGAAATTGAGAGAAGGCGAGCAAGTATCTATTTAGACTTTATCATTTTAACCTTGTTATTTACTATTTCTGGTTCTCTTCATTTCTTTCTGCCTCTTTGCACAGCTATTGTTAAGTATGTTACATTTCTATATATTATAGGCCCAACGATACAATTATATACATATTATTTTATGAAATTGCTCTTTAAATCAGATAAGAGAAGAAAGGAGAACAAATAGGTAATTATACTGTCTTTTATAATTCCCTATGTAATTACCTTTGTTGGTACTTTTTGTTTTTTCATGTGGATTTGAATTACTCTCTGGTGTCACTTGCTTTCAACCTGACAATCTTCCTTTAGTATTTCCTGTGAGGCAGGTCAGCTAGCAATGAATTTTTCTGTTTTTGTTTATCTCAGAATGTCTTTATTTCACCTTCATTTTGAAAATAGTTCGTTGAATATAAGATTCTTGGTTGACAGTTTTCTTTCAACACTTTCAATGTGTGACCCCATTGTCTTCTGTCCTCCATTTTTTCTGATTAGAAGTCAGCTGTTAATATTATTTGAGTTCTGTTGTACTGGGTGAGTCATCTTTCTCTTGCTGACTTCAAGAGTTTCTTTTTGTCTTTGTCTTTCAGAATTTTAACTATGATGTGTCTGGGTGTGAATCTTGTTCCATTTATCTTACTTGTGCTTTATTGAGCTTGTCAGGTGTGTAGACTTTTTTTTACCAAATTTGGGATTTTTTTTTTTAAAGATTTTTTTTTTTGATGTGGACCATTTTTAAATTTATTTATTTATTTATTTTTGGCTGTGTTGGGTCTTCGTTTCTGTGCGAGGGCTTTCTCTAGTTGCGGCAAGCGGGGGCCACTCTTCATCGTGGTGCGCGGGCCTCTCACTATCGCGGCCTCTCTTGTTGCGGAGCACAGGCTCCAGACGCGCAGGCTCAGTAATTGTGGCTCACGGGCCCAGTTGCTCCGCAGCATGTGGGATCTTCCCAGACCAGGGCTCGAACCCGTGTCCCCTGCATTGTCAGGCAGATTCTCAGCCACTGCGCCACCAGGGAAGCCCCAAATTTGGGATGTTTTAAGTCATTATTACTTCCAGTATTTTCTCTGCTTCTTTCTTTTTCTTCTCATCCTGGTACTCTCACTATGCTTATGTTGGTGCACTCGGTGCGTTCTCACATTTGTTGGGTGCTCTGTTCTTTTTTTTTTCTTTCTCATTCTTTTTTCTCTTTGTTTTTCAGATTGCATAATCTCTATCATTTCTATCTTCAGGTGCACTGAGTCTTTCCTCTGTCAGCTCAAATCTACCATTGAGTCCCCCTAGTGAATTTTTTATTTTAGTTATGGTATTTTTCAACTCCAGAACTTCTCATTAGGTTCTTTTTAAGTCATTTCTGTCTCTTTATTGATAGTCTCTACTTGGTGTGGTAGTGTCAGCATACTTTAATTCTTTACACATGGTCTCCTTCAGTTCTTTGAACATATTATAATACTACTTTCAAAGTCTTTGTCTGCCAATATTTGGGGCTCCCCAGAGGCTGCCTGCTTTTTTTCCTCTGTATGGATCACACTTTCCTGTTTTTTGGAAACAGCTCATTTTCGATAATATATTGTATCAACTTAGAATACTGATATTCAACCTCCGCTAGTTGTTGTCATTGTTGTTTGCTTATCTGCTTATTTGTTTAGTGACTTGCCTGGACTAGTTCAGGGAAGTCCGTTTCTTCAGCAATGTATACCCTCCGATGTCACCCCTCAGCGGTGCAGCCTTGGGCACACGTGCAGTTTCCCTGACAACCAGGGATGACCGGTCTTAGCCAGGGTCCCCTTGTCTCTTGTTCTTGCCTCCCCATTAAGATTCTGGATTGTCTACCATCACGGGTATCACACCCAGCTGTTAACCTCCACTACCTGCTAGCTCTATTATTTTTGACAATGCTCCAGGGTATAAATTACTCCAAAGTTTGATCCAATTACAGCCCGGCCCTTTTGCAGTGGCAGGATGTTGTTAACCTTTGAATTTTTCTCTAACCCCCAAGAGGGCTCTCCTTAGCTGTCTCTTTGCCTGGTTCTCGCTGCTAAACTTCTGGCCGGTTTATTATTACTTCACTTGTTGCTATCATGGAGCTGCCAGCTTCCTCTCAATTTCTCACCCCTGAGGTCGCCATTGTTTCCAACAATGCCCTTAGGCCTTCTCTGGTCCAAATACAGCCATTCCCCTCGGGCAGAGCAGGGGAGCTCTCTATTCTTAAGGACTGACTCTCCCCCTATCAGGACCTCTGTGTCACAGCACCAAAGCTGGAGTGGGGACAACAGCCCTCTTCTCCATAGTGACGTACTTGCTGAACCAGTGGGGCGCTGGGTGGAGACGGTAGCCCCTGGTCTTCTGGGCAGTGTGGAACTTCTTCCGTACTAGCCAGCTGGGGGGGGGCAATCAGGGCTCAGTATTCTCGACCTGCTGTGCCTGGTGCGTATCATCCAGCCTCCCAGCAAAGACTGGGTGAGGGAAGGAAGCCCAGTTCTCTTGGCCATACCTGCCCGGAATAGAGTTCTGAACTGTGGAGCTGGGGCAGTTGGATGAGAGATGCCGGCAGCTTCCTGCTCCAGGTCAAACCAAATTGCTGGACTAGGAGCTGGGTCTTCTTGGCCACATGTGCTCAGAGTGGAGCTTCTCTCACCCTGGGCTGAGGGGCAGGGCGAGCAGGTCATAGGTCAAGTGGCTCAGACCCTTGCTATTCTTAGTGATTTTAGATTTTCTGGAGTAAGTCTTCCCCCCTTTGCTATATGCCCTTGGCACCAACTCCAGGGACTCTAAACGTTTATAAGATAATTTTCTCCAGTTAAATCATTGTTCCACGAGGGAGAGGACCTGCTGGCTCCTCCGGCCATTCTGGAAGGATCTTTGTATTGATGATTGGTCGACTGGGCGGGGTCTCCTAACCTCCCGTCCTGCCCACCTGCTCCTCCAGAGCCAGAAACCCTATGAGGTCTTGGCCGGAAGAGCTCTTTTGCGAAGCTAATATTTCACTAAAAAAAAATAGTGATGCCATCCTTTTCTCCCAATTTTCAGAAATATTGCTCAAGTGAAAATTCTAAGAATCCGTTCACAGGTGCACAGCAACCTGCCTGATGAGAGTTGCTCTGAATTAGGCCATCAGCGTCACATGACACGTGCTGTGGCTCTCTGTGTCCCTCTGTTTAGAAATAAGAGGCTTTGTCTCTGTTTTATCGCACAGATGCTTATGAATTACATCAGGGCTACTGTTCAAATCGCATCTTAAAAATTGTTTTCGAAATCCAAAGAAGCAGTTTTCAAGATCTCTCCTGCTCCAACCAACTTAGACCAACCCCCTCATGCTTAATTAATTCCCTAATAATATTTGAGTCTTTCATCTTGCCAATATAGTACCAAAAGTGCTGAGATTACCTCTATTAGCTGCTTGCCAGGCGTCCATGCACCTTTAGAAACTCTCACAGTCCGTCTGCCAGCACATCCAATCACAGGCTGGCCTTCTACGGTTTCCTGGGAAACCAACACACATCGCTATTTCATATCACACAGGAAACTTAAAAAAAAAGACCCTGCAGTGTTTCCTTTTTGTCAATAATTCTAAATCACTAAAATACATCCTCATTAAAAAATAATAATGTCATCTAAACAATAAGCAGGGCAGGCAGCAGAAGGACGAATGGCATTTTAATTCGGTGCTTTCTTGTGAAGGCAAAGGCAAGACCTGAGCAGGAGCCAGGAGGCCCTGGCCCTTGCCCTCGCCCTCACCCTCGTGTGTCATGAGACCTGGGTACGCTCTCACTCTCCCTAAATGAACAGCAAGAAGCTAAAGGAGCAGCTCTTAGTCTCTCCTCTCCTTTCTGCACGATGGTTTTGTTCTCTCACAGTGGCTTTTGGGACCACTTGGCTGGACCTGCAGCCCTGCCACTCAAGGCTGACAGCCGCCCAGCTTGGTCCCCACATGAAGCACTCTGCTCTTCCAGATGCAGTGGGAAAAATCCCAGGGCAGGTTCTGACTGGCTCAGCTTAAGCCACATGCCACCCATTAGCCAATCACTGCTTTCTGAGGGTCAAGCCCTTCAGCCCATGTCACAGGGAAAGGTGGGACAAGGGTCACTTCCTTCAAAGGGTCACAGTTCAGACACAAACACTGGGACATCACTGTGAGCTGGACAGCCAACCCCGACTGTCTCCTGCCAGGCCCTCTTCTTAGTGCCCACATTTGTCACAGGCCTAGAGGACACTGAGATCTGTGGTTGAGAAAGTGCATAATGACACATAGCTATTAAGAGGTCTCCAGTGAAACTACGTTTTGTTAATCACGTGAACACACACATGAGTGTGGAACACGTGATGCGTTCATTCTCGAAGCAGTGCTGGACATACTCTGAGAAGTGCTGGCTCCTGCAAGAACTCAGAGCCCCCTTCCAGGCTGCCCCTCGGTCCCATCTGGTGACTGCAAACCCGGCTTCGCCGCAGCCTGAACAGCTGCAGGAGGGGGGACAAGGGTAGAAAGAGGGGAGAGAAGTGCCCCGGGCCACCCCCTGGGTGTGGGACATGTTTATAAAACGAGTGACCGCCGCATAGGATGGCCTCCATCACTGGAGGGACCTGGTGTGAGACCCACCCATTGAAGTGTCTCTAATCTTTTATACAGCTGGGGTTGAAGGCGGCCCCGAAAGGTTACTGAGAAGCCTCTGTCTCTGCCACCTGGGCTGCGATGCCAGAGCTGGGTCTGCCCCCACTCTGTCCCCAGCCAGTATGACCCTGAGATGGTCACTCGCTTCTGTGGGCCTCCATTCTCTCCAACACAAAATGAGATGGAATCCAATCGCGACTTCTCACATTCGTCCTCACGTGGTTGGGACGGTGGGTGGGGAGGACCCCAAACACTGAAGGGTGAAATCTTGAATCTTAACGTTCAGTCTTCAAATCATCATAAACCCTGACCCCGTCTGTGAAACCAGGAACCATATTGCTGTCGTCCAATCCTGAACGTTCCGTGAATTTCTCATGAGGAAAGAGGGCTTCGGTGTCTTCCTTCCCCTGAGCTTCAGGAAATTTAGAACCAAAATCAGTGTCTGAAGAAGTGACAGACCCAACTCAGGGACTGATAACAGATTCCTCGGCTTCCCTCCATGACCTCTGTCCTCCTTTCTCTGAGTTTACGCGGAGCTTGGCCTCATAAGCCCCTCAAGGCCTCTAGAAAACAGATGAAGGATAAATCTTAACCACCACCTGCAGACGCAGGCGCCTGGTCTCTTATCTGAAAAAGATACACTTTCAAAAACTGGGCGTTTCTCAGGGTGGGGCTGAGTCCTGTATCGGGTCACATCCCCAGCAGGGCCGGGGGGCACTCTCGCGGAACCCACCCGTGTGTCTGCAGCAACCCCTGAGGACATCCACACCGGACGGCCTCCCTCCCGGCAGTTCAGCTCGGGGTCCGCGGCACCTTAGCTCAGCGCAGGTCAGTCTCTGCCTCCAAACGAGTTGCAAAAACAGCTTTTGGTTTTCAGAGCATCATGGGCTTGGGACTGACGACTAGCGGGTGGTGAACCTGTTCAGCTGCCGTGGAGGAGGGGCTTGGAGCCGGGAACCGCCGAGGCCTGGGTGGCCGAGCTCAGGGCAGGCTCCCGCGCCGCCCGGGGCCTACACAGCCCTTTTTCATCCATAAACCGGGAATCCGAACTCCCACCTCCCAGGGTCACGGTGCAGCGACAGAGGTGGCACGAGGCTACTCTGTCGTGAGCAGTGTCCACAGGAAAGAAGCCTGGGCTGCCTCTCGGCATCGCTGTCCGATGATGGAGAAGCTGTCCTCCGCCTCTGGGATGTGTTGGGAGGGCACGTTTGTCAGCCCCCGTTTCCAGGAGCTCTGCCTCAGCCATGCACGATGGCACAACATGAACGGTTTACATTTAACGTCCTGAGGATTCCCAGATCTGTGACTCACCGTCGTTACTTTATGTAAATATTCCATTTAGAGCAAGGGTTTCAGTCTGTGTCCAAAAAATCCCAGAAGTCTCTGGCTCCACCGTATGTACACGAGGGGTGTCTGCACAGCCAAGAGGCCGCCCGCTCTCACAGCACGAAATGCTGCTCCCCGGGTGCGGGACAGCGTGAGCCCTCGGGTCCGAGCTGCCTTCGGGGGCGGCCGTCACCCCCCAGACCGCCAGGTGAAGGCCGAGGGCGACTGTCCCCTCCTCCCCTGCCCCCACCCCAGCCTGGCCGCTGCTCAGAATCCTCCCAGAGCCTCCAGGGAATACACGTTCCCAGGCCCCATCCCGAACCCACTGAGTCAGGAGAGCAGAGCGGGAGCCGCCGCCCAGGAAGCTGTGCTCTTCCAAGACTTCCCTGGAGATTCTGAGCCAGCATTAGGGGGACACTCAGTCCTTTATACCACCCAGGCCTCCGCCACCCTCCGGGGAGAGGAGAAAGGGCAGGTGTGGCTGACCCCTTGACGGCTCGGCCCTGGAGCCCAGCGAGGAGGCGCCCCGCCCGTGGGCGGCTGGAGTGTGAGGGACCAGCCAGTCACCCGCCTGCTGCCCACGGTGACCTTCACCTGGCAGGGTGCCCCGCAAGGGGAGGGGCTTTACTCGGCCACGATTCCTGTCCCCTCCCTGAACTTGAAAGGCCGGAAGCCACCGTGCCTGCAGACCCATTTTTGGCACATGGAAGGTGGCCTCTGTGAGGTCCGGGGTAGCGGGCGCGGGGAGGAACGCCTGTGCTTTCAGGGTCTGGGGAGCGTCTTGGGCGCGGGTCCTCACAGCAGAGCCCGGCCAGCCTGGGTGCCATCCCCACCCACCAGGGGGCAGGAAGCTCCCGGGATTCAGGGGAGGGGCCCCGGGACCACCTGGCAGGTCTGGGACAGGGGAACCGGGAGCCCCCCCTGCTCTGGGAAAGCACTTCGGCCTCCACTACCCAGATCTGCAGACCCTCCAGCACTGAAAACCCGCCCCCAAGACCGCACAACACACGGCATGGAGTTTTACTTCAAGAAAATGAACATAGAAACCGTGCGGGCTAAGTGCCCTTACTAGAAACTGCTGCTTTGTTTGTAGAAAGAAAGGGGGGAAAGACCCTCAGAGGGACTGATCTTGAACCATCAATGGGCAGCCCACTTCCTCCACCAGCTGCTCTAGGGCCGCATGGTGAGGGGTCAGGTCCCTCAGTGCCTGGAGAGGGAGGGCCCCGTAGCACTTTAGACACCACGACACCGCGTTCATTTAGGGTGTCCTTTCTTGGCAACCTCCCCTCAGAGATGGGCATGGATGTGACATTCCCTGGGAATGTGTGTCCCATGAAGGACAAACCTCCTCCTCACCCCCTCTCACGCTCAGGATCGGATCCCATTGGTCTGTGGGAGCCTGCGTCACAGTCTTGGGCAGGCTACGGCCCCTAGGCCTTCCACACCCCCGTGCTCTTCTGTGTTCTGCACTGCGAGGATACACACCATCCCCCTGAGGCTGTGTAGACCTCTCCCGGGTGGGAGATGGAGAGTAGACCTCTCCCGGGTGGGAGATGGGGTGTAGACCTCTCCTGGGTGGGAGATGGAGTGTAGACCTCTCCTGGGTGGGAGTGCTGCGTAGACCTCTCCTGGGTGGGAGTGCTGTGTAGACCTCTCCTGGGTGGGAGATGGAGTGTAGACCTCTCCTGGGTGGGAGTGCTGTGTAGACCTCTCCTGGGTGGGAGATGAAGTGTAGACCTCTCCTGGGTGGGAGTGCTGCGTAGACCTCTCCTTGGGTGGGAGTGCTGTGTAGACCTCTCCTGGGTGGGAGATGGAGTGTAGACCTCTCCTGGGTGGGAGATGGAGTGTAGACCTCTCCTGGGTGGGAGTGCTGTGTAGACCTCTCCTGGGTGGGAGATGAAGTGTAGACCTCTCCTGGGTGGGAGTGCTGTGTAGACCTCTTCTGGGTGGGAGATGGAGTGTAGACCTCTCCTGGGTGGGAGTGCTGTGTAGACCTCTCCTGGGTGGGAGATGGAGTGTAGACCTCTCCTGGGTGGGAGTGCAGTGTAGACCCTCCTGGCACTGGCCCAGGCACAGTGATGGGCTGGGGAGCAGAGACTCAAGGGCAGCGAGACAGCACGTTGCCCGGCTTGGTGCAGCTCAGCCCGGGTCTCCTGGGGGGAGGTCTGGGGGGTCCGTGCGCGCTTGTGTGGAGTGTAGGAGGTCTGGGGCGGGGGAAGCGGGAGGAAAGAGTTGACCTGCACCATCCCACCGTGGGCGGCCAGTGCTGGTCCCCTTCCTGGCCCTTCCTGTTCCCCGCTCAGCCCTGCTGCCCACGGCCGCCGTCCCGCGTAGCTCCCCCCGTCCGTGGCCGCCCCCCGTGTCCCCCCCTGAGCTCCCCCCCGCCCCCCGGCCGCCTGGCTGACGCCTCGCTGTCCATCCGTCTGTCCGCAGGGCACCGAGTCCGAGTCCGAGGACGCGCTCCCCCAGCACTCCTTCGTCAACCACTACCTGAGCGACCCCACCTACTACAACTCGTGGAAGCGGCGCGCGAGCGCGGCCCCGCACAGGTACGAGGCGGTGGCGGGGGCCGAGGCCGGGCCGGCCCCGCACGCGGTGGTCACCACGCAGAGCGCCGTGTTCGCGCCCGCCGCCCACGGCGCCCGGACTCCGCTCACCGGCTTCTCGTCCTTCGTGTGAGCAGCGCCGACCCCGCGGCGACCCTTGTTGAGACAGTCAGCTCCGGAAACTGGGCTACAGCTTGGGTTTAAGAGGATCTGACGCCTGATGATTGATTTTACCCACTTGTGAACGCGAGACTTCAATTAGGAAAGTTTTTTTTTACTGGCTTTTTGTAACATCGCTGCAGGAAGCGGGTTTCTTTGTTTTCCTTTTCTTTTTACGAGAAGGTGTGTTTCACTGGTGCAAGGGCTCGTCACCCCGACCTGGGAAGACCTGAGCCCTCGCGTCCCGGGCTTCTCCATCCTGCGCCGACTAGGAAGGCTGGGGGAGAGGGAGACGGGGGTCCAGGGAGGCCGTGCCTCTTGCAGGCCGCGCCCTTCTCGTCTCTAACCCCTGCCCGAGAACCAGCGGCCCATCTGGGGCTCCATCCCACCGTCTCCGTCTCCGGGGTGCGAAGAGCATGTGTGTGACCCTGGCTCAGGGCCTCCGGACCCAAGGGCGTCCGTCTCTGAAATGTCCTTACTCGGCAGTTTGTAGGCGAGGAATCGGCTTTAAGGTTCCTGGCCGCGGGGCCACAGATTCCAAGGTTCCGTTCGGCGTCCTTCCAGGGGTGAAATATTCGGGGCTCCCCCTTCCTTTCTTCCTTTCGACCTCGCAGCGCAGGAGCAGGAAGCACCCCTGCTGGGAGCCACCCCCACCCCCCGTGGCCCTCCGCAAGCTCGCTCCTTCCCTGACCGCACAGCACACGGCCAGCCCGCCAACCCCAGCGAACGAGGCAGCGGCTGCAAAATCGCTCGCTGTGTAAGAGGTGTGCATTGTTAACCAGAGTATTTTTTAAATCTTTTTATCTTTTTTTAAAATATGTCACATGAAATGAATGAGTCTCAGCTGTCTCCAGGTGCCTTTTTATTAATTGTTTAGCTTTGTACGTGGGAAAGACGAAGAGCGACAGTGTCTCCAAGTATAGCAAAACGGCTCTGAGAAGACGGGGTCCCCAGCCCCTCCCCCCGCCCCCGTGCCTGCCAGGCCCTGCCATAAGCGTGGCCCGCGGCTTTCCCTGGAGCGCGCGCGGCCTGGGGCCTCCGGGTTCCCGCCGCTGCCGTGACTGTGGTGTGGCTCTCCCTTCCCCTGACCCCAGGCCAGCTCTTAGCCTTAATGGGTTTTCTGGAAACCGTTTTTTACTTTGTTACTGTTTTGTTTTCATTTTTTAGCTAAATGGTAATAGCATGAACTATTTTGAAACTCCAAACCGTAGCTCTGCCTCTAGCCCATCACATCATTTTTTGCAAAAGGTGTGTGAGGTACAGGTGGTCAAGCCGTGGTCCCAGGGCCAGATGTACCGGGAGTGCTGCTGCTGTCAGCGGGGTGTGCCCCGCCCCACCCGGGGGGCACTGCAGAAGGACCCCGCCAGCTGCCCGGTCAGCCGGAGCCTGTCCACACCCCCCAGGGCACAGGACGGGCCTGCAGGTCCCCAAGGGGGGAAGGGCTGGGCCAGCCACCCACGCCACGGGGAGCCGGTCTTGTGGCCACACGTGGGTCACGTGGTCTGCGGGGTCCCTTCTTCCCACGCCTCCTCCGGGCAGAGGGCTGTCTTAACGCTCTGATTTCAGAGTTGCTGGGTGCGGTCTCCCCAGGAGACCAAGGAGAGTTTCGTGTTGCTGAAAAAAGGCCTCTTCTGTTTGAGAGTTTTGTGTTGGGTAAAAAAAACCCTTTCAGTTTCTCTAAAAGTAGAGGTAGGAGGTGTGGAAAGGTTCCTTTCTCTCTCCTCCTCCTCCTTCCTTCTCTCTTTCCTTCTTTCTTTCCTTCCTTCCTTCCTTCCTCCCTCCCTCCCTCCGTTCCTTCCTTCCTTCCTTCCTTCCTTTTCTGTGTAGAGGGGAAACGTTCTAAACCAAAAATCCTAGACGCTCTGCCCAAAGCCTCTCCTGCATGAGAATCGCTCCCTGGACAGGACCCACCCAGGGCACAGGGCCAGCCACCTCTGTCCTCTCGGTCCCAGACGGGGAAGTGGACAGAAAGCCCCAAGGCTGCCCCTCGAATTTCTCGGAAGACGAGCGATCGGCAGAGAACGAGGACGAACACTGCCTTGCGCGCTCTGCTCTCTGAGCCGCATGTCCGCTGCTTTGTATACGGGAAAGTGCTGAAACGTCCTAGCGTGGGGACGGCTTGGTTTGAGGCGTGTTTCTGGCTTTTGGGCTTTTGTGACAACACGACGCCTTTTTCCCCAGGCTCGTTATACTTCCTGTGTTCTCTCTGCTTTGAGCGAACTTCTTTGGGACGGAACAGGCGGTCCGAGGCGGCGATGGGCGTTGGCGTCCGCGCCCCGCCCGGTGGCACAGGCGCTGTGGGCCGTGGGAGCTACTGGACCAGAGGAAGAGCGGGAGGTCTCTGGTTAGGTTTCAGCCTCCAGGTAGTGTGGGCGTTGAGAAGCGTCGATTCCTAACCTCTCGTCTTTAGGGAGGAAAAAAGAAAATCACAGGATAGGAAAATGGATACTGGATTTTAATCTCGGCTCTGAAAAAAAGGACGAGCACTGTTTCTCTAACCGAGGCAAGGAGGAGTGTTCCATCCTGCCGCCTTCTGAGCCATGATGCCCTTCAGGTGTCTCGCGCTCAGCTGTTGCTGAGTCCCCCATCGAAGGCCCCGTGATGGGCAGGCGAGCTGCCCCTTCCGCGTGAGGACCCACAGCGAAGCAGCCGCAGGGCCGCGCTCTCTGTCTGAGCGGCAGGGATGGGTTTGCGCGGGGCTCCCGTCCCCACTGGGGACTCCGGGCACAGGTTTCCAGGCCAGTGAGCGGCAGGGCGGGGCTGTGGGCAGTCCCTGTGGTTAGCGGGCCGTGGAGCACATCTCCTTCATCTACTGCACCTCCTCCCTCTGAATAAATCGGTCCAAACCAAGGCCTCCCCTTCCCGGCCATGCTTTTTAAAGGAGCGCTCGGTAGATGTCGTCGCGGAAGAGACGTGATGTGGGGCAGCTTCGGCGGAGACCGCGGAGGGTGGCGCGCGCTCCGTAAACCCCTTGTGACGCTGTGCCTGCCCTGGGCCGCGATGGGACTGAAGCATGGTGTTTGCATAATGTTCCTAATGGTTTGTAGCATGGTTTTCGGTTTTTACGAATTCCTGGCACACTGTAGCTCTTCTCCCAGTGAGCAGTCATATCCACGTATCCAGATGCGGCTCTTTGATTCAGCATCCCTGTAGCGTGGACCCTCCGAAAGGTGGGAGCAGGTAGAAATCCAGGAACTGAGCTGGTCTGCTCTGCGTGCCTCATTTCCTGTCAGCCTCGCCTGCTGGTTTAGCAGGAGCTTAGGTCAGTCCTGGAGTCTTCCCGGCAATTTTCTGGAATTGTGCAGAAAACTAGATCTCCTTTAAAAAAAAAAAAAATTGTAGGAAGACAGAGAGGTGCTATGGGTACGATTTTTAATAAAAGCATCATTTTGTTCCTTATGCGCCTGTGATTTTCTTCAGCAAGTGTTGATGAAGTGACTCATGAATTCTAGGGCTGTAGGATCGAACACTGAAACGTCAGCCCAGTGCTGTG
This sequence comes from Eubalaena glacialis, assembly GCF_028564815.1. Classification (NCBI taxonomy): domain Eukaryota; kingdom Metazoa; phylum Chordata; class Mammalia; order Artiodactyla; family Balaenidae; genus Eubalaena; species Eubalaena glacialis. The sequence goes on along the minus strand of NC_083728.1, from coordinate 91,732,476 downwards.
CTGGCCCCTCCTGGAAATGCAGGTGTGGACGCACAGCGGAGGTGAGGTCAGAGGGGTTCAGTTTTAGATCTCCCGGGGAGAGGCACGCCCGGGGAGCAGCCCGGCCGGGTGGCCAGGGGCCTGAGGCGAGCAGCCTGGGGCCCGCACACCCCAGAGTGGCCAGCAGCCATCCTCAGTACCAGCCCCCCACCACCTGGAGTACCCCACAAAGACTCCACAGGTGCCTGGAGGGGAGACTGCTCATTGCCAAACTTAGCCTTGACTGGGGGGAGACTGCCCGCTCCGATGGACCCTCCCCTCCCCTCTCCATGAGGACCCAGCAGGTTCCCGGAGCCTGAGGCCCTTCCCGCCCCTTCCAGCTGGGCCCGTATGCCCTGGGGCCAAGTTGCCGTGGGTGCCAGGGTCCACCAGGAGGGGCTCGGCTTTGCCCTCATCCTCAGGTCCTCCCAGCCTCAGAGCGTAGCTCTCCACGTGGTGCTTAAAAATCCCAGTGCCCGGCCACACCCAGGCCCAGGAAGACAGAACCTCTGGGGGTTGGGCCCAGGCATCCAATTTTCGGGGGGAAAGCTGCCCGAGTGATTCCAGGTGCCACCAAGGAGGACATGCGCTGCGAGGACAGGGCCCGGGGGCTGAGTCGAAGGAGGGAGAAGGGGGCCTGTGCTTCCGACTTGGCCCTTTTGCTCCGGAAGCAAACACTGACAAGCCAGAGGTGAGAACATTTCATTTTCTCTCTTTTCCCCACATTGTCTGCCTACATTCCGCCCCCATAAATATGCACTTAAGGTCGGCCCACGTTCCAGTATTTTGGACACCGCGGCTGCCGTGTGAAGGGTACCATTTCCGGGTGGTCTGTGTGCTCTGCGTTCGTCCATCCGCAGGGTCCACCATGCCCTGTGGGTCTGTCAGGGTCCCGTTTTGCAGGCGAGGAAACATGCCCAGGGTGAAGCCATTTGCCCCAGGTGGATACGGGGCAGAGGCAGGGTCCACACCAAGCAGTCAGGGGCTGCGGAGCAGGTAGAACCGCTGCACGGCCCGCCTTCCCGGAGGCCACCTGCCTTCCCCAAGCTTTCCTCCCGTCGGGGACAGCTGGCCTCGGAAGGCAAGGGCCCTGCACACAGCGCAGGGTCCAACGTGGTGACCACACCTGCACAAAAAGGCACCTGGAGCTCAGAATTTATTCTCCCCCCCATGGTTCTCGCCTTTGTTAGTAAAGAGAAAATGCAGGAGTTCACTTGCACGATCTGGCCTGTTCTAGGCAAAGCCTGGCCGTTGTTACTGTTACTGTTGTTATTACTGAAAAGTTAACGTAAAAACTTTAGAAATGCAACCAGTGATCACAGAGAAAAGAAATCTCCATTACCTTGTTGGATGACAGTTAGATGGACCTCCCCAAGAAGGAAAAATGACTCAGGGGGAGCCCTCACTGCACCCAGCCGGCTGGGGAGCAGTGGCGCCCCAGCTGTGGTCTCCAGAGCTCAGCGTGACCTCTCCATTCCCTGCAGGAGGGGAGGGAGCCATCACCTTGATCCTACACCTTCCTGGGAGAAGCACATTGTTCCCGGGCTTTGAGTCCCGCGGAGCCCAGCCCAGACTGTGGGAGGCGGGCGTCACGGGCTGGTGGGCCCTGCGTCTCCGCGAGGTCGGGTTTCTTCTGGAAGGAACTGGGGGTCTGGGTCCTCTCCTCCACAGAGAGCCCAGTCCGTGAGCAGGTGAAGACCCGGGCATTGCCCTCAGCAGGGCACCGCTGAGACGAGCTGGGCCCCCAGGGCAAGCTCAGGGGTAAGGGGGCCCTAGGACGTGTCTCTCCTGCCCCACGCACCCTCGCTGCCCCTGGGGCATTGCCTGTCCCCCGAGTGATGCTGTTGGGGCAGGACGACCTCCCAGGAGACAGGTGAGCCAAGCGGGGCTGAGGGGACAGGTGCCTCTCCTGGGAATGAGGCCCCCAAGCGGGGGGAGAAGCAGAGGCGCCTCTGAGGTTCCTCCCGGCTGCAAGAGCAGCCTTGCTTCCTGCCAATTCCGGGGCTCCCAACAGCCTCTCAGTAAGTTCCCCTGTTTAGCTTAGCTGGAGACCACGCCCCTGCTGGCAGCTGGAGGGGTCCTGGTTCCCAGGCCGAGCTCTGGGCGCCTGTAAGGCCACCCCGGGGGCTCCGGCGGCAACGCCTGGGGGCCCTCAGCCCCAGGGGAGCGGTCACATCCTCGGCTGCCTGGGCTCAGGAGCAAATCAGAACAGCCTGGTTTCCAGCTGGGACAAAGGGACGGTCCACGTTATAGACAGGATGCACCAAGCGGGCAAGGGCTAGTGCACACCTAGCTGTGGATGTCGCCTTATGTGTGTTTTCCACAAAACAAGGCATTTCTGGGGGGGAAAAAAACACTCTGTGAAAATCATGAACTATATTTTCTTTTTTTTTTTTTGATTGATTGATGTTCTTTACTTTTTTTTTTTACATTCCTTTTTTATAATATTCTTTTCCATTATGATGTATCAAATACTGAATACTGATACTGAATATAGTTCTCTGGGCTATAGAGTAGGACCTTGTCAGTTATCCATTCTATATATAAAAGCTTCCATCTGCTAACCCCAACCTCCCAATCCATCCCTCCCCCAACCCCCTCCCCCTTGGCAACCACCAGGCTGTTCTCTATGTCCGTGATTCTGTTTCTGTTTCATAGATAGGTTCATTTGTGTCGTATTTTAGATTCCACATATAAGTGATATTATATGGTATTTGTCTTTCTCTGTCTGACTTACTTCACTTAGTATGATAATCTCTAGTTGCATCCATGTCGCTGCAAATGGCATTATTTCATTCTTTTTTATGGCTGAGTAGTATTCCATTGTATATATGTACCACATCTTCTTTATCCATTCCTCTGTTGGTGGACATTTAGGTTGCTTCCATGTCTTGGCTATTGTGAATAGGGCTGCTGTGAACATAGGGGTGCATGTCTCTTTTGAATTAGAGTTTTGTCTGGATATACGCCCAGGAGTGGGATTGCTGGATCATATGGTAGCTCTGTTTTTAGTTTTCATGAACTATTTTTAAATGGCCCAGGCCAAAGTGTCCTCTAAGTCAGCATCGCTGTGCCCACCCACCCAGAACATCAGGTAAATGGTAACAGGGACCAGTTGCCCCCTGTGTACACGTGCCCCCTCCTCCACCACAGTCGAACCCTTCTCCCCGGACAGAGGCAGTGATTCTCTCTGCCTCCACCAATGATGATCTCCCAGAGCACCCGCCTGTGGGCACCGGAGACCCCCCAGCACCAAGAACAGGCAGAGTGACGAGGGGCTCTGAGGTTGGTGATAAGGCCTCCCCGGACATCCCGGGAGAAAACTGAAGTTTGACATGGTTGTTGCCAATTTCTGTGACATTGGCACGTAAGTTTTAGAGGTTTGGTTTTGTCATGAAGTGAAACTATTTTCAGATACTTTATTCGGGAGCTGCAGAAGCTTTTGCAAACCTTCTGATCAACCGGCCTGTTTTCCGAACACGATCGGTTCGCCAGACGCCTATTTTAAAATGATTTGAACATGTCCATGGCTTTGCTTGTACAAGGACCTTAGGGTTTGCCAAAATCTCTTTCCCTTTAATAGCTGGAGTCAATTAACAGCCAGCATGGGTGAAAATTCCAAGCTGTTAATTTTGGGCTCTGCAGTCTTAAAAATGTCCTGCTTCTCCTCAGATAAGACAATATTCTGCAGTCATTAAGCAAATAACGACATTGTGGGGTTGAATCTAATCCAGACTCAAATATTTTAATTAAAAAATGCATATTTCCAAGGCATCCTGAAAATGTTTCTGTGGGATTCTCCAACCAGCAAACAGCATAATTGGCCTGCTGACTTGGGGGTCCAGACAGCCCCATGGGGCCCCCAAAGGGAGCCCAAGAAGAAACCTGATGGAGCCCCGGAGTCTGTGGGGGACATTCCTGTCCCCCTCTTGGTCTTCAGGAACATTTTTTCGAGAACGTCGAGGGCAGGAAGATTGGAGACTTGCAGCTCCAGAGATGAGGGGTGACAGAAACCCAGCAAGCCCTCCAGGGGCGTCTATGATGGAGAAAGGGGGCCACACAGCCTCCTGGGGACCCCAGCGAGGGGGACCTCGTCTGCATCTCAGGGAGCCCCCCTTTCATCATCCACCTCGGTGGCTCCCGCTCACCCAAGCAGGAAATGAATCCTGCTACATCCACACATTGGAGCCTATGCAGCTGTTTCAACAAGATGAAATTACACACACAGGTGCAAAGCAATCTCCAAGTTATACCATGCTGTGCAAAAATAAGTATGTTCCACTTGAGTGTGTGTGTTTGCACACGTGCAGACGTGCACATACGCCGGTGCAGAATGTAGAGAGACTGTCTCTGGAAAGATGGACAGGCACTTGGTAACAGTTACCTCTGGAGACGGGACGAAAACGGGGGGGACCAGGGTGGAGTGAGGCTAACCTTGGCACCCTCTGTATTTTTCACCAGGTACATGTATTATCTTTTCATGTAAAAAAGAGAACAATGGAGCAGTGCTGGAGCTCTGAGTTGACTGGGCCCCTCCCCATCCCCGCTCCCAGAGCCCATCCTCTCTCTCGGCGTCCAGGGCACCAGACGTCAACAGGCATTGAAGACAACGGGCCACTTCCTAGCTGTGTGCTCTTGGGAAACTCACTAATCCTCTCTGGTTTTTTGTTTTTGTTTTTGTTTTTTTCCTAATATAACTAGGTTATTTTGAGGCTTAAGTGAAGAATGGGTGGGAAGATGGTTTGCGGACTCCGGAGATATGTTAGTGTCAGTTTATTCCTGTGGTCACCACCGCCACCATCTCAGGGCACCTTGAGTGCGAAATGGAGGCCAACCCCAGGGTGTGCGAGCCGTCCCGGCCTGGCCGCCCAGTGTTCACAGGGGGACCGAAGCAGAAGACAGGCCCAGGCTCCCCACCTCAACCACGCCATTCCTGCTCGTAGGTTTTAGAGAAAAGTAGCCCCATTCCAAATAGAATTCACTACGCCGGTTTCAGCCAGTTCACACTGAAAGTGAACCGTGGTCAATGTTTCATTTCGGGGCAACTTACAGTCTTTTGGCTAAGAAATTGTGCCTTGGGTCAGTCCCATCTTCCATTCAGAATCCTGTCTGTACTGGGAAGTGTCATACATTTTTTAAAATTATTTTTGAAGTTTTGGAAATACATACCTATCTAACTCGTGAGTTGAAAAGTAACTCGTGAGTTGAAAACTTAAGGGGCTAAGCCCCTGTCTCTTCTTTTGCCCCATCACTTCCTCCTTGTCCTGGCTTCCTGAGTAGCCTTTCAATTCTGATTGTCTTTCATCATGTCAAGGACAATCAGCACTGAATTTGGTGTCTGAATTTTCTGTTGCCTTTGAGTGAATCAGAATCCAGCTCGTACTAACACTGGAATCACAGTGAGAGTACGGAGAGTCCGGGTGGCTGTCAGCAGAGATGACCGGAAAGCAGGAAGATGAATGTCGGGCGGGAGGAAGCCCATGTTCGATGAGGTCACGGTCATCACAGCTCCCGATGCCCGTGTCTGCTCTCAGAAAGGCGGCTGTTTTGCCAGATCTACCACCCGCCAGTGTGTCTGCCCTCTTTGACGTGCTGCTTCCATCCAGCCGACGGGAAGAGAGACTGATCACCGTGCCAGGGCTTAGAAAAGAGACAGCTGAGCAGGAGGTAGCTAAACAGAGGACAGTGGCACGGCAGGCTGTGCGGGATTGTCTGTGTCCCTGAGAGGCACGGGCTTTGCATGGCTGTCTTCCCAGTTTACGGATCTCCTGGAGCGAAAATCCCACGTCAGATGCTATCAGAACCCCCCAGGCTTGCACCAGATGATTATGAGGGTAGGCTGTGAGCATGTAAATGATCTGTTTACATTTCTCTAAATCGAAATGCACCTGCATGTTAAGCTCTGTTTTCCGCAGCCATATACTCTCACCTTCCATTAGAGCTTCTGGAAGCTCTACTCACCAATCTGTCCAGGGGTCCAAAGAGGTACCATGAGGGGATTTCGCAAGATATTTTCAATATTTCAATATGCCTGACAAAAAGTCATCTGTTTTCCCTAACTTCGGCTGTACGGTCTCTCTGCTTTCCACTGAAATAACATCGGCGTGAAATTACAGCCCCGAGTTGGGGCCACTGCCTTGGGGCCTGAAGAGGCCACTGCAGAGGATTCATACCCAGGACCCATCCTTACTGGCTGCATGACCTGGGGTCAGTTCTCCCATCTGTAAAACACTTATACTACTCAAGAAATGGTAGCTATTGTTATTGTACCCGATTCTTAAAATATTAATGAGAGGAAAGCTAAGTATTTCTTAGTAATCATTCATTCATTCAAGAGATCAGTGTTGAGCCCTTTACCATGGTCCATGTACTTGGGATCCATTGGTGAACAAACAAGACCAACCCGCCCCCCTCTTGGAATTGACTTTGAAGTAAGGGGAGCCAAGAATAAGCAGTAGATGTAATTAAAAGTGAAGTGTGTAGGCTGCTCGGTGGTGATAAGCAGACATAGAAGTAGAGCGGGAGAGGGGAGATGGGGGGCAGGCGGGGGCAGCTGTCACTTTAACTAAGGTGGTGAGTGTAGGCCTCAGTGAAAGAGTGCTTTCCCACCAACAATTTGAAGGAGGTAAGCCTGCTGTTATTTGAGGAAAGGTAAATGAATCTGCTACATAGATACAGTCTTCCAAAATACAGAGTTCAGGAGTGGGGAAAAGATAAATATGGCTCTTTAGAGAAAACCTTTGAAAATCCAGGGCATAGTTCATTGTGCTATTTGGTTCGTACAACAAACCCTCCCTGAGAATTTAAGAGACAGGGGTTTCTTCCGGGAAGAATGGAATACAGGCTGGACCACTGCCCGGTGGGGTCAGGGTGGTCCCAGGAGCATGCAGACAGCAGCCACAGGCCACACTGCCACTTAATGTTTTTTCTAAGGGCTTTACTGAGACATAATTCACGTGGGTTTAAAGTGTGGAAGTCAGCGATTCTGACTTGTGCCTTTACAGAGCCACAGCTATCACCTTACTCAAATTTTAGAATGTTTGCCTCATCCCCAAAGGAAATCTCACGCCTTTAGCAGTCAGCCGCCATTTTCCCCGAGCCTGCCCCACTCCCAGCCTGGGCCACCACAGATCTATTTTCTGTCTCCACAAATTTGCCTCTTCTGGACATTTCATGTAAGTGAAATCATACCCTGCATGGAATTTTGTGGCCAGTTTCTTTTGCTGAGCATAATGTCTTCAGGATCCCACGCTATAGCGTGTATTAGTACTTCATTCCCTTTCTTTGGCCAAATAATATTCCACTCTATGGATATCCACATTGTGTTTATCCACTCAGCAGTTAAGGGGCAATTGGATTGTTTCGGGTTTTGTCCATTATGAATAATGCTGCTATGACCATTTGTTTGCAAGGTTTTGTGTGGACGTAGGTTTTCACTTCTTTTGAGTATATACCTAGAGGTAGAATTGCTAGGTGATATGGTACCTCTACATTTAACATTTTGAGGAACTGCCAGACTGTTTTCCAATGTGACTGCACCATTTTACCTTCCCGTCACCAATATGAGGGTTCCAATTTCTCCACATCCTTGTCAATACTTATGATTGTATGTCTTTTTTATTCTGGCCATCTTAATGGGTATAACGTGGTATCTTGTGGTTTTAATTTGCATTTCTCTAAAGACTGATGGTTGAACACCTTTTCATGTGCTTATTAGACACTCATACATCTTCTTTTGAGAAATGGTTATTGAAATACTTTGCCCAACTTTAAATTCAGCAATTTCTCCTTTTATCACTGAGTTTTAAGGGTTCTTCATGTTTTCTGGCTACAAGTCCCTTATTAGATATAGGATTTGTAAATATTTTCTCCCAGTCTGAGGTTGTATTTTCACTTTCTTGATGGTGTCCTTTGAAGCACAAAAATTTTTAGTTTTGATAAAGTCCAATTACCTATCTTCCCTTTATCATTTGTGGTTTCGGTGTCTTGTATAAGAACTCGTTGCCCAGGGACTTCCCTGGTGGCGCAGGGGTTAAGAACCCGCCTGCCAATGCAAGGAACACGGGTTTGAGCCCTGGTCCGGGAATATCCCACATGCCGCGGAGCAACTAAGCCCGTGCGCCACAACTACTGAGCCCGCACGCCACAAGTACTGAAGCTTATGTGCCTAGAGCCCCTGCTCTGCAACAAGAGAAGCCACCGCAATGAGAAGCCCATGCACCGCAACGAAGAGTAGCCCCCGCTACCGCAACTAGAGAAAGCCCGCGCACAGCAACGAAGACCCGATGCAGCCAAAAATAAATAAATAAATGAATTTAAAATTTAAAAAAAAACTCGTTGCCCAGCCCCAGATCACAAAGTTTCTGAGAAAGAGTAAACAAGAAGAGCAAGTTTAGGTGTCTTCAGGACATTATATAGCTGCGGTAATCAAGATGGCATGCTACCCTGGTGGTCCAGTGGTCAGGACTCTGCACTCTCACTGCCGAGGACCCGGGTTCCATCCCTGGTAGGGGAACTAAGATCCTGCAAGCTACACAGGCATGGCCAAAAAAAAAAAAAAAAAAAAAAAAAAGACGGTGTGCTATTGGCAGAGGTTTAGATACATAGATTCATGGCACCAAATAAAGAACCCGTAAATAGCTCCACATTACTGTGGCCAACTGATTTTTGACAAAGTGCAAAAGCAATTCAATGGAGAAAGGAAATTCTTTTCAAGAAACGGTGCTGGAGCAATTAGACATCCACACGCCAAAATGAACTTCAACCTCCCTCATCCCCACTCTCCCCTTCCTTCCCTCCCTGGGGGTGTCCCCTTGGCATCAGCATGGGTCTTAAAAAGTTACACATACACCTACAGTGTAATTTAGCTCTTACACTCGAGGTATTTACCCCAGAGAAATGAAAGGTGGTGTCTATACAAAGACTTATATATAAATGTTAATCATGGCTTTATTTGCAATTGCCAAAGTAGGAAACAACCTGAATGTCCATCGCAGGTGAATTGATAAAGCAAATTATGGTCCATTCATACAGTGGAAGACTACACAGCAACAACAAAAACAACAAAATGGACTGCTGATACAGGTGACCTCACAAACGAATCTCAAAAGCACCGTGCTAAATGAAGAAGCCAGACAAAGCAAGGAACATACCATGTGATTTCATTTTATATAAAATTCTAGGAAATGCAAGCGAGTGACAGAGGCAGGTCCTTGGTTGTGGAGGGCAGGTATGAGACACTTTGTGGCGGGCAGAAGGGAGTGATCAGAGAAAAGTTTTGGGGGCAACAGATAGGTTCCTTATTTTGATTGTGGTGATGGTTTCATGTGTGTGTGTATATATCTCTCACATTGTCCTCTTTAAATACATGCAGTTTATTGTATGTCAATTATACCTCAATAAAGCTGCTAAATATTGAAAAAAAGAAAATATATTTATGGATTATATGTGTAATGGTAAAAAGTGGGGGAAGAAGATACGTTTTAGGGAGAATTGATGCTAGATCAGAGTTCAGGGTGGCATCCACCTAGCCCCCTGCTCCCACCCAGGCTGCCCACCACAATTCTGTGGCCCGAGGCATGGCCCTGAGGTCACTGTCAAATTGTAAATTGGGTAGAGGTTTGAACTTCACAGTGGCAGCTGCAAAGGACGGGGGCCACAATGAAACTTTATTCTCTGTAACTGAATGGAACCCTCAGCACCATTCCTCCTAATTGCTGGGGTGGGTGGCCGCCCCCGTGTGAGCTCTGCCTGTTACGGGCCACTTCCACGGCTCTCAGGTCCTTGGTGCGTCTCTCGCCCCTGTTTTCCGGGAGCCAGTCCCATGTGGCCGGACCCCTGATCCCTCTTCAAACCTCCCCACCTCCGAGAGCCACTCTCCCCACGGACATTCTGCCCACCCAGCTCTTGTGTCACGATTGGCAGCCGCTGTGAAAACGGGAGAAGGTGCAAGGTGAGGAGGGCACATTTACATGTAAAATCGTCATTCTTACCGCACAGACCCATGCTGATGCCCAGGGGACACCCCCAGGGAGGGAAGGAAGGTGAGAGTGGGAACGAGGGAGGTGGGTACCACGCTGCCCACGAGATGCTGTACGTGGTCCTATTAGCGGGGAACCAGCAACAGCGGGTCTGTGCAAAGCCTGGTCTTCAGGGCCCTGTGACCTGCGGGCCGGCAGGAGGCGTGTGGTCCTCACGGGACTCGGGGGTGTCCCTGGGGTGGGCTGTTGTCATTGAGCGCTTCCTGGCTCGGGGACAAGCCCAGCATATTGAAACCAGAGCACACATCCCGCCTGTGAGAGGGTGCAAACCCTCCCCCTCTTCTTGTTCGGCAGGGAGATTGTACAAGAGATGCCTTTTTTCATGGTTTTTTCTTTTGTCATCCCAGCATTCACATTTTTAAGTGATGTGGCTGAGGTCCATCTCGCTCCCCAGCCCTAGATCGTGTCATGAAGTTGGCAACTTCCAGCGCATCGGGGAGTTTTCACTCCTACCCTATTCTTAATTCACGGTCAGGCCTCGGCAGACCCCAGCCCTTCCTTCCGGCTCCCGGCCCCAGGGGAACCACAGCTGTCACGGGGTCCTGATTTTCAGAGCCCGTGACCCACCTCCAGAGAAGTGGACCGACTCGCTCCCTGGGAATGGTTACCCGCCCGGGAGGAAAGAGGACGGCCGAGCCCAGGAGACCTCGAGGGACGCGCCTCTCTTTCAACACACAAGTAATTTCCCAGTTTCTCATCGATGGGGCGGAAAACACAGATGAAGGCGGAATGCCTCTTTCTTCAAAGGACGTCTGAGAGGCAGTTTCAGTTGAAAGACGGGACACATTCTGTCTTTGAAATAGAAAAGATGACCAAACTTTGAATGTGGCTTTAGATGTGCGAGAGACCACCGTTCTCAGGGGACAGCACACCTGAGAACATTCACCTGCCTCTGCGTCCCGTGCCTCCCGGGCACCAGCTCGACAGCAGCACGTCTTCACCTCCACATTCCTCTTTCTAATGTGACGTCTTAGGGGTTTTCCTCTGTCAGGTGAACGTGGGCTTCACTGAGGGCTGAGAAAACCCTCCTCGTCGTGGGCAGGCTGATGAGTTTCAACAACTCGCCACACCCCTCCCTACTTTTGGTTTCATACCCCCTCCCCACGCACCCACCCCCTAGACAGAACTGACTTTCCTTCCTCAAATCCCACTCTCTCTCTGCATCCATATGACGCTACCATGTCCACAAATCCCCCTGATTCCTCACTGCTGAGGAAGAAAGGGGGCAGATGGACGGAGGGGGTGCCTTGACTCACTTCACTCTTTCACTAGCCCTTAAATGCATTCAGTCTGGAGCTGTGCTCTCCAGCACAGAAGCCACCAGTCACATGTGGCTACTTAAATTTAAATTCATTAGAATTTAAAATGTACTTCCTCAGTCACACTAGTCACCGTTCGAGGGTTCAGTATCACATGTGGGTAAAGGCCACCGTATTAGCACAGATGATGGCACATTTCCATCATTGGGGAAATTCTGTTGGACGGAGCACCTTTTTAACAGCCTCTCTCTCCATCACAGGTGTGGGATATGGGCAAATAATTTTTTTAAGAAACTGGGTATTCCTGGACGCAGGCCTCTATCGTTCACTGGGACATTTTTGGAACATTGAAAGGTAAATGTGTTTCAGAGTCATTTTCCCCCGGTGGTTGGGACCCTTTGGCCTGTGCACCTAATTCTAATGGGGAGGTGGGGTTAGGAAGGCAAAGAGGAAAGAAGGCCATAACTGGGACCCGAGGCAGTTACTGGGTCTCCGCAGGGGAAGAAGGTTTGACCAGCTGGAGATGGAAACATGGTGCCTTTCCAAGCCCTTGGCCCAGGTGGATTCACACCCTGGAATTCCAGGGTTTGTCTTTTCTAATTTTCTGAAAGCAATGTCTGTCCTCTGTGCTCTGGGGAGACAGCATTTTGTTTCCATCCAAAGCTGTCTCAGCACCAAGAACGCAGAGGCACAGCCAGGAGCGTGGAGATTGTTTCTAAGATAAATCCATCCACTGCAGCTCAGTTCCACTTCTTGGACTAGTTTGCAAATGCAGGTGCCAACTGGTGCTAATTTTTCAGGTTGCAAAGTGGCCAAACCTCACAGACAACTGTTGGAGAACACTTCCTTTCCAGTCCCTGGGTGGGAATCTGATGATTTCCATTAATGCCTGAGCTCTTTCTGGGCATGATAGGGGCTTTGGATAGTCCAGTGTTTTTCCAAATTTTTGACATTCACCTACTATCATCACTGTTTTTGCCCATCTCCAAATACTATCTGTACTATAATTCACTACATGATTTTCTTTAAGTCAACCTTTCATTTTTTAAACCTAAATCAATGTAGCTTTATCTTATGAAATAATAGCTTAGAAATTCTGGACTACATGTACTAGCTATATGTTTTTCTAACTTACCTTAAAATAGTTACTATTAACCTAACGGATGTTAGTCCATGTACCACCCAAATCATCTTGCGGCCACTTTGGGAAACGGTGGATTGGGAGATGGAGAAGGGTCCCCGAGTGTCTGAGCCATGTGGACTCAGCAGAGGATCACCTGTCTAACAGGTCTTTCTTCCTCTGTGGGGGATTTTGGAATCTGAACTGTTTTAAGAAATACGGCAAAATATGGGGTAAGCCTCACACCGTGACTCCTTCTCCCTCCATTGCAGCAAGATAAGGCGGGCGGGGCCTTGTCCAACTTGCAGTGCAAGTGCAGTGGCCACTGTCGTCTCTGCTATGTAACACCCTGGTCTCACTCATACAGGGAATTCAGAGGGATTGCCATGTCCTCCTCAGTTTGAAAATTAATCAGCCGGTATTTGGACCACAACTGCATGCAGAGCCCTGAATCAGGTACAGGGCAAGGGCTCATATTTCCAGAATCTTCTTGGACTGGGTGATATCTGAGTAAGGTCTTGAGAAATTCGTAGGAATGAGTAGAAGCTGGTTACATAGAAAATCTTGGAGTCCATTGGGGAAGATGGCCCGATGCAAATACCACACTCGGAGGCGGGATACAGAGGGTGCTGAGTGAGCCAGGAACCCAGCTGGCCCCGGGTGACCTCAAGGATGAGCAGAAGCCGCCACTCCCTGCAGCCAAGAGGACCACCCTTCTCCAGTGTGCATGCCCACGTCCTGGCAGAAATGTCCTTATGCAGGTTGATTTCTTCTTTAAAATCCTTCCCTGTGAGAGCCACAACCGAGGCAGCGTTTTGTATGCTGTGGCTGGCCCTGCCCCGGTTTCACTTTCTCCCTCTATCCTCTGAGGATTCAAGCAAAACAAATTTTAGTGCTGCTGCCCAATGTTTTCTGCTAAGAAATTTGAGGGCAGGGGATATGATATAGGACACCATCCGTCAATGCCTTGATAACACTTTTATGCAGTTTAAGCTCGATGTCTCTTGAAATTCCTATTTTAAAAGAATCAGAAATGCCAAGATTTCAAAACCAGAAATCAGCTTCGAACCCCTTCTCTGCTTTTCATTCATTCATCAGACTTTTGGGGGGCTTTTGCTGTGGGTCAGACACAGTGCTAGGCACCAGAGGGGCAGAGACATATGATGCACAACTTCTGTCTTTAGGGATCTCATGGTTCTGTGAAGGAAGAATGATTCAAAGTCAACACAAAGCCCATTCTAGTTCTACAGGGAACACAGACAAAGCCAGAAAGCCACCTAGAAAAGGTGGTGTCTGAGCACTTGAAGGACAAATAGGAGTTGGTTCAACAGAAAAGGAGAGAACCCACTTCTCACCCATTAGAATGGCTAAAAATAGAAAAGATTGGCATCATCAAATGTTGGTGAGGATTTGGAGCAACTGGAATGCTCACATGATTGGTGAGAGTGTAAAATGGCTCCACCGCTTTGAAGAACAGCATCTTATAAAGTTAATCATACATTTACTCTGTAACCTGGCAGTTCTTCACCTAGGTATTCACCCAAGAGAAATGAAAACGTGTCAAAAACAAACAACTTGCTCAAGAATGTCCACAGCAGGCTCCTTCATAATCCAAATGTTCATCAATACAAAATGGATAAACAAATGATGGATTAGTTTGGAAAATGGACACATTCCATACAATGGAATCCTACTCAACAATGAGAAGAAATAAACTATTGATACACTCACCAACGTGCATGAATCCCACAAACAACATGTTGTGCAGAGGAGGCCAGACACAATAGAATACGTATAATATGATGTCAGCCTTATGAAGTCCAAGAACAGACAAAAAAAAATGAACCTATGGTGGTCGAAATCAGAAGGTGGTTTTGGGGTAGGAAGCTGAGTGGCAAATTGACCATAACTATCTAGATGGTGGACACGTCCACGTCTTATTTTGGGTGGTGGTGATCACAACCCAAAAGTCTCAAAACTGAACTCTTCAGATTACATGTCCCAAAACAGAATGGGGGGGAAAATCCCAGGAATGTTCTGGATACAGTAAAGACTAAAGATTTCAACACGACTGGAGACATGATGCCTGATAAAGCACTGGGGAGGTGAGTGGAGGTAAGATCATGGAAGAAACCCTATCAGGCTGTGCCCTTAAAATTCATACTCAGGTTTTTTATACTGTAAGGGGGAAAAGAAATGGGGGACTTGCATAATAATAAAGTTCTCAGAGAGGAAATGCCAGGCTCGCTAACCAGGACATCTCGGCTTCTTAAATAGCCATTGCCCGTTTTGTTTTGTTTTGGTCTTGCGTCTGCAGCAGCATCTGTGAAGGCAGACGGCCCGTCCTGGTCGTCCTGAGTCCTGTCCTCGTCAAGTAAGTTCTCCTGCAGGAGTTTTGCACCATGTTTACCAACCGAAGGGTAGTTTGCAATGTGCGGTTGCTCCTTCCCTTCGTGTTCTTGACCAGAAGTGAGTTCAACGCGGGCTTTGTGAGCTGGCAACTTCCTTTCCCTCCCTCTAGACCCGAGACAGGAATTAATCATCAGCTAATAGGCTTAAAGCCCTTTTTCATATTCATTGTTCATGTCATACTCAGATGGCTTTGAAAAATACGGTTTGGCTCTTTGCGATCATGCCAGCATCTAAGATGTGGAAAATTTGCCTGTGAATTGGCGATCATTTTTGGAAAGTAAAGGCAAGTTAATGTGGAAATGACTGCACCCAATGGTGGCACCCAAAGTAACACGATTTATCTCTTTGCTGAAGTTAAAATAGTCATATGTCAAGGCAGCTAGGATCTGAGTGGGTTCCATGTGTAAGATTACAGGCCTTCGCCAGCTGGCAGCCTCCTCTATAGGGGATGTGAGAGGTCCCAGGCAGACCTCTCCCCAAACTCTCTCTCCTGTCCACTGGTCATGATAACTACATTTCTACCTTTGGCTATTAATTTGTCCCATTTCCCACCCACCCCCCAGCAGGGACATGGGGAAGTGGCGTCTTGGGAACCCTGCCGGCGGGTCCCAGTGACACGGAGCCTGGCAGTGGGAGGCCCCACGTGGGACCTTCTCATCCCTCAATTTTTCACCAACACTTGCCTTTTAGGCAAAAGGGGCCAGAAGATAGCAGAATAAACACATAGCTGAAACTTTTTAAAAGTAAAACTAAAAGGTGTCCTGGGAGTGTAACCGCTGGCTTGTACGCCTGTCAGAGCCAATTGTGCCAAACTCGCCCCCATGTCACATTCAGGGATGTCACACTGCAGCCTGAGGTCATCCCTGAGGGAGGACTCACACCGTGGAAACTGGTGAACACCCCAAACCAGAGCTTGTTCCCTGGAGAGTTAGTACCTGCCCAGCAACAATATCCCTCCACCTAGAATTCAAGCCAGTCTCCTCTCCTGCACGGTGATGACTTCAACCAGCATGATCTTTAAGTCCTAGAAAGATTTATATTCAGAGGCCGGACCTGCAAAAACAGGAAAGTCAATTCAAGCTTCAGAAACATTTTTAGAACCATTGTGAAATGAAGGTCCTTTTCTTGCTCCATTTAAGTGATCAGAGTATCTCCTGCCTCTTTCAGTTCACCCAAACCCCAGCCCCTACCCTAGCCCCCGCCCCCCGTGCTTCAGCAATTCTGGTCGACAGAGGTTTTGTACTAGATGCACCCAAATGTCTTTTGGGCACTGGTTGCAGCAATGGCTAAACACTGAATGGCTGTGACTGTGCTTCAGACGTTTCCCCTTGTCCAACGCCAGGGAGACTTTCTGGTGCAAAACATTGGGAAGGAAGGGGCTTGGAAAGAGTTGGAGAGAGTGAAGGGTCATGTGACCGCTGGGGAGGAGAGAGGCAGCATCTGGGTCTTTCCAGCGTCCTGGAGCCGGAGCACGTGGATGGAAGGGGCTCTGGTCCAGGAGCCCAGGCATAAATGGTCGCGATTTTCTCTTCCTCTTTTTATAGACTATCATGGGAAGCCAGATGAGCCCCATTTGCCTCTTCCCAGTCCTGCACATTATTAGGATGGCCTAAAAGGCCCAGAGCCCACGTGAACTGAGAACCGGTATGAAAGTATGGAGCTGGAAGTTACGACCCGAGGCCTCGGTCATCTGCGGCTCCATGCACCTGCAGGCCAGGCTGCGAAGCGCGGCGACACGTCCAGCTGTGCAGATGGGCATCGTGGGCGACTGCGGGAAAGCTGGGGGGGGGGGGTCAGGGCTGGGAGACCCCGGGGGACTGCCTGAACATTTAGGGATCATGTCACAGGGCTGGATCCCGCTCCGGCTGCCACACCGCGCTAGGGGTCTCCTGATCGTGGCCTTTTTCCATTCCTTCTAGGGCGTTCCCTTGCCTTGTGCCGCCGTTGGTCCAGCGGCGGACAAGCAGGACGAGGGCTGTGGCCTCAGGATGCTTGCCTTCCAGGTGTGATGGGCGGAGACGGGCTGGCTTCCAGGGGGTAGGCCTGAGCAGGTACACAGGGCCACACGCTTGATTTGCTGTTTTGCTTAAAATTCTTATTAATTTTTGAACAAGGGGACCTGCGTTTCCATTTTGCCCTGAGCCCTGCAAATTGTGTAAATGCTCCTGGGTGGGGAGGTGGCAGAAGGGCAGCAAACAAGTCGACCGACAAAGAAGCAAGATAAATGCGAACGGTGAGACGTTCGGTGAAGGCAGCACACAGGACCGCAGGTTAGGGACAGGGGGCTGGGGAGGGGGTGGGGACAGGCTTGGCTGGAGGTTACACTTGGGGTCAGGTGTCCTGGGAGGCATCTCCGAGGAGGCAGCCTTAGGATAGAGGGTCCCGGGTGGAGGGGCAGGAGGTCCAGAGGCCTTGGGGCAGCAATGGGCTCCGTGAACCCAGGGTGAAGGCCAGGGTGGCTGGAGTGTAGAAAATTCAGGGGAGGCCGGGGAGGAGGGCAGGGTCCAGATCCTATAGGGCTTTGTAGATGGGATAGAGCTGAGCTTTTGATCTCTCTGCAGTGGGAAACCACCGAGTGGTGGGGGGGATGGGATGGGATACATGCATGGGGCAAAAGTGGAGGCAGGGAGGCCAGTGAGGATGTTGAGGTCCAGGTGGAAAAGAGGACAGCAGTGGACACTGAGAAGTTGATTGGATTTGAGAGATTTGGGAGGTGACATGGATGAGATTTGTTGTTGGACTGGACAGGGTGTGTTTAAGAATAAAGAATCAAGGGCATGTTTAGGGTTTGTGTCTGAGCAAGTGGGTGGAGGGCAGGACCATTGACAGAAAGACAGGAGGGGAGTCGGGAGGAACCGTCTGGTGGGGAAAGAGAATTTTGTTTGACCATGTTGAGTTAGCCATCCCAGGGAGATGCTGAGTAGACTTCGGATATCCATACACATATAGGCACAGTCTATTCTGAGAAAGGAAAGGTTATACCAACCCTAAAAGAAGCCTAAAAGTAACCGCCCCTAACCCAGTGCAAGAGACACGATGGTAAATACATGATGACAGCCAATGACATACGGGACGGTCCAGCCCGATCTCACTGCAGCTCACAGCATCTTCTCTTGTGACAGTCATTCCATTGGCTCTGAGCAAGCAGAGGTGCCTAGTAGAATTCTGAAAGAGTTATTTTTCTTAGCATCCAGCCTTGGACGCATTCCGTAACCACTTAATAAACACCTTTCTTTCCAGCAGGTGGACCCCTGGAGGTGAATGAGTCCCTCAGGCTCTACTCCTCAGCGGATGTCTCAAGAGGGTCTGTAAGAAAACTCCAGAGATCCATGGGGTGACCCTCCCCAAGGGAACACTTGTTGATGATCCCCCATCTGCATTCTGCACCCCGATCCCAAGCACTGGCCAGAGCCTGAGGAGTTCCATTCTGAAAGGTAAGCGGGCTGGACACTCAAATTTCTGGCAATTCTCGGGGGTGTATCATCTTGGAAATTTTTTTGATTATGAGATAACACTTACATACAGTGAAATGCCCAGGCCATAAGCACAAACTTGGATGCACTTTGATAAACATATATACCAATGGGACCACCGCACCACTCAAGATATGGAATATTTTCATCACCCTGGAAAGTTCCCTTGTGCTACTTCCAAGCCAGGCTGCACACCCCCGTGAGGAACCACTGTTCTGATTTCTGTGACTATAGATTAGTCTTGCTGGCCGTTGAATGTCAAAAAAATGGAATCATCCAGTCTGTACTTTTCGTGTCGTTTGTTCCCTTTTACTATTGAGCAAGAGTCCCTTGTATGGACGTAACACAGTGTGCTTATCCAGGCTCCTGTGGGCAGACACTCGAGTTGTCTCCTGTTTGGGACTAAACCCAATGATGCTGCTATCATCATTCTTGAAAAAGCCTTTTGTGGACCTATGTCTCCATTTCTCTTGCGTTGATCTCTAAAAGTGGACATATCATACAATTTTTTAAAGGAACGTACAAGCACCACTTTCCACCCAACCCCAGATAGCCTCTGCCCACTCTGTGTTGACACCATTGTAAAAAGATAATTCGAACGTTCGCCCAGATGCATCCAGCCCACTCTCTCCAGCCAAGGAGTTTTATCATCTCCATTTGCACGCTGTGCTCTCAATTTAATTAACTGTGTTGAGGAAAGTGACACCAGGACCGACTTAGAGCGGCTGTAACACTGAGGGGTTTATCGCCACATATTAAAACCAAAGCCATGGGGAGATTGGCTTGGAGCCAGACAGATCAGCAGCAAGAAGGGTAAAGATGTGTCGAAAATAAAATTTAAATTTCCAGCTGTGGTTATGAGCAAGCCATTTTCCGGATTCACTATGGGGTCACAGCCTAACGAATGAGGCCAGCCTGGAGGATGCGTCAGAGCGGGGAGGACTCAGCGGCCCCCGCGTGGCTGGATCTGTATGGAGCGCAGCCCCCAGGAAGTCTGCGTCCTTTGCCTAAATCCTCACGGGCACAGTCAAGGGAATCAGAATCACCTGGAACCTATTTAACTAGATGGCTTTTCACCACAGCTCGGGCACAGCAGGAGTTAATCCTGTGTCCACCTGGAGTAAGGATGGGGCAGAGCCTGTCCCTGGTCAGAGCAGACATGCAGTCGAGAACGTGGCCCCTGCAGGATGCAGCCTGACCCCGCTCCAGCCTGTTCCTGGATGCGTACCCCATTCTGTCAACTCCGTGGCCCAGGCAAGTCTACACATGAGTTCTGCCTCATTTGTAGTTGAGGCCAAGACTCATGGTAAAGACAGAATTGCTAAGTGTGGTCTTTGGCAAACATGGCTCTCCTCCCTCTGTGCTCCTGGGCAGTAACGGGTCATGACAGGTAGGGAGACATCCCTCCTGTCTACCTTGAACCCCAGGATGAGGTGACTTCTCTTTACAGCTCTAGTGAAAAGAGGACAGGCCGAGGAATTCCCTGGCGGTCCAGTGATTAGGACTCTGGGCTTTCACTGCCAAGGGCCCCAGGTTCAATCCCTGGTCGGGGAACTAACATCCCGCAGGCCACACGGCGTGCCTAAAAAGAACAGAATAAAAACAAATAAAAAGCACATTTTAAAAAAAAAGAAAAGAAAAGAGGACAGGCCCAGAAATCTTGAGTATATACCTAGGAGTGGAATGGCTGTGTCACATGGTAACTCTGTGTTTAATTGTCTGACGAACTGCCAGACTGTTTTCCACAGCGTCTGCATCATTCCCACCAGCAGTGTATGAGGGTTCTGATTTCTCCACATCTTTGCCAACTCTTGTTTTTTAGGATCTGACTTTCTGATCCTAGCCATCCTACCTGGTGTGAAGTGCTATCTCATTGTGGTTTTGATTTGCATTTCCCTGACGGCTAATAATGTTGGTTTCTAAAGTTCTTCCCAAATTCCAAAGCCCTACGATTAGGGGCATGATGTATCCAGATTCTAGACCGTATTTTGTAACGGGTTTACCTTGCAGTGTGGGGTATGAAACAGGAGTCTTCCAGGTTAATTTCTAGGAGATCTGTACGGGTCCCTCACTGTGTCATAAAGACTTTAACCTTGCCCCCAAAGAAGTCTGGCCCTTGCCCTCAGCTTTGGGAAGTGATCTCAAAGCCCTTGGAATGTCATGGCTGATAGAAGTGTTTGTTTTGCTGGAGGTCTTGGGTCACAGCAAGTAGTCAAAATGTGAATTAGGCCTGGGGCTTTGGGGTTTGCGACATTAGTCCAAGCTCCAGAGGGGCTGGAGGCTGAGCTCGGCCACACGGGGAGTCGGAAGCCCACATGCTGGCGCCCAGTGAAAACCCTGGCTCAGAGGAGCCTCCCGGGCTGGCAGTGCTCTGTGTGTGTTGTCACAAGAAAGTAATGCTGGTGTTCCTCGAAGGGCCATGTTGGAACTTTCCTGGCCTCTGCCCTGGGCACCTCTTCCCTTGGCTGATTTCATCCGCATCCTGTCACTGCTACACCATGACCATAACCAGAGCTCAGCTTTCATCGAGTCCTATGAGTCCTAGAGCATCATGGAACCCGAAGGTGGTCTTAGAGACTCCTGAACTTGCAACTGATGTCAAAAGTGAGGGTGTCTTAGGGACTCTTCCCTAACCTGCATCTCCAAAGTGGCTGGCTTCTTGCAGACACAACCCAAAGACCATGGTTCTTTTCAATCAAACTGGGTTGAAAGTGGAGAGAATGCTTCTCCCCAGAGCACTCAAAACATATGCCCACACAAAAATTGTCAGGAATGTTCACAGCAGCATAATTTATAAGAGCCAAAAAGTAGGAACAACTCAAATGTCCATCAGCTGGTGAATAGATAAATGAAATGTGGTCTGTCCATGAAGTGAAATGTTACTCAGCCGTGAAAAGGAATGAAGTACTGATATATGCCAGAACCTACATGAACCTTGAAAACATGCTTAGTAAAGAAACTAATCAAAAAGACCACCTCTTGTGTGATTCCATCTAACTCTCCACAATAGGCAATGCTATAGAGACAGAAAGTAGGTTAGTGGTTGCCTAAGGCGTGTAGGGTTTCTTTTTGGGGTGATAAAAATGTTCATGGCGCTGGATGCACAGCAATGTGAATATACTAAAAAACCATTGAATGGTATGCTTTAAGTCAGTGAATTATAGGTATGTGAATTACATCTGAAAGTAGAACTGTTTAAAAATAGTAATTTAATGCTTAAAACAAGTTTACTATTCTCTGCATTTTAGAGGTTGGGAGACCAAAGCACAGAGAAGTTTCAGGAGATGAAGCCCAGATTCTGTTTCATAATTTCTGTTTCTCCAAGAGCATTTCACACCACCCACTCCTCATTGAGGAATGAAGCAAGATTATTAACTAACTGAATAAAAAGAGTTTGCTTCCTTGCATTATATATTTTAAAAAATTGCATGCTTTAAAGAGTTAAATCTAAAAACCAAGCCAACAGCTAGAAAGAAATACAAGGAGTCTCAAGGTAGAAAGGACTTACTAGGCATAAAAACATGAAAGGAACGGCAACAGAGATGAATGAAATTATACTAATATACTGAAAATAGAAAAAAAAAACCTCACGAGCAAAATTAAAAGTGGAAAGGCAGAGTAGGAAAAATATTTGCAATGTGTACGAAAAACTGGCTTTGAAAGCAAGTTCTGACACTAGAAAAATAAATAGCTATCAAACATACACAGTATCTGACTTATTAATCAAAAATTTAAAACATTGCAAAATAAGGTATTAAAAATCCAATTTTTGAGACCCCCCCGCCCCCGCAAATAGCATACAGTGTTGGTATAAGAACTATGAACTAGACATTTCCATTCAACTTTTCATAGAAGAGAAAATCTCCCAATATTTCTGGAGCACCATTTAGAAATAAGCATCCAAAACTTACATAATATTTATACCTTTGACTACAAATCTTACTTAGCAATTCATTCTGAAAGAGCAATTAAATAAACACACAAAGAATTATATACAGATATTAATTTATAACAGCCAGAAACCTCCTAAATATGTACAAATAAGTAAACAGTTAAATAAACCATGATAAATTTGTATAACAAATTATATGTGCCAGTTAAAAAGCTACTGAATGGCACGGGGAAACGCAAGAACTAAAGCATTAGGTAACAAAAGCAAGATACAAAATTAAAAGTGCAGTACGTCTTAATTCTGAAATAAGTAAATACAGAGACATATAATCACAGGAAAAAATACTGAAAGGAACAGTACTTGACATATAGTCAGCTCTCAGTAATACAGTGGAATGTTTGAAAATTCTAATGAAACAAATACATCGAGATACGATGCCTGGCTTTTGGGAGGTGTGATTTGGGGTAGTATTTGTTTTGTCCATGATTTTTGTGCATTTCCCGAAGTTACTACAATCCACATGAATCAACCTTATAATCAGAAAATAACAGTAATTCAAGTACAAAAGCCTGTAGAGATGTCAAGTAAAATATTTAACAGCGAGTTTAACAAGGAGGTGAAAACAGTCAAAAATCCAAACGAAACAAAAGCAGAACAGAGAGAGGATGGGGCGGAGGAAGGAAACTCGCTCTTTGTATCTTTACCCTTTAGATTTACAATAAATTAGTTTCGAGTTAATTTTCAGTCCGTTGTCCCTGTGTGGAATAAAAGCCAAAACTGTTACCCACAACAAAAACATTTTTAGTGGGTTTTCTTTACTGTTTGAGGCCCAGCCCATAATTGACTGTCCCTTTCATCAGAACAGGTTGTCACTACTGGCTCATAAGAGGTGGGAAATTGCAGTTGCTTTGTCAGAAATCACAGGAGTGTTTCAGAGGCAGGTGTGCCCCTGTGTAAAACACGGCGCAGGTGCTGGCCCTCCGAGGCCAATTGCCTTCGACAGAGATCTCTTCCTCCACCTGTGAATTTGGCTGGATTCCTTTGACCACCAGCATAATCACAGCAAATGAACATAGACAGTGAAAGTCCTTAGTAATGCACAAAATGACCCAAATTTCCAGGGAGTAGAGATATAAAAATGTAACAGTGAAATCCTAAATCCCTCTTAGGTAGGACAGCCAGGCTCTCATAATCTCTCTATAAGAGCAGCTAAAATGTTTCTGGAGAGCAGCTGAGGCACAGATCATAAAGAAGATCTGGGATCATTTGTGAGCCAAACAAAATAATGTGATTCATATTAACTAGCTGCTTTATGAACCCAGAGTCATTCTGTCTCGTTTATCCCAATACCTACTCCAGAAGATTATTTTTTCCACTCAGATTTACATTCACGGTCCTAAAACTACGGTTTCAAAGTCTAGATATTTGGGGAAATGTAAAACAGCATAGCAACGGCAGCCTTCTTCCTAGGGGGTGACAAATCAGGGTCATTCGCTAGACCCACCCTGGGGGAAGGCTGTGTCAGAATTCAACTTCAAAGAGATGGTTGATAGACCACTGGCATCTCACCTCTTTGTAGCGCCCAGTGAGGCTTGCTGGTGGGTTGCAATCTCTTTGCAAGGTGGCGTTTTTCCTCCTGTTCCAGGTGTTTGTTTGTGCCCCTGAAGATCAGGACCTTGAACCAGATTTGACACAAATACTGGTGCCGAAGTAGGGGTTCCCTACGTCCCTTTGTGCACGTCCCCCCGGGAGGAGCCCCATATGACATCCCGAACGGGGCATTGCAAACTGGCCACCCAAATGTGGCTGTGGACCCTTCACCTGCAGTTCCCCTGGGCCTTGGTCTTCCATCTGCCTGCTTCCCACATTCACACACTCGGTCCAGCCCCGAAGGCATTGGTGAGATACCTGGTGGGGACTGGAGCGCCCCCAGAGGGAGGTGCACTCAGTACATCTCATGCTGTCCATTCTTTGTACAGATGAGGACCTTTCACGGAGGAGCCCCCAGCACTGCGGGGCGACGGCAATCTGAGGAATCGTCCTCAGGAATCGTCCGTTTGGAGAGGTTCCATGAGCATTCATACAGTCTCCTGTCTTCCTTTTTTCAGTGTGGAATGGCCACCAGAATATCAGGAATAAGTAAGTGTCCCCCATTGTTGGCTGTGAGAATTCATGGAGAGTGTGTAAGAGCACGGCTCGTGAGCTTCTATGCCTTGCACCACTCCAGGGGGAATTATTCACACAAGAGGGCACCCTCTGCATAGACCACACTGTGAACACTGCCCCCTGGAGTTGTGCACCAGGACAGCCCGAAGATGTGACTCCTGTATTTCAGCTGGCATCTGTTCTCATGTCCATCTCCAGGGGTGGCACGTCAAACCAGGGTAGGGTTTGGGGTTGTTTGGGGCTTGACTCTGGCTCTCAAATTGATTGAGGCTTCCACTCTGATGAGTACATTGGGCCAAAGCCAACGTCACACACACCAAAATACGAGCTGACCGAGAAGAACTTACCCCAGAATATCACAATCTTTCAACACTCACAAACAACAATGTCGAAGATGACAGCAGTAGAGTGATCATGTGAATCAGCCAGAATCGTGTGCTGAGTCTTTTTTTTTTTTTAGGAGCCTTATTGAGATATAATTTATGTGCTATATAATTCACCATTTAAAGTGCACAATTCAATGTGTTTTTTTTTAAACATTTTTATTGAAATATAGTTGACTCACTATGTTGTGTTAGTTTCAGGTGTACAGCAAAGTGATTCAGTTATACATATATATTCAGTTATACATATATATATTCTTTTTTTACATTCTCTTCCATTGTAGGTTATCACAAGATATTGAGTATAGTTCCCTGTGCTATACAGTAGGTCCTTGTTGGTTATGTATTTTATGTATAGTAGTGTGTATATTTTAATCCCAAACTCCTAATTTATCCCTCTCCCCTCCGCTTTCAGTGGTTTTGAATATGGGCACAGTTTTGCAACTATCAACAGATCTAACTATAGAACAGTCAAATCACCCCCAAAAGCAACACTGTGCCTGTCGGCAGTCACCCCCATTTCCCTTCCAATCCCACCCCTAGGCAAACACTAATCTACTTTCCGACTCCATAGATTTGCCTGTTCTGGGCCTTTCATATAAATGGAATCACAATATGTGGTATTTTGTGACTGAATTCTTTCATTTATTATAATGTTTTCAAGGTTCATCCATACTGTAGCACGCTTCAGTAATTCATTCCATTTTATTGCTGAAAAATATTCCACTGCATGACTATAGCACACATTGTTTAATACATCATCCGTTGGTGTACATTTGGGTTGTGTTCACTTATTAGCTATTACAAATGATTCTCCTATTAGCATTTATGTACTAGTTTTTATGTTTTCATTTCTATTGGGACTGTATCTAGGAGTAGAACGTCTGAGCTTTATGATAGTCATACGTTTAGCATTTTGAGGATATGCCAGGGTGTTTTCCAAAGAGGTGGGACTATTTTATGTTCCCACCAGCAATGCATGAGGATTCCAGTTTCTCCACATCTTCACCAACACTTGTTATTGTTGGTCTTTTTGATCATCGCCATCATAGAGGGTGAGAACTGGTATCTTGTTGTGGTTATGAATTGCATTTCCCTGATGGTAAGCGTCATCATGTCATGTGTTTTTTGGCCGTTTATATATCTTCTTTGGAGAAATGTCTATTCAGATTCTTTGTGCACTTTTTCAAACTGTGTTATTTTTTTAAAGCATTATTACTGAATTGTAAGAGGTTTGCATATTTGGGATACAAGTTCTTTTTCAGATGTAGATTTACAAAGATTTTCTCTCAGCCTATGGGTTGTCTTTTCACTTTCTTGATGGTTTCATTTAAAGCACAAAGGTTTCTAATTTTGATGAAGTCACATTTATCTCTTTTT
Organism: Eubalaena glacialis; assembly: GCF_028564815.1. Taxonomy (NCBI): domain Eukaryota; kingdom Metazoa; phylum Chordata; class Mammalia; order Artiodactyla; family Balaenidae; genus Eubalaena; species Eubalaena glacialis. The sequence continues at coordinate 91,706,333 of NC_083728.1, read as the reverse complement.
CCTTTTATTGCTTGTGCTTTTGGTGTCATGTCTAAGAAACCATTACCTAACCTAAGGTCATGAAGATTTACTCCTGTGCCTTCCTCCAAGAGTTCTATAATTTTAGCTCTTACATTTAGGTTTATTATCCGTTTGGTTTAATATTTATGTATGATGGTGAGCAAGGGTCCACTTCATTCTTCTGCTTGTGGCTATTTAGTTCTCCCAGCATTGTTCATTGAAAAGATTATTATTTCCCATTGAAATCATGGGACACCCTTTTCAAACATCAAGTGTTCATAAATGTAAGGATTTGTTTCTGTACTCTCAATTCTATTCCACTGAGTTATATGTCTATCCTTATGCCAATACATTATCTTGATTACTGTAACTTTGTAGTAAGCTTTGAGATGAAAAAGTGTTACTACTCATTTTTGTTCTTTTTTTTCAAGAGTGTTTTGACTATTTGGGGTCCCTTGAATTTCCATATGAATTTTAGGATTAGTGTGTTTATTTCTGCAAAACAAAGTAACTGGGATTTCAATAGGGATTGCACGGAACGTGTAAATCAGTTGGGGGAGTACTGCCATCATAACAACATGTCTTCCAGTCCATGCATATGGGATGTCTTTCTATTTATTTAGATCTTTTAAAATTTTTTCAACAATGTTTTATAGTTTAAAGTGTACACGTTTTGCACTTCTTATACTAAATTTATTGATAAGTATTTTATTGTTTTTGTGCTATTGTAAACGTAAATGTTTTCTTAATTTTATTTTAGAATTGTTCATTGCTAGTATATAGAAATACAAGTGAGAAAGTGGAATAGGGCAGAAAACTCATTCAGGTGGTTATTGCAGTAATTGGAGGAAAGTGGTAAGAATATGAACTAAGGCTGAAGTAACACTAATAAAGAACAATAGACTTTGACATATTTAGAAAGTGGCCAGTTCTATGATGGAAATTTTTAAAAATGAAATGATTCAGAGGCTTGTTTGGGCAACTGAAGGAATAGTCACAACATAGGAGTACAAGTGATTTTTTGTGTGTTGATTTTTATCCTGAATCCTTGCTAACCTCATCATTCATTCTAATAGGTCTCTCTTTTTTTTAAGTGCATTCTTTGAGATTTTGTAAATACAAGATTATATCTCTGCAAATAGAGATACTTTAACTTCTTACTTTCCAACATGAATGCTTTTGGTATCTTTTTGTTGCTTAATTGCCCTGCCTAAAACTTCCAGTACAAAATGGTACAAAAGTGATACAAAAGTGAAAGCAGGCATCCATGTCTTGTTACTGATCTTAGTGGGAAATCATTCAATTTTCACCATTAATTATGATGTTACTTGCAGGTTTTTCATAGATGTTCTGCATCAGATTGAGGAAGTTCCCTTCTATTCCTAGTTTGTTGAGTTTTTTCATCATGAAAGGGTGTTGGATTTTGTCAAATGCTTTTTCTGTGTCTATTGAGATAATCATATGGTTTATGTCCTTGAGTCTATTAATATTTTTATTATGTTGATTTATTTTCACTTATTAAACTACCTTGCATTCCTGGGGATAAATCCCAGTTGGTGAAGGAATATAATCTTCTTCATATGTTATTAGACTTTATTTACTAATATTTTGTTAAGGACTTTTGCATCCCTACCCATAAAGAATATTGGTCTGTAGTGTTGGTCTCCTTTTGTGATGTCTTTGTCTGGTTTTGGTATCAGGGTAATACTGGCCTCACAGAATTAGTAAGTGTCCTTCCTCTTTTGTTTTTTGGAAGAGCTTGTTAAGCATTACTGTAAATTCTTCTTTAAGTGTTTGATAGAGTTAATCAGTGAAGCTATTTGGTTAGGAGCTTTTCTTCATGGGAAATGTTTTTATTGCTAATTCAATCTCTTTACTTGTTATAGGTCTATTCAAATTTTCTATTTTTTCCTGAGTCAGTTTTGGTAGTTTGTGTCTTTCTAGGAATGTTCTATTTCATCTGTTATCTAGGTTATCTATATAATTATTCATAGAATTCCCTGTAATCCTTTTTATTTCTGTGAGGAACTAATTACATCCCCTTCTTCATTCCTGATTTTAGGAATTTGACTTCTTTTTTTTCTTGGTCAGCCTAGCTAAAGTTTTGTCAATTTTGTTGATCTTTTCAAAGAACCCACTTTTGTTCCATTGATAATCTGTATTGATGTCTAGTCTTTATCATATTTCTACTCTAATCTTTATAGTTTCCGTCTTTCTATTCACCTTGGGTTTTGTTTGCTTTTCTTTTTCTTGTTTCTTAAGGTGGAAAAGCTAGTGATTGATTTGAATCGTTCTTCTCCCGCCGACCCGCCCACTACTGTAAATTTCCTTAAACACTGCTTTAGCTGCATTTCATACATTTTGGCTGGTTGTATTTTTTTCTCATTCATGTTAAAGTATTTTCTAATTTTGCTTTTAATTTCTTCTTTCACCCATTGGTTATTTAGGAGTATGTTTTTAATTTCTAAGTCTTTGTGAGTTTCCCAAATTTTCTTCTGCTATTGATTTCTAGTTTGATTCTATTGTTGTTGGAAAGTGTACTCTGTACGAGTTCAACTTCTAAATGTATTGGGGTTTGTTTTATGCCCTAGAACAGGGTCTGTCCTGGATACTGCTCCATGTGTACTTGGGAAGAATGTCTATTCTGCTGCTATTGGGTGCAGTGTTCTATAGATATCTGTCAAGTCTTGTTGATTTATGGTGTTTTTCAAGTCTTAGAGATCCTTGATCTTCTGTCTAGTTTTCTATCCATTTTTGAAAGCAGAGTATTGAAATCTCCAACTATTATTGTTGAATTGTCTATTTCTCCCTTCAATTCTTTTTTTTTTTTTTTTGGCTGTGTTGGATCTTCATTGCTGCACGCAGGGGCTACTCTTCGTTTCAGTGCTTGGGCTTCTCATTGCAGTGGCTTCTCTTGTTGCGGAGCACAGGCTCTAAGTGTGCTGGCTTCAGTAGTTGTGGCGCGCGGGCTCTAGAGTGCAGGCTGTAGAGCGCAGGCTCAGTAGTTGTGGCACACGGGCTTAGTTGCTCTACGGCATGTGGGATCTTACCAGACCAGGGTTCGAACCCGTGTCCCCTGCATTGGCAGGCGGATCCTTAACCACTGTGCCACCAGGGAAGTCCCTCTCCCTTCAATTCTGTCATTTTTTGCTTCATATATTTTAGGACTCTGTCTTGTTAGAAGCATATATGTTTATAATTATATATATCTTTCTAATGGATTGATCATTTTATCATTATAATATGTCCCTATTTATCTTTAGTAACATTTTTGGTTTTAAAGTCTATCTTATCTATTAGGATAGCCACTCCAGCTCTCGTGCTTGCTGTTTGCATGGTATTACTATTTCTATCCTTTTATTCTCATTCTACTCACAACTTTGGACTTGGAATATGTCTCCTGTAGAGAACACAACTTGTTTGTTTGTTTGTATATTAGTCTGACAAGCTCTGCCTTTTGACTGGATTGCTTCATCCATTAACAGTCAACATTAGCATTGATATGATTGGGATACATCTGCCATTTTGATTTTTGTTTTCTATATATCTGTATTTTTGTTCCACTAAACTCCTTTACTCCTCCCCCCTTTTTTTGTGTTAAGTGAATATTTTCAAAAATAATATTTTAATTCCTTTGAGAAATTTTTACCCAATATTTTTAGTTATTTTCGTATTGGTTTCTCATGGGCTTACATCTTAACCTATCAGAATCTACTTCAGATTTATACTAACAATTCCACTGAGATACAGAAATGTTACTCTTATGCAGTTCTAATCTCTCTCCCCTCTTTTTTGTGCTATTATTATATACACCATGTCTATATCCGTTATAAACTCCACAAAACATTGTCATAATTTTTACTTTCTGTGGTTGTATGTCTTTTAAAGAAACTCAGAGAATCAATAATATATTTATGGAGTTTGTGATAGTAACCTCCTTATTTACCACTTCTGAGTCTTCATTTCTTCTGCAGTCTCATGGTGTCACCTGGTGTCATTTCCTTACCCCAGTACAGCATGGTTCCCACTGCTTCGCCTGTGCTGCTATTGTTAAATACACCATATTCATATATATTGTAGGCTCAGCAATACGCCTTAAAGGTGTTGGACCTTTCTCCTGGCCTCCATGTTTTCTTATGAGAAATCTGTAATCATTCAGATCCTTCTTCCTCTATAGGTATTGCATTGTTTTATTGTTGGCTTTCCTGGCTACTTTCAACATGTCTTCTTGTTTTTAGTTTTCAGGGGTTTTTAAATTATGATGTGTCTGAATTCCTTCAGGTTAATCCTGTTTGGGGCTCACATAATAGCCTTTGAATCTGTAGGTGTTTGTCTTTCTCCAAAATTAGGAAATTTTCAACCATTCTTTAAATATTTTTTCAGCACCAACCACCCTCTTTCTCCTTTCCTTCTGAGACTCTGATGACATGAATGTTAAACATGTTACTATCCCAGAGGTCCCTGAGGCTGTATTCATTTTTTTTCAACCCTTTATTTTCTCCATTGTTGGGATTAGATTATTTCTGTTGATCTATCTTCAGTTCATTAAGCCCTCTGTCATCTCCATTCTGCCACTGAGTTCACCCAGTGAAATTATTTCAATGATTGTAACTTTTTCATTTCTAAAATTTCCATTTTTAAAAATATCTTCTATCTCTTTACTGAGACCTTCTATTTCAATATATATTCCAAGAATACTTGCGATTGCTCATTTGAGGATCATGAGAGTTGAACTTTCTGTGGTTCTTCATACTCTAAAGAACTCTGGATTATATCCCAGACATTCTTAACCGTAAGCTGTGAGGCTCTGGCTTTGTTCAAATCCTATGGAGAATGTTGATATTTTCGCTCAGTGAACAACCAACCTCACGAGGTTCAAGCTGCAAGTTCTGGGGGCCACAGCTCCAATGTCATGCAGCTTTCAAAGCCTTCACCATGCTCTTCACGTCGTCTGTCTGTCCTGGGTGTGTTCCCCCCGGGTGGTCAGTCTGGGGCCTGAAAGGTGGCTTATCCACCAGTTCACATCTCAGATTTGGGGGTATGCTAATTAGGACCTGACATGCCCCCACAGACCCCGAGGGGAGCCCGGGGCTCACAGTGAACTGGAGACACTTTCCCGGCTCCTCCATCTGCCTGCTGCCGCCTTTGTAGGTCCTCTGTCCAGAGCTTAAGGCTCCAGGCAAAACCATCTGCTGGGCACTTCTGTGACCAGGTCTGCATCTGGGCCCAAGTGGTGGGAGGACAGAGAGAGAAACACATAATCCTGGTTGGTTCCTCCTCTTAGGATCACACCTCCGTGAATGTAGAGGAAAGTGAAGCTGTGAGTAATCATTAGCCAAATCCATCTCACCCGCCTCCACCAATCAAGGGCTTCACGATGCACGTCCTCCAAGCAGCATGGAGCCTAAACGATAAGGCGTTTGCCCGAGTTGTGGTCCAGGAACTTGAAGTCAGCTGTGTCTGCTTCTAGCTGAGCAGGTTGAGACTGGATAGGACCACCGGCCCTCCAACTGGGCATGCGCGACTGGCCGCTCCGTGACCTTTTGACGTCAGAGGACCGAAAACTCCACCCTCAGGTCATGCTGAGGGCCGTGGCTTAGTTACGCCTGCGCAGGATGACCTCGATCACACCTTTTCCCATCACCTCTCCCCAGGCTGCGCACACCTCCACTGCCCTGCTGCTTCATTCTTCATCCCACAAACACCCCAGCCCCTCACCTTCGGGGCGCTGATCTGAGACCTGTTCTGTCTCCTCGCTTGGCTGCCTTGCCAAGAACCCGTCTCTTTGCTGCAGACCTGGGCAAACCTGGGCATCTTGGCATCGGGCAAAACGAAGCTGGTTCTGTAACAAGCTCCCCTCTCCGGGAGTCTTGGCTCCCGCTGGGGCTGTCTGAGAGCTGGGGTGTGAGAGGATGGAGAAAACAAGAGAGAAGGAAGAAAAGGAAACCCAGGGCATTTATGTTCTCTCTCTGTCTGAGGATAGGAGTTCCTGTTTTGTCTTTGAGCTGGAATCAGCCGCTTTCCCTGGGTTTGCGTGCTCTCTCTCGTCTCCCTCTCCCTCTCCCTCTCCCTCCCCCCTCCCTCTCCCTCTCCCCTCCCTCTCCCTCTCCCTCCCCCCTCCCTCTCCCTCTCCCTCTCCCCTCCCTCTCCCTCTCCCTCTCCCCTCCCTCTCCCTCTCCCTCCCCCCTCCCTCTCCCTCCCCCTCCCTCTCCCTCTCCCTCCCCCCTCCCTCTCCCTCTCCCTCTCCCTCCCCCATCCCTCTCCCTCCCCCATCCCTCTCCCTCCCCCATCCCCCTCTCCCTCCCCCATCCCCCTCCCTCCCCCATCCCCCTCTCCCTCCCCCATCCCCCTCTCCCTCCCCCATCCCCCTCTCCCTCCCCCCATCCCCCTCTCCCTCCCCCCATCCCCCTCTCCCTCCCCCATCCCCCTCTCCCTCCCCCATCCCCCTCTCCCTCCCCCCATCCCCCCTCCCTCCCCCCATCCCCCTCTCCCTCCCCCCATCCCCCTCTCCCCACAGCTCACTTCTGGGTTTCCAGCTGCATTAAATTCAGGCTGGGGACACTGGAGGGGGAAAATGGTAAATCCACCACCCCTTTGGTGGTACTTTAAATTCTGCTTCTTCCCCAATCTGACCGCTACTGCTTTCTCTTTGAAGTCCTCCGGTAGCTGCTCTGTGCATTCTGTCCAGGTTTTATAATTACATACAGTGGAAAATAGGGGTGAGATATTATTCCATCTTATCCAGACTGGAATCCGAATTGGATTTTAGAAACCAAAACTAAAAAAACACAGATTAGCACAAATCCACTGTTTTTACTAGAAAGATAATTAAGCGCATTGTTTCCTGGTGGTAGGTTAACAACATCATCTTCACCTGCAAAGGACAGCTTCGTTACCATCTAAATCTTATGCCCCAAGCATATCTTCATCTATTTTTGCTTTATTTGAAAGAATATTCAAATTCATTGAAATTTCCAGCTGCTCCTAGACTAGGTTGAATAAATGAATAAATGACTCTTGGAGACTTTCTTTTAAAAGATATTTCATAGCCCGCATACTCTAGGATTCTTCTGATTTCTACGGCTGGGGTTCTTCAGGGATTATCTCAACCCACTGTCTTAAATATTGAGCTCCATGATTGATAAAGTTGATGGCAAGGCTAACTCCAAACACATGAATTAAAAACACTAAATCACATTGATTAGAGGCATATGGATGATACTCCCTATTGATTCTTTAAGAGTTGGCCTAGCAAGACACAAGGAGAGGTCGCTCACCTCGCTCAGCCCTCACCTCGGTGAAATGCAGAATTCATATGGCGGAGACCATAGTTCCCCCAGTCAAACATCAGAGAATATTGTTTAAAATACTGATTTGCTCCCCTTATTGATGCTATCAGCATCGGAAGATTTGGGGCAGGGAGGGAGACAGGAGGTGTTTGCCAGATTCTTTCTGTACCTGGTTTAGTTTCAAAAGCTTAAGCTCATTGATAGTATAGTTTGAAGAGAGAAGTGAGTTTCTGGGGGAAACACAGAAGCAGAGGGCGAGTTTCTCTCAGATAAAAAAGCAGCCTCTCCTGGGCGTGTGCAGGAGTGACTACAGTTCCCTTCAACAGCGGGGGCCTGTGTCAGACCTTTATACCCCAAATGGTGCCCAGGCCCGAGAGGCATGGCCTCATGATGTCCCTGGGGTGTGGATCTCAGCCTGGACCACCAGCTTCCCCAAACCTGGTTCAGAGGCAGCAAAGAGAGCTCCAGACTTGGAGGGTCCATAGGAGCTGGTACTTGGGGGTCTCTCTTCTCACCCACCTCTGAGCCAAGCAACACCCCAGCTGTCTTTGCCCCACCTGGAACTCCAAATCCTAGGCTCAATTTCCAGAAGAAGCCAGGGTGGGAGCGTGTCATCAAAGCGCCTCTTGTATTCCCACCCAGCCAAGCAGGACGGGGACTCAGAGACAAAATTAAGTTGATGTAAAGACCCTGAAGGCATAGACATTTCTGGCACACCCGAGTGGTGGACGGAGATTCCCCTCCACCAGGCTCCCACCCCCAGCCCCACCTGCACAATAATAAATAGTAAACAGAGACGTAACCTTTGTGGAAAGAAGAATTTTTAGCAGATGTACAAGGCTGCCAAAGCCAGGGAGCCTTATTCAGCCAAATGATTACAGCCTGGGTTTTATTTCTAAGCGTCTTTTTAGCATTATGCTGTCACCTATAATAAGTGGCTTTGCTTGAGCAAACAGTGGAGGATCCTAATTGGCCCCGGCGAAGGGATTTTTCATACATTTCAGGAGGGGAAGGAGGAGTGACATATGCAGTTACACTAATGGTTTCCTTTTTTAAGACACTCAGTATTGTTTATGTGTGGTTCTTATCTTATTGCGTGCAGATGAACAATTGCTCATCCCAGGTGGAGGGCCGCGTACGGGGGGCTGGGAGGCTCCCTGCATTCGCTGGCTGCCACCAGCCCCCCTGATTGTTTTTTCTCTCCCCTGCTGAGGTCAGTAACCAGCTCTGATTTCTGCTGAATCAGTTTGCTGTGATCTGTCTTGTCCTCCCTCCCCACGTTAATTATGTCTCCAGATGAGTGCGGGACTAAAATACAGAGCTGATTCCAATAGCGGAAAAATGTATTTCTCCTTCTTGGACCTTCCTTCATTTTGACTTTCAGCTCCCTCCCCGTCTGGCCAAGGTCTGTAATCAGTAGTCATGTGGCTCCCGGTCCTTTATCTGGGAGAGATGGGGAGACCTTGGCAGTACTTTCTTTTCAGACTTCAGAATCTAGAGTTAATGTAAGGATAAAAGGACTTCATTCTCCATCCCTTTTCAGTGAAACGCCCTCCTCGTTTTAAAATAGCCCTCCCTTCCGGAAATCTGCTACATGTCTTCTATCTTCTGGGAATTTATATGGTTCATCTTACGGAAGTAGAACGTTGCCTCCAGGTGCCCAAAAGTAAGAGTAAAGTTCAAACAAGTAACTTCCCCCCAAAACCCCTTTTCTTAAAGAGAAAATAATTTTTTGTCCAATTTAGAAAGAGAATAGATGTCAGGTGCCTCCACTTTCCCAGAACTTCAGGTGTTTATTCCCCAAATGTACTATGTGGTGCCGTGGGTTCGTGGCCACCTGAAAATGAAGACGTGCCCGCCTCCAGCCTGGCACAAGAGTTGTCCTCCACTAATGGTCATTAAGAGAAAATGAAGGCCACTAGGTAAGCCCAAAATGTTGATCATGGGACTTAGGCTCCATGGGGAGGAAGGGGAAGTTACCATCTCTGTTGTCCGTGGCCGTGAAGAAAGGGTGGTTGATGAAATCAGCCCAGGGAGTCGAGAGATGCCCCTTGATCCCTTTTCTAATCCTATCTCCACCTTTTGAGGCCCAACTCCCAAAAAAACATTAAGTAGAAGCACCCCCAAGGTGCCCCTCAAACCCTTGCCCCGTTAGCATCTTACCAACTTAGCCTAAAAGCATCTATAGCTGATTCTCATCATTCCCAGTAATTATGTCCTGTAAAGTCTCCGCCAGTATGGAACCGTCGCTCCCAGGGGAAATACACCGTCCCCAGGGAGCCTCTGGGCACAGCATATGCAAAACAGATCAATGCAAAACCTAGTGTAGGTGCCTTTCCGTTTAAAGACACGTTATTTAATCCACGTATATTGTTTATTCATTAACACTGAATAGAGGGCCAACAGCCCTCTATCTCATGCCTGGACGAAGCTCACCTAACATATGCGTCTTGCGTTTACGAACACGGGACAAGCACTAAGGTTGGGGCCATTTTATGACCCCATGAATGTGCCGCAAGTGTTGACTTTGGGGTTACAAATAAATTATAAGGAGTCGGTGAATTTGTAACTGTGGAATCCGTGAATAACGAGGAGGAATTCAATATCCTAAACCTCTTTATACCTTTCTTATCCAAATCTCTCCATCTTGAGTCTCCGTATTGGTTTGCTGGGGACACCATAACAAAGCACCACAGACTGGGTGGCTTAACGACAGAAATCTATATTCTCACAGTTCTGGAGGCTAGAAATCTATGATCAAGGTACCGGCAGGGCTGATTCATTCCGAAGCCATCCTCCTTGGCTTGTAGACGACTGTCGTCAACCTGAGTCTGCACGCCATCTTCTCTCTGTGTGTATCTGTGCCCTAATCTTCTCTTCTAAGGACACCCATGTTACTGGATTAGGGCCCTCCCAATGACTTCATTTTACCTTAATGACCTCTTTTAAGGCCCTATCTCCAAATACCAGTGCATTCTGTGATACTGGGGGATTCAGACTATAAAATGTGAATTTGGGGAGGACAAAGTTAAACCCATAACAGTCCCTTCCCTCAAGTCCCTGCTAAGCCACATGGATTTACCGTCTCAATTTAAGATGTCAGGATCTTAATATTCCCCCTCTCAGAGCTACTGTGTTGAATTTTAAGTGTGAGCAGAACAGACTTCCTTCTAATCAGAGTTGGGATCAGGGTACCAGGTTTGGGCCCATAATGAAGATGAAGATCTCAAGCAAAGCAGACAAAACAAACCTCCAAGCAAAGTGTCGGGCATCTTCTCCCGTGCAAGTCAGTCACTGGGGAGACCAGGAAAAGCAGCATCACCCCAGGCTGGACCAGAACAAGGCCATGTCCACTCGGAAGACCTGGACCCCGAGTACTTGGGCGGCCCTGCAGGTGATGGATATTGACCTTGATAGGCCCGATCTGCTCACAGGAGCCTCGTAACCTCAGCCTGGGGGTGAGGGCGCCATGGGGATGCCCACAGCCTAGGGCAGGGACTCCGCCCACCTCTGGGTCTCAGACCCTTGAGGAAGGGAGAACTTTCTCCGTGAACTCAGTCAGTAGTTCTGCCTTCCACTGTTGGTCCCAAACTCAGCTACCAGGCAGCCCCAATGTTACAGGTTGAATTGTGCCTTCTTCCTCAAAAGATGTTACAGTCCTAACCCCGGTGCATTTCCTCATTTGGAAATGGGTTCTTTGCAGAGGATCCAGTTAAGATGAAGTCATTAGGGTGGGCCCCAATCCAATATGACTGGTATCCTCATAAAATGGGGAAATTTGGACCCAGATTCACACACAGGGAGAATTCCATGTGAAGATGAAGGTGGAGAGCAGGGTGATGCTTCTACAGGAACGCCAAAGGCTGCCAACAAAATCCCAGAAGCTCAGGGAGGGGCCTGCAACAGACGGTCCCTCACGGTCCCTCCACCCTGCCCACACCTTGATCTTGGACTTGTAGCCTCCAGAACCGGGGGAGATTAAATTTCTGTTACTAAGCCACACAATTTGTGGTATTTTGTTACAGCAGCCGTAGCAAACTAATACACCCAGAGAAACGGTTTTTAAATCAGATCCCTTCTCCCTGCCACTCCACGCTTACCATTTTACTTAGGAATTAATTCACCCTCCCTACAAAGGCAGACAAGCCCCGCAAAGCCTGCCCTTTGCTGACATCTACCCTATTTTATCTCTCCCTGAAATTCGGTGTACTCCAGGCTCACCAGACGCCCTATTCATCCACAGCCATACCAGATCCTTTGTTACCTCAGGGCCTTTGCACCAGCTCACACCTTCCTCTGGACTGCTCTTTCCCCAAGTCCTTTGCCATTTTGGTTTCAGTAAAAACATCACCCCCTCTGGGAGTCCTCTCTGACAACCCCATCTAAGCCAGTGCATCCCAAGACCCCAGGCCTGTTCTAGCCCTTATCCTGTTCCATTTCTTGCATAGAACTAAGTGTGATCTGAAACTAAAAGAACTGAAATACAACCACTGGTAACATGGTGGCTTATCTCTGATGAGATGATATATGGCATGATTTCAAGTTTCTCTCTGCTTTCCAGAGCTCCTACCATTAACATGTATTATTTTCTAATCAGCAAAGAGGCAATAGCTGCTCAAAAAATGGTCAACAATTTACTGGCATCTGTGCCTTCAACACAGCACTGGTGGCTGGCAGAATGCTGCCCTTCTAGGTGGTTCTCTAGCAGGATATCCTTCCAGATGATTGTGGTGGTTTTAAAACACTTCATTAGAATTCTTTGATTCTTGTCCCTCCAGTAAGAACGAGGCTGACCTTGGTGAGTTCTTTGTGACGGAACAGAAGTGACGCTGGGTGACTTCCAAGGTCAGGGCAGAAAAAGACCATTCTCTTCAAACGTTTGCTCTGGAGGCATCTAGAGGAAACCAGATGCCATGTTAGGACAAACTCCACCAGGCTGGAGAGGCCACCGGCCCCGACGACCACCAGCCCATGGGCGAGCCACTTGGGTGTGCCATCTTGCAAGTCCATCCCAATCCAGGTCCAGACAACTGAACATCCCCACTGTCTGATGGCAACACATGAGCAGAGAGGGCTCAGATAACTCTCGCCCAGTGAGGTGAGACTCAGCATCATGCATGTGAATCCTTATGCCCGACCTCATTGCATGACATGTTTGCCGTATTCCATTGGATTTGGGAAACCTGTTTCAGAGTCTTTTGCCAAGGAGCTTCCATGGTAAAGTGACAACCACAGGACTTTGGAGGCACACAGCTCTGAAAACATTTTAGCTCTGCTCTGCTACTTTATCAGGCATGCATTTTGGCTGCAGTTAAGAGAAAATTTGAATAACCAGGGTTTTTAAAAGAGGGAATTATTTTTCTCACAGAAATCTAGAGGTAGGCTTTTGCTGGCATTGCTTCAGCTGCTTTAATAACGTCATCAGGGGCTCAGGCTGTGTTAGCTCCAAGACTCGTGATTTTTTTTTTTTTTTGCCTCAGGGTCACAAAATGGCTGCAGTAGCACCAGATATCACTTCTGCTAACAAGGCAGTGAGAAGGGAGGAAGCATGAGAAGTCATGCTAGCCACATCTTTCCTTTTTTTTTTTCCTCTTTAACACAAAAGCAAAAGGTTTCCCAGATGTCCATGTAGCAGTCCTCTCCTTAGGTTTCATGGGTCAGAACTGGATCACATGTCTTCCCCTAGCTGCAGGAGAGGCTGGGGAATTGGGAAACAGCTGATTCCCATGATTGTCTTAGCTAATCATAAGTCTCATAAGTCATCACTTGGGGCTGGGTGCATTGCAGTATTAAACTGAAGTTCCTCTTAGCAAGGAAGCAGGGGGTGACGAGCTTTAGGTGTCCAGTGAGCAGTGTCCACTCGAGCCACCTGACCAGGTTATGGCTTAGTGACGTAGAACAAGACCCTTGAGCCCTGTGAGCCTGTTCTTTGTCCATGAAACGGAACAACACCATGTCCTCAGCCCCCAGCAGGGTGGCTGGGTTTCGAAGGATGTCCTGAATGAAGGCATCCCTGGAAGAAAGCCTGGCCATGTCCTCTGTCCAAATACATCACACACCATCCAGAATTAACCTGGTGATGGGTTACATTGTGGGGACACAGAAATGTTCACAGTTCTGGCTCTGAGACCAGCAATCTGCTTCAAAAGGGAAAAAACAACAACAAAACTGGATGCTCCAGAGAAACCTTAGTGCTGCAAGTCACAATCGTGTAAGGAGATGAAGTGAGCTGCACTTTCTCTGTCTTTATCGGGCTGGAGACCCCAGATGGAGGCAGACTTACAGCCCTAACAGCACTTCTGTCAGCTCTCTGTGCTCCGTTCATTTACATCCCGCGGTTACGATGCCCAGCAGGGGACAGCGGTGCCCACCAACATCCCTCTTTGCATTTACTCAGTGGCATTTGCACATTGATTTCCTTGGAGTTTTTCCTTTTTTTGTAGAATCATTACCTACCTCCAAAGTGCGTCTCGGCCATTGTCTGTGGAGAGCCCAGGCTTATATTTTGCCCAGGGCAATATTATCAAGGCTGTCCCCAGGGCTGGCAGTCAGGAAGGCATGAACCCAGACTCATCCTCTCCTCCTCATCTGCTCTTGTTGTCGTCAATCAAGCTGATTTTCAGTCACCGGCCTAAATTGCTCCTCGCCACCGTCTCTTTGCCCTCCAGAGAAATCCCTTCTACTGCCGTTTCTCAAGAGGCCAGGACCTTGGCTCCTTCTAACCAGAATAAAGTGACTCGTTAAACTATCCCATTGTCTTTCAGAATGAACATGGCTGCATAAGAACGTTTTTCTACGTCTCCTCCTGGAAATCATGCATAAGGAGCAAGGAGAATTAAAAAACCCCATAAACTCCATTTTCAGAGAAACCAGAAAATAGATATAGTCCACAGACTTCAAAGTACGTGTACAGACTGACAAAGCAGCCAGGGTTGAGCAGGACCTGACAGGAGGGAAGGAAGTGAAGAAGTGCAGGGGCACCAGTGGCAGTGGAGGAATGCACCAGTTGTGCAGAATGCACCCCTAAGATGAGGGGTTCACCCTGAAACACAACAGCTGCACCGATGTCAGCAACAGTGAGCATGGGAGCTCGGGCAGGAGGCGGTGGAGGACGCTCCCTCAGCCCCAGTTTGGTTCAGAGAAGCAGAGGAGGCAGGGCTGTAAAGGATGGGTGAGAAGCAGGGAAATGCAAACCAAAACCACAGCGAGACAGGATCTCCCACCCGTCAGAATGGCCATCATCAAAATGAACACAAATAACAAATGCTGGAGAGGATGCAGAAAAAAGAGAACCCTCTTGCACTGTTGGTGGGAATGTAAACTCGTGCAGCCACTGTGGAAAACAGTATGGAGGGTCCTCAAAAAACTAAAAATAGAGCTACCAGATGACCCAGCAATTCCACTCCTGGGTATATATCCGAAAACAAAAACAAAAACTCTAATTTGAAAAGATACATGCACCCCAATGTTCACTGTAGCATTATTCACAATTGCCAAGGTATGGAAACAACCTAAGTGTCCATCAACAGATGAATGGGTAAAGAAGGTGTGGGACATACACACAATGGAATATTACTCAGCCATAAAAAAGAATGAAATGTTGCCATTTGCAGCAACATGGATGGACTTGGAGGGCATTATACTTAGTGAAATATGTCAGACAGAGAAAGACAAATACTGTATGATCTCGCTCATAGGTGGAATCTAAAAAATACAACAAACCAGTGAATAAAACAAAAAAGAAACAGACTCACAGATAGAGAGAAAAAACTAGTGGTTACTAGTGAGGAGAGGGAAGGGGGAGGAGCAATATAGGGGTAGACGGAAAAAGGGGTTATTATGAGATTATATGAAATCATCTGGGTGAAACTTGAAAATTGTAAAGCACTGTAGAATTTAAAGAATCTTTAGTTCAATTAAAAAAAAAAAAAAAAAGAATGGATGAGAGGTAGCCTCACTCTGGCAGGAGAGAAGAAACACCTGCCTGGGGCTGACATCGTTCAGCCATCCCTCAAGGACTTCCTGCAAAGACCGCAGCCTGTCTCCCCAAATTCTCTCTCCTTTTCCCGTGTAAACGGAGCTTTAGCCATGAGCACATGGCCACCCGCAGAGACTACATCTCCCAGCCTCCCTTTCAGCTCCACGTGGTCATGTGACTCTGAGGGACCAATGGGGTGTGAGCAGAAGGGGCGTGCAGGGCTCCGGCCTAAGGCAAAGCACCTGTTTCGGAGGTCGGCGTTTTTCCTTCTTCTCCAAAGGCAGGAAGGCAGGCGTGGGGGCAGTGACGCTTCCACGGTATTGGAAGTGGACGGAATCTGAGGGGAAGGGAGCAACAGAACGGAAGGACCTTGGGTCCCGAGTGACGTCGTGGAGCATGGAGAACCCTCCCACCCCCCAGCAGCAGCCAGGAGTGAGAGCCACGGACCATTGTGTAAGAGAGACCCTCACGGGAGCCATGCTTCCTGTATCCTCAGCCCACATCCTACGTGATACATCCTTAATATAAATGTGCACCCAGAAGTGGGGTGCGGCCATGGCAAAAACCTCGGATAGTGCCTGGGAGGGGCCCCAGGGGAGTGGGGCGAGCCGGGGCCCCCTTCCGGCCCTTCTGCATGGAATCCCCCCTTCCAGGGGCCACGGGAGCCCAGCGTCTCCAGGCCCTGGAGCCCGCCTCTTCCCCCTGCACGATTAGGGGACTCTCTCACCCTCTACACAGTTGCCAATTAACTTCCAAAGCTTGTTCTTATTCAGGATCCCATGTTTCGGAGATGTTTGCCCAGAAAGCCTCAAAATTGTTTTGAAACGCGCGAGTGTTTTCTCTGCGACACCCCCGCTGTGAACACTGCACTGTCA
Source organism: Eubalaena glacialis (assembly GCF_028564815.1). Lineage (NCBI taxonomy): Eukaryota > Metazoa > Chordata > Mammalia > Artiodactyla > Balaenidae > Eubalaena > Eubalaena glacialis. The sequence continues at coordinate 91,690,191 of NC_083728.1, read as the reverse complement.
GCTGCCTCTAATCTCCCCGCCTTTCCTATCTCACAGCTCCGGGAGGGCTCCTCAGGCTTCCAGAATGTTCCGCGAGACATGAGTTCTCTGAGCAGGATGAGTGCAGCTCGCCGGAGACAAGCGGCAATGATCCGGGCAAGCGGCGTCACCAGCCGGACCGCGGCCCCTGCAGGTACAGCCTTGTGCTGGGGTCTGGGGGACCTTCCGCTGAGTCTCACGGGCTTCTGCGCCCACGCTGGGCGGCCAAACGTTTGTTCGTTGATTTTCTAAAATCTCAAGCTCTTGACTGTGAAATGGTTTCTAGCTGGAGGATGTGCTTGGTTCAGAGAAAAAGAGCTGACCTGACATTTCCAGTCCGTGTTTCTCAAATGATGTTCTGGAGAAGAAACTCTTCTTTTTCTCCCGAAACACAGTCTTAGCCAAAGCGTCACTGTGTAAAAAGAGACGAAAGTGGGTCTGAGTGTAATGGGTTTGGAGGGCACAAGGGCCCCCATCCCCCGTTCCTCAGCCAGTCTCCGGGATCAGAAAAATCCTTGTTCAAAGCAGTGTATTTCCCAGCCTCTCTGTGGGTCCATTATGGACCCCTTGATCCTGTCGCAGTGAGTAGAAGTCACAGACGAGTTGCTAATGATCACAGCAGCAGCGATGAATCTCACTAACGTCTTGCTAAGTGACAGAAGCTAGGCACCAAAAGTACATACTGTTGCATCCACTGATGTGAGATTCTGGAACAGGCAAAACAAATCCTGAGTGACAGAAGTAAATCAGTAGTTCCTTCTGGGGGTGGATGGAGATGGGGAGGGACCTGAGAGAATGACCGGGTGATGGAAAGTTCTATGTCTTGAGAGAGGTTTGGCTCACACAGGTGTGTGCACTTGTCAGTGCTCCTCAAATCCTAACACTTAAGACCTGTGCATTTCACTGTATGTAAATTTTACCTTAAAAAACAAGCAGCATCAGCAAACAGGGAGCGTGAGGGCTGAGGGTGGGCAGAGCAAGTGGCCTGTTGTAGCCGAACAGAGTGAGGGTGGGAGGTGACAGCGAGAGCTGAGCCCCGACAGACCGGCTGGAGCCCACCACCGAGCCGTCACCAGGTGACGGGACTCTGGTTTGCATGACACGGGATGCACTGAGTTTTAGTGTAAGAGCGTGACGCCACCGACGCTGCACAAGCACACCCCGTCCTATTGGGCTTTGCTTCGTTGCACTTTGCAGATACTGTGGGTTTTTACACACTGAAGGTCTGTGGCCACCCCAAGTCCCGTAAGTCTCTTGGTGCCACTTCTCCAGTGGCGTGGGCTCACTGTGTGTCTCTGCGTCGCATGGTGGTAAATCTGGCAGTATTTCAAACTTTTTAGTATTATTATACTTATGGTGATCTGTGGTCAGTCTTTGATGTTACTATTGTCATAGTTTCGGGGCGCCAGGAACTGTGCCCATGTAAGATGCTGAACTTAATCCATTGTTGAGATGACAACTAAGGATTTAGAATATTCGTAAGCTTAGTTGATAAGGCAGCAGCGGGGTTTGAGAGGACTGAATTTTGAAAGTAGTTCTGCTGTGGGTAAAATGCTCTCAAACGGCACTGCAGGCTACAGAGAAATGGTTCGTAAACGGAAGAGTCAATCTATGCGGAAAACTTCATTGTTGTCCTATTTTAAGAAATTTCGGCAGCCACCCCGGCCTTCAGCAACCCCCCGACCCCGATCAGTCAGCAGCCACCAACGCAGAGGCAAGACCCCCCCACCAGCAAAAACTTTAGGACTCGCTGAAAGCTCAGATGATGGCTGGCATTTTTTAGCAGTGTTTTTTTTTTGTTTTTTTTTTAAGTTTGTTTGTTTATTTATTTATGGCTGTGTTGGGTCTTTGTTTCTGTGCGAGGGCTTTCTCTAGTTGTGGCAAGCGGGGGCCACTCTTCGTTGCGGTGCGCGGGCTTCTCATTGCGGTGGCTTCTCTTGTTGCAGAGCACGGGCTCTAGGCGTGCGGGCTTCAGTAGTTGTGGCACACAGGCTCAGTAGTTGTGGTGCATGGGGTTAGTTGCTCCGTGACATGTGGGATGTTCCCGGACCAGGGCTCGAACCCGTGTCCCCTGCATTGGCAGGTGGATTCTTAACCACTGCGCCACCAGGGAAGCCCTGGTTTTTTTTTTTAATTGAAGTAGAGTTGATTTACAATGTTGTGTTAGTTTCAAGTGTACAGCAAAGTGATTCAGTTATATATACATATATTCTTTTTCAGAGTCTTTTCCATTATAGGTTCTTACAAGATATTGAATATAGTTCCCTATGCTGTCAGGAGGTCCTTGCTGTTTAGAGTTTTGGGTGTTGTTATCAGCAAAGCAGCCTCCAGGGCGTGAACCAGATTCCGTCTCTGTTGCTTGTAAGTCAAACCCCTCACCCAGAACACTCTTCTGCTTTGAGGGTTGGTCCCTTGGGTTTGAAGGTAGCCGTGGCACAGATGTCAAGAAGAGGTAGAGGTTGGGATTTGAAACCCAGCTCCCTCCTTTGCACACGGTCTAACCATAATGAGATCCTTGGTTTTATGTCTCTGGGCCTCCTCACCTAAGAATGTGGGAGTTCTAGCAGGTGATCTGAAGGTCTCATCTGGCATCACAGACGTGAAAGTTATTCCTAATAGTACTTGATGCCTCTACTTGGATGGCTGCACTGGGTTGAATGGTGATGTCATAGGGCCCCTGCACTGAGGGGGTGGGGGACCCCTGGGAGAAGCAGTATCCCCGAGGGTCCCAACAGCGATGCCACAAAGGCTATCTGTCACCAGCCTTCTCTTTGTCTAACATGCCCACCTCCACCCCCCGCCAAGACTTTGGCCCAGAGAAGGGAGGTCGGGATGCCCATCTTGCCCCTTTGAGGGCGGAGTCCATCTCTAGGCCCTTGGCTGAAGTATCAGAACTAAGAACTGGGACTTCTTCCTCAGCCGTATGGCTGTGATGCAGTAAAGGACCTCACCACTTGCTTCAGGAACTTCTTCAAAATCGACTTATCCGAACCACAGATTTCCCAAACCCCCTGGAAGGGGTCTTCCAGGACACGCGATTGCTCAAGTGGGCAGAGCATTTGCCCACCGAACAACTGTGTCTTTATCGAAACTCCTCCTAGATCCTTGCCCTACTGTGCCCGTCAAACCTGTGCTGTTACAGTGAGAGCTTTGCCCGATCCCGGTATGATCTCCCTGTTGAAAGACCCGCCTTAAACCACTGGTGACACGTAGTGGGCTGAAGGGTGCCCCCCCACAAAGATATGTCCACGTCCTAATCCCTGGACTCTGTGAGTGTGACCTTATTTGGAAAAAAGGGCTTGGTAGGTGTTATTAAGGATCTTGAGATGAGGAGATCATCCCGGATTATCCCGATGGGCCCCAAATCCAATGACGAGTGTCCTTACAAGACACACAAAGGAGAGACACACAGACAGAAGAAGAGGAAGCAATGTGACCACAGAGGCAGAGACAGGTGTGGGACCGGCACCAGCCCAGAAACGGTGGTGCCACCAGAGTCAGGAGGGGCCTGGAACGGATCCACCCCCAGAGGGAGTGTGGCCCCGCCGGACTTGGACTTCCGGTCCCCAGGACTGTGAGAGAAGAAATCTCTGTTGTCTTCAACCTCCTAGTTTGTGGAAATTTGTTAGGGCAGCCACAAGAGACAAGTATAACAGCTAACGGTCAACTCACGTTGACGTGTCCAAAACTGAGCCCCAGGTCTTCCTCTGAGGCCCCCGCACCCAGAACCTTCCCCTCTGCGTTGATGTTGCCTCCTCTTTGCAGCTGCTCAGGATGAAACCTTGGAGACACTCTTGACTCTTTCTCTAAGATTTCACAGCCAAACCATCAGGAAATCTTGTAGCTCCCACTTGGAAAGTATGAACCCAGAATCTGAGAGACAGAATCTCCACCTTCACGTGCTGGATTACCAGGTCCGCCCGCTGGTCTGTCTCTCTCTCTCTGCCCTTTTTCTCCCATGTGCTCTCATTCATCCCATTCCAGCCTCTTCGCTGTCCCTCTAACACCCCAGGGCCTTTGCACAGACCATTTCATCTCCCTAGAACACACTTCCTTGACAGCTGGATGGCTCAGCATCTCTCCCCCTTCAAATCTTTGCTCAAATGTCACCTCTCTCAATAAATTCTCTCTTGACCACTCATTCCAAATACCAGCCCTGCCGCCAGCGTTCCCCATCATTTTTATCCTGCCCTATTTTCCCCGTAGCCCTTAACACCTTCCGTCATGCTCTGCCCTTTATTTATGTGCTGTGTTTGTTTATTGTCTGCGTCTCCCCTGCTAGAATGTAAACTCAAGACCAGCAGGAATTTTTACTTTCTTTATTCTCCCATCTATCACCCAGAAGTGTGCCAGACTCAATAAATATTTGTTGAATAAATCAGTGGAAGGAAACAGTGTCACCTATTTCTTTCGTAATAGAGTGCATTTGTGGGGATCACAAAATAGATGGAAATCGTGTGGTCATCCAAACGAATTGTCTGTGGTGTATTTGAAATATGAAGATCTTCAGCGTTGCTTAACTGGTTGTCATTTTTTCCCTCTTATCAGCTACATTGAGAAGCCTCCCTAGTTTGTAGAACAGCAGCATTTTTTCTCCCGAGTGTGGGCCAAGGTAACCATCGTCAAAGGCAAGAACGTCTGTAGCCCCTGCACACACTCCCGAGGATAGGCCAGGTTAGGCTGCAGCAACAAACAGCCCCAAAACTTCAGTGGCTGAAGATGGAAAGGGCTGGTGTCTTGGTTGCCCCAAAGTGCCTGGGGGACCTCGGTGACCGTCCGGGCAGCTGCCCTCCGTGTGATGGCTCATTCTTGTACCTCCGTAGTAAGTGTGCTGCCACGTTCACATGGGTGGGGAAGAGGGCCCTGGAGCCCCTCCTACAGGCATTTAAATGCTGCCACCTGCAAGTGACATGTTTCACTTCTGCCAGAGCCTGTCCCGTGACCTCAAAGGCACCTGGGCCAGAAAGGAGGGGACCCACAAAGGCCGACAAGCAGCATCGCCCATCCCACGGCGAGTGAAGCTGAGTGTCATGTAAACGATGTTTTAACTCTTTCTTCGTATAGTTTGTCAGTTTTTCTAATAAACAGCTGCTCTGTTTCTTACTAATCTGGAAGGACTCTTTATACAATCAGTCAGCCCTTTGCTTCTGATATAAGTTGCCAACACGGTGTCACGGTCTGACTTTGACGTTTGACTTGCATGGTGTTTTATGCCATGCAGATTTCAACATTTTTATTGTAACATAAAACATGGGCGCAGAAAAACACACAAAAGAGCTGCACAGCTTCGTGAGTGACCTTAAGGCCAAGGCCCTTGTGCGGAACACCCAGGTCAGGAAGAGCCTCCTTAGAAACCCCCCATCTACATGGACTGCAGGTCCTCTCTCTCCCCACAAAGCGACCACCCTCCTGGCTCGTATGGCCATCACTTCCTTGCAGTCCTTCTTTTTTTTTTTTTTGATCTCTGTCAAATCCTTTTTCCTGTGTATATTTCAGGTCTTTTCATCTTTAAAGAGATAACATCGTATGCCTGTAACCAAAGCCCTCCACATCTTCCCCCTGACCCTTCTCCCTTCCCCTCCCCATAGGCGGACACTCTCAGAAATTGGTATGCATCATTTGGGGGCCTGTTTTTATGTTTTTTTGCTATTAATACACAGAGATATTTCCGTGACTTTTATAGGGTATTCTTTTCCATTTTTACAACCCCATCTATTGAAGGTAGCCTTCTGTACAAACCTTTCTGCACGTTTTTTCATTCTGTACTGTTTCTGAGATTTATCCATATTGACACGTGTGGCTCTAGTTCCTCTGTTGAATTGCTACGTAATATTCCACTGGGTGAAGAAGCTGCAATCCGTTTATCGGTTCTCCCATTGATGGGCATTTAGCTCATTCGCACTTTGAGGCACTTACCAGCAACGCGGCAGGGAGTACCCCCGTACATGCCTGTCTCCTGGGCTCGTGGGCAGGGGTTTCTTGGGTGTGTTCCTAGGGCTTCCTTGCATCTCTGGAAAAGACTGATTCCCCCAGAGTGCATCCCCAGGACCCTATAACTCAGTCTTGTCCACTTTAAAAATTATGTTTAAGTCTCATTTAGCCTCGGGATTTCCCTTCCCTCCCTTTTTCTTGCAGTTTCACTGCGGGAAACTCCAGGGTGTGTTTGGCCGGCTGCATCCCTGCGGTGCCCTTCAGCAGGATGCTCCGGTCTCTGTATTTCCTGCAAAGTGGCAGCTGGATCCAGAGGCTTGATTAGACCCACATTTGATCTCTTTGGCAAGACTCTAGGTGCTGTCTCCCCCTCGACTTGCATGGGCTAGAATCTCCAGTGCATTGTGAAATCACAGTAACAGTGGAAGCAGCCATCATTAATATGTTCCTGACTTTAGTGAAAATGCTTCTGGGGGATTGCTGTTAAGAATGACCCTGGAAAAACTAAAAATAGAACTACCATACGACCCAGCAGTCCCACTACTGGGCATATACCCTGAGAAAACCATAATTCAGAAAGAGACAATGTTCATTGCAGCACTATTTACAATAGCCAGGACGTGGAAGCAACCTAAGCGTCCATCGACAGATGAATGGATAAAGAAGATGTGGCACATATATACAATGGAATACGACTCAGCCATAGAAAGAAACAAAATTGAGTTATTTGTAGTGAAGTGGATGGACCTAGAGTCTGTCATACAGAGTGAAGTAAGTCAGAGAAAAACAAATACTATATGCTAAGACATATATATGGAATCTAAAAAAAAAAAAAAGTGGTTCTGAAGAACCTAGGGGCAGGACAGGAATAAAGACACAGACGTAGAGAATGGACTTGAGGACATGGGGAGGGGGAAGGGTAAGCTGGGACGAAGCGAGAGAGTGGCATGGACATATATACACTACCAAATGTAAAATAGATAGCTAGTGGGAAGCAGCCACATAGCACAGGGAGATCAGCTCGGTGCTTTGTGACCACCTAGAGGGGTGGGATAGGGAGGGTCGGAGGAAGACGCAAGAGAGAAGGAATATGGGGATATATGTATAGGTATAGCTGATTCACTTTGTTATACAGCAGAAACTAACACAACAACGTAAAGCAATTATACTCCAATAAAGATGTTTAAAAAAAAAAAAGTATAACTCCCAGCATACATGTTTCAAAAAAAAAAAAAATCTGCTTTTCTAGAGCAGGGGTTGGCAAACTTGTATAACGGGCCAGAGAGTAAATATTTTAGATTTGCCATACGATCTCTATGGTATCTACTCAGTTCAGTCATTGTAGCCAAAAAGCAGCCACAGTAAAATGTAAATAAAGGAGTATAACTGTGTTTCAATAAACATTATTTATAGACAAGGGAAAAAATAAAAATAAAAAATAAATAAAATTTAAAAATCTTCTTGCTATTAAAAAAAAGAAAGAATGATCCTGGATTTTTTTTTTTTTTTTTAAATTTTTGGCTGCGTTGGGTCTTCGTTGCTGCGTGTGGGCTTTCTCTAGTTGCGGCGAGCAGAGGCTACTCTTCATTGCAGTGCGCGAGCTTCTCATTGCGGTGGCTTCTCTTGTTGCAGAGCACTGGCTCTAGGCACGCGGGCTTCAGTAGTTGTGGCGCACGGGCTTAGTTGCTCCGCGGCATGTGGGATCTTCCCGGACCAGGGCTCGAACCTGTGTCCCCTGCATTGGCAGGCGGATTCTTAACCACTGCACCACCAGGGAAGTCCCTGACCCTGGATGTTGAGCAGGGGTAAATATGTTTTTTTAGGTATCTGCGGTGGATAAGGTAGTATCCAGCTATCCCTATATCTTTGGATGCCTTTTATAAAATTAGAATGGATGTTGAAAATTTTTAAATACCCTTTTAGCATAAAATGAAGTTGATCTTTTCCTTTCCCTTTAAATTATTTTATTAGATTTCTTCAAATTGGATTGTTTTTATATTCCATAATAAAGTACTTGGTCATGACGTATTTGAAAATGTTACTAGATTCATTCACTAGTATGATATTTTATTTAGAAATTTTGCATCTACATTCATGAGTGAGAGTAGCTGATAGTTTATTATTGTTACTATTATCATTCGTGGTAACTAGTGATGGTTGTATCATGTCTGCTACTATTGCAGTCTGTTAGGTAGTAATATCAAGCTTATGCTCTTTTCATGAAAAGAATTTGAAACATTTCCTTCTTTTTCTGGTCACAGGCTGCTTGGCTAAAGTAGATCTGCTAGTAATTGCCCCAAGAAGGACTCATAGAATGATATTTTCTTAGCAAAAGGCATTTTTGTGGCTAGTCTTGACACTTCAAGGATAGTTTGGCTAGATGTAAAATCATGGCTCACACCCTCTTTCCATGAGAATAGTGTAAGGATTTCTCTCTCTCTCTCTCTCTCTCTCTCTCTCTCTCTCTCTCTCTCTCTGTTACTGTGAAAACATCTGAGACCTACTTGGACTTTTTCCTTCTAAGAGTCTTCCTTTACTTGCATGGCTGCCCAAAGGAATTTTTTCTTTATCTTTGAAGTTTAGTAACAAACTAGAAATGTTTCAGTGTTGACTTCTTTGAGTCATGTAGTGTGTTCTTTCATTACATAGATTCAAGTCTTCTTTTATTTCAAAGAAGTTTTCTTGAATTGTATCTTCTAATAGTTTTTCTGTTCCTTTCTGGGTTTCTTCCTCAGGGACTCCAATTACCTGGATGTAGGGGTCACCTTACATAGCTTGTGCATCATTCCCTCCATACTCTATTTTAAAATGGTCTCTTTTGGGTTTTTCCTTTTTTTTTTTTTTTTTGCTTCTCTATGTCAGCTGTAGACTACAACTTTATTATTTTTTATTATCTTTGTTTTGGGCAGTATTTATTTTGGCAGTCTCCCCTTTCTCCTTCCAACTCCATCTACATTTCCAAGATGGTTTTACTCTTTTCTTCTACTTCTTTCCCAAGTGCTGTCAGCTTTTGCTTTATCCCTCTTTCTCTCTCACTTGAGATTTTGAATATTTTACTTATCGTCTTCCTTAGTTGCAGTTGTTTCATGAATTTTTTGGAAAAAATGCCTGGTGAAATGTTTGCATGCAGTTTTCATCTGTATACTCTGGTGTGGTCGGCAGGATAATGACCCCAGCACCCGCCAAAGATAGTCACGTCCTAATTAGTGGAAACTGTGCATACGTTATGTGATATAATAAAGGGGAGTAAATGTTGCAAATGGATTAATGTTGCTAATCAGATGACCTTAAAATGGGGAGATGACCCTAGATTATCTGGTTGGGCTTAATGTACTCACAGGGGTCCTTAAATATGGAAGCAGGAGGTAGAAGAGGAGGTCAGGGTGATGCAGCATGATAAAAAACTCAACTGGCCATTGCTGGCTTTAAATGTGGAGAAAGAGGCCATGAACTAAGGAAAGCAGGCAGCCTCAAGAAGCTGGAAAAGACAAGAAAACAGTTCTCCCCTCAACCCTCCAGAAAGGAACACAGCCATACTGGCATCTCAATTTTAGCCCATTTTGTGACTTCTGGCCTTCAAAATAAGCCACTTATTTTGTGGTAATTTGTTACAGCAGCAATAGGAAACTAATACACGTTGCAAAATATCTGAGTACTCTTTGTAAAAAGTTTTGCTGCTGTGTCTTCCTCACTTTTTCCTCTTAGTACGTTTATGTAGATGTTGTGCTGCTTATATATATTTTTATTACTCATTACCGAATGAGTTAGGGCTTTGTACCAACCACTGTCAAGACAATCCTGTAGGTGGGAAGGGAAGTTCAGGTAGCATTCTAGCCTTGCAGGGTTTCATGATGCAAAGTCTTGCTTTTTGTCAACTGCAGCAAGAACAGATTTTTTTCCTGTCACATGGCTTGTCTTCATGATCCTTTGTGTAGACTTCTGTAAATTGGAATGGTTCCAGTGGGAGCGTTTGTCACCCTCCATTTCTCTGTCCGCATTGCAGCAGCAGGTGAAAAGCTTTCGCTCATCCGTTCTCTTACCTTACAGAACTGCATTTTTGCTGGTATTTCCTGAGATTGGCAGCACCTGCGCTGTCACCATTTGGATCTCTCCTCGGCGTCTCTGCATGTCCTTCTGCCAGCTCTAGGAGGAACTCAGTTGCTTTTGGCAGCATTTACCTATATGCTAGAGTTGATCTTCATTGGCTGAAATTGAAGTGTGCATTTTTTACTTTTTTTTTTTTTTGGAGTATGGGGGAAATTGAGTTTCATAGATATGTTCATAAGATAATTCTCATCTGAATTTTTAACAAGTGTCTCAATTGACTGAAAGAAATCTTTAGGCCACACTTTGAGAAACATCTAGAAATTTTTCATCATTGAAGGGAGAGACTTGATCTGGAATCAAAGATAAGTTCCAGCCAAGCCAGCACCTTGCACCATGCTTGGCAAACACAAATGGCTCCATAAACTGAGTGGACCAAATGGGTTTTTTTTCTAGTTCTTCTGCTAAGGAAAATCCTACAGGCAAAATTTTTGTTTGTTTGTTTGTTAAATCAAAAACTAACAACAGGACTTCCCTGGTGGCGCAGTGGTTACGAATGGGACATGGGTTCGAGCCCTGGTCCGGGAAGATCCCACATGCCGCGGAACAACTAAGCCCATGCGCCACAACTACTGAGCCTGCGCTCTAGAGCCCGCGAGGCACAACTACTGAGCCTGAGAGCCACAACTACTGAAGGCTGCACGCCCGCCTAGAGCCCCTGCTCCGCAACAAGAGAAGCCACCGCAGTGAGAAGCCCACGCACCGCAACGAAGAGTAGCCCCCGCTCGCCACAACTAGAGAAAGCCAGCGTGCAGCAACAAAGACCCAATGCAGCCAAAAATAAAATTAATTAATTTTTTTAAAAAAGAACAATTATTATTTAAAAAAAATAACAACATGTCAAGTAAGATAGTTTAGCCCCAGCCACTAGCCAGATGAAGTGCTATTTATGAAGGCAGCTCTTAGGATCCTGTTGAGAAAAGATCAAAGGCAAGTCCAATGGCCCTGTTTGCCCAAAAATATCTCTTAGTCAATCTTCAGGGCTTGAAAACTCGCACCACTCAGTGGGCTGAAAAGTAAGGGGGGAGGAATTGTCTCCAAAAGTACATGAGGATGCCTGATCAAAAAGAACAGGACTGCATCAAGCCCTACCATAAGATGAGAAGCAGTCTTTGTTTATAATAGCATGAAACAACTGCTGATGAAAAACATCTTTGATTAATTTGTTAAAGGACCAAAGACTGAAATGTAAGACTTGATACCATAACGCTCCTAGAAGAAAATGTAGGGAAGAGCTCATCAATATTGGTCTTGGGAATGATTTTCTTTAACATGATTCCAAAAGCACAAGCAGCAAAAGCAAAAATCAACACATGGGACTACGTCCAATGCAAAAACTTCCACCCAGCAAAAGAAACAATTAACAAAATGAAAAGAGAGCTTACAGAATGGGAAATTTTTGCAAACCATATATCAGATAAGGAGTTAATAGATAACTATATCCAAAATAGATAAAGAACTTACAGAACAATAACAAAAAACAAAGTCTGATTAAAAATGGGCGGGAGGGGCTTCCCTGGTGGCACAGTGGTTAAGAATTCACCTGCCAATGCAGGGGACACGGGTTCAAGCCCTGGTCCAGGAAGATCCCACATGCCGCGGAGCAACTAAGCCCGTGCACCACAACTACTGAGCCCGTGAGCCACAACTACTGAGCCTGTGCTCTAGAGCCCGTGAGCCACAACTACTGAACCCGCATGCCACAACTACTGAAGCCCGCACACCTGGAGCCCGTGCTCCGCAACAAGCGAAGCCACTGCAATGAGAAGGCCGCGCACCTCAGTGAAGAGTAACCCCTGCTCGCCACAACTAGAGAAAGCCCGCGTGCAGCCAAAAATAAATAAATAAATAAATTTTTAAAATTTTAAATTAAAAAAAAAAAATGGGCAGGAGAATGAAATAGACATTTTTCGAAAGAGGACATCCAGATGGCCAACAGGCATATTAGAAGATGCTCAACATCACTAATCATCAGGGAAATGCAATGAGGTATCACCTCACACCTGTTGGAATGGCTGTCATCACTAAGCATCTATGTTGTACCAGGACTATGTGGTCAGATTTATCAAAAATGTGAGAGCTAGTCTCAAATTTGTTTAGACAATAAGTAAACGTGATACTGATAAGAGAGCGTGTGCTTTGTGAGTAATGCTGGTTTTTCTGTACTTTTGATCAAAATATCATTCATGGAATATCTAATGTTGGCATTACTACTCTGGAAAGAGTTACAAATGCTGGGTCCTCCTGAACTTGTCCTTTATTCACATGGATGGTGTGATGGGCTGAATTGTGTTCCGCTCCCACCTCAAAATTAATATGTTGGCGTCCTAACCCCCAGTTCCTTAGAATATGACTGTATTTGGAGACAGGGTCTCTAGAGAGGCAATGATGGTACAATTAGGTCACTAGGATGGGCCCTAACCCACTATGACTGGTTATAAGAAGAGATTAAGACACAGACACAAAGAGGGGTGACCATGTGAGGACACAAGGAAAAGACGGCCATCTGCAAGCCAAGGAGAGAGGCCTCAGAAGGAACCAACGCTGCTGACACCTTGACCCTGGACTTCCAGGCTCCTGAACAGTGAGGAAATCAATTTCTGTTGGCTCAGCCACCCAGTCTGAGCCTGAACAAACAGGCTTGGACCCCATCACAGAACATCATTGATAAGCATCACCTGACTTCATCCTTGGAAAATCTTGTTCTCCTCACATCAGTCTCCCACTGTCATGCTCTTCTTTGACCTTCTTGTAACAAACCCCTAAAGAAATAATAAATATCTTGAAACCCAAGACTGACATGAGCGGACAACTTGGATAAATTTATGTCAAGATACCGACAGAGGCCTGCCTTTCAGACAGGATAATGAAGGTGGATATTCCCAAGTTCTGTCTGTGTTTCTACGAAGCTTCTGACTTAATCCTCCCCCTCCCCCCAACAGCAGTGGTTTATAGACGAAAGGTCAGCTGGGATTATGGGCTTTTTAACCTATGCAGTCAATGGCAGCGACCTCTCCAAGTTTATTTCCAACTCAAAAAAGATGGGCAATTATACGAAATTTATGCTCAGCTAAGAAGAAAAGCAATTATAATGATTTTTGCATGCATTTGAAGAATATTGATGCATTCCCCACAGGTGTATGGAAGCTAATTAGCATTTCCATTAATATTAGTTAACGTGATTAATATTTACTTCTCCGTGCCAGGCACCGTGCTCGGTGCTGCAGACAGAAGAGATCTGGTGCGGGGCTTAGTGGAGCTTAGGGTGAGAGAACCAGATGCTGATGAAACAAAAACAAAGATGCTTCACAAACTGTGATAAGTATGATGAAGGAAAAGGCAGGGCACCCTGAGAGAGTGGGGCTGGTCGGGGGAGGGGCAGACCCGAGCAGAGACCCACGTGAGCTGCATCTGAGAAAAAGTATGAGCACAGAAAAGCATCGCAGTGGGGAGACAGCCTCCCCTGGGTCACTCTGTAGCCATTCAGGGTTCCATAGCCTGCTGGAAAGACTCCTAACTTGATAGTAAAAGCAATGGGATGGTGTGTGTGTGTGTGTGTGTGTGTGTGTGTGTGTATGTGTATATAAATTCATCTATTTATTTTTGGCTGAGTTGGGTCCTCGTAGCTGTGCACGGGCTTTCTCTAGTTGTGGCGAGCGGGGGCTACTCTTCATTGCGGCGCGCGGGCTTCTCATTGCAGTGGCTTCTCATTGTGGAGCCCGGGCTCTAGGCGCGTGGGCTTCAGTAGTTGTGGCTCACGGGCTCTAGAGCGCAGGCTCAGTAGTTGTGGCGCACAGGCTTAGTTGCTCCGTGGCATGTGGGATCTTCCTGGACCAGGGCTCAAACCTGTGTCCTCTGCATTGGCAGGCGGATTCTTAACCACTGCGCCACCAGGGAAGCCCTGTGTGTTTTTTTAAAGCAGCTTTATTGGGCTACAATTCATCCATTTAAAGTGTACATGATCAATGGCTCTCTGGATATTTCCAGACATGTGCAGCCATCACCACGGTCAATTTTAGAACGTTTTTATCATCTCAAGAAGAAGTCCCATACATGTAGTCATCACCCCACTATTCCCCACCCCCATCATAGCCCCTAGCAACCACTAATCTACTTGCCATCTCTATGGATTTGCTTATTCTGGACATTACATACAAACGAAATCGTACAGTGTGTGGTCCTTTATGACTAGTTTCTTTCAGTGAGCATCATGTTTTCAAGGTTCATCCATGTTGTAGCACGTGTGTCAGTTCTTCATTCCTTTTTATGGCTGAATAATATTCCCTCGTATGAATAGACCACATTTTGTTTATCCTTTCATCCATCAGTGGACACTTGGGTTGCTTCTACCTTTAGGCCACTGTGAATAATGCTGCTGTGAACACGGGTGTGCAAGTTTTCGTGTGGATGTACATTTTCATTTCTCATGGGTATCTAGGAGTGGAGCTGCTGGGTTGTACAGTAACTGTGGTCAGTCCTACAGCCACCAGACTGTTTCCCTCAGCGGCTGCACCATGTTACGTTCCCACCAGCAGTGGATGAGGGTTCCAGTCTCTTCGCCTCCTCGTGGACACTTGTTGTTGTCAGACTGTTTGATCTACGTGTTCTGGAGGGTGTGAGGAGGTATCCCACTGTCTTTGAGTGCTTTTAAGCTCAGAGATGCCAGGACCGTCCAGGGCTGTGGTTTAGTGCTACAGTTCTCAAACTTGAACGTTCATCAGCATCACGCAGGGAGATTAAAATGCAGAAGATGGGCCCCGCTCCATAGTCACTGTCTGACTCGGCGGGTCCGGGGTGGCCGGGAATTGCATTTCTAATGAGTTCTCAGGTGATGGATGCTGCTCCAGAGACCACACTTTGCCAAACTACTGACGCTGTGGGTGATCATTACTCAAATCCATTTCCCCCGCCTTCACTAATTAAGGTCGTCTACCGAAGACGTGCACGTCCTCCAAGCAGCACGGAGCCTAAACAATAAGGTGTTCGCCGGAGTTGTGGTCCAGGAGCTTGGAGTCAGCTGTGTCTGGTTGCAGCTGAGCGGGTTACGACCCTCCAACTGGGCATGCGCGAGTGTCCGCTCCGTGACCCTTTGACGTCAGCGGGCCGAAAACTCCACCCTCAGGTCGTGCTGAGGGCCGTGGCTTAGTTACGCCTGCGCAGAACGACCTCGACCACACCTTTTCCCGTCACCTCTCCCCAGGCTGCCCACACCTCCACTGCCCTGCTGCTTCATTCTTCATCCCACAAACACCCCAGCCCCTCACCTTCGGGGCGCTGATCTGAGACCTGTTCTGTCCCCTCGCTTGGCTGCCTTGCCAAGAACCCTGTCTGTGCTGCAAACCCAGGCACCGCAGCATTTGGACTTGCTGAGCGCAGGCAAAACAGACCTGGTTCGGTAACAGCTCTGAGAAAGGAAGCAAGAGTGGGTTGAGTTGAGAAGCGAGTGGGAGGTGAGGGAAGAAAGGCAGAGACAAGGAAGGAAATGGAGAAGGAGCCGTAGGGAACGGAACGAGGCGTCGAGACTTGCCTGTGTTAAATGCAAAGACCTGCCCCTGGATGCTCGCAGCAGCTTCACCGAAGTTGCCAAGAATTGGAAGCAGCCAAGGTGCCCTCAGCAGGTGCATGGATGCACATGGTTCATCCAATCAACGGATTATTATTCAGCACAGAAAAGAAATGAGCTGTCACGCCGTGGACAGGCGTGGCGGAACCTTCAATGCGTTATCACTCAGCGAAAGCAGCCAGACTGAAAGGGCCATAGGCTGTGAGGCCAAGCGCATGACATTCTGGAAAAAGGGAAACTATGTAGACAGTCGAAAGATCAGTGGTTGCCGGGGTCTGGGAGAAGGAAGGAGGGAGGGATGAATAAGTGAGCACAGAGGATTTTCAGGGCAGTGAGAGGACTCTGTCTGATGCAGGGACGGTGGATGCATTTGTCAAAACCCATGGATTGTTTGATGCAGAGTGAAACTGTGGGCTTGGTTAATGACAGGGCAGCAATATTGGTCCATCGGTTGTAGCAAACGTCTCGGACAGATTAGATGTAAACAACAGGGGGGAATGAAGGAGGGGCTCAAGGGCACAGGGGAGGGTCAGACCCTGATCTGGCCCCCCCACCACCGCGCCAGGAGCAACAGGTGGAAAGGAGGAGGCAGCCCAGGCGTCGGGGCCTTGTGGGCACAGCCTGGGAAAGTGAACGAGTCTCACACTGGCGGCTTCCGTTTTCTAGGTGGAGAAGAATGCGAAGTCATTGTCTTAAAATGGGGCGGGGCGGGGGGCCGGAAGGATGCGGGGTTTGAGAGTCAAAGCAAACATGGGATCACAGACGTGGGAGCTGATGAGAGGACCTGGTGGGCGTGCTGGGGGCACGGAGGGCCTGGCCCTTAGCCGGTCATGCTGGCCGCCTGCAGACGCAGGAAGTCTGTTCCTCACACCCTCTCGAAACGGGCATTTTCATCTGCATCTTTTTTTGTTGTTTTTTGGCCGTGCCGTGTGACATGTGGGAATCTCAGTTTCCCGACCGGGGATCGAACCCAGGCCCCCTGCATTAGGAGCGCAGAGTCTTAACCACTGGACCACCCGGGAAGCCCTTTATCTGCATCTTAAAGGTGCCTTTAGGCTCTTTCCTTCTGAGCTCCCCTCCCCTGTCGAGGGGTGGGGCCTGAAAGACCCACCATTTCAGGGATGTGCTTTCTTTTCGACGTTTCCCAGGAAGGTAGTCCTTCCTTTCTTTGTGTTTTCCCAAAATGGTAAGCATCCTTCTGGCACTGATTTACCACATATTAATGATTTGTTTTGGGGACTGTTTCAACTCCAAGAGGCCCTGAAGGCCAGGTCAGTGCCTTCTTCATATTTTTCTACCAAGTGTCTGGCAGAGTTGAGTTGTTACCTTAGCGTTGTATCTCAAATCCAAGTATTTGACTTTTGTCAATTAGGAGTGAACATTTTCCCACGTCCTTGACAGCAAACATGCACTTCGTCAAGGGGTCATCCTGGCCCTGGTGTCATGACGAAGAGTCGTTTCTGGAGGAGCAGATCTGGGCACTTGTGCTCACGGTTGATTCCGCCTGGTTCTCGGAATAAGTGCTGCCCTACTTCTTTAAAATTTATTTTTTATTGAGGTGAAATTCATATCACATAAAATTGCCCACTTTAAAATGGACAGTTCAGTGGTATTTAGTACATCCGCAGGGTTATGCAGCCACCACCTCTAATTCTAGAACTTATTCATCTCAAAAGGAGACCCTGTACCCTTAAGCAGTCACTCCCCATTCCCCCACCCCCACCCCTCCGCCCGCAGATCATGACAAAGGCTAATCTGCTTTCTGTCTCTATGGATTTGCCGATTCTGGACCTTTCATAGAAATGGAATCATATAATATGTGGCCTTTCGTGTCTGGCTTCTCTCACTTAACATGTTTTCAAGGTCCATCCATGCTGTACTGTGAATCAATATTTTTTTTTTGGTATGAATGAATAATATTCCATTGGCTGTGTAACTATATCATCCATTCATCTGTTGGACACTTGGGTTTATCTACCTTTTGGGTTGTAAATAGCGATGCTGTGAACACACGTGTAGATGCCCTACTTTTGAACAAACACTGGCCTGTGCCACCTCTCCACTCACCCCCGCCCTGTCCTTCTATCCCCTCCAGACTCCCAGCCCAGTTACCAGCAAAGCCCTCGGCAAGCCCTGAGGAAAGGGAGAATGGAGGCACAGTGGCCCTGCCGCTCGCAGAGAGTGTTTCCAGACCTTTTTCTATGTTCTTCTATTTACATACACAAACATGCAACTGAAGGAAACACTGTGTTTACATGAGAGAGAGGGAGTGAGAGGGAAACATCAATGAAATTATTCTGGACCTTTCATCTGGTAATTTGCTTTTTATTTTCCTAACGCTTTGTCTCGGTGGTCTGTCCACAGTAGTACACACAGATGCACCTAATTATTTTTAGCTGCTGCAAAATAGCCCCGCGTCGCAGTCACTGCTGCTTAATGAGCTCCTCTCCTGTTGATGGGCACATAGGAGGTTTTCCGTTTTTCACTCTACCAAGTCATTTTGCTACAGACATCGTTTAAACGCTTCCTCTTGTAAAAGTGCCACGATTTCTGCTGGGTTGATACTGAAAGAGGCCTCGGTCACTGGAAATGTGCATTTTTAGTTTGAATAGAATCTAACAATTGCCCCCCTCCTCCCCAGTACTTGTACCAACACTCCACTAGGAGAACCTGTCTCCCTGTTCTTTTGCCACCACCCTGCGTTCTCCACCTTGATGCTATTGCAAATCTCGTGAGGAAAACAGTACTGAATTGTTGTTTTCATCTCCATTTCCCTGGATGACAACCACATAATTGTTTGTGGATTGGATGAAGGCAGTGGTTCTCAACCAGGGGCGATTGTATCCCCTCCAGCAACAATGTAGCAAAGTCTGGAGACATATTCGGTTGTCATGCTGGGTGAGCAGTGCCCCTGGCATCTAGTGGGTAGAGACCAGGGATGCAGCTGAACATCCTACAGTGTACGGGACACCCCACAACAAAGAAGGTCAGTGGGGCCGAAGCTGAGAAACCAGGGAGAAGGCAAATATAGCGTACGAAACCTATCACTGTAACTGAGCGCGGCCTAGAACAACGCATGTGGTTTTTGTAGAAAATGATGATGATGAGACATTTCTCAGCAAAACCTCATCTCCGTACGCGAGCGTTGGAGAGCTGCCCTCTAGTATGAAGTACACAAGCCACAATGGCAGTGAGGACTTCCTATCAACGGTGATTAGCAGTACGATTGCCCGCATGTAATTCAGCATCTCCAGCCTCAAGTGGTAAGAACCAGGTCAATGGGATTTGCAGACCACAGCCCCTCACTGACCCACAGCGCCCTTCTGTCATTTCCTGTCCCTCTCCTATCCCCTCTGTGCTGGGCACATGTCCCTACCTGAACGATTCCAAGCATCCCTTCACTTTTTGTGCCTTGCCTTTATTTCACAGGCAGGTGTTCGAAAATGCCCATTAAATTATTCAACATTTTCTGCTACATAATGAAAATTTATTCCCCTCCACTTTCCCAAATCATCTTAAGGGAAAGAATTAACTGTTTAGGAAACATATTTATGCATATTATTCCTGACCTCTGCCTCTCTTCAAATGTTAAAGGAAAATTCTGCACCAACCTGACAAAGACGAACCTTAAAAACAAATTTCACTGCATAAAAATCCCCAGGATTAACTTCCATGGGCAAGAGCTTGGAAAGGGCCCATCTCCCTCGGGTTTCTGTAATGAAATTCAGCAAATAATCAAAAGAACAAACATTAGGAACAATAATGGGCCAAAATATTTTCTCCTTCATAAGCTTTGTTAATAATTCCCTTATATACGCCCACACTCATCCTACAGTGCTGGTTTAATAAAACACGACGGTCGACAAGAATTTCATAAGGTTTCAGCCTTTTGCTCCCTTTTGACGCGTGAGTGAATGTTAATACAGCAGACGGAGATGGGGACCGGAGGCGGGTTTACCCAGATGGCACCGTGTTGCCTCAGTTCACGAGGGAACCGAACATCCCAGTCAAGGCTGCTGTCCATTTATGACATGGACCCTCCAGGTGGATTTGAAACAGTGCTGCTTTTAAAAATGGGTGGGGTGATGTAGAGGCACGTTTGGGAAACAGCCTCCCAAAGTTCGTTCTCACATGTGGGTAAATGTGCAGTTGCTAAATTCTACACAGTTAATGAATCTTTCATAATTTCTTGAATAGACCATATTTGCTGATTCCACAAATATTTACGTACCCTGGGGTAGACTGAATTACTGGGCAGAGTATTTCCCCACCACTGGACACTGGCCTTGGCTGTATGTCACACTTTGGCTAATAGGGTGTTAGCAGGAGAGATGCTAAGGCTTAAAATTTGCTCATCCAGTTGGGCTACACGCTGCATGCCTCTGGTGTCCCACTAATCCCAAAATAAGAAGCACAGAGCAGGCAAGCTCTGGCCGAGCAGAGCCAAACCCAGCCTAGATCAGCCAAATCCCCACCAACTGGCAGACATGTGAGCCAGAAATAAGTGCTTGTTATTGTTAAATGCTTGCCATTGTTCACCAGTGAGTTTGGGGTTGATTTGTTACACAGCGTTATTGTGGCAATAGCTGACCAATACACTCCTATAGTACTCTCAAACTCAGGGTGCAAAGATGAAAAAAGTTTTATAAAAGAAGATCCCAGTGTTTAAGGGGCTTAAAGTCGAGTGAGGGGTGCAGACTTGTAAACTGATGCAAAACTGACAGAGGTGCTGTTACAGATGTATGAGCCAGGGTCGTAGGAACATAGAGGCAGGGCAGGGTGCTGTGCTCCTTCTAAGAGATCATGTTACCATGTCCAAGCTCGTACTACTCACCACACGACAGGCCGGTAAATCAAGATACGAGTTGCTGGGACGAGGAAGAGCGACTTTCTCTGGAAAGCCAGCAGACTGAGGAGATGGTGGACTGGTGTCCCGAAGAGCCACCTTAGCCAAGTTAGAATTCAGGCTCCTTTTATACTAAAAAGGGAAGGTGATGTGGCTGGTCGAGGCAGACTTCTTGGTATCAAGAACCCTTTGTTCCTGCAGCTGTGCACGTAGGTCAGGTCACCGTGTTCCTGTAAACCTCCAACAGGACAAATGTCTTTCTCTGTTCTGCAACTTTTTATCTCTATCTAAATGAAAAAGTGTTATACCCTTAAAGGTCAGAGCCTTGAGAATGGGCTCTCCTGTGTATTTCAGGCTATAGACAACATTCTTAACTGGAAGCTAAAGCAATAGAGTACAAAGGTTAAATAAAGTAAAAGAAACAGAGCCAGTATGGAGTCAGATTTATTCTTCCCTGTTACAATCAGGGTACCCTTCCTTGGGAAGGCAGCGCAAACTGAGATTTATCAGGCAACTAAGGGAGGGGAAAGAGCTTTTAAGCAAAGAGAAAAAGTGGGTGCAGTGTCCGTGGGTCTGCTGGCATTCAGTCTGGCCAGAGTATGGGATGTTAAGGGCAGGTAGATTGACAAATGGGGCCAGAACTGGGGCCCTGTGCCCCACTGCACCCCACTGCAACCAGACCAGTAGCCACTTCTAAAGTCCTGTGGAAAAAATCTGATGTAAAAACCTGAAAATGATTAAAAAGAGACTTTGAAATAGTGAAAGAAAAATTCAATGTGAAATGAGTATAATAATAAATGAAATAGCAACCTTAGACAATGCTGGCATCTCCAGATGAGACTTGATTTTTCAGCTATGCCTGATAATGGACAAACTGAGGGTCATGGAAGCAGAAAATATCATCCAGACTGACAGGCTGTGAAAGTCAACAAAGAATTGGAGAAAAACACCAAAAGGATAAAAAGCTTATAAGTGGGCTGAAATCTCCCAGACAGAAGAAATGTCAGTTGACTGAAATGTAAGCTTCTGCACGCTGGGTGCGATGTCCCCTGCTCACCCTATCTCGTCTGTGATAGCAGTAAGTATCTGAAGAGCTCCCAGGGCTGGTGGCAGGACAGTGTGTTGAAGGATCCTGCAGCCCAAGAAGAGCACCTTGCAGCTCACTACGTCCAGGGTCAGTGCCTGGAAAGGTGTCCATGGGAAGGACCGAGGCACAGACTCACCACCCACCAGGGGAGCCTGGCAGCCAGAATAAATGCAGGCAGCAGGCTCAGGGTAGGACAGTAGGGGTTGGTGGGGAGTGGGGCTCACAGCCCAGAAGGGCAGCTGCTGCTCAACCCCACCCACCTGTGGGCAGGCGGGTTTGAGGGCCCTGTAATGCTGCATCTTCTGATTGTTTTCGGAGGGGTCAGAAATCAAGATTTTTGGCAGGGTCAGAAATCAAGATTCACTTAATGTGTAAAAGCTGCTAACAATTCAAATTAAAAAAACAAACAAACAAACGAAAAACAGATAAGTACTGCATGTGTCAAATTAAAAACCCGGAAAGATTAAGTCCCAAGTGCTGGCCAGCAGTTGAAAGTTTTCATTTAAATCCCAAGGGGAATGGAAGGGCTTGCTACCAGCATAGGATTTCAAAAAGAGCCAGATTTTACCTGGAATCCAAAAGCCTCCTTTGCATTAAGAGTCAGACTAGGAAAGGCTTTGTAAAACCTTGGGAGGAAGAACACAAAAGGCAAGAGCAGAAAATATCAGCTGGCTTCAAAGTATTTGTGAAGCATCTGTGCCAGGTCTTGAGAATAAAATACAGATACAGTGACCATGTTTTCCTCCAAATGTGGCTTTGTGGGATCTGGGGGGCAGGGGAGTTGTTGGTTTGGGGTTTGTAGAAGTATCATACAAAGGAATAAAAACAAAATCGCATTTAGTTATGAATTTACCTGAGGGTTTCCCTATGTATTCTGAATACCAGCCTTTTTCACAGTATTATGTCATCGTGAGAACCATTGCAGGGGTCTTAACCATTGCATAACTTTTTCTTGGTGTATCTGTCAGGGTTCAATCAGGGAATCAGGGCCACTATGAGAATTTTGGAACTAGGGGTTTATTCTAGACATTGGACCTTTACACACCTGGGAAGTGAAGCCTTGGAAGGTGCTTCTGGGAGATCATAGAAAAGTCATTCAGCAGTTTCCCCGGAACACAGAGCACTGGGCAAGGTGGGTCCTTGGGGGAAATAAAAGAAGTCAAGCACACGCGGCAACTTTAGCGGACTTGGCTGGGAATTCCATGGAGAGGATGGTGGGACACACACCCGGGTGGCTACTGTCCCTCTGGACCACGGCCAAGGGTCTGCAGGTGAAAAGAGTAGAGGATGCTGTGACATGGAGCCCAGAGGATGTCCGCACCCACCCCGGGCAGAGTGGAGAGGGTGAGGACCGCTGGCCCCAGGGGCACCTTGCGTCTGCCCATTCTGACGTCCGACCAGGATGTACTGGGAACGGCAGCCGCTGCTCGTCCCTCCCTCAGATCTCCCATAAATTCCTCTTCCCACCAACTCTAACCAGAAGCTTATAGGGCAGAGACTGGGAAATGTAGTTCTCAGCCTCCGGCAAGGTGGTCAGGTAATTCTGCACGCATGGTGAATGATAAAGTGAAGTTAAAACACTTTATCTAGGTCAGTATAATTTTGAAAGCATATTTAACACAAGTTATTATATAAACATTTATTTCATAAAATGTAGGGAAATAGGTGGGGTTTTCCAATAAGCTTACAAAAAGCTTGACTTGTTTACTTAAAATTTTAAAATAAAAAATGAATATTGGGGCTTCCATGGTGGCGCAGTGGTTGAGAATCTGCCTGCCAATGCAGGGGACACGGGTTCGAGCCCTGGTCTGGGAAGATTCCACATGCCGCGGAGCAACTAGGCCCGTGAGCCACAACTACTGAGCCTGCGCGTCTGGAGCCTGTGCTCTGCAACAAGAAAAAGGCCACGATAGTGAGAGGCCCGCGCACCGCGATGAAGACTGGCCCCCACTTGCCGCAAGTAGAGAAAGCCCTCACACAGAAACGAAGACCCAACACAGCCAAAAATAAATAAATAAATAAATAAATTTTTTTAAAAATGAATATTGAAATCTACATTGAATTTCAACTACCTGTTACATCCTAAAAATGGACAAAAGTTGGCTAGATGTTTGAAATTCTTGAATCTTGGATTTCAAAATCATTAACGGTTTTAAAAAACAAGTTTCGTGTTTTATCTTTAAGTGAAAAGATGAGAGAGATGGTTTCAAGTGCTTGCTGCTGGCATCTCTTCGCAAAGAGCACAGCAGAGAGAGATGGGTAAAGACTCTCCCGGGAAGAGTCAAGTCAGGCAGGACTATTGCTTCACTCTTTGTGACACGTTTTTAAAAGAGAAAGGAATCTCAATGTGTCATTTTCGATACAAAGACAGCAATTTATGGCTCTTGTATAGAGCTACTGAGTGTCATCTAGAGACAAATCTGAAGTCTCCCTATTTCTTTTTTATTCTCCTATTTAACTTGTATTTAAAATTCAGCATTCAGTATGCTTCCCGTCTTTGAACAGTGGTCTGGTCCATGTATGCTCTAAGCTGTGGCTAAGGATGACAGCCATGTAAAATTACCCAATTAAAACTTTTAAAACCATTTAAAACTTTATAGTGGTCAAGCCTGCCTTGGTGGCCTGAGTCATTCCACGACTGACAAAGCAGACGGAGGAGAGATGGCCACAGTCATTCGAGCTCTGGTTGCCCGTCAGGGGACCTGAAGGGCCAGTTTCTACCTTGCCTCATACGGGGCACTGGCCAAGCTGGCAGTCGGACACCAGCCAGAACGAGAGATTATAGGCTCCCCTGCCTCAAAAAAAAAAAAACGGGACATCTGGGCAGTGAGGAACAAAGGCCCAGATCTCTACCAGGCTGACTGGTAAAGGTCTTTCCAGTCAAAGCCAGTCCATAACACCTGAGGTAGGTGGCTGTTTCTTCAAACACGCAGACACCAATACAAAGCTACAAGCAACACGAAGAATCAGGAAAACAAGAGAACAAAATAAGTCTCCGGTATCTGACCGTGGATGTCCACGGGCTGTGACACGTGCCCATCATGAAGTGGCACTCAGTGAATGGTGACTGAGAGGATGGGGGGGGATCATTCCCCGAGTCACGGGGGAAGATTTGGGGCCAGATGACTCAAGCCAAACTGGTTTCTTACAAAACAGTATTTATTGCTTTGTATAACCAAAAAATCCAAGGGGAGACCTCACCTTGATCCAGGGTTGGTGTCATCAGGCCCAGCCCGGCTCCATTGCTAAGCTCTACTTTCACCATGTTATCTTCTATATTGACTAGAATCGTCTTTGACTGCAAATAACAAGACGTCTGAGCAACAGCAACTGCATAGAACAGGAGGAGCCTCCAAGCACACTTCTGGCAAAAGCGGGGCCTTCCCTTGTTTGCGGCAACATAAATCAGATACCTGCCCTGGAGACAGAGGTCCCCCTGAAAGGGAAGGTTGAACACGAGAAGCAGGGCAGGTGGGACAAAGTGGAAATCACAAATAGAAGAGAGACTTTTGCTTTGTATAAAACTGCAGGCAAAAAGAAAAGAAAATATATTAATACATAAAAAATGTCTTAACATATAAAACAACTAATTAGAATATATAACAGAAGAAGTAATTCCCTAAAAAAAGCAGGAACATCAACAGCAAAGATAAAAATACCTAAGAATAAAATATGCAAGGTCATTATGAAGAAAACTTTAATATGCTCCTGAGGGGCACAAAATAAGCCTAGAATAAATGGGAAAATATATCACATTCTTACATTGGAAGAGCTACATAATAAGATGCCCATACTTCCAAAATTAGTGTGTAAATCTACCATAACCCCAATAACAATACCAAGAAGGTGTGTGTGTGTCCAATATACACAGCTGATGTGAAGTTGATGTGAAAAACCAGTTAAAAACTGACAGGAACATCTGAAAAAGAAGGGAAAAGTCAGTCCTACCAGATATTAAAACATATTTTAAACTTACCTTCCCTAAAACAGTGTGGCACTAACATGTGAATGGACAGAAAAATCAATGGAACAGAATAAAAAGTCCAGAAATAGACTCAAACATTTATGAGAATTTCATTTATGACAAGGTTGGCATCTCGATCAATGGTTTTAGAACAACTGGGCAGCCATTCTCACATCCACGTAAATAATAAGTTAGAACAAAGGTTTAAATTATTTTTTAAAAGGAAACCACAAAAGTAATAAAGAATAATACATTAGGTTTAAAAAATAATCTTGGATTTGGGGAGCTGTATATCTATGATACAAACTCAGAAACTGTAAGAGAAAAAAACAGATTTGATCACATAATAACAATAATAATCACAACTTCTGTATGACAATCCACCCTAAGCAGACCCATGAGACAAACAACAAACTTAGAAATATATTTGCAAGTTGTATCACAAAGGTCTAAATTCCCTAATAAGAAGACACTAGTCACAAAAACTTTAAAAGGACAAAGTCTATGAAGAGACAGTTCAAAGAGGAAATTTAGTGCAAAGAAACCAGTAGACGCTTTTGCCATTCTGCCTGGAAATCTTAGCCAGATCCATCCATTCATTACAGACATTTCCTGTTTCCCATGTTACCATAGCAACCATTCAGCTAAGCTTTCTGCCACCCCGGAACCAGGGTCTTCTTCCCACCAGCTCCCACCAGCATGTCCTCAATGGCAGCCCATCCCCTCTGCCCACCACTATATGCACACGTGTGTGCATGTGTATATATATCTCCATGCACATACGTGGATACACACATATATACGTATACACATATATACACACACACCTGGTTGGTTGTACATAGAAAGTATGTCTGGAAATATATACAGTTGTCCCTCAGTATCCACGGGGCATGGGTTCCAGGACCCCTGGAGGTTACCAAAATCCACGGATGTTCAAGTCCCTTGTATAAATGATGTTGTACAGTCAGCCCCCTGTATCTGTAGTTCTGCATCTGCAGATACGGAGAGCTGACCATACACGTGTATGATGACAAATAAGATCAGTTGCATCTGGAGAAAAGAACTAAGTAGCATGAGACAGGGGTAGAAGGAAGATTTTCACTATGTCCTATTTTGTGGCTTGTGAATTTTGAACCACGTAAATGTATTATCTATTCAAAAAGCTGTTATCAACTTTGAAGAGGAAAAAGTTTTAACTTTAAAATACATATTTAAGGTTGTTGTATCTCCATGATTGTAAAACAATTGTTGTTTGTAATGATTTCCATAAAAGAGACCCTCACTAAATGGATGAGAATTCATGAACTTCCCTGAAATGCACAATAATCAATTAAAACATTAGGTACCATTCTATCAAAAATGGGTGTTAAGAGGTGTTGTCAGGAGGAATAAAGGAAAAGCCTCTTCACTTTCTCGGGACATGTAATGGTCAGTTTTTGCTAAGGAGGGATTCTGTCTGGGCCACACCCTTGGTTTTACAGCATGCTGCTAATGAGGCCAGTGTCATGAGGTCAGTATTTCGGGGAATTGTAAGAAGGACTTGCTCACCTCTTCCAGCCATCCTTTAAATCCCAGCCAGTGATCCAAGGGGTTGCCCGTTAAGAGGGCAAATGTCTCAGTGTAAATCGTTGGTCATTACTGGCAAAAGAACAGAGGCTCCGGGTCCCACTGATGTGGGTCAGTGGTGTCATGGTTTTAATGGGCTTTGCTTCATCCTGCGATGGCACCACTGGTCTATCACAGGGCACCAGTTCACACAGCGAGGCAGCAAAGCCCGGGCAGCCCCAGTGGGTTCCGGTCATCCTCCCTGCTTCCGTCAGCCTCTGCAACGTGTTCAGTGCTAAAACCAGGAGTCAGTGAAGCTTGTGTAAGGGATTCGAGATACAACTGAGTTGAGAAAAAATCGGCCCACAGAGCACGAACAGAGCTGGGTTCTTGGTGAGACATCTCTCTCCTCAGTCTCCGTTTTACCCACTTATGCCTCTGAGATCCAGGGCCTGTTCTCTGCAGGGTGGGGCTGTGATTCGATCAAAGTCTGGATATTTGATTGTAGACGTGAGGAATAGACCAGACGCTGGCTTGGTGACAGTCTCGTCACCCTCCGCTTCATGGATTCAGTGTTTGGGAATTTGCCTGCTCGCTAAGATACATGTGAAACCCCAGGCCAGTACTGGCAGTGCTTTCACGGCCATCGTGGACACACGCAGAGCAGCAAAAATTTGAGTCTCTGTATTAGTTTACTAGGGCTGCCAGAACCAAATACCGTAGACTGGGGGCTGAAACGACAGAAGTCTGTTGTCTCACAGTCCTGGAGGCTGGAAATCCAAGATCAAGGTGTTGGCAGGGTTGTTTTGTCCTGAGGCCTCTCTCCCTGGCTTGCAGACGGCCACCTTCTCCCTGTGTCCTCACATGGGCTTTCCTCTGGGCACAAGTGCCCCGGGAGTCTCTCTGCGTACTAATCTCCTCTTCTTATAAAGACACCAGTCCTGTTGGATTAGGGCCACCCTAATGACCTCATTTTAACTCGGTCACCTCTTTAGAGACCCCATCTCAAAATACAGTCACGCTCTGAGGTCCTGGGGATTAGAGCTTCAACACGTGAATTGGAGAGGACACAGTTCAGCCCAGGCTGGTTACCTGGTGACACGTTTCCAGCTGAGGTTGAACAGGTGATGCTCTGCCTTCTCAGTTCAGCTCACACTTCAAACAAGCGTGCTTCCCACGGTCTACCTAGTGAAGCTTGTTCGCATTTCTGTGCTTTCTGGTGGTGATTTTGCTGTTGAAAAAGGCCCCAAGCCTGATGCTGAAGGGCTGGCTGGTATTCCCAAGCCCAGGAAGGCTGTGATGGGCCCCATGGAGGAAACACACGTGTTACATGAGCTATGTTCAGGTGCACGTTACAGCACTTCTGGTCGTGAGTCCGATGTTGCTGAGTCAAAAATATCACTGAATTAGGTGTCCTGAAAGAGAAACACACATAAAACAAAGGAACGTGTTGATTGTTTGGCAAGAGTGTTGTGACCAGAGGTTCACAGGAACCTGACCCTGTATTTCCCCTGTGAGAAATGGTTCCATATTCACTAATTCCACGTTCGCGGCGAGTTTATAGGACGTAACTACCATGAGTAACTAGAATCAACCAAAGCTTGATCCCAGTTTGGTCTGAAGGAGAGGCGTTGGCCTGTCTTCAGCTTATTTGTTCTATTAGTTGTTTCCTCCCCCGCCCCCTGCGGTAATTCTCCTCACCGTGGGGTGGCCTGGATGTCCAGATGTTTTCATAACTTTCTTCATGGAGTTTGCAAAGCCTTCTCTACAGTCATTCAGGTGCAGGTTGTTTCTTCAGAAGAGGGACCACCAAGGAAAGATGGGGCTTTAATTCTAGATATTTTAGAATCTGTCTCTTGAGCTCATGGTACTTATGCATCAAATTGTCATTCAGATTGGAAGATCTGTATGTACTATTTCTTCCATAGAAAAGAAAGAAAAAGTACCTGATGTATTTGAAAAGAAAGAGAAAGAAAGAAAAAGGAAGAAGGGGAGGGAGGGAGGGAGGAAAAAGGAAGGAAGGAAAGAAGGAAGGAGGACGGTCCAACAAATAATCCATAACTAAGCCTCCTATGGATGAAGCATCTCTGAATGAGGTGTTTCAACCAAGTTTTCATTGCAAGTCTCCTGGAAAAGGAGGCACCTCAGTGCATCAGGATGACCATCCAGAAGCCTACTTAGTTAATATTATCCCTGTCTTAGTTTGGATTGTCCCTAAAGCAGACCTTGAGACAAGGACATGGGTACAAGCATCCTCCTTGAGAGCAGTCCCAGGGAGCACAGTGAGGGAGTGGGGGGATGAGACAGGGAAGGGAGGAAGGGGAATGAAGGGTATCACCACGAGAGACTGTGTAGTATACTCAGAACTGCCCTCTTACATGGGCGCGGGAGCTGGGGTATCTGTCCTTCTAAGCCCCTTTCTGCACTGGTGGGGGGGTCTCTCCTGGGGTATCAACTCCTTGGCGCTTCCAGCCTGGCCTCCACGCATGGGCCAGGGATGCTCCCGTGGCCAGATAACGGACTCCGGCAGGAGACATGGGGAGCTGCTGGTGTGTATAAGACCCCCTTTCAGGGACCTCTGGAAGAATCAAGGGGATGGGAGTGGGCACTGACTGCCCAGTCCCCGCCTTACAGATGAAAAACGGGAAGCAAGGTGCCCAAGGTTACCGAACAGTACCTGGGAGAGATGGTATAGTGGTCACATAGCAAATTATCCCCAAACCTTGAAGCTTTAAGCATCGTGCATTGATTATCTCACACAGTTTCTAAGGATCAGAAATCTGGGAGTGGCTCAGCTGGTTGGTTCTTGCTTGGGAGGGTCTCATGAGATGCAGTCAAGATGTCGGCTAGGGCTGAAGTTGTCTGAAGGCTTGACTGGGTTGGAAGATGGGCTTCCAAGTTCTTGGTCATGGCTGTTGGCAGGAGGCCTCAGCTCCTCACCAGGTGGGACCCTCTAAAGGGCTGCTCAAGACAAGGCAGCTGGCTTCCCCCAGCGTGTGGGATCTGAGAGGGGCAGATCAGGATGGAAAAGGCAGTGTCTTCTCTAATCTGATCTAGACAGTGACAAGCCATCACTTCTGCTGTGTTCTAATCCCCCAGGCCAGCTTGGTGCAATATCTCTCTACTGTAGATAGAATTTGAGCCCGAATTTTCCTGACTGCAGTGACCATATTCTTTTTGTTATATGTGGTCAGTGTTCCCGCGGTGGGGTGAGGTAAGCCCTTTGAAAAGGCAATATCTAAAATTTAAATCTCCATGCTCTGAGGGAGTTTTTAATAAGATGTGATGGTGTGTCCTCTTTCTTTGCTGAGCTCACATGTGCAGACCCTCTGCCCACTTCCTGCAACCTTCACCTGGTGGGAGGCAGAGGGCAGGAATCTCGCCAGCATCTAAACTTCTGCTGTCTTTCCACGTGTCTCCTCCTCCACAAATGCAGGGAAGATTTATTTCCTCTGGAGTGACATGAAGTTTGGGGGTGTTGATGCCACAGTGCTTATGCCAGATCTCTCTGTCTTATATCTAAGCCTTGGTTCTTTCAAACTTAAAATTCAGTGATTTGATTTGATGTTCCTGCCCCCCCCCAACCTTGGACTGAGGGCTGCAAGGGAAGCCCTCTAGTTATAAGTGACAACATTGAGGGTTTAACAGAAGAAAAAGAACATGGTAAATTCTTCACAATATCGCCCCCAAACTTGGATGATCTCCTTTCCTCCCTACTAGTTACCATCCTTACTTTACAGATGAGGAAATGGGTGCAGAGATTGGTGAAGTGACTTTCCCAAGGCCACGGGCAGTGTGGTACCTGAGTCCAAAGTCTGTGATTTTCCACCTTGTGTCACTCAGCTGTTTCTTGAGTAGATGAACAGATAGTTTTCGTGGTTAACTGGGCTTGTTCCTATAGCTCAATGCTCAAATTATAACACAGCATCTGAGCAGAAAACAAAATATTTGAAATCAGAGCTGTCATGTAAACTCTGGGGCATGTAGGTGCCATGCTGAGCTTTATCAATACTAATACAATTGCATACATGTTGAGTACTATTAAATGTGATTTTTCTTCCTTTTCTATGTATTTTTAAGCATGCTGTAATTCTTTTATTGTTTGGAGTGACTGCTGTTAGCAGGAACTGGCTCCATCCTGGGTAAAGCATCAATACTAATACAGTAGTGGGGCATTAAACACTCATAATACACATTTTAGATGTGTATTTTCTTCCCACTTAATCTGTTTTATTTCAGTATTCCCCACTACGCGCTATCAACAATTTTTCTGCACTAACTCTTGTTTCCCAAGGACCTTGGTAAAAATATTATGTAAACAAAAAAATATACAGTAAATACATAAAGAATGAACAAATGAATTAATTCATCAGTTTTCTGGACCAAGATGCCACAGAACAAATGCAACATATTCCCAGAAGAGAATCCTTATGAAACAGTGTGACCCTAAGGCATTCATGCTTGCTCGAGAGAGAGAGATGAAGAAAGATAGAGAGACAGAGACAGAGAAGGAGGAAGAGAGAGAGAGAGCCCTTCACACCACTATTGGGTATTTTCTTTGCAGAATCTGGGGAGACACTATAACACAGTGCTGAAGAGAAAGAGTCTGACATAAGAGCAGAGAGGTATTGACTGTCAGCTCCCCGGAAGATGACCTACCCATTGGCCAAGCAGAGCTGGGTTTCTCACCCACAGCAGTTAAGTCTGACCCCAGCTCATCGGAGTCTTAGTGCTTCTCAGGGGAGAGGGTCAAGGGTTGACGTGTGTACGGTTTTGAGGTCTAGGCTTGTATCAGTTTCCTGTGGGTGCTGTAAACGAACGACCACGTACTGAGCAGCTCAAAACAACAGAAATTTCTCCGCTCACGGTTCTGGAGGCCAGAAGCCCAAAGTTAAATGTTGGTAGGATCACACTCCCTCCGAAGGCACCAGGGGAGCGTCCATTCTTTGCCTCTGCCAGCCTCCGGTGGCTGCCGGTGCTCCTTGGCTTATGGCCACATCACTCCTGTCTCTTCCTCTTGTCACACTGCTCCCGCCTCTTCTGTCTCTGTGTCTCTTGGATTTGGGGACCACCAAGATAACCCGGGATGATCTCCTCATCTCTAGATCCTTAATAACATCTACGAAGACCTTTTTTCCGAACAAGGCCACACTCACAGAGTCCAGGGATTAGGACGTGTACATATCTTTGAGGGCGGCCACCCTTCAGCCCACTACGTGTCACCAGTGGTTTAAGGTGGGTCTTTCAACGGGGAGATCATACCGGGATCGGACAAAGCTCTCACTATAACAGCTTAGGTTTGACGGGGCCACTAAGGCGAGGATCTAGGAGGAGTTTTGAGAAAGACACAGTTGTTTGGTGGGCAAATGCTCTGCCCACTTGAGCAGTCGCGTGTCCTGGAAGGGGTCTGTTTGGGAAATCCATGGTTCGGATAAGTTGATTTTGAAGAAGTTCCTGGAGCAAGTGATGTCAAAGGGAGATGCTGTTAGGATCCAACATCTGTGGCGGTCTCGGCCACACGTCTGGGGTCCTCAGCACCAACACCACCAAGGCGGGACCCTGCTAGTAATGGCCAAGCTTCCTGGGGACAAGAAAACAAACCATGGTTGTCCTAATAGGAAGGAGCTTCACACACCCAGGAATGGGACGAGGAACCCCACTTCTCAGTGGACGGCAGCCAGAGGATCCACAAAGGACAAAGCAGCCCCTCTTCTTGGAGACCGGCAGGTATGAGGCCAGGGGCTCTCCCGGACCCAGTGCCCTGAGGACGTGGATGCCCCTGGACCCACAGCTGCCTCCTTGGGGAGGAGATTGAATGCTGGGAGATTGAATGTTTGCCCCAAAGATGGTATTTGGGGTGGCAGAGGCTGACTGGACAAATATGTCTCCCTCCCACCCTTCCATCCTCCAGGGGGTCACCTAATAAGGAAAATGAGACCCGTGGTAGGAAACAAAGAAGCTGCATCTCATTTCCACATCTGAGAGGAGTCACACCTGAGACACTGCAGGTTTTACATGGTAACAGCCCATCTGAAAGGAGTGAGAGGAAGGGATGGGGGCACCCAGAGTCAGGGACAGGGGACTGTCCGAGTGACCACTGGGCTTGGCGGGTCAGCTAAGCAGCTTTGACCCAGTGGTTCCTTGAAGGCTGCTTCCAGGGGGCACTCAGCATTCGTACTGCAGATGGAGGTCTGCCAGGGAAACTGGCTTTACAGTGTGTAACTGTTCCCGCCTACGTTCATTTCCCCTTGGATTTGTGTGTGTGTGTGTGTGGGATACCCAGGGTGGGGGAGTTCTACATAACCAGAGCAAGAAGAAAAGAGGTCCGAGCCCCAAGCCCTGGGCAACACCGATGTCTAAGGGATGCACTGCAGAGGAGGGACGGGCAGAGGCACAGAGATGCAGTGGGAGATGCTGTGGAAGATGCTGCTGAGAAGCCAACAGACAAGGAAGCTTCCAGGAGAAAACGTCTCTGTTGTTCCACCACGGTTGCCATCGCTCCAAGGAGCACTTCTGCAGGGGGGTTGGAAACAACTGTGCTCTTGTTGAGGGGTCAGTGGGTCAGCGTGCCCTCTGTGCTCATAGGCACCGGCCCCGGCCCCCAGCATCCGTCCTCTGCCACCTCCCACGAAGGACTCTCTGTCTTCGTCCTCTCGGAGGTTCAAGACCCAGCTCACGACGCCTCTGTCTTCCGAGCATCAGAGCTTCCCTGGCCTTTCCAAGTCCATTTCCCCTGGCTCATCAGCGAAGGGGTTTCTTCTTAGAAATGCAGGATGGCATTACCACTGCCCACTGAGCTTTCTCTTGCGAAGTGGATGGTGGTGTCACCCTGGCTGCTCCTGGAAACCAGAAGGCAGAAGGGCAGGGCTGGTAACATTCTTTGCCCGCCGTGTCTGAAGCTGGAGTGGTCCTGCGCATCTCATCAGACTGTGCTCCCAGATGAGGCGGCACGCTCAGCCCCGGGGTAGGGGGTGTCCTCGCTGGTCTCCCCGACAGCTGCACCGCATCCTCTCTCCATGTCTCTCTCGTCCAGCAGGTGGAGGGGCCACGCAGAGTCTCGACAGCGTCACTTGGGTTCCTACCTCGGAGGTAGGATTCCAACACCTGAAAGAGAAGTCAGTGACCAGTAGATTCATCTCTTCACCCGAAGCAACTAAAAGTTTCCACCTAGACTCACACCTCCTGATGCTGCCAATCTCTCGACAAGGATTAATTTACCACGATGGGGCTTTGTTCACAGTAACGAATTTTCCTGCAAAGGCAGCCAAAGGAGCAAGGCTGGGTATCCAAGCATCAGATCTGTCAGGATTGAAAGAACAGTTACCTTGTCAGTGGGAGGGCTCTAACGGGAACTGTGTTTCAAATGCATCGCTTCCTTGTAAGCCTAAACGTTCAAAGCAGCATGAGTCACAATAGACAAAAGGTTGAAACAACCCAAGTAACCAAGCCGCAGATGAACGGATAACCAAAATGTGGTCTATATGTTTTTTTGTTGTTTTTTTTGTTTGTTTTTAAACCTTTGGGTTTATTTATTTATGGCTGTGTTGGGTCTTCGTTTCTGCGCGAGGGCTTTCTCCAGTTGCGGTGAGCGGGGGCCACTCCTCATCGCGGTGCGCGGGCCTCTCACTGTCGCGGCCTCTCTTGTTGCGGAGCACAGGCTCCAGACACGCAGGCTCAGCAAGTGTGGCTCACGGGCCCAGCTGCTCCGCGGCATGTGGGATCTTCCCAGACCAGGGCTCGAACCCGCGTCCCCTGCATTAGCAGGCAGATTCTCAACCACTGTGCCACTAGGGAAGCCCCTATATGTTTTATATATGGTATTTTATTAATAGTGTATTCCATTTACACATAAAGGTATACATAAATGGAATATTACTCAGCCTTAAAAAGCAGTGAAATTCTGACACCTGCTACAGCATGGCTGAACCATGAGGACGTGATGCTCAGTGAAATAAGCCAGACACAAAAGAACAAATACTGCAGGATTCCACTTCTGTGTGGTCCCTAGAGGAGTCAAATTCATAGAGACAGAAAGTAGAAGGGTGGGTGCCAGGGGCTGGGAGGGCAGGGGCAGTCAGTGTTTAATGGGGGGCAGAGTCTCAGTTTGGGAAGATGAAATGAGTTCTGGAAATGGACGGTGGTGATGGTTACACAACAGTGTGAACGTGCTTAATGCTACAGAACTGTTCACTTAAAAATGGTTAAAATGATAAATTTTATGGTGCATATATTTTTTTAATTTTACATTAAAAAAAAGTTAATAGCAGTTATCTGTGAAGAGTAGGACTTGGGGATGGGAGGACTGATTTTCCTTATAAGCCTTGTGATACTATTTGATTTTTTAATACATGCACATGATACTTTGATAAATATTTTTAATTAAAAAATCAAACACAATAAGTGATATCTTTTAGTTGGAAGAAAAGAAAATCTGTATAAGAATATAAACTATCATCACTATTCCATGTCTCTTATCTCGCCAGAAGAAGAAATAACATATTTTTCTTCCCTGATGGAACTGGTAGAAACATGGAAGCAGTTTGGAATGACTTGAGTTTTACATCAGAGATCCTTCTCTAATGAAAAGACAATGCTTTTAGTTCACATTTTTCAAAGTGTGCTCCCAGATACCACCTTATTCAATACCACACGTTTGTATTATGAGCCAGAAGTGCTTGTTATTCTCATTTTTAAAATAAGGAAACTAAAACTTAGATTAATTCTAAGTTCCTAGAGTAGAAGGCATCTCAGTACACAGTCAAACCACACTGCGCTTAACATTTCACAAAATAGTAAATTTGCCAAATATTAGGGGTCAGATTGAGCACAGTTGGCTCTAAAATTCATTGACAATTAGCAAGACAATCAGTCTATCATCATCTATCTATCTACCTGTCATCTATCACTTAACTATCATCTGTCTGTTGTCTATATCTATGTGTCATCTATGAATCATGTATTTATCATCTATTATCTATGTGTTATCTATCATTTACCTATCGTCTAACATTATTTTTCATCTCTCTATATCTACCTATCACCTATCTATCTATCTATCTATATATATATATATCATTTATTTATGTATCATCTATGTATCATTGTTGTTGAACCCAAGTTCATGTGCCTGATGCACAGTGAGGCCAAACAAACTGAAACATCAGAGTTTGGAGCAGAGAAAGGTTTATTGCAGGACCAAGCAAGGAGGATGGGTAGCTCATGCTCAAAAGACTCGAAATCCCTGATGGGTTCAGGGAAGAAGTTTTTATGGACAAAATTTGGGGGGGAGGGCTACAGGGTGTGTAACCCTCCTCTGGTTGCTTGGTGGTGAGGTAACAAGGATCTCAATCATCAGCCTTCTGGTTCCAGCCAGGCTGGGGTCTCCGTCTTTGTGCTCAGCCTGAAGCGACGTCCTCCACCTGGGTGAGGGCCTTCGTTGCTGTTTAAGAGCTCAGAGACACGTATCAGATTGGTATGCACATGCCCACAGGAGGAACCAGGAAGTGCATCTTTCTGCACTTCCCTAATTGGTAACTGAATCTGCCCTTTGGAGCTCAGAGAAGGTCTAGGAGGCTGAAAGTCTGTTCCCTACAAACAAGAAACGGGGGACGTGGAAAGGTTTTTATGCCAGGGAGGGCCCCACAGGGTCCTGCTCAATTTCAGTCCCCCGTTTTCTTTGATTCTCCTCTATCTAGAGGGGAACAGGTGTTGGGCAAGAAAGGGAATAACATTTTGGATAGAGAGGTTAATCACAACCTCGGCAGAGGAGCTCAGCTTTAGGGGGACTTGGTTTCATTATCTGTCATCTGTGTATCTATCATCTATCACTTATCTATTTATCATAGATAGATATAGAGATACAGATATAGATCAGTCTCTTACCTATCATCACTAGAGTGACCCAACTTCCTGATTTGCCTGAAATAGTATCAGTTTATGCCTGTGTTCCATGTCAGCACTTGTCTAGATTTCTCATTTCTGAGCACCCAGGGCTGTAATCGCCACATTAGCATAAGCCCAGATGGAAAGCACTCTTTGTGTACGTGGAGCTTCAGCCCTCGCCTCGTCTGGTGGTGTGTGCGACATACATGCAGGAGATGGAGTTTTCACTCTCACATGTGACAAAATCTGAAAGCTGAAGTGAGATCATCCATCCCTTGTTTCCCCATATTTCCAACAGAAACTGATACCTGTCTTTCAAGGAGAGCATGTAGGGGACCCACTGAGAAAACAAAGCAGGCTTGCTGATCAATGGAGTGAAGTCAGGAGAGGCTGGACACGGCTAACTCCTTCCAGTTTGGGTATGAGGGGGAAGTATTCAGTATAGCTGCCTGTGCTTTGACCTGCAAAATGTATGAAACTACCAGGCCAGCGGTTGTGAGGCTGGTAAGCAATGGGGGAAAATATATATAGGTGCGTGTGGAATTTACGTGGGAAATAGAGGCTGAGCCCCTGCTGGTGAGTGTGTTAGAACCATCTGAACACTCTTGCTGTAGTAGTACGGACATTTATTGCATGGAGTAAATCAACAACTAGTTATGTACTTTATGGCTGGGTAATGCCTTTTTATTTCATAACAAACTCCTACAGAAATAATAAACTGGAAATGAAAAGCAAAAGTGCATGTTTAATAAAAACTAAGGACTGAATTTCCATTTCTCCAGAAAATTGATGACAAATGCATAATTGACACAAAATGCTTGTTGACATTTACCACTCACCCCGGGGGCCATGGGGATAGCACTCCCCCTAGCGAAAACCAGAAAAAGGCCAACCTGCTGAAGATGCTTCAGTATCTACTTTAAAAGCTAATTGAGGGACTTCCCTGGTGGTCCAGCGGTTAAGACTCTGTGCTCCCAATGCAGGGAGCCCGGGTTTGATCCCTGGTCAGGGAACTAGATCCCGCATGCCACAACTAAGAGCCCGCATGCTGCAACTGAGAGCCCACACACCACACATAAAGATTCCACATGCTGCAACGAAGATCCCGGGTGCTGCACCTAAGACCTGGCACAGCCAAATAATAAAATTTTTTTAAAGTTAATTGAGGGACTTCCCTGGTGGCGCAGTGGTTGGGAATCCGCCTGCCAATGCAGGGGACATGGGTTCGAGCCCTGGTCCGGGAAGATCCCACATGCTGCGGAGCAACTTAGCCCGCGCGCCACAACTACTGAGCCTGCGCTCTAGAGCCCGCGAGCCACAACTACTGAGCCCACGTGCCACAACTACTGAAGCCCGCGTGCCTAGAGCCCATGCTCCGCAACAAGAGAAGCCACCACAATGAAAAGCCCGCGCACCACAACAAAGAGTAGCCCCCCACTCGCCGCAACTAGAGAAAAGCCCGTGTACAGCAACAAAGACCCAACACAGCCAAAAATAAATAAAAATGAAAATGGCCATGATTTTTTAAAAAAATTTTTAATAAATAAATAAAGTTAATTGAGCACAGCCTTCTTAAAATGACAAAGATGACAACGAGGGCTTCTCTGGTGGCGCAGTGGTTGAGAATCTGCCTGCCAATGCAGGGGACACGGGTTCGAGCCCTGGTCCAGGAAGATCCCACATGCCGCGGAGCAACTAGGCCCGTGAGCCACAACTACTGAGCCTGCGCGTCTGGAGCCTGTGCTCCGCAACAAGAGAGGCCGCGATAGTGAGAGGCCCGCGCACCGCGATGAAGAGTGGCCCCCACTTGCCGCAGCTAGAGAAAGCCCTCACAGAGAAAACGAAGACCCAACACAGCCATAGATAGATAGATAGATAGATAGATAGATAGATAGATAGATAGATAGATAGATAGATAGATAAATAAATAAATATTAAAAAAAAAGATGACAAGGAAACGTGTAGCTGTAGAAGGTCCATTTCTATGGCACTCCATGGAGCATGACTTTTCATTTAGATCAAATGACTGTTCTTCTAAATCGGTGTTGCTAATTTTACTCCCAAATTTTACTGCATATGTATAAAAAGTGAAGGAATAGCTGTAAAGTTGTCAACTTCATTGGCAGAAGAATTTCACAAACAGTTAAATGATGCCAGTATTGTATCAACATCATGAGATGTTTCTAGTAGAAAATCAGTTCATTCCAGTAATAGTGTGATCTTTTTCATCCAATTCACATTATCAAAGTAAAGCCTTTGAAAATTCATCTATTTGAAGGTGAAACCTCTAAAAGTATTATAAATACTATTGAAAATTCAGTTTAAAAGTTCAACATTGAAGATAAAATAATTTAGGGGACTGTAATCTTACAGTACAAAATTTTATGAAGAAAAATGTTGAGGTAAAAATAGCATTCTTACTAAATTATTAAAATCTGTGGAGCAAAAACATACTTGGAACTGGTTGTGGTGCCCACATAATTGTTTCCAAGTATGAAGTGAGATTCTAACGATAGAAACAGAAACTGTGCCTGTCACCATTTACAGATAGTTTTTTTATGCACAGAGTAACTGAACTACAAAATTATTTAAATGATGTTGATGCTAAATTTAAAAGAAAAAATTTCAACACTTTCTATCTTTGCTTCCCATCATCAATGCATTTTAAAAATGTTTCCACTGTTAGAGAAAACTATTTCATTTAAGCATCCTACAATGGTAGTGATTTTTTTTTTTTGCCTTTTTATAAATGAATCTTCCAAATTTGGGGCCCATATTTTTCCAAATACGTTGGAAATTTTAAAGTAATCATAGAGTGCCAAGAGATCTTCAGCGCTTGAAGATCTTAGCCAAATGCAATTATTGAAAATAAAGTCTGCAATCAGGAAGGTATTGAAATTTGTTCCCGCAAAAGTAAGGGAGGAAATAAATTAAATGATGTGAGAGTTCAAACCGTGTACAGGATTTAATTTTAAAATTCTAAAATTGTGATTGGGAATATCTAGACTTGCAGAAAGAATCTTCTGATGGAGCTCCTATTTTTCATTTGATAAAGTGACACTCAGTACTTACAATTTCTCAACATTTTTGATTAGTGACACACTTAAGAGAGTCATAAATAGAATAAACTTACTTCACAGAAATCTTTTAAATTTTTATTTTATATTGGAGTAGAGTTGATTTACAATGTTGTGTTAGTTTTTGGTGTACAGCAAAGTGATTCCATTATACACATACATATATCCATTCTTTTTCAGATTCTTATCCCATATAAGTTATTACAGATTATTGGGTAGAGTTCCCTGTGCTATACAGTAGGACCTTGTTGAATATCTATTTTATATATATTAGTGTGTATATGTTGATCTCAAACTCCTAATTTATCCCTCCACCAGCCTTTCCCCTTTGGTAACTGTAAGTTTTCTATGTCTGTGAGTCTGTTTCTGTTTTATAAATAAGTTCATTTCTGTCTGTTTTTAGATTCCACATATAAGTGATATATGATATTTGTCTTTCTCTGACTTACTTCACTTAGTATGATAATCTCTAGGCCCATTTATGTTGTTGCAAATGGCATTGTTTCATTCTTTTTTATGGCTGAGTAATATTCCATTGTATATATACAGCACATCTTCTTTATCCATTCATCTGTCGATGGGCATTTAGGTTGCTTCCATGTCTTGGCTATTGTAAATAGTGCTGCAGTGAACATTGTGGTGCATGTATCTTTTCGAAGAATGGTTTTCTCTGGATGTATGCTCAGGAGTGGGATTGCTGGATCATATGTTAGCTCTGTTTTTAGTTTTTTAAGGAACCTCCATACTGTCTTCATAACGGTTGTACCAATTTACATTCCCACCAACAGTATAGGAGGGTTCCCTTTTCTCCACACCCTCTCCAGTATTTATTGTTTGTAGACATTTTGATGATGGCCATTCTGACTGGTGTGAGGTGATACCTCATTGTAGTTTTGAGTTTCTTTTCTCTAATAATTAGCCATGCTGAGCATCTTTTCATGTGCCGTTTGGCCATCTGTATGTTTTCTTTGGAGAAATGTCTATTTAGATCTTCTACCCATTTTTTGATTGGGTTGTCTTTTTTTTTTTTTTAATTAATTATTTATTTATTTATTTATGGCTGTGTTGGGTCTTCGTTTCTGTGCGAGGGCTTTCTCCAGTTGTGGCAAGCGGGGGGCCACTCTTCATCGTGGTGTGCGGGCCTCTCACTATCGCGGCCTCTCTTGTTGCGGAGCACAGGCTCCAGACGCACAGGCTCAGTAATTGTGGCTCACAGGCCCAGCTGCTCCACGGCATGTGGGATCTTCCCAGACCAGGGCTCGAACCTGTGTCCCCTGCATTGGCAGGCAGGCTCTCAACCACTGTGCCACCAGGGAAGCCCCTGTCTGTTTGTTTGTTTGTTTTTTATTGAGCTGCATGAGCTGTTTGTATATTTTGGAGATTAATTCCTTGTTGGTTGCATAGTTTGCAAATATTTGCTCCCATTCTGTGTGTTGTCTTTTCATTTTGTTTATGGTTTTCTTTGCTGTGCAAAAGCTTTTATGCTTAATTAGGTCCCATTTGTTTATTTTTGCTTTTATTTTTATTCCTTTAGGAGTGGATCCAAGAAGATATTGCCGTGAGCTATGTCAAAGAGTGTCATGCCAGTATTTTCCTCTAAGAGTTTTATAGTATCTGGTCTTACATTTAGGTCTTTAATCCATTTCAAGTTTATTTTCGTGTATGTTTTTAGAGAATGTTCTAATTTAATTCTTTTACATGTAACTATCCAGTTTTCCCAGCACCACTTATTGAAGAGACTGTCTTTTCTCCACTGTACATTCTTGCCTCCTTTGTTGTAGATTAATTGACCGTAGGTGCATGGGTTTATTTCTAGGCTTTCTATCCTGGTCCATTGATCTATAAGTCTGTCTTTGTGCAAGTACCATATTGTTTTGATTACTGTAGCTTTGTAGTATAGTCAGGTCAGGGAGCCTGATTGCTCCAGCTCTGTTTTTCTTTCACAGGATTGCTTTGGCTATTCAGGGTCTTTTGTGTTTCCATACAAATTTTAAGATTTTTTGTTCTAGATCTGCAAAAAACAAAAAAAAGTGCCGTTGGTAATTTGATAGGGATTGCATTGAATCTGTAGATTGCCTTGGGTAAAATAGTCATTTGACAATATTGATTCTTCCAATCCAAGAACATGGTATATCTCTCCATCTGTGTCATCTTTGATTTCTTTCATCAGCGTCTTTTAGTTTTCAGGGTATAGGTTTTTGCCTCCTTAGGTAGGTTTATATCTAGGTCTTTTATTCTTCTTGATGTAACGGTAAATGGGATTGTTTCCTTAATTTCTCCTTCTGATCTTTTGTTGTTAGTGTATAGAGATGCAACAGCTTTCTGTGTATTAATTTTGTATCCTGCAACTTTACCAAATTCATTGAAAACTCTAGTAGTTTTCTGGTA
The DNA here is from genome assembly GCF_028564815.1 of Eubalaena glacialis. NCBI lineage: Eukaryota > Metazoa > Chordata > Mammalia > Artiodactyla > Balaenidae > Eubalaena > Eubalaena glacialis. Next base: position 91,647,783 of record NC_083728.1, on the reverse strand, counting down.
GTGTCTTTAGGATTTTCTATGTATAGTATCATGTCATCTGCAAACAGTGACAATTTTACTTCTTCTTTTTCAATTTGGATTCCTTTTATTTCCTTTTCTTCTCTGATTGCCCTGACTAGGACTTCCAAAACTAGGTTGCATACAAGTGGTGAGGGTGGTCATCCTTGTCTTGTTCCTGATCTTAGAGGAAATGCTTTCAGCTTTTCACCGTTCAATAACAGAAGGTATTCTGAATGGAAGCAAAAAAGACAGGCTCTGTAAAATTTTGGACTGAAATATTTACACATTTTAACACAAAAATAATAAAATTGATAATAACCTCCATTTATCAGAATTATTCTGAGCCTACCAGATACCTCAGCACCTGTAGAGAGGAATGTTTTTGTAACTTAAAATATTATGATTGACTGAGAAAAATCGATGGAATGTGTCAGCGATTTCAAATGCATTAGTCATAAAAACCACTCTGAGGAAGATTGCAGGCAATTTTGTAAAAAATAAAATAGAACAACATTGAAAAACTTTCTTTTTCAGAAAAATACCAATGAGATGGTGTTAGAAGTAGAGATAGCTAAAAAAACTGAGGAAATACGTGAATAGCTGCCAAGAATAATTATTCTTCCCATGTTATTATCTAGTGTTCAGATGATTAATATAAACATTTTTAAATTCTTTTTCCTTTAATGCATGTAGATTTTGGTTACTTTTTAAAAATATTTATTTTTGAAAGAACTACTTTAGAGCTGCACCAATATCATGAAACCAATTTGTAAGTCAATAAATAAATAATTTTAAAATTATTTATATTTTAGCATCACTTTTTAGCTTCAAAATTTTTCCAGTCAGGACAAAAAAAAAACTATATGGTAACCCCATCTTGTAACCTTTCTTGTTCTGGAAGAGATTTAAGGCAACATAAAAAGATATGGAACATCCCAGCTTTTAACTTTACTAAATCACTAAATCTCACTAAAGATTTTGGGAACTTAAAATTCTTTTCAGGATTTATCCTGCTTTTAGTTAAAGTAACCAGTTTCAAGCTAGAATAATTTTACCTTGATTAGCTTTTATGGTAAATAAAATTAGGGTGACTAAATAGTTTTTATGTTATTTCGTATTTAACCATTTATCTGACTACTCCTTCCTACCAAGAAGCAAATTACAAATATGGCATAGAGAATGTCCATCTTCAGGTGCCATTCAGGTAGCTTACTTTATACATTTTTAATTTGAAAATCAATCAACCCAGCAGTTATCAATCAACCCCGCCCCGATTTGTGGGGTAGCATGACCTTCCAGAATACGGTGATGGGGGAAACAAGTGTATAACAAAGTCCTTTATCAAAACGGTTGGGTAGAATTGTGTGATTTTGTTCAGAAACAAGTCCAATTTGTTCTAAGGTATCTCAGAGTCTGAGAGTGGGAAAGGGAATCTTGTCTCTCATTGTCCTCTGGCATGAGTTGTGTGAGAAGGACAGCAGGAGCTCCTGAGATTTAGCAGAGGCATTTTATGGGGATGAACTTTGTTCAACATGGTCAGTGAGAGTTAGCCAAGCCATTGGGAAACCGATGAGAACGAATCCCAGAGATCAGAGCCTTTCTTTCTTTCCCATGAGCCACAGAGAAGAGGGTACAGGGAGTCAGCTGAGAGAAATGAGTGAATTAAAGGGACAGTTCATGCTTCTTGCTACCACTGGAGGGATGGCAAGCCTGCTGGGGCACTTACAAAGAATTTGGGGAATGTTCCCAAAGATAGCTTGTTTCAAGCCAAGTCTTAGAGTTGGTTTCCCCCAAAGCCTAGCCCTGAGGCAAGGACTGGGGCACACATCATTTTCCTGGAAGGAAATGTGAAAATAATAATAATAGTAGATAATAAATATTAAATAATAATAAATATACCTTTGCTTCTTCGGGCCACCTCCAAATAAACAGTGGAAAGGAAAGCAGCTTACATCATGGACCCCGGGGCTCCATCCCACTGGAGGACTGTGGGAGACTGCCTGGAGGGGGAGTGTCCTCTCCTCCTGGCTCTGGGAGAGGCCTTGGAGGGATCATGGAGCCAGAGTGAGTTACCCACCAGCTTCCACCAGTCATTGTTAAGATGGCTCTCAGGGGCTGGGGGCCATTAACACCCCAGAACTTCCAGCCTTGCTGGACAAGGGTTGATTAGGCTCCCGTCACAGGTTCAGTTGGAAGCTGGGGGTCCATGCCCACAAGAACCACCCGACGGCATCCGTTGTGTGGCATAGTGCATTCATCTGGTCTCCTGGTGACAGATGTTTATGTTATTCCCATCATTTTGTCTTTATAGACACTGCTGCTATGAACATTCTCAACCAAGTCCTTGTGAATATCTGTGCAAAGTTTTCTCTAGGATCTGTACCTGGGATTGGAATTGCTCTCTGGCAGAGTGTGGGTGTCATTAACAGCACCAGATATTGCCAGATCGCTTTCCAGGATCGTTGTATCTTACTGTCATCGTCTTGGCAGTATACGAGTATTCCTACTGATTCACATTCTCACCAACGTTTCCTAGAGTCAACCTTTCTAAGTACTGCTAACCTGGTTAGCTGTGGCTTTCATTTGCATTTCCATGATTACTAATGAGGTTGATCATGTTTTCATATGCTTTTTGTCTAGCAGATGCCTTTTTTTTTTTTTAAAGTCTGGTGTTGACAAAAATAAACTCAAAATGGATTAAAGACCTAAATGTAAGGCCAGACACTATAAAATTCTTAGAGGAAAACATAGGAAAAACACTCTTTGACATAAATCACAGCACGATCCTTTTTGACCCACCTCCTAGAGAAATGGAAATAAAAACAAAAATAAACAAATAGGACCTAATGAAACTTAAAAGCTTTTGCACAGCAAAGGAAAACATAAACAAGACAAAAAGACAACCCTCAGAATGGGAGAAAATATTTGCAAACGAAGCAACTGACAAAGGATTAATCTCCAAAATATACAAGCAGCTCATGCAGCTCAATATCAAAAAACCAAACAACCCAATCCAAAAATGGGCAGAAGACCTAAATAGACATTTCTCCAAAGAAGATATACAGATGGCCAACAAACACATGAAAGGATGCTCAACATCACTAATCATTAGAGAAATGCAAATCAAAACTACAGTGAGGTATATCACCTCACGACGGTCAGAATGGCCATTATCAAAAAATCTAGAAACAATAAATGCTGGAGAGGGTGTGGAGAAAAGGGAACCCTCTTGCACTGTTAGGGGGAATGTACATTGATACAGCCACTATGGAGAACAGTATGGAGGTTCCTTAAAAAACTAAAAATAGAACTACCATGTGACCCAGCAATCCCACGACTGGGCATATACCCCAAGAAAACCATAATTCAAGAAGAGTCATGTACCACAATGTTCATTGCAGCACTATTTACAATATCCAGGACATGGAAGCAACCTAAGTGTCCATTGACAGATGAATGGATAAAGAAGATGTGGCACATATATACAATGGAATATTACTCAGCCATAAAAAGAAACGAAATTGAGTTATTTGTAGTGAGGTGGATGGACCTAGAGTCTGTCTTATGGAGTGAAGTAAGTCAGAAAGAGAAAAACAAATACCATATGCTAACACATATATATATATGGAATCTAAAAAAAAATGGTTCTCATGAACCTAGGGGCAGGACAGGAATAAAGATGCAGACGTAGAGAATGGAGTTGAAGACATGGGGTTGGGGAAGGGTAAGCTGGGACGAAGTGAGAGAGTAGCATTGATGTATATACACTACCAAATGTAAAATAGATAGCGGGAAGCAGCTGCATTGCACGGGGAGATCAATTCAGCGCTTTATGACCACCTAGAGGGGTGGGATAGGGAGGGTGGGAGGGAGATGCAAGAGGGAGGGGACATGGGGATATATGTATATATAGCTGACTCACTTTGTTATACAGCAGAAACTAACACAACATTGTAAAGCAATTAAACTCCAATAAAGATGTTTTAAAAATAAATAAATAAAGTCTGGTGTTGAATGCTTAATTCCTTAAGCCCGTGTGTCCATGTGTGTGGTCTAGGAAGGTGTGTGTTGGTTTGAGGGAGTCTTTGTTCACTCTCAGGATTTTTGTCAAGCAAAATTCTTCAAGCTCCCTAGGGAATATATTTGTGACAGTTATTAAATAGTGTTTTTATGGAGAACCTCATAATGACTTGAGCCACTGTAATACTAAAGTTATAAATAATAACATCCTGATAAAAATAGTCACATCCCCCAATACCACCATCACAATTCCTTCACATTTACTGAAATTTCATTGTTATTAAATATTATCCTACATTTGTATTCGTTAAACCATGCAATTACCTAGGGAGTCTAAACAGTACCGGTTCTACATGGTTCCATCAGATTCTGAATGGTTACCTTATACTTTGATCACAATCCAAGATTTTTCTCATCATATGTAGCTAGCATTCCCTTTTAATCCATCTCTTTTTCCACTGTCAACATATCAGGAAGAACATCACCATCTGTCATAAATAAACCCCTTCTTAGTTTCTTAGTTAGATTTAAGAGCAAGATAGGAGAAGCAGCTGAGCAGGAGGGAATCCAGATAAGGACATTCTTCTTTGTCATCTCAGCCCCAGAATGAACTTCAGATCAAGGGCACAAATGGCACAGCAGAGTTTAAATCACAGTTTAAATGAATAGATAACTGTTGGGGAAAGGGAGTCTGGGCAGCAAAGGGTTAAATCAGCAGGTCCAAGTTGTCCAAACCTGCACATTAAAGGTTTGGCTCTTGATTGGCTCCTGGGTTGTGGTCTAAGCCCTTAGCATGTTCTAGCTGATATGAGTGCCTTTGTTTATCTGGGGCCTTAAACTGTGCCAGAGAGTCTATGCTAGTGATGTGATTTAGGGTGGGACCTCAGGCCGCACAGTATCAGCTTGACCACTGGAAGGACTGGAGACCAGGTTCAGCCACATGAGTGGTCAGCCACACCTCTGCAACTGACCCCCAGTGAGAATTCTGGACACCAAGGCGTGGGTGAGCTTCCCTGGTTGGCAGTGCTCCATATGTATTGTCACGCGTCCTTGCTGCCTCCACGGGGATGGAGCTCTACCCCACGTGCCTCTTCCTTTTGCTCACTCCAACCTGTTTTTTTTTTTTTTTTTTTTGCTATAATAAACCATAACTGTGAGCATAACATCTTTTCTAGTTCATGAGCCCTTCTAGTGAGTCACTGGACCCGAGGATGGTCTGGCAGAAACCTGCACTGGACCTCACACCATGCAGTGCACACATACAAAGCATGAATGCAGGGTACAGATGCACTGAGGTCCTGTTACTCCTACATAACCTTTGTTACCACCGTCTTAGTCAGTTCAGGCTGCTGTAACACAAATACCATAGACTGGATGGCTTAAACAACAAACGTTGGTTTCTCACTGTCCTGGAGGCTGAAGTCAGAGATTGAGGTGCCAGCATGGTTGGGTTCTTGGGGAGAGCCCTCTCCTTGGTTTGCAGATGGCTGCCTTCCTGGTGTGTCCTTACATGGCAGAGAGAGAGAGAGAGAGAGAGATTGAGGAAACAGACTATCTCCTGTTCTTCTTATAAGGGCACTAATCCCATTCATGAGGGTTCCACCCCATGACCTACTCACCTCCTAAAGACGCCATCTCCAAATTCCATCACATTCCGGACTTCAGCATATGAATTGGGAGGAACACATATTCAATCCATAGGAACCACTAATCATGGATGTCCCTCACCGCCATCCCCAAATGCCAGGGTCTAAACCCCATGGGAGCCAGCCAAAATTTCCTAAATTGCAATAAAGAGATCCTGGAGATAACATTTACTATAAATAGACTGCCTTTTGCTTCTATCAGCTAAATTCATGACTCTTGGTTAATTTCAAAGAGTTGTTTTAGAATTGGCCCAGCCTCACAGATAACATCCTTCAGAGACACATATTGTCAATTCTTTCTCTTGCTTAACCTATTTAAATCCTCTAATTAACAACACCTTTTCAGGCAATAGGTTTGTATCCTATGACGCTCACCTAAGAGGCCAAAATTCAAAAATTTCAAATAAACATAAATTACAGTGATTGTTCATCCTCTTTTCTTCAGCTCAGGTTAGAAAGTTCATTTGAATTAGAAGAAAATTGCATGGAAAGTAGAATATATATTTAAGTGAGAGAAACAGATCACAGAACTAGATATGGAGTATAATCCTAATTTTGTAAAAAACCACCTAAATATTTGCATGGAAATAAGCATGGAAGGAAAAACCTTCAGATGTTAACTGTGGGCATGTGGCCTTTGAGAACTTGAGATGGGGCTAATGCAACTGAGGAGCTGAATTTTAAACTTTACTTAATTCCAGTTAATTTCAGTGTAAATGGCCACCTATGGCTAGTGGCTACCCTATTGGATAGCACAGGTAAAGAGTCGACTTTGCTCATGCGTCTGGCAGTTGGTGCTGGCTGTCAGCTGGAACCTCAGCTGGGCTGGTGGCTGGAATGCCTGTGTGACCTCTCCATGGGGTCTCTCTGCATGGGCTAGTTGGGCTTCCTCATGGCATGGCAGCAGGGTTCCAAGACTGAACACCCCCAGAAGACCAACAGGAAGCTGTGTCACTTTTCAGGACTTAGGCTCAGGAGTCACATAGCGTCACTTATGCCGTAGTCACAAGCAGACCCAGATTCAAGGGGGGGGAACATAGATCCTGTGACTTGATGGAAGCGCCTCAATGTCAAACTGCAAGACGAGGACATGGAATGAGAGATGATGTTGTACCAAGAGGGAGGTTAATTTCAAAGTCAGTTATCTAAAACTGCCCCACACACCACCCCACGCTTAACACCTTAACAATTATTTATTTTGCTCACAGTCCACAGGGTTCAGAGGAGACAGCTCATCTCTGCTCCAAATAGCTTCAGCTAGGGCAGCTCCACTGGGGACCATAGGATCCACTTTCAAGATGGCACAGTCACATGGCTGTCAAGTTGGTGCTGGCTGGCAGTTGGCAGGGAGCTCAGCCAGAGCTGTTGTTGGGGAGTGGGGGGGTGGTCCTGGTTCCTCTCCATGTGCGCTCCCTCCCCCTCCCCTCCCCCTCCCCCTCCCCCTCCCCTCCCCCTCCCCCTCCCCCTCCCCTCCCCCTCCCCCTCCCCTCCCCCTCCCCCTCCCCCTCCCCTCCCCCTCCCCCTCCCCTCCCCCTCCCCCTCCCCCTCCCCTCCCCCTCCCCTCCCCTCCCCTCCCCTCCCCTCCCCTCCCCTCCCCCTCCCCTCCCCCTCCCCTCCCCCTCCCCTCCCCCTCCCCTCCCCCTCCCCCTCCCCCTCCCCTCCCCTCCCCTCCCCCTCCCCTCCCCCTCCCCTCCCCTCCCTTCCCCCTCCCCTCCCCCTCCCCTCCCCCTCCCCTCCCCTCCCCCTCCCCCTCCCCTCCCCCTCCCCTCCCCCTCCCCTCCCCTCCCCTCCCCTCCCCTCCCTCCCCCTCCCCTCCCCCTCCCCCCTCCCCCTCCCCCTCCCCCTCCCCCTCTAGGCTACTTGGGCTTCCTTAAGCATGGTGGCTGGGTTCCAAGATTGAGGTTCCAGGACAGGAAGGCATTGTTATGAACCAGCCTTGGGAGTCACAGAGCATCATTTCCATTGTACTCCATTGGTGGAGGCTGTACCAGGAGCCACCCAGGTTCTAGAGGAGGGGACACAGATCCTTCCACTTGGTCAGAAGAGTGGTAAGGGGAGCACGTAGGGTGGGAAGCACTGCAGCAGGCGTCTTTGGAAAATGGGAAGGTGAGAGTCTGGAGTACCCTGCTCGTCCTGTGCCTGGAAGTTTTCTGGAGGATGCACCAGGTGCCATCTATGGTTGTTGCCTTTCCCAGTAAACATTCACCTCTGTTGTTGGTGGACTCTGTGCGTACTTCCCATCAGCATCCTGCGAGGTACAGTGCCCGGTTCCCTTTGCATCACCTGTTCATGACCTGCGTCCAGTGTTGGCTAACTGTTCGCTTTCCCCTCAAGGAGTATAAATATTTCTCTCTCCTAAGCAGAAGAACTTGGCCCATTTAGGCTGCTGCCAGAGGTGCTAAAGAGGCAAACTGGTAAAGATTTTCATATACAGGTCCAAGGCAAAAAGAGAGTGGCAGTTTGCACCAACTAGGAAAAAACTGTGTGATTTTTAAATTTGAGCTATTTCCAGTCACTGCCCATTTCCCTATCTGGACAGAAATCTGTGGCACCTTTTTTTTTTTAATTTTTATTAGAGTATAGTTGCTTTACAATGTTGTGTTAGTTTCTACTGTACAGCAAAGTGAATCAGCTATACGTATACATATATCCCCTCTTTATTGGATTTCCTTCCCATTTAGGTCACCACAGAGCACTGAGTAGAGTTCCCTGTGCTATACAGTAGGTTCTTGTTATCTATTTTATACATAGTTTCAATAGTGTGTATATGTCAATCCCAATCTCCCAATTCATCCCCCCTCCCCTTTCCCCCTTGGTATCCATACGTTTGTTCTCTACGTCTGTGTCTCTATTTCTGCTTTGTAAACAAGATCGTCTATACCAATTTTTTCAGGTTCCACATATATGAGTTAATATTACAATATTTGTTTTTCTCTTTCTGACTTACTTCACTCTGTGTGACAGACTCTAGGTCCATCCACATCTCTACAAATGACCCAATTTCATTCCTTTTTATGGCTGAGTAATATTCTATTGTATATATGTACCACATGTTTTTTATCCATTCTTCTGTTGATGGACATTTAGGTAGCTTCCATGTCCTGGCTGTTGTAAATAGTGCTGCAATAAGTATTGGGGTGCATGTGTCTTTTGGAATTACGGTTTTCTCTAGGTGTATGCCCAGTAGTGGGATTGCTGGGTCATATGGTAATTCTATTTTTAGTTTTTTAAGGAACCTCCATACTGTTCTCCATAGTGGCTGTATCAATTTACATTCCCACCAATAGTGCAGGAGGGTTCTGTGGCAGCTTTTAAGAAGCACCACTTCCTGGCAGCTTCTGGAACATTCCAGGAGCCTGTGCATGTGCATTTACCTCTACCTGGAATTGGAATGTCTGTCCTTTTCCTCCACCTCACACCTGTTCACATCAGTCCTCTTCTGAAGCATCTCTCTCCCCGCGTGCCAGGCTGAGATGGGTGCCCCTCTATGTGCGACTTGTCACAGGGCAGGAACTGTCATTGCTGTCATTGTTCACTGGGGACAAAGATGTGTGAGAATGATTCAGGGTTGCAGCATGTTAATTTAGTCCCTGAAGTAGCTCCTCAGAGGACTGGGTTTGACGTTTGATAAAATGAGTTCTTTGGCACATATATCCTTTAGAAGTTGACGTTCTCTGTAATAAGCTCAAGGGACATTCTCAGCAAAGCCCACCAGAAGATTCCAGGCTGTAGGATGTAGGGAGCACTGCTTCCCACGTCTTCCCAGTTCCTCACTGGGGAGGAGCTTGGGCTGGTGGCGACGAGGGGCTGCCTGTCCAGGGTGTGGTCCCACGGGTCGCGGGAATTCCTGGGTGGGGGCCTCTCCATGCCTCACAGACACCCAACTCTGTTACCCTGAGACCGCAGCATAAATGCCTTGTGCACTTTCCCTGGACTTGCTCCTTGGTCACCGTAACATTGCAGAACCCAACCCGTGCCTGTGACTGGGTAGAAACTCAATAGATGGCTGAGACCAAATAGATTGGGAAACAGCGTAATTGCATCCTACGCACACTTGCCTTCGTACCGTATGTGTAGCCAACTATGAGAGGGTGTGATTCTCACTTTTAAAGATTCTTATTTTTTTTTAGCCTGCACACTCTAACTAACTACTCTGTGTATACATGAAACCATGGATACTATGTTATCAATTATGGGTATATTACTATATGTACATTATATATGATATACAATATAATTAATGTAGTTAGTATAATTTTATAAATAATATATTGAATATTATATTTACATATATGCATTGATTATGCAAATTACAATTATATAAGATACACTGCTTTTTATATTTATTTTAAAGAATTGGCTCGCACAGTTGTGGGGACTGGCGAGTTCAAAATCTGTAGGAGAGGCCAGCAGGCTGGCAGCTCAAGTAGGAATTGACACTACAGTTTTGAGGCAGAAGTTCTTCTTCTCCAAGAAATCTCAGTTTGTGCTCTTAAGGCCTTTAGCTGATTGGAGAGGGCCGACCAAATGATGGAGGATAATCTCCTTTACTTAAAGTCAGCTGACTGTTAGATATTAACCACAGCTACCCAAACCTCTGTGACAACACCTAGATTAGTGTTTGATTATATACCTGGGTCCTGTAGCCCCGCCAGGCTGACACATCAAACTCACCCTTACATAGGACATTTCCAAGCATACTATTGACTGAACCACACTTACCGACTTTAAAATCAAACTCTGAGAAAAGGGAACCCTCCTACAGTGCTGGTAGGAATGTAAGTTGGTGCAGCCACTGTGGAAAACAGTATGGAGGTTCCTCAGAAAACTAAAAATAGAGCTACCATATGATCCAGCAATCCCACTCCTGGGCATATATCCAGACAAAACTCTAATTCAAAAAGAGACATGCACCCCTATGTCATAGCAGCCCTATTCACAATAGCCAAGATGTGGAAACAGCCTAAATGTCCATCAACAAATGAATGGATAAAGAAGATATGGTACATATATACAATGGAATACTACTCAACCATAAAAAAAAGAACGAAATAATGCCATTTGCAACAACATGGATGCAACTAGAGATTATCATACTAAGTGAAGTAAGTCAGAAAGACAAATACCATATGATATCACTTATATGTGGAATCTAAAATATGACACAAATGAAACTATCTATGAGACAGAAACAGAATCACGGACATAGAGAACAGATTGGTGGTTGCCAAGGGGGAGGGGGTTGGGGGAGGGATGGAGTGGGAGGTTGGGGTTAGCAGATGTAAGCTTTTATATATAGGATGGATAACTGACAAGTTCCTACTGTATAGCCCAGAGAACAATGTTCAATATCCTATGATAAGCCATAATGGAAAAGAATATTTAAAAAGAATGTATATATGTATAACTGAATCACTTTGCTGTACAGGAGAAATTAACACAACATTGTAAATTAACTATACTTCAATAAAAAAAATCAAAGTCCGATATATACACAACTACCTTGCATACCTAAGCATTATAATAAAGGTCCAAGATTAGGATGTCAGTATTGTTTGGGGGGGCCATTATTCAGCCTACTGAATAAATCAGCAAGTGGTTAAGAGCAAAGAGGCAAAATGTGTAGTTCTTGTGAGTTTAAGAAGCAATATGTATCTATAACATCTATACCTCACTTAGCAATCTTCATTTACTTCTGAAAAACCCTACCCCTGAGTGAAGGGCTATTAAGTGAAAAAAATGTTTCCATTATTCAAAGTAAAAATTGTGATGTGTTCCATCCCGACCTAAAATATCCAAACAATTTTCACAGATAAAATACAAATTGAACAAGGAAAACAAGGTTATAAACAGTAACACTCTTAAAGTAAATAGATACAGTTTGTCCATAAAATAAGATGTAATAAAGTTTTATTGCATTTGCTCTCTTGTCTTCAGCACTTTCTTCACCAATTTTTCAACCTTTTGGGGGGGGGTGCCTGGTGACTCAAAGTGAACTTAAAAATAATGACGCATAAAATCGCCTTGAGGGCAAAATAAAGGCAAAACAGAGAAGTGTTCAGAGCTAAAATGTGGAAATAGGGCATCCACAAAACAGACTGAAGGCTTGTTAAAAATACCACCTCTCAGCTGGCGTACATAGGAAAGCAAAATATGCTGGCATGAAATTAAAGTGGTTTTTAAATATTTATGTATGTATGTACGTATGTATGTATGTATGGCTGCGTTGGGTCTTCTTTGCTGCGCACGGGCGTTCTCTAGTTGCAACGAGCGGGGGCTGCTCTTCGTTGTGGTGCGCGGGCTTCTCATTGCAGTGGCTTCTCATCACGGAACACGGGCTCTAGGCGTGCGGGCTTCAGTAGTTGTGGCACATGGGCTCAGTAGTTGTGGCTCATGGGCTCTCGAGCACAGGCTCAGTAGTTGTGGTGCACGGGCTTAGTTGCTCGGTGGCATGTGGGGTCTTCCCGGACCAGGGTTGGAGGCTCTTCTGAAATAGCGTCTGATGGACATGCTGACTCCAGGGCCTGGCTGGGCGGGCTGAGGCTTGGTTGGCCTCTTGGGCAGCTTCACTTTTTCCTGCTTCCTCCCGTTCTGTTCTCCGGAACTGGTCCCTAATGAGCATCGCCACCCATGTCTCCATCTCCGACTCAGCTTCCAGAGAACCCAAGCCGCTCGCCTGGGTGCTGGGATGGAGTGTTTGTCCTCTTAAATGGTTCATCTGGGCCCAAGAGTCTAACCAGTAGTTCGTGACCTCTTTTAGGTCTGAGACCCTCGCCAAATGACAAAAATAAACCAATTTAGTAGCGAGTTCAATGTTCTTTAATTCAAGGGAAAACAGCCCATGGACTCAGGGAGTACAGTGCCTCACAAGCAGGGGAGCACGTTCCCGAGGGATTTGGGGCAAGCATGAGGTTTATGGAGCAATAGAAAGAGCAAAGTGGGAACAGGCAGGGGCGGCTGGGGGGTGGGATTTCCTTCCTCATAAGGCTGGATGCTCCGTCAGGGAATAAGGCAAGAGTACTTGGCTTGAGCTTGATTGGCTCAGGTTGCACATTTGAGCTTATTTAAAGCAAGGAAATCATGACATTTTCTTGGCATTTGTGGATTGGCGTTTCAGGTCAAAGGGAGCATTTACAGGGACACAGAAGTTACCTAAGTTTCCATTTGCTGACACAGCATCCGGGGGCAGGAATGGCTCCATCTTGCGCCTAGAAACTTCAAAACCCTTTCGAAAAAACGATGCCTACATTTCCCCCCAGAAAAATGTACATAAACACTTAAAATTTTGCCTGCAGTTTCGTGGAATTCGGAGCACCTCCAAAACCCTGAGAGACACAACCCCCGGTGTTAAAATCCCCACCCAATCCTCCCGTGAGTAAAGCTCTCAAAAATTCCTTGGACTCTGGGCGTTATTAGGCATATGGAGTGGTAAAAGTTTGCCTTTCAAGGTAGATGTTTGAGGAGTTGAGATAAGCCATGAAAGTGATGGTGACTCTTGAATTAGGAAAATGAAGTATTGACTTGGCTTAAGCTTTCCTTTCCTTTGAGAAAAACCCACATAAGAGATTTATGAACAGAGCTGGCCTCTGAGTAGCAAACAAATCACCTTTTTTCTTTCCCGCTACTGACTCTTCAAACCCCTTTTCTTCCCTAGTCCTTCTCACCCCTTAATGAAATCTCAGGCAGATCACAGAGATGTTTGGATCACTTCCAGAAAATATAGACAAATATCGTTTTCAGGGATTGAATTTTCTAATTTTATTAAATCTCCAATTTTCTTTCCTGCGTCAGCTCAGGCTGGCTTTGGGGTTAGAAACCTCCCATGGAAAGGAGAATGGTCTTCTGTTTCCTACACTCAATAGCCATTGCTATTAGTTCCCCAGGGTCAGGCAGGGAAGGAGAAGGACCGGGGAGGACGTGTTACTTGGCTGGGTCAGTTGTGATCTGGTGTCTTTGGGGTCCCCTAGGTAATCCCTGCTGGGAATCTGACTACATTTCCCAGATACAAGCGGTACCTCCTTCATCTGACTGCTTTCAACAATCCCAGGCTTCTTGCAATGCACCGGTCAGCTGAGTCACTTTGCCTGCCAAGCAGTCTTTAGAGGCTGGGAGCGACCTTCAGAATGACTCACTGCCTGGAATCTACATTTGGTCACTCCCTCCCCCCGCTCCCCCATCACCACCAGAACAAGCACTTGGCCCCGTTGATGGTGGTGCCACCTGTTCCCAAGGCAGCCTTCATTTCCTTGCACTGCCACCAGGGGGCGCTCCACACAGCCCTCCACTTTTACAGCTCTTGGAATGAGTCTGATCCCCAAGCCTTCCATCTCTCGCTACACGGGCGTCATGGCAAGTCCCCAAAGTGTTCTCTCAAAGGCACCCTCCAAAGAGACCCTCCCTTTCCAGTCTCCTGAACCCCCGTAACAAATTCCCTGCCTTCTCGTTTGTAGCCTGCTGATGGAGGATGGCCTGATGCTGGCAGATGCGTCAATGTCTGCCTGTCCTGACAAAACTCCAAGACAGACAGGTTTCCAGGTCACTGTCCTGGGACAACTCCATGACTTATTCTTTAGAATAAAGTCCGTCTGTATCCTTTCTTTCCCTCTGAACTGTGAGCCACGTGGGAAAGGAGACGGTGGTTTTTCTAGAGTAGAAATTCTAGCAACTTGAACTATGTAACCATGGGCATCTTATAACCATTGTTGGCTGATTAGGAATACTTTGAAATGCTCAAGGGACTTGCCCATCTGTGTCAAAACCCCAGAGAGCATATACATTAAGAAAATAACCCTTCAAAGGACATAAATGTCCAGAGCAGCAGAGCCACTTTCTTTAAAATGAGTCCCACATCCTCAAGATTGCTGAAAGGCAACGGCCGTGAACCTATTTTTGGAAAGCCTAAGATCATAGAATTTCAAACTTCCAGCACAAGCCCATGAGTTACCTAACACGTGTTTTAGGGAAAGAAGGAGAAATTTTCCAGCCCTAACTTATTGAAAGGCCATTACAGTTCGAAGAGCATCAAAGAGATGCACCCCAGGGATACCCACCTTTGAATGTCCTACAGGGCTGGGTAGCATTCCTACAAATCAAGAAAAACCCAAGAATAGAAAGTTGTGGCAAAAATACCAGAAATGAGCACTGCCTCTGCCTCATAACCTTGAAATATAGTGAACCTGAAAGGTAACTTCTAGATAACATTCCAGCATCTACAGAACAGATAAGTGCTAAATGATGTAGCAAAAAGAGTGCTTAGGATGGGTGAGAAAGAAAGGTAGGTCCTGATGCAATGAAAAGTTTCATTTTGATTTATTTAGGGGAAGATGTGGTTATATTAACAGGATATATATTTAGTAAGCAACCACTGAAAAGCAGAAGTCCTACTGAACTTGATTTAATGAACCCATAAAAATTATTTGGCCTTCACATTTATATTTCTATTTACATCCATACTTAGAGAACATACATATATTTTTCTCAAGTTTACTTTTTTTCCTGGTGTGATTCTTACCCTTTATTGTGTTGATGATAATTAAACATTCACAACATGATTTGTACATTAACGTTTGTTATAGCTTTGAGTGGCACGAAAAGAGATTTGTCAGTAGAAATCCAGCTTATGTGGTAGCAAGATGCTGGTTAGAAACTTCAAATGACAGGACCACTGGGTTTGATAAAAAATAGTTTAGGCTTTGCTGGCCACCACGTGGTCTCTGTCCAAATACCCATCTCTGCTGTGTAGCCTGAAAGTAGCCAGAGATGATGTATAAACCAATGATACATTTATGGACATCGAAATCTGATTTTCACATAATTTTACATGCCCTGAAATATTATTCTGTTTGGTTTTTTGGTGTTTATTTATTTATTTATTTTTTAGCAGTCATTTAAAAAGGTAGGGACTTCCCTGGCGGTCCAGTGGTTAAGACTCCACGCTTCCAATGCAGGGGATGCGGGTTCGATCCCTGGTCGGGGAACTAAGATCCCGCATGCCGTGTGGCACAGCCCAAAAATTTAAAAATAATAATTAATAAATAAATAATAAAAACATAAAAGTCATTTTTAGCTCACAGGCTGTATGGGTAGAGAGTCAGACTTAGCCAACAGGCCCCATTAAGCCATATAAAGGCCACAGCAATCCAGGAGGCTGTAATACTGTAATCACCCCCTTATGGATGAAGAAACTGAGCCTGGGGATATTAAGTGATTTCCTCAATTCAAGCAGCCGAGGGTGACAGAGCAGCGAGCGGGACAGACGTGTCTGCCTCTGAGACCCCACCTTTAACGCTGTGTCAGATCCGTCTCTGGCAACTGTTTATATAGTGTATTTATCGATCACTTCACCACCGTGGTACATGATGTCATTAGTTAAATGACATTCTCCACCCAGCGCGGTGTTTGATTTCTGACACCTCCAAAGTTTTCCAGGATCGAATTTATTAACAACGAAGCAGCAGTTTGCAGTCAGCCTAGCAAATAGCCTGCGACAGCCTCGGATTCACAGGCCTCGGATTCAGAAGACATTATCATTGTAATTATTTACTTATTTATTTACATCCTACAATGTTCCTAAAAGGGTTTTAGGTAACTAAGGGTACTGTAACCTCATAAATTAATGAAGTCGTTATAAACGGGTGATGTTAAATCTTTATAAACCATAAGGCCTGGGGCATGCTCCTGCGGGGTTATTAACTTGATTTCTTTCTCTTTCCAACACTTAAACAAGAAAACTCATTCGCCCACGGGAAAAGCCAAAGGTGGGCCTGGCAGCCTTCCAAGTCATGGCCTCGAGTTTCTGAGAAGGTGTTGACAATTCCCTTCCACAAACATTTCCTCATCGTCACCTTGTGTTCTCCCTGCTATGGCAAATTATTTGAGAAATTCCAAAAAATTACTGGACCCAACCCTTATGCTCAGGAAACTTACAACCACAGAAGAAATGAGTTCCAGATGAATCCAGCACTTAAGAAATGTCACTGTGGCCATATTTGCTTGTCTTCAGCTTTTAGAACACATCCAGCAGTGACCTGCCTCAGGGCCTTTGCACCTGCCTTTTCTCCTGCTCAGAACAACCTGTTCTTTACAGAATGGGCTCCTTCTCATCCTCCAGGTCTTGGCTTGAGAGATCTGCCCTGAGCAACTATGTAAGGTATTTTCGTTTTGTTGGTCTGTTTCACCAAATTCTGTTTCCTTCGTAGCCCTGTTCACAATCTGTAATGACGTGATGCACACTCATGGTTACATCCTTATCTGTCTCCTCCTCCAAACTGGAAGCTTCAAGGGGATCACGTCTGCTTGCTTGCTCACCACTGTTTCCCCGGCACATTGCACAGGGCCTAGCACATAGTAGATGCTCAATAAATAGATAAGAAATAAACACGTGATTGAGTGAATGAATGGAGATGAGCAGGGAGGGGACCACGTTAGGGGGCTTCAGCCCCCCTCCGTCACCCCAGCCCCAGACACAGCAGGTCAAGTCTTGCTAGATTCACATGTGGGCGTTCACAGAATTTTCTGTTTTGATTTCTAAAAGCAAAAGCAATGAGGCAAACCAACAAAAAGAAAAGAAGTTGGCCTTGCTAAACCAGAGAGACCCTCCCTCCCTCCCTCCCCTCCCTCCCTCCCTCCCTCCCCTCCCTCCCTCCCCTCCCCTCCCCTCCCTCCCCTCCCCTCCACCCCTCCACCCTCCCCTCCACCCCTCCACCCTCCCCTCCACCCCTCCACCCTCCCCTCCCTCCCCTCCACCCTCCCCTCCCCTCCCCTCCCCTCCCCTCCCCTCCCCTCCCCTCTCCTCCCCTCCCCTCTCCTCCCCTCCCCTTCCCTCCCCTCCCCTCCTCTCCCCTCCCCTCCCCTCCCCTCCCCTCCCCTCCCCTCCCCTCCCCTCCCCTCCCCTCCCTCCCTTCCTTCTGCAATGCCTTCCTGGGTTCTTTTCTCCTGCATCCCATTTATCAAAGTCGTCACATCTGGGAAAAGTTGTGTGTTTCCTAAACACCCCCACCTCAATTTGTTCTGAATTCCCTTCATTCAAACTGAACAAAGACACAAACATTAAAAACACACACACATACATACAGTTAATGGATTGGGGAATACATTTACCCTTCTGCACCAGCCTAGAGATGGGCAGAAAGGTCGTTTCAAATAATTGTCACCCTGATAATTGAGCACATGGCAATCACCAAATCCAGCCGCCCCGCCCGTCAGCGCCTCTGCAACTAATTCACCTTCATGCCTGGGCAATTTATTCTAACTAGATTCCATTTCATGATTGCAACTTGTATCATTGCTTTTCAGGGTGCCCCAGAAACTGAATTTGCAAAGGGTTTGTATGTCACAAGAAGCTATTCCTACAGAAAGTAGGAAAATTGGCATGGGTCCAGAGACCTGATGTTAGCCACTTGAGACATCAGAATTAGACCCAATCATGCCTTTTCTCATCGCTGCCTGTGTCTTTGCCGAGCCGTGCCTCTCCCCTGTGCTGTCCTCTTCCCTAAGCCGCAGAGGTCTTTCCTAAAAGCTTCTGCCGAAGTGCTCCACACAGAAAAGGTGTTCAGTCTCTCCCACGTTTTAATGACTCAAATCCAAAGATGAGAAAAGCAACTCAATCACAGTCACCATTGTTCTTAATTTGTCATCCTGGAGACCAACTGTTTCCCTTATTTTTTTCTACCTTTTCCTTTTCGTTTAGCTCTTTTTGTAAGAATTCTAAGGGGGTTGCCTGCCAGAGAAAAGTCACCTCTCCCCAGGAAACCAGTCACCCCCCATGGCAGGTGTTCCCTCTGTGAATGGGTTATTATTTTCGGCAGGGATGTGACTAGTCCATTTACTCGGAAGAAATTAGAGAGAGTGTGGCAGCAACAACATATAATCACTTAATTTGGAGCAGATCCAGGACTGAATATAAGCACCTTTGATATAAAGGGAAAAAATCAATTAAAGGCAGTTAGCAGAAAGTTCTTTCAAGTCAATGAAGTCATTCAATCAGTCCATAAAAAATGACTAGTTTTTGAAAGCATAATTTGATTTCAAGTGAGAAGAGAAGGGCGGGAAGCAAAGATTGGCATCCATGAGAAGGGAAAAAAACTAAAACTAAATGATAGACGATGTAGGAATTTCCATGATCTCATTGGTTTTCTACTTCCGTTTTGTTTTCCAGTCAAGGGTCCCTTCTTGGTGTGTGTTTGGGGCAGGGGGTGGGGGTGTGGAAGAGACAGCTCTCGAGACCAGGGCTGAAGATGCCAGACACTCACTTTCCCAGCCTCCCTTGCAGCTCAAAATCAGACAAGTGTTGCAGGAAGAGGGACCCCTTCCAGGGCCCGAGAGCGGGCTCTTGTCTAACATTCGGAAATGAATTGTCCGAGGAGACACACGTGCTCACAAAGCAAAAGACTTTATTGGGAAGGGGCGCCCGGGGGGAGAGCAGCAGGGTGAGGGAACCCAGGAGATCTGCTCTGCCACGTGGCTCGCAGCCTCGGGTTTTATGCTAACGGGGCTAGTTTCCAGGTTATCTCTGGCCGGTCATCCTGCGTGGCCCATATTTGGCCTGACTCAGGGTCCTTCCAGTGGCACGTGCATCTGTCAGCCAAGATGGATCCCAGAGCGGAGGATTCTGGGAGGTTGGTAGGATATGTTATGGGCTGGCGTATCCTCCCTCCTTTGGCCCCTCCCGAGCTCTCCTGGGTAGTTTTCGGGGGCAAAACCACGTTCCTTATCAGGACGTCCTGTTGTGAGACAGCTCATGCAGGTGGTTGTCACCGTGCCTGCCCACGGCAGGCAGTTTCGGTCAACAGTTCCTTAACAGCTGGACCTGCACCCCCAGTCAGCACAGCCTGGTTTTGACTCCTGAGCTAGTGACACCAGATGCGAGGGGCGGGGAGCTCTCCATCCTTCTGTCTGTCCTCATCAGGACCAGTTCTGAAGCGTGGACAGGGAATTTCCCCAACCTGAGACTACGCGTTATCTGGGAGAGGGAGCATCCGTGAGAAAGAGGAGGATGGGGGGAAGAGGGGCAGACAGAAAACCAAGAGACTAGATACGGCACAGTTTTGGGTTTTTTTTTTTTGGCCACGTGTTATGTGGGATCTTAGCTCCCCCGACCAGGGATCGAACCTGTGCCCCCTGCAGTGGAAGCACAGAGTCCTAACCACTGGACCACCAGGGAATTCCCTATGGCACAGTTTTGCTTGGAGGTGAATGAGTTCCACTTGTAGCAGAAGGAGCTTCAGGTGGAGTCCGTCCTGGGAAAAATTAGAAATTTGCTTTCAGCAGAACTCTGCCATCATTCCTTTCTCTCTCCCCAGACTGCCCCGAGTGCCTCATGAACGTACGTGGCCCCGGCTTTGCTACCAGATACCCACGAAGCGCTGCCCGCCTGAGTCCCCCAGCCCTTCACCTTCCCCCGCCCAAAGTCAGGCACTCTGCTTGCAGGCTGAGCTGTAGCTGCATCGTGTCCTGTCGCCATTAGCGGCCAACGCGCCTCATCCAACACCCTTGGGGCCGCACGTGCTTTCGCGCTGAGAACTCTGCAGCTTTCCAAAGACTGCACGGCCGAGGCTTTCTATTACATTAAAGACACAGAAGGATCCAGGGACGGCAACCTGTAATCAAACCCGTTAATATTTCTGCGGGAAAGCACGTGAATATTCAGACTAAGCGGGGAAAATAATGATTATAAATAGCCTCTCATCAGGTCAGGTCAGGTTTTGAAGAACTTTTGAACTTTGGAGTGGCGTGTAAGGATTATGCACCTGTGTTTACATACCTTTCTACCCCAGCAGACTGAACAGAGGAAGGGAGACACTGGCTCCCCAGCCATCCATAAAATTTGAAGCCTCAGTACAATGTGTGACTGAGAAAACGCTGAATGAAATTAAAGGTAGTGTTGAGGAATCAAAGGATGTCCTTCCCTGCTCTGAAGTGCTGCCCTCCGCTGGGCAACTGGTAAACTGACAACCTGATCCAGAGCTGGATAAACCTTTTCTGTCAAGGGCCACAGAGTAAATGGTTTTCAGCTTTTCAGGCCAGATGGTTTCATTTGAAGCTGCTTAACTCTGCCATTATAATGCAAAAGCAGCCTTAGACAATATGTAAATAAACAGGTGTGTCTGTGTCCCAGTAAAACTTTATGTATAATAGTGGGCTGAGGGCCTCATTGGCCCAGAGACCACATTTGCTGACTCTTGAACACATCCATACAAATGTCTTATTTGATGATTCACTCAGCAAACACAGGACTTCTGTCATGTGCTAGGCACCGTTCTCGTGCTAGAAATTTAGCAGTGATTAGAAACACAAGTTAATGGCCTCATTAAGTTTACGTTCTAGCTGACTCCAGGAATTAGATTAGCATCTTCAGATCATCTCAGCTCTGTGCTTCACTTTGTCTCTATCAGAGTGGACCATGGCTGAAGATATTAACAGACGCCTCACCAAAGAGGACATACAGATGTCAAATAATAGTATAGAAGATGCTCCACATTATATGTCATTAGAGAAATGCACATTAAAACAGTGAGATACCACTACACAGCTATTAGGACAGACAAAGTCCTGAACACTGACAACACCGAATGCTGGTGAGGATGTAGGTCCTCTCATTCATTGCTGGAGGGAATGCAAAATGGTGCAGCCACTTTGGAAGACAGTGTGATGACTTCTCACAAAATTTAACTATACTTTTACCATAGTACCATGGGATCCAGCAATGGCGCTTCTTGGTTTTACCCAAAGTGAAACCGTGGGTAATCTTTAGTTAAATCCATTTCACCTGTAACCTGCCTTCACTAATCAAGGTCGTTTTAATTGTTGTTGCAAAAGACTTGCACATCCTCCAAGCCGCACGAAGCCTAAACAACAAGATGTCTGCCCGAGTTGTTTTCCAGGAACTTGGAGTCAGCTGTGTCTAATTCGAGCTGAGCTGGTTAAGACTGGATAGGGCCACCCACCCTGCAGCTAGGCATGTGCGAGTATCAGGTGAACTTTGCTGCAAACCTAGGCTTCTCAGCGTTGTGGCTTGCTGTGCGTCAGGCAAAATGAACCTGGTTTGCAAACAAAAGGAGTGGAAAACGTCTGTACACACAAAAACCTGCACGTGGATGTTTATAACAGCTTTATTCATAACTTGGACGTAACCGGGATATCCTTCAGTAGGTGAGTGGATAAATAAATTGTGGTCCATCCTGACAATGGAATATTACTCAGTGCTAAAAAGAAATGAGTTATCAACTCATGAAAAGAGGACATACTGTGCGATTCCAACTATATGACATTCTGGAAAAGGCAAAACTATGGAGACAGTAAAAAAGCAGTGGTTTCTGGGGTGAGGGAGAGATGAATAAACAGAGTGCAGAGGAATTTTAGGGCAGTGAAAATACTCTTTATGATATTATAATGGTGTATATATGTCATTACACATTTGTCCAAACCCGTAGAATGTACAGCACCCAGAGTGAACAGTAATGTAAACTGTGGTCTTTGGGTGATGATGATGTGTCAATGTAGGTGCATCCTTGGTAAAAAATCTACCATTCTGGTGGGGATGTTGATAATGGGGGAGGCTGTGTGAGGGGTAGGGGACATGGGAAATCTGCGCACCTACCCCTCAATTTTGTTATCAACCTAAAACTGCTTTTTAAAAAAATCAAGTCTTAAAAAAAAAACCATCGGCATCTGCAATTGATGCTTTTTATTCGCGGGTTCCATAATTCCGAACGTGCCTTCACCCTCAGACTTATTGGTAATCCCCAAATCAGCACTTGCAGGGCTGCTGTGCAAAGCAGAGGAAAACTTGATACACCCGACGCGACCCCTTGCCTTCGTGTTTCAGTTCTTGTGCTGTAAACAGGCAGTCTTCCTGCGGTCTATTTATGCCACGTTTTGCATTTTTATGCTCTTGCTGTTGAAAATACCCCCTAAGCATGGTGCTGAAGTGTGGTCTAGGGTTCCTAAGGGCATAAAGGCTGTGATGTGCGTTTCAGAGAAAACACGTGTGTTAGATGAGCTTCATGGATGCCTAAGTTGCAGCGCGGTTGGCTGTGAGTTCAATATTAATGAATCAACAATATAAAATAAGGTGTCTTTTGACAGAAAGACACATACAACAAAGTTATGTGCTGATCCGTTGATGAAAATGCTGGGACCAGAGGCTGGCGGGAACTTAACCCCAAACTTCCCGGGAGCAACCAGTAATTCAGAGTTTGTGGTGACTTTATAAAACATAGATGCCAGGAGTAACAAAAATCAACTGTATTTGGTAATAGTGTTCTCTTATCTTTTAAATCTCGACCTTATCCATAAGTATGATTCTTTCTTCCTTTATAACATTATTTATCTGGGCCTTCTCTCTTTTTTCTTGATCGGTCTTGCTAGAACTTTGTCTATATGGGTTTGTTTGGTTTGGGTTTTTTTTTTTTTTTAAGAATCAACTTGTGGCTTTTTAAGATTTCTTCTCTAACCCACAAATTGTTTAGCAGCATGCTTTAAAATTCCCAACTACTGAGCATTTTTTGATTGTCTTTTCACATTAGCTTCTAACTTAATAATATGTGATCAGAGAACAAGGGCTGTATGTAAACTATCCTGTGAGATTTGTAGAGGATGCTGTGTGGCCTGGTAATGACGCCGCTAACATTGGTGGGTGCCCGAGGGTCCTGTCCATCTTTAGCACTGAATGCAAGATTCCACGTGGGTCCACTCAGCCAATGTTGTGATTTGTGCAGCTCTCCCAAATCCTTGTTCATTTTTTGTGTGATTACCTTATCGATAACTGAAACAACTGTAAGGGTGGATTTATCCATTTCCCCTGCAGTTCTAACCATTTTTAGCTTCCTCCGTATAGGGCTATTTTGTTGGGTGCATTCATGATTGGAGCAGCCGTATCTTCTCACCAAATGGAACCTGTTACCATTTTGCAGAGACCAGCACCATGCCTTTATCACGCTTTATGTCTTAAAGACTAATCTGTCTAATATGTAAGAGCAGTGGTCTTTGGGGTAGTATATTACTGATGGGTCTTTTACTCCATCCTTTCATTTTCGACCTCTGCGTGCCTTTTGCTTTAGATGTACCTCTTAAAAACAAGAGACGGGGGTAGAAGAGAATAGTTGGGGTCATAGCAACGTCTCCCCTCTCCCAGAGCAAATTATAAAATCCCTGACTTCTGCAGGCACTGCTTAGATTGAAGGAAGGGGTTCGCTTCCTGCCCCAGCCTGCCCTCTGGCTTCCCAGATGGGATCATAGGAGCGGCTGGGGAAGAGCCAGCTTCATGTGCACCATTGGAAGGACCAGGGGAGCCCATTTGTCACAAAAAGGGTGGAGACCGCAGCTCAATCTCCTTCCTGTTCCTATATTTTGACTTGTTTTAGTTGCCTTCATTTTCCATGAGGTCAGACACGGGACTTGGGGACCAGAGGCAGAAGGGGACCCACAGAGAAAAGAAGAACCAAGCGAGCCAGTGGGAAGCCCCCCCCCCATCAGGGCAGAAAGTGCCCCCTTCCCAGGTCCGTTCGTTCTACAAAGCTCTGTGAGATAGAGTTCACGTGAGGTCACTTCACAAGTTCCTTATTTGCACGTAAGACCCTTTTCTTCTAAACCAGAACAGAAGAGATTTAGAACAAAATTCATAGATAGTGTAGCCAGAATTTGGCCTCCATACACCAGTACCGAACTGAATCTCAGAGACAGAGTTTGGGGTGAAGTAGAAGAGAATAGCTTTATTGCTTTGCCAGGCAAAGGGGACCATAGCAGCCTAACCACTCAAAACTGTGTGTCCCGACCTGGAGGGGGTAGTGAGGAGTTTTATAGAAATGGTTCAAGGAGGAGGGCGTGGTCAGCTCACGGACATTCTTCTGATTGGTTGGTGGTGAGGTAACGGGGACTCAACATCATCAGCCTTCTGGTTCCAGCTGGTCTGGGGTCTCCGTGCTTGTGGGCAGCATGCAGTTAACTTCTTCCACCTGGTGGGAGTTTCAGTCTCTGCAGAACAGCTCAGAGAGGTTATGTGTGTCCCTTGAGGGGAACAGGACCCTGCCCCCGGGCTGCACTATTGTTTCTCCACTGCTCCTTCCTTGTCTCCGCATCCCCTCCCTTCCCTGATTAGCCACTGTTTGAACCTGCCCTTCGGAACTCAGGGAAGGTCCTGGAGGCTGAATGAAGCTTCTTTCCTAAAAACAAGAAACGGGGGACACAGAAAGGCTTTTGTGCCCAAGAGCCCCACAGGGTCCTGCTCCAATAGGGCCATAGAAACAAGGAAGGGAAGGGAAGTGAAGCAACCAGGCTTAATCATTGGGGAACAGTGGGGACTATGTGAGCAGATGTATTGGTCCCACCTAGAAGCTGCCAGTTTCCAACCTGTGGAATTTCCCAGCCATTGGGAGGTGTCTAGTGATTGGAGATCGGTACTGGTTTGTTGGAAGCAATTATTGATGCAGGGCTGCTGAGCTGGGAGGGGGTGAGTAAGGTACGCAGAGCATGTGAGAGCTGAGTCTCAGGAGAGACGCAGTAGCACCGTCTGTCTCTTTTTTTTTTTTTTTCTTGCATATGTGTAGATGTTCCCTCTAATGAACATTGAGTTGAAAGGACCAAAATTCAAAGTTTTTGATTGAGTCACAAGGACATCAAGCTTTTAGAACCAACTTACAAACTTGAAAATAATAGCCTTTAACATCAAGAGAGAGACTCAGATACAGTATATGTTTCAATGGTGACATGATCATCTTATCAAAATAATTAAAGTTTTAGAGAAGACATTTAAAATTGAAACTCTGGAAGTCAGTTTACCTGAATATATCAAGTGCTTTATTCAAAAAGCATACATTCAACCTGAAAATTCCACACATAGGAACCTGTCTTAAGGTCAAAAGGGGACCGTTGGACATAGGTGAATATATGATATTATTAACTGCATTACTCTTTTTTTTTAATGTTACATTGTATTTTTTTTTTCTTTATTTTTGGGGGGCTGCGTTGGGTCTTCATTGCTGCGCACGGGCTTTCTCTAGTTGTGGCAAACGGGCTAGTCTTCGTTGCAGTGCACGGGCTTCTCATTGCAGTGGCTTCTCTTGTTAGGGAGCATGGGCTGTAGGGCACAGGCTCAGTAGTTGTGGCGCACGGGCTTAGTAGCTCTGCGGCATGTGGGATCTTCCTGGACCAGGGGTCAAACCCATGTCCCCTGCATTGGCAGGCAGATTCTTAACCACTGCGCCACCAGGGAAGTCCCTGCATTACTCTTTATATTAGAGAAAATAAGAAAATAACCTAAAAGACTATTGATAGAAAATTGATTAAGCAAGTCATGGCACAGCCATGCAAAGAATACTTTTCAGCTATAAAATTATGCTGCAGTTCAATAATCACTGACATGGAAAGATGGCCACGTAATATTAAGTGAAAAAAGCAATATGATATTATTTTTCTTTCAAAAAGAAATATGTGTACGAAAATACACGTGCCTTGGGACTTTCCTGGTGGTCCAGTGATTAAGCCTTTGCCTTCCAATGCAGAGGGTGTGGGTTCGATCCCTGGTCAGGGAGCTAAGATCCCACATGCTTCACGGCCAAAAAACCAAAACATAAAACAGAAGCAATATTGTAACAAATTTAATAAAGACTTAAAAAATGGTCCACATCAAAAAAAAATCTTTAAAAAAAGAAAATACATGTGTCTTGAAAAAACGTCTGAAAGGTTATTGATCAAAATGTTAAGAATGGTTATTTGAAAGTTAGGATTACTGGCAATCTATTTTTTTCTTTGTTTCTTATATTTTGTAAAGTATTTGAAGTAAACACAAATGATTATAATAACTTACAAAAGTAAAGTTACTAAAGAGTGCATTGATAAATTTCTCTCAGCATTTAAATGAATAATTGATCTATTTAGTGGCTCACTAAATAACTAATTATAACTCTAAGTTATAAATTCCCAAAGCGTGGGAGAGTGTTTTTCTTCTCTTCTCCCAGCAGCTCCATACACAGCCCTGCAGGTAACAGGAACTCCATTATGGCTGTTGACTGACTGCGTATTTAGATGTCAAGGGCTGAGGAGATATTAGTGAAAATAGCTAAGAACTGAATTGCACAGCTGAGACTTTGGCACTCGAACTTTCATAATTGAAAACTAAAACCTTCAAGTCATTTCATTTTATTATAAATGAACCCACCCCACAACTCTCCTTCAGTTTTGAAATCTTGCCAAAGTGTTGGTTATAATCCCATCCCTCTACTAATGGAAGAGTTTTTAAAGCTGTTTAATGACATAGTTTTCTGCAAATCATAACGAGGGAGACAAAAGTGAATCAGGTGTTTGAAAAAGCCATGCATGGACCTGTGATTTCTGATACAGGAGCAGGGCCTGGCTGGGCAACTTTGAGGTGAGAAAAGTATATTTTGCATCCCCAGCTTCCTCACCATTGTCGTTGCCTTCTGCATCAGTCAACTATCACTGCATAAGGAATAATCACAAAAATCTCAGCGGCAAAAAAAAAAAAAAAAAAAATTGCATGTGTTTGTTGATCTAGTCTGGGCTCATCTGGGGGGTTTCTACTGCTTCAGGCTACGAGTCTAGCTGGCCTTTCCCCCTTCCCCATCTAGGATTAAGACTCTAGTCTGTGCCATGTGGATTCACTTTGGATCCAGGTTAAAGACGCAGAAGCTATTCAGGGGAAGCTCCTCTTTTGTCAGTGATAGAAGATCAAGAGTACATGCCCAACCTTGCAAGCACACTTTGAATCCCTGCCTGTGCCATTCCACTGGCCAAAGCCAATGCTCAACAACTGTGGGCAGGAAAGACCACAGCAAGGGTGCATTATAGGAAATCATAACCAATTATTCAACTGACCAAGCCCTTATTCTCTTAGAAGGTTGTTTGGGGGGGAAAGGCGCTCCCCAAGCTGATGTAGGCATGGCTTTTCTCATCTCTTAGTTGTAGGGGCACAAAGGGATTCCCCAGCGTGTACAGGGAGCATCCTGGGGGCTGAGGGGAGACTAGAGTCCATTTCCCCTCCAAGTGAGATGACATGCAGCAAGAGGCAGGAGGCACCGTGTGTGCAGCTCTGGATGGGCACCAGCCGAGGAGCGTTTCCATTTCCCTCGAATTGTTGGGTAGCAACAGCATTCACACTAATAACTCCTCGCTTTAAATCTCCAAGAAAAGCGTGTGCAGTGTTATTCTCTGAAGTCTTAACTTAGGCTGGGTTCTTGGGGACTGTGGCGAGGTACATCAGGGTGTACACAAACGCGGACGATGTTAGGAAAGTTGAAAGGAAAGAAGGTGTGAGCGACAGGGTATTTCTGCAGCCTTTGGTGACTAACAAACGTCAGGGAGGCTTTCTGCCTTTTCCTCCCAAGTCTAGACACCAGTTGGCAATTGGCGTGTCTATTGTGTCCTAAACGAGGAGGGGCACACAGAACTCCCCGAGGCTTAAATGTGGCTGGGATGAGAGGAAAACAGGAAAGTCTAAAAAACAATACAAAGCAGTGAATGGGAAAATCTAGAGCCTCTCAGGGAGGCTTGAAAACAGGATGGATCAGAGCAGGGGGTCCTCAGACCATCAGCCTCAGCATCACCTGGGAACTTAGAAATGCAGGTTCTTGGGCTTCACCCCAGACCTGCTGAATCAGAAACCCTGGGGATGGGGCCCAGCTACACATGTGTTTACAAGCCCCCCCCCCCCCGCCCCAGGTGATTGAAACTGGAGAATCACTGGAGAAGGACAGTCTGTAGAGGAGAGAAGGATGGGCATTCCCGGGGTGATGGGTGGGGTGAGCTGGGGGGAGGGAACAGCATAAACAGAGACAGATGGGCACTGCATGACCCTGGGGCGCTGGTTTGCTAGGGCTGCCATCACAAAGTGATGACTGTGCAGCTGAAATAACAGAAATTTGTGGTTTCCCAGCTCTGGAGGCCAGAAGTCCATGATTGAGGTGCGGGCAGCCTGGGTTCCTTCCGAGGCTGCGAGGGAGGGTCCTTTCCGCGCTCCTCTCCGCGCTGCAGGTGGTTTGCCGTCAGTCTTTGGCGTTCTGTGGCTCGTCGATGCATCACCCCGATCTCTTCCTTCTCCTTGTGTGCCTTTCTGTTCCTGTGTCCAAATGTCCTCTTTTAATGAGGATATAGATCATAGTGGATTAGGGCCCGCCCTAATGACGTCATCTTAACCTGATCCTCTGCAAAGCCGCTATTTCCAAATAAGGTCCCGTCATGGGTGCTGGGGTTAGCACTGCAACATCTCTGGGGGAAACACAATTCGACTGCAGTTCAGTCGCTGGCAGTAGTGATTAATGCAGGGGTGAGCATGTGACCCAGTAGGAGCCAATCGGATGCAGTGAGATTACAGCTAAGAATTCTGGATTTGACCTTGAGGGGACATGAGGTCTGGAGGCACCCCAGCCTTCTCCAGCCTGTCAGGGAGAATAGGAGTCCAAGAATATGAGAGAACCCCCCTCTCCTTGGTGGTGAGTGGGACCAGAGAATATAGGAAAACAGTGGGTCCAGGTGATACCATTTGAGTCATTAAAGCCAGGACTCTTCCTCGACTTTCCCAGTACATGAACCAATACATCTCCTTTTTGTCAAAGTCATTTTGGATTATGGGTTTTCGTCTCCAGAAATCTAAAGAATTTGAACAGATACAGATAGTTCAGGGTCTATAAAGTCAAAGCTAGTTCGTACCCCATACTGGTAAGTGTAGAAAAAAAAACCAAAACCACTGGAGTAGAAGTATGAAGCTGCTCTTGGCTAGAGGGAACCAGTCCAGAGATTCAGGCCGCCCCAGGCCCTACCCGTCTGCAGAGAGCGACGTCTTAACCCCTGGGACCCATGCCTGGCAGACCGTGTCTCCACTGTCTACCCCCGCTGCTCAGACTGGGGTCCACCGGGCCAGCAGCGGCTGCATCCCCTGGGAGCTGGTCAGAAATGCAGGTTCCCAGGTCCCGCCCTGGAATTTCTGAATCGGACTCGGTATTTTAACAGGATCCCCACTGATTCATATGCACATTAAACTCAAGAAGCACTGTTCCAGCCTAATTAGCAGGGAAAGTCGTGGTGGATTGAATGCCAGCTCTTTCAACAATCAAATTGAATTTCTGCTTAATGTGATCGAAAGCTATACCTCCAAGGATTGAGATCCAGGACTGAGATCCGACAACCAAGTCATCCTATGACAAAATAATATCATACTATATTATACTATATTGTATTTATATATGACATAATACATCAATAGTAATTTACATTATAGTGTAGTATCGTATATGGATTCCACTTTGAAGAATACAAGGCATCAGACAGTATTTTTTTTGTACATGTTATGTCTTTATTGAATTGCACCATTAATTCTGTTAACCATGATTGTCAGCATCCTGAACAAAAGCTGCTGAGCGATGGCTCAGCTCTTACCTTCATACATTTCCATTCACTGAGTGTCCAGAGCAGCCCACTGGACACTTGATCAGCGCCAAAATAACCCTCCTTAGAAACCTAGACAGCCAAAAGGGCAGGAGACATCTCCAGCAATTCACCTGCTAGGGCAAGTAAATTCCGTCTTGCTTCCTGAATTTCAAAGTGATTTTTTTCCCTGCCCTTCCACTGCGTTAAAGCCTCTGGGAGTGAGTTTCTACCTGCTGTCATTGTTCATGGCACAATTTCAGGGTAAGGGCACCAAAGGTGTAAGGGTCCCTGGGTGCCACATTTCTGGGGTATCAGCAACAGTCCATAGACGGCAAATAAACCAAAGTTAAACTTATCCTCACCGGCCTTTTCACATCTCTGACTCTTTATATACTTATTTAATTTTGATCAGAGTGGATGCCGTCAAAGAATAAAGATGATCAGAGCTTAGACAAAACATGCAAAGCCGAGTCCATTCCAATGCAGACAAAGGGGCATGTGTCCCTGAAGAAAAGTGCTGAGCAGAAATGCAGGGTTTAGATGGTAGAGGGGACCCTGGTAGTTGTGCTAACTAAAGATTGACAGCTACCACTGTAAACAGAACAAGTCCAGAGGTGTGTGCACAGTGGGTTAACACGAGTCCTGTCATTCACTGGTCCTGCAAACATCTTCAGTTTGGGCCAGTCGGGGTCAGGGGTCAGTCCACATGCGTGGTCCTTCATCAGCAGCAGCAGCCTAGGGCCAGTTGTATGCTCTGGCCAAGCGGTGCCGTGAGTGGAAATTTTTTATATACAACATCAATTCACTTAGTCAACATTTATCGATCCCCTGATACAGATTGCTTCATTCTGATCTCGGCTCAAATGTCATCGCATTGGAGAGGCTTTTCCTTATCATCCGGCCCCGCCCACTCCCCACCCCCTGCTCTGCAGCCCCTGCCTGTTAACCCTGTTGTGTGTGTGCTTGTCGGCTGGGCTGTGGTCTCTTCCACTCCAAGCTGCAGCCATGGGGAAGGGGCTTTGTTTTGCTTCTGGCTGTGTTTTCACACCTAGAACAGAGAGTGGGTGCCCCGTATGTGTTTCCCAGTGAAAAGCCTCAGGTGCTAGACAAAACTAGAGCTTCTGAAACAAAAACAGTATGATAAACAAAGCCAGATGCCCTGTATTTTAGTAAAATATTTTTTAAAACTCTGTATTAAAAGCAGAAGGAAATGAGAACACTTGTCACTTGTATCCTGCTTTGGAAGGCAATCTGTCAGCCTCCGTAAACATTTTAAATTCTCACACCCTCCGACGCGAGAGTTCTGTCTCCCTGGACCTCCACCTGCCCCCACCCGTCTCGTGTACAAGAAAGGATGTGCCTGGATGTCCGTAGCGACTTTGTGAAAAATTGAAAACACGTCTCGGGCCCCATCAGCCACGTGCTTCCCCTGGGTCCCCTCAGAGGACAGAGCAGGCATCCAGTGACTGCAGCCCTCGTTACCCACGGCCTTACCCCGCCCTTGTCACGCCACGTGCGTGACCGTGGCCAGTCTGTTCAGTCAGCAGCCATGATCTGTTTCCACACTTCATGGCCCCAAAGAGGGGTGTCCTTGACCTTCCCTGGTCTGAGGGTGTGCACTCCCCCCGAGAAGGCTGTCCAGTCTCAGCCCTGCATGCTGGACGGCCAGGGCAGACGGCACCGGTGTCAGCTCGGCCGGGCCCAGGCGTTTAGGGGAACTTTTGTGAAGGAAGGACCCTTAAGAGCCAGTAACTCATGCTTTGCCACTTTCTCCCATAAAGCCGAGCTGCTCCGGGGCCAGGCTAACTACAGTCCCCAAGACGCCAGGCCCACCGGACACGTAAGGCTCTTGGGCCCTTCTCACCAGTCCGTCATAGAGTCCAATACACCCACTCCCCCCAAATGGGAAGATCACGCAGACGACCCCAGGCCTCTGTTTCACCAAGAGCCCAGTAGCAAGCTAGTACCTGCTTTTTGAAAGTCATGTTATCTAACAGCTGTGTCGAAACAAATCCAAAACCCCAAAGGGACCTCCTGGTGGAGGCTGCCTCGCTGTGGAGCCCGGAGGCTCCAGTTAAGCAAGACCCTCATGCTTGTTCGGACACCAGTATCTAAAGAGGTCGCCAGGGTGCTGGGCCCCCACGCAAAGTCCTGACCCATCATCCGTGGTAGCAAGTGGCAGGGAAGCCCACCCCCTGCGGCTCTCTGCGTGCAGCCCCGACAGTGGAGGGCCATCTGCTAACTCTGAGTTCACCAACTTAAACGTTTATCTCACTCCAAAACAGCCTCCCAGGTGACACACAAAATAAACCCTCGCAGTACATTTACCCCTCCCCCCACTGCGCCCAGCGTCCCATCCCCCGCAGGACCAGGTAGGATGGGCACTTGGGTACCTGTATCCAATGGGGAAATCGATGTTTGAGGTCCTTCCTCCCAACGTATTTAGACAGTCGTCCGGGGTGCTCAGTCCTCCTCTGGGACAGGGAGACTCGGCCTCACCCTGAATCCTGAAAGCTGCAGAGCGGGACCCAGAGACCGTGTGTCTGTGCCAGCAGGTGAGTCAACGTTGACGCGCAGGTCTCAGCAGCGTGACAATCTCTCCTCGTGGTCCAGTGAACGACATTCCAACATCACGAGTCCACCCCAAGCCCTCTGCCAGCTCTGGGGACTCAGAACCCTTTCTTCTCCCAGCTGGAGGAGAGAGCAAAACCCAAAAGCACCATTTGGGCTACTTGTTTCGACCGTACAGCCTACTCCCCAAACCACCCCACTAACGGGCGACCGAGTGGAGAACCCCGTACGGCCCGGCTGATCGTAGAGTTTGGCCAACATGTCAAGTACCGATTCCCATGACCTTCCCTCAGGTCCCATTACTTGGTCTTTGGGCCCCTCGTCTGCCTTGTCCAGGAGGCCAGGTCAGGACCCCAGCCTCATTACCAAAAGGGTTAATGAGAATCTGGGAAGGGCCTGGGCTTTTTCCCCACCAGCGCGCTAAGGACTTAGCTGGCCACCATTTCATATACCTTTTTTTTTTTTTTAATAAATTTTTTTGTTTTTCTATTTTTGGCTGCGTTGGGTCTTCGTTGCTGTGCGCAGGCTTTCTCTAGTTGTGGTGAGCGGGGGCTACTCTTCGTCGAGGTGCGCGGGCTTCTCATTGCAGTGGCTTCTCTTGTTGCAGAGCTCCGGCTCTAGGTGCGCGGGCTTCAGTAGTTGTGGCACGTGGGCTTCAGTAGTTGTGGCTTGCAGGCTCAGTAGTTGTGGCGCACGGGCTTAGTTGCTCCGCGGCATGTGGGATCTTCCCGGACCAGGGCTCAAACCCGTGTCCCCTGCATTGGCAGGTGGATTCTTAACCACTGCGCCACCAGGGAAGTCCCTCATATACCATTTTATATCCGTAGACGTGGGTCAGAGACACGACTGATGTATCACTCATGGCACAAACAGTAGACAGAGTGGCATCTCATGTGTTCTCCCACACCCGAAACCCCACAGCGCCATGTGTGAAGGGCCAGATGTCACCTGTACAGGCAGTGGGGTGCACCCCAGGACCCTAAAATGGGGAGATTCTGCACTCTTATGGGATTTCTGGCATATCTGCTAGCCTTCCCCTCTGGAGAGGAAGATTGATTAAGATTACTACCCTGGGATGCAAGCAGGTATTTCCAGGAGAGGAAGGAGATTTTATCTTGATGACCCTGGGACATCTCTAGGAAGGTACTTCTCTAAATTTCTCTGGTGGAATATTCTAGCTCTAGGTTTCAATACAGGCTTGCTCTTGAAATGTGTTCTTTGCTCAGAAGGCCTGTACCGTGCAAGCATACAAGAAATCCATGGAGAATTGTCTTCCAACAGTATCATCTGTGAATTGTCCTTTCAAATATTTGGCCCATTTTTTATTTGGCCATTCATCTTCTTATTATCTACATATATATGATACAAGTCCTTTGCAAGATATGTGTATTACAGATATTGCAAACAAAAAAAATCCAATTATGTGACTTGCCCTGTTGTTTACTTAATGATGTTTTCAGTAAGACGTTTTCAACATCTTGTCAAGTCCAGTTTATCAATTTAAAAAATTTTGTAATTTGCTTTTTATATCCTATTTAAGAAATTCTTGGTGTTTTAATTGAAGTATAGTTGATTTACAATATTGTGTTACTTTCAGGTGTACAGCAAAGTGATTCAGTTAAATATATATTTTTTCAGATTCCTTTCCATTATAGGTTATTATAAGCTATTGAATACAGTTCCCCATGCTATACAGTAAATCCTTGTTACTTATCTATTTTATATTTAATAGTGTGTATATGTTAATCCCATACTCTTAATTTTTTTCCCTACCCGCCTCCCTTCCCCTTTGGTAACCATAAATTTGTTTTCTATGTCTGTGAGTCTGTTTCTGGTTTTTTGGGGGGGTTTTTGTTGGTTTTTTTTTTTAATTTATTTATTTTATTTATTGTTTGTTTTTGGCTGTGTTGGGTCTTTGTTGCTGCACACAGGCTTTCTCTAGTTGCGGTGAGCGGGGGATACTTTTCGTTGCGGTGTGCGGGCTTCTCATTGCAGTAGCTTCTCTTGTTGCGGAACACGGGCTCTAGGCGCGCGGGCTTCAGTAGTTGTGGCACACAGGCTCAGTAGTTGTGGCTCATGGGCTCTAGGGCTCAGGCTCAGTAGTTGTGGCACATGGGCTTAGCTGCTCCGTGGCATGTGGGATCTTCCTGGACCAGGGCTCGAACCCATGTCCCTGCATTGGCAGGCAGATTCTTAACCACTGCGCCACCAGGGAAGTCCCTCTGTTTCTGTTTTGTAAATAAATTTGTTTGGCTTGCGGGATCTCAGTTCCCCCACCAAGGATTGAACCCAGGCCACAGCAGTGAAAGCCCAGAATCCTAACCATTCGGCCACCAGGGAACTCCCTGTATTATTTTTTAGATTCCACATGTAAGTTATATAATATTTGTCTTTCTCTGTCTGACTTATTTCACTTAGTATGATAATCTCTAGGTCCATCTATGTTACTGCAAATGGCATTATTTCATTCCTCTTTATGGCTGAGTAATATTGCACTGTATATATATACCACATCTTCTTAAACCAGTCATTTCTTGATGGACACTTAGGTTGCTTCCATGTCTTGGGTACTGTAAATAGTGCTGCTGTGAACATTGGGGTGCGTGTATCTTTTCAAATTAGAGCTTTCATCTTTTCCGGATATATGTCCAGGAGTGAGATTGCTGGATCATATAGTGGTTCTATTTTTAGTTTTTTAAGGAACCTCCATACTGTTTTCCATAGCGGCTGCACCAATTTACATTCCCACCAGTGTAGGAGGGTTCCCTTTTCTCCACACCCTCTCCAGCATTTGTTATTTTTAGACTTTTTGATGATAGCTACTCTGACTGGTGTGAGGTGATACCTTATTGATTTGCATTTCTCTAATAATAAGCGATGTTGAGCGTCTATTCACGTGCCTCTTGGCCATCTGTATGTCTTTTTTGGAAAAAAAATAAAAAATAAAAGGAAATTCACATCTAAAATTCACTCCCATTTTATGACCCTTTATTGGCTAATAAATGATTGACTATTGAATGAAAAAAAGTTGGTAGCTCAAAGGCGGCAGCATGATATGGTGATAGGACTTGGCTACAGACTGGGTTTATATTCCAGATTCACGTCTTATGGTTAAATGATGTGGGCAGGTCACTCCGTTTTCTTGTCTGTCTTCTCTATAAAGCAGAGACGATCCTTACCACCATGCAGGGGTGCTGTGAGGCTGGGATGATGTCACAGATGTAAAGTGCAGCCAGCAAGGACCTGGTACATTGCATGGGAAATTCCCTGGTGGTCCAGTGGTTAGGACTCTGCGCTATCACTGCGAGGGCGCAGGTTCGATCCCTGGTCAGGGAACTAAGATCCCGCAAGCCACGCAGCATGGCCAAAAAAAAAAGGACCTGGTACATTGCTGCCTCTCAGTATATTATTTGCCTCCTTATCTGTTTGATGAAATTTATGTATCTAAAACTCCCCATTCTCCATGAGGTCTCACTGCGTTGCTATTTCTCTGACTGGAAATTATAATGCACATCTCAAAAAAGAAAAAATCATTGCATGCCCTAAGTTGCAAATATTTTTTTCCTGTGCATTCTTCTAGGAGCTTTGTTTGAGCTTTCACATTTAGGTGTATGTTCCATTCTGAGTTAATATTGTGTGTGGTCTGGTGTAAGGGTTGATGCTTATTTTTTTTCCACATGGATATCCAGTTATTCTAGCACCATTTTTTCTTCAACTTTTTTTGGGAAGTATAGTTGATTTACAACGTCGTGTTAGGTTCAGGTGTACGGCACAGTGATTCAGATATAGATATATATGTATACATACATATTGTTTTTCAGATTCTTTTCCCTTATAGGTTATTTACAGAATATTGACTATATAGTTCCCTGTGCTTTACAGTAGGTCCTTATTGGTTACCTATCTTATATATAGTAGTGTGTATCTGTTAATCCCAGCCTCCTAATGTATCCCTCCCCCGCTTTCTGCTTTGGTAATCATAGGTTTGTTTTCTGTGTCTGTAGGTCTAACATCATTTGTTGAAAAGACTTTTCCCCCCATTGATTTGCTCCAGCATCTTTGTCAAAAATTAATCATATATGCATGGATCTATTTCTAGACTCTATTTCAGCATAGCCCAGTAGAAATATAACACAAGTTATAAGTGTAAGCTATGTGTGTAATTTTAAATTTTCTAGTAGCCACATTTTAAAAGGCAGGCAGCTATTGGGATGCCATCTTAATAACTCGTAGTTTAGTCAACCAGGAATACCTACCCACAGGTACTGTTTTATGAACAGGTCCAGGCTGGCCAGCACAGGCGATGGTGCATAATGAAATATGTATCAAGTAAAATAAAACAGATTCAGTTGGTCCATAACCTGGAGCCTCAGCTGAAAGCAGAGCCCATGAGTTGTGACTTTCAATGCGATGTTATATAATCAACGCTAAACATTTCCTCCCAACCAAGCTCAACAGAGCAAAGAGCAAGGTGAGAGATCCGTAATCAATACCGTGAGTAATATGAAGTTTATTTAACTCCAAGAGGCAAGCAATTGTTAAAGACTGAAATAAATCTTAAAGGTTAGTCAGAACTAACATACGATATTCTGGGCCAGCCTCATGGATTAAGTTTCTAGAAACAACTGGATGAGACTTACTGGTTAACAAACAAAGATTTAAGGGAGAAGTAACATTAGGAGAACAAAGATTGTGAATAAGCATGTCTTTAGAATTATTGATTAGTTAACAAAAGATAAACAACAGAGACGTAACAAAATGCTGGACTAAGCATCACTTTCCTCTGACTGCAACTCCTGTAAAATGGCAGAAAATATAATTTTAATGAGAATAAATACATAATAGTACTAGACTGTAGGAGAGTTTTTTAAATTTTATTTAAGTATAGTTGATTTATAATGTGTTAATGTCTGCTGTACAGCAAAGTGATTCAGTTATATAGTACATATATACATTCTTTTTTATATTCTTTTCCATTATGGTTTGTCACAGGATATTGAATCTAGTTCCCTGTGCTATACAGTAGGACCTTGTTGTTTATCCATCCTATATATTATAGTTTGCATCTGCTAATCCCAAACTCCCAATCCTTCCCTCCCCAACTAGAAGATTTTTTGAAGTATGGAAAGTACACAGGATATGATCTATGGAGGGAGAAAAGACAACAAAAATAATAGCCCAAAAGCAACAGAAAAGCTGATGTTGTTCAAGGATGCTCCAAGCCCAGAGCAGAGCTGTGATTAGAACCCAGGACTCCTGGCTCTGTCCACTGATTTCTCCATCACATTCCCTATCTCTGCCAAATGTTATCCTAAATAATTTAATATTTTAAAAGTAATCTCAAGTTACAAAACTTTGGCTTTAAAAAACAAACAGAAAAATTGCCCCATAAAAAAGCATCCCATAAACAACAAGGTCCTACTCTATAGCACAGGGAACTATATTCAATATCCTGTAACAAACCATAATGGAAAATAATAATAATAAATAACAATAAAAACTAAGTAAAATTACAACAAAAAGAAAAAAAGCATCCCAGTTCATTACCACAAATATCATTTCTTTTATGTTTTCCTATTTTCAAGTATATTTTACATATGCATAATTGTAAGAGGAATATACATACAATTTTGTCCTGTTTTTCATTTAACCTTATATAACGTATTTCCCATCTTGCCACTGAATCTTCATAGCTATCGTTTTCAATGTCTACATAATATACTTTGATTATGATTTATTTTTTTTCCTTCTTTTTGACCTTTTGGGTTGTTTCCAATTTGTGCTATTATAAATAATACTGTAATTAACATCTTTATTTCCTCAGCTGAATTTAAATCTGTTTCATGAATTAAAAGCAGCTGAATTGACTTCTGTTTCATTCCTTTTTGAACAAAGATGGAACGTCCTGGTTTCATAACAAAGAATGGTCTAAATTTAGGGTCACAGATCGGGCTCTGTGACAAGTTAGAATCGCAGTGGCAGAGTTCTTAAAGCGCTTCAGACAGTGTCTGTTCAGCTTGCTTGTCCTTCTTTGGGGACTACAGTAAGTCCGTGTTGCTCTGGTTTAAAATGAATCTCAAGATTTTTAACTTTACCCTTGACAGGAGTTAATTTTGTTTTTAACAGTATGACTTCTGGATGTGTTACTTTCTTCAGATCTTTCTGCACATGACCAAGGTTAAGGTCAACTATGAATGCATAGTTCTCAAGCCATTTGAAATACTGGGTAACACTGACAAGGTTTCTGTTTTTTCATGAAGTATTTTATTTCCCCAGATAAAGCAATGCCTAGTGAGATTACAGCAGATCGGGGGGGGGGGGGGGGCACGACTTTTTTTTTTAAAGAACCAATTAGGAGTCTTAGAAATATTGAATATGATACTGAAAATTTTAAACTCAGAAGATCAAATGAATAGTAGATTGATGGAGCTAAAAACTGATTATTTCCTGAATAATCGAACCATTCCAAAATGAATTTCCTAAGGAGAGAATGAAAGAATGGAGGAGAGGAAAAAATTTAATAATAAACTTATCCAGAGTTAAAGAAAGACACAAGGATTGTGTTTGAATAGGTTCACTGAAAGTTGATCAGAATGAATGAAACAGATAAGCAAAACAACAGGAGGAAGGGGAAGTCCCAAAAGGAGGAAGGGGAAGTCCCAAAAGGAGGAAGGGGAAGTCCCAAAAGGAGGAAGGGGAAGTCCCAAAAGGAGGAGGGGGAAGTCCTAAAAGATTACAAAGCAGGCAGGAAAGAGAGAGAGAGAGAGAAGAAAACAGATTGCCCACAAAGGAACAAAAATGAAACTGGGCTCTGCCTTCTTGTTGGCAACAGTGGATGCTAGAAGACAAAGGAGCAGCAACCTCAAAACTCTAAGGATAAAAATTACTTTGAATCCAGCATCTTATACACCATCCAAAACTAATATTTAAATGTGAGATCAAAATCAAGACACTTTCAGACATACTAGGACTCAAAGCATTTACCACTCAATAAATCTTTTTTGAACAAATAGTTAAGGATTTGCTCCACCAAAACAAACAAAAATAATGAATTTAAGTAGGCGACATAAGATGCAAGTAACCAAAATGAGAAAAAAAATAAAATCACTCTAACAGTCATCTCATGAGTTTCATGTGTAGACAACTGAGAAAATGGAGGGGAGAAAAAAATTATCTGTCGACAATTCAGGATGCATAATATTTTAAAATGTGTTATTGAAAACATTAAGCTGAAAACATTCCAAAAGAATTCAACTTGGGAAAGGTGTGTTAGCAAGAAGAGGGGGAAGCCTGGTAGGAAAATAGGGGAGTAAAATTATACGAAAGGTCTTGCCTTACTTAGGAGAAAATAAAAATCCTGATTAACTCTAGACATTTTTTAAATTTAAGAACAATTAATAGAAAAATAGAAATATACGTATAGCTTGATTTCAAACTGCCGGAGGAATAATAATAAAACAATAATATGATCAATCCTCGAAAGACAGGAAATAAAACATAAAATAAGGTAGGGGAATATATTAAAACATATTGGTAATCACAACAAGTAAAAAACCAGTTAAGTTCTCCTGTTAAGAGACAAACATTTTCAGAATGTATCAAATAATAGTCAGCTACATATAGTTAAAACAAATCACCTGAAACAAATGACACAGAAAGTTTGAAAATAAAGAGATGACAAGAAGATGGCTTCTAGTTAACCTTAAGAAAACAGGTAATTACTGTGTTATTTAAGCTATATGTGGAGTAAGATGGAAATATTTCTAATTCATAACTTAACTTTAAAACCTGTTCATGTTAGTCCAAAATTAAAAAGGAAGACCAAGGGGCTTCCCTGGTGGCGCAGTGGTTGAGAGTCTGCCTGCCAATGCAGGGGACACGGGTTCGAGCCCTGGTCTGGGAGGATCCCACGTGCCGTGGAGCAACTGGGCCCGTGAGCCACAACTGCTGAGCCTGCGCGTCTGGAGCCTGTGCTCCGCAACAAAAGAGGCCGTGACGGTGAGAGGCCCGCGCACCGCGATGAAGAGTGGCCCCCACTTGCCACAACTAGAGAAAGCCCACGCACAGAAACGAAGACCCAACACAGCCAAAAATAAATAAATAAAGTGTAAAATTTAAAAAAAAAGGAAGACCAAAAATCATCTAATCATCTCAAGAACTTAAAAAAAATTAAACTGCAAATAAACTAAAGAAAGTAGATAAGAAGGAAATATTAAAGAGCAGAAATTTAAAAACAAATACACAACAGGCAGGATGAAAAAGCCGAAAGTTGTATCTTTGAAAAGACTAATAAAATCAGTGGTTCTCTGGCAAGAAAAAGAGAAGGAATAAACAGATATTAGGAATGAAAAAGGTAACATTTCTACAGATATTTAGATGTTAAAATAAAAATAAGAGCAAATTTGCTAATGTGAGCAAAGTTATAAACTTCAAAATTTAGATGTTTACAAATACCTAGAAAAACACAACTGACACAAGAAGAGATCAAAAATCTGCATAGTTCTATAACTATTAAATGAATTAAATCTATAATTTAAAAACTCGCCACAAAGTAAACTCTAGGCCCAGATTGTTTTCACTGAGTTCTATGAAATGTTTAGAGAATAAATAATGCAAATCTTATACAAACTTTAATAGAGAATAGAATAAAGAAGGAACACTCCAAAACTCCTTTTATGAGGTTAGTATACCAGATCCTGACAAAACCAATTACAATTCATGAATCTGAATGCAAAATTCTGAAGCAAAATATCTAAATTGATCCCAGTGGTAAATAAAAAGAAAAACAAAAACAAAAAGAATAACAGTTAATGACCAAGCTGGGTTTATTCCAGGAATGCAATGTGGATCTACTACTCAAAAATCAATGAATGATACTATAGTATCTGCTCAACAGATGCAGAAAGTTTTATAAAATTTATCATCTATTTGTGATTTTAAAAACTTTTAGCAAACTAGGAAAAGAAGGGAACTCCCTCAATATGATAATGGATATATTTCTTTAAAAAATTACAATACCAAACTACGTGAAATACTTAATGAAATTTTGAAAAAAAAGTTTTAAGGACAGGAACAAGAATACCAGCTGTCACTTCAATTCAACATTGTAATGAAGATCCTGTGAGATAAGAATAAGGCAAGGGGCTTCCCTGGTGGTGCAGTGGTTGAGAATCTGCCTGCCAATGCGGGGGACACGGGTTCGAGCCCTGGTCTGGGAAGATCCCACATGCCGCGGAGCAACTAAGCCCGTGCGCCACAATTACTGAGCCTGCGCATCTGGAGCCTGTGCTCCGCAAC
Source organism: Eubalaena glacialis (assembly GCF_028564815.1). NCBI lineage: Eukaryota > Metazoa > Chordata > Mammalia > Artiodactyla > Balaenidae > Eubalaena > Eubalaena glacialis. Next base: position 91,605,871 of record NC_083728.1, on the reverse strand, counting down.
AAGAGAGGCCGCGATAGTGAGAGGCCCGCGCACCGCGATGAAGAGTAGCCCCCACTTGCCGCAACTAGAGAAAGCCCTCGCACAGAAACGAACACCCAACACAGCCATAAATAAATAAATAAATAATATTAAAAAAAAAAAAAAGAATAAGGCAAGAAAAAGAAACAAAATACATAACACTTAGAAAAGAAGAAATAAAAAGGGCATTATTCACAGATTAATGGTTTGTAGAAATCCAGAAGAATCTACAGAAAATAATTACAATTAGTAAATGAGTTTAACGAGATTGCTGGAAACAAGGCCAATACATAAAAATCTATTCACCCATACCAGCAACAAAAAGAAAGCCTGTAAAAAGATAACATTTTAATAACACAAAAAATTCAAATACCTAGAAATGCACTTTATAAATGTTATACAGGTTATCTCTAAAGAAAACTGAAAAGCATTACTGAGAAAAAGTAAAGAAAACCTAAACACTATGTTCATGGAGTAGAAAATCCAGTATTGTAAAGCTGTTACAATCGCCTACAATCGCCTTTGTTCAATACAAAGATGTTAGTTAAATCTACAGATTCAAATTCCAATCAAAATTATAATTTTTGTAGAAATTAACAATGTTTCTAAATTTATGTGGAAACGCAGAGGGCCAATATTAGCCAAGACAGTCTTTGTGAAAAAAAATTAAAAATGAGGAAATCCCCTGGGGGAGGTGAGTCCAACAATTCTCGTGACTATGGTGTGTCCTAACTCTCCAGCTGGTTGACTTATGTGCTGGAGAATCTGAAGAACTAGGTCATCTGGATCTCTGGACTTGAGCACTGGTTCCTGGTCACCCCTCTCTGAGCCCAGCCCTGGTGCAGTCTGAGCCCAGGCACCTTGAAGGGTCACCTGGGGGCGCTCTGATCCACAGACCCAGCTGAGCTCCAGCTGTGTGAGTGTGCCATCTTGGATGTCCATCCTGGTCCATCCTGGAGATGATGCAGCCCCAGCACCATATGACGGCAACCCTGTGAAAGGCTCCAGGGAATACCGCCCATCCCAACCTTCCCTCAATTCCTGACCCACAGAATCACCAGCAAAATAAAATGATGGTTGTAAGCAGCTAAGTTAGGGGTTAATTTGTTAACTAACAACAGATAACTGGAACAGCCACCCAAAGGAAACATGCATTCTGTGTGGACCTAGAGAACAGGCTTACAGAGGACAGAGTTGGCTTACAATAGCACCAGCTCTCGCCTTTTTCCCCTCGTCTCTCTCCAAGCTACAGGTAGCTTGTTGTGAGAAGCAGGACAGGGAACAGATGAGACCAATCGGGTCTCCACGTCAGGCTTCCAGCCTGAAGCAGGTCCAAACCAGAATGGAGATTTAATGCTAAAACAGGCTTGGAGTTTTGATGAATATCTCAAGTCGGATATGTTGATCTGAGATTGCTTTTGCTTCTTAAACTGACCTGGGAAGAATGTCTGTCATGTAAGAATGAACCAAAAACTCATGGGCTAGCCACATTTTTACTGGGAGACAGAGGAAAGTTACCAAAACAACAAAAATTTTAAAAGGTATGTTTTGATTTTTGTCTGGAATCAGGTTTTTTTTTTTTTTAATTATTTATTTATTTTTGGCTGTGTTGGGTCTTCGTTTCTGTGCGAGGGCTTTCTCTAGTTACGGCAAGCGGGGACCACTCTTCATCGCGGTGCGCGGGCCTCTCACTATCGTGGCCTCTCTTGTTGCGGAGCACAGGCTCCAGACGCGCAGGCTCAGTAGTTGCTCCACGGCATTTGGGATCTTCCCAGACCAGGGCTCGAACCCATGTCCCCTGCATTGGCAGGCAGATTCTCAACCACTGCGCCACCAGGGAAGCCCCTGGAATCAGGTTTTATTCAACACACTGGGTAAAGATTTTTAAAAATTTTTTCCAGCATTACTGACATAATTGACATATAACATTATGTAAGTTTAAGGTGTTGTACAATGTGATTTTTTTTTTTAGTTTATTTTATTTATTTATTTTTGACTGCGTTGGGTCTTCGTTGCTGCATGCAGGCTTTCTCTAGTTGTGGCGAGCGGGGGCTACTCTTCGTGGTGGTGTGCGGGCTTCTCATTGCAGTGGCTTCTTTTGTTGCGGAGCACGGGCTCTAGGCGCGCGGGCTTCAGTAGTTGTGGTGCACGGGCTCAGTAGTTGTGGCTCGTGGGCTCTAGAGCGCAGGCTCAGTAGTTGTGGCACATGGGCTTCGTTGCTACGCAGCATGTGGGATCTTCCTGGACAAGGGATCAAACCCGTGTCCCCTGCATTGGCAGGCAGATTCTTAACTACTGAGCCACCAGGGAAGCCCTACAATGTGATGTTTTATAGAAGTATCTATCGTGAAATGATTTCCACAATAGAGTTAGTTAACACATTCATCAATTGCATAATTATGATTTTATTTTGGGGTGAGAATACTTAAGATTGACTCTCTTCGCAACTTTCCAGTGTGTAATACAGTTTTCTTAACTACAGTTGTCATGCTGAATACTAGATTCCCCAGAACTTATCCATCTTATAATTGGAAGTTTGTACCCTTTGGCCAACATATCCCTGCTTCTCCCACCCCCAGCCCCTGACAACCACCACTCTACGTTCTGTTTCTATGAATTTGGCTTTTTTTTTTTTAATTTCACATATAAGTGAGGTCATACAATATTTGTCTTTCTCTGTCCGACTTATTTCACTTAGCATAATGCCTTCCAAGTCCATCCATGTTTCTGCAAACGATAAAATTTCGTTTTTTTTAAGGCTGAGTAATACTCTGGTGTGTGTGTATACGCATCTTCTTTATCCATTTATCCGTTGATGGACACTTGTTTCCATGTCTTGGCTATTGTGAATAATGCTGCAGTGAACATGAGGGTAGAGATATCTCTTTGAGATAGTGATTTCATTTCCTTCAGATATATACCCAGAAGTAGGATTGCTGGATCATGTGGTAGTTCTACTGTTATTTTTTTGAGGAACTGCCATACTGCTTCCCATAGTGGCTGCACCAATTTACATTCTCACCACAGGGCTTTCGGGTTCTCTTTTCTCCACATTCTGTAGACACTTGTTATCTCTTGTCTTTTGAAGCCCTTCTAACAGGTGTGAGGTGGTATCTCATTGTGGTTTTGATTTGTATTTCACTGATAATTAGTGATGTTGAGCACCTTTTCATGTACCTGTTGGACATTTGTATGTCTTCTTTGGAGAAATGTCTATTCAGGTCCTTCATCCACTTTTTTAATCAGATTATTTGGGTTTTTTGCTATTGAGTTGTTTGAGTTCTTTATATTTTTTTGCATATTAACCTCTAAACAGATAGGTGGTTTGCAAATATTTTCTCCCATTCCATAGGTTGCCTCTTCATTTTGTTGATTGTTTCTTTTGCCGTGCAGAAGCTTTTTAGTTTGCTGTAGGCCCCACTTGCTTATTTTTCCTTTTGTTGCTTATGCTTCTGGTGTCATATCCAAAGAAATCATTGCCAAGGCCAATGTCAAGGACTATTTTCTCTGTTTTCCTCTAGGAGTTTTACAGTTTCAGGTCTTATATTTATTTTATTATTATTATGTGATTATTATTATTATGATTATTTTCATTATGATTATTTTATTATTATTATTATGACTCATTTTCAGTTAATTTTTGTGAGTGGTGTAAGATAGGGGTCCAGTTTCATTCTTTTGCATGTGAATATCCAGGTTTCCCAACACTGTTTATTGAAAATACTTTCTTTTCCCCATTGAGTATTCTTGTCTCCCTCATCAAATATTAGTTGACCATATATGTGTGGGTTTATTTCTGAGCTCTTGATTCTGCTCCATAGTCTACATGGCTGTTTTTATGCCAGTACCATACTGTTTGACCTACTACAGATTTGTAGTATAGTTTTAAATCAGGAAGTGTGAGGCCTCCACCTTTGTTCTTCTTTCTCAAGATTTTTTTGGCTCTTCAGGATCTTTCGTGCTTCTATATGAATTTTAGGATTTTTTTTTTTTTTTTCTATTTCTGGAGCCCAGTTACAGGGCCCTTTCAGAATCTACAGTCTGACTTAGTTTGGAGGACTCACCTCCACGGGCTCCTGGACCACAGCCAAGAGGGGCTGGAGCCAGTTCACGGGCCACTTCAGGGTCCACAGCCAGGACCAAGGTCTGTACACCTAACACCCGACCTATGGGTGGGCCTGGTTCCTCCCTTGGCATGTGGTGCTGATGACAGGACCAAGCCAAACGGGGCTGTAGCCAAGTTCTCAGGGGGTACCGAGCTGTCTCTGGGTCTCTAGCTGGGACCGTGGTCAGCAAATCTGCTGCCGGGGTGCGAGCCTTCCTTCTCAAAATCCTCTCCTTCGTCAAGGACTGCATTGAGCTTTTACAATCTCATACCTGGATCCCAGAGCTCCTACAAGAGCATTTCTGTAGGTGGATGGACCCCAAATTGTTGTTGAGGTGGGAGGATACACATGAGGAACGTCTTATTCAGCCATCTTGCTGATGGCACCCCGGGATTTTTCATTTCATAGATTGGTTCTAGATCCTCTCATCATGCTGGATCTTTTTATCTGATTATGCTTCACGTTCGTCTCGGGTGTTTTCATCCTAAAACAGAACACATGTAGGCTTACACTTAGAATCGCAGTTTTTCAAAGTCTCCCTGTCTTTTTTTTTTAATAAATTTATTTATTTATTTATTATTTTTAGCTGTGTTGGGTCTTCGTTTCTGTGCGAGGGCTTTCTCTAGTTGCAGCGAGCGGGGGCCACTCTTCATCGCGGTGCGTGGGCCTCTCACTATCGCGGCCTCTCTTGTTGCGGAGCACAGGCTCCAGACGCGCAGGCAGGCTCAGTAGTTGTGGCTCACGGGCCCAGTTGCTCCGCGGCATGTGGGATCTTCCCAGACCAGGGCTCGAACCCGCGTCCCCTGCATTGGCAGGCAGATTCTCAACCACTGCGCCACCAGGGAAGCCCAAGTCTCCCTGTCTTGATACTGTTATCCACCCATGGACTCTCCTGCCTGGCTTTGTGGAGGAATTTAATTCACCAGAAGGTGGGGAGGATGACCACATTCATGGGACGATGGTTTCACAGGCCCCGGGAAGCACACAAACACACCCCAAAATCCAACGTTCTCCAAATCCGTTCACTGTTACTCACGAATTCCCAGAGGAGAGCGTTGGTGCATTTGATTCCTGCCATCCTCACACCGGGTTACGCAGTCACATCAGAGCTGCAGTTCACATCCCTAGAGCGAGTCAGGCAGGTGGGGAAAGGACCCTTGTTAGCAGGTAGAAAGGTATTCCCAGAGTAGCCAAGTCTTTTAACTTTTCCCCAAAAGTCAGAAACCTAAATTCTTGTTCTTCCTGATTTCTGTACATTGCCCACAAAATAAAAATAATTCTTAAACCTTCTATGAGCCAAGCAAAAGTAATATACGCACCTGATTCAGAACAGACGTGCAACCCCTGATGTACGGAGAGGGCTAATCAGTGGTAAATCACAAGGGTGATGAAATTTCCAGGGCCAGGACTTTGGATCCAGCAGAGAAAGGGAGGAGAGGGGCCGGGCAGATGAGAGGCACAGCCATCTCTTTGCCGTGGAAACCCCACAGGAGAAGGGTTAGTTGTTTTTTCTGTTCTTTTTTTTTTTTTCCTGTATTGAGAGATCAATGGGAGATTAATAATAATCCTGTACATTGATGGAGCACTTCAGACTTGAGTGCTTTCTCATCTCTAATCTCATCTGATCCTTATAACAGCCCATGAGCTTGTCAAGAACATCCAGCACTCCAACCCGATGAGAGGGAGATAAGGACACACACCATTGCACTCACGGGAAGAAAGAGGAGAGACAGAAAGGGAACAGGACCCAGATTTCAGTGGAAACCTCAGAAACAAGTTCATTTTCCCCAAATTTCATCTGCTCCCACTTATCCTCCCTTTGTTTGATAGGCTGTCCTGGTCTGTGGTTGCAGGAGACCAGGGGGTGGGGGTGGGAGACGAGGGTCCGTACAGTGAGGCGCACGGCAGGGGCAGCAGTCAGGACGCTGGCCAGGGAAAGAGAACACATCTGGTGAGATCTGTAACGAAAATACCACCTGATAGTTCAGGATCCAGAGATGATCCTCACTGACTTGTTGATAGCCAAAGAGTCAAACCCTGACAGACGTCAGTCAAGTCCATACTCATTAAAAAAAAAAAAAAAAATCATTACCAGGAGCCAGTCTTTATACTCTGGTGGCTCAGAGGTAAATGAGTCTCCTAACAAAAGTGGGGTGAATCTACCCATTAGGATGGCGACTGTCCCAAAAAAGCAGAAAATAGCATAAGTGTTGGCCAGGATGGGGGGAAATTGGAAACCTTGTGTGCTGTAGATGAGGATGTAAAATGGTGCAGCTGGGCTTTCCTAGTGGCACAGTGGTTAAGAATTCGCCTGCCAATGCAGGGAACATGGGTTCAAGCCCTGGTCCGGGAAGATCCCACATGCTGCTGAGCAACTAAGCCCGTGCACCACAACTACTGAGCCTGCGCTCTAGAGCCCGCGAGCCACAACTACTGAGCCTGCGCTCTAGAACCCGTGAGCCACAACTACTGAGCCTGCGCTCTAGAACCCGTGAGCCACAACTACTGAGCCTGCGCTCTAGAACCCGTGAGCCACAACTACTGAGCCTGCGCTCTAGAACCCGTGAGCCACAACTACTGAAGCCCACGTGCCTAGAGCCTGGGCTCCACAACGAGAGAAGCCACCGCAATGAGAAGCCCGCGCACCGCAACAAAGAGTAGCCCCCGCTCACCACAACTAGAGAAAGCCCACACACAGCAATAAAGACCCAATGCAGCCAAAACTAAATAAATAAATTTATTAAAAAAATACAATTAAATGGTGCAGCTGCTATGGAAAACAGTATGGTGGTTCCTCAAAATATTAAAAATAGAATTACCATAGGATCCAGCAATTCCACTTCTGGGTCTACACCCCCCAAAAATTGAAATCAGGGTCTCAAAGGGATGTTTGTACACCCATGTTCACAGCAGCATTATTCCCAGTAGCCAAAAGGTAAAAGGAAGCAATTCAGTGTTCATTGGCAGATGCATAGATACGAAAATATAGCATATACATACAATAAAATAATACTCAGCCTTGAAAGGGAAGGAAATTCTAATGAAACCGTAGGTTAGATCCATTTCACCCGCGTCCACTAATCAAGGTCGGTTTAAGACTTGCACATCCTCCAGGCATCACGGAGCCTAAACCATAAGGTGTTTGCCCGAGTTATTTTCCAGAAACTTGCAGTCAGCTGTGTCTAGTTTGAGCTGAGCTGGTTGTGACTGGATAGGACCACCGACCCTCCAACTGGGCATGCGCGCGTGTCGCCAGGTGACCTTGTAACATCGGAGGGCTGAGAACTCCACCCTCGGATGGTGCCGAGGCCCGGGAATCAGCTACGCCTGCGCAGAACGACCAGGACCACACCTTTCCCCGTCACCTCTCCCCACGCCTCCGACCCCCCTACCTCTGTATTCTACTCTGTCAGTGTCTCCCATACACACCCCAGCCCCCTGCCCTGGGAGAGGCGGATGTGAGATTTGTTTTCCATCTCTTCGATTGGCTGCCTTGCGAATAACCCTTCTCAGTACTGCAAACCTCGGTGTCTGGTGGTTTGACCTGCTGCAAGCGGGCAGAACAAAGCTGGTTCAGTAACACATGCTATGACATGGATGAACCTGAGGGCAGCTCTGCTAAGTGAGCTGTCAGTCACGAGAAGACAAGTGCTGTGTGATTCTATGATAGAGCAGAATCTTCTAGAGAAGAATGGTGGTGATGGTTGCACGATAATGTGAATGCACACATAACACTGCTGACCCTTACTCTTAAAAATGGTCAAGATGTATGTGTATTTCACCACAATTGTAAAAGCTTTAAGTGGGGCAAAGTCACAGAACTAATGCAATCCCTCTGGCCTCCGCCTCCCTCTGGTCCCATGTTAGGCTTCACAGTTTGACCTTAATTCCTAACCCGCTGGCGATCCTCTGCTGGTCTACACCTGGGTAGGTTTGCCAATTCTGTTTCCTCTCCCTGGAATTCTCTTGCCTGCTTTTATCCTGTTGTTTGACCGACCCCACCTCAAATGTCAGCCTGCTGAAGCCTTTCCCCATCCAACCCCCCACAGCCTGTTCCGAGGGTTACTGGTCTCTTTCTGGGCCTGCTCTTTGTCATGTCTGTATTCCTGTAGCTGTCCTTTCACATAATATTTTGGCTATGCGTTTGCTGGTCTACACTGTCTCCCCAGTAGACGTGGGCTGTGTTGGGGAGGGCGCCTGATGACATGAGGGTAACTGGGCATTTTCTCAGCCATTCAGGGCTGAGAGTGAAGACCCAAATATTTGGAGATAGAATGTAATTTAAATGGGATTATAATGGCCATAAACACACACACTTTGTGACTTTGTGGCGACTCTCCTACATCTCTGTATTATGAGCAGAACAGAAGGTCCTAGGCTGGTGTCACTGCAATTTTGGGCATCCCTAGGGGCCATCAGGGTCTCTGGTGGGTCCATGGAGAGATGAAACCCATGGGAGATGAATGGGTTCCTGGCCTGGCCCAGGTTTAAGATTCCTAGTAAACTGTGTCCAGTGGGGCAGGAACCCATACTTAAAGAGTTCCTGGTATATACATGAGGCCTGGGAAATTGGGATGGGGTGGGGAGGGGGAGAATAATTAAAATACTTGCAAAGGACATCCCTGGACACCCTTGTGCACCTCACCTGACCCAACCCTTAAAGATACTTGGGCCAGATTCCCAAGAAAAAGAGATTCTATAGGAAGCAGCCAAAGAAATCAATTTTTTTTTAAAGTGATATCCCCAGGAATATTTAAGAACCTATTGAAAGGATAGAAATATAGATAGAAAGAGGAAACAAATTCAGAAATAGACCCACAGGACTTCCCTGGCAGTCCAGTGGTTAAGACTCCGCACTTCCACTGCAGGGGGTGCAGGTTCGATCCCTGGCCAGGGAAGTTCTGCATGCTGTGGGTTGTGGCCAAAAAAAAAAAAAGAAAGAAAGAAAGAAAGAAATAGACCCACATATGCACAGTTCATTGATTCATTACAAAGGTGCCAAGGCAACCCAAAGGGAAAGAGACTGCCTTTTCAATAAATAGTGTTGGAACAATTGAACATCCATACAGGGAAAAAAAAGAAGTTAATCCTTGCCTCACACTGTATATAAACATTAACCCAAAATGGATCAGAGACCTAAGTGTAAGAGCTAAATCTATGAAACATCTAGAAGAAAAACATTAAAGAAAATTTGTGTGACTTTGGATTAGGCAAAAATTTCTTAGATATGACAACAAAAGCATAATCCTTAAAAAAAAAAGTGATAAATTACACTTCATCAAAGTTAAAAACGTTTGCTCTTCAAAAGACACCATTAAGAAAGCAAAAAGACAAGCCACAGACTGAGAGAAGATATTTGCAAATCATGTATCTGATTAACTTGTAACATCTTATAACAGAATATTTAAGGACCTTCTATAACCCAACTGAAAATGAGTAAAAGAGTTGAATAGACATTTTGCCCAAAAGTTATACAAATAGAATGTATTAATGTATTTAAATACCTGTTTGCATACCCTCTCAATAAAGAAACCATTGAAGTTCACAGATGTTTTTTAAATTTGCTTATAGGAGGGCCTCTTGCCTGGTGCCCCCTTCAGTCTGGAACAGCTAAGACCATGTTAAATTCCACGACAACAACAGTTGCCTCAGCTATCCTGTGTGAGACTTCCAGCCACAAACGGTAAGAATCGCATCAATCTGGTAACCTGGGGAGTCTGTGAGATGAATTCAGGGGAGGAAGGTGGACCTCAGGGGTGCTGTAAGCAGGGGTGTGCCTGTAAATGCTTAACACCTGCTCTACAGGGGACAATCCTGATTTGTCGTGTTTGCCACTTTCCATGGTGTAAATACTCCCATCCTGGCTAATTTCAAGCTAATGTCATGACGTCACTGAACCCAGAGTTGGGAAGAGATGCATGTGATCAGCTCTCCTGAGCAGCCCAAACCAATTCCAGCACGTGCCTGGCAATGGGATGCCACTTCACACAACTAATTGGCAAATCAACAAGCCTGACGATACTGAGTGTTTAATATAAAGATGCATTAAATGGTGGTGGGAGTGAAAATTGGTACATCCGCTTTGGTGAGCAAGGTGGCTTTATCTGGTGATGCTTGTAGTCTACAATCCAAAAATGTTTGCAGTTTTCTACCAGATGTGTACACAGGGCTTCTTGCAGCATTGTTGGAAAGAGCAAAAAAGTGGAAACAACCTAAATGTTCATCAGTAGGAAAATGTATAAATAAATCATGGAATAGTCATTTAGTAGAAGAATGCCCTACAGCATTTAAAATTAATAAGCTAATATATGTATCAGGATGGCTATATCTAAAACATAATGTTGAATAAAAAATCAAGCTTTAGGATGTTATGTGATGCATAACATAGAACTTCTGTAGAAGTTTTAAATGCATAAAATGCTACCCTGCAATATGGTATAGAAATATATATTCATTGAAACGTGATGAAATCATTTTAAATAGACTAGACAAATACATACCAAATTTATGATAATATTGCCTCTGGGGAGAGAAAAAGGAGATTGAAGCTGGGGATGGATACAAAGGGTACTTCATCTTTATTATATTATTCTAGCTCCTTTAAATGTTAAAAACTAGTGATTTGAAATAAAAATGACAATGTATTAATGGTTTAAATTCGGGATTCTGAGAAATAAGGCATAGTGCTGGTTACCTTTTTCTTTGTTTTTTTGATATTTCAAAAACTCCTTCAAAACATCAAGCCACAATCTTTTATGACATGAGATTGTTAATTCTATCCCTGTTCACTGGCAAATCCCACAAACCAAAATACTCAGGTGGAGAAGTGCCATTAGCACATGACCATGTGGGTCCTTTCCTCTCAAGTGGATGGGACCAGAGGGGAACAGTTTATGTCCCCTTCACCGGGAAGCCCCTCTTGACTTCCTCCTCTGAGCTCCTGGTGGCATTTCATGAATGTACCTCTGGTGACATTCGTCGCACTAATTGTACAATAATTAACATTTCCCTCTCTCATTTAAACGTGAGATCCTCCTGGGTGGGAACCACAGTGTATTCATTTCTACATTCCTGGGGTCTTGCATGTGCCCCAGCAGGCGATGTGATTTTGAATGAAATCAGGAATGAAGGAATCATCTCCATTTTACAAGACCACCTTCTAAATTTAGTAAGACGGTGCTATGGTCTAAATGTTTGTGTCCCCAAAAAATGTGTATATTGAGATCCTCACCCCAAGAGGAGCAAGGTGGAAGCATCAGTGTCTCTTCTGACTTAGCCCCAGTGGTCACAGACCACCATGTCCACAGGATCCCTGTGGCTTCACAGCTAAGCCCTAACCATGTGGGAGGAGACCACACAAGGGTGTGAATGTGTCACCAAGTCCAAGCTTGTACTGCTCACCACACGACAGACCAGTAAATCAAGATACAAGCTGTTGGGGTGAGGGATACTGACTTTATCTGGAAAGCCAGCAGACCGAGAAAATGGTGGACTCATGTCCCAAAGACCCATCTTGCCCAAGGTAGAATTCAGGCTCCTTTTATACTAAAAGGGGAGAGGGAGTAAAATCAAACACTTCCTGGTTCCCATCACCCTCTGGAGGGGATGTGTTCATTTCTTCCTCCCTGCAGTCGGTCACAGGTGGGCCTGGTCAGGCTGTTTCCCGTGAGCTAAACAAAGGTATTTCAGCTTAATGCTCATTACCTGGGAAGCAGGGTTCCCAGAGATGGGCCATTGTGTATCATTTAAGCTTATAGGCAACATCCCTTTGGTGATTAACCTGGAATGGAATACAAAGGTTCGTCCCTGTTACAAATGCCAGGAGGAGAGAGTCCCTGGGGTGCTCTTGAAAGCTGGCTGCCACAGCCTACAGCCACAGTGTTGCCCTACTGGAAGGCCTGCTAGGGGTAGAAGGCTTGGGGTCAAGGACCCTAACACATGATAGGTACTCAGTAAAGTCAGTACCCTCTCTTTCCCTTTCGTCCTGACCATGTGACCCTCAAGGGTCATCCCTGCTTAGACCTTATCACTCCTTCCTCCAAGCTGACCCACTACCCCACTGCTGCCTCCATCAAGTGATAAACATGAAGGTTTATCACTTCCTCCAGTCCCCTCTGTTCTCCTCTCTCTTCTGGGCCCTACACGTCTTACTCTGAAGTGAAGGAGGAGTCTTCCAGTTGTCTACTGTGGCCACACAGACCCACCCAGAGCAGTGACCTGTGATCTGCTCGTGAATCTGGCGTTGACAGGGCTCAGCTGGGCAGCTCTTGCTCGGGGTCTGCCATGTGGTTGCAGACAGGCTGGAGCTGGGGTCATCCCAAATGTTCTCTTCAGGACTTCCCTGGTGGCACAGTGGTTAAGAATCCGCCTGCCAATGCAGGGGACACGGGTTCGAGCCCTGGTCCGGGAAGATCCCACATGCCGCGGAGCAACTAAGCCCATGCACCACAACTAGTGAGCCTGTGCTCTAGAGCCCACGAGCCACAACTACTGAGCCCGTGTGCCAGAACTACTGAGCCTGTGCTGTACAGCTTGTGCTCTGCAACGAGAAGCCACCACAATGAGAATCCCATGCACTGCAACGAAGAATAGCCCCCACTTGCCACAACTAGAGAAAGCCCGTGTGCAGCAACGAAGACCCAACACAGCAAGCAAGCAAGCAAGGAAGGAAGGAAGGAAAGAAAGGAAAGAAAGGGAAGGAAGGAAGGAAAGGAAAGGAAGAAAGGAAGAAAGAAAAGAAAGAAAAATGTTCTTTTCATGTGTCTGGGTTGGAAAGACTCAAACAGCTGGGGGCTGGGGTGCCTGGGGTTCCTGAGACATTTCTATCTTTCTAGATAGATCCACAGATGATGAAGATAGATAGGTAGATGCAGATAGATGATAAATAGGTAGATAGAATGAAGATATAGATGAATGAATGATAGGTATAGATGGATGATAAGTAAATGATAGATAGATAGACAGATGATAGATGTAAATGGAAAGATCGAGAGAGACACAGTGGTATGTTGTAATTTTATCATCCCTGTTCTCTAGAACCAATTGTTAAATATTCAGGAATTTTGTGAGCTGGTTGCCAAACCATTGGTAGCTTGAAATTGATAGTGATGAGAGTATTTATGTCACAGAAATAAGCTATACATCAGGTCTTTTTTTTTTTTTTTTTTTTTTTGAGAGAGCAAGCTTGTCTACATCACTGGATGTGGATAGATAAAGAAATGTTTTTATTCTCAGTTCTGTTTAGACATATCCAGTTTCCCAGCTTTGTCCACTGAGCAAGATGAAAAGGTGAAGGGAAGTAAAACCTTCTCCCACTGGCTTTTAGCAAACAGGCACCACATCACCCCCCTCCCCTGAGCTCGCCAGACCTGCAGCAGCTCCGAAAGGGAGCAGCCTCTGCAATCAGCTGAGGTCACCCTACAAAATCATCAAGGCCGTCAGCTGCCCGGAAACACTCCGGGTTAGAAATATCCCACATCTGTTCAAAGTCAGAGGAACAGAGTCGATAAAGCAATAATTGTTTATACTTCTATTGAAAAGTCTTCACTTAAAATTGAAAGAAGCAAACTCCACACTTGCAGAGAAAGTTACAAAAGCTGAGCAGAAATGGTTTCCCCTTCTGTTTACCTAAACCCCCAAGGCCTTCTTTAGAAAGGACATCTTAAATCCAAAATTTAAATGAAGGACTTTTGCTTTTTTTTTTAAATTTTATTAGAGTATAGTTGATTTACAATGTTGTGTTAGTTTTAGGTGTACAGCAAAGTGATTCAGTTATACATACACATATATTCATTCTTTTCCAGATTCTTTACCCATACAGGTTATTAGAGAATACTGAGTAGAGTTCCCTGTGTTATACAGTAGGTCCTTGTTGGTTATCTGTTTTATATATAGTAGTGTGTGTATGTTAATCCCCAACTTCTAATTTATCCCTCTCCCCAACATTTCCCCTTTGGTAACCATAAGTTTGTTTTCAAAATCTGAGAGTCTGTTTCTGTTTTGTAAATAACTTCATTTGTATCATTTTTTAAAATTAGATTCCACATATGAATGATATCATCGTATTTGTCTTTCTTTGTCTGACTTACTTCACTTAGTATGATAATCTCTAGGTCCATCCATATTGCTGCAAATGTCATTATTTTGTTCTTTTTTATGGCTGAGTAATTTTCCATTGTACATATATACCACATCTTCTTTATCCATTCATCTGTCAGTGGACATTTAGGTTGCTTCCATGTCTTGGCTATTGTGAACAGTGCTGCTATGAACAAAGGGGTGTATGTATCTTTTTGAATTATAATTTTGTCTGGATATATACCCAGGAGTAGAATTGCTAGATCATATGGTAGCTCTATTTTTAGGGGGTTTTATTTTGTCTTTTTTAAACTCTTTTCTTTTTTGTTTTTTTAAATTATCTTTGGCTGCGTTGGGTCTTCGTGGCTGCGCATGGGCTTTCTCTAGTTGCGGTGAGCGGGGTCTACTCTTCGTTGCGGTGCGCAGGCTTCTCATTGCGGTGGCTTTTGTTGCAGAGCATGGGCTGTAGGCGCGCGGGCTTCAGTAGTTATGGCAAGCGGGCTCAGTAGTTGTGGATTACGGGCTCTAGCGTGCAGGCTCAGTAGTTGTGGTGCACGGGCTTAGTTGCTCCGCGGCATGTGGGATCTTCCCGGACCAGGGCTCAAACCCGTGTCCCCTGCATTGGCAGGCGGATTCTTAACCACTGCACCACCAGGGAGTCCCTATTTTTAGTTTTTTAAGGAACCTCCGTACTGTTCTCCATAATGGTTGTACCAATTTACATTCCCACCAGCAGTGTAGGAGGGTTCCCTTTTCTCCACATCCTCTCCAGCATTTATTGTTTGTAGACTTTTGGATGATGTGAGGTGATACCTCATTGTAGTTTTGATTTGCATTTCTCTAATAATTAGTGATGTCGAGCATCTTTTCATGTGCTTTTTGGCCGTCTGTATGTCTTCTTTGGAGAAATGTCTATGTAGATCTTCTGCCCATTTTTTGATTGGGTTGTTTGGTTTTCTGACCTAGAGCTGCATGAGCTATTTGTATATTTTGGAGTTTAATCCCTTGTTGGTCACTTTGTTTGCAAATATTTTCTCCCATTCTGTGGGTTGTGTTTTCATTTTGTGTATGGTTTCCTTTGCTGTGCAAAAGCTTTTAAGTTTCATTAGGTCCCATTTGTTTATTTTTGTTTTTATTTTCATTCCTCTAGGAGGTGGATCCAAAAAGATATTGCTGTGATTTATGTCAAAGAGTGTTCTGCCTGTGTCTTCCTCTAGAAGTTTTATAGTGTCTGGCCTTACATTTAGGTCTTTGATCTATATTGAGTTTATTTTTGTGTATGGTGTTAGAGAACGTTCTAATTTCATTCTTTTACATGTAGCTGTCCAGTTTTCCCAGCACCACTTATTGAAGAGTTTGTCTTTGTTGTATATTCTTGCTTCTTTTGTCATAGATTAATTGACCATAGGTGCATGGGTTTATTTCTGGGCTTTCTATCCTGTTCCATTGATCTGTATATCTGTTTTTGCACCATTACCATACTGTTGTGATTACTGTAGAAGGACTTTTGCTTTTCATTACAAGTGAATCATGTGGGAAAGGGGTAATGGCAGGCATTTATGACCACATGTTAGAATGTTCTGGAATAATGCATTTTATGCAGTTAAAGGTGCCCTAAGGAAGGAAAATGGAGAAAGGAGAATATTGAGACACTGGACAGAAAGTGATGCCAGGGGTCCCTGGGCCTCAAAGTCTGGAGAAAAGTGATGACCTACAGCTCTCCAGGCCTGATTCAGGCTGTGGACCTGGATCCCTGCTGACATCCAGGATCCCTGTTAGAACAAGCCTCCAAAGCTTTACGATAGGTGGCTTCATCTCAAGAAGCTCTGGACTGAGATTGTCCTCCACACCACAAGGGGGCGCCACATCATAACAAGTCTATGCAATGGAAGCTTCCAGAATACTGACCCCCCCACATGTTCCCATACATTTTTTAAAATTTATTTTATTGACGTATAGTTGATTTACATTGTTGTGTTAATTTCTGGTGTACAGCAAAGTGATTCAGTTATACATATATATATTCTTTTCCATTATGGTTTATCACAGGACAGTGAATATAGTTCCCTGTGCTCTACAGTGGGACCTTGTTGTTTATCCATCCTGTATATAACAGTTTGCATCTACTAATGCCAACCTCCCCCTTGACAACCACAAGTCTGTTCTCTGTGTCTGTGAGTCTGTTTCTGTTTCACAGATAAGTTCATTTGTGCCATATTTTAGATTCCATATATAAGCGATATCATAGGGTATTTGTCTTTCTCTTTCTGACTTACTTCACTTAGTATGATAATCTCTAGGTCCATTTTTCTATACTTTTTGAAACATTTTTTGTTAAAAATCCCAAAAACTCTGCAAAGAGAAACAAAATAAAATTTGATTAATCTAAACGTCCTGAACCCTACCTCTACTAGGGGCAAAAATGACTTGACTCCTGTGAGATCAGGCTTACTATTTTTCCCTGGCAGTTGGAGGGAAGCTCTTATTCAGAGATGTCTTAGAGGAAAGGAGAGAAAATAAAGGAGATGTTTGAAACAGAATTTAAAATCACTCTTGAATTTTCTTTGAGTATTGTAGATACTAAACACTCACCCTTGGCAATGAATACTAAGTAACTCCTTGTCTTTCTGGAGGGTTTTTGCTTGTGCTCGTGTTATCGCTAAAATCTCATTAACCTCTGAGTTAATCCTCCATGGACGTGTGAGGGGAAATTAGCGTGGCCCGCACACACTTTGATCTCCTAGTTAAGCAGCCTTTTCATTTATCTCATGAGCCCTCTGTTGAATTCTAGCAGAATTAATTAGGAAGTTAAAGTACCAGTGACCTCTTTTTGTCTAGCAAATGTAAAGAAGTCTAAGGGGCGTGTGGTGAGTGAGAAAGTGAGTGAGTGACAGAGTGGACTTCCCTTCTAGTTTTCTAGCTCAACACCGAAAAGATGGGGAGATGCCACAGCTCAGCAAAAGACAGTGCAGATGGAAACACTTACCCTGAGTTTTCACTTTTGTAACTTAAAAAAAAAAAAGATCTTGTCGCTGAGTTGCTGCTGTGATATTGGATGCTTTAACTTTGTGAAAGAGAGCCCCAGAAATGTGGGTCTTGGGGTGCATCCACTAAGGAGTTCATCTGGAAAAGGTGGAGAGGAAATTATTGCTTCTTCAGAGGGAAGAGAGTTCAGGAAGTTCTTAGACAGTAAGGAGACAATGAAGACCTCCATCGGGAGAATCAGGATCTGAGATACAAGCTCCACATCTGCAGGAAAGGAAATCCGAGGCAGAGAGCAGCCTGCTCGCAAGGTCATCTGGATGCAGCTCATGACCTTCAGCTCAGGGGCCAGGCCCTGGAGGAACCACAAAGGCTCAGCCCAAATTCAGTGTCACCCAGTACATTCCGTTCAGTTAAATGTTTAATAATTTTGTCAAATCATCTCCTTTCTAGTGGTCTCGTATAAATGATTCTGCCTTGTTTTTTAAAGAAGGAAAACACAATTTATTTAGCAGTTAAACATCTGAAGTCGATAGACAACCACCACCTTGCCTCAGTTACACTCACTCGTGCTCTGACCACCCACTAGGTGCCTCCTTTGATGGCACAGATGCAAAGCAGAAAGCTCTTGTTCCACCTCTCAAATCCCAAAAGATGTCACAGGTACGAGTGGTGGAGTAGATCGTGGAAAAAACTGCAGGCATTAGCAGTTCTTAAGAGAATCCAAGTGCGTGCAAACTACCTGATGGTGAATACTCGGGCTGCCTTAGAAACTGAAATTTCTGATCAATCCAGGAGGAAGGGAAAAAAAGGCTACCCGGAGCTCGTGCTGCCAACAGGAAAGCCTGACTCTAGTGTACACAGCTTAAAAAATTATATCCCTATGCAAAATCATCCCTCAGAAAGCTGCAAGATGGGAGGTGAAGCACGTGTTAACTAATCTTACTGAGGTAAACATTTCACAGTACATACGTGTGTCAAATCATCACATCGTATACCTTAAAGCTACACAATATTTGTAAATTATATTTCAGTAAAGCTGGGAAGAAAATGAAGAAGGTGCCCAGGTCCAGGGTGCTGGTGGAAAACAGATAATGGAACACAGAGAACTCATCAAATTACAAAAGGAACTATTGAATCCAGAGAAAATGAAAAAATGTCAAGAACAGAAACGGAAGCATAGAAGTGTGTGTGGCTCCAGCGTGAATTGTAAGAACTTAGGTCATGATGATGCAAACACCAAATGGGAATCCTTCCTTTCGATGTTTTGGGAAGGCCGGAAGTGGGTGTGAGGCCAGGAGGATGTCAGAGACCTGAACTCTCATCAGGAAACAGTAGGATAAGTGTGTCATTTAGTAACACGGTTATAAACACCAGAAGAAACTTCTAAATGGGTTGAAAATGGACACTGGAGGGAAAAACTGGAGTGGGTCAGGTAGAGCAAGGTGCCACTAATTTTGTTGTAAACCATGTAGGACTGTTCCACTTTTTCAAGCATGTACATATATGAATTTGATTTTTTTTAAATAAATTTTTAAATCCCCAGATCAGGTGTGTCACCTCCTCCCAAACCCCTCTGGGATTCAGTGCTCCGCCTCTTGCTCCTAAAGCACTGGGTCCAACCTCCCGCCATATTGAATCGGTCTGCTCATGGGTCTTGACGCTTCCCCACCAAACTGGAAGTGTCTCATGCCTGACCCAGAGAGGTGCCCAGAAAGTCTTTGTGGATCCAAACAGAAGCCTGGACAAGAACCCCCTGCTGACCTCCCAGAAGTGTTTGTTTGAGGTTCAGATGCACCTCCTGAGAGGGGGTGTTGGGAAATCCCCAGATGGCATAAGGATGTGCAGTGCCTGCGGGCATCCATCAGGTGGTTCACGAACAGCCAGGAGCTGTCCTTGCAGAGGGCCTGCAATGTGCTCGGCAGCGTGCGGGGTCCT
This sequence comes from Eubalaena glacialis, assembly GCF_028564815.1. Lineage (NCBI taxonomy): Eukaryota > Metazoa > Chordata > Mammalia > Artiodactyla > Balaenidae > Eubalaena > Eubalaena glacialis. Next base: position 91,586,750 of record NC_083728.1, on the reverse strand, counting down.
GAGAGGACACTCACGGGGCCAACATTAGCCTCAAAGCCCCCCTGCCCTTTGGGCGATCCACCCCAGCAGGGGGACTAATGAGGTTGTTTGGAAACGGCGCAGCTGAACGGTTAAGGCCCCGGGTCTGGAGGGCTCTGCCCTTTCCGGCACCCTCACCTTGGGCAAGACTGGTTACGGCAGTCCTCGCAAACCAATCCAGATCCCTTCCTTCGGGGGGCACTTCTGGGCCCCTGTCACCACACTTGGAGCAGAAGGTTCCTGGGGGCATGCAGGGGAGGGAGCGCCCTGGGCTTTCTGCACACTAGGCTCTGCGAGCAGGGCCGCACTCCAGACGTCTCGGTGCAGCCGGGGCTCACGCTGCCCAGCAGCCTCCTCCCCCACCGAGACATCTAAGTGAGGAGCCTCAGCGTCCCACCTCCCCTTCAGCCTGGAGGACCCTCCCTCCAGGCTGGAAGCCCCAGGGCAGAGCTCGAGTGAACCCCACGCCTGACCACGGAGGCCTGTGAGGCCCACATTCATATTCCCAAAAGTCCTTTCCCCTCCCTACACACCAGACATCATCTTGGAGGATTTGGGAAACGATGAGTCAATTGCCAAGACTGAACTCGAGGAGCTCAGGTTACCCAACCGAGACTGAGAAGCCGCTGACTAAGCACTTTAAGGCATGAAGTGGGCGATCCAGTTCCCCTGTCTGGCCTCTTGTTCCGCTTTTCGGGGCTTTAACCTCTCATAATGGAGCCCCAAAGAGTCAGACCTGAGTCCCCAAAGCACAGCAGGTATGTACGGCACAGGCCGGAAGGGAAGGCACCGTGAGTGACGACAGGCTGCTCAGGCCAGGACCCTGGGCTCCTCTCTCCCACCCCCACCTCCAGTCCATCCGCAAGGCCTGTCTATTCCTCCCACAGGATGCATTTCTGCTGTGTCTGCTCTGAACCACCTCCACTTCCTGAATCTTTCACCTGAATACCTGGGCAGCTCCCAGCCAGCCCCCCACTTCCACTCTGCCCCCTCCCGGCCAGTCTCCCCACTGCCCCTGCAGGGGAAGCACCCTGTGTTGCTCTCCTGCTAAAGACCCACCGGTGGGTTCCAGATGCACTTATTAAAAGTCAGCCTCCTGGCCACTGGCCCCTGAGGTCCCTGCCCACCCCTCCAGCCTCATCTCCTTTTACTGCCTGCCTCACTCGTGGCCCTCCAGACACATGGTCTTCTGTTATTGTCAGACAAAGCCAAGACCTCTCCTGCCTCAGGGCCTTTGCACTTGCTGTTTCCACCACCTGGAATGCTCCTCCCCTAATTCTTCATGTCTCAGCTCAGAATACTGCCTCCTCAGAGAGGCCTCCCCTGACCCTCCGGGCTAATTGGATCCCCCATTACCTGCCATCTCAGCACCATGTTCATTTCCATCTTGGCTCTTAAGTGACCGTGTAGTTACTGTATTTGTCCTCTTGTTGGCTGTCTCTCTCACCACTAGGATGTGGGTGGGCCCCTCGAGGGCAGGGACCCCGTCTGTCTAGTTAGCCCTCATAGCTTCAACACATATCTGAAACAGCACTGGATATGCAGCAGGTGTTCAACAAAATTGGATGGATATATCAAAGTTCTTGATTTTGGACTTCAGAACTGTGGAAGAATAGATGTCTGTTATTTTAACCCACCCAGTTTGTGGTGCTTTCTTACAGCAGCCCTGGGACGCCCATACAGTCACCTTCCAGCTCAGCCATATCTTAGGCCTCTGATCTCCTGTGTCATGAAGGTCAAAATAATAACAACACGTGCTTCAGAAGACTATTACTCAGCCATAAAAAGAAACGAAACTGAACTATTTGTAGTGAGGTGGATGGACCTAGAGTCTGTGAAACAGAGTGAAGTAAGTCAGAAAGAGAAAAACAAATACCGTATGCTAACACATATTTATGGAATCTAAAGGAAAAAAAAGTGGTTCTTTCTTATGAACCTAGTGGCAGGACAGGAATAAAGACGCAGATGTAGAGAATGCACTTGAGGACACGGGGAGGGGGAAGGGGAAGCTGGGAAAAAGCGAGAGAGGGGCATGGACATATATACACTACCAAATGTAAAATAGATAGCTAGTGGGAAGCAGCCGCATAGCACAGGGAGATCAGCTCAGTGCTTTCTGTCCACCCAGAGGGGTGGGATAGGGAGGGTGGGAGGGAGACGCAAGATGGAGGGGATATGGGGATATATGTATACATACAGCTGATTCACTTTGTTATACAGCAGAAACTAAGAACACTGTAAAGCAATTATACTCCAATAAAGATGTTAAAAAAAAAAAATACTTTAGGGACTTCCCTGGTGGTCCACTGGTTAAGAATCCACCTTCCAATACAGGGGGCGCAGGTTTGATCCCCGGTCGGCGAACTGAGATCCCACGCGCTATGCAGCACAGCTGAAACAAAAAAAAAACATTAAAAATACTTTATTGCTAAAAAATGCTAACCATCATGTGAGCCTTCGGCGAGTAGTAATCTTTTTGCTGATGGAGGGTTTGAAATAGTGTGAGAATTACTAAAATATGACACAAAGACAAGAAGTGAGCAACTGCTGTTGGAAATACGGTGCCAACAGACTTGCTCCACAAAGAGCTGCCGCAAACCATCAATCTGTAAAACACACAAGATTCGGGAAGCACAATAATTATAACAGAATGCAATGTAATATGATATAATACAATGTAATATAATATAATATAGCCTGTATAGTCAAAGAAAAGGAAATCAATATCTAGAAGAGATATATGCACCTCTACATTCATTACAGCATCATTCACAAGAGCCAAGATAGGAAAGCAATGCAAATTTTCATCAACAGAGAAATGGATAAAGAAAACTGTGGTATATACATAGGATATATTCAGACTTATTAGTAGGAAATCCTACCAGTTGTGACAACGGGGACAGAACTAGAAGACATTATGATAAGTGAAATGGGTCAGTCACAGAAGGACAAAACTGTGTGTTTCCACTTATACGAGGTATCTAAAAGAGTCAAACATAAATTGTCAGGGGTGGGGGAGGAGAGAATGGGGAGTTGTTCCATGGGTATAAAGTTACAGTTACACAGGATGCATATGCTCTAGAGAACTGCTGTATGACTAAGTGTCTATAGGTAACGAGGCACACTATTTTGGTTCAGTAACAGCATGTTTGGAGACAAGCAAAACTATCACCTCTCCTCCTGTCTTTTCGTCCTGTGGATGCAGTTTAATATAACAACGGCTGTAGCTCTAGTGCAGAAATATCAGTAGAGTGAAGCAGAAGTGCTTTGTCAATACAATCCTTTCGGCATGAGAGTCACGTGGAGAAAATATTACAACGCAGATGCCTGGACACAGCCTCACAGTTTCTAATACCACAGCACTGAGCTAGGGCCTAATTTTAACTTTCTCAATTGACCTGCTTCTGATTTGGAAATCTCTGGGTGGGATGTGCCACCCAGGCTGGTGCAGTAGGGGGTCTTCAAGGCGTCATTGCATGACATAAGCGGGAGGGAGGTGAACCGTGACCTGGATTTAACACAGGCAGCCTCTGGCAGGGCTGTGGCCAGGCCATGGGTCCACACCTGAGCGGACGTCTGTGTCAGCCTCCAATCCTCCTGCCAACGGGTCCGTGACAACCCCTCCGGCAGCCTGGTGCTGCTGTGGATAAGCACATGCTTATCCCTGGACAGCATGCTCTCGGCTTACAGGAAGCACAAGGAAGGCACCAATGTCAACACGTTAGGGGCTGTCACTCAGGAAGGCTAGCGGCCTACAGCGGGATCCTCAAGGAAACCTTTCACGCCGGAGAACAAAAGTGCTTCGGCAGGACAATGTAAGTCAAGCAAGGGATGGTATTTTGCCACAAATGTCAAGAACCCGAGGCTTGTACTGTGGCTATAGGAGGATCGTGGGATGTACGCGTAGAACTTGCCAGAAACACTTGGTACTGACCTGCTCCTCTACGCTTTGTCTAACCACATCTTTTACCTAGTCTTACTTTCCCATTTGAAATTTTGAACTATTCGCCTCCCAAGCTGTTATTACAAAACAAGAGCAGCAGGTAAATATGTAAACAGCAAAACTCACCGGAGACCAATTCATTTTCCGCTGCTCTTGGAACAACATGCAGGACTGTGACAGTGGAGGCGGACCTGGAGAAGGACAAAAACGCAGGCAGTGAAGCTACGACTGAAGCGGCTCGGGGTGCACGAGCACCCGCCCCGCGCTCCACAAGAGACACCTGTGGGAGACCCGCCCTTTCACCTTAACGAGGGCCTGTTAGAATGACGAGGGAGCAACCACCCTCAGGTCTGTAACTCCCACGTGACTGTGGTAACTGAGGGGATACTTTGTTTTCAGTAGTCAGTGTACGCTGAATCCTATTAAAATAAACCTCCGTCGTTAAATATGAGACTAAAAAACGCTTAGAGTTTATCTCTTCTCACCAACTCTGCTAACAACTTCAAAACAGAAAATCCACAGGATTCCCAGGATAAAGGGATACACTCAGGTGCGTTTCACTCTTTCAATTATTTGGACAAACTTAAGTGCGATGCTCAAAAACATCTTTTCTTAAAACTGATTTGAAGTGGACAGAACACCTGCCCTAGGAGTTCGGAGTCCTGTTAGCGACCCCACGTGCACACCCGGTGAGGATCTGGGACAAGTCACCTCCCTTCTCAGGCCCAATCTCTTCCTTCCTCAACCGAGGCAGCGGGACAGAAGCCTTGCAGACTCATCCCGCACTAACTACACCGTGCGAGTCCACGGGGCACAACCCAGGGGGGCAGCGGACGCTTCGCTTAGACAACAACGTGCTGACGGGCCTCGAGAGACACGTGCGAGAGCCCGACACGGCGACAGCAGGACGACGAGGACAAGGAGGATCCGGGTTGCAGGGAGGGGTGGACGCGGCACGTCCCGGCCGAGCCTGTGGCCCCTGCTCCCCCAGCACACCCGCAACTCACAAGTCCCAGGGGAGCCCCATCCGGAGCAGCCGGCCCTGCCCTCCAGCCCGACCCCTCCACCTCCGGGAAGCGGTCAAACCCTCCCGGTCGCTCTCCCGTGGGGCCCGGGGCGGGTCACCCGAGCCCCCCTGTCCAAGGGCCGCAGGGTCTACAACCACCTGCAGGCCTGAAGACGCACCACCTACCCAGTCGGGACTCGAGGACCGGCCCAGGGCTCCCGAGGCTCCGGGCCGGGGGCTGCTCCTCCGGCGCGCTCCTCTCCCGGGGTCCCTCCTCTCCGCCTCACGAGGCCACTGGGCCCGAGGAGCCGGCTCTGAGCCTACGGGACAAGCTCCCTTCAGGCCCACGTCCCCCCCGGGACCTCGCTCTGCCGCGCAATGCAGACGGTCGGGCACTGCGCCGCCGCCGCCGCCCGCCCGGCCCCTTCCGCCCAGCCCGCGGGCTCCGCGGCTCGCGCTTGAGGGTCCCCGTTCCAGCCTCCGCCCGGCCCACGCGAACCCTCGCCCGCACAGCCTGCGCACGCTGGCTGCTGGCCCGGCCGGACGGCGACCACCCCGCACGCCCCGCAATCCTCACCCGCCAGCCGCCAGGACCTGAGGACGACGACCAGCAGGGACCTCGGCACACACTGGAAGCGAGGGCGGCGCGGCAACGGTGCGCGTGCGCCAACACGCACGAACCGTGACGCGCGCCTGCGCAGGGGGACGCCGGAAATCCGCCTGCCGAAGCCCGCCCGGAGAGCGGGACAAGCACCAGGACTCTATTTCCCAGAAGTCTCCGCGCCGTCAAGTTACCGAGCGTCATAAGTGTCTCCAGCACACCTGGCGGTGAAGAACTGCAGTGCTGCGAGGGTGGGCCGCCTGGACCAGGGACTCAATGGCCCATTTGTCTTCACTCCTGTTAGGGATCAAGGAAAGGTGTGGCCTCAAGTGGGGGCTGTGGGATGCCCTCCAGAGACCCTGGTCCTTTCCCTGCCCTCAGGCATTTCGGGTTACATCTGAGTTTCCCCACCACCAGCAGAGGGGAAGGAGTGTATCATGTTCGCTTAACTGAAATGCTACAACTTTCATTCAAATCCTAGGATACAATAAATGCACAGCCACGATACAAAGTAATATTACCCACGGAAGGAAAAGAAAATAGAAATTGTAGCTTTTTACATTACACAACCAACGCATTAAAAACTGTACAAAAATCAGAAGGTACACACAAACCAAAAACAGAAAACACATACCTGGGATCTTACCTCTTAAAGAGGATATTGTTTATGTTAGGTAAAAACATCATTTTTCAAAAATGGAATCATAAGGGTAATGAGTTATCACTATTTTGGGGGTGAAATAATATGTGTTCTTGGCCAACTGTTTCTTAAAAGCTGCTAGAGGAAAAGTTAAAAATAAAATCTCCAGGGACTTCCCTGGCGGTCCAGTGGTTAAGACTCCTAGCTTCCACTGCAGGGGGCACGTGTCTCACTCCTGGTTGGGGAACTAAAATTCCCCATGCTGCGCAACGCAGTCTCATTAATTAATGAAGTAATTAACTAACAAAAAAAATAAAAATGAAAATTAAATCTCTCGGCAACCGAGAAAATCCTCTCCACAAATGTACAAATAAAGAAAACGGTTTTACTGTGGAATAGCCATTCAACCAGACTGTGCTGTGCACCGCAGGCGAACCACTAATGTTTGTGCAAATGAAATCAACCTCACCTTTTTTTTTAATAGCTCAGCAGATAAAATCTGTTGCATACATGTCCTCAAGATAAACGGGAACTTGTCTCATGTGAAAGGACTTGACACCACCATAAAAATGGCATACATTCTTTCAGAGTACATCCTAAATTCACCTGGTCATCTCGGTGGCTGTCCATGCTAGTTCATACCCTTTATCCAAAGGAGAAAGACAACTTCTCCTATCTGTTATGACAAGCAGGTAGTTACAGCTCAGAGCAAAGTGCCTAACACCTAGCCTAAACTCCCCTGGTGACAGAGACATAAAGTAGATGATAGCTCTCAGGTCCTTAACAAAAACATTCCTGGGTTGTAATGCTGGCAAGAGACTGATTTAGCTTTGAAGAAGATTTAGATACTTATGAAAGGGACAGAGGAAGTATTTATATGACAAGCGTCTTGAGGAAATCCTCTAATAACGGAAATAAGAAGTGATGAGTCATCCAAATGAATAAGCACATAACCCATTCCTGATTTCCCCAGCTGAAGTGCCACATTAAATTAATCCTGCACAAAATGTGTGCTTCTCCAAAATTGCTCTTGGAAGTGGCTGCTTAGAGCCAGGAATGGTCTTTTCCGGTTCTTGCTGCTGTTGACTGTGGCCTCTGCCTGAATTCTCACCGATGAAATGCTGCTTGTGTGGGAATGACAGCGACCACGCCTCCTCTGAGCCTGAGCCTGGCAAACCTCCAGGGCGCATTTCTCCCATTTTCCATTTTCACCAGGTAAAGACGTCACCTACACTGAGTACCCTGGAAGCACCTTGGATGGGCAGTGCGCCCATCAGCCCGCCACCAGGCCTCCAGTTCTCACCTCACCCATGTGCACTGACCGGGTCTCAGCAGAAGACTGGGGTGGCCTGTGAACCCCAGCTGCTGTGCCCACCTCAACACCTCACTCTATCCCTTCAGCCCAGAGACATGCTGGGCTCCCCAGCCCCCTGCCCTGTACTTTGTCCTGGACACTCTCTGGAAGTATTTCTATTACAAGTTGTCTTGAGGAAATGCTCAAAAAAAGGGAATAATAGGTACGGAGTCATCCAAATGAACAGGATGTCCAGCGGGGAGCTGATGTCTCTCACGACTCACCCCTCTCTCCAAAAGGCGAAAAACCGTCACTTCATACATTTCCCCCTTTTAAAGTTGTTTAAGCTAGGAGGGTAAACCTGGACCCTGTGATTTCACCTTGACCAGAAGCAGCAATGGCCACCTTTTACTTTGGTTTCATTAAGCTCTCTTCATATATATGGATATTTACAATATAAAGCTTTCTCTTCTTGAATCTGCGTTTCTATTAAATACACATATTTTCCCTCTTTTGTCAGTTATCTATTTTTATTGAAGTACAGCTGGTTTACAATGTTTCAGGTGTACAGCAAAGTGATTCGGTTACATGTATTTATGTAAGAATATATATTCTTTTTCAGGTTCTTTTCCATTATGGGTTATTACAAGATATTGAACATAGTTTCCTGTGCTATACAGTAGGTCCTTATTGTTGATCTATTTTACATATACAAGTGTATATCTTTCAATCCCTGTTCTTTATCTTTTTAACTTTATTTTTTACTCTCACATTCTGTTATACAGACACTTAAAAACATATTTTGTGTTCAAATCTTTCACTTTCACTTCATACTTTTCATCTGCTTTGACACTGTACTTGAAGAAGCCTTTCCCATCCTTCATTTCCTAAGTAGTTGCCTGTGTTTTCTCCTGTTTATGTTTGGTCTCTTAACATACCAATTTTATCAAGATAGCTGGCACCCATCTTCAGGATTTGTAAGGCATTCTCCTCTTAAAGTCTCTCAACCATTGTTTTCAACACTAACACATCTACCACAACCAGGAAATGCAACGTTTAAGAAGAAAACTCAAGTTTCTCATCTAACAGAAAAGGACAGGTGCTTCTTTGAAGCTCAGGGACACGTCTTAATTTAAAGGCAGGGGAGGGACTTCCCGGTGTTCCAGTGGTAAAGAATCCGCCTTCTAATGCAGGGGACGCGGGTTCGAAGCCTGGGAACCCTGGTCCGGGAGCTAACATCCCACACGCCACGGGGCAATTAAGCCCGCGTGCCGCAACTAAGACACGACACAGCCTAAGAGAAATAAATATTTTTAAAAAATAAAAATAAAGGCAGGGGAAGCAGGAAAGTGACCGTCACATGTGAATTCCTTCGTCTTCAAAATACAGGTCGTAGCAGTTTGCTTGGGCTGCGTCACAAAGTACGACAAACTGGCGGGCTTAAGCAACACAAATGCACTGTCCGACATGTTCGCAGGTTGGAAGTCTGAGATGCGGGTGTCAGCAGGGTTGGGCCCCTCTGAGGGCTGTGCGGGAGCATGTGCTCCAGGCTTCCTGGTGGAGAGGGCCGTTTGCTCAGCAGCACAGGCACTATGTATGTACTAGGTAGGTGCCTGGGCTGAACTCCGATCCCAGGGCTGCTTATCCACAGCAGCACCAGGCTGCCGGAGGGGTTGTCACGGACCCGTTGGCAGGAGGATTGGAGGCTGACACAGACGTCCGCTCAGCTGTGGACCCATGGCCTGGCCACAGCCCTGCCAGAGGCTGCCTGTGTTAAATCCAGGTCACGGTTCACCTCCCTCCCGCTTATGTCATGCAATGACGCCTTGAAGACCCCCTACTGCACCAGCCTGGGTGGCACATCCCACCCAGAGATTTCCAAATCAGAAGCAGGTCAATTGAGAAAGTTAAAATTAGGCCCTAGCTCAGTGCTGTGGTATTAGAAACTGTGAGGCTGTGTCCAGGCATCTGCGTTGTAATATTTTCTCCACGTGACTCTCATGCCAAAAGGACTGTATTGACAAAGCACTTCTGCTTCACTCTACTGATATTTCTGCACTAGAGCTACAGCCGTTGTTATATTAAACTGCATCCACAGGACGAAAAGACAGGAGGAGAGGTGATAGTTTTGCTTGTCTCCAAACACGCTGTTACTGAACCAAACTTGGGTCCACTCGCCCGCACGCAGTAAAGCCAATCTACTGACACCGGGTCACGGTGAAGGAAAGTGCAGCGTTTACGGCAGGGCAACAAGCAAGGAGTCCAGGTATCTAGGGCTCAAAAGGCCCCAACTCCCCAATGGCTTTCAGGGAAAGGTGTTTAAAGATGGGGTGAGGCTGTTGGTGGGAATGTACACTGGTGCCGCCACTATGGAGAACAGTGTGGATGGAGATTCCTCAAAACACTAAAGCTAGAGCTACCGTATGACCCAGCAATCCCACTCCTGGGCATATACCCAGAGAAAACCATCATTCAAGAAGACACATGCACCCCAATATGTACAGCAGTACTATTTACAATAGCCAAGACATGGAAGCAACTTAAATGTCCATCGACAGAGGAATGGATAAGGAAGATGTGGTACATATATGCAATGGAATACTACTCAGCCATAAAAAAGAATGAGATAATGCCATTTGCAGCACCATGGATGGACCTAGAGATTATCGTACTAAGTGAAGGAAGTCAGACAGAGAAAGACAAATACCATATGGTATCACTTCTATGTGGAATCTAAAACAATGATACAAATGAACTTCTTTACAAAACAGAAACAGACTCACAGACATAGAAAACGAACTTACGGTTACCAAAGGGGAAAGGTGGGGGAGAGGGACAGATCAGGAGGTTGGGACTAACGGATACACACAACTATATATAAAACAGGCAATCAACAAGGACCTCCCGTATAGCACAGGGACCTCTACTCAATATTCTGTATTAACCTAGGGAGTTCCCTGGTGGCCCAGAGGTTAGGATTCTGGGCTTTCACGGCTGTGGCCCGGGTTCAATCCCTGGTCAGGGAACTGAGATCCTGCAAGCCACACAGCGCGACGAAAAAAACCCCAAAATTCTGTAATAACCTAAATGGAAAACAATCTGAAAAAGAATAGATATACGTATACATATAACTGAATCACTTTGCTGTACACCGGAAACTAACACAACATTGTAAATCAACCATACTCCCAATATAAAGTTTAAAAAATGTTTAAAGTGAATTACAAAAGAGTGGGGCGAGGGAGGGGAGGTTGAGGGGTGTGTGGTCAGCTTGTGGACATTCTTCCGATTGGTTGGTGGTGAGGTAATGTGAGGTCAACATTGTCAACCTTCTGGTTCCAGCTGGTCTGGGGTCTACGTGCTTGTGGGCAGCATGCAGTTAACCTCTTCCACCTGCTGGGGGTCTCAGTCTCTCTAAAACAGCTCTAAGGACGTGGCTCAGAATATTACCCGATAGCCCTTGAGGAGAAACTAAAGGTCCTTGACTTTGTTTAACGGCTAAAGTATGATTATTTTGTCTTTGCTGTTTTTTCGGCGGCACCACGCAGCTTGCGGGATCTTAGTTCCCTGACCAGGGATCAAAAACAGGCCTCTAGCAGTGGAAGCGCACAGTCCTAACCTCAAAAATGCCAGGGAATTCCTGACAGTACACTTTAAAGAGAAAAAACCAGACCAAAAGGAACACAGTTTTAAGGAAGCTTAACTTTCTCAGAAACGCAGAAATTTTGTTGTACATTTATTTTCTTTCTTTTTTTTTTTTAATACATTTATTTATTTTTGTCTGCGTTGGGTCTTCGCTGTTGCACGTGGGCTTTCTCTAGTTGCGGTGAGCGGGGGCTGCTCTTCGTTGTGGGGCGTCGGCTGCTCAATGCGGTGGCTTCTCTTGTTGCGGAGCATGGGCTCTAGGCACGTGGGTTCCAGTAGTTGTGGCTCGCGGGCTCTAGAGGATTTTTTATTGTTTACTTTTTGCAAGTATTCATCAAAAGTGTATTACTTGAATGAATGACAAATCATTTCTTCCAGCAATCTTCAAACTGCTTAAAACTATGACAATATTTAGTGTTTCAAATTTCATATGATCTCACTCTCTCCGTGCTCTAGTTTCTAAAAGCATGTGGGATCTTCCCGGACCAGGGCTCAAACCCGTGTGCCCTGCACTGGCAGGCAGATTCTTAACCGCTGCACCACCAGGGAAGTCCCTGTGCATTTCTTTTCAAGAAAATAAGGCGGCCGGATGAATTCAGAACTAGGTGCAGAAAGCTCTTCCAGTGAGATACAGAATCTCTGCTGTTTCGGCAGATTTAGAGAACAACTTTTCCAACCACTTATTAAGGAGACCAGTACGCCACGAAAAAATATATCATTTTTACAGGGAGAAAACCAAACTCCAGCTTTGCATCAATATAATATTTGATACTTAAGAGAACCATAAGCTCTTTTTTGAAAATCTCTGCAATAAACATCAAAACTGAGCCACCTTTGGCTGAGACAAATACAATTCCCTTTCCACCAATCTCCTACAACTTTCTAGATTCATTCAGGTGGTGTCCTTCACTATCCTCTTTCTGGTGCTGGAACAATCAGTCATTTTACTTTAGGACCAAACTATTTTTGTTCCTGTTAATAAACAAAACTACATCTCATCATCTTGCATACAAAGTTGTACCTCTCGGTTGCTGGAACCAAGCAGGACCCTGCAGGGCCCTTCCATGTCCCCTGCCTCTTGTTTGTAAAACAGCTGCAGTCTCCCAGCCCTCCCGAGTCACAAAAGAATGGGTTCAAGCAGTTCACGATTAGGACAACAGCAGTCACAGAATCTTTAGTTCCTCCCCAAGGGCATAAGTAACAGTGTCAGAGACACATTCCTAACTTGTTTTGCAGATACTAAAACCGCTACAAGAGGAGAAAGCTAACTGTATGATGACCAGACTGGAGCTATGACATAAGCTGCTCCGTCTTGAGCAGACCTGAACCAATGGCTTACACAATTCCAGGAACTGGCCTCAAGGAAATGGGAACAAACCAACACTGGACTTGAAGATTAACTGTGCCTGAAACAATCAACATGACACACTGACCACACCACTGCACGACCGATGTCAAGATGATGGTCAGAGCTGACTGTGCTACTCTGCATGTAGCCCCCACCTGCACAGCCCAGAGACTTCCCGTCTTTTCCCTATAAACCCCTTTTCTCTCTAATTGGCAACTGGGAGATGCTTTGGGGGACACTAGTCCACCATCTTCCCAGGTTGCCAGCTTCCTGAATAAAGCATCTTTCTTCTTCCACCAACCCTTGTCTCTGGAACATTGACTTCTGAGCGATGAGCAGCTGCATCTGAGTTCTGTTCCAGCCGATCACATTACTATTGCTCAAGTCTCTTTCATATTCTATTCATAATAACTTTGAACCAAAGTTACTTCCATTGCACAAACAAAACTAGGAGTGAATAGCTGACAACTGCCCATCACACACCAGCATTTTAGGCTAGCAGAGCTCATGAACACACGTAACACAACTTTACGAAGCCACAAACATCCCTTACACAACTTCTCCAGGTGCCAGAGACAAACACATTCATTAACACACCCACAGATAGAGCCTCTAGGTAACCAATAAAAATATGCAGCAAGAGCATAGAACTTGAGATTATGCTTAGTGATCAATGTTTCAGGTTTCTGTCTTGCTTAGAAATGACCTCGGTATCCAAAGATTATCCAGTAAGTAACACAATTTAATATCAGTTCAAGGGTTTACGTAAACTAAAGATCTTGGAATGTATCGACAAGCTAACACAGTACAAAACATAGTTACTGTTGAAATAAAGTTTGTCAGAATAATAATTAAAGGTGGTTAAACACAAATTTACGTTTTTCATAACCTTAAATATTAAGTAGAAGTAATGTTAGCTTATTTGATGGGTACACCTATATAAATTTAGGAAGAACACACCCAAGTAGAATTGTTTTCAATGTATGCCTAATACTGATAAATAAGATAGGAATAACTTGGGCTTCCCTGGTGGCGCAGTGGTTGAGAATCTGCCTGCTAATGCAGGGGACACGGGTTCGAGTCCTGGTCTGGGAAGATCCCACATGCCGCGGAGCAACTAGGCCCGTGAGCCACAACTGCTGAGCCTGGGCGTCTGGAGCCTGTGCTCCGCAACAAGAGAGGCCGCGATAGTGAGAGGCCCGCGCACCGCAATGAAGACTGGCCCCCGCTCGCCGCAACTAGAGAAAGCCCTCGCACAGAAACGAAGACTCAACACAGCCATAAATAAATAAATAAATAAATAAAAACTCCAAGGAGACCCACTAATAGCAGAGCCTCCAAAATTTTAAAAAAAAAAAACGATAGGAATAACTTTTTGTTAAACCAAAAATATTAAACTAGCTTCATTTGCCAAAGATTTACCTAAATTACGTAAACTTGAAGTCTTTAAATTTCTGAGTTGATTTTTTTGTTTGTTTTTTTGGCTGCACCGAGAGGCTTGCCAGATCTTAGTTCCCTGACCAGGGACTGAACCCGGACCCTGGCAGTGAAAGCACCGAGTCCTAACCACTGCACCGCCAGGGAATTCCCTGACTTGATTTCCATAAGAATACATTTCTAGCACATTTAAAGTATCAGAAGTTCAAATTCCTTTCTCTCTGAGAATTTTAGGGATACATAATTTTTATAACCACATTTGTATCTTTGTAAGCCAATCAGGACAGAAATCCTTTAATTTAAGAGACTCTACAATCTACTTTAATAGATCCAGAAGTAGGAAAACATTACATACTCACACTGTCAGAGGTAAAGACCTTTCTGAATTACAGACACACAGACATACAGAGAAATGGAACTTTTACCTTCAGTTCTAAAGTCTTAGACATGGATCAGGAATAAACACTCACCAGTCTAGATATTAAAGAGCCGTTCTCCTCCCATTGGGCAAGAGATTCTTAACTGATTTGAGCTTGTCAAAGTAGACAAATAGACAAACAGAAAAGACTAAGAAAAGACTAACAAACCAGATCCTCTGTCACCTCTCACCTAACTGAGATTCGTTCTGTAGAAACTTAATCGCTTTGGAGAGACCATCAAAAGTCTTCAAACGACAGAGCCAAACTCAGAATCACTGCTGCTACAAATGGGGAAGCACTTAGCTGTAATCTGAAAACAAAGCAGAAACACAAAAGTAATAGAAGGGGAAACTAAAGAAACGGAAAGTGAGCCAAGTTCAATGGCTGCTTGGGTGGGTTCACCCCTGGGAGAGGAGAAAAGATGTACCTGGGCTTCACCGGCTCATGAAACACACCACTTGCTGCTGGGCTTTTACAGCTTTATTTACGTATAACTGATATACAAAATCCAGCCCAGGTTTAATTTGTATAACTTGATGAGTTTGGACATATGCACACACCTGTGATACCATCACCACCATCACGGTAATATACTCATCACTTCCAAAAGACTCCTTCTATCCCTTTGTGTGTGTGTATGTGTGTTAGGAATACTTAACACAGCACCAGGTACATGAAAAGGTGCTCAACGTCACTAATCATCCGGGAAATGCAAATCAAAATCATAATGAGATATTACCTCACATCTGTTAGAATGGCTACAATTTTTTATTTCTTTTTAAACATAGAGTTGTCAAGGTTGTAGAGAAATCGTAACCCTTGCATATTGTAGGCAGGAATGTAACATCGTGCGGGCACTGTGGAAAACAGTATGGAGTTTTCTCAAAATCTTTTAAATAAGAATTCCATATGATCCAGCAATCCCACTTCTGGGTATACAGGCCCAGCTCAGAGACACTGCAGCTTCAGTTCCAGAACACTGCAATGAAGCGAATACCGCCATAACGCGAGTCACATGAATTTTTTGGTGTACCCGTGCATGAAAAACTTACGTTTACACTATACTGTAGTCTGTTAAGTGTGCGATAGCCTTGTGTCTAAAAAAACAACGTACACACCTTTATTGAAATATACTTTAGGGAAAAGAAAATACATCAATGGAACAGGATAGGAAGCCCAGAGATAAACCCACGCACATATCTTATCTTTGATGAAGGAGGCAAGAATATACAATTGAGAAAAGACAGCCTCTTCAATAGGTGGGGCTGGGAAAACTGGACAGCTATCTGTCAAAGAATGAAATGAGAACACTACCTAACACCATAACACAAAAATAAACTCAAAATGGATTAAAGACCTAAATGTAAGGCCAGACACTATAAAACTCTTAGAGGAAAACATAGGCAGAACACTCTATGACATAAATCACAGCAAGATCCTTTTTGACCCACCTCTTAGAAAAATGGAAATAAAAACAAAAATAAACAAATGGGACCTAAGGAAACTTAAAAGCTTTTGCACAGCAAAGGAAACCATAAACAAGACAAAAAGCAACCCTCAGGGTGGGAGAAAATGTTTGTAAACGAAGCAACTGACAAAGGATTCGTCTCCAAAATATACAAGCGGCTCACGCAGCTCAATATCAAAAAAACAACTCAATTTCAAAAGTGGACACAAGACCTAAATAGACATTTCTCCAAAGAAGATATAAGATTGCCAACAAACACGTGAAAGGATGCTCCACAACACTAATCATTAGAGAAATGCAAATCAAAACTACAATGAGGTATCACCTCACACCACTCAGAATGGCCATCATCAAAATATCTACAACAATAAATGCTGGAGAGGGTGTGAAGAAAAGGGAACCCTCCTCCTGCACTGTTGGTGGGAATGCACACTGATACAGCCACTATGGAGAACAGTATGGAGGTTCCTTAAAAAACTAAAAATAGGGCTTCCCTGGTGGCGCAGTGGTTAAGAATCCTCCTCCCAACGCATGGGACACGGGTTCGAGCCGTGGTCCGGGAAGATCCCACATGCCGCAGGGCAACTAAGCCCGTGTGCCACAACTACTGAGCCTGCGCTCTAGAGCCCGCGAGCCACACCCACTGAGCCCGCGTGCCACAACTACTGAAGCCCGCATGCCTAGAGCCCGCGCTCCGCAACAAGAAAAACCACCGCAATGAGAAGCCCGCGCACCACACCAGTGTAGCGCCAGCTCGCTGCAACTAGAGAAAGCCCGCGCACAGCAACGAAGACCCAACACAGCCAAAAATAATGAATAAATAAAAATAAATAAATTTATTAAAAAAAACAACTAAAAATAGAACTACCAATATGATCCTCCAATCCCACTACTGGGCACATATGCTGAGAAAACCATAACTCAAAGAGAGACACGTACCACAATGTTCACTGCAGCACTGTTTGTAACAGCCAGGACGTGGAAGCAACTTAAGTGTCCATTGAGAGATGAATGGATAAAGAAGATGTGGCACATATATACAATGGAATATGACTCAGCCATAAAAAGAAACGAAACTGAACTATTTGTAGTGAGGTTGGATGGACCTAGAGTCTGTGAAACAGAGTGAAGTAACTCAGAAAGAGAAAAACAAATACCGTATGCTAACACATATTTATGGAATCTAAAGAAAAAAAAAAGTGGTTCTGATGAACCTAGTGGCAGGGCAGGAATAAAGACGCAGACGTAGAGAATGCACTTGAGGACACGGGGAGGGGGAAGGGGAAGCTGGGACGAACCGAGAGAGTGGCATGGACATATATACACTACCAAATGTAAAATAGATAGCTAGTGGGAAGCAGCCACATAGCACAGGGAGATCAGCTCAGTGCTTTCTGTCCACCCAGAGGGGTGGGATAGGGAGGGTGGGAGGGAGACGTAAGATGGAGGGGATACGGGGATATATGTATACATACAGCTGATTCACTTTGTTATACAGCAGAAACTAACACAACACTGTAAAGCAATTATACTCCAATAAAGATGTTTTAAAAAAAAATACTTTAGCGACTTCCCTGGTGGTCCAGTGGTTAAGAATCTGCCTTCCAATACAGGGGGCACAGGTTTGATCCCCGGTCGGGGAACTGAGATCCCACGCACTGTGCAGCACAGCCAAAACAAAAAAAAAAATTAAAAATACTTTATTGCTAAAAAATGCTAACCATCATGTGAGCCTTCGGCGAGTAGTAATCTTTTTGCTGATGGAGGGTTTGAAATAGTGTGAGAATTACTAAAATATGACACAAAGACAAGAAGTGAGCAACTGCTGTTGGAAATACGGTGCCAACAGACTTGCTCCACAAAGAGCTGCCGCAAACCTTCAATCTGTAAAACACACAAGATTCGGGAAGCACAATAATTATAATAGAATGGAATGTAATATGATATAATATAATGTAATATAATATAATATAGCCTGTATAGTCAAAGAAAAGGAAATCAATATCTAGAAGAGATATATGCACCTCTACATTCATTACAGCATTATTCACAAGAGCCAAGATAGGAAAGCAATGCAAATTTTCATCAACAGAGAAATGGGCAAAGAAAATGTGGTATATACATAGGATATATTCAGACTTATTAGTAGGAAATCCTACCAGTTGTGACAACGGGGACAGAACTAGAAGACATTATGATAAGTGAAATGGGTCAGTCACACAAGGGCAAAACTGTGTTTCCACTTATACGAGGTATCTAAAAGAGTCAAACATAAATTGTCAGGGGCGCGGGAGGAGACAATGGGGAGTTGTTCCATGGGTATAAAGTTACAGTTACACAGGATGCATATGTTCTAGAGAACTGCTGTATGACTAAGTGTCTATAGGTAATGAGGCACACTATTCTTTTCGTTCTAATTAAAAATTTTAATTCAAGTGTAACTGACCTACAACACTATGTTAGGTCCAGGTGCATAATATCAATATTTCTATACGTTAGAAAATGATCATGGTCTAGTTACCTTCTAGTTACCATCCGTCAGCGTACAAAGTTATAATGTTATTGACTGTATTCCCCGTGCTGTATATTTCATTCCCATGACTCATTTATTTTGTAACTGGTTATCTGTTCCTCTTCATCTCCCTCACCTATTTCACTCATCCACCTACCCTCTTCTGGCAACCACCTGTTTGTTCTCTGTATCTATGAGTCTGTTTCTGTTTAGTGACATTAGTTCATTTGTTTTGTTTTTTAGATTCCACATACAAATGAGATCATACGGTATTTGTCTTTCTCTGTCTGACTTATTGCACGTAGCATAATACCCTCTAGCTCCATCCATGTTGCCACAAATGGCAAGATTTCATTTTTTTTTTTTAATTTTAAAAAATTTATTTATTTTACTTTTGGCTGCGTTGGGTCTCTGTTGCTGCATGAGGCCTCTTTTCTAGTTGCGGTGAGCGGGGGCTTGTCTTCCTTGCAGTGCGTGGGCTTCTCATTGCGGTGGCTTCTCTTGTTGCAGAGCATGGGCACCAGGTGAGCAGGCTTCAGTAGCTGTGGTACGCGGGCTCAGTAGTTGTGGCTCGCAGGCTCTAGAGCATGGCTCAATAGTTGTGGCACACGGGCTTAGTTGCTCCGTGGAATGTGGGATCTTCTGGGAACAGGGCTTGAACCCATTTCCCCTGCATTGGCAGGCGGATTCTTAACCATTGCACCCCCAGGGAAGCCCCTCATTCTTTTTTTTTTTTTTTATGGCTAATAGTCCATTGTGTGTGTGTGTATAGCTATATATATATATACATATATATATATGACGCATCTTCTTTATCCATTCAACTATGGATGGACACTTAGGTTGCTTCTATACACTGGCTATTATAAACAATGCTCAGTGAACATAGGGGTGCATGTGTCTTTTTGAACTAGTGTTTTTGTTTTCTTCCGAAAAAATACACACAAGTGGAATTTCTGGATCTTATAATAGTTCTACATTAAAATTTTTGAGGAATGAGGTGCACTACTCTTGACACGAAGTTTACCTAGTGCTGTTAGGTGAATCCATCCAGGATCTCTGTGAAGACCTCCAAAACTGTTAAAACATAAGGGTAGGCACTTCCCTGGTGGTCCAGTGGTAAAGAATCCACCTTACAATGCAGGGGACCTGGGTTCAATCCCTGGTCAGGGGACTGAGATCCCACGTGCCGCAGGGTAACTAAGGAATGGTGTGGAGGAGGTGAAGGAAAAGACCACGCCAAGCTCAGAGGCCCTTTCAGATGGCAACAAACTCCTGACCTTGACTGAAAATCAAAGTTCTTTACGTGGAACAATCGAAGAGGCAGGATGGGTCCTGTTAGCAAGGTCCCCTGAGATGCCAGGTCACCTGACCCCCAGCTCCAGATGCACAGATGTCCGGGACCCAGGCTTTGCTGGCCTGGGAAAGCTGAAGGTGCCCAGCTGCTGACGGGACACACGGGATGGGGGAAGAGGTGGCTGCCGCCCAAGGCAGACGAGTGTCTGTGCAGAACTGCCTCGGCTCAGCCTCGAGAAGCCTGTCTCAGAAAGCGACAGCAAGTCTTCCAGAAGCTCTGCCCAAATTCCATTCAGGCGTCACCGGTCACACCTGTGGCTGCCCGGATGAAGACTGGGGGCCCACACGTTCACACACTGGAAGTTATTACCAAATGCAAGAGAGTGAGGGATCAGACCATGAACTAGTCTAATTATAATGCATAAATAGAATCACGCACACCTTATTCTACTTTCCGGTTTTGCATTTGTAAGTTCACAAAATGTGTGATTTGTAAGGGGGGGGGGTGGTTAATTGCTTGTACTTTTTGCCTGATGAGAAAAAAACAGCACAATAAGAAAACGTAGTTTTCACTTGTAGCGGGCAGAAAAATACATGCACTGTTGTTGCTTGGAAACAGCATTATTGTGAATGTTCCAAATGATTTTCTATTTGGTGATGGGTTAAGTGGCTTGCCCACATTCACTTTTATGAAAAGGGAAGATTAGAAAATTGCACTCTTCTTGCATTTTAAACTTTAAGAAAACGGATTTCAGAAAACCTGGATAATAAATTAAGAAAGCAATCAGGACTGCAAATATTTAGGGGTTTTAAGTTCGTTTCAAAACACAAGGGAACAACCCACGACGTATGTGTCTTAAAAGACCACTTGGGGGCTTCCCTGGTGGCGCAGTGGTTGAGAGTCTGCCTGCCAATGCAGGGGACATGGGTTCGAGCCCTGCTCTGGGAAGATGCCACATGCCGCGGAGCAACTAGGCCCGTGAGCCACAATTACTGAGCCTGCGCGTCTGGAGCCTGTGATCCGCAACAAGAGAGGCCGTGACGGTGAGAGGCCCGCGCACAGCGATGAAGAGTGGCCCCCACTTGCCGCGACTAGAGAAAGCCCTCGCACAGAAACGAAGACCCAACACAGCCATAAATAAATAAATAAATAAATAAATAAAATTAAAAAAAAAAAAAAAAGACCACTTGGTACAGTAAGATTCCACAGACAGCCTTGTAATCACAGAACGCAGCACTGGTTACACATTTCCCACAAGCCATGTTCTCAGCGTGAGGCTAACAGTGTCGGCTCACTCCCCTGCTTGGGGGCAGAGAGGACAGGTCTCCTTTGCTTTCTGAGATTCCTTTCACGAGTGGCTAGAAAGCTTAAGCACTGGAATTCCATTAGAGAAAAGGAGTATTCCTCAGAGGATTGTAAACGACAAAAACCCAAGAGGACTTTAACAGCGGCGTCCGTGTGTCAGAGATCTCCCACGCATGGCTGGGGCCCAAATGACACAGAACAGTGGGGGCCCAAGGGCCGCAGTCCTAGGACGCCACTCCCCAACCAAAAGAGTCCTCTCGCTCGTCAGGGAAAAAGAAAGGTGTTCTCAGACACACACAGCCTCCAGAGACAGCAAGTGAGGACCCCACCTGCCTGGCCTGTCCCAGGAGAGTGGCTGATGCAGTGCCCACAACCAGAAAGGGGAACTAAGAACCAACAGAAAGGGAACCACGAGACCGACGCATTCCTCCCGCCTCCCCCGTCTCCCCCCGCGAAGAAGCTGCACTCCAGTACTGACCACGGAGGGTGCTGTTCAACTAGGAATCTTAACCACACAAACGTGCTGATTTTGAAAAACTTTTCAAATGCATAGTATTCAACCTCTCGAAATAAAGAAAAGTAATGAATTACATACTAATGCTGGAAAATACAGGAAAAAGACAATAAAACTTGGAAAACAATGTTTACTAACATGACCCCAACTGGAAAAATTTTGAAACATTTAAGATGACTCTGTAAGTCAATAAGATAAGGAAAACAAAACAGAACAGAACGAAACAAAAAACAAACAAGACAGTATTGGGGCAGGAAGACGGGCAGTGGACATGAACAGGCCCTTCATATAAAAACAGAAATACACCGGTCTGAAAAGACCACAGACTGAAGGATTCCAACTACGTGACATTCTGGAAAGGGCAAAAATACACAGACAGTAACAAGATCAGCAGCTGTCGGGGGCTTGGGGGCGTTGGGGGGGATGAACAGGTGGCCCCCAGGGATGTTTCGGGCACTGAAATGGTTCTGGGTGGCACTGCAGTGGTGGCTGCAGGTCATCACACGTGTCCAAACCTGAACAGTAGGACACAGAGAGTGAGCCTTAATATAAACTACAGACTCCAGGGGAGAATTAGGTGTCAGTGCTGATCCATCACTGAGATGACGCGCCACACAAGCGCGAGATGTTATCAAGGGAGGGAACCCAGAGGGACGGGTATAGGAAACTGCTGTCTGCTCGATTCTCCCGTAACCCTAAAACCGCTCTAAAACTGTCTATCAGTTAAAAAGAAGAAACAGCTTCTAAGCACGTGAAAACGCTCTCAACCACATTCGCGATTAAGGAAAAACCCCAAGGGAACAGTCCGTACCGTTTACAGGGCCCTAGGACCAGCGGGAACACGCCGCGGCCTCGCCCCTTCCTGTCGGGCATCGCGCTGGAGCCCAGAGTCCCCCTGACTTGACCCACCGCACCCCACCCCGCGTTTCATGCCGTCCACAGTCTCTACACAGGACATCTTTTGATCAGATGACTCACTGTCCCAATTACAAGGTTTCACTTTCTCCACAGGATGAAAGCAAAACCAGCACACAGGGGAGGCTCTTCAGTCAACCTCAGGGTCCGCCTACATTCACGTCCCGCTGTTCCTGACAGGAGGCCCACATCCTAAGGAAGGAGGTCCTTACCAGCACCTCAGGAGCCTCATCCAGCCCACCTCACGCTGCTCTGAGAGCCTCGCCAACCTCTGCAGCTACCCAAGTCCTGGTCACTTGAGGGCCGTCACCCTTCCCCGAGTCACTGAACCACGTGCTCTGACGATGCATTTAAAACCAGGCTCTCGGACTTTCCTGGTGGCGCAGTGGTTAAGAATCCGCCTGCCAATGGTGGGCACACGGGTTCGAACCCCGGTCCGGGAAGATCCCACATGCTGCGGAACAATTAAGCCTGTGAGCCACAACTACTGAGCCCGCGCTCTAGAGCCCGCGAGCCACAACTACTGAAGCCCGCATGCCTAGAAGCCGTGCTCCGCAATAAGAGAAGCCACCGCAATGAGAAGCCCGCGCACCGCAACAAAGAGTAGCCCCGCTCGCCGCGACTAGAGAAAAAGCTCGCGCACGGCAACAGAGACCCAACGCAGCCAAAAACGAATAAATTAATACGTAAATAAATAAAAATTAAAAGAAAGAAAGAAAGAGAGAAAAGCAGGCTCTGCTTTGTCAGCACTCTGGAGTTCCCTACGTATCGACGGGCAGGATTCCCGTCCTCTCCTGTAATTACGTCTGTGAAGTGCCTTTCCTGAGGAGGACAGAAGCTCCCGGAAGCAGAGAATTGCTTCTTAAGATCACATGCAGAACCTGAAGACAATGGATGTTTACGTCTAAGAAAAGAGACGCAACACTAGATGGTGTGAAGGATCACCAAAGCCAAGAGCCAGGCAAGCAGGACACTTCCTCTGGGGATCCTTCCATCAGCAGAGCAGAAAATGTCCGAGGCCAGAACTGGTACTCAATGCGCTTTGAGCTGAGAAATACCCGTGGAATCACACAGGCTCCCCAAAGAGTAACTACTCCCACGTTTAAGAAAGGAAATGGCTTTTCAGGCAGAGAAGGCAAGTACAGTCTTCCCGGCTGGCGGAACGGTGTGTGCTGATGGTCAGGATGGAGCTGGGCCCCAGAGCGCTGCCCTCTCCTCCAGCCCCCAACCTCACCCTCACCCTCAGCTGAGGAGCTGCCTCCCTGAGAACAGAGAAGCCATCGGAGGGCTTCTCCACCTGCACCCCAGCTCTGCCACCCCCTCCCCACGCCAGGACCCCGGGCCGCAGCTCTCCCCGCTCCCACACGCGTCTACTGGATCATTCCCGCTGTTGTTTCTTCCGTTACGACACAGCACAACACAACACAACACAATACAACACCCGCCCCCGGACCTCAGCTCCTACTCCAGCTACTGTCCAATTTCTCTTTTCCCCGTCACAGCAAAACGTCTTGAAAAAGCTAGGAACAGAACAAACCCCGCTCTCCCACTCCTCTCTCCTAAGCCTCTCCGAGCAGGATCTCACCCCACAAACCCATCCAAACGCATCAGCAGCGAGTGACGACCTCCCCCCAGTGCTGGGCTCGAGGGTTAATGGCTCCACAGAACGGCAACCTCGTTTGTCCAGTCACCCAGGGAACCTCTAAAGTGCTTCCCACATGGAGACAAACTGCTGTGATTCGTATTTTAGGAGAAATACTCAGCGTGGAAAATACACTTGAGCTGGTGGAGGAAAGAAGCAGCAGCACAGAAAAAAAGGTTCTGTAACTACAGAAATGAAAAAATAAGCTATTTTAATGGTAGCAAGTATGGGATGAAGAGGAACAAATAAAAACCGTTTAGAATACGACGTGAACAAGCCTAATACTACAACGTGCTAACAGAGGATGGAGAAGGACTCTACAATGAACCCATTTTTCTGGGTAGGGTGACAGGCTGGATGATGCAACGATGAGCTGGCAGGGACAAAAGGAGAGGGCAAGGGGCGGGGGAGATGTAAGTAAGCATTTTTGGATCTACTGGATCTAGTCATTTGAGGTGCCCTTTGGACAAACTCCATAGACATGCTGGCAAGTGGCTGGACAGAGGCATCTATCTGGTCCAGGTGGGAGAACTGACAGAGCTGGAGGTGAAAAACACCAGAGGGTGAGATCAGACAGGTTTAAGAGTCATGAACCAAGAGTAAAAAGACAACACACAAAGAGGGCGGAAGAAAGAATCAGTCAGGAAGAGAGCAAGGAGAGATCTGTCACAGAAACCAACATAGGAGACTCTGCAGATGGGAAGGCGACAGTGGTCTGAAGTGAGGACTGGCAAATGTCCACTGGTTTGTATGCTGGATGACAGGCCACCTCAACCGGATCAGGTTCCGGGGAGGGGCAGAACCAAGACCGCAGGCTGCACGATAAAATTCAGATGGGAAATAAGGAATCTTTGCCAGAGACATCACTACGTGGTGTGTAACGCGACCCCGTTAAATTCTAAGAGACAAAGAGGGAAATTTACTTGAAGGGTGACAAGGCAGTTCCTCCAGATGATCCTCGCTGCATCCCTGGAGTGAGCACTGAAAACAATGTACCTACGGGACAACAGTGCTGTACTGAACAGAAAAGTTATATGCACTGAGTGCTCCCTGGACAGCATGCTCTCGGCTTACAGGAAGCACAAGGAAGGCACCAATGTCAACACGTTAGGGGCTGTCACTCAGGAAGGCTAGCGGCCTACAGCAGGATCCTCAAAGAAACTTTTCACGCCCGAGAACAAAAGTGCTTCGGCAGGACAATGTAAGTCAAGCAAGGGATGGCATTTTGCCACAAATGTCAAGAACCCGAGGCTTGTACTGTGGCTATAAGAGGATCGTGGGATCTACGCGTAGAACTTGCCAGAAACACTTGGTACTGACCTGCTCCTCTACGCTTTGTCTAACCACATCTTTTACCTAGTCCTACTTTCCCATTTGAAATTTTGAACTATTCACCTCCCAAGCTGTTACTACAAAACAAGAGCAGCAAGTCAATATGTAAACAGCAAAACTCACCGCACCGATTCATTTTCCGCTGCTCTTGGAACAACGTGCAGGACTGTGACAGTGGAGGCGGACCTGGAGAAGGACAAAAACGCAGGCAGTGAAGCTACGACTGAAGCGGCTCGGGGTGCACGAGCACCCGCCCCGCGCTCCACAAGAGACACCTGTGGGAGACCCGCCCTTTCACCTTAAGGAGGGCCTGTTAGAATGATGAGGGAGCAACCACCCTCAGGTCTGTAACTCCCACGTGACTGTGGTAACTGAGGGGATACTTTGTTTTCAGTAGTCAGTGTACACCGAATCCTATTAAAATAAACCTCTGTCGTTAAATATGAGATTAAAAAACGCTTAGAGTTTATCTCTTCTCACCAACTCTGCTAACAACTTCAGAGCAGAAAATCCACAGGATACCCAGGATAAAGGGATACACTCAGGTGCGTTTCACTCTTTCAATTATTTGGACAAACTTAAGTGCGACACTCAAAAACATCTTTTCTTAAAACTGACTTTAAGTGGACAGAACACCTGCCCTAGGAGTTCTGAGTCCTGTTAGCGACCCCACGTGCACACCCGGTGAGGATCTGGGACAAGTCACCTCCCTTCTCAGGCCCAATCTCTTCCTTCCTCAACCGAGGCAGCGGGACAGAAGCCTTGCAGACTCATCCCGCACTAACTACACCGTGCGAGTCCACGGGGCACAACCCAGGGGGACAGCGGACGCTTCGCTTAGACAACAACGTGCTGATGGGCCTCGAGAGACACGTGCGAGAGCCCGACACGGCGACAGCAGGAGGACGAGGAGGATCGGGGTTGCAGGGAGGGGTGGACGCGGCACCTCCCGGCCGAGCCTGTGGCCCCTGCTCCCCCAGCACACCCGGAGCTCACAAGTCCCAGGGGAGCCCCATCCGGAGCAGCCGGCCCTGCCCTCCAGCCCGACCCCTCCTCCTCCGGGAAGCGGTCAAACCCTCCCGGTCGCTCTCCCGCGGGGCCCGGGGCGGGCTCACCCGAGCCCCGCTCTCCAAGGGCCGCAGGGTCTACAACCGCCTGCAGGCCCGAAGACGCACCACCTACCCAGTCGGGACTCGCGGACCGGCACCGGGCTCCCGAGGCTCCGGGCCGGGGGCTGCTCCTCCGGCGCGCTCCTCTCCCGGGGTCCCTCCTCTCCGCCTCCCGAGGCCACTGGGCCCGAGGAGCCGGCTCTGAGCCTACGGCACGAGCTCCCTTCAGGCCCACGTCCCTCCGGGACCTCGCTCTGCCGCGCGCTGCAAACGGTCGGGCACTGCGCCGCCGCCGCCCGCCCGGCCCCTTCCGCCCAGCCCGCGGGCTCCGGGGCTCGCGCTCGGGGGTCCCCGTTCCAGCCTCCGCCCGGCCCACGCGAACCCTCGCCCGCACAGCCCGCGCCCGCTGGCTGCCGGCCCGGCCGGACGGCGACCACCCCGCACGCCCCGCAATCCTCACCCGCCAGCCGCCAGGACCTGAGAACGACGACCAGCGGGGACCTCGGCACACACTGGAAGCGAGGGCGGCGCGGCAACGGTGGTGCGCGTGCGCCAACACGCACAAACCGTGAGGCGCGCCTGCGCAGGGGGACGCCGGAAATCTGCCTGCCAAAGCCCGCCCGGAGAGCGGGACAAGCACCAGGACTCTATTTCCCAGAAGTCTCCGCGCCGTCAAGTTAGGGAGCGTCTTTTTTTTTTTAATTTTTAAAAACATTTTACTATAGAAAACAATAAAAATAAAATATAAACAAAAATAGCAGTATAATGAACTCTTCTGTATCCATCATCCAGGTTCAACTCATAGTTAATCTTTTTTTTTTTATTTCTGAGATATTCATTTTAAAGTAATAACTAGAATTCTTACTTACAACATTATACCAGAACATATAAGATTTTTAGAAATTTCATGTAATGTCTGAAACATTTATTAACATATTTCCATACAAATAACCCAATGAAAGTTTAGTATTAGTTGTTTTGTTTGTTTTTATACTGCAGGTTCTTGTTAGTCATCAATTTTATACACATCAGTGTATACATGTCATGTCATGTATACACTGGGAAAACTGCGGTGGGGTGGGGATGCTGGTGTGCTGAATTGGGCGATTGGGATTGACATGTATAGGGAGCGTCTTAAGTGTCTCCAGCACATCTGGCGGTGAAGAACTGCAGTGCTGCGAGGGTGGGCCGCCTGGACCAGGGACTCAATGGCCCATTTGTCTTCAGTCCTGTTAGGGATCAAGGAAAGGTGTGGCCTCAAGTGGGGGCTGTGGGATGGCCTCCAGAGACCCTGGTCCTTTCCCTGCCCTCAGGCATTTCGGGTTACATCTGAGTTTCCCCACCACCAGCAGAGGGGAAGGAGTGTATCATGTTCGCTTAACTGAAACGCTACAACTTTCATTCAAATCCTAGGATACAATAAATGCCCAGCCATGATACAAAGTAATATTACCCACGGAAGGAAAAGAAAATAGAAATTGTAGCTTTTTACATTACACAACCAACGCATTAAAAACTGTACAAAAATCAGAAGGTACACACAAACCAAAAACAGAAAACACATACCTGGGATCTTACCTCTTAAAGAGGATATTGTTTATGTTAGGTAAAAACATCATTTTTCAAAAATGGAATCATAAGGGTAATGAGTTATCACTATTTTGGGGGTGAAATAATATAACCGTGTTCTTGGCCAACTGTTTCTTAAAAGCTGCTAGAGGAAAAGTTAAAAATAAAATCTCCAGGGACTTCCCTGGCAGTCCAGTGGTTAAGACTCCTAGCTTCCACTGCAGGGGGCACGTGTTTGACTCCTGGTTGGGGAACTAAGATCCTGCATGCTACGCAGCGCAGTCTCATTAATTAATGAAGTAATTAACTAACAAAAAAAATAAAAATAAAAATAAAATCTCCCGCCAACAGAGAAAATCCTCTCCACAAATGCACAAATAAAGAAAACGGTTTTACTGTTGAATAGCCATTCAACCAGACTGTGCTGTGCACCACAGGCGAACCACTAATGTTTGTGCAAATGAAATCAACCTCACCTTTTTTTTTAATAGCTCAGCAGATAAAATCTGTTGCATACATGTCCTCAAGATAAACGGGAACTTGTCTCATGTGAAAAGACTTGACAACACCATAAAAATGGCATACATTCTTTCAGAGTACATCCTAAATTCACCTGGTCATCTCGGTGGCTGTCCATGCTAGTTCATACCCTTTATCCAAAGGAGAAAGACAACTTCTCCTATCTGTTATGACAAGCAGGTAGTTACAGCTCAGAGCAAAGTGCCTAACACCTAGCCTAAACTCCCCTGGTGACAGAGACATAAAGAAGATAGCTCTCAGGTCCTTCACAAAAACATTCCTGGGTTGTAATGCTGGCAAGAGACTGATTTAGCTTTGAAGAAGATTTAGATACTTATGAAAGGGACAGAGGAAGTATTTACATGACAAGCGTCTTGAGGAAATCCTCTAAAAACGGAAATAAGAAGTGATGAGTCATCCAAATGAATAAGCACATAACCCATTCCTGATTTCCCCAGCTGAAGTGCCACATTAAATTAATCCTGCACAAAATGTGTGCTTCTCCAAAATTGCTCTTGGAAGTGGCTGCTCAGAGCCAGGAATGGTCTTTTCCGGTTCTTGCTGCTGCTGACTGTGGCCTCTGCCTGAATTCTCACCGATGAAATGCTGCTTGTGTGGGAATGACAGCGACCACGCCTCCTCTGAGCCTGAGCCTGGCAAACCTCCAGGGCGCATTTCTCCCATTTTCCATTTTCACCAGGTAAAGACGTCACCTACACTGAGTACCCTGGAAGCACCTTGGATGGGCAGTGCGCCCATCAGCCCGCCACCAGGCCTCCAGTTCTCACCTCACCCATGTGCAATGACTGGGTCTCAGCAGAAGACTGGGGTGGCCTGTGAATCCCAGCTGCTGTGCCCACCTCAACACCTCACTCTATCCCTTCAGCCCAGAGACATGCGGGGCTCCCCAGCCCCCTGCCCTGTACTTTGTCCTGGACACTCTCTGGAAGTATTTCTATTACAAGTTGTCTTGAGGAAATGCTCGAAAAAAGGGAATAGTAAGTACGGAGTCATCCAAATGAACAGGATGTCCAGCGGGGAGCTGATGTCTCTCACGACTCACCCCTCTCTCCAAAAGGCGAAAAACCGTCACTTCATACATTTCCCCCTTTTTAAAGTTGTTTAAGCTAGGAGGGTAAACCTGGACCCTGTGATTTCACCTTGACCAGAAGCAGCAATGGCCACCTTAGTTTGGTTTCATTAAGATCTCTTCATATATATGGATATTTACAATATAAAGCTTTCTCTTTTTGTATCTGCGTTTCTAGTAAATACACATATTTTCCCTCTTTTGTCAGTTATCTATTTTTATTGAAGTATAGCTGGTTTACAATGTTTCAGGTGTACAGCAAAGTGATTCGGTTACATGTATTTATGTAAGAATATATATATTCTTTTTCAGGTTCTTTTCCATTATGGGTTATTACAAGATATTGAACACAGTTTCCTGTGCTATACAGTAGGTCCTTATTGTTGATCTATTTTACATATACAAGTGTATATCTTTCAATCCCTGTTCTTTATCTTTTTAACTTTATTTTTTACTCTCACATTCTGTTATACAGATACTTAAAAAAATATTTTGTGTTCAAATCTTTCACTTTCACTTCATACTTTTCATCTGCTTTGACACTGTACTTGAAGAAGCCTTTCCCATCCTTCATTTCCTAAGTAGTTGCCTGTGTTTTCTCCTGTTTATGTTTGGTCTCTTAACATACCAATTTTATCAAGATAGCTGGCACCCATCTTCAGGATTTGTAAATCATTCTCCTCTTAAAGTCTCTCAACCATTGTTTTCAACACTAACACATCTACCACAACCAGGAAATGCAACGTTTAAGAAGAAAACTCAAGTTTCTCATCTAACAGAAAAGGACAGGTGCTTCTTTGAAGCTCAGGGACACGTCTTAATTTAAAGGCAGGGGAGGGACTTTCCGGTGTTCCAGTGGTAAAGAATCCGCCTTCTAATGCAGGGGACGCGGGTTCGAAGCCTGGGAACCCTGGTCCGGGAGCTAACATCCCACACGCCACGGGGCAATTAAGCCCGCGTGCCGCAACTAAGACACGACACAGCCTAAGAGAAATAAATATTTTTAAAAAATAAAAATAAAGGCAGGGGAAGCAGGAAAGTGACCATCACATGTGAATTCCTTCTTCTTCAAAATAGAGGCCGTAGCAGTTTGCTTGGGCTGCGTCACAAAGTACGACAAACTGGCGGGCTTAAGCAACACAAATGCACTGTCCGACATGTTCGCAGGTTGGAAGTCTGAGATGCGGGTGTCAGCAGGGTTGGGCCCCTCTGAGGGCTGTGCGGGAGCATGTGCTCCAGGCTTCCTGGTGGAGAGGGCCGTTTGCTCAGCAGCACAGGCACTATGTATGTACTAGGTAGGTGCCTGGGCTGAACTCCGATCCCAGGGCTGCTTATCCACAGCAGCACCAGGCTGCCGGAGGGGTTGTCACGGACCCGTTGGCAGGAGGATTGGAGGCTGACACAGACGTCCGCTCAGCTGTGGACCCATGGCCTGGCCACAGCCCTGCCAGAGGCTGCCTGTGTTAAATCCAGGTCACGGTTCACCTCCCTCCCGCTTATGTCATGCAATGACGCCTTGAAGACCCCCTACTGCACCAGCCTGGGTGGCACATCCCACCCAGAGATTTCCAAATCAGAAGCAGGTCAATTGAGAAAGTTAAAATTAGGCCCTAGCTCAGTGCTGTGGTATTAGAATCTGTGAGGCTGTGTCCAGGCATCTGCGTTGTAATATTTTCTCCACGTGACTCTCATGCCAAAAGGACTGTATTGACAAAGCACTTCTGCTTCACTCTACTGATATTTCTGCACTAGAGCTACAGCCGTTGTTATATTAAACTGCATCCACAGGACGAAAAGACAGGAGGAGAGGTGATAGTTTTGCTTGTCTCCAAACACGCTGTTACTGAACCAAACTTGGGTTCACTCGCCCGCACGCAGTAAAGCCAATCTACTGACACCGGGTCACGGTGAAGGAAAAGTGCAGCGTTTACGGCAGGTCAACAAGCAAGGAGTCCAGGTATCTAGGGCTCAAAAGGCCCCAACTCCCCAATGGCTTTCAGGGAAAGGTGTTTAAAGATGGGGTGAGGCTGTTGGTGGGAATGTACACTGGTGCCGCCACTATGGAGAACAGTGTGGAGATTCCTCAAAACACTAAAGCTAGAGCTACCGTATGACCCAGCAATCCCACTCCTGGGCATATACCCAGAGAAAACCATCATTCAAGAAGACACATGCACCCCAATATGTACAGCAGTACTATTTACAACAGCCAAGACATGGAAGCAACTTAAATGTCCATCGACAGAGGAATGGATAAGGAAGATGTGGTACATATATGCAATGGAATACTACTCAGCCATAAAAAAGAATGAGATAATGCCATTTGCAGCTACATGGATGGACCTAGAGATTATCGTACTAAGTGAAGGAAGTCAGACAGAGAAAGACAAATACCATATGGTATCACTTCTATGTGGAATCTAAAACAATGATACAAATGAACGTCTTTACAAAACAGAAACAGACTCACAGACATAGAAAACGAACTTATGGTTACCAAAGGGGAAAGGTGGGGGAGAGGGACAGATCAGGAGGTTGGGACTAACGGATACACACAACTATATATAAAACAGGCAATCACCAAGGACCTCCCGTATAGCACAGGGACCTCTACTCAATATTCTGTATTAACCTAGGGAGTTTCCTGGTGGCCCAGAGGTTAGGATTCTGGGCTTTCAGGGCCGTGGCCCGGGTTCAATCCCTGGTCAGGGAACTGAGATCCTGCAAGCCACACAGCGCAATGAAAAAAACCCCAAAATTCTGTAATAACCTAAATGGGAAAACAATCTGAAAAAGAATAGATACACGTATACATATAACTGAATCACTTTGCTGTACACCGGAAACTAACACAACATTGTAAATCAACCATACTCCCAATATAAAGTTTAAAAAATGTTTAAAGTGAATTACAAAAGAGTGGGGTGAGGGAGGGGAGGTTGAGGGGTGTGTGGTCAGCTTGTGGACATTCTTCCGATTGGTTGGTGGTGAGGTAATGTGAGGTCAACATTGTCAACCTTCTGGTTCCAGCTGGTCTGGGGTCTACGTGCTTGTGGGCAGCATGCAGTTAACTTCTTCCACCTGCTGGGGGTCTCAGCCTCTGCAAAACAGCTCCAAGGACGTGGCTCAGAACAGTATCTACAGCCCTTGAGGAGGAACTAAACGTCCTTGACTTTGTTTAACGACTACACTAATATTATTTGGTCTTTTGGGACTGTTTTCCTTTCTTTTTGCACTTTCTCACTTCTCTGATTAAATTGTTTGTTTCGAACTCAGGGAAGGCTAGGAGACTAAAATTTTCTAAAGACAAGAAGCAGGCAGAAGACATGGGGAGAATCCATCCCAGGAAGGCCCCACAAGGTCCTGCTCAGTTACAACATCAGATTCAATCTGGGCTCTTTACGCCAGTTTTGGACAACATACCAACACATCTTAAGAGGGGTCCCACCCGACTATAGCACATTTGGACAAGGTGAGGTGGGGTGGGGTTATGCAAATCCAGATCTGAAAACTAGATAAAGCAATCAGGGTATTTCACAGTATACAAGAGAAATTTTCACAGGGACAGAATACCAACCTTCTGATATCTGAAAGCCTGTTAACCAACAGGGAGAGTGACTTCTGTTTTGTTATAGAAGGACCCAATCAGCTGTGATGCTTGAAAGCATGATGAATGCAAATCTGAACTCATTGGCCTCCTAACAATGGAACGTCTACAGCAGAGGGACACAGGTCCTCAAGCAGCAGTGCTTTTCCCAGCAGTGCGGACCCCGAGGAGAGCCGGGCTGTGGCAGCTCTGGAGGACCTCAGACGCTCTTTGCATGGCCTCTGAGACCTAGAACATCTCAGAAAGTCCACGAGTGCAAACCAAAGGGACACTCAGCCCCTGCACCTTGGATGAACTGATTTGACTCTACGTACGCATTGCTTGGGCTAATTAGAAATATGTAAGTGATCAAAAGACAAAATAAAACTTTGGGCACACCCTGAACAACAGAGATACTTCTCATCAAAGTCCAAACAATAATTCAAAAGCAAGATTCAGAGCCAAAATGTGGAAACAACCCAAGTGTTCATTGACAGATGAATGGATAAAGAAAATGTAGTGTGTATATTCATACGACAGATATTATTCATCCACAAAAAGGAAGGAAAGTTTCTAATTGATACAAAGAGCATTTATGTATTTTTAAATGATTGATATTTCTTTGTATCAACAGTGAAAATGTAACAATTCCACTTTTAAGAGGAAAGGGGTTTCTTTGTAGAAACGATTAGGTCTCAGCAGTAGAGGCGTAAGCACACACGTGCACACAGAGTAAACAGAAATACCGCCCCGCTACCTCCCCCCGTCTCATCCCCCGACGAGCCCTGCTGATTCTCCCTCCAAATACATGGAACCTGTTTGCTTCTCTCCATCTTCTCAGACACCGTCTTCCTGGACTACCACAACAAATTCCCAACCACATCTGGGTCTCCAGACTTCCACTCCTGCTGAAACCCCACCCCATCCATTTATACAGCAGCCAAAATAATTTTTTCCCTTTCATTGCAAACTGGATCACGACACCTCACATTCACCGGTTTCCCACTGCACTTGGCATACATCTGAACTTCTTTAGACCCAGGATTTTATGTCCTTCTCACTCACTGTGTACTGTCCACACTGGCTTTGGGGTCTAGGAAGGAAATTTTCATACAGGCTACCACACGGATGACACTTGAAGACATTATGCTAAGTGGATAAGCCAGATACACATGGACAAATGTTATAGGATTCCACTTCTGTGAGATCCCCAGAGGGGTCAAATTCATAGAGACAGAAAGTGGAAGGGTGGGTGTCAGGGGCTGGCGGGGGAAGGGGAGTCAGTGTTTAACGGGGACAGAGTTTCAGTTTGACAGGGTGAAAACATTCTGGAGATGGATGGTTGGGATGGTGGTACAACAATGTGAATTTTTTTTTTTTTAATTAAGATTTTTGTTTATTTATTTTTGGCTGCATTGGGTCTTCGTTGCTGTGCGCAGGCTTTCTCTAGTTGCACCGAGCGGAGGCTACTCTTCGGCGCGGTGCGCGGGCTTCTCGTTGCGGTGGCTTCTCTTTGTGGCAGAGCATGGGCTCTAGGCGCACCGGCTCAGTAGTTGTGGGTCGCGGGCTGAGGAGTCACGGCTTGCGGGCTCAGTAGTTGTGGTACACGGGCTTACGTGCTCCGCAGCATGTGGGATCTTCCCGGACCAGGGCTCGACCCCGTGTCCCCTGCATTGGCAGGCGGATTGTTGACCACTATGCCACCAGGGAAACCCAACAATGTGAATTCTTGATGTCACACAACTGTACCCTTAAAAAGGGCAAATTTTATGGAATGTATATTTTATCACAATAAAAAAAGAGAGAAGGGAGGAAGGAGGGAAGGAGGGAGGGAGGAAGGAAGGAAGGAAGGAAGGAAGGAAGGAAAAGCAAGACTCAGACACCCAGGGGAGGAGTGGAAGTATGAGTTGGGAGGTTCAGAAGAAGCTTCCAGTGACACTGCATGACCCTGAGTTGGTTATTTTCTTCTCTGCATCTCGGCTACCGTGTACTTCCTACCATCATAGAAAAATAACCTGTCTTGAATTGGAGGTTTTCCCATTTACTCTTTTTGTACATGTGACATTTTTATTCAGAAAAATAATCTGTCTTGAACTGGAGATTGTTCCATTTAGTCTTTTGTACACGTGACATTTTTATTCAGGTAGTGAAATTTCTGGGTCAACAGTGATACCACATTCTCAAAATTTTGATAAGTAGACTAGAATTTCTTAATTGGAATCGAGGGGCAGGCTTTGGACAATCCATGGACTTTGTGAAATCCAAAGGTGCCCTTTTTTGTTGTTTTGTGTTTGTTTGTGGACCCCCTTTGAAGGGTGCGTGAGCACCTGTACTTTTCTATGATTTTAGCTTCTCAAAATGGCTCTTGGACTCAACGGTGCCTGAGGGTAGCGGACGCGTGCTCCCCCAGTACAGAATTCTGAACACAGCGTCAGTAAACACTGAGTAGAAGAGCTTTGCCAAACTGCGTGTTTTAACGTCACTTTTTAATCCAGTGAGTCAATGCACCTGGGATCTTTTTTTTACATACTTATCTCACTCTTATAAGGCTTAACCGTTGCTGCTTCCCCTAAGTTCCCTTGTCCCTCTCCCCACTCTCCCACCAGGCCGTGGAAAAGGAATGGGAGGGAGGGGGAGAGTCCAGCAGGGAGAGGGCAGCGCACCTGCTGGGAAGCGGTAAAGAGGGGTCCGGACACCTTGAGGGGGGTTTTGGAGGACGGGCAGAGGTTGGGTCAGTGGCAGGAGACACCATTTACCCCTGATCTCTGGGACAAGTGCACACATAGGTCTGACAGTTACTTGTGTTTTCATTCAAACTGGTTGCCAGGTTGGAATGACCGATGATGACATCAGAGGCTTCCGACCTTCCTGATTGGAAGGACCAGACTCCGTGGCGCTCGGCAGCAGAGGTGGACAATAGCATCTCGCCAGAGCTTTTCTCCACTGCCAGTTGCCTCGCAGCTTGGAGAAGGGACGACCACTTGTGTTTTGCCCAAGTCCAGAAGAAGAGTTGGGACAAAGCAGAGTCTAGGCTTCGAGGAAGGGAAGAGTTTGGGAGAAACCATGGCCAATCGTCAACCGAGTTCCCAGGTTGAGGACCAGGACTCCCAGCCCAGCTCCTCAGGGTACCCCCTGGAGGTGACTGTCAACGAAGAAAGCCCAGGACCGTCAGGTGAGGGAGCTGGCACGAGAAGGAACTTCAGAGGCTTGACCAGTAAGGAGGAAAGGGTACAGAGGTCGGGAAGGAGCACCTGCGTAAGGTGCCTATGAAAGAAGGGAGACATTCGGAAAGCCAGGGATTGAGGGAGGAGAGGACAGGAGCTGGGGACACGGAAAACCTGGGAAGCAAGAAAGAGGGTTAGGAGATGAGATCCAAGGATGAGAGAAGGGAAGAGAGGAAACAAGGGGAGGGCTCTTTTTCTTCTTTTTTCCTAGTGGGAGAAATTATCTACCATGAGAAAGAGTTTTCAGGACAGGAAGCTGGAAAAATGACAAAATGAGTCAGGGGAGGGATAGGTAGATATGGACAGAGAAAGACGGAAAGATGACTCGGGGCAAGGTCAGAGGTCTATGGGACTGGAAAGGGTAGGGGTGTTTCGGGGGGGAGGCGGAGTCGGGGTGGGCTTGGGTGGTCACCAGTGGCTGAATTCCCAAGACGAGAACGTCCTACTGTAGTCTCTTGTCTTTTCTCAGCCCCCTGGGCCGGCTGCAGCTCCCCGCCTCAGCGCCCTGGCTGCAAGAGGAAGAGGTCAGTGGCGTTCAGAGAGGAGGAGGAGGAGGGCGAGCCGGCCACTGAGGCCCAGGACACCTGGGTCGTGGAGTCGCTGAGTGGGCTCAAGATGAAGCTCAAGCGACAGCGGGTGTCTTCAGTGCTTCCTGAGCACCACGAGGTCTTCAACAGGATGCTCGGTAGGGACCAGCCCCCCGCCCAGCACCCTCCAATCCTATACTTGAAAAACGAACAAACAAACACTTCCAATGACTACACTTTTCCAACGGAAAACAATTCCCTGCTACTTGGTGCGCTCTCCGTCCCTGGCGGACTGTCTACGGATAAAGGACACAGGGGACACATAAATGACACAGGATTAGGTTAGACTTACAAATGATACAAGACTAGGTTAGATTTAGAAGTGATACAGGATTAGGTTCGCTTGGTTTCAACTGTACCCCTGAGACTCTAGCTCTTACTGGCCTTTTGAATCTTACTGGCGTGGGGCGGGGCGGGGGGGGGGGAGGGGGAGGGGCTGACAAGCCACCTTCGCCCCCTGACGCGACTGTCAATTGAGAAATTGGCTGTGAGTAACTCGATGCCCTCTGCAGTGGTACGTGAATGCATGATGAAGGGGCATCACTCCCTGTCACTCGGCCCCCCTAGAAGGGGAGTCACCCCTTTTCCTCCCACAGTGAATGGTCTTCCCTCCCCTCTTCCCATCAGCTTCACCCTGGGCCACATCTTGGCATTTCCCCAGGGGGGGCGCGGTTCTCCCTCTTGGCTCTGGAATGCTCCCACGACAGCCCTGTTCCCACTGGCAAACATCTGCCCTCTTTTCACAGAGGATCCCGTCATTAGGAAATTCCTCGTCTGGGACAAAAACCTGGAAGTATCTGACAAGGTAAGTCACCCACTGAGATGGATTCCTGCTCCAGCGCCTGTCCTGGGTGGGCACGCGGGGTGCTTTCTACACCCACGTTTCCACTCCCCTCCCAACCTGATGCCTTGTCAACACTTCCCTCCAGGGGCCTCGAGGTCCCCTCTGGGATCTGAGCCCCACGTGTGCCCCTTTGGTGGTTGCTGCCTAAGTCCCCTCTCCTCTCAGCTCCTGGGGACTCGCCTTGGCTCCGGTTCATCAAACACCATCCAGTGCCAGCGGCCCTAAGTCCACGCCCTCAAACCCACAGCCTCCCATCCTTGGAGCGTCGCAAACTCTGACCTTCTGCCCTCTCCCCTCCCCCAAATAATCAGGCTCACCCAACACG
This sequence comes from Eubalaena glacialis, assembly GCF_028564815.1. Classification (NCBI taxonomy): domain Eukaryota; kingdom Metazoa; phylum Chordata; class Mammalia; order Artiodactyla; family Balaenidae; genus Eubalaena; species Eubalaena glacialis. Next base: position 91,548,561 of record NC_083728.1, on the reverse strand, counting down.
GGGGTCTCTTCTCCAAGTGGCACCACCCATTCCTCGTCCCCTGCTCCCTTATCCCACTGTTTTTCCTCTTCCACGATGTGACCTCTCTCCTACGTTTTTTTCCCTCTTTCCATCAGTATCTCCTGTCGATGGTGATAGCTTATTTCAGCCGGGCCGGGCTCTTCTCCTGGCAATTCCAGAGAATCCATTTCTTTATAGCTCTGTGAGTATCTTGCTCCATCCCCTCCATCAATATTCAACACCCTGGGAGGGCGGAGGGAGAGACCTGGGGCTCTGACCTTTCATCTATTTTTTTAAACCCCTCTGTACTGTTTACTCTGGCTGTGAAAATGACAAGATTACGGTAGAGTGGTTTCTTTTTCAAACGAAGTTATGTTTTTTATACCATTCATTGTCAAAACAAACTACCCTAATGTCAATTAAAACACTGAACGAAACAAAGCAAAACACGAAACCTTCCTAAGAGGAGAGGAAGAAAGAACTGACACCATCCTGCCCGCAAGTGAATAGACTTGAGACGTTTCCGGTTCTGATTCTCCGGTCTCGGCTCTTCCCACATCAGCACCAAGTGTGATTATCTTCCGTTTCTGCGTTCCCACGACAAATGCCACAATCGGGGCCCTTACCACATAGCGCGGACCTGGTGGAAAATGCTCCCCACTGAGGTTTCTTCCACGTCTCCCAAGCCAGTCGGCTCTATTTGCCTGAATGTCCTTCCAAAACCCAGGTCTGACCGCTTCACACAATGTCAATTGGCTAATTACGTGCCAAATCAAGGCCAGAGTTCTGGGTTGGAATTCAACTCTCTCTGCACTCTCCATCACACTGTCCTGATACTTTATTCCTTTGTGTCACTGTTCCTTCCAAATACCCTGCCCTCTAGGCTTCTATTGTGCTTTCTCTCCAGGGATCTTTCCCACACATTTACCTGAAGAAAATGACCCTATCCTTAAAGTGCCTGATCTCCCTAATTTCTGCATCCCGGAGGCACTTTCGTTAAAATCGTATTAGAATGTGATGCTTTGCATTACAGTCATTTCTTATCTCCCCCCTTCCCCTTCCCCAGTCCCATTAGACTAGACACAATGTGGAAGGCAGGTCTTGTCAAAATGTCAATGCATTCCCGAAACACTCAGCACAATTCTTTTCATTTTGCGAATGTTTGTTATGGTGAGTCTTCGAGGTAATCAGTATTGCATTTGGCTATGAGATAAAATGTTCATTCATTCATTCATTCATTCATTCATCTAATGAAACCTTATAAAGTACACCCTACATGCTGGGGAATCTGAGGTGATGGGAACAGAGGTTCACAAAAGGCTGTTGAATTAATGCATCAAGATGAACCAAGCCCTAAATGTGTCATTTGGTAGGAGAGGGATGAATGCAGAAATAGATCAGATCAGCTCCTGCCCTCAGGAACTGTACATATACCTACAACACAGGGAGAGAGGTGTGTGCACGTAAAACAAGTTGAAGGGAACAGGGGGTTTGGATTTTGTCCTCATCATCAAGGTGTGAGAGGCACCCTTCCGAAGGTCCTGCCTGGCAGTGGCTCCTTGATGACTGGGCGGCTCTCGGGGACGCTGGGCAGGGCTGGGTGGGTCGTGTCAGGATGCTCAGCCTGCCTCTTTTCTGAGAAGCTGATCTCAAGTGGAGGCCCTTCCCGTGCTGATGACAGCCACCTGATGTCTTTCCCCAGCTATGTGGCCAACGACATGGAAGAGGACAACCAGGCCCCCAAACAGGCCATCTTTTCGTTCCTCTATGGAAAGAACCGCTCCCAGCGTCCCTTGTTCCACAAACTGCGTCTCCAGTTCATCCGTTCCATGGGCTGGAACGCTAGGGTCACTCGGGAAGAGTGCGAGCAGGTGGGTGGGCTGTGGCGGTCTGGGGGAGGGGCAGGGCCGGAGAGGAGGTGGGGATCATGGGGGATTCGGTCTGGGACTTGGGGACGGACGAGAAAGAACCAAAAGCGGGGCAAGGGGAGGCAGCGCCATCCTCACTTCCAGGGGCTGTTTGTCTTTCCAGATCCAGGCTTTTGATCCAGAGCTCTGGGTGTGGGGAAGAGATCGCGCCCTCTTGCCCTAGAGGCCCCAGGACCACGCAGGCCTGAGGTCATCGGCCTGCGCAAAGGTAGGTCTGCGTCCGCAAAGGTGCGGGCGGAATGACGTGTTGTTTACTGAGGAAATCGGAGGAATCCCACTGCTGGACCCACATCACCTCTCACGCTGTGAAGGGGGCCAGCCGGGCACACAGCCACACGCCGACTCAGCGCCCAGCCGCGGGCTGACAGCCACACACAGACACCAGCACCGTGGGGCCCGTGGGCGCCAGACCTAGGGGAAACCAGTCTGTCACAGACGCATGGGTCTCACTGAAGTCATTTCACCCAAAGCAATTGGGTCCAAATAACAGCTTTGATGAGATGGTGATTTTTTTCCATATACGGTGTTTCGAGTTTCTCTTTTTAATTCATTTTTGGCCTTACATCCCTCAGGCATATGGGTTCTAGGATTTACCTACCACAAAGTAAATGTCTACAAACAGGATATTAGATGGAACAGCCTACACGTTCAATAAGAAAAGACGAATTATGACTAGCTTTATTTTCATCCAAATTTACTTTGCAATTGCTTACGGCCAGATCACCTGTGACTCTTTATTTCCCCTGACTCACCACTTCTGGACCAATGATTCCTCTTGTACAATTCACCTTTTCCCCCTCAACTTTATGGTCAAGGGGGGTTATCAGAACGAGTGAAGGTTAAGGAATGCCATCTTCAGCATGGCTTATTACAATGGACACATTAGAGTTCTAGATGTGGGCAGAGGATTGAGCAAACATTTGGTTGAAATCTTGCAAACTAGCTGCCTTAGTCCATTCGACCTGCCCTAACAAAATACTACAGACTGCGTGGCTTATAAACAACAGACCACAGTCTCTTTTACAAGGGCAGTAATCGCATTCATGAGGGCTCTACCCCATGACCTAATAACCTCCCGAAGACCCCACCCTCCTAATACCAGCCCCTTAGCAGTTAAGATTTTAAGATTTCAACATAAGAATTTTGGGGGACACAAACATTCAGCCCATAGCACTAACCAAGTTTAGGACTGACTATTATTTACACATTAGGATCCAGGGACTTCCCTGGTGGCTCAGTGGTTAAGAATCCGTCTGCCAATGCAGGGCACACGGGTTCGAGCCCTGGTCCGGGAAGATCCCACATGCTGCGGAGCAACTAAGCCCGTGCGCCACAACTACTGAGCCTGCGCTCTAGAGCCCACAAGCCACAACTACTGAGCCTGTACTCTAGAGCCCGCAAGCCACAACTACTGAGCCTGTGCGCCTAGAGCCCGTGCTCCGCCACAAGAGAAGCGTCATGAGAAGCAACGGAGAGTGGTCCTCGCTCACCACAACTAGAGAAAGCCCACGCGCAGCAACAAAGACCCAATGCAGCCAAAAATAAAATAAAGAAAATAAGTAAATTAAAAATTAATAATAAAATAGACATTAGGCTCCAGGATTAGGATTAGGGATCAGGCATCAGGTCTCCTGGTCCACGATGCTGACCGGTCAGTGATGTCTGTAGTGTGGTTCCAAGTTCAGAATTCAAGTGGTGCCAAAGGACCAAGGTGAGTTAAGACGAAAGCAGCATTCGCCAAATGCCAGCTCCCTGAGCAGAGTCACCTGGAGTCTTGGCTATAAAGCAGGTGACTGGGCCTGACCTTAGGTGTGTTCAGTAGTTTTTGCAGTCAGGGTCACCAAAGTCCAAGAATCGCACTTGAAAACAATGAATGGTTCAGGACTGGGGCTCCGAATGGAGAATTTGAGATACAACTGCAATCATAAATGAGTCTCAATTCTGGTGAGAACTGACTAAGAATGTGAAAACCTTTGTATCTGGACAGTTGCCACTTTGAAATCTGACATCCTTGCTCCTTCTCTTACTTCCAGATCACAGAGCCCAGGAGAGATGAGGATGTTGCACAGGAGGTCAATCCACACACTGACGACAGCCGTGAGGAAGGGAGGGAGAAGCCTCTTGTGCAGATGATCGGGAAGAACCCAGCGTCTTCTAGAACGAGCTCAAGAGAGTTTTCGTGTCACACTCCTGGGAGCGGGGCGTGCTTCTAGGAGTCTGTGGCAGGACAATAAGAAATCAGGGTTCTGTCACGTTCCATCCCTTTGGAAGGCACCACCCCAATTTTCAGATCATTTCATTCAAATCTCCCCTGAGATGAACATCGGAGGTCCCATTTTTTATACACTTGTTTGCCCCAGTCCAGAAGCATTTGAAGGTGGCGTGTAGGGGGCTCAGAATAGGAGGGAATAACTTTAAAATATATAATTAGAGCCACACGGTCATGACTGATGACTTAACTTTCACTGGCTTATTTTGAAAATGTCACCTATAAAATTATTGTATTTTTATATTTTATATTTATAGATGTATTTTAAATAGTTTTGAAATAGTCTTCACTGTGAAACATCTTATTCCTACCAAGTTTTGTGATGAGTATTATAGCTGTTGTATATTTACACCTATATACAATTTTATTCACATTTTCAACAGAGATTTTTGTTTTTATCTATTACATAATATACATTTTATCTATTACCTAATATTTCCATTCTACCTATAGCTAGGTGGGTATTTCCTCCCAATTCTTGTAAGCATAAATTTGTATTTTTTTACTTCTCATTACTGAATTGTGGGAATTCAGTCATAAGTTTTTAACTTGTCTCCACCAGTTTGTATGTTATTTTAGATTATTAAAGAGTACCGTGCAATGCAGCTTTTGGGGAAATATAATAAAGATGAAAGTCTTCTCACAATCATGATGTGTGTGGTCATTACCAGTCTGCTTCGCCTGTTTGCTGCCCAACGAGGTGTGGCTTAATGGCGTTGTGATTATCCAACCACATTTCTTAACTCTGAAAAATAATCCTGAATTATTTTTCGTGGAGAAAAAACTACAGAAGATGAGGCAGATCTTGCATCGTTCAGGACTCCAATACCGAGAGACAAGTGTTGGGTAAAAGGAAACACAGCTTTACTGAGGAAGCCGGCAGCCCAGGGGAGTGGACTCCCCCAAAGTGGACTCGTCCCAAAGAACCAACTCTCCCCTCCTGAGGCTTTGCTTGAGGACTATATAGGGAACAGAGAAAGGGGCTACATGTTGAAGAGAGGGTCACAGGGTGCGTGATCAGCTCACAGACATTCTTCTGATTGGTTGGTGGTGAGGGAACGGGGACGCAACATCATCAGCCTTCTGCTTCCAACTGGTCTGGCGTCTACGGGCTTGTGGGCAGCATGCAGTTAACTTCTTCCACCTGCTGGGGGTTTCAGTCTCTGCAAAACAGCTCCAAGGACCTACCTCAGAATATTACCCGATAGCCCTTGAGGAGGAACTAAAGGCCCTGGACTTCGTTTAACGGCTGAAGTATGATTAGTTTGTCTTTGCTGTTTTTTCGGCCGCGCCACGCAGCTGGCGGGATCTTAGTTCCCTGACCAAGGATCAAAAACAGGCCTCTAGCAGTGGAAGCGCACAGTCCTAACCCCAGAAATGCCAGGGAATTCCTGACAGTACACTTTAAAGAGAAAAAACTAGGCCAAAAGGAACACAGTTTTAAGGAAGCTTAACTTTCTCAGAAACGCAGAAATTTTGTTGTGCATTTATTTTCTTTCTTTTTTTTTTAGTACATTTATATATTTATTTATTTATTTTTGTCTGCGTTGGGTCTTCGCTGTTGCACGTGGGCTTTCTCTAGTTGCGGTGAGCGGGGGCTGCTCTTCGTTGTGGGGCGTCGGCTGCTCAATGCGGTGGCTTCTCTTGTTGCGGAGCATGGGCTCTAGGCACGTGGGTTCCAGTAGTTGTGGCTCGCGGGCTCTAGAGGATTTTTTATTGTTTACTTTTTGCAAGTATTCATCAAATGTGTATTACTTGAATGAAGGACAAATCATTTCTTCCAGCAATCTTCAAACTGCTTAAAACTATGACAATATTTAGCGTTCCAAATTTCATATGACCTCACTCTCTCCGTGCTCTAGTTTCTAAAAGCATGTGGGATCTTCCCGGACCAGGGCTCGAACCCGTGTGCCCTGCACTGGCAGGCGGATTCTTAAGCGCTGCGCCACCAGGGAAGTCCCTGTGCATTTCTTTTCAAGAAAATAAGGCGGCCGGATGAATTCAGAACTAGGTGCAGAAAGCTCTTCCAGTGAGATACAGAATCTCTGCTGTTTCGGCAGATTTACAGAACAACTTTTCCAACCACTTATTAAGGAGACCAGTACGCCACGAAAAAATATATCATTTTTACAGAGAGAAAACCAAACTCCAGCTTTGCATCAATATAATATTTGATACTTAAGAGAACCATAAGCTCTTTTTTGAAAATCTCTGCAGTAAACATCAAAACTGAGCCACCTTCGGCTGAGACAAATACAATTCCCTTTCCACCAGTCTCCTACAACTTTCTAGATTCATTCAGGTGGTGTCCTTCACTATCCTCTTTCTGGTGCTGGAACAATCAGTCATTTTACTTTAGGACCAAACTATTTTTGTTCCTGTTAATAAACAAAACTACATCTCATCATCTTGCATACAAAGTTGTACCTCTCGGTTGCTGGAACCAAGCAGGACCCTGCAGGGCCCTTCCATGTCCCCTGCCTCTTGTTTGTAAAACAGCTGCAGTCTCCCGGGCCTCCCGAGTCACAAAAGAACGGGTTCAAGCAGTTCACGATTAGGACAACAGCAGTCACAGAATCTTTAGTTCCTCCCCAAGGGCATAAGTAACAGTGTCAGAGACACATTCCTAACTTGTTTTGCAGATACTAAAACCGCTACAAGAGGAGAAAGCTAACTGTATGATGACCAGACTGGAGCTATGACATAAGCTGCTCCGTCTTGAGCAGACCTGAACCAATGGCTTACACAATTCCAGGAACTGGCCTCAAGGAAATGGGAACAAACCAACACTGGACTTGAAGATTAACTGTGCCTGAAACAATCAACATGACACACTGACCACACCACTGCACGACCGATGTCAAGATGATGGTCAGAGCTGACTGTGCTACTCTGCATGTAGCCCCCACCTGCACAGCCCAGAGACTTCCCGTCTTTTCCCTATAAACCCCTTTTCCCTCTAATTGGCAACTGGGAGATGCTTTGGGGGACACTAGTCCACCATCTTCCCAGGTTGCCAGCTTCCTGAATAAAGCATCCTTCTTCTTCCACCAACCCTTGTCTCTGGAACACTGACTTCTGAGCGATGAGCAGCTGCATCTGAGTTCTGTTCCAGCCGATCACATTACTATTGCTCAAGTCTCTTTCATATTCTATTCATAATAACTTTGAACCAAAGTTACTTCCATTGCACAAACAAAACTAGGAGTGAATAACTGACAACTGCCCATCACACACCAGCATTTTAGGCTAGCAGAGCTCATGAACACACGTAACACAACTTTACGAAGCCACAAACATCCCTTACACAACTTCTCCAAGTGCCAGAGACAAACACATTCATTAACACACCCACAGATACAGCCTCTAGGTAACCAATAAAAATATGCAGCAAGAGCATAGAACTTGAGATTATGCTTAGTGATCAACGTTTCAGGTTTCTGTCTTGCTTAGAAATGACCTCGGTATCCAATGATTATCCAGTAAGTAACACAATTTAATATCAGTTCAAGGGTTTACGTAAACTAAAGATCTTGGAATGTATCGACAAGCTGACACAGTACAAGACATAGTTACTGTTGAAATAAAGTCTGTCAGAAGAATAATTAAATGTGGTTAAACACAAATTTACATTTTTCGTAACCTTAAATATTAAGTAGAAGTAATGTTAGCTTATTTGATGGGTACACCTATATAAATTTAGGAAGAACACACCCAAGTAGAACTGTTTTCAATGTATGCCTAATACTGATAAATAAGATAGGAATAACTTTTTATTAAACCAAAAATATTAAACTAGTTTCATTCGCCAAAGATTTACCTAAATTATGTAAACTTGAAGTCTTTAAGTTTCTGAGTTGATTTTTTTGTTTGTTTGTTTTTTTGGCTGCACCGAGAGGCTTGCTGGATCTTAGTTCCCTGACCAGGGACTGAACCCGGACCCTGGCAGTGAAAGCACCGAGTCCTAACCACTGCACCGCCAGGGAATTCCCTGACTTGATTTCTGTAAGAATACTTTTCTAGCACATTTAAAGTATCAGAAGTTCAAATTCCTTTCTCTCTGAGAATTTTAGGGATACATAATTTTTATAAGCACATTTGTATCTTTGTAAGCCAATCAGGACAGAAACCCTTTAATTTAAGAGACTCTACAATCTACTTTAATAGATCCAGAAGTAGGAAAACATTACATACTCACACTGTCAGAGGTAAAGACCTTTCTGAATTACAGACACACAGACATACAGAGAAATGGAACTTTTACCTTCAGTTCTAAAGTCTTAGACATGGATCAGGAATAAACACTCACCAGTCTAGATATTAAAGAGCCGTTCTCCTCCCATTGGGCAAGAGATTCTTAACTGATTTGAGCTTGTCAATGTAGTCAAATAGACAAACAGAAAAGACTAAGAAAAGACTAACAAACCAGATCCTCTGTCACCTCTCACCTAACTGAGATTCGTTCTGTAGAAAATCGTTTTGGAGAGACCATCAAAAGTCTTCAAACGACAGAGCCAAACTCAGAATCACTGCTGCTACAAATGGGGAAGCACTTAGCTGTAATCTGAAAACAAAGCAGAAACACAAAAGTAATAGAAGGGGAGACTAAAGAAACGGAAAGTGAGCCAAGTTCAATGGCTGCTTGGGTGGGTTCACCCCTGGGAGAGGAGAAAAGATGTACCTGGGCTTCACCGGCTCATGAAACACACCACTTGCTGCTGGGCTTTTACAGCTTTATTTACGTATAACTGATATACAAAATCCAGCCCAGGTTTAATTTGTATAACTTGATGAGTTTGGACATATGCACACACCTGTGATACCATCACCACCATCACGGTAATATACTCATCACTTCCAAAAGACTCCTTCTATCCCTTTGTGTGTGTGTATGTGTGTTAGGAATACTTAACACAGCACCAGGTACATGAAAAGGTGCTCAACGTCACTAATCATCCGGGAAATGCAAATCAAACTCATAATGAGATATTACCTCACATCTGTTAGAATGGCTACAATTTTTTATTTCTTTTTAAACATAGAGTTGTCAAGGTTGTAGAGAAATCGTAACCCTTGCATATTGTAGGCAGGAATGTAACATCGTGCAGGCACTGTGGAAAACAGTATGGAGTTTTCTCAAAATCTTTTAAATAAAAATTCCATATGATCCAGCAATCCCACTTCTGGGTATACAGGCCCAGCTCAGAGACACTGCAGCTTCAGTTCCAGAACACTGCGATGAAGCGAATACCGCCATAACGCGAGTCACATGAATTTTTTGGTGTACCCGTGCATGAAAAACTTACGTTTACACTATACTGTAGTCTGTTAAGTGTGCGATAGCCTTGTGTCTAAAAAAACAACGTACACACCTTTATTGAAATATACTTTAGGGAAGAGAAATATACATCAACGGAACAGGATAGGAAGCCCAGAGATAAACCCACGCACATATGGTCACCTTATCTTTGATGAAGGAAGCAAGAATATACAGTGGAGAAAAGACAGCCTCTTCAATAAGTGGGGCTGGGACAACTGGACAGCTACCTGTCAAAGAATGAAATGAGAACACTACCTAACACCATAACACAAAAATAAACTCAAAATGGATTAAAGACCTAAATGTAAGGCCAGACACTATAAAACTCTTAAAGGAAAACATAGGCAGAACACTCTATGACATAAATCACAGCAAGATCCTTTTTGACCCACCTCTTAGAAAAATGGAAATAAAAACAAAAGTAAACAAATGGGACCTAAGGAAACTTAAAAGCTTTTGCACAGCAAAGGAAACTATAAACAAGACAAAAAAACAACCCTCAGAGTGGGAGACAATATTTGTAAACGAAGCAACTGACAAAGGATTCATCTCCAAAATATACAAGCGGCTCACGCAGCTCAATATCAAAAAAACAAACAACTCAATCCAAAAATGGACACAAGACCTAAATGGACATTTCTCCAAAGAAGATATAAGATTGCCAACAAACACGAGAAAGGATGCTCAACAACACTAATCATTAGAAAAATGCAAATCAAAACTACAATGAGGTATCACCTCACACCACTCAGAATGGCCATCATCAAAAAATCTACAAACAATAAATGCTGGAGAGGGTGTGGAGAAAAGGGAACACTCTTGCACTGTTAGTGGGAATGTAAATTGATACAGCCACTATGGAGAACAGTATGGAGGTTCCTTAAAAGACTAAAAATAGGGCTTCCCTGGTGGCGCAGTGGTTAAGAATCCTCCTCCCAACGCATGGGACACGGGTTCGAGCCGTGGTCCGGGAAGATCCCACATGCTGCAGGGCAACTAAGCCCGTGTGCAACTACGGAGCCTGCGCTCTAGACACATGCACCCGAATGTTCATTGCAGCACTATTTACAATAGCCAGGTCATGGAAGCAACCTAAATGCCCATCAACAGACGAATGGATAAAGAAGTTGTGGTACATATATACAATGGAATATTACTCAGCCATAAAAAGGAACGAAATTGAGTCATTTGTTGAGACGTGGATGGATCTAAAAACTGTCATACAGAGTGAAGTAAGTCAGAAAGGGAAAAACAAATATCATATATTAACGCATGTATGTGGAACCTAGAAAAATGGTACAGATGAGCCGGTTTGCAGGGCAGAAGTTGAGACACAGATGTAGAGAACAGACATATGGACACCAAGGGGGGAAAACTGCGGTGGGGTGGGGATGGTGGTGTGCTGAATTGGGCGATTGGGATTGACATGTATACACTGATGTGTATAAAATCGATGACTAATAAGAACCCGCAGTATAAACAAACAAACAAACAAAACAACTAATACTAAACTTTCATTGGGTTATTTGTATGGAAATATATTAATATAAATGTTTCAGACATTACATGAAATTTCTAAAAATCTTATATGTTCTGGTATAATGTTATAAGTCATAATCCTAGTTATTACTTTAAAATGTATATCTCAGAAATAACTAATTTTCTTGTCAACTGCATTATTATGAACTTTCATCAAATCTTTAACCGTGGTCATTTTTAAGTCTTTTGTCATTTACAGACAGTTCTGGGTGTACTCTGATGCTTTTGTAAATATGTTCCTATAAAAGGGTTTCATCTTCAGGAAATTCATGGAAAACACTCTAACAAGTACAGGTTTCTGGTAACTGACTGTACTGCTGAACTGAATGAATAAGCATTTTCAGAACTCTAATGAAAAACTGATGAGCTCATAAAAGTGCTAACAAAAGATCAAGATGAAAAAAAAATTAATTACATGGGACTGAGTGAACTGATGAGGATGAGTATAATTTTTGTGACTTTCTGTTTGAATTTAAAAAAAAAAAAAAGAATCCCACAAGGACTCAGAGGCAAAGAATATACAAATCAATTTTCACTGCAAAGTAAAGGAGCTGTTACAGTGGAGGATTACTGGACTGAATGTCGATATTATGACATAGTATGAGTGTGTTTCCTGTTTGGTAATTGCAATCATTGTTGCTTTTGTTGTGGCCATCCATGTACAAAAAAAAGAATCCTCCTCCCAACGCATGGGACACGGGTTCGAGCCGTGGTCCGGGAAGATCCCACATGCCGCAGGGCAACTAAGCCCGTGTGCCACAACTACGGAGCCTGCGCTCTAGAGCCCGCGAGCCACACCCACTGAGGCCGCATGCCACAACTACTGAAGCCCGCATGCCTAGAAGCTGTGCTCCGCAATAAGAGAAGCCACTGCAATGAGAAGCCCGCGCACCGCCACAAAGAGTAGCCCCCGCTCGCCGCAACTAGAGAAAAAAGCTCGCGCGCGGCAACAGAGACCCAATGCAGCCAAAAACGAATAAATAAATAAAAATTAAAAGAAAGAAAGAAAGAGAGAAAACCAGGCCCTGCTTTGTCAGCACTCTGGAGTTCCCTACGTATCGACGGGCAGGATTCCCGTCCTCTCCTGTAATTACGTCTGTGAAGTGCCTTTCCTGAGGAGAACAGAAGCTCCCGGAAGCAGAGAATTGCTTCTTAAGATCACATGCAGAACCTGAAGACATTTGATGTTTATGCCTAAGAAAAGAAACACAACACTAGATGGTGTGAAGGGTCACCAAAGCCAAGAGCCAGGCAAGCAGGACACTTCCTCTGGGGATCCTTCCATCAGCAGAGCAGAAAATGTCCGTGGCCAGAACTGGTACTCAATGCGCTTTGAGCTGAGAAGTACCCGTGGAATCACACAGGCTCCCCAAAGAGTAACTACTCCCACGTTTAAGAAAGGAGATGGCTTTTCAGGCAGAGAAGGCAAGTACAGTCTTCCCGGCTGGCGGAACGGTGTGTGCTGATGGTCAGGATGGAGCTGGGCCCCAGAGCGCTGCCCTCTCCTCCAGCCCCCAAGCTCACCCTCACCCTCAGCTGAGGAGCTGCTTCCCTGAGAACAGAGAAGCCATCGGAGGGCTTCTCCACCTGCACCCCAGCTCTGCCACCCCCTCCCCACGCCAGGACCCCGGGCCGCAGCTCTCCCCGCTCCCACACGCGTCTACTGGATCATTCCCGCTGTTGTTTCTCCCGTTACGACACAGCACAACACAACACAACACAACACCCGACCCGGACCTCAGCTCCTACTCCAGCTACTGTCCAATTTCTCTTTTCCCCGTCACAGCAAAACGTCTTGAAAAAGCTAGGAACACAACAAACCCCGTTCTCCCACTCCTCTCTCCTAAGCCTCTCCGAGCAGGATCTCACCCCACAGACCCATCCAAACGCAACAGCAGCGAGTGACGACCTCCCCCCAGTGCTGGGCTCGAGGGTTAATGGCTCCACAGAACGGCAACCTCGTTTGTCCAGTCACCCAGGGAACCTCTAAAGTGCTTCCCACGTGGAGACAAACTGCTGTGATTCATATTTTAGGAGAAATACTCAGCGTGGAAAATACACTTGAGCTGGTGGAGGAAAGAGGTAGCAGCACAGAAAAAAAGGTTCTGTAACTATAGAAATGAAAAAATAAGCTATTTTAATGGTAGCAAGTATGGGATGAAGAAGAACGAATAAGAACCGTTTAGAATACGACATTAACAAGCCTAATACTACAACGTGCTAACAGAGGATGGAGAAGGACTCTACAATGAACCCATTTTTCTGGGTAGGGTGACAGGCTGGATGATGCAACGATGAGCTGGCAGGGACAAAAGGAAAAGGCAAGGGGCGGGGGAGCTGTAAATAATCATTTTTGGATCTACTGGATCTAGTCATTTGAGGTGCCCTTTGGACAAACTCCATAGACATGCTGGCAAGTGGCTGGACAGAGGCATCTATCTGGTCCAGGTGGGAGAACTGACAGAGCTGGAGGTGAAAAGCACCAGAGGGTGAGATCAGACAGGTTTAAGAGTCATGAACCAAGAGTAAAAAGACAACACACAAAGAGGGCGGAAGAAAGAATCAGTCAGGAAGAGAGCAAGGAGAGATCTGTCACAGAAACCAACATAGGAGACTCTGCAGATGGGAAGGCGACAGTGGTCTGAAGTGAGGACTGGCAAATGTCCACTGGTTTGTATGCTGGATGACAGGTCACCTCAACCGGATCAGGTTCCGGGGAGGGGCAGAACCAAGACCGCAGGCTGCACGATAAAATTCAGATGGGAAATAAGGAATCTTTGCCAGAGACATCACTACGTGGTGTGTAACGCGACCCCGTTAGATTCTAAGAGACAAAGAGGGAAATTTACTTGAAGGGTGACAAGGCAGTTCCTCCAGATGATCCTCGCTGCATCCCTGGAGTGAGCACTGAAAACAATGTACCTACGGGACAACAGTGCTGTACTGAACAGAAAAGTTATATGCACTGAGTGCTCCCTGGACAGCATGCTCTCGGCTTACAGGAAGCACAAGGAAGGCACCAATGTCAACACGTTAGGGGCTGTCACTCAGGAAGGCTAGCGGCCTACAGCGGGATCCTCAAGGAAACCTTTCATGCCCGAGAACAAAAGTGCTTCGGCAGGACAATGTAAGTCAAGCAAGGGATGGCATTTTGCCACAAATGTCAAGAACCCGAGGCTTGTACTGTGGCTATAAGAGGATCGTGGGATCTACGCGTAGAACTTGCCAGAAACACTTGGTACTGACCTGCTCCTCTACGCTTTGTCTAACCACATCTTTTACCTAGTCCTACTTTCCCATTTTAAATTTTGAACTATTCGCCTCCCAAGCTCTTATTACAAAACAAGAGCAGCAAGTCAATACGTAAACAGCAAAACTCACCGGAGACCGATTCATTTTCCGCTGCTCTTGGAACAACGTGCAGGACTGTGACAGTGGAGGCGGACCTGGAGAAGGACAAAAACGCAGGCAGTGAAGCTACGACTGAAGCGGCTCGGGGTGCACGAGCACCCGCCCCGCGCTCCACAAGAGACACCTGTGGGAGACCCGCCCTTTCACCTTAACGAGGGCCTGTTAGAATGATGAGGGAGCAACCACCCTCAGGTCTGTAACTCCCACGTGACTGTGGTAACTGAGGGGATACTTTGTTTTCAGTAGTCAGTGTACACCGAATCCTATTAAAATAAACCTCCGTCGATAAATATGAGATTAAAAAACGCTTAAAGTTTATCTCTTCTCACCAACTCTGCTAACAACTTCAGAACAGAAAATCCACAGGACACCCAGGATAAAGGGATACACTCAGGTGCGTTTCACTCTTCCAATTATTTGGACAAACTTAAGTGCGACGCTCAAAAACATCTTTTCTTAAAACTGACTTTAAGTGGACAGAACACCTGCCCTAGGAGTTCTGAGTCCTGTTAGCGACCCCACGTGCACACCCGGTGAGGATCTGGGACAAGTCACCTCCCTTCTCAGGCCCAATCTCTTCCTTCCTCAACCGAGGCAGCGGGACAGAAGCCTTGCAGACTCATCCCGCACTAACTACACCGTGCGAGTCCACGGGGCACAACCCAGGGGGACAGCGGACGCTTCGCTTAGACAACAACGTGCTGATGGGCCTCGAGAGACACGTGCGAGAGCCCGACACGGCGACAGCAGGAGGACGAGGAGGATCGGGGTTGCAGGGAGGGGTGGACGCGGCACCTCCCGGCCGAGCCTGTGGCCCCTGCTCCCCCAGCACACCCGGAGCTCACAAGTCCCAGGGGAGCCCCATCCGGAGCAGCCGGCTCTGCCCTCCAGCCCGACCCCTCCACCTCCGGGAAGCGGTCAAACCCTCCCGGTCGCTCTCCCGCGGGGCCCGCGGCGGGCTCACCCGAGCCCCGCTCTCCAAGGGCCGCAGGGTCTACAACCGCCTGCAGGCCCGAAGACGCACCACCTACCCAGTCGGGACTCGCGGACCGGCCCCGGGCTCCCGAGGCTCCGGGCCGGGGGCTGCTCCTCCGGCGCGCTCCTCTCCCGGGGTCCCTCCTCTCCGCCTCCCGAGGCCACTGAGCCCGAGGAGCCGGCTCTGGGCCTACGGCACAAGCTCCCTTCAGGCCCACGTCCCCCCGGGACCTCGCTCTGCCGCGCGCCGCAGAAGGTCGGGCACTGCGCCGCCGCCGCCCGCCCGGTCCCTGCGGCCCAGCCCGCGGGCTCCGGGGCTCGCGCTCGGGGGTCCCCGTTCCAGCCTCCGCCAGGCCCACGCGAACCCTCGCCCGCACAGCCCGCGCCCACTGGCTGCCGGCCCGGCCGGATGGCGTCCAGCCCCGCACGCCCCGCAATCCTCACCCGCCAGCCGCCAGGACCTGAGAACGACGACCAGCGGGGACCTCGGCACACACTGGAAGCGAGGGCGGCGCGGCAACGGTGGTGCGCGTGCGCCAACACGCACAAACCGTGAGGCGCGCCTGTGCAGGGGGACGCCGGAAATCTGCCTGCCAAAGCCCGCCCGGAGAGCGGGACAAGCACCAGGACTCTATTTCCCAGAAGTCTCCGCGCCGTCAAGTTAGGGAGCGTCTTTTTTTTTTAATTTTTTAAAAACATTTTACTATAGAAAATAAAAACAAAATATAAACAAAAATAGCAGTATAATGAACTCTTCTGTATCCATCATCCAGGTTCAACTCATAGTTAATCTTTTTTTTTATTTCTGAGATATACATTTTAAAGTAATAACTAGAATTATGACATAACATTCTACCAGAACATATAAGATTTTTAGAAATTTCATGTAATGTCTGAAACATAAAGACACAAACCTAGAGAATGCACTTGAGGACACGGGGAGGGGGAAGGGTAAGCTGGGACGAAGCGAGAGAGTGGCATGGACATATATACACTACCAAATGTAAAATAGATAGCTAGTGGGAAGCAGCCGCATAGCACAGGGAGATCAGCTCAGTGCTTTCTGTCCACCCAGAGGGGTGGGATAGGGAGGGTGGGAGGGAGACGCAAGATGGAGGGGATATGGGGATATATGTATACATACAGCTGATTCACTTTGTTATACAGCAGAAACTAACACAACACCGTAAAGCAATTATACTCCAATAAAGATGTTAAAAAAAAATTAAATGAGAAAACACATGACCAACACTTAGCCCAGTGACTCACGATTTAAGCTCTCCAAAAAGGTGAGGTTATCTGATACTGTCATCATCACCAGCACCATCACCACCATCATCATCACCACCATCATCATCATTTTTGATAACTTCCTTTGGGCCAAGTAGTGATTTGGGGTCCAAGCAGCGGAAGCCAGAGTTGCAATATCCTGTGACACAAAGCAGGACAATGTTCGTGGGAAAACCCACCTGCGGCCACTTTTCCGGGTAAAGTTAATGAACTCGTTTGATCATCAGGGACCTGGAGTGGCTTCAAGAAGCAATCGGGGGACTTTCCAGGTGGCGCAGTGGTTAAGAATCCGCCTGCCAGTGCAGGGGACACGGGTTCGAGCCCTGGTCCAGGAAGATCCCACATGCTGCGGAGCAACTAAGCCCGTGCGTCACAACTTCTGAGCCCACACTCTAGAGCCCACGAGCCACAACTACTGAGCCTGCGAGCCGCAACTACTGAAGCCCGCATGCCTAGAGCCCATGCTCTGCAACAAGAGAAGCCACCGCAATGAGAAGCCCGCGCACCTCAACGAAGAGTAGCCACCGCTTGCCACAACTAGAGAAAGACTGCGTGCAGCAATGAAGACCCAACGCAGCCCAAAATTAATTAATTAATTAATTAATTAATTAAAAAAGAAACAGTTGGCTGGGAATCCGACACAAGCAGTGTTAATAGTATAGCAGAACCTGTATCAACACCGGCATCTGAGTAGGACCTGGGCGGGTGCTTTCCAGCAAGGAAATGGTAGGTTCTCTCACCTCTGCTCAGGGGGTCAACTTGTTCAGTCCCATGGGGGGTATTCTGTAACTAAGTCACACAGGAGCATCCTGAGGAGGGGATGCCCAGGTTCCTGTTTGGAGGGGCAGGAGTCTTCTAGGTCAAGATAATCTCTGCCTTGTCCATTATGTCAGTGTCCCTTGCATGACACCCACCGGAAAAATTCCTTTTGTAGTTTAAAACCAGAAAAGATCTTTAATAACAAATGGACCAGCATTCTTCTCTATTAAACAGTGTAACTTAGTAAGCCCTGTTTCCTTCAATGCCCAGACCAACGGGAATCCCAGAGCCAAAGGTAAAATTTAATCACAGTAACTTAGTCCTAGAATGAGCATATTTGTTCCTTTTTATGGTTTTGATTTATTTTTCTTTTCCCGTCATCTTATTGCATGCGTCTTTCATTCTAAGTGGTCTTAGTATCTCTTTCGGAATCACCAAGTCTGGTCCATGAAAGCCTCGCAATAAATGGGTTTTGGAGCCAGTTAGTGAAAATTACAAGAAAGAGAGAGTAGTCAAGTCATGCCTTGAAAAACAGTTTTAGGAGCCTTTCCCAAAGGGAAATGGGGAAGGGAAGGAAAAAGAACAATGCTCAGAGCATAATGGCTAGAGGCGGAGAGATGAAGCCCATGTGGGTGTGGAAGAGTCAAGAGGAGAACCAACATCAATAAGAGGCGATATATGAGAAAAAGGGAGGGAGGGGGGTAGGGAGGGGACACAAAATTTGAGATGCATTTGTGTAATCCTAAGAAATAACTGAACATTTGTGAGCTCTGAGGGAAATGGGAGCGATTTCCTGGAGATAGGAAAATAATTATAAATATGTATAATATTTTGATGTAAAAGAATGTATTTTCATACGAAGCATATTTTAGATTTATAATCTGAAAAATATTCTGCCGAGCCTGAGGTTTAGATAAAGCCTCGTAAAAACAGATGACGGGCTTGCCCAAGGTCACTGTCCTTGAACTTGGAGAGGTGATGCTTGAATTTGACTTTTGATAAAGAATTTTGAGAACTTTGATGCAGAGCCTTGGGGCTGAGAGCAGGGATCTGCAGGCTGCATCCTCTATCGCTGTATCTGACAGTAAATTTAAACCAAAAACGGCAGGACCAGGGAACGTATGGCTTATCTGGCCTTCTGAATTCCAAATGAAATGCAAGGGGAGCTAAATTTCAATAACAGAATAGAGGCCATCCCCAGGTAACCAAATTAGGCCTTCCTTAATGAATGGTGTATCGTGAAGAATCAAGAATCAGTCAGCCACTGAGATACAAACATGAAGATCACCATGACCTAGGAGTAGGTGAGGAAGGGAAGGAACCTCTGGCTTTGTAACAATTTTAGCTTCAGCTAAAGGAAGGAATTGACAAATATCTCTTCGTCAATCATCTGTCCCCCAGACTTCCTCTCACTCCTGGATACATGTCCACCACCATCCCTTCCTTCTACCAGACAGCGTTCCATGGTGTGGATGACAGAAATCCTGGATCTCCCAGTGAGATGTTCATAGTCACCTCCAGGAGCTGAGTGCACGCCTTCGGCACAGGGGGCCCTGACACCCGCTTCCCGGTGCTGGATGCACCCCAACCTCCCCGCCCCTCCACCCAACATCACTTACCAGCTCCTGGGATTTCCAACCACCTAATTTCCAGCTAATTTTCAGAGGTTTTTCTGCAAAGACGTATGTAAGTTTATAAACAGGACAATCAAGGTGGGGAAGAAGACCCCGTTAGCCGACCGAAGTCGTGGGCATAATCCTAAGCGGAAGTTTGGCATCTGTGCAGCCCCACGATTCCAGCCTGCACGACCCAGCTGCCAGCCAGACACTGAAAGAGGACTCTTCGGGTGCTTTCCTTGTTGTAGGCAACGTGAGTGTTACTGTGGGTTGAATTGCATCCCCCATTAACATAGGTCCAAGTCCTAAGTCCTAGTCCCTGTGAATGTGACCTTATTTGGAAATAGAGTCTTTTTGCAGATGTAATTAAGTTAAGGATCTTGAGATGAGATCATCCTGGATTGTGCGTGGGTCCAATATCCGAAGACTGGTGTCCTTAGAAGAGAAAGAAGGGGTAGGTTTGAGACACAGAGAGATGCAGGGAAGATGGGGGCAGAGATTGGAGTGATGCAGCCACAAGCCAAGGAATACCAGGGGCCTCCAGAAGCTGGAAGAGGCAGGGAAGGATTTTCCCCTAAACCTTCCTGGGGAAGGTGGTCCTGCTGACAGCTTGACTTCCAACTTGTGGCCTCCAGAACTGTGAGAGAATAAATGTCTGTTGCTTTAAGCCACCAGCTTCTGGTAATTTGCTAGGGCAGCCCTAGGGCACTAATACGCGTGCCATCCAAACCTGCTGTGGCAAAAAGAAAAAAAGAGGGTTCAAATAAGATTGGCTTCCACTGGGCATCTTCTGAACCTCCTGCTGGAGTGAAGTTGTCAGAGAGCCACAGCTCTTAAGGAAGAGACGTGCTTGTCATCTCAGGAAGTGCCAGCTCATTACCAAAGAGCCCCAAATAACGGGAGAAACCACAGGTGAGGTCGGCAGCCCGATTCACAAGTCATATTAGTGAAATGGGGGAAGAGAAAGGAAGGCGAGGAAGGGGAAACCCTGGGAGAGCATGAGGGTGTGGGACATTCAAGGAAAGAAGAGTCATGCATTCAAAAAGCATTTCTCAGCACCTGTTCTTGCCTAACAGCCTTCAGAACTTTCAGGTAGAAAAATCACAGGAAAAAGTCTTTCTCTACAAGAACTCGAAACCTAGTTTAAAAAATATGAATACATTAACTTGATTAATGGTTGTTTAAAGCTAGAAAAGATATTAGAAATCAGCCCATCATGGTCCAGATTTCTTCATTCATCAAAGTGTTTATTACCTGCCTGTTCTTTGCCATTCTCTGTGCTTGACATTTGAGATACAGCACGAGCAACAAAGTCTCCACCCTCAAAGAATTTGTATTCTAGAGGAGAAGGTAGACGATACACAAACAAGAAAAAATATGGCCAAGAGCAATGATGACAACAAACCTAGACAAAACAGTAGGAAGTGATAAGGGTAGTTCAGGATGGCTGGTCAGCAAAAGCTTCTCTGAGGAGGTCATGTTTGTGCTGGGTCTTTTTTTTTTAATTTTTATTTTATATTGGAGTGTAGTTGATTAACAACTATAGGTCCTTGTTGATTATCTATTTTATATTTACTAGTGTGTATCTGTTAATCCCAAACTCCTAATTTATCCCTCCCCTCCACCTTTCCCCTTTGGTAACCTTAAGTTTGTTTTCTATGTCTATGAGTCTCTTTCTGTTTTGTAAATAAGTTCACTTGTATCATTTTTTTAGATTCCACATATAAGTGATATCATACGATATACGTCTTTCTCTTTTTTTTTTAAGTTTTTTCTTTGATGTGGACCATTTTTTTTAAAAGTCTTTATTGAATTTGTTACAGTATTGCTTCTGTTTTATGTTTTGGTTTTTTGGCCCCTGAGGCATGTGGGATCTTAGCTCCCTGACCAGGGATTGAACCCACACCCCCTGCACTGGAAGGTGAAGCCTTAACCACTGGACTGCGAGGGAAGTCCCTGTATCATATTTTAGATCTCACATGTAAGTGATGTCATATGATATTTGTCTTTCTCTTTCTGACTTACTTCACTTAATGTGATAATCTCTAGGTCCATCCATGTTGCTGCAAATGACATTATTTCATTCTTTTTTGTGGCTGAGTAATATTCCACTGTATGTATGTACCACATCTTATTTATCCACTCATCTGTCGATGGATATTTAGGTTGTTTCCATGTCTTGGCTATTGTAAATAGTGCTGCAGTGAAAATTGGGGTGCATGTATCTTTTTGAATTATGGTTTTCTCCAGGTATATGCCCAGGAGTGGGATTGCTGGTTCATATGGTAGCTCTATTTTTAGTTTTTTAAGGATCCCCCATACTGTTCTCCATAATGGTTGTACCAATTTACATTCCCACCAACAGTGTAGGAGGGTTCCCTTTTCTCCACACCCTCTCCAGCAGTTATTGTTTGTAGATTTTTTGATGATGGCTGTTCTGACCAGTGTGAGGTGATACCTCATTGTAGTTTTGATTTGCATTTCTCTAATGATTAGTGATGTTGAGCATCTTTCCATGTACCTTTTGGCCATCTGTATGTCTTCTTTGGAGAAATGTCTATTTAGATCTTCTGCCCATTTTTTGATTGGGTTGTTTGGGTTTTTTTGACATAGAGCTGCATGAGCTGTTTGTATATTTTGGAGATTAATCCCTTGTCGTTTACAAAGTTTGCAAATATTTTCTCCCATTCTGTGGGTTGTCTTTTTGTTTTGTTTATGGTTTCCTTTGCTGTGCAAAAGCTTTTACGTTAGGTCCCATTTGTTTATTTTTCTTTTTTTCATTCCTCTAGAAGGTAGATCCAAAAAGATATTGCTGTGATTTATGTCAAAGGGTGTTCTGCCTATGTTTTCCTCTAAGAGTTTTATAGTATCCAGTCTTAGATTTAGGTCTTTAATCCATTTTGAGTTTATTTTTGTGTATGGTGTTAGAGAATGTCCTAGTTTCATTCTTTTACATGTAATTATACAGTTTTCCCATGTACTGGGTCTTGAATGACTGCTCAGAAGGCCTGAGTTGCCCAAACCCTGCACCTTCCAAAGAAAGGACTGGTCCTGACCAGCTCCAGGGAGATAACCTTTAAGGTCGTGAAATATCTTACCTGATAAGAGTGTCTTTGTATTACATGGGGACCATGGGCCACACCAGATAGTTTATGCCAACAGTGCGAATCATGGTTGGGGTCTTGGGCCCTGCTGTATCAGTTTGACCTCTGGAAGGGCTGGAGACTGAATAACTAAAGTCAGCCACATGGACAGTCCGTGCTTATGTGACTGACCCCCAGTAACAAACCCAGAAACCAAGGCCTGAGTGAGCTTCCCTGGATGACAATATGTCATAGGTGTCATTACACATCATTACCAGGAGAATTAAGAGCTGTCTGTACCATTCCACTGGGAAAAGACAATTGGAAGCTTGCTCCTGGTCTCTCCTGGACTCTGTCCTGTGATTCTTTTACCTTTGCTGATTTTAATCGGTATCTTCTCGCTGTAATAAACCATAACTGTGAGCATAACTGCAAAATTGAAGGGGAAGGCCCTGTGGAGACAACCCTCAGTGTTAGACTCCGGTCATTTTACACATTCTTTCATATTTTTCTTGTTCCCAGTTGAATCCACCTGTGGAAAAGATCACCATTTTCCCCACACCCCGTGCTTTCTCTCTTCATCTCAATTTGGGTCACCTCCACACTCTTCTTACCACTAGATTTAGCACTACAGAATTACAAGAGTATTATTATGAAATACTAGGGTGAAATGCAATAAGGTGTTCAAATCATTGGTCAAACATGCCCTGCTGGTCAGAAAACAAAGATGGCACTGGCCAGAATGATTGGGCAGGGCCCCTGGCATGCAGTAGGTCATTTGATTGGGTGACAGATGGACGTTTGGACTCACTGTAGGGGAAGGACGTGTGTTAGGGCTACCCCTGAGTCATGTCCGAAAGTGGGGGGCCCCAGGAGTCAGACTTACGGCAGTAACGGGAGGAGTAGGAGGTAGAGACTGGTTAACAAACAGAAGATGACAACATGTGTGTCAGCCACCCCGACTGCTTCCCCGCATGGGTCCCGCTGGGTCACCAGCTTTATCTGCTTGGATGTTCCTGGCCACAGATGCTCACAGCCAAAGGTTTGCCACAGCCTTTCCTGGTCCAGACTGGCCCCTCGGAGCTCTCCTGCCCCCGTGGGCCACCAGTCAGGAGCCCTGGCTCACCCTACCCAGGCTGGCCCTCTCGGCCAAGCCCCGAGATCAGGCAGGATTCCACATTGTGGACTGACTCCTGGTGCAGGGTTCCGATGAGTTGGCCAGAGATCAAAAGCAGAGACTGACTCTTCCTCTCCCGCCAGCTCTGGCTGACTTGGGTCTGCAAGTCACGGGACTTGACATGGGAGCAAGTTAGCCTTGTTTGCCTCCTCAAGCTGCTGCTGACCAAAGCTGGCCGGATTCCACTGGACCTGAAGTCCCCTGGATTCATCCTGAGCACTGCCGGCTCTAGGGCACCAAGCTCAACTTCCAGGAGATATTTCTTTCCAGCCATGACAGTCATGCTCATCACCATCTCCTACCTTCAGCGAGCCCGAATGAGTTTCTGGGATGTGGCCATTCATCCAGCAAACATGTTCTTAGAGCCTCCTGGGGCGAGGGGGCTCCTCTACTGGGCACCATGAGGGGTTAGGAACCCAAGAATGAGCACGGCAGAGGGTATGACCCAATCTCAAACTCCAAGGAGCATAGAATTTGGGGATTTTGAATATGAATGTAATTCATTCAATTACCCATTAAACTATTTATTGAGTGCTGGGCACGCTATCCATCACCGAGTCTACGGTGCACTTTTCCCGCCATCACTGAACTTGCACAGAACTAACAGGTGAAGTAAAAATAGTAATAATTACAACAACAGCAGCAAAGCTTACATCTGCCAAGCTGGGTGTTACACAACCTTTATCCCACCACGCCCTCACCCAGACAGGTGGTATCATTACTGCCGATTCCCCAATAAAGACACCAAAGCACGGAGAATTTAAGTATCTGTGACTCCCAGAAGTGTTTGTAAAGTCGGCTGGTGATTCATTTTTCCTTTTTTTTATATATATATTTATTTATTCGGTTGCACTGGCTCTTAGTTGTGGCATATGGGCTCCTTAGTTGCAGCATGCATGTGGGAACTAGTTCCCTGAACAGGGATCGAACCCAGGCCCCCTGCATTGGGAGCGTGGAGTCTTAACCACTGCACCACCAGGGAAGTCCCTCAGTGATTCATTTTTCTAACATTTGGAAACATTTGGGGACATTATGACTTCTGATTACCCTCTTTCTTGGATGTTCCGCGGCTGGATTTGACATTTCCTCGGATGAAAGTTCATAAGACATTAGAAGTTAAAACATAGAATATTGGATCATTGTCACCTATTTCCTCTTGGGCCACTAATAATAAATGAACAATTTTTTTAAAATTAAAAGTCTTGCCAAGGTCACACCCCTCATAAGTGGCAGAGCCAGGCAGTGGACCCCAAGCCCTGGCCCCCAGTCTTCTCCACAGCCCGTCCTCTTGACCATGACATTTGCTGAATTAATCACATAGAGTCCATTCGTTACTGCCAGAAGCCTGAGCTCACGCCAATTAGCAAGTACAGATTTAAAGGTGCTGAGTTCACCCTCCACCTGGCTCTGAGATGATGCTGTAATGCAGTCCGATCATGTTTTTGAACGATTAACTAATGCCTCCTTTTTTCTTTATTCTTATTGGGGTGAAACCCACATAACACAAAATGAACTTTTTTTTTTTTTTTTTGGAAATGTACAATCCCATGGCATTTGGTACATTCATAACGTTGTACAACCCTCACCTCTAATTTCAAATCATAACTGGCATTTTCTCATGCCTGGTATCTCCTTTGACCTTGCTTTGTGGTGCCTCAAGGAAAGAATGCAAAGCAGAAATGCAGAAAGAAAATGAGCCATTGCTGTGGTCTGGATGTTTCTCTCCTCCCGACATTCATATGTTGAAACCCTAACCCCCAAGGTGATGGTATTAGGAGGTGAGGCCTTTGGGGTGATTAGGTCATGAAGGGGGAGCCCTCACGAATGGGATTAGTGTTCTTATAAAAGGGGTCCCACAGAGATCCCCTGCCCCTTCCACTATGTGAGGACTCATTGAGAAGGCTCCAGCTATGAACCAGGAAACGGGTCCTCACCAGAAAGCAACCATGCTGGCCTTGATCTTGGACTTCCAGCCTCCAGAACTGTAAGAAATAAATGTCTGATGTTATAAGCCATCTGCACTGTGGTATCTTGCTATAACAACCTGAACAGACTAAGACAGTCATTTCTTGGCTTTTGGTTTCAAAAACCTGGACCCCAGAACCCTAGAAAGTTCTCTCATATATAGATAGAGATTGGGGGAATAGGATGAATAGGATTTAAAAAAGCATCCTGATCCACCAGAGGGCAGACAGCAGAAGCAAGAAGAACTACAATCCTGCAGCCTGTGGAACAAAAACCACATTCACAGAAAGATAGACAAGATGAAAAGGCAGAGGGCTATGTACCAGATGAAGGAACAAGACAAAACCCCAGAAAAACAACTAAATGAAGTGGAGATAGGCAACCTTCCACAAAAAGAATTCAGAATAATGATAGTGAAGATGATCCAGGACCTCAGAAAAAGAATGGAGGCAAAGATTGAGAAGATGCAAGAAATGTTTAACAAAGACCTAGAAGAATTAAAGAACAAACAAACAGATGAACAATACATAATAGAAATGAAAACTACACTAGAAGGAATCAATAGCAGAATAACTGAGGCAGAAGAATGGATAAGTGACCTGGCAGACAGAATGATGGAATTCACTGCTGCAGAACAGAATAAAGAAAAAAGAATGAAAAGAAATGAAGACAGCCTAAGAGACCTCTGGGACAACACTGAACACAACAACATTCGCATTATAGGGGTCCCAGAAGGAGAAGAGAGAGAGAAAGGACCAGAGAAAATATTTGAAGAGATTATAGTCGAAAACTTCCCTAACATGGGAAAGGAAATAGCCACCCAAGTCCAGGAAGCACAGGGAGTCCCATACAGGATAAACCCAAGGAGAAACACTCTGAGACACATAGTAATCAAATTGGCAAAAATTAAAGACAAAGAAAAATTATTGAAAGCAGCAAGGGGAAAACGACAAATAACATACAAGGGAACTCCCATAAGGTTAACAGCTGATTTCTCAGCAGAAACTCTACAAGCCAGAAGGGAGTGGCATGATATACTTAAAGGGATGAAAGGGAAGAACCTACAACCAAGATTACTCTACCCAGCAAGGATCTCATTCAGATTCGATGGAGAAATCAAAAGCTTTACAGACAAGCAAAAGCTAAGAGAATTCAGCACCACCAAACCAGCTCTACAACAAATGCTAAAGGAACTTCTCTAAGTGGGAAACACAAGAGAAGAAAAGGACCTACAAAAACAAACCCAAAACAATTAAGAAAATGGTCATAGGAACATACATATCGATAATTACCTTAAACGTGAATGGATTAAATGCTCCAACCAAAAGACACAGGCTTGCTGAATGGATACAAAAACAAGACCCATGTATATGCTGTCTACAAGAGACCCACTTCAGACCTAGGGACACATACAGACAGAAAGTGAGGGGATGGAAGAAGATATTCCATGCAAATGGAAATCAAAAGAAAGCTGGAGTAGCAATACTCATATCAGATAAACTAGACTTTAAAATAAAGAATGTTACAAGAGACAAGGAAGGACACTACATAATGATCAAGGGATCAATCCAAGAAGAAGATATAACAATTATAAATATATATGCACCCAACATAGGAGCACCTCAATACATAAGGCAACTGCTAACAGTTATAAAAGAGGAAATCGACAGTAACACAATAATAGTGGGGGACTTTAACACCTCACTTACACCAATGGACAGA
Source organism: Eubalaena glacialis (assembly GCF_028564815.1). Lineage (NCBI taxonomy): Eukaryota > Metazoa > Chordata > Mammalia > Artiodactyla > Balaenidae > Eubalaena > Eubalaena glacialis. The sequence continues at coordinate 91,521,507 of NC_083728.1, read as the reverse complement.
TCATCCAAAATGAAAATAAATAAGGAAGCAGCTTTAAATGATACAATAGACCAGATAGATTTAATTGATATTTATAGGACATTCCATCCAAAAACAGCAGATTACACTTTCTTCTCAAGTGTGCATGGAACATTCTCCAGGATAGATCACATCTTGGGTCACAAATCAAGCCTCAGTAAATTTAAGAAAATTGAAATCATATCAAGCATCTTTTCTGACCACAACGCTATGAGATTAGAAATGAATTACGGGGAAAAAACGTAAAAAACACAAACACATGGAGGCTAAACAATACGTTACTAAATAACCAAGAGATCACTGAAGAAATCAAAGAGGAAATCAAAAAATACCTAGAGACAAATGACAATGAAAACATGACGATCCAAAACCTATGGGATGCATCAAAAACAGTTCTAAGAGGGAAGTTTATAGCTATACAAGCCTACCTCAAGAAACAAGAAGAATCTCAAATAAACAATCTAACCTTACACCTGAAGGAACTAGAGAGAGAAGAACAAACAAAACCCAAAGTTAGCAGAAGGAAAGAAATCATAAAGATCAGAGCAGAAATAAATGAAATAGAAACAAAGAAAACAATAGCAAAGATCAATAAAACTAAAAGCTGGTTCTTTGAGAAGATAAACAAAATTGATAAGCCATTAGCCAGACTCATCAAGAAAAAGAGGGGGAGGACTCAAATCAATAAAATTAGAAATGAAAAAGGAGAAGTTACAACAGACACCGCAGAAATACAAAGCATCCTAAGAGACTACTACAAGCAACTCTATGCCAATAAAATGGACAACCTGGAAGAAATGGACAAATTTTTAGAAAGGTATAACCTTCTAAGACTGAACCAGGAAGAAATAGAAAATATGAACAGACCAATCACAAGTAATGAAATTGAAACTGTGATGAAAAATCTTCCAACAAACAAAAGTCCAGGACCAGATGGCTTCACAGGTGAATTCTATCAAACATTTAGAGAAGAACTAACACCCATCCTTCTCAAACTCTTCCAAAAAATTGCAGAGGAAGGAGAACTCCCAAACTCATTCTATGAGGCTACCATCACCCTGATACCAAAACCAGACAAAGATACTACAAAAAAAGAAAATTACAGACCAATATCACTGATGAATATAGATGCAAAAATCCTCAACAAAATACTAGCAAACAGAATCCAACAACACATTAAAAGGATCATACACCATGATTAAGTGGGATTTATCCCAGGGATGCAAGGATTCTTCAATACACGCAAATCAATCAGTGTGATACACCATATTAACAAACTGAAGAATAAAAACCATATGATCATCTCAATAGATGCAGAAAAAGCTTTTGACAAAATTCAACACCCATTTATGATAAAAACTCTCCAGAAAGTGGGCATAGAGGGAACCTACCTCAATATAATAAAGGCCATATACGACAAAAACACAGCAAACATCATTCTCAATGGTGAAAAACTAAAAGCATTTCCTCTAAGATAAGGAACAAGACAAGGATGTCCACTCTCACCACTATTATTCAACATAGTTTTGGAAGTCCTAGCCATGGCAATCAGAGAAGAAAAAGAAATAAAAGGAATACAAATTGGAAAAGAAGAAGTAAAACTGTCACTGTTTGCAGATGACATGATACTATACATAGAGAATCCTAAAGATGCCACCAGAAAACTACTAGAGCTAATCATGAATTTGGTAAAGTTGCAGGATACAAAATTAATGCACAGAAATCTCTTGCATTCCTATACACTAATGATGAAAAATCTGAAAGAGATATTCAGGAAACACTCCCATTTACCATTGCAACACAAAGAATAAAATACCTAGGAATAAACCTACCTAGGGAGACAAAAGACCTGTATGCAGAAAACTATAAGACACTGATGAAAGAAATTAAAGATGATACCAACAGATGGAGAGATATACCATGTTCTTAGATTGGAAGAATCAATATTGTGAAAATGACTATACTACCCAAAGCAATTTACAGATTCAATGCAATCCCTATCAAATTACCAATGGCATTTTTTACAGAACTAGAACAAAAAATCTTAAAATTTGTGTGGAGACACAAAAGACCTGGAATAGCCAAAGCAGTCTTGAGGGAAAAAAACGGAGCTGGAGGAATCAGACTCCCTGACTTCAGACTATACTACAAAGCTACAGTAATCAAGACAATATGGTACTGGCACAAAAACAGAAACATAGATCAATGGAACAAGATAGAAAGCCCAGAGATAAACCCACGCACCTATGGTCAACTAATCTATGACAAAGGAGGCAAGGATATACAATGGAGAAAAGACAGTCTCTTCAACAAGTGGTGCTGGGAAAACTGGACAGCTACATGTAAAAGAATGAAATTAGAACACTCCCTAACACCATACACAAAAATAAACTCAAAATGGATTCAAGACCTAAATGTAAGACCGGACACTATAAAACTCTTAGAGGAAAACATAGAAAGAACACTCTTTGACATAAATCACAGCAAGATCTTTTTTGATCCACCTCCTAGAGTAATGGAAATAAAAACAAAAATAAACAAATGGGACCTAATGAAACTTCAAAGGTTTTGCATGCAAAGGAAACCATAAACAAGACGAAAAGACAACCCTCAGAATGGGAGAAAATATTTGCAAACGAATCAACGGACAAAGGATTAATCTCCAAAATATATAAACAGCTCACGCAGCTCAATATTAAAAAAACAAACAACCCAATCCAAAAATGGGCAGAAGACCTAAATAGACATTTCTCCAAAGAAGACATACAGATGGCCAAGAAGCATATGAAAAGATGCTCAACATCACTAATTATTAGAGAAATGCAAATCAAAACTACAATGAGGTATCACCTCACACCAGTTAGAATGGGCGTCATCAGAAAATCTGCAAACAATAACTGCTGGAGAGGATGTGGAGAAAAGGGAACCCTCTTGCACTGTTGGTGGGAATGTAAATTGATACAGCCACTATGGAGAACAGTATGGAAGTTCCTTAAAAAACTAAAAATAAAATTACCATATGATCCAGCAATCCCACTACTGGGCATATACCCAAAGAAAACCATAATTCAAAAAGACACATGCAACCCAATATTCATTGCAGCACTATTTACAATAGCCAGGTCATGGAAGCAACCTAAATGCCCATCGACAGAGGAATGGATAAAGAAGAAGTGGTACATATATACAATGGAATATTACTCAGCCATAAAAAGGAACGAAATTGGGTCATTTGTTGAGACGTGGATGTATCTAGAGACTGTCATACAGAGTGAAGTAAGTCAGAAAGAGAAAAACAAATATCGTATATTAACGCATACATGTGGAACCTAGAAAAATGGTACAGATGAACCAGTTTGCAGGGCAGAAATTGAGACACAGATGTAGGGAACAAACATATGGACACCAAGGGGGGAAAGTGGTGGGGGGGCAGGGGTGGTGGTGGGATGAATTGGGCGATTGGGATTGACATGTATACTCTGATGTGTATAAAATGGATGACTAATAAGAACCTCCTGTATAAAAAAATAAAATTAAATTTAAAAATTAAAAAATAAATAAATAACAATAAAAAAGCATCCTGCCTGTAAGACCACAAAGGCTCCCTGGCAGGGGAAAGTGGGGGAGGGGAAGGGAACCTGAGGCGGGAGGGAACATGGGAGGAACCACACAGACCAGAAGGTGGCCAGCATGGCCAGCTTCTGGAGGCCGAGTCAAGGCCACCAGTTTTAATCGTCCAGAAGGCTTCTGATGGGCAATTTATTAGTTTTCCTTCCTTTGGGAAAGCAGTCAAGCCCTACCCCCTCACGCCCACCCCATTTTTTTAAACTCTCTGTTGATGTACAACCTATGTGCAGATGGGCACAGATCATAAGCATAGAACTCAACTTTCATTTCCTTTCTCCTCTCCATTTACTTTGCTTTTCAGCTCACTTTCCATACATTTTGAATTAATTTAGAGCTTAATTAGTTTGATTTTTAAAGGCCATGTAATGGTTCCAGGGTCTCTTGGGACAAAGACAAATGAAGGCCCAAGCTAATAAAATAAAGCCGTTTATAGCAGCCATCTTCACAGGCTCCCTCACCCAAAAGAGGCGGCAGAGGAGTTGAGGGTTCTGGAACCATCCTGAGATGTCTTCGGTCACGCCTTGGTGGTTGGTCTGTTGGCTGTGACCTCAGGAAGCCGTCGATGGAACAGGTACGGCTGGCATCTCCGCGAGGTCTCTGTGTGGCTGCTTGGGCTTCCTCACAGCATGGTGGCTACATCCAGGCACAAGCATCCCACAAGAACAAGGAGGAGATGCACCATAGTTTTATGACCTCGCTTCAGAAGTCACATGGCATCACTTCTCTGCTCTGTTGGTTGAGGCTGTCTTGAGGGTCTGTCCAGGCTCAGGAGTGGGGGAAAGACCTTGAGGAAGGGAAGCAAGGCTCTAGAAGAACACGTGGGGCATCTTTGGAAAACCTACTCTGCCACACCAGCTTCTACTGAAGGGTCACCCCACCTGACCTCAGCGTGCCCAAGACAGGCACCCTGTCTCTCAAAAGAACTGCCCCTCCACAGGGGACCTGACTCCAGAAAGCGGCCCAGCTTACATCCGTCTGTGACCTGAAGGAAAAAGAAACTTGCTCAAGGTTTATCTGTCGTAGAAGCTAGTGGTGCTTATGCTGACTCATAAAACCATCTAAACATGGGAGCCATGCTTGCCTTGGCTTTCTCATGAGGTTGTAGGAAAAACACACACGACTGCAAGATTCATTGCCCTAAGATTCTCCCTTAATCCTCATAATAATCGATGTGATCTTGGTTCAGTTTCAACATTTACAAAGCGCTTTTATCCCCTCTCTCTAAATCAGGGTAACCACACCCAACCCAAGACCTGTCGATCTCACCACCCCAATACCTCCAGACCCCATCGGCCTCTCTCTGTCTCCACAGGCACCCTGGCCTGGGCTGTCCTCCTCCTCTCTCCCTGACCCACTGCAGGAAGCTCCTTACCAGTCTCCGCATATACACTCTGTTCCCACTCTATCCTTCCAGCTCCCCTGCTTACAACCGTTCATTACTTCCATTTTTCTTAAGACAGAGTCCAAAATCCTCACCATGGCTATGGGGCCCCTCTGCTCCAGCCCCTGTGGGCTCGTCCCAGTTCCTCTGAGGCTGCTTAGTCACACTCACCGCTTTTCATGAGCCACCCGTGGCTGCTGGAGTGTATTTCCTACAAAATGATAAGAGTTCCTTACCAGCTGCTATGAGAACCTAATGAGATAGGAATTAGGAACATGCCCAAGGATAGAAAGAATGCACAAGAAAATCTCCCTTTACCAGAAAAAAATCTGGGCAATTCACATAATAGATTCTGCTAAAAAAAAAAAAAAAGGTGTTGAGGAAGAATATTTATTATGCAAAAAAGTTCATAATATACTGCAAAGAGAAAAAAGAGACATCCAAGTATGCTGATGAGTACACCACTAATTTTGTAAATGTGTGTACTTTGTAGTTTTACACACATGTATAATTTTATAATTATCTACAAATCATTGACAAGTTATAAATACATATAGTTTGTGTGGGTATGGGTGGGTGTATACATATTTTTAAAACCGCAAGATCATCATCAAAATATTAGTAGTGGTTATCTCTGAGTAGCAGGATGCAGGAAAGATGTTTAATCTTTGTGTTTTCTGTGGGTTGGTTGTTTTGTTTTGTTTTTGAATTTTTTTGCATTGAGTATGAGTTGTTTGTAATTAGAAGGTGAAGTTGACCATCCCCTGCGTGAGGAGAGACTGTGCTACTTGGACAAATGGTGCCGGATTCTTGAATCTGTGGCACCTACTGAATCTGTTTAGTGTTTTGAATTATAGATAAACTAAACAATCTGTTTAAAACTGAACAAAAAGCTGTTCTACATTATATCATTTGTCTGTGAAAAGTAGTTAAAATAAAACTGATGTATCCTAACAGACATTTGCAGGCAAGGAACGTTAAGTGGTCGCTGAGTCTGATTTGCAGGAAGTTGCTTTGTGCCGTTCGTCGGTTTGGCTCTGTTTGATATGACCTGGTTTGAACGAGGCTCAAAGGGACAGTTCTACCTTGACCTTGGATTTTTGACCCGCCTGGCCTCCCAGACACCTGGTGAACCCTCTCTGCTGAGGTGGATGGGAGGGCATCCCTACAGCGTCACAAAGATCTGCCTGGAAGGGGACAGTGCACAGGTGTGACAGTGACACAGGAGAGGGACCCAGGTCGGGGGTGGACAGGTGTGAAGGCATCAGGCAGGGGAGACTGAGCACGGGTGGGGAGATGGTCTCAGGAGCTGCACTGGACAGAACTCCAGCTGGACAGACAGCTGCTCTGAGTGTAGCCAAGATCACCAAGGAAGGGAATGTAAGTGGAAAAGCAAGGCCAAGGCTGGGCGGTGGGAAATGCCAGTATTCTGTGGTCAAGGGTGTGAGGAGGGACCAGTGAAGATCTCGGTCAAGCAGGAGGACACATGAAGGACTCTCTCCCAGAAGAAGCCAGCCAGGGAGCAAGGGAGGGCAGAGACGAGGATGGGGCCCAGCAAAGCATGGGGGGCAGGGGTGGGGGGCAGTTCCAGTGGCCCAGAGGCCGCCCTCTGCAGAAGGGCACAGGTGCACCAAATCTTGAGAGGGACCCGTCAAACCATAACAGGGACCCCAAGGGATAGAGGGCTGATCACCAGCAGCATCCCCTGCAGCCTCTGCTGAAGATGTGCACGGCCCTTGGACAGATGCAACTTCCCTGGAGAAATGGCCTTTTTCTCAAACATCTTCACTCAGGTACCCCAAGGGCAAAGGGTGAGTGCAAACACCCCCAGGAGAGGCAGGGCCTTAGTCCTGAGCGGCCGGCACAACGAGAGAGAAAACCTGGAGCTTTCGCTTTAAGTGAGCGACCGTTTGGTATTTCTTTTTTTTTTTTTTTTTTTAATTTTATTTATTTATTTATGGCTGTGTTGGGTCTTCGTTTCTGTGCGAGGGCTTTCTCTAGTTGCGGCAAGTGGGGGCCACTCTTCATCGCAGTGCGCGGGCCTCTCACTATCGCGGCCTCTCTTGTTGCGGAGCACAGGCTCCAGACGCGCAGGCTCAGTAATTGTGGCTCACGGGCCCAGTCGCTCGGCGGCATGTGGGATCTTCCCAGACCAGGGCTCGAACCCGTGTCCCCTGCATTTGCAGGCAGATTCCCAACCACTGCGCCACCAGGGAAGCCCCCGTTTGGTATTTCTACTCTTCAGCTGCCTGATTCCCCACGAAGTCAGCAGCTCTCAAGTCTTAGAGTCAAGAAAGCAATGTCATCTCTCACCAGGTCCCTCCAGGACTCCACAGGTCCTCCTGGGATGCTTGGTCGTCTGAGTTCAGCCTCCATCCTAGGACCCTCGTTCACACTCTATCTCACGGTCCATTCTCCTGGCAGACTCCAAGCGAACGCCAGATGCCAGGGGGATTCTTTCTCCTTCCAACACTGCGGAGGAAAAACAGATCTCCCAGATGTGGGAACCGCCCTGCCAGTTCAGAAAATGATGGAGAGGCCAGAGTCTCAATTCATCAGAACACGAAGGCACAAGCCAGGCTTCTGGACTCAGTCGTGTCACCTGAGCCTTCCTGGAACGGAAGATCACACTTGGGTCTGGAGACCGAAAACGCTGGACGTGACCTTGTCAGAGCCGGGCGCACACGTCCGCTCACCCCCAGGGGACATGAGACAGGTGCAGAGGGAGCGGTGCGCTGGACTGTTTGCTCAAGACGAACTTGAACAGCCACCAAAAGAGGCTCTAGAGAGCACAGCTGAGGATCAGAGCCCCATCGCTGCGCTGCCCCACTGCACTTAGAAAGCCCCCGACAAGGACGAGTCAGGCGGGCGAGCTGACTCAGCGCCTTATCCTCTCAGTACCGGTCACTGGTAGCTGCCCCACACCCACCCCTGCAGGGCCGCTGACCTCCTCCTCTTCCCCCGCCCCTTCCCCGTCTCCATGACGACAACATCTCAAAGGTAGTAAAGGGAACCCGGAGACACGTTCTAATCTCCCTCTTCTTCTTCCTGATCTTTCCCGATTTTCACCGCTCCCGTCAAGACCGCCATCCGATGCCCCAGACTCCTCCCCTTCGCCTCGATGATTAAGACCTGCAGGTCTGAGCTCTGCCATTTGTCCTCTACCCACACCCACACCTGTGCCTCCGTCACACCTCCTTCTGGACCGCACTCTGTTGAATAAACATCTGAAGTGTCTCAAATATGTCTCCTGGATTTGGTCATCAAGAAGTTATCCCAGGCCTTGTGCAGAACATTCCCGGGTGCGGGGGACAGTAAGATGGATTGTGGTAGCCTGAGGAATGGGCGGGAAGGAGGGTGTGGAGACGGAGCTTTTGAAGGTGATGGAGTGTTCTAGACCTTCATTGCGGGAGAGGTTCCATGACTGCATCTGTCTGTCAACATTCACAGAAGTGCACACTGAAAAAGGATGGATTTCACTCGGTGTAAATTACAAGTCAGTGCCTTCAATATACAGAAATATAGAATAAATCATTCGTGTTCAACAATGACCACTTTCCTCTTCAAATACTCCTGCGCCTTCCACTCATCACATTTCAGAGGCCGCTCGTGTAAAAGACGACGAACATAAATGTTTCCCTCCCGCTCCGTTTTCTACCTTCTCTGCTCACCAATTTTCTCCTCAGCATAGATTTTCCTTGCTTCCCTTAATAGGCTCCGTTCTATAATTAGTCCGCTCTGATCATTCTTTTATCATGTATGTTTTATTTCTAAAATATTCACTACCGCGGCTCTCCCATCACGCCTGAATTCCCAATTCCCTGATCACCATTTTTACAATCGTACAGTAGTAATAATCTCTTCTATTTCGGTAGTGCCTTTTTTTTTTCTTTCTGTCTGACGAACAAAAATGTACCTTGAAGGCATTTTATATCCCTGGGAGGTAGTTAGGGAAGGAAAAGAGATTTTGCAGATGGATAAATATAGGCACAAAACGCTGCGCAGGGCGCAAGTCACGGAAGATGGCGTTGAACGTTGGCCAAAACTCAGCTCAGAGCTTCGTATCCCAAGGAAGGTGTGGCTCTGTCACCCCACTGCTCCCGCCTCTGCCCCCTCCAAGCCGGGGAGAATCTGGAGTCAGCCCCATTCACCTCTGGGTGGGAGCCAGACTGAGCCTCTCTCTTTACAGGTGGAGCACAAAATCGGCCCCCTCCCCACTTAACACAAGAGACTCTTACTGGGGGTTAGGGTAGAAAATGACCAAAAATGGAAATGTCATGAGCACACAGTGCTTACCTGGAGAGAAGTGAGGGATTTCTCCAAATCCAGAGGCTGCCTTTGCTATGTCCCCTGACTATGGTTTTGTGAGCACACAGTACCCCCTCCCACCCAGGGGCAGGTCTGGAGCCAAGACCCACCCTACGGGGGCACCTTTGGGCATTGTTTCCCCAGCCAATCCCCGCCCCCAATAGCTTGCTGGATCCAAGCCTTTGTCTCAACAAACACAGGGCTTCTGGCTTGTTGGGCTGTCCCATATTTTCCTCTTTTCTGGAAATATGTTGTCCCAGCACACAAAGTCAGCACCAAACAGGGTCAGCCTTTAGAGCAACGTGGGATGCGTGGGGTACAGACCACACACAGAACTATTAGGCTGTGCAAAGCGCTCTGCAGCCGACCCGACCGCCTGTAACCAGTCCTGGTGACACTAACAGGCATCCTAACCACGGATCCGTGAGCTCCCGTCTGGGGTGGGCACGTCACACATGCAGGTTGCTATGGATGCAAGAAGATGCAGGTCACTCCAGGAATAAGTGAATGAGCTGGGATTTGGACCACAGACCACACTCCTTCTCCTGCCTTCTCTTTACATAAATCATAAACACAGGACCTCGCTGGGATTGGCAGAGGGTTCTTCCAAATCTTTTGACCCCCTCGTGGAACTACCTCCCTCCAGTGTTATGGCAGGTTTTGTTCTCCAAAAGTGGCCACAGCCGTATCTCCCATCCCAACTGCTCTTCTTAAAATATTACCTTGACACTCCTCCTGTGGCGTGATGGGGGCCGTGTCCCTTCCTCTTGAACCTGGGCAGGTTTGAAAGACTAGACTTACGTACTCATTCATTTTTTTAAGGGTTTTTATTTGTTTGTTTGTTTGGAGTTTTTTTGTTTGGGGTTTTTTTTTTTTTGGCCACACCACGAGGCATGCGGGATCTTAGTTCCCCGACCAGGGATCGAACCCATGCCCCCTGCAGTGGAAGCACGGAGTTTTAACCACTGGACCTCCAGGGAATTCTCCTCATTCATTTATTTTGTAAATATTTCTTGAGCACCACCTATGTGCCTGGCAGCCTCACTCAGATTTTAAACACTTAAGACTCTACTTTTACATTTTAGGAGAAAAATTCCTCCCTTGCAGGCGGCTCCTTGGTTTGTTTTGAACTAGAGACAGCACCCAAGACGATGTTTCCACAAGGTACCCGGAGGACCCAGTACTGAGTCTACGCCCCATCCCTGCCCCGCTCTCTGTGGGGCTGCGCTGTATGGACTGTGGGACAGGACAGAAACATCCAAGTCAGAGACTCCCTGCCTGCTTGTGTCAGATCCAGGGTCACTCTCGGATCCATACATGAAAATGCGTACCTCTTCACCACAATCCACAGCGCACACTTGCTTCCCTGAAGCTTCTGGAATATTCAGCAGGCAGATAAAATTATGCAGTTTCTAAGATCACTTTGACACTTTCAGAGTTCTGTCTGGAGATGGAAGGCAACCACTGAAATAGAAATCACATTCTATGCAATTGAGAGTGCGAACATGGTGTATGTCGGCATGGGCGAAACCCAAATAATCTATTTTCACATCCCAGGATGGTAAATCACTCACTTTCAGCTCAGCCTACCAATCAGAAGGGTCGTCCTCCTTCTGCAAGGGGCACAGAGAATGTTGCCCTGTACAGTGTTTTTCCCTCCCAGAGACAAATAGCCCTCCTTTCTATGGAAATACGAGGAAAAGAGCAATAAGGGTCCCTCCCTCACCACATCTGAGGCTCTTCACAGCCGATTTCGCCCCCTCTTCTGCCCAAGCGCCCCATGCTCTAGTCACCCAGGTGACCCTTATGCCCCCAAACTCCCTGCACTTTCCAGCCTCAGGGCCTTTGCACATGCTGTTCCTCCATCATAAATGCTGTCCCTTTGTCTAATTGGAAAAAAATCATACATCCTTTAAGACCTAGTGCAATGTTACCTGGTTTCCAGAACATTCCAACACCCGCCTCCCCAGCAGGGTCGGCTTTTCCCGCATCTGTGCCCCTACAGTACTTTGTCACTAGTGTGAGTGTCCATCTCTGCCTATACTTTGGGCCCCGAGGGTTGGGTTCATACATAAGACAAGGTATGTGATCAATAAGTGATATTTTTTAAGGAGGAAATAAATGAATAAGCACATCCGACCTGTTTTGACTTCTGCCCCCGGGAGGATTTTGCACACTTAGTGGCCCCGCTCCCTCCGAAGGCTCAGACGGCTCTCATTCTCTGCTCAGAGGGAAACTGCTCGTTCTCGTGGATGGCGACTCCCACACAATGCAAATAATCACTTTCTCGTGGCCGTAGAAAAGCTATTGTTTGAACTGGCCGGCAGCTGTCTTAAATGGAAGGCTCCGGGGCAAATAAAAGTGAAGCAACGAAGCGTCAGGGAGCTCAGGACCCACGCACCTGCTGGCCCAGAAGCCGTGAGCCCCTGCAGGGTGAGAGGGGCGAGAAGGGGGCGCCGCTGGGCTCTGGAGACGACTCCTGAGGAAAAGCCAAGGCACCCTCCCACCTGCCTCTTCCCGCTTCTCTCCTCTGTCCTCATAACGCTGTGTGCCTGCCCGGAGTTGTTCTGTTTTTCCAAAACTCTCCTGTGATCCTTACCATACCCACTGCGAGGGCGGAATGCAGCTCTGATCATCCCGCCACATCCCAGCTGAGCCCCAGGGGCGAGGACAGGAGTGAATTTACTGGAGCGAGTGTGCAGGCAGGGGCCGCCTCCCGTGACCGGAATCAAACACGAGCTGCGGCTCCCTGGGCAGGCGGACCACGTGGAAAAGCCGCGCGTGGATCAGGGCTGCTGGCATCCGCCAGTGTGACAAGGGCCTCTCCGGGGGAGGGGCAGCCCGTGTCCTGCTGGTGAGGATGTAATCGCTTCCCTTCTTTCTAAAGAGCTGCGTGCTCTGAGACTCAGCATGGGGGAGGGGGGGGATCCATGAGTCAGGACCCAAGCTCCCAGTTCGGGTTCCCCCACGGGACGGGCCCTGTGACCTTGTACAGAGCCTCAGCCCCTGCCCCCCGGGGCCTCCTGTAAGAAGAAGGTGGGGTAGCACATCAGTGGTCTTCCGCCCACGAGGTCTCAAAGCTCATAACATCAAAGATCAGAAAGACCCGCATTTCCGAGAAAGACCTTACATGGGCAGAGATAACGCACTAACACATCTGTAATGATCACAAAGCTCTGGTTTCCAACCTAGATTTTATCTGGCGCCACCCAGGAAGAGGTTCTGCTTCTAAGTCAGATGGTGTCTGAGCAGAAGTGTCCAGAGCTTGAGTCCTGCAATCAGGAAGATCTGGGTTCAAACCCAGCCCCTCCCACGTAGTGTGATCTTAGGCAAATTGTTTAACCTCTTTGGACTTCAGTTTGCTTGTCTGTAAAATAAGTCTGCAAAATGGAGCTGGTAATATTATCTGCATTAGGGCAGAGAGCATCATTGTGAAGATTAAATGAGGTGATACAGCACGTGGCACAGAGTAAGTGCCCAGTAAACACGGGTAATGTGATCATTCACGTGTAACAAAAATGATAAGACAGCTACTTCAGAGGTAGTTGATTTAGGCACTAGATTTTAAAAATTGCTAAGATATACAGATAAGTGAAAAATTCTTGAGTTAATCAAGAAACTAGTTTAACTATGTAACATACAGATAAGGAATTTTCAACTCAGTCTCAGCCCCCTAACTTGCTAGGCTGCTGCCCCAGCCCTGATTCCTGGGACACGAGAGCTTTTCTGAGAAAGTTCTAGATGCCACCTGCTCACCCTTCACCTGCTCATCCCAGCCCCTCCTGCCCCACCCCTCGTGCTTCATTTCTTAGCCACCAGCTCATAAAGCACCAGCCCCTTTGGGCAGGGCTGTCAGTAAACTCTAGTCGTTAAAACCCTACTGCTCCATAGAGACCTTATCAGATGGGATTTTTACTCCGGTACACAGAAGAGTGGAGTTATTTTATCTCACACTCTAATGGTCAGCTTGGGATGGTTTTTCCTTCCCTTATCAATGTCAAAACAGTGATCACAAAGGTATATCCACACAGCAGCAAGGCAGTTACCATAAATAAGTGACAGCGCTTTGGGTGGAGGGGCTGGGGATCTGGCACTGCATTGGCTTGCTATTTTGGTCTCGCTGCTGCCAACTGACAGAGGCTTTGGGGTTGGGGACAGCGGGGCGTGGTAGAGACTGAGGCTAACTGGAGACCCGAGCAGATCTGCCTCTAGGTCATAATTTGAGGATGAGGGCCCAGTTTTTCTAGTTTCTCTGATTTTTCAGATTTTTACTTAAAATCTCCCAAATTTTAAAATCAATAATTTTAAAATAAATAATTTTAAAATTTTAGCTCGTTTTTTTTTTTTTTTACACTGTGAGTCAAGTAAAACATAAACTGCACACCAGATTCAGCTCGCGAGCCATCACCTTGTGAGATTTCATTAAACCTCCTCCAGCCAGTCCTCACCATCACCTCCAGCATGTGTGAACAGGAGAGGAGAGTGGCCAGGGTCACCATGTGCGGTCGTCCAGGGAGTGCACTGCCCAAGGGCCCCCCATCTGAGAGGCTGCCTTTTCTATCCCAGGTATCCAAGATTTGTACTATGAATGTCAACCGTTGTCCAGCAGAGGGCAGTAGCATGTCACGCTCTGACAACACAGCACATCACAAAAATTCTCAACAGATGGATATAAAGTGTCTTAAGGCAGGGATGTCCTTCTTCTAATTCATACAGAAGGGATGTAAGGACCAGCAGCAGCCCTGAGGGTGGAGAATACTCAAGTGAACGATCCCATCCATTCTGATTGGGTTGCAAAATGGAAGTTCTAAATACCAAGGTCGGTGAGGTTATGGAGGAACCAGGAACTATGCACTACCGGGGAGCGGGGGCGGGGTGTGAATTGATACACCCCCTACTTTGGAAACTGTTTGGCAGCATCTACTCAAGCTGGACATACAAATACCCATGACCCATGGGACTTCCCTGGTTGTCCAGTGGTTAAGACTTTGCCTTCCAATGCAGCGGGTGCAGGTTGGATCCCTGGTCAGGGAGCTAAGATCCCACATACCTTGTGGCCAAAAAACCAAAACATAAAACAGAAGCAATGGGACTTCCCTGGTGGCGCAGTGGTTAAGAATCCACCTGCCAATGCAGGGGACATGGATTCGATCCCTGGTCCGGGAAGATCCCACATGCTGTGGAGCAACTAAGCCCGTGCGCCACAACTGCTGAGCCCGTGAGCCACAACTACTGAAGCCCGCGCGCCTGGAGCCTGTGCTCCGCAACAAGAGAAGCCACCACAATGAGAAGCCCGTGCACCGCAACGAAGAGTAGCCCCCACTCGCCACAACTAGAGAAAGCCCGCGCACAGCAATGAAGACCCAACGCAGCCAAAAATAAATAAATACATTTTTTTTTAAAAAAACAGAAGCGATACTGTACTAGATTCAATAAAGACTTTTAAACAATGGTCTACATCAAAAAAACTTAAAAAAAAAATACCCGTGACCCAGCAATTCCACTGGGTGTGTGCCCAACAGCACACATACATACATGCACCCAGAAACATGTTCTAGAACATTGGTGGGCATGGCCTTTGTAAGAGCCAAAACTAGGAAGAGCTCCAATGTCCATCAGTAATAGAAAGGATAAATAAACTGTATATTCACAGAGTGGATACTAGACAGCAACGCAAATGAACCAGGATACGGACAAACCTCGTCAAAGTAATGTTAGGTACGTGAAGGCAGCCACAAAAAGGAACGTCCTGTGTGATTTCATTTGTGTGAAATGTAAACGGCAGGCAAAGCTCAGCTATGGTGTCAGAAGTCCGGATAGCACTTAGGGGTGCCTGGGTGGTGACTGAAAGGGCACACAGGGTGTCTGCTGGGGTGCTGGTAAGGTTCTGGCGCTTGACCTGGTGGTGATGACGCAGATGGGGTCCCTTTGGGAAATCCACTCATGGTTTGCTCCCTTTCCGTACATATATGAGTCCAACACACAAGTGTCACAACAGAGAGTCCCACATGTGCTTTGGACAGGAAAGGGCTTGGAGAGGGGAAGGGGAGGAAACCCCCAGGTTCCTGTATCGCCACCTCCAGGTATAACGTTCACTCCAGAACTGCCTGGAATCACAGGTGTTGTGTTGTTACCAAGGAAAACCAGCACCCTTGGATGGGCTGTGTCAACGGGCCGAGGTACAGGGTTTGGCGACCAGGAATCCGTGCTTCCCTGAGGCAAGAACTTGTGTGCTAGTCATTTATGTGGGTCGCGGTTCCCGGGAGATCCGCAGGGGAGACAGAGCAGCCAAGGGAAGGCAGGACTTTGGGGCAAAGTCCAGGCCTCTGGAAAGTAGGTTACACCTCAGGGTTTGTCCAGACTCGGGCAAGGGAGCTGGGCTTTCATATTCTCACACCTGTCGGTCCTCACCTGGGAGATGAAAACCCCTTGATCTTTGCGTGGGCAGGCAGAGCAGCTCAGGTGCAGGCCATCCAAAGCTAAGCATCCCTTGGTGCTTTCACCTCTTGGTGAAAAGAATCATGGGAACATGGGGGAGCTCGGATAGCCTCGCCTTACTGCGACATGAGGACCTTGAGTCTAGACTTTGACCTCCTAGCTTTTCCTGGGTGTCTCCGTTTCAGAAATGGGGAGATGGGAGGCTGCCTGCCTCGCTGGAATCACACATCAACTTCATCTGGCTCCAAGGCATTGATAAATCATTACATGATGTGCTGATCGCTTTGGTTTCCTCTGGAAAACGAGGCCAAGGATGCTTTCGAATTGCCGATGCCAGCCCAGAAGTCCTGGCCCGCTTGGCCTCCAGGTCTCCCCTGCAGACCTCCCTGGGACCACGACCCACGTAAATGACCTGCACATAAACCCTCATTTCAGGGTTTGCTTCTGGGGACCCGGACCTAAAACGGAGGAGAGAATGGATTCCATCATTTGGAGGTTTGGAAACCTGAGACCCAGAGCAGCATGCCTCCTGTCTTCCACACATGCCTGTGGATCCGGTTTTGCAAACAGAGCGCGTCGCTTGCAACAAGCTTGCGAGAGGCTGTCATCATTTCCAGGATTTGCTCTTACTCAAGCTGTGCTGTTTTCTTTGGGAACAGAGATGTGCTTCCCCAGGCCAGACCCCAGGCTTCATTCCTAGTCCCCGGCGTGGAACTTGGATGCACTTTCCCATAAAAATAACAGCAACGGCTAACATCAGTATCCATGCCACCGCTGACCAAGCCCGCTCCCAGCAAAAGCCTTCTTAACCCATGCATTGCCCAACTTGAATTTGTCAAGTGCTCATCTGAGTTCTTCCTCCAGTTTGACAGGGGAAAAGAACATTTTCCTCTCCTGGAATCAAGGCTTCTCTACAGGACAGAAGGTGAGAACTCACTCTGTTATCTGAATAGACCCGGGATCCAGCGCTTCCCAGCTGCCCACCCTCGGACAGGCCACTGGCCTCTGTCCTCGGTGCAATGGACCCAAGAGCACTAACCTCTCAGGATTATAGTGAGTGTTGCAGATAATACTAAGTGGGAAACTGGCATATGGAAAGGTGCTTCACGGCACTAACCATCCAGGAAACGCCAAGAAAAATTACAATGCAATACCAGGTTGGGCAAAAGTAAACTCTCTCCCATCACATGGGAGCACAGCACGGTACAGCTACTTGGGAAGTCTATTTGTAGTGCCTGCTGTAGCTAATTATACACATTCCCCATGCCCCAGCCAGCTCACTAATCCGCAAGAGGAAGCAGGGCATGGACCCACCCAAAGAACCGTTCAAGCGTGTCACTGCAGCTTTACTTACAACAGGCAAAAGCTGGAAACAACTCAAATGTCTGTCAACGGTGAATGGGTAAGTAGCATGGGTGTATAGGCTATAACAATGAAATACGATAGAGCAGTGAGAGTGAACAAAGCCTGTTCCGACAACATGTGTGAGCCTCACATACACCACACTGAGCAAAGCTAGAGGGTACGTGCTGTACGAGTCCATTCAGGTCAAGTTCAAAGACAGGCAAAACTGTCTTAGTCCTTTCAGGCTGCTCTAACAAAGCACCATAGACTGGGTGGCTTGTGAACAACAGGAATTTATTTCTCCCGGCTCTGGAGGCTGGAAGTCCCAGATCAGGGTGCCAGCATGGCCGAGTTCTGGTGAGGGCCCTCTCCTAGGTTGCAAATGCCTTTAACTAGAATGACCACACAACCCAGCAATTCCACTCCTAGGTAGGTACCCAAAAGAACTGAAGACAGGAGCTGAAACAAAAACGTGTACACTAATGTCCATAGCAGCATTATTCACAACAGCCAAAGGGTGGAAACAACCCAAGTGTCCATCTATTGATGAATGGATAAACAAAATGTGATCTATCCATACAGTAGATTTTTTTTAACATCTTTATTGGAGTATAATTGCTTTACAGTGGTGTGTTCGTTTCTGCTGTATAACAAAGTAAATCAACTATATGTATACATATATCCCCATATCTCCTCCCTCTTGCGTCTCCCTCCCACCCTCCCTATCCCACCCCTCTAGTTGGTCACAAAGCACCGAGTTGATCTCCCTGTGCTATACGGCTGCTTCCCACTAGCTATCTATTTTACATTTGGTAGTGTATATATGTCCATGCCACTCTCTCACTTCATCCCAACTTACCCTTCCCCCTCCCCGTGTCCTCAAGTCCATTCTCTACGTCTGCGTCTTTATTCCTGTCCTGCCCCTAGGTTCTTCAGAACCATTTTTCTTTTTTTAGATTCCATATATATGTGTTAGCATACGGTATTTGTTTTTCTCTTTCTGACTTACTTCACTCTCATACAGTAGATTTTTTTTAATTGATTGAAGTATAGCTGATTTATAATGTGTTAATTTCTGCTGTACAGCGAAGTGATTCACTTACATATATACATATATTCATTTTCATATTCTTTTCCATTATGGTTTATTAC
This sequence comes from Eubalaena glacialis, assembly GCF_028564815.1. Lineage (NCBI taxonomy): Eukaryota > Metazoa > Chordata > Mammalia > Artiodactyla > Balaenidae > Eubalaena > Eubalaena glacialis. The sequence goes on along the minus strand of NC_083728.1, from coordinate 91,503,239 downwards.
AGGATGTTGAATCTCGTTCCCTGTGCTCTACAGGAGGACCTTGTTGTTTATCCATTCTATGTATACTAGTTTGCATCTGCTGATCCCAAACTCCCCATCCATCCCTCCCCCACCCCCTTCCCCTCGGCAACCACAGGTCTGTTCTCTACGTCTGTGAGACTGTTTCCATTTCATAGATAAGTTCATTTGTCATACAGTAGATTTTATTCCTCCATAAAAGGAATCCAGTACTGATACATGCTAGAATGTGGTTGAACTTGAAAACATGATGCTAAGTGAAAGAAGCCAGACTCAAAAGGACACACACACATGGTGTGATTCCATTTCTGTGAAATACGCGCAATAGCAAATCCATGGAGACAGCAAGGAGGTGAATGATTTCCAGGGGCTGGGAGGGCAAGGGGTGGGGGGGAGGGGGGAGGACGGGATTAGGGGGCAGTGAGTGCTTCATGGGTGGGGTTTCAGTTTGGGGTGATGAAAAAGTTCTGAAACTCGATAGCAGTGATGGTTTCGCAACACTGTGAATTACTTGATGCCACTGAAGTGTACACTTTAAAATGATTCCAATGAGAGATTTTATGTTGTGTGCATTTTGCCGCACACACAAAACGTTAAACCTGGAGTTACCACATGACTCAGCAATTCCACTCTGAAGTGTGGAGCCCAGAGAATTGAAAACATGTGTCCACACAAAAAGCTGTCCATGAATGTTCATAGCAGCATGATTCCTAACAGCCTTAAGGTGGAAACAATCCAAATAACCATCACATGAGGAATGGATGTTTTGGTTTCCTAGGGTTGCTGAAACAAATTACAGCAAACCAAGTGACTTAAAACAATAGAAACATATTGTCTCACAGATCTGGAGGCCAGAAGTCTGAAATCAAGGTTTCGGCAGGGCTGAAACCTGTAAGGGAATCCTTCCCTGCCTCTTCCAGCTTCTGGTTTTGCTGGCCATCCTTGGCATTTCTGGGCTTGCAACTGCATCACTCCAATCTCTGCCTCTGTTGTCACATGGCCACCTTCTCTCTATGTATCTTGTAAGGACATTGGTCATCGTGGATTAAGGGCTCACTCCAGGATGACCATATTTTAACTAATTCCTCTGTAACAGCTCTATTTCCAAATAAGGTCACATTCTGAGGAACTAGGGGTTAGGGTTTCATTTGTTTTTTGGAGGACACAATTCAACTCCTAACCATGGATAAATGAAATGTGGTGTATCTACACAATGAGGTATGATCCAGCCATGGGAGGGAATGCAATACTGACACATGCTACACCGTGGGTAAAACCTGAAGGCGTGATGCCAAGTGGGAGAAGCTGGACACAAAAGGTCATGTAGAGCACGACTCCATTTATATGAAATGAAATACCCAGAACAGGCAAATCCATAGACACAGAAAGCAGCTTATAGAGTCTGTAGGGAGGGACAGAATGCAGAGTGACTACTAATGGGTCTGGAGTTTATTCTAGGGGTGATGAAAATGTTCTAGAACTAAACAGAGGCATCAGTTGCACGACTTTGCAAATATACTAAAAACTACCCAATTGTACACTTTAAAAGGGTGAATTTATGGTATGTCAATTACATCTCAATAGAAAAATAAAATTACCCCATTAAGAGGGTGAAAAAAAAAAACAAGCTCCAAAGTGGGAGAAAATATTTGCAAACCATTTATTTACCAACCGACTTGTTTTTAGAACCTATTTAAAAGAAAAAAAAAAAGAACTCTCAAAAGTCAATAGTAAAAAACAATCTAATTAGAAAACAGGCGAAAGACATGAAGAGATATTTCACTGAAAAATATATACAGATGGCAGATGAACCCATGAAAAGACTTCAGCATTGTCAGCCACAGGAGAAATGCAAATGAAAAGCACAGTGGGGTGTGACTACATCCGGACGGCTAAAATAAAAAATAGGGACAGCGCCCAAACCTGGCAAGGATGTGGAGAAACTGGATTGTACATGATTGCTGGTGGGAAAGTAAAATGGTACAGCCACTCTGGAAAACTGTTTGACAGTTTTTTGTTTTGGTTTGGTTTTTTGGCTGCACTGAGCAGCTTGCAGGATCTTGGTTCCCTGACCAAGGATTGAATCCGGACCCACAGCCATGAAAGCGCTGAGTCCTGACCACTGGTCTGCCAGGGAACTCCCTGTTTGACACTTTCTTACAAGACTAAATATGCAGTTTTCGTACAACCCAGAAATTACACTTTGGGGCATTTACCCAGCAATGTAAACTATGGCACACAAAAACTTTTGTTCAGAGCAATTTTATTAGTAGTGCCCAAAACTGGAAAGAACCTAAATGCCTTTAAGGAAACTGTTACATCCACACCAGGGATACTACTTAGCAATAAAAAGGAACAAACTGTTGATACACATAAGAACTTTTATGCATCTCAAGGGGATTATGTTGGGGGGAAGGGAGGAGTGAGTCTCAAAAGGTTACATATTATATGATTCCATTTATATAACATTCTTCAGATGGCAAAATTATAGTGATGGAGACAGATTAGTGGTTTCTAGGGGTTAGGCATGGGGGTGAGTGGATAGGAGGCTATAACGGAGCAGCATAAGGGAGACTTTTTTTTAAATTTTATTGAAGTCGAGTTGATTTACAATGTTGTGTTAATTTCTGCTGTCCAGCAAAGTGATTCTGTTTTATACATATATATGTATATACATATATATACTTTTTCATATTCTTTTCCATTGTGGTTTATCACAGGATATCAAATATCGTTCCCTGTGCTATACAGTAGGGCCTTGTTGTTTATCCATCCTGTATATAAGAGTTTGCATCTGCTGACCCCAAACTCCCAATCCTTCCCATAAGGGGGATCTTTGTGGTGGTGGTGATCAGTTTTGTATCTTGATTGTGGTGGTCGTTACACAGATCTACACATGCGGTAAAAATTACATAAAACTACACACACACACACACACACACACACGTAACTGGTGAAATCTGAATAAGCTCTATGGTACAAATGTCAATTTCCTGGTTATGACCTTGTACTATAATTATGCCAGATGTTACCATTGGGGGAAACTGGAGGTAGGGAACAAGGTCACCCCCATACTGGCGCACATAGGCCTCTCACAGACCCCAGGATGAAACCAAATGGAGGTGTCGTGGAAGGCTGCATCCCAGGAGGGGATGCACTGAAAAGATTTGGTGCCTTTAAAGATGGGAATGAGGGAAGAAAAGGGACACACTTCCTTGGTGTAAGGCCACTAAATGGCAGAGAAAGAAGAAGAAGAAGGACTCATCTTTCCCCTTGTCCTGCCACCTTCTCCAAGGCAATAAATGAGCTCCAACACACCTGGCTACGTGGAAAGAAAAGTTCAGAGAGTTTGTTTATAACAAAGTTTGTTTGTAACAAAGTTGATAACAGTGGAAAACTGGCAACAACCTACGTGCTCATCAATAGGGGACTGATTAAGTAAATGACGATGTATCCGTGCAGTGGCCAGTGGGAAGTCCTTTAAAATGGTTGTTTCCCAGCTAAATCCAAAATTTAGCCAGAGGAGAGGGGCCTCACTGGGAGGGGTCTGGGCCTCACTGGGAGGGGTCTGGGCCTCCCATTCCAGCATCGATCAGAGCAGATCCATTTTATCTATTTTGTGAACTGAGCATCCCTTTAAGATTTTATTTTTTTTTAAAGCTAGAAAACCACTAGTTAGTAGAATACTTATTAATATGAATATATTATTCATATTTATCTCTGAATAGTGGGATTATAGGTGATTTTGATCTTCCTTTTTTTTTTTAACCTGTATTTTCCCTTTTTCCCACAATAAATCTGAATGCATTGTTTCTATAAGAAGAAAAATATAGTGTGAGCCTTCTTTGGTTGAAAACCATAGAAAGTAACTCAAACTAATCTAGGCAAAAAAAAGGAAGAATATTGGAGGCTGAGACAAAGCGCAAGACCTGCCCACCCAACGTCCATCGTCTACCTCTTCCTTCCTAGTAGAAGCCTGGTTTTCAGGCTAGGAATGTGTCCAGCTAAATTGCACTTCTCAGTTTCTCTTAAAACTAGGGATGGTCATGTTATGGCAAATAAGATATAAATGGAAATCACTGGGTTGGAATGCTGGGAAAGCTTTTTTTTAAGTGGTTGGCCATGCTGGCAAAGTCCTTTTGACCCTCCTCCCTTCCTTGTTTCTCCTGTATGGAATATCATTGTGACGGCTGGTGCCACAGCAGCAGTTATGACCATATGAGACATCGAGGATGGAAGCCACATGCTGAGAATGGTTGGAGCAGAGAGGAAGAGTCTGGAACATTGGTGACTCTGTGGAGCTACAGACCAGACCTGGGCTGTCTACCTCTGACATTTAAGCCAGTCTTTTTCTGCTGCCTGCAAACTCATCCCTAACCGATCCAGGGCTCACAGGAGCAATAGGAATCTGGAGAACCAGGCCTGGAAATGAGCAAGAACCAAGGCAGCTCAAGTTATGGATGACCTTATCACCATCACATGATGATTCTCCTTCTCAAGGGAGCAGCTGGCTTAATAAACAGCCACTGGTATGTGAAAACAAACCACACCCTTTCCTGGAAGCTAAGCTATAGGTTGGGATGGGGAGAGAGAACATACCAGTCTATAAATTAGCCTTCTAAAACGTCCCTCTTTGGAGATTTTGCTTGCCTACTGTTATATTTCCAGAGGGAAACTTACCCTCTCAGTGTCTCAAATAAAACAAGAGTTATGAATAGATGTGCCCACATTTCTCCACCGTGAATGATTTCTCCACTGTGCTGAACTGTAAACTGTAGCCAGTGGCTGGCGCCCACACCTCCACCAAGTAAGCCTTGCCAGCTCAGAGGTCCAGGATGTTTAGACAAGTGATGAAGCCTGTCTCTGGCAGAAATGGGAGTACTATGGGTATATCCGAATGTGGCTTAACGTAGCGTTTGACAGGGAATGGGTGGATGGCAAAGCCCTCTGGAGTCCTGGAATTTCCATCTTGTAATTAGCAAAAAAAATCAGAGTGTGACCTAGCGCACAAGGGGTGGGGCCCTAACCCTAAGACAGAAGGTCCCACAAGGAGAGCTGGGGAGGATGGACAAGAACTTCACTCACTTTTATCCTCTTCATTCTTTTGCCCCAGATTCATTTTCCAGAGGAAGGAGCATCTAGTTGGGTCTAGCGTGGGTCACAGACTCCCTTTTTGGGGAGGGCAGACTCCTATTTATAAACTCCACCCCGCCTCCACTGAACTCTATCCAACGGGAAAGGGATTGGCGATTCCTCAAGGGAGATCAGAGAAAATGGATACCTGGGAAATAGATATATTTAAAATTTTTTAAACATGCATATTTTAAATTAAACTTTTAAAAAAGAAAAATTAATTTAAAATTTACAGAGTTCAAGTTTTCATGCCCAGATGAATCTTGAAATCAACCTGAACACCACTGTGGTTCCCTCAGGTCACACAAAGATAAATGTAGTGGTCCCCAGCATCAATGACTCCCTCATCTAGAGGAGGAACAAGATATACATGGGATAAACCATAAGATGATCACTAAGACCTATTAAAGGTACCCGACCAGAGCACCATGGGAGAACAGAGAAAGGGGGTTGTTACTTTTGACCCTCCAGATCAGAGGAGGCTTCCTGGAGGAGGTGACATTTGAGTAGAAGATGAGAATGAAGATAGAGATTTGTACCAAAGGATGTGGAGCTTTGAATGTCATGCTGAAGTTTTCTTTGGAAAATGGAGTGTCATTGAAGGCTTTTGAGCAGAGAGATAATATGGTCTTATCTCAGCAGCTGTGTAGAGATTAGATTGCCCCGGTGGGAGAGGTTAAAAGTTAAGAGACCCGTAAGAATATTGCTGCAGTCATTCAGATGAGCAATGATAAGGGGCTGCTTTGGAGACCAGGGAAGCCAGGGTAACAGCGCAAAACCACATTGCAGGGAGCTAGACGGGACAAGTCTCGATGAATAATTGGATGTTGGGGGTCAAAAGGAAAATAATTCGAGATTTCTGTCCTGGGTGATCTGGTGAATGGTGATGCTGTCCACCAATCTAGGGAACTCAGAAGCAGTGTGAGTGGGGAAGATGATGAGGTTGATTGGGGTCAGGTAGGGCTTGAGATGTTTGAGAGACATCCTGATGGAAATATTCTACCGGCAGTTGGAAATCTCAGTCAAAAACTCAGGAAGGGGCTTCCCTGGTGGCGCAGTGGTTGAGAGTCTGCCTGCCAATGCAGGGGACACGGGTTCGAGCCCTGGTCTGGGAGGATCCCACATGCCGCGGAGCAACTGGGCCCGTGAGCCACAATTGCTGAGCCTGCGCGTCTGGAGCCTGTGCTCCGCAACAGGAGAGGCCGCGACAGTGAGAGGACCGCGCACCGCGATGAGGAGTGGCCCCCACTTGCCGCAACTAGAGAAAGCCCTCGCACAGAAACGAAGACCCAACACAGCCATAAATAAATAAATAAATAAATAAAAATTTAAAGTTCCTAGACTAGGGACTTCCCTGGTGGCGCAGTGGTTAAGACTCTGCGTTCCCAATGCAGGGGGCCTGGGTTGATCCCTGGTCAGGGAACTAGATCCCACATGCATGCCACAACTAAGAGTTCGCATGCCTCAATTAAGGCGCATGGGCTTAGTTGCGAGCGGCAACTAAGACCCGGCGCAACCAAAATTAAAAAAATAAATAAATAAATAAATAAACTCAGGAAGCAAATGTTGGCAGTCATTACCTCTGAGCATTGAATTGTAGATGATTTTTGTTTGGTTATTTTTAGGATCCTTAGCGGGCATGTGTTTCCTGTCTAGTTACAAAAGAGAATACGCTGGGTTTTGTTTGGTTGTTTTTAAAATTTTTTTAAGAATAGCAACAGCAGGAGACAGGTTGGGATGGACAGAGCTCGGGAACGAGATTGCAGAATCGGAGCTTGTTCAGTTCAGCACAGACAACGCCGTCACTGAGCACTTCTCTTTGCCAGGCTCTGGGGGCGCTGCAGCAAACAGGACAGTGACCAAGACAGATGTAGTCCCCATCCTCAGAGAGCCCCGAGGGCTGGGGCGGTGCCAGGCGAGGAGAAATGAACAGACAGCTGTCCCACTTTGCCAAAAAGCAAGGAAGGGTAGATCCTAGAAGCTGCACAGCTGGACGGCTGGCTGGGCAAAAATTCTACACTCTTGTAGGCTCTGGGAGAAGAAGGCACAGATAGATGGTCCTTAGGAGACCGCCTGGAGCCACAGAGACTATTCATACCAGAGGAAACTCATTCCCCTTCCTTATTCCCTTATCTTTAGGATAAGACTAAAGAGACTGCATGTCTGGGTTTCAGCCAGACACTTGACAGAGGTCCTCCTGATGCCCCCCTGGGCGGGTTAGACAACTATGGGCCAAAGGTAGTTGAGTGAGACTGATTCAGAAGAAGCTGAAGGACTAGATGCAAAGTTTTGATGAATGGGTTGATATCAAGCCAGAGAAAGGTCTTGAGATCTCATGGGTCTCCTCTTGGCTCTGTCCTGTTTATCATTAAAAAAAAAAAAGGGACTTCCCTGGTGGTGCAGTGGTTAAGAATCTGCCTGCCAATTCAGGGGATACGGGTTTGATCCCTGGTTCGGGAAGATCCCACATGCTGTGGAGCAACTAAGCCCGTGCGCCACAACTACTGAGCCCACATGCCGCAACTACTGAAGCCCTCGCACCTAGAGCCTGTGCTCCGCAACAGGAGAAGCCACCGCAATGAGATATTGGCTCAGGATAAAGAAGAACTTAAGCAATGAAACGTCTCTGAAAAAAGAACTGGGAGGCCCTTTGTGGTGGGGAATCCCATCACCAGGTATGTTTGAGCAGCCCCTGGATGACCACCTTCCATGAACAGGAAGAGTCCAGGAACACAAGAGTCCAGTCCTGGATGAAAGGGTACAGCGACAGCCTCTACAATCCCTTCCCATCTGCGAGCGCCCTTTGGACGTATCCATCTAGAAGCCCGCCATCTTGGCAAACTCAACATGTCTACAACTGAGCAGTTTGGTTGTATGGGAGGAATGGGGTCCCTGCAGCCAGTCGTACCTGGGTTCCCATCTGTATCTACACCTGTCCAGGCGTGTACATTTGAGACAAGGCACTCCACCCCTCCCTCCAGGGTCAGGCTCACAGCCCCCCTTAGTCCTCTTGTCTGTACTGTATTCCCACCCGGCCCACCCTGCCCCCCCACCCCGCTAGACCACCCCCTTCTCCCTCAGCACCTCCTTTCCTCTGAACTCCCGAAGCGGCCGTTTTGTAAACCGTGATGCATGGTTCTTTTTCCTTTCCTTGGTAGTTTCCAATCTTTGCAAGAAAATCAGTGGCTCTTTGCAGATAAGGGCCCAGCTAGCACTTCTCGGGATGACCTGGAGCCACATCTTGCACAAGATACACACCCAGGGAGCACATGCTGATTGCTTTGAGGTCAGGGATTGCCCCGGAGTTTGGGGCCATCCCTATAGGAGAGCTTATGGCACTTTCCGAGTGACACAATGGCCCATAAACTCCAGCTTTGCTTGGCCAAGACTAGTTGTCACCAGGGAGAAGGGGAAACTAAGGAAATCTGTCGTTCGTGCAGATACACAGAGCCATGCTTTATGTTTTACAGTCACTGCGCTTGCTTCCTGCCCACCCCACTCCGCAGAGCTGTCTGCTCCTTGTTTATCCCTTAGATCTCTCCTCCCAGACAAGGTCAAAACCCCTTCTTCTATCCGTTCTGAGCACCGGGCAGCTCTCCTCGGTAGCACTTGTTCATAGTTTTCATGCATTTGGGTGACTCTTCATCACCGACTGTTTTCTTTGCCCTGGATCTGTGTCCCCAGCACTTAGCGGGCTGCCCGTCACACAGTAATCAATCAATAAATGCTGGTTGAGTAATTGAATGAACTCTCTCCGGTTCCAGCCAATAAACGTGAACCTCCCACCAGTGTCCGTCCAAGTCGTCCTGTTAGAGAATCGCACAGGGAGGGGTGCTGGGGTGACTCACACCCCCCATTTATCTGGGAAGCCAGAGGTCAGGGGAGGACCCCCTGGGAGAGCCCCGGCCAGTCCTGGCAGTTACAGCTGGACCGATTGGCAAGAAGTCAGGGAGAAGCTGCTGCAGTTTTTCTCAGCTCGGTCCTGTTCAATTCCGGTCCTGCAGTGCCATCTCCAGGGCACCAGGGCGTTCCGAGATGATCAAAGGTGCGGCCAACTTGGCTGGAACCGCAGAATCACCCTCATAATCAGAGCTTTTGATCCGAGAAAGGTCGGAGCACTAGAGAAGCATTTGCTCATCTTTGCTGTGCAGTGGTGACACCAACTGCCTGCCTCCTACTCCACAAGCTGGGGAGACCACAGCGCCAGACCAGCGCTGATCCCAGGGTGACGCGCCTGGCAAGCACCCGGAATCGTGTAAAATGCAGATTCCGTGGCCGTGGCCTGGGGGGGGGCCTGAGAGTCTGCATTCCTAGCAAATGCCA